>NC_133517.1:5905000-8305000 GCF_049354715.1 Callithrix jacchus
CTAAAGAAAGTGTGTTCTAACACAAAAGGAAGTTGTAAATGAAGACAGTATTTCACTGAAAAATTATGAAGTTTAAACCATAATGAAAACAAAAGCACCTAGGTGAGGTTATCAGGTGAATCTATTCCATAAGTCATGGGCAAAGTGTTTTCATAAGGAAATTAAATCCAAAGTGAACAAGCCAGTGATATAGTCAATTTTATAAAAACAAGAGCTTTAAAAAAGTTGTGAAAGCTTGACAATCCATAACAGGAGGAGGAGAGTTTATGTGTCTTTGCTGTGCCACATACATGTGTGCTGATCATAGTGTGGCATCGTTTCAAAAAGCTGTCAAAATTAAGAGTACCATATGCATCGTTTCCTTTGCTAGAAGAGAAGCATTTGAGCTTTGTTAGTACTTTCTCTAATACGTAACTATCACCTAATAGATACCTGTGCTGCTTCCAGCAATCGGGGGTGAGCAATAAGAAATTCAACACCCATTGATAAGAACTCCCAGGAAGCTTGAAATGCAACACGAATTTCTCAATCCTCTCTAGAACATTCATGAAAAATCCCCAGCTAATATATTTAATGGTAGAGGGAAAAAGGCAAGGATATCTACTCTTACTGCCTATCTTCAACATTATACTGGATGCTCTAGCGAGTTCAATAAAGCCAGAAAAACAAAACATCAAGTGTTGAAAAGAATAAGTTAAAAAGTCCACATGTATGAACAACATGATTGCTTCTCTAAAAATCCTGAGAAAATGTCAGCTACCGAAACTAATACGTGAAGAATATTTAGCACGTTTGAAAAATACAGGGTCAACAAAAATCAATTGTGTTTCTATATACTAGCAACAAACAGTCAGAAATAAATTTGTTGAAAAAAAGAATTACATATGTGGCAGCATTAAAAACATAACTGTGTAAGAATATGCTTTTTAGAACTATCAAATGTGGCTGAGAGATTAAAGAAGACTAAAATAAAAGGAATATCCTTTGGAGATGCACAGGAATATTCAAAATCATTATGGTCTCAGTTCTCTCAGAATTAGTCAATAGACTTGATGGTATCCCAGTCTTAAAGCCGGCAGGCTTTTTACCAAGAAAATATCAAGTTGATTCCAAAATTGATTTTGAAATGAAAACATTTGATCATATTTTTCACTAGGCAATAATTTTTATCAGACAAAAAAAATAGGATTTTAAAATGTATATGCCTTAATACATTTTATAAATGTATATAACATAGATTTTATAGATGTATATGCTTTATAATTCATAAATGCATTAATATAAAATACATGTATATGAATGTATATAAGTATCTAAAAATATATGTTTGAAATATGTACATTTTTTTCTCAAAAGGATATTATGAAACCATAAAAGTGTGGAGAGCTAGAACAGTTTTAAATGCTCGAAAGTATATCAAGGCTGCTTATATGTATATATATTATATATATAATGAGGTTATTATACATTAAAGAATTATTGTTATTCTCTAACAAGTTCCAAAATCCTCAGGCTTCAAGCACCTAATATACAATTCTCTTTAAGAAAAAAAATATACAATGAGACTTTCTCTTCTGGCCTAGATAAGAAACAGGGATCAGATTTATTCTCCGAACTTAACCAGAAAAGCAGGCAAAAGACATTAATCACGGTGTAGGCTTTGGATAGAAGGCAACAGAGGATCATGGGTCAGGGAGAAGGTAAGCAAAGGGTTGGGAGCCCACAGTGATCACAGCTCGCACCTTGGAGACAGTGCCCAGTGGACAGACGAGCTTCTCACTGGGTTCAGACGGGAGTTTATGGAGACTGGGATGGCTGGAAGTTGGGCACAGCACCACAGAGGAGTCGCCTTGATTTGTGGCTGAGTGCTGATCTGTGAAATATGACAGGAGATTACTCCTGACTGGGCAAAAAAATAGCCAAATCATCCCTAGAGGTCACACAAAGCTGGGAATAGTCCATGGCTTCACAAGTCTGACTGGAAGGACTTTAACTGGGGCATCAGGTAGAATCTTCAGAGGTCTCACCATTGTAGTAGGACTGTATTCGCTTTAGAAAATAACTGCTCTAGAGTCAAAAACCTCAAAGAACCCCACGGATTCCAAGTAGCATAACTGGGTGCTAGAACAAGATTCAGTCTCACTTAAAGCAATATGAGAAAGCCAGCAACAAAATATATAAGATTCACTGTGTTCAATGTCTATTCCAATTTACCAGGAATGAAAATAAAAACACAACATATCAGCTTTGTGGGATGCAAGTTTAACTTTGTATTTAAACAGAAATGTAAAACATTCAGTGCTTCTGTATAGTAATAGTCAGGTTTCCATCAAGAAAACCAGAATACATAGAGAAGAATAGGGCTGGACACAGTGGCTCATGCCCGTAATCCCAGTAGTTTGGGAAGCTAAGGTAGACAGATCACTTGAGGTCAAGAGTTTGAGACCAGCCTGGCCAACATGGTGAAACCCCAACTCTACTAAAAATAAAAAAAAAATTAACAATTAGCTGGGCATGTTGACGTGTGCCTCTAACCTACTTGGGAGTCTGAGGAACAAGAATTGCTTGAACCTGGGAGGTGGAGGTTGCAGTAAGCAGAGATTGCACCATTGCACTCCAGGCTGGGTGACAGAGCATGACTGCATCTCAAAAAACTAAAGAAAAGGAAGAGAAGAATAAATCTTGATTAAGGAGAAGAAAGAAAACAAAAGATGAAAACAGAAATTAATAAAACAGGAAATAGATGATAGAGGACATCAATAAAGTCAAAAGCTAGTTCTTTGAAAATGTTAATAAAACTGATAAACTTTTATCCAGACTGACCATGAAAAAAGAAAGAAGACGCAGCTTCCCGAAATTAAAAAGAAGACATCGCTATACATCCTATGTTCATTGAAAGGACAATAAGGGAACATTATGAACTATTTTATGCCAATAAACTACATTTTATATGAAATGGACACATTCCTCAGACGGCTCAAACTACCAAAGCTCACTTAATAAAAAAAAAAAAAAATAGATAACTCGAATCATCCTACATCTGTTAAAATTTTAGATTTTAGTTAAAACCCTTCCCTAGAAGAAACTTCAGGACCAGATTACTGACCATTTAAGGAAGAAATTATACCAATGCTATAAAAACTTTTACATTAAATCAAAAAAGAGGCAACACTTCCAAACTTATTTAAGAAAGTTACCATTTCCCTGATAACAAAACCGATTAGATTACGAGGAGACAGAACTACAGACCAATATTCCTGAAGGTGGGTGTGACAATCATTACTGAAAACACAGCAAACTGAATCCAAGAATATATAAACAGGATAAGACATCATTACCAAGGGTTTAGGAATGCAAGGTTGGTTTAACATTCAAAAATTAATCAATGTAATATATCACATTCACAGACTAAAACAGAAAAACCTATGATACAAAACCTCAATAGATACAGAAAAAGCATTTGACAACTCATCATCCATTCATGATTAAAAATATCAACAAAATAATAATAGACTGACTCTTCTTTACCTTTTGCAGGACATTGGGAAAAACCTACAGCTAGTATCACACTTGATGGAAAAGAGCAAATGCTTTCCTACCCTGAAGGTGGGAACGAGCAAGGATAACTGTTGCCACCACTGCTGTTCAACATTGTACCACAGGGTCTAGCCACGCTAATAGAAGAAGGTAAACTTTAAAAGGCATACACATTGGAAAGAAAGAAGTAAAACTGCCATACTATGACTACAGAAGACTTACAGAACAGAAGATGTGCAGACGTGTACACTTCAAACCTGAAAACAATGCTAAGAGACACTAATGAAGATTTAAATAAACGAAGGACTTAAATCCACGTCCATGGATGAGAAAAATCAGTGTTGTTAAGATGTAAATTCTACCCAAATTACTATATAGGTATAATGCAATCCAAATAAAACTCTCAGCAGTATTCTTACAGAAAGGAACAAGCTAATTCTAAAATACATGTAAAATGAAAGGATATTGACTAGAAAAAACAATTTTGAAAAAGAACTATCTTAAAGAACTTACACTATCTAATTTAAAGACTAAAAGTAAACCTGCAAAAATCAACTCAGTACAATATTGGAATAAGAATAGAAACAGGATGCAGAGTTCAAAATTAAATCCACACTTACTAAGTTATTTGACCCAAAAAAATGCCAAAGTAATTCAATGGAAAATGGATCATCTTATTTTCTGATTTTCTGACATTGGCTAGCCACATGAAAAATAATGAACATCAACACTTAACCTCACATGTATTCAAAAATTAATTGAATGCACCAGGAATCTAAATTTAAGAGATAAAACTGCAAATGATGTAGAAAACCCAGGAAAGGGCCGGGCGCGGTGGCTCACGCCTGGAATCCCAGCACTTTGGGAGGCCGAGGCGGGTTGATCACGAGGTCAAGAGATTGAGACCATCCTGGTCAACATGGTGAAACCCCGTCTCTACTAAAAATACAAAAAATTAGCTGGGCATGGTGGTGCGTGCCTGTAATCCCAGCTACTCTGGAGGCTGAGGCAGGAGAATTGCCTGAACCCAGGAGGCGGAGGTTGCGGTGAGCCGAGATCGCACCATTGCACTCCAGCCTGGGTAACAAGAGCGAAACTCCGTCTCAGAAAAAAAAAGAAAAGAAAACACAGGAAAGAAAATCTTTGTGGTTTTCAGTTAGGGAAAGATTTTTTAGACAGGATACAAAAAGCATGAACCATATAACTAAAATTCCACAAATTGGACTTCATCAAAGTTCAAAACTTTTACTTTTTTCTTTTCTTTTCTTTTTTTGGGGACAAGGTCTTTCTCTGTCACCCAGGCTGGAGTGCAGTGGTTCGATCTCAGTTCACTGCAACCTCTGCCTCCCAGATTCAAGTGATTCTCGTGTCTCAGCCTCCCAAGCAGCAGGGATTACAGGTGCCTGCCATGACACCCAGCTAATTTTTGTATTTTTTGTTAGAGACAGGGTTTCACCATGTTGGTCAGGTTGGTTTTGAACTTCTGACCTCAAGTGATCCACCCACCTCAGACTCCCGAAGTCCTAGGATTATAAGTATAAGCCACCGCACCTGGCCTAAACTTTCACTTCTTAAATGCCACTAGTAAGAGTACAAAAGATGTCACAGACTAATATCTGATAAAGATATTTCATCCATAAGAAAATATACAACCCAATATTAAGAAGATAAACAGGCCAGATACAGTGGCTCACACCTGTAATCCCAGCACTTTGGGAGGCCAAGGTGGGAGAATCGCCTCAGGTCAGGAGTTTGAGACCAGCCGGGCCAACATGGCAAAGCCCCCATGTCTACTAAAAATACAAAAATTATCCAGGCATGGTGGTGGACACCTGTAACCTCATCTACTCAGGAAGCCGAGGCATGAGAATCACTTGAACTTGGGAGGCAGAGGCTGCAGTGAGCCTACATCATGGCACTGCACTCCAGCCTGGGTGACAGGAGTGAGACTCCATCTCAAAAAAGAAAAAAAGATAATTTATTAATCATTTGGGAAATGCAAATTAAACCACAATGAAATGCCACTGCCCATCCACCAGAATGACTAAAACTTAAAAAACTGGCAAGATTAAGTGATGCTGAGAAATAAAATAGACTATGACACATGCAGCAGCGGGAGTGAATCGCAAAAGCACTGCGCTAAGTGAAAGCAGCCAGACCAGATACCAAAACCATAGGACACCGTTACTATGACACGAAAGAAAGAAAAGGACAATGTGCACAGCAGTTGCCAGGGCCCTGCTCCCCCAGAGATCCAAATCTGTTATCATAATGAACCATCACATCTTATCTCATCATAACATTTGAGTGGGTGAACAAATTGCATCCTTGCACACTCCAGAGTCTACAAAGTGTAGTCTGCATTAGCATGTCCCAAGAACTGAATTCCTTTGTGGAACCGTACTGTGCAGAGCTTGGACTTCCCACCTCATATATAGACGACATTACCCACATTCCAACACAAAGGGTCACGTGACACACGTGGCTCAGAGAGCAGGCACCCGAAACTACTGTGTAGATTGGATAGATGAGTGGATGAAGTAGGTAAACCGTGTGACACTTGATCCTAGGATTTGGATCATACAAAAAATGTCCACCCTGAAACAAACCAAACGCATATTTACAAACATAAATACATCAAAGCTGACAGAACACTTCCTACAAATATGGATGTGAAATCACTTTTCCTAATTTACCAGTTTCTAGTACTAAAAAACAGAAAATGCCCCTTTGAATCCCCCTAAATGTAACCCCATGTTAAAGATTACATCAGAGCAGGAAAAGGATTTTTTTAACATACTTGCATTTCTCAAGTGCTAGACCAAAGTTTGCTCTAAGAGGCTTTGTGGGCAACATTAATTTTAATGAAAGGATATTTTTGTATATATACACACACACACACATCACCAGAGTTTTTCTGTCTGTCATCCCCAGAGAGGTGGCAGTCCCCCCTACAGCACTTAGAAAAGAGCAAGGTGCTTGCTCCAGGTACAGCCATTCGGTATTCCCCACCAACACAGGAGACGAGCAGAAAAAGCAAATCCGAAATTCCTTCCTATAGCATGACATACATCTAGAGTGGAAATCATGGGGAATTTGAATGACTGATGATAACACAACTACTTTAAATTTGCAGATGAACCTTGGCTTTGCTTAGACTATCTGAAATATTGAGTAAATGGGAAAAGATATAGCCATGCATTAGGTTGGCATGAAATTGCAGTTTTTTGTAGTCAAAATGGTGAACTGCTGACATTTTCATAAGGTTGACCTGGTGAAAGGACAGTGGGAGTATATGGATATCAACTTTATTTTTGTTTTCAAGAATCGCAAAGCTTGAAGGACACTTAAAATATGAAATCCAATTTTCTCATTGTAAGTTTGCGTTTGCAGGATTGGGTATAAATGAAAGTTTTAACCAAATATCACTGGGACAAATGAGACAAGCTAATTTCACATGCCTGTTGAGGAATGCCCACAGTATGAGAGACACAGCCTCTTCTAGATGCAACCCTTTGAGTGGCCCGGAGTTCCAGTGAACCTCACAGTCTAACAGGGCTACTAGGGCTCCAGCCTTTAGAAACAGAGACTGGTCAGAGAATGCCAGGCATTCAGGCCTGACAGAGGCCATATCTTGGAAAACCACAGAAACAATGCTACTGGGTCGGGACTCCATCTTGCTGGCAGTGGGAAGTCCTTTCAATGTTAAGCAGGAGGAAGAAATGGTTGGAGCACTCTGGCAACCCAGCAGACAGTTTTGAGGAGCACAAGATGGGTAACAGCAGGCAAATTCAGGAACCAGGCAGGAGCATGGAGGATGGGCAAAGAAAGAGGGCCGCAGTGCAGGGGGAGCCACACCTGCTTCCTCGGAAGTGTAGAGAAGAAAGGCTAGGCTCATAAGAGCATGGAAAGTTGATGACAGTCAGGAGGATTTTGACTTTCTTCTGGCTATTTGAGGACATGGGTAGTTTTTTGTGGAGAATATCTACAAGATAAGCACTATGGTCAGGGGAGTGGCAGGTTTAGGGAAGAAAGGTGGAGAGCTGGCTTTGTGCAAAGATGGACCCAGTAAGGTAAACATTTGCAGTTGGAAAGGAGTTTTGCTGAATATGAGTGAAAGGGGTACGAAGGTGCAGACTCATAAGCAGAGTCTGCTAAAGGGGTAATACGACTCAGGGTAGGGATCCTGGGAGCTTCCTTTTTATTTAGGGAGCAAGAACTATGGAGCTGGGGGAAGTGGTTTAAAAGACGGTAGCAAGTATTAGAAGTGGTACCAGTGACTTTCTGGTTGTCATCGGCTTAGAGGACCAGGCATTGCCTGCTGGGGTCTATGGGTAGGTTGGGTCCTGTTCTGTGGTGTGTGATGCTCATGAATTCCCAGGTCAGGGATAAAATTTGCACGATGCTCTGGGCTGAGTGGGAAAAAATGTTGTGGATATCTTCTGTCTCTGAGGCAGCTTTGCCGATAGTACAGTTGCCATGACTCTGGCTGCTGGGGCTCATGACCCAGGTCTCAGGGGATCAAGCCCAGCAAATTCAGCAGGATTTCTTGGTTAGCTCTGCCAGGTCTCAAAGAGCCAGATTCTTTACTGAAACCTTCAAACCTGCTGACATTATGGCTGTCACACTAATTAACTGTCACAGGCCACATCTTAATTTACAACTTTGTAAATTACATGTAGGATACAAGAATCCTATCCTTAGTAAACCTTGGGCATTTGTCTTACTGGCTGGTCTTCATTGCAGTTAAAAAAAAAAAAAGTCTAGAAATGTATCAGCAGCAGTGAATATCGAGAGTGAATCTTGGAGAAACGTCGCTTTAAATGAAAGCTCTTCTACGTTGCCTGGCTCCATTTAAAGGCCCCATTGTGGTTACTGTACCAGGGGCTCAGCCCCAGGGAAACCCGGAGTTCACTCCTGCTGGAGTGTTTATCCCACCACTTTCCATCAATACAGACCACACAATATTGACCGTGTGGTCAGATTTCAGAGGTACAGGCAGGTGATAAACAAATAAATGCAGAGACACAGCAAGTGAAATAGACTTAAATATAGGAAGACAGAGAGAGAGAGAGAGAGAGAGAGAGAGAGAGAGAGGGAGATCATGTAATTTAGTCTAGTGGAAGGAGAGGTTAGAAAAAACAGGTTGTTTCACACAGTGACCAGTGCTAGAAAAATGGTACCGAGGAAGAAAATGGCTGGTTGGGGAAGGATTCACTTCATATTGGGAGCTGAAAGAGCACTTTGAAGAGTTGCCCACGGGGAGTGGCCGGGGCAAAGAAAACGCAGACTGTGCATGAGACAGTGTCCTCTGGGTCTGAATGCTGGCAGCAGCTTGTCACCACCACCCTTGGAGATTCCACCACCCAAAACCTGGCCACTCAGGTAACTCTGACATTTTTATCACTATCTCCACAAAACAAAATTAGTAAGATTGAATTTCTATTATGCAGGTAACTAACCTTTCTATTTTCCTTGGATTCAAGCAATTTTATAATAGATTTGTGATATACTTGGAGATCAATTCTATGTCATTTCCTCAACAGCATCCAAAGGCCTTCATCATAAAAGGTCCACATTAAGGAAAACACTTTCATCAAGTCAAGGTCCAGGCTGCTTATCATGGCAACAATCCAGTGAAAGCCGAGTCAGAGGGAAGATTGTTGTGCACGCAAAACTGAAGGAAACAACGTTAGTAGTCAGGTTAATGTACTCCTGTGTTTACAGAGCTATTCATCTTGAGGTTGCTTGGATTTTGGAAAGTTCTATGATCATTCCATGCACAGTAAAATTTATGTCCAATACAAGTTAAACACAATCCTTTATTATTTCATTATTGATTGATTTGATATGAAGCAGCCTCTCAGGCTTCATGATTTACTCTGAGAAAGCCCTTGGGAGAAAGCAGTCCTGTGTCTACGCAGCATAAGCAACTAGAACTACAAATAGAAACTTCAACTTGCTTTGAAATGTCATTCACTAACTCTAGCAGGCCTGCAACTTGTTCCTAAAATCTAAAAATATTAACTTCCAAAACTTTGCAAGAATGTAATGAAAGCTTGGAGTTTGCCGTATGTTGACAAAACATACCCTAAATAAACACAGTGCTTTCCCTGAAAAAGATGGGAAGACCTAACTGTAAGGTCAACTCTGTAAACCACTCTCTTAGATAAGTGAGATTCACAAAGCAATGCGCTTGCGTAGACAGACAAACAGATAGATGTAGAGATTGTTTTGGCTAAAAGAACAGGATGGAAGAAAGAAAGAACTGGAGGAGAAAAGTAGTAGAAGAGGAGGAGGGACTTACAAAGTTTGCTCAACAGGTTAAGGATTTTTGCTTGGCATATTTTAATTTCAACAATCTGTGATATTGCCCCTACATCTTTTTTTTTTTTTTTCACTTTAAGGGAATATGGCTGATGGGCTCTAGGCCTGAAACTGGTGAAGGAATAACTTATTAGCTCACTCATAGCAAGCACCCAGTGTATGCGATCTCCCCAAAAGTCAGAAACGACCACCAGTGTACTCACCCCCAGCGCAGGCCTACAACGTCAGATGGGGAGCCCCGGTTCTCTTAGTAATTACTGACAAGTCTTCTTTCGGGTCCTTATCTCTTGAAGTGAGCAAGAAGCAGCAATCTCTAGGAATTAAATAATTGCTACAATTCTTGTGATCTAACAGAAATCATTAAGGTATCACAGGTAAGTATTCAAATATTCAAATATGTAATTGAATTTTCAAGTGATTCAAATATATTCAGCCTTCCCTTTTGTTCTTAGGGTCTCAGAAATTTCACAGCTTCTAGACAAGGGGATACATAGAAACGCTATTTAACCAGACTGCCATTACAAACTCATAACCAGTCAATTCATATCAGGACATTTGCTTTCCAGTCCCTGCTTAACCAAGCACCCTTTGCTGTGGTTTCAAACAGTGTCCCAATCCTTCATTCCATAAACAAATCAAACAGTGAAGAAAAACCAGAGGCCTCGACATTGGAACTATTCATTTGGGATTATTACTCTCGGTTAGTAGAATTTTTCTGCCTTCAGTCTAAAAATGCGAGTATGTGTACAGTAAAATAATTTGTATTCCAAAGGCGTTTTCCCCTCTGAAGTTAAACAAGCAGGTACTCTGGGGAATACCGCAGATTTGGTGCTCCTGGCTGAGCCACCCTTTCTATTGCCACCTTAGCTGAAAGAGGGGATCCCCTCTGTGGTTAGGAAAAGCAGAAAGTGCTCCCACACTGAAGATGTAAGGAATGTCCTTTGTCTGCAGGCACAGAACCCGTCTTTCAAATAAGTAAAAGACGAAGGTTACTGAGATATTTACTGGAAAAGCAAGATTGGGCTGCACCCCACACCCAAGGGGTACTTGTCAGTTTGTTTTCACTGGGGGGGAATGCCTATTTAACCACTATAAAAATTCCCGGTGGCTCTCCTCAGATTCCACAGACAACCTCCACCTTTTGAGAGTGAGATGAGGGCAATGGGAAAAGAAAAAAAAACTACAGTCACACGCTGCATAGCGCCATTTAGATCATCGTCAGACAGCATTAGGACAGTGGTCCCATAGGATATAACACCGGGCCGGGCACAGTGGCTCACGCCTGGAATCCCAGTACTTTGGGAGGCCGAGGCGGGCGGATCACCTGAGGTCAAAAGATCGAGACCATCCTGGCCAATATAGAGAAACCCCGTCTCTACCAAAAATACAAAAATTAGCTGGGAGTGGTGGCACGTGCCTGTAGTCCCAGCTACTCGGGAGGCTGAGGTAGAAGAATCGCTTGAACCCGGGAGGCAGAGGTTGCAGTGAGCCAAGATTGCGCCATTGCACTCCAGCCTGGCGACAGAGCGAGACTCAGTCTCACAACAAACAAAAAATGAATGAATGAATAAATGAATAAATAAAAAAAGATATTTTATATATAATCCATATATAAAAGCCCTCTGGGGAAGCACACTCTGTTCTAGCTGCCTGCAGCACTCCACGGGTGACCTGCTGTGCAGGGGTGCAGCCCGGAAGCAGTGGGCTGTACCATTCAACCCGGCGTGCAGTAGGCGAGGCCATCTAGGTGTGCGTCCGTGCACTGTGATGTATGCACAGTGAGGAAATCGCCTAGTGGCCTCAGAACGCATCCCCCTCCTTAGGCAAGCCTTGACTGTATTCCAGTTTCCCCTTGCTCTCAGAAACACCACTAAAAACTTGAAGACCTCAGGTGACAGACTGCCTCCTGCTACCGCAGCAACACTGACAGCCTGAGCAGCGGCTCCGCCCAAAGGGCAAGCTCCTCGCCCTCCTGCACCAGGCTGACAGCCATCTGGACAGCACCCTTGCTATTTTGTGACGCTGCTCCAGCCCCCAAGATGGCCAAGATCTTAGGCCACCCCTTGAGGGGTGACGCTCACCACCCCTCACAAAGCGTGCACACCGTATTTCAGATTTTAATGATTTACGCTGCAAAGCAAGGAGGCTGTGCACTCAGCAGCCACAGACAACTGAACATTTAAACCCCAAAGTCAGCATCAGACTTCAGCCCACGAAGCGCCCGGCTGGGACCCTGCCTGCAGCACCGCGCACCCGGGACCCAGAGCGCGCAGAGGCGGAGCCAATGGGCGGGGCCCGGCTGTTGCCATGGTCACGTCGCGGGCAGCCTGGGAGCCAATCGGCGGCGGGCAGAGCTGTTGTCATGGCTACACCGTCTGTTAGGGCCGCGCACGCGCTCGTTGACGGAGACCTCACCCCTTTGCCCCAGCCCCAGGGCTCGCGGGCTTCCCGCGAGGGTCTCGGCAGCCGAGCGCCCCGAGATCCCCGCCGCGGCCCGATTCCGTGGGCGCCAGGCATGAACCGCAAGAAGCTGCAGAAGCTGACCGACACCTTAACTAAAAATTGCAAGCACTGTAAGTAAGAATCTAGTGCTGGACAAGACGAGGCTCCTGGGCCGGGCCTGGACCCCATCCGGTGCTAAGGGCCGCAGTTGTGCCCGCTTCCCGCAGCCCAGGCCTCTGTGGGCTACCGCCCCTCCACCCCCGCCCCTTATGCAGAAGCAGGGAGGGAATCCCGGGGTGCTAGCTCCTTGGGTTTGGCTCCAACGCCCAGGAACTTAGGAACCCAGGCCCACGCTTCTAGTGCTACCTACACTCCCACACATGCACTTCTCCAAGCCTCTTCTTTTACATGATAGAAACTTGTGGTGTTAGCCTAAGGGAGGTGTAAAATAAATGCTAAAACCCACTGGTCTTAAGAAAAGTAGCACCCCGGACGTAGATCGTACACCCACCTTGCTTTCTAGCTCGCACATATACCCGCAGGTCTAAGTTCTGGAAGCTTGCCAAGAGACCCACAGGAGAAAATGGTGCCCAAGCTCTGAACATCTTTAGGAGAGATGAGTTGTGTCATCTCATCTGTGCCTCAGAGCAAGGAGATTTGTTTGGAAACCAGAGTTCATGCAACTAAACAGGTGGTAAAGAATGGGTCCAGGCCGGGCGCGGTGGCTCACGCCTGTAATCCCAGCACTTTGGGAGGCCGAGGCGGGTGGATCACGAGGTCAAGAGATCGAAACCATCCTGGTCAACATGGTGAAACCCCGTCTCTACTAAAAATACAAAAAATTAGCTGGGCATGGTGGCGCGTGCCTGTAATCCCAGCTACTCGGGAGCCTGAGGCAGGAGAATTGCCTGAACCCAGGAGGTGGAGGTTGCGGTGAGCCGAGATCGCGCCATTGCACTCCAGCCTGGGTAACAGCAGCGAAACTCAGTCTCAAAAAAAAAAAAAAAGAAAGAAAGAAAGGGTCCAAACTTTAGACTCCCACTTTCCAGTGGCCCGTGGTGTTGAAAGATAAAGGAGGCTTTCAACCCAACGGTACTGCCTTACTGAAGGCGCCTGCTCTAACCCAACGGTACTGCCTTATTGAAGGCGCCTGCTCTAACCCAAGGGCACTGCCTTATTGAAGGCGCCTGCTCTAATCTCGCATTTGAAAGGGTGGTCCTAGAATTTCATAGGAGATGTTGAGATTCTATTCAGATTGAAAAACAGAATTGCACTTGAGCAAGGGAAGCCGTGGATATGGTTGAGACGAGGAAGATATTGCCTGTCGAGCAAACTTAGAAGTTGTGTGCTGATTGCAAAACTGCTCGCCACTTGAAGAAGCAGAAGCAACTGGTCTTTGAGCAAAGACCTGGGTTGCTCAAAGAAGAAGCAATAAACCTGTTGATGTAGTTTTAGAGAGTGTGAGATCTAGTGCATTCGAATCACCATTAGTATCTGATTAATAACTGGTAAGAAATGCTCTCTTAGTGGGATGGTGGCATAAATGAACGTTATGGTGTGTATAAGCATCTTACAAATTTTAGGCAAAATATCCTGTAATTTAAGGTATTATTATGACTTATACTCCGATGAGAGTTTTGTTCTGTTATTGTTTTTCTTAAAACACTTTCATTTCTGGGAGAAAAATAGGTATTGTTGAAACATCTAGTAAACATTTTTGATAAATATTCAAAAACAATGCAATTGCTGCTGTACACAATACTGATTTTGTCCCTTTCCTTAAGTTTGAATTTATTTAGTTTCTGTTCAGTAAATTTGAATGCATTGCAAACAATCATTCTCTGAACAATCAAAAGGTGAGTGTATATTTCAAAAGATGAGTAAAAATATGGCAGGAAAAAGTCTACTCCTTTGATTTTTTCTTTACATAAAACAATTTTAATGAGCCTTACAAACTTAGATGATTATTAAAGTCTATAGAAAGAGTTACAAGTCATGGGTATTATAATAATTTTAGATTTCCTTGAACAGAAGAAGTTTCCCCTAAAGTCAAATTTTGTTTTAGTTCCAAGACAATAGAGCTATCAAGATTCAATGATAAATTTTGTAGAATCAAAGAAGAGTAAAAGATCTTAAGAGGGCATCTAGTTCATGCACCATTCTGCAGATATGTTCTGCAGGACGTATTTAGAGCATTCCAAGAAGATGAAAATCTCTTCTTGAATTTTCTTCAGTTTCATTTAATATTGTATTCCAGAATTTAAGAAATATTTAGCAATTAAAGTTTTCTTATGGCTAACCTTTGATCCCTTGGGTAACAAATTAAACTGATTTTTAAAAAGGTTTTATTTCAGCTGAGACAGAAAAATGGCTAAGCAACATCCCATCTGCTAGCATTTTATATACATGAACAGAGTGCATCGTTCTTCCCGCAGGCTTTTCTTCCCCAACCACTAACAGCTCTTGCTTTCTCAGAAGGGTGTGGTGTGTGTGTGTTTACATACATGAAATTTACTATTTGGACCATTTTAAGTGCTTAGTTCCATGGCATTAGTACATTCCCATTGTTCTGTTTCACTCTGTTCTGCTTCCATCACCACCATCCACTTCCAGAACTTTTTCATCGTCTCCAACAGAAACTCTACCCATGAAACACTAACTCACCATCCCCTCCTCCTCCTGGCCCCTGGCAATCACCATTCTACTTGGTCTCTATGAATCTGACTACTCTAAGTACCGCATGTACAAGGAATCATACAATATGTGTCCTTTTGTGTCTGGCCTATTTCACTTAGCATAGTGTCCATAAATGTTCATTTATCTGTTGAATTTTCTTCCTTTTCACGGCTGAATAGTAGTATTTTATTGTATAAATATGCCACATCTTGTCTGTCCATCCCTCCATTGATGGACTCTTGCGTCTGTCTTTTGACTGTTCTGAATAATACCACTATGAACATTGTTGTACAGGTTCCTGCTTTCAGTTCTTCTCGGTATGTACTCAGGTAGAATTCCTGGATCATACAATAATTGTGTTTACATTTTTGAGGAACCATCCTAATGTTTTCCACAGTGACAACAGCTGTTTTTAAAATCATAACCATTATATTATTTCCTACTATTTATTTACTGAATCCTTTTTTTCCCAGAGTTTTCAGTATTTCTCTTTAAGCATGGTTCTCAAAACCAGAAATCCCACAAAAGCCCATACTGACCTCTAAGATGAGGCGTGCTTTTTCCATTCCTAGATGCTGTCTTCTGTTACACGCACACACACAGGTTTTGTCCTTGTTTTCTTAAAATGCTCAATCATAGTTCTGCCTGGTTTCAAAACAAATTTTCCCCAACTTTCGCTCATACTTGGTATTTGGGCTTTTATATTTTCAAGACCAAGCAATAACCCTTCCACCTACATTCTCAAATGGGAATTGGAACACAAATAATCAGCTCGGTATTTATAACCATGGTTCTTTACACAATATGTGTATGAGCAAGCATCTGTGTGTATATATCCTTTAAAAAAATTTCTTTCCTCCCAACAATTACTGAATAGTTGCATATTAATTTTTACATAATCCTCAACAAGAGCCATATTGGGTGCTAGACTATACTGTAAAGCTTTTTTTTTGAAAAACTAGTGACTCTGGTTTCCAAAATCTGGCTTATGAATCCATGAAGGCTAAAGTGAAATGAAAATTGTTACCTACTTTTCATGAAACTGACATCTATTTCCAGGGAAAAGAAGTTGTAAACTCATGAATGCCAATAAACACTGGGAAAAAGTTACCATTCTTAAACCTTACCATTCTTATTTTGAGTCATATTTCTACCAGCCTTGTAGAGTTTAGAATCCTACACCACCATCATTAGTCTAATAACTTAGCTAATACTGTCATATTTTTCCCCTAAACGTGGGAACTCCTGTTTGGAGGGTGTGCTACTTCTATTTCTATTAAGGGTCATGAATCTCAAAACAAGAGAGTCTTCTATTGACAATTACCTATTTGATGTCTTTTATGTTGTTTGTAAACTTATTAATGCAAAATTTAAGTTAGAGCTTAAAGATTAAGGATTCATTTTTGTTATATCTGTTTTATTCTTTCAGTTAATAAATTTGAAGTGAACTGTCTTATAAGGCTTTTTTACAACTTGGTGGGAGGAGTAGAGAGGCAAGGTCTGATTATTGGACTGGATCGTAATGCCTTTCGAAACATCCTGCATGTGACGTTTGGAATGACAGATGACATGATTATGGACAGAGGTAAGAGACACAGGAGATTCAAATTGGCCAAATCCAGCCATAACTGAAAAAAAAAGTTTTGGCTTTTGGACATCCTCTTGGTAGGAAGCTTAGTGTTTTGCATTCCCTGTGCCACTGGAATATACAAATTTAATTTTGAAAAGATCATAGAAAAGAGGTAATATTTGGCTTTATTTTGTGTATTTAAGAAGAAGGCAGAGTCATGTTGACTAACTACCTTTCCCTTACTTTATATCAGAAAACCCAAAGCATTTCTATTTATACTCAATAAAACTAATAAATAGAATAGTTTTTAAAGGACATTTAAATTATTTACATCTTCAGTGACAAGATATAATTCTATGCAACATGTAATGACTTGAGTAACAAAAAGAGTATTTTATTTATATTAGTATTTAACTATCTCATTAACATGACCAACATATCTATTATTAATGATTAATACATTTAGGCATTGAGAACTGTATTCATTCCCACGAAAACATTTTAAAAATTGAATGTTTAATAAAAGAGTTTCATGATATGAAGATGTCTTAGTTTCCTCTTTGTCAGATGAGAATATTGGACCGCACAAGCCGAAGTGTTCTCTTAGTTTTAAAAGTGAGTGATGCCAGTGTAGATGCTTCACCGAGTTACCATGCAGCACAGGTGTTACATTTCACCTCTCTCCCTTTAGTATTCCGAGCTTTTGATAAAGATAACGATGGCTGTGTAAACGTATCGGAGTGGGTTCATGGATTATCTCTGTTTCTTCGCGGATCTTTGGAAGAAAAAATGAAATGTAAGATTGAGGTTTGTCCTAAGGGTCTGCACATTGTGAATTACATATCTAAGGCACTTAAACCAGTGTCCTTCAACCCCGCCAGTAAGCCAGTGAAGTGGGTTTGTTGGTTGGCCGGTTAGTTGATTTGGATCCCAGTAGCCTGTTTTATGGAGTGAATTCAAGTCAATGAAATATGGAAGAAAGTTAATAAAAAGAAATATCAAGTCATTCCAAGGAGTAATTTATGCCAAGGAAGACTCCATAGGCATTGCTACACATGCTAATTGTGTACATACACATTTATATATTAAGCTTTTGACAGATTTCAGTACTGGAGAATATTGATGCAAGTGTTCTTATTCTTAATTAACTCTCAGTTAATTCTGATGAACTCTCCTTATGAGTTCAATCAGTTTTCCAAGAGTTTCAGGGTGAAGATATTGAAGTTACTGTTCGTTGGTATGCTTTTTCATACTTGAGAGTAAGGAAATGTTTTCTAAGGATTATTGAATATATCCTAGTATATATTGGCACTCACTGTGGAAATCAGGCTGCACTAAGGCCAGTAAGACTTTTACAGCATCAAGATAGAACTTGGCCCTGAAAACTTTACCAGAGAAAATATTACCTTCCTGATAGCATCAAATTCATAATTTCTTATTTTTAAAAAAGATTGCTTTGAAGTGTTTGATTTGAATGGTGACGGATTCATTTCAAAGGAGGAAATGTTTCACATGCTGAAGAACAGCCTTCTCAAACAGCCAACTGAGGAAGACCCTGATGAAGGCATTAAAGATTTGGTTGAAATAACACTTAAGAAAATGGTAAATATGGGTAATGTCAAGTTTTATATTAAAATTTGTGGGCCAGATATGAGCTAAAAATAAGAATTCAAATTATAATAATTTTCAGTTTCCTGCTTGCTTAAATAAAACACATAAATTATGCTCTTTATTATAAAATTAATAGTTCTTCTCAATTTCACCACCTAACCTCTTATTTTTCTAGCACTTCTTTTTTTTTTTTTTTTTGAGACAGGGTCTTGGTCTGGGTCACAGCTCACTGCATAATCAAACTCTTGGGTTTAAGCAATTCTCCTGCCTCAGCCTCCCAAGTAGCTGGGACTAGAGGTGCACACCACCATGCCCAGCTAATTTGTTTTAATAGAGATGAAGTCTCACTATGTTGCCCAGGCTGGTCTCAAACTTCTGGCCTCAAGGAATCACCCCGCCTTAGCCTCCCAAAGTGCTATGATTGAGCCACCATGCCCAGCCTAGCACATTTAAAAAAATTGACACTTGACTATGAAGAGCATGTATTTACAGTAATCATTTTACGGGTTGCTTCACATGTTTCTCATCCCCCCAGGATCATGACCATGATGGGAAGCTGTCTTTTGCAGACTATGAGCTGGCTGTGAGAAAAGAGACTCTTCTCCTGGAGGCCTTTGGACCATGCCTTCCTGATCCAAAGGTACTGATGTGAGTTTCCCTGAACAGTAACCAAAGTAGAATGTAGAACAACCCAGGACTTCTTCGTCTGATGAGTAGTGGATCAGACAGATCCTGTCCACCCGGAGAGAATACCTTTTAAATACAGAAAGCCCACTGAAGAACCTGCTGATTCATTTCACAGTACTGCTATGGCCCAGTGAGTGCTGTGTTTCATTCTTTAACTCATTCATGTGAGAAACAATTAATGAGTTTAATGCGTGCCATAGCACAGATGAAAGGCTCAGTGGTTTTACTCAAGGGCTCACATTTTCCAGTGAAAATAATTACACAAGAGCATGATATGTATTATTATAATGATACTTAACTACTTGTATGTGCTTTGTCTATGCCAGGTGATGTTGTAAACACTAAGCCTCACATTGCCTCATTTAATCCCCATAACAACCCTGTGAAGTAGGTAGTAATATTAGCCTCATTTTCCAGGTGAGGAAACCAAGGCTTGGAGAGTTTAGGCACCTTGAGTTCACCCCCTCATTAGTGGAGTACTCTGGGTACCCTGGCGCCAGAGTCATAGAGGTATGTGTAGCGTGTTGTGGAATTTGAGAAGAGGTCATCTAAGCAGCTGTATGGGAGGACTGGTGATTGGCTGGTAAGACAGGAAGCTTATCAGAAAAACTAGCTTTCAAAGGACAAAGTAGCCAGATCAGATAGGGGAAAATGGATCAGATGGATGATGTATGCACAAAAGAGAGGCAGAGAGACAGAGAGAGAGAGAGATGGAGCAAGAGATGCAAATGCATCTGCACTGGACGAGGCTTTGGTGTGCTCGGAGGCTGGTGATGAGGCTGCAGAAGCACAGCTTGCGGAGCTTGGAGCTCAGATTTAGTCTCGAAAGTGATGAGGCATCCCTGGGAGATTGAGGCAGGCGGTGTGATGTGATACAGAAACAGTGTCACTCCTCCCAGCCCTAGCGTGTGTCTCCAGCTGCCCACGCAGCATGTCCACTTAGATGTCCTCAACACACTTTTTTACTTTTCCCCAAACTCAGCCCTCCCTGGGTCTTCGCTGTCTCAATAAATGGCAACCACATACACCCAGTTGTTCAGTCGAAACCTAGGGACCATCTTTAATTTCTCTCTTGTGACACAGTTAGCTACGCCTCCAAAATATGTCCTTGAATATAGCCTCTTCTCCACATAGCTGCTGGCCACCACTCTAAGTTAAGCCACTGTCATCTGTCCTGTAGCCTAGATCGTTAGCTTTCTGGCTTCCACTGTTGTCCCCTACTGACTTTTCTCTACACTATCCAACATGTTTTAAACGCAAATGCTGTCAGGCCCCTCCCTTGCTCAAAACCCCCCGAGGGTTCTGAAGTGGACCCAGTGGGCCCTTTCCCTCTCTCCACCGATATCTCCTGTCATCTCCCTTTTCTGTTGCTGCTGGAGCCACAGCAGCCATCTCGTGTTCCTCCTCCAAGTCTGTGCACTTGCCGCTGCCTCTGTCTAGAAGCCCTTTCCCCAGACCTTGGACCTCAGTCTCTCATCTCATCCAGTCTCTGCTCCAGTGCCACTTCCTCACGTAGCCCTGTCTTGACCATCTTAACAATCCTCCCTCTTCATCCGCTAGCCCTGCTTTCCTTCTTTGTCTTAGCAGTTTTTAAATTACCTACGTATATCTGCCTTCCCACATAGATGTCAGCTCACTGAGGCCAGGAACTTAGTTTTTGTTTCACTGTGTTTCTCCATACCCTATGTGTAGCATATGGTGTGTGTCTAGTAATGAGAGATGGATGGATGGATGGATGGATGGATGGATGGATGGATAAAGTGGGTGGGTGGGTGGATGGATGGATGGATGGATGAATGGATGGATGAGTGGATAGATGGATGGGTGAGGTGGATGGATAGGTGGTTAGATGGATGGATGGATGAAATGGGTGGGTGGATGGATGGATGGATGGATGATGTGGGAGGGTGGATAGGTAGATGGTTGGGTAAATGTATGAATGGATGGGTGAGGTGAGCAGGTAGATGGGTGGGTGAGTGGCTGGATGGATGGATGGATAGATGGAGATGGGTGGGTGTGGGGGTAGGTAGGTGGATGGATGAATGGATGGATGTGAGTGGATGAATAGATGGATGGATGGATGGATGGATGAGGTGGTTGGATAGGTGAGGTGAGTGGGTGGGTAGATGGATGGATGGATGGGTAGGTGGGTGAATGGATGGGTGGGTGAGTAGATGGATGGATGGATGGATGGATGATGAAGTGAGTCAATGGGTGAGGTGGGTGGGTAAGTGGGTAGGTTGAGGGATGGATGAATGGATGGATGGGTGAGGTAAGTAGATGGATGGTTGAGGTAGGTGGCTGGGTAGATGGATGGGTGGGTGGGTGTATGGATGGATGGATGGGGTGGATGGGTGTATGGATGGGTGAGGTGAGTGGATGAGTGAAGTAGGTGGGTAGGTAGATGGATGGGTGGGCAGATGGATGGATGAATTGATGGATGGATGGATGATGGATGGAGTGAATGGATGGGTGAAGTAGATGGGTGCGTAAAGGGATGGGTGGTTGGATGGGTGAGGTGAGTGAGTGGGTAGATGGATGGGTGGACAGGTGGATGGATGGATAGATGGGTGAGGTGAATGAATGGGTGAGGTGGGTGGGTGGGTAGACAGATGGATAGATGAGGTGGATGGATGGGCAAGGTGGGTAGGTGGGTCTGAGAAGTGCCTGATGGGAAGCTCTGAATCTCCTAATCTCCTCAGGAACTATTTCATTATTGACCTTTACCTTTATACCACATCTTCACTCTCTTCCCTCTCTAGTGAAACCTTCCCATTAGAAATTTAAAAGATTCAAAACTGTACCATCTGAAAATCAAAATGAAAGAAAGAAGGAAAGAAAAGGAGAGAACTTATCTTAATCTCACACCCATTACTTCTATTTCTTGTATAATGGTTTTCTTTCTCAAAGCCTAGTTTCTCAAAAGAATTCATTTAAAATCTAACTATCACTTCTTCCCATCTATCCCTGAATCCGCTAGTGCTAGGTCACCCTCCTGCCTTGTAAATAAATCCCATGAATGCTCTTGGATTCTTGCCTTATTGAACCATGTCTCCCTCACCCTTGGCCCTCAGTACAGCCTTCCTGCTCCAGAAAGTGTCTCATTCCCAACCAAGACTCGGCCGTGCCCTGATTCATCCTCCTAGACTCCCAGAATCCGGCTTGTGCCTTTCCCTCCCACAGCCTTTCAGCCCTGACTGATGCTTGCCGATTCCTGACCAGTCTCTGCCACCAGGCTGGAGACTTTTGGAGCTCTGGATCAAGTGCTCTTGTTCATCTCCGTGGCCACAGAATGAAGCCCTGTGCTTGGAGTGTAGTTATGAGACCTGTCCGTGAGACACCCAAACACCAGACATTCGCGATGCCCATCACTCAGTTATCCTGTCTCGACACACACTAAGGAGGCATACAGAACATTTTGTGTTGTTCTGCCTTTTTTGTAAATCTATACTAAATTGAGTACCTTTTTTTTACAGAGCCAGATGGAATTTGAAGCTCAAGTATTCAAAGATCCAAATGAATTCAATGATATGTGAATACCTAAATGTCTATATTGTCTCAAGTGAGTAAAACAGGAGGCACATATGCATTGCTTATTTTTTTTCTATTTAGTTCAGAAAGATGATGTTGAATTGTGTGTTTCAGGGTGAAGATGAAGTTCACTTACCTATATCATTCAACATCAGTGTAAGGTGTGGTTAAAACAGATGGGAGACAAGAAGCCCTTTAATAGATGCTGGGCTTGGCAAGACAGTTAACTTTTCTAGAGATACTTTATCACATAGATTATCTGTTGAAGCACGTAACTGGCTTAAAATCTTTGGATTCATGAAATGAATGGAGAGATTATGTAATCATGAATTATTAATGCAAATATTCTGCATGTCAGAAAGAAGCTGGATGTACATTGAAAAATCATTGAAACTACTGGATTTCCTTTGAAACAATAAATAATGAAGATGGCATGAGAAGAATAAGAGTACCAATTGTGCATTGAAACACCTTTCTGGTAGGCACTGAGGGAGATCCAGAGAGATGAAACGTGTGGAAATCATATTCTATTAAAATATAATATGATTTGCATTATTGTTGGGGCTTTGCCTTAATAACCTTACTGATTGTAAGACCTGAAGGCAGGGATTTATCTCTACACGTCTTTGTCTGCCATGCCAGGCAGTCTTCTGCATATGATGGGCTGTCCGTAATTACTGCAGATTGGACTGAACACCAAAAAGTGCCACGAGATAAATGCAAACTCTCAGTGAGCAGAGGGAGAACGTGTGCTGAGTTTCTTAGGTTTCACGGCGAATGCATTGGCACAGCTTTCAGTGTCTCCCTGGAGTCCTTCCAGACAGTCCCAATCCCATGCCCCACTCTGTCCTGGCACCCAGTGTCCCTCCACCCTAACTCCTATGTTTTGTCCCCTTGCCACCGCCTGAGAGCACCGTGGTGCCCCCATTCCCCCACTGCCTGGGTTCCTCTTGTGTACCCCTTTATCAGGGCACATCCTAACTGTGCCCTGCTGGCTGCAACTTCCTGAAAACAGACCTGGCTGTCCCCTGCATCTGGATCCCCAGCATGTGCTGTGGGCATCCTGAGAAACCAGAGGAAGACAGGGCCAGGTTTCTGCTTTCTGCCTTCTAAGTACACAGAGTAAGCAGGGGAGAGGCGTGTTACACCATATCTGTTTTATCCTCATGTAAATACTTAGAGGCCACTTGGGATAGTAAATCTTTCTTACTACATACGCATTAAGTTTAAGTAAAAGAGAATATTGTGTGAAAAATGCACTGCTACTAATAAATGCAATAAACAATTCCATGAAATAAAAGAAAAAATATTTTACTGTGCAAATTTTTTTTATATTTTAGATCCTTACGTAGATGGACTTTGACATAATTTTTCTATTTGCAGTAAGTATAAATAATGCAACATACAATGCTTATTTATCTTTATGGGGAGATCATTGATCATTTAAAACTGTATGTGTTTAAGATACACAACTTGATGTGTTTATATTTGTATACATTGTGAAATAGTATACATTGTGAAATAATCACCACAATCAAGTTAATTAACACATACACCACCTCACATGGTTACCATTTTCTTTGTGTGTGTGTGTGTGAGCCACTCTTATCGCAAATTTCAAACATATAATACCGTGAACTAGAGTCACATTGCTGTTCATTGCATCTCCAGAACTTATTCATTTTGTGTAACTGAAACTTTGTAGCCTTTGACCAACATCCCCCCATTTCTCCCCACCCTACCACTCCCACCCCCCTGAAACCACTATTCTCTCTCCTGCTATGAGTTTTGCCCTTTTAGGTCCCTCATATAAGTGAGATCATGCAGTGTTTATTTTTTTCTGTGTCTGGTTTATTTCAATTAGCATAGTGGCCTCCAGGTTCATCCATGATGTTGGAAGTGATATAATTTCCCTCCTTCCCAAGGCAGAATGATGTGTGTGTGTGTGTGTGTGTGTGTGTGTGTGTGTGTGTGTGTGTTACTGATGGGGGGACGGGGACATTATGGTGCACTCAGGCAGTGGCATGGGGGTGAAATGTGGAGTTAGGGTAGGGGGACACTGGGTGCCAGGACAGAGGGGGGTTTTGGCAACCAACTGCAATGGACAGGGCAGGAGCTGTCTGGAAGGACTCCAGGGATACACTGAAAACCGTGCCATGTGTATATACATATACGTATTTACTTATTGTATTTATGTATATATGCATTTCACATATCCATGTATTTATTGACAGACGTTTGGGTGGTTTCCATTTCATGGCTACTGTGACGACACTGAAATACATTGAAATCTGACACAGATTTCTCTTTGTGAAATTGATTTTATTTCCTTTGGGTATATGCCTACAAGAGGTATTTCCGGATCAAATGGTGGTCCTACTTTTAATTTTTTGAGAAGTCTCTATACTGTTTTCTATACTAGCTGTACTAATTTGCATCCCCACCAGCAATTCACAGGATTCTCTGTTCTCCACACGCTTGCCACCCTTTGTTATCATTTACCTTCGTGCTAGTAGCCTCTGTAGAGGGGATAGCTGATTCTGGCTTTGGTCTGCGGATTTGATTACTGATACTGAACACTTTTTCATAGACCTGTTGATCGTTGCTATCTCTTTGAAAACTGTGTAATCAGGTTCTTCGCCCATTTCTAAATCAGGTTTGTTTGGTTTTTGTTGTTGCTATTGAATGGTAGGTGTTCTTTATATATTTTAGACATTAACCACTAAGCAAATATGTGATTTGTAAGTATTTTCTCCAGTGGTTGTCTCTTCACTGTTGATTTTGTCCTTTCCTCTGCAGATTTGCCGTTTTAGTTTAATTCAGTCTCACTTATTTTTGCTTTCGTTGCCTGTGTTTTTGACATCATATCCAAAAATCTTTGCCCAGACCAACGTCGTGAAGCTTTTTCCTCTGTGTTCTCTTCTTGTCGGTTTACAGCTGCAGAGCAACATTGAGTCTTCCATCCACTTTGAGTTGATCTTTGTATATGTTATGAGATGGGGTCCACTTTCATTCTTTTGATGTGGAACTCCAATTGTCCCAACACCATTTTGTGAAGAGACTCTCCGTTCCCTGTTGTGTATTCTCGGCACCCTTGTGGAAGATCAGTTGACTGTAGATGCCTGGATTTATTTTAGGCTTGTCTTCTGTTCCATTGGTCTGTATGTTTGTTTTTATGCCAGCGCCATGCTGTTTTGATTCCTAAAGCATTGTATTTTGAAATCAGAAAGTATGACACCTTCAGCTTTGCTCCTCTTGCTCAGGACTGCTTTAGCTATTTAGGATCTTTTCTGGTTCCATATGAATTTTAGGATTGTTTTTTCTATTTCTGTGAAGAATGCCCTTGGGATTTTGATAAGGATGGTATGGAGTCTGTAGATCACTCCGGGTAGTATGAACGTTTTAATAATATAAATTCTTCCGGTTCATGCATATTAGATGCCCTTTTATTGGTCTGTGTTCCCTTTAATTTTCTTCATCATTGCCTTTATAATTTTCAGTGTATCAGACTTTCACCTTTTTGGTTATGTTTATTATTATTATTATTATTTTGCTGCTATTAGGAATGAGTTTTTTATTGATTTTTCAGATAGCTCGTTTGTTTGTAGAAGCGTAACTGACTTTTGTAAGTTGATTCGTGTCCCGCAGCTTTATGAAATTCACTGACTGGCTCTAACAGTGTGTTGTTGTTGTTGTTGTTGTTGTTGTGTCTGTAGGATCTTCTACATATAGGATGATGCTGTTGGACAATGGAAGTGATTTACTCCTTCCTGTCTAACGTGGATGATTTAATTTACTCCTTCCTGTCTAACGTGGATGATTTAATTTACTCCTTCCTGTCTAACATGGATGATTTAATTTACTCCTTCCTGTCTAATGTAGATGATTTAGTTTACTCCTTCCTGTCTAACGTGGATGATTTAACTTATTTTACTTGTCTAATTGCTTTGGCTAGAACTTCCAGTGCTATGTTAAGTAGACATGGCAAGAATGAGCACCATTTCTACCAGATATTTGACAGAAGGTTTTTTTTTTAATTTTAATAATGATTTTAGCTGTGGACTTTTTACACATGGCCTTTATTGTGTTGAGGTAAATTACTAGTGGACTTATTTGGTTGAGATTTCACTGTAGGCATTTATCATTGTAAACTTTCCTCAATGCTACTTTCGCTGCCTTGTATAACTTTTGTTGTATTGCTTTTGTTTTTGTCTTGAGATAATTTTTAGATTCCCTTTGGTTTCCTCTTTGAACAAATAGCTGTTCAAAAATGTGTGGTTTAGTTTCTGTATATTTGTGAATTTGCCCATTTTCTTACTGATTCCTAGTTTCATTCTCTAACTGTTGGAAAAGATACTTGGAATGGTTTCAGTCTTCTTAAATTTGTTAAGATTTGTTTCGTGACCTCACATGTGATCTAACCTAGAGATATGACATGTATGCTTGAGAAGAATGCATTATTTTGTTGTTGGATAGAAAGTTCTGGACATGTCTGTTAGGTCTTTTTAGTCTGTGGTGCTGTGCAACTCATCTGTTTACCGATTTTCTGTCTGGATGTTTTATCCATTATTGTAAGTGGGACATCAAAGCACAGTGCCTATTACTGTAATGCTATAACTTTATTCCTTCCTATCTGCCGACGTTTGCCTTATATGCTTTAGATGTTCTGATGTTGGTTGCATACATATTTAAAACTATTATACGTACTTGTTGAGTTGACCATTTCATCATTATATAATGTCCTTTGTCTTGAGATAATTTTTTACTAAATTTCTCTTTTATTTGATATAAGTATGCTCACTTCTGCTTTCTTTTGGTTACCATTTGCGTGGAATGTCTTTTTCCATCCTTTCACTTTCCACCTATTTGTGCCTTTAAATTTAAAGCAAGTCTCTTGTGGACAGCATATTGCTGAGTCTTTATAAAATCTGTTCAATCACTCTATGCCTTTTGGTTGGGCAGTTTAATCTATAATCAGCTAAAGAGACCATTAATAGATATGTACTTATTATTGCCATTTTGCTTATTGTTTTCTGTCTGTTTGGCAGTTGTTTTCTCTTTGATTCAATGATGTTTTGTAATGATTGGCTTTGTTTTTGTGTGTGTGTGTATGTGTGTGTATATCAGTGATAGAGGTTTGGGTACTTATTTCAAGGCTTGCTTAAAATATCTTGACTATTTTAAGTTGGTAACAATTTAACTTTGATCATGCACAATAACTATACTTTCAATCCTTCTACACATTTTGTGTTCTTGTAGTCACTTTGTGTCTTTTTACATTGTGTGTCTCTTAATAAACGTTTATCTTTTAACTCTTATGTTAGGGTTAACAGTAATTTATATGCTAAATGTTGCATTATTCTGTATTTGTCTACATATTTATCTTTGCCAATGAGATTTATACTTTCATGTGTTTTCTCGTGGCTGCTTAGCATGTTTTCATTTCAAATTGAAGAAACCTCTTCACCATTTTTGTAAGTGAGGCTTCGGGGTAACAACCTTTCTCAGTTTTTTTTATTTGGGAAAGACTTTCTCTCTCCATTTTTAAGGATAATTTTACAGGTATAGTATTCTTGATTGGCAGGGTTTTTTCTTTTCTTTCAGTACTTTGAATTTATTATCTCACTCTTTCCTGGCCTACAGTGTTTCTGCTGAGAAATCCACTGATAGTCTTACCCACATTGCCTTAGATGTGATGTCACTTTTCTCTTGCTGCTTTCAAAATGCGCTTTGTTCTTGACTTCTGACAATTTGGTCATAATGTATCTCATTGTATCCTTCTTCAGATTGACCCTATTTTAGGCCCTTTGAGTTTCTTTAATCTAAATGTTCATTTCTCTCCCAAGATTTGGGAAGTTTTTAGCCATTAAATCTTTAAGTAAACTTCTTAACCCTTTCTCTTCTCCTTCTGATACTTTCATAATGCATATATTGCTTCACTTGATTATGGTCCATAAATCCTATAGGATGTCTTCATTCTTTTTAATTTTTTTTTTCCTTTTTCTCCCCTGACTGGATAATCTCAAATGACCTATCTTCAAATTCACAGATTCCTCCTTCTGCTTGATTGAATCTGTTCTTAAGGCTCTCCATCATATTTTCTACTTCATTCATTGTACTTTTCACCTCCAGAAATTCCTTGTTTTCTAATGACTTTTATCTCTTTGTCAAACTTCTAGTTTTGTTCATGTGTTGTTTTCCTGAATATGTTGAGTTGTCTGACTGTGTTCTCTTACAGCTTACTGAGATTTTTTAAACCAATTTAAATAATTGTTGTTGTTCAATTATTTGGAGTTCTTTGCCAGAAAATTCAAGGCTTTCCATTTCCTTCGGGTTGGTTACTGGAAAATTAGTCATGTTTCATTGGTTTTATATGTTTCTTATAACCTTGCATTTGTGTCTACACATTTAAAGGAGCAGTCACCTCTTCCAGACGTTATGGGCTGGCTTTGGTGGGGAAAGACCTTCACCTGTGGGCGGGTATGAGGGCACCAGCTGGGGTGTGACAGTTCTGGCTCCAGGTGGATACAACTTGGATTCTGGGCAGTTGAATTAGCTGGGGTCAGCATCAGTGAAGATTGTGGGCGTCATCAGTCATAAAAGCTGTGGGTGTCCATGATGGTGACAAAAGCTACCGGGGTTCTGATCACCTCTTTCCCCATAGAGAGAGGTCACAGCCAAAGAGATCCCCTTTGTTGCCAAGCTGTGCCAGGGTGGAGGATGGGCTGATGCAGATAAAATGCTTCCAGCACCTTGGTTTGAGGCTGCTTCAATGAGTTCCTGCCACTCCTTCATTGCACTCTGGAGCATTCCCAGAGCTGTCTGTGTTGGTAAAGTTGTTGTTCAATTCTTGCTTTCATCGGGGAGACAAGAGCTGGGATCTCCTAGTGTATGATCTTGTTGATATGAGTTGCCTGCTTTTAATTTTTTAGCTAATTTTTCTGATTACAAAGTATTGAGGTTCTCTGAAGAATATTTCAGATATTTAGGAAATTTTAAAATAAGATTAAAATATTGATTAAATTCTGGTTTAAATCCTTCCAGGCTTTTATAATGCATTTGTAAGTACACCCATATCTTTGCAAAGACAGCACTGTATTTTTCAGATGATGGTGTTGAAAATGCACTTTTGTCTTCATGTACCACTATTTCATGAACATTTTTTGAGGTCATTCATAATTTGTCTGTAGCTTGACTTGTAATGGCCGCCTAGTATTCCATCATGACTGACTCCATTAAACCACTTTCCTGCCATTGACATGTCAGCTGTTTCCACATTGTTGTTAATATAAATAATTCTAATAATGAACATCCCCTGTAGATAAACCTTTTCACATGGCTCAGTGCTTACTTTCTTGGGGTAAGTTTGTAAACGTAAAATTGTTGGATTAGAGGCTCTGCATAATTCTGAGATTTCTAGCACATGTGGCTAGGTTACTAAAGGCTTCCAATTGAACTGCTACGCTTAATGTATGAGAATCCCTTTCCCTGCAATATACATTCTTTTAATTTCCTTACAAGTGTCCCGGACCATTATGAACATGATTTTAATTTATCATTTAAAGTACTCACCTTAGACATCTGTACCTAAATTTTTTATTGTATGTTGAGTGTATACTGACCTCCATATAAATAACCCTCTTTTATTACTGGACATTTAAACCTAAAAAATGTTAACAACAAAAAAACCCTAAATAATTTTAATCCAGCATAAGATGATGATGACACTAGACTATGAGAATTCATACATTCTGTTCAGGAGCTTCCCAATATATCTAGTCTCCTCTGCTGTTCATCATAAAGTCCCCAAATCACTTCCTGATGCTGCTGTCTCTATATTGATGGAGTCTCTTAATTTCACTACTGCAGCAACTTGTGATGACTGTAACACTGAAAATTCACTCGCCACATAGTAAGGGCGTCTGAGTGCCCTTGGGATCGCTTTAAGGAAAAGCTGTCTCTCCCCTCTTGCCCATTCTATGCCCTTACCTTCCCACTGCTAGGCCTGGCCTAACTTTTCTCCCCGCTAAGTACAGCCAACCTGGCTGACCTTGGTCTTTGCCTACATTTGTGTGGGCTGGGTTAAGACTGTGGATGAGCAGTTATAATTTGGAGGATCAGCGATAATCTTCCTCTAACTGGCTCCTCTCATTGGCTTCTTCTTCTCCTCCCAGCACTTTGTGTGGAGTAGCAGAAAGCCAGGCTAGGCTCCTTTAGGAGAGGTAGACATCAGCTCGTAAGCAGCATGGAGGATTCTGTTTGGGAAACAATCAAGTGCTTTTTTTTTCAACTACAGGATTTTAAAACCACCACTGAAAACTGGTAGTCCTGCATTCTTAACCTGCAAATATCTCTGTGTACAAGACTGCACTTGTAAGAAACCAGGCCTGCAAGTGCTTGCACCATAAAATCATCCAAAACATTCACTAAGTTCCTACTTTGTGCAACACCACGAGGGTTAATATATTCCCCAGTCAGTTGTCCCTGCCCTCACCCCATTCACAATGTAAAGTGATAATTCCAGACCATGTGCTGTGTTGTCACCTGCCACTGCTTGGATTCATGCTCATAACGTCTCTCCTGCCTCCCCCCACCACAAAGTTATATCATTTGTATTAAAGAAGTTGCTAAAGGGGATTCAAATCAATTACTCGGGAACTCTGAAGACAAGCATCTGGAGAAAGTTCCTCTGAGCTGCCCTGTAGCTCCTGCGCTTTTCCTGACCCTTCGTCTTATCTCAGGGGCCATTTCCTCCCAGAGTCACCTCTGACGTTTGTCCAGTCATCCACAGCTAGTGGTTAATTCTCACCAAGTGCCACCAAGGGAGGGTTGGGAATTGCATTAGACAGAGAGACACTACAAAATATACATAATAACATAGAAATTTAACCCACATGTACATTACTTACAATTCAGCAAGCTGTGAGGATGGCTCCGTCATATTTCAAAAAGAGGCGGAAGTAACACATCTGCATTTTCTGACCAGTGACTGACCTCTCTGTCAGGCAGTGAGGCAGATGGTGTCCTGGAGTGTTTCCAGTCTAAGTTACCATTGAGGGAGAAGCCCCCAAACATGTAGCAAGTAAATCAAAGGCCACTTCTCACAGATACATCTCAGGTCAACTTGCTCAGTTTTCTGGGAAAGTGAAAAAGGCAAGAGATCTAACAGGGAGGCATCCTCAGGGAGGCTGGGCACGTGTCTGCATTTGAAGTGCCTTTATGGATCTCACTGCCAGGGCAGCAGCTCACTGCCCCAGCCCCACCATCGGTCATTTGTGGCTTTCCATGGACCTCAAGCCTCCTACCTAACCCATCAGGAAAATATTCCCCCATGAAAACACATATCCTCAATCATTTTTACCTTCCTCTCGTCCGTTTTGCTCCACTGCCCTAGCTAGGACCACAGAGGTCCCTGGGGTGAGGGCTTGTCAGCGTGGAGGGACTGGCTGAAACCCAGGCTGCCCTCTCCTAGCATGAGCCACACTCGCCACCTCCCATCAGCGTCTCCAAGGCCTCATGTGCATGAAGGGGACCTGAGCAGCCTGTTTCCTGAGGGAGGACGCCACCACTCGGAGCCACATATCGCTGAGCCTGAAGACAGAGAGCAGTGTGGAAGGGAGCAGAAGGATTCAGGAATTCTCTCTGTGAGTGGCATTTAGAACCTGAGTCACTGCCTCCCAGTATATCTAATTAGCCCGAAAGCACGGGAAATCTGGGAGGTTAATTAAAACCATGTAGTCCTGTCTTCCTTCATGAATCCTTCAGATACATGATAAAGTATCTGAAAATGGAATAAATAAAATTTCTAAAATGCCCATAATCTCAATAATACATGAAACAAAAATCCAATGAGCGCTTTTGTTCCACATGGTGTGCTAAGCATTTTACATGTGTTATCTCACTAATTTCTTCCAACTATCCTAAGAGGTAAACATGACTTACAGATTTTTCATCCTACACATTGAGGAAATTGCAGTTAGGAAAATCATAAATCTCCTAAACGGCAGAAGCCAAGATTCAGACCTTACCTAGTTCTAACGCTGAAGAGACATTTGTCTAAAGCAACTCGGTTCTTGCCACACATCCTCCGCTTACTCTGTGGTGTGAGTGACTGTGCGCAGCTCCAGAATCTCCCAGCGGACCCCCATGGACCAGGCAGGGTTGCTATGTGGTACACATGTATTGTGAGATCATCGATTCCTCTCCTACCCACTCTTTTCATCTGAACACGCCTTGGGATTTGCTTTCTTTAGTGGAAGTTTCCGGCTTGGATGTAACATCTTTTGTATTTGGTGCTAATAAGAATCTGGACATGAGGCTGGGACCTGGCCTTACCAAGCCAGGTATGGTGGAGAACATGGAGTGGTCACTAGGCTGGAAAACTCTGGTGTTGCCAAGGGAGGCAGAGTGAGAGGAGCGTCAGCAGAGCATGCAAAAAAAGAGGAGAGGCTGAGACTACCACCCGTTAGTGAGGAGAATGGTGGAAGCCAGACTCCTCAACTGGAGAGGGACCAGGAATGCTTCTTCGAGCCCTCTCAGATGAAGTCAGGGAAAGCCTTCTACCTGGAGAAGAAAAAGGTGCCAATGACTAAAGGCCATGAGATAAAGTGGCAAACACAATAAACTATAATGTGGTGCTTTCCAGATGCCAGTCACCAGCCCAAGTATGGACAGCCGGGATACAGCCAGGATGTGTGCCAGGTCTGACCTGCAGCCCAGGCCCGGACCAATGCTCCAGTGCCGACCACCTCTTATTGTCACAAGATACCACCTGGCCTGGCACAGGTCACATGAACTTTGAAAGTGTGATATAAGTGAAAAGTGATTCTAGCTTGGTAGGGAACATGGCATTTATCATCCCCTATGGGATGGTATCGTGAAAGGAGATGCTCATAATTACATCAGCACAGTGTTATCTGGGGTTTTCCCAGGCAAAGCAGGATATATTGTCATCCTACTTATAGGTTACGAATTACTTCATAAATTACACTTATCTAAAAATGGGAATAACACCTGCTCTCTCTGCCTCTATCTCGCAGGGTTTCTGTAAGGCAGGATTGAATGACATAACGTCTGTTACATCATGTTACAAAGACGGAAGCCATCTCCCCCTCTGAATAACCGTAAGTATGATCTGAATGCATGGATTCTGGTAGGTGTGTCGGGACAGGGACATGTGTGTCCTAGCTTGCAGCATGCTTAGCTTCTTCATAGGCGCTCAGGTGTAATGAATAAGTACAGACACCAACAGCCCAGAAATGGGGAACCCAGGTTTCTGAGTCCCTCCTGTAACAAATGCATGGCGTTGCTCAAGTCTCTTAGTATAAGGAAGCTGAAGGATATTTCTAAAATAGCTTCAATAGTTGAATTTAGAAAAATGAACCTCATGAAAGTCGGATAAAGTGCTGGTGTAAACATCACTGGAATGCTCATGAATCCTACCCTGTTGGAGTCAGCATTAGTGAAACTACCCTCCCCCCAACACACTCACATCTCCCTCACGACACAGGACACACAGACATACACACCGTAGTGTATTCCGTTTACCACGTGCAGTAGAGTTCTTTGAATTTCTTTCTCATCCCATCAAGAGTTCACCAATTCTAAGGCAACTGGCATCACACTGAGCGTGACGAGGATTCTGATTAACCACATTCAAGATTTAAGGTGTTTGTTATGCTGGCTCTAACGTGGTAAAATATCAAAAGAAAATGAATGAGATGTGATTTGTATGAAAGCATAAAAGTCTAAAATCCCATCAAATCAACATGAACTTGCATCCAAGTTACGTGAGCTCCAATAAGCCAAATGCATGCCGTGGTCCACCTGCTGTGTTCTTAATCGGGTTAGCGTGAATCTGACTGAGTGCAAGGCAAGCTGCTTCCCTCTTCAAATTTCTCATTTCTTGGTACTGTATTTTGATTCATATAAACACAGAAAAGAGCATAGCACCCCCAGGAATTCAAGTTAGTCGCTAACCAGGAAGTGGATGCACCCTCCGTATTTCAAGGGACCCTGAAAGTTACCCCGTGGGATGTGTGCATGAAGTGTGCAGCCAGCGCCAGCAGACCCCATCCCAGACAACGAAAACGCTGTGCAGAAGCAGCCCTGCCCCTACCCATACGGACCACTCAGTCTAGGAGGAAAGAGTTGCTGTTTGCTGTCTTGAAAAAGGAGGAGGAAGAGGAGGAAGAAAGAAAAGGAGGAGGAGGAAAACAAGAGCAAGGAAGGGAGGCAAGGGGGAGGCAGAAAAAGAAAAAGATTAACTGGCTGGAGAAAACAGTTTTCATGCCATGTTTTTTCTTTAAAAAAGGAAACAGGTAAGCAGAGAGTTAAGGGAGTGGTGTTTTTCTCTCCTCTCATGGCCACAGGATTCTAGAAAATCAAATGGCAGGTCTGGGAGGGACAGCCTTGCTCCACAGTCTCCTGAGCGGGGGTGCAGTGGGGAGACAGAACCGCAGCAGGGCAGGATGTGGAGCAGGCCAGGGCCTGCACCAGCGCCCAGGTATGCGGCTGACAGGCAGGGCGCTGGCCCGCGGCAGGTGCAGCACCGCCAGTGCCCGCGGCCCCAGGAAAAGAAAACCTGCAGGTGCCGTCGGGACATGTCCTGAGCCTCCGAAGCCACGCGCTTTTCTCAATAGCTGTCCTATCCTCATTGTCTGCCTGCAAGATGATGGTGTCCTGCTGTGCGGTGGGTGGGGATGAGAGGGAGGGAGTGGTGTGTGGAGTCTCCTGCTCTGGTGGCTTTGATGACACAGAGGCGTGGCTCCTGAGTGAGTGGCAGTGGGAGGGAGTGGGGCAGGCAGTGGGGATCCCAGGGGGCTGTTGTCGGCTGGCTGAGCCTGTGCCAGAGGAGGTGGGGGGGACTCCCCTGCCAGCCACTGGGCAGGTCCTCTTTCCCCAGCAGAGCGCCCCTCCATGCCCTCTCTCCCAGGCTGCATGAACCTGGCAGTCTGTTGGCTGTGGAGTGCCCCTGTGAGCACGACCCACTGTCCCTCCATGCCCGGGAGAGCACCACTCCTTTCTCTGGGTCTGGCTGGGAGCACTACTCCTGTCCCTGGGTCTAGCCGGGGAGCACTACTCCTATCCTGGGTCTAGCTGGGGAGCACTGCTCTTGTTCCTGGGTCTAGCTGAGCAGCACTGCTCCTGTTCCTGGGTCTAGCTGAGCAGCACTGCTCCTGTTCCTGGGTCTAGGTGGGGAGCACTGCTCTTGTTCCTGGGTCTAGCTGGGGAGCACTGCTCCTGTTCCTGGGTCTAGCTGGGGAGCACTGCTCCTGTTCCTGGGTCTAGGTGGGGAGCACTGCTCTTGTTCCTGGGTCTAGCTGGGGAGCACTGCTCTTGTTCCTGGGTCTAGCTGGGGAGCACTGCTCTTGTTCCTGGGTCTAGGTGGGGAGCACTGCTCCTGTTCCTGGGTCTAGCTGAGCAGCACTGCTCTTGTTCCTGGGTCTAGCTGAGCAGCACTGCTCCTGTTCCTGGGTCTAGCTGAGCAGCACTGCTCCTGTTCCTGGGTCTAGCTGAGCAGCACTGCTCCTGTTCCTGGGTCTAGGTGGGGAGCACTGCTCTTGTTCCTGGGTCTAGCTGAGCAGCACTGCTCCTGTTCCTGGGTCTAGCTGAGCAGCACTGCTCCTGTTCCTGGGTCTAGGTGGGGAGCACTGCTCCTGTTCCTGGGTCTAGCTGAGCAGCACTGCTCCTGTTCCTGGGTCTAGCTGAGCAGCACTGCTCCTGTTCCTGGGTCTAGGTGGGGAGCACTGCTCTTGTTCCTGGGTCTAGCTGAGCAGCACTGCTCCTGTTCCTGGGTCTAGCTGAGCAGCACTGCTCCTGTTCCTGGGTCTAGGTGGGGAGCACTGCTCTTGTTCCTGGGTCTAGCTGGGGAGCACTGCTCTTGTTCCTGGGTCTAGCTGGGGAGCACTGCTCTTGTTCCTGGGTCTAGGTGGGGAGCACTGCTCCTGTTCCTGGGTCTAGCTGAGCAGCACTGCTCCTGCTCCTGGGTCTAGGTGGGGAGCACTGCTCTTGTTCCTGGGTCTAGCTGAGCAGCACTGCTCCTGTTCCTGGGTCTAGCTGAGCAGCACTGCTCCTGTTCCTGGGTCTAGCTGAGCAGCACTGCTCTTGTTCCTGGGTCTAGCTGAGCAGCACTGCTCCTGTTCCTGGGTCTAGCTGAGCAGCACTGCTCCTGTTCCTGGGTCTAGCTGAGCAGCACTGCTCCTGTTCCTGGGTCTAGGTGGGGAGCACTGCTCTTGTTCCTGGGTCTAGCTGGGGAGCACTGCTCTTGTTCCTGGGTCTAGCTGAGCAGCACTGCTCCTGTTCCTGGGTCTAGCTGAGCAGCACTGCTCCTGTTCCTGGGTCTAGCTGAGCAGCACTGCTCTTGTTCCTGAATCTAGCTGAGCAGCACTGCTCTTGTTCCTGGGTCTAGCTGAGCAGCACTGCTCTTGTTCCTGGGTCTAGCTGAGCAGCACTGCTCCTGTTCCTGGGTCTAGGTGGGGAGCAGTACTCCTGTCCATGGGTCTAGGTGGGGAGCACTGCTTCTGTCCATGGGTCTAGGTGGGGAGCACTGCTCTTGTTCCTGGGTCTAGCCGGGGGGCACTACTCCTATCCTGGGTCTAGCTGAGCAGCACTGCTCTTGTTCCTGGGTCTAGCTGAGCAGCACTGCTCCTGTTCCTGGGTCTAGGTGGGGAGCAGTACTCCTGTCCGTGGGTCTAGGTGGGGAGCACTGCTTCTGTCCCCCCTCAGCCATCTGCCACACAGTGGCTCCAACCATTTCAGCTCAGTGCTCACAACCCCAAGAATTTCCCAGAGCTGCCTGAGTCCCTGCACATCGCAGGAGCGCACATGGGTGAGCACACACTGCGGGTGCTCCGGGGCCTCTCTGTTGCCTTTCAGCCTGCTCATGACCTGTCACCAGAGGCAGTTCTGAAAATAAGCAATTATCACATTCAGCTGGAAGCAGGAGAAAGCAATGGAGCCACGTGTCTTTTGCCAACTCTGAATACCTGATCAAGAGGATCGCCTGCCCTCCTCAGAAAGGGCTGGTTTACATTTGAGGGGAGTGGGGAATCGGAGGGCATTTTCCTTTGCAGAAGTTAACTCCATGTTGTGCTTGTCATACTGACTGCAGCCAAGGAGGAAGGAGGCAGCATGAGCTCCCGGCTGGGCCCAGGGAAAGGAGTCCTGCTCCCAGCCAGACCCAGAGAAGAGAGTGGTGCTCCCCAGCTAGGCCCAGGGACAGGAATAGTGCTCCCAGCTAGACACAGGACAGGAGCAGTGCTCCCTGGGTAGTCCCAGTGAAGGGAGTAGTGCTCCCCAGCTAGGCCCAGGGACAAGAATAGTGCTCCCAGCTAGACACAGGACAGGAGTAGTGCTCCCTGGGTAGTCCCAGTGAAGGGAGTAGTGCTCCCAAGCTAGACCCAGGGACAGAAGCAGTGCTCCCCAGCTAGACCCAGGGACAGGAGCAGTGCTCCCCGGCTAGACCCAGGGACAGGAGCAGTGCTCCCCGGCTAGACCCAGGGACAGGAGTAGTGCTCTCCGGCTAGACCCAGGGACAGGAGCAGTGCTCCCCGGCTAGACCCAGGGACAGGAGTAGTGCTCTCCAGCTAGACCCAGGGACAGGAGCAGTGCTCCCCGGCTAGACCCAGGGACAGGAGTAGTGCTCTCCAGCTAGACCCAGGGACAGGAGTAGTGCTCCCAGCCAGACCCAGAGAAAGGAGTGGTGCTCTCTAGCTAGACCCAAGGACAGGAGCAATGCTCCTGGGTAGTCCCAGGGAAAGTAGGAATGCTCCCTGCTAGACCCAGGGACAGGAGAAGTGCTCCCCGGCTAGACCCAGGGACAGGAGCAGTGCTGCCCAGCTAGTGGTGTACCCAAGCCCTTCCTTCCCTCTCCAGCCTCACAGGGCCCCTGCAGCAGCCTCCTGGGAAGGGGCTCTGAGCCCTGCACCCTGCCCTGTGCCCTGAACCCAGCGCTCACAGCTGATCCCCTTGGTTGGAGCAAGCACACCTCTGCTTGGGCCACTGAGCAAGAGCTGAGTGCCATGCCAAGACATGCTCCCTACAGGAGAGGCGGCGGCCAGGTCAGACTGCAGTCCGGGGGCCTGGAGCACTCCATGCCTCACTGTACACAGTCATCGGGGGGTGGGGGTGTCCTTAGAACACCTGCCATGCAGGGTGGGGAAGATTTAGGTGAATAGACTGAAAGCACCCAGAGGATGCCCGGCACATGGGAGATGTTCAGCACTCGTCAGCTCTCATGACTGTGGTGTCACGCAAAGGGCCGTGTTTTCAGCAGTGTTCTCCTGTCCAGTGTCATGCTCTTGCGAACAGCCATGCTGATCCTGCATGTCACCTGGGTCGCCCCTCCCAGTGTTCAGGCAGTGCTCGGTGCGTCCGGCTGCCAGCCCATCTGCAGCTATACCAGGGCAGAACTGGAATTCCTCCAGGGATCCACGTCCTAAATGGGCCGGGCCGGCAGTTCAGCTGCCGCGCGTAGGTGATTAAGATTCCTCACTGTGTAATACACAAACACCTTCCCTGCAAAATTGCAAGCTAAGAATGCAATGTGTACTTCTACAGAATGCTGACACTTGGTCAAATGAGTATCCCTGTTGTCTGAGCAGCCAGGGGTGTTCTCTTTAGGAAAACAATGCCCAGAGGCACACAGCTCACTGTGAAGAAACCTTTTCCTATACCTATTACCTCCCAAATGAAACCTATTGCTCTGTGAGTTTTAGAGCACTTTGTTTTCCGGTCTGAATGAAGTTGGGTTGTGTGCACATGCATGTGTGTGGGCGTGCATGTGTGTTGTGTGTGCACGTGTGTTGTGTATGTGCACATGCATGTGTGTGGTGTGCATGTGTGTGGTGTGCATGTGTGTGGGCGTGCATGTGTGAGTTTTAGAGCACTTTGTTTTCCAGTCTGAATGAAGTTTGGGTTGTGTGCACATGCATGTGTGGGGGTGCATATGTGTGTGCATGTATGCACACATGCATGTGTGTGGTCATGCATGTGTGTGGGCATGCACGTGTGTTGTGTGTGTTCATGCATGTGTGTGGATGTGCATGTGTGTGCATGTATGTATGCATGTATGTGTGGGTGTGCATGTGTGTTGTGTATGTGTGTGTGCATATGTGTGGGTGTGCATGTATGTGTATGTATGTGCACATGCATGTGTGTGGGCGTGGGTGTGCACATGTGTTGTGTGTGCACATGCATGTGTGGGCGTGCAAGTGTGCATTCCTCTGTGCACACAGGCATGCATGAACTCACACAGGCAGTGAGGCCTCCTCTCTGCATCTCCCATGTCCTGAGCTCCACCTGGTTTTGCACTTACTTGCATGTCCTGCTGAGGAAGCCTCTAGTTTAATGCACACAGTTTTCTACTCACCCTGTGACTATTCCAGTCGCTTCATGGAGGGTTATGGGACAATGGAGTTCCTGGTAAAGGTGAACCAGACGGGTAGCAGATGTGCCTCCAGACCTTTGACTACAGCCTCAGGACGCAGGCTGCTCCTGCCCACTGGCTCCTGAAGGCTAAGCTGCAAAAGCCGCCCTGCTCTCAGCTCTGATAGCAGCAGGCACAGTGGGCAGGCGCAGGTGAGCAGGCGCAGGTGGGCAGGCACAAGTGAGCAGACACAGGTGAGCAGACAGGTGGGCAGGCACAGGTGAGCAGATGCAGGTGGGCAGGAGCAGGTGGGCAGATGCAGGTGGGCAGGCGCAGCTGGGCAGGCGCAGGTGGGCAGGCGCAGGTGGGCAGGCACAGGTGAGCAGATGCAAGTGAGGAGATGCAGGTGGGCAGGCGCAGCTGAGCAGGTGCAGGTGGGCAGGTGCAGGTGGGCAGGCGCAGGTGAGCAGATGCAGGTGAGCAGGCACAGCTGAGCAGGCGCAGCTGAGCAGGTGCAGGTGGGCAGGCGCAGATGAGCAGACGCAGGTGAGCAGACACAGGTGGGCAGACGCAGGTGGGCAGGCGCAGCTGAGCAGGCGCAGGTGGGCAGGCGCAGATGAGCAGACGCAGGTGGGCAGGCGCAGGTGGGCAGGAGCAGGTGGGCAGACGCAGGTGGGCAGGCGCAGGTGGGCAGGAGCAGGTGGGCAGGCGCAGATGAGCAGACGCAGGTGGGCAGACGCAGGTGAGCAGATGCAGGTGGGCAGATGCAGGTGGGCAGACGCAGGTGAGCAGATGCAGGTGGGCAGGCACAGGTGGGCAGGTGCAGCTGAGCAGGCGCAGGTGGGCAGGCACAGATGAGCAGACGCAGGTGGGCAGACGCAGGTGAGCAGATGCAGGTGGGCAGATGCAGGTGGGCAGACGCAGGTGAGCAGATGCAGGTGGGCAGGCACAGGTGGGCAGGTGCAGCTGAGCAGGCGCAGGTGGGCAGGCGCAGGTGGGCAGGCGCAGATGAGCAGACGCAGGTGGGCAGGAGCAGGTGGGCAGGCACAGGTGGGCAGGCGCAGGTGAGCAGATGCAGGTGGGCAGATGCAGGTGGGCAGACCAGCTGGCTGATGCTGATGGCTGAGAGAGCGGGAAAAGTAAGGCCTTAGTGCCCTCGGCCACACAAACTCTATGTGGCCATGCTAAGTTGGTGTCTTATAAACAAGTAAGAGTGCGGACATAGGACCACAGTAGCACTCACTGTACAAGTGCATCTAGTAGCACCTAGAGCTGTCCTTTGATGGACACCTGCAAGCTGGGTGAGCATGAGCAGAAAGCAGGGAAAGTAAAAATGGATTGAGCAATAGGGATATGCTGAGCCTTCTGTTTATGGAGGGGTTGCCAGGGATGGGGTACCGAAAAACGGGTGCAGGGGTTCATGCCTGTAATCCCAACACTTTGGGAGGCTGAGGCGGGTGGATCACCTGAGTTCAGGAGTTTAGCCTACCAACATGGTGAAACCCATCTCTACTAAAAAAATAAAAAATTAGCCAGGTATGGTGGCAGGTGCCTATAATCCTAGCTGCTCTGGAGGCTGAGTCGCGAGAATCGCTTGAACCCGGGAGGCAGAGGTTGCAGTGAGCCGAGATAGTGTCATTGCACTCTAGCCTGTGCAACAGAGTGAGACTTTGTCTCAAGAAAAGAGAGAGAAGGAGAGAAGGGAAGGAAGGAAGGAAGGAAGGAAGGAAGGAAGGAAGGAAGGAAGGAAGGAAGAGGGAGGGAGGGAGGGAGGGAGGGAGGGAGGGAGGGAGGGAGGGAAGGAAAGAGGGAAGGAAGGAGGGAGGGAGGGAAGGAAGGAAGGAGGGAGGGAAGAAAGGAAGAAAGGAAAGAAGGAGGGAGGGAGGAAGGGAAGGAGGGAAGGAAGGAAGGAGAGAGGGAGGGAGGGAAAGAAGGAGGGAGGGAGGGAGGAAGGGAGGGAGGGAAGGAGGGAAGGAAGGAGGGAGGGAGGGAGGAAAGAAGGAGGGAGGGAAGGAAGAAGGGAAAGAAGGAGGGAGGGAGGAAGGGAAGGAGGGAAGGAAGGAATGAAGGAGGGAGGGAGGGAAGGAAGGAGGGAGGGAAGGAAGGAAGGAGGCGGAAAGGAAGGAGGGTGGGAAGGAAGGAAGGAGGGAGGGAAGGAAGGAAAGAGGGAAGGAAGGAGGGAGGGAGGGAAGGAAGGAAGAAGGGAAGGAAGGAGGAAGGGAGGGAGGGAAGGAAAAGGAAGGAAGGAGGGAGGGAGGGAGGCAGGGAAGGAAGGGAGGGAGAAAAGAAGGAGGTAGGGAGGGAAGGAAGGAAGGAGGGAAGGAGGGAGGGAAGGAAGGAAGGAGGGAGGAAAGGAAGGAAGGAAGGAGGGAAGAAGGAAGGGAGGGAGGGAAGGAAGGAAGGAAAGAAAAGGAAGACAGACAGAGCAGTGTGCTCACCTTCTCTTAAGAAAAATGCACAGCCCATGGGCAGGCAGGGGAGACAGCTGAGCACAGGCTCCAGGATAGTACGCAGGCTCTGTGGGAGCAGGAAGGGGCAGCCTTGCTCACAGTAGCACCTGTTGCGTTGCAGCCTACCTGCACACATACGGCTCATGGGAACAAGTGTCTGCTGTTAGGCTCTCCCTTGCCCTGCGGTTGACACGTGACTAACACAGTGGTGGCCGAAGTGAATGGGAGCGGAGCGCAGAGCCGGCGATGTACCTAGGATGGGCCTGTGTTGGTGCCCAAGAGCACCCCCAGAGTCCATCTTCAGCGGAGCATCCATCCAAGGGAGCTCCCCACTCTCTAGAAGGTGAATCTGGAAGCACCAGTGGCCCTTCACTGTGCAGTGTGGGCAGCCCAGACCCCCAGCCTCATGCCCACGGAGACCCAGCACCCCAGACTCCTGCAGTCTTGGGTCCCAGCCCTGTTGAGGCAAAGTCCACATTCCGCTGGGCCCTGCGGTGCAGCACGGGCACCAGGGAGAAGCTTGGGTCTGGGCAGCCTGGAGGCCAAGCAAGCATGGCCCTTGGCACATGGCAAACATGTCCCACACTGCCAAGGAGATCTCTTCTTTCACCTGGAGAAATGAAGTCTATGGTTTAGTTTAATAGCGCTAAGTCCCTAAGGAACAACCATTACCACAATGGATGGGAAGGTGTTTCAATCCAAATGTTATGCTAGTACTATCCGCACCTAAAGAAATGTTATTACATCAAGTGGTCTTTATGGCAGCTGGGAATCACATGGCCAGCCACCATGAGCAAGGACACTGATGGGCCGTCCACCAGCAGTAAGGCAGACCACGTTCCTCCGCGGACCTGAAGGGCTGAGTGGGCTTGCTGGCTGGGAAGAGGACTGATCTGCTTTGGAGGGCCCGGCAGTACATCTACCATTAAAAAGAGATTTATCCCCAAGGTGCCCATCAAGTGGACGGATGCCACCCTTGCCCCTTTCATGCGCATGTGGGGCTCTGCCTGGAAAGTTCGGGGCAGCACAGTGGTCCCAGGATGTGCCAGACCACCCCCATACGTCCGCACGTCTGTGCACCATCACCCCAGCCTGGGTGCTGCACGGCCTGGCTCCTTCCACCGTCATCTGTGGCTCACTGGGCAGCTCTGCTGCCATAGATCCCTCAAGAAAACATTCCTCCCCTAACACACATCCCCTTTATTTCTGCCCCCCTCCAGCCTGTTTGGCTCCACACTGCCCCTATTATGGGGCCCCAGCCACTCACACAGAGTTCTGGGCCTGCGGGGTTTGCCAGGCGAGAGGGAATTAGCTTACATGGGTGAAACTCAGGCGCCCTCCACCCTGAAGGACACTGTCACCGCCTCCCTCCCTTTGCCACCAGACACCCACTGACCAGATGATGGTCACTTAAGTGCCCGTCACCTGTGCAGTGGACGGAGCATTCTCTAGGTTCAATGCACAGCCTGTGTGAACAGCTCCAATAAAGCAGAAAACGAGATTTTTCACTCCTGTCATCAGAGAATACGGAGTGTTTCAATCACTGCTGTCATCGCAAAGTCAGGGGCACCCACTCCACCACTAACAGCAAAACGTCCTCATTGCTCCAGCACCAAGGAACAAAATACAGCGGTGGGAAGACTGCAGACCTTGGAGTCCAGCCTTGCTACCGAGCCAGACACGGCTCCAGGGCCGAGGACGGGCCTCCACACCCGCGGGGACGCCCTGCGCTGCTCTCAGCAGCGCTTCCTGCCACTTCCTCTGAGTCTGCCTCCCCCTGTCTCTCTGAACAGGTTCATCTCTGCAGACCTCTCTTAGAGCTTGAATAAAGATCCAGTAGCATACAGCCTTTGCTTTCATGGAGAGCTTACCTGTTGGTGCTGTTAGACAAGAACACTGGCCTGCTCATGTCGACAAATCCCTGTTTTGCTAAACGATGGGTTTCATCTCTCTTCCGAGATACCCACTAGTGTAAACACAGCGTGAACCATATGTGTGAAAAGGGTTTGCTTCTCCGACACCAAAATAAGGAAAGAAATTGACTGACAACAGATTGGATAAAGGCAAGCAAGGTCTCACCCTGGCCTGTGGCCCGGAGGGAGAGGCAAAAAGGGCTGTGTTTTTCTCTTCTTTCACGGCCACAGGATTCTAGAAAATCAAATGGCAGGTCTGGGAGGGACAGCCTTGCTCCGCAGTCTACTGAGCGGGGGTGCAGTGGGGAGACAGAACCGCAGCAGGGCAGGATGTGGAGCAGGCCAGGGCCTGCACCAGCGCCCAGGTATGCGACTGACAGGCAGGGCGCTGGCCCGCGGCAGGTGCAGCACCGCCAGTGCCCGCGGCCCCAGGAAAAGAAAACCTGCAGGTGCCGTCGGGACATGTCCTGAGCCTCCGAAGCCACGCGCTTTTCTCAATAGCTGTCCTATCCTCATTGTCTGCCTGCAAGATGATGGTGTCCTGCTGTGCGGTGGGTGGGGATGAGAGGGAGGGAGTGGTGTGTGGAGTCTCCTGCTCTGGTGGCTTTGATGACACAGAGGCGTGGCTCCTGAGTGAGTGGCAGTGGGAGGGAGTGGGGCAGGCAGTGGGGATCCCAGGGGGTTGCTGTGGGCTGGCTGAGCCTGTGTCAGAGGAGGTGGGGGGGACTCCCCTGCCAGCCCCGGGGCAGCTCCTCTTTGCCCAGGAGGGTGATCCTCTCTCCTGATGTCTGGGAAAGTTAGATGGGGAGCCCTGCATACCTCCAGATCTGGCCCTCACTGTCTCTGGTCCTCACTGTCTCCGGCCCTCACTGGCTCAGTCCTTGGCTGGTACTTAATATTTTCCTCCATTATTCAGTGAGAAAAAAGACATGTTAAGCTCTCAACACTTTAGAGGAGAAATGTGACATTAACCATGCCATCACCACAGTTTGCTATGGCACACCACATCGGTGTGGAGGCAGGGAAGATGGGCTCAGACTCACGCCAGCAGAGGGGACTGCAGGCGGCTGGCCAGTCACGCACCCCCGATGCTATGCCCTACTGCATTTTTTCCATTTACGTTTCTCTGTTTTCCCTTCTATGGAACATAAATCCATGAAAACACAGCCCTTGCCAGTCTTCTTCACCGCTGTCTTCCTGCACGTCCACGGGCACTCAGTCAGTATCTGCCCAATGAGTGAAGGACTGAACCCCACAGCAAAGCATTAGTGGAAAACTTATTTTGACCTGGATGTCAATGGAGTGTGTGGGCTCAGGACAATGTTGTTTTTGAAGAAAGTTGATGTGACACTATTGTATGTGCTACAAATTGCAGGGCTTGGTGGCTCTCCACGGCCCAGGACAGTCCTGACAGCCTTTGACGTGCCGTGTGAAACCAAGAACAGTAAGCGATGTCTCCATTCTGGTCATCCGCACATGGCTCCAGTAGCAGCCCGTTCATTTTGCTCTGTTTCATTCGGTGTTGAAAATGCTACTGTAGGCTGGGTGTGCTGCCTCACATCTGTGATACCAGTACTTTGGGAGGCCAAGGCTGGAGGACTGCTTGAGCCCAGGAGTTCGAGACCAGCCTGGGCAACGTGGCGAAACCCTGTCTCACCCAAAAATTCAAAACTTAGCCAGGCATGGTGGTGCACGCCTGTAGTCCCAGCTACCTGGGAGGCTGAAGTGGGAGGATCGTTGAGTGTGGGAGGCCATAGCTGCAGGGAGCCAAGGTCCTGAAGCTGCACTCCAGGCTGGGTGATAAAGCAAGACCCTTGGAGAACAAAAGGGGGTTAACTACAGCACTCGTTAACAAACCTGGCACGATTCCTGGGATTCGCATACCTTTTCCTGGAGAAGAGCAAGGCTTATTCAATGCCTTTATTCGAACTCTGCATGTGGAATTTTATTACTTGGAACATATCTTCAAAAACTGGAACTAAAGTAAACAGACTCCAACTGAAGTGTATAATAAGTTTGGTTTGATTTAAATAGATTCTTCTATTGATAAGGTTAGAACAAGCTATGACAATGCATTAAGAAAGAAACATCATTGTGACACTTAAACTCGGAGATATTTGATGATCCCTCCTGAGTCCCTGCAGGTATAGGTAACTGAAGGGTTTCACTGGGGTGATGATTCTGTTCATCTTCAGACTCCTGGTAAAGTTATAATGACAGAGGTTTGAAACCTATAGGCTTTTAACACTCAGCTAACCACAAAACCATAACTTTCAAAGGAGGCGAATGTGCAGGTCAAAGGTTAGGAAACGATACGGTAAATGTTACACAGAGAAAGTCTCCCTTCCTCAGCTGGCACTGTGATTCTAAGACAGGTAGGTTCCAAGCCAGTCAGGTTAGGAGAGGGTGTTAGCGCAACTTGGTGCTTCTGAAAGGCTGTTCAGATTCTTGGCACACACTACGACCCTCTGAAAGACAATGGCTTTCTGGAGATCCTTTAAGTCACCTTTGCCATGATGCCATAATGCCAGGCCTGCCCATGCTCCCACACCGAGCCTGTTGCAGGAATGGCCTTCCTTCCCTCCTTCCCTCTTCTGCCTGGCAAGCTCCTGCTCTACCTCCCCTGTGAAGCCCTTCCAGCCTCTGCCAAGAAGTCTCCCACCCTGAATGCGTTTCCCGGCATCTCCCACAGCAGCAGGGAGCATCGCACCTACTATCAACTTGGATGTCCCATTCTCCACAGTGCTCTTGTCTGGCATATCATAAGCCCGCATTGAACTGTTGACAACCGAGGAGGGTGCTCAGCCCAAACTCACGGTGCTAGAATCTCAGAAATTTTCCCATACATTCTCAGAATTCAGCTCTTCCTGTGAGAATGACAAATGTCCTGCAGCAAACCCTCGATGGGAGCCTTGCAGTGCCGGGCCTCTCAGCAAGCATGCCGCCCCATGGACCCAGCCTTCTTTGGGATGTGTTCCCCTCCACAACCTCAATCTTCATGATTTTAAACCTCGGACACCGTCTCCCCAATTTCTTCCTCTCAAACTGCACTTCATCTTCCACGTCATCGTCGCCCCCACTGCCTGCGTCAGCCCTGATATCATCTCCCGGTTTTCCAGCCTGCACTGGCCTCATTCCCGCCTCCCTTCCGAGCACTCCCCGTCCATTTTCTTCACCTGGGTGACTCCCTCTCGTGCACCAGACATGCTCCTGGCATTGTCTCTTGCCAGAAACTCCCTGGTGGTTCTTGGTGAGCTGTGTTCCCTCAGTAGGGTCGGTACACTCCCTTGCTACCCTATTGCTGCACTTAGCCCTGTGGAGCACAATTTCCTGTTAGTGTAGCTTTGCCCTCTACAACATATAAACTCCCCAAGGGACAAAATAGATCTCGCTCACGAGCAATTGCCATGTCAATGCATGATGGTTAAGCTCCCACCTTGTGTGATGATTCTGCAAGCCGCCCAGGGCACGTCTGTAGAGCGGAGGGCTTTGCAGAGGCTGGAGAGAGGTCTGGATCCTTGGAAAGTTAGAGCTCTCCAGCAATATTGCTAAGTAAGGAAAGCCAAGCCCATGTGTGCCCTTCTTTACAGGCTTGAAATTCAAATGGGAAAACCCAGCAATCTCCATTCAGAGGCTGGTGTGAAGAATTTCCCCCATTTCCTTTTCACCTACAATGCAATCACCACTCCTTAAAGACTGTGTCAGGTTAATCTTGAGTTTTCTTACAACTGACAGCTTGCAGGGCTCTCACCCATGCATTGTGGGGGCACAGCCTCAGCACAAGAGGTGTGCCAGCCAGGAGAGCACTGGGTGGCTGGGTGTCTTAGGGCAAATTCCAAAATATGATTCACATCTGAACTCTCAACGAATGATGTTATGGATCCATCCGTCCTTCATTGACTAAGAGTGCATCCATCCTTGAAGGGGTACGTCAGCTTCTTTCATGACACATCCCCAACCCTAGATTCATCAGTAAAAAACAGAACTTGACAATGAGAGCGGGCTGCAGGGATTCCCTTCTTCAAATCCAGAGCCGATTTGGCTCCATTTTTTTTCCGATAAGGGACTTGGGAGATTTGTACTCACCTCTGCCCTCACGCGTGTTCACACTGCAACCTGACTAGCACGGCGTCGTTTGGTATAGGTGTTACAAGAATACTGATTGATTGGCTAATGAAAAGAGCACGCTGATCACTGACAGGAAGGAAACATCTCCCAGGAAGCTGAAGGCCCGAGTTTCCAGTGGACATGGCCATCGGTCTGGAGGGGTCTCCGGCCTTCGCGGACATGAAGCCTGCTTCTGAAAGCTGTCTGTGGAAGGGCCACATGCTGGGTCCCAGGACCAGCGGCTGCTTAAACAGTGCCCATGCCCTAACCTGAGTAACGGTAGGACTTTCATTATGTGTGTGGCATTTTTATACTCTGCAAATCACTTTCTATCCATGGCTTCATCTGATGTTTACAACAATCCCGGAAGTTGATGGTGCAGATGTGGTGATTATCAGACGAATAAACTGAGGCACAGAGACGTCAGGAGACTTCACCCCAACGTCTGCCTGAGGGAAACGAACGTGAGCCAGATGCAGCGTGGGGCCCAAGAGACGACAGCCACGTGGGACTGAATGGAAGCACGCAGAGGGCCAAAGCAGAGGTTAGCCAGGAGCGCTCAGGAAGCACAGAGGAGACAGAAAGGCTGCAGTCCTGATGCCCACACTGTGCCCAGGGGGCCGGCTCCACGGCCCTGATGCCCACACTGTGCCCAGGGGGCCGGCTCCATGGCCCTGATGCCCACACTGTGCCCAGGGGGTCGGCTCCACGGCCCTGATGCCTACATTGTGCCCAGGGGGCCAGCTCCACGGCCCTGATGCCCACACTGTGCCCAGGGGGCTGGCTCCACGGCCCTGATGCCCACACTGTGCCCAGGGGCCGGCTCCACGGCCCTGATGCCCACACTGTGCCCAGGGGGCCAGCTCCACGGGGCCTGAGCAAGACTCAGATCCTCCTTCCGCTGCGGCTTCTGAGGGATGAAAGGGGCTCTGAATGTGTGAGCTACGGTAATTATGTTCACTTTAATGGAGCAGTGCGGGCTTTTGTTGTGCTATGGCGCAAAGGCCTAATTATTCAAATGCAGCCATTAGTTCCCACACAGCAGAGATGACGGCAGATGTTATAAAGATAACATCTCTTGGCCCTTTGCCTGCCAGCCCCAGCCACAGGGACACTTCAGACGTGACAGCAGCTCCTGCCAGGAGCACCCAGCACATGTCCCAGGACATCAGAGCCCACAGTTGACCTGAGACATCTGGAAGGAAGAGGCGCAGCGTGAGCCCTCCCTCCAGGACCCCCAGGTGAGGGAGGCACAGGCGGGCCCGCTCCGAGCGGAGTGACCCCGTCTGCCCGGAGCCCTCTGTGTCCTGCTGGCCGTCTTCACACAGACGAGCAGCTCCCGTGAGGACACAGACACCGTGTCAGGAACCCATTTCAAGCACACAAGGCTGAAAGGAAATCATTCATTTCACCACAGGACAAGATGTACCCAGAAACCCGTCCAACTTCTTGCCGCCACCACCAGGGAAAAAAAAAGTGACGAGCCGAATTGGTAGGGTATACGATTGCTCAAACGGGCATTCAGGAGCAGGCGCTGGCCTGCCTGCATTTTTCCTATCCCAGCCCTCCTATGAGTAACTGTTAGGCAAACACAAAGGGCTTTAAAAAGTTCAAAGAATTTTTCTAAAAAGTGGCTGCCTTATTATTACCACAAAACTGTTTAATATTTAGACTTCTGTAAACTAAAACCAAAAAAACCCCTTTTTTTTAAGTTGAGAGGAGAACAGGCATTCTTCTTCCTCTGCGCCAGCCACAGCAGGGATTTCCTGGAAGTCGGGTCCCTGGGGCTTTGTCCTCTTTCCCGCCGACAAACACCTGCCGCTCCCCCATGCAACCTGCCTGGGAACCAGAGACCTGGAGAAGAGGGACACGGCTCTCAGAAATACCTCGCTTGACAAAGATTTCTGCCACCCTGTTCTTTAATCACATCTTCCTCTGGCTGCTTTTCACACATCCACCCAAGGTAGAAAGACTATCTTCCATAAAAATTGTAGTGTGAAGAGTTCTCTATTAAAAAAGGAAAAAAGTCGGGGGAAATCTGCCGTCATAATGAGGGAAGCCATACGCTGTTTACTAGCAGGGAATTTCTTTGAACAATGCCCAACCTGTGGTCAGAAAAGACTTGCGTGGGAGCGAGGGGAAGAGGGAAGCAAAGGCTCCCCAGGTTCTAAGGACGCCCCTCTATGCAGCCTGGCAACAAATCCTCCTGGGCGAGGTATTTCCTGCTCAGCGTGTTGCTGTTTTCCACGTGCAGGTGTAGAAGAAAACCTGGGAAGGGATGGAGCCAAGCATTTGCTTCCCAACTGAAGAAGAGGCACGTGGACCTCAGAAAGGTGGCTTAAGTTAGCTGTGGAAGTGTGTCCGTTTTTCAAACCACACACACAGTTTAAGAGAAAGTTTTTTTAACAACAGTAAAAATAGTAACAACGAGAAGCAGCAGGGAGCACATAGGCATGGCTAGCTTTGTGGCTGAAACAGAGGAAGGTGGGTCGTGGTCTGCTAGGAAGAACAGAAAGAATTGCACAGGCCTGAAAAAGATCTGGAAGTGACACTCCCATCCATATTTTCATGCCAAAGCAGGAGGGCATTGAGAATTCACCAAATGCCATTCTGAGAGGTCAGAATCAGGGGAGACAGGGAAGTCCTCAGAAATCAGAGGCTCATCCCGGAGACAGGAAAACAGGGCCAGCAGCTCCCAGGCCTTGCGGCTCGCTGGTGGGTTCAGGACTGGGAAGGGGATCCGGGCTGTGCTAGAACCCTGGTTTTTCAGAGGACACTGGGGCTGAGGAGCAGGCCTAGAGTCAGCACACAGGTGTTCAGGCCCACGGCTCACTGCAGTACTCAGATTCTACACAGAACAGCTCCAGGAGATGGCACAGGTACAGGTGAAGATGGAAGGTGGACTAATTGAACTGAAGGAGCCTCTGAGCAAAACAGCCACCCCCTCCTCCACCCAACCACTGCCTCTCCTCCCATCCAGCTCACGCTCCTACACAGTCAATCCGTACTTGCTTTTCCTGGTGAGTTTCTTCTAAACGAATGTACTTATCTCCTCTTTTCGACTTGAAAAATACTAAGACAAAACCAGGCACCTTTGGCTTCTGCATATAGCTCTGTGGCCATGGGCTAGATCGAGCCACAGTTTTTCACAGTGTCCTTGAAGACAGACTGAGGAAGACACTACCCCACCCAACACAGCCCACCCACTGGGGCTTGCTGAATGGACCCCACCCCCACTGTTCCTGCAGGCTGGAGCCCTCAGCCTCTGAGCAGCATGACCCCAGGCAGCCACACGGCCATCTGTTCAGACCCAAGGCCAAATCCATACTCCTGTGGGGGCCACAGGATTCCCTTGGCAGAAGGAAACAGTTACCATTGCAGGGAGAGGCCCCTCTTGGGCAAGTTGAAGCCCGGAACACGCCCTCCACTATGGGCCTAAGTGCCAGGCCTGAGGTGTCCTGGGCTTGGGGGAGGCAGTGACCTGAAGAGAGGCAGGGATTGGCGTCAGTTCTGGGGCTCTGGCTGCCTCCCGATGGCATGTTTTGGAGTTCTTGGCCTTTGTGCATAAACCGTGGTGGCTCCTATGAAACCCACAAGCTTCCTTCTCAGGATAATGCCATAAGAACACAAAACTAAACAGGACTAAAAAAATCTTAAAATAGGCTGTATCCATGTACTCCCTGGTTAGGAACTCACTTGAGCACTCAAGTGACCTAGATTTTGGCATAAACAGTAAGTGGGGAGCAGCCACAGTGAGCTCTGGTTCTGCAGGGCCGCAGGCCACTGTGATGAAGGGGACGCCTGGCCCCTGAGAGCGGGCAGTGCAGACCTCCCAGGGGCGCTGGCCAGAGCCACTTCCATTTTGTTTTACACTCAAATGTCCAAGGACTGGCTAAGGAGTTAACTAAAGTGTCATTTCTAAGTACAAAGACATTTCCATGGAGGCACATGCTCTATAAATTGTATTGAGTAGATTCACGTATATAGGACATCAACACAGTATTTTCTATTTTATACTATCATAACTAAGCCCGAGGATGTTCTCCCAGAGACAGATAAACATAGGGTACCGAGGACTCGGTTTTCATTTTGCTGTCCATCTTTGTGGCGATTTTTCCGGGCCAAGCCCGCAGCACGCTTTTCTCGGAGGCTGAGGGACTGTACTCCGGGCCGGGTGCTCCAGGCAGGAGCCACAGTGAGCAGGTTGCAGCGTCGGCTCACCTGCTCCGGCGGAGCGCTGTCTCCGGCTGGCACCTGCACACGCAGAGGTGTTGCCATCACCCTCAGCACTGTGCACACAGGCGCGTCTGGGCCTGTTGCGAGTCGCCTCTGGTAATCACAGACCCAGACACACTGCGCGGTGGAGAAGCCGGGAGGACAAGCAGTACCCACACCCTGTGCCTCCTGACCTCCGTCAGGACCCCGCGTCCCCACCACTGCCCTCCCCACCCACCCTGCCTGGGCCCGGAGTCCTCATGGCAGGTCCAGCACCTACTGCTCTCACTCTGCAGACTGCCAGGCCCTCTGCCAGCCACGCCCCCGCACAGACACTCCAAGACAAGGGAAGGAATGGGCTGTGGGGAAGTCTGTGACCTAACATGAAAGGACCCCCACCATGGCTGCCAGCCACGGGGTGTAGGGGGTGCTGAGATGGCCTGCAATGACCCTTCTGCAGCAGCCCCTTCAAAGGAGCCCTTCTTTTCCAGTTGACAGCGACACTTTTCATTTTTTTATTCAGGCTGGTTATCAGGCAGCTCTGATCGTCATGAGGACTGGGGTCCTACGAGAATCTGGGAGTGAACTCACTTCCTAGTGGCATTGAGGGAAGACACCCAGCCATCCTGAGCTCCCTACTGGGCCATGCCTGACGCAGGTGCTGGCCCACAGTCTGCCACACCAGGTCTTCTTTTCAGAGCGCACTCAAATCCAACTTCCTCCTCTCCATGACCCCCCGCCAGATTGTGGCTTCTGCTCTGCCGGGGAGTCATAAAGCTCTGTGGGGAGCTCCTCCCCCTCCTGTGAGTCTGAAAGTTTTCCACGCCCAGACAAGCTCTTGATAGGGTTCATTTCCGTTCCCGGTCAAAACGTGGGGGCCGTTATACTCAACTACTCAGGATGAGGTGCTGGAAGAAAACTTCTCCAGATTGTAAAATTTAATGTTTAGATGTCAAGTAAGGCATTTCTTTTCCTAAGGATCATGCCACAGATTCAAAGGCAAGAGAGTAAACTTCTCATTTCTATGGAAATCAGTTTTCCAAAGGAAAGAAAATGAATGACGAGTGGAAGGACCTTAAGACCAGGGAAGCTCAGGGCGCTATTTTGCCCCCTGCACTTGATCCTTCTGCAGAATGACACATGGCATCCACTTCCTCAGGAAGAGACAAACCCGCAGAGAACACTGAAGTCTCACTTTCCTGGGTCTGACTTTTACAATGCAAGAACATTTGATCAAAGTAGGCCCGCCCAAGAGCTGGAGTAGACACTTACTCCTGGCTCCCAGCACTGCCCCGCAGAAATCACAGGTGGCTTCAGGCGCGTCCAGACACCTGGAGCTCCTTACGAGTAGTATGGCAGGTAAGCCTTTGATAAGACCCAGCTCTAAAACCTTGGCAAGGGCCACTTGGTTTTCCAGCATTCTTTTGTGTGTCAGAGCTCCAGCCTGATGCTTCCAAAGGCACATGCGCCCAGGGCTTTGCGGCAACTCTCATGGCTGCGCACTTTGCAGCGCATTGGCAAGGAGGCGCTCTTCCCCTCCCAAATACGCAGGCCAGAGCATGCGAGCGACAGCTGCCTGGTCTGCCCTCCCTAGCCTGGCAGAGCAGGAAGCCTTGCTCAGGCAGCTCCCCCTGGCTGGAAGGCCTGCCCTCCCTTCCCGTTCCTCTTCTACACTGGTGAGGTGCATGGACCTTTATTGCTCTTCTACAATTATAGGGAAACTGAGGCTATGAACTGCTATGTCCCCAACACCCGTCTCTCACATCACACTGGAGGGCAGCACCTCAGCCTCCCTGAGATGACAGACCCTGGTCTCCCACTTGGGATGAGGATGCTGACTTAGAGGAGGAGATAAGTCATTTCCATCAGTACGTTGGTACCTGGAGCAGTCTCAGGTGTTCAGCCACTCTTTGTATCACGCTTCATATTATGAGTGCAACATGCCTTAAAAGCATTTTCTCTGATACTGTCAAAGGAAAAAGCATTTCCTTTGACATTTACCACACTTTTATGCTGTTTTTAATAGAAAGCCTTAGTTAATACTTGTGTTTGACCAGAGTTTAAATAATCTAACTTCCTTTTTTATCAGTTCCCGGTGAAAGCCATAGCGATTCAATGAAATTTGTTGAAATGTACCGACCACCCTGTGGAATGGACACTGCAGAGTTGTTGCGGCCGCTTGTGTGTCCCTGGTGCTGGTGTGGGTGTTTGTATGTGTGTGTGGGTAATTTTGCTGTTATGGAGTGTTTCGTTTCCAGCTGAGGGGAGGAGCAAGAAGGGATAAAGCGTCAGGGCCACCTTCCAGCAGTCAGCCGTTCTAGAATGGGAACCTGTTCCCGTGAAAGGTTCCAAGCTTCACCTCTATTACCATAACTGGATTATATATTCTCTCTATAGACAGACCAATTAAAGGAACTGCGGGACTCACTGGAGTGGAGGAGATCTGGGAACTCTGCTCACAGCATGGGAACTGGGCAAGCCAGCTTTTCACAGTGATTGAAGCTGCAGGTTTAGCAGTGCCAAGGCAGGCTGCGCCCAGTCTCCTCCTGAATTCATTAGCTGTGCTTGTTGTACACATGGGCTACCTGTGTCTTCTTGGCAGGGGATCTTAAAGCCCAGTGACAGCACTGCTCTGCCCAGCCATTGCTTCTGCGGCCAAGGTCAGAGGGGATCCTGCCAGCAGCACACTCCTGGAGCCCCAAACCCTCCTAACAGGCCACCAGCCCAACAAGAACCCACAGTGAACGCCGGGACCACCAGAGACCAGCGCGTCCCACCCCACTGGGGACATCCAGTTTTGTAAATAGAAGTAGCCCATCAAGGAAAACAGTTAGGGAGGAAGCTATTTCTCTGTCTAAAAAACAAAAAGCGGGTACCCGTTTCGCTTAGATTTGACTGTAGGCCACACCTGCACAGATGAGCTGGCGCAGGCTGGAGGAGGGGCCGCCCCACCCCAGCGCACAGCGTTCGCCCCCAACACAGGCAGTCCTGGCCCCAGGTTGCATCTGCAAGGGAACTGGCCCGGTCTGAGGCAGCCTCTGCTCCAGCGTCAGGGCACCCCTTTGTGTCTCCTCCAGCAGACAGCTATTGGAGTGCATCCACTGTGCACACTGTCTACTCATCAGTCCTCACTTCCTGCACGCAGGGCACCATCACTCACAACCATCCTAACTCATAATCAAGCAGCAAATATCTCATAACAGAGCCGAACAGAAAGAAGTGGGCACTGAGAGAACTACTTTGTGCTCATTTCACTTGAATAATCAGACAACCCCCTAGCAAATCTGAAAGTGGTCCAGAGACCCAGAGATTTGATATATTGTATCTTCATTTCCTGTCTACCTTTGTCAATCACTATGTGCCAATACTCAGTCAAAATTCTGCATTTGTCTTCTTCCAGACAGCATCTCACTCTGTAGTCCAGGCTGGAGAGCATCACCGCTTGATCAGCTCAATGCAGCCTCAGCCTCAGCCTCCTGGGCTCAATCCATCCTCCTGCCTCAGCCTCACCAGTAGCTGAAGCTACAGGTGCACGCCAGCACACCCAGCTAATTTTTAAGATTTTTTGTAAAGATGATGTCTCATTATGTTTCTCAAGAGATATATTTTTTTCTATCGGCCTCATGATTAATTTTACCTGTGTTAAGTGGCTTAAATCTGAATTACACATCATCATAATGATAGACTATAATAATTTTGGATACATTACCAAATATATATACATGATATTTTATAAGAACTTAGCGGAGTCAGTCCTTACCCTCATAGAATTTACAGTCTGTTTAATGTAATTCTATGTTCCCTGAATGTCCAGTCAAGATGTAATCCCCAATATGTACTGTTGGCAATTGGGTCAATGATTTGTCTCATCATTGCATTGTTGTCAATATGTCATCTCCGATATGTAGTATTAGTAATTAGCTTCGTGAGTTGTCTCATTATTGCAATATATATACTTACACTGATACAGTAAGACACACCAGAAGCACTATGAGTTTCTAAGGTGATTCCATGGAAAAAATGCACACAACATATCTTATTGGGAGCCATGGTAAATATTTCAGCAACAAGTTGTGACTTCTTTAAAGGTTTTTCTGATTTCAATTGCTGAGCCATTCAGCAAACTCAGGCGTTTTGCTCAGTAATCAGCAACATCAGCGGAAAATATATATCGGCAAAGAACAATAGTATGCTGGAATCCGCTCCTAACGGCTTACCAAAAAACCCCACCAAACCATCGGGAATTCTGTGAGCTTTTGGTTAAACTCTGCCATTATTAAATGCCAAATTACATGGACTTATAACTTCATGACTTGTATTAAATGTAAAGGTGGTAGGAACTCAAAACTCTCGGCTTTCTCCGTATCTTACTCCCCTTCGGCGCGTCCCAGGCCTCTGGTGTCTCTGTGGTGGAAGCACAGTCTGGCAGTGAGCTACTGTGCATCTTGCTCCAGCTCTGAGCTCGCGGCGTCCCATTCACAGCGTGTAACTGGCCATGGTGGAAATCAGCAAATGCCACAGATCAGAGCTTTATCTATCACTTCACGCGTTGCTCACTTATGAAAGTGAAGAATAAAACGTTTACCATGCAGATTAAACTTGAAACTGTGTTGTGTAGGCTGATATTACATTGTGAAAAAGCAATTGAAGGAATATTCTTCCTCTGTTCAGAACCCATTGTCCAATTCAGCAAAGAAGTCGCTCACATCACTGACGACCAAATGACATTCCAACGCACATCCTCGTCATTTCCTTTTCAGCTAACTTGTTAGTATTATTATGAAAATACCAACCAACACTCACATCCAAGTCCCATCTGCACATCAGCTGCAACACGAGGTCGGCTACAGAAACAAGATTTCAGCAAAATCAACGAAAGCATTCTGTGAGGATAAAATAGAATTTATGATGAAGCATATGTCTTATCATCATATATGCCATGATTGTTTGCAAACTGTGCACAATATATCTCTGCGCATAGATGATTGATGATAAACTGTGCAGATATATGCACACTTTTTTCCCTGAAGACCTGGTTGTTATACATTTACCGGCACACCACTCGTTACCTGTCTTTCTCGGTTTTTCTCGTTGCCTAAATATTTTTCCTCAGGAAACAGTAAGGGATATTTTATGTTTACAGAAAAAACAGTGCCATTGAAGAAATACATTTTGTTGGTGATATTTACCAAAATTCTGGGACTGTATTAAAAAAAATGTTTTAGATCTCATTATTCCAGTAGTATTGCCCATCAAAAAAAATTGTTCATGTATGTCTATTTAAATTACGTTCTTGGGCCGGGCATTGTGGCTTAAGCCTGGAATCCCAGCACTTCGGGAGGTGGAGGTGGGTGGATCACCTGAGGTCAGGAGTTTAAGACCAGCCTGGCCAACATGGTGAAACCCTGTCTCTACTAAAAATATAAAAATTAGCCGGGCATGGTGGCAGGTGCCTGTAATCCCAGCTATTCTGCGGCAGGAGGTTGGGGAGGGCCGGAGGGTGTGGCCGAGGCAGGAGAACGGCTTGAACCTGGGAGATGGAGGTTGCAGTAAGCCAAGATCATGCCGCTGCACTCCGGCCTGGGCAACAGAGGGATACTCTGTCTCAAAAATAGATAAATAAACGTATACTCTTGTCTAAACAGTTACTGATCTTACATGTGTCATCGTTTCAATTGTTTAAAAAGGGATTTTTCTCTGAAAATTTTAGTATAATTTTTAGAAATGATGCACGTGTATAAATACACCTACACACACTGTACTATTTCAGCAGAAAGAAAGCAGGGACTTTCCAACACACTTAGCATCCACTTCTTCCCAGGAGCTCAGACCGCAGGGTCAGCCCGATGGAGCAGGGAGGTGTTCAAGGTCCCACTGTTGGCTCTAGCACAATCCCACAGGAGCACTGCCTGAGAAAGCTCCAAGCATGTCCCCAAAACAGAGACCAGGCTGCAGTGAGGGGACTCACTGAGGACTCACTGAGGTGAAGCCATGCCAAAGTGAACTGAGATACGGATCATCTCAGCTTCCTGAGATACGGTTCAGGAAGCAGTCAAAAGCCAGAGGATCAACTGAAAAGAAATCATGAGCAAAGAAAGGTTTCCCGGGACATGCCTCACAGAACCAGTTAGGAACATGAAGTTCTGGCTTGGGGGTTGTTTCTTTTTGCATCTGGGAAAGTGCTTGGCCATGGGAGAGCCCAGAATCATGTAGCACATGAATGAATGAATGAATGATATGTGGAGTTCGCCCCCAGGGTTGGCGTAGTTTGGAAGACACATGGAATGGAAATTTTCTTGCGGCACCGAGTTTAAAAGCTCTGTGCCAACCCTTCATCCAACAGAAGTAGGCGGACTCCAGCCTTTGTGCCCACTCAGCCCACCCGTGTTTGTGTGTGTAAGCGGTTGCTTTTGCACTGCAACAGCAGAGTTGAGTAGTTCTGACAGAGACTGGATGGCCTACAGAGCCCAAATATTTACTCTCCGGCCTTTTGGGGAAAAAGTTTGTGGATCCCTGCCTTGAAGGAATTAATACAATAGGTAGAATCTTCTGATGTTTCTCCCTTTCACAGGGCTTCATAGGGACAGAGAGTGATTGAAAGATATAACTCACCAGTCCAACGAAGGTTTACGGAATGCCTGCTATAGATGTCATTGAGAATAAATATCTCCCCTGCCTCAGCCACCGAGGAGGCCTGGTTGGGGAGACAGAGACACAGGTGTCTACAATAAACACCACTCCACATCAGATCAGGGAGGAGGCACTAACTAGAAAGACCCACGTGCTCCTGGGAGGTGGCTAGTGCAGGGGCTGCCCAGACAGGGGCTCTCAGGCTGCACGGGGCAGACAGCCATCCCTCAGGTCTCTGCTCCTTTGATGCCACTGGGGTCCTGCCGTCTCAGAACAGAGGCGAGGGACAAACAATGACTCCCACAGTCCTCTGCAGCAGGAGGAGGTCAGGCGCTGGCACAGATGGCCGCATGCCTGCTTTCTCCTTTTGACCAGTGACCCTTGTTCTTACCCCCTGCCCCCAGGCCAGGAGGAGTGAGGGCTCCCTGCAGTGCAGGGTTCACCGGGTACTGTGACAAGCATGCCACCCAGTCCTTACAAAAACCTCTGCAGCAAGCCCTGCCGTTCTCTCTCATTGCTGGGAGGAGACTGGGCGTAGCGCTGTAAAGGTAGACGGCATCCCCCGAACAGGTCGGGGGCAGGACTGAGTCTGTCTGACACCAAAGCCAAGCTCTTAGGAAATCTGCTGGCGTCTGAAGCCCAGGGGAGGCGGGGGTTTCCAAGAGTCGGAGTAGGGAGTGGTGGACACAGTGAAATGTAGCGAATGGAGGAGAGCGGTCAACGGACCTGTGTGGACCCACACTGGCCTCACTGATGACCGCAGGTGTGGGAGAGAGGGTCTCACCTTCTGCCTACCCCATGATGCTGCCTTCAACCAGGTGGTTTTGGACAGGGGGATTTTATGGGCCATTTGTCTTATTCTTTGTGCCAAGGTCAGCCTTAATGGGAAGAAATGCCATAAGTGGGCAGCCAACAAGAATGAGCTCTGTATGGTCAGATAATAACTGAGAAAGGCAGAGTCACTCAAAGTTATTGAAAGACCGTATCTGTGTGGTTATTTAGAACTCCCATTCCTTAATTAGGGAATCAGGTGGACGGGTGCAACACTTGACTCTATCACTTAGTGATGGCTCGACCTTGAACACGTGTCACCTCCTCTTAGAAGTTCTGTTTCCTCATCCATACAATAGGGATAATAAGGCCTCGTTCCCAGGCTGGTTGCGATCATAAAATGAGGTCATGCTTGTAAAGCAACTCCATATGGTGCCTGGCTGACAACAAAGCTGTTGTTCCCATCATTAGTTATTAGGACTGATAGGATTGGTATTATCGAGATTACTAAGGGTCTGTTATGCTAAGAAATCGAGATGGAAAGTGGCTATGTCCCCGCAGCTGGTGAAGTAGTAGGCAGCAGGAGGGTGTCCAGACAGCAGCCTCTCCTGTGTTTCTGCTTTACTGATTCTCTCCTCCAGCCACACACGTGTCTGCCTGGCTGCAGACCCCACCACTGGGCCACCCTCCATAGCTCCCCATCTAGGAGCCACCACATGGGAGACTGCCTCTGCGTCCCCACCAACCACCCCCACCACATTCACCGCTCCTGCGCATCTAGCTGCACAGACGTTCTTATGGGTAGCACTGGCCGAATGGGCTGCTTCCTCCAAGGCACACATTTGTCTTAACCATGGAGCTGCAGGTGTGTGAATTTTCAGCAAGGTGCTAAGCTCCATCATGGCACAAAGGGTAGCTTTGGTGGCCGTTCTTTGTGTAGCCATCTCAAATGGACAGATGAAGCCGCAGTTCCAACAGAGAGCCCCAGGCAATAAAGGCAGAGCCCGGCTCCATGAGGACCATCACCTCACTTTTCCTTCCGATCACCAGCACATGCAATGTGAAAGACCAAAGAACTCAATACATTTGTGTTTTGTCCATTTGTTTCATGTATCAAAAGGGAAGGATAGTAGTATTAATCGTAAGCGTATTCACCAGAGTAAAGTCTAAGGAGTGCTTGAAGCTGCCCAGGGGAACGTGCTCTGTAACTAACACCTAAGATGATGCTACCGACAGATGAGGACAAATACTTTGTGCACATCCTGTGTGCCCTTTTGTGGAACTTGCAAACACAATCTCCAAAAAAGGCAAATTGTGAATATTAGGATTTTTATTTTATATGCACATACTAAGCCTTTTCTGCAAAAGAATATGGATCATGTGTTAGTCCATTCACACTGCTGATAAACACATACCCAAGACTAGGTAATTTATCAAGAAAAGGAGGTTGAATGAACTCACAGTTGCATGTGGCTGAGGAGGTCTCACAATCATGGAGAAAGATGAAAGGCACGTCTTACACGGCGACAGACAACAGAGAATGAGAACCAAGTGAAAGGGGTTTCCACTTATGAAATCATCAGATCTCGTGAGACTCATTTACTACCACAGGAACAGTATGGGGAAACCATCCCCATGATTCACTGATCTCCCACTGGGTTCCTCCCATAACACATGGGAATTGTGGGAGCTACAATTCAAGATGAGATTGGGGTAGGGACATAGCCAAACCATATCACATCAGTAAAGAGGAAACGGATTGCTTGCATCCAGTCATCTGTAACTAGCAACATTGCACATGCATATAATATAAAAAACTTGAAGCCCAGATTATGTTAACTCACTTCAATGAACATCTTCAAAATATCTAGAAATTGAATCTGGATTCCTACTGGCCGTAAGAGTTCATTCAAGCTTTTATCTTCTCTAAGCCTTAATTTGTCTACATGAAAAATGGGTTAATACGTATGCCATAGAAATTTTATGAGAAACAAATCTGGTTTTGTAAGTAAGAGGCATTCAGCTTCTTTGCTACTCAGGCGCAGTTCACTATTAATTGACATGTATTTGTTTTGTGGTAGGATCTCTGAAAATGTTGAAATTCCTTTGGGTACTTATGAAACACAGTCATCACATAGCGGTAACTGGGCATAGATACATAAAAGCAGGCCAAAATTTTTATTTTCAAATATAAAATTTCTTTTGTGGTTTCAATCTGGAGATTTAGAGAACTTTTAAGATCTCTTTGAAATATGCCTCAGGCTTGTTTGTGAGTGTAGCAGTTACGCTTGATGTCTCCATTTCAATGTCTTCGCAGAAGGCAGAGTGCATATTTGTCAACGACTATGGGGTAAGTTTACCCTTTCCCCAAGTCTAGGTTGAGTGGCCATTGGTCTAAGCCAGTGACGAAGGTAATATTCACCTGGCCAATGGATTCTCTAGGTAAGTGATCCACTTCCGTGCAATATAATGTAAAAGGGGACTTTCTGGGGCGTTTCTAAGAAATGTTTTCCTACTCCTAAGAAGACCCTGGAATACACAGCCCATTTCCTGACTTTGGACATCCTTGGTCTGGATGTGATACCTGAAAGGGCTGCAAACATCTCGTTCTCAGAGGTGAGAAGGGGCTGACACAAAAGGCAGGGGGAGGGAGGGATGAACTAAACCTGGTTTTTCAGACACCCATGAGTGTTGAATCAACCAACCTGAAATCTGTCTTATTTCTAGACTTTTTTTGAGATCCTAAATGTCTTTATTGTCAGAATTTTGTCTTATTTGCAACTCAAAGAATCTTTACTACTTCTTGTCTGCGTGTCAAAGATAGCCAAATATGTGAAAAGCACTGGCCCGAGCTACTATAAAAATGTATGTTACATCTTGAAAAATTCCCTGTTAGACAAAGTGCTGTCATCACTTGCAGCCTGAAGGATTAATTCGGTCTGATTTCTTACACATAGAAAATGATATTAGCCACAGCTGGGGGACAGAGCAGCTGGTGATAGGCAAACCAGGGACAGGAGAGCATGCCAGGGAGCTGTACACTCTTTCATACGTGATTGCTGAGAAACGCTCTAGGCAGAATGTGTTTTCATCCCCTTCCCTTGTCTTTAACTCCATCTCAGTGTAATTCTCTAACTAAATGCAGCTCTCAGTAAGGAATGGGAAGATGAGGTCAAGAAAAGGATTCTGTTGGAAATGCTTTCCCAGTGCAGATGTGCAGTAACCCCCCAGGATGATCTTCCCAAGTCAGAATCCACCAAGAAAAGAACACTGAGGTGAACCATCATGTTTAATGATGACATCTGAGGACGATGACTTCATGTGACTCATAAACTCAGTTAATTATGTGATTCTATTTCTAAAATATAGTGGGGAATGTGTCAGGAAAGCTCTAGTATCATACCAGAGGCCAGAGGTTCAAAAGTTCAGGCAAAATCAAAAAAGTATTTTTCTTTAATAATAAAAAAGATCATGTCAAGATAGATTGAAAAACCATCAAGAAACATCTTGATGTCAAGAAACGTCTATTAATATAAAAGAACTTTGAGGACTCTAAAGAATGTAGTGATTCGGGATGGAAAAGAACATTTTCGTGCTCCAGAGATGCAGGAGAAATTGAAGATGCTTCATCCACATAAAATATGACCCTCTGAGTCCTGCCAAGGTCAATGAGACCCAGAGCAATCAGCTCGATATAAAATTGGGTTTGTACATTTTCTTACTTGCACTAGTTCCTCCCTTCTTGTATATCTGCCACTTTTTTATTTCTCTACCATCTCTGCAGCTTCACCTCCTTACCCCATATTTTATAACTGTCCCAGAAGATAGATGCCACACATGTTGCAAAACAGAGCAGAGACAGCAGGGAAGTGGCACTGACCGCTGCTTTCTGGGCTAGCTTGTTTTCTGAATCCCGGTTCCTTAGTTAAAACCTCGGCTTTGTTTCTGCATGGCTTTGCATTCAGTGGTGGCGGGATGGGGCAGACAGCCTTAGTTCAACTCATGAGTTATTCAGTTACAAACGAGTAGATGCTCCCTCGCCACCCTGTACCTGCCTTTCCGTATTTCCCCTTCCCCCAGAGTGTCATCTTTCCACAGGTAATACGCTTGCACCTAAGAAAGTTCAATGGCAGGTTAGAGAGTATGTTGTTTTGACTAAAGTTTAAAATGATATGCTCAGGGTTGAGAAAGTAAACTCTGTCTTTTAGTGAATTAATAGATTTAAAATTGCACTGGCAAATATTAAGATGCTTCAAGCTCCAAACCATCGCTTGAAACTATAATTATAATTGCTCCCTAGGTATGCAATTGAAAATGCCATACAACTTTCAGAAATACTGATGCTTTTTAAAAAACATCTTATGTTGTCATGGAAACAGGAATAGAGTAATGAGAGAATTTTAAAAATATTTTAATACAAAATAAAGCAGAGTTTCAGGTCAAAAACAAATGAGAAGCAAATTTTAGTTTCTGACAACCAAAATTACAAGAGAAATATCTGTAAAAAGATAAAACCACACAATGATGGCACGATCAGAAAGAGAATGTTATAGTTTAAATTTTATAAATATTCTCATCATATTCATATTTATTCCATTTACCATCATTCATAATTTCCGAAAAACTAAGTATTTTTTCCTGAAAACTTTCCATGCTGTGGTTTTTTTCTCTTTCTCTAGGGGTCACTTATTTACATTGTGGAAAAACCGTAGGAACATCTGTTCAAGGACTTTGGCTTTCAGAGAAGAATGAAATGGAGGAAGCACGAACGAATACACTTTGTGTCTAAAAACCACTCCACTCATTTTAACTTGAGATCACTGATTATAAAGAAAATAGCTGTATTTACTCAGAGACTTCAACAAGAAATAGAATTATGTAAAATAATTGAGCCTTAATGAAAAAATATTTGTATTAAACGGTGCACTCTCTCCACGTCCAACACACTCTTTATAAATCACTCCTCAGAAGCACAGACTGGGTGTCCTATCTTTCTCCCATTTCCTTAGTAAGACAGCATATGAACTCCCTGAGAATGAATACCAAGAGACAGCTGTACAGCCTCAGTTTAACTGTAAGTCCAGTAATTACAGTAAGACCTTGGATTTTTATAACTTCTAGTCTCCTGGGGATCCAAAGCCCATTCAGGTATATTACCTCGTTGACTCGTTAAGGAGTGCCCACGTCGGTAACACCACCCACTGTAGTTGGAAAAGCGGCTTCCATATAAGCTTAAGAAACCTGCAGAGCCTCAGAAATAAGGCTGGGCTCCACTTAACTCACTTTTTCTTCTAGAACAATCTAGAATCAGAAGATTTTGGGGGGGAGGGGTCTGTGGATGCGACCTACTGACCTTACACAAGGGGTCACCTGCATTTTTATGTCTTAAAGTTGGGGAAGGAGGTGGCCTGTGACTGCAGGTAGTGGCTTCACACCGGAGGTCACTGGCAGGCTTCTTAGAACTGTTCAATTCCATTCTACTCCTTGGAGCACCCACCCCTGGGAAATCTGAGTTTGTTTTTCTCAACAACTTTCAGCAGATTTGAATATTAATTCTAAATTCTGAGCTATTTATACGCTCACGATGGTCATCAGCCACGTAATTCCTGTGCAGGAGGCCACTCTCCGGCTGCCAAAAGCTCTGTGAACTGCTGGCAGAAATGCAGAAATGCTCCCCGAGAAGGCGCCCCGGGTGGACAGCAGCAGAGCCACCGTCCAGGCGGGCAGCCGCACAGCCTGGGCACTTCCCCAGGCCACTGAGACTGAGGGATCAGCACAAAGCGTTAAGGGAGCTCATAAAAAAAGACCGACCCACAATGGAGGGATCAGGAAAGGCCCAAAGGAAGCAGCGTCCCAGTTGCCACGTGATGGAGGAAAGAACCTGCTAGGAAAAGGCCGGAAGGAGCTGTAGAGACGGGGAAAGCCTGTCTTCACACCGCAGCAACACGCCTGCCTCCGGGCCCAGCCGCGCCTCCCTCGGCACATGCAAGCCGGCACCACCCACAGCCAGTGTTTGATTTGACGCTCCCAGCTCTTCCCTAGGAGGCCTCACCTCCCTCCCTTCATGGAACAGATTTTTCCTTTGCAGTAAAAAACAATCCCCTCCTTGCCTCAGGAACACAATGTTTGCACAACCAGCGTAATTTCTTTTCATTAGTGATTTTTGGCTCTGGGGTTATATTTCTTATATGCACAATGTTTTGAATGTGACATTTTAAACCTAACTTAGCCCTTTTCTTCCAAAGCTACATTAATATAGTAGGAGGCTTAACAGACAATCCAGGCAGAAATGTCTGCAAGTTCACTGCGAGTGCCACAAAAATGTGAACTGTTTTCCTCTGCATATGCGGATTTAATGTTATTGCAGGGTTTCGGATTTTTATGAGCACTTAAAATGTTGGATCTGATTGGGATCTGGGCTCACATTAACTCATTTCAAATTATTGAATATCCATCTTCTAGCTAAAATAAAATGGTTACCAATTCAGATCTATGAAGAGCATGGGCATGAAGGAAGAGTACCTTTCTGGATCTCTTAAGAAATAACCAAGAAGTTACTACAGAAAACTAAGTGATCAGAACAAACATATGTAAGTGGACCCAAAATAACCCGGGTGTATAATATCACATAACACCAGTGAGGTCACATGGTTCAATGGAAGGAAGGGCATCGCGTTTTCTGCCACGTTTATTCTATTACCTGGAAGAATGAGTGGCTTTAGAACCCATAAAGCCCACCCCGGCTGCCTCAGCCCTAGAGATTTTGTGCTAAGATGAGAGAAACTTTCTGATCCTGTGATAGGCACAGACACATGCATCTTGAAGTCTTTCGAAGAACCCATATTTATTTTTCCCAGGAGGCCTCCTTTTGGGGGTTTACAACGAAAGTGGTTACCTGTGCATTTCTCCAGCTCTCCCTCTGGACCTGACCTGTAGTGTCCACACAGGCTGAGGGCCCAAAGAAACCAAGCCCCTGTGTGTTGGGACATTGTGTTACGATCTCTATGTGTTTTTAAAAGTTACGTAACTTTATACTCAGATTCTCTATAGCGTGGAAAGAACATTAATGAATCAACAAATCTGTTTAGGAAAAATAAAATTTTAGTCTTTTTTAGCATCAAGGATTCCTACAGTTGTATTGATTAATAAATTATAGGTGATAACATTTTATAAAAAGCAAATGTGATTTTTATAAGCACTATTTTGTTTTAACTCTGGGATTTACATTTTTTTTCCTCTTGCTCCATCTACTTCTTGTCCTCCATGAAGTATCTTGCCTTATAACACGCGTCTTAATCTTCGCATCAGAAGAATTCCTCCAACAGAATCACCAAACCAAGCCTACACTTCTCTCCAAATCATAAATCTGCTTTCATATGCAATCTTCTGTTTGATCTATGTTGACATTTTCAAGATAAAGTCCAGTCTAACTTGACCACACTTTCTAAACATTCAAGAAGAAAAAAGAAGTACTCCACCTAAAAATGGAACCGGTGTCTTCAGCCAGTGATGTTTAATCAGAGAGCCAAGATGCCAGTACTCTGCTGGGTGAGGAAATGGGAACAAACCTAGAACTGGTCTCAGGCAGAAGCTCCCGTTCCTTTCCGGCTGAGGGAGAATCAAGAGGGAAGGAGACTCGGCGGGTTTTTATTCTATGTGGGGATTTAGGACAGTTGAAGGATTTTCTACAAACTTTGAACTATAAAGAGCATGTGAATGCAGCACCTCCACCACTTTTAACCATTTTGATAAACAGTTTTTATGGATTTTATACCAGCTTGCCATGAAGCAGGTTAAATTACAAGATTAGATCAATCAGAATTTCAGAGAAGCAGCTAAAAGCTCAGGCAGCCGGCCAGCAAGAAAGCAAGCTAATTAACTTGTTTCTCATTTCTTCACTTTCGCTATTCACAGACCTGTAAAACATGTAGGTAGGAGGCTTGGCATGGGAAAATATACTCTACTGCTCTAAAAAAGATCAAGAAATGCTTACTTTATAAAGTATACTAATATCTAAGATGTTAGTTACTCTTCTCATGGTGCAGATGACAATCGCAATAATATGTACTGTGCAAACTTTGGAAGACGAGATTCCAACATCTGTGAGTAGAAAAAATGATGCATTTGAGAAGGCAGAGAGGCTATTGACTCAGAAAAGGGTAAATTATATAGAAATGTCCTCTCCAGTGGATATCACCCTAAGATGCAACGCGTCAGATGGACAAAGACATGCAAAGCAAGCGACAGCGTTCAACCAACGTCCAAAAGTGGGAAGCCTCTCAGGAAGGTTTTCTAGCTTGAGTAAATATATTAGTAATTTAATGGTCATAAACAGCATAGTGAAACAGTGTAAGATAGACAAGAGCTTAATGATGATGACTCTATACATTTGTATTAATTTTATACAATTTTAGTGCTGACCCCTCTTACAGGTTCCAAGTAGCACGAACCTGAGGACTGCAAGCACATCACGAGCAGCTGGTGTCCTGTCCTTTTCTAGACACTCCAAATTCATCACCTCTTGCATGGCACTGGCTTATGCATTTTTTTCTCCAACACTGAGCAGTTTCGTTATCTTTTTGTGTTCACAATTTAATATCTGACATTAAAGACGGATTGTAAAAATAAAATATTATGAGATGTTAAGATTGTGGTTTTGTTTGTTTGTATTTGTTTGATTGTTTCAAGGCAGAGTCTTATTCTGTCGCCCAGGCTGGAGTGCGGTGGCACGGTTATAGCTCTCTACAGCCTCCACCTGCTGGGCTCAAGCAGTCTTCCAGCCTCAGTCTACCACGTAGCTGGGACTACAAGCACATGTCCCCACACACAGCTATTTTTTTTTTTTATTTTTTGTAAAGATGAGGGTCTCACTTTGTTGTCCAGCCTGGTCTCAAACTCCTGGCCTCAAGCGATGCTCCCACCATAGCCTTGAAGAGTGCTGGGATTGTAGGTGTGAGCCACCATGCCCATCCGAATTATGGAGCTTTCAAAAATATTTTAAGGTGCTTACCTTTCAGTTTTGGTGTCAATTTTTTATATGCGGGGAAAACAAGAATTTATATCCCCAGCATCCTTGGACAAGCTCGAAGTGTCGGAAAGCCACACATTAGTCATCTGAGTTTGTCCATCTTGAACCTGACCAGCGCTGTGGTTAGAAAAGGGCCTTGAAGGGAAATATTTACCACAAGCCATTTCCCATTTCATTGTTAGTTGCCAAGGGCTGGCTCCTGGCCACTGGCCATCGGACGATGGGGGGAAATCAACAAAGGGCACATCATTCTGGTTTCTGCTCTGGGCTGGGAGGCTTCCAGCCTGACAGTGGAGGAGTTGCATTGTGGGAGGCACCGGACTCTATTTCTGTAGGAAACAACACCAAGGGGAGGAAGCGAGCCGGTCAGATCAGCTTCCCTTCCCGGCCAGCAGGTACTTGGCAGTTCTCCAAGTTGCAGGATTTTTGTAAGAAATGTGCACTTTTCCATTTTTACTAATGTAACAACGATTATGTCTTCGAACTACCAAATACTTACCATCACCTGTGTGACCCTAATGTCAGAAAGCAACATTTGTTCTTTTGGAGGAAATATGTAGCCAAAACTGCCCGAAAATTCTAGTACTCAAAGGGCCTCAGCAGGGCTTCAGCAGCAACAAGCTGATTGTAGTTTTCAAGGTGAAAGCATCCACAGGACTTGTCACACGATCCATGCCATTCTTTGATTGGTTCTTCTATCTCTTTAATCTGTTTTCTGTAAAACGATACATTATTTTGTCATGCAAATATTTGAAAACAAATTTAGCCTTTTCTTCTTTAGGTTAAAAAGTCACAATTAGCTCAACTTATGTCCAATTCCAATATTCAAATTACCTTACAATCTTATTTTACTATCTTTTCCCATTTGTACATGTAACTCATAAAACTTGAAGATTAATACTGGAATCCTGTGGTAGGAAGGGCCTAAAAGTGTGACCTAGAGATGTGGTAGTAATGCATTTACCAGAGGTGACTCTATACATGGCTTTCCATCGCTGGACATGTGGCCTTCAAGGGTTGTGAGCAAGTTCCCTGGAATCACACTTTGCAAAGTTCTCACACTTCGTAGGGAACACAGAGGCCTTCCATGTAGAGAAATATATGTATTTGGTTGTGGTATTATAAAGAGGCAGTCTTCAAAAGGAAACAGGATTTCAGGTCTTACAATATGTCAGAATCAACTAGTGATTACGAATTGCATTCCTTTTTTAATAAACCTTAATAACCGCCCTGCTCTGCTGTGGAAAGAACGCAGGCCCCCATGTCCCAAGGACAAGGTGGGTCCGTGGTACTTGCAAGCCTGAGGGGCGCCCTTCCCGCAGTCTAATCCTAACCAGGGTGAGATGATTACTCATGCCATCCACAGATGTCCAGCCACTAAAACTTTACCCAGTGATGAACTGCCGGCCTATCCTTAACTTGGTTGTTTACCAGGAGAGAAAAAAAGCAATAAAAAATAGTCTTAAGTGGCTCTCCACACTATTGATGGCCTGAGGCGCTGGGGAACTTTAGGATTGAAGGCTCATTCTTCCAGCACCGTAGAAAAAGAAACAATAGTAGGGAGAGTAAAGTACTGTCGTTTCCATCAGCGTCTTCAGTACAAGAAAAAAAAATCAGTTGAGGAACTATTTGAAGACGATGAATCTTTCCGCTCATGGAAGGAAATACGTGTTCCGTGACTGCTCTGCTGAGAAGGGTGTGTGTTATGTTAATATGGTAGACGGGTATTGCTGCAAAGAGCTAATACAAATTTGCAAGACTTAAGCCTGAAATAATAGATTTCAAATGTCCCTCTAAGAAAAATTCATTAAGAATGAGAAACAAATTTCTCAAGTCACTGTTAGTTATAAAATAAATGTAGTAACGGTGCTTCCCGTGTGTGTGAGCCAAATCAACACGGTGTGCGTAGGTTTTGCACATGATGAGATGTCTTTGAGTGCCAGGTCTACAACCCTGTGGGGAAAACCACACGTGAAGACCCGAGGCTCTGAGACCCTGGGCACAGCCTGGGCTTCATGCTGCCACCCTCTCGCTTCGTCTGCCTGCTGCACTCGTTTGTAAGTAGTCATTAAAACGTTTTTATATATTTTGCTGCCTATGGGTCCTTAAAAATGATGCTGAGAAGTGAAAATGAAAAAGAAGATGGGAAAGGAAGCTTCTGGAAGAGGAGGGGGGCAAGCCCAGAGGAAGGGGTGAAAACCCCATGGATCCTTCAGTTGTCTCCAGACAAAATGAAACATACAATTCATCAGCAACGCATAGCCCCACTGCACCTGAGTGGCTCACGCCTCTAATCCCAGCACTTTGGGAGGATGAGGCAGGTGAATCACAAGGTCAGGAGTTTGAGACCAGCCTGGCCAACATGGTGAAACCCCATCTCTACTAAAAATACAAAAAATAGCTGGGCTTGGTGGCAGGCGCCTGTAATCACAGCCACTCCAGAGTCTGAGGTAGGAGATTGGTTTGAACCTGGGGGGCAAATGTGGCAGTGAGTCAAGATCATGCCAATGCACTCCAGCCTGGGTGACAGTGCGAAACTGTCTCAAAAAATAAAGAAAAGAAAGTACTGAGCCTGATCAGATAAGAAGCATGTTCCCCCCAGGCGCGGTGACTCATGCCTGCAATCTCAGAACTTTGGGAGGCCAAGGCAGGTGGATTACCTCAGGTCATGGTGAAACCCTGTCTCTACTAAAAATACAAAAATTAGCCAGGCATGGTGGTGGGTGCCTAGTCCCAGCTACTCAGGAGGCTGAGGCAGGAAAATCACTTGGACCCAGGAGGCGGAGGTTGCAGTGAGCCAAGATCACAGCACTGCAGTCCAGCCCGAGCAACAAGAGCAAGACTCCGTCTCAAAAAAAAAAAAAAAGGTAGCATGTTTGAAAGCATTCAATTTTCTTTAAAAATATTCCAATCTATTATACCCCCCGAAAAGGGGGCTCTGAATTTCACTCCTGATTTACCCTGAATTCAGCGTGGTTTCCACGCCTGCCCTAGTCCCAGCCCTCACCATACCACTGACGGAAAAGTGTGTCTGGAATGAAAGCAGCATCTTCAGCCCTATCCCACACTCCTGGGATCTCACCTGAAGCCGAGGCATCCGAGAGCAGGGCAGGAAACCCGAGCTCACTGTGTCTGACCCACACGGTTGGGCTTTTGTCTCTTACTTTCTTATACTGTGGACTCAGCTAGGATTGAAGTGTTCATTTCAAAAGCAGATGTCTTTCTTTCTCAAATGATTTAAATTAGCTTACTATATCATGCTTAAATCCAGTTTCTCACAAAGTGGAATAAAGAGCAAATGGTTTTATGATTATAATAAATTCTAGCTTGAAATTTTCCCTTTGATAAATATTGTTTCTACCCATGGTAGACATGATATGGCGATTTAGAGAGGGACATTAGCTAAGGCTCAAATAGGATTCCGTGACTGAGAACAACAGAAAGATGCTTCTTTCTTTCCTTCCTTCCTTCCTTCCTTCCTTCCTTCCTTCCTTCCTTCCTTCCTTCCTTCCTTCCTTCCTTCCTTCGTTCTCTCTCTCTCTTTCTTTCTTTATTGAGACAAACTTTGGCTCTTGCTGCCCAGGCTAGAGTGCAGGGCTGCGATCTCGGCTCACTGCAATTCTCCTGCCTCAGCTTCCTGAGTAGCTGGGATTTCAGGTGCCTGCTACCACGCCCGGCTAATTTTTTGTATTTTTAGTAAAGACGGGGTCTCACCATGTTGGCCAGGCTGGTCTCAAACTCCTGACCTCAGGTGATTGTCCCTTGTCAGCCTCCCAACGTGGTGGAATTACAGGCATGAGCCACCGTTCCAAGACAGAGGAAGATATTTTCTTTGACCTTTTACGGTGACAAATGAGTGCACAGAGTCTTGGGTCCCCAATAAATTGCCTGGCTCTGTTCCTATGCTTTGTTAGGCTTTCTGAAGTATTGTCTTAAGAATCTTCCATCCCTAAATAAATAAATACATTTTTAAAATTAGCTATGCATGGTGGTGCACGGCTGTGGTCCCAGCCACTCAGGTGACTGAGGGAGGCTTGAGCACAGGATGTTGAGACTGCAGCGAGCTATGATCACATATTGCACTCCAGCCTGGGCAACAGAGCCACATCATCTCTAAAATACATTTTTTTTTTTTAACTTAACAATTCAGTTTATCTCTGGTGACACAGTGCACGTCAGTCTATTACAAAAGGAAAATTTGTAACTGCTACAGGAATGTAATAAAAGTGGGGATAGGGTAATGATAAAAGGGGCAGAGTTGCCAGGACTAGATGAGATGAAATTTCAGGAGAAAGCTTGTCTTCAGCCTCCACTTCCCACAAGTGCCAGACAGGCTCTGCACAGTCCTCGCCATCCGTATGCCATCTGGAGAACAAGGTGAGCCTCTCTCTCACGGATCACGGGATTCGGCCACTTGCTGGAGACTGCCCTGATTGGTCTTCACTGCCCTGATTGGTCTTCAGTTTAGGCTAATGCTCATGATAGAAAGATTATTCATTGATTTAAATTCCACACATGCTGCTAACACAAAATGAGAAGAAAAAAGATTTCTCTCAAAAGTCGTGTTAGCCAAGATGGTTTGCATGTTAATTCTGGAACTATCCATATCTATTTTAACTATCTGCAAGTAACCCTGGGCCCAACTTGCTAATGAGTTTTTTGAACTGTTGGCTTTATAGACCAAGGATAAAGCTCAGTGCTTTCTTGGGAGTCTAGGCTCCTGATAGACTTGGTGGGTCAGAGAGATGCAAATCAAAACCACATTGAGATACCATCTCACACCAGTTAGAATGGCGATCATTAAAAAATCTGGAGACAACAGATGCTGGAGAGGATGTGGAGAAAAAGGAACACTTTTACACTGTTGGCGGGAGTGTAAATTAGTTCAACCATTGTGGAAGACAGTGTGGCGATTCCTCAAGGCCTTAGAAATAGAAATTCCATTTGACCCAGCAATCCCATTACTGGGTATATATCCAAAAGACTATAAATCGTTCTACTATAAGGACACATATACACGAATGTTCATTGCAGCACTGTTTACAATAGCAAAGACCTGGAATCAACCCAAATGCCCATTGATAATAGACTGGATTGGAAAAATGTGGCACATATACACCATGGAATATTATGCAGCAATCAGAAATGATGAGTTCGGGTCGTTTGTAGGGACATGGATGAATCTGGAGAACATCATCCTCAGCAAACTGACACAAGAACAGAAAATGAAACACCGCATATTCTCACTCATAGGTGGGTGATGAAAAATGAGAACACATGGACACAGAAAGGGGAGTACTAAACACTGGGGTCTATTGGGGGGAAAAGGGGAGGGCCAGTGGGAGGGGGAGGTGGGGAGGGATAGCCTGGGGACAAAAGCCAAATGTGGGTGAAGGGGAGAAGAAAAGCAAAGCACACTGCCATGTGTGTACCTACGCAACTGTCTTGCATGCTCTGCTCATGTACCCCAAAACCTATAATCCAATAAAAAATTTTAAAAATTAATTAATTAATTAATTAATTAAAAAACGGCTGGCCGACCCTAAGGAAGCTGCCTACGTAACACGCTTGGCTGTCAGTCATTCGTGTGATTGACATTGCATTTCCCTAACCTGACTGCACGTCCAGTGATGTCTGGCCCTTGGCGTTGTGGTTCACAGGAGCCACTTGTAACGACCGGGAGGTGTCTTACACAAACCAAGCTCCTGCTCTAAACAGAGGTCAATGAAATCAGTGGCTACGTCTTGTCCGGCTTCTCCTTTCCAATACTCTGTGCCATACGGGCTGGAGAGTCAGCTCTTTCCTCCCCTAGTTTGTGCGGGCAGGACCAGAGGTGCAAAGACAGAAGCATCACGGCATGGGAACGCTAGCAGAGACCCGCAGGAGGTCACAGATGCAGGCCTGGTTCCCAGACAGAGCCTGGGATGCCAAGCTGTAGCCTGGAATTTTTACAGCTGAGTTTTAAACCCCTGACACGGAGAGTTTATAATGGAAATGCTGCCAGACCTTTACTGTAGCGACGCCGCTATAATATTTATAAGTACCTCATACTCTCTCCAAACACATGTGCTCATTACTGATGTCTCTGCTTCTGCCTCACTTCTGGGGGGAACTCTCTGTATAAACAAAACAGATTGGCTTGCTTATGCTTTCCAATGCTAATTGCTCTCTGTCTCTATCTGTTAGAAGAAAGCCAGCCCTGGGCCAAGCGACGCAGCGGGTCCCGCTGAGCTTTGCGTGGCTGCGGTGCCCCACAATGCACAGACTTCCTTTCTCACCTTCCCCACTGGAGTTAGTCAATCCGCACATCCTGTAGCATTTTCTTCTAATTATTCCCTTCAGTCGTGCACCTGAGGGAGGCCTGGCCGGTGGATTGGAGACAACCCGTGAACCCACTGTGTCTGACAGGTTCTGACTCTTAGATAGGCTCTAAATAAACAAGGGACAAGGGGCTGCACATCAGTGAAAGGCCACTCGGAGTGCTGACAGCTTATCTGGTCCAACATAAGTAGGATTCCAGGGAAACTGATTGCTTAATGGTGATGAGGAATGACAAGGATTTCCTAACTCTTCCATGCGAACCCCACAGCAATTGCATGTCTGGAAACCAAGTCATGCTGAGGCACTGAGCTGTGAGACACACACGTGGCCTGCAGGTGAGAAGGAGACAAAGGAGATGCCACCCCCTTCTCAGCTGACGGTCTTAGAAGCCAGCTCCACACCGCCACTCAGGTCACCAGACACTCGCCTCTGCAGGGTGGAAGGCAGAGCAGTGCTACGGCACTTATGCTGCCCCGGCTTTGGTGCCCAGCCCTCAGAATATTCCCGGAGCTAAATACAGACCCTCCTGTGGTCTTATGGCCTCAGACATTCAGCCAGAAGTGAATTAGGAACAGGAAGGGAAGATGTATAGACAATAATTTCAGTGCAGGATTCCAAGGTGAGGGCTGTGCATTTGGCAGATTCACCAGGTCCCGCAGCACCCCAGGGGCACAGCCGCTGTGTACCCAGGGCTGGCTGTGGGAGCACCGTCACACACACCCATGCCAGGCCAGGCCACACAGCAAGATGATGCATTCAGGCCATGACAGATAGAACTGCAGCTAACCACTCACTAGCTAAGTGCCATTGGGGTTTCAGATGAGAAATGCAATGTAGATGGCTTCTCTTGACAAGCCACAGACACATGGAACTCTGAGAACAGACGGGAATTAGCTGCTGCAGCAGACATGCTTCCAGAGTAAGCCATCTATGCAGGTGACACGCAGTGAACTGAGGTGAAAGGGCCCCCACCGTGCCAGGGCTGTAAAACACGGAAGACGCCCGCCAGCACCTCGACCAGCTGAGCACCTGACAGGAAGTAAGTTAGTGATGGAGGTAAGAACTTAGGCGTCTTGAGTAAAGAGGCTGCCGCAGGTATGTGTCTGGGGCATTTTGTCCTTGAAATAAAACAGCGGGGCTTTGAGGACAAGCCAACAAGAAGCTGTACATAATGCTGGTCGCTCAGCGGGGATGTCGGCACACTAACCCTGCTGGAGAACTACGTAGCCAGTGGCCCCATTATCAAATCAGAGGAAATTGCCTCAGGGGATGATCAGACCATTAATATCAATATCACAGTGGTGTTTCCAGCGTTGAATAAAGAAAAGTAGCTGGGCTGGCATTTCGGTATTGGGCTGCGGAGAGATTACTATGCAACGATTTCACCTACTCAAGACTGCTCACAGAGCCACGTGTATCCATTCTGTATCACTGACCCTTTCTTCCCAGAAACCTCTGGCGTTATCAGAACCGTGAACTAATTCAGTTACTACTATTTTTCAAGCAATTACTGGGCCTGGTATATGAGAACACTCTTAATGAGAACAAAATGCCCCTTCACCACGGCAATGGAAAGGCAATAATGCAGTAATTTGATTCAGAGGCTCCTACAGAAAATGTAACGTGGAGAGAATACTTATAAATACATCTGGTCACGAGGAAAAATCACATCAAAAGAAATGTGTGGAAGGAACATCCATTTCTTCTCTTTATTTCTACTTGGAGGCAAGTAAGAAATCACCCGCCTTCCAGGAAAAGCAGCAAGACCTCCTGAGTGAAGTTTGACCTCTGGATCTCAGAGCCCCGGTGACACCAAGCTGAGGTGGGGGCTGGGGGCCCGTGGACACTCATCGCCTGGAGCATGTGGGGCGGGGTGACTGTGAGGGTCAGATCCTGCCACGAATGTGGTAGCTGTGTTTGCACACTGGAGCCTCCACCCCCGCCCTGGATCAGAGCTGCCCCTGCGTCCCCGCAAAGTCTAATCTAAGCCCTGTGTTTTGCGACTCGTCTATATTTGAATAGTTGATTTCAGATAACCTTTGAAAACAGGAAACCAGTGCTATAATTTTAAAGAACTCTTTGGCAATCAACCCATGAAGAAAAACTATCCTAGATTTTTAAATGGAGGGGGACATATCCTTAGAAATTTAATGTTAAAGCTTTTCTATTTCTTTCTGTAGTGTGTCAGCATTTACTGTGGCAGACATAGGAGAAAGAGTGAAGATTTAGAGTTGCCTAAGCAAATAAATAATTGAAAGAGTGTATAGTCCCTCTTCTCAAGAAAGGCAACACGGTGAGGAATCACTTCATTCAAATATGGAAACAGAAGGGAGCATTTTGCAAAGGCAGAATCTAGAGCTAATGTTATCACCATGTTAAATATAAAAGAAAAAAACATTAAAATAAAGGAGAACACATTAGTGTCTTTCCCGTGAAAGTGCTACCATCCATGGCAGAGAAGTCGTCACGAAGGGCAGAGGCTGCATTTACAGGGAGCCTGACTTCCAGCAAGGGAGCCTCCTGAGTGAGATAAGGCCACCTGCTCCAGGCAGGAGCTCACCCTTCAGGGCCAAGCCTTCCCAGCAGCATCCAACAGCACAGCAGTTCAGGTGAGAGAAGCCAGACAGGTGAACTCAAGAAATCCCGTTCCTTTCCAATGTGTAGGTACCAAACTCACCATGCTGCATAAACTCCGTCAGTATCTGAGCTAAACCAATAATGAGCTGATGGAAATCTGGCAAAAACATGTGTGAACGTCTCCTTCCCCGTACTACTCATGAAATGTGTGTTACCTGCCCCAGGCCAAAGGCCTGGCCTCCAGAAGGAGCTATGGATGCACCTGGCAGCCTCCCCTGCTATACCATCTCCAACCTGACACCTGGCCTCAGTTGTGCCAAGGAGCACAGGCGCACGCGCACCCACACGGGGACGCCGGGGGCGTCTGCGGAGTCACTGCCTGGAGAGACCGCTGCCCTTACTTTGCTTCTTTTTGACTTGCTGTCCTGAAATCTCACTCAAGAATTACATCAAGGGCAGATCTGGGGAATGAGGAGCCCCAGATGCAAAATTTGAGTGGAATCCCTTTCTGAACACAGCTGGTGATATAAGCGTGTACTGAAGACATTTCCACTTAGCTTTGAGCTTCACTGAGAGCCTCCTCCCCCACTACTGAGCCGATGACACACTTCAATCCAGCAGTCAGATGCCAGCCTTTGCAAAACTTGCCAACATTGATGTAAACCTTACAAAAGATGCATCTCCCTCACTGCAAAGGACAAAAGAGGAATTATCCTAGGTGGATGTGGTGGTCTGTACCTCTAATCCCAAGTGCTCGGGAGGCTGAGGTGAGAACATTACTTGAGGTCAAGAGTTCAAGGCTGTAGTGAGCTATGATCGCACCACTGCGTTCCAACCTGGGCGTCTCTTGAAAAAATGACGATGCCATAGGTGAGCCTTTCCCTGCCTCTCTTTCTCTCCAACACTCTTGGGAGGACCTTTCCAGCCCACGACAGAGCCAAGGCCCTTTCTAGTGGCCATGTGGCTGCATGAAGAAACAGCCCCAAAACAACTCCCTTAAACAAATAAACACTTCGGCGCTTGCACTTCGTGTTCCCAGTCTCTGCCACCATTAATCACGTTCAGAGTTTGTCTTTAAGAGCCTGCAGTGAAGGAGTGAGAGGTGGGAGGGGAGGAAGGAAAATAAACTCCGGAGCCCTGTTAGATCGGAGAGGTGCAGGGAAGATGGAAACCCGTCCCGCCTGCCAAAAGGGACTTCTGGACGTGGGGGAGAGGTGCCCACGGTGGAAACGAGGAGATGGCTTCACACAGAAGCCAACAGCAAGCCAGGAGACAGCACCGTCATTTCAGTGTCCTGGAAACCCAGGATGGGGCTGACAGTGCCTCGTCTACATACGTATGTGACTGTTGCTTAGGAAAAAACTCTGGGAAGCACAAATGTGAGTTGGCTAAGACCACATGCGAAGAGAATCTAGACTTCAGGGATGCAAGAATGAGGAGGAGGCCTCGGCCTCACGCTGCCCCAGCCTCACACTGCCTGCTTATCAAGTCTGAATCAGACGTTGAGAGGAGCCTGTTGCTCCGTTGTCTCCCCAAGCGGGGAGCAGAACAAGGAGTCAACAAAAACCTTCAGCTTTATCTGCTGCTTGCGATCATTTCCTTTCCATTTTTCAAAACTCCTAACTCCTTTCAGACCCTAAATACCTTCACCATCATTTTTGCATTTGCAAATGAAACATTCTGTTCCAAAGAAATCTAAGTGACTGTGAGGTCACTGGGTTGCCCAGGGCCACCTTCCACACTGCAGAGCTGGGAGACCATCCTGCCGGGAGCCAGGCTGGGCACCATTGTGTAGTTTTTGTGTATCCTGCTCATGACACTGAATGGTCCTGATTTATAGCAGTTGGTGAAACAATGGAACATTCTTCTTTTGCCTTTTGTTGTTGTGATTGTTCAAAAACTACTAATTGCTTTTTGGCTGAAAGCTGTCTTGCTGGGTGTCAGAGAACACAGCTCAAGTGATGAAAGCTGAGCTGCTGCGTGTTTGATGGACCAGTTAGATCTGCACACCGAGGGCTAACACGGGCCAAGGGGTTGTGACCAACTTATGGATATTCTCGGCTTAAACAAAGACGCATCTACCAGCTCAAACCCTTCCCAGAATCTCACCCATTGTTAGGCAAGAGAACAAGAAAACAGTCATTTAAACAAATGTCTTCTTGCCTCGACATTTGATATAGACCTTCAGCCCTATCTCTAATAATAAAATCACCCTTAGAAACTGGCTGTGTGTTTAACTGACTTAATCGTCTCTTCCCCATGAAACGAAAGCAACTGAGATTCATCATCCTGGTAGATCTCGCTTCAAAGTCCTGTCCCTCCGCACACTGAGTCTCGGGTGTGCATCCTCCTGGGAATATCTGTAAGTTGATGCCGTGACAGAGAAACAAACCAAAGTGAGCTGCACAGTTAATAGAGAAAGGTCTGTTGTCACAATACATCGGAGTTAGGGAAACAGCGCTTCTGTGGGCTGGAGTGAGAGTCACTATGCAGCATTAACTGGCTTTAATGGGGGGGTTACAATGTTCTAATATCGTTTTCAACTATGTTCTATAATGTTCTAATAGGATTTTTCTTGTGTAAACCGACATTGAAATCCTAAATTATCTTTATGCTGGCCAAGGACAGAAGCTCAGGGGTTTCGGGACACATCACACATGCAGTAATCACAAGACAGCTGTCTGCTCCAGAAAACATTAGTGTGTTTCCTGATGTGCCTTTGATGTAAATGAAATGTAAGCTCAAGGGGCCTCCTCTGTGGAGTATTGTAGACATCCAAAGGGCCAGGGGCTTCCTATAATCTTACACTGCGTCTTCAGGCTGTGAATAACATACATTCTCTGTGATGTCACATCCACAGCAGTTAACAGCAGCTTCTATGTAGATAATGTTCTGTTAGTACAGAGCTGGCCATGAGATGCACTTTCAGTGCATATGGAAAGACTCAGCTGTCAGACATGGCTAAGATCTCAAGATCGAAATTAAGCAATGGGCCATGAGATGCAAAGGAGAGAGGAAAAAGGCTGGGCAAGATGTTGAGGGAGGAATGGAAATGGGGTGTGTGTTGACTGAATGAGTATGGATTTGCTTACTGGATCATGCCACACCGCGTTCCCTAAGTGTGCACTGAAAAGCTGGCCACAAGTACACGTGAGATGTGGGTATTCCGTAGCTTAAAAAGAAATCTCCCTGAGACTACAGCTGTTGAAACTTTCTGGACAACCATTCAAATTTTAAATTTAGGTTTAATTTCAGTAAATTGTATTACAAAAAACAGAGACATTAGATAACTGGGACTTTGGGGTAGCTAGAGAGACCAAGTTTTCAGCCATCCAGCAAAATGCTATGGACTAAATGAGGTAAAGTGCGGCATTCTTACGGTACGGCTCCTCACTATACTGGAAGTCGTTTCGCTTCACACATTCCTTCTCGTTCTTCAGTTAAAAAAATACATGTGGGCCGGGCGCAGTGGCTCACGCCTGTGATCCCAGCACTTTGGGAGGCCGAGGCGGGTGGATCACAAGGTTAAGAGATCGAGACCATCCTGGTCAACATGGTGAAACTCCGTCTCTACTAAAAATACAAAAAATTAGCTGGGCATGGTGGTGTGTGCCTGTAATCCCAGCTACTCAGGAGGCTGAGGCAGGAAAATTGCCTGAACCCAGGAGGCGGAGGTAGCTGTGAGCCGAGATCGCACCATTGCTCTCCAGCCTGGGTGACAAGAGCAAAACTCCGTCTCAAAAAAAAAAAAAAAAATTACATGTGAACCTGATAAGAAAGCAACTGCCATACACGAAATCATGGTTTCTGAAAATGAAGGTTAGTGGATCTATGACATAAACAGATTACTGTCCATCCCTGAATCTCTTGTAATTGTATAGGAAACTTTGTGTTTGTGTGGTAATGTGCATATGTGAATTTTCCTAGAGATGGGACTGTTCCTCCCTTAACTATCCAAGGGTCACCTTGCCTTAAAAAAAAGTAAAAGCCCATGAACTGTTTCCTTTTACTATAACCATTTCAGTACATGATGTTTTTATTCTGCCTGATCACTTTCTCATTATGCAACTCATATTTATTGGCTGTGTTGAGTGAAAAGAGTCACAAAGTTGGTAATTTTAAAAGGAGAACTTTATTGCTAAGGCAGCAACCTGCAGGCAGGAAGCAAAGTCTCAGGCTAAACTAGAGAACCTCGCTTCAGGAGGAAGGAAGAAGAGATGTAAATATGCTAAATGGGGCAGCAGAGTGTACATATTCAACAGGATATGATAAAGTTTATGGCCATTCATGAAGAAGACCCATGCACAGCTCTGCGCAGCCAGCTAATCTAAGCCAAGAGGTCTTCAAGCTTTTCATTTCCCCAAGCTGGGTTTTGAGATAATCTAGTTGTGATTAGTAAGGGGAAGGAAGCTGGAAGTAAATGGGATGTGACCAGACTCCCATCCCACCACAGCCAGTGACATGGTTCAACTCTGTGTCGCCACCCAAATGTCATATGGTGTCATATGCTGGGGGAGGGACCTGGTGGGAGGTGACCAGATCATGGGGACAGATTTCCCCCTTGCTGTTCTCCTGACAGGGAGTGAGTTCTCATGAGATCTGTGGTTTAAAGTGCGTGGCACTTGCCTTTCTCGCTCTCTCCTGCCACCATGTGAAGACATGCTTGCTTCCTTTTCATCCTTCTGCCATGATTGTAAGTTTCCAGAGGCCCCCTAGTCATGCTTCCTGCACAGCTTGTGGAACTGTGAGTCAATTAAACCTCTTTGCTTCACGAATTACCCAGTCTCAGGTAGTTCTTTATAGCAGCGTGAGAAACAACTAATAACTAATACAACCAAGAACCTACAATTTTGGGGTCTTTTAGCCAAAGGAGGCTCGTTAATCTGCCAGAGGGGTCGAGGATTTCTATCTCAGCCTCAAGTGGGTATGTAGAATCCACTGGTAGGTAAGACACATATATCCCCTGTCTTAGGGGTTCTTTGGCCTAATTTAGAAGTGCAGATGGAAAGAAATGTTATGGAAGAATTTCCATTTACTAAGCAAACAGATGGAGCTTTCTACCTCAGCCCAGGGTAGCAGGGAAGGAATCCTGAGCAATATCTGATGGTCTCAAACCATCAGACCTACTGTCTTTAATGATCCACAAATTATCCTATCTTCAACCCCTTCCGGTTGCTGCCTCAGTCCTTTGACAAAACCTCAGGAGGCTCTTCAAGTATTCTTGATTTCTTGAATAGCAAGATGTTCTGGTCTTATCTTGCACATTTCCTGCCCCAGACCTAGAATTAGCCATTCTCAATGGAGCACTGGTCTCTTCCACCAGGCAATGATATCTATTTATTTATTCATTTGTTTGTTTGTTTATTTAAATTTTTTCCCTGAGGCAGAGTCTTACTCTGTCACCCAGGCTAGAGCACAATGGTGCAATATCGGCTCACTGCAATCTCCACCTCCCAGGTTCAAGCCATTCTCCTGCCTCAATCTCCCAGGTAGCTGGGACTACAAGCGTGTACCATCATGCCTGGCTAATTTTTGTATTTTTAGTAGAGACAGAGTTTCATCATGTTTGCCAGGCTAGTCTCAAACTCCTGACCTCAAGTGACCTGCACACCTCGGCCTCCCGAAGTGCTGAGATTACAGGCATGAGCCACCGCACCCTGCCAGCAATGATGTTTAGATACCATAGTCTAGATGCTAGGGATCCAAAACTCAATACTTTAAAATGACAAAAGGAAACTCAAACTTTGTACATGGAAGGCTTAGTTTCCAAAATCATAGAGTCAAATAAAGACGGTGTTATAGGGCGCAGCATGTAATAACAGGAAGGCAGTGGATAGATGTAAATCCACGCTTCGAGCCCACCACGCTGATTCCGCATGTCCGAATGGAGACAGTATTGCTTCCTCTAGGGTTATGCTTTGGATTAAATGAGGACATGTCACTACAGCAGCAAACACTTCTTATGTGACTCAATATACCATGTTTCATTGAACTTGAAAAGCCGAGGATGATGAGATGGCCCTCGACTTCCGTGGCCTGGGATTGCCATTAGAATAAAGGCCATGCCCTGTCCATCCCTCTAGAGCCCCGTGCGGTCACCCAGCACCTTCAATCTCACATCCCAGAAGCCTCCTTGTGGCCTGGGGTTCAGCCTCCCTGGCTGCTTCCGGCTCCAGGCCTCTGCACAGGCTGTTCTCTCTGCTGGGAGCATTCTGCCTAGGGGTCACTCCTCTCCTTGCTCAGATCTCATTTAAAATGACTCTATCTGGCACAGAAAATACTTTTTTTGTTTTTATCCCCTCTGAATATGAGTCTTCTAAACCAGCAATATAAGAGATTGTGTTTTAACCTGAGTTGCCAGATAATTTCTTTTCACATCAATCCACATATAATACTCTGACTAGTCTCTGTTTAGAGCTTAAAAATTTTAAAAGTCAAATTTTACATAAGTGCCTGTTAGAAAGTGGTAATTGTCTGAGTGTTTTAAAGCCCTTTCTTTAAAGCATTATCAATTACATTATCAATTACAATGAAATATCATTTTTAGCACAGCAGTGAAAATGTTAGAAACCAAGATTATTTATTTTCCCAAATTCTGGTAACAGCATTAGACCATTTTTTAAACATGATGAAAGCAGTTATAAAATGTTCTTATGGAAGTTAATCTAGAACCATCTCTAAAATGGTCACAAATCTTGCAAGCTCCAGAATTATATGTCACAGGGAGCAAACACTGATTCCCTTCCTTATAGCTGTGGGTCCAAATGAAAAGTATTTAGCCTATCTGAACATCAGTTTTCTCTGCTAAAAAATGAGTATTACAATAATTCTTATCTTGTAAAATTGTCACAAGGATTAAGTAAAACAATGCAGGCAAATAAAACATTGCCCAGGATTTCTGCTTCCAGCCAATAGGGAATAAAGGACTGATTTAACCTCCTAGCTGAACAGCAAAAATCCACACAAAACATGGAAAAGAAAAATCCTAAGATACTGACATCAGGTAACAAAGAAGGTCAGTCCCTGAGGGACAGGGAGCAAACCGGGAGCACCCTGATACTGCCCAGCTGACTGCCTTGAGAGAGTCCCTGGCCACGACACACAGAAGGGAAACCCAGGCAGAGAGCCAGTGGACACCTGAGTTGAGAAGAAGAAGCCGAGGTTCTGCGTTCACCAAGAAGTCTAGCGTTGGTGGACCTGGAGAGAAGAGGGAACTGAAGAAATCCACAGATGGCCTCACTCATGTGTTTAACTGAGGATTGATCAGTGCAGCATGGTGGGGGCAAAATGTCATCTGACAGAAACAGAGGTAAGAGTACCCCACTCTCACATGGGCTGGGAATAGTGTCTGTCCCCACCAGCCAGAGTGGAAAAAGTCACAACTCACCAGGAGTTGGACCAAATACTCAAAAGGGTATTAATTCTAAGGTAAGAAGCAATTATCCCTAGATTGAGCATTGCCTAGCCCCACCTAACACCTAAATACCCAAAGGAATCAAACTGTTTCCAAGTAATTCAACTGCATTCAACAACAAAGCTCAGAATATTTATGGGAATTTAAAATATCCAGTATCCAACAAGATGAAATTCACAATGTCTGGCATCTAATTAAAAATTGTCAGTCACACAAAGAAGTAGGAAAATAATATCTAAAATGATGAGCAAAATCAATAATTCAAAACCAACAACTGACATATATGTTAAAGTTAGCTAACAAGGACATGGGGACAGTTAAAATAACTGCATTCCATGTGCTCACAAAGTTGAGCGGGGATATGGAAGAAATTTTAAAAGACCCAAATTAAATTTCTAGAAATGAAAACTACAATGTCTGTGATAAAAATGTACTGGATGGGATTAACGCAGGATAGACATTGTCGAAGAAAATATTAGTGAACTTGAAAACAGGAATAGAAACTTTTCAAAACGAAACTGAGGGGAAAGAGTTTTAAAACAGGGCATCACTGGGCTGTGGGACAACTTCAAAACGTTCATCTGTAAGTTGTGAAGTTCTAAGAGAAGGTGACAGAATAGAAAAAGGATTTGAAGAAATATCTGGAAAAAAAATCCAAATTTAATTAACTGTAAATTTACATGCAGATTCAAGAAGCACAACAAAACTCAAGACAAAAAAAGAAACTAGAGCAAGACATATTATCATCAAATTGCTCAAAATCACTGATAAAGAGAAAATTTAAAGCAGCCAGAGAAAAAGAAACATTATAACGGAGCAAACATAAGTATGATCGCAGGCTTCTTGCTAGAAGCAGTGCAAGCAAGAAGACAGTGGATTGACATCTTTAAAATAGGAAACAAAAAACTGTTAATACAGAATCCTATACCTAGAAAAGGAAAAAAAGTTTCAAAGATGAAAGTAAAATAAAGATATTTTAAAACCTGTAACAGCTGAAGTAATTCATCACCAGCAGGTTTACACTACAGGAAATGATAGAAGGAAGTTTGTAAGGTAGTCAATTCATCAAGAGAACATTATAGTTCTAATTATTTGTGGACTAAGTAAGAGAGTCTCACATTATGTGAACCAAAAACTGATAGAGCTGCAAGATGATTCATAAAATTAAAAAAAAAAGCTAATAAGCTGGACCTCATTAGCATTTAAAGCTTTCCCTTGTGAAAAAACAGTGTTAAGACAATGACAAGTAAAGCCACAGACTGGGAGAAAATATTTTCAAAATACACATCTGATAAAGGACTTGTATCCAAAGTATATAAAAACTCTTAAAACTCACCAGTAAGTAAACAAAAACCCCAGTTTTAAAATGTGGAAAAGTTTTTAAATGAACTAAACATTTCACCAAAGAAGATATTCAGATGACAAATAAACATCAAAAAACTATTCAACATCATCTTTCACTTGGGAAATGTAAATTAAAACAACAATCACCACATACTTAATAAAATATTTTAAACCCCAGAAAGACTAACAATACCAATTTTTGGTGAGGATGTGGAGCAACAAAAACCTCAATTAATTACTGGTGGGAATGCAAAGGATACAGCCATTATAAAAAATAGTTTGGCAGTGTCTTATAAATTAAATGGTCTTATCGTACATTCCAGCAATTATGCTTCTATTCATGCTTCAAATACATGCACACGTATGTTTTAGAATCCTCATCGATAATTGCCAAAAATTGGAAGCAACCAAATGTTCTTTAGCAGGTGAATGGATACATTGCAGTACAAACACCCAATGGAATACTATTCACTGATGAAAAGAAGTGAATATCAATCTCCACAACAAACAACACAAGTGAAACTTAAGTGCTTATTACTGAGTGAACAAAAAAAGTCAGTCTGAAAATGCTTCATGATTCTGTTTACCTGACGGTGTGGTTTGGCTGTGTCCCCACTCAAATCTCATCTTGGATTGTAGCTCCCATAATTCCCACATGTTGTGGGACGGACCCAGTGGGAGAGAATTGAATCATGGGGGCAGTTTTCCCCATACTGTTCTCGTGGTAGTAAGTCTCATGAGATCTGATGGTTTCATAAGGGGAAACCCCTTTCGCTTGGCTCTTATTTTTCTCTCTTGTCTGTTGCCATTAACACATCTTTTGCCTTCTGCCATGATTATGAGGCCTCCCCAGTTACATGGAACTGTGAGTCCATTAAACCTCGTTTTCTTTTTTCTTTTTTTTTTGAGATGGAGTTTCGCTCTTGTTACCCAGGCTGGAGTGCAATGGCGCGATCTCGGCTCACTGCAACCTCCGCCTCCTGGGTTCAGGCAATTCTCCTGCCTCAGCCTCCTGAGTAGCTGGGATTACAGGCACGCACCACCATGCCCAGCTAATTTTTTGTATTTTTAGTAGAGATGGGGTTTCACCATGTTGACCAGGATGGTCTCGATCTCTTGACCTCGTGATCCACCCACCTCAGCCTCCCAAAGTGCTGGGATTACAGGCGTGAGCCACCGCACCCGGCCCATTTTCCTTATAAAGAGGTTTGTCTGTATAGACAGTCTGCTGTATGTCTGTATTAGCATGTGAAAACAGACTAATAAACCTGACATTGTGGAAAAGGCAATCCTATAGATTGGAAAAACAAATCAGTGGTTTCAGGTGGTTTGCAGAGGATGGGGATGGGTGTTGGAAGGTAAAGTACAGGAATATTTTTAGGTGGAAAGAGTATTCTGTGTGATACTGTAGGTGATGGTTCAATAGCCCTACTCATTTATCAAAATCATAGAACTTTAGAGCACAGAGTGAACATTCATGTATGCAATTCTTTAAAAATATGTTTAGGAGATCCAGGGATCCCAGGATGAACTGTAGAATCACAACAGGGCAGCAAAAGAATATATCTACTGCATGCATCTACAAAGCAACCTTAGTGAGGTTTATCAGTGAAAAGGGGGAGGAAAAGCGGTGCCTGCCTAAGTTGCTTTAGAAATGAATGGGAACTCCAAAATTAAAGGTAGAAGCAACTGTAGACTATACTCTGGCTGTCAAGGCCGCCTCCATGTGAGCAAGGGTTAACAGTCCTGACACTGCTGTGTATGCACCCTGGACAATTCAGTAAGTGCATGGCAGATGGCAGGAGCTGGTTTACATTGTGGGGCCAAGAGATTGTATAGACAAGCAAAAGGGAAGGCAGCAGGTTCTACATGGTAATGGTGAGAGTTGGAGACATCAATAAGAACTCACATTTAGCTTAATGTAGATGCAGGTTGTTTCATATAGAAATATTTATACATGTCCGGCGCGGTGGCTCACACCTGTAATCCCAGCACTTTGGGAGGCCGAGGTGGGCAGATCACGAGGTCAGGAGATCAAGATCATCCTGGTCAACATGGTGAGATCCCATCTCTACTAAAAATACAAAAATTAGCTGGACGTGGTGGTGCATGCCTGTAATCCCAGCTACTCAGGAGGCTGATGCAGGAGAATCTCTTGAATCAGGAAGTCGAAGATTGCAGTGAGCCGAGCTCACGCCACTGCACTCCAGCCTGGTGACAGAGCGAGACTCCATCTCAAAATAAATAAATAAATATTTATACATAGGTGTTTAAACATGTTGGCATATACACCTACATTTCCTCACTCAGTAATTGAGAGAGTTTAGAAGCGAGGACACCCTACTAGCACCGTGCACACCTAGCACCCAAACCTCAGTTTTAAATACCATTCTCCAATAAAAGAAGCCACAGTTCTTTGGGGAGATGGCTGATTCTAGGTATGAGGTAAGAAATGCACAGTATGAGCCAGGAACATCTTGTTTTGCCAGAAAGTCAAGAAATACAAACAACAACAGCAGCAAACCCACAGTGATGGATTGTGACAGGGATACAGGCACTAACAGAAAGAGCTCCCAGGGCAAACATCAGAGCAATCTGAACAACAAATACCCCAGAATGTAAAGCAAATATCCATGATTCCCTAATGGTACAAATCAAGGACTGACTACATAAATAAATGGAAAAAATAGATCTCTAATGTAGAAGAATTCTGAGTAATTTATGTAGCTCTTGACTCCTTACGCAGGTGGTCATAACTCTGCACCTGTTAAGTGTGGCTGCACAGAGGGGCTTCCCTCCAAAGAGTACAGCATGGAAAGGCTGGGGGAAGTAACTGCAGGGGAGTTACCAGGTAAACACTTCCTCAGCCCGGGGACTGAGGTCAACATCAGAAGTGATATCATGTTGAGGCTATGTGCCCTTGTTATGGTATGATGAGAATGGTACTTTACCTTCAAGCTCTCCGCCCCCAAGATCCATAACACCAGTCTACTCATGAGAAAAACAGTCCTCAATACTGCAGAAGACATCTAACAAGGGAAGTCTGTGAAGTGTCAGTGAAGACCAGCCTCAAAGACAAGGCAAGTGAATGCAACGTGGGGTCCCCAATGGGACGCGGGGTAAGAAAGAGACGTGAAACTAATGAGATCTGACCCAAGCGTGGATCTCCAGTGAGTGATACAAGGTGTTGGGTTATCCATTGTGACAGGTGTGAGTAGCAGGCGAAGCTAGGTGCAGGGGACACAGGCGTCGTCTGTGCCCTTTTTGCAACTTCTCTATAAATGTAAATTCTTCTGAAATGAAAAGTGTATTGAAATAATAAAAATTACCTTTTAAAGATCACGCTGAGCGTATCGTTTATGTACTGCCACTCTTTTCGAGTATCTGTTTTACTGTCCCTCTGTGAGACTCTCACACTGAAGTCTTGACTCCATTGAGACAAGGTCGTCCCCTAATGATCCAGCCGGCGGCAGACACCGGCCCTGAAGGACCTGCACGTTGTACTGTTTTAGAGACTGCACCTTTTTTGAAAATGAAAATATAGCGTTATGCGTAGAAAGTCAAGGTAGGAGCCTTGGGACAGCCTCACTTTCAGCAGAAGGACCCAGACGCTGTACTTGCCGGCTTCAGGGTCCTCACCTCTGAGTCCGCGTGGGAAAACATTGCACACCCTCCTTTAGCAGTCAGTTCCCAGGGTTGCGAAATTTACCATTTCTGAGAATTGAGTATAAGTTGCAGGAATTTCACCCGGGCAGTCTTATAGATCCAAAAATGGGGAATAAGTTGTCAGAAAATGCAGCAGATGAGAACGCAGGCTGAGGCCTAGAACAAGAGGCAACACGCTCGCCCTAGGCCGTCATCCTGCAAAAATCATCCCCGGAGGTAACACGAGGACCGTCTGACAAAATGATACCCTTACGGTTGGCTTGCCTCCGAATTCTGGGAACCAAAAATTGCTAAAAACATGTCCCGTAGCTCTCCGGGCGAGGTGGAATACTTTCATATCCTGATGAAGCATCTCTGGGCGTCAAGCAGGGCTTCAGGAGGTGAGGGAAGTGACGCCGCGCCCAGCTCCGTCCCAGGCGCACCCCCGACCGCCTCGCAGGTCTAAACACGCGCGTGCGGCCGCGCCTCCCACGCTCCCCGCTGAGCCTGCAGAGACGCTGCGGGCCCGCCGGGTCCAGCGCACGGGTAAGTAGCTGCAGCTAAGCCCGGCGCCCGGCGTGTTGGAGCAGCTCAGCATCCTGCGTTTGAGACGCACCTGTTTGCCATGCGCCGCACAGGGTTCCACACCCCACGCCTCCTTTCTCGGAGGGAAGGAAGAGCATGTTTGAGCGGTGATCGTAACCTTTTCTCCCTTCCAGTTCCGTGTGCCGTTTCAAACTCGTTCACCTGGTCTGCTTTTAATGTTCTTTTTCTTCAAGTCTGCTGCAAACTGATTTATGTAAACTGCTTCGTATAACTCACCAAACAACTCTTCTTTCTTCACTGTGATGGGACGACCCGGCCTCCCAGAATATATTGGTGCCAAAACCTCACATCTGCCCTGGACTGCGGACCCCAGGGATCCCACCGAGCTGCTCTAAGAGCCTCACAGACCACCCAAGGGGGCACCTCAGGGTTGCCGACCCCCCTTCAGGAGTGAGAGCTAAGCTAGAGACAGGGTGTGTCCGCCCTCGGGAATCTCCTGAGGATTCCAGAGCGGGTAAAACGTTCTCAGAACTCCTCCAGTTAAAGACCTGCTCCCATAGCAACCCAGCCTAGGGCGATCTCTGCAGCTCCATACAGACCTGCCTACATCTCAGGCTCAGGGCTTGTACTGAGCAAGTGTGTCAGAAAACACCTGGCCTGCCTCCCTTCTCTCCCCGCAGCAGTCCTGTCACTGCCTGGACAGCCTGTCGGTTTTAGATTCACTGCCCCACACTGATTAAATTCCAAGGTCCTCAGATGGGAGTTTCCCGTGTTGGCCAACGCTGGGGGTTGTAGGCAGATGAAGGAAAAGATGATGGATCATAAGGTCTCTTGAGATCCCTGAAATTACCCGCCTGATTCAACAATAGCAATGAGTCCCAAAATTTCATAGTGCATCAGAGTCATCTGGTAAACTGTCACAGAAAGGCAGTTGCCCAGAGATTCGGGTTGATTGGGTTGGACCTGGGCTGTGTGCCTTTACAATTCTATCTATACCTGAATTTGAGCATCGCTAATATGCAGGTCAGTCAACTCTGTCAGGTTCTCCTATGTACCAAGACCTTACGGCAACGGGACTCTACGTGGAATGTCTGAGCTTACTTCTCATTCTAGTTACATCCCACTAGGGTCCACCAAACAGTTCATCTACTCGATGCATATTTATTGAATGCTTACGGGACTATCAGGGAAATATATACACACACATACATACACATATATTACATATATGTTATATACATGTATTATATATAACATATTCTCTGATGTGTCTCAAAATTTAAGTTGCTTGCAATTGTAGAAAAAGAGTTTTCAGTTTTCCACATGACTCTGAAATTCCAGAAACTAAAATACCTCCATGTACAACTATTTGTGTCCGTTGGGGGAAATTATAAGTCACTCCTAAGATAATTTTATTGGCAAAAGAAAAAACCTTTCATCTCACAATCATATTTCTTAGGAATTCCAGGGTACAGAGTACAAAATGGTGTACAACTAAAGAATATTCTTAAGATGCTTTCATTTTCTTCCACCAATAATTTTTCCTCATTTTTTTTATTTCTCAGGTGAACTGCAAAGGTTTCTATTTTTCTTTAACAAGAGGAAGGATCTTGATTAATTATGTAATATTGCATTTCATAAATATGGGTGCTGTCTTTTAAATATCTCTCTGAGAAAATAGAGCTAGACAAAATTCCAGTGCAGAGTGTGGGAAGCGTGGCTCAAGTCTGCTCTGAGGTGTCTCTCGGCTGATGAAAGGATTTTCCTCTGTTCTCACTGAAGGCGTGGCATTCTTCTAGGTGGGGCATTCTTCCAGACTTGCAGATTCATCACGTTCACCCAAAACTTCCTTTGCTGGTGCCGATCACAGTGTACGTGGAAGGCTCCTGTCTTTGGTGAGAGTTTACTCCAGGCTGCAGCTGCCTCCTGCAGACTTTGTCACTGTGCTGAGGGCTTTAGCTGCAGATTTCTGTGACTCCTTCAGACAGATTCCTTTTATCTCCATTTTGCTCCAAGTTTTGAAATGCCTGTGCCACTTGAGTTATTTCATAGATGCTCAGTGAAGAAGATGAAAAGGGGAATTCAATAATACAATCTGACTCAGTGAAATTGTCAGCCTTTTAAAAAAGGTGATTTGATGGGGCTGTGATGTGTGGTATAAACAGAAGTTGAACATGATGTGGGGCATCTTATATTATGCTGACCTGAAGCACAAGCCGACCCAAACTGAGAGTGGAGTAAGCATCCAGAGACTGAGGCCGCCCTGTGAATGCTCCGTTATGGCTGAAGTCACGTCTGTGCTCTCCAATAGAATGCCACTAGTCACATCAGCTACTGAGCACTTGAGACATGGCCGGTGTGACTGAGGAATTCAAGTGTCAGTATTATTTGACATGAGTTAATTTGACTGTGAATTGCCGTCTGTGACTAGTGGCCACCATATTGCATGGCGAAGCTCTAGGTCTGGTCTAGAAGGAGTGTAAGGTCCTGTGAAGCACTTGTACTCCATCAGAATGAAGCATTGTGTCTAGGATGCCCCCAGAGTCAGCGCCAGCAGCTCAGCTCCACCCCAGCCACCGTGGAAGTGGCTTGGTGATGAGCAGCATGTAGCCTCTCTCCTTCCTGAGGACGGGAGAGCCCAGCTGTGTGGCTCCCTCATCTCACCTGAGCAGCACAGGAAAGGCGGATCCCCCACCATCTCCACCAGGGACCCTCAGCCAGAAAGAGTACCCGTGCTGGAGAGGACTGGAGATAAGTCCATCTGGAAGTGATTTTCTACCTATTTATCCAAGCAATTCAAACCCTAGTGTTTCCTGGAGAATGGTGGGTGTCGTCAAGCACAAGACAATGAGGAAGACTGCTTGATTCAGGAAAAAACTATGGAGAGATAAAAGCCCACATTGCAATCACATGTGAAAGCAAAGGCTCCTATTCGCTGCTGATCCCCCAGCAGGGGGATCTCTCCTTTGGATGCACACCTTACATTATCTTATTTAGAACCGGCTACAATGAAACGCGGTACCGTGTACGTAGTAAGCATTTACTAAATGCCAGGTACATTGCTAAATGCTTTCTATGAATAAACTTATTTTTAATTTTCACAACAAACCTAGAAAGTAGTTAATAGCGTGTTTTTGTTTGTTTGTTTACAGGTTAGGAAAGAGGCTAGAAAGCCTAAGTTGGACTCAAGCCAAATAGGTCTACTTGCAAAGCCCCTGGGAACTCTGTCACTCAGTCTCTGCTTCTGTTGCCTTCGCCTTTGATTCGCGTCATCTTTTGCCTACCCGAACAGTAACCTATAGGCTTGTAAGAGCTATGGAAATGGATAGATTTAGATCTAGATATATAGCATGCTCATGCTTATGAAAATCTGATTTTAAAACAATAAACTCACAAATGGGGGCAAGGGTTTGGAATGACAATTGATTCCTAACTTCATAAAATGCTTCATCACAGGGTTTCACAGAGAATGTCCAGCATCCTAGATTCTCTCTCCTTTGGGAAAATTTTAAAAAATAAATAAATGCTGGGGCCTGGCTTGGTGGCTCATGCCTGTAATCCCAGCACTTTGGGAGGCGAGGCAGGTGGATCACCTGAGATCAGGAGTTTAAAACTAGCCTGGTCAACATGGTGAAACCCTGTCTCTACTAAAATACAAAAATCAGCCATGCATGGTGGTGCACGCCTGTAATCCCAGCTACTCGGGCTGAGGCAGGAGAATCACTTGGCTCACAGGTTGCAGGGAACCAAGATCGTGCCACTGCACCCCAGCCTGGGCAACAAAGTGAGATGCTGTCTCAAAATAAACAAACTAACAAATAAATAAATAAAATGCTGGAGAACATACTGCTGGAATACTATGGTTCTTAATAGACTCTATGGAATTTTGTGGTTATTGCTCCGCCATTTTAGAAAGCTTGTGCTAGTTCTTGATGAGAAAGGACACGTGCTTGCAAGCGATCCTGTGGCCGATGGTCCCGCCCAAGCTTTGGGCTTGCTCGTTTGTGCCTGCGGGTGTGTGCACACTGTCACATCCCTCCTTCACTCTGCTGCTAATCACTACTACTGGAGTCAGCCTGTCTCCCTACTGATGTGGGAGGAATTCTGAATTTCTTTCATTGCCAAAGTTTGTTACAACACCTGAGATAGAGCAGACACCGAATAAATGTTTTGTGAATAGACAAATTTATAGACGGTAAGTTAATAGATATAAAATACATTTTAAGGCCAGGCTCAGTGGCTCACACCTATAATCCCAGCACTTTGGGAGGCAGAGGCGGGTGGATCACAAGATCAAGAGATCGAGACCATCCTGGACAACAAGGTGAAACCCCGTCTCTACTAAAAAAAAATACAAAAATTAGCTGGGCATGGTGGCGTGTGCCTGTAACCCCAGCTACTCAGGAGGCTGAGGCAGGAGAATTGCTTGAACCCAGGAGGTGGAGGTTGCGGTGAGCTGAGATCGCACCATTGCACTCCAGCCTGGGTAACAAGAGCGAAATTCCGCCTCAAAAAAAAAAAAAAAAAAAATACGTCTTAAGTTAGGACAGACGAGAAAGGCAAGCCTGGAAGTAGACAGTCGGGGTTAATGTTCCCGTCCACGTTTCTTTCCAGTGTCTTTCAGGTCGTGCAGGAGCGTCAGAGTCAGTGTGGAGCGTGCATGTCCCGGCGTGTTCAGCTCAGTTCATGTCCTCAGTGTCACTTCAACGGCAGCCTCGCCCTCTGCATAGTGATCTGGCCGATGCAGGCCATGTGCCCTTGTTCTTTGCCACTTCCTTAACTAAGGCTTGGTGAATATTAGTTCAGAAAACACAGGAGCTGACCCTGGCCTTCCTCTAAGCTTCGAGTACCATCTGAAGGAAAACTACAGATGTTTTAGTAAAGAAATGAGAGTGCTGCAGGACAGGCACTCCGTCGGAGGATCTGGGAGCGGCGGCATGGGTGCGAGTCAGCAGGAGGCCAGTGCTAACCAGCAACGCTTTCCCCGGACACAGCACACGGTCTCCTGGTGGCCATGCCCCCTTCCCTGAGGTCCCTGGAGTTGTTTGATAGCACCTTCTCATAAACAGAAAGGGAAAAACACCAAGGGTGGAGGGTGAAGAAATGCATGCCTTAAACTAGTTTGAAATAAGCAACGAAACTCTACCCTAAGTTATCATGGGAACGCTGCAAGGTTAATGGAAGAGAGGAGGAAGGAAGGAGCCTCCTGTGTCTGGGAAACTGGGTGCTATATTTAATATGTTAGTGACAGGCCTGACTATGCCGTGGACTGTCGTGAAGCTGGCTGACCAGCAAAATTGTTTTGGTTAGCAACGATTCCAGCAGATGTGAGACATTCCAGATGGTCTCAACGGCCCAGGACGGGAGGTGAGTGTGAGTGTGAGATGCGCCCCGGGCCCCTGCACTCTCTAGAGGCCACAGTGCCCTCTTTCCTGTGGAAGCCCCAGGGCCCGCCTGCTGCCCCTCACTCTGGAGGCGCCCAGAGCCGCCCCACCCCTTCCTCTGTGGTCTCCTACCCATCAGCTCCTTCCCCCACCCCAAAGGAGAGGCAGAGGGCAGTGCTTGGACAACCTGGTGTCTGACTTAGAATTAGCAAGTCCAGAGCAAGACAGCCTCAGAGCAGGCACCCTCTGGACACGTGTGAAAGGCAAGGAACTCACCAAATGATGCAAAGACGTCCTCACGAGTTCCATGCTTTTCCAGGAAGAGTGCAGGGGAAATGTAACTGGATTCTAAATACACTAAAGAAACACTAGCTAGTTTATCAATGAGAGATTCATCATGGAAATCTGAGTGCTTCTCTAACGCCTCATGTGCATAGAATAGACTATGAGTGTATCTTTAAGGCCATATTTGCAGGTGTTTCTGTACTGCCATATATGTTAGAATATATGTACTTCTTGCATTGCATGTACGTATAGAACATATTGTATTTCTATAAACAGCATGTGTACAAACACACACACACACTTCCCCAGAGTGCATCACACCCAGGATTTCAGTTTACTTTCCATTTGATAATCTGAAGCCCACAGAGGCTAATGATTTAGAATAGGTCTCAGTGTTAGAAGGTAACAAATCGAGGATAGGATTTTACCACCCGTTCTTTTCTCAGCCACACTACCAAGGGCTTAAGTTCCTGCATATATTTAGAAAACATCTCCAACCTAAATTGAGGAGTTTTAGAGTCTGGAAAAATACATGGTAGCATGTGCACGTGCTTCTGCACGGCACCTCCTAAGACTGAAGTGTTCAAAGCACATTGTTAAGAGAACATAGATTCCCATCCAACCCAAACCTCTCCAGTTTCCTCCTCCAGTTCAGGCTTCAGCCCCTTGGGGAGCTGCAAGAGAAGCCAAGCTGGGGATCTGCTCCTTCCTCTCTGACCACCTGCCAGTCACCCTCGGCCCACATCAGCAGCCACAACTACAGAACCACAAGGCAATGTCACATTTCCTGAGCCAACTCAAGACAGTGCCTCCACTCCAGGCAGTGGCCCGCCTCCACGTGGCCTCCTTCCCCCCTCCCTCCCTTCCTTTCTTCCCTAAGCACTGACAACTTGCCAGGTACCAGATATGAGATTAGATGCACAGATACAGCCATGAATAAAGCAAACATAATCCTTGTATTTGGGGAGTTTCAATTCCAGATGAATCACATGTAAAAAGATGGTCAGGGCTGGGTGCAGTGGCTCATGCCTGTATTCTTAGGGCTTTGGGAGGCCAAGGCAGAAGGCTCGCTTGAGTCCAGGAGTTTGAGACAAGCCTGGGCAACATAGCAAGACTCCATCACTACAAAAAATTTAATTAAAAAAAAAAAACTAGTGGAGTGTGGTGACATGAGCCTGTACTTCCAGCTACTCAGGAGGCTGAGGCGGAAAGATAGCTTGAGCCTTGGAGGTTGATGCTCTGGTGAGCAGTGTTTGTCCCACTGCACTCCAGCCTGGGTGACAGAGACAGACTGTCTCAAAAAAAAAAAAAAAATGATGATCAAGTGAATGAGGAATGGAAGCTGCCACACAGCAGTCCTTGAGGAGGTGACACTGTGATATAGGAGGGCCCCACAATGGCCCACACCCCAGCACAGTCCAGCTGACCTGCGCCCTGGGAAATGCCCTCTCTCTGCACCATCCTTGACCGTGCCCACTCTGCACCCAGAAAGGGACCGGCGTGACAGAGGACTGGAGTTGTGAGTATCTTATTTTGGCTGTTGTGGTGGACAAGGCAGGCCTTGGTTCTCTGGCAGAATAGAAAGAACCAGCTGGAAATGAAACCAGGGGGCGGGGGTGACGGAGAGGGCCAAAGGGCCAGCTGAAAGGGGAAATGGTGTTGGAGCAGCCGCGGACGTCCCAGTAGAAAGGAGGTCAACATAATTAGGGCAGTTTCTGAAGAAGTTCGTTTCCAAACATTCTGGAAATGACTTGAGGATTCGACTTGTTCGTTGGACAAACTGTGGAGCATTCCTGCGGATCCCAGCCTGGAGCTGCGAGGCCGCCTAAGACAAACACACCCTCTGTTTTCCACAAAGACCTCCATATCCATGAAAGTTCAGGCACACACTTCCTGTCACAGCCTGGTAATAAACGCTAAGAAAGGGGAGACTTTCTGGAGAAGAATTTGTTTAAGGCAGTCCTAGCACAGTCCTAGAGAGCCATGCCCGGACCCAGTTCCAAGAACCTGCTCTGGAGGGGCAGGGGTCGGTGAAGAAAGCAGAGGGGACCCCAGGCGTTACGTGTGGGAATATTCGAGACAGTGTTTGTTATCTGGGTGAGCAATCGTGACGACAGAAAGGTGGTCTCCAGAATGAGGACGCAGATGCTTCGGTGTGATGGGCACTATGCAGACATTCGCCATCCGGAACAGCAGTAGGCAGGTGCAGGTGGACGGTATCAGCGAGCCTGTGTACCCGCTAACAGAGTTCGTGGAATAGCGATGATGTAACCACAGCAGGAGAAAGGTCCTATTATTCAGTCGCCATTTGACAGAGGACCCTGAAGCTGGCCATGGAGGGAGTGGGGGCTCAGGCTGCATGATGAAATCCTCACAGAACCAGAGATTTGAATGGCTACCCTGCCTCCTCTCACGATTGTAAAAAGTATCTAGTAACATGAGGAAATGCTCATACCGTGATGTAAATTTTAAAAAGTGGGTATGGAACAACATGATTCCCCTTTGTAGTTAGACACTTCTGGAACCAGAAGTAAACATTCATCACGGTCTATTGTCCTTCTGCCATGAGAGCAGTGATTCTGAATTCATATTTTATGCTTCTTTTCCTAAGTTTTCAATGGTGTTCCTTTCACAATCAAAGAATTTAGCAGTACCAAAAGTGTGTGCAGAAAGGAGAAGTTTACTCACCGTTTAATTTTTACTCCTGTGCCCAAGACTCTGCATGTTAAAGACTTTTCAAACTTTAAAGCAAAATACAAACATCGTTACTTTATGACTCACTTTGTGCTTTGATTCCATGGGTCTCTTTATCCCTGAGTGTTCTGTAAACCTTTCTATCCCTGTAAACCTTTCTGATCCGCTCATCTTGCTGGAGAAGATTTCCTGTCTTTGAGTACATTTTAGAAATAGATAGAAAACCATAAATTATTTCAAAATGAATTTATTGAGATTTCTGCATACGTATTTCTTTCTGTTTAAAAGTAGTTTCTGAACTAGTTGCTACAGAATCACTTTCAGAACGGTCTTCCAGAAACCCCTGTGCATTTCCCCTTGTAAGAGTTTGGCACCCAATCTCAGTTCTCCGGAAGTTATTTTGTTCCCTCCAACATACTTTGGAATGTGCAAACAGTCCAGCTAGTAAAAAATTGTTTAATAACTTGAATCAACCAAAAAAAAACCCTCAATTCTCACACATGTATACGCCCTGTCAGACTCTCCCTGGGGAGTCCTGCAGTGTCACATCCTTGATGAAGGTCGGTTCTGGATGAGAACCTCTGACATTCCACTGCAGGAGCGGGTGCCATCCACAGCATCGCTCTGGAGCTGCCTGTCATCTGATATCCCCTGGTTCTTAGCGCAAATGCTCCTGAAACCTCTATAGGACCAGTGGTCATCCTGCCCCTATTGGTGTCAAACACCAGAGCGTTCAGCAGGTGACAAGAGCAGCAAAGAGCTGATTACAAGAGTACAGAAGGACACCAGAGGGTGTGGGCCCTGCTCTTCCCACCCTGTCCCAGGGTGCTCCTTGTCAAGCTGGTGCTCACTTCTGCCTGGGCTCGGGGTCGCTTTAGCTACAGCCCTAGGCAAGCACCATCTGCAGCCAGTGTAGACACCTGGTCCTTCCTTCACCATCTCGTCCCTTTCCTTTTCCTCCCCAATATATACAAATTCAACATTTTTGTAACCCAACTTCCAGAGCTGTTGGAAAGGCAGCGAGTGAGCGGGCATGTACTCACATGCCCACACACGTGCATATGTACACATGCACACACGTGCACACACACACAGCCCTCACTTATCCTTGGGTTGCAAACTCCAAGTCATAAGGACTTGGACTCTGGCTCCCTTTTCTTTGCCAAGATTCATATTATTGAGCAAGCGAGAAGAGTTGGGCCAAAACAAATCAAGTGATTCCACAGGCGCATTGTGAGGTGCAGAGCTAGCACTTTTGATATTGTGTAATTAAGACTGTAACAAACACCACACAGGGAATTAGCCTCCACATTGTGGTAGAAATAAATCTGCTTGGCTTTGAAAAGTTTTCCTTAAAAAGAAATATTTTGGTTCCAGTATCTGTGCAAGAGAGAGCAAGCTTGCTGTCCTTGACACAGGAAGTAGATAACACCTGTCATTAGAATTCAAACCACCTGCTCGGGGGCCTTGGAGAACTGAGCCCACAGCTGGTCGCAGGCTGTCCCCTCACAGGCCAAACCTCGAGCTACAGAGGAGCTTCAGAGTGGGCACAGTCCTTTACATTGGTACTGCAGACCCCAGCTACATAAATCATCACAAGCTGTAGGACGTCCCCCGGGATGAAGAAAGGTCGCGCTCCCGTCTTCAGGATTGCATGCTGCCAAACGCAGTTTGGAATTTTACAGGCTCCACAGTCTACACGGTGTCCTCGTTCCCTGTAAAAAACACAGCAGTAAAACAAAAGTCTTAGTACACTATGTCTGTTCTTCAGAAAGCAAAGCCATCGGAACCTTCACCCTCAGACTCATGAACAAAAGATTAACCACAAGGCCAGCAGGAGCAGCCTTGCCTGGATCTCTCTCCTCCGCCATGAGGCTGCTCTGTGTTATTCTTGGGAAAGCCCTTCTTGGTCTAACAAACATCAGTGCTTAACAGACTTTTACCATAAGCATTCTTTTTCTGTTATTTTAAAATATTTAATGAATTCTGGTGTCTGAAGGAGTCAGCAGGCCTGGCACTGGAATCGTACCCCCCACATGCATTTTTGCCATGGAAAGCCTCAGATGCCCTGGGTAGATCACCCCAGATTTTTTTTTGGAACTTCTGAGATAAATTTTAAATCGACTATTGACAGCCTGAAACTAGCAAGAAGGAAAGTTGGAAACGGAGGTGAATGAACTCTGAGTCAACAGTAGATGGATCATCTCACTGGGACAGGGATGGAAGAGTTATCCTCATGATTACGCTCCCCTTGTTCCTCTTCCTGTACTTGTTTCACTGCAATGGAGACTACTGCAAAAGGACTCTGGAAATGTGAAATCACCTCCTAAATACAAAGGGGTGCATGAGGACGTCTGCACGGATCATGTGAAAACGATCTGCGTGTACAGCCTCCTCTCATCCGTGTGTGAATTCTTTGTGCATGTGTGCCACATGTCGGGCTGCTTACCGAGAAGCGGGTTTTCCTTTCCGAGTCACACACGCGGTAGAGCTGCCAACTCTGAAGGAAAGAAAACTGGAGAAGTGGCTCGGCCAGCTGATGCCTGTGTTCAGGAACAGGGCCCACAGGCCACCGAGTGCCCCAGTGCAGGGCCAGGTGTGGCTCAGGAGAGGTCCAGAAACCACCTGGCTCTCGGGTCTCCTGAGTCACAGCTCCTCTGTGGCCCATTACCTTCGCCAAACATGAGCGGTCTTCCAAGCCTCTGGTAGGGGATTGGAGAGGAATGTGGCCTATAAGTGAAAGGCCCAGAGGGTTTGAGACATTCCTCCTGTCCTCAGCTCTGACTCATACACGTACCCACGCAATATGCACTCGAAGGCACACTTCATTCACACCCAGACGCAGTCCCAGGAGTGCTCGAGGGTCTCTGATCCCAGGATGCGCATGAAAGCTCGCCTTCCTCATGCGCCACAAAGGCTCTGCAGAAGGAGAGTAATGCCGCGCCTGGGGGGAGGCAGAGGGGCCCCCCACACAGCTGCGCCTTGCCATCCCCTCTGCTCTCCGCACCCAGCACGGCCCTCCCACCCACACCCCTGCAGGCCTCTCTGCATGCATCATCTCCTTTCCCCGCTAATCTTCAACCTCTCCCTCACCACCCAAGCCTCCCCTCCACGCAGAAAAGTCCATTAACAGTTGTGACCTTGATGGCAACTCCCTCTAATTGAACACTTAATGTAGACCAAGTTCTCATGTCATGAGGGAAACGCCACCTGCATCTTCCTCACTAAATCCTGAAGTTGGCTCTGCTTCAATGCACATTTTAGAAATGAGGAAACTGAGGCTTAGGGTTCTGTAACCTGCACAAAATCAGACACAACTCATTGGTGTTGCACAGGCCCCAGACAGCCCGAGTTCTTAACTCCATGCTCAGGGTTACCCAAAAGCATCTCACGTCTCAAAACCAAGACCAGGCTTCCCAGACCAGGCACACCTGGGTCATAGGGAAGCAGCAGCTCTTGGCAGGTCTTCTGGTCCACCTCCCTGGGCCCCAGCCTGCTGTCTCCTCCTTCCAGTAGGCTCCTCCGCTCTGCCCCTGCCAGGGAGGTCTTTCCACACTTCCTCGGCTCCACCCTCACACGGCCCCCTCGCTGAGCCCTCCCGTGGGCTGCAGGAATGTGAGACCCTCGTTCTGTGCTGCGGTTCCCATGGTCTCCAGGCTGACATCCACGTTCCTTAGCACAGGAGTCTGTGTTCTGGGCACCACAAATGCCCCAGGCTTGCCACTCGCTGTTTTTCTCTGTGACCCCTGGCCCCAGCCCTGTCACGCTGTCTATCACTCCTGCACCTCTGCACACTGCACACTTTGCAGACAACTTTCCGTTCACTCCTGAGTGCCCAGGCGGTGTTTCCTCTGGGACTTCTTGGGCATTTTCTGTGCCTGTCCACACCCTGTGCCTCAGCCACCGAATGTTCCTCCTTCCTGCCTTCGAGGAGGGTTTACGAGCACCTGTGCCGGGTCAGGCACTATGCTGAGAGCTGGGTGTTGAAAGCTGCCCTCGCTGAGTGAGGATCTTGTAGGAAGGAAAGGAATGGACAGGTGAAGCCACAAACAGCCCCACCCCAGAGGATCCGAGCCTGGGGCTCAGAAGAGCCTGCCGTGCTTCCTCATGGTCCGGGGTGGGAGTGAGGGAGAGGTGGGAGCAGAAGGAAAACCTGTGTTTTTTCTGTTCTAGTGCATCTCAGCCTACAGACCAACTTGCAGATCCAAAATGACATCTGAGCACCTAAATATAAATTTTCCTGAATTCCCAGCGCTATAACCAACTGCCACAGATGCAAGTAACTTGAATTTTAAAATTACATGGAAATTGGAAATTTGATGTTCAAGATCTGTAACTTTTCTTAAAAGCTTTGTTTCCATTTCCGTGGCATACCTGTGAGTGTTTCGTGAAGATCAGGAAAACAAAGCCTGCGTTTTTAAAGACTTTCCCTTCCTCTGGAGTGAAGCGTGGTAAGAGCACACCTGGCCCTGGCCGTGGCCGGGGCTGCCCAGGAGTGAGTGGGCCCAGCTGCGTCTGGGGAACAACTTGCCTCTCCCTCCGCTTCCTGTGACTTCCCGGTGTCCTTGCAAGCAGCTCGTGCAAACTAAAACTCCCCGTGGGCCTGACGGCAGCGTAGAGGCAGGTGGGGCTGCAATCCCAGCGAGGTGCGGTCGGCCCGACCCCTACATCAGGAGTAGAAAATGAAAGACCTGCAAAGCACCAAGCGAGCTGGCACGCCACCACGGAAGGAACGCAGGTAATCAATGCGACGACTCTGAAGACTGGGTTTTACAGGTTTGGGTTGTTCTTCATTGTGCTTAGCTTCCTGGCTTGTATGCTTTAGAAGAGAGAGGAGAGAGATGGGGCCAGGGATGGGCATGCCTGTTCTTACTCTCTGTTCTCACCGGCCCTCTTTTCATACTAGCTGGAACTGACCCCTTCTCAACCCATAAGACCTGAAGGAAATGTAATCATGAACCCCCAGTGTGAACCTGTCAGCTGTTCTCAGCTATCAAGGACTAAGCACCAGGCCCTCTATCCCACAGACTGTAAATCATCTCTGCATAAAGCGTGTCAAGGTGGTCTCTGCACCCTGTCCCTCCTCCACCCTGAGGCCCAGCCCCTGGGGCCAAGACACTACAGGTATCGCCCTGGGGAAGTCCTGGAGGGGAGTGGCAGTGAACAGCACCAGCTGGGTGGGCAGATGGAGCCCCCACACATCCTGCCCAGGCAAGTGGTATCCGGCGTAGACCCCATGTGGGAGGTCAGGGAGCGGGGGAGGCCCATTCTCACTCTTGCCCAGCCCAGCACATGCCTGGAAAACAAAGCACAAGGCCACTGTCCTTACAGCCCAACAATGGACAGCATCCACGGAAACCTGCCTTCCAGGCTCCAGACCCTCTGGCGGTGCTGCAGGCCCTCCTCACAGCAGTGGTATCCAAACCACAGCGAGGCATCCCAGACGTGCTCTACAGGGAGGAGCAGGAGACAGAGGGAGGAAGGGAGACAGAAACCCCCGTCCTCCAGGCCCGGGGACCCAGGAGGTGACTGTGAAAATGCGCATTGTTGGAATGAGCACAGAGCCGAACGGGGGATCTGGTGCCAGCTTTGCCACTTACGGTTTCACATGATGAGGCTCTGGTAGAGGGTGGGGGTGAAGGTGGCGGCCCTTGCTCACGCAGGCTGCGTTCGGAGCTGTGCCCACCGCTTGGCATTCACGCATTCCTCCCTTCCCTCAGCTGCCTCGGTGATGCCCGCCTCGCAAATGAGGAAACAGGTTTTGAAGGATGACACCTGCCCAACCCCGACAGTGAAGAGCAGGAACACAGGCCCGAGATTCCACATCCCAGGCTCTTAGCCACCAGTACCGCACTTGTCTTCAGGTCCGTCTTTTAATCTGTAAAATAAGATTAGTAATACCGGCATCACGGGACTATTTCAAGGGTTAAGTGAACAATATATGTGAAAGCATCCCACAAAATGAAAATTGTGTCTTTGCAAACATTGTTACATAACTAGAAATCAAGGAAGGATGTAAAAGTGTTCTGAGTGGGAAAGAAGGAAAAGCAGAAACAATTGAGTTTAAAACAGTGAATATTCTTCACCCCATGCCTGAAACCTCCTGTCCCTGGGACTTCACCAAATGGGCCTCATCAAAATCAAGGTCTGCTCATCAAGTGTCTGATGCTAAACGTGCTCGTCTTAACTCTAAAGTGCATTGTTCCTGGACATGGTGGGGCTGTCAATGTTCGTTCTCACAAAGTCGTTTTCTGTCTTCCAGGAGCGCAGCTTCCAAGGTTTCCCATTTGCTGCACTGCTCCGTCTTAGGAATTTTAAAATACTATAACTTTATTCTCACTTGAGCTCTAGACTTTCATCATGTAGTTCAAATGAACTCAGAGCATGAGCTCATTTAATTTCTCTCCCAATAAGTCTATTCGACAAACACAATCAAGAGTCTAAAAAAAGAATTCATTTTTATCATGGAACACTCAGAAGTGAGATATGCCGTTATGTCTTGTCTTTTTTTTTTTTTTTTTTTTTGAGATGGAGTCTCACTGTTACCCAGGCTGGAGTGCAATGGCACCATTTTGGCTCACTGCAACCTCCGCCTCCCCAGTACAAGCAATTCTCCCTGCCTCAGCCTCCTGAGTAGCTGGGATTACAGGCATGTCCCACCACACCCAGCTAATTTTTGTATTTTTAGCAGAGATGGGGGATTTCGCCACGTTGGCCAGGCTAGTCTCGAACTCCTGACCTCAGGTGACCCACCTGCCTGGGCCTCCCGAAGTGTTGGGATGACAGGCATGAGCCACCGTGCCCGACCCCCAGTCATGTCTTGCATACAAAAATCCACCTAGCTCCAAACCCGGTGAGTCCCGTCGTGCACCTGCTGTCAGTGCGGGTCTGCACACCAACCCCACTGAAACGAAAGGCAGTTCCCAGTTCTAGCAGGAGAAGGTGTGCCAAAGGTTGCCTCACTGCTGTCAGGAGGAAATAATGGCTTTTCATTTATGTTTACTCTGAAAAATGCATTTTGTTCTTTGTCAAAATCTTAGCTCCCTTGTGTGGGTTTTTCTATTTCCCTCTTTCTCTGCCCATCAGGAAATGCTCCTTAAAAACACTGGCCCTACAGTCAGAAACCTGGGATGCAGCCTAACTCTGCCATCCACCCACTGCATGACCTCAGCAGTGGGAGTGTTTTCAGGCCTCTTTCTTATCTGCAGACGAGGAGCAGGAAGAGATTCTTTAAGCTTTATCCCAGCTCTGAATATCAGTGACTTCCCAGAGCCACATGAAATGCCATCCCTGCTCCTCAGAGTTCGCGCCTCGTCTCCTGGCGCTTCTGCCTCGCGGGATTAAGAACAGAGCAGCTTGGGGCTGCAGAGCTGGGCATTCCACCAGTGTCCAGCTGGACAGTGAAGGATCCCAGAGCCACAAGAAATCCGGCTGACATTTCCCAGGGAGATAAGCCAGAGGGCGGGGGCCAGGAGCCTTCCAAGTGCAGGACATGCAGACACATATTCACAACACTCTAGAATGTTCCCACTCAAAAGATAAAAACATGAAAATCTTGAAGAGTCTGAATTCCTACTTAAAGTTATCAAGATGAATCACTTCAATACAAGGGGTAGTTTAGCAGCTTTGGAAGGGATGGTGCTCTTTCTTAGGCCCCAAGGGTTTCCAAGGGTTTTTTTCTTGGGTTACAGTCTGCAGGGAAGATGTAAGTAATTCTCTTTTCAAAAGGTACTTTTGCTACCAATTAGCCAAAATAAAAGCTCCTTGACCACAGTCTCTGGACTTCCAGAAGCGTGAAAAGCACTCTCTTAAGGCAATAGGTATCTAATTATTGATGTTTTAAGATGAAACTCTTCTTCATTTCACTATAATTCCCCCAGCTCCCTCCACTGCTTACAACCAGAGGGATGTTAACCATTTATCAAGTGTCTGTAGGCAGGAAGAATGGCTTTCCTCAGAGTAGCATGCTGTCAAAGACAGCCTGGGTTTTATGTCCCTATAATCTGTATCAGAATGCCCAGATTACTGTGACACAGGTACAGATAGAGAAACCGTGATACAGTTTATAGATACACACACACACACACACACACACACGTATATGTTTCATCATAGAGGCTGAAACCACTGTCACTTGTGAGATATTAACACAACATCTTAAGAACGTGGTTCATATGACAGAAACGTTTCTCTGGGCTTAAATTTTGCAGAAAGAATCATTGCGGGAAGTTTTTAAATTGCATTAGTTACTCACAAACTTAAATACTGATCTCTGTACTCATGGCCTATCTGCTGGTGAGACAGGGCCCAGGTAGGAGGCTTGAGCCAAAACGACAACTCTGAAGTGCCTCTTCTGGAAGACTTCATCTCCAATCAACTTACACGTTCCATATTACACAATCATCTTACACATACGGGTGTCTCCAGAGACCCTAGAACTGCCAGGGAGAAGTATCAGAATGTCTTCATCATCACCACCGGCTTCATGGTGGCTGGCATTTACGGAATACTTAGGAGCCAAATCCAATACTGAGTGTCATGTATATATACATATATATATATGCTCATTTAATCTTTATTTTAAAAGCCTGTTGGGCCAGTTCTCTAGTTACTCCCTGTTGAAAGATGAGGAAACTGAGTCTCACCGTGGATGAAACAGCAAAGTTCACTCAAGTAGGAATGGGTGGAGTTCACTTCATAGTCTGGGTTCAGAGCCTGAGACCTGTACTGTTCTGTCTCTATGTGCTAGGCTGTCTGTGCCTGCAGTGTGGTGTCAATTCCAGGAAGCACAGGTCCCAGGGACTCAGCGGACATAAAGGCTCAAGGACACATGGCTTCAGGTTCACCTGACGATATTCCAGAAGTCTTTGCATGCAGATGACACAACCCAACTCAAACTAGTGTCACAGGGGAGGCCAGTCAGCTCCCACCGTGGGGTCCAAGTCAGTTCCCAGACAGCACAGTTCTTATACTTAGTAATGCCAACAAAAAGAGAGGAACCCGCACCCAGCTAGCAACTTGAGGAGATTCCCAGCATGTATTGGCCACACTAAGATTTTATGCACATCTCTGACTAAATACTGGACAAGGTAGATGGACTGTGACGATGGGGGAGGTCTGAGGTTGTGATGTCCCCACAGTGAAGTACCCCTAAAGGAACTGAGGTGGGAAAAGGCTGGCTTCCCATTGGAAACTGGGAGGGCTTTCACCCCACAGTGGAGCAGGCAGGAAGTTCCCAGGGAAAGAGATGTTAATTACAGTAGGCCAGGAGCGGGGAGGCCAACCTCATAGGAGACATCTAAGAACGCCTGGGAATCTAGGGCTTTTAACAAAAAAGTGCTCGTTATTTTTAAATACGTTTCATACATTCGGGTCTTTACAATGTAAAGAATTCCAGAGTATGTTACACATTTTTTTAAACTTTATATAAAATGAAATTAAGGTTACCTTAAAGAATCATCAGCCCACACAAATGATTTCTACCCTAAGTGGAAGAATTATAGAATCAGTGAAATGCTCCAGCGAGTGCTCCGTATATGAGAGAGTCCCGATAAACGCGAGTGTCTGCTTTACATATCGAATAAACAACATTTACATCTTAGTTCATTCACCATATCACAAATTCTTACTGATTTTTCATGAGTTAGTGAGTGTATACTTACAAGTGAGACATAATATGATGGTAAAGCTCAATTACATCAGCATGTAAATTGCATGGCCTCCAGAACGAGAGTCTGCTGTCCCATTCTCATGGAAGACTCAGAACTCTGTTCCACAATTCAGTTCTGCAACATTTCACCGCAGGCCTATCAGGCTCATGTGGCGGGTGTTCGTGATAAAAAACGAATAAACGGCAGCCCTGTTCCTGTTGGCAGGGAAGACGAGTATGTTCCCCTATCTCCTGTTGTAAGTGCCCTGATAAAGGTAGGCAGGTGCGCTCTGGAAGCTCCGATAGGGGTTACTCAACTCGATTTTAAACAATAAGGAACTGAGGCAGAAAGCGGGAGCGGTTTCAAGCAAGGGAAATATCAACAGCAAGAGTAGGGAAGCATGACAGGGTACAACGTGCTCAGGGAGACAACAGCAGCTTGCTCCTAGACAGCACACCGCCCAGCGGAAAGCCGATGCGAGCCACGAACACAAGCTGCCAGTGTAACTTAAACACTTCTCCCAGCCACACTAAAATTAAACATTTCTCGTAGCTGCACTAAAATTGAAAAACAGCTAAAAGGTGGCGGCTACAGGAAGACTACTGATGGGTTCACTCACATCATATGCAGCGTGTGGTGAACGTAGGTTGGCTCTGGTGGGGGTCTGTACTGAGAGAGGAGGGCTGAGCATGAATGATCACCCCAAGGTTATTTCCATGAGTATTGTAGAGCTTTGGAGGTTCTCAGAGCAGCCAAGGCCTCTAGGAGAGAAGGACCCTTCCCAAATATGATATTCACATTTGAGCATAAAGGGGAGAATCAGATGTCAAGCTTGGTTGGGAGGTATTGATGCCCCTATCAAAAGGGTGGCATAGCCATGACATCCAGAAGCTTCTAGCTTGCCAGATGGTCACAGTGTCAGTATTAACAATCCAGTCCCAGGTCTGCGATGGAAGAGAGCACCTACGTATGCAGCAGTGTCAAAAACAGTCATCCTCTGAAAACCTGCAACTCTGGGATTTTTCAGCATCATGACAAGGTGCGTTTTGTGGAATAAGCAGAAAGCTGCAGGGTCAATTACACCCAGGCACCCCCCAGTCACAGCAATGGCCAAGGGGAGCTCCATCCAGCTATCCCCAGGCAGGGTCACTGCAACTTTAAAGGGAGAATTCCCAAGCTGGAGAAGCAAGTGGTCCCATAAGATTTGAAGCAGCACTGAAGAGCATGGCATGGGCTGATTGGTTACATGGGAAACATGTTTTAGATAGATAGGATCATAGAAAATTCTAAAGTAGGGATTGGATGGCATTCTTCATTATTCTTTTGACTGAGAGCTCAGATCTTAGGGGGACAGTAAACAATTGGCATTGGGAACTCAGCAGATGTCAGTGTGGGCTTGAAGCGAAGGCCACTGGACCAGTAAGTTGCTCAGCTGCGGGAGTCGAGCGACGTGCGCTTGCTGGGCACAGGCTCAGAATGAGCAGCCGGCAAGGCAAAGGGTAAGTCCCTCACCCGATCCTTAGGTGCTTACTCCGAAAGCATGTTAGAAAGTAAAGTAGGAGACTAGAAGGATGGAATATGGCTTGTGCTTAATCTGGGGAAATCCACCACCTCACAGGGATAGAAGGATTGCAGGTCAGCTTTCCAACGTGACACACATATTTGTGCATCAAAGAGACTTGGCTGCTCTGTGAGGGTTTTAAATAACTCACACCCCTGGGTTTTATTTTGAGAAGACTGGCTTCATTCACTAAAATAAGAAAAAGGAGAATATTGAAGGAATTTCCCAGAGCAAAATTTCCATGGAAGAAACATAAATCATGGTCTAGCACCGGAAGAATCTCTTCATCATTTGGGGCTCCAGAGCGACACAATGTATTGCTTCCGAATCAAGAACCCTTGTCATTGGCTCCTTTACACAAATCCCTGATGTTACAAAGGATACTGGAACTCCATGTGCCTCTCTGCTGTGTGGACGTAAAGCACAGAACACAAGGAATCCACCAATCCTCGCTTTTCCCCTTTCTTTCTATTTCATCCAAGACACACTTACCTATTGCTGACGTCATAAATGCTAAAAATAGACCTGTAGCTTCTCCCTCCAAACCCTGTTTGATGAAATCCATGAGGAGTTCATGTCAATGTTTCAGCCTCTGAAACATTTCAGAGGTATTTCACGTTGCAATGAACGAATCCCAAATTATATCCTAGGATTCAGACACTTACTCATCTCTAACCAAATATTTTGAGCTGAAACACGCATAAAATAAGATTATCTACCCGAAATGCTAATACTTCAGTGAAGGGGTTGGAGGGATAAAGGTGCTGAACTAAGTAATAAAAATAAATGAAGTTTATGAAAAAAGAAAAAGAAGTCCACAAAGACCAGACAATGAAAGAATAATAGAAATGAAGTTGGTAGGTATAAAGGTAAAATAAACTGTCCATAAGCACTTGACTTTAATTAATGACACTGTTTCCCACGGAGACATGTGTTAACAATTCCCGTACTGTATAGAGGTACACAGTAACTGATTGATGAAATAAATGCATGTCAGATGGTGGGAACCTGTTTCTTACTGTTGGAGCTGGGAGGCTGCAGGTAAATAGACAAGGCTAGAATTGTTCATGGGATAATGGTTGAAAGTGGAGACAAACTCCTATTTCATTAAATATATATATATGTATGAGATATATATGAGATAGACAGACAATTGTGTGTAGATAAGTGTATATACAGGGGTTACTATACATACACATATTTCTTGCTCTGTGGGCTGAGGAGACCCAGAAGCAAAGCCACCGCAATGGCAATAAGCACGCCCAGCACCCAGATCTTGGTTTTTAGCACCATTGACCAAGGGAAGGAATCAGGGCTCGTTGCAGAAACTGTTTCAGAGACTGGAACGGGGAATATCAGAGGAGCTGCCAGGTGTATCCACCAGACAGAGTTGGGATAAAGTTGAGCAAAAAGTAAGTTAATACTGGTTCATGAGGGAGAAGAGACAAATGTGTGCAGAAGAATTCTAAATAATTTATGTAGCCATTTTGCCCTGAAGGAGGTGAGCCTAACTCCCCACTCCTTCAGTGTGGTCTGTGCACAGTCATCTTATTCCAAAAAGCACAGGAGGGGTGTGGTGGCTTCGCAGAGGAGACACCTGACCAGCACCACCACAGCCAGACGACCGAGGTCCACATCGGCAGTGATGAGTCGTGTTCATGGCATGTAACCTTGGTATGACGTGACGGAAATGACAGTTTATCTCTGTGCAGAAAACCAGCACCAGCCTAATCATGAGAAAACGTTTGACAAATCCCAATAGCAGAACATTCTACAAAATACCTGACAAGCCTTTCTCAAAGTTGCTAAGCTCATCAAAAAAAAAAACAAAAACAAAAAAAAAACAAAGACTGAGGAATTGTCATGGCAAACGGCAGCCTAGAGAGACACAATGACTAAATGTAGTGTAAATCCTGGGACAGAAAGAGCCCGTAAGGTAAAAACAGAACCTATCTAGATTTGAGTCAACAGGAATGTGTAAATATTGGTTCATTAATTATGTTAAATGTACCATATAAATGTAAGATGTTAATAAGAGAAATTGGATATGGAGTATATTGGACCTCTCTGTACTGTATTTGCAATTTTCTGTACATGTAAGACTTTTCTAAAGTTAAAAGTTTACTTTTAAAAGTAAGAAATGAAACAAGATAAAAGGTGATTACAAGTCGACTTTCTAGGCATGGTTCACATTTTGGGTAAAGCCTTCATCTGCTCTTACGGAACTTACACCAACCTGCAACTGGATAAATTGTAAAGAAAAGAGGTTTATTTAGCTCATGGTTCTGCAGGCTGGGAAGTTCAAGATCAGGCAGCAAATCTGGTGAGGGCCCTGTGCTGCTTCAACTCATGGTGGAAGACAGAAGACAGGAGGTGTTTGTGAAAAAGACTACACAGCAGAGGCAGCCTTACTTTATGACTCACTCTATCAGGAACAAAGCCACTCCTGAGAGATGGCACTCATCAATTCATAAGAGATGCCGGCCCAAAACCCCAACACCTCCACCTGCCTGCATTGAGGACCAAACCGCAACATGAGTTTTGGTGGGGACAAACCATATTCAGACCACAGCAGTACACAGACACACTATCATGTGCTAAGAAAAAAGATGCCCATCTCTACTTAAAATTCTCCAAAAAGTGGCAGGACCATGGCTTCTGTGGGAGACAAGAACAGTGGTCAGAGAGTGCCGAGTCCTGTACTCTGAGGGCAGAGGAGAGTGCTCCTCACTGGTTGTGTGGCAATACACATTCCAGCTGCATTTTTGCGCACGCCTTCCTTATCACAAACCCAGGGATAGCTTTTGGTCTCAAAAGCATGCACACAAAGCTAAAACTATTTATTTGCACTAGGGAGAAGGATTCTGTTGTCTGTTGTGAACTGATTTAAAAATATGTCCACAATTATTTGACACTCCATCCTGCAGGAGGTGGAATCTAATTCTGCTCTTTTTGAGGGTGGGGTAGCCTTAGTGGCTCACTTTGAATGACCTGAATAAAACAGACCTGACAGTGATTGACATCACACACTGCATCATACAAGGTGTGGTGCTCTCTTTTCTGGGTCACTCATTCTTGGGGTAGTTAGTGGCCCTGCCGAGAAGTCACCATGCAGCCCATAGAAAGGAACTGAGACCTCCAGCTGTCGGCCGCATGAGTGAGTCTTCTAGGAAGCAGCTCTCAGCCTCCGGGAAGCCTTCAGAAGGTACAGGTCCTGCTGACAACTTGCCTGCAGCCTCATGAGGAGGGTCCTGAGCCACAACCTCCCACCCAAGCCACTCGTGAATTCCTCATCCTTAGACACTGTGAGATCATCCATTTTTCTTGTTATAAGCCAGCATCTTTTGGGGCAATTTGTTAGGCAGCAATGGATGACTAATACATGATGCTACATGCATGTAGCATGTGAATGTAGAAGGGGATGGACCAGAGATTGCTTGAGTCTGGCTTCATTCTCCCACTTCTGTAGAAAGCCGGAAGTAATCCCCATTCTGGCTAAAGATAACTGGGACCGCAGCGCAAGTGAAGCAGAAGTGGTCAGGTACAGTGTCTAAAAAATTGGAAGGAAAAAATGGTAACTTGCATGACTCAAAGAAAATTAGTATCTACAAATCATATGTCTGGATTTTATTGAAGCCTATAACAAATGTTTAAAAATTGCCCTGTGAGAAAACTAAATAATGGGTGATGGTGAATGGAATAAATATCTGAAAGTCTTATGAAATGATCTGGATAGGTAAGAATAATGTGAAGGAAATGAGAATGTGTAATAAGAACAGATGAGAGTCCTGCATTGGGGTTTTTAAAAAATCAACTATTATAAATGCAAGCTTGGGAAACCAGGTTGTTGGCCAGATCATGAGGAAACCCTGTCAATATGAGCCACTCTGTGATGGAGCTGTCGGGAGGGCTAAGGAAACCTTTTGCAGAAAATGGGGGCTGGGGGCAAGATCCACTGAACTTTGAAAGGATCAAAACGCAGCCCCAGGACTTGCCCTGCCCCAAAGCCCCGAGATGCCAGGCAGGACTGAGAGGCAGGGAACCAGTCCAGTGAGCATCTTGGCCCCGGTGCTGTGAGGAACCGTGAGAGGAACAGAAGAGGTGTCAAGTCCCCAGGTGGGATGGTGAGATGGCCTCCACCAATCAAAGGAGGAGGCAGGTCTGTGCAACCTTGCTCTTTACACACGGAGCCCGGAGCAACACATAATATTGGAGTGAAGAGTTTTATCTGAATAGAGAACTATCCAACAGTGAAATCAACTGCCTTGAAAAGTCAGGAGTGGTGAGCAAGGTCTGTACGACAGGCTGGGGAGCCAGACAGACTGCACCGCAGCTCAGACCACACTGAGTCTGTGCAAAATAGGGATGCAGGCTGGACACGGTGGCTCTCACCTGAAATCCCAGCACTTTGGGAGGCCAAAGCAGGCAGATCACGAGGTCAGAAGTTCAAGACTAGCCTGGCCAACATGGTGAAACCCTGTCTCTACCAAAAATCCAAAATCAGCTGGGCGTGGTGGCATGCACCTGTAATCCCAGCTACTGGGGAAGCTGAGGCAGGAGAACCACTTGAACCCAGGAGGCAGAGGTTGCAATGAGCTGAGATTACACCACTGTACTCTAGCCTGGGAGACAGAGCAAGACTCCATCTTTTAAAAAGTATGGTAATGCATTCATCTGTAAGATGGGATTCCTACTGCAGATATGACTAATAGTACACCATGATTATTTGAAGAGAATTAGTGCAATGAGCCACAGAAAGCACTGCCGGAGATGAAACATGCTCCTATTGTCAACCATCTTAGTGGCCCATTGCTAGAAAGCTTCAAGTCAGGGTCCAGCTGATAATTCTGAAGAAGGGTGCCAACGTCCAGCAGGAGTTTGGACTACATCAGTGGTTCATAACCTTGGCTGCACGGTCATCTGGCTGCTGTAACATTCTTCTGTACTCAAGCCAGACCTCTGTCTAATCAAATCAGAATCTTCCAGTGGCAAGGTGAAATCTTGGAACCATGGGGCATGAAATGGTTAAAGGAAGAGGTCACAGCTGGGCTGGGCAGTGTCTATATTGCATCCCAATTCTCCGTGGGATTCCGACGCACAGTGAAGTGTACAGCACTGGACTATGAGAAGTCCAAGGTCCCTCTCAGCTCTGTGCTTCAATAATTCTGTATCTGGACTCCCAGGAGCTATTCCGTGGAGCCACCCACTGGCATCCTGTTTTCTCGGGGGCATCTGATACGGGCAATGGACTCTACCCAGTTCCCTGGCTCTCCATCTGTGAACTGCAAGTTCAAGGCCTCTCTGCACTGTGTGCCCAATGTAAGACAGGAATGGTAACGTTGACTGTTTACAATGCTGAGGATTGAATAGAGGAATTCGTGGGAAAGGCCTTACATATCTTCCATGCACCGGGAATTAATAAACAGGTGCTACCGGTATGAAGGCAGGTGTTAGAGGGCAGATGTGGCCTGTTTAAAGAGCACCTAAACTAGCGCAATCCATAAAGAAATTAGATATAAATATATGATAATAGTTCAAAAAAATTATCTTACAATGCACAAACGTGTTAGTTTCCAACACTTGTGCACGAAACAGTGCATATGGTCATTTTAAAACACTGTGGAAGTTTCATGATGTTTTTTATAATTATTAACCAGGTTCAATTTTGCTATATAATTAGAATGATTCTTCCTGGGTTATTTGAAATTCCAAAATAATATTTTTAAAAATTGACAAAGCAAGTTTTAAATCTAAGAGACTTCACACATCCATTCCAGAAATGTTAAAAGAATGGGATTAAGAACAATATCAAAAGCACTGTTAGTGAAAGAAAAAATGATAAATAAAAACTTTTCACCTGTGAGAGACACTAATATAGGATGAAAAGACAAACCATAGATTGAAAGAAAGTGTTTACAAATCATGTTTCTTTTTTTATCTGTTTCTTTTTGACACAGAGTCTCACTCTGTCATCCAGGCTGGATCTCGGCTCACTGCAACCTCCGCCTCCCAGGTTCAAGCAATTCTCGTAGCTGGGCCACTTGAGTAGCTGGGATTACAGGTGTGTGCCACCATGCCTGGAAAATTTTTGTATTTTTAGTAGAAACGGCATTTCAGTATGTTGGCCGGGCTGGTCTTGAACTCCTCACCTCAAGTGATCTGCCCACCTCAGCCTCCGGAAGTGCTAGGATTACAGGCAAGAGCCACCTCACACAGCCCGCAAATCACTTTCATATATCTGATACGAAACATATCCAGAGTTTATAAAGAACTCTTAAAACTCAACAATAAAAATAACACTAAAAAGAGAGGCAAATTTCAACAATGATGTATAGATGATAGAGCGTGTAGACCCCAATTATCTTTACAGAAATGCAAATTAATGGTTTAATGAGTTACTACTGCATACCTGTTGGAAGGTGAAGACCCTAAAACCAGAGGTACTGAGAGTTACCTAGAAGGCAAGACAAAAACAATTCCTATTCATTGCCGGGGGGAAGCAAAGCGTCTTCCAATTTGGAAGACAGTTTGGCGGTTTCTTATAAAGTTGAGCAGACTTACCATAAAACCCTGCAATCCACTCGTAGGGGTTTTACCCAAGCGCATTAAAGAGGCATGTTCACGACAAACCCTATACACAGATGTTTATAGAATCATTCTTCATAACTGCCAAGACCAGACACAACCAATATTGGATACACAGCCTTGCTGCTTTCACACAATGGAATATCATTCAGCAGTACGAAGAAAGGATGCCACTAAAAGACATGGACAAAAGGTAAATACGTGTTGCTAAGTAACAGAGGCCAGTCAGAAAAGGCCCCACACCAATAAGTACAATTCTAGAATGTTCAGAAAATGGCCAAACACAGAGACACTAAGAGGATCAAGGGGAGCCAGAAATGTTGGGAAGGGAGGAGAGTCTAAGAGGTGGAGCACGGGGTTTTACGAGTTGAAAGTGCTTTGTGTGATCCTGTAATTGTGGATACAGAGTGCTATTTGTCAGTTCGCATAGAACTTTACAGCACAGAGAATGAATCTTAATGGATGCTAATTTAAAAGTAAAATTGTTCAGGAGGTCGAGGCACCCCAGGATGCAATGCAGTATGTGACCAAAGAATGTAACTGTATTAACAACCTCCCCTAAGGGGTGAGGGTGGAAAAGTGCTGACTTAGGCACCTCCAGGAAAGACAGAAGAAGTTGTCTGCAAGCACTCTACTTTAGTTGATAAAGCTGTTTCGCAGGGGATGCAGGTTAACCATCTGATACTGCTGTGTATGAACACGGGAGTGGATGGGAGACGGTGGGAGACTTCCTGCTTCTTGCTGTTGAAGGGGGAGGTTAGAGATAAGCAAAGGGGAAAAGCTGGAATTACTCATGGGGTAATGGAGGAGAGTTAGAGTCATCAGTATGAATTTCTGTTTTGCTTAAAAGAGACACAGCAAGTTTTACATATAATTATTCATAGGTAAGTGTATATAACAGAGTTATTATACACACACATACCTCCACACTATGCAGGCTGAGAGGACCCAGAAACGAAAATACCCCAGGAGCACCGTGTATCCACATGGTTTCAAATACCGCCCTCCAGTGAGAAGGCCCAGGGCCCACTGAAACGGGTGAGTCTAGGCCTGGGATACAAAATATGGAAATATGAGTCAAGAGCATCTTGTAGTGCCAGAAAGTAAGGAAGTGATAAAAAAAATGTAATTGATGTGGATATGTGAAAGAGACACAGAAGCCAACTGAAATCGGATCCACTGGACGAAGCTGGAACAATCCCGGCAACAGAATCCAGTGGTGCTGGACCAAAATTCAAAGTATAAAATAAATGTCCATTCGTCCATACTCATTTAAATAAACGAATGTGTGAATGACTAAATAAACAGCTGGGAAGAAGAGGCACATCTCCTGTGCAGAAAAATTCCAAATAATTTATGTAGATATTTCACCCTGAAGGAGGTGACCTTAACCCCCTACTCCTTCAGTGTGGGCTGTGCAGTCACCTCCTTCCACGGAGCACCAGAGGGGAAGGGGTGGCTTCGCAGAGGAGACACCTGACCAGCACCACCACAGCCAGGTGGCCAAGGTCCACATCCGCAGTGATGAGTCATGTTCGTGGCATGTAACCTTGGTATGATGTGATGGAAATGGCAGTATATCTCTCCACAGAAACCCCACAGCACCAGCCTAATCATGAGAAAAACATCTGACAAATCCCAATAGCAGGACATTCTACAACATACCTGGCGAGCATTCCTCAAAGTCACTAAGCTCTCCAAAAACCAGCTAAGTCTGAGAAATTATCACATAATCCTCCAACAAAAGAAACAAGGGCTCCTTGGAGAAAGGGCTGATCCGGGGCCGAGGGCAGGGAATACAAATGACCTTCAGCATCTTAGAATGCCAGAAATCAAGGAAGTGCTCCCAATGGCACAAGGGGTATGCCCACTAAATGTAATATGGTACCCTAGAGGGGACGCTGGGACGGAAATAATGCAAAAAGGTGAAAACAAGAAAACCTGAAATAGGTATTGGCTTTGTGAATGTCTGTGTGCCCCAGAGGTTCATATGCTGAAAACCTAATTTCTAATGTGATGACATTATCAGATGATGCCTTTGGGAGGTGACCAGGTCATGAAGGTGCAGCCCTTATGAATGGGATGAGGCTCCAGAGAGCTGCCTCGCCCCTTTACCACATAAGGACACACAGAGAAGGGCTGCCTGTGAGCCAGGAAACGCTCTCAGCGACACTGAGTATGCTGGCACCTTCATCCTGGACTTTGCAGCCTCCAGAACTTGGAGACCTAAATATCTGCTGTGTTTCCCTTCCCTAGTCTGCGGTGCTTTGTTACAGCTGCCCAAATGTACTTAGAGCATTAATTGTCACATTCACTAATCACAAATGTACCATACACAATGTAATGTAAGACGTCAATGACAGGGAAAATTGGATATGGACTATATGATAACTCTCTGTACAATTTCCAGTTTTTCTGTATATACAAAACTCTTACGAAAATTAAGTTTATGTAAAGATTTAAAAGAAACTGCATATACAGTGTACTGTAGTAGGTAAATCGGTTTTAACAATTCAGAAAGTACTTTATGTTTGTACTAGGATTGAACAAATAAATGAATAAAGGGCAGACAATAGGGGCCTGGTTTCTCATTGCACAACAAAAGTTATTTTAAAAAAAAAGCAAGAGACCAAGTCTAGAATTGATACCAGGCTCCTGGACTAGAGTCAGAAATATCAGTATAAACGTAACACTTCGTTTATCATTCTACAGAGAGATAAACATGAATACAGAAACAATTATAAATGCATGTGCACGCATGGGTTAATATCCGCTCATGTATGTCCTAGCTCTGTCTGTTGGGGAAGGCCTGGGTGGGGTGACACCCCAGTAGCAATGAACAGAAGCATGGCCAGAGTTTGGTTTCTATGTAGCACCCTCCAGTGAAAGAAACAAGGGCTCCTTGGAGAAAGGGCCGGTCCGAGGGCTACGCAGGGACTGCACAAGATGCCCTTCAGCATCTTACAACGCCGGAAATCAAGGAAGCGCTCACAAAGCAAATAGCTGAACGCACGCCAAAGGGACCAGAAACCAACCTGAGCGCTCTCCCTGTGGCCAAAGCTGGAAGAATCCGAACATCAAAACACAAAATATAACATTGAATTATAGCTTAAGGAATGAAATAAATATCCATGAGTCCACAGTGATTGAGATAAATCGCTGAGTAAATAAACAAATGGGGAAGAAGAAACGAATTGTCCTTCCGGAAGCATTCCGAATAATCTGTGCAGATTCCCACCCAGAAGCGGGGTAGTAGCCCTCCCTCAGTGTGAGAGGGACCCGGTGACTCACTTCCACAGAACAGGGTGTGGGAAGGGAAAGGCAGTGACTTTGCAGTGAGGATTCCTGGTGGGCAGCACCTCAGCCGAGTGATCAAGATTAACACCAGTGATGTCATATTCACACCATGTCCCCTGATAAGAGATGAGCAGGGCACATTCCTTCTGTGGTATTCTTTCCACAAACCTGTAACCCCAGTCCAATCATGAGAAAACATCAGACAAACCCGAGCGGAGGAACATTCTACTGGTTTATCTGACCACTACTCTTCAAAACTGCCAAGGCCATGAAAAACAAAAGTCTGAGCGACTGCCTCAGAGGGGACTCCAGAGACACCACTGTCCCGTGGCGTCTTCACTGGGATCCTGGGACAGAAGATGGCATCAGTGGAAAAGGCTGTGAGATCTGAATAAACTCTGGAGCTGGGTTAGCAGTAATTTACCAACATTAATCTCTTAACTTTGACAAATATAGCACAGTTATGTAAGATATTAACACGATACCGTGGAGTGAAGGACGGGAACGTTCTGTTCTTGCAACTTATCTATAAAACCAAAGTTAGGCGGGGCACCCTGGCTCATGCCTGTAATCTCAACACTTTGAGAGGCTGAGGCAGGCAGATCACCTAAGGCCAGGAGTTCAAGACCAGCCTGGCCAACATGGTGAAACCCCATCTCTATTAAAAATACAAAAATTAGGCAAGGTGGCAGGTGTCTGTAATCCCAGCTACTTGGGAGGCCAAGGCAGGACAATTGGGAGACTCCATCTCCAAAAAAAAAAAAAAATTAAAAACCTGAAGTTACTTTAAAATAAAAGCTTCATTAGAAATAAAAATTAAGGCCAGCACGCTGGCACACTCCTATAATCCCAGCACTTTGGGAGGCCGAGGCGGGCAGATCATGAGGTCAGTATATTGAGACCACCCTGGCCATGGTGAAACCCCGTCTCTACTAAAATACAAAAAATTAGCCTGGTGTGGTGGGTCACACCTGTAATCCCAGCTACTCAGGAGGCTGAGGCAGGGGAATCTCTTGAATCCGGAAGACAGAGGTTGCAGTGAGCCGAGATCGTGCCACTGCACTCCAGCCTGGCAAAAGAGCAAGACTCCATCTCAAAAAAAGAAATAAAAATCAAACGTTATTTTACTCTTCTTTTACATGGTTACAGTGTAATTTGTCAAGACTGTGAAGCTACATGTTCTTGTTTTTGTGGTGCATATACTCTTAATTGCAGTATGGATCCTAAGTGTCCATCATACCTGACAGGACTGTGAGGAAATGCTTGGAGGCACAGGGTCCCCCAACCTGGAGTCATCCTGCACCCACAGTGAAGTTCAGGCCTGTGCTGCAGCTACTCACTGAATGAACCAAAAACAAACTGGCTTTCCAAAGATCCAAGAAAAATGAAAGGTACACTGGCTCTAGCTCAGAATGATCCAGGGGCTCCTGGAGCCTTTTCCAACATAGCAGACGTCCTAGAGAGTGGCTGAGGTGTGGGGCAGGAAGCGGGATACCAGGACGGCCTTGGGCCCCTCCACCCCATCCCTGCCTGTGCACCCCAGGTCCTGGAAGCTGGGCTGGACTCCTAAGCTTGGCGCCCAGGCAATGGCCAGTCCCCTGGAAGCCCTGGGGCTTCCCAAGGCAGGAGAGGGCAAAGAAGCCACCATCTCTTACAATCTCACCCCTTCACCACTCAGAAGCTGGAATGTGTCATATCAAATAACATCTTAGAGTCAATGGAATTGCTATAAATTACATTCCAGAGAGATGATTAATAAAGTTGACTAAAGTCTATGGGAAGGGGGAGCGGGTAACACACATCCTGGTGACTCTCCAGGACCCAGAGAAGAGAATCAGCAGCACCTGCTATATGACCCAGAGGCTGGGAGTGAGGAGGACGAGAACCCCAGCCTGGTCAGTGTGCACAGGGCAGACCAGGCAGCTGCCCCGAGCCTGGGTCTGTGCAGCCCTCTTTGTCTTTCCTGCACCCCTTATGGTGTCCCAGGTCCTTACGCACAGACACCAGTGCCCTCTGGACACCACCTGCAAGTCCAAAGCCTGGGTGACCCCTCAGCAATGCCCCACAGCCCAGCATCTCGTAGTGGCTGGCTCTCCTTCTCATCCATCTCTCTCTCACACACACACACTTGCAGACAGTTACACACCTCTCACACTCACATGCTCACATACTGGCACAACAGATCACACTCACACATAAAAACACTCACTTGCACATACCTCACACACAAACACGCATTACATACACACACACCACATGCTTTGAGTCAGTCACGTCTGCTCACATGCTCACACACTCATTTGTACAAACTCACACAGAGATACACTCAAGCACACGTATACACATTTACACACATCACACATACTCACATGCTTACAGACCTGTCACAATCACATGCTCACACACTTGCACACGTCTCAGACACATGCTCCATACACTCACACACCACTCATAATCACTTAAACATACGTACTTGCATACACTACACAAATTCTCATACACTCACACTTACATAGCCACACAATTTACACACATCACATATTCATCCACTCACATGCATATACACCACACACATACTCATAATATACACCATTATACACACACAGACGTTCACACACACACCACATGCTCACACGTCTCACACTCATACACATGTCACACGTACAATGCTCACACATACACGTTCACATACGCATGAATACACACTCACTCACACACTCACACCTACGCACGTGAATCACCCACCCACCCCGTGCTCCCAACACTCACACAAACAGTCGGCACCAGTTCCCAGCTCAGGTTGTCCAACCCGGACCCAGGGCTGGGAGTCCCTGGGGTCCACTACTAACAAAGCTCTAAAATAAACCCCTGGTCCCAAAAGGCTGCTGGGAACACCAGAGCTTTCCTGGGCTCTTTGAATCAGGTCCTCCCTATTCCGAGGGGAGAGCGGGAGAGCGTCTGGCTGGAAGGAGGCCAGCACTGCCCAGTCTCCCTCCCCTCCCAGACCCCCACCAACGCACCACAGAGGCACCTTTGGAGAGGCCCCCGGCCTCCCTGTCCTGAGAGCTGGCTCTGGGACATGCGGACTGTGGGTCCCAAAGCCAAGACAAATGGGATCCCCTGAGATACTTCCCCTGAGCTGTGCCGCCCGGGGGAGACACCTGCTATGGCCGTGCCCTGCCCAGCCTGCAGCGAGTTCTCGGGGGCATGGGCCTCAGACGTGTTCACCAAAACTAGGCTCTCCACAAAGATGCGGCCAGCACTTGCTGCAAGCCAGGTGCCGTTCCAGGGCCGGGGTGTGCCCTAAGTCCCCTCTGCTCATATGGCACAGATGCCATTTGGGGAAAGGGACAGGGAGGCAGCAAAGACCACCCCAAACCACTCCTGACTCCGACGGCCCCTGAGCAGGCCTGGAAAGCCCAGAGGGCACGGCAGGTGCTGCCCTCGGGTTACGGCTCAGAAAGGCCTCTGCAGGGGCTGGCTTCAGGGTGCTGAAGGACCCAGGCGTGGGGGGGCAAGGGCAGGGGCGCCCTGGACTGGGAAACGGCCAGGCCCACTTGGAGACCAGCTCACGCTCCAGGAAGAGGAAGCCCAGCTATGGTCAGGCCAGTAAATGTGGGCAGATCAGAGCTTGGTAAGTCAAGACAGGGCAGAAGGGCCATACTGATGTTATCAGGACATTGGGGCTTCCTGTGCAGCAGGCGGTCATCTGATGACAGTTTCAAAAGATCCCCAGCAGCTGCATGGGGACTCTGTGGTGGAAGGCCAGGGACACAGGGAAGCCACGTGGAGGCCTGTTGCCGGCCTGGGGGGACAGGATGAGGGGGCCACGGCTGTGGGGCTGGAGGGAGGGGGCCCAGGCTCGGGTGCACTTGGAGGGAGAGGAAGCAGGCTGGGTGTGTAGGAGTGGGGACGGAAGGAATCGCGGAAGCCCCATTGTTTTCACTCAAGTGAACTGAGTGGGTGGTGGTCTCATTTCCTGAAATGAGAATTCTGGGGGTGGGGGAAGGAGAGAGGATAGTGATAAAAACCTAACATGCATCAGAGTTAACTTTGCAATTCCCATTGGATACCCCAGTGGGCGTGGCAAGAAGACAGGTGGATTGTGGAGGGTGGTGCAGGAGGCTGACCAAGGTTAGGGAAGGACTGAGACATCCTCAGTGTACTCATGGAATTTCCAGTCCGGCCCTGGATGAGATCGTCTGGGTGCCAACTCCATGTGGAGGATACAGGGGCCCAGGCCGAGCTTGGTGTGCAGGTAGAGGGGACAAAATGAGGCTGGGAGACAGAGTGGCAAGACTAGGGCAACCCTCAGAGGAGATGAGGTGAGACACAAGCGCAGAGCCTTCCCAGAGCACGGCCCAGCACAGAGCAGGCTGCACGCAGGCGTCCCATGGCCCAGGCCACCTGCGCCGGAGGACCCAGATCCAAGTCCCTCCGGTCACACTCTTCCCTCCCCAGGTTTTTTCATCGAACCAAAAAATCTCTCCACGTGCAAAGCCACCCTCTTTAGAGGCGTCTTCCCTACTGTTGCCCTGACTAATGCAATTCACCGGGCTACAGCTCTGCAAGACTTTCTCTCCCAAATACAGGCTTCCTCTCTCAATTGCCCAGGGGCTGTGCCATGGACTCTGACAAAGCCTCCAACTCCCTGTCCCCACCCTCTGTCCCCTGCGGTGGATTATCACCTCACATTATTGCCCCCTTGAAGGCTGAGGAAGCCCCCAGGGAAGGGCCCTCTCCCCTTCTGAAGGCACACTGAGTCACGAACATTAGCTCATTCAGTTTTAATGAGCTTAGCACGCAGCAGGGGGGCAGCGATTTTGGAGACTGAATTCACTTCAATTGTCAGCTTCCAGCCAGCATGACATCACCAGGTCTTAGCCGAGGAGCCGTGGCTGTGAGGCTTCCCCATGCTCTGCAGGATGTCTCTGAGGCCTGAGGCCGGGCAGGACACAGTGAATTGATGCTCATAGACGCATTTTCTGGGAAGAGAGTGCAGGCTTTTATCGGAATTATCAGCGATAGATACGCTTTTTCTTCTGTTGCATTACAGCTATTGATTCTAATCTTATTCAGCTCTGAACAATTCCAGGGAAAGGGCTGTTGCCTTCACCTCCTGTTGCTGATTTGAACAGACACGTGGCACATTTCTCCTAGGATCTGGCTTCCCGTGAGTCCTTCTTCCTGGTGCTGAGTTCTGGATTCCTAGATGGCTTTGGTCTGGGGTCCCTGTGTCCCTGTTCCTCCAGCCCACGTTCCAAGTGATGCAAACAGTCCACTGGAACTAGCTCCAAATAGCCACCTCAAGCCTTGCCCTGTCCTGGGATAGAGGTTTGGAGCCCAAGGAGTCTGCAGACCAGGTACCAAGGTGGGTCTGCAAAACTAACAGAACCCCATTCAAACTTGCTGGGCCTTTTAGACTGTTTTTTATACAGCCTGGTGGTACCTGTTAAGTCGACAAATATTTGTGGAGCACACTTGCAATCCCAACACTTTGGGAGGCTGAGGTGAGAGGATCGCTTGAGCCCAGGACCGCAAAACCAACCTGGGCAAGATGGGAAGTCCCCGTCTCTAGTAAAACTTAAAAATGAGCCAGGCAACTATAGTCCCAGCTACTCAGGAGGCTAACATAGGAAGACTCCTTGAGCCCAGGAGTGCAAGGCAGACATGAGCTATTATTGTGTCCCTGCATTCCAGCCCAGGCAACAGAGCCAAAGATAAATAAATAATAAATGTTCTGTGTGCATTTGCTCCTTAAAATCCTCAGGACAACTGCCTGAGGCTGGTATTGCTACGATTCCCATTTAAGTATGGTAAGGGGGGGGCACAGAGGTAGGTACCTTGCCCAAGGTCACATAGCCATAAGTGGTGGCCCAAGGTGAAGGAAGAGGAAGGATGGAACAAGGGAGAGACTGCGGCCAGGGAAGGCCGCCGGCACGCTGTGTGCTTGGTGGTGTGCTGGCTGAATCTGGTCATTGCTGGGAACCTTTATGGTTAGCTAGAACCTGGTGCCTGCCAGAGGAGCAAGGCACTCACGGGAGCCTTCTTTCTACCCCACCACCCGTGATTGCTTTTTAATAAAGAAAGGAGAAATCAAAGAGAAAAAGCATACACAGAATTCGAATGCTGCATAAAACCTAATGTTTGTGGAGCAATGGAAAAATAAGCAGTGTGGTGAAGTAAAGAGGGAGTGAAACACTAGCATATGTTTACCTAGAAGATGTGAAGAATTGTTTCCAGATCAAATGGTTCCACACCTGGAATATAAACTCGGATTTGCCAACTGTGAGAACCATTTGAAATGCTACTTACTTTAAAGGATGGGAAGGCTGAAAACATTTTTTAGGGAAGAAGAGAACTGGAAGGACAGTGGGCACGTGTAAGCCCCAGGACTGTACGGGTTCAGCAGAACAATGGGGAAGAAATAGAAACAACTGGTCTACACGGGCCCTCCACCAGCCCCTCTGAAGCCGAGGAGTCTTGCTCAAATGATGTATGACTGAGAGATGATGATGAGGGAAATGCCAATTCCACGTTTCATATCTCTGCACTTGAGCAATGTCAGAGCCCCACGGAGACGGGCTACAGAAAGACCAGCCCGACAGGCGAGGGGGGGAGCCATGGCTCCTGGAGCCGCGCCAGGCAATGTGGAAGTCATTGAGATTCACCAGCATCATTTCCATAATCACTTTTGGATGCACAATAGTTGAAGATTGTGCCTGATTCCCCTTTGCCAGCATTCTGGGGTCACAGTGTCAGCACAGAAGGTGGCCAGCCTTTGGCTTTGCAGCCATTTGTGGAGTCTTTATGGAAGAGCAGCGTGGCCAAGAGACCCCGGCGGCATCACCCCGTCTGCAGTGTGTGAGGCTGGAGTGCTGGCCCCGGACCTCCTCAGTCAAGCCTTCGTGGTCAGCTGTTCACCTCAGCTGCTACCATGGTAAGAAATGGTTTTTATAAAACCATTTATGAGTTACAAAAGTCCATTATTTTCCAACTGAGAAGGTAGACATCAAGCTGCAGAATCAATGAGGCAGTAATGGTTCTGAAACCTGAGTACAAGCAATGGCGCCTTCTGCTGTGTAAGAACCGATCAACTTGGCCCATTTCCCCTTCTCTAGAACACTGAACTGCAGAGTTAGACAGGCGGACGGTGCCCGCGACCATGAGCCTTTCACCTGCTCCGCGGTGAACGAAAGCTCACCGCAGAGCAGGCTTACACCCTGCAGAGGGCTGTGCCAGGTCCACAGTTCTCAGGGACGCCCTGAGTTCATCCAGAAGGGCTCAGATATTTGCCTACACCCGGCCAGCGCTGGAGTCAGCGTGGAAGGGAGGGTTTTGCCGGGATCACTGAGTCAGCACTTTGTGGACCAATAATAGCATCTCTCCAAACAGGAAGAGCAGTGCCCCGAAGACTGAAGGCCGTGTGTCCAGTGATTCTCACAGAGCACAGAAAATGAAATATCAGAGAAACTGCCCTTAGGCAGGGCTGGCAAATATCCCCCCCACTGGGCCCAGGCCGACTTCCCCTCCAGGTCTTCCTCCACACACATTCCACAGCCCAGCCGGTCCTCCAGGGCGGAACCGAAGATGAATCTATTCACCGTCTCTGCTCACTTGAGAGTGAGGGAGGATACACGGCTGAGGGCTGGCATCTCCGCCATAGCTCCTGGACCAGGTGAGGCTGGGAAGGAACAATGTGATGATCCACACTGTAGTTTCTTGCCCAAGGCTGCCTGTGGCTGATGTGTTGCCTATTTGGGGAGAAAAGGGAAACACGCAGGCTTGTCTCAAGCGTTCCTGGAGGATGTGAGATGGCCACCCATGGCTGCAAACTCACGTGGTTCATGAAAGTGCGTGACATCTGGACCTGAGACCCAGCTTACCAAGGGCTAGTTACGTGACCTCAGCCCTCAGTGTATTCATCTATGAAATGGGACAGTAGTAGCATTGGAGGACAAGTCACTCAGCCAGCGTGTATAAACTGTTCAGATGGTGCCTTCTGTGCCGGAAGCAAGCACGGGCCACCAGCTATCACTGTCATCACTGCTGTCCTCAATGAGTGCAGCCAGCAGCTGGGCTGGGGTGGCTGAAAGTGACTGGTAGTGGAGAAGGTGAGGACAGAAGGAAAGCCCCAATGCAGAGGGGCCAGCAGCCATGCGTGCTGAACTCCAACAGGAGCAGTGGCCTCAGCAGGGAGCCTCGACCCTGGAGCTGGTCGTGCTGTGCAGGTGGGGTGGGCAGGGAGCTCCATGTAGAGCACGGGAGGAGAGGGTTGTGCTCCCAAGTCTGGAAGGTGCTAGAGCAAAAAGAGACCTGGGCAGGCCCAACAAGGCCTGGCGACTCAGTGTCCTCCACAGACGCAGTGCTTCCTACCAAAGCAGTTTCCCAATTCCTGCTTCTTCCTGCCTCTCGGCCATTATCGCTCCTTCAACCATCAGAGAGCCCGAGTCTCATCTTTCAGTGACTTATCAAGGCTAAACTATCACTCAGGATCTCCACTGTAAATCAGACTAGTGATAGGATAAACACTAATGATTAAGGCAAAAGTCTTGGACTCAACAAAGGAGTGGACATGGTAAGGCGTCCTTCTGGCACATCATCCCAGAAGCCTCGTCTGACACCCTCTACCACGGGCCCTCCACATGGGAGGGGATGCCCAGACAGTTGCACAGAGAAACATTCATCCACACTGGTTTGCTCTGCAGTCCCAGAAGGCCATCAAATGGAGTGGAACAAAAGACGTCTTGGGGCAAAAGACAAAGTGTGATTCGATACCCCGATTTCCTGTAAGCGAAGTTCTAATTAGCAGAATTGTTTCTTCAGCAATAGTACAGAGAGACTGAAACAGATCTGAAACTCCGATAGGCTTTGTCCAGCCTGGCAGAGCAGATTCTTAAATCTGAAATCATCCACAGCAACCACTTTCCGAATTGGGCCAATTTTCAGACCTAAATTACCTCTGGCTCCATGGGAGCATCTGTCCATGAAATCAGCTTCTACCAAAAGCTTAAACTCTCCAGCAGCAATTATCTGGAAGAGGCTCAAAACTGCATTTTTGCCATTTGAGACGGTTTTCCGCATTGCCAGCCATCTTGCCTGCTGGCACGGCTGTGGGAAGGACAGGCTACGGTTGCGGCATTGAGTCTCTAACTGAAGTTGTTGTCCTTGAGTCCTTCATGAGCATCAGACATAACACCCGGTGAAAATGACGCCAACTGCATTTAGAGGCATTCAAAACCTGCCACCTCGCAGAGGAAAGGTTCAGCCCACCCTCAGGGATGCAGGTCTCGACTCTGTCCTGGCTGAACTCTAAACAATTCTCCTCTGCAAACTCCCAAAAGGAGACGTGATGATCTCTTCCACATAGCACTTAATGAGGAAGCAAAAACTATTTTCGAATGAGGGAGTGTTTTTGCAAAGTGGAAATCAAATCCATTTGTTAATCTTCAGAAACTCTGGGCTGTGCAGATTCTTGGGAAGGCATTAAGCACATGCCTCACAGCAGCGATGGACTCTCAGCAAATGGAGCCCACAGCTCCAGAACCAAGCATTTGCCTGGGGGAACTCCTCCCAGCCAGCGCTTCTCAAATGGCCAGCCTGCGTCCTGTTCGCCATGCTGGCTGTGACCTACTGGTGCGTGCCTATCACCAATAGATACTGTAACATCAAGCTTCTCTGTAGAGTTTATGGGTGATTTTTTTTGCACAGAAATAAGGATTGTGGTTTACAACACTGCAGTGGTCTTAAGCTCAAAGTCCTCATTCTTCAACCCGAGAGTTCTTTATTTTGGTTACCCCCCAATTACATGTAACAGTCTCCATCAAGACAGCGACAGTGTGTGTTCGCTTGATTAAAGTATGCCCGCGGGCAACAGGATACATTCCTAACCCCTAACTTCTACTTAAACTAGAATATACGAACAGGAAAATGCAGAAAACAAATCTGCCAAACAATGTTTCAGTTTTCTCATGCCTCAAAATTATCTGCTCAGGCCAGGGCTGTTATTTTCTCCAATGCGAGTCCTTGTGAGGGCAAGATCAATGTTGCCTTTCCCATATGCCCCCATCAGACGGTTTCAGGCTGAGCTCTCCTGCCAACACTGAGCCACATTGGCCTGGAGGGTCGGTCAGTTCACATTTGCTCAGCCCTGACTCTTCATATGGAGTCGTGCTAATTTACATTCACCTAAGAAGTAAATGTTCCCCAGAGCTGGTTCCAAACCCTGCTCGTATGCTACAGAACTTAGATGATTCTGTGAAAAACTCAGAAGGCTCCAGATATCTGAGACAGCTGCGAGGCATGTGCTCGGAAAGCCTCTGTGGAAAAGCAAAGCTTTCTGCGTTTCAGTGAAAATGCCCATGAAGTTTCAGTCCTCCCCCCTCTGAAGAGGCAGAGGAGACATCCAGCCACTTTGGGTTTCGACAGAGGAGGGTTAAGAATTTGGCAACACCAGCACCAGTGAACCCTCGGGACCGGGAGAGCAGCAGCCTGGTTCGGTTTTCAGTCACCCGCTGCAGTGGGAACAATGATGTGGGGGTGAGATCGAGTTCAAGAACAGCACACACAAGCAAAAATCTAATTGTTCCCATTGTTACATTCTGAACGTCTCCTCCTCTGTTTTCTTTTAAAGAGCGTTGTTCCAAAGGTTGAATTTGTTGGCTAAGACGTCCCCTGAAAAGCTTAGTAACTGGGAATTTTGGTGGCCATAGTTTTCTTCCTGTGCGAGCTTCCCTCCAAGGTTAATCTTAAACATAGAATCTCCCTCCTCTTTCCTCCCAAATCCTCTTTTCTTTCCGAGCCATCCAAGTACATGGTTAGGCTCCATCCCTGTTCTCGGCGGAGTATAGCGTCATCTCTGCCAGGCCTCCTCCAGCTGCCGTCCATGAGCGCTTCTGCTGTAGAGTTCCCCACTTGAAAGACGTCCCAGAAAGCCTGGCCCCGTCTTACTCCCAGAGGAATTCCAGAGGCCTGGGAGACAATGGCTAACAGCTGGTCCAAAGATTGTTGCACAGACTTTGGAAGCCACAACTGGCAAATTGTAAGAATATGATGGAGTGCAGGCAGACTGGTTTGCCTGAGCTGATCCGGACCAAAGGCAGTGTGGGAACAGGACAAGTGGCTGCGGCTGAGGACGGAGCAGGCCGCTACTTCTGTGCTGTATGTCTGTCCATCCCTAGTGCTGGGTATCTGTGATTTGTTTTCAAATTTCAATAGTTTGGGGGTACAGGTGGATTTTGGTTACATGGATAAGTTCTTTAGTGGTTGTTTCTGAGATTTTGGTGCGCCCAGCACCCTGAGAAGTATACACTGTACCAATGTTTAATCTTTCTTTTATCCCTCACTCCCCTCCCACACTTTCCCCTGATTCCCCAAAGTCCATTATATCTTTTTTTTTTTTTCTTGAGACAGAGCCTCGCTCTGTCACCCAGGCAAGAGTACAGTGGCTCGATCTCGGCTCACTTCGACCTCCGCCTCCCAGATTCAAGCGATTCTCCCACCTCAGCCTCCCAAGTAGCTGGAAATGCAGGAACCTGCCACCACGCCCAGCTAATTTTTGTAGAGACAGGGTTCCACCATGTTGGCCAGGCTGGTGACCTCTGGTGATCCACCTGCCTCAGCCTCCTGAAGTGCTCAGATTATAGGTGTGAGCCACCACACATGGCCCATTATATCATTCTTATTCCACTGCATCCTCATAGCTTAGCTCCAGCTCATAAGTGAGGACATACGATATCCGGTTTTCCATTCCTGACTGACGTCACTCCGAAGGATGGTCTCCAGATCCATCCAGGTTGCTGTGAAGGCCATTATTTTGTCCGTTTCATGTCTGAGTAGTATTCCACGGTATACACACGCCACATTTTCTTCCACTTATTGGTTGATGGGCATTTAGGTTGGCTCCGTATTTTTGCAATTGCAAATTGTGCTGCTATAAACATGCTTGTAGGGCACCCATGATAATATAATTGTTTCCATCTTGGTCACTATCTGCCATATCATAAACAAAAAATGATGACTTCACAAGAGGATGGGCCAAATGAGCAGCAGAACTGTGAGGGAAGAAATGCTTGTTAAAGTAAAACTATTCTCAATAATTGTGAGAGGAATTTTAGAAACTAACTCTGGCCAAGAGGTTTTTTTTAATTTATGTTCTCAGCATTAGAGCTGTGTCCAAACCATCCCTGCTGACAGAGGCGTGACAGCTAGGATAAACAAGCTTCGAGAAACTGTCTGAGGAGCCACGTGGGAGCTGCCGCCGGGCCTTCCCAGGAGCTCCCTGACTTCCCGTGCCCACTGCCTTCCGACCACAGAGGTGGGCCCATCCACTTACGATTCTGAAACTAAAGTGAATTTAGGGTGCAGAAGCCATGTCTCAGGGTGGAAAATAACTCATCTCTACTGGAAAGCACTGACAGGCCATTCGATTCACTGCCGAGCAAAAATCAGAGTGAGAGTGTCCAAAATGAGGCAGCAAGAGGAAGGAACTCCCAAGCGCATGGGGAAAGGTCATGTGGCGGCTGCATCTGCTCAGCATTCCCCAAACTGCCTCCCGACCAGCAGGAGGAAATGAAGGACAGTCCGCCAGCCCTGCCCCTCGGAGGACTTGGTGTAAGGAGAAGCTGCGGCCCGCGCTGGTCCTCCTGCTCTTGCTCCAGTAGCTTCTGCAAGCTATGGGATTTCCAGTCCCATTACTAATACAAGTTAGCATAAACATGCCTTATCCAAACAGAGAAGAAAAGATACCCAGTATGTACAAGTACATTATAGATGCATAATACATAAAGTGTGTCTATAACCTAAAGATCTCGTGGCCAGGCACAGTGGCTCACATCTGTAATCCCAGCAGTTTGGGAAGCCCAGGAGGGTGGATCACCTGAGGTCAGGAGTTCAAGACCGGCCTGGCCAACGTGGTGAAACCCCTTATCTACTAAAAATACAAAATTAGCCAGGCATGGTGGTGTGCGCCTGTAATCCCAGCCACTTGGGAGGCTAAGGCAGGAAAATCACTGGAGCCCCGGAGGCAGAGGTTGCAGTGAGCCAAGATTATGCCATTGCACTCTAACCTGGATAACAAGTGCGAAACTCTGTCACACACAAAAATAAATACAAATACAAAATTAAATATATAAGATTTTGTATAAAAATATGAAATTCAGGCTAGACAGCAAGCAAAGAATGCAATGCACTTGCAACTAACATTTCCCCAATAGTGTATTAAATGCCACCGGGGCTGAACTCCTGATCCCGTCGTCATAAACAGAACAATGGGGAAAGTAAAGATTTTCGTTTTATACATGTACATTGAACCCAGGCACCAACAGATCTGATAGCACATGGGTCATCCAGACAGTTAAAAGAATCTCACTGAGTTTCCAAAAAGGGTAAAGAATTCGGGAAAAAGGTGTTCTGTAAACTCCATTGCCCTCCCCCAGCTGCCCAGTTACCCCAACCCTCTGAAATGGAGCTGTCCCATTTGCACTGAACACCTCTGCAAAAATTTATGATTGGAATCATGTATGTGAAAAGAATGCCACCCTAGGGGACCCGGGGATTGCACTCTGGACAGAGGACGGTGTGGGAAGGAGCCCGGTGGTCTTGCGGGAGATGCTGCAGAAGTGAGATGCGGCTGCACAGGAAACACTTCCTAAAAGTCAGAAGAAAAAGTTTGTGCTCAGCAGCTGGGGGAGGGTGAGAGGAAATAACTCAGAAATCTGAATTGTGTCTTACAATACAGTATATTCCATCCTGATCAACCAAATAGCTGGCAGGAAAAGTACTTTGACTTTTATATCCCTTTCTCCAGACAAAGAGCTCTGTGTACGGCTGTGAATTTGAATAGGTGCGCCTGCAGGACAGCTGCTGAGACACGACCCTGTGCTTGTAGCAGAAAGAGCTGATGCTACTCCTGGATCCACACAGAGCCACCTGCGGGAGCCATACACTGACTGTCCGTGGAGGGCCCATCTCAGAGACAAATCCAGACTCACACTGTGTCACACGTTCCACAGACATCTAACAGGAACGGAAGAGTTTTCTAGAACCTCTGAAATAGTGCCCGGGTTCAACTCGCCTTGATCAGTGACTACCTAGTTTCTCTCGGCAAGTAACTCAATCGCTCTATGCCTGTTTTCTTATCTGTAAAATGAGAGAAATAATAGTCCTTCCTTAATGGAGTGCTTGTGAAGATTAAGGAGTTAGTAAGTGTAAAGCCCTTAGACGGAAATGATCTCTTGAGAAATGATAGCTGCTGCGGTAGTGGGACACAGCAGGACATCTTTCAGTAAGCGGTGGCTGACGTTATTGTTACAAGAAAACCCCCCTCCGTGCAGCAGCAATGAACTGTTCCTGAGCTGAGAATGCACGCCCACTTAGAGTGAGCATGCTCCATGCTTCACCGTATCCGTGACTTTTGTATTTCTTATTAAGAGATGATCCCAAACTTTCCACACTTAGCCCACTTAGAGTGAGCATGCTCCACGCTTCACCGTATCTGTGACTTTCGTATTTCTTATTAAGAGATGATCCCAAACTTTCCACACTTAGCCCACTTAGAGTGAGCATGCTCCACGCTTCACCGTAACTGTGACTTTCGTATTTCTTATTAAGAGATGATCCCAAACTTTCCACACTTAGCCCACTTAGAGTGAGCATGCTCCACGCTTCACCGTATCCGTGACTTTTGTATTTCTTATTAAGAGATGATCCCAAACTTTCCACACTTAGCCCACTTAGAGTGAGCATGCTCCACGCTTCACCGTAACTGTGACTTTCGTATTTCTTATTAAGAGATGATCCCAAACTTTCCACACTTAGCCCACTTAGAGTGAGCATGCTCCACGCTTCACCGTATCTGTGACTTTCGTATTTCTTATTAAGAGATGATCCCAAACTTTCCACACTTAGCCCACTTAGAGTGAGCATGCTCCACGCTTCACCGTATCCGTGACTTTCGTATTTCTTATTAAGAGATGATCCCAAACTTTCCACACTTAATTTTATTAACACTTTCCCAATTAACCTGCAAACTCCACAAAGTCGATTTCTTTTTACACCTTTCTCAGTGTGCCAGAAGCATAGTAAACAGGTGAGGAGGGAAGTGAAACATTTGGTTATACAATCTTCATATCCCTCAGCCAGCTCCAGACAGATGAAGGTACCATGGCAGAACCCTTACGTGAGGGAAGAGAAGGAAGACCGGTCCTGTGATCGTCAGAAAAAGAAGTTGGATCTGTCTGAAATTGACCAAGCACCTCTTCGCAAATCTAACGCTTGGCTTCTTTTATTAATGTGTTTTCAATGCAATCTACTTTCAGCTTCGGAGGAGAAACTGACAATGTCCAAATTTCTGCCCAGTTTCCTAATGTGTTTATAAAGGATTCATTTTTGACAAAAGTTTTATTATGAAATTTGTAGATTCACATGCAACTGTAAGAAGCACAGCAGAGAGATACCTGTTCCCTTTCCGCAGATTCCCGCAATGCAACACCTGGCAGAACTGCCCAGCATGGCACAGACATTTCTGATGTTAGAACACCACGTTTTGACATTATGTAGCCACACACCCATTTACCACACCCGCTACCTCCCTAATCCCAGCCAACCACTGATCTCGTTTCTGTTTCTATAATTTTGTCACTTCGAGATGTCAAACAGATGTCACTTTTGGGATGGCCTTTCTTCACTCACCATCATTATTCCCGGGAGACTCATCCAGATTGCTGTGTGTGAATAGTTATTTCCTTTTCGTTATGACTTGCACCCCATGGTGTGGTCTTGCCCCCGTTTGCTTAGTCATTCAGTCTTGGAAAGACGTCTGCACTGGTTCAACTTTGGAACTTAACAAATAAGGCGCTGTGAACCATCCCATACAGGTTTTTGTGTGAATGTAGGCCTTCATCTCCTTAGCAGCTGTGTCCAGAGTGCACATCATGGGTTGCACTGCATGTTTACCTTCTTAAGGATCCACCATGCTGTGCAGTTTTACATTCTGTCGGACAATGTGTAAGCAGCCTGAATTTTCGCCAGGATTTGGTATCGTCACTGTGTTTTACTTTAGCTATTCTGATCGGTGTGTAACAGTATCTAACTGCGCTTTTAACTATCATTTCCCTAAAGGCTAATGATGAAAGTCTTTCCATGTGCTCACTTGACACACACATACAGATATATCCTCTCCAGTAAAATGTCTTTTCCTGTCTTTTGTCTGTTTTAGTTGCTCATTTTTCTGTTATTCAGGTTTGCAGATGTTAAGGATTTCAGATCTTGGCCCTTGGTTAGATACCCGGCTTGCAGGTACCTTCTCTCAGCCCGTCACTTGTCTTCCACTCCTTTAACAAGGTCTTATGCAAAGCAAATATTTTTAAGTCCAATTTACCAATTTTTCTATTTATGGGTCATGCTTTCTTTGGTGTCAAATCTAAGAACTCTTTGCTCAGCTCTAGATTGCAAAGATTTTCTCCATTTTTTTTCTCCTAAATGTTTCACAGTTTACATCTAAGTCTGTGATATATTTTGAGTTAATTTTTGTACAAGTGTAAGACAGACCAAAGCACAATGTCTCTTGACCTACAGATAATCTAATTGATCCATCAGTGTCTGTTGGAAAGCCTGTCTTTCCTCCTTTAGATTGTTTTTGTTATTTTGTTGAAGATCAGTTGGGCATATTTGTGTGGGTCAATGTTGGGGTTCTCTACTCTCTTGCTTTAATCAAAATGCCCTTCCTTCTACCAGTGTGCCACAGTGCTGATTACAGTAGCTGTGTGATGCGTTTTGAAAGCAGATGGACTGATTTCTCCTACTTTATTCTTTTTCAAAGTGGTTTTACCTATTCCAGTTTATTTGCCTTTCCATATAAGTCTTAGATAATCCTGTCTATATCTAGAAAATATCTTGCCGGGATATTGATAGGAATTGCATTAAACTTGTGTATCATTTTGAGGAGAACTGACATTCCTATTACATTGAATCATCAAGTGCATGAACTCAGTCTCTCCATTAAGATCTTCTTTGGTTTCTTTCATCAATATGTGTACTTTTTATCATTCAAGTCTTGAATTTTCATTTTTGACTGATTGATTGTGAGATTTTTAGAAATTGTATTGTCCTGTGTGCACTGCTAGCATGTAGAAATCCTGCTGATTTTTAAGCGTGTAATACAGCCTTGACCTTGCTTAAGTAATGTACTGATTCGAAGAGCTGTACTGTAAGTTCTTGAGCATTTGCACATAGATGACCAGCAAATAAGACAATTTCATTTCCATTTCAATGTGTGCATCTTTTACTTCTTTTTCTCGACTAGCACACGGGGCAGAGCCTCCAGCGCTGTGCTCAGTCAGGGAGTAAGAGCTAACGTCCTTGTCTTTACCTTTGGTATAAAGCGTTCAGCCTCTTTTTCATCTTCAGGTATAATGTTAGCTGTGGGCACATGTTCATTCTTCATCAAGTTGAGAGAATTTCCTTTTTTCCTATTTTTTCGGAGAGCTTTTAATACAAATGGCTGCTGAATTCTGCAAATGTTTTTTATGTTCATATGTATGCTATTGTAATTTGTTCAGTTGATAGGGAAGATTATACTGATTTTGAATAGTGAACCAGCCTTAAATCCCTGAATAAAACCAACTTGGTGACAGTGTACAATTTTTCTGATACATTGCTAAATCTACTTGCTAATAATTTTGTTAAAGAATTTTAGATTCCATTATCTCTCTGTAGGGACAATGATCTGAAGCTTTTTTCTTTTTTTACTCTCTTTTTCTGGTTTTGGTATAAAGGTAATATGAGTTTCATAAAACGGATTGAGAAGTGTTCTCTCCTCTTCTATTTTCTGGAAGAAATTCTACAGAATTTACACTAATGCTTCTTTATACATTTGGTCAACTGAACCAGTGAACCAGGACTGAGATTTTTTTTCGGGAATCCAATTATGAACTCAATTTTTGCTTAATAGTGATAGGATAATTCAAATTATTTCTTTCATACTGGATGAGTCCAGGCAGTTTGTTGGTTTTTGAGGAATGCGTCCATTTTACCTAAGCTGCAAAATCTATGTGTGAAGAGCTGTTCATGGTATTCCTTTACTGTCCTTTTGATGTCTGTAGGACCTAAATGATTGCCCCAATCATCTGTGACAATGACATTGTGATGTTGCTAATTTGTTTCTTCTTTCCTTTTTTTTTTCATCAGTGGCGTTTGGTTTGTCAATTACAATAATCTTCTCAAAGAGCCGGCTCTTCGTTTCATTGTTTTTTTCTCTATTATTTTCCTTTTTCAATTTCATGTGATTTCTGCTTTTATCTTTAGTATTTCTTTCTTCTGTTGGTTTTAGATTTCCTTTCGTCTTCTTTCTGTGGGCTTTTAGAATGAGATCTTAAGTTACATTTAACATTTTCTTCTCTTCTAATGTATGTATTTAGGGCTATCGATTTTGTTCTAGCATTGCCTTAACTGAGCCCTAAAAATTTTCATATGTCGTGTTTTCATTTTGTTGAAGTCAATGTATTTTTTTAACTTCACTTTTCACTTCTTCGACCTATGGATTACTTAGAACAGGTTGTTTAATTTCCAGGTGTTTGGAGGTATTTCTGTTGGATTTTTGTTTTTAATTTCTAGTTGTGTCCAGTCATGACTGGGCAACACTCAGTATCACTTCAGTTTCTATAGTTGCTGAGGTTTGTTTTACAGCCCAGCATATGGTTTATGTTGCTGTAACATCTCTGGGCAAAGAATATGGATTCTGCTGCTGTCGGGTGGCGCGCTCCACACATGTCAATCAGATCTTGTCAATTAGACATTGTTTTTTGGGTGGTGTGCTCCACACATGTCAATCAGATCTTGTCAATTAGACATTGTTTTTTGGGTGGTGTGCTCCACACATGTCAATCAGATCTTGTCAATTAGACATTGTTTTTTGGGTGGTGTGCTCCACACATGTCAATCAGATCTTGTCAATTAGACATTGTTTTTTGGGTGGTGTGCTCCACACATGTCAATCAGATCTTGTCAATTAGACATTGTTTTTTGGGTGGTGTGCTCCACACATGTCAATCAGATCTTGTCAATTAGACATTGTTTTTTGGGTGGTGCGCTCCATACATGTCAATCAGATCTTGTCAATTAGACATTGTTGACTCCTTTTATTTCTTTGTTGATTTTCTCTCTATTTGTTCAATCAAATGTTGAGAGATGGGTAGGGAAGCCCTCAAGTATAATTAAATATTCTTTTTTCTTTCAGCTTTACCTATTTGCCTCTCATATTTTTCAACTCTATTTTTGGTATATTTGCCTTCTTGGTAGATTGGCCCCTCTTATCTTTACATAATTCCTTCTCTGTCTTTGCTCTGAGGCATACTTGGTCTGATATTAATACAGCCACTTCCATCTCCCGTAGTTAATGTCTGCATGGCATATCTTTTTTCATTATTTTACTTTCAATCTGCCTATACAGTAGTGTTTGAAGTGGGTGTCTTGTAGACAGTATATAGTTGGCCATATTTTTTAATCCACTCTTCCAATTTCCATTTTTTATTTCAAACATTTAGACCATTTATATTTAATTTAATTATTGATATATCAGGGTTTAGGTCTGCAATTTAATTTTTTGTTTTTGGCTTTTTTCTGTTTTTTTTTTTTTAATTGTTTCCTTTTTACTGCCTCTTTTAACTTCACTTTTCACTTCTTCGACCTATGGATTACTTAGAACAGGTTGTTTAATTTCCAGGTGTTTGGAGGTATTTCTGTTGGATTTTTGTTTTTAATTTCTAGTTGTGTCCAGTCATGACTGGGCAACACTCAGTATCACTTCAGTTTCTATAGTTGCTGAGGTTTGTTTTACAGCCCAGCATATGGTTTATGTTGCTGCCTTTTATTTAAACATATTTCTAATTCCATTTTTTTTTAATCTGTGGGTTTTTTTGGGAAAACTTTTAAAGTGGTTTCTCTAGGTACTATAGTATATACACAGAATTTATCACATTTTTATTGGTGCCATTATTTTACCTATCCAAATAAATTACAGAAATTTTACCTCCCTTTGTGTCTCTTTACCTTTCCCCACTTATAAAATAATTGTCATAAATATCTCCTCTATAGCCTTCAAACATAATTTGGAAAACTCATAAAGATGAAGAAACCTGTTCTATGTATTCATATTTGGGCTCCCTGTGTTCTTTCTTTTCTCCTGCTGAGTTTCCTTCTCTATCATTTGCATTCTGTTTGGAGAGCTCATTATGGTCATTCTTTAGGGAAGCTTTGTTGGTGTCAAATTCTCTGTTTCCCTTCATTTGAAACTGTTTTGGTTTTCCCCTCATTCCTGAAGAAAATGTTCACTGGGTTGGCAGTTCTTCCCTTAAAACGCTTGAAAACTGTTCTGCCGTTTCCTTACGGTTTGCACGATTTCTGATGAGAAATTGTCATTAGTTGCTTCTCCTCTATGGGTAGGTGTTGTTTCTTTCTGGCTGCTCTTTAATATTTTTTCTTTGTCTTCAGTTTTCAGAAGTTTAATTACGATGTGCCTCGGGTGTCTGCTATGTGAAGGTATCAGATTTATTTCTGGTGCCGAATTGGAGGAGATTTCAGCAACGGTTCCTTCAAATGCGCTTTCTGCCCCACCCTCTTGCTCCTATCCCTGTGGAATCTGAGCGCGCGAATGTTCAGTCTCGTCATACTCCCACCGGGCCCTATGGCTCTCTTCCATTTTTTTCGCTCTATTTTCTTTTCTGTTGTTCAGATAGGTTAATTTCTCTCTCTTTTTTTTTTTTCCAGTTCACTGATTCTTTTCACTGCTCCCTTCCTTCTGCTCATAAGCTCATCCACTCCAGTTATTTTATTTTTAAGTTCTAACGTTTCCATTTGGTTCTTCTGTATATATTTGCTGAGTCTTTTATTTTTTTCATTTGTTTCAAGTGTGTTCAAATTGTTTGTTGAAGCGTTTGTGTCCTGGCTACTTTAATATCTTTTCAGATAATTCCGATGCGTCTGTCTCTGGGTGTCGGCATCTGTTCACTGCCTTTTGCCCTTCAGTTCGGGATCTTCCTGGGTCTTTTGTCTTTCAGTTCGGGATCTTCCTGGTTTTGAACGGTGCGCAATTTCCAGGTCCCAGTGATATTTCCTGTCTCAGTGGCACATTCACATTTTGAGCCTGGGTATTCTGGTTTAGCTGATGTTTTTCTTGTCAGCACTCCTGCAGGGGGGAGGACAGGATGCAGCATCATTAGCACCAGGTGGAAGTAGAAGTTCAATTTCTTCACGGCATCTCTGTTGGCACCGAGGGCATGGCAGGGATGTTGTTCCTCATCACTGCCAGGCAGATGTGCGAGTTCCAGCTCTTCCTGGCACCACGGTGGGGTGGGGTGATCTCATTCTCCTTGGGACACAGTGAAAGTCTAATGTTCCACGAGGCATCTTCTGATACCACCGCAGCTGGTAGAGGGAGGTACCTCATTACTGCTGGGTAAGAGTGACAGTCCGGGCTCTCCACACTGTCCCACTGACACAGGGGTGTCAGGGACTCGGTATCAGCTGGCAAGGGTGAGAGTTCAACAGTCTTGCTTGGCTTCCTCTGCCCCCATCGGGTAGGATGTGGAGGCGTCTCTTTCCAGCCTGCCCAGTGCAAGAACTCAAGCTCCCTGCTCAGCCCTTACTGGCCTGAGGGGTTGGGCTCAGCTCAGCTACAGTTTTGTCTTGGAGTTTTCCCCTTGCCGCCCTTTTCCTGGCTTTGGTTGGAGAGAACGTGATTCTCTTGGGGTTTTTTGTTCTCAGCCTATTACTGTTTCCAGTTTCCTGGCTTCTTCAGCTCCAAGTCTAGCACATATGGGGTCAAAAGAAAACCCAGGGAATTCACGACTGTGTCTTCTCTCTTGTCCCAAGGCCCACAGTAGGTTTGCCTTCTTCTCTCCACCATTCACAGTCTCCTTATGATCGGCTCCTGTATGGAGTCCTGCATTTTCAGTTATGTTTAGATGGAGGAACGGGGAAAAGCATGTCCATTGCATCCTCCTGGAAGCAGAAGCCTCAATTCTCATACTTTTAATCCCATGACTTTTAATATAACTTAAACTATTAAGTGAAATGACATCATATGGCCATGGGGAGATCATTTAAAACTCAAAATTCATGTCCAAACCACCGTATCATTGTTTATACTCTGATAATGCAGTTTTGCATTTTATAAAGAATATTAGAGAATATTCTCTGTATTTCACACAGAATATTAAAGTAATATCAAGATTGTATATATCTCAATAAATAAGCTTGAGAAATATAAATGTTTTTTAAAATAGTACATAATGGAAAGAGTAAAAACATATGTATATTCATACATTATATATATAATATATACACTATCTAGACAAAGAAGATGCAACCCTAACTTTACAATGGCACCACTGAAAATGTTCAATCAAAATACTTGTTAAATCTTTATTTTATGAGGCACTCCACTGGACGCTGCGGAGGGTATAAACGTGAAAAAGACAGAAGTCCTATCCTCCAATAACTGACAATCCAGCAGTTCATATAAATACAGGAGACCCAGAAACACTGGATTTTAGCTGAAGGGCTTGGGGCATCGTGGAGGAGAAAAATATTGAAGGTGAGCCTTGAAGAATGGGCAGACCTTTATTAATCACCAGTTGTGTGCCAAACAGCTGTTATCCGTGGGAAAGACAAAAGACAGGCACCTCCAGCAAAACTAACAGCTGAGTAAATCCCTAGAGGCAGGAACGTGCCTGCAAAGACGCAAGCAGCATCAGGTCTCTGAGTGGAAGTGCAGAATATGCTTAGGAGAAAGAAACCATAGTGTACAAGTTACCGTGAGCAACAGGCGCCTAATGTCTCCCGTGGAACTCGGGGCCCACGACAGAAATCACTGGCGGCTTTTGATAGGGAGAAGGGCTTGCTCTTACGCTCATGTTTTAGAATAAAAAGATATAAATGCATTATGTAGATAATAAAGCAAACAAGCAATATCTCTTTGAGGAAGGTGGAAATCCAAAGATTGTCTCCCCTTCTGTTCTGTGTCATTTTAAATTCTCTCAGCTACATTTCCCCAGCTTTTAAATGGAAATAATAGAGTGACTATGAGAATTCAATGAGAGACCAACTGTGGCAATGTTTTAGAGACAGTAAGATGTGTTATTGAACACAGCTATTCTTGAGTTGAAGACAGAGAAGCTAAGGTCAAGGAGTCCAGCTGCGGGGAATTGTGACCATCAAGACAAAGTGCTCCGTGGGTCTCCTTGAGTGCTTTTGCTGTGGAATCGGACTGGCCTTAAAAGACATTTCTAAAAGCAACAGAACACGGCAGCTTGGGGCTGGGCAGGGAGAGGGCTTCGCGCTTCGCTGGGCACTTTCAGAGCCTTCTTCTCTTGGCGGCTCTGCTTCTCTGGCTGTACCCCTTCCTTCCTTCTCCTCTTGATCCTCCTCCCCTTCTTCCCTGTTTCCATCTACGTTGAGACCTTTTTTCCTGGGTGCTCCTGTGTCTTCTCACTCCCTTCTCACCTTTCCCCACTCCACCCACCCCTCAGGCTGCAGAGACTCTGCCACTGGCCCGGACCTGAAGACTCTGCCCTTCTCTGCAGATGTGTAACTTAGCATGTTTGCAATAGCTCACGTCTCTTATTTTCCGGTGATAGTCTGCAACCCTTCCTCTCACCATTTATGATCAGAAAAAGCTTCAGCAGGAGAAATACAATTAGAGTGGACTTTCAAGGATAGATAGAATTTGACAGGCAGAGATGGGGAGAATAATAAATTTAGGTATGTGATGATGATATGTGTTCAAATGCTATGTATGCTTGACTCAAGCAGAGCGTGTTCATTCACTAAGTCCATAAACGTGTAAATGTCTGTTAAGTATCAGACACTATTCTAAGTATTAGCTTAGAATACTGTCTAAGAATATTAATAATTAATAATATTATTAGAATTGTGTCTAATATTAGCGGTTTCAAAAAGCAGAGGTCCCTGCCCTCACAAAGCAAAGTCTACCCGGAGAGACAGGTATATTTCAAGTCAACAAACTAAAATCTATAACCGTGATTCTATTAAATAATTGCTTTGAATAAAAACAGATGGTGATGAAAGAGAACGCTCAAGTGAGCAATGATGTGTTACTCTGAGTTGGATACCAGGGGAACATCACTGAGAAAGTTACCTTAAGGATTAGCAGGCGTCAGGCAGATAACGAGTGGAGAACATGGCTTTTGGATGGGCTCTGTGTGAGGCAAGATTCCTGTTCCTGATGGGCCAGCACAGCAGTGGAAGCAGGAAGGAGGGAGATTTGGATTTGCTCATGGTAAGGCAGATGATGGGAGATTTGGATTTGCTCATGGTAAGGCAGATGATGGGAGATTTGGGTTTGCTCATGGTAAGGCAGATGATGGGAGATTTGGATTTGCTCATGGTAAGGCAGATGATGGGAGATTTGGGTTTGCTCATGGTAAGGCAGATGATGGGAGATTTGGGTTTGCTCATGGTAAGGCAGATGATGGGAGATTTGGATTTGCTCATGGTAAGGCAGATGATGGGAGATTTGGGTTGGCTCATGGTAAGGCAGATGATGGGAGATTTGGATTTGCTCATGGTAAGGCAGATGATGGGAGATTTGGGTTTGCTCATGGTAAGGCAGATGATGGGAGATTTGGGTTTGCTCATGGTAAGGCAGATGATGGGAGATTTGGATTTGCTCATGGTAAGGCAGATGATGGGAGATTTGGGTTTGCTCATGGTAAGGCAGATGATGGGAGATTTGGGTTTGCTCATGGTAAGGCAGATGATGGGAGATTTGGGTTTGCTCATGGTAGGGCAGATGATGGGAGATTTGGGTTTGCTCATGGTAAGGCAGAGCGGAAGACAAACCCGATGACGGAGGCTACACCGCAGGTGGAGGTTGATTCTACTGCAAGTGCCATGGCAAACCACTGAAGGTTTTAACCAGGGAAGTAATGTGCTCTGAGTTCATCATGAGGGAAATAGTAGACAATAAAAGTGGAAACCGTTTGGAACACACTGTGGAAAGCCTTCGGTGACAGTCCTGGGTGTGTTCACCTAATTCATAAGACACTGGAGAGTTTTCAAGGACTTTATTTTTTTAAGCAAACACTCAGTTCTAGATTGGTTACACAATGAGTACACATTAGAAAGTAATCAGAAACAAATAAGCAAAAAGAATATAAACATAACCCATACGCAAGCCAATCAGATAGCATCCATTTTAGTGCACCTTGGACTTCGTCTTTCCATGCATCTACTTACGAATGATTTAATACGCCACCATACATTGATTAGTATACATAAGCACACGGATTACAAAAGAAGGGTCTTGTGGTCTTACTGAATAGAGTGTTTTGTAAACTTCTTTTTCCTTCTCACTATGTATTAGGAACATGTGTTTCAATAAAAACACTTAAAATGACATCATTTTTAATGGCATCTCATTGCATGTATATTTCACAATGGATCCAATTAAACTCAAATGTTCAACTTTTAAGTTTCTTCAGCTTTTCTGCGCTGTGATCAGCCTGCATTACAGTTGCTGTCATCACGACAAAGTGTCTGCGTAAACCAATAATCAATTTTTGGAGTATTTTCCTGTAAGTGTAAGTGCCAGGTGACACTGGTGAACATGTCAAGGCTTTAAATGCATCCGATGTCACTAACCCTCACATAAGTTGTGTGAATTTATACCACCCCTATAGTATAGAAATGTGCCACCTTCCCGGAAGCACTGGGTGCCGCCAGTTCTTTTTACTTTTGTCATTTGGTAAAGGGAAATGGCATCTCCTCACTAGATATTTTGTCTTTCTTTGATTACTGATGAGATTGAACGTTTTTAATTGTCAATTACTGGTCTTTGTTTTTCCTCTTTTGTAAATTTATTGGCTTTTACTAACTTTTATGTTGGTAGATTTATCGTTTCCTTTCTATATGTATATATATATTTAATAAATACATTTTGATTACACATACTCAACATTTACACTTAACCATATGTGAGATTCTTTTTTTTTTTTTTTTTGACTCTGTCACCCAGGCTGGAGTGCAGTGGCACGGTCTCAGCTCACTGCAACCTCTGCCTCCCGGGTTCAAGTGATTCTCCTGCCTCAGCCTCCTGAGTAGCTGGGATTACAGGCATGCACCACCATGCCCAGCTAATTTTTGTATTTTTGGTAGAGGCAACATTTCACCATATTGGCCAGGCTGATCTCAAACTCCTTACCTGAGGAGACCCACCTGCCTCGGTCTCCCAAAGTGCAGGCATGACCTGCGTGAGCCACCGCACCCGGCCGTGACACATTTTTTTTTACATCTATGAATAAAACCCTTTTCTGACATATGATGCCAATGTATTTTCACAGCTTGCAATTTGCCTTTTATGATACTATTTTACCATACATTTTGTTACTCATGCATTTCCTTTATGATTTCTCTTTAGAAGTCATACCTAGAAAGCCCTTTGCCCTCCCTCCCCAGGCCCATGCAGCCTCACACTGTGATAAGTTTATTCCTGCCGTGTAAGTCTGGAATCCTTCTGCCCTGTGGTGTGAATTACACTCCTGTCTAGCTTTTCCCCACGTAGTTCCTCACAGACTAGAAAGACTCATCCGTACAAACATGGACATGCCCCTCAGCCTGTTTCTGCACCGTCTGTATTGGGCCATTGATTGTCCTGTTTCTCAGCCACTGATGGACTGTTTGAAAGTTCATAGTTGGTCCATGGTTCATTTCAGTATTCAGTAGCACAAGTCATCCTTTTCTAGGTTTTTTGTCAAAACTGTATTAAAAGTTTTGTGTAGATGAACAAGCCTGGTACCATGCGTAGGCATGCCAGCCTCATGTGATATAGGAGGCAGAGAAGGAGGAGGTGGGCTCTAAAAGGACCCTGCACCCAACAGCCCCCTTCAGGTAGGAGGTCTCAAAGGCAATTAACATTCTGAGCTTAAATCCCCAACTGCCGACAGGGCCAACAATCTCACTGACCTCCAGTTATGAGCTAAGGGCTCATGCATAAGCCCCAAGGCGTGTGATTATCAAGTGCCTGTGAGGGTTTGCTGAGCTGCCACCCTGGCAGAGCATGTGGCCACCCAGGGCAGCAGGTTTACTTTGCTGTTAGTCTACGACTATGGGACAGAAGTTATGCAAATTTTTAAAACTTGTATAGCAACAAATGAAAGAATAGAGAACTCTGGGGATCTGTCCCACAAACACTGAAAAATATGACAAAAAGGTCATGCATGGCTCACACCTGTAAGCCCAGCACTTTGGGAGGCTGAGGTAGGTGGATCTTCTGAGGTTAGGGGTTCCAGACCAGCCTGACCAATATGGTGAAACCCCTTATCTACTAAAAATACAAAAATTAGTCAGGCATGGTGGTGGTGTGCCTGTAATCCCAGCTACTCAGGAGACTGAGACAGGAGAATCACTTGAACCCGGGAGGCAGAGGTTGCAGTGAGCCAAGATCACGCCATTGCCCTCTACCCTGGGTAACAAGAGCAAGACTCCTTCTCAAAAAAAAAAAAAAAAAGATAAGTTAGGAAACATAATTGATTTCACATACAGAAAAAAGTCTAATTGTTCTAATAAATTCAATGCTCTTACTAACCAATAAGCAACAGGTCAAAAGACAGTAGGAAAATGTCAGAGGGAAAGGAAGAATATACAAATGGCCCTCAAACATTTGGAATGAAGGCTTGACCTCTCTTCTAACAAGGTGATGGCAAATCAAGTTACATTAAACTGGTTTTCACCTCTCTCCTAGACACCAAAAATCAGATAATGGTCAGAACAAGGATCTTGGAGGAAAAGCAAATGGGTAACATGGTGTGTGAGTGAGAGAGTGTGGGGATGCCAGGTTTACATTGCTTCTGTGCTGCTGGTGAGGCTGCTAACCAGCCAGACCTCTATAAAAGCAGTTTGGCAAAATACATGCAAATTACTAATATACGTATTTTTTAATCTGGCAATTTTATTTCTAGGAATTATCATACAGAAATACTCTAATACATGTGAGATGACATAGACACAGTCTTGTTATTATAATATGATTTATAAGATCAAAACGTCAGAGACAACCATAATTATCCCATCATTAAAAGAGTTTTAAATAATACGGCATATCATGCAATAGAATATAATGCAGCTGGGAAAAGGACGGAAGGAACGTTTGTGCGCAAACACGGAACGCACCTGAAGATACATCGCTGCTACAGGGGCAGGACAGTGTGTACACTATTTTTACCATTTATATAAAGAGGGAAAAATAAGAACATTTCTGAAAAAACATTAGAAAATTTAGAGAAGTGGCTGCTTCATAGGAAGGGAATTTGTGTGAAGATGAGAGTGGAGAAATACATTATTATTATTTAAACTTCTGTACATTTTGACTTTAGAACTCTATGAATATGCTACCTTCACTAAAAATTAAGTGATTATATATATTTTATTGAGTCCCCTTACAAATAATGCAAGCATTTAACCAGTGCTGACTATTAATGGTCACACCATGATAGACTTACGGTAAAATCATATACAAATTAAGACATTACTGAGTAGCATTAAGTGGACCTTGTTCAAAAAAATGGCTCCATGCAAAACTCCGCTGAATAATTGACCATCCTTGGTATCATTCCATACAAGACTCTTGCCTTTTATTCGCCTACAATGTAGAGATCACGTTTCCACACCAGCTAAGGTTGCATCCCAGTTGGTTCTTGCTGAGGGACCCCGAGGAAAGGTCTGTAGATGAACGCAGGTGAAGCGGGTCACAGCACACTACAGCAGCGGGAGGCGTGGGCTTCCCAAGGGCCACCGCCACCTGCCAGATGTGGGCTGGCACTGCCGCCTTCCTTCCCATGCACTGCACGGCTCTTCTCTCCTCTAACCTCCCAGAGTACCAGCAGGACTCCAGGGGAAGTCAGTAGATCATCAGGAGTGAAACCTGAGCGCCTAAGAGCTCTTCCGGGCCCTTCACTAGACATGTTAGTGTCATCATTTAATTCATCCACTGACATCAACATAAGGTACATATCATTTTCCCTGTTTTTCACAGGCAAATACTTGGAATCAAGAGCAAGCAACATCCCGAAGTCTTGCACAGGGAAAAGTATTGGAGCTTGGATTAAATACTGATTGCCACAAAAAAAAAAAGCTAGGCTCAGAAAGAGAGGGACAAAGAAACAGGGAGGAAGTTAAGAAGCAAACCGGAGGACTGAGTTACTTCATCTCAGGGTGCAATGGGGGCATGGCAGGCACAAACAGTGACTCTAGAATTCCCAGCATGGAATTCCAAACTTTCTACAAACGATGGAAGATCTAGCGTTTTAAAAGCTTTATCAGTCTATGTTACAGTTTCATCGATTCTGTTCATTCTTTAGCAGCACACAAACCACCTGGTCAGGCATGGCGGCAAATGCCTGTAGTCCCAGCTACTCAAGATGCTGAGACAGGAGGATCCCTTGAGCCTGGAAGGTCAAGGCTGCAGTGAGCTGTGATGACACCACTGCACTCCAGCCTGGGTGACAGAGGAATACCATCTTAAAATAAAAATAAAACAGTAATAAGCCTCTCAATTTGCAGGAGACCATGCAAAGGTAGACAGAGCAGGCTGGCCACCAGAGCCCAGGGCAGTCATGCAGCTGCACACAGATTCTTGCTGGCCTCATCTCCCACTCTTCCTCTGGCTGGTCCCTCCTCCTGATGTTATTTCAATGGTCCTGTGTATTTTGGTGGAGGTCGCTTCACATGTTTTCCTAGCGTAGTGAGAATACTAACCAAAGGCTGAAAAGAAATCAAATGCAATGCCAGTTGAAAGATGTGAGACAGACGCACAGGGAATGCCTAGGTACCCGACAGGGAGAGAAGCTCTCATGGTGCCATGTGCCATGTGGATGCTTATTGAGGGGACTTCCTAACCCAGCTAAGAGACAGTGGCCCAGCAGGTCTCAGAGGAAAGGACCCTTCTGGCCCCAGGTGGCTTGAGGTCCCTCGTCAGCACTCCTGTGACACCACTCAACCATGGCCACCACACCAGGGCTTTGTGCGCAGATTGTGCCCTGCGTCTGTCTTGAAGGCATCTGAAGGCACTTGGAACTACGTCTTTTGTATCCTGTACACTAACAAAATCTGTAGCATGTTGTAAATATTTAGTGAATGAATTGCTAAAAGTTTGAATCTGGACTTTGAAGTGAAAAGAAAATATGGCCACTCAGGATTCAGAGGATAACTGGGCAAGACAATCAGAAAGGTCTAGGAACACACCTAGAAGAGAGCCCATGGCTTTCAGGGCAGGCCGGGGGTGGCGCGGCCAAAGGCACATGTGGAGCTGTGTCAGGCCGAATAGATGAACCGGCAGCCAGCCCAGAAGCGCCACTTCCACCACACCTCCTCTGCAAATGGCACCTGACTTCATTCAGGTGATAAAATATGGCCCTAACACTCGAATACTGACCGTCACCCAAGGCATCTCTGTCCAATTCTTCCAAATGCAGAACAGTTTCAGTGATAACAGACAAATCCACACATACCATGTTATGTTTGATGATTCAGAGATGATCACTGAAACAATTTTGTCACTGGTATCCACACAGGGCACCCCATGGAGACCCTAAATTTGACCAACCTCAACTTCCAATTTGCCTGAGGGCCTGGAGGACATTTGAGACAAGATACCTAAAAGATCAAAGTGAAACGTTCTCCACTATTATTCCAGGATTTCTTCTGAAGCACCGCTTGGGAAACGCAGTCTCCTCTGCAGGCAGCACTCACCCTGGCATCGGCCGCAGACTCCAGCTGCACCTGAGCCGAGGACCAGTGCAGACCCGCTCCCCTGCCTGCCACATTCTCAAAGGAGAGGAGGACTTGTCTCAGGTGTGACTAAAAATAACACACTCTCAACACCACTACAGGTAGAGCAGCATCCAAAGTTCTCATCCCCGACGTTTTCAACTGTCAAAATAACCACTTAAAATTTTGAAATTAACACATATCATCCTTCCCGAGCCAGAAGAAAGATGGGAGCTATTTTCTCGGCCAGTGGCATAATTGTGTCATTCGCAGAGGCACGCTGAGGACTCACTGTCAGCTTGGTGCAGTCAGAAAGAACGCTGACGGTGTAGTCTCTGGCAGGCATTCTCTAGCATTCAAACGGGTACTATTCCGTAGTACCCTTCACCAAGACAGTCCTGGAAGGCGGTGGAAGCCGGAGGCAGCGCTCTCGAAGTCACAGGCTCCACATGAGCCAGGCTGAGGTTTAGTTTCATGGTCGGTGTTGCCGACTAGTAATTTTTATTCATACAATTTTCTAGTTAAAATCCTCACCTCCACATTTTCCCACGGTGCCCTGGGGTCTTGGCTACTGGCTCAAGCATTTGAAAACATTTCTTTTTTCACTTCAACACTTAGGTTCACACAGAAACTCATACACAAATGCTCACGGAAGCTTCATTTGTCATGGTGGAATATGCGGGACAGGGCAGCCGCCCTTCGATGACGGCTGGTTCCACAGTGGTGCGCCCACACCCACAGCACGGCTCCGCTGTGGAAAGGAATGGGCTCTGATGCACACAGCAACGTGAACGGGTCTCAGGGGCATTTGACTGAATGCAAAAGTGCCTCCTGCAGTTAGATACTGTGTGGTTTTGTTTATGTAACAGTCTCAGAGGATAAAATTATAGACACGGAGAGCAGATTAATGGTTCCAGGAGCAAGGAAAATGAGCCCTTGTTCGGTTCTTGACTGTCAAGGTAGCCATCCTACTCTCCAGCAGTGACGCGGTTACGGACGAAGCACAGCACACCATGAGCTGAGGCTGCAGGAGCCCCGGCGATGCTGGCGAGTGCATCCATTCACGTCGGTTGAGATACGGTAAAATAGTGCTGTGTTCTGCAGGATGCTATGACCGGGGAAAAGTGGGTAAAAGGCACAAGAGATCATGCTGAATTACATCTGACCAGTACATGTGAATCTTCAATTATCTCAAAATTAAAACTTTAACAGCAAGTTCTCTGGGGAAGATGTTTGACCTGGAATTCACCCCCACAGGTGGCCCTCCTTCCTATGGGGTCCCATCCTCTGTTTCTGTTAGAATCACCTGTTAATGTTTAATCAATCAAGAGTGTCTAACTGCAGGCCGGCCTGATTCCACCGTGGGCCGGGCGGTGGTCCCGAGCCGGCATCCTCCGCTCCAGTGCCCCTCTGCCTGCTGTGAAGGCTGAGGACCCACCTTCTCCACACCCAGCCCACTGTGCTGGTGAGCTGGGATACGCTGGTCAGCACCTGTGAGTGTGCATATTTGCGTTTGTGGGTGGGGGTTTGTCTTCATATGTTAATAAAAGTTTTCTATTTTATTCAAATGCTTACGACACTTTGTTTTCCTATAAATGTATACTTATTAACAGAATAATTACATCAATATTACTTATTTACTTCCTCATTTCCAGGTAGTTTTTGTGCCTACAGAGTAACACTGTATACAACAGATGCCTGGTGATGGTCCCGTTGAATTCTGTCACATTGCGGCTGCGTGGAGACTCCTCAGTAAAGGCGGAGGTGCTCACCAGGGTGTCTGTGCTTCCTTCTACCCCAGTCAGTTTATGCATCGCTAAAAATATGTCCTGGTGAAATTTATATCTGCAGCCCAAACCTCCCCCTGGACACCAGACACACGTGTCCAGTGGCCACTCAGCATTTCACATGGATGTGCACAAACATTTCCAAATAGCCACTTTAAATGAATTCCATGTCCCCGAGCTCGCTCCTCTCCCACTTGGCTCAGCAGCACCCCCATCCCAGTTGCTCACGCCCAGAATCTCAGAGCCATCCTTGATTCTTTTTCTTTCTTGTATTCCAGGTCCATCCCATCAGCAAATTCTGTTGCTGATATCTCCAGGGAAGACCCATAATTGCACTGCTTTCTACCACACTTACCAACAACCCCGGGGCAGGACCCCAGCACGGAGCCCAGAGCTCACAGTAAGCCCTGGTGGCTGCTGGGAGATAGCCCTGCCTGGCCTGGCCAGGCTTCAGGCTTCAGTCATCTTCTCCCATAGGGACAGAGCTGTGACCAGCGGCCAGCATGGAGACTTGACGTCCTAGACCAAGAGTGGCAAGCTTGTTCCTTGAGGGCTACCTCTTGCCGCCCTGGGCACCCCTTAGCCACCTATGATGGGCCACCTGGACTATACCTCTGGTGGTGCCAAGCTCTCAGGCCAGTCACCCCGTCCTACCAGCCAATGGCTGGTCACTCTCCAGGAGCATAGCCCCCCAGCTGGCCAGTCCTCCCTGACTGCTCTGCCCCTGCCCCCGCATGCTGCTGATCCCCAGAATCCAGCGGAAACAAAGGTGTTGCTCTATGCGACTAAGGTAAGCAGGAACTTGATGGCCTTCCCCTTCCAGGTCTGTCCCCAGGGTCCACTCTTGACCAGCTGACAGGGGACTGTCATGGGGGAGAAGAGGTCAGAGGACCAGGGCCTGCATGCAGAGGACGCCACCCTCCACCTTAGCTTTTACTCTCAGTGACACCAGCTTCCACTGGACGGTGTGCAGGAGATAAGGGACAGGGCTCCCTGGGGTTTTAAAACAATGGCTGTGTTGAGTAGACTGAGCTCTCTGGCTCCTAGCACTCTTTAACCACAGGGTCTTTGCACGGATGATTTCCTGTCTCCAGAACACTCTGCCTTCAGATGTGCACCCCACGCCTCTCCCACCATTTCTCCAATGTCACCTCCCCAGAGAGGTCCATCCTGGCTACCTGTTTTAAATGGTGGCCCTTCCTGCTCCTCCCCTACTTCTCATGCTGATTCTAAGCTCTGATGACTTGTAACGTCTTATGAAAATCGCTTATCGATTGTGCCGATTGCAGATCTCTCCCCGCGGCGAGAATGTGAGCTCCATCCAGACAAAGGTCTGCCAGCTCCATGACAAATCTGGAGGTCGCACTCAGATGACAGCAGCATGTGAGAGGCCCTCAGAGTCCCGATGCTGCCTGGGTGAGAAAACGTATGAGTCAGCAGGCACAAGTTGTTCTTAAGTCTCTAACTGCAAGGGAGCTCTCACCGTTGTCATCGTCCCAGTTATGCGACCTTAGTGACGACTGCTTGGTGACCAACACGGAGCTGGAACCCTCCGTGCCCCCCAGATGACCCACAGCCATGCTCCTCAGGCTCCTTCCCTGGACTCTGCCACCCGCAAACCCACCATAGTGTCGAGACACAAGGCAACCAACGCAGACAGGACCCCTCAAGATACCACAGCCAGGCACAGCTGATGGGGCAGCTCGGCAGACAGGGCAGGTGCAGGCCATGGACGGTCAGCAATGGCCTGCAGGGAGCCTGCAGAGCCTGGAAGCGCCTCCCCGGTCTGCAGAGCAGCAGCTCAGGGCCTCTTCTAAATACCGTGAATAGCTCTGCAGCTCTTGGCCCTGCCTCCTTACGTTGCTGAAAAATAGAAGGAAAATTCTGCTGGGTCTGATGCTGACCCCGAACAGGATGTGTGGGGGTAGGTGGTGCGCAGCGGCCTGTGTGGAAGGGTCGAGTCAGAAGAGGGTCGTGCACTCAAAATAGCGAGATGGATGTTGCCTGGAGGAGAGTCCCTTCCTGCCCACATCCAGGGCCGTCATCCTTTGCCGTCTGTGACAGGCATGTTCAAGTCAACATAAAATCAACGGCAGAGAATGTAGGCTTCTCAGCCAATCTGTTCCAGGCAGACACAAATGTTTTGTGGATACAAAGATGCCTCATTCACTCCCAGTGGGATCATTTCAATGTCCGCCCTTGCACGTTCAAGTTCATCTGCCCTCACTTCAGGGTGTAAGAAACAGTCCTTCTAAAGTAAGTCTAAATACTCAGGGGCTGGGAGAGAGACCTGGGAATGGACTCGGGGAGGCAACATGAAAAGGGATTTGTTCTGAAGGCAGGACACACAGAGCACTTGTGGAAAGGATGCCTGGTCACAGAAAGACCCCCGTGATGAACGTGTCACGCTGTGAACGAAGCTCATCCTGCCAGGTACCCTGTGAGGAAAGGAGCGTATGCATTTTGGAGGCCAGTCTGGAGCCCATGCAGCCTGGCTCCACGACTGAAGTCCTCTCTCAGCTTCCTCACCTGCAGCTGAGGCACACACTAAAAACCCCTCATGGTGCGAACGGAGGAGTCAACGAGCTCTCTCAGGTAGAGTCAGGTCTTAGCTGCTCTCGTCATCCACAGCACCTCGTCGTGGTTGGACATAGTGTCTTGCCATGGCTAGATACTAGCAGGGTGCTGGGACCCATTCCTTGGCTCCCTGAATGCTCCTCCTGGGGTCAGAAGTCAGGGCAGGCAGAGCACATGCTGGAAAGGGTCAGAGAACAGCAGCTCGGCAACGAAAGCAAGGACCGCAATAATCCCCCTTCCGCTGTGTGCAGTCATGAACGTGGGCTCGGTGTCCCTTGGGAATTCTCCATATGACCTCATGGGTGCATGCTGTCAACTTCAAGTCTTGTCATTATGACTCAACAGAGGCTTTCTGTGATTCACTCCATGTGCCAGAGGCAGGGAGTCAGAGTGCGCTCCTAGGAAGAACACCTATCCCTGCGTTTGGATACCCCATGAAACCCATATTGCTGTGTGACCTTGGGCAGCACAGCGAACCTTCCAGTGCTGAGTCATCTCTGTGGTTAGAAGCAGTGCCGTGATCAAGAACAGATGCCATCGTGGGTCTGAGCCACCCTGAAGAAGTAAATCACACACACCATGCTATGCCCTCAGCTCCCTCTACTTCAATAGCGATGTTTTGGGAACTTCTTAACTGGCCACAAGTTTATGTAACCTCTCCTCTGCCAACTCTAATAGAGAAAAGTGCTTGAGGTTTTACAGAACAGTTATGCTCGCATAAAAACAACATCGAATTCTGCATTGTAATATGTGAACTAAATCCTGCCGAATTTCCATCACTAATGCGGTAGAGGGAAACAATGTTAGAAAGAAGGCTGTTCTGTACCTATAATTGCAAACAGTCTAGTCACTGTCAGGGGGACCAAGTACAAATAAACTCTAAGGAAGACTAAACCGCGTCACTTCTCCTGGTTGACTTCCTCATTCATTAGCAGTCATTAAACTCTGAGTCCAATTGCTAGGCTCCATGGCCTGTTGGCTCCCCAGTGCTACAAAGCCCATTAATCCAGGCACTCAGCAAATGGTGATTAGTACGGCCTGGTGACAAGCACTTGTTTACGCATCTGGCATGCAGTCGTGAGCCCAGGAGGCTGAACCCACTCAGAGCTTACAGTCAGCTGGCGAAAGAGATGGAGAAGCATGAGAACAGCGATTCCCACGATGGGGCAAACACAGGATTCCATCAGAGCCCATGGGAGCAATGGCCCAGTGTCCTCAGAACCAGCAACAGGTCAGCCCTGAACAGTTAGTAGGGCAGAAAGTGGAAACAGTATTTCAAGCAGAGGGAACAACAAATGTAAGCCCACAGAGTCAATGCACAGGGTGAGAAGCTGTGTGGTGAGAAGGAAGGGCAGAGAGTTCAACCAAGCTCAGAATCTTGGGCTTTATCTGAAGGTGGTGGGAACCACTGATGCAGGTGTGCGGAAACCATGAAGTGTGGCCTCCAGGAAACCAAGGCAAGAGGAGTTATCTGCCCACGGCCACCAGGAGTCCAAGTGGGAGAAGGAGGGTGGTGACAGGAAGAACCTCTGGCTGTGATAACTCAAAGCACCAGTGACCTGACAGGGTCAGGACCCGCTTCTCACCTGACACCGTCAGGACCCGCTTCTCACCTGGCACCGTCAGGACCCGCTTCTCACCTGGCACCGTCAGGACCCGCTTCTCACCTGGCACCGTCAGGACCCGCTTCTCACCTGGCACTGTCAGGACCCGCTTCTCAACTGACAGGGTCAGGACCCGCTTCTCACCTGACACCGTCAGGACCTGCTTCTCACCTGACAGGGTCAGGACCCGCTTCTCACCTGACACCGTCAGGACCTGCTTCTCACCTGACAGGGTCAGGACCCGCTTCTCACCTGACAGGGTCAGGACCCGCTTCTCACCTGGCACCGTCAGGACCCGCTTCTCACCTGACACCGTCAGGACCTGCTTCTCACCTGACAGGGTCAGGACCCGCTTCTCACCTGGCATGGTCAGGACCCGCTTCTCACCTGACACCGTCAGGACCCGCTTCTCACCTGACAGGGTCAGGACCCGCTTCTCACCTGACACCGTCAGGACCCGCTTCTCACCTGACAGGGTCAGGACCCGCTTCTCACCTGACACCGTCAGGACCCGCTTCTCACCTGACAGGGTCAGGACCCGCTTCTCACCTGACACCGTCAGGACCCGCTTCTCACCTGACAGGGTCAGGACCCGCTTCTCACCTGACACCGTCAGGACCCGCTTCTCACCTGACAGGGTCAGGACCCGCTTCTCACCTGACACCGTCAGGACCCGCTTCTCACCTGGCAGGGTCAGGACCCGCTTCTCACCTGGCACGGTCAGGACCCGCTTCTCACCTGACACCGTCAGGACCCGCTTCTCACCTGACAGGGTCAGGACCCGCTTCTCACCTGACACCGTCAGGACCCGCTTCTCACCTGACAGGGTCAGGACCCGCTTCTCACCTGACACCGTCAGGACCCGCTTCTCACCTGACAGGGTCAGGACCCGCTTCTCACCTGACACCGTCAGGACCCGCTTCTCACCTGACAGGGTCAGGACCCGCTTCTCACCTGGCACCGTCAGGACCCGCTTCTCACCTGGCACCGTCAGGACCCGCTTCTCACCTGACAGGGTCAGGACCCGCTTCTCACCTGGCACCGTCAGGACCCGCTTCTCACCTGGCACCGTCAGGACCCGCTTCTCACCTGACAGGGTCAGGACCCGCTTCTCACCTGGCACCGTCAGGACCCGCTTCTCACCTGGCACCGTCAGGACCCGCTTTTCACCTGACAGGGTCAGGACCCGCTTCTCACCTGACACCGTCAGGACCCGCTTCTCACCTGACACCGTCAGGACCCGCTTCTCACCTGGCACCGTCAGGACCCGCTTCTCACCTGGCACCGTCAGGACCCGCTTCTCACCTGGCACCGTCAGGACCCGCTTTTCACCTGACAGGGTCAGGACCCGCTTCTCACCTGGCACCGTCAGGACCCGCTTCTCACCTGGCACCGTCAGGACCCGCTTTTCACCTGACAGGGTCAGGACCCGCTTCTCACCTGGCACCGTCAGGACCCGCTTCTCACCTGGCACCGTCAGGACCCGCTTCTCACCTGACACGGTCAGGACCCGCTTCTCACCTGACAGGGTCAGGACCCGCTTCTCACCTGACAGGGTCAGGACCCGCTTCTCACCTGGCACCGTCAGGACCCGCTTCTCACCTGGCACCGTCAGGACCCGCTTCTCACCTGGCACCGTCAGGACCCGCTTCTCACCTGGCACCGTCAGGACCCGCTTTTCACCTGACAGGGTCAGGACCCGCTTCTCACCTGGCACCGTCAGGACCCGCTTCTCACCTGGCACCGTCAGGACCCGCTTCTCACCTGACACCGTCAGGACCTGCTTCTCACCTGACAGGGTCAGGACCCGCTTCTCACCTGGCACCGTCAGGACCCGCTTCTCACCTGGCACCGTCAGGACCCGCTTTTCACCTGACAGGGTCAGGACCCGCTTCTCACCTGGCACCGTCAGGACCCGCTTCTCACTTGCACAAAGCCCTCTGTAGGCATCCCTGCTGAGTCGCAGTCATCCACGTGGTCACTCAGGGACCTCGCATCTTCCCTCCAGTGACTTGGCCTCCTCCAGCTCCTCTCCACTGGGCCCGCAGACGGGGAATGAAGAGGTGGGGGCATTTATGGACTGGACTCAAACATGGCATGCCTCCTTCCACCTATGTCCCATTAGCCAGAACTCAGTCACACAGCCCCGAGCAAGAGAGGCAGTATCACCTTGCTGTATGTCTGTGGTGGAAAAGGAAACAGGTTTTGATTAACCTTTACAGTTTCTGACACAAGGACTGATGAGAAAGATCCTTTCCACGCATGCCACAAAACACGAAACAAAAGGTGGTTGTTGACTGTATCGGTCAGCAACTGCTGCCCAACAAACATCCCAGAAACGCTGTGATGTGAAGAATCTGTGTTGTCCTGTTTGCCATGGGCTATGGATTGGCCAGGAAGCTCTGCTCATCTGGAAAGGGCTCAGCTGGTGTCCTCCAGGCTCATTCAGGTGTAGGTCCTTTGTGTAGGTCAGCTGGGGCTTGACAGTTGAGAGGGGCTGGGCTCCACAAAACTCATTCTGCAGCGTGTCAGCCCAGATGTTTCTCACAGCAGTGAGTTCCAAAATAAAGACAGGATGCATGCAAGACCTCTTGGGGCTAGCCTTGGAACCAGAACATTCCACCACATTCTACTGGCCAAAGCAAGTCACTAGACTGTGCAGGCCCAGGAACTGGAGAAACAGATCAGCCTCGAATGGGAAAATTAAAAAGTCACATTGCAAAGGCTATGGGTAGCTTTGCAGGGAGGAGGGAGAAGTGGGGTTATTTTTGCTGTCCATCTCCCAGAGAGACAGGGGCCAGAGCGCTGTGTGTGGAACGAGGTGTGGGCTCTGAGTGGAAGCTCCGGGCCAGGATGGGAACCTGAACGAGCTGCAGTCACTCCTGGGATCACCTTGTAGGTCATGGGAGGGGAAGCAAAGGAAAAGAACAGAGGTTGAAAGAGAAAGAAAAAGTAAAGTGAGAGCAGTAGAGATGGTATACTGGAAAAATCGCAGTTTAGAAGTAAAAAATGGAGAATTAAAAACAAAAACAGAAGTATCACATGGCCAAGATGTCACAGTTGTCCAAACAGAATAAACTATGACACGTTGGTAAAAGAGGGGTGCAGAGTCATAGAACAGAAATATGTATACACGCACTCACCCAAGAAGGAGGGCTGCTGTGAGCCTGTGCAGTCAGGGACGACGACCTTAGCAAGAGAACATGTGGACCAGACAGGACCATTCTGATTTCAACAAAGCTGTACTGAGCATCTCTACAGGAGCAGCCAATGTGTCCCTGTTCATTGAGGGTCCCCTGCATGCCAGGCAGTGTGCTCGACACTGGAGCACCTGTCCCTGAAGACGGAGACTGTACCCTGCCCTCAGGAGCCCACAGTCCCTGTCACTCCCTACCTCTGCAAACCAGCAAAGAAGGAAAAGTATGAGCAACGTTGCTGTGGTTGTCCAGTGTCCTCACAGCCCCCACCAGGACTGTCTCACACATTCCCCTTTCGGTGACTTGGGCTCAGCTGGTGAAGGCCCAGACTTTCTGATGTTGCCCATGGGCCGAGGGTGTGCACAGTGTCCACGTTCTGGTGGCTGTGGATGGGGCTCCCACGACCCACAGCCCTCGTATCCCGAGAAATGGGGATGCCGCCAGGCCAGCCCTTGAGTTCTCCAGGCTCCCCATGCTACTCTGAATGTTTCCGAAGGAACTCAACCGAGGGAGGTCTTAAGCTCTTCAAAAGAACTGGCACAGGCCGGGCACAGTGGCTCACGCCTGTCATCCCAGCACTTTGGGAAACCGAGGTGGGCAGATCAACTGAGGTCAGGAGTTCAAGACCATCCTGGCCAACATGGCAAAACCCTGTCTCCACTAAAAATACAAAAATTAGCTGGGCATGGTGGTGTGCATCTATACTCCCACATACTCAGGAATCTGAGGTAGGAGAATGTCTTGAACCCGTGAGACAGAGGTTGCAGTGAGCCAAGATCATGCCACTGCACTCCAGCCTGGGTGACAGAGTGAGCCTCCGTCTCAAAAAGAAAAAAAAAAAAGGAACTGCCTCAGGCTCTACCTTCTTCCCTGTGCGCTAGAAGCGCTGGGCTCTGAGCTCTCTCACCCCTCGGTCAATGTCCTTTCCCTCAGAGCAGCACATGGTGGCATCTTCTTCATCTTTGCGGTGGCACGCTAGATGAAGGCTCCATGCCTGATGATTAAGGAATCGAGAAAGCGTGTTTGTCTGTGTGTGTGTTCTCTCTCCTCTCTCTGTGCAAAGTTTTGCTTTCCGGCAAGTTGCCAAACCAAAAGTGGATTTGAATTTCAACATGAGAAAGCTTTGCTGGTCAGTAGACACCTGCCCTTTTCCAGTAGAATCAGAGCAAGAAGCCCGTAGGACACGAGATGAGATCATATAGTGATATAACAATATGTCTGCAACTATCATCCCCACTGCAAAACTCAGTTCCTACGACCACCACCAGCAGTGGCATGGTGCCGCTTCCCTGTAAGAGTTACAGTGACAAGTGTGTTTACGTGGCAAAGCCTCCTTGGAGTGGAAGGGTAGGAGACGGAAAGGACATTGTATGAATTACTATCCCTCCAGCTTAGGCTTGGACTTCGGCTATTTTTGCTATATTTCCCAATTTCTAAAAACAAAAAATGTCCCTGGCCATTCATTCGTTCTGCACATTTTTATTGAATGCCTACAATTCACCAGTAATTTGCTAGAAACGAGGTGGGCAGTGGTGAGTGAGACAGACAGGATGCACGTTATCTGTAAGGGCAGACGGGCAACGGTACCATCACACAGACAGCCCTCTGGCATTCCCTATGGAGCTCTACCGTGGCACCACAGGTGTACAGAGCATTTCCTACAGGAGCCCTAACGGGGCACACCATGCTCAACAAGCATTGTTAGCATCACACGCAAGTCTGAAAGGGGCTTGAGCCCGCTGTCGTCCACCGCTTATCTGTAGTTGCAGGAGTGTGAACTGCTGTAAGCAACTGCAGAGGTCTAGGCACTACTCACTCCTCTAGACAGAGGGCCTCATTCTACATTTGCCTTAAAAAGTATCCTCCATGGTCACTAAATAGGCAATAGAGTCCACACAGCAGCACCAGGAGCTGGAAACGCTCCTGACCCTGCTTCCGTCCAACACCTCCCCCAAAACAATACTGGAGCAGGGATAAAATGTTGTCCAGTCTTTAGATGAGGGTTCAAGGTCACGCATTCTAGAATTTCAATCCCTACTACATAGCTGAACATTTTTGGAAAGAGAATACCTCAAAGCTACTTACTTTCCCGTGTAGCTCCATTCTCCAGGAGAGAAAATGTGAAAGGTGTGCTCTTCTGTTCACCGCATAATTCCACACCAGCTGCCGACTCTCCAGTGAGAAAGCCACAAAGACAGGCATTTTGTAAAATCTTCCTTGGGCCAAACATCAAAGCAGAATGCTACTGTAAGAACACATTATGTAGAAATGAAATTTCAAGAAGCAATCAAATAAAAAATAATTCCCAAGAAGCAATCACATTTTTAAAAAAATGATGTCCAGGTTTTGTTTTGAAGTTTGGGTTCCCAATCTTTGATTTTTGTGCATGGAAGGAGGAGCAAAGATTTAATCTTACCAATCAAATTAGGAAAAACCCAAAAGGCAGCAAACAGGAACAGAGGAGGTGGCTGTTAGCAATGAGCCTGTCCAGAGAGGCAAACATAAGGGCTCCCTAAAGGCAGCCTGCGGGGAAGGAGAAAGCAGACTCTGATAACGGAGATGAATGCTTTCAACTACGAAAGCGCCACGCTGTTCTTAATCGCAAAAGCACCGCGTTAAGCACCATGTGAGGAGATGTTGTACTGAGAAGATTGAAGAGAAAGCCAAAATGGACAACACTTCAGCCATTAGCTAAAGGGTGAAACTCAGGTCTGCAAGGCGGCGGCCCAGAGATTCAGGGAGCTCCTGGATGCCCGCTTGCATTGACTTCTCTCGGAAGGAGCTGTGTGTTTGGGAGACACGCCTCGGCCGGGGCATTCCCCCGACGGCTCATGCTCCTGCTCCTGATCATGCACAAACCCAAGTATGTCTCCGTGTCTGAGAGAATGTTCGCGTCTTCCATAAAGTCAGCTAGAGCTGGCTTGGCTCTTGTTCTGTGGTGCTTTTTGTTTTGTTTTAATAAGTTTGAAATTTAATAACGGAGTCCTTTAAAGCATAAGTGTTTTCTCTTGGGAGGAAGTACAGCCCACTCGGTTCCCATCTCTGCCAGCTCCAGGTCTGAAAATGGACAAGACTTAAGATGATGAAGACAAAACCAACAAAATGGGTTTTCATTTGTGTCTCTTAATCCGAAGATGATTAGGCTGCCCATTGAGAGGGGCTGTTTATTTAGGTAGTTTGAAAAACTGATGTCGACTAAATGCGTCTGAGTGTAATTAAATTTATAAGCACGGAGAAAAATAGGAAGTTTTATTAACTGTGGAAGGAATGTGGGTCTTTAGCTGCCCAGCCTGGTCACAAAGACAAAGGAGCGCCGTTTGCAGGGTTAAATAAACACAGTGCTTTATACTCTAGTTCAAACGCGGCCATTTGCAACAAGACTCAAGAGGCAAACACTGGTTTAGAGGTTCGAGCTCTCAGGGACAGCCATGAGCCAGTGCAGAGCTGCAGTCACTGGCAACAAGCGCCATTGAGGCACAGCTCCCAGCGGAGCCCCGACCCTCTGCGGGTCCTGCTGGTTATTTTTTCACCTTGCTGCTTGTTATGCACTCGGCCGTCCTCCACGTCGTTGGGTTGGATTTTAGTAGCCCGTCTATCAGAAGCATGGAGCTGAGGAATGTGTTCCAGCAAAAAGCAGAATGGGCAACGCGGAGAACAGCACGTGGGGAGGAGGCCGGTCAGGCAGGACTGGGCAGGGAAGGCGGGAGGACGCGTATCCGTTGATGGCACCGCTTTCCACGGATTACTTCTTCTTAAAGATCTAAGCAGATGCACTCCGGGCCAGTGTTCCCAGCTGAGATCAGCAGCTCTGTGCATCCGAAGCAGGACAAGAGGCCAGGAAGAGGCCACCGGGCCCAGCCGCAGGAGCCAAGAAGACCCGAACGGTCAACTTCCCTCTTCAAGTATCGTTTGGCCAATGAGGAGCTTGTTAATTGGTGCCAATTATTGGTTTGCCAGCAACCCCCATAGATTAATATTTCAGGAGTTAGAAACCCAGCTGAGTGTGAAAACAGCATGGACTTGGAGCTAGGACTCACATTTCAAAACTGCAGGGAAAAAAGCAAGCGAGAGAGGTTGTTCCTTGAGAAAAGAGGAAGAGACTCATTCATTTCACGAGTACTCAGGACTTTGGAAGCCTGAATCAGCTCCCCAGACACAAAAACATGGCATGCGTCTACAGATTAGATTGTATGGCTCCAAAAGCAGAGGAATGTCCCCCCGTGGCTCAAGTAGCTACGCATTTCTCCAGCAAAACGGGGCACGCTTAAACTTCCTTTGGTTAAAAAGTGCTTTTCAAGAATGTGTTTCTGAAACTAATAAAACGACTTGAAACTCTGCAATGCCTTCCTTACAAGGTGAAAGAGAACTTCATTCACCAAGTCCATTTGCTCGCTGCTCACAGCAAAGGTACAGAGACAGGAATGACATCCTTGCTCCCTATGTCTGTTTTGTTGCCTGAGGGGGTCCCAAGAAGAGCACCCTGTGAGACCGAGGCCGCATGGCAGTGTGGGGCCCGCTGCCACTGCACCAGCTTCAGCAAGCAGCCCAGGCCCCTCTCCTGGTCCTCACACTTCAGGCGGGCGGTTGTCCCCAGTTCCCAGCAGGGCCCAGACCTCACCAGACTCCTCCCTGACTCTCCCAGACCCACAGGGGCCCCCATCCCACCATCCTGGGAATCCCCACCCTTCTCCCTGGCTCACCCCATCCCTAGCTCCCACCCGGACCCCACCCAGACCCAGGCTTCCCTCGCCTCCCCGCCACCAGTCCCCATTCACCCCTGCTCCTCCTACATCCATCCCAACTTCCTCCCCCACCGGCCTCCCACCCCCGACTCCCGGCTCCCCCGCTCTGCGGCGCCCCCTCCCTCCCCTCCCCGGAGCGCTCCCCGCCTGCCTATCATCTTGCTCTAATTGTTTCCAGATTCGTGTGGGAGGTCAGGGCCCGGGAGTGCTGCTTCATGCCAAGTTTATAAACAGAGCAGTGTTTCCAGATGGCCGCTGGCTCCAGCCTGGCGAGCAGGTTGATTGGGACCAGAATAACAACAGGTGGAGAGCAGACAATGAGTTCCTTGACACTTAGTTACTCCCTGGGCTTTTTCTTCCTCTTCCAGCCCTGCCTCCATCTGCCTGAGCCACCACCAGCGGGTTTCCAGAGCCCTCAAAGGAGCAGGGGGCGGTGGAATGCGAGAGTGAGCAGCCATGTCCCGCGCGGGTGGCAAGGGGCACCGCGGCGAGGCTGCATCCCGAGGCTGAGCGGGGCCTGGACTGCGGGGCCGCCCGGCTGGGAAGGGGCTCTGTTCCGTCAGCAAAACACCCACGTGGCGCCAAGGGGAAAAGGACACGGAGGGCCCCTCGGCTGGACCCCTGAGTCCTGCCGGGAGCAGGCGAGAGTCGCGGCGCAGAACGGGGAGCGGTTCTTGGTGAGGCAGAGATTCTGGGAAGTGTCTAACGGTTCTCTGAACCGGCATTGACCAGGAGGCCCACATCCCATTCAGATGGCCCAGGGGTTGAAGTAGAAGCAAATCCGCTAGAGCTTGAGCTGGAAATCTGCGCGCGTCCAAATAGGCCCGTGGAGCCCGCCCTGCAGACCTGGCTCCCCCAGCCTCATCCCGGCCAGCGGGGCGGGCGGGGCTCCTGGGGAAGAACAGCCCCCGGCCAGCCGCCTTATGAAGTGCAACCAAGGGTTTCAGTAAACAGCAGCAGAGGCACCAGATGCCTCTAGTTAAACATGGAATTGCACAGCAAGCCCTGCACGGATGGAGAAACCGCCCCACGGACGTGCACAGGCGGGAGGCAATTACAAGTCACCCCGTCCTGTCCGGCGAGCTGTCCCCTTGCGCCCTGAGCCCGGGCTGGTGACAGCAGAGCCCTGGCAGCGTGCCTGTGAGATCAGGCACGGCCCAGTCGGGACAGCCTCTGGGGAGATGATGCAGCCGCCCGGGGCCAGGCGCCAGGCGCCCTGCGCTGGGAAGGATGACCATGGCACCGGCCTTCAAACCCCCGACCTACAAAAAGGCTGACAGAAGAAAGCGCCTGCGAAAATAAAGCATGTCAATATCAAAAGTATGTGTGAAGGGCCTTCCAGCTAAGGCTAGATTATCTCTGTGAGTCCTTTGAGTCTGAGTTTCTACTTATAAAATGTAACCGGACACTCTGCCTTTGAAGATTGGGGATCCGGGACCAGGGCTGTGCGATTTATCTGAACTGACAGAGTCGTTAGAGCCTGGGCGCCGGGTATCTCCCCCGCCCCTCTGGCTCGCCCATCCCAGACCCCGAATCACTGCAAGCCACGGTATCCCTACGTTTTAAAGCACATTTGTTTAAAGTGTGTCATTGCTGTGTGTGTGTTTCACAGCAAAATGCAGGCTATCTCACCTGCTAGCCTAAGATGTTACCCTTAGTCCGTGCAGGATCTTTTCATAGAAAGAACATAAATTCACATTTGTTTAGTTATCGTCTGTGTTTTCTACGCAGAAATTGCTTACAAAGGTTGTGATCTGTAAGGAGTTCTTAAGAAAAACAAATCATGCCTTAAAGCACAACAAAAACGAGTGCTACAGAATAAATTCATGACTAGGGCAATGAGTGGCGAGCCGGCAGAGGGGAGCCTGTGCCCAGGACTCCGCCTGCTTACCAGCTAGGTTCCAGCCTCAGAAAGTCACCTAGTGAAGTCAGCCCCCCTGAGGGGATGTTACCTCTAGAGGAGCATCTGTGGAAGATGCTGGACATTTCCTGGAGAGATAGCATTGCTGATGACAGGTGCCCTGTGCAAACGTTGTAGCTCCCACCGTACTTAGAAATACCAGAAAGAACTGCATTTGTCATCATGAATGAGGCCTGGCACGTAATCACGGATGCACTTGGGAACAAGCTCTCCCCAACAGGAACGAAGCGCCAGCAGCTGAAGAGATTCCACCAGCCGCTGCCCTGGGAGTGCCTGGTGACATTACCCTGCAGCTGCGGAAGCCACGGCGAGGTCCTGCAGCACGGCCACCCTTGTCATGCAGAAGGACCTTTTCCCACTTGTGACTGACAATGAAATTTTGTTCCCAACCACGAAACACTGAGACACCCCACTGTGACCTCCACTGAATCTACCGGAACAGGGACACACAATTTGTCCCTACAAACTGCAAATGCCAGGTTAAAGGGAAAGCAACTTTTATCTCGTAAATGTTTAACGCTTCTCTCCCCACACTCAACGGAGAGTGGAATTTGTCTTGGCTCTCTGCTCTATGCAATTACAAACATGTAGCCAAAAAACTGAGCTAATGCTAACATTTAGAGAGTCAAAATGTTATCAATGACACAGCACTTCCTGACTTCATTGATAAATAGAAAACAGTATTTTAGGATTAGAAGTGTTGAATCATATGGGAGCTCTGGCTTTACCGCATGCCAGTTTTTGAATTCCCTTTGAAGGCCAAGATGTAAAACCTGAAACAGGAAAAGCAGCATTTTCATCAGAAAATTTTATTTTTTTAATTTGGAATTCATTGCACCTTTGCTAATACAGACCAAAGAATTTCAGCAAACACAACTCATTTGTTATTTTACATGCTGGTGCGCTCAGGCAGATGGGGATGGCGAGGTCAAGGTGTATGGGGGGCTTTAAATCACAGGTATTTATCGGCAGTGCTATCCTACAAAGCACACACAAACGCCGCCTGAGATGAAACTTGTTTAGAAACTAGCGCACTGCTCTTGAAGTTAAGCAGCCAAGATATCATTTATGTAACGCTTAAAACACTTCTAACCAGAATTAAGGGATTTTTTCCCTCTTAAACTTGCCAAGCAACTGAAAAGACTAGTGGGGAGGAGGTGGGAAATGCCATTTGCAATCCTGAAAGAGCCAAGTAAGCCATCCTTGGTGACTTCACCCACATTCTCTCCCAATGGAGTATTTGTTAGTGCCGGCTTTAGATTTTAGGGGTTTCAAAATGTAGATGATAATTATGTAGTTTGTACAGCGTTTTTCTTGAAGTTAACCCCTCCCAGCCATCCTGTCCTCCTGCTTTTCCAAAAGCCCATCCCCATTCATGCAATGGCCGCACCCTCCACTGGCCACTCTCGCTGGTACTGAGTCCACCCTGAGCCGTGCCCATGTGGGCGCAGCCAGCGCGTAAAAATAGGAGGCATGACTAGACCCAGGTTTGCGACCTTGTGTGCCTTCTCCCCTAACTCAAGGCACAATCAGCAGACTACACAACCTCTCTCCAAGCCAGTTTTAATCCCATTAGGAACTCCAATTAACACCAGTTGGTGTTCTCTGCATAAGGAAACAAAGCAATTATGGGCCTCACACTGTGCCTAAGAAAATGGCAAAGCTCATCAAAGTGATACTGCCAATACAGCGAAATTGGCAGGTTGACCCAAACAAACCCTCCATGGCGGTTTCGGGTCGCCAGCCGCACTGTTTCGGCTTTGCTTCTGTGTAAATGACTTTTACTCTAATTGTAATTTCAGTTTTTCTTTTGTTTTGCCCTCCAAATATACTTCTGCAGCAGCATGGCTAAATGTGCAGCATGTTTCAAAGCTTAAATTGGGGCAGTGAACGTGGAATTGCGAGCAAAAGCGGCATTCGTGAGCAGGCAGTACCCACTTCGTGAGCAGCTGGTGCCCAGAACGCTGCGGCGCTGAGAAGAGGCCTTCAGCAAACACCCATCTGACACTGACCGGAACAGTCACAGACAGATCCAGATGCACCCAAATGAGCCTCGTAAATTAACAAACAATATCTGCAGGCTTCTGATTCAGCAACCTCGAGCTACACCTTATAATGTTACTCAGTTATGCTGCCTTTCAGGCAACTACGGGATGTTAAAAGCAGCAGAGAAGAGGGCTCTGACATCACGCTGATGAAACAGACATGACTCTCAGCAATAAACCTCTTCTGTGCTGTTCATGTAACTCAATTTAAAGTTTTTGGGATGACAGTGCCTTGCAAGGCTAGTGCGGGATCTCCATTGTTTAACATTGTAAACTAAGCATGTGGCCAGACGCTAAATCTAATCTGCTGGGAGAGTTAACATCTTTACTGTGCAAGCAAAGCAAACAGGCCCTCGTTCACCAGGGCTCTGATCATCCACAGACAGAGAGACACCGCCACTGACCTGGGCTTTCTCTGACACAGAGTCGCTGCCTGTGACTGTCAGAGCGTTGGCTGTATACTCAAATGTATTCATGATTATAAAGAACTTGTCAGCTCTGAATAAAAGAATCTATCGACTGCCATTTTCTTTTACTGTGAATTCACTTTACAAAAAAAGAAGATCTCCTGAAACCTGAAATGAAGGCTCTTACTCCACAGAATTGCTGAAGAATGGCCTGCATCAGCAGAGGGCAATGATAACCAGGAGATGGATGAGCTTTAAAAATAAAATTAATTCCATAGCAAAGCAGAGTTGCCCAAGCCAAAATGCTCAGATGATATCATATGAGATATTAGTTGGAAGAAAAATAGACTTCCCTTTGCACTTTTTTTTTCTGAGACAGTCTCACTCTGTTGCCCAGGCTGGGGTGCAGTGGCGTGATCTCAGCTCACTGCAATCTCTGCCTCCTAAGTTTCAGCAATTCTCATGCTTCAGCCACACAAGAGGCTGGTATTACAGGCGCGCACCACTACACACAGCTAATTTTTGTATTTCTTTAGTAGTGACAGGGTTTCGCCATGTTGACCAGGCTGGTCTCAGCCCACCTCGGCCTCCCAAATGCTGGGATTACAGGCATGAGCCACCATACCTGGCCTTCCCTTGCATTCTCAAACGAATTTTTATTTTCATTCAATGTTATATGGCTTTTATAACCTATAATATTTTTTTTAAAAAAAAGGACTTATTTTCGTTGGATGGATGCTGATTTCAGCACTGCTTTTTACCATCACAGATGATTTACTGTGATGCTTCTCAGCCCCTTATCCTCCTGTCTGGAGCCCAGGGATGACTCACTGGCCTTACCCGGACTCCAAATCCCTTCCATGGTGCTCCTCCCAACAGCCCAAGGTGATCAAAAGGCACAGGCCCCAGCAGAGCTGCACAGGGTGAGAAGTCCCTTTGTCCTGACATGGTGAAAAGTTGTCCACATCTGATTCAGTTAAGCTGTCTCTGAAGACATCGCCCCCTCTAGGAGACAAATAAGCGAATTGTAAATAAGACAATTAAAATCTGTCATAGCACTGAAATAAATTCCTGCTACAGTTGAACAAAGTTATTTTATTTGGGAAGGACCAAAAGTTACCGGTATCCTACTTGCTTCTGATAAAGGTTCTTAAACATCCAAAAGTATCAGGAATATAGTACTTGGTAGTAATAACTTATTCCCAGTAAAAATGTTCTTTGGCCAAGGACCAAGGAAAAGTTATGTAACCTAAATTAAATTCATGACCGTTGAGAAGGGCTTGCTTTCCCAAAACTCAGATGTCCTCCAGCACATTTCCTAATCGCTACCTGATGGGACAGTATTTAGGAAAATACAGAGACAGAGAAGGGAAAGGCAAGAGAGAACAATGTGAGTCCTTTCCTCATTTAAAGAAAAACGGCACTGAATAAGACTTGAGTGCATTTCGAGGAATCCAGTCATCTAAACTCTGCGTGTGTTAAATATCCCAGATCCACCTTATCTGATTTTCTCTCTGGGAATTCATGGTGAGCCAGCAGTTCCCCGGAATGAAGACTCCAGGTTTTCCTGAGAGAAGCAGTTAAGGGAAAGATGGGACTGCCTGTAAGGCAGCGTCCGAAAGGACAGCAGGTTCCTTCTGATGTAAGCGACAGCTGAAGACCTCAAGTGACTTTTTGCCATCTAGGCTGGCACGGAAAAGGACATGTGGTGATGCACCTGTGTGGCACGGGGAATGCCCTCTGCCTCCCAGAGCATCACATCAGGAACCCAGTGAGAGAGTCACAACGTGAAGGGCACCCTAAGCACTCCTGCAGGCGGCTGATTAAGAATAGCAAGGTGCAGACTGGGCAGCTTGCAATATACCCCGTGGAACCAGCGGGTGACATTGGCCCACACTTCTTGGGGGTCTGAGGGTCATAGCAGCAGCAGATGAGGACCATTAGCTGCATATGCTGGCCCTCCAGGCAACCAGGAAGACAGGGGCAGTACCCAACAGGGAAACCCTGGAGGAGTCTCCAGCAAAAGAGGAAACTTCAGCTGAGACCTAAGATGCAGGCTGGGTGCCACATTTTTAGGTGGCCCATGTCCTTCCTTAGGAGTTGAACGCTCCCAGCATCCCTTGTGAGTACACCATTGCACCTCCCACAGAATGCCACAATGCTCTGTGAACAGATGCATGTCCCTGGGCAGCCCACACTGTGCTCAGCACTTGGGGAAGGACAAGAAGGCAAACATGGGTCTGAAATTCTTTAACCTGAGAGGCGGTTTCCTCATCTACAAAACAAGGTGGCCCCATGGCAGGTCACTGGGAGGATGAAGATGGCGTGGTATGTGTGCCCCTCCTAACAGAAAGCCTGGCACACGCAGATGCTCATTTCCACCCCGATGGCCGCCAGCAGCCACCTCCATAGATCTGTCTTGGGGTAGAGCAAGAGTCACCAATAAGTGGCCAGCCATTAACTTTAAAAAAAAAAAATCAAATAATTGTCTGTTGAACTTTGAAAAAAAACACTGATTTATATTAGATGGTGTTCAGGAAGCTGAAATATTTTTAAATGTACTTGTCCCTCTGTAACTGCAGGGGATTGCTACTTATTTGAAAGTGACAATGAAACGGTTAAAAATAAACTAGAAGGTAACTTATTAAGCCCAGAAACGTATGCAAGCAAGACAGTATTTTGACAGATGACAGAAAAAAATACTCCTTCATAATTTAGATGAAGATAAACAAGCTCCTCACGTTAGGAAAATTCTGCTTCAATTTCAACATGCTGTAGCTTTTCCAATCCACTGCTTGTAGTTATCCATCTCTACAAGCTGGAAGAGATCCTTTAACCTTTAGACCAGCTCCGCCTTGAAAATTCCCTCTGAGCAGTGTACTGTTTATGTATGTTGTGTTTTCTCAGCCAAGGCAGGGTGATTCCTGCTCCAGCATCCTTTCCTTTCCAGCATCCATGGGCATCTTTGCCAAGAGACCCTCTCCTCTGAGGCTGTACCACAAAGGGAGGGGTGTCCGGTTCTTTTATCTATAAAGCCATTCATTTACTCAGGTTCTACGTTGCTTCCATTCTAAGGTGTTTTCAAAATGCTTAGCAGGGAGTTCTGACACTGGGGATACTTCTCATTCCAGTTTGCACTTATGTATAAATCTCTAACTTCTAGCTTAATTACATTTGCACAAAGCAGAGAGAGCAGGGGCCCCTCTGACTCAAGGTCCTACCCGGGATGCTGCCTGCCGTTGACAGGGGGCCTCATCCCCCTGCCCCGTCTCTTCTTGCAGGACTGGTCAAAGTCCCATCTCTTTTCATGGGAAAGTTTTTGGGTAGAGCCTTTTAAAGAGTTTTTCAACCTGACAGCTTTTCTAAACCCCTCTCGTTTCTATGAAATTTGAGGTCTTTAAAAAATCTTCCTTGGGCTTCTCATCCTGCTTTTTCCATCCAGCTTTAATCAACTGAGGACCTCACTGATAATGAATCAACTCTTATCCATCAGAGACCCCTGGATTATAATTCCTAACGTTATTCTAAATCCCTCTGCAAATGTTTCCCTATTCAGCCAGCTCTTGAAAAATGTCACAACAGCTCTCAGCTCAATGTAAGACCAGGGCTTCAGACCAACAGCGAAGGCTCCCGTTCTGAAGCTTTGACTGGAAGAGGCGGCTGAGTCTAGGGAGTTTCTGGCTCGTCAGGGGGGAAGGAAGTAGATCAAAGAGGGAGACAGGAACACACACAAAATGGAAGACGGTTTGGGAAGGAAATAGTAGGCTGTTAGGCTCACGTTCTGAAAGACACAATTTCAATATTTTCCAGTTTTTTCTTTTGCCTTAGTCATAGAATCTCTCAAGAAAGAGATCTTGGATGTAAACTTTTTTGATGCTTTCTCATACTAATTAAATAGTACAGACTATGTAAGTTTGAAATTTTGCTCCGTTTTTCTTCAAAGACGTCTCTGCAACTCCCCTGATCATATCAAAAGTTTCACAAACCTCCTAGTGAAAGCATGCCGTCTAGAAAGATAAGCCCACAAACCGGCATGGTAACGTAAACACATTATTCATGACGCAGGGGGCCAGCCTGGGCTTTAGGCTGAGAGAAATGCATGGAGTCTAGGAATGTTCTGTCAAAAACACGCCCCAGGCCCCACAACCTAACAGACACATGTAGAGGCCAACTGAAAACTGCAGACCCCCAACAAGGCTTGTGACCCCAGAACCCAGAGAGGCCTGCAGAGGCCGGATCTCTGAGACCAGACTCGACCTCCCCCCAAAGGAGGCAACACTAGGGTAAGTTCTGCAGCGATGCTGACGGCTGACCTGGGGCAGAGTGTCTTCAAAGAGTGCTGGTCTCACAAGAAAATGTCAGAACTTCCCAGCCCCTGGAGCTGGCTCAAGGAACAGGTTCCTCTCACGGTCCCTTCTAGGAGGGAACAATAAAAATGACAGGGACGGACCGGGCATGGTGGCTCAAGCCTGTAATCCCAGCACTTTGGGAGGCTGAGGCAGGTGGATCACGAGGTCAAGAGATCGAGACCATCTTGGTCAACATGGTGAAACCCCGTGTCTACTAAAAAAAAATACAAAAAATTAGCTGGGCATGGTGGCACGTGCCTGTAATCCCATCTACTCGGGAGGCTGAGGCAGGAGAATTGCCTGAACCCGGGAGGCGGAGGTTGCGGTGAGCCGAGATCGCTCCATTGCACTCCAGCCTGGGTAACGAGAGCGAAACTCCGTCTCAAAAAAAAAAAATGACAGGGACTGGCAGCAGCAAACCGGAGGGGGAATAACAAGTTGCAGGTACTTGGGAGGCTGAGGCGGGAGCGTCACTTGAGCCTGCAGATTGAGGCTGCAGTGAGCCGTGATTGCGTCACTGCACCCCAGCCTGAGTGACAGAGTCAGACCCTGTCTTTAAAAACAAAACCCCTGTCTCTCATGAGTTTGGTGCTCTAAGTCTGAGGGTCGGGGGAAGATCTGCTCCCAGCCTCCTTCCTCCAACAGCAGCTTGGTTAGGTGCCCTGACTGCTGAAGCCACTTGGGGCCTTGTTCTGCTACAAAGCCTGCTGAATCTTGCTTTCCTTGTCTAATAAGTGGGAATGATGATAATGTCTTGCAGCATTGTGAAAATAGAGTAAAATAGTGTATCCAGTGCAAAAGCAGACTGGCTTTCTCTCTCGGCAGTGACTTGGGCGGCGGCTATGATGGACGACTTCCTGAGGGAGGGTGCTCTCACGGCTCTGCCTGGCTCAGGGGTGGAATGGGACGTGGCCTGGCACAGGGTAAAGGACAGGCTTTGGACGTGGAACAGTGCAGGTTCACATCCTGGTTTTGTCCCCCACAAGCTACAAACGTGGACCATTGGTATCTCACTTAGCTCACCATCAATGCACCATTTCTGGAATGGAGATGATTCCGCCCCTCTAGTGAGAGTCTAGTAAGAACAAAATAAGGCTGCAGATTGAAAGCTCTGAGCAGTTGTTGTGTAGGAGATGGTGTCCTGTCATCACTGGAGTGATTCAGCTACTTCCTGCCAGGCCGGAAGTCGGTACAGTGACCGCTCCCCGTGTGGCCTCCCTGACCTCGTGGTGGATGGCGCAGTACCTGCCTCCCTCCCCAGCTCTTGGCTCCCCCACAGGGGCCACACTGGGCCATGGGCCGTGGGCACCGAGCACTGGGGGCGCAAAGCAGGGGCTGGGGAAGCCATGTCGGTGCTCAGAGGTCTATCTGTGACCGTGTGAGGAGGGAAGAAACCACACCCTGCTCTATTCCCAGACAAAACTTTGCAAAAACGTCTCTTGAAGTCTGAGATATGAGGGGAAGGTATTTAACTTCTCTCAGCTTCCCTTTCTGTATCACCACGATGAGGATGAAGTGTGTAGCTCAGAGGTGTTTGCCATAGTCTGAGCCAGCTGCTCCTATGCATGTACAACAAAAGCTTACTCAACAGGACTCTGCAAGCCCCGTGTCCACCTGCATTCCCTCGTAGGTCTCAGGCTGAAGTGTACACACGTGTGTCTTCACGGTCAGCCCAACGTGCATGGGGGAAGCCCCTCTTGGCAGAGGCACATCCTCTCATCCTTGTGACCTGGCTCTGGTACATGCTGACAACGGAGAAAGCAGCTCTCAAGTGCTTTCCTCAGCCTCTCCTCAAGTGACGCTCCTGCCTCAGCCTCCCAAGCAGTTGCAACTACAGACATTGGCCACCATGCCCAGCTAATTTTTTTTTCCTCTTTGTGAAGATGGGTCTCACTGCATTGCCCAGGTCTCAAACTTCTGAGCTCAGGTGATCTGCCTGCCCTGGCCTCTCAAAGTGCTGGAATTACAGGTGTGGGATGTAGCTCCCAGCCAGGTGACAGGGTTTCAAGATCCTTCTTGAGCCCATAAACTAGCTCATCTTGTCTGCTGGAATTCGTTGTTACGCACCGTTCGAAACTTCCTTAAGCGCTTTTGTTCGTGCACCGTTTTTCTCACCAAAAAAAGGAAAACTAATTCCTCAACACTCTCTTCCATTTCTCCCCTTCCCAGAAGCTGTCCAAATGCTAAATTCTTGAGAGCATTTTAAATTGTGTTGACCTGTAAGTTGCCCTCAAAAACCTCCACTGTATGCTGAAGCAGTGGGTGAGGAAAAGATTGGGCTTTGTGAACTAAAGCCCCTAATTTTTAATTTCCGTCCTGGTCTAGAGGGAGCACAGCCAGGTCACAGCATAAGGACAGGATTGGGACATGGTGTCTGCATGGGTCTCTTTAGAGGAGGCACTCAGATTATAGGTGAGAAGATGTTACAGGGAATGCTTTTCTTATGCAGACTGCAAACTTGTTACTACTTTATGTAATCTACCACTCTATTTATTAAACTTTGTTCTCCCTGCCCTCTTGTTGTTTCTGATCTTTCTTCAGTAGGATGTTAATTCAGTGGTTAGCTGGACTCCAGGTATTGCTGGAAGAGTCATAAAATCTACCTCTAATAATGAAAACCCATTCCCGTTACGACCCAAGTATGCCTTCCCTCAAGTGAGTTGGAAACTGTGTATTCATTTGTTTGTTCCCGGCAAACTAGAGGATTGCACAAGCATGATTTTTCCCTCGCTCCCTTCCCTGATTTAATTCACTTATGGAGGGGAGGCAAGGAATGAAAATGAACCCACAAACAGAGTAGGAAAAAAAGTTTTGTGCCTCAGTGAGGAAATGTTGCATTGTCCACAGCACACTCTTCCAGATGGTCTGATTTTTACCTTGTTCATTGTCACTGGGCTCTTTTGCACCTCTTAGTAAACAGCAGGCAAGGGATAGATGTGCAAACTTGTGTTCTGTGGAATCTCGGCTGACTTCGGGATTCCTGTGAAAAGTCAGCATCGCCGCCATTTGCAATTCAGTTCATTGACTCCACGTAGAGCTGTGCTTTTTTACTTTCCTTTGGACTGCTTTTAGCGGCTGGTTCCCTCGCTGGTTACAAGTAAAATAAAATCTTCCTGTGTTTGTTTTGTATGGAGATGAGAATCACACTTTCACTTTCTGAAAATTATCTTTTAACAGAGATACACCCAGAAAGTGGCCTACCTTTGACAAGCACTGTAAGGCAGAGCTGATGTGATGTTGGTCCTCTCACGTGGGCTTTCCAAATTCTTCTGAGTGCCCCTTGGTCTGACCTAACTGAGCTGCTTATCACACCACTTTCACATCATGTTTTCTAAATTTTACTTTAAGTTCAGGGACACATGTGCAGAACGTGCAGGTTTGTTACACAGGTATGCATGTGCCATGGTGGTTTGCTGCACCCATCAACCCATCGTCTAGGTTAAGTCCTGCATGCATTAGGTATTTATCCTAATGCTTTCCCTTCCCTTGCCCCACTCCCCAACAGGCCCCAGTATGTGATGTTCCCCTCCCTGTGTCCATGTGTTCCTATTGTTCAACTCCCACTTATGAGTGAGAACATGTGTTGTTTGGTTTTCTGTTCCTGTGTCAATTAGCTGAGAATGACAGTTTCCAGCTTCATCCATGTTCCTGCAAGGAACATGAATTCAACCTTTTTTATGGCTGCATAGTATTCCATGGTGTACATGTGCCACATTTTCTTTATCCAGTCTATCATTGATGGGCATTTGGGTTGGTTCCAAGTCTTTGCCATTGTAAATAATGCTGCAATAAACATATGTATGCATGTGTCTTTATAACAGAATGATTCATAATCCTTTGGGTATACACCCAGTAATGGGATTGCTGGGTCAATTTCTGGTTCTAGATCCTTGAGGAATCTCCACACTGTCTTCCACAATGGCTGAATTAATTTACACTCCCACCAACAGTGTAAAAGCGTTCCTATTTATCCATGTCCTTGTCAGCATCTGTTATTTCCTCATTTTTAATGATCACCATTCTAACTGTTTTAATGATCACCATTCTAACTGGCATGACATGATATCTCACTGTGGTTTTGATTTGCATTTCTCTAATGACCAGTGACAATGAGCTTTTTTTCATGTTTGTTGACTGCATAAATGCCTTCTTTTAAGAATTGTCTGTTCATGTACTTTGCCCACTTTTTGATAGGGTTGTTGGTTTTTTTGCTCTTAAATTTGTTTAAGTTCCTTGTAGATTCTGGATATTAGACCTTTGTCAGATAGGTAGACTGCAAAATGTTTCTCCCATGCTGTAGGTTACCCATCCATTCTGATGATAGTTTCTTTTGCCATGCAGAAGCTCTTTAGTTTAATTAGATCTCATTTGTCAATTTTGGCTTTTGTTGAAATTGCTTTTGCTGTGTTAGTCATGAAGTCTTTGCCCATGCCTATGTCCTGAATGGTTTTGCCTAGGTTTTCTTTCAGGGTTTTTATCGTTTTAGGTCTCATGTTTAAGTCTTTAATCCATCTTGAGTTAATTTTTGTATAAGATGTAAGGAAGAGGTCCAGTTTTTGTTTTTTGCATATGGCTAGCCAGTTTTCCTGGCACCATTTATTAAATAGGAAATCCTTTCCCCATTGCTTGTTTTTGTCAGATTTGTCAAAGATCAGAAGGTTGTTCATAACATAACATGTTATGTTATTTCTGAGGCCTCTGCTCTGTTCCATTGGTCTACATATCTGTTTTGGTACCAATACCATGCTGTTTTGGTTACTGTAGCCTTGTAGTATACTTTGAAGTCAGGTAGCATGATGCCTCCAGCTTCATTCTTTTTGCTTAGGATTATCTTGGCTACATGTGCCCTCTTTTGGTTCCATATGAAATTTAAAGTAGTTTCTTCTAATTCTGTGAAGAAAGTCAATGATAGCTTGATGAGGACAGCACTGACTCTATAAATTACTTTGGGCAGTGTAGCCATTTTCACAATATTGATTCTTCCTATCCATGAGCATGAAATTTTTTTTCCATTTGTTTCACTTTCACATCATTTGATACCTATTTGTGAGTGACTTTTTCTTGAATATCTTGTGCACTTCCTAAATTAATTGCCATGTGTAAGCACTTGCAGGATGGAATGTGCATGAGCACACTGGCCTGTAGAGTATCCCATCAGGATGACAAAACTATAGAATTAATGGCCTTAGTTTTTCCAGTGGAAGAGAAAAAAGGCAGGTAAGAAAACATTTTTAAAGGTGTTTAGAAAGTTGTGCAAACAAGACATAATTTTAGTGTTAGGTTTTTGAGTAATGTCTTATTCTGAATCCTCTTTCCATAATAACATGGAAATAACTCCATAGGTGAAAAGGTCTCCAGTGCTTTTCAAAAGAAAATACAGCTATAGAGATAAAGCCTAAAGACCTTAATAAATACATTTAGGGCATCATATTATTGAAGGATTTTTAGGTAGATTCGGCATCTCACTGCAGTACAAAGAACATTAATTTTAAGCAATTTTAAGTCTGATAGTTCAGAGATCTAATTGGCTTAAGTGTTTTTTGTAGAATAAATGAAATACGCTATTGAAATGATTGAAGAGTAAGACAGAAATTAGTTGACGGGTCATTGACTCCCGCATTGTATGACCAAAAATCTCACTGACTCCCTTTAAGACATTTGCATAACTAAAAACTATTATTAAAATAAAAACTAGGGAAGAAAAGATTATATCTTAAACACTTTATAGCAGATAGCAGTAGGGATAATTCCTAACATAAACAACTAACATTTCTTCAGTTATTTCCCTGAATGGCAAAAAGGACTTTTATTCTCAACTTTTAAAAAGTAGGTTTTTGTAAACAGGAATCCTTTTTGAAACAATACACTGAAATTAGTGACAAATTTATGGTAAGTCTTCTCCAAACATCCATATTGTCAGGAAACCCTTTGGCAAGAAAATACGTGTAAAACGAACACCTTTGCAGAGCTGGCCCCACACCCGGTGCCTACATGTCATTAAATTGACACAAAAATGTCATCAAGAAGCAAAGCAAACCACCAAGAAAGTTGTTTCTGTCACTATTAAAAATGCCTGGGTACTAAATAAGCCAGCAGGGGAACAAAGTTCAAACAGACCCCAAGAGGGGACAATCCACAAATCAGTAAGCTATGCGAGTTGTTTTTCTAACCAGATTGCTCACTCCCAAGGGCAGAGTGATTGTGTGCTACTGCACTGCTTCATAAAATATGAAATAACCTTAATTAGAGAATATTACAATTAAACAGGGTATTGCATCCTGTGTTCTCCCTCTGATATTTTATCCTCACTGTGCAATCCTTCCCTCTCTAAATGAACATGCCAAGCTTTTCCCAAATTTCCCCAACAGCCAGACACCTAAGCTAAGTCCCAGTCTGAGAGCAAAGAGAGACACTGCTCTCTTCACATCACAAGAACCTCCAAGAGAAGGAATAACCCTGGGAACAGCATATGGGATGTGAAAAATGGAGAAAAGCCTCAACGTCATCAGTGCCCTGCATTACCATGTGGGATTATTCTTCACCTAGCAGTGATACAGCCCTCCTGCGCCTGCGTGGCCACTCACTGTCCAGCTGTGAGCATCAGACTCCGGACACTCACCTCTGAGGCCAGCAGACACAGGGCGCCCAGGGACACACTGGGCAACACTAGGGTACGGGAGGTGAAATTAGAACTTGTATTTATATGCATGTTTACTAAAATTAAAAAGTAGAGCTTTATTAATAATAAATGATGTGGATATGAATAATACATATATAACACTTTTGATACAAATTTTTATAATAATATGTAACATTTATGGAGCACATTTATTACAAATACTTCACGTGGGTGAATTTGCTGAAATCTCACAGCAGCCCTGTGGATGAGATGGTCACATGACTTACTGTCCAATCCAAAGTTTCAAGGGAGTAAGAGGGGCCCACTATTAATTACTGCACCATGGCAGCAGGTATAAATCTGGAGCAGCTCAGGACACTGGCATGAAGCTCACCCTGGCCCTGAACAGAGGATGCACTGGCCAAGGTCACAGTACAAGGCCATGGTACAGACTGAATGGAGCCCAGGAGGTCAGAATTCAGGGCTGGGCTTATAGCCATACTGCTTCACTGCATGATAGAAAACCCAATAAATCACTGGGTGACTTTTCCGATAAGGGGCTGAGATAGAAGCCATATGGAAGAACAAGATGGGTAGCTCCCTTCCCTCTGCTCCTGCTCCCCCAACTAAGCAAAACTGCAAACCCATGATGGCACATACAGCAAGTCCAGGAGGACTCTGGGAGGAGGGGACGGCAGGTGTGTTCAAGACCCAAGAGGAGCAGCACAGTGCCAGGCCTCAGTCCCCAGCAGGAAGGCCACCAGGCATGGTCTCAGCCCAGCACCAGCAGATCCTCAGACGGCTCATCCTCCAGATGGAGCAGAGTTTCTCCAACAGCACTGGGGCACCACTGGCAGGGGCCCATCAGAGCCCACCAGAAATCAGTGGCTGGATGGTAGGACACCTTACCACTGGGCCTGAGACACATTTTCCTGCTGAGACACACAGGAGTGAGAGATGGAACCAGAGAAGGGGCCTGCACAGTAAGCAGCTGCTCAGACAGAATCTGTTGCCCATGGCCTGGGGCTCTCCTACCCTGACCAGAGGCGCCTGAGCCACCCAGGACACAGTCACATAGATTCTGCCACATCCTTCTCCCACCAAGAGCCTCCTGGGAAGCGTTTCCCACTCCATAGGTCACACCAACAGGGACCAGTGGGAGCCCCCAGGGAACCAGAAAAAATAAGCAGACCAAACAACACAGCGAAGACTCTGAAAATTAAGCTGCCATTGGAACCACAGTCCACAAAAATAGTCCAAGATTTATGTGCTGAGCCTAGAAAATCTTTTATTCCTGCTAAAATATAAGACTTGGGACAAGCATGGCGGCTCACATTTGTAATCCCAGCCATTTTGGAGGCCGAGGGACTTGGATCACCTGAGGTCAGAAGTTCAAAACCAGCCTGTCCAACATGGTGAAACCCCATCTCTAGTAAAAATATACAAATTAGCCAGCCATGGTAGTGCAAATCTGTAATCCCAGTTACTCAGGAGACTGAGGCAGGTGAATTGTTTGAACCTGGGAAGCAGAGGTTGCAGTGAGCTGAGATAGCGCCACTGCACTCCAGCTTGGGTGACAGAGAGAGACTCTGTCTCAAATAATACTAATAATATTTAAATAGAGCTCAGAGACTTTTAACATAGTAGACAAAATGCTCAGCATACAACTGAAAATCACCTGTAATATCAAGAACTAAAAGATTCACAACTTGAATTTTAAAACCCAATAAACTGATATCAACAGTGATATTAATCCATATTTGGAGTGATCTGACAAGAACATAAAAGCAATAGTGATTCAAATGTTTCAACAACCAATTAAAAATGTTATGGAAACAAAAAAAAAAGTAAATCTCAAGAAACTTATAAAAAGGAACCGAATGGAGACCAGGCATGGTGGCTCACGCCTGTAATCCCAGCACTTTGGGAGGCTGAGGTGGACAAATCGCAAGGTCAGGAGTTGAAGACCAGCCTGGGCAATACGGTGAAATCTGTCTCTACTAAAAATACAAAAATTAGCCAGGCATGGTGGTGGGCACCTATAATCCAAGTTACTCAGGAGGCTGAGGCAGGAGAATAGCTTAAACCTGGGAGGCAGAGGTTGCAGGGAGCCGAGATCATGCCACCACACTCCAGCCTGGGTGACAGAGTGAGACTCTGTCTCAAAAAAAAAAAAAATTGCCTGCTGGGCTCAACAGTAGAGCAGAGATGAAGAGCATACCCACAGTGAACATTAGGGCAGAACAACAGAGTTCACTCCATATGAACAACAGAGATAAAACATATATATTTTTTAAAAATGAATACAGCCTCCCACACTGACCTCTGAGAATAAGAACCAACATTCAAATCACTGGAGTCTCAAAAAAAGAAGAAGAAGAAGGGGGTGCTGAATGAAAGTGTGTTTAAAGAAATAATAACCAAAAACCACAAATCTGTCAAGAACACATCAACCTATAGATCCAAAAAGCTAAACAAACCCTAAACAGTATTTTTTCAGTGCTGAGAGAAAAGAATGGTCAGCCATGGATTCTATATCTAGCTGAGCTAGCCTTCAGGAGGGAAGGAGAAATAAAAACATTCCCAGACACAGAAAACTAAATAATTTGTCATAAGCAGGCCAATCCTTAAATATTATATAGATGAAGTACTTCAAACACAAGGAAAATGATAAAAGAAAAAAATTTTGAGAATCAGGAAGATGAAAGAAACAAGAAAGAGAACATATGGATGCATACAATGGACTATCCTTTTCATCATAAGTTTTATAAATTATAGAATCAAATATAATAGTACCTTCTGATTCATAATAAAATTGTATTTAAAGGGGAAAGATAAAAAGACCTAAAGAGAAGTGAGTTTTCCACACACAGCTGAAAATGGTAAAATATCGATACCAATCAACTTTTGTAAGTCATATACATATATTGTAAAACCCAGAGAAACTATGACAAAAACTATACAAAGGGACACATTAAACACTAAAAATAAATCAGGTTGGAATTTTAAAACAACATTCAAGTGATCCTGAGAAAAGGATCAAGCACCTGAGGAAACAATAATAAAATACCACTTTTAAGTACTAACAGAGCAATAATCACCTTAAATATACATTGTCTAAAGCAAAAGGTAGACATTAGCAGAATGCATAAACATGACCCAATTATATGCTGCTTACAAAAAAGTATTTTACACAAGCTGGCTGGAAAGCAAAAGGATGAAAACAGCTAAGCTATATAAACATGAAATTTTTTAAAGATGAATGCTAGTTATACTAATATCTCATAAAGTAGACTTCACAGCAAAGAAAATTCTTAGAAACAAGGAAGGATAGTCTATATGGACAAAAAGATAACTCATCAGAAAGAAATATTTATCTTAATTGTGTATGTAACAAGCAATAGAACCTCGAAATACATGAAGTACCAACAGATGGAACTGAAAGATGAAATATACAAATAGAAAATTATAGTTGATTGCTTTAACAGCCCCTCCTCAACAATGGATAGTGCTACTAGGCAGAAACTCAACCAAGATACATGGGACTGAGCAATAAAGTCAACCAATAGGCTCTAACTGGCATACGTAGAATAAGCTACATAGCAATACAACACAAATGTTTCTCAAGTGTACGTGGTACATTTACCAAGACAGTCCATATGTTTGGGCAATGAAACAAACATCAACAAATAGAAAAGAATTAAAATCATACAGAATATCTTTTCTGACCACAATACAATCCAACTAGAAACCAACAACAAAGAGACAAGAGGAAAACCTCCAAACAACTTTTAAAATAATATATGGGCTATAAATAAAGTCTTAAAGAGATATTTTTTAAAGCATAGAACAGGATAAAAACAGAAATCCCTATATATCAAAAGATGTGGCATGTAAATAAAGCAATAATAAGAAGGAAATTTATAACACTAAATGCTTACATTAGAAATAAGGAAAGATTTGTATTCTCTCCTCAAGAAACTAGAGGGAAAAAAAGAGCAAAAAGCAATCTAGAGGAACCAAAAAGAAGAATATAACAGAGCAGAAATCAATAAAATTGAAAATAGGAAAACAATGGGTAAAATCAATGCAACAAAAAACTAGTTACATGAAAAAAGTTAATAAAATTGATAAGCCCATAGTAAGACTGACAAAAATAAAGAGTGAAAACACAAATCACAACTATTAAGAATGAAATAAAAGTCTGGGCATAGGGGCTTACACCTGTAATCTTAGCACTTTGGAAGACCAAGGTAGGTGGATTGCTTGAGCCTGGGATTTCAAGACCAGCCTGGGCAACATGGCAAATCCCCATCTCTAGATAAACTACAAAAAATAGCCAGGCATGGTGGCTTGAGCCTATAGTCCAGCAGCTCAGGAGGCTGAGGTGGGAGGATTGCTTGAGCCCAGGAGGTCAAGGCTGCAGTGAGCTGCACCACTGCACTCCAGCCTGGGAGAGAAAGTAAGACCCTGTCTCCCAACAAAAGAAAAAAAAAAAAAAAAAAAGAATGAGATAAAAGATACCACTTCAGAACATCAGATCCTGCAGTCATTAAAAAGGTAACAAGGGAATACTGTGAGCAAATTTATACTCACAAATTCTCCAACTTACAAGAAATGAACCAATTCCTTGAAAACCACAAAGTACCAAAACTCAACCAGGACAAAATAGACAATCTGATTAGTCCTATAACCAATAAAGACATTGGTCAATACAAAAAATTAGCTGGGCATGGTGGCAGGTGCCTGCATGCCTGTAATCCCAGCTACTCAGGAGGCTGAGGCAGGAGAATTGCCTGAACCCAGGAGGCGGAGGTTGCGGTGAGCCGAGATCGCGCCATTGCACTCCAGCCTGGGTAACAAAAAAATCTCAAAAAAAAAAATTTAGCTAATAACTAAAAAGATGCCTAAAACAGCAATCCCCAGAACAGATGGTTTTACTAAAGAATTCTACCAAACATTTAAAGAAAGATTGAAATGAATCTTACACAATTTCTTCCAGGTAATGAAAAAGGAAGAAATACTGCCAAATTATTTATTAATGCTAGTATTACTCTGAAACCAAAACCACACAAAGAGAATGAAAAAAAATGAAAACTGTGAATCAATATATTCAATATACTTAAATGCAAAAATCCTTAACAAAATATTAGCAAATCAAACTCAAACAACATATAAAAAGAATTATACACCATGACCAAGTGGAATTATTCCAGGTATGCAAGCTTGTTAAGCATTTGGAAATTGGTCAATGTATTCCACCATAACAATAAGCAAATAAGAAAAATCATATTAATTGATGTAAGAAAAGCCTTTGATAAAATCCCACACTCGTGAATGATAAAAATAGACATTAGAAACAGAAGAAAATTATACCAACTTGATAAAAAGTGTCTAGCATCTACAAAAAACAACCACCTACAGCCAACATAAACTTAATAGTAAAAGACCGAATGTGTTCCCTCTAAGATTAGGAACAACATAAGGCTCTACCACTGTTATTTAACATAGTACTAGAAGTTCTAGCCACTGAAAAAGCAAGAAAAAGAAATAAAAGGCAGGCATACTAGAAAGGAAGAAATAAACATTGTCTGCATTTGCAGACATTAGGATTGCCTAAGGGTAATATCCCCAAAAAATTTACAAAGAATATATCTAGAGTAAGAAATAAGTTCAACAAGGTCACAGGACACAAGATCAATTGCATTTCTCTGTACTAACAATGAACATATGGTGACTGGAATTAAAAACATTTTACCACTTAAAAGCACACCAAAGAAAATGATATACTTAGATATACACTTGGCGAAGCTTGAACAGAAACTCTGTACTGTATATTACACAAGGCTGATGAAAGAAATAAAAGAAGATGTAAATAAATGCTGAGGCATACCATGTTCATGGATTGAAAAAAATCAATATTAGTAATGATGTCAAGTCTCCCCAAATAGGCCTATAGGTTAAATGCAATTTCTATCAAAACGCAGCAAAGATTTTTTTGTAGATACAGACAAGCTTATTATAAAACTTATGTAGAAAGGCAAAGGTAAAATAATCTTGAAAAAGAATAAAGTAAGAGGAAACAGTCTACCTAATATCAAGTCTTATAGCTGTGATAATCAAGACAGTACAGTACTGCTGAAGGGACAGACACATAGACTAATGGAACGTAATAGAGAACCCAGAAATAAAACCAGGCAAATGCTCTCTATTGATTCTTTTTTACAAAGGTGTGAAAGTAATTCAATGAAGAGAGGCTAGCAGCCTTTTCACAAAATGGTACTGATACAACTGGACATCTAGAGACAAAAAAAAAAGAAATCTAAACCTAAATCTCTTATACAAAAATTAATTCAGACCAAGTCATAGGCATATGTGTAAAATGTACAACTATGGACTTTTAGAAAAAGACTTAGGAGAAAAGCTATGGGATCTCAAGTTGGGTGAAGCATTCTTAGACTTGAAATCAAAAGCACATTCATCAAAGGAATATTGATAACTTTGATATCATTAAAATTAAAAGTGGCTGGGCGTGGTGGCTCATGCCTGTAATCCCAGCACTCTGGGAGGCTGAGGCAGGCGGATCATGAGGTCAGGAAATCAAGACCGTCCTGGCCAACATGGTGAAACCCCTTCTGTCCTAAAATACGAAAATTAGCTGGGCATGGTGGCACATGCCTGTAATCCCAGCTACTCAGGAGGCTGAGATAGGAGAATCACTTGAACGAGAGAGTGGGAAGTTGCAATGAGCTGAGATTGAGCCACCTCACTCCAGCTTGGCAACAGAGCAATACTGTCTCAAAAAAAATAAAAGCTTTTTTGCTTGTAAGAGCCTGTGTGCAGAGTATAAAAAGACAAGCTATAGACTGGGAGAAAGTATTAGCAAGCCAATCTGACAAAGGACTAGTAGTACCTAGAGCATATAAAGAACTTTCAAAACTCAACATTTTAAAATTCAATTTGAAAATAAGTAAAAGACATAAAGAGGTATTTTACCGGAGAGGATATACACATGGCAAATAAGCATCTGAGAAAATGTTCACCATCATTAATCATTAGGGAAATAAAAATTAAAACACAACAATGATACTGCTATACACTTACCAGAACGGCTACAATGATAAAAAGAGACAGTACCAGCACTGACAAGGATACAGAGAAACTGGGTCACTTACACATTGCTGGTGGGAACGTAAAGTACAACCGCCACTCTGGAAAGCAGTTTGGTAATTTCTAATAAAATTAAACGTTAAGCTGTCATATAACTCACCAATGTTCTTTTAGACAGTTATCTTGGAGAAACGAAAAGGATATTCACACAACAATCTACACACAAAATTTGTAGCAGCTGCATTTGTAATAGCAACAAGTGGGAATCCGCCTGGATGTCCTTCCACTGGCGAGTGGCTAAAGAAACTGTGATCCAGACAACCCCTGGGACACTCCTCAGCAACAGAAGGAACCCACTGCTACATGCGACAACTTGGATGGATCTCCAGGAAATCATGCTGAGCAAAAAAAAAAAAGGCAATCCCAAAAGGTTACACTGTGGGATTCTCTCAATGTAACATTTTTGATATGGCTAAATTTTGGTGGCAAGGATTACAAAAGGAAGGGTAGGGAAGGCACAGGCGGAGTGGAAGTGGATGTGGCCTTTCATCAAACAGTTACAGGGAGAGCCTGCGAAGCTGGAACCATTTTCGTGACTGAAGCGGTGTGTGTAGGACGTCACACATGCGATACAATTGCACAGAACAAATAAGCACACACATAAATGAGTAAGACTGAAGAAGGTGCGTGCATTGTGTCAATTTCAATATCCCACTTGTGACATTGTGCAAAATGCTACCATTGGAAGAAACTGGGTAAAGAGCACATGGGCTCTCTCTACGTTACTCCTCACAACTATGTGTGGCTCTACGAATATCTCAATAAAAATTTCAAGCAAAGAAAAAAAAAATCATGGATATTTAGCTGGGTCAGTGGTCTGAGCTGGGCTCAGGTTTGCCACACACACATGCACACACACGCCCCTCATCCCCATGGCGCCAACAGGTTCTTGCTGGCCCGGGTGCAAAGCAGGATGATGTGATTAGGACAGCAGCAGCAGGCACGCTTCTCCTGTTCATCTCATGGAGGAGGGGATGCTCAGAGTGAACTTACTGTCCACTCAAAAGCCAGGGCCCACGGTCTCACACAAGGTTTGCCGACGGAACACAGGGCTTGAAATCACCAGGCTCCCAGCAAATGCAAGGGCATGTGCAGAATAGATGTTGAAGAGCTCTCTTTAAGGACAAGAGATTAAATGTCTTTATATTCCTTGTGTCTGTGGGAATATAGATGGGAAGAAAAAGGACAAAAAACACAATCAAACTGTATAGTGGAAAGCCTCTTTTACAAGCATTTACCAAGCAACTTAAGTCACAGGCACTGGTTTGGGCTCCCAGATGCATTCTGTCAATTAACCTCAAGTAATTTGAAGAAATAGATGCTGCTCTCCCCATGTTGGAGATGAGGACACTGAGGTTCAGAGTGGCTCAGCAACAGAGTAGCCAAGCTTGTCTCCCATGTGGCATATTAAGAATTCTCAGTTCAGAACCTGCTACCTGTTTACATGGTATCTGTTTAAAAATCCAGTGGGAAAAGCTGGGGACAATTGTTTCAAACTGAAGCATCCCGCATTGCTGACCAGTTCTCCGGGAGCTAGAACACTATGGTGATCCCAGGTCACTGAAAAGTCCTACATCCTAGCATCTCAGCACACGAAGGGAGCTCAGAGTCAATCCTACATTTGCCTTTGCCTTTGCCTTTGCAGGCACGGGGGAAGCGGGGAATCGCTCTAAACCTCATCTTAACTGGTTTTGGCCCCTTCTTATCAAACCACCAAGCAGATCTGCTAACAGCCAATTTGCTGAGTCAGACCCTGGTTCTCTCCGTCGGTCCTGGCCCACCTTCTGGCAAATTCATCAAAATACAGTGTGTGGGATGAAAAAGTGTTCCCTATTAACCAATTCATGGTGATTAGTCTCCCAACATAAATAAGAGTTGGCTTTAACGACCCCTTCCTTAACACAGAATTGATTGCGAAGTTCAGTGATGAACCCAGTTCTTCTAACAGAAAAGTGCTCCTGAAGTCCAGCCATTTTCTGTGGCAGAAGGTTGAAAACATTGTGACAATCTCCCCAGAAAGCTGCCCTCCTGAAATCTTACACCAGCAGCCCAGAGCTTCCCCCAAGCCTGCTCGTATCCTGCATATTGGCCAACGTCTGCCCTCAGACATGCACACACGGCCTCCTGATTTCCATTAAAAGACTTCTGCAAACCTCGTCCCTACTTGAGGCTTAGGGAAGCTCTGCCAGTATCTGAGGATGACTCCGCCGGTTGAAATTTTCTAGACGCGACGGTTTAAATGGCTTGTGACTGAACTGGAAACACATCTACATTTCATTTTAATTATTGGTGATGACAACACAAACGCTGCCATCATTTTGTATTTTCCCTCTCTACCATCCATTTCAAAACGACTTCATCATGCTTCATCATCGGCTGACTTCTAGTTTAATGCACCTTCAGAACCACAAATGCTTAAGATCCCATTCCCTGTCATAGAAAGAGGGAAGTCCACCCGAAACGGCTAAATGGAGAAAGGGACCAGCCTGCCGCCAGACACAGCGGAGGAGGCTGTTCCCATCCCTTTAAAACTGGGAGAGAAAACACATCCCACCGTGTGGGGTAGGAAACCTGTCCCTTCAGCCCCCAAGAGCAGAGCCTTTCTGGAAACTAGAAAGGAAGCACATTCCTGGCTGGTACTCGATGACAGAAAGCCATGCTGCTTCTACCACCAGCAGGACAGTCGCCTCCCCCAGGGAAAGTCACCGTCTGAACTCTTTGCACCAGGGCGGGGCGGCTGGAACTTTCAACGTCCTGCACAGAGACTCACACATGCTTTTAGCACCATTCACAGAAACGGCATCTTGTTTCCAGTTTGGCTGTAGATAATGAAATTAGCCCCCAAATTACCATAAAGTGGAACAAGTAAACACAAAAGCAGGAGCTAGGTTTCCAGGCCTCTCCCTCCCCCCATGCAGAGCGCGGCGGCTCTGGCTTCTCCGCTGTTTAAATTCAAAGCAAGACTGCTGTTTTTCTAAGTCGCTATTCTGACCCCGAGCAGATAAAGAACACTAAATGACACATTCAGCAGAGCGGCTCTGTTCTCGCAGGGCCGCTGTGTTTACATCAGGAAATCCAGCCCGGGAGGGGACGGGGGGTCGGCAGCGGAGGCGGCCCGGGCGCCGGCCTCCCTAGCGCTCGTCGCCGCGCTCCGCTGGCTGGGCCGCGCTGGCCCCTGGCGCTCGGCAGCTGACTCCATCCAGATGTGCCGCGGCTCCAGAGTGGCTGCCGCGCGCAGTAAATGGGCATCGGAGGCTCGTCAATCCGGGCCAGAGCAATTGCGGTCTCGAGGCCGCCCCACTGGCACTCGGAAAGGTGCGCGCGGGAGGGGACCGCGGGGGCGCCGGGCCGGGGCACCCTGGGCGCAGGGAGGGCGCCCGCTAATGACCGACCCGGGAAATGTTCCTAATACATTTGTACATTTCCTTGTAAATGTTTTACACTTTGAAAGAAAGGGGAATGCTGTATATCATTTGGAAATGTTGGCTGTCTACGGATCCCTGTGGGTATTACCGCGTTAGTACGACTTGTAACCAGAGCAAGAGAAACATAAAAAAGCTGGGAAACACTGCCAATTAGTCATTACAGGGGACTGTAAAAACAAAAGAAAGAGAAAGAGGAGGGAGGAGAAGGAATCAAAGAAGAATGAAACGACCCGGCGGGGAAAAAAAAAATTGCAAAAGGGACGAGATGTGTTTTCTGTGGTGTCCGGGAATCGCGCGGGATGCCGGACAGCTGGCGGCCTTCTGATCAGCAGCGACCTGCAAAGCAGCAAGCTCCCCGGAGCAGCCCCGGAGGGGCCCTGCCGGCTCCCACACCATCCTGCTTGCTGTCCCTGTAAATCGCGAGCTGGGTCAGCCGGCAGGCAGTGTGCTTTGAAGCGAGACCCAACTGTGCAAAATCCAAGTCAGACATTTATTTCGGATCACCCGCCGCCTACACAGTCGTTGCTAGCTGAGCTGTAATAAAAAGGAGAAGACAGGAACTATTTTTTTTACAATCCCAAATTCCTACCAGTCACCGGCTTCAAGCGGCCTGTGGCCGTGGTTGCTGGCAACGGTTTTTAATTTTACAGTAATTCTGATGATCGAAATCTTTTTTTTGTTTGTTTGTTTGTTTGTTTGTTTCTGCTTTTTGCCAGAGTCAAGAGTCCAAGAACTTGTAACGTCACCATCTGAAATGGATCTGGCGGAGCCCCCAGTCCTCCCTGAGTAACTTTTCAGGACTTGAGTGAAGGGATAACGGTGTGCGCAATGTCTTAGTTGCAGGCCAAAACCCGGGCGGGGCGAGGCTTCTCCCAGGGAAGGGCTGCGATAACTCAGGCCCTTCAGGGAGTGGGGGCAGGGAGGAGAGGAAGCTGGGGCCCCCTCCCCAGGGACAGGGAGGTGCATGCTGCTGGCGGGGAGAGAACTGCTTATCTCAGCAGCATTCAGGCCGGGTTTCCAGCCAGGCCTCTTCAGCCCGCAGTGATTTCAGTCCCACCTCCTCTGAGTCATGAGGATGGCCACATGTGCCTCAGATCCAATTCCTGGCAAGGGCACAACTTTGCTAATCAGCTGGGGTCCTTCTTAGTGTCTGCCCATAGCTCAGCAGATGCACAGCTCAGCTTCACCAGGACAAAATGTCTTGCACAAGATCTGTTTCAAAACAATTACAAGAGCAAATTATCCTGGCTTCTAACAACAGATTTTAAAAATCTAGTAGCAAGATCTCAAAAAATGATTAAACCACAAACACTATTTTAAAATAACATTAAGCCAGAAAAGAGATGAAGATTCTCATAGAACCATCAAGAACACACTCCACCCACCCCCACACCCCCCCCCACACAGACACCCTCCAACTCCCCATGCACGTGTGTGCATCTCCAAAGTCCAGAGAGGGACTTACTCATATCTGGGCGTTCTTCGGGGATAGAAATGAGCACAGCACCAATTCCTTATTTGCCAATTACTTTTACCTTCCCAACATACAGCTTTGAAGCCTGTTCATGGAAAAGCTGTCATCAGAGACTAACTGGAAAATCCTCGGGAGCTGGGTCCCTGACCTACCGATTTGCATGGCCCACAGGCTGGGGACCTTTCACCAGTGGCAGGCCTACAGCAGGTTAGTTGTGTCTCTTCTGAACTGGGGAATCAAAAACAGTGTTGCGCTTTTGCCGGCAAGCCTGCTCCGGCTCCTCTTAGGGCTTGGTTGCGCCCTGGTTGCGTCTCGGTTGGAGCGCACCGGCTCGCCTCCCACCTGACCGCGGGCGAACCCTGCAACTTGGCCTTTGCCCTTTGCAGTTGTCTCCAGATTTTACTCTTCAGCAATTGTCTTGACACTAATGTGACTGACTGAAATTTGAAGCCACAGCCTTGACATTTTTCTCAAGTTCTAGGTGCGTTCTTCCAGCTGTAACTAGACATTTCCCCCGAATTTCACACCATCATTGCACATTCGGCACATGACAAGGAAATCTATGATCTTCCTTCACAAATTCAACCAACTCAGCCCCCTTGACTCTCCGATTTCTACCAAAGATCACATCACTCTCTCATGACAGAGGCCCATAGGTTCATTCCTTAGCTCATTCCTTTCTCACATGGCTTATATTCTAATTTCTGTAACAGAGCTCTGGGTGTTGTTCCCCTGCTCTGCAGACAAACAGTGAACAAGACAGCCAGCAGCCGCCCAGCCCAGCCCACTCCGCAGACAATCACAGTGCCCATCAAACACCCTCACAGTATAGTACAGGTCTTCTGTTCAAAACCTTGCTGTCCCTGCAGTCCCTCACTTTTGCCTTGTATGAAAAAGCTCATGTGCATTAACCTTGGAAACCTTTACAACCAGTGCTAACCTCCTCTTCCACTGTGACCTACACCCTCAGCTGCCTTCGCGGCTGGGAGCCTCTCTGGCTCCTGCCTGCTGTGCACTCTCCCAAACCCAGCCTGGGAATCCAGTCCTACAAATCACGGCGGCTAAAGGACATTTAGACTCTTTCATGCTCTACCAGGGTAAATTCTAACCAAACCTCAAACTCAAAATCAAGTCTACAGTCCCCTGCAGAGGACAAGCTTCCGCAGGGATGCCCCTTGTCCCCCATGAGACCCAGTCCACCCCCAGTGAGGTCAATGACTGGCTGATCCAAAGCACTGGGTCCATTCCCCAGTTCCCTTGCCTACCAGATGTCCCACTGCACATCCACTTCAGAAGTGCGAAAACCAGACTCCTTGTCTTTCCCCGAAACTCTCTTTATTCTTTCATTTCTCCGTTTGTTAACTTTGGGGTAATGGTCTATCTATCTGGTGTGATTCACATCAAAACTCAGGAACCCCCAGCTGCTTCTCCTTTCTCCACTCTGAAGTCTAAGCAGTAACTGAGCCCTGGCACTCTGCTTCTTAGAGAGCACTCCACCTGCCACCTGCCACCTTCTCCTGCCTTCCTGGCCTCTGTGGCTAGGGCCACCTTGGCAAGTGTGTGTTTTCAGGCCAGTCACTGCTGTCACCCTTACCAAAGAGCCACTCAGGTCCACCCCTCAGCCTTGCCCACGCTGCTGGGTCCTCCAGGGCTGCTCCTCACTTCCCTCAGCTGCCTCCCGTCCTCTGGCTTCCCATGGGCAGTGCAGCTCGGGTGGGAACATGCACCTCCCACCCGCCACCTGCACCATTTCTTCTGCTCTTCCTAAGCCTGCTCACAGCTCGGCAAATATTCCCTTCATTATGCTGTCTTCACCCCACCCCAGTTGAAAGAGTTTTCTGCCAAGAAAACTCATGTCCTGACTGATATATGGGCCCCTGAGTGAGCCAGTGAGTACTCATTTGATATTTAAGTCATTGGTGTACCTTTTGCAAAAATTCAATTGAATAAGTTTTAGACAATGTGACCCACGGAGTATCTAATGATCTAATGGTGTACGCTACACATGATTGGTGCTAATAGCCCTTTTTTTTTTTTTTTTTTTTTAGACAGGGTCTTGCTCTGTCACCCAGGCAGGAGTGCAATGGTGCGATCTCAGCTCACTACAGCCTTGACTTCCTGGGCTCAACTGATCCTCCCACCTCAGCCTCCCAAGCAGCTGGGACCACAGGAACACACCACCATGTCTGGCTAATTTTTGTACTTTTGGTAGAGACAGGGTCTTGCTACCATGCCGAGGCTGGTCTCAAACTCCTGGGCTCAAGCGATCCTCCTGCCTTGGCCTCCCAGAGTTCTGAGATTACAGACGTGAGCCACTGCACCAGGCCCTATAATTATTTATTGAATAACTCAGAATTCCTAAAAGATTGAGGACAGTCTATTTAGAGGAAGAAGCTGTAAAACAGTAATAAAATGAAAGAAGAAGAAAGGAAGAAAATGAGGAGCAAGAGAAGAAGGAGAAGAAACCAACTCATTCAGATTAAACAACATCATAGTAATTCCGCTGTAATTTTTCTGCACTTTAGAGCACTCGCCCATGTAGCCCGTGCCGGGGCTCTGATCTTGTTTCTGGCCTGCTCCACCACTGCATTTTCAAACCAAGAATTCACTGAGAGCGAATTGGGAGGCTAGTACACTGGAGAGACTTATTCTCATTTATTTGCCAATGATTTATCAATAAAACTTCACTGGCACACTTATTGAGAGGCCTTCAAATCAGCGTGCTGGGTACAGATGTGAGACGCAGAAAGCTTCTCTAGAGAAGCTCACATTCTGAAAGGAAGCACTGGGGAGAGGACCCAGGTGAAAACATGCACGACAAAACAGTGAGCGTTGTGATAGGAGAGAGCACGCTGCCACCACAGCAAGAAGAAGGAAGCCACGGCTCTCCAGAGGTCACAGTCGTCTTGGAACCGCCACTGACCTCAGCACAAGGCAGGGAGCCCCCGAGTACCATGGGGAGATTGAGGGCCTCGTCCCCACTCATAGGAATTCAGCCCATTAGTGATCTAGACTGAGACAAGAAATTAAGTAAATTTGACTCCGAGGTCACGTCTATATTTACCCATTCATTCATTCGCGGGAACACTGAGCTTCCCCTCCTGGTGCCTGACAGTTGGAACCAACACTCTTACGTGATGGTATCATTCAAGAATCACACTGGGAGAAGGGGGCTTTAGGTGTCTTTAGCTAGAAAAAGACTCACCACAGGGAACGGAACGTAATCCTAGTTCTAGTCCAATACAGACAAAAAGGTTGCCGCTCCTGTCTACAGACAGTGGTGTCCAGGGAGGCCATGCTATGTGTGCTCCCAGCCACAGCCCCAGCGTGGCCGGCGCAGGGGAGCGAAAGGTCAGGCCAGCGCGTGCTCCTTCCTTATCCTCAGGGACAGCGAGCCACACCTTCCGTTAAACTGACCCAGGGCATATGCCTTCCTTAAGTCATCCAGTAACAGTGCTGGACTGCCAAAGTTCAAGTCAGCACACAGGGATGACATGAGTGAGGTTTCCATCTGCCAAGAGGCCAGAGGAATGCGAGTGTCACGTTATAAGGAAGACGCAGTCATGACAGCCACTCCAAGGGGCCTTCCTTGTGGATTGAGGGTGTCTTCTCCATACAGTTAGCCTAATTACAATGAACAGGTGGACCTGGTTCATGACTGATGAATCCCTTCTCTGCCCACCTCTTCCCCTGCCCTAGACAATGCTGGTGTCTGTACAATTAGGAGGATCTATTCTCTTTTTAATGCGAAAGCAAACCAGAGTGATCGGAGCTGAAAGAAATCACAGCACAGATGTCAGGCCATAGGCCCAAGGCTGTTAAAAAAAGAAAACTCTGTAAATGGAAGTGAGGCTTAGTAAGGCACAACCCTAAAATCTTGGCTCACGATGCAAAGGAATAAAAAAAAGGCTGGTGGGTGGGGGAGTTTCCCAAGTCCATGAGTAAAATCTGGCAGAAAGCATTCTATACAGCCTTTTCTGGTTTCAATCCGCATGACATCACAATCTATGAATTTTGCTGTGATTGAATTTGAATGAACTTGTAGATTCAAAACAAAACCTATTTGAAACAAGCTCCACAAAGCAGCTCTATCTTCCCCGCAGCAGCTAAGTGCATTTCCTAACTGCCTTCTTCTGTCCTGGATGGCAAGGCCCGCCCCCAGGACTAACACCCCACGTCCAAAGCACACAGACACGCTGCATGCACACACACGCACACACAGACACGCACACACACACACGCACACAGACACGCACACACAGACATATATGCACACACATACATATATATGCACACTCATTCACAGAGACACACACACACCCCAGTGAGAGCAGCAGGGCCAGGAGAAGCCGCAGGAGCGCTGGACTGGACTCAGTTCTGCCTGGCTTCCCCCTCTTATTCCTATCATCTTAGCTCTGCCCAGCGAAGGTAAGAAGGAAAACCTAGACCAGCCCTACAAGCACATTCTGAGCTTCAGAGAAACCAGGGCAGAAGAAACAAAACCAGCCAACAGTCCTGGGGTGACAGTGAGAGTATTCCGCTATTCCAAGCTCCTCCTCCTCTTGTGTTGAATTTGTTTCTGCAGAACTGGGGATCGAACTGGGCAAGGACCAGACGTATTTACACATAACAGGTTTTGTAAACAGTGAGAAACACTGTGGAACATACCTCCAGGTGTACAGGATCATTCGAAAACCAAAACAGAGTTAGCCATTTTGTTTTTCTAAAAGGCCAGCTGTACCACAATTTGAAGAACTATGCTGCCAACACGGCCAACACATGTAATTAGAATATGTTTTAATATGCAAATAACCCTATCAAGGAATGCCTCCCACCCTACGTCTATCTAGCCTGGGACCCTAAAATCCCCCATGTCTCTGATCACCCCGGAAAAACCTAAGACTCCAAACTTTTAACATCTTTTCTCAGCTGTGAGTGATTTCCCCCCCAGGAGACATTTAGCAATGTCTGGAGACGTTTCTAGTTGTCACAACTGTGGGGTGTGGGTGCTACTGGCACCCAGGGAGTAGAGGCCAGGGGTGCTACTCAACTTCCTACAGTGTGCACTGGTAGCCCTAACCCCACACACAGAAGGATCTGGTCCCAAACGTCAGCAGCACCAAGGTTGAGAACCCCTAATTTAACACACAAGCCCCCCTCCCTACCCTCCCAAAAGAGTGTCTCGGTAACAACTGTCCCGCAGTGTTCTCTGACTTCATAGCTACCGAAGCAGGAGCCAACACGGAGCTGCCACAGAGGCTTGGCAGAAGAGCCTGCAACTGAGTCAGTTCACCAGAACCAGAAGTCAGAGTACCCTGAGCAAGGCAAGAGCGATGGCCCACGCCCCCACAAAAAATCAGTTGAAATAAAAATCAATGTCACCCTCAGACCACGGTCACTTTCTGCCAAGTAGTTAGTGAGAATTACAGGCATATGATTTCAAGAAAAATATTTTATCTTGGTGAGTTTTAGAAAGGAAAGAAGGAAAACCTTTGCCCCGTCATGCGGTAGCACATGTATTTGTGGTCTGTATCTGATTTCCTTGAGTCACATGTGAGGACTTTAGGATGCATAGCAGAATAAAGGATAGCGCCTACAAATGGCGATCCTTGGGGTTTGCTCATATGATACTGGAATTTCACTGGCCCGCATCCTGCAGAAGCCTGAAGGGCTAGTCCTGCGTCAAAAGAGGACAAAACTCCGTCCTCAGCAGAGAACAGCAGGCTGTCTGCAGTTTCCTCCCGCGCTACAGCCTTTGTCGTGAGGTGTAAAGTAGTATCGTGTTTCAGAGAAACCTATAGACTAGCTGCATTCGGCTGAACCTTGAGCAAGTCAATTTACCTCCTGAGCCTCAGTTTCCTAACCTGTAAGATGAGCTTTAATACTAATAGAACAACTAGCAGTGTTTTATTTGCTGTGTCAAGCATGGTCTGGGTGGCTTGCATATGCCATCTAATTTAAATCGCCCGAGGGCCTTAGGAGTACAAATGAGGAAACAGAGTCACAGACTGGTCATATAACCGCCCAGCGTCCTGCAGATGGAGGAAGCTAAGTTTCAGCCCAGGCTGCCTGCTGCCCACCATGCTGCTCCCCTCTTCACTGCGCCTCCTGGGAGTGAGTGAGCGAGGCTCGCATGGTCCTCTGAGCAGTCACTAAGACAGTGAGCCACCTCAGCTGCCTGATTCTTCCAAGGAATCGTTATGGAGCTGCACTTTCATTTTAACCCGTAGCCCCTGTTGTTTTGAGTGACAGAAGAAGGACTCAAGCAGGAGCTGAGAGGGAAGTTCCACATTCAGCTTCCCGTTGAGTTGACCTTGGAAGTGAGTCCTCGTTGGTGAAACACGAGCCCCTCATTGGTTATTATGACCACTGAGTCAGAGCAAAGGGCATGCTCTGAGAAAAGTTCAAAGCTCCAAATATGAATAACCTCAGATGGGCGGCACCGGAGTTCCACAGTCCTTCCACCCGACGTCTCGTTCGACGGCAATACGTGAGTCACACGGCGCATCGCTCTGCCCAGTTCGCAGACATGGAACCCAACCCCCACAGAAAAGTGGGGTGGAAGGACTGTGGAACTCCGGTGCCGCCCCAGGTGACACAATTAGAGCCCGACCGCCACGAATGGAGCCTTCTGAACGGAGTTGGTGTCCAAGAGGACACACAGTGACCTCTGGCATCTCCGAAATCACTTGTGCACTTTTCCACTCTGCTCTTAGTAGCAGCGCCTGTGGTACACATTTCTGAGGTTCTCAACAGCTGCAGATGAATCTCATGCATTAGGTAAGGCAGGATCCAAAACATCCTGCTCTTTACCTAATATTCCTCTTGGTATTCCCACACAAAAGCAGTTAAAAATAAGAGCAGCATGGGCCAGGCGCACAGAGCCTTGTTTGCAGGACGGGAGCGTGTGCATCTTTTTTGGTAAGATAGCTGTGTTTCTAATGTCATTGTCTCTAGACAAGAAGCCACTTACAGGCTCTATCTCCAGAAATTTCTTCAAAGTATGTGTATGGCAAAAACAGTAGCATAAAAGAAAAATAGAGATTCATGTGGGGCTTTGGAGGCAACTTCCAGACCCCTTACTTTTCCTGACAAAATGAACACCCACTGAACAATGAAGAAACAGCTAAATGAATACCAGATGGGAGCAGGGTGCCCTTCCAAGTGCTTCACCTACCCAGGAACAGTGTGTACTTCGGCAGGCCTTACACATCTGCACAGATGAGCTACCTGTGGCCCCTCCTTCAGCATGGCAGGGTTCCCAGCCAGGAGCTCGAGCCTGGCGTCCATGTTTGTAGAACCCTAGCCACCTCTGATTTTTCCACACTGCAGTCTGGCAGAAAGCTGTTGCATCTAGATCTACCCTCAACACTATTCATGGTCACTTCTCCTAACGCAGTGTGGACTTGAAAACAAGGTCACCTGGCTCAAGACTTCTTTCGTGTGTGAAGAGTTTTCTCCTTGAGCCTGCCAACATTAGACTTTTCCAGAAAGTTCAAGTTGCCAAATCTCTGACTCCCAGATAAGGGGCATATTGCTGTACGTTATTCTTATTTATTCAGTGATCATCTTAAACCACCCAACAGATTCAGGAAATGGTCACTGAGTGCATACTTTGGACCAGGTACTGTTCTAAGCGCTGGGGAAAGCAGCTAACAAGAGGGGAAATGTCTCTTACACTCCAAGGCACAGCTTGCACTCTAGTGGGAAGGGGCAGATAACAGACAAGTGAACTCTTTCATGAGCAGATTGTGTGAGGGTAGGATGTGTCCTGAGAAGAACATCAATAGGAAATTATGATGGAGTCCTTGACATGGCAGAGGTGGGGTGTGCCCTTTGGGCTGAGACCTGAATAATGTGGAAGGGGCCCAGTGCTGAGCTGAAGTCTTTCTGCTCCCTGGGGCACACTCCCACCTTTGGTTCTGCTAATGTTTTGTAAACATCAATTGTGTACCAGGCCCTGTGCTGAATGCAGGTGCCAATCCCAGGTGGAATGGGGCGGGGACAGCCAGCCTCTGCTCTTCTCGTTGATGGGAGATTTTCACGCCAGGGTGATGACGCCCTGGGAGTGCGCCAGCAGCCTGAGGAAGAAGGATGCACCAGGGCAAACTCTGGTCACTGTGAACCCTCCCAGCAGCTGAGATATAATCTTTATGCAGTGTGACGGCATCTACGACCTCTTTATAAATTAACGAGAACATTACTCAGGCCATCTCTAAACAAACTGCATGTGCCACATTTAAAAGGGAGGTGTGCTTCCAGGGTGTATCTGCACCAGAGACATTATCCCCACAAGGTCAGAGACCCAAAGTCTGCCCCTGGCATTTAAGTCTCAAGATTAAAAGAGAAGCCTTCTCTTGACATTTCCAAGCATCAAAAAGGAAAACTGAAGGAACACAGAAACACACTGTGCCTGCCTCACCCTCTCCTTTCATCGTGGGTCTGCCCTTAGCTTTCCAAGGAAGGTCAGAGCCACGCGGTTGATGTTAGCTGCCCCACCGCCTCTGAGTTCCACCATGTTGCCACTGGAAGCAAAGCAAATGTGCACTCTCGCCAGCAAGGTCTCCAGGTGTGTCTCAGGAATGCATGGTGCCCTTAGGGGCCCACCCAGGAGGTCCGAGCCGGAAGGAGGAGTCACCAGGGACCATGCTGATCGTGCTTCACCAACTCACTCAACAGCAGTCCCTGAAGCCCTCAGAGCCTCACCGTGTGCACACCACGGACGAAATCCCCAAGCCCTGGGAGGGAACCAACACCTGCCAAACGATTGTTACTCGCTAAGGGCCTTCCCATCTCCGACTCCATCTGCAGAGCAGTCTTGCTGGGTGGATATTGTTATCCTCACTTCCAGACACCAACCCTGGGAGATTGACTCACTGTGATGGAAACCGGATTTAAAATTGGGTTTATCCCACACCTCACTCCACAGCCCCAGCTCTTCCTAAATGGCCATCCTGTTTCCTGTGAGCCCCTCCCCCATTAGATCCAATTTAGCAGACTCTCAGGTGATCCCAGCTTCCCAGGCTCGCCCCCACCCCCATGGCCAGCCATCGCCTACCTCCCCGTGACCCTGCAGGACATGGCAGCCTGGGTTCCTACTGAGACTCCAGCCCTTGCTGGGACTTCAGCTTTTCCTTAAAAGCCCCACTTGTCTGGCCCACCCCATTGTACTAATGACCTCTTTGAGACGGGAGGGACTTTGCTCTATGAATTTCTAGCCCAAGTTCCTCATTTTTAGGTGAGAAAACCAAGTCTAAAGCAGGCAAAATGACGTGTGCAGGACAGCCAAGTACACTGTCGACAGGGCTGCCCTGGAGCTGGGTCCCCACACCTGAGCACGGTGCAACAGGCCCGGTGCCCTTGAACCTGCAGAGCTACTCCCAAAGTTGCCTCTATGATATATTAATCTCCTAGGGCTTCCCTGGTGATGCGGTGTCAGAAGAACAGCTTCCTGAAACACCGGGTACACTCTGGGGTGTGAACACGTGTGTGTGCATGCAAGCCTCATATGGCACTTCGTGCATTCGTGTGTGTGCGTGCAAGCCTCATATGGCACTTCGTGCATTCGTGTGTGTGCGTGCAAGCCTCATATGGCACTTCGTGCATTCGTGTGTGTGCGTGCAAGCCTCATATGGCACTTCATGCATTCTTTGCTGGCAGCCTGAGCTCACCCAGGGCACAGAGCGAGTCACTGGCCTGTGTCATGAAATGCACAGAAAGCGGTTTCATTTTAGAGCATCAGGTACAGAGAGCATCATGCAGTCGAAATCAGGCAAACTTTGTCCACTGATCTTTATATTGTATGGCAACAGAAACTTAGACATCAAAAGCTATGAGAAAAATGCTAAAGAATTAAAGTTCTAGACAAACCTTGTTTAATGCTTATCATCCATGTGAGGAACAAGTCAAAGCTGGTTGAATCGCAGCTCTCCTTCGGCCTGCAAAAACACGAGGTGGCTTCAGGTAAAGGGCTTTAGTCTCTCTATGTCACCACGATCACAAGAACGCTTGCTCCCTGCATTTCAGGAAGGAGAGGCAAGATGGCGGTTGAGACAGGCTGAGCAGTACATAAAACCTTTTCCAAGGCACGATACTGGCTTTTATTCCTCTGGTTCAAAATGGTATTTCTGCATACTTTAAAATCCCAGTAAACCAAGACAGTGAGGCTAAGCCCTGGGAGTTATGGGTCAACCTCCCTTAGAGAGAAAGAAGCAATGTTTTTAAAAGTGCCACGGAGATGGCGTGCTCACAGCCAGCCTTTTCTTGTTGAGTGAGCAACTGTAAGTTCTATCTCAGGCCTAGAATTCTATGAAAGCATCCTTCAAAGACCATGAAGTGAAAATATTTCATGTGGAAGAAGCTGCTTCGTGAGCTACTAACAAACTTTTACAGGACCTGCATGTTATGAGTTGGTCCCCATCCGACGTGGGAACGTCCAGCTCCAGAACTGCAGTTTTCTAGGTTAGGAGGCAGATGTCTGGCCAAAATACATACGGAATGAGTGGGCTCAGCACTCTCCCTGACTCTGACCTCTTCCTTTACCGGGACTTGAGGACGCCGCTTCGCCACTAGAATTTCCTGTCTTGTTTTCCTTTCCTCTCTCTCTCTCTCTCACATGTTCCATGCCTTGCATTTATATTGCGGTGTTGTTCTCCCATGGAGTTGAGGTTCTACATCCTTCACAAGGCCCGTGGAGTTGGAGGAAGGAAATTGTTTTCATCTTCAAGCAGATCATACAGCTCACTTCGCCCTGTTATTTATCAACCTACCCTGAACCTGACAAAGACGGTTCTGAGACATCTACCACCAGGACAGGTGGAAAGGCACGTTTTTTTTTTTGAGATAGAGTCTTGTTTCTTTGCCAGGCACCAGGCTGGAGTGCAATGGCGCGATCTCGGCTCACCGCAACCTCCGCCTCCTGGGTTCAAGCAATTCTCCTGCCTCAGCCTCCCAAGTGGCGGGGACTACAGGCATGTGCCACCATGCCCAGCTAATTTTTGTATTTTTAGTAGAGACGGGTTTCACCATGTTGGCCAGGATGGTCTCGATCTCTTGACCTCATGATCTGCCCTTCTTGGCCTCCCAAAGTGCTGGGATTGGAAAGGCACATTTTTCAGCAGTTTACACAATAAAGCTTTTTTACATGTATTATAAAATTTCTTTTGAAAAATTAACTGGGTTGTTGAATGGGTGGGGAGGAGATGAAGAGGGAAAATTGCTATCCAGTCTGTCTTGATACTTTTTAATGAAGAAAAACAAGCTTCTGTGCACCTCCATTAACTGAACTTTTCAATCTTGCTCAGCTGGTGCCTTTATTCCCCCAACAACAACATGGAAATGTCCAACTGCCGTCTTGCCAAAATGGCTTAAACTGTGTCTGCCCACGGATGATCTCAGAAAGAGAAAAGAAAGAAAATTGAAATGTGTTGATATTCATTGTCCCCTAGAAGCAGAGGACATTGGCATGTTGTTTTCTCCTTCCCGGGATCTTGGGCTTTTTACCTACCAAATGGCCTGGAAGGGCTGTGATCAGGCAGGGGGATCAATGGCGCTGATTTGCCGGCACCAGTGAACACACTCCTTCATGAACCAGAGCACGGCCATCAGGCCAGCCCCTCTCACGAATGTTTGCACTCTCTGCATCAAGCGGCCTGCCTTGCAGACAAATGCCTTTTGCTGTCTTGGGAGCCTGCACAGCTTTCATTTTCCACCTGGGACTGGCTCTCTGAAACCAGGTCACTCTGGGAAGCCACGGGGTATCTTGTAAACAGTGCGGCCAGCCACTTGCGGCCTGATATAGAACAGAAGCACAATTCCAGGGACCTCCTGAGGAATGTCTCCTGCTCTGGAGGAGGCTGCCTGACCATGTGACCCTCTGGAAAGAGAACAAAAGGACGCTCCCTCTGAAGACAGCGGAAACGTCTTTCTTTGAAAGGCGTCCTTCAGGTGCTGCCCCACTCCGTGGGGCTGCTGGCTGTGGACACTGTCCAAGCACGGCCTGGCCAGCCACTGGCTAGATGGGGTGCTGCAGCTGCGCCTCGCACTGTCCTGAGGAGGAGTCGGGGTGTAAGAGGGAGCCACTCGCCTTTCTATGTAAATTTAGCAGTTCTAGAAGAATATGCACAGAAAACAAAAGAGCAAACCTATATCCCTGCTTTCTTAATAAAAAAAGGAAAGGGCACATGCTTGCATTTCTTTTTCTTCTTATTATTATTATTTAAAGACAGGGCCTCTGCTCTGTTGCTGGAGTGCAGTGGCTTGATCACAGCTCACTGTAGCCTCCAGTTCCTGGGCTCAAGTGATCCTCCCACCTTGGCCTCCCATAGCAGGGACTAGAGAGACATGCACCACTGCACGTGGCTAATCAGTGTTTGCATTTATTAGTCAATGTACATACAGTGTGTGGGCAAGAACTTCGAGGCCTCTGCAATGAAAGCATGTGTGGAAATGTCTGTGTAGACCTCGGACTAAATCTGCTGGCCCTGCACCCAGTTAATTGCTCCTATTGGGGTGAGGAAGCCTTAAAAGGGTCCAGTGCACACTGATTTTCAAGCACTGATCCTAGCTCCACACTGTTCCTTAGAGTTAGCTGATGAACTCATTCCGACAAGAAGCGGCAGCAGCTAAAGGGTTAGGCTGTTGTTTTGAATTTGAAATGTTTTTTCTCTTTTCTTTCTTTTGTGATTTTTAAATTTGAAGGTGGGTTCCACATCCGCACAATAACACAAAGCAAAAAGACATGATCTGATTAACACAAAGATTCTTCTCATGAAGCAAACCAGACGGAGCGACCACAACCTGGGAGGACAGGCATGAGCAGCTGCCTCCCTTTTCAGTAATTCATGGCAGACACCACTAAATTCTGTAGATGTTATGTGTAATGTTTAAGAGAAAAAGATGATTTAGCTCCCTCTGTAAAAAAGAAAATAAAATGAGTCTGTAATCCCAGCACTTTGGGAGGCCGAGGCGGGTGGATCACGAGGTCAAGAGATCGAGACCATCCTGGTCAACATGGTGAAACCCCGTCTCTACTAAAAATACAAAAAATTAGCTGGGCATGGTGGCGCGTGCCTGTAATCCCAGCTACTCAGGAGGCTGAGGCAGGAGAATTGCCTGAACCCAGGAGGCGGAGGTGGCGGTGAGCCGAGATCGCACCATTGCACTCCACCCTGGGTAACAAGAGCGAAACTCCGTCTCAAAAAAAAAAAAGAGTCTTGGCTGGCATAGCCACCAGGGAAGGGCCAGAGGCCAGGGCACGTGGATGGCACATCGTGTGCCCAGGGCCGGTGGCCACGCAGGTGGCCATGGTGCAGCTCCCATGTGCCTGATCACCCACAGAGCCAGAGTCCAGAAAGGGAGTGTCCTCTGCCCTCCTGCCTTGGGAATCCAGGCATGCCGTTGCTCTCACACAATGAAGCTACATTCTGATGTGCTAAATATTTTTCCCTGTTCTGGGTGTGCTATGATGACTAGGACAAAAAAAAAATGTTTCCACTCTCTTGGGCCTTGCCATCTTATGAGGAAAGACAGACATACAAGGAATATCAGATAGAAGTGTCACAAAGTGGATTAAACAGAGAGAAAACGACGGGGGAGATCCTCTGAATGGGCTTGTCGGGGAAGGCCTCCCCAAGGTGGGGACATCCCCGCTGAGATCAAGGTGAGCTAAGAGCTCCATTACCTATTCGTTCACCAGTCAGAATTCTGCTGTCACTTCAAACCTAGCCCAGGTGCCACTTCCTCAAGAAGTCCTTACTTACAACGCTGAGCCCCTCCTCCAGGCCCTCTAGTCCTCTCGCTATGGACTTTATTACGTGAGACTGGTGTGTTTGTAGCTTTGACTCCACACTGGAGAACAGGAGCCCTGTTCTCACCTCAGCCGCTGTCCGGCACAGTGTCTTGGACCTGGTGGAGAATCAGAAGAAACTTGCTCCAGTAAGAGGCTGGCCCTGCGACCACGCCGCAGGCAATAAAAGAGATGAAACTTCGGATCATTTCCACCTTCCCAACATCATTTCCCACTTCGACGTCCCGAGTGCCGTCCCCACGGCCAGCTCAGGCTGCTGTCAAAGATGCACATGGAGTCCGAGATTTAAGGTCCAGGCAAGGTGGCACCTTGAATGCCCTTTCTGTTTGTAGATTTTCATTCCTCATGTCAACTTTCGGGCCCAGAACACCTCGCTGGATCGGCATTGCCTTGACGCTTCCTTCTCTCATAACCGCCATTTCTGCACCAAGCTGGAAGTGAAGCCATGAAGAGCTGAGAGCGCTCATGTGCTGTCCATCCCTCCCAGGCCCTGAGGTGGTGTGGCAAACCAGGAACCACGGGGGGCAAAGAGACACATGGGAACCAAAACCCCAAAGCAGCTGGGACCAAAAAGGGCTGCAAACCGGGCCAGATGCCCAGACTTCGATTGTTCCAAAATCTCTTCTGAGAAATAGAAACCTTGCATCAGTGCCTTGCATGGTCTCACATCCTTTGTTCAGGAGCCCTAGAGGCACTTGGAAAAGTACGCACAAAACGGCACTGAGGGACCTTCTTTCAATGGAGACCACACAGGATTGTGGAGAAGATTCCCTCTCAAGAGAATCTCATAACCAAAAATTTCAAAACACACAAAGAAGTATTTACAATGTATGAGTCAGCAGACACAGCAAACCCCGGGGTAATAGAACAGTGTGCTCAAGGAAGTTATAAAATAAGTACTTTTTTTTTTGAGACATGGTCTTGCTCTGTCACCCAGGCTGGAGTGCAGTGGTGTGATCTTGGCTCACTGCAACCTCCACCTCCCGGGTTCAAGAGATTCTCCTGCCTCGGCCTCCCAAGTAGCTGGGACTACAGGCACGCACCACCACACCCAGCTAATTTTCTGTATTTTTAGTACAGATGAGGTTTCACTGTATTAGCCAAGATCGTCTTCATCTCCTGACCTCATGATCCGCGCACCTCAGCCTCCCAAACTGCTGGGATTACAGGCATGAGCCACCAAGCCTGGCCTAAAATAAGTACTTTTGAATATCAAAAAGATAAAGAATCCTGGCAGACATAATAAGACACTTTAAAATAAGTGTAGATGTCTTTTAAAAAGATTAAACTTTTAGAATAAAATATACTTATTAAGATTAAAAATTCATGGTTGGCTTGAGTACCACGTTAGACATAGGTAAAGAAAGAATTAGTGAACTAGAATATGTGTCTGAAGAAGTCACCCAGACACAGAAAGAGAGAGACGATAACATGCAAGCAGCATTGAGCCCTGAGATGGAGAACAGCTTCCCGCACACGCCTGGGCAGATCCTGCTTACTGCTCACACAGTTTGCATTCTGCCACCTCTCCTCCAAGACTGCTGATTTGTTTGGGGTGGCAATATCCCTAGCTAAAAAATATTTATCTGCCGGTTTCCCAGAGCAAAGGAATCATCAAGTGACATAATTCTATCCAGTGAAATAGAAGCAGAAATCTCCAAGTGGCGTTCCTGAGGGTATACTTTAAAAGCCTGCCTTGTGTCCATGGGGTTCCTTGTGGGGACCACAGACAGTGCTGAGGTGGAGGAGTTACCTGGCAGATATACAAGCGGTGATGAAATAGAAAGCTAAAAGGTCTTAAGGCTGCCTCCCTCCAGGTACCTAAGTATGTGAGGAAAAAAAAAATCACTCTCTTCTCTTCAAGCCACTATGAAGTTATGTTTTCTATCTGATGCAGCTGGATGCAACATCTCTCATTGACAAAATGTTTAAGAGGTGTCTTGAAGGAGAGAATAAAGAGAACAGAGGTGAGGTGATATTTTAAGTAGAAATCCCTGAGAAATTTTCAAATCAAATGAAAGCACTCCTAAGGAAGAGTCTAAGTCCCAACCAGAAAGGTTAAAAATAAACCTGTACTTTGACACATTCAAAACAGCAAGGGGAGAAAGGAAATCTTAAAGTAACCACGGAGGAAAGATGTAGCAGATGCAGTGCAGATTCCTCAAAAGAAAGAGACGATGCAATGAGACCCTCCTAGCACAAGCGTGGAGAGGAAATTACTGTTGACCTGAATTCCCTACTTAGCCAAACTGTTAGGCAACAGTGAGAGCAAAATGAAGACTTTTTCAGATAAAGAGGAGCTTATCAGTCAGAGGCCTTCACTGAAATAACTGCTAAGGATATATGCTAGGAAGATGGGAGAGGAAGCCAGAGAAAAACGCAAATGCAGGAAGCATTAATGAGCAGAGACAGAGAGGGACACACATGTGAATCTAAACAATGGACTTTCAAACATACACAGGACGTATGCAGCGCATAGCAAAAGCTGATGATTAGAGGCCGTGTGGCTACCAAGCACAGCATTTGCCTCCCTCCTATCATTTCTCCAGCAAATCCTGGGTTCTGTTGTTCCTACAAACAGACTTCGACATCTGTCTCTGGTTTTTTTGCCATAGAAGCGGCCTGTAGGGTCAATGTTTCCGCCACAGGAAGTAAGTAGTTTAGGGACTAAAAGGGATGTCTCCATGTTTTCTGGTGCTACCTAGAAATCTGTGACAACTATCATGATTTCCGTTTATAGATGTTAGTCAGGGAGAAAATAAATTTTAATTGTTTTACATAGAATGCTAAGTAGTTCAATCAAATCCATATCTGAAAAAACAAAACCGGTGCCACATGTAACCACTAAATATCACCGCCCCTGTGAATACTATCACTCACAATCTAATGTTCCGTTCCGTCAGAACTCCCCTACATATACATACCCATTTAAATGCAAACAACACACTGCGAAAATGACAGCCCACTGAGCCGATTCTCCATGTGGTAAGGAACTTCATTATGGCCAAGAGTTTCCATGGCAACATCGACTGTGACTTGGGATGGCATATAATAATCCCTGCAGTACAATTTGTTGGATTCTATTGCTTTATGTTGAAATTGGCTTTACTGGATTTTCTAAGATAAAGAAACCATTCATCCAAAATCATATAATATTCATATTGATTTTCCTTTTTTTTTTCTCCTACACTCTCCCTGGCCCCCCTCCTTTTTAAAAGTCTTAACACAGAGGATCACCATCTTGCTCTTCTTACAGTTAATTTTCTCTCGTCTCATCATTTCCAAAGGAAGTGACAGACAATCACTAGTAAGAATCCTATGGATTTTTCTGACACTTGTCAAATGCCTCTGGACCTAAAAGGCAGGCCAACTCTAGCCACTTTGAGACAGAACTTGATATGATTGCCATCTCAAGTTCCATTCCCCTCATCCCCAGATTAGAGACTTTGAATCCTTTGATTCATTAGAGACTTTGAATGCTTTGAAATATGCTGGGGGTTGACAAAATATTCTCAAGAGAAAAAATATTATTCCTTTCCTCTCTTACTCACAAACACAACATGGAAACTAGACCTAAACCCCAACGCGTTAGCCCCTCGCGGCCACATTCCATTCCCAGGCCTGGCTGATGAGGTGGTCTGGGAAGCATTCTAGCTGGGAGAGATCACATTGCTAAATGGGGACGAGAAAAGGAATGCGGTTTCCTGAAAGTTTCCAGCAAGTACATGGGAATGGAGTGCTTGAAAGAGCCCTAGAGCTGGAAGCACTTCCCTTCTGAGAAACACTTCCAATCCCCTGCGGAGCCAAGTGTAATAACAGTCCTGACATTATTATTACAAAGGGGAAAAAATCATTCATGCAGACTTGCTGCTGTAATTTGGGCATTTATAAACCACACCCACTTTGCAACCTTAAAGCCATGTGGTTTAAAGGGGAGCCCACACAAAAGAGGGGGCTGTTAGTCAAAGCCAGACAGCAATTACTGTCCGTTTTCTCAGAGGGTGTTGAGGATGGCTATTTTTTAAGTGCTTTGAGAGGCTTTTTTAAAAAATTGGCCTCTTTCTTCCTGCATGCAATATATATCCTCAAAGTTTTAACAAAATTTTCCCTTTTTTGACCACAAGATAGAGTTCCAGACGTGGGCAAAGAACTCATGTAATAAGAGCCTGTGGTTCAGGGGAACTTAATACAATAATCGTGTGTTCAGGAAAATTTTCTGCAATTGCAGCTCATTTTTTTCCTTTAGTGAATCTGCTTTATTTAGAATGAGCCAATGGCCCCCAGGAGTCACTGTGGCCTCCCACCGTGCGCATGTGTCACCAGTTACATTTGACTGACTTCTCTAGTGGCCATGGGCAGAGCACTGTTTTAGGAGACATATGGAACTTGTGGTTCCTGCCCAGTAATAGGATGCTTTTTTAAATTGTGGTAAAATATGCATAACATAAAATGGACCAGTTTAACTGTTTGTAAGTGCACAGTCAGCGGCATTAAGTGCATTCACAGTGCTGTATAGCCATGATCACCCGCCATCTCCAGAGCTTTTTCATCCAAATCGAAATTCTGTACCCATTAAGCAATAATTCCCCATGATTCCCTCCACTTATACCCTAGCAACTGCTATGGTGTCTGCCCTTATGAATTTGCCAATTTTGGATATTTCAGATAAGTAGACTCGGACAGCGTTTGTCCTTCATCTGGCTTATTTCACATAGTATAGTATTCATCCGTGTTGTAGCATGTACCAGAATTTCATTTTTCTTTTTTTTTTGGAGACAAAGTCTTCCTCTGTCACCAGGCTGGAGTGCAATGGCGGGATCTCTGCTCCTGGTTTGAAGCAATTATCCTGCCTCAGCCTCTCAGGTAGCTGGGACTCCAGGCACCTGCCATCATGCTCAGCTAATTTTTGTATTTTTAGTAGAGATGGGGTTTCACCATGTTGGCCAAGATAGTCTTGAGCTCTTGACCTCATGATCTGCATGCCTTGGCCTCCCAAAGTGTTGGGATGACAGGTGTGAGCAACCACACCCAGCCAAGAATTTCATTCTTTTTCACACTATGAGAGGAACTGAATAATATTCCAGTATATGTATATACCATATTTTGTATTACCATTCCTTTTTCAGGCTGAATAATATTCCAGTATATTTGTATTCCATATTTTGTTTCTTCATTCATCTATCAGTGAATACTCGGGTTATTGCCACTTCTTGGCTATTGTGAACATGGACGCTATGAACACCAGTGTACAAATACCTGAGTCCCTGCTTTCTTTTGGACGTATACACAGAAGTGGGATTGATGGATTATATAGTCATCCTATGTTTAACTTTTTGAGGCACCTCCATATAGTTTTCCATGGCCTCTACACCATCTTACATTGCTAGCAACAATGCTGGGATTGCAGTTTCAGTTTCTCTGTCTACATCCTTGTCAACATGTTATTTTCTGTTTTTCTGATAGCAGCAAATGTTTTGATTTCCATTTCCCTAATGATTGGTAATGTTGAGCCTCTCTTCATGTGCATATTAACCATTGTATGCCTTCCTTGGAGAATGCCTATTCAGGTGCTTTGCCCATTTTTTATTTGAGTTGCTTGTTTTTGTTGTTGTTGAGTTGTGGGAATTTATTCTGGATATCTATCTCTTATTAGAGACATGATTATAAATATGTTCGTCCATGCTGTGAGGTTTTCTTTTTTCACTTTGTTGATAGTTTCCTTTAATGCACAGAAGTTTTTAATTTTGATGAAATCTAATTTATTTTTTCTTTTGTTGCCTGTGCTTTTGGTTTCCTAGCCAAGAAGTCATTGCCAAATTCAATGTCATGAATTTTTTCCCCTGTTTCCTACAAAGCTGTGTTTTATAGTTTTAGCTCTTATGCTTACAGCTTTGATCCCTTTAAGTTAATATTTATATATGATATAAAGTGAAGGTTCAACTTCATTCTTTTGAATGTAACTATTCCATTTTCCCAAGATCATTTGTTGAAAAGCCTGTCCTTTCCCCACTCAATGCTCTTGACCCCAAGGTGAAAATTCATTGACTATGTATATGACGATTCACTTCTGGGCTTTTTCTTCTGTTCCATTGGTCTATATGTCTGCCTTTATGCCAGCACCACATTGTTTTGACTACTGTAGCTTTGTAATTAGTTTTGAAATCAGGAAGTATGGGTTCTTCAACTTTGTTCTTTTATTTCAAGATTGCTTTTCCTTGTCAAAATTCCAAAATCAAAATTCGTGAGATTCTATATGAATTTTAGGATGAATTTTTCTATTTCTGCAAAAAAACAAAATGTCCTTAAGAACTTGATGGGGGTTGTATAATTCACATGTTGTATTCAATTTATTAACAGCAAATTAATTTAGTTGACAATATTAAATCATTCAATTGATGAACATAGGATGTCTGTCCATTTATTTCTGACTTCTGTAATTTCTTTCAACTTTTTTTTAGTTTTTGGTGGACAATTCTTTTGTCTCTTTGGTTAAGCTTATTCCTAAGCATTTTATTCATTTTAATATTATTATTATAAGTAGAATTGTTTTCTTAATTTATTTTACAGATTATTGTTAGCAGATAAAATCACAACTGATTTTTGTGTGTTGGAGATGATTTTTAAAATGTATCAAGAGGTTAAATATCACCAGGAAATATCCCTAACAAGAAGCAGGGTCATAAAGCACTGCACCACTCACCTTCTTTGCAGGCATCTGTCTATATATTGGAGGCCAAAGAAGGAAAAAAGATAAACCACTTATCCTACATAAGAAGCCAATCCTTCATAATTATTTTCTTTTTTTTTTTTGAAACACAGTCTTGCTGTGTTGCCAGGTGCCAGGCTAGAGTGCAGTGGTGTGATCTCAGCTCACTACAACCTCCGCCTCCTAGGTTCAAGCAATTCTCCTGCCTCAGCCTCCCAAGTAGCTGGGACTACAGGCGCACACCACCACAGCCAGCTAATTTTTGTATTTGTTAGTAGAGACAGGGTTTCACCATGTTGGCCAGGATGGTTTCAATCTTCTTGACCTGGTGATCCTCCCACCTCGGCCTCCCAAAGTGGTGGGATTACAGGCGTGAGCCACTGCACCCGGCCTATTTTTTTTTTATTTAATAGTGAACATCTGTTATACATCAGGTACTGTCTAAAGGGTAGGAGTATGGAGGTGAACACAACAAACCCTCCAACCATCTTGAGTTTAGAGTCTAGCCAAGTAAGAGGCAGAAGGTGCAGACTGGTGATGCACACTACGGAGACCACACAGCAGGGAGGAGTAGGACGCTCTCGGAGCAGAGCACTTTTCCATGGGGTGCTCAGGGCACACTCCACAAGGAAGGGACATCGGTGGAGGCCTGAGGAGGCACCACACCGCAAGGAGAGCGGGAGGAGCTCACTGGGGCCTGCAGAGCGGGAAGCTCAGCTGGAGCAGAGTGGGCTGAGGGAGCCAGGCGGGCATGGAAGGGCTGGCGGACCGTGTGCCCTCTCTAGACTCTACTCTTCGGAGGATGTGAACTGGGGCTGGGATAAGGGATGCCTAGGTGTCCCTCTCCATATTTAGAAACCGTGTCCCCAGCCAGATGAGGAGCCTTGGTTTCCTCATATTTACATATACCTCAGAAAATATCTCATGCTGCCTGGGGGAGAATCACACAAAATAGTGCCTTGGGAAACACTTCCTACAGAGCCAAGTTCTGTAACTAAGAGAGTTACACGGTGCAAGGTGCAAATTCTGCAGAAACGGAGGGGAGCCTGTGCTCCTGTCTTCTGGGTTACCTTTTACCAAATGGAGGTTTGACGGACTGAACTAAGCATTAGTGATATGAGGACCAGGACGCCTGTGAAACATACAAGGTAAATGCTCAGGAGAGATGCCAAGGACTTCCATTTCCAGGACGCACATGGAAAGCTATATTAAGGAAGAGAGTGTGGTCTTGGTGAGGCATAAACACGTAGGCCAATGGAACAGAGTAAGTCCACAAATAGAGCCACGCAATCATGATCAAATGGTTTTGTTTTTGTTTTTGTTTTTGTTTTTCTTTGAGACGGAGTCTTGCTCTGTTGCCAGGCTGGAGTGCAATGGCGCAATCTCGGCTCACTGCAACCCCCGCCTCCTGGGTTCAAGCGATTCTTCCGCCTCAGCCTCCCAAGTAGCTGGGACTACAGGCGCGCACCACCACACCCGGCTAATTTTTGTATTTTTAGTAGAGACGGGTTTCATCATGGCGAGGATGATCTCGATCTCTTGACCTCGTGATCCGCCCGCCTCGGCCTCCCAAAGTGCTGGGATTACAGGTGTGAGCCACCACGCCCGGCCGATCAAATGGAGAAAGAATAGTCACCTTCACAAATGAGGTTGAAATAATCAGATATCCAGGTGAACCTCAAATTACCCTCACAGTTTATACTAAATTTGCCTCAAAATGGATTATAGATCGGCATGTAAAACATGAACTATAAAACTTCTAGAAAAAAGCATGAAGGAAAACCTTCATGACTGGAATTAGGCGAAGAGTTTTTAAATGTATCACCATAAGCATAATCTATAAAAGAAATAAATGAAAAATTGGACTTCAGCAAAATTAAGAACTGTTGCTCTGTGACTATACTATTAAGAGAGTCAAACAAACATGCTCTAGACTGGGGGAAAGTATTTGCAAATTCCATACCCAAAAAAGTACTTGTATCCAGAAAATGTAAAGAACTCTCAAAGCGCTGCATAAGAAAACAAATAACCCAATTTTCAAAATTGTGCAAAAGACTATCATTTCTCCAGAGGATATGCAGATGGTAAATAAGCACGCAGAAAAGATGTTCAACATCATTCATTAGGGAAATGCAAATTAAAACCACCGTGAAGTAACACTGCACAAATTAGAATGACTGAGACAGAAACTGACTATACTGAGTGCTGGAGAGAATGGGGGGAAAGTGGGTCTTATTGCTGGCAGAGTGTGAAAGGCTACAGGAACCCTGGAAAAGTCGGGCTGGTCTTATAAATGTAAACAGACACTCCTCGGTGTTTATAGCAGGGGTTGGAAAGCTTCTTAAAGTGTCAGAGGGTAAATGTTTTAGTCTCAAAGTCTTTGTCACAGAAAGTCAGCTCCCCTGTTGTAGAATGCAGCCACACAAACATACATGAACAAGTGGGTGTGGCTATGTTTCAATAAAACTTCAAGTGGCACTTGTTTTAGCTTTGTTTCATTTTGTTGCTTTTTATGGTTTGTGCAAACTTCAAATTGTTTTAACTTTTTTAAATGATTATAAAATTCATGCATAGTAGCCTTGATTTTGAGTTGTCCTGTGACCTGAAACTCTAAAATATGTATTATCTGACCACTATAAGAAAAAATTCTATCCCTACTGTAGAGAAATACAAATTTAGGTTCACCAAAAATTATGTAAATGGTCATTCACAGCAGCTCTAGTAGTAATCATGAAAAACGGAAAACAACATGAATGTCTTTTAACCTATGAATAAGCTATGGTACACCTATACAATGAAATACTACTTAGCAGCAACAAGAAACGAACCATCGATACCCTCAATCACGTGGGTGAATCTAAGACGCCAATATCCAAAGTTAATTCCTCCATTTTATGATATTTCAAACCATGTCTGTACACTACTAGGCAAATAATATTTATTGTAAGTTTCAATATATCAAGTACAATATCTCATCATTTTCAGGATGCTCTTAATCTAGTGTGGGGACAGATTTGTATAGTCTCTAATTGTAAGGCTGGAAGTCAGAATGAACTAGGCTCAGAATCAACTCTGGCTTCCCTAAACTGTTACCTTATACAATTGATTTATTTGAATCTGTCTCCTAAAATAAAAATAGTAATAGCTTCCCAAGAAAAAGCAGAAGAAGAAACCAATATGAAAACGTTTCTACCTGTATGATCTTATTTACATGAAAGAGCAGACCCATGGCTTTGTGGTGGCGTGGGGGGGACGGAGAGATCACCCCAGGGTAACTCAGGGCACTTGGGTGCTGGGGAGCCGTGTCCCCAGCCTGTGTCTTGCCTGTGATGGGACAAAGCTACACATCTGTTAAGGCTCGTAGGCAGTGCACACATCCAGAAGAACTTGGCTCTACTGGATGTTAACTTAAAATTCAAGATGTGTTTGTTACACTGTCAGCGTGTACCTCTTCAGTATTCATGCATTCCAAAGCCTGCCTTTGTTAAAAGCCACAGAATGCAGCAGGAAGGAAGGAGACAGGCTGACAGACACTATTAAGAACCCTGAAGAGGGTCTTCAAAGAAAGAACTGTGATGTCAAAGATGAGCTTGCATGAAGGAGCAAGACGTGGGAGATAAAGGTCAGACTTCAGTACTTTCTGCCCTGCTGTAGGACGCACCTCACTGAAAATCATCATGTATGGCAGTAACGATGCTAAAAGTTCAACAAGGCACCAAGGAATGACAACTCAGACAGGTGACGTCACTTGTTTTTTATAAATTCTGGAAAAGGGGACTTTGAGGTGTCACCCATCAGCATCTACTTGAGTCCTGTGAACAGCGGGCCCTCCACTTTAGGTGCCTGTACTCCTTAGAGATGCAGAGGAAGAGCAAAGACAAAACATTCCCCTTTACAATTGCACGGCCACGCAGAAGATAAACTGAATGCCTGCAAGGAAGGACTGCACCAAGGACAGGACATGGGAACATCTTAAACACAGCCCGTTCAAAAATAAACAAGGACAGAGACCAGCTGGTGACTGTCAGAAGGGACCAGGGGATGAGTAGGGAAACTGGACTTTCCACAAAGTCACAGAACACAGCTCTGAAGGTGCAGAGGTAGGGAAAACACACGCCCTAGAAAGAGCACAGGCAGTGAGTCTATGCCAGTGTGGGACAAGGACAGAATAAGACCACAAGAGGCCACGCCAAGCACATGGGGAGCAGTGCCCCCAGCTCACAGCTCACCCCGGCAACAGACGGAGATCACCGCCCTCTGAACTTGCAACTCCAGGGTGAGTGGACAGTGACAGCCACTTGCTCTGTGTATGATGACTGTACTCTATCTGTACTAACTGGAGTTCTCCAGAGAAACCAATAGGAGGTATGTATGCATAGAGGGAGATAAATTTATCTTAAGGAATTGACTCATGCAGTTATGGAAGTTGGCAGGTGCAGAATCCACAGAGCGGACTGGCAAGCTGGAGACCCCAGGAAGGCTAATAATGCAGCTCACGCCTAGTGGCCATTAGGCTGGAGAACAAGGAAAACTCCACATTGCAGTTCCATCTGGAAGGCTGTAGGTTCCTTTAGGGAAGGCTGGAAGAAAGATGGGGTGTAAGTTTTTCGTTGCATACCAGGGTCCTTGTTCAAGGGGCCCCAACCTCCCTTTCATTCAACAGTTCTGAATCTATAAACTGGCTCAAGTCTGGGACCTGATTGAGGGGCATGACTCTGCTTTTATGGTTCAAGTTAGACTTTTGTTTGCTTGACCCAGAACTTTTTTGCTTATACAGATCGAATAAGAGTTTAGTAGGCTTCCCGTGTGTCCCACTGTTGGGAGCACCGTGATCCACCAGCCGATGCCCCAGGCTGGCACCATTCAGGCGCTTCTGACTGCAGCTTTGATTCTGCTGTCCCTTACAGGTCCACATCCCCACACTGCTGACACTCGGCCCCTGCTACTCAAGGATTCAATGCCCCTGTTGCATGGACATTCTCCACTGCAGGGTGTGGCCCAGAGAGAGGAGCAGTCGCAGCTCATCAGGGGTTCTGGGGCTCCCTTCTCACATGCATTTCCCATAAATGTGGCAGAAAGTGTGGGTTCCCGGCCCTCTTGGGGTGAGTGAGGACATCTGGAAGGAAGAATCCTCTCTCGCATTCCAACCTCTCCAAGGCCTCCAATCCCTTCTTCTGCATTAAGCCGTGATAGGATCAGCATCTCTGACTCACTCACTGTGGGCTCTTGGCTATGTTTCTGCCAAACGGCCCAAGTTGCTACAAAAGTCAGTTGAGAATCGCTGCCCAGTGGGCCCTATCAGTGCATTTGGCCTGATCCAACTCTATTTCTTCCCACCATTACCTCATACCCTTCATAGCCTCGACATCCACACAAGATCCCATTCTTCCCTTCACAGGAGAAAAAGCTCATTGACTATGATCACAATAGGATCGACTTTTAAGGGATCCCATCTCTTCAATTTGGTAGACGATAGTGCAGGAAGGAAGGGACAGAATGCAGCGAGGTACAGCTGGTCAGATGTGCTCACGCCGAGAGCAGAATCATAGACACCGGAGGCTGGGAGAGGTGGAGGGTTGTGGGGGATGGGTTCCATGTTCCCTGTTCAGGGGACGGTTACTCTGAAAGCCCAGACCCCCAGGCAATATATCCATGTAACAAATATGCACTTGTACCTGTTACATTTATAAACATTTTTAATTCTTTATTTATTTAAAAAAAATGTGTTTAGACAGTTTCACCTAGTCGCCCAGGCTGGAGTGAAGTGGTGCTATCTCAGCTCACTGCAACCTCTGCCTCCCAGGTTCAAGCGATTCTCCTGCCTCAGCCCCAGGAGCAGGGATTATAGACACCCACCACCACGCCTGGCTAATTCTTACATATTTTTTAGTAGAGGTGGCATGTCTCCATGTTGGCCAGCTGGTCTCAAACTCCTGACCTCACATGATCCACCTGCCTTGGCTTCCCAAAGTGCTAGCATTACAGGTGTGAGCCACTATGCCTCACCTTTTAAAAATGTAGAAAGCAAATGTGCCCACATTGAGCACCCACTATGCCAGGTGCTGGTGTGTGGACCCAGTCCTGGGAGGTAGGTGCCCACCCACCTCGTGTTCCAGAAGAGGACACTTGGACCAGAAGGAAATTTGTCCAGTGACAGAGAAGGTGGCAATGGTGGATTCAAATCCCTGTTGGCCTGGCTCCGAAGTATGTTTAAATAAGCTGTCGGGCCAAAACCTAGAACCTGTGGATGCTGATTGTTTAATAATGCCTCCTGGGTTTTCTTGTTACCCAAAAAGTTTTGCATTTTGGCACAGTCTCTTTCATGAATCTGCGGCTGGAATGTTATGGGAATAAGATGAAGAAGAATTGGCCTCCAATTTTATTTTAGAGTTCAGAATGTGTTCGTCGTGTACAGTAAAGGCAACCAAAATCAACATAGTTAAATTAAATCATGACTTTTGCAGAAGTACTGATTCACTTAGGCACATTTTCAGAGAGCACATGTGAATTTCAGGAGAACTAGCCTGCCTCTAGTTAGGGAGAAACTGTGCTCCACACATTCTGGTTCAGAAACTCCTCTGGGCATTCTGAGATGCCAGAATCTGGGAGGTCAGGTTCACCATTGCACACAGCCCTTTTCCAGAAAGCATGATGTATTCTGTTTGAAAAACTAACAGAAGCTTCTAGTCACAGACTGAATGGCCAGTAAGTTTTTAAAAAGACCTGGGATTAAAGTTATGTAGAAGAAATTAATTTATGGCTTTATGATTTATTAAGGTCTCTTTGGCCTTCTGACTCACGTTGCCATTCGAAGAGTTGTTAGACAAGCTCATTTTGGACCAAACTGAGAATGCACTGAGACTGAACCCCAGGTAGACAGTCAGTCTTTGTCTCAGTCCACACTGCATCCCCAGCCCCTGACGCAGTGGAGCTGGGCAAAGATTTGTGAAGTGTACCAATATTACATGTGGATGAGAATGTTCTTAGCACCAAAGATGTGAGATGAGGTCCAGAATACAGGATTAGTCACTGAGCTCACGGAGTGTGCATTAGTCATTTTATTCACATTGAATAAATAAAATTCTTTGTAAACAAAGGAGACACAGAATAAGTGGCTTATGCTAAAGATAATTATTTATATGTCGTGAAATGTCTGAACTCAGTCCCCTGAGAATAAACCATCTCGATATATTTCTTCAGCTTAGCTGAGAAAAGTTCAACAATAATAAACATGAAATGTCTGCGCTTTTTACACACCCAAAGGAAAAAGTGAGAACCCCACTCTGACTGCTTCAGCAGCGGACCGGTGTGCTCAGGGGAGACAAACAGAGCTTAGGGAGCCCGAGATGGGGCCTGCATTCCACAGGCCGGGGCTGCCCTGCAGGTGGGCCCCAGCAGTATAGGGATTAAAGGGCTGGGGCCAAGGGCCAGGTCAATTTTTGATCCAGAGACTGAAAATCTGAGACTAGCCAGGTCAGAAAAGGCCCAGAAAGCGGGGTACACCACCTACTCCCAGCTCCGTCAGACAGGCAGGTGTGACCTCAGTGGTGCTGTTGAGGAGGGGCTGGCAGAGGAGGGTGCCGGCCTTCTCTCTGCACTTTCCAGGACCCTCCAGCACCCCAGTGACAACCTAAGGGGCATCGCTGCACTCACCTCACCTCTGACACAAATGCATCAGCTGGTTGCACTCTGGTGGGTTCCCCAGACTGGGTTTCTTACAGAGAAGACTGACTAGTGAAATTCTCTAGAAGATAAACGCGGAACGTCCAAAGTGCTATTTCGAAGAGTAGTACAACTGGAAAGCACTCAGCCAGTTACAGCAAGGACCCCAGAAGACAGACCGGGGTTTCTGCAAGACCTGCTGGTGCAGCTGCAGCCCTGCCATGTGTAGGGGCCATCCAAGGTGGGCTGTGCAAGGCTGTGTGCCGTCAACCCCAGGGACCTGGTGCTCCCAGCTGCATCTGCCCAGGGGTCTCTGTCTGCCCCCCACCCAGCCCTCACAAGAACGCCCTGAAGCTCAGTCTGGGCAATCCCATCTCCCGTTGAAGTCCAAGAATCTGTGAAGTTTGTGGTCATTAAAGGTAGTTTAGGAATAGAAATAGAGGGGCTGCTTTATTCTTGGAGGCCTAAGGCTTAGTCTACCCATTAAACACAAAGGAAAAGAGGGAGCCCTGAGATACTGTATCAGGAAAGTGATTCAGGTGCAGGAAGAAAAACCCAAAGCCCAACCTTGAAATAAAGTCCATAACGTGCATCCCCGAGAAAGCTGTGGGGTGCCTGGGTGAGGGTGACCCACAATAGATTTCCTGAGGAAAGTATTTGAGAGACATACGAAAAAATGAATCGTGCTCGGAAAGTCAGCTTTGTGGCATGGAGTTAGAGCAACCAGACTCACTTTGTCAATATCTACTCCACCCAAACTTCCGGAAAGGCCAGTGCCCTCCAAGAAGGCAGGGTCTGGAGACCCACCAGACAGGTGAGTGAAGAGGTTCGGGACGTACGAGCATTTAAAAATATACTGTCTACTGAGGACATGTGCCCACAGTGCACAAAAGAGCTTTTTTCCTTACTAATCATCAGACCAAGAAATCAAAAGAATCATTTTATGGGAGTCTTTTATTCTCATAAACTGATCTGCTAAGTTTGAGGACTCAATGAAACAGAGTAACACAATACCTTCTTAAAATATTTCTCTTGTGGGGATTGGACGAAAGATATGCATTATTCTGATCATGTGTAAGGTACGTGGTGTCAGCTCCACCAGGACAGGAGGGGCCCACGGCCAGCCAACCCCTCAGGGACATTTCCCCTGCTCAAAGGTGGGGTCGGCCCTGCACAGCTCAGGCCAACCCTGGAGAAACAGGATAATTTCCTAGTCCAGTCAGCAGGGCAGTGACACCTCTACCCCCAGCACCCACTCCCCACAGTGGACCAACCTGAATTCCATCCAGCCACCGTCCCTGGTCACAGCCATCCAGACCCCCACCTTAGGAGGCTGTAAGCCCCCCACACCCAACCCACACCATGCCCCAGCCAACTCTTCCCTGGAGATGCCTCATTGTTGTATACCTCCAAAATTTGCACATCTGATAGGAGACAGTGGGTCCATCTGGTGTCTTCGGGTTCTGAACTGTCCTTACTTTTGTTCACAGGAGTAGCGAAGCCCGCAGCCTCTCAGAAGAGGCCTCTACCTCTAACACCTCTCCCTCCCTCCACCATCGCAACCTTCCCTCTTCCAAGCCATTCTGCCTCCAACTCCCCCACTGCAAACTGCCATTAATTCTCATCTGCAAATCTCTGAAAACCTGCAGCCCTGGGGGTGCAACCAGCCCAGGAAAGGGAACACGGACAGCAGCAGCCCATCAATAACCGTCAGCAGGGAAGACGGAGCAGCCAGGCGGCAGCTAATTAGATGAGGTGGAGTAATTAAATTCACAGGCTTTGATCTGTTCTTCAAATATTTCCAAATGTTCTCTATCATTTGGCTTCAGACATCATCACACTTCACAATTAGGAGATGCCTCCTGGTTGACCTCGGTTTCTCTGCCGCAGAAGGACTCACTCGGCAGCCAGGCCAGCATCCCCCAGAGGAGGGCGGGTGTGAAGATTCTCACCTGGGAGTCAAGCGGTTGTATTAAAGTAATAGGGGTGCCGGGAAAATGCAGGAAATGGCTGAACAAGCTGTTTACCGGTCATTTTCAGTTTTCAAAATCGGATGGGCCGTCACCAGAGGGGACTTGCAGAGAAGCTAAAGCTAATTCGCAGCCTTGTTTTTGATTCGTCATCAAGGCCCAGACTATGACACTTCCCACCTAGAGAAAGCTGCCTCGGCAGGCTGAGACACGCAGTCATCATTCAGAAGGTCTCATTTCCATGGCCTTCCTGCCCCTAGAAAACAGCCTGCTCTGTGCAGCAGCCCTAGGGAATAGACCCGCCAGCCAGCCCTGGTGGTGGCTCTCCTCCCAATGAGGGAAGACCAGCCAGTTTTTCTGCTGAAGTAGATGGCTGTTTTGTAATTAGCAGGAGTTTGGGGGGAGCTGGGGTCCTGCTGGCTCCCGGCCTGCAGCCCCCACCTCAGCCCTGCAGGACCACCACACGGAAGACCCATCCCAGTGCCGCCTGCTAGTGCAGGCTCCAGGAACCAGCTCGGATTCGCTGGTCAGCAGTGGCGTCTCATCACCTCCTAGAAACTGGGAGCTCTGGCGCAAATACCACTCTCCAGTTCTGCTACTTTCCCCTTCCGCAGAATAAAAATAACCTCTTCGAGGGAAATGGCTGTCTATGGGTAAGTCGTCTGAGTGAAATGAGAACCCACTCCCAGCACTGCCTCTGCAGACTTCCGAAACCAAACAGGAGCCTCAATGTCTGAGCATTTCTATTACTTCATCTACGCATAAAGCCCTCACAGCCATCCAAGAAGCACAATCTTCTAACACAAAACAATGGAAAGTGAGAAGGCTGTTTCATTACTTTTCCATCTTTGGCTCAGACATGGAAAGGCTATTCTGGGCCGAGTCTTACAGGAAGTACCAAAAACCTCAGGAGGGACGGAGCTGCTGCAAGATTTCCAGTCTGTTTTAACAGGCTGTTGGAGACATTTCAGACAGGTTTCTGCTGAAGACCCAAACATGTGGGTGCTTATCTGAACTGAACCCAAATCTTTGGAATTCTACCCCTCCCTCCTGAAAAGTGCTGCATGCCGCTCCTGGACGCGCTGTCTCTTGGGAGTCAGGGTCACCTCTGCATACACCTGTTCTGCCCAGGGTGCTTGGGAAACAGCTTTCGACGCTGTCTGTAATTCTCCAGTTTGTTCTATATGGTCCGTGCAACTGCTGAGCTTTCAAAGCAAGCCCGCTGGAATGCTTCATAGCTGGTTGGTCGTGAGAGGGTTTTAGAATGAATCTACTTGGAGCAACTCGGAACAGGTATCAGCTAGAAGGACAATTAAAGTACGTGTTCTGCCAGGAAATTCTGCCCGTTTTTACCTGTTAAAGCAATTGGGAAATAGACCTGTACCTGCTGAAGACTGTACTTGTACGTGCATGCATGATGTGGGAGGGTGAGCAGGTGTGTGCGAACCACAGCTATATTCTTAACAATGCTCTCTGTCTCCAACCGAAAAAGAATGCTTGGTGCTCACACTTTCTTACGAGGGGAGGAGTGTTCCATGGAGCTCAAGAGCCTGATGGGGTGATCAGATTTTCAGAGTGAAAGAAAGTGCTCACTACGGAGCATGAATTTCCGCAGCCAACGTATTTTGGGGTTTCCTCTAATTAAAAGCCACCCGCTTTGGATTCTTCTTCCTCTTTGCTGCCAAACAGTAGGAAAGGAACTAGCCTGGTAACCAAGGCCCAGAGGACACCATCAGTCACTTCCCGGCCCTCTGTGCCAGGATTTGTCCAGAAGCAACATTTCCCCCTGAGCTTGTATGAAAGGACACCTCTACAGGAACAAAGGGACAATAAAGTGATTCGCTGAGTAATCCTGCTGAGAAATGAATCCCAGTTGAAGCCACATCTAATTGCACAGAGATGCTGAATTAGTGCCTAGGTGATAATAGATAAGGAATGCTTTCGTTCTGCCACAGTGGATGAGTAGACTCTTGGAGAGCAGCAGAGCACCCTGAAAACACACAGCTAGGGAGTTGCAGTGTGTTCTGTCGACTAATTTCAGATTAGAACGAAACAAAGAAGACGCATTCATGACAAAGAAAAAAGAATTTGAGGATTCTCTCTAAGTCCTTTGGCTGTGCCCTTCTTTTCCTGGGTTCTAGCTGCACAGTGTGGGCTGGAGAGTGCTTTCCTGTCATCTCTGCCTTGCAGAAACAGCTGCTGCCATGAAAATTCTGAAGCCCAATTTGGGCAGAGTCCCCATATCCACCGGCAAATGCTAGGAGATTCCTACTTTTTCTCCAGCTTCCCCTTTTCCATGGTCACAGCAAATCGAGTCACTGTATTCAGGAAGTGGTGACTGGTCTATTATTGGTGTGTGGTCTGCGGTCCGGCCTATTGTGGTCAATATTGTGGTCCCCCCCTGGATTTTGTTCCATTAAGGTGCCATCTTTAATGGTGCCAAGTCATTACCATCCCTTCTCCCTCCCCCAAAAGCCTTGTCCACAGCAATTCTTAACCATCAGACCACTAGTAAACATAGGTCAGTGAACCTCTGCCCTTCTCACATGGACATTCAAAAGCCCATTCGGAAGCCCAAGGCCTACTTCTCCTTGCAGTCCTGACACAAAGGCGACAGTGAAAAGTATGGCACTAAGCCAGCTACAGAAGCACCTCATTTAACCTGGCAAACAGGAGCAAGTCAGTTACAGGAGCAAGTCACAGGAGACCCAGACCCTCAGAGAGACCAACGTCACAAGGGACCTGTGAGAGGGACGGGCAAGGTTGCCAGGGCACACAAGCACAGCTGGGGGGCCCAGGGGACCCATGGGAATGGGGAATGTCCAGTCTAGATAGCCAACTTCCGCCGGCTCTACTTTACAGCTTTGCTGCGCTATTGGTCACAGGTAAAGCTGTGTCACTGAGGCCCTTGTCTATCAGTCCGGCTCTCTCAGCAGCTTGGATTCCAGTGGAAAATGGTATGTGTGTTCAAAGAAGCCTGGGCAGGGCCCCGCAGCTGAGAAATACTGTTAGGTGCACTCTGAATGAAGAGACCACCTAAACAGGCTTTGTGTGAGCAACAGGGCTGTTTATTCACCCGTGTGTGAGTGGGCTGGGTCTGAAAAGAGAGTCAGAAAAGGGCAGTGGGGAAGGAGCTGGTTTTATGGGTTTGCGGTAGGCAGTGGGAAGTTACAGTTCAGGGCAGTTTTTGCAAACTGGGAGGGTGTCGTCGGGCGGGTATCACAAGGTACAAGGTCCAGTGTCACAGGGTTGGCTTATCAGTTGAGGCAGAACAGTTGAGACAGGTGCAATGGTGAAATGTCCCAAGGTCAGTTAATCAGACACTGCGGCAGTTAGCCGTTATTCTTTTCCGGAGGTGTACGTGCAGGTCACGGGGGTCACCACAGTGTAGTCCTGCTGCAGTCAGTTCAAAGAACCTTGCATTCCTGCCTTTTTAGATTAATAATATAAGGAAAAAGGTAAAAACTAGAAAAAGTTGGGGGGCAGTGAAATATTGCGGGCGGTACAGAGGGTGCTGGGCAATGTTTCTCAGGGCTTCTACGAGCAGGATTGGGGGCAGCATGGAAACCCACAGATGGGAGATATTTTAGACTACCAAGAGATTTGGGGGCAAGGGATGATATTGTGGGGTTGTTAGAAGGAGCATTTGCCGTACCGACTGATTGGTTATAGCTTGCATATGATTTTGCAGGAATTGAGAAATTAGAAAGGGGAAGGTCCAAATAAAAGAAGGAGAAGGATAGATTTAAGGGGCCCTGCTAACAGTAGGAGCCACAATTGTGAGCACGGGGAGGTGGGTTTAGCATGGAAACCTGGGTTTAGCGCGGGGACCTGGGTTTAGCGCGGGAACCTGGGTTTAGTGCGGGGACCTGGGTTTAGCGCGGGGACCTGGGTTTAGCGCGGGGACCTGGGTTTAGCGCGGGGACCTGTGTTTAGCGCAGGGACCTGGGTTTAGCGCGGGGACCTGGGTTTAGCATGGGGACCTGGGTTTACCCATGGACAGCCACATTCTTTCCTGGAGCTTTAGAGTCAACTACACTGACTTGTAAAACCTTAATTAGGGTCTTAAAATGGTTACACCGCTGTTAAAAAGGTGAGGGGTGGGAGGTACACAGAGATCCAACGCGTCTGTCCCCTCACTGTGTGTTTACCTTTACCTAACTCCTTTTTGAAAAAGCAGCACCCGCTACCCGACAGTCATCTCACCAGGGTGAGCAGGTGCTGGGCGGAGCAAAAAGAGCTCCAGCTCTCTCTGTTGAAGATTCTCACCCTCTACGGTGCCATGTTACTGCCAATGTGCAAAACTCCCCTTCCCAAGTTCCCCAAGGTGTTTAGGATCATTCAAACCCATTTGAACTGCTGGCATGCTTTCATGTGAGCACTATAAACAAACCCCTTTCCATGTGGAAAGTGCTTTCCAAGTCAGCTTTTCTAAGTTACCGCCAGTCTCCAAACCTGGACATTGCACAAGGACCTTCTCACGTTTTCCATTGTTTTGCTTCCAACATGCATCCTAAGGCCCGAGCCTTTCAGGTTTGCTCTCTAACGGCCTCTTGCAAATGGCCTTGCTATTTCAGTTTGTCTCCAATGATTCTAAAGTTTTCCATCTTTGGGGTGGGTGGATCCATTCACCGCTGGACAGACTATGTGCAGCTCAGCCGGTTGCCAGGCACTTCCTGAACTCACGGTCCTGGCTGGCATTTATTGCGGGCCTTCCAGTGTCCTGGGTAGTTTACAGGCATTCCCTCCTATTCTTGGTGTCCTTATGAGGTAGGTGAATTACATTTTTACCCCAGTTTTACATATGAAGAAACTGAGACTCAGAGCTGTGAAGTCACTGGCACACACCACGTAGCAAGGAAGCAGCAAATGTGAAACCTCACCCAGGTCACCTGGCTCAGAAGCCTGGGGTACCATGGCACACAAAATACCAACACCTTCTGCCCTCGTGGATCTCACAAGGGAAAATTCAGAATTAAACAAATGCAGACAACATATTTAATAAGCACAGGAGGAAGAGGAAGTACAGATCACTATGGAAATGTGCAGCAGACGTACCTTGCAAATGTGCAGTTTCCTTATATGGAAACACACACACCCTCAGAGGGAAAAAGGAAAGCACACACCAAAAGCATTTCTTCTCCTCTAGATCCTAATCCCTGCCTGGAACAGGTTACTTTTTTTCCCAGGGAGCTGAAGAAATATATTAAATACCTGAAATGCTTGATCATTAATTTGTTCTCATCTAAAACCTAAGAGGATCTACACACAATGCTGACATGACTAAAAAATAAAATAAAACCTAAGAGAATCACTAACGCGTGTAGCTCTACCTTTTGGAAAAAACTGTGACGTGATAGCGTTTGCATTTTTTCCAAGACAGTATGCATTGCTGTAAGTTAAAAATAAGCATTTGCCTGAGATTTAGAAAATGAAGGTGAAAATGAGTACATGCTGTTTTCTGTGTCATGTGGCCATTTTTTATTAGAATTTGTTTTTCAGAGAAAACTCAGCTTTAAGCAAATGTTTTCCTTCCTACAAAGTTGAAATGGTACAAGTAGGTGTTGATGGTGACGTAGAAAAGTAAACCAGGGAGAGGAACTGTGGGTAATTTGCTCTTTTATAGCGATGTTAAAAATAATTCATAGAAACGGCATTGAAGCCAGTGACCAGACTAACATATTTTAAACCATCTGTAAACTTCAGTTATCTACACTATACTGTAACATCAGCTGGCACATGCCGGGCATGTATTATTCGTCAGGTACTGGACTAGGTCTTTGCTATAGTTATGCCTTTCCAGGCAGATACGGTTGTAACTATTCATGAAAGGTAAAAATGAATCATTGTCACAACTGGCTTGAATCATTGTCACACCGAGCATTATCCTACACACTTTATGTGTCTTGGGGGACATTTTCCATTAATTACTAGTGTAGCGTCTGAATCCCCATCCCATTGTGGGGTGAGAGTAAGGAATGAGTCCCACTTTCCCTCAGCACACCCTCTGGTGGCTTGCATCCTACCGTATGGACGGGCCACTGCATCCGGAAGAAATGGTTTCATTTCAGAAACGGTTGACCATCTCTCCTGCAGCAGCCGTGGACTCCCCACCGGGGATGGGAAGTAAGGTCTGGCTGCTTTGGCTCTTGCTCATTGTTAAACCTGCTTCCTCAGTCATGCGACGGCTGCCTTCTCATAAGCTCGTCCCTGCTTTGGAAAGCCCAGTGATCATCTACAATGTTGGCAAGCAAGAATTCTAACGCATTTTCTCATTTAACCCCCAGCCACGAAATGAGGCAGGTACTTTTACTATGTCCATGTTACAGGCACGAAACTAAGGCACAAAGCGGTTGAATGACTGATATGGTTTGCCTCTGTGTCCCCACCCAAATCTCATCTTGAATTGCACTCCCATATTTCCCACATGTTGTGGGAGGGACCCAGTGGGAGATAATTTGAATCATGGGGGTGGTTTCCCCCTACTGTTCTCATGGTAGTGAACAGGTCTCACAAGATCTGATGAGTTTATCAGGGGTTTCCGCTTTTGCATCTTCCTCATTTTCTCTTGCCGCCACCATGAAGAAGGGTCTCTCACCTCCCACTGTGATTCTGAGGCTTCCCCAGCCATATGGAAGTGTAAGTCTAATTAAACTTCTTTTTCTTTCCAGTCTTGGGTATGTCTTTATCAGCAACGTGAAAACAGACTCATACAATGCCTTACTCAAAACTGCAGAAGTAGCGCTCGTGTTGAAACCTGAGCAATCTGACACCAAAGCCAGCTCAGGGAGATTTACTAACTTACCTAAGCAACTCTGGGCACAGTCACCTGATTCCACTATGAGAGGCAGCTTTTTATTGTTGTGAAGTTCAACTGAGACACAAGAGAGACCCAGAGACCCAGAAGAGCATTCAAGAGACTGCTATAATCCAGAACATAGCACGTTAAGGCTCATCCCCTGTGCTCCTAGAATCTTTCAAATGCTCCACTCCATATCCCAGCTCTGTTTCTGGATAGCAAGCCTGCCCTCCCCAAATGGAGCCTTCACCTCCTCCCTGGGCCTTGATCCCCAATACACAGAGGGTCAGATGAGGTTCTGCAGACCGGAACATTACCTCACAGTGACTTCCAGGAGGCAGGTCTCTTCGCCCCACCAGGGAGAGGCCCCACTGCCCCTGCACCTGCAGCCAGGCAAGGGAGGTTTCTTCTTTTTAAAATCCCTCCTTGTTTCCATAAATCTTGGGCCTCTTAACCTTCCAAGCTCTGAATAAAGGTACAGTGTTTCTTCTCCACAAACAGCACACTGTGCCCCACTCCCACCAAGGCAAGGGTCACCCAGTGCCCGATGAAAACAGCCTTCCCATTGAGAATGTTCACACTGCTTACTTTCCCTGTAGTTCTGAATCTTTTCTCCTTGTCCATTCAAAGTTCCAGTGAAGGTGCTGCATTGATGAGAACTTTAGCCTCTCCAGTGTTCACAATGGAAGGCCAGGAAAGAGATTAACCACGGCCCCGGGGGAATTCTGAAGATGCTGGGAATGCGGTGGGCCCCCCACGGAGTGAGCAGTCAACAGGAGCCCTGCAGGCAGGCAGCTCTTGACACCACATAGACACTGTCAATGGCTCACTTCTTTAGTTGAAAACGAAAGAGGGGTCACAGGTTTTTTCTTCAGCTCTGAAATGATTCATTCTGCTTTCCTGCCAGTTACCCATGGCCAAAGAAACTGCAGATGGTTTCCAATAATATTTAATACAAAGGAGGAGGAAAAGGAAGAAGAGAGTGGCTGGGGGGCAATTCTCAATGCTGGTTTCCACTTTCATGGAAACTGAGCAGCCACACTGAATATGAGGTTTGATTTAGAAACTGAGCTAACCTAGGTATTTCATGAGGGATTGACTTCAGATTCTGTTATCTTTTTGTGCCCTTGGGTACACAGCTTTTCCGATGAATCAAAAATGGATTGAAAGAAAACTGATTTTTATATTAAATCCCTATGGTGAAATCGGTCATTTCATGTTTTTCCCTTTTCCAGTGCTGTTTATACTGTGTATGTTTCTATAACATCTAATGTGCTATGAAAAGTAATTAAATGGCAAAATAATTAGAATTTATATATAATCATGTAAGTACACAACCAAAATTTTTCACTCCTTTATATATTTTTTCAGTTTACATTAGGTAATTGCATTAGGCAATTCAGAATTTATCTCACGAACTGAAACTTTGAAGAGTATATTCAAATAAAAATAACAAAACTCTTGGTGTTTTAAGTAGACTTTCACGTTAACCCCAATAATACCTGAAGTTCTACTGAAGTGCCATGTCAAAGGCGTTAGAACAGCTCTGAAGAAGAAGTGAAATACCTTCTTAAACAACTCTGGGCAGAGGCCCACCACCCCGCACAATGCCCCCTTCTTGCTGCAGGAAGCTTCCAGCTAAACGGTTTTTCCTTCCATCCCACGGTGCAGCGGAAACAAGACCCAAGTTTTTCTGAAGGTGTAAGCACAGGGCATGGTTCCTGCTAAGTGGTCATAAGTCAACAAAGCCATCTGATGGGAGTTTGGGGGAAAGGGAATTTCATAGGAATCGTGGGGAATGGCGGCTTCCTCCGTTGGAGGGTTCTCTTGGAGTGGGGAGATTAGGACATCTCCGTGATATAAAATGATCGAAGTTCGAATCATTGTCATCCCACCCGAAAGACTCCAATTTCACTTTAGTGCTTAATCCCTTTAGTTTTAAGTGTACATTAAAAGTATTTAAATAAAAATGCAGCTGCCCCCAAACTGTGAGACCATGACTGGGAGGGACATGTCTGTGTATCCGGAGACTCAGGTATGTCGGGGGCTCGAGGGCAGCCACCGGGAGACCAGCCTGAAGCCTGTGTCTTCTCAAATACCAAATTTAAAGAGAACATTTTGAGGAATGTTATGCAAATGTTTTTGCTGCCCACTTTTAGAACCTATACTAGGACAACGTGGGTGGAGTATCGGATTATGAGCCATAAACATGTGAAGTAAATAGGGTTGTGCCATTTCTACACATTCAAACACTGAGGTACAAAGAGACGGAATGAGTGTCTCATGATCACTCAGCCTATGGGTGTTAAGGAAAAGTAAATGGAGGGGGAGGCACCAGATCTGAGAAACATCCAGTTCATAGGTCTCACATATCATTGGTAAAGCGTGTCTGAGGGGGAAATGATGGTATTTTCAGTTGGAGTCTTAATTAAAACTTGTTACATTCTTTTTACTTTTCTCCAGAGGCAGCCCGCGCGACGGGGTCTGCAGTCACTGAGTGTTCCCTGCCCTCGTTCAGGACACAGATGAAATCCATCTTCTGTCTTTCATGGGAGTGGTGTGAGGACACGGAGGTGGGGGCGGAATCAAGTTTAAACACTAAGAAAATGAAAACAGATGCGTGGAGAGGGGGCGAGGCCGGTGGGAATGAGGGCCCGGAAGCCGTTCTCAGTCCAGGCGGCCTGTGCGCCGCGCTCCTCCCCAAAACCCTCCTGCAGAGCCCCCGGGAGGGGCTGGCCTCGGCAGGCAGCGCCTGCAGGGAGCCGCTCCTACGTCCGCGGAAAACCCTGCTGGGCAGTGTCGGCATGCCTTTTTCAGCACACTGTTTGCAGTTAAGTGGGAGAACCAGAGCCGGGAGAATCAAGATGCGGTAGAGAGAGACCAGCCCCTAAAACACGTGAGAAGGACAACGCAGGCCCTGTCTGTTTGTAGGCCCGGGGAACAGGTGCCAAGGGCAGCGGGTCCAGGAGACCTGAGCAGACCAGGCCGGTGGCTGGTGGCCGGCCGGGGCGGGAGGCCGCTGTCTGCGAAGGGGCGGACCTACCAGGACCCTGGACGCCATGGTGGACCCGACGGCCTGGCTCGGCGCGAGCCCAGACCTCCATCACCTGCCGCCTAGCGGCCAGCACGCGGGAACCCGCGCCGCCCCGCCCACCCGGGCACTGCCCCGCCCACCCCGGCGCCGCCCCGCCCACCCCGGCACCGCCCCGCCCACCCCGGCACCGCCCCGCCCACCCCGGCCCCGCCCCGCCGCGGGCCGCAGCTCGGGCGTAGGGCTGACGTCAGCGCGCCGCCTCCGCGGGAGTCAGACAGCGGGTCCTGCTCGGCCTGAGACTGAAGGGCGCCGGGCGTCTGCGGAGGCGGGGGAAGCTCGGGGCTTCACCGGGGGGCAGCTGCCCGGGGGTCTCTCTCCCCCAGTTCTCCTGGCCCTGGAGGGAGCCATCCGCCGCACAAAATCCCTTCTGAACCGCGATGCTTTTTATAGCAGTCCTCGCACAACTGCCTCTGGACCTGCTTTTACTAGGGGGTGCGGGGACTGAGGGGGTAACTTTTCCTGTGGCACAGGAGGAATTTGGCCCGGAGGCTGCTGGTCATGTTACTGGAACTGTGTGGGCTGGGCCGGGGGAGCCCCAACAAGGACCTGGCCAGAACCAGGAGCAGCAGCGACAGCGCCCGCCTGGCCTCGCTCACACAGGCCGTTTACACCCCTCGGGCGTGCTCAGGCAGGTACATAGTAATCCCAAAGGAAACCTCCATGGTGGCTGCCTATGAGCGGCTGGTATGATTCCCAGGAAACCTCCATGGTGGCTGCCTATGAGCGGCTGGTATAATTCCCAGGTAACCTCCATGGTGGCTGCCTATGAGCGGCTGGTATGATTCCCAGGTAACCTCCATGGTGGCTGCCTATGAGCGGCTGGTATGATTCCCAGGTAACCTCCATGGTGGCTGCCTATGAGCGGCTGGTATAATTCCCAGGTAACCTCCATGGTGGCTGCCTATGAGCGGCTGGTATAATTCCCAGGTAACCTCCATGGTGGCTGCCTATGAGCGGCTGGTATAATTCCCAGGTAACCTCCATGGTGGCTGCCTATGAGCGGCTGGTATAATTCCCAGGTAACCTCCATGGTGGCTGCCTATGAGCGGCTGGTATGATTCCCAGGTAACCTCCATGGTGGCTGCCTATGAGCGGCTGGTATGATTCCCAGGTAACCTCCATGGTGGCTGCCTATGAGCGGCTGGTATGATTCCCAGGTAACCTCCATGGTGGCTGCCTATGAGCGGCTGGTATGATTCCCAGGTAACCTCCATGGTGGCTGCCTATGAGCGGCTGGTATGATTCCCAGGTAACCTCCATGGTGGCTGCCTATGAGCGGCTGGTATGATTCCCAGGTAACCTCCATGGTGGCTGCCTATGAGCGGCTGGTATGATTCCCAGGTAACCTCCATGGTGGCTGCCTATGAGCGGCTGGTATGATTCCCAGGTAACCTCCATGGTGGCTGCCTATGAGCGGCTGGTATGATTCCCAGGTAACCTCCATGGTGGCTGCCTATGAGCGGCTGGTATGATTCCCAGGTAACCTCCATGGTGGCTGCCTATGAGCGGCTGGTATGATTCCCAGGTAACCTCCATGGTGGCTGCCTATGAGCGGCTGGTATGATTCCCAGGTAACCTCCATGGTGGCTGCCTATGAGCGGCTGGTATGATTCCCAGGTAACCTCCATGGTGGCTGCCTATGAGCGGCTGGTATGATTCCCAGGTAACCTCCATGGTGGCTGCCTATGAGCGGCTGGTATGATTCCCAGGTAACCTCCATGGTGGCTGCCTATGAGCGGCTGGTATGATTCCCAGGTAACCTCCATGGTAGCTGCCTATGAGCGGCTGGTATGATTCCCAGGTAACCTCCATGGTGGCTGCCTATGAGCGGCTGGTATGATTCCCAGGTAACCTCCATGGTGGCTGCCTATGAGCGGCTGGTATAATTCCCAGGTAACCTCCATGGTGGCTGCCTATGAGCGGCTGGTATAATTCCCAGGTAACCTCCATGGTGGCTGCCTATGAGCGGCTGGTATAATTCCCAGTTTGCTGTCTACAATGAACTGAAGCAACTCCAGGACCTCATGGTGGGGACACGGCAGTCAGAAGCAGAGGAAAGGCCAGGTTTCACAGCAAACACTGTTCAGTCCTTGTCCAGCTCATCGTATGTGCTGAAGGTACCGCAGGAGACGGCAGGCGTGGAAATGTCAACCAGGGCCAAGATCCTGGCCGCAGGAGGCCACGATGCTGGAGGCCGCTGGATTCACCACAGGACTCTGGGGCTATGATGGGGTTGGGACTTCACTGACTCAAGAGAACAAAGCTTCACTGACTCACAGAAGCCTGGATCACCTTATCAAAGGCAGGCACCACAAGGCCTAGCCTTAGAGCTGAGACATTGGAGGCCTGCAAATGTAGAGCAGAACAGTGGCTTGTTTTATGTTTTATCAGTGTACTGAGCCTTCACAATTCTTATAACTTCTTGAGAAGAGCGTACCAGTATTTCAGGCATCTGCCTTAAACGTACCCTATATTGCTTCTTAGACCCCCAAACAAGTCTACAATGACGCTGGCGTTCTGCCTTGCACTTGAAATCTGATCCACAGGTGAGTTTTCACAAGCATATTACAGCCTCTTGAATGTTTCAAGAAGGTGATACCTGCCTCCTCTCCTGCAGATTAAATACTCCTAAACCCACCAGCTCCACTGTCCAGGCATAGGAGTATGTGCACTGATTCAAGGAGCTTTATTTTTAGAAAACACTTGAACACGTGTATACTGGACAATAACTCATATTCAGTCCACAGCGCTCACCTCCAAATGAGGGTTTTGGTTCCATGCACATCTTTGTTTTTGCTGCATGTCTTGGCTGTAGGCCCTGACTGACTGGATGGGAATGCAAACCTAGGATCTTGAGAGTAACTGCATAATGCACAGGATTCCTTCATGTACTAAGACAACACAGCATGGCCTGATGAAAAAAAATACACACACACACACACACACACACACACACACACATCTGCTAGACAGCTAGAACTTTTCAGGAACAAAAATATACATCAGATATACCCCAAATATATCTTTGTTTGAAACCTGAGTAGGGAAGAAGGATGAGGGGGACTAAATGTCCACGTAATCCCTAAGCTATCCTCAAGCTACCACCTCATTACATCGCCCCATTAAAGCATTGGTTTTGTGAGCATTTAGAACCAACCTCAGAGTATGTGGCCCTAGATTCAGGTTCCGGCCCCTAGATGTACCAGCTTTGTAACCTTGGCAGTTTGCTTAAGATCTTTGCTATGGTTTGAATGTGCCTCCCAAAAGGCATGTGTTGGCAACTTGATTTCCAATGCAACAGCTTTGGGAGGTGAGGCCTAACAATACGTTCCCTATTCCCTGGCATGTGTATGTAATCTATTAGCCTGTAAATTCCTCGAGTATTTAGGTCATGAGGGACCCACCCTCATGAAGGGGTTAATGTCAGTCATTAAAGGCCCTGAGGCTGAGTTCTGTGTCTCGCTCTTTCTCTCTCTCTCTTTGCCATTCCACCATGGCTTGATGCAGCAAGAAGGACCTCACCAGATGCTGGCACCTTGATGTTGGACTTCCCAGCCTCCAGAACTGAGGAAATAAATTTCTATTCTTTATAAATTACCAAGTCTGTAGTATCCTGTTACAGCAACATGAAACATACTAAGATAATCTTTCAGAGCTCATTTCTTCTTACAGAGATTTTAAGAAGTACTTATTTCAAGCGTTTTCCTATGAGATTATAATGAAATTATCCATGTAATGGTACTTTGTGGCGGGCCGGGAGCTCAGCAAATACCAGCTTTTTTCACAAGCCCACAGCTCTTGGAAAACAGAACACTATTTAACTAAAATGAAATGAAATAAGCACCTTTGTCCAAAAGCTCATTCTCCTTTATTTGAAAAGGAGCTCTATTTCAGATTATTTTTCAGTTAGCTTTTTGAGAACTGATCAGCTTACACAAAAAGTTCAGCCATTGCAGGAAACCTAGGAAATGAAGGAATTCACATGCTAAAAATAAAAAGAGTTTCAGCCAATGTTAACCTGAATAGGTATTATATTATTTCACTTGGGTCTTTTCCTCCAACATGAGTTCAAACAAAAATAACCAAATATGTTTAAAAGCTCTTGCTGCCAGTGGCCCTGCTCTGTGAAGGCCCCATGGTTCTGGTGCTGCAGGCTGGGAGGTGGAGACATTTGCCCCGCAGGACCCTTCCTGTACCTCCCCTGACTAATCAGTAATTGCCTAGGGTCAGCATTGGTAAGGGTGGGTTGTGGGGACAGAGATGGGACATCTGAAGGAATTCTTCAATAGCTAAGTTGGGTGGGTTTTCCCCCTGTTTAACAAAGGTGAAGAATGACAGGACCCTGAGTTATGTAGGGTTTCAACACTCCACTTCACATGTGGAGATTTTCCTCTTCTCCCAGGAAAGATCCCTCCCCTTAAGAAAAGGACTGTGCTCCCCAGGACAGCCAGAGCCCAGGCCTCTCCTCGATGAAACAGCCGGGGATAGTGCTCACTGGCCAACAAGCCCCATCATGGACTTGAGCAATAGTTGTGTGGCCAAAATAAACCGCCAAATTAAAGTCACCTGTTTTTAGCAGAAACCTGACTTACGGTTTCTGACTTATGGAGGATCTTTATAGACCTGGGAATAGTAAAAGAGACTGCACCCAGAGTGATAATCCACACTGATCTAATTTACCTGAACAGTATTTCACTCACCTGTTTCTGCCCATATAAACCCATGCCTAATCTCTAAGTGTTCTGGTGTTTATGGTAAAAGACACAGGGATACTTATCTGCTTGAGGAAGAGCTCTTTCAAACTGGCCTGCTTATTCTAGTGTAAGATACTGCTCAGAAAATGTAGGAAGACAGAGGGAACGAGCAAACAGATCTGCAGCTGGCTGTCAGCCAATACGTTCCCTATTCCCTGGCATGTGTATGTAATCTATTAGCCTGTAAATTCCTCGAGTACATGGGCCATGACTTCCATTTCCTCTGTACCCCCCTGCACATAGTACAATAGCCTGCATGAAATTAATAGTAAACATTGTCAGTTGTTCAATGTTTAAACCTATGTTTTCACGAGCCACGTCTACCTCAGAAAAACCAAACCATATATATAATTTTAATATGTAAGATCAGATATACCACATTTGTTTGGTTAATTCTCTCCTGCTACATGCACACTTTTTAACAGATTTTTACAGTGTAGATAGATCACTCCACCTTCACCAAATATGAGCAGACGTGAAGGTCTCCATCACTGCAGGCCTTGTTACCCAGAGCAAGCCCAGGTCTCTAGATTCTCCCCTTCAACAAGTCTCAAAAGGCTTTCCTGTAACAATTACATGTGAGTGGATGGTGATTAAGATCAGTTCCATTTATGTTCCAGCCGTGGAGGACCCACTGCTTCGCTTTGTTTTTGCTACATCTTGTATCAGTCTCTGCTGCTCCTAACTGCATCGTTCAGACACATTATGTTGGGAAAAACGTTTTTGTCTGTATATATACATGTGTACACATGCATGCACACACATACACACACGATATATGATATCTACCTGGCCAGGCACAGCGGCTCACACCTGTAATTCTAGCACTTTGGGAGGCCAAGGTGGGCAGATAGCTTGAGTCCAGGAGTTCCAGACCAGCTTCAGCAACATGGCAAAACCCTGTCTCATTTAAAAAAAAATTAATTAAAAAATATAACTATATATAAATATCTGTCTATATATATATATTGTCTGTCTGGCCAATGGAATGTGGGTTAATGAGACACATGGTTTTTAGCACTGGCTGACAAACCTCCCAGTGCAGCCCTCCACTCTTTCTCTCTTCTCTTCCTGCTGCTCCTGTCTCCTGTCACCTGTGCTTCTCCTGTCACTTCACAGGAGCCAGGGGAGGATGCTGAAGCCCTAGGCCACTGGCTCTCAGTTAGAAGCAATTCAGCCCCCAGGGTACATTTGGCGATGTCTGGAGACATTTTGGTTGTCACAACTGGGCATGGTGTTATTGGCAACTGGTGGGTAGAAACCAGGAATGCTGCTAACAATCTTATGGTGTAGAGGAAAGTGCCCACAACGATTATTTATCGGGACCAAAATGTTGATAGTGTAGAGACTGAAAAACAGTAAACAACGGCTGACCTTCTAAGTGGAGAGAGGCTGGATCCCTGAGTGACTCTGTGGAGCAAGCACTGCCCATCCCCCATCCCGCATGTACACTCAATTGTCACCACCCTCCTTTATCATCTCCAAGTCAAGATGCAAATTGTGAGAAATAAACTATTGCATTCAAACCCTAAGATTTTAGAGTTATTTGTTAAGACAGATGCCTTACTCTGACTAATATACTTGGAAATGCAAGCCATATAAAGGAAAACTAGAGAAGTGTCTTGTAATAGATCACAGAAAAATATGAGGAAAATGTTTTGTTTTGTTTTACTTGCTTTCGAGGCTGTATCATAATAGTAACTGAAGTCCTAGTGCTGTCCCCAAATGAAGGACTCTTTCAGGCCCGCTCGATGGGCAACTCTCTTGCAATAAAAACAAACAGATCCGTCAGGGCACCTGGCGCAAAGTAGTGAGGAAGACTCAGCTTTTCCTACATGCTGCACTCAGCTTCCAACACCATTTTATGAATGGCTGACACGTAGTACAGTAATGCTGCTTAGTCTAGAGGCTTACCCGGAACAACAAGCATGAAGATCTGAGGAGGACACATTTTCAAGAGTAGTGCAGAGACTCCTCTGCTTACAGTTTCCATTTTCTAACAGTTGACACCAAGTCTTCCTGGTGATCTTCCCTACCTTGGCCTGAGTAACTTCTCACAGTATCATAGAGCCAGAATGTTCTGTGGTAAATTAGAATTGAGGTGAAAAGCAGTAACACAATGAGGACAGCGGCTGTGGGCTGGACAGTTGACCAGGAAGCTGGTCAAGTACGAAGAGCCTGGAGTTAAGCCTGGCCATGTGTCAAGTCATTGACGTCCTAAAATGTACATAAGGACTCTGCAGTGGACAGTGGGTCTAAAAAGCTACACCAATTTTCATCTTGAAGACTTGGATGGTTGAACCTCTTCAAATCTTTTTATTGCAAGAGAGATCAATGCTATTTTATTACATTCAAAAGTTTCCTTAATAATACCACCTCCGTATACAGTGAGCTTTAATGAAAGGGATACACATGGAAACATGCCCCCTTGGCTGTCTTCCAATGAGCTTGCACTCCTTATTAGCTTTCAGGCCTCTGCCAGTTTCCCCGCAGAGCCACATTTCGCCCCTTGTCCACTCACGGCTGCTTAAGTGGGATCCAGGGCCCTCAGCTCAGGGTGACCCCTCACAGCAGCTCCACGCTCCTCCTCCCGGCCTCATCCTTGCAGTGGCCACATTCTGCACTGGTCCTCCGCCTTCCTCAAGCCTTTCCCACCTGCAGGGAGCTGCATCTGGCATCTCGGAGGTGCAGAGACCATATCACAGCGTGTGGCGCCACGCAGGAAAACAGAGGCTGAGAATGAGAAACCGTCTTGTCACAGAGGGGCAGTGCCACCGCCAACTGCCACAGAGCAGAGGGCACAGTGAGATCGCGGTGCTGCGCCCTTGTCTGCTCATCTCAGAAGCTGAAGAGACTGTAGGCGCAGCTCTGACGGCTGCTGGAGGAGGCGCGGCTCAGCCAAGCCCAGAAGATAACGCGTGGGAATCGGGTGGGCAAGCTGCAAAACGAGGTTCCCAGCAGACAGCTGCAGCATGCACCAGGACCCAGAAGCCAGGACCAGGGCAGCACTCACAGCACATCCCACCTCTGCCACCTCAGTGGAAGCTGTGTCCACTCTGAGCCACGTGAGCCAAGCCTTTCTGCCTTCCTGCTCACTTCCCACTCACTTACCTGTGTCCACTGTGAGCCACGTGAGCCAAGCCTTTCTGCCTTCCTGCTCACTTGCCACTCACTTACCTGTGTCCACTGTGAGCCACGTGAGCCAAGCCTTTCTGCCTTCCTGCTCACTTGCCACTCACTTACCTGTGTCCACTCTGAGCCACGTGAGCCAAGCCTTTCTGCCTTCCTGCTCACTTCCCACTCATTTACCTGTGTCCACTGTGAGCCACGTGAGCCAAGCCTTTCTGCCTTCCTGCTCACTTTCCACTCACTTACCTGTGTCCACTGTGAGCCACGTGAGCCAAGCCTTTCTGCCTTCCTGCTCACTTGCCACTCACTTACCTGTGTCCACTGTGAGCCACGTGAGCCAAGCCTTTCTGCCTTCCTGCTCACTTTCCACTCACTTACCTGTGTCCACTGTGAGCCACGTGAGCCAAGCCTTTCTGCCTTCCTGCTCACTTCCCACTCACTTACCTGTGTCCACTGTGAGCCACGTGAGCCAAGCCTTTCTGCCTTCCTGCTCACTTGCCACTCACTTACCTGTGTCCACTGTGAGCCACGTGAGCCAAGCCTTTCTGCCTTCCTGCTCACTTGCCACTCATTAACCTCCTTCACCCAGGACCCTTGTATCTGTTTTATCTCATTTATTTGGAAAAAAAATCCATTGAATTCATCTATCCAACATAAATGTTTATTCATTTCAAAATATGTACATACACTTTTGTATTGTATACTCTAAATAATACAATATCAAAATATAATTTAAAATATTTAAGATGATAGAAAATACATGCAAATAGAAAATCGAGCACCTTCTGCCCATGGCTCAGTTTTTTCTTTCTCACCAGGCTGTGTACTTACTCCACCAATCAGGAGAGAGCAATTTTGTTCATCTCTGTGTCCTAGGACCTCATGCACTGCCTGATACTTATGTCTTCCACGAGTTTGAATAATGAATGAGTGAACCCCACACACCAGCAGAAATTCACAATAGCACTGAATGCAAAAGCAGTTACTGCAGAACTTCTAACTGCTCACGAAACAGACTCAAACAGAAGTCAAATCTTGAGCTATCCACATAGGTTACAACTCACGTCATTCAGCTGAATGAATGACCCTGTGAGTCAGCAGTATAGCCAGTGGGAAGCAGCAGGATGACATGAGAAGATGGAGCACCTGATTCCGTTTTCCTGAGGAAGTGGCACAAAGAGAAAACCAAATTTACCTTCATGTGTTTTGTTTTTGTTCTTCCCTGAAAAATAACAAGATTGTGTTGGAACACAATGATAGTGAGGGACTGAAGGAGCTATTTTACTTTCCATATGCTAGGTTGAGAAGGCGCCGTGCCCACCCCCAGGACAGCCACCCCTGGCCCCACAAAGTTCCCTGGGCCAGCCCCGCTCTCAGGAGTGCACCCCTCAACCCAGTAGAAGTCGGCAGCTCACACAGTGGAGCAAGAGTGTGTCTGAGAGAAGAATCCATGCACAGAAAGTGCATTCAAGTGCGTTTTGTTTAATTTTTGTAACTGTTCGTGGAAGCCATCACAGAGAGTTTTGCTTGAGGTCAGGGCAAAGGTACAGCAAGATAAAAGGCAGCAAACGAGGCTTCTCAAACGTCGTGGCTTCAGACACGTCCTGGTTCTTCACTCTCAATTTTGTTAGTCCCCACTTCCCCAGTGCTGGTGGATCTTCTCAGAAAATTTGGGTTTTGAAGAGAGAAAAAACAAGTTCCCAAGTGGGGTGGTTTCCACAAATTCTTGTGCATTTCGACATGACAGACGGCCCATGTGATGAAGTCAGGCAGATGAAGTCGTGCAGAGCATCAGAGCCTGAATCTCCAGTGTTGGGGACCCCCTTTCCACAGCAGTGCAGGGCGGCCTACAGACAGAGAAGGTGCTCTGTGGTGACAGCCAGTGGCAATGGGTTTTTTTCTATCTTATCCTGAGCAGGATGTATTTGGGAAGTGTAAGACCTACTTGTTTTGATCTGTGAGTTTGTTAAGTAGAGACACACTGAATGAGTTCCACTAGATGAAATCTGATTCCTGAGAGGATCAAGGAACTTAGTTATAGCAGACTCTTCCAAGTGACCAGCAACACCCCTACAAAGTGACAGCATGCAAAGCTTTGGCAGGCTACACAGTAAAATTTAACCCTTTGAACTAATTATCCACCCTAACAGAAAGGGCAGGGCTTCGTGGGAAATGCATATTCCACAGCTCGCCGTGAAACACACGCTATAAACAGGTTTCGCAATCCCAGGAAGCCAGCGGCAGCAGCGGTGTGGGAAAGCCGCCTCCAGTCAGGCTTGCAGGTGCCCCAGAGTGAGGGAGTGAGAGAGGCTGCTGGCTTCTAGGGATGGGCCACAAGTGGCCAGGGACAAAGCCGTGCAGCAGGTTTGAACTCCCAGCAGGTTCCCAGCTATGGAACACCCTGGGAAATTTTCTCACGCTGTTGATAGGATGGGAACCTGGCACTGCCCTCCACGCCTAATCCATTCTGCAAAACAACATTTATTAGGCTTCTTTCCTGGTTGACTCTTACACGAAACAGCCACACATATTTAATAGTTTGTAAAAAACTGAATGTCTTCTTTCGAGAAGCGTCTGTTCATGCCCTTTGCCCACTTTTTAATGGAGCTGTTTGTTTCTTGTAAATTTGAGTTCCTTGTAGATTCTGGATATTGCAAATCCTGCACGTGTACTCCCAAACTGAAAATTTAAATTTAACTTTAAAAAACCTGAAAGAATACGGGCATAGAAACACTCAAAAAGGGATGTTCAGACTATTTCACTTTCTTGAGGACATTTTAATTTTTATTGAAAAGTTGGTGCAAAGTGGCTGGGAACCTGCACCTTCTTAAGCATTTTTAAAGTAACCAAATCATCAAGTCAATTTTTTTTTGTTTGAGACGAAGTTTCACTCTTGTCACCCAGGCTGGAGTGCAGCACAGTCTCGGCTCACCGCAACCTCCATCTCCTCAATTCAAGTGATTCTCCTGCCTCAGCCTTCCCAAGTCAAATTCTTAAAAAAATGAGCCTCAATCAAAGAAGCTGGGACCTGAGAGAAAACAGACAGCAGGCAGGAAGGACCACGCAGACACTGGCACGTTGGCAATTTCCTCTCTAGTCCCTTATCACTTGCCTTTCCAAGAGGGAAATGGATAAATACTATATACATGTATATGTCATGTCAATATATTCACAGAAAGTATATATGTATGATTTATAATTGCATATAATGATATATTCGTATAAATCATATATTATACATAATATACAAAGAAGAAGAAATTTAGGTTAGTTTGAGAAGTTCCTCTGAAGTATTTTTCTATGACAGCTGCCTATCGGTGCGAAAAGGACCAGCAGTGAGTCATTTGTTGAGTCAGTCTAAGCACTTTTTTCCAAAGGTCTTTATTAATTGACTGAAAAAAAAATGAAATTATCAAGCATTTCATATACAAATATTTATTGAGCACCTCCTATATTGCTAGAGCCATCATAGGCCTTGGGGTCACTGGGAAGGAAGCCACCACCCATCTCTGCTGTCCCTTATGGGACCAAATCCCATCAGCAGATCCCAGGTAGAAAAGAAAGTAGTTCAAGTCTACACACAATGCCTTAGAGTACCACCCTGATTCTCCAAAATTTTTGCTTAAAAAAGAAAGCCTATATGCTTTAAATATATACAAATAGGATATTTGTTGAGAAAGTGAATAGATTTGGATTTGAAACCAAGGTATTTATCCTTGGATCTAGACTAAATAAGAAGAGGTACAAGATTTCACAGCCACCTCTACATGGAAAGCTCATTGGCACTGGCCAACTCGTCAGTTTTATTTGTAGAGTATAAGTAAAATGGTTTCAGAACAGTCAAACCAGAAAAATGTGTGATCTTTCCAATTAGTTCATAACCAAAATTAGTTTAAGCAAAAGCTAGCAGAGAGCTGCAGATCAAAGTGGTCTCCACTAATAAACACGGAAATATTAAAATTAAAGCTATTACTAATGTACACGTGATTTTAAGCCACACTTAATATCATCCTAAGCTTTTTAAAGTAAAATAGTTTAATTTCTTTTTAAAAATTTAATCTTTGTCTATTAAGTCTGCCAACATTGCATTACAACAAAGTCATACCAAATCTTAAATTAAGTACTTTAGAAATTATCTTTTTCAAAGAGCTGCAGTCTAGGTTTCTAAGTCTCACATTAAAAACTAAGCGTACTCCATTTGCCAAATCCATAAAGGAAAAAAGAAAAAAAGGTAAACTAAAGAGTTCAAATTTAAATTTAAAATGCAGTTTTAAATATAAAAGAATTTTAATATAAAATAAAGATGTATTTCTGCCATCATTAAATTTATGACATAAGCTGATAACAACTTTAAGAACTTATTTTTAGAACGTACAGTTTTCTCTAAAGTGTGTGTTACCACAATGCTCTTAAAGTTGTTTGTCTTATAATAAATTGATACAAATCGGATATATCCAGCTTTGAAATTTCTCAACCTTTTTGGTGATTGACTCAGGCTAGAAAAATGGGATTAGATAACTATTAAAAACGGATTCATGACATAGCTGCTAGCACTTCCTCCAACTCAAGCCCACGTGGGTATTGCTGCTAAAACGCCCTGACACTTCGCCTGCACTCAGGGACCAATCACTCACAACACAGCATCCAAACAGTTGGCTCCAGGGTGGATGTGTACAGCATGCTCCACACTTTCCCACGTAATGTGGGAATCCCATAGGAACAAGTCCCCAGCCTGAGATTTGTTTTATGAGTCATTCTCGCATCTCAGCTCCACCACAGCCCCAAGACAGCTTGCTGTGAGCAACGTGTTACTGCAACAAAGAGCGAAGGCAGACGTGACCTTCCCTGGCCGCTTGGGTCCAAGTCAAACCCAGCAACACAGGCATGCCTCTGGTCCTGAGCCTAGCTTTAATTGAGGGACTTCTAAGGAGGCTGAACTTAACAGGTGGAACTATGGAGCTCTGCCAACTTTTAGAAAAGATTCCAGCATCTAATGACAAAACGTTCCTTTACTGCAGGCCACCTGTAATGGCATGCAGAGGAGGCTGTGCGAGACGCCCGCTCTTAGGCACATCTCTTAAGAGATGGGTGCCATCTCTTAGGCACAGTGGCATCGGGGCCACGGCGAGTTGTGCTCTTGGCTCTCAGGCTGGACGTGTCGGCACAGATCCCAAGAGCACCATTGTTCACAGAGAGCTCCCAGGGCACCGTACCTGGTCTACCAGTTTACCTCGGGTTCTGAATCAGGTTTAAGAAACTAAACCGCTCAACTAACTTCTTCAGTCAAAACCATTTTCTTTCAGCTTTCTAAAATTGGTAACTACCTTGTGATTTCGAATCTCACCAGAATGATGTCCTTTCCCAATATGACAATTAATTCTATTCTTTCTGTTTCGTCCTCTGCATTTAAAATACTGATTTTCAGAATTCAGACCAGATGAGAAAGAAAAGTCGTTTCAGATGATAAAGATGAAACGTGGGTCCAGCCCAGGCAGGAGCCTTGGCCCTCATCATCTGGCCACGCGGGCGGACACTGCACAGTCCCAGTGCTTTAAGCAGCAAGCGTGCTGGTCTCAGGACCAGCATTTATGCAGCACTAGAAATGTTCCTGGGCTGACTTTCACGGCCAGCCCCGAGCATGTTGTGAGGGCCCATGGGTGCATGGTTGGCAAGGAGGAAATCTCCAGGGGGCAGCCAGGTAACACAGGAGGGAAGTGGGAGCAGCAGAGGAAAATGCAGTGTCAGGAGAGAGCCTGCTTTCTTTGTGGCTCCACCATCTCTCTAACCAACCTGCACTGAATCACTTCAAGACGCCGAACTGATTAACAGTAGTTATTTTTTTTTTAATTATATTTGCTTTTGCGAAGTTATCCGTTTGGGCACTTTCTTCAAATTTTACTTTAAACCATCTTCCTGCACTGCTTCTTCTCTTTAAAATATAAACCAGAAGAAATCTTCCTGGGAGAAATGACGAACTGAGAGGAGTGACTGACCTGAGAGCACAGCTGGAGTTCTTGCAACCTGCACAGACGTGGGTGCCTCACCCGTCTTTCTGGACCTGAGCTCTCCATCTATACAGCAAGGCTTCGGTGAGACACGGAGGCTGCCAGGTGTCTCAGGGCAGCTCTCTACACCTGCCTCACATCACCCGCATGCTTATCCACAGACAGACTGCAGAGCATTCTAGCAGACTTCACGGAGCAGGATCTTGGGATGGAATCCTGGAATCTACTTTTTCTAACACACTTCCCTGGTGGTTTTTATACATGCTAAGGTTTGAGAACCACTGCTCCACAAATGAGAATTGAAGATTCATTTGAAATTCTTCCCCATGCAATGGTATGTATTCTACTCTTCAGAACAGCTCCAGGTTTAAACGCCAAACTGCTATTATCGTGTGCAAGTCCTAAATCAAGAACATAGTCTTTTGGATAAAATAATGCAATGGACTAAATGTGTCTCCACAAAATTTACTTCTTGAAATCCGGACACATCCTCCCATGCCATGGTCTTAGAAGGTGGCGCCTTTGGGGAGTAATTCAGTTGTGAGATTGGAGCCTTGAGAACAGGATTAGTGCCCTTATAAATGGGACCTCAGGGCGTTCTCTCTGTGCCATGTGAGGATACAATGGGAAGCCCGCAGTCTGCAATGCAGAAGAAAGCCCCCGCCAGGGCCTGACCGTGCTGGCACCCTGACCTCTGACTTCCAGCCTCTGGGGAGGGATCAGTGTTGCCCATCAGCTGGCCAGTCTATGGCATTCCACTATAGCAGCACAAACTAGCACAGAGGGGAATTCATGGTCTCTCTTGACTGTCAATAATTCTATAAGATATTAGCAGATTAACACACAACTTTCTTCCTGTTGAAAACAGAAATGTAAAAAACAAAATACGTTTCATGGAACACATGAACAGTAGTTTAAAGGTTTCATGTCAGAAAAAAAACTACTTTGAACCTTAGTCTCTTTGGAACTTCTTTGCGATGAAGGGGCACAATGTTTTCCGCTGATTTTCCCACTCTCCTGTGACAGCCACGCCTTGGCCAGTGGTTGGTGATGAAGCTCAGGACTGCTCTAACGTCCCCTGCCACTGAAAGAGAAATGGCAGCCTATGGGGAGCCAAATCGAAGCCCGTGCCTTGGGAGACCCAGAACTCTGCTACGATCATTCCGAGCCGCCCTCTGGGGTCTCTGGTTCTGAGCCTCAGTTTCTCTATAGAGAAGAACTCCACTGGCTGGGATTTTTTTTTTTTGGCTGTTGTCCAGATTTAAAAAGCCCTTTCTGACGTGACAGCTTCTATGAGTAGACAGATTTCTAACTAGATGAAATTATAGGAAATCTTCCTAAAATTCCCTTAAAAATAGGGACATTTCCATTGAAGACTGATGAAGTCCTGTGAGGAAGGTCCTCACGGGCCTAGTTTCTGCCAACCAAGGACGGGGAGGCCTGGAAACCACCCCATCTTCAGGAGATGCTGTGGAGAAATGAATTCACTTCCTTCCTCTCATACTCAGGCAGGGCGAGGGTAAGGACCTCAGTCAGCTCCTACTAACTAGTTCAATTTGGGGTTTTGCAGAACCTGTGATCACCTTAGCCATCTGTGGCAGATTCTAGGGTCAACAGTAACACCCCCACCTGCCTGTGTGCCTCAGGACTACCTCTCTCCTTAAGAGTGGTCAGGACATCCCGTGGAACATGGGAAGGCGGGGGAATGTCCTTTCCGTGGTTGCCAAAGCTCTGTAGGACTACATCTCCCAGTAGACTTGTGCGAGAGACTCTTCTTGAGGGGCTGATGAGATAAACAACTCTGTTAGTGAAGCCCGTGTGGCAAGGAGCTGAGGGCAGCCTCCTGTCTCCAGCCAATAGTAAACTGAAGCTTGGCCGGGTGCGGTGGCTCATGCCTGGAATCCTAGCACTTTGGGAGGCAGAGGCGGGTAGATCACTTGAGGTCAGGAGTTTGAGACCAGCCTGGTCAACATGGTAAAACCCAAAAATACAAAAAAAAATTAGCCGGGCATGGTGGTGGGTGCCTGTAATCCTAGCTACTCTGGAGGCTGAGGCCGGAGAATCACTTGAATCCAGGATGCAGAAGATCACGCCATTGCACTCCAGCCTGGGTGACAAAGTGAGACTCCCTCTCAAAAAAAAAGAAAAGGAAAGAAAACTGAAGCGCTCCTTCCTACAAATACAGCTCCCCCTCGTCCTCACAGGATACATTCCAAGCCCCCAGTGGATGAACACTGCAGATACTCCCAAATCCTGTCTATACCACGCTGTTTTGATCTGACAACCTAGACAGCTACCGAGTGACTGACAGCACACAGCCTATCAGCATGAAGACACGGGCGGGACAAAGAGATGGTTCGAGATTTCATCACGTGACTCAGAATGGCACCCAATTTAAAACTTACAAATTGTTTATTTCTGGAATTTTTCATTTGATGTTTCAGCACAGCAGTTGACTGGAGGTAACGGAAGCTGCAGGAGGTGAAATAGAGGAAAAGGAAGTGGTTGGGCTGCAGGAAACGGAAAGCTGCCAATGGCCATGCAAGTGGCAAAGTGGATGCTTCCCCAGTCGAGCCCCCAGGTGAGACCCCATTCCTCACTGACACCTCAGCTGCAGCCCCATGAGACCTTGAGCAGAGGACCCAGTTACACTGCTTCCGGCCTTTTAACCCTCCGAAACCGCAAGGTAGCAAATGCAGGTGGTTTCAAGGCACCCAGTGGGCGGTACGTTTGTAGTGACCTAATATGCAGCACACAAAACGCATATGCCACCTGCCTCTAAAGTTTATCTACTGATTTTTTATTTTTTCGTTCAACAAATTAAGTTGGCCATGAGACATGAAAGTGCATTTGGCTCATAATACAAACAAAAATGCATAACTTCATGCAGTTCTTTCTAATCTACCCATGTTTTAAACACAAAAGTGTGTGAGACCCGCAAGTCTGCAGATGAAGAAGCCCGGAGCAAGTCCTGGGAGGAAGAGCCCTTTAGGAGGGCATGCACACCCCAGCCGGAACAGCTGGAAAAGGCGGCGCCAAGAAAGGATACAGGGGCTTGACAAAATTGGGGATATATTGTAGAAACTGACTTTTTAAAGGGAACTGGCTGATGCATTATCAAAATAAAGCTGTTTATTTTTTCCACTCTCCGCCTCCACTCACACCCTGTCTCAGGTGTTGGCCAACCATAGCCTGCCTGTCAGATCCATGCAGACGCCTGTGTTTGTAAGTAAGGTGTGATTGGAGCAGAGTGTGGCACTCAGTTACATATCGTTTACGGCTGCTGTCCTGCTACCACAGCAGGGCTGAGTCATTCCGTCAGAGACTGATGGATCATGAAGCCTGCATTTTTCATACATGGCCCTTTACGGAAAATGTTTGCCAATCTCTGCTCCAGTGAATCTCTTTCCTGTCTCTTCCCAAAATGTATGACAGACTTCCTAAGCTTCTGATCTCTTCCAGTTAGTAAATCCCAGTCCCACTTAAATTTCAGTCTTACCCCCAATTTAAACCTCTTCCCTTTCCCAGTCTACAGGAGGTTTGAGCAGGAGCCTGACTCCTTGGAGTGGAGGAAGGGAGGTCCTTCTGTTGCTCTAAGAGATTTTCTTCCTGTGTCTTTTCAATACTCCAGTTGGTTAGAGGGATGAGGAGGTTGCAGAAACAGGACAAGATTGCTTTAATTTCCCTGGCTGTGACTGTCTCCTTCTCTAATGCTGACCGGCTTCTCTGCCCTCTCTCCATCTGGCTATACCTTTGGGGGGTGCTGGTTGGTATGGGGGCTCCTCTGGGAAACTCTGTGGGCATCCCCTGCACAATTTCCTGAGCTGGGTGTTCCTGCTGAGGTTAGACCTTCTGATCTTTCCAGCTCCCACCACTGCCTTCTCACATGCGGCTGCATGTCCATGCACAGGGGGTATCCTTCATGGACCGCAGTGTCCACCGGAGACACAGGAGAGAAAATATGAATTCCTCCCCCACCGATCTCCCAAACTCAGATGGCAAAGGAAAACATCCACCAAGCTTCATCCACTTCTTGCAAGGATTCCCAAATCCTCACTTGTCTACTGGTTGTAGAGGAGGAGAGGGGTTCCAGGAAAAGAAGAAAGTACCTTTTCACCACAAATGCCTGCCTTTCCCTGTGACCTGTAATCCCAACAACAGCCGCCTTCTCCTCCCTCTCTACCCCAGCCACCCACCCGTCATTTCACGTCATCTGAGAAGGGAAAGGTTCAGAGGAAGCGGTGGTAGAAGAGGCGGCCTGCTTGCCCTTCGTAATCCTGGCATGACATGTCTAGCCTATTTGTGTGTTGTCTCTGCCTGGATGGCAGGAGTTAATTAGGGGCCTGAGCACGAGTTCAACAGCCTGCTACAGGGAGGCAGGAGGAGACAGGCACCCGGTACACTCCAGTAACACAAGGATGTTGCAGACAGCAGGATGGGTGCACTCAGCCAGAAAGGACTGTGTCACTTAGGAGCTCAGCTCCATTAAAAACACGGCACATCCTGACACGTTTTCTTCACAGCAGTATGGTTGACATTTTGGACAGGATTATTCTTTGGGGAGTGTGCTTTTCTGTGCATTGTAGGATGTAAAGCAGCATCCCTGGCCTCTACTCACTAGACGCCAGTGCGCCTGTCCCCAAAACCATGACAGTTAAAACTGTCTGCAGTCATTACCAAGCGTCCCTGAGGTGGGGAATGGGGGCATGGATGAGAAGCACTGTGACTGTGGGAATGGTCAAGAGCCAGCATCTGCCAGGTTTATGTTGAAAGAGAATTGTTGGCTTTATTATTTTTTTAATTTTTAATTTCTTTTTCTTGACAGGGTCTCACTCTGTCACCCAGGCTGAGTGACACTGGCATGATCATGGCTCACTGCAGCCTCAGCTTCCCAGGCTCTAGTCATCCTCCCACCTCAGTCTCAAGTAGTTGGGACCACAGGCACACGCCATGCCCAGCTAACTTCTGTATTTGCTGGTAGAGATGGGGTTTTGGCCATGTTGTTCAGGCTGGTCTTGAACTCCCGAACTCAAGTGATCCACCTGCCTCAGCCTCCCAAAGTGCTGGGATTACAGGCATGAGCCACTGTGCCCAGCCTACTTTTTTAACCTCTTATTTAAAGGATATTTTCATGTGGCCAAACTCATTCCTTTGAAAATGAAAGTTTACTCTGAAAACTATCTGGGAATTGCTACTTAACAGAATGCCGGGCTATGTAGGTACCGTAAACAATGTCACACTAACTGCATTTCTACAGATTCATGTATCGTTTCTTCTGACAGAAACTAATCTCTGATTGGATTGTTGACCTAAGCCTCATCTAACCGGCCAAGGAAGGGAAGCCCTAGCATGTGCAGGCCACGTGCTAACCAAAGTTACATATTTGATTATCCCCCTGTACCTAAGGAATAAATTAGCATTGCTTTCTTTTCAGGACAGTGAGACAAGACTCACAGATAGTAAGTTACGTAACCCCAAGGTTATACAGCTCTTAATTAGAGATGGAATTCAAATATGTCTCTGGGCTGGGCATGGTGGCTCATACTTGTAATCCCAGCACTTTGAGAGGCCAAGGCAGGAGGATCAATTGAGTTCAGTAGTTCAAGACCAGCCTGGACAACATAGAGAAATCTTGTCTCTACTTAAAAAAAAAAAAATTAGCCAGGCATAGTGGTGCATGCCCTCAACCACAAGGCTCCTCAGAGGGGGTCCGCAACCTCACCACTAACTCTGCTCTAAGTCTTTGGAATTGTTCCAGAAGGTTACGGAGCTATTTTTAATTTCCAGTCATTTGGAGCTGAAGAGCAACATGGGTGCTCTATAAATTGGGGGTTTATACCTAACGACCTCTGTAGACCCATTCAGTTCTGACACGGTGTATATGATTCTATTCGATTTTATAATTTTACAGGACTTAATCCTTGTTTTTTTTTCTTTTGTGTTTTTGTTTATGTTGCTCTCTATTTTTTTGAATTCAGACTGATACACCTTACCCTAGCTACCCCAATTCCGTCAGCCAGTTCCTGGCTGATTGGCAGTTTCATAGGATGACCTGTTTATGTCTGTGTCCCAGTACCCTGAGCTGTCTGCCATCCACCGTTGCCTCAAACAATGCAATGACTCATGCTGAGCGAGCTTGGCCCAACACGAAGGAAGCGATCGTCCTATAACTTTTAACATTCTCATTTGTGATACAAGAATCAAGTGAAAAGACAGGGCAAAGGGAGAGAAGAGTTTTCAAGTTTGTTTATTTTTGGAAAAAAAAGGAACTTTCAATACAATTGAAATAAAAGCTCAATGTATTAAATACATAAATATGAATTTTGCTTCAGGTTACACTTTTTGTTTGAGAACCTGGAATTTCACCTGCCAACATTTGGCCTCCTGTAATAAATGCCCTTTGAAAACATTCTGCAGACTTCCTAGGACTTCAACAAACACCGTTTAAAAACTGTTGTCTGCTAGGAGCAACTGTGGAAAGGGAAATAAGGACCTCCAAGGATCCACTCCAAAAATGCAACAGGAACCCTGGGGAAAAATTAACCTTTTCAGAATGCTGAAAATTAACCAAGAAGTTACAACAATCCAAAACATATTTATTCAAGAAAAAATGAATCTCAGCAGAACAGTTTTGTGGCATCTTAATTTGCTCAATTTTAAACTTCCTTGCATTCATTTCTCAGTGCTTCAGTAAGAAACTACCACATATTTTGTGGCTTAAAACAACACAAATTTATTACCTTACATTTCTGTAGGGCTCAGTGAGACAGGGACCTCACTGGGCTAACGTGAAGATGTTGCCAGAACTGCGTTTCATTCTGAAGGATCTGGGGAGAATGCATTCCCTTGCCTTTTAAACCTTCATGGGCTGCCTCATTTCTTGGCTCATGGCCTCCTCCCATCTTCAAAGCCAACAATGGAGGTTGAATCCTTCTCACATCCTATCAGTCCAACCTACTCTCCTGCCTTTCTCATCTACTTTTACCTTTCTGATTACACTGAGCCCACTGAAATAATCCAGGATAATCTCTTTATGCTAAATTCAGCTGATTAGCAAACTCAAGCAAGCATAATTCCCCTTTATCATGTAATATAACATATTCATGGCTTCTGAGTATTAGGACACAAACATTTAGGGGTGAGGGCGTGCACTATTCTGCCTATCATACCTCTCTCCCCAGCTCTGCAATAGGACTGAAAATCACCAGTCTTGCAACTATACTAGCTGTGAAAGCCAGCAGCCTAGTAGTCACGAGAAGGGCAGTGTGGATTTTGAGTCTCCAAAGGACTGGTCTGGGAGATCCCTGGAAAACTGTGTTCTCAGGGTTTGTCTTTATATGACCTGATTTAGTGCTCACTTAGTGTAAAAAGTCTTATTCCCAGGACTTTATTAAATAATCAATGACAATTTTGTAACATCACAGCTTCCTAAGGCATTGGTACCATTTGGGGCAAACAGCAAGCTGACCATTAACCTTAAAAGGAAGATCTGAGGAGCTAGATGTCTATAAACAGCTTTGAAAAGTTTTTACACATTGCAGAGTTGCAATGCATACTTAGGAAAAGCCTGATAAAGCCCTAATCTCTAAACTCTGAATAATCTACAGATACTGAGCAAGTAGGAAGTGAAGATCAAGGCAGAGTTGTAAACTGTCAGAATGTTTGACCTACACACAGCGCCCCTTGGCAGATAAATACAGACTTAAATTTCTGTCCAAATCTTAGCTGACCACTAAGACAACCGAGCAGACTTCAGCGGTCATACTTGACAAAGAATGCAAAATTTACAGAATTATTTCAGCAAAATCACTAAAAACTGAAACAACAACAAACTCTGGGGGAGAAGACAGGGAAATAAAATCTGATTTTCAGTTTTCAACAAAAAAGATGATATGTACAAAGAAACAATAAATTATGGCCCATCCTAAATACACAAGAAAAGATGAGCCAATAGAAACTACTCCTTAACAAAGCCCAGATGTACCAAAAAAAGTTAAAACAGTCATTATAAATATACTCAAAGAACTAGAGAAAATCATGTATAAATAATTAAAGTATGAGAATACTATGTCACCAAATAAGGAATATCAAGAAAAAGACAGAAAATATGAAAAGTAAATAACAGGAAGTCTGAAGTGGTAATGTATCATTCCTAAAGAGAAAAATTCCCTAGAGGGACTCAAGAGAAGATTTAAGGTGATCAAAGAAAGAATCATTGACTCGAAAATAGGTCAACTGAGAATATCCAGTATGAATAACAAAAATAAAGAAGAAAGAAGAAAAAGAACAGGACCTCAGAGACCTGTGGGATGGCATCATGTATATCAACATATGTATAGTGTGAGTCCCAGAAGGAAAGAAAAGGGGCATAAAAATACTGGAAGAAATTATAACTGAAAACTTCCCAAATTCAATAAAAATAGTAATCTACACATCTAAGGAGCTCAACAGACTCTGAATAGGATAAACTTAAAGACTTCCAAACCTGGACAAGTTACAATCAAACTGTTGAAAGCCAAAAATAAAGAGAAAATCTTGAAAGTAATAAGAAAAACAATTCATCAAATATAATGGATTGTTGATAAGATGATAAGCTGACATCTCATTGGAACACATACAAACTAAAGGGCAATGAAAATTCAAACGTGCTGAAAGAAAGTAATGTCAATTCAGAATGCTATATCCAGCAAAACTATCTTCTATAAACAAAGGAGAAATTAAGACACTCTTAGATAAACAAACACAGAGAGAATTTGTCACTAACAGGCCTGCCCTACAAGAAACACTAAAAGGACTCCTTCAGGTTCAAATGAAATGACATGAGACAGTAACCCAAATGCATATTAAGAAATAAACTGCACTAGGAAAGGCAACTACAAAGGTAAACGTAAAATTCAGTGTAAAGCTATTTTTGTTTGCAATTCTTTTCCTACCTGATTTAAAAGATAATTGTTTAAAACAGTAATTCACATTTTAATAACTCATAGTAAATAGTCATAGCACAAAGGAAAGTAAGAGAAATGGAGCAATGTGGGAGTTTTATATATATATATATATATATATATCACATTTTCTTTATCCATTCATCTGTTAATGAACACTTGGGCTGATTTCCTATCTTGGTTATTGCAAATAGTACTGCAAGAAACATGAAAATGCAAATATTTCTTCAGCATACTAAATACCTTTCTTCTGAGGTGGTAGATATGCTAATTAACTTGATCTGATCATTAAACACTGTACACATGTATCAAATATTACACCATACCCCACACATATGTATAATTATTATGTGTTAATTTTTTTTTTTTTAAAAAGGAAAGATTGGCTCTTGTAACTACATTGTAAAACAATACCAGTAAAATGGTTGAGAATTTTTTTTTTTGAGACAGAATTTTGCTCAGTCGCCCAAGCTGGAGTGCAGTGGCAAAATCTCAGCTCACTGCAACCTCTGCCTCCTGGGTTCAAATTATTCTCCCGCCTCAGCCTTCCGAGTAGTAGCTAGGATTACAGGTACCTGCCACCACATCCAGCTAATTTTTGTATTTTTAGTAGAGACAGGGTTTCACCATGTTGGCCAGGCTGGTCTCAAACTCCTGACCTCAAGTGATCCACCTGCCTTGGCCTCCCTCCCAAAGTGCTGAGATAACAGGACTGAGCCACTGTGCCCAGTCAAGGTATTTTTTTATGAATATATTTATCAGGTAGAAATAATGTTCTTTGCAATGATTTCTACATTTATAAAAATAAATATAGGCAAAATATCAAATATTTGTTTTAAAACTGGCATAATTAAAAGAAATTAACAACTGAAGATACTTGGATAGTTCAATACCTGACTTTCAATGATGGCTATCACAACTAAGCAGAATATCAACAGAAAAATAAAATAGTTAATCCTATAAACCAACTACACATAACAGGCATTGCTCAATAATAGCAGGATACACTTTTTCGGAAATCCTCATGGAACTTTTTCCAGTTTAGACTATATATTAGGCCATAAAACGACCTTCAATAGATATGAAATTAAAGTCCTACAAAATATGTTATATCACAAAATAAAATCAAATTAGAAATCAATAGCAGAAAGAAACAGGAAATTCACAAATATGTGGAAAGTAAATGCATACTGCTAAACAGCAAATGGGTAAAACAAGAAATTACATGAACAATTAAAAAATATTTTGAGATGCATGAAACTGGAACCATAACACGTCAAAACTATGGGATTTTTATAGCTGATAGATAAATACGTAAATGCCTACTTTTAAAAGAAATCAATATTATAACTTGTTGTCTTAAGAAACTAGGGGAAAAGACAGAAAACTAAATCCAAAGCAATCAGAAGGAAAATTAAGGAAGGAACAATAAATTAGAGACAATCAACAAAACCAAAATTTGCTTCTTAGTGAAGAGTAATAAAATTTAGAAATCTCTAGGTGTTTGACCAAGAACAAAAGATAAAAGACTCAAATGACCGAAGTCAGGAATGACAAGAACGGACATCCCTACCAATATTAGAGAAATAAAGAGAATTATAGAAGAATACTATGATCAACAGTATGTCGACAAATTATCTAACCTAGATGGATGGATAAATTGCTAGAAAGGCACAAATTACCAAAATTGATTCAAGAAGAAACAGATAATCTAAATAGACATATAACAAGAGAGTGAATTAGAAATTTTGAAAATTTCTCACAAAGAAAAGCCTAGAATCAAATGGCTTCACATGAATTCTACCAATCATTTAAGGAAGAATGAGTACCAATACATCACAAACTCTTCTAAGAAATAGAAAATGAAGAAAAACTTCCCAACTAATTCTAAGATAAGTGTCACCCTTATACCAAAACTGGCTAACAGCATCACAAAGAACAAAAAGTATAGGCAGGCACGTCGGCTCACGCCTGTAATCCCAGCACTTCGGGAGGCCAAGACAGGTGGATCACTTGAGGCCAGGAGCTCAAGACCAGCCTGGCCAACATGGTGAAACCATGTCTCTACTAAAAATACACACACACAAATTAGCCAGGCATGGTGGCCCATGCCTGTAGTCCCAGCTACTGAAGAGGCTGAGGCAGGAGAATGGCTTGAACGCAGGAGGTAGAAGTTGCAGTGAGCCGAGATCATGCCACTGCATTCCAGCCTTTGGCAACAAAGCGAGACTATCTCAAAAAAAAAAAAAAACTATAGACAAATATTCTTTATGAATGTAGACACAATCCTCAACAAAATACTAGAAAATTGAATTTTTAAGCATATAAAGATGTTATACACCATTACCCACTGAAAGTTGGCTTTACCTTCAAAAATTCCTCATATTAAAATAAAGGACAAAAAACACACCATTGGCCCAACAGATGTAGAAGCATTTGCCAAAATCTAACACATTTTTATGCAAAATTTTTAACAAACTAGCAATACAAGGGAATTTCTTCAACCTGATTACTGGTAACTATGAAGAACTCTCAGCTGAGATCACAGTGAAAGGCAATGTCTTCACTGTAAAGTAGGAAAAAAACAAAGATACTCACTGTCACCACTTCCATTTAACATCGTACTTGAAGGTTCCAGCCAGAGCAATTAAACAGGAAAAGGAAAGTCAAGCCAGGCACAGTGGCTCACACCTATAATCTCAGCACCTTGGAAGGCCGAGGCAGGTGCATCTCCTGAGGTCAGGTGCTCAAGACCAGCCTGACCAACATGGTGAAACCCTGACTGCACGAAATGCAAAATATTAGCTGGGCGTGTGGCGCATGCCTGTAATCTCAGCTACTTGGGAGGCTGAGGCAGAAGAATCACTTTAACCTCGGAGGCAAATGTTGCAGTGAGTCAAGATTGTGCCATTGCACTCCAGTCTGGGCAACAAGAGTGAAACCCCATCTCAAAAAAAAAAAAAGTAAAAGAAAAGTCATCCAGATTGGAAAAGAAGTAAAACTATTTGTACTCACAGAGGACATGATCTTGTATATTGAAAATCCTAAGGAAAAACTATGAGAACTAATAAATACATTCAGTAATGTTTCAGGATACATATATGAAAAGACAAAAATCGGTTGTATTTATGTATACTAGCAATGAATAATCCAAACGTAAAAATAAAAAACAATTTCACTTATAATAGTATCATAAAGAATAAAATTAATTAGGAATAAATTTCAATGAGAAAGTGCAAGATTCGGATGCTGAAAACCACAAGATATAGTTGAAAGAAACCTAAATAAATGGAAAGAAAGGTATCTCATGCTCATGGCTTGGAAGACTTAATACTGTTAAGAGGGGATATTCTCTAAATTGACCTATAGATTCACCACAACTTTTTTTTAATCCCAACTTGTTTTGAAGAAATTGACATGTTGATCATAAAATTTACATGTAAATGCAAGGGATTCAAAATAACCAAAACAATATTTTAAAGGAAGAGCAAAGTTAAAGGGCACGCACAGTTCATTTGAAAACTTACCTCATAACTACAATAGTCATGAAGGTGTGGTACTGGCATAAGGATTGATATACAGATGAAGAAAGTGGAGTAAGAGCCCCGAGACTTACCTATACATAGGGGCTCAAGGGTACCAAGATAATCCAGTGGGGAAAGAATCGTCTTTTCACCAAATGGTGCTGAGACAATGGATATACACATGCAAAAGAATGAAGTTGGATCTCTAACACACACTACATATTCAAAAATCATTTCAAGATGGATCATAGATGTAAATGTGACAGCTGGAACTACACAACTCTTAGAATAAAACATCGAAGTCATCACGCCCTTGGGATAAGCAGTGTCTTCTTAGATGTGATGCCAAAAGCATGAGCAACAAAAGAAGAAAAAAGAGATACATGAAGTTCATCAGAGTCTGAAACTTGCTCTTTAAAGGACTCCGTGATCCCAGAGTGGAAAAAAATGTTTGCAAATAATACATATCAAAAGGAACTCCTATCAAGAATATATAAAGAACTCTTGCAGTGGCTCACTCCTGTAATCCCAGCACTTTGGGAGGTCGAGGCGGGCGGATCACGAGATCAAGAGATAAAGACCATACTGGCCAACATGGTGAAACCCCGTCTCTACTAAAAAATTACAAAAATTACCTGGGCGTGGTGGTGCGTGCCTGTACACCCAGCTACTCGGGAGGCTGAGGCAGGAGAATTGCTTGAATCCGGGAGGCGGAGGTTGCAGTGAGCTGAGATCGTGCCGCTGCACTCCAGCCTGGTGCCTGGCGACAGAGCAAGACTCTGTCTCAAAAAAAAAAGCAAGAAAAGAACTGACCTGAAATTCAAAACTAATTCCTATTTTAAGAGGAAAGCAGTAAAAAAAAAAAAAAATGAAAGACATTGGTTGCCTTCTGTTTCTAAGAGTAAATATACAACATAGTTTCCAAGTTATTGCAGGAAAATGTGGACAATTCAGTAATTAAATGCATCCACTTGCCAGACCTATCTGGAGGCCTGGTTCCTAACTGCTCAGTCCTGGAAGTAAGGCCCACTCCCTCCCCGCTCATCCAAGCAGGGGGCGATTGAGAAACCAAGCATTTAGCTACAAATTCACTGAGTGCTGCCATCCACAAATGGAAACTGTAGAAGGTGACAATGTCCCCCAAATTCCTGTCCACTTGGAACTTCAGAATGCAATTGATTTTGAGACAGGGTCTTTCAACAGGTAATTAGTTAAGATGAAGTCATAGTGCATTTAGGGAGCCCCTGAAGCCAATGACTGGTGTCCTTAGAAGAAGAGGAGGGGACACACAGAGATACATGCAGAGAAGTAAACAGGATCTTACATGGAAAAAAAAGTGATTAAAGTAAGGATCTTCAGAGAAGGAATTCACTCTGGACTGTGTGGGTGGCTCTAAATGCAGTCACCTGTTTTCCTGTGAGATAGACACGCAGAGAAGTCTACACCACCAGCGAGGCAGAGGTTGGAGTGATGTGGCCACAAGCCCAGGAATGCTGGCAGCCACCAGAAGCTGAAGAGGCAAGGATCAGACTCTCTTTCACCTGAAAAGCCCAGGGGGACCCGACCCTACCAGCTTCTGGGTGGGTAAGAAAGTGAATTTCTCTTGGGTTAAGCCACCCAGTTCATGGTAATTTGTTAAACCGCAAGAAACCAATTCAGAGCCTTTGAGCTCCTTGTCCTCCAGAGTCCTCTCTCCTGCTCTACCTGCTTGGCTGTCTGTCACGAGAGTGGTATGAGAGTCCTTCTAGTATTCTAACCACTGCAAACAAGCAGGTTCCTTGCAGGGACAGCCCCCGTAGAGCTTGGAGACCTCTATGCACCATCCTAGAGAGAAGCCAAGTGCTCTTCCAAGTGCTGTGCACGCTTTCTCTAATTTAAACCTCCAACAGCACTAATCAATGAGCACTGTTGCTTCGCTTGTTTGCCAATGGGGAAACTATGGTGTGGGGACATTGGGGTACAGCTGAGGCAACAGCTCACGGGCAACAAATCTGGGGTTCGACCTGGCTCCAGAACTCTGCTTCCCTCACCCAGCTACCGGCCTCTTGGATAAGGAGCTTCCTCTGGTTGTGTCTGTTATTGGAACACTTCGGGGAATAACCCATTTTAGATCCTGTCCAATGCAAATAAAGCTCAGTGTGCTGGACGAATGCAAGGGACATACTTTCCCATCATGATCAGCTCAGAGAGAGAATTCATCAGCCAATTTGCCTTAGAAACACCACACAACATCCAACAAACCCAAGCCTGAGCCAAGAGAAGGTTTAGCCAAAGTAGATAAACACAAGAAATCCCCTTTGCAATCAAGAATATTTCCCCAACAGTTTTTCACTATAAATTGTGCATCTTGATGTGTTACCAGTCATTCCCTCCCATGGCCTTCCTGTGACACCAGCGGACAGCAAGGCAGATGTGTCCACAGTCGGACTATGCCCACCAGGAAGAAGGTGAAGCCCCCAGCCATGTGTCTGAGAGTTGGCTAGGGCAGACCTTAGTTAAAATTATAACTGGTGAGTTAAAAAAAACGAATCTTGGGAATCCCCTCTTGAGAAAATGTTGCAATTAAGTACTCTATCAATATTGTGGAAAGTCCAAATAAAACTATCACAAAATAAAAAATTTTCCAGCCCATTAAACCTTTTTAAAATACTATTTTTTTAGGTTTACTTAAATCAGATTTGGGTGGGGATAGATTTTAGTTGAAATTATATTGCTTAGTGAAATGCTGAGACTTTGCTATCTCTGCTCCCTGGGAAATGTAGCAACAGAGAATGACACCCAAAACTGACCTGTTGAACTCTGAGGATATGAGTGGGGCAGTAGGAATCTGGCATCCAGACAGCTGAAGACAAGTTCCTGAGGTGCCTATGTGTCCCCCCTGGTGAAGTACAGCCTGGCAAGCCCCAGCCTCAGCCTGGGAAGATGGCCAGGGGGCATGGGAGCAGGAGCTCACAGATGAGAGGGGCCCCAGGACCAGAGCAGGCTGAAGCTCTGTTACCAGCAGCATGCCTTCCCCGACATATTCCACGCCTTCAAGCTCCATTTGCCCCTTATAAATGGGGATTATAATACTTAAAATATCCTATAGGACTGTTGGGAACATGAGTGAGGCTTAGCACAAAGCCAGGCAGATAATAAGGGCTCAGTAACTGATCGTTAAGGTTCCCCAGAGCACCGCAACTGTGGGGAAATCACAAATGAGTGCGTCTGATGGATCATTTTCAAAGGATTTGTTTTCTCTTCAATCTCCATCCCCCCACCCCAGCCCCAGCCCCCGGTAACCACTATTCTACCCTCTGCTTCTGTGAGTTTGACTTTTTAGGATTCCAAATATGAGTGAGTTCATGCAGTATTTGTATTTCCGTGCCTGGTTTATTTCAGTTAGCATAATGTCTTCTCGGCTCAGCCATGCTGCCACAAATGACATATTTCCTTCTTTTTCAAGGCTGAATGATATTCCATTTTGTATATACACTACATTGTCTTTAGCCAAGGTAAGTCTGTAGCTCCAGCCCAGACCTTTTCCAGTGCACTCCACGATCCATTCTGGAAGAATTCTTTTCTCTTAAACTGCCCATTCTCCCTCAAGCACATCCCCATGGAGAACCCTGGGAAATAGGGAAGAGGAAGCTTCTGTAAAGAATTAACAGCAGGAAGGCAAGGTAAGTCTTCAAGTTCAGCAGACCAAGGAGCTCCTCCTTTTTTATCACTTCATGCCTGCCATGTGTGTGCCTCACATGCCAAGGACAAGCGCGTTTTGCTCAGTACATCTCACTACTCAGTGAAACTTGAGGGAAAGCACCCCCTTCGCCCACCCCGTGCTCAAGCCTTTGCCATCAGTCTGACTTTCCCTAGGGCTGACTTTTGCTCTCCAGGGGCCTTTTGCAAAAGGCCATATCCCGTTCCCCTCTGCACCCCCAGGCCAGGCAGGCTGAGGGCAGCAGTGCCTCCTGCAAAGGCTGTGCCTGATATTCACGGAAGCCATGAGGTCAAGTCAGTGCCAGAGGCAGGTGACGGCCCCTGCCATGGGTGGAGCTGTCCTTCACCATCACCAGAAGAGTGAGAGAGTCTCACAGGGAAAATCCCCAGGCATTCGCGTCCAGCTGCATTTGACTCCACGGATTAACCGTGGGTTCATCCATGTTGCTCAATTTGCAACGAGCTGGAAAAGGCGAGCAGCTTCGAGAATACAGTCTGGGCTTTACTTCCCACAACCAAGGCCCTTGGATAAGTCACAGTGACTTATCCTGAGAAATAACTAACTTCTTCGAAAAATCAGATTAATGCTAATATCTGCCAGTTTTTGTGAGGAAATAGGGGATCTCATTCATGACGGTAAAATGCCACATAATGGGTTTCCCATGTTGGTGAGACATCACGCTGACAGCTGAGGTCAGGACTGTGACTGTGATACCTGACGGGTGTAGTTTTGAAAACTTTGAAAGTGGTTTCGACATAGAAGATGCCATTTAGTCCTCCAGGGTGGGAGTCATTGCCTCCATTTCCCGGAAGGGAACAGATGTAAATAAGTTTGTATGGCTCACGGAAGGTGGGAGTGGGGGTGGGACCTGGTCTTGTGCCCTTTGCAGGACAGCAGGTTGGTGGAGAGCTGTGCTAAACAGTAGCAATCCCAATGTGGGTGCAAATAGAACCACACTGTGATGGGTCACTCAGACGTCCTGAATGCTCCATGGGGCCGTTCAGCCAGACACAGAGCGGTCAGAGACGAAATGGAAAGCAAGACACTCACATCTCCTGCCCCACACCTGCTGGCGTCTCCTGCTGCAAACACCTTCCCCCAGCCTCACCTGCGTCCTCCTCCCTCTGTCCACAGTTTCCCCACCTGAGTTTGCCTTCATTATGGCGCTGTCACCGGCTGAGGGTCTTGGCTGCAAGTTGTTCAGGTTCTTGGCGTTTTGCACAAAGAATTGGACAAAATGCACAGCAAAGCAAAGAAAGAATGAAGCAATGAAAGAATGAAAGCAGGAATGTATTGAAAACGAAAGTACACTCTACAGGGTGGGAGCGGCCCCAGCAGTGCTCAACGGCCTGTCGGGTCCACTGGCCACTCCATGGTCACCTCACCGGTGGCCCACAATCGGTCTGACTGGTTGACGAAAGCAACCAATCAGAGGCTGAAGCGGAGTTACGAAGGTCATGCTCTTATGTGAACATCTGATTGGTTGCCTTTTGCAACCAATTAGAGGCTAAGATGAAGTTACAAAGTTGTAAATGAAGACAATTTCCCATCTGCCCCACAGAAAAGGTGGGAGATTTGCAAAAGGAGTAGCCTCCAGTCCTTTTGTTACTTAGGTGTTGAAAGTTAGGGTTCTAGGAAGTTGGGATGACACAGCCTTAGGTTCCCTGCTCTCCTGCCTCAGTACCTGGCAAACTCCTCTGCCACTTACCTATTTTCCCAATTTGGCTGACAAGCTGTTGAGGGCAGTGGCCCTAAAATGACATCACAGTGGCCTGATAGTGAACACGTGGACCCTCCAAAATGAATCTGCTTCAAATGCAAATGGCGTGCTTGAGAGGGGCTCTCCAGGGCCAGGTAGACTCTCTTGGGGGGTCAAGTAGCATGGAGAAGCATGAGAGCATCTTCAGTGCTTGAGCCTGTGCCAGTACCACGTGCGTAAAGACGCAGGAGCTGATGGTAAGAAGTTGTAACGTCTGCCTTCTTTATAGTCCCATATGCTGATTTTTGTGAGAAATATTTTGAATACAAAAACCAATTTTTGTTGGACATTGTGTGTGTTCTTGCACTAAAAGCTGAACTTACCCTAGCTCATCTGACTTTAGCCCCCATCCCCTTCTCACTATGGATGTCTCAGAAGAGGTCCCACGAAGTGGAGTTTCCAGTTCACCCCAGGTTCATTGGCAGGCACACTCCACAGATGAAGGAACATTGAGTCAACCCTGCCCACAGCGACTCAGGCACAGACACACCGGCCCTGCCAAGAAGCCCCAGCCACAAGCCAGGGCGGTGAGTAGGGCAGGGACTTCTTCCAGAGGTGTGATGCATCCTCTAGGGTAGACCAGCTGTCTGGCAGGGGCAGGGGGCTTGGACCACCAGGGCATCTCACTTGAAAGTCAAGGTGGGGCTTCCAACCTACCAGAGAGTCCCCGTTTCCTGTGGCTTCTACCCTCACCCGAGCAAAAGGTTATGCCTTGGTGTTTTCAGGAACACCATAATTATATAATGTGACTGTCACAGCAATATTTTTCCATTGTGACAGATTTTCCTCCCATATGAACTGTGTATATGGCCTCTCCATTTTATTTATTTTTTTTATTTCATTTTTTTAGAGATGGGGTCTTGCCTTGTTGCCCAGGCTTGTCTCAAGCTCCTGGACTCAAGCAAGCCTCCCACCTCAGCCTCCCAAGTAGCTGGAATTCCAGGCGCCACTGGTGCCTGGCGCCTATCCATGTAACTGCTGGGCTTTGTAAGTACTTAATATATACTATGCCTCTAATACGTTTGCTCATTTCATCTGTGGGGCACCCTATGGATTAGATATTACTCTCTCCCTTCCAGAGGGACAAACTAATGCTTTGAGAAGTAGGAACTTGCCCAAGGTCACACAACTGGTGAGGGATGGCCCTGGAGTGTGTTCAAAATGTGAGTTCCAGCTTACCCAAGGCCAGACTGACAAAGCAAGGGACATGCAGCTCGCCGCAGTCCTTGAATCGGAGTGACGTCCCGCTGCCCACTCTCTGCTGGCCTCATTGCCTCACTTCATTTAGTTCCAGGGAGTCAATACATGTATTATTGTAAAGGAAAAAGGAAAACATTCCAGAAGAACATTTGAGTATAATTTCAAGCTCAAAAAGAACACAAAGATCACTTTACAAAGAAGTCCTATAATGAATAAACTCTTCGTGGGGGGTGGGGGAAAGCAGAAAAAATAAAGTTGGATTTCCTTGGGATCCACGCAACTCTTTAATTCTGACTCTCGGTTACTAACAAAACATTATCCCGTGCAGCCCTTCACCCCACACTGCTCCGTGCTCCGTCAAGCAGGAAACTCGGGAGCCTTTACCAAAATTGGCACATGACCGTTTTCAAATGAATCATCAGCTTGCTATTGTTCTTTCAAGGAATTTTTAGGAAAGAAAGAAAACACAATTCTCTAGAATCCAAGATTTGGTGATAGATGTTTGTTGCCTTCTTGGCCCTCTGCTGTAAAGAGCTTCAGCAAAATCAAAGAAAATATGCAATTTTAAAAGAAAGAAAGATGACAGAAAAGGAAAAGAAAAAAGTGGGGGGCTGGGAAGACAGGGCACAAACTCTAGGAAGACCCAGAAATCTGTCACAGGGCGTGGTGACCGTGTTAGCGTGTTCTGTCTTTGAAAATTGGCAGCTAGATTTTCAGTGTTGTCATCACAAGGAAAAGCATGTTGTTAGCTCCGTGTGGCCACTCCGCAACAGGTACAGGTTTCCAGTTGTTAGCTCCGTGTGGCCACTCCACAACAGGTACAGGTTTCCAAACAGCGCGTTTTCATACATACGATTTCTATTCATCCAAAAAATAAATCTTCTGAAGTGGAGAATCCAAATGGAGAGAAATATTAAGAAAAGCATATGAGTTAACAGGAAAAACAGCAACTTGAGCTGAGCCTCTGATGTTTGGGGTCCTGGCTGGCTCGCCCTGGCCTTGCTCCCTGGCCTCCCGCTGGTCCCGGGGCTGGCGGCGGTGGGCTTCCTTCCCTCAGCTGCATCCCTCTTCCCATGCCCCGGAGGACCTGACCCAACACAGTCACCTGGGTACCATCTGAGGATTAGGAACCTCCGAGTCTGTGTTCCTGGCCCGACCTCCTTCTTGGGGTCTAGTCCGGAAGTTCTCACTGCCTGCCAGGCCTTCCCTGCTGGGGCTGCTCCCATCCTGCAGCCTAAAATTTTCCAGAAGAACCTCATTTCACCACATGCCATCGAGCCTCTGTAACGACTCCTTGTTTTCCAGGGAAGGCCGGGACCCCTGACTGGCCCGGGGACCCTGTCGGCCTGCGTCCCCCAGCCGCGGAGCCCAGCACCATCCTCTTCCTGCCCCTCTGTGGCGATGCACAGCACCCAGTCCCGTGGACCCCTTGCTCGCTCTCTCCCTTCTGCCCAGACGGTGCTCCCTCTGCCCTTTTCCACCTGACTGACGCCTACTCCTTCTGTTCACTTTAGCTGACATAAGCCAGGCCCTCAGGCGGACACTGCTGGGCACATCCACTCCGTGCACTGACCCTGGGTGTGCCACGTGCCCACCAGCCCCGGGGACTGGGGACAGACAGCGTTTCTTATTCACTAGGATGCCAAGTGCCTGGCACACAGGAAGTCGCAAGGGAATGAGCAAATGTTTGCAGCATGAATGAATGAAGGTCATCGATTTCCTCCTGAGAACACACTTGGGGCTGGCGCCACAGCAAGCGCTCGACAAGCTTTCATCTGACGCTGGGTTATTTACGCCCAAAAAAAGATCTTCTTCAGAGATCATGGAAAGACACAAAGCCATTGGATAAATGTAATACTCCTTCCTAGAGGACCTGATTTACCGAATAATTAGCCGACATGATAGAAAACGATAATGTCGCCACAGAGAGGCCTTTATAAGCTTGGCACAAAGGCTTCCCGGCCGTGTGTGACTTTACACCTGGCTTCCCAGGTCACTTCGCTGCACACCCCCCAAGGGGCCAGTGTGCCTGTCTACTGGGCTCCTTCTCTGGAGAAGCCTGGGACACGTTTTCAGGGGGAGACACGCTCATACTGTCCCCTTGAACACCTCACAGCAGCGCTTATGGTCAGCCTTGAAGTGATTGTGTTTGATTCCTTACTTTTCCAAAGACAGCAGCACAGCCCCCAGTGACCAGGAGCAGAGATAGAGGAAGTTGGGAGGTTGGAGTAGGAGGTTCAGGGAGACAAGTGTGCCTTCGAAATCATGTGGTGTGGTGAGAAGGGCATGGACCTCAGAGACTGAACTTCTGGCTCTGCCACGGACACGTGCAACCCTGGGCAAGGTAAGCTTCGGGTAATTATGTTCTATCTCCATGGAAAACCCCATTTAGGGCTTGCCTTAGAACTGAGCAGCAGACGGTGGCCTGGTGCCTTTACCTGCACACTGGGGATTCAAGTCCACCTAATACCAGCACCTCAAGAAAACAATTTTCCTTCATTTCCTTAACACTTGATATGGTTTGACTGTGTCTCCACCCAAATCTCACCTTGAATTGTAGTTCCCGTAATCCTCAGGTGTCACGGGTGAGGATAATTGAATCATGGAGGCAGTTTCCCCCAGCCTGCTCTCCTGATAGTGAGTGAGTTCTCAGGAGACCTGACGGTTTTATAAAGGATTTCCCTCTTCACTCGACACTCATTCTTCTCCCTCCTGCCGCCACGTGAAGAAGGGCATGTTTGCGTCCCCTTCTGCCATGATGGTAAGTTTCCTCGGGCCCCCCCATCCGCGATAAACTGAGTCAATTAAACCTCTTTCCTTTATAAATTACCCAGTTGGCATCAGAACAGACTAACACAACACCCAAATCTCTATTTCCTTTCTTGCAGATTTGAAAGATGCTAGAAATTAACTTGTAGTTTAAAGCCTCTTCAGCTGCTTTGAGGCTGGGCCCAGCGGGGGCCCTTCCACTCTTCCGCCTTTTGCACAGTCAGATTCTGCTTCCAGGAGCCAGGAGGAGCCAAGAGTCAGCTGGGCAGATGGTGCGGCTGGGGTGCGCCCGGGAGTGTGTGAGCAGGGGCCAGGCTGGGGCAGGGTGCTGCTGCAGTTCTGAAATGCTGTCCTGACCCAGTTTTGAGGCTGTGGCTAAAGCCCAGTCAGTTCCCCTTCTTAGGCAGATTCAATCCACATCCCCAGTGGCCGCCTTTATCAGGCTCTCCCACTCTGGGCCACTGTCCACCTGCCCTCATCACCCCAGGACACGTGCCAGACAGCCCGGCACAGCCCCACTGCTCCAGAACCCTGAGACTGCTCGAACGCACCAACCTACAGCCTGCTTGCCCAGCTTCACCTGCTCCTTCATGCAAAACCCACAACAAGGGTGCCTGCCCTGCGCTCCCTCCCATCATCCACAGCCTCCTGACCCTCCCCAGGCCTCTCCCGGGAACCATGAGAATAATGAACTGTAAAACTCTTCCTGATGTCATTCCTGACCTGCTTGTGGCCTCACCACACCTCAGTCAAGGTAATGTGCTTATAACAGGCACAGCCCAGGCAATCAGGCTGGCCTCAGGCATTCATTGGCACCAAGAGCATGTCCCCTCCTTGGCAGCCCTCACTGCACCCCCCACCAGGCCAGGGCCATGGGAAGGTCACCTCTTGGATGTTAGCCACCCTATTACTTTACAGATAAAGAAACAATTTCGCCACTTCCTCTGCTCTAACATGACAGTGGCTGTCTGCCTCACTCAATGAGAAACTGTCGTGAGCAGCCTGCGATCAGACATAACCGGGCCCACACACGACCTTCCACAGCTCAGACTTTCACTGAGGCTATTTCAATCATAAAAGCCACAAGCTACCTGGAGTTCCCAAGAAGGCAATTCTTAGTCCCAGCTGTGGAAACGCAGGCTCAAGCCACTGCACAAGCCAGTCAGTTTCACAAACCATATACAGCAGTATATTTAATCAATATATCAATGTTATAGATTAAATATTTCACATCAAGCAAAGTAACATTCAACATCAAGAGAAAAGGGGATTGGAAAAGGGACAAATGAAGCGGTCCAAGGGCCATGAGGACAAGGAGACTGTCCTGGGCTGATCCCGACAGACCCCGGTATCTTGCAAGGAAGAGGCTTTGACGTCAGCAGATGCCAGGTGCTTATCACCAGTGACAGCAGGACAGGGTCTCCCAAGACAGCAGTGTCTACCTGATGAAATCCTGCTCGTTTTATGGCCACAGAATCCTCTGGTGAAGACCGATAGTAAAGTGTGTGTCTTATCTGGTTAGCTGCGCGTCTGCCCAGATAGCCTTGTCTAGCTAGTGAAGTTCTGCTCATTTTACGGCCCTTGAGTCCTCTGGCAGGGACCGATAGTAAGAGTGTGCCTGTCCATGCTCTTGTCTAGCCAGGTGCAGTCTCATTGATTAAGGGAACATCTGTTCTCTGTTGGCATGATGGCTTTTGAGATGTAAAATGGAGTCTTTTTCCAAGATAAGAGTTACTTACGTCAAGTGTGCTCTATACAGAAAGGTAGAGGTCTCCTTTCATGTCCCCCCACAGTCATGTAAATGCACAGGTCTTCCTCCCTGAGGCAAACTCCCTGGAGCAGGAGGGGTGCTGGCCTCAGAGTCGGAAACCCAAGCTCGCTGAAGCTTCTACTCCGGCCAGGTCACATTACTGCCCTGGGGCTCCATTTTCTCATTTCTAACACGGAAACCCTGACGCCTGCCTCCGGCGCTGGGAGGAGGGTGAAGAGAGGATGATGGCCGCCCTCTGGCGAGGCTGCTGGTTTGAGCAAGCCTGGGATGGGGCTTTCCGGGCTGCGACCCCGACTTCTCCACCACCGCCATTTGTAACCCTAGCTGTGGCCACTGGTCTAGGGGAGGAAAATGCCCCTTACTGGCACATGGGTATGGTGCCTGTAGGAGCCTGCACTGTTAGTGGATGAGAAGTTCTTCCCAGACCACTTCAGGGCTGCTTACTGGCTCCACAGCACAGGAGTGTCTTCCCTTTCTAAGCCGAGAGCAGAATTTACCCTCATCTTGCTTCGCTCTCAGAAAGCGCCCTTCTGTTTCTTGCCTTGTATGCTCCTGTGATGTAGTTGGCAGCTTTTTCAAACAATAGGTGGCTGCCTAAATTCAAGGATTTTTATAGTTTAATCTGATTTTTAAATCCCTTAAAGAAAAACAGGGATAAAAAGCTTTTGATAGGAAGGTCACATTGTGGAAGGATAATTTTGCTACTTATGCAGTCAGTTTTATTATTGAAAAGCTAAATGTATACCCAGAAATTTAAATATCCTGAGATGTGGTTTTTCTTTGAAAATCACTAAATTGTGCTGAGGGTAGGATTCAGCTAATTGTGAGAATCTCTTCTTGATGATGTCATTACCCAGAGAAAGAAGAGCTGTCCCCAAATCTCAACAGGGAATCCAGTGCCTTTGCTGAAATGACCATCTTTTTATTTAAGGCAACAAATCTCTCCATGAATGAAAACATTTTTCAACAGAGAAACTGTTGCTGCAGAATCAATGAGTCATTTTAAAAATTCTATTTCTATTCTTACATAGGATGGTTAATTACAAGGATTTGAATCACTAGTAATTGAAGGGTCAATAAAATATATTGGCTGGGCACTGTGGCTCATGTCTGTAGTCCCAACACTTTGAGGGGGCAAGACAGGAGGATGGCACGAGGCCAGGAGTTCGAGAGCAGCCTGGCCAACATCCCGAAACAAGTCTTTACAAAGCTTTTTTTTAATTAGCTAAATGTGGTGTTTGCAGGCCTGTTGGCCCAGCTACTCCAGAGGCTGCAGGATGGGGTCCCTTGAGCTTGGGAGGTCACAGCTGCAGAGAGCTATGATCATGCCACTTCACTCCAGCCTGGGCAATAGAGCAAGACCCTTTCTCATATATATATATATATTTCCATATGTGTATATATATATATTTCCATATGTATATATATGTATATTTCCATATGTGTATATATGTATATTTCCATATGTGTATATATGCATATTTCCATATGTGTATATATGTATATTTCCATATGTGTATATATGTATATTATTTCCATATGTATATATATGTATATTTCCATATGTATATGTATATATATATATATGGAAAGACTAGATTCAGTAAGAAAATGATTTCTGCTTTAATATCCCTTCATTAATTTGGAAGATAATGGCAACACTGAACTTTACCTAAGCCCAGTTCTCCTGGGAAGTTTTCCAAGAAATGGATAGCTCCCAGGACCCTCACCCTCCCGTGTTGTGAGATGAGGCCCTCCTCCAATCTCACTCAGTCACTCACATGAGGCCTGGCTTCTCTTCTTGAGATGCCCAAGGGACTCTGGACGCCTTCCTCGTCCACCTGCCTTGACATATCCCCAGGCTGCCAGCTTCACTGCAGACCGTCTGCCCACTGCAGCAGCCCAAATAAAGTGGTCTCAGGTGACTCATGCATTGTTTCTTTCTCAGTTTTGGTGCCGTGACTTGGGTAGTGCCAGACCTCACCTGGAACCCCCATCGATCCCCAGGTCACGAGGCTCCTGGGGCTCTTGGTGCTCCATTCCTAAATGGCACTCCCGAGACCCAAGCCTGTGCTCCAGCACCTGCCCTTCGGCAGCACAGTGAAGATCCACACCCACTATTAATAGAGAGCGAGCAGCTTTCCCCTGTAGACCAACGCGCTTTGTCGTTCTAGCTCACTTGACCCAAGACTAGATTTTGAATTTAAAATATAAACTATTTTTTCTCTTTCTGATATGTTTGTGTGTCTGTCATTCAGAAGGCCTTTACCTCTCATCGTATAAGTGTATAAAAATTTTCTACTTCCAAATGGTGTTAGCAAATTAGATTATAAAATCTCTTGAATGAAAGGAACTCTATTCTGACTGACTTAGTGATAAGCAAGTGCCTATATGCATTGACTATTTGTAAACTTCCCAGAAACTGAGAAAATGGACTTTCCAGTATTTTCAACGTGCTCTATCAGAAGCATTCTCATAGAAACTAATTCAAATGTTTTAAGAATGTAAGTTCACATGATTTAGATAAATCTTTGGCAAATGAAGCTAGTTGAATATTACTGGTTTAATAAAAATAACTGTGTCTTTGGCACTAAGCACTGCATTTTTATTCTACTTGGATATGATCTTCCCAAATCTATACAGGTTTACAGAAAAAATAAGCTACCATTATTTCTGCTAAATTTGGGGTGTTTTTTTTTTTTTTTGATACAGAGTCTGGCTCTGTTGCCCAGGCTGAAGTGCAGTGGTGCAATCTCTGCCCACTGCAATCTCTGCCTCCCAGATTCAAGTGATTCTCCCATCCCAACCTCCCAAGTAGTTGAGATTGCAGGTATGTGCCATCGCACCTGGATAATTTTTGTATTTCTGGTACACTATGTTGGCCAGGCTGGCCTCAAACTCCCGACCTCAAGTGATCTGCCTGCCTTGGCCTCCCCAAAGTGCTAGGATAGCAGGTGTGAGCCACCACTCCCATACTAAATATTTAATATTGTGAAAATTTTAATTTGTGTGTAACAAAATTATATCATTATTTTGACAAACTTTCATTCATGCATAATGATGTTTTGTGTGTTTTGTAATGGGTCAACTTGAAGTCAACTTAAGTTTACAGTTTCCAAGACGTTCAGGTAATTTACAACTGGGACTGATACTTAATTAATGAACCTTTATTATATACCTAGATCATTTCTAAGAGAACACTGAAGCATTAATTACTCATCATAATTTTAATTTTGTATAATGTTTGCCTCCTCTTTTTATATGTACTAAAGGTTATATATCTATTTGAGCCTATTAGTGAAGAGGTGCATTTCTGGCACTTTGAGAAGTTGTACGGTAAGGGATGTGTGGGTCTTAACGAGTTCTGCTAGCCTGTTGCAGAATGCTGGTGTGTGACAGCTTGCAATTATCTACCTCCTAATTTGCTCTGTGAAATAGAAATTCCCTTCAATCAAAGTTATGCTCAATATATATGAATGAGACTTTACTAGAAGCAACGAAAGCAGAGAGAAACAACTTTGCAAGCAAGCTATATAGGATATGTTTGTGTCCTAAAGTAAAATGACTTGTTTTTCCAGAGTAGCAAAGAGAAAAGTACAGGACAAAACCTGAATGAATATAGAAAGCTGTAGAAGGTTCTCAGAAAGTGATTTTTTTCTTTGCAGTGGTCAAAGCTAAGGTTTAAAGGAATTGCTTACACAGTTTTCAAAAAGAGCTTTTTACATTTACATTTCTCATGAACTGTTGATCTGCTCTCACTGAGACGTTGAAAAACAGTTTTCCTTTGCCTTCTGAGTAAGCTGCCTAGAAGGTAAAGATCCTTGTGCTTTATGTTGACTTTATAATGTTCTTGATTATTTAAGAGAACCAAATATTCTCACTTTTGAAAGCATTAAGAGTCTTTATAGTCATGTTACCGCCTGTGTTTTCTTTCAAAACTTTTTTATTTTTGAGATGGAATCTCGCTCTGTCACCCAGGCTGGAATGCAGTGGCATGATCTCAGCTCACTGCAACATCTGCCTCCTGGGTTCAAGCGAATCTCCTGCCTCAGCCTCCCGAGTAGCTGGGATTACAGGCGTGAACCACCACAGCCAGCTAATTTTTGTATTTTTAATAGAGAGAGGGTTTTACTATGTTGGCCAGGCTGGTCTGGAACTCCCGACCTCAGGTGATCCTTTAATGTCATTTTGGTTAAGTAGGTAGCCAGGTACAATTTCTCAGTAATCCATGATTACACATTTTTTTAAAATATTGTTTATCTTAAAAACAGGGGCTGCCTCTGTGGTCCAGGCTGGAGTGCAGGGGCGTGATCATAGCTCATGACAACCTCAAACTCCTGGACTCAAGTGATCCTCCTTCCTCAGCGTCCTGTTTAGCCAGGACTACAAGTGAGCACCACTATGCCTGGCTAATTTATTACTTTTTTATAGAAAGGGGGGTCTCACTATGTTGACCAGGCTGGTCTTGAACTCCTGGCCTCAAGAGATCCTCCTGCTTCCGCCTCCAAACTGCTGAGAGTACAGGCGTGAGCCGCCACGCCAAGTCTTCGGTTATTTTTCAAATGTCAACTTCGTCATGACTTTCCCTCTTTAATTTGAGTCTAACAACTTCTAAGCCAGTTTTTTTTAATAACAGTGTATTTTATTCGCAAAATGTGATAAAAGAGTAGATCTGAAGTGTTCTCACCATAAAAAGAAAATGATAAATACATGAGGTAATACAGATTAGCTTGATTTAGACATTCCACAGTGTATACATATTTCTTTTTTTATTTTATTACTTTTAAACAATTTTTTACTTTAAGTTGTGGGATACATGTACAGAGCATGCAGGTTTGTTACACAGTTATACGTGTGCCATGGTGGTTTGCGGCACCTGTCAACCCATCATCTAGGTTTTAAGGCCCACATGCATTAGGCATTTGTCCTAATGCTCTCCCTCCCCTTGCCCCCATCCCCCGTCAAGCCCTGATGTGTGATGTTCCCCTTCCTGTGTCCATGTGTTCTTATTGTTTAACTCCCACTTATGAGTGAGAACATGCAGTGTTTGATTTTCTGTCCTTGTGTTAGTTTACTGAGAATTATGACTTCCAGCTTCATCCATGTACCTGCAAAAGGCATGAACTCATTCTTTTTTGTGGCTGCATAGTATTCCGTGGTGTTTATGTGCCACATTTTCTTTACCCAGTCTATCATCGTTGGGCATTTGGGTTGGTTCCAGGTCTTTGCTATTGTAAACAGTGCTGCAATAAACATATGTGTGCATGTGTCTTTATAGTAGAATGACTTATAATCCTTTGGGTATACACCCAGTAATGGGATTGCTGGTTCAAGTGGAATTTCGATTTCTAGGTCCTTGAGGAAGCTCCACACTGTCTTCCACATGGCTGAACTACTTTACACTCCCACCAGTAGCGTAAGAGTGTTTCTGTTTCTCCACATCCTCTCCGGCTTCTGTTGTCTCCTGACTCTTTAATGATCGCCATTCTGACTCAGCCAGTGGTTTTCAGCTGGGGCTTTCACATGGCCTACCCATGAAGTTTTACAACGTATGACATTCAGGGCCTGCTCCTTCTGATTCCTTTGCACTCGTATATTCTTGATATATTTTACCTACATGCTTTAATAGATATATTATGTTGGGATTATTATACCTTATATCTGAAGATATTTTCTCTGTAAAGATCATGTTAATCCATTTTAATAAATTAAATGCACAGCCACTGTTTTTTGGAAATGGGGCTGTCCGTGTTTGTGGGTATTTTATGTAAGTTTCCTTGGGCTGACTTTGCTGGTCAGTTTCCCTGTTGGTTGGATCATTCTTGCCATGAGCTCTCATCAGACTTTCGCTTTTGAAAACGGTCAGTAATAAGGTAACCACAGCATTGTAAGTCTTCCTTCATCTACACAGATAGTTTCTTTTTTCCTTTCACTCTGATGCTTCTTTGAAGCTTTACAATCAGCTATAAGCCAAGGTGCTATGGTTTCTAAAGAGTTTTCTCAGAGCCTTTCCCATCTTTCCCTATGGAAAAGGTATCTGTTTAGGAGCAGATCCCTGATGGTCTTGCCTAGACCATGTCTGTGGACTGCATCAGGAGTTCCAAGGCTCTAGCTGAGAAGTGGTTGGATTTGGGAGACTGTTGACCCAAGACCCAAGAACTAACTGCACAGGGCTGAGTGAACAGATGAGGAACGACCGTGGTTCTTGTTTGGAATGTTATTGGCGTTTGAAAGTTCTACTCTCTGAAAACATAAGGGGAGTGTTTTTGCTTTCCTCTTGAGCTATCTGTAACTAACAGTTTACTAGACTCTGCTTTTGTAAGTGGAAATGAAACATTTATAAGTGAGATCTTGTTCTGGTCTGAGCCCTCCAGACGTCAGAACTTTTACTGAGTGTTCTTGCTGTTCATGGTGATGTAATTGTTTGTCTAGGTTGGATGAGACCCTGTCCTCCTTGTAACACGACAAAATTGGAAACATTGGTTCCATAACGAAGGCCATGACAGAAATGTCATATTTGAGAATGGCGGTCATTTAATAAGACATGAGCAGACACTTTTGAGAAACTAAGATTGACTGTATGGAGCCAATGTTTACAAACGCTCCAAGGAATAGCAGTGTGGTGCCTGGCATACAGGTTCTCAGCCTTACAGATGAGCAACGATCACCTCCTGGCCTGCCCAAGAACATTACCACAGTCCTAGTGGGGACCTCAAGAAGAGACGAATTGGACCAAATTTATAGATATTCCAGGTGAAATCTAGTGGTTTGGTCGTGCCTTGCCTGCCTAGCTTCAAGAGGCTTTAAGAAATCCATTCTGAGATTCTTTATGAAAACTTCCAGCACAGGAAACTTAGGGCCAGCAAATTTAACACTCGTCTCCTACAATAGCTACATAGATGAGTAGGCTAAATCTAATGAGCTAAATCATAGACCAGCCATACTTTGTGATCAAGAACAGGCATTCTTTCATATCATCTCTAATCAAAAGGGGGGTAGCTAAAGAGAACTGTGTGCTTCCGTAGAAGACAACAGCACTCCCTGAGTTTATCAAACTCTGGCCCGGGCTTTGGGCTGTTTCTTGTGTCTTTTTGTAAATCAAGGTACCTGATGAATATGCATTCTCTGTCTTATCTGGCCAAGAAATAATTGACTTCCTTCCATTCTGTGAAGAAAACGGTATTGATACCTATTTATTAATTGGATCAGACCCTGTCACCTTACCCACATTGTCAGTTTTCCTCAATGTCTAGCTATAACTCTCCCAGCGAACAGTTCCCATTTTTCTTCCTCCTTACTGATCTGGTGTCAGTGAGAATTCAGGCCTGATAGCCAGATCCCCTAGGACTCTAGGCTGCCTCACAGTGGCCCTTGCCCAGGATGACAGAAGCTGTGTGTGCCCTTTGGACTTGACCCAAAACCCCCAAAGCCCCACCCTAGAGCAGATCCTGCATGGGCTGAGTTCCCCTGGACAGGTCATAAAAAGTTAAGCAGGATGCTTAGGTCATGCTCACTCTGGTACAAGAGGTGATCATACCTGTGGACAGCATCCCAAGAACACCAGCAGCCTGGCTTGGGAGCTGGAGAAACTCAGGGAATGGGGCTGCCTAGTGGCTTCGAACTCACTGAGAAAGGATGATAGCCTGGGATGTTGAGGCAGGTAAATGGAGAGTCGTCCAGAGTCTCCCGAGATTCACAGGGGAGAGGCACCAGGTCTTCTAAGCCACTGAGCCAGGCGGGAGGAGGGTCTCATTTTCAGAATGTGGGAGGGCAGGGGGTCCTGTCCATTTCTCTCTCAGAACACAAAATGGTAGAAGAGGATGAGGATATCTTATTTATGTATAATATATTTAGGGGTACAAGTACAGGTTTCTTACATGTATTCATTGCAAATTGGTGACGTCTGGGCCATCAGTGTAACCATCACCCAGAGGGTGTACATTGTACCTAGTAGGTGGTATTTCATCCCTCACCCACCCTCCTCCCCTCCAACCCTTCTGAGTCTCCAATGTCTATTCTTCCACTCCGTGTGTTCATGGGTTTGCATTTTAGGTCACACTTGCAAGAACATGCAGTATTTGACTATATTCTTCTGAGTTATTTCACGGAGGATAGTGGCCTCCGGTTCCATCCATGTTGCTGCAAAAGACATGTTTCATCTTTCTTCATGGCAGAATAGTATTCCATGGTGTGTGTGTGTGTGTGTGTGTGTGTGTGTGTGCGTGCGCGCGCGCGCACGTGTGTGTGTGTATGTATATGTATATGTATATATCACATTGTTTTAGATCCAGTCCTCTGTTGATGGTGTTGGTGGACATTTAGGTTGATTCCAAATCCTTGCTATTGTGAACAGTGCTGCAATAAACGTACAAGAGCAGATGTCTTATACAATGACTTATTTTGAGGGTAGAGGAGGATTTCTTGGCCATCAATTCTTGTATTACAGATCAAGGTCTAGTTCAACCTTGCCGTTCTCCCCTCTTATTCAACAGGAATGAAGGTCATCCTTGGTGAGCAGCATTCACCGAGGTTAACCGTAATCTTCCTGAGTGAGGCGAAGTGGGGCTGAGAAATACTCTGCCAGGACTTTTGCTGGTGGTATTCCTGTAAATCAGTTCAACTACCTGTCGAGAGGTGGTGGCAAAGCCCAGAGTGTGAAAACATTGAAGGCCAGTCTAACGGAGAGAAGGATCCTCAGATGATGAGGAGAAACATGAATGTAAACATCGCATTGAAGGGAAGAGTGAGTGTTGGTCCCCGGGAGTGACGAATCTCGCCGAGCCCTCACGCACGAACCTTCCGCCCTATTGCAACAGCCTAGATAAGTCAAATCCTTAAGTGTCCAGCACCTTCTGCCTTTCACAACAAGATTGAGGGTCTTAAATTTACAAAATATAACAAAAAGTATGAGAAACAATGTCATGAAGTGCTCCGTCTTAAACCTTCTATGTAGTATTTTTAAACCTTGTGTAGTATTTTTTATCAAAACATTACAGATGTTTTGATTAAAATACTACACAAGATGACAAAAAATGTGTCAGGCCGGGCGCGGTGGCTCAAGCCTGTAATCCCAGCACTTTGGGAGGCTGAGGCGGGTGGATCACGAGGTCAACAGATCGAGACCATCCTGGTCAACATGGTGAAACCCCGTCTCTACTAAAAATACAAAAAAATTAGCTGGGCATGGTGGCGCGTGCCTGTAATCCCAGCTACTCGGGAGGCTGAGGCAGGAGAATTGCCTGAACCTAGGGGGTGGAGGTTGCAGTGAGCCGAGATCGCGCCATTGCACTCCAGCCTGGGTAACAAGAGCGAAACTCCAACTCAAAAAAAAAAAAAAATGTGTCAACCGGTAAAGAGATCCTGTCTTAGCCTAGGAAGGCGTAACTGTGTAGACACATTTCATAAACCTAGTAGTGGGTCATTCGGTTTATTTTAGTTCAATCTAAGGCCTTTTGTCAGAGCCAGATTTTATTATTGCGCCAGCCCCTGCTCCCCCCACCACACACACAGACACACACACACACACACACACACACAAGGTCCGGTTTATACAGTGAGGCAGTCTAGCATTGTGGTTTGATTGCTGTAAGGATGGACAGAGAACATGCTTAATGAGCAGTCTCCCAGGTTCTCCCAGCGTACCCCAGTTCGGTTTGGACACGCAGCCTCTGGAAGCCTATCTCCTCATTTGTACTCACATCCAAAAGGCAAAGAGTCCAGTCTGTCCTCACGCCCTGGGTGTGCCCAAGTGCTCTCGTGCACTTGAGATGCAGCTGGTGTGAACCAGCATGTGCTCTGGGCATGAAATGCACACCAGATTTCAAAGACTTAGCATGAAAAGAAGAATGCAAAGTATCTCCTTAATAATTTCACATAATTGATAAGTTAACGTTTTAGATATATTAGGATAACAAAAATATCCCATTAAAATTAATTTCACTTGCTTCTTTATTACTTTCTAAAAATGTAGCTACCAAAAAAATGTGAAGTTACATCCGAGGCTCACATTCTACTTCTGTAGGACAGCACTGACTCTAAACTCTATGTCTGTGAGTACCAATAAATGCAGAGTGACCTTCACCGGGCCTGCTTGACAAGGGTCACACATCCTAAGGCATCTATTCTCTCGCCTCTTGTCACATGGAATCCCCAGAGGTCAGCCTCTCAAGCAGCAGGGCCCCTGAGCACTAATTTCAAAAGCAGACCAGGCAGAAATTCCCCAGCCCCCAGGTAATCCCTCAGCCCCCACCCGCTGACAGAGACAGCAGCCAAGTGTCAGAGCTGTGACCAGAACACAGGTTCCTGGGCTCCCACCGCTCCCCAGGCCTGCAGCAGGCTGGCTCCAGGACCCTGGGGGGCTGGGAGGAGCCGGCTCTGGCCAGTCTTCCCTAGAAGAGGAGGGCAAGAAGGCCTTGCTGGGGGGCATTTGGGGTCCCTGGAGCCAGCAGGGCATTCAGCAGCAGTTGTGTAGGGTGGCAGCATGCCCACCAGGTGCCCTGGGAACGTGCTGCCCTTCACCTGCTGCCCTCTCCCTGCAGCAGCCATAGCGCCTGCTACACAAGAGAGCAGGTTCCCCTTTTGTATTTAAAAAGCAGATTCCAGTGTTATCTTAGGGGCTGGCTTCTTCCCAGGTGTCCTGTCCAGATAGATAGGACATTCAAGCATCTGTTCCTACCAGGGCCACACCAGAGAAGACCCCCTAGAGGAGGACTTCAGATTCCCAATGGCAGGGCAACCCCCAACCTAAACACCTGCGAACATCTCTGGGACACAGGGTGAGTGTGCTCTGCAAGACACTGAGAACAGAAGAAGTAAGACAGACAGAAGAGCAACTTTATCTCATTCGACGGGTACAGACTATTTTAATCGCTACAGGTCTTAATGGGGTCAGCACCGTCCATTAAACAATCTGTAAGAATTAAGGCAGAACTGTCATTAATCTGAGTTTGCTCATGAAATTGTTTCTACAGAGCGTAAACACCAATCTTAAAATTGCAGAGGACCTCGGCACGGCGCAGCCGACTGCTGAACTCTGAGGTGCCGGGGTAGAGACACCCCAACACCCAAGCCTGCCTTCAGCTCCAGACTCAGCTTCCTTCTTAGCAGTCTATTCCTAACATTCTTGCCTTCTCTCGCTTTCTGTGGTTTTAAAATGCTGCAAAATACTCATTTTCCTCGTGAAATCTTTCACACATCTCACAGTACATAGGCCCCACATTAAAAACAAACAAAACACCAGAAAGTTGGGGACGGGGTTGTGAGGCAGCCCGGCAGACGCTGGGCCGTCCCGGGGGTCTGAGCAGATGGCCGCCCAGCAGGGCGGACGGCACACGGTGGAAGCTTAGCCACAGGGAGGGGCTGAGTAAATAGTAAACAGGCTTCTTCACTGGTAGCCAGGTGTGGGGAGAAAGCCTCACAGATACAGACGAGGGAAAGGCTGCAATGAACGAGTGCTGTGGGCCTGAAATGGGAGGCATTGGTGTGAACTCCTGGTGTCCAATTTAACTTGAGAGATGAGGAAAGAAGTACAGATGTGAGCATGTACAGATGCGTACAGAGATACAGAGACAGATGATGAAATGCATTTCCTAACGCCGTGCACAAAATGTACCCGGGACAAGGAACCCTTGGCAAAAAAGGCCGTGTCTACACTGCAGATCTTGGCTTCCAAGGAGCACTTTTCATTACTGCGAGGAAAAATGCCTCTTCCGGGGTTGGCAGGGAAAGCAGAAAACAGCCCTGGAGTATCCTGAGGTGGTGGAAAATAAGAACATGTTCAAGCAATAATGGGCGCATGCCCAGAAAACACAGAGGCCAGGCTGATGAGGCTCTCAGTGGCCAAATCCAGGGTAATTTGGACATCAAGACAATAATGATAGCAATGCATCATAACTCACTGAATAAAACAGGAATTCAGGAGAACACACATAAATAATTTTTTTTTTGAGATGGAGTTTAGCTTTTGTTACCCAGGCTGGAGTGCAGTGGCATGATCTTGGCTCACTGCATCCTCCGCTTCCTGGGTTCAAGCAATTCTCCTGCCTCAGCCTCCCGAGTAGCTGGGATTACAGGCACACACCAGCCACCATGCCCTAATTTTTGTATTTTTAGTAGAGATGGGGTTTCACCATGTTGACCAGGATGGTCTCGATCTCTTGACCTCGTGATCCACCTGCCTCGGCCTCCCAAAGTGCGGGGATTATAGGCTCGAGCCACCGCGCCCGGTCTAAATAATGTTTTAAAACCATACACACATATATACACATATGCACATGTGAAAGAGAAACAACTACCTCTTAGTAGAATGCCAACTGATAAATGCAGAAAAAATAATGACATTTGAAAAACACCTCTCAGCAGTCCTCTATTCTGGCAAGAAACATCAATAGATATTCAAACTTAAGTAGGTAAATGGATCAGGAATGAGACCTTAAATAGTTTCAAACTTATCACCACACCAGATACTTACTGATTGCAAATGGAATCAAAAGTAACTCTATAGCAGAGGAGCCTGGCTATTAAGATACTGTGTGGTCAAAGACAGGTCACAAGCCATGAGCGAAATCAGCATCAATCTGCCAGCTGACAGGATGTCACAGAACATACTACCATGTATGCGATAATTCGGTGAAAATCAGTGGAAACCAGCTCTAATCCAGAGGAGACACTGGACCACACCAAATGGAGAGATACTTTACAAAATTTCCAGGCCACGATTTTCAACAGTGTCAAGGGAAGACTGAGAAACTGTTCCATGTTGAAGAAGATTAAAGAGATACAACAAGTGGGTGCAATATGTGACCCTCGATTAGGGCCTTTTCCTGTCAGGTTTATTACAGTGAAAACTGGAGAAATTTGAATGGGGTCTTTGTACTATTCCTGCAACTTTTCTGTAAATTAGAAATTATTTCTAAATTAAAATGTTTTTTAAAAATAAGTATCTTGTTCCTTCTATTGTTGCCTGTGACTAATAAAAATCATTTTCTTGATTTTTGCAATCTAGCATCTGGCAAAGTTCTGATATCCAGAATTTACAAGAAACTTAAATAAATTTACAAGAAAAAAAAAACAGCTCCATTAAAAAGTGAGTAAAGGACATGAACAGACACTTCTCAAAAGAAGATATTTATGCAGCCAACAAACATGAACAAAAGTTCAACATCACGCATTAGAGAAATGCAAATCAGAACCACAGTGAGCAGAATTGCTATTATGCAAAAGTCAAAAAACAGCAGATGCTGGCTAGGCTGTGGAGAGAGAGGAATGCTTTTATACTGTTGGTGGGAATGTAAATTAGTTCAATGATTGTAGAAGACAGTATGGCAATTCCTCAAAGACCTAGAACCAGAAATAAAACTTGACCCAGCAACCTCATTATGGAGTATGTACCCAAAGGAATATAAATCATTCATTATAAAGATACATGCACATATGTTCTTTGCAGCACTATTCACAATAGCAAAGACTTGGAATCAACCCAAATGCCCAACAATGATAGACCAGATAAAGAAAATGTGGTACATATACATCATACAATATTATGCAGCCATAAAAAAGAATGAGATCATGTCCTTTGCAGGGACATGGATGGAGCTGGAAGCCATTATCCTCAGCAAACTATTGCAGGAACAGAAAACCAAACACTGCATGTTCTCACTTATAAGTAGGAGCTGAACAATGAGAACACATCGACATAGGGAGGAGAACAGTGCACACTGGGACCTTTTGTGGGGCAAGGGGAGGGAGAGCATCTAGAAGAATAGCCAATGGATGCTAGGCTTAATACCTAAGTGACGGGTTGATAGGTGAAGCAAACCACCATGGCACATGTGTACCTGTGTAATAAATCTACAAATCCTGCACGTGTATACCGACACTTAAAATATAATTAAATTTTAAAAAGGAAAAGAGTCATTTTCTTGCATATAAACAGGTGAAAATTAGACCTCATAAGTGTGTGCCTGTGTATATAGTATACCTGGATGAGAGATAAATGACAGATAAATTGATGAATAGAAAGGACTTAATTTTCAGTTAAATTGATTAATATATGTATACAACATTACATATATATTACATATATGACTTAACTCTCAGGTATATGTTTTACCTAAGGACCTCACAAATCTTTGGAACAGAAATATAAGCTCTTCCAGACTTTAGATGAATGTAAACTTCAATCTCCATTGTAGCATTCCAAAACTCCTGTTGAGCATTAAATTGGTGTTGCAAAAATTGTATTTCCAGAAGCCCTGAGTCACAACCTTTCAAAAAGTGTGGCTTCTATTAAGCTGAGGTAGGGGGCTCTGGGGGCTTCTGCAAGAACAGTCTCTAACTTGAAAAAGGAAACTGCATCCGAGCATCCTTAGCTCTCCACTGACTTGGTTTCGAGGACTGCAGTCCTCCATTGCTAATGTCTTCAGCTCAGTGAGCTTTTTGACTCTGCTGCCCACTGCCCAGGGGGTTGGGCAGGCCTCTGAGATGCTTCAGGTTGTGTACATGAAGGCTGAGCCAGGGTCCCACAACCCAGGGTGTCCCATGCCCTCCCCAGCTCCAGCAACAAAGGGCATGATCTGTAATTGAGTGGGGCCCATGGGGACCCAAGGGAGCCAGTCAGAACTGGGCAACACTCCCTGCAGGCTCCTTCATTACAGACCCTCTCATAGAGGGTCTTCACTACCCACCTTCCTATCCTATCAGCCTTCGCAAGAATCACTTCCGAAACACTGAAGACCTGACTGACTCTTCACAGCATGTTGGTAAACAAGCAAATCAGTGTAACTATTTTCATGACTAACCTGAAGGAACCGATGGACCGAAGAACGTGACCCAGGGATTCAAGATGGCTGAATAGGAACATCTCTGGAGTGCAGTTTCCAGTAAGAACAATGCAGAGGGTGAGTGATCACCACATTTCCAAATGAGTTTTTACTGCCCACAGACCAGGAGATTCCTGGACTGAAAAGCGCCATGAGTTTCCAGCACAGCTGTTTCAGACAGCACTGTGGATTTCCACACAAAAACTCACACAAATCTGGGCAGCCATTTCAAATGGTGCCTGGAACACATGGGAGACAGAGCTGCCCATTCAACTGAAAAAGAGCGGACTGAAATAGGGAGCCAGGTGATCTGACTCGGCAGGTCCCACCCTCACAAAGACCAGCAGTCTGAAATGCTCTAGATTGAGAGTTTCACAGCCAGTGCAGCTGTACCCAGGATGGTCCAGCTTAGTGTAGGGAATGGTGTCTGCCATTATCGAGGAAGTTCTAACTGTACCTCTGTAAACAAAACCACAAGGAAGTTTACACAGCAGCTGGGCAGAGCCCACAGCAGCTCAGCAATGCCTCTGCTGGCAGACTGTGACTAGACTACCTCCTTGCTGGGCAGGGCATCTCTGAAAAAGGCAGCAGCACATCAGGAACTTATAAATAAAGCCCCATCTTCCCAGGACAGAGCACCTGGGAAAAGAGGCAGTTATGAGTTCTGCTGCACCAGAAAATGTACCTGCCCAGCAGCCCTGAATGGAACAGAGGAGCTCCCAGCTCAGCATTTTAGCTCCTATAAGGGACAGATTGTGTACTCAAGCAGCTCTCCTACCCCCATATATCCAAAGAGACACCTCATAAAGGAGAGCTCAAGCTGACATGTGGCTGGTACCCTTCTGGGACAGAGATAACAGAAGAAGAAACCAGCAGCAAACCTTACTGTTCTGCAGTCCCTGTGGGTGATTCCCCAGGCAAGCAGGGTCTGGAGTGAACCTCCAGCAGTCCTGCAGCACAAGGGTCTGACTGTTAGAGGGAAAACTAAAAAAAAGAAAGAAATAGCTTCAACAAAAGGGCATCCACTCAGAGCCCCAATCCAAAAGTCACCAATTACAAAGACCACAGTTAGATAAATCCATGAAGATGGGAAAAAATCAGCACAAAAACGATGAAAACACCAAAGACCAGAATGCCTCTACTCCTGCCAGGGATCACAGCTCCACACCAGCAAGGGAACAAAGATGGATGGAGAATCAATCTGATGAATTGACAGAAACAGGCATTAGAAGGTGGGTAATAACAAACTTCTCTGAGCTAAAAGAACATGTTCTAACCTAATGAAAAGAAACTAAGAACCTTGAAAAAAGGTTAGACGAAATGCTAACTAGAATAAATAGCTTAGAGAAGACTATAAATGACTTGATGAAACTTAAAAACACAGCATGAGAACTTCACGAAGCATACACAAGTTTCAATAGCTGAATTGACCAAGCAAAAGAAAGGATATCAAAGATTGAAGATCAACTCAATGAAATAAAATGAGAAGGCAAGATGAGAGAAAAAAGAGTGAAATGAAATGAACAAAGCCTTCAAGAAATATGAGATTATGTGAAAAGACCTAATCTATATTTGATAGGTGTACCTGAATGTGACAGAGAGAATCAATCCAATCCTAGAAAACACTCTTCAGGATATTATCCAGGAGAACTTCCCCAACCTAGCAAGACAGGCCAACATTCAAGTCCAGGAAATAGAACACCACAAAGATAGTCCTCAAGAAGAGCAACCCCAAGGCACGTAATCATCAGATTCACCAGAGTTGAAATGAAGGAAAAAATGCTAAGGGCAGCCAGAGAGAAAGGTCAGATTACCCACAAAGAGAAGCCCATCAGACTCACAGCAGCTCTCTTTGCAGAAACCCTACATGCCAGAAGACAGTGGGGGCCAATATTCAGCATCCTTAAAGAAAAGAACTTTCAACCTAGAACTTCATACCCAGCCAAACTAAACTTCATAAGTGAAGGAGAAATAAAATCCTTTACAGACAAGCAATTGCTGAAAGATTTTGTCACCACCAGGCCTGCCTTAAAAAAGCTCCTGAAAGAAGCACTAAACACAGAAAGGAACAACTGGTACCAGTCAGCTCAAAAATGTACCAAATGGTAAAGACCATTGATACAATGAAGAAACTGCATCAACTAACAGGCAAAACAATCAACTAGCATCAAAATGGCAGGATCAAATTCATATGTAACAATATTAACCTTAAATGTAAAAGGGCTAAATACCCAAATCAAAGGACACAGACTGGCAAATTGGATAAAAAGTCAAGACCCATTGGTGTGCTGTATTCAGGAAACCCATCTCAGATGCAGGGACACATATAGGCTCAAAATAAAGGGATGGAGGAAGATTTACCAAGCAAATGGAAAGTAAAACAAAGCAGGAGTTGCAATCCTAGTCTCTGATAAAATCGACTTTAAACCAACAAAGATCAAAAGAGACAAAGCAGGGCATTACATAATGGTAAAAGGATCAATGCAACAAGAAGAGCTAACAATCCTAAATATATACACATCCAATACAGTAGCACCCAGATACATAAAGCAAATTCTTAATGACCTACAAAGAGACTTAGACTCACACACAACAATGGTGGGAGACTTTACACTCCATTGTCAATATTAGACAGATCAACGAGGCAGAAAATTAACAAGTATATACCAGACTTGAACTCCGATCTGGACCAAGCTGATCTAATAGACATCTACAGAACTCTCCACCCCAAATCCACAGAATATACATTCTTCTCAGCACCACATCACACTTACTCTAAAATTTACCACATAATTGGAAGTACATCACTCCTCAGTAAACTACTTGACTTCAAACTATACTACAAGGCTACAGTAATCAAATCAGCATAGTACTCATACCAAAACAGAGATACAGACCAATGGAACAGAACAGAGGCCTCAGAGGTAACACCACTTATCTACAACCATCTGATCTTTGACAAATCTGACAAAAACAAGCAATGGGGAAAGGATTCCCTGTTTAATAAATGGTGTTGGGAAAACTGGCTAGCCATGTGCAGAAAGCAGAAACTGGACCCTTTCCTTTCACCTTATACAAAAATTAACTCTAGATGAATTAAAGATTTAAACATAAGACCCAACACCATAAAAACCGTAGAAGAAAACCTAGGCAAAACCATTCAGGACATAGGCATAGGCAAGGACTTCATGACAAAAACACCAAAAGCATCAGCAACAAAACCCAAAATAGACAAATGGGATATAATTAAACTCCAGAGCTTCTGCACAACAAAAGAAACAATCATTAGAGTGAACCGGCAACCAACAGCATGGGAATTTTTGTAATCTACTCATCTGACAAAGGGTTAATATCCAGAATCTACAAAGAACTAAAACAGATTTACAAGAAAAAAACAAACAAGCCCATTCAAAAGTGGGCAAAGGATATGAACAGACACTGTCAAAAGAAGACATATATGAGGCCAACAATCATATGAAAAAATGCTCATCGTCACTGGTCATCAGAGAGATGCAAATCAAAACCACATTGAGATACCATCTCACGCCAGTTACATGATGATCATTAAAAAATCTGGAGACAACAGATGCTGGAGAGGATGTGGAGAAATAGGAACACTTTTACACTGCTGGTGGGAGTGTAAATTAGTTCAACCATTGTGGAATACAGTGTAGAGATTCCTCAAGGACCTAGAAATAGAAATTCCATTTGACGCAGCAATTCCATTACTGGGTATATCTCCAAGTATTATAAATCATTCTACTATAAAGACACATACACATGTATGTTCATTGCAGCACTGTTTACAATAGCAAAGACCTGGTACCAACCCAAATGCCCATCAATGATAGACTGGACAAAGAAAATGTGGCACATACACACCACGGAATACTATGCAGCCATAAAAAAACCCATGCGTTCCTGTCCTTTCTAGGAACTGGAATGAATCTGGAAACCATCATTCTCAGCAAACTGACACAGGAACAGAAAATCAAACACCACATGTTCTCACTCATAGGCAGGTGTTGAACAATGAGAACGCATGGACACAGGGAGGGGAACATCACACAATGGGGTCTGTTGGGGGGAGAATAGGAGAGGGACAGCGGGGGATAGGGAGGTTGGGGAGGGATAACATGGGGAGAAATGCCAGATATAGGTGATGGGGGGATGGAGGCAGCAAACCACAATGTCATATGTGTACCTATGCAACAATCCTGCATGATCTGCACATGTACCCCAGAATCTAAAGTACAATTATAAAAAAAAAATAACATGACCCAAAATACCAGCCATAACACTTTACCAAAGATATGTTTTAAACTCTTCATTTGCACACTCTCTCTGCTCCCAAACTCCTACTCACACACACCTCATTAGACGGTGAGAACAACCAGCAAAGATGGCGTCTCACTTTTTCTCCATCAGAAACTTAGCAGTCAGCCTGGGCAACATAACATGAGCCATCTTTACAAAAACAAGCAAACAATTATCTGGGCATGGAGGCTCACTCCTGTGGTCTCAGCTACTCAGGAGGCTGAAGCGGGAGGATTGCTTGAGCCCAGGAGGTCGAGTCGAGGCTGCAGTGAGCTATGATCAGCCACTTGATGTCTGGTAATAAACAGGTGATAATAAAAAGAATGAGCATTGGGCTGGCTGGTAAACGGGGGATCCCCTGCAAAGCTCCCACATGGAAGGACATGCTAGTGGCATCTTGGTACAGCAAGGACCATGGCCCACCTGGGACAGAGTGGGTGGCTGGCCATCCCCTGACCTGAGGACAAACACGTCCACAAGTGCCTGCTTACAGGGATCGGTGCAGCACCTCAGCCCCCACCCCAAGAAAGGGATCTGTGATCCCAATAATATTTATCATCAATGTTTTTTGTTCTTTCCCAAAATACCTTGTTCTAAATCCTGAATATTGGTGCCCACTGTGAAGGAACCAGGGCCAGTGATTGAGGAGTGAGAGAAAGCGAGCACCACTGTGCTTGTGCCCAGGTCTGTTTACCAGATCCCCTTAGCTACTCGGCGAACCTGCAGATTTTGCAAGCCCATATTAAGAGGGTTGAATGAAGTCTTTATATGCAATTCAATCACTGCAGCCTTGGGTCTAGTCCATGGGCCTGGATATTTATTTTCACATCTTGACCCAAGGTTGGCCCATGTTAGTAGCTGGTCTGTGATCTGTCCTCAGGGCCCTCCTGTGAAACTTATCACACCCTGTGACGCAGCAAAGAGGCAGAACAGGGACCAACATTTGTGTGAAAACCAAAACTCAATCTCACACAGAGGCCTTTACACAAAACCCATACCCCTGCTTATTAACGAAAGGCATCCATCTCCCGGCAAATGGCGTGAGGAAAAAAGCCCTCTCCCTGAGGGCCCCCGTAGCCTGGGGTAGGGTGAGGATTCAGCTGAATCCCTGGGTAGCTCTTGAAGACCCTGCTCCCACAAGGGACTGCCCTGAACACGAGGAGGAACGCATTCACCAAGGCTTCTGCCACCCCTGCCAAGCGGCCAGCTCCCTCCCCTCTCTCTCCTACATTGCTTGTTTTTTGTCCAGTTGGGCAGTTGCTGCCAGGCTTTTTCTGTTAACGTGCCTCGGTTTTAGAGTAAATTTAAAGGTCACAGATCAGCCCCTGGAGGGTGGATTTCTTTGCCTTGGGTGCACAAGGAGCAGGAGGTACAGCAGGAGGCTGTGTGCTTGCCTGGCCCCTGCTCACACCTCATTAGACAGTGAGAACAGCCAGGAAAGACGGCTTCTCGCCTTTTCTCCATCAGAAGCTTAGCAGTCAGCCTGGGCAACATAACATGAGCTCTTTACAAAAATAAACAAACAATTATCTGGGCAGAGTGGCGCCAGCCTGTGGTCTCAGCTACCCAGGATGCTGAGGCAGGAGGATTGCTTGAGCCCAGGAGGCCAAGACTGCAGTGAGCTATTATCACACCACTGCTCTCCAGCCTGGGCAACAAAGCAAGACCCTGTCTCTTAAAAAAAAAACTGTTTTTTAAAAAGAACACATCAGTGAGAAAGTAACTCATGGACTGGTGGCAGGAAGAGCCCAGCAGAAAAACTGACCATCCAGGCCCCTGGCGTGGACAGACACACCGTCAGCATTGCAAATGGAGGTTTAAAAATACATTTATTTTCCTTCTAAGCATTTTTACCCACTCGTGGCCTTATTTGCTATCCCCATATTGAGAACTCCCCAATGTGTGACCATTGGTCATGACTGAACACTGGACTCCAGACCCACAGATGACACCATGCACTGGATGCTTAGCTGTCTGTCCTATGGGGCCTCAGACTCACCACTACCCCTCCCTGCCCAAAGGATCCCCTGACACTTCTCAGCAGGATCCCAACATTAGGAGCCCAAGGTGATGCCTCCCATGACCAGTGCCCTCACCTCCACATTCAGTCTATCACCAAGCCTTGCAAATAGGTGGCCATCCAAGGAAAGCCCACCAGACCCATTTTTCCTGCCCCACACCCCACGGGTCTTCTGGTCATCCCCTGCCATCCTCACTCTGACCCGCCTTTTCCCCATCTACCCTGCAGCCTTCAGGGTTGTCAGGTGGAGTCCTGGACAGACTCCCTCCCAGGCCCTCTGTTGCTTGTGACACAGCCTGCTGCCCCCCCTTACCAGCCCAAGCTCCTCAACTGGCTTTATACCCAGCCAAGATAGCCATGCATCCACCCTCCCAGTCTAAAAGACCTCTTGTTCCTGGATTCTGGACACCAATGAGTTCACACCTAACAGGCTTCAGACCTCAGCTCAGAGGACATCTCCTGGGATAAGCTCCTCTTGACCCTGTCCTCCCCTAACCCGAAATCTGACTCCATTTAGTACCCTCACCAATATTACTCTCAGGTGCTTCCAGCACACTTTTCCTCCAAAGCATCTACCAAGTTTGCAGTTAGATGTTTAATGTTCAGCTGGTTTGATTACTGTCTCTCCCACCAGCCACCTCCTACTACACAATTTTGCCCAACTCCATGTCCCTAATGCACAAAAAATACGGGAAGCACAGCACTTGTATTCTGTGCTCAATTAGTGTTTGTTAAATAAACACCTGCATGAATGGCAGAAAGATGGTGTAGAAAAAACTGACATGCTGGATTGTAAGTGATCATTTTCTGTTAATATCATCATAGGTTTGAGTCAACATAAAAAAGAAAAGATACTAAAAATATTCCACAGATTAGAAAGCAAAAGCAATGGGTGTATGATGTGCTGTTTTCATTGTCATGATTCATTTTAGCTGATGTTTGGTTTGATCCTGGGGAAGGCTTGCATTGTGGTGGTACTGCCCAGGGTTGTCCCATGTGTATGGCAGGGAAGCATAGACTAGCCGCCCTTGGGAGCTGGGGGGGGACTGTTTGTTTCTACACATTCCTCCCTGCCCCTGTAGAGTGTAGGCACAGTGTGGCAGTTACAAATCATCTATAAAATGCCACTAAACGTGTCCTTTTGCAGTTCAGAAAGTCCAAAAGGAAAGAGAGACCAGTTGAACTTCATAGCCCTGAGGCACCGTGGGCTTCTGTGACGTGGCATGATGCTGGGTGGTAGTCGGTACAGCCCATCCCAACTCGTGGCCTTTTTGACTTTATGATGGAGTGAAAGCAACATACATGTAGTGGAAATTGCGCTTTGAGTATCTGTGCAAACATTCTGTGTTTCAGCTTCAGCACAGTTTCAATACATTATATGAGATAGGCAACATGTTTTTCTGAAACAGGCTTTGAGGTAGCTGACATTGCCAAACTGGGCTAAAGCAGGTGTTCTGAGTGCGGTTGGGGCAGGCTGGGCCAAGCTGTGATGTTCAGGGTGGTAGGCACATTCAATGCACTGTCAGGACACTTCCAACTGACCACGGGTTTATTGGGACGTAACCCCACAGTAACTTAGGGTGCATCCGACAGCTCAGCCGTTCCTTACAAAACCATTTTTCAGGAATGTTCAGTGAACCAGATGTGCACAGATGCTGGGCACTCACTCACTCCACAAACATGACCACCGTCCTCCTCCACTCCAGCCTTTCGCCTCTTCCTCCTGAGAGCTATTAGGCACCTTTGACAAACTTAAGAAATGATCGAGTCCCTGTTCTCCCATCTTTTGGCTGCCCTGGGCAAATTCTGGATGAAAAGCTGGGCTGTCCTTAACAGGCTCCTGAGACTGGACGGGGTCAGAGCCACATCCACCACGTGGCCCGCTCCAGAAAGTCTCCCCACACCCCCCCCTTACGGTTCAACAGGAACGCGATGGGATCAAGGGAGGAACCCTCGAGGGGTTGTGTAAAAGTTGTGTAGTGTGGAAGAGATGCAGGCAATTCCATCTGGGCTTGCCTTTGGTTACGCTGAGATCACTTAAACCAAGTAAGTGGGAGTCCTTGCACACGACAGTCAGTCTGCAGGCAGCAGCTCCCGCCCGCAAAGTCAGAGCATCCACGCTGACAGCCATTCTCATCCTGATGAACAAGCCGGCCCCACTGTGCCATCAGTGCCGAACCCCTCCATCCCCCCATTCCAGGAGGGAAGGCAGGGAGGAAGGGAAAAAACGTGCCGCCAGCCTCCACTCCCCTTTGAAGGAGCTTCCCCATTCCCCTCCAACCAACCATGGCCACATGACATGGCCACAAGTGTTCTGCAGCCCCCTGTCAGCAAGGCCAGGTGAGAAACAGAGCTCTTCCCACTGAGCTAATTGCCACTCACAATGAAACGGAAGTTCTGTTAAGAGAAGATGAGCACAGTTAGATGAGCACAGTCCTTGCCTCTCAAGTCAACACAAAGGTACATACACATAGACCCACACAGACACACACATATACACACACAACACACACATACATAACACATACACATAAACACACCACACATACACACTAACAGACACATATATACACACATGCACATACACACACGACATATACACATACATACATGTAAATATATGCACATACAGATCCAAATACACACATACAGAGATACACACACATGCAGGCACACACAGATATACACACGGACACACACATATGCATACATACTTCACAGCATCTGACATCAACTCAGTGGTCCAAGTTAGGATTCCGACACGTCCGTAATTGTACATCTAATCTTCAAATGAATGTACTGCCCTCCGCCTGTTTCAAAAGGCCAAACGACATGATTCTGTGCTAATTTCAGTCAGTTATATGCAAATAGAACCTCTCAGTGATTTGCAAGATCAGAGGACATCCCATTTACTCAAGGGTCTATACATTATCCTTAACCCTCAAAACAAATATGAAAAATAAAAGTATCCAACTGGAATTGTGCTTGGAGTGACTAAAGGGCCCGCTGAAAGCTATGAACACCGGAACTCAAGAACGCGGGATGAGCATCAAGAGCGTCTCCCTACGACTGTGCCTAAAGCTACTGCTGCCCTCAGGAGGGCAGTGGGGTGCAGCGGAGAGCGACAGGCCACAGTCAGAGCAGAGCTGGGCTCAGATCGCGCCTCTGCCCCTCAGTGACTGCACAGCCCAGCTGAATCTCCGTTTTGTCTGTGCAGAATGCGGACGGCACCTGAGGACAGAGGTTGTGTATGTAAGGCAAGGGCTCAGCTGATGTAAATACTGTTGGTTAACGCCATTGGAAAAGTCGCTTTCCTATCCTGGTCCAGACTGCATGAATTAGTCAATTGGAAAAAATGTGAGCATAGCACGTTCTCCTGCGGCAGGGAAAAACCACTCATGAAAGAGGGATGCGTTTTATAAGGTTTTGGATACAGACTATTTAGCCACAATACTTGCAGTCTGATGTGGGGGGCTGTATTTTATTGTTAAGAAACAGAGATAATTATTTCTCAAGGTGAGAATGGTCAGCGTTTCATTTTCCCAGGGACTCCTTTGGAGAAACCATTGGGAAAGAATTCCATTCTGTTTTCCCTAGTCACTAGGCAGGCCGCCTGTCTTGGATTAACACCACTGTGCCTCCATGCAGGTCCGGCCGGGTGGAGGGCTGAGCTGGAATTCCCAGGGCTGCTGTCTGGAACACAGAGCCTGAGGAGCCATCGGGGCCATTTCCTGGCCTGGAAACCGAGCCAAGAAGCAGGAGGTAGAGGGAGGTGAAGGCAAAACCCCGGCCGCAAGGCTCTGTCCCTTTTCAAAGCTGCCCACCTCGCGTTGGCTCTTTCTTGCGGGCAACACTGAGGACCTGCCACAGTTTGGAATTTGACTCAGAACCACTGTCATCCTGACTCTTCATTTTAAAAAGCCATTCTCCTAGAAAATAAATAAACATAAAACATAAAACCAAATTCATTCTTCACTTTCAAAAGAGCTTATAAAATCCAAACCCTGGGGGTGGTTTTGGATACAGGTTTCCAGCTTCAAGGAACAGAGTATCTTACACTTCCCAAGCTTCCCTTCCTCACAGGGGACCCCGGCCTAGAATGATATCCTTTCCCATTTAACTAATGCTTTCCTCGCGTCTCAGCGCCTGCCAAACCCTGCAGGAGGAGCTGCGGGCAGCAAGCCCTTCTCACGCTGCAAGAACACACAGGGACAAAGGAGCCGGTGGGAGAAGAGCATTTATTTTTATAGTATCACTTCCTCGCTCCCCAGAATGATAACTGTTTGAGTTACTTATTATGAACTTGGAGGGGGGAGAAACCTCAAATCTAATTTGGTTTTCACTATTTGCACCACTATTTGTTTATCTTTCATTCATTACTGGGCTTGGGAAATTCTAAAAAGAATCTGGCCATTCATTCCCCTCTGAGTCTAGAAGTTTTCATCTGCTGTCTTTCGGCTGCAGTCCTTCCTTCTCAGCTACTTGCATATTGAGATAGAAAGGACCCATAAGGCTTCTGTTTCTCTATAAATGCTTTAACGTGGAGAGGGGAGGCTCTAAGGAAAACACACAGAAAATCATTCTGCAAATATGACAGAGCTATTTAGCCAGAGCAGGCTGGCCTGTGCGGGCGTCAGGGCCATCCATGCTCGGCCAGAGACAGACCAGAGCCTGCTGGGAATCCCGGTCCAAGGAGGCTGAGGGAGCAGGACGCTGTGGTGGCTCAAATGCCGCTCATTCATTCATCTCCTAGAACATGCTGAGTAGCCTCAAGGGCAGGGGAAACAGGGAGGAGGCCGACCTGGGCCCTGGAAGGAGAAGGAGAAAGTGAAGGCAGGCAGAAGGTAAAAAAAAAAACCATCCCCAGCGCTTGCACAGCTCCCAGGAATGCAGCCCAGTTTGGGAGCACCAGAAATTGAGCATCAGGCCAGGTCAGCTGGGTCAGCTTCGGAAACTCAGGCCAGGGTGGCTGCAATCCCACGCCGGCTTGGGGCAGGTGTGTCCTGCATCTGTCCCACCTGCCAGGGCTCCTGCTGGCAGGCCACGGACCTGTTCCCACAGGGAGCGTGTGGTGGGTCAGCATCCTCATGCTCCAGGCGCCCGGTCTCCTCTCCAGCGCCAGCGGGGAGCCCTCCGAGATGTCTCAGCAGCATCATCATAGTGCCATGTCCTGCCTTTGCAACTTATCTCCAGCTTATCCTTTCTATCCAACCCAAGTCACCCGCTCCCTCAAAGTCACCCGCTCCCTCAAAGGATGTCTGAAATGTCCCAGTTCCTTCCATGTCCGCAGCTGCCTGACCGCCTCAGGGCCTCACCTCATCATGCCTGGAGGGCAGCGGGCCTCACAGCGATCACAGCAAACAGAAAGTAGCACCACTTACCAGGTGTCGCCGCGTGCCCGCCGCTGCCAGGGCTGCTCCCAACCCACTCACAGAGACTGAGATGAGCCACTGCTTCCTTCTCCAGGCTACAGCAACGTGTCATGTCACATGTCACAAGGAAGGAGGTTCAAGCTGGGGAGAAGCTTCGCGAAGAAGGCCTGCACTCTGCAGGGGGAGGAGCCAAGCCCTTTACAACTGACCCACTTCCTCCTAGACAGGCCTGACCCTCGCTTAGCTGCCACTGGTGGTAAATTTGGAATTTCCTAGTCAACCTGTGCTGTGTTTTGAAAAGCAAAATGGAGACAGGCTGGGTGGGCTTTCATGGTCATGCACGCATGTGGCCCCACAGCACTGGAGTTACGGAGCACTGGCGGGGTTCGAGGCCCCAGCCGTGGCATACGCAGGGCACTAACTACAGGAGAAAGGGAACCTTGGAGGGAGGGGCGTCTGTGTGTCTCTGTGTGTGTCTTCCTGGCAAAGCTTCTTGTTTTCACATGAGGGTTTTACTCGTGCTTTGACTGTTTGGAATCTGATATTTAATTAAAAGTTGCTGTTTGGGCAATCCTAAAGATAGGAAACCAAACACACGCAGAAACTGCAGTAATGACATGTGTGATCTAGGGACAAAGTGTCGGTGCTGTTCTTGTAAATGTTTCTCACATTCCTTGCAGCTGAACGTGGGTCCCATCCTGGGAGCTGCGATGGAGCAGAAGGCGCCAGGTGAGGGATCACCTACCCAGGTCTACCTGACTCTTCTGCAAAGCGTGCATTTGAAAGAAGCGTCTGAAACTGTCTTGCATGCTCTGCTCATGTACCCCAAAACCTATAATCCAATAAAAAATTAAAAAAAAAAAAAAAAAAAAAGAAAGAAGCGTCTGAGCTTCTCAGGGCTGGCTCCATCTGTCAATGGGGAGGGCAGCAAATGTCCCTGCGCTTCCTCCCTGCACAACTACGTCACCGGCCATGGAAACTTTGGATGTAGAAACACCTTAAGTCTCGATTCTATTTCTCCACTTCCAGTTCCTCCTCAGCCACGGGCAGACAGTGCACCTATCCAACAAAGATCCTGAGACCCATCACGAGTGAAATGTAGGCCCCACAAGTGTCTGTGGAGAAGGATAAAAAGTAAAGTAAAACTGGGAAATACAAGGTCAACAGAGAAGCAAGAGGACAGAGTGAAACCTCAGTGGCCTGAGGCCAGGGTTCTAACACCTCCCAAGTGTCTGCCACATCCCCAAGCCCGGGAGAAGGCTCCCGATGGTCTAAACAGGTGCCCTATCTCGTGCAGACACATACACAAGGCACCCTCTGTTGTGTGTGGCACTGAGGTGTCAGAGCCAGCCAGGAGGAGAACAAGAAGCTCTCGGGGCCCGGGCACACGCACCCCACACCCCCGGCAGCTTGGAGCACTGAGGCAGACATTGACCCCACAGAAAAGCGCAGAGAGCCCTCTTTCCCACACCATTTCCAGCTAAAACACAGCACCGGAAAATTGATGTACACAATGACAACCTGGGCCAGGAGAAAATGGATGAATTATGTTCTGGAAACTTTGCATAAGACGACAGGAAATTGGAAAGTATATTTCAAAAAGACTGTCACTAAAACAGTGTTCACATTTAAATGCCTCTATTAGAAAGGGTTAAATCTCCACCATCCAAAAAATCACTTTCCTGGAAGAGTCCACTCATTATGATTCTTAATAACTGGCATTTTATTTGGCAATTCCTCCCTTTTCTATACAATGAGGAAAAAGTGGAAAATTTTAACTGTGACTTTTCTTTGTGCCTCAAAACCTGCTTGTCAGTCTTCAGATTTTTGGAAGCTGCTTTAGGTTTAAGTCCCCAAGATAGGCTGGAACCAATGTTTACTGAATGTTTACCATGAGCCTGGACTGCCTGAAATGTGTTACAGCGGCTGTCTCACTCAGCACTCACAGCTCCTCACAGGGGTGGGTGCTGATATTGGGCCCAGGAGACGGACGAGGAAACCGAGGCCTGCAGAGGTGAGTTAAGTAACGCAAAGCAGAGCAAAGACCAAAGCTGTGTCCCTCCAGCGCCCAAACCCAAGCATCCAACTCTGAAGGTGGGAAGGAGAGAAGACCAGCACAGAGGGCCCAGGCACCTTAACAACAAATCAGCTCTCACAAAGTCAGGTTGGCTCCACGACTGAATCCCACGCAGCTCCTCTCTCAGCCACACTCAGACATTCATTAGACTGTTGACAGCAGTCTTTGGTGCCCCGTCTGACTCCAGCAACAGCTTTGGGTCCCTTCAGCAAAAGGCAGCCTTGTGCAGCACAGGAGACCCCTGTCCTTGGGTTCTAAAATGGGAAAATAGAGAGCAAGGGGAGGCAAAAGGCCCTCATGCTTAGCCATGATCCATGTCTTCCTTCGTCATAGGTCTCCTATTAAATCATCTTTTTTTCAGCACAAATTTAAAAGGTACAAAGCAGATTTGTTACAGGGATATACTGCACAGTGGTGAAGCCCAGTCTTTTGGGGGAACCATCGCCCTAATAGTGAAGGTTGTACTTATTAAGTAATTTCTCATCCCTCACTCTGCCCTCTCACCCGTCCACGTCTGCAGTGTCTAATGTGTACATGCGTGTGTACACATTAGTGAGAACACTGGATATTTGACTGAGATTTGTTTCACTTAAGCTAGTGGCCTCCAGTTCTATCCATGTTGCTGCAAAAGACATGATTTCATTCCTGTTTATGGCTGAATAGTATTCCATCGTGTGACTCCATACCTTTGCAGGTGTGAACAGTCCTGTGATAAACACACAGGGCAGGTGTCTTTCTGACTAATGGTTTCCTGTCCTTTGAGTAGATACTCAGTAGTGAGACAGCTGGATCAAATGGTAGTTCTATTTTTAGCTCTTAATTCACAATCTGTCCACTGTCATCCATAGAGATTGTACAATTTTCATTCCAACCAATTGTTAGCTGAGAGTCGTTGGGGGTAGGAGTAGCCTTAGTGTTCCAACCAGCGTCTGTCAGGGACCCCCTGAAAGGGGACTCAGCCACCACTGTCAGCTCCTGCACATCCCGGCACCACTCCCTGCAGTTGTCCACACCCACCCTGGGCCCTGGACCCCTCACAAGGACAAAACACAGAACCTTCACCAATGCCATGCACAGCGATTCCATTCCTCCGAGAGCAGGCACCTCTCAGCCTGGGAACTGGTCCTGGAGGAATTTAAGTGTGAGCTTTCAGCTATTTCTAATTTGTATTTGTTTCTGGAAATAGGGTGAAAAAGGAAAGGAGGGGGTTGAAAGGGGGCATCAAATGCCTCCTTTCTATGTTCCTCGTCACTCGAAACTCATTACTTGCCTGCTAGTAATCACCTTCCAGGAGTCCCTGGAGGGCATGTGAGGGGCCTGCAGTGTCCTCTGAGCCCCAGACCTGGCCTTGGGGCTCTCAACAAACACCCAGGCTCCTCTTTCTGCCCCAGGGGCACCTGCTTCTCACCTCGATTTCTCTCTACTGAACCAGGCTGAGCTGCTGACACTCATTAATCTTACTTAGACAGAGGGTCCCAGGGAACACCAGGGAGTTAAAGGAAGGTGAAGGCAGAGGGGAGTTCAAACTGGGTGCAAGGTCCTTTGTGCTCTTACACCCCTGGAGCACTGCAAAGCACAGCAGTGGCCAGTACTGTTGGGGAGACAGGGACACCAGCACTAAGTTATTCACAGAGAAGCCAGATGGCTTCACGTCACCGTATGCCATCAGGAAGGCAAGACAGAAGTAGAGACAAGAGTGCCAACCTCCAAGACTTCCGATGCCACACCGTCCCCATACCCTACGTGCTGATGTGGCTGGGAGGGTTTCCTCCTTCAGTACGTGACTAGTATTTCCATGCCAGGGTGTGCTAGTACTTGGACGGTCCTCAGCCCTTTCTTCCCACACTGGTGCCTTTCTAATGTTGGGAAACCCTCAGTGATTTAACTCAGAGCCTCTCCAGCTGCAGTGGAGCCGACCTCAGAAATCCACCAGCCAGGGAGGAAATGGCAGAGTACCGTCTGGACACAAGGGGAGTCATGGGTTCTCACCACAGATTCATGTTTTTTATTCTTGCAATCTAATAATAATATGCCCTGCTGGCCAGAGGGTTTTGAGCTGCCCCAACAGATCTTCAACTAAAGCATTAGCAAAAGAGGAAACAAGCTTGTTCTTTGATACTCCAGAAAGAAAACCAGGCACACTGTGTAGAAGCACCGAGGTTCTGAGCATTTTTTTGGAAGTTCTACTGTGCATCATTTTCAGCTGCTGGAGAAGAGAATGTGATGTCTTGCAGAGAGAACGCACCTCCAGAAGCACTGCCTTGCTTTGTTGTGAAAACTAGTCCTTCGTGCCTCAGTCTCCCACGCACCCCATTTGGGGAAGGGTGTGGCGGCTCTCCCACCCCGCCAGCAGCACAGCAGGGACAGACGCAGACAGGCAGCCATGGTTTCAGCCTCCTCCCCAAGCCCAGGCCAGATGCTCTGAAGTTTCCGTCAGTGTTCTGTTCCACAATGTGACAGCTGATGCCGACGTGTAGTGCGGCTGCCTCCCTCCCTGAGGCTCCTCCAACAGGAACACCGAGTCCCTGACTCCACACTTCCGTCTGTTCTCTTCCTTCTGTTCTAAGCATCAGCTGTGGCTCTTCTAGTAAAAGGTACCTAAGGCGTCCGTGAGTATGTCTAGGGGTAAGCTAAGGTCACCTCCTAAAGTCCATGCGAGACTGATTCGCATCCAGTCTCCACGTTCTGGGCATGGTCAACACCCTCAGTAAGATTTCAGAGACTCGCCCGAGGTGGGGGGGCTCGTAGCCTCCTGCCTCTGGCTCCCAGGAGTGTGAACTAGTTAGTGATCGATGCACAATGTGACTCATTCCGCTTAATTATTGCCCATCAAGGAAGAGAGCCTCCAAGACATACCCAGGTGAGGAGAGGAGGAAGTCGCATCATACCATAAAGCTCTGCCCAGGACAGCTGTTTCCAAGCCAGCAAGTCCAGCTGTACCCAGGCCACAGCCCCCCTACATGCGCCAGCCCCTCTCTCCTCCGCCTTCTCACCTCTGCCCCTCACTGGCAAAGTGCTGTTCATGCCCAGTGCAAAGCAGTTTGGCCATGACATGTCAACTTAGCTCAGCCTCTGTTCCTTGAGCAAACACAGTGAGCATGTATCCCAGGAGGGTGCTGCTGGGGCTTCGTCCCGGTGGCAGGAGCCAGGTAGCAGACACACGGCCTGTCTACAAGGCCATGATGAGGCAAAGGAGAGAAGTGAAACAGTGGGGACACAGGTGTTGCCCAGGCTGAGGGTTGCAGTCCTGGAAGACTTCTTGGATAAGGGGGCATTAGTGCAGAACCAGAAAGAATGTTTCTTGGAGGAAGAGCGTTCCAGATGGGGGAGATAGCACATATGAAACACAGAGGCAGGGACAGCGGCAGCGCGGGACGGGGTGGGGCGGCTGGCATAGGAAGGGAAGGAGAAAGGAATAGAGCAAGAGCAGGAAGGGCCCGGGCCGCCAGGAACACAGGCCACTCAGAGACTGCCTCTTGCTTGGCATGAGACTGCAAGCAGCCAGCAGCAGTTGAGCTGAGCGTGACATGCTGTAAGAGTCCTCTGTTGGTTTTCAGGAATATAGGGTGTGAGCTCAGGGAAGGGGAGACCACCAGGGGGTTGCAGGGAGGCCAGTGAGAGATGGTGGCAGCCTGGAGAGCCAGGCAGAGCTAGATGCAGTGTGAAGGGCTGGTTTCTGCACCTACTTGGAAGGAGAAGCTGATCGAATGTGTGACGCACTGGGCTAGCAGCATGGAAGGAAGAGATGAGTCAAACATGACTTCAGCGTCGGGCAGCCAAGCATCATCCCACCCTCCTCCTCCAGGAAGCCCATCCAGGCAGCTCTCGGAACAGAGCTGGGGTGTGAGCAGCTCCCGAAAAGGATGGGTCCCCACTATCTGTCTGTGGGCTCTTCTCTCCTCTTTCCTAAGCAGGTGGAGGGAGTTGAGCCACCAGTCCTCTGGCAGGAAGACATTCAAAGGAAACTTTTCCTAGAATTGTGAGTAACGGAGCTGCCTGAAAATGAGGCTCAGCTTTACAGGGCACGTACTGGAAATGAAGGCTATTAATAGTTCCTGCAGGACCGCTGCCACGCTGAAACCAGCTCCCAGGCGGCCAGCCTCGCCCAGCGGCGGCCATGGGGGTGAGACACAGAACTCCAGGGCTTCTAAGCAGGGCAGGAAAAGAAAAACATTTCACAGACTTGCCTTAGGAGTTCAGAAAGAGTCACCAACCTTTTCCACCCCAGTGTAAGGTGAACGGACCCATGAGCTGGTGGGAGTAGGTGAACACCCACAAACTGAAAGGTCACAGAGCGAAGCTGCGAGGTGCCTCCTGCCCATTCCACCTTGACACGAAGAACACAGATGGGGGCCTGGGCTCCCCTCAACACGTGACCGGCACTGCGTGTGTGCAGACACTGGAGGAGCCATGCTCCCCTGGGACGCATGGGTGAAGCCCACTGTGCTCTTGGGACTAAGGGGATGTCAGACAACAATGAGTGTCCCTGAAAAACAGCAAGAAGCCAAAGGAAAAAAAATCCAGTGTGAATTCTTTCTGAGCTCAGTTTCCTCATCCGTAAAATGGGCATAATGCTGCTTACACCAGTGTGGTAAGAATCAACCCGGATGACATCAAAAGGGGCCGGCTTCCCGTGAGGAGCCTCCAATGTGAGTTTGCCTTCCCAGTCGCTAATGAGGAAAACAAAGAGTTGGAGCCAAGGGGGCCGCAGAGCCTGGGGGTGCAGGAGGAAGCTGCTGCCGTGGGCTGTTTTCCAGTCTCCGGATGCCGGTCACACACTGAGTGCGCGCCCTCTGTGCCAACGCAGTATTGCAGTCGTGCTGCATGGAATGCATCCGACACACAATGAACAGAAGCTGCCCTTTGCTTTTTTCTTTTATCTAGCAGTCATGTCATGTTTTCTCCCGAGAGACCCCAGCTCATCGAGGGCATTCTTGGGATGCCAAGACTCAGGACCCTGCATGCCACACATCTTCCTCTGTCCCCAGTGTCACCTGTGTCTCACAAAAAAACCAGAAATCCCTCAAATAAAACAGAGTCTGTGACCAAATCATCGCTGTTTTTTAACCTTTTGGAAAGATTCTGGAGGAATCTAAGTATCATTGTAAAATTCACAAAATCCCAAACCCACTGGGTGAGCAACAGATGAGGGAAATTGCTCCACATCCCAGGGAGAGGAAATGAGGGGGACTCGGGGGAAGAATGTGCTGCGTGGTGGGAGCGCTGTTTTCAGCCCTGATGCTGCACATCTGCCACGGATCTGCACGGAGCTGCCAGCCCGGCAGACACCGAGGACCCTCCTCGCACACTGGAGCTGCAGCCTCGGCAGCTGTGGGAATGTGGACAGGAAGCAGGGGACCCTGGAGGCGAGAGGAGGAGGACATCCTGCGGGGATAGATAAAAAATAACGGCTGAGCTGTGGGAAACTCTTCCGAGCAAACACGTGAGCCCAGGAATTTCCTGAGCCAGAGATCTGACTCCAGTTATTTGTTGTAACTGATTATTTGTTTTCCTGGAGATTTTGCCTAATTTTGACAAAGGGAAAGAAGCTATAAAGCCAAGACATGTGTGACTGCCTTTCCGAAGCCCCTGCTCACAGAGCAGATGCGAGGCTGTGGTTCAGAATGTGGGGCCTGCAGGCTGGGGGGCACCGCGGCAGGGGCCCGGCCCGGGAGCAAGCGGAGTGTGCCCCACGGACTGGGGCAGAAGGACAGCAGGGGACTGGGCCCCAGGCACCTTAGGTGGCACGGGCTGGCCCCCTCTGTCCAGCGAGCCTCTCCGCCACATCATGCAGCCCTGAGCCTCCAGCAGGAGAGGCGACCGTGACCAGGAAGCAATCCATCACCCTGCAAGGCCTCAGCAGGCTCTGGCTTTCCTTTGAATTTCCAAGAAAACTGCACTATAATTTTGATCAAGACTTATCATTCGCGCATCTCACTTACACACTAGAATTTCAAGCGATGAAGTACATGTGGGGGCCAGTCTTTTAAGATAAGGACCAAATGAATATTTTTGGCCTCACTCTTTCAGCAGCTGCCCTGACACAGGTTTAGATGAGGGGCTGCCACGGCCAGGAAGAGGGGGTCTCAGTTCTGCCTGTGGACGCATGTTCCACTTCCCCCAGGCGGGGCTGGGCATGCTGGGACCTCCCTGTGAGGGGACACCTCCCCAGGCGGCTCCCTTCTGCTGGGCCTTCCCGAGTCTACACATAGTGAAGCATGCCTGAGCACCCCCTGCATTAGAGGCATGTCCTTGGGATCGCAGGTTCCCTCTCCTCTTCCTTGAATCTCCCCCACCCTCAGGACACCCCCCCAATATCTCCACGTGGCCAACTCCTCACAAGGTCAGGCGTGCAGGACCACCTCTCCGAAGGCCGAAGCTGCATCTCAGGTTCTCATTCTCACCGCTGCCGTTCTACAGGAGGGAGCTTCGTTTCCACTTGCTCTGGCTATCTCACCCGTTTTGTTTTTCTTTAATGAAACCCCCTCACTTCCATCACCTCACTGCGTCCCTCCCTCAGAGCTTTCCTCCTCTCCTCTCCTTCCTCCCCATCTTCCTTCCTTCCTGTCCCCGAAGGTCAGGCCATGGTGCCCTCAAAGGATAGGACAGGGCCCCATGTGGACTGGAAAGCCGGGCCTGGCCCTGGTCCTCTCTCTGCTGGCCTTAGGCAAGTGCCCCGCAGTGTGTATCTGCGGCTGTCTCCGCCCATGTGTTTACAAATTCACCTGCCGCAGGTCGCTGTCAACTCAAGCAGGTCCCGCAACACCTTTGGCTCTGGATCTCACTGGGTGGACGTGAGCATCCACAGTAAAGGAAAAGGGACAAAATGGAGCCGGGGTGGGGTGGTTCTTCCCACAAAACACAGAAGCCTCACAAAGGACAGTGTTTGTCAAAAGCCTCCAGGACTTGGTGCCCAACATCTCTCGAGGCGTCTCCTGACTTCCCAGAGCTGATGGAAATATTCTGAAGGTATTAATAGAGTGCAGATGTTGGAGAATGCGACTTAGCATCCTACTGAACAAATGACCCCGCTGGGAGGCCGCTGGCCGTCTCCGGGGACATTCCACGGAGGGCCCAGCTGATCGTCTCATATTGAAACAGCATGTCCCAGCATTCCAGCTAGAAGAAGCGGAACAGGGCTTCTCCGCAGATATAAATCACAAGGCAAAGGGCGACCGAACTCCCTCAGTCCCGCCCTCCCTCCTTCCCTGGTTCCCCCCCCGCCCCCTCCCCCGCTCCCACCCCCCAAGGAAAACAGAGCTTGAGCAAGAGGCTGCCAAGCCCAGCCACGCAGGCGCCAGCCGGCCGAGCGCACACACGGCGCTGCGGCCCTGATGTTTTTGCTTCACTGCAATTTGTTTCTGATCTCCAGTCAAGTTCTTACAACGCCGGGATCCTCTAGAGAGTTTACACTTTGACCTCGTGACAATTAACGCCAGAGGCCAAGGAAAAAAACTCGATGGGTGGGAGGCGGAGGGTGGGAGGACGGGCGGGGGCTCATTACTAACGTAAATGCGTTACTTGTGAAGTTATTTCCCACCCAATAAAAAGAATGCAGTGTCTTTAAAGAGACAGTTGCCAAAATGGAAAGAAAGTCTTCTTTCAAAGACTGCCAAGCCTGGCGGTCCTCGGTGAGCTGTGTGTTCAGGAAAGGACACAAATTTGCTGGGCTGGACAGCGGGCCTTCCGCAGGAGCCCTGGGCTGGCAGCCGCCGTGGCCCTGGGACAGAACCTTTCATAGCTCCGTGTGGTTATGAAAGTGTGGGCGAGCCTGCCATGCCCTCTGCATGGAGGCCCGCTCCAGGCCCTGCCACTGCCCACCCTGCAGGGCAGACCCGAGTGCTGGCCAGAGCTGCGGTCCAGGGTCCCCAGCCACCAGGGCTACCACCGGTGACGGCAGGACACGGCAGTGCGGGAGGCCATCTGTCTCACCTCTCAGGACAGGCACGGTGGGGCATGGGACCGGATACTAGAAAAGGCTGGGTGCTGCCTAAGATGACCCCGGGAGGCAGGGACACCGCCAGCCCCACAGTCCTGCTGAGCACAGGCGCCTGTGTCCCTCGGGACCCACCAGCTGCGAGGACTCAGGAGCAAAGGCACCCATGACATGCGATCAGTGCCCCGCCTGGAAGCAAGAATGGCCCCTCGGAGCCACCCAAACCAGGAACCCCTCAGAGGACAGGGGAGGGCATGGGCACCGGAGCCAGGCAGGCCAAGCCAGAGCCGCAGCTCCCAGCTGGAACATGTGCTTGATTCGAACCTGTTATTCCTTTCAACGCTTTACTCTCCTTCCAAAGACAGGCTGTGTTTGGAGCTTGGCCAAGGTCTGAAGGAAGGGGCCGGTGTCATCCGCGGGCACCAATGGGATGGTGTGCACATGGCTGGCTGTGAGAACAGCCTTCCTCCCAGGAGACAGCAGTGGAGGAGGCCCCAGGATCATGTGCTGTTTGTCATAAGCCATTCACCCCAGTAGCAAACAACTAGGAGCACAGAAAAGGCAAGTGTCACCTGCACGTGGGCACGTGTGCAGACACAGAGAAGCCGGCAGGCCAGGGAGGCAGGTTTCCAAAAAAACTTCCCCGTTAAAAAGAAATCATCAAACTTATTTTCTTCTGAGAATTTATCAGAAAGCAAGATTATTACTATTCTGAGCAGCTGTTTGGGCTTCCTCAGAAGATAAAACATCCTGTGATACAGGATGCCTGCCAGTATCCACAGGTGCCAGCACACATGGCTGAGGCCTGTGAAGGGTCCCACAGCCCGAGGTGAGGGAGGGGACAGGGGCCATCTGCACGCTCTGTGGGGGCAGAGGCTATGACGAGGGCTGACGAGAGAAAGCTAATCACACTTGAGGATCAAGGCAAGCCAGGCCGTGGAAGCAGAATCAAGACAGCTGAGCTACCTAAGCGAAGAGAGCAGAAGACTATCTCTTGGCAAGAGAACAGCGTGTGCAAAGGCCTAGGGACGAACAGGGTCACTGTACCCAGTCTGGGACAATGAGCAGGTGGGACAATGAGCCGGGGACAGGATCGGGTCTGCAGAGCACGTGGGCACCAGACCACAGGCCTTTCTCCAGACCACTGCGCCTATCCAGGATGCCACCTTTGCTTCGTTTTTTCATTGTGGTAAAATATACATAACATACAACTTACCCCTTAACCACTGTTAAGTACACAGTTTAGGAGTGCCGAGCACATGCAAAGCATTGGGCCACCACCACCGCCATCCATCTCCAGAACTCTTTTCATTTTGCAAAACTGAAAGTCTGTATCCATTAAACAGTGACTCCCCTTCCCTTTCTTCTCCACCCGGGCACCTGCTGTTCTGTTTTCTGCCTCTGTGAGTTTGGCTATCCTAGGTACCTCGTGGACGTGGAATCACGCAGGCTTATTTCACTTAGCATAATATCCTCACAGTTCAGCCAGGTTGTAGCACATGTCAGCATTTCCTTCCTTTTCAGGGTTGAATCATATTCCGCTGTATGTATCGGCCACATTTTCTTTATCCGTTCATCTGCTGATGGACACATAGGCTGTTTCCAACTTCTGGCTACCATGAGTGGCGATGCTATGCACGTGGTGTGCACACACCCCTTTGGGATCCTGCTTTCACTTCTTTTGAGTCCATATCAGAAACGGACTTGCTGGATCACAGGGTAATTCTATTTTTTATTTCTGTGGAACCTCTCTACTCTTGTCCACAGCAGCCGTGCCATGTAACATTCACACTGTGTACTCGGGTTCCAGTTTCTCCACATCCTCTCCCACACTTGCTATGAGGATTAGACTTTGGAAGGGAAGAGCCCTGCAGGGTTTCTACACATCCGCAGTGGAGGGAAAGTTCCTCAAACTTCGTAGTGTCTGGCACATTCTCATCAATGACGGAGGCGAAGAACCCTTTGCTGGGATTTTTAAATTCCACTGTGTCCCGTGCACCATTCTCATTCCCTTCCCCTTCAAAGCCAGTGTCTTTACGATGCATTTCTTCTTCTCTGAATGTGCCTTTACAAAGTGTGTTTTATGGTCTTGTGTGCATGTATTTTTGTGTAAATTATTGTGTATTTCATCGTTTGTTGCCCATTTTTTTAACCAAGTGCTATGTGTTTTTTGTTTGTTTTTTGAGACAGAGTCTCGCTCCATCACCAGGCGCCAGGCTGGAGTGCGATGGCGCGATCTCGGCTCACTGCAACCTCTTCCTCCAGGGTTCAAGCAATTCTCCTGCCTCAGCCTCCCGAGTAGCTGGGACTACAGGTGCACGCCACCATGCCCAGCTAATTTTTGTATTTTTAGTAGAGACGGGGTTTCACCATGTTGGCCAGGATGGGCTCAATCTCTTAACCTCGTGATCCGCCTGCCTCACCCTCCCAAAGTGCTGGGATTTCACATGTGAGCCACCACACCAAGCCTCAAGTGCTGTTTTTAAGAGTACCCCTGTGTCTATGTGCACACCCAGTCTTTTGCTTCTCACCAGGACACATTTTCCATGGTCTGAGCACACCGTTTTCCACCCATCCAGGTCTCAGAAGCCAGCATCCGGGACGCCCCAAGTCCACATCCCCCACAGAGCACCGTGGTGAACACGCTGACAGGCACCCGCTCCAGGACCTGCCTGAGGATGTCCACAGAGCCCACCGCTGGTCCCACATGGTCTGGCATTTCATTTGGTTAAGGGGCCAGGTCCCTCTGCACAGCCACCAACAGCACACAAGGCTTCCCACCAGCGATCCCACCAAGAGACAGCTAGAAGGGGGAAGCCTGATGGAAAGCTGAGCTTCCAAACCAGATTAGAATTTAGACTTTAGCTTCCAGAGAGTAGAGCCATTGAAGGATTTTAAATCAAGTCCATAAACAAGGTAAATAATGCCGCCTTTTACACCCTAAGTCACCCTTAGGCGAGGCCTTTCTTCTTGTCAGTCTCCTCCCCAAGCTACTGCTGCTGATTGTGATTTGACCACAAAGGGCAACGCTCTGAGGCGAGGGGCTCTGCCCCACACTCCCACCCCACCAGCCACACTTGGCAGCTCGTGCAACCTTTTAAACATATGTCAAAAGCAATTTTCTAATAAGGATCCAGAATAGGGGCAGGGCTTAGAGCTAGCCGCACTGGGGTGACATTTTAGTTCATGTCATTTCAACCCCAGGGTTCAAGCAATTCTCCTGCCTCAGCCTCCCAAGTAGCTGGGACTACAGGTTTTAGCGTACACCTAAAACCTCAGGATGAGTGAGAACTTAACAGAGGATGAAGATGGGGTCGGCGAAGAGGGTGAGGGGTGCGTTCCAGAAGCAGTAAAATCTCCTGAGCTAGACACCAGAGTCACGGGCACCCTAAAACAGGAGGTCAGAGGCCGCCCTCCCTGGGGCCCCTTCTGCACAGAACATAAAAGGGGGCCTTGCAAGGCAGAGGATGCAGCCACACAATGGAGATGCCGAAGACAGTGGGACCCGCCTGGGCCGCGGGCGCGGGGATTAGGAGCAAACAAACCAGGGCGGGGTCTGGATCCTTCACTTACTCTCTCGACTCTCTCAACCTCAGGTTCTTTATCTCTAAAATGGAGAAGGTAATTGTCTCTGTTTCTTCCGCTCTGAGGATTCCTCAGCTCCGTGTGCCAGGCACTGCTCCAGGGGTGAGGAGACTCAGTAACGAGCAGGCAGACCAGGTTTCCATCATCAGGAAGCCCACCCAAGGCAGAGGAGGCAGCAATAACAGTTAAAAAGCACAAAACATCGTTAGGCCCCCACATCTCCACTATGACAGTCCAGATGTTCGCTGGGACTCTCTGCTCCTTACAATCTAGGTGATGTTGCCTCCCACCTCTATCCTGTGTCCTGTGGAAGGAAGCCAGTGGCCTCCCAAGACTTTCTGAACCATCCCCTGGAACATCTCAAGGTCGTTCTGCCTCCTCCCTGCCTGCCCCGAATTCTTGTTCTCTGCTTATTACACTGGTCAGATATTTCCTTGATTCACACACAGGCACACATGGCAGTGACAGGTTTCACTGAGAACCTTGGAGCTATGGTGGGGCTCACAGAGATTCAGGCAAAACTTTTACTCTGTGTGATGTCTGCAATATTCCTTCTGTCACTGGCTGTGTGGCTCGGTTCTCTCGGTTCTGTGTCCCCTAGTTCTCTCCTTTCTGTTCTCCTTCAACCGTTGTGGAGGTGATATTGCTACCCCAGTGGGTACAGAAGGCGGGACCCCCACCACAGGGGCATGGAAGGCAGAGCATGCAGCCAAAGCACATCAGTCTCAAGCCTTGCCTGGTTTTGGACTTGCTTGGGACCCTTCCCTCCTCCTTCTTCCTATTTCTTCCTTTTGGAATGGGAATGTCTGCCCTAGGCCTGCCCCACCATTGCACACTGGAAGCACATAACTTGGCTGGTTTCACAGGCTCCCAGCTGGAGGAGAATCTGCCTCAGGAGCCATCGTACCTGTAATCTCACCATGTCTGATATTTAGATGAGATTTTTGGATTTAAACTTCAAAGTCAATGCTGGAATGAGTTAGGATGTTTGAGGTTGTGGGATGGAATAAATGTATTTTGCACTTGAGAACGTGCATATTGGGGGACCAGGGATGAAGTATTATGGACTGACTGTGTCCCCCACAATTTGTATGTTGTAATCCTACCCTGCAGTGTGATGGCTCTAGGAAGGTGATGACGCCATGATGGTCTGTGTCGCTGGCTTCTGCCCGTCCCTCTAATGAAACATCCCAGTGTTTGAGCAGAAGCCAGGGACACAGACCCTCATGACCTTCGGGCCCCAGTGGCCCCTGCACTGGACTTAACAGATGGCTGCTCTGTCCTCACCTCTCTTGGACCTCCCAGAGCTCTGACACTGTGACCACACCTTACTGAAAATACTCTCTTCTCTTGCCTTTTATGTCCACAGCAGACCTTCCTCCCGGCCACTCCCAGGCAGATCCCCTGGAAGCTCAGGATCCTCACTCACACATTAAAATTGGGAGCTTCTGGATTGGCCTGGAGTCCCCTTTCTTTCCTCACTCCTGTGTGCCAAGGGTCAGCAGGCCTCGTCTGTGGGGGTCATACGGCCAATCCTGCCCACAAGGGCAGCCTCAGACAGCCAATATGCAAGCAAAGGAGCGTTCCAATAAAACTTTATTGACAAAAGCGTGGCTCTGGACCTTCTCCATTGAGAACCTAAGGGCATGGGCCAGCTTCCTGCAGAATGCCTGGTCCCTGGGTCTCAGAGCAGACCCGGGTCAGGAGGGCGGGCCCCAGCTCCTCCGCCTGGCTGCATCTCAGACCATGCTCCAGCACCCCCATCTGCCTACAGCGCTCCATTCTCCCCTATTTATGAATTTCTTCTCATCTTCAAATCTCACGTCAGATTTATTAATTCTCCTTGGTATGCTCTGAGTATACCACACATCTCTCCTTCTGTTGTATATTTATTGTTTTGATTGGGGTTAACACACTGCAGCCTGCAATCTAAAACCATCCTCCATCCCTTTCTGAAAACAGAGTTTCGTTGGAGCTCAGCCTCACTGCAGTTACATGCAATACAGATGCATCTGCGCCCCCACGCAGCGCAGAGCTGGACATTACAACAGAGACCAGGAGGCCCACCAGGCCTCGAGTCTCTACTGTCTGGCCCTCCACAGAAAACATGTGCCATGCCAGTACCTGGTCTTGCTTATTCAATAAGCTGTCTGCCACACTGGACAGCAACCCAAGGAGCCTGGACACCGGGCATGTCCTTCACTGCAAGAACTTCATGGCCAAGGCACACAGTGCCTGAGCTGGGCACTGGCTGGACAGATGCAGAATCAGATCGGCCACATCATCAGGTCACACGTCCTACCCTTGGCTGTCTCCTAAGCAAAGCCAGCCATGATGCCAGGAGCCAAAATAATCACTTCACCCTCTCTTTCTCCCTCACCTTTCTGGTAATACCCATTCATTCTGCTGGCTGTGACAGCTGAGGCTCATTGACAATGCAATGCTCTTCCAAAGACGAAGGAGGCAGTAAATAAATTGTCTGAACACAGGGACTTCTTACCCAACTGTGAGCACAGCCATCGCAGACAAAGTAAATGTCACCATGCACAGTGGCTGCCACATGGCCGCACACACTGTGGTACATCCTGTGAGGGCATCTGAGCATTACACATGGTCAGACACACCGTGGCACAGCCTGTGAGGGCATCTGAGCATTACACATGGCCGCACGCACCGTGCCACAGCCTGTGAGGGCATCTGAGCATTACACATGGCCGCACACACTGTGCCACATCCTGTGAGGGCATCCAGCATTACACATTGTCACACTCACCTTGGTGTAGCCTGTGAGAGTATCTGAGCATTACACATGGCCGCACGCACCGTGGCACATCCTGTGAGGGCATCCAGCATTACACATTGTCACACTCACCTTGGTGTAGCCTGTGAGAGTATCTGAGCATTACACATGGCCGCACGCACCGTGGCACATCCTGTGAGGGCATCCAGCATTACACATTGTCACACACATCTTGGTGTAGCCTGTGAGGGCATCTGAGCATTACACATGGCCGCACACACTGTGCCACATCCTGTGAGGGCATCCAGCATTACACATTGTCACACATACCTTGGTGTAGCCTGTGAGGGCATCTGAGCATTACACATGGCCGCACACACCGTGCCACATCCTGTGAGGGCATCCGGCATTACACATGGCCGCACACACTGTGCCACAGCCTGTGAGGGCATCCAACACTACACATAGTCACACACACCGTGCCACATCCTGTGAGGGCATCCAGCATTACACATTGTCACACATACCTTGGTGTAGCCTGTAAGGGCATCTGAGCATTACACATGGCCGCACACACTGTGCCACAGCCTGTGAGGGCATCCGACACTACACATAGTCACACACACCGTGGCACATCCTGTGAGGGCATCTGGGCATTACACATGGTCACACACACCGTGGCACAGCCTGTGAGGGTATCTGGGCATTACACATGGTCACACACACCGTGGCACATCCTGTGAGGGTATCTGGGCATTACACATGGTCACACGCACCGTGGCCCAGCCTGTGAGGGCCTCAGGGCATTACACATGGTCAGACGCACCGTGGCACATCCTGTGAGGGTATCTGGGCATTACACATGGTCACACACACCGTGGCACATCCTGTGAGGGCATCTGGGCATTACACATGGTCACACACACCGTGGCACATCCTGTGAGGGCATCTGGGCATTACACATGGTCACACACACCGTGGCCCAGCCTGTGAGGGCATCTGGGCATTACACATGGTCAGACGCACCGTGGCCCAGCCTGTGAGGGCATCTGGGCATTACACATGGTCACACACACCATGGCACATCCTGTGAGGGCATCTGGGCATTACACATGGTCACACGCACCGTGGCCCAGCCTGTGAGGGCATCTGGGCATTACACATGGTCACACACACCATGGCACATCCTGTGAGGGCATCTGGGCATTACACATGGTCACACACACCGTGGCACATCCTGTGAGGGTATCTGGGCATTACACATGGTCAGACGCACCGTGGCACATCCTGTGAGGGTATCTGGGCATTACACATGGTCACACACACCGTGGCACATCCTGTGAGGGTATCTGGGCATTACACATGGTCACACGCACCATGGCACATCCTGTGAGGGCATCTGGGCATTACACATGGTCACACACACCGTGGCACATCCTGTGAGGGTATCTGGGCATTACACATGGTCACACACACCGTGGCACATCCTGTGAGGGCATCTGGGCATTACACATGGTCACACACACCGTGGCACATCCTGTGAGGGTATCTGGGCATTACACATGGTCACACACACCGTGGCACATCCTGTGAGGGTATCTGGGCATTACACATGGTCACACACACCGTGGCACATCCTGTGAGGGCATCTGGGCATTACACATGGTCACACACACCGTGGCACATCCTGTGAGGGTATCTGGGCATTACACATGGTCACACACACCGTGGCACATCCTGTGAGTGTATCTGGGCATTACACATGGTCAGACGCACCGTGGCACATCCTGTGAGGGTATCAGGGCACTACACATGGTCACACACACCGTGGCCCAGCCTATGAGGGCATCTGGGCATTACACATGGTCAGACGCACCGTGGCCCAGCCTGTGAGGGCATCTGGGCATTACACATGGTCAGACGCACCGTGGCCCAGCCTGTGAGGGTATCTGGGCATTACACAAGGTCACACACACCATGGCATATCCTGTGAGGGCATCTGGGCATTACACATGGTCAGACGCACCGTGGCACATCCTGTGAGGGCATCTGGGCATTACACATGGTCACACGCACCGTGGCACATCCTGTGAGTGTATCTGGGCATTACACATGGTCACACACACCGTGGCACATCCTGTGAGTGTATCTGGGCATTACACATGGTCACACACACCGTGGCACATCCTGTGAGGGTATCAGGGCACTACACATGGTCAGACGCACCATGGCACATCCTGTGAGTGTGTCTGGGCATTACACATGGTCACACACACCGTGGCACATCCTGTGAGGGTATCTGGGCATTACACATGGTCACACACACCGTGGCACATCCTGTGAGTGTATCTGGGCATTACACATGGTCACACACACCGTGGCACATCCTGTGAGTGTATCTGGGCATTACACATGGTCACACACACCGTGGCACATTCTGTGAGTGTATCTGGGCATTACACATGGTCACACACACCGTGGCACATCCTGTGAGGGCATCTGGGCATTACACATGGTCACACACACCGTGGCACATCCTGTGAGGGTATCTGGGCATTACACATGGTCACACACACCGTGGCCCAGCCTGTGAGGGCATCTGAGCATTACACATGGTCACACACACCGTGGCACATCCTGTGAGTGTATCTGGGCATTACACATGGTCAGACGCACCGTGGCACATCCTGTGAGGGTATCAGGGCACTACACATGGTCACACACACCGTGGCCCAGCCTATGAGGGCATCTGGGCATTACACATGGTCAGACGCACCGTGGCCCAGCCTGTGAGGGCATCTGGGCATTACACATGGTCAGACGCACCGTGGCCCAGCCTATGAGGGCATCTGGGCATTACACATGGTCAGACGCACCGTGGCCCAGCCTGTGAGGGTATCTGGGCATTACACATGGTCACACACACCGTGGCACATCCTGTGAGGGCATCTGGGCATTACACATGGTCAGACGCACCGTGGCACATCCTGTGAGGGTATCTGGGCATTACACATGGTCACACACACCGTGGCACATCCTGTGAGTGTATCTGGGCATTACACATAGTCACACACACCGTGGCACATCCTGTGAGTGTATCTGGGCATTACACTTGGTCACACACACCGTGGCACATCCTGTGAGGGTATCTTGGCATTACACATGGTCACACACACCGTGGCACATCCTGTGAGTGTATCTGGGCATTACACATGGTCAGACGCACCGTGGCACATCCTGTGAGGGCATCAGGGCACTACACATGGTCACACACACCGTGGCCCAGCCTATGAGGGCATCTGGGCATTACACATGGTCAGACGCACCGTGGCCCAGCCTGTGAGGGCATCTGGGCATTACACATGGTCAGACGCACCGTGGCCCAGCCTGTGAGGGTATCTGGGCATTACACATGGTCACACACACCATGGCACATCCTGTGAGGGCATCTGGGCATTACACATGGTCAGACGCACCGTGGCACATCCTGTGAGGGCATCTGGGCATTACACATGGTCACACACACCGTGGCACATCCTGTGAGTGTATCTGGGCATTACACATGGTCACACACACCGTGGCACATCCTGTGAGGGTATCTGGGCATTACACATGGTCACACACACCGTGGCCCAGCCTATGAGGGCATCCAGCACTACACATGGTCACACACACCGTGGCCCAGCCTGTGAGGGTATCTGGGCATTTTGCCTCATTTTACAGTAGAGAAAACCCCTCATAGGGTGCTGTGGTTGGAAAGAGCCTCCTCTCATCTTCTGGCTGTGAAAGCTCTTTCCTTTTTAACACAACAACGTTTCCAAAATGTGTGTTTAGGAGAAAAAATGGACCCTGTGCTCAAATGTGCTTGGAATCGGGGCATACGCCATAGCCCTGGTGGAGGTGCTACAAGAAAAATGCCTGCCTTACATTTCCAATGTGTTTGGCCTCAGTCCTTTTTCCCTCCAAATACCCAGAACCCTCTGCAGAGACTGGTATTCTACAGAACACTCTTGGAGAAACACACACACGCACTGGGGCACATCCTATAAGGGCATCTGAGCACTACACATGGCCGCACGCACCGTGGCACAGCCTGTGAGAGTATCTGAGCATTACACATGGCCGCACGCACCGTGCCACAGCCTATGAGGGCATCTGAGCATTACACATGGTCACACACACCGTGGCACAGTCTATGAGGGCATCTGAGCATTACACATGGCCGCACGCACCGTGCCACAGCCTATGAGGGCATCTGAGTATTACACATGGCCGCACGCACTGTGCCACAGCCTGTGAGGGCATCTGGCATGACACGTGGCCCTGAGGAGAGGATTTGGGGGCAGAGATCTCAGGCTTCCTCCCTATAAAATGCCTTCATCTCCCAAGTCACCCCATTGCTCCATTCTCGCAGCACAGTCGAGGTAAACTCAGGAAAAAAGCAATTTCATTACCTGAGGAAAGTCATTCTCCTATAACGCAAATGACTGAGAGAATCCTTTTAAGTGGTTTTTGATGTTTAAGAGAAGAGCCTCCTACTTAATGCAAGTTAATATCAGACTATACCTCGTTCACCCGGGTGATGCCCCGTGAGCACCGCCTTCACCCTGCACGTTCACAAACAGGAATCAGTGCTGCAGCATCCTTCTGAGATGCTGCTGATGGCCTCCCCTGGGCTCTGCCGCACCCTCAGTGAAACTCAGGTCATGATTCACACGATATACTTCGTCCCTCACTCATTCATCTCTCATCCATCTTTACATCACCCCCGCCTTTTGCCAGTGTTCAAAGAACACTCACTGAATGAAACTGAAAGACTTTCCATTGTTATCTCACTGGCCAGCAAATATTTCTCAAAAACCTCCCATGTGCTCAATCCCACGCTAGGCCAGAGTGCAGGAAATCACAACCTAAGAGGGGAAATAGGAGAGACGTGATGGTCCACAAGGAGCTATGAGGAATGTCATCTCCTCATCATTACTGAAAATGACAATTTTCTGGGAAATTGGGAGAGGTCTCACAGAGGAGATGGGAGCCCCTCACGGGCTGGAGAAGCTCTGCTGGACACACGAGGGCAGGGGGAGTAGGGCTGAAGGCGGGAGGGGCACCAGGAATAGCTAGTGGAGCAGCAGGCAGTCTGGGACATCAGACTTTGTCCTATGGGATGATTTTTTAATCAAAGCCATGGAAGATTTTTAATCAAAGCAATGTGATTAAGCCTATGTTTAGGATAAAATCCAGTCTGGAGGAAGGATTGCAAGGGAGAAACTCTCTTTTTTTTGAAAAGGCACTAGAGAGAGGCTGCATGTTCCTAAGCGAGTATTCTTGGGTACCTTACGAGACACCTGCTGTCTAGGCAAAGCCGGAAGCCAGGGATAAGGTGCTGCTGAACTGGGTAAGGGCGCCATCGTCTCTGAGACTGCAGCCGTTCTCGACAGAACCAGGCAGAGAGCTGGGGACCAAAAGGGACCTGCTCTTGCCCAGCCTTCAGGTTTCATCCTCCACAAGGAGTCAGGGCACACGCCCAATGGTGGTGACGTTGGCGAGGTCGCGGTGGCGCCCACAGAAGCAGGAGGGTGCCTGTGGCAGGCAGCACTGCCCCGCCCTCGTGGCCGGGGACAGGAGCCCTGCAGGATGCTAGACAATACTGGGAAGGAAAAGGAGGGAATCCTCGACCTTGGGCCGGAGCCTGGCCACAGACCACTGAACCCTGAGTGTCTCGACAGGTCTCAAGAAGAAAAAAATTCTTGGAAGCTGACAAGGCAGTGAGTGAAAACAAAAGATTCTATCTGGTAGGAAATAGGATAAAATGGAGAGAAATTTGTTTTGTTTTGGGAGATAAAAATAAGCAACAGACCACTGAACTCAGGTCAGAAAAGCACAGCCGCCTACCCCAGAAGTGACAGCAGACAGAAGGAACCGTGCTGCAGGCAGGTACAAAGAAGCAGCTATTTTGAGGAAAGTTGTCTTACACCCAGTATGGCTCCTGTCTGCTGGCAAGTGGCATCCTTGTGAGTAGGCTGACCAGATCCCTCGTGATGAAAAGTGTCCCAGGCAATGCTGGCCATGTGAGCGCTCTCTGTTTCTTTCCGCAGATTCCTCCTGCAAAGCAAGCGGGGGCCCTGAATGACCCACACCGGCCTCTTCCTGAGTGGATTCCCCCACCGACTCAGTGCACTTGCCGAGTCTCCACCTGGCTTTGTGCTGCGTGGAGGCAGCTGTGGAGATGAAAACCCCGATCAGAGGGCCCTCAGGTAAAAGGGCAGCTTCACCCCGGGACCTGCGCCATTTATAACGCAGGTCAACCTCACGGCTGCAGGGCCCTTGTGTTTAAAAAAAAAAAAAAAAAAAAAAAAAAAAAAAAAACAAGCTTTGGGCCTGTGGGATTAGGGGAATATCACGCACTGGAGCCTGAGGGGTGAGGGTAGGGTAGGAATAGCAGGAGGTGGCGGTATTGGGGAGGGATAGCATTAGGAGAAATATCTAATGTCGATAACGGGGGGATGGATGCAGCAAAGCACCATGGCACGTGTGTACCTATGCAGCAAACCTGCACTATCTGCGCATGTGCCTCAGAACTTACGGTATTAAAAAAAAAAAAAAAATGAAAAGAAAAAAAAAAAAACAAGCTTTGGGCCTGTGGGCTCTCTGTGTGCTCTGAAGCTGCTGTTTATACAAAAGCGTTTTTGCTAGCAGTAACTGGCTGACGCGTCTTCAGTGTACTTCCCAATTACCCAGAGAGCTTGGGGACATGACTTCGAGGAGGGAGGTGTGGCCCCTGCATCTGGTTTGTGTCTGGGTAGTTTCAGAAGCGGCCTCCTCACTGGCTGCGTCCTTTCCCGTTTCATCACACGTCACCCTCTCCTGCGCACGACCCGAGGGCTTTCCCAACAGGGTCCATTGCCATTGGGTGAGCGCTGAAAATTGAATGCTCCATTTGCTTCCAGGGGAGATATCGTCCCCAAAATGGAAAGCTGTCTCCACGCCGACAGAGGTGGGCTAGCCATGATCTTAGCCACTTTGAATGTGACGCCCAGTGGAGCATGCACAGTCTGACTTGTCATGTAGGGGTGGACTCATGAGGAAGCGATTGAGAGGATCAAAGCAATTATTCAAGCCCGTCTTGGCAAAAGACGCAGGTATTACAACAAAGGGTCATTTGAGGCTCACAGGGAAAGGTCCTTGTCGTGGTAAGAGAGCTGGAAGGCTGCCCTGCCACTAATTAGCCGTGTGTGAGCCCAAGAGATCTTTAAAAATAATATATAACGGCTCTATTGAGATATAATTCATGTAACATAATATTCACTCATTTCAAATGCAGAATTCAGTGATTTTAGTATATCCGTGGAGGTGGCTGATCAGCACCACAATTTTCAAATAGTTTCACCATCTCTAAGGAAAACCTAGCCTGGTTTGGTGGCTCATGCCCGCAATCCCAGCACTTTAGGAGGCCAAGATGCACCCATCACTTCAGTCTAAAAGTTTGAAACCAGCCTGAGAAACATGGCGAAACCATGTCTCTATGAAAAAACTAGCCGGACATGGTGATATGCACCTGTAGTCCCAGCTCCCCCGGGGGCTGAGGTGAGAGGATGTCTTGAGCCAGGAGGCAGAGGTTGCAGTGAGCTGTGGCCACTCCAGTGCACTCCAGCCTGAGCAACAGAGAGAGACCCTGTCTCAAAAAAGAAAATGTTTTAAGAAAGAAAGAAAACTTGTACCCTTAAGCAGTCACTTCCTGTTTACTCCCTATCACCCCAGCCCTAGACAACACTAATTGTCTGTCTTTATAGATTCCAGGCATATTTTTAATATGCCCGAGCCTCAGTTTCCCCATATGTAAAATACAGGGAACGGGAATGTGTGGTTGCTGGAGAAGCCCTCTGAAGCCTCTGTTCCTTTAATGCCGCAAATCCTATTGTCACGTAATAACCATTTTTCATGTGACCTTGCAAAATCAGGCTATGGTGCTGGCCCTGGGTTGGGTTATGTTCTTCGTTTAGTTGAAAGAGTGTAAGATTTCTTTGAGAGGCCAAGGAGCACATCACACCCCATTTCACTGATAGTCACAGGCTCCACGCTGCCACACACCTCTCTGGAGAGCAGAGCCCCTGCGTGGGAGCCTCAGCACAGATCACAGAGCACAGTAACGGGATAGCTCACTAAGGCCCCAGGTGAACAGCGCTGGTCACACTCTCCAAAGAAGAACAATAGCCTCTCTTACAGGTAGGATGCCACCTGTTCTGGGACATTTGCTCACTGTCCACTTCCAGCCTAAGGGAAGACACCAGGCAGAAGCAGTAGATTGATCAATTATTTTAAAGTGAACTATTAGGTGGCATTTAGTGCACACTGTACAACCACCCCTCTCTCTAGATCCAAAACATTTCCATTACTCCAAGGTAAAACTGTTACCCACTGAGCAGTTTCTCCTTATTTCCCCTTCCTCTCAGCCTCTGAAAGCCACCAATGTGAGTTGTGTCTCTATGGATTTGTCTACTTCCTACGAACAGGATTGTATAATATATGACTTACCATGCCTGGCTTCTTTCTCTTAGCATGTTTGCAAGGTGCATCCACATTGTATTATGTATCAGTGTTTTATTTTCTTGTAGTTGAATGATTTCATTGTATAAATATGCCAAATTTGTTCATCCATTCTTCTGTTGGTAGGCGGACTTGGGGGGTTTCCACTTTTTGGCTTATGTGGAAAATGCAGCTATGAAAATGCATGTTACATGTACTTGTTTCTGTACCTGTTTTCAATTCTTTGGGGTATGTACCTAGAAGTGAAATTGTGGGGTCATATGGTAATTCTATGTTTACCTTTCTGACCAACCACCGCACTGTTTTCCACAGAGCTTGAATCCTTTTACATCCCCACCAGCAACGCACAAGGATTATAATTTTTCCACGTCCTTGGCAACACTTTTATATTCGATTTTTAAATTATCACCGTTGTAATGGGTATGAAATGGTACCTCAATGTAGTTTCGATTTTCATTTCCCTACTGACTAACGACATTGAGCATCTTTTCATGGGCTTGCTGGCCATTTGCGTATCTCCTCTGCAGAAACTCTGTTGCCCATTTTTCCATTGCGTTGTCTTTTGCTGTTGAGTTGTAAGAGCTCTTTATGTGTTCTGGATACCAGATGCTTATCAGCTGTCTGATTTCCAAATATTTCTCCTATTTCATGGGTTGTCCTTTCACATCAAAGGATAATGTCCTTTGATGCACAATTTTTTAAATATGTATAAAGCCCAGTTTATCAGTTTGTCTTTTTTGTACACGCTTTTTGTGGTAGATCTAAAAATCCATTGTTAAATCTAAGATCATGAAGATGTATCCCTATGTAATCTTCTAGGAATGTTATGAGTTTAGTTCTTATATTTAGGCCATGGACCCATTTTGAGTTGATTTTTGTATACGATGTGAAGAAGGGGTCCAACTCCATTCTTTTGCAGGTGGATAGCCAGTTGACCCAGTACCACTTGTTAAAGAGACTATTCTTTTCCCATTGAAGGTCTTGGCGCCCTTGTTAAAACTCAGTTGACCACAAATGGTTTGTTTCTGGGCTTTCAATTCTATTTCCTTGGTCAATAGATCTATGCTTATGCTAGCGTCACATTGTTTTGGTTACTGGAGTTCGTAGCACTTTTCCAATGGAGACGTGAGTTCTCCAACTTTGCTCTTCTTTTTCAAGATTGCTTTAGCTATTTCAGGCTCACTGAAAATCCATAGGAATTTGAGGGTCAACTTTTCCATTTTGTCGCAAAGGTTACTAAAATCTTAATGGTGATTGCGTTGATTCTGTAGTTTGCTTTGGGTACAATTGATGTCTTAACAATATTGTCTTCCAATCCATGAATAGGGATTTCATTTCCATTTATTTGGATCTCTTTAATTTTTTTCAGCAATGTTTTGTAGTTTTCAGTGTACAAGTCTTTCACTTACTTGGTTTAATTAACTCCTAGGTATTTTACTCTTTTGGATGCTATGGTAAATTGAATTCTTTAAATTTCCTTTTCGTATTTTTCATTAGGGGTGTATGAAACACAACTGCTTTTTGTGTGTTAATTTTATACCCTGCAAATTTGTTGAATTCACTTATAAGCTCCGGTAGCTTTCTTAAGAATTCCTTGGTATTTTCCACATATAGAATGTATATGTAGAAAATATACATGTATATGTGTATGTAGAAATGAATATGTAGAAAATGCCTCTCTGTGAAAACAGAGATAGTTTTCCTTTTTTCTTGCTGGATTGCTGTGCCTAGCATTTTCAATACAACATCGAATAACAGTGGTGCAAGTTGGCATCCTTGTGTTGTTCCTGGGTGGGAGAGTTTTCCATCTTTCACCATTGATGTGATGTTATCTGTGGGTGTTTCATAAATGCTCTTTACATCATTGAGGAAGTTTCTTTATATTCCTAGTTTAATGAGAATTTTTATTATGAAGGGTGTTATGTCGTGTCACATGCTTTTTCTGCATCAGTTGCAACAATATTGGGAATTTTCCCTTTGTTTTATTTATGTGGTATAGTACCTTGATTGATTTTATTATGTTGAACTAATTTTTGGAATAGATCCCACTTGATCACGGTGTATAATCCTTTTAGTATGCTGGTAGATTCAGTTTACTTGTATTTTGCTGAGGATACCTGCATTTCTATTCAAAAGGGATGTTGGTCTATACTTTTCTTGTGATGTTTTTATCTGGGTTTGGTATAAGAAATATGCTAGCACCATAGATTCAGTTAATAAATGTTTCCTCTCTCATATTTTAGAGGAGTTTGAGAAAGATTGGTGTTCTTCTTTAAATGCTTGTTAAAATTCACCAATCTGACCCTGGACTTTTCTTTCGTGGAAAATTTTCTTACAACGAATTCCATTGTTGTACTTGCTTATAGGTATCTTAAGATTTTCTATTTCTTCTTGAATTGATTTTGAATATTTGTATGTTCTTAGGAAATTGTCCAATTCACTGAAGTCATCTAATTGGTTGGCATACAATTATTCACAGTGTGCTCTTATAATCCTTTTTATTTCTGTAAGATCAGTAGTGAAGTCCCCACTTTCATTTCTAATTCTAGTTATTGGCACCTTCTCCTTTTTTGTGCATCTAGCTATTAGTTTGCCAGTTTTGTTGATGTTCTCAAAGAACCAGCTCTTGGTGTCGTTAAGTCTTCCTGTTGGTTTTGAGTGTCTATTCTATTTGCTTTTGATCTAGTCTTTACTATGCCAGTTTTCTGGCTAGCCTTGGGTTTAGTCTGCTCTTCTCTTTCTGGTATCTTTAGGTATAAAGTCAGGTTACTGATTTGATATCTTTCTTCTTATTTAGTGTATGCATTCAGGATTATAAATTTCCCTCTGATCTTTATTGCATACTACAATGTTGGTATTTTACATTCTCATTTTTATTCATCTCAAAGTATCTTTTAATTTCCCTTATGATTTGTTCTTTGGCCCCCTGGTTATTTAAGACTGTGTTTAATTTCCACGTATTTGTGAATTTTCAGATTTGGCCTCTGTTATTGGTCTCTAGTTTTATTCTATTGGGTTTGGAAAGGATACTTTGTATGACTTCAATATTTTTAAATTTACAGAGAATGATTTTATGTTCTAACTTATGATGTATTCAGGAGCAGGTTGTGTGTGCACCTGAGAACGAGTAATCTGCTGTGGTTTGACAAAGGATTCCATATATGCCTCTTAGGTCTCCTTAGTTGATAGTATTTAAGCCCTCTACTTCCTTGTTAATCCTCTGTCTAGATATTCTGTTTATTACAAAGGGGAGTATTTGCATAGCCAAGACAATCCTAGGCAAAAAAAAAAAAAAAAAGCTGGTGGCATCATTCTACCTGACTTCAAACTACTGTAATCAAAACAGCATGATACTAGTACCAAAACGGAGATATAGACCAGTGGGACAGAACAGAGGCCTCAGACATAACGCCACACAACCTCAACCAGCTGATCTCTGACAAACCTGACAAAACAAGCAATGGGGAATGGATTCCCTGTTTAATAAATGGTGTTGGGAAAACTGGCTGGCCATATGCAGAAAGTGGAAACTGGACCCCTTCCTTATACCTTATAAAAAAATTACCTCTAGATGGATTAAAGACATAAACATGAGGCCTAACACCATAAAAACTCTAGAAGATTTGAAGTGAAACAGAAAAAGAAAAGAAAAGAAAAGAAAAAATCTCTAGAAGAAAACCTAGCCAATAGCATTCAGGACATAGGCATAGGCAAGGACTTCATGACTAAAATACCAAAAGCAATGGCAACAAAAGCCAAAATAGACAATTGGGATCTAATTTAACTTAAGAGCTTCTGTACAGCAAAAGAAATTATCAATAGAGTGAACCAGCAACCAACGAAATGGGAAAAAAATTTTTGCAATCTACCCATCTGACAAAGGGCTAATATCCAGTATCTACGGAGAGCTTAAACAAATTTACAAGAAAAAAAAAAAACATCAAAAAGTGGGCAAAGGATATGAACAGACACTTTACAAAAGAAGACATACTTGAGGCCAACAAACATATGAAAAAATGCTCATCATCACTGGTCATTAGAGAGATGCAAATCAAAACCACATTAAGATACCATCTCACGCCAGTTAGAACGGCGATCATTAAAAAGTCAGAAGACAACAGAAGCTGGAGAGGATGTGGAAAATGGGAACACTTTTGCACTGTTGGTGGGAATGTAGATTGATTCAACCATTGTGGAAGACAGTGTGGTGATTCCTCAAGGATCTAGAAATAGAAATACCATTTGAGCCAGTAATCCCATTACTGAATATATACCCAAAGGATTATAAATCATTCTATTTTAAAGACACAAGCATACATATGTTTATTGTGGCACTGTTCACAATAGCAAAGACTTGGAACCAACCCAAATGCCCATCAATGATAGACCAGATAAAGAAAATGTGGCACATATATACCGTGGAATACTATACAGTCATAAAAAGGGGTGAGTTCATGTCCTTCACAGGGACATGGATGAAACTGGAAAGCATCTTTCTCAGCAAACTGACACAAGAACAGAAAGCCAAACACCACATGTTCTCACTCATAAGTGAGTGTTGAAAAATGAGAACACATGGAGGGGAACATCACATACCAGGGCCTGGGGGTTGGGGGACTAGGGGAGGAATGGTCAGGGGGGATTGGGGAGAGATAGCATTAGGAGAAATACCTAATGCAGATGATGGGACAATGGATGCAGCAAGCCACCACTATGGCATGCGTATACCTATGTAACAAATCTGCACAATCTGTGCATGTACCCTATTGATGGTACACTGGTCAGGGAAAATGTGGCACAGATACACCATGGAATATTATGCAGCCATCAAAAATGATGAGTTCATGTCCTTTGTAGGGACATGGATGAACCTGGAAACCATCATTCTCAGCAAACTGACACAAGAACAGAAAATCAAACACCACATGTTCTTACTCATAGGTGAATGTTGAACAATGAGAACACCTGGACACAGGGAAGGGAAGCATCACACACTGGGGTCTGTGAGGGGGAACTAGGAGAGAGACAGCAGAGGGTGGGGAGTTGGAGAGGGATAACATGGGGAGAAATGCCAGATATAGGTGATGGGGACGAAGGCAGCAAACCACACTGCCATGTGTGTACCTATGCAACAATCTTGCACGTTCTTCACATGTACCCCAAAACCTAAAACGCAATATATATATATATATATATATATATATATATATATATCAGAAATTTTAAAACTGCAAAGAAAAAAAAAAGGAGAGCCTGAAGATGACTGAATTGCTGCAATTTCTTGATTAAACTTTAATGTCTGAAGAGTTACTTCTTAAGAATGAGCAAAGAAAGTGGTTTCTTGAGATGAAATTAATTCCTGGTGAAGAAGGTGTAAACACTGTTGAAGTGACAACGAAGTGTTCAGAATATTCCATAAGCTTCACTGATAAAGCAACAGTAACATTGGGAAGACAGACTGCGGTTTGTAAAGAACTTCTACAGTGGGTAAAGTACTGTTGAATAGCAACACGTGCTACAGAGAAGTCTTTTACGAAAGAAAGAGTCATTTGATCAGCGACCTTGAATGTTGGCTTATTTTACAGAATTGCTGCAGCCACCCCAACCTTGAGCGTCCACCACCCTGATTACCCAGCAGCCATCAACACTGAGGCTTCCACCAGTAAAAAAAAGATTACCACTCACTCAGAGCTCAAATTATCATTAGCATTGTTAGCAATAAAGTAATTTTAAATTGAAAAAAAAAAGGGGGTGGGTATTGAAGTCTTCAACCATTATTTGTGGACTGTCTCTTTCTCCCTTCATTTCTACTGATGTATTTTGGGGCTTTTATTTGGTACACATATGTTTGTAATTGTTACTTTATGATGACTTGACTATTTTATCAATATATAACATCCTTTGTTTTTGGACTAAAGCATGTTTTGTCTAATATTAATATAGCTACTCTTACTTCCTTTTGGTTGCTCTTTGCATTGGGTAGCTTTTTCCATCTTTTCACTTTCATTTCATTGTGTCTTTGGATCTTTGAATCTAAAATGAGTCTCTCACAGACAGCATACACTTGGGTCGTGGGGTTTTTTTTAAGTCCATTTTGTCATACCTGCCTTCTGAAACAGAAAGTTTAATCCATCTACCTTTTATGTAATTAAATGTAGAGGAGGAAGGACTTACTAATAGGGAAGTACCTAACTTCTGACATTTTGCTATTTGTTTTCTCTATGCCTTTTTTCTCTCTCATTTCCCCCTTTATTATCTTCTTTTATATGTAATTTTCTGTAGTAAATCGTTTTGGTCCCCTTCTCATTTTCTTTTATGTATATTCATTAGATTGTGGGTTTTTTTTGTTACCATAGAAAATGCAATTAACATCTAAATGCAACAGAATTTAGTTTTAATTGAAATTATAGCAGCTTAACTTCAATAACGTGTAGAAAGTCAGCTCCTGTAGAGCTCAATTGCTGCTTATTTATGTTGCTCTTGTTGTCACGATTACATTTACATATGTTGTATGTCCACTAATACATATTCATAATTATTTTATCACCTTGCCTTTTAAATCATGTAGGAAATTAAAAGTGGAATTGAAAACCTAAGATATAATTATACTGGCTCTTACATTTGCCTATGTCATTACTTTTCCTGGAGATTCTTATTTCTTTATAAGGTTTCAAGTCATTGACTACTGTTTTATCATTTCACTCCCTTTACCATTTCTTATAAGACCGGTCTATTGGTGGTACACTCCCTCAGCTTTTGTTTATCTGGAAATGTCTTAATCTCTCCCTTACTTCTGAAAGATAATTTTGCCAAATATAGAATTCTTTGTTGACAATCTTTTTCTTTCATTTGACTTTAAATGTCATTCCCCTGTCATTTGCCCTTCACAGTTTCTGGTTAGCAGCTAGAAATCTATAGAAATCTAGTAACCTCATTGGGAATCTCTTCTATTTGACAAGTCACTCCCTCTTTCTGATTTCAAGAATTCTTTTTTTTTTTTTTTTTTTTTGCCCCCTGGCTTTCAACAATTATATACCATGTCTAATGTGGATCTCTTCAAATATATCTTATTTGGAATGTGTTGTGCTTCTTGTATTTGTAGATTCTTGTCTTTTATCCGATTTGAGACATGTCCCATCCTTCTCTTTGAATATTCTTGCTATCTTCTTTCTCTGCCTTTTCTTCCTGGATGCCCATAATGCATATGTCAGTTTGCCTAATACTGTACTACAAGTCCCTTAGGTTGTATTCACTTTTCTTCACTCTTTTTCTTCCTGTTCCATTTATAATCTGTATGATCTCAATTGTCCCTTCTTCAAGTTCACTGACTTCCCTATGTCTAGTCAAATATACTGAAGAAATCCTCCAGTAATTTTTTTTTTTGAGATGGAGTTTCACTGCAACACTCAGGCTGGAGTACAATGGTGCTATCTTGGCTCACTGCAACCTCTGCCTCACACCCCTCCACCAAGGTTCAAGTGATTCTTCTGCCCCAGCCTCCCAAGTAGTTGGAACTACAGATGCATTCCATCATACCCAGCTGATTTTTGTGTTTTTGGTAGAGACAGAGTTTCACCATATTGATAGGGTTTCACTGATCTTGAACCCCTGACTTCAGGTACTCTGCCTGCCTTGGCTCCCCAAAGTGCTGAGATTGCAGGTGTGAGCCACTATGCCTGTCCCAGTAAATTTTTCATTTCAATTATTATACTTTTCAGCTCCAGAATTTCCATTTAGTTTCCTTTTGCGATTCCTGTGCCTTCATTGATATTCTCATTTCGTCCATACAGCATTGTTCTGGTTTCCATTCGTTCTTTGTTTATGGCTCCCTTTAGCTCTTTCAGCATATTTAAGACAGATGACTTAAACCTCTTTCTAATAACTCCAGTGGCTTGGCTTCCTCATGGATGGTTTCTGTCCATTTATTTTATTCATTTGAATGTGTCACCTTTAACTATTTCTTTTTATGTGCAACCTTGTGGTTAAAAACTGGACATTTGTATATAATAATGTGGCAACTTTAGAAATCGAATTATTCCCCTTCTTCAGGGTTTGTTATTTATTGATTGAAGGCTATAATAATCTATAATCCATTTGTGCAGTGAGTTTGCCAAACTATTTTTTCAAAGACTATTTCTTGTCATGTGTCGTCAATGAAGGATCTGTTTCTTTAGCTCATTTTCAGCCAGTATTTTGATAGAGACTTCCTTGCATGCCCATAGCTGAAAAATCAAAAACGAACAAAAGATCTCTCCTCATCTTTGCAAATTGACTGTGCTGGGTCACTCTTTGAACATTTAGCCAATCTGTTTACAACTATGCCTTAGCCTTCTGTTTGTGATGGAAGTGGACTTACAGACCAGCTGAAAGTGAAATCTTTAAATCTTCTCAAATCTTTTCAGTGCGTGTGTCCTGCCCTGGGTGTGCCTGTTGCTTTCTAAACTCCCCAGTATACACAGGCACTTTTGAATGTTCTTAATTTCACAAAGAAACTCTATCTTTCCCTCTCAGGGAAACTTTTATGTTCAATTGTGTGTCTCAACTGGGATATTTTGCCCAAGAGGTTATGGATTATTTGTTTGCCATGCAGTGTTTGTGGGCAATGCCCACTGCTTTTCTACCCTAAATAATTTCTGAGTGAGCCAGAACAGAGACAAGCATCTTCAGGTAGCCCCCAGACAGGTAAGAACAGACTAATACAAACACTTGCAAATAAGATCCTGGAGTCAGGGACCAGAATTCCACCCTGGAAATGCAAGCTGACTTTTTCAGGACTGCTGCCAACCGGAAAGGGGGTGGAGTAAGAGCAAATAAAGATGCCACAAAGTTTTCCTCCCATTTTTTTAAAGTTGTCTTTTCCTTGACTCAGCATTCTTTTGGTTACTGTAAACCTTTGACTGTTTTCCAGAGTCCTGACAGTGTCAGCTTGTTTTTGACATTTCTGCAGAGGGGCAGGAGCTGCCTATGCTTCCTCTGCCATTTTGCTAACCTACCCTGCTGAGGGGATTTTTCAGAAAAGTTTTGTCCTAATGGGGAGGAAGGGGTTCTATGATCTGTGCCCCTCCAGACACAAGTACCTCAAGCCAAATGAGGGTATGCCACAGGCCCAGCAGCACCATGAAAGGAAGTCTTGGGGAACTGGACAGGTCTACCTACTTCTCGTTGAAAAAAGCCTAACCATGATAGGTGGCCTAAGCTGCCCAGAGCAAGGCAAACAGGCCAGAGCGGAGCTGCACTTCTTCTGATGGGGCAAGTAATAGCCAGTGTCGCCACGAGCAGCATTCCACTGTGCTGCTATGAGGACAGAATCTGAGAGGTGGCTGAGTGGTCAGGTAGACCCTGCCAGAGTCTCCTTCTGAAATGGGTAAGGAAAAGGCAGCTTCCAAGCCCCTAGAGACGTAGCGATGTCAAGTAACAACCGCAGTAGAAAAATGAGACCTTCCCGCCACCTACCCTCCTCCTTCCCAGCCCCTAATTCCAGAGTAGGAAAAAAAAGGGTGAAGAAATGTTCTCCTTCCCAGGGCCAGGTCCCCAGGTTAGATCAGGACTGAGACGGGTCAAGGAGAGGAGACGCTTTCAACTCGACAAGAGATCAAAGTTAAGATTTAATTCAGGCTGGACTTCCAGCAGTTAAAAGTAAATAGGAAAACTGTGCTTTCTGCGCGAGGTCTCCTGGAGCGCAAAGAAGAAAACATCAACTGATTAATTAAAAATCGGATTGTTTCGTGCTTTGCACTCTCCTAAGTCCATTCAATATGTGGGTGACAAACATAACTGGCCTGTGAGTGGGGAAGAGGGGAGGCAGAGGGAAGCATGAAGTACTCTGTTGCTTCACATTATAAATCAGAAAAATGGGGCAAGAATTCAATGAAAATTTTACCATGTTACACAGGTGCATTTAAAAACTTGGGGTGGAAATGTGTTCTCACGACACTGACTCCCCTGCAGTGTCGCGGTAAGTGGGAGGGAGGGAGGGATGTGAGCGTGGGTCCACAGCTCCTCTCCAGAGAGGGTGTCTCCTGGCTCTCAGGCCAGGACTCCCGGGGTCTGCCGCTGGAATCCTGGTGAAGGCATGCCCCGCCAGGAGCCTGCGTGGGGAGCCATGTGCTCCTCAGGGGTTTCCTTAAACTCACTGCCAGGGAAGCTTCACCAAGTTGAACATGCACGCTGTGCTCTGAGTGTGTGAGATGTCCCAACTCCAATATTCACCACAAAACGAACAAAGGAGAGGAGAGGAGAGGAAGCTGGAAGTCAGAGTGCCGGTGACCAACAATCCCATCTGGACACAGAGGCTCTGGGGTGGCCTCTGTGGGAGCCACTCTGGTCTTCATGACTCAGGGGATGCCAGCAGCATCTGCTCGTCTTCTTCCCAAAGGGACCTTGTGTACATTGGTCTTGCTGAGCACTTAGGTTTATGTCTTCCTGGTAATAAAATTGGAATAACGTATTTTCTTGGCTCCTCCATAAAATGTTCTATGAATTTATTCTACAGGAGAAAAGGAAGGGGGAGGAATAAATGTGGCATTGGCTTTTTGATTGTGGTTTTTATTTCCATAAAGCTTAGATCACAAGAATGCATGAGATATTTAAACAAATCTTTCCACCATTCCTGTGGTCTGTGGGGGCATAGCATTTGCATTACCTCACCATCGTGGCTGGCGTGTGCTCTCTCAGCAACTTTGCTGGCGACAGGGAGCAGCCCCCACCAGGGCCTGTAGTTCCAGGACAGGGCAGGCAAGGTTTGTGTGTACCTCCTTTCTTCTTCCTTCTGTGCTTTGTCTGTAGTAAATTCAACCTTGAAAAGCAGCCCGGGCTTTTTGCTATCATGATTTGGTGAGTTTTCTTATTAAGTGTTCACCCCTTCCTAGATAATTTCCTTGAGAATGATAAAGTCTGAGGATGATAACTGAGAAAAGCTGGGCTTCATTCACCTTTGCCATGAGGAGACTCAAGGGCTGATCCATCCCAGATGAGAGAAGCTTGGGAAAAGGCAGCTGTGAGGCAGGTAGGCCCGCATGTCAGCTTCTCAAGTGACTCAGATTTCTGTGGCTGCAACAGGTTCTCCAACGAGGGGGGATGAAGCATCCTGGGCATCCCTGGCCGCATGGGGCTAGACTCCAGGCTTCACACAGGCACGATGTGTACAGCAGGGCCAGGTGGGCAGCCGCTGCAGGAGGATTACCTGCAGGAAGGCTTCAGGCGCCAGCTGCACGCACCAGCATAAAGAAGCAGTGATGTGTGCCAGCGATGGTTTCCAAGCCACCTGCCATCCTGGTGGAGCACAAATGACTAATCCCCTGTGCAGACACCACCCCAGCTTTTCTCACATTAGTCATCTTATTTCTGATTTCTCTGACTTTGCACTACTGCCCACTAAGAATGTTGGTGTCATGATCGTCACTTTAAACGATGGGGGACAGCGTAGGTGTGGAACTTTGGGAACACACAAACCTCCTATGGCCATGGTCACTTGGCCACATGGGCCCCTTCAGCACCCCCTCCGCCATCCATGAGAGGCGGTGCCCTTTGGGAGGAAGAGTATAAAGTTTAGCCAAGGAGACAGGTGTTTAAGTCCTGTCTTCACCACTTCCTGGGTGAGACTCACGGCCAGGCTGCCTTCCTTGCCCTGTACAGTGGGCAAAACTGAGTCTGCCTTGCCGAGCTTGCTAAGGATGGAATGCAGCTGCACTAGGGCAATGTCTGGGGCACAAGAGGTCTTAGTAAATGAAACCTGAATGAAGCTGCTGGTCTGATCTGAAAACAAGCATCCCCTAATTCAGGCTTTCCTTCTCTTCATTCACCCAACATCTACAGTGGGCTGGAAGCACTGGGGGCAGCTGCACCCAGCAGCCCAGCTGCCCTAGAGAGTGAGCACGGCTCCTCCCACCCAAGAAACAGGAGGATGCTTTATCCACGGTAGGGAAATCTCAAAACACCTGAGGGAATTTGTCCGGTGATTCACATGTGGCTGTGTGGGCTTCACAGATGGCAGGAGGAATGCCCAGCATCTGCACTGGGACTGGGGTGCCCATGAGAGGAGCCCTCAGGGTCCCAGCAGGAGTGAGAATGTGCCATGTGCTCACATCTGCTCATCCATCTCCAAGGTCCTTTGACTACGTCCATCCCTTATGAGGTTTTCTGGGAAATTTAGCTTGTTTTCATACAGGCTTAACAAGAAGCAATATAGCTTTCATTATATACAAATTAAATCGCCTAGAGGAAAAGCTTAAATTCCATCGTGGTATTTAAATGTGACCATGTAGGCTCCATTCCCTTCGTTCCCTTGGCCGTGATGGCCAAGGGTGTTCAGAAGCCAGCAGCCCGCAACACTCTCACAGACCCAGCCCATCTTCCCTCACTGACCCCAGAGCACACAGCTGTGTCCTTGAATGACGATAAAATGCCTGGCTGCAACACCAGGCACAGCCAGCAGTTTCATTCCATGCCATTTAGACTTCTGACATCAAGGCTAGCATATTTTGAGAGTCAAAACCTTTATAAACTTCAGAATTCTTCACAGTGGTTTTTAACTTAAGCAGGGAGTACGGAAGATGAGAAAATTCCCCCAGAGAGGTTAAAAAAAAGCCAGTTGTTCTTCAGAAGTCAAAGCGTCTTAAACCCCTTGATAGAAACATAACACCTCATGCATATCTATGTGGGGAAGCCCTTCTCTGTGGCACTCAACACAGTATCTGAACAAACTTTCTCCTAATTCTTCGGACTGCAACCTGATCAGACACAGCTTCACATGGACTGTGATTCTAACAGTGTCGGAAGCTGATCGAGGGAGTGATTTAAGTGATATCATTTCACAAACTGGCAAAAACACAAATAGAAACACACCAAAAATCCTCTGAACTTTTCCTCGCATAGCGACTCACTACGAAGTCGGACTGACAGTCACAGCCGGACATGGGAAGTGGTCCCAGGTGTGAATGCAGACAGAAGGACTTGCCCAGCTTGTCCCAGGAGCAGGTGGGCACCCACAAAGCCAAAGCCAGGAGTCATAGGGGAGGAGGCACCAGGAAGAAGGACACATCTCACCGAGGCCTGGGAGCATGACAACTTGGGAACACCCAGAGGAGGGACTGGTTTTCCTCTTTTATTTATTTATTTATTTATTTTTATGTAAACGTAAAATGTAATGACATGCTAAAAACAAAGATGACACTCAAAACTCACCGCTTCCTAATTATTTTACATTTTACTCTAATCCACGGTTCTGAAGTTATTTACATCTATTATATCCATATGATGTTTTCCTCTTTTATAACCAAGGCTGCAACGCATGCTGTGTTTTGGCCTCAGTATCCATATACATTAAGATAGGTCTTCAGAAACAACACCACACATCTATCACCATCTGATCTTCCACAAACCTGGCAAAAACAAGCAATGGGGAAAGGATTCCCTGTTTAATGAATGATGCTGGGAAAACTGGCTAGCCATATGCAGAAAACTGAAACCTCGACTCCTTCCTTACACCTTATACAAAAATTAACTCAGTATGAATTAAAGATTTAAATTAAAACCCAAAACCATAAAAACCCTAGAAGAAAACCTAGGCAATACCCTTCAGGATACAGGCACGGGCAAGGACTTCATGATGAAAACACCAAAAGCAACTGAAACAAAAGCCAAAATAGACAAATGGGATCTAATTAAACTAAAGAGCTTCTGCATAGAAAAAGGAACTATTACCAGAGTGAACGTGCAACCTACAGAATGGGAGAACATTTCTGCAATCTACCCACCTCACGAAAGTCTTATATCCAGAATTTACAAAAAACTTAAACATATTAGCAAGAAAAATACAATGCCATCAAAAAGTGGGCAAAGGATATGAACAGGCACTTCTCAAAAGAAGACATTTACATGGCCAACAAATGAGAAAGAAAGCTCAAATCACCGATCTTCAGAGAAATGCAAATCAAAACCATAATGAGATACCATCTCACACCAGTCAGAAGGACAATTTTTTAAAAGTCAGGAAACAGTAGATGCTGGCGAGGCTGTGGAGAAATAGGAATGCTTTTACACTGCTAGTGTGAGTGTAAATTCGTTCAACCATTGTGGAAGACACTATGGTGATTCCTCAAGGATCTAGAAACAGAAATACCATTTGACCCAGCAACCCCATTACTGGGTATACATCCAAAGGAATATAAATCATTCTACTATAAAGATACATACACATGTGTGTTTATTACAGCACTATTTACAATAGCAAAAACACCGAACCAACCCAAATGCCCATCAATAATAGACTGGATAAAGAAAATGTGATACACATACACCATGGAATACGATGCAGCCATAAAAAGAATGAGATCATGTCCTTTGCAGGGACATGGATAATGCTGGAAACCATCATCCTCAGCAAACTAACACAGGAACAGAAAACCAAACACCGCATGTTCTCACTCATAAGTGGGAGCTGGACATTGAGAACACACGGACACAGGGAGGGGAGCACACGCGAGGGCCTGTTGGGGGATGAAGGGTGAGGGGAGGGAACTGGAGGATGGGTAACAAGTGCAGCAAACCACCATGACACGCGTATACCCATGTTAACAAAGCTGCACATTCTGCACAGGTATCTGGTTTGGTTTGGTTTTTAGAAGAAACTTTTAAACATCAATCAATAAGAGACAGGGCTTCCTGGACAGGGCTTTGGGCTTGCTTTTCCTCTCTGACGACAGCTTCATCAGTGGCTACCGACCTTGACCATTGTTTCCTCACCAGAAACTCAACTCTGTCACTTGAATGTAGACGAAATTGGAAGAAACTTTCATTCAAACCAAGAAGGTATACAATGATATCCAGCAATGCAAAGCCTCCTGGAGGGAAATCAGTTCAGTGAAACGCTCCATTAACCCTAACCGCCAAATGTCTTACGATTCTACTTCTAAGCGCACACCTATAAATCCGGCTCAATGCCCACTCAGGCTACGTTTCTGTCTCTATACCCTCCTTCAGTCTTTCTGTACTCAGATAAGTGCAAAGCTATGGAACTGATCAAGGCCTCAGACCATTTTTTTATTTCTGGGCAGATTGATGACTGCAGTGTAGCTCCAGGAGCGGTGCCTGGTGGGGTCTAGCTAACGCCATGGGGACAGCAGAGACAGCCATCAGTACGTGCACCTTTCTTTTGACCAACATGGCCTTTTCTCAACTCTGTGAATTTCAGGGTGTGTCATGTAGGTCTATCTACCTGCTCAGCGACATTGAGCAGAGTGCCCCATCACAAGGATACACCTCTGGACTGTGACCATCATGAGGCCAGCACGGCAAGAGGTGCTGCTGCAGGCCTGGAGCACAGAGGGACCCAGCCGCAGGGGCTGCCCCGTCTTTCTGGGCTTCAGGGTCTCCACCTACTGGGTGCAGAGTAGGCGCTGCACAATCTCTGAAGACCCCAACAGTTCCAATGTCTGAAAAACCCCTGTTCCACTTCATAAGCAGAGCCACCATGCCTGAAGGCCTTCCCTTGGTCAGCTTCGTGACCTAAGGTCTTAGCATAGGCCCTCCGCTCGTCCTAATGTAAAGAAAGGGCCAGGCGCAGGGGCTCACGCCTATAATCCCAGCACTTTGGGAGGCCAAGGCGGGTGGATCACCTGAGGTCAGGAGTTCGTGACCAGCCTGGCCAATCTGGTGAAACCCCATCTGTACTAAAAATACAAAAATTAGCCAGGTGTGGTGAGGCACGCTTACAGTCCCAGCTACTCAGGAGGCTGAGGCATGAGAATCGCTTGAACCCGGGAGGTGGAGGTTGCAGTGAGCCGAGATCATGCCACTGCACTCCATCCTGGGCGACAGAGCAAGACTCCATCTCAAAAAAAGAAGGGAGGGAGGGAGGGAGGGAGGGAGGGAGGGAGGGAGGGAGGGAGGGCTTTCTGTGCTTTTTTCTGCTTTCTGAACCATCATTTCATCACGGTGTTAGTTCATTCTCTTTGATTGCAAGCAACCAAAATCTACTGTGGCCAACATAAAGTAAATAACAAGTTATGGAAAAGATATGGAGTACTTCATAGAGTCCAGGAAAGCATGAAGAACAGGGCTCAATCTCATCGCTTCTTGGTGAATGAAAACTAAGTTGCTCATTGTTTCCTAAGTCAGGAAGTGGAGTGGGAGCTTCCCCTGGGACACACCTTCCTGAGCAGTCACTGATGCTTCAGCCTTCCTCACACACCCGGACAGGTCGCCTTTCCAAAGGCAGAGTCCTCGTTCGGACAGTGTCCGTGCACAGCACATGCAATGTCAGCATGTGCTACAGCCTCGGTTATAAATCACAGGCCCTGCAAAGGTCCACCCGCCGCCCCAGGCAGTCCTCGTCTCCTTCCTGCATTACTTATTAGGCATGAAGGCCTTCAAGCCCGCCATGATGGTGGCGTCAGGACACAGGGTGCCCCATCCTGGAGAAGCTGGCATGCAACCAGGTTATCGTACTTCTAACCATGCATAGAAATGTGTTAGAGGGGCACTTGGCCCCTGCTCTACCCAAACTGTGCCACTGATGAATGTTGCCAAATCCTCCCGCTGTACAGAGTGCACCGTTCCAGGAGAAACTGCGGTGAATGTATGTTGGGGAGCAGTGAGGAAACCCCGCAGCCTCTGGAGTGGGTTGTAAACACTGACCTTCTTTATTCAGCCATCTACGCTGCTGAAGAAAAGCTACGTAATCTCACATTTCCTTTGAGGAGACAGACTTTGGCAGAAGGTTATAAAAGACAAAAGCGTGAGATTTGAGGCCAGAACACTGACAGCTTACGAGCTACAGGTCACTTAACCGGCCCTTGGTGGGGCTGTTGCCAGCTGCTGCACAATGCTATGGACAGTGTCCAGCATCAGTGGTTCTCAGGAAGGGGCAGCTGGCACTAAGAAAGCATCAGAATGGAAGAGGGCTCCATACACCGTCTCCAATTTTTCTACGTGCTTCAACTCAGAACTAAATGCGACCCTTGTGTGCCAGGCACGTGTGTCTGTGCAAAAGAAAAGGCTGAGGGACAGAGAAAGAATATCCAAACCAAGCAAGCAGGTACTGAGCGTGGTGGCAGGGAGGAGGGGCGGGGAGGCGGGGAGGCAGCAGAAACCACCAGCCAGGCCCACCCACGCCATGAGGGCAGCCTAAAAATCCATAGGCGCTTCCTATAAAGTAAAATATCTGTCTTTAAAGTTCCTAAACCTTGACCAACTTATTTGCAAGTTGTTGAATGCCTGTGACTCCCAAGCGTGATCTGGGTAAGGACCCATGAGGAACCTCCACCTTCTGTGCCATTCTCTGGGGTCTCCCAGGAATCCCTCTTCCTTCCTCCTCCCCCTTTAGCAGGAAGCCCCCAGGCAGCCAGCATACCTTGAGGAAGTTCAGGAGTGAGCCCTGTTTGTGTAAGTCAAGTGTGGCGTCTTCATCTCCCTTGTCAGTAATGGTTCTGACATTCTGCCTGCAGCCATCTGCCTCAACATCCCCTAAGGACTGAGACCATCCGACAATGGGCCTGGGACCAGGCAGGTGGACCAGGCTCCACTGGCCGCTGCCCCTGGGTCTGCTGCCTGTAGGGGCTGCCACCAGCCTGGAGCCTGCCATCTCTTTGGACTCTCAGAGATGCAACACCTCCCTTTACCACTTAAGCCAGTGGGAGGCAGGCTTCCAGCTACGTCCAACCAGCGTGTCCTAAAAGGTCCGCCTGTGACTGCGGCTCCTCGTTTAGTATGATGAGCGATGAGGACCAGCTGTGAGGCTGCTGAGCTGCTGAGGATTTGTTTCCTCATCCACAGTGCGAGGCCAGCTCTGCTGCTGCAGACCCGGTGACATGCACCCTTCGGAAGGTCAGGTTTCCCGGCTCTTCTACTGAAAACACCCCTGGGTCCCCGCTTTTCGCCACCTAACTCTCCACAAACATGAAGAAAATTTGGGGTACAAATCACATACAGCAGAGACTGTAAGAGAAGAAGCTGCGTTACTCCGTGAACTGGCTGAAAGGACCAACCTGACTTCCAGGAGCTTCCGGCCATCACTTCCCTTTAGCCCCCAGCATTACTGCTCTTGTGGGCTGGCTCGTTCTAGTTTCGCCCTGACCACAGGTGGACAGTTCTTTAGTTCACCTCAAATAAACTATTTTTGCTTCTGTGTGTCCCAAACTCTTACACTCAGTCGAAGAGTCCAGCCCTCTGTGCTGACCGTGACGTTGCTCTCTCCTCTGTCAGTGGGTCAGACCCACAGTCCCTGACCTTTTTGGCACCAGGGACCAGTTTCATGGAAAACAATTTGACGGTTTTTCCACGGAAAGTGGGTGGGATAGCTTCACGATGAAACTGTTCCACCTCAGATCATCATTCTCATGAGGAGAGTGCAACCGAGATCCCTCACATGCACAGTTCACAGGAGGGTTTGCACCCCTATGAGAATCTGATGCCGCCGCTGATCTGACAGGAGACCACTTGGTGGTGAGGCTGAATGGCCCACTGCTCATCTCCAGCTGTGCAGCCAGGTTCCTAACAGTCCATGAAATGGCACCAATCTGTGGCCTGGGGGTTGGGGAGCCCCGGGTTATAGCTTTATAATCTCCTTCTTTTGACAAAAGGCCTTTGGTCACCACATCAACAATCCTGGATACAAGTCTCCCCAATAAGGGCTCCAAGGAAGCTGACTTCCTCCAGGAGCCCCTCATTTAGCCGTTCGCTTGAAAGCATTCACTGCCTGCCTCTGTGAGCTGATGTGCTTGCCATGTAGTCACAGCAGAGAATAACAAGAAAAGAAGAAAGGCTCTGCACTTAGGGGCCTTATCGTGTAGCACAGAATGCAAATACCTTTCACATTAGATCGTCTCTAGCTGTATCATGGAAGAGATCCAATGAAATGCTACAAGACTTTGGGGAAGAGATCAGATTTTCGGTTGGGGAGATCTGAGTAAAAGCTGCTTGGAAAACATGGAACATAGGCTTGGTTTAAGAGGATACGTAGAATTTTAATGGGTAGCGAAGGTAAGCGGAAGGCATTATAGACAAACAGAAGGGCAGAGGCAACAAGAGAATGGCAGGAAAGGTGGGGCACGCATGGGAAGCGGTGGCGTGGCTGGCGGGCGGGAAGCAGAGTGAAGGAAGACGTGCCAGCCAGCTAAGTCGGGCCCAGGTGCTGGGAGCCTTGGGTATCAGGCTTTAAAGAATGTTTCCTCTCACACGTGGCAGGGAATCCTATTTCTATCTTAGCAGAGATCCTACTGCATTTTGCTTTGGTTTTGGCGAAGATCCCTGTGAAGGGGATTGGGGCATCCGTCAGGGTCTCTCTGCTTCTGTCACCTCAGCGCTAGGCCCAGCACCCTGCACACAGGGCATTCCCTGCCATGTGTGCACAAGGAATAAATGTGCTGTACAGATCAGAGCTGCACTTTTTGAAAAGGAATCTCACAGCAGGGGGAAAATGGATGAAAGTTGTGGGGGAGAGGAAAGGTCTGAAGGAACTAGAATTGGGGACCCAGAAACCCCATTCCAGGGGTGCATATTGAAGGACAATGAGAAGCAAAGACGTAAGCTGTGCAGGAAGAGCCAGCAGGCCTCCATCAGGCGTGACAAATAAAAACGAGGGACAATGAAGGCCTCTGCAAGCGTTTGCTCCCAGGCGTCAAGAGGCCTGGTCATGCTGGGGGGCCGCCGGAACCTGCCTCCAGGGGACTCTGGCCCTATGGCAGCAGAAACGTCGCTCTTCTGCTCTACTCACTGCTGTATCCCCGACATCAAAAACACAGACTTCTAGCCACTCAACGTTTTTCGAACAAACCAGTAAGTGAACGTGTTAAGACAACAATTTGAGGCCTCATAAATGTCTGATTCAGTTAGAAACCGGAGCCTGGTGCCGTAGCTTTCAGAGTCATCTGCACACAGGTGGTTGTTGGGGTGCAGGCACTCCCTTGCCACAGCTGGGAGGCGTGGGTGGGGAAAGGGGGACCTTCACAATTGCTGAGGTCAAAGAGCTTCTGAGAGAGCCTGACTGAGCAACTGTGTCCAACAGTCCAGAGAACTTACAAAGAAAATGAGGACTTGGACATTGAATTTGGCAGATCAGAGGTCACTGTGACCTTCACAGAAGTCGTTTTAGAATGTGGGTACTGAAGATCACTTTCATTACGCCTAATCAGATATCACACTTGGACATTTCCACACACAAATATACTCCCCTGTCTCCCTCTTCAAGGACTGGGGTCAGCCAAAACACACTCATTTGGGGGGAATTAGGATTTTTTGGCCAAGGAATAGATGACTGTGTGCAGATCCCAAGGCGGGGAGGTGACTGCGTGCGGATCCCACGGTGGGCAGGTGACTGTGTGCGGATCCTGTGGTGAGGCATCTATTTGAGTGTCAGCTGGGTTCTGTGCATGGCCAGGCCCAACACACAGCACAGTCACCACTGAGGGGCTGTCACTTGTCACTGTTCAGGCCGATCTTCCCTGAGAATGAATGGGAGGGACCCAGAATCCAGCCATGCAAAACAACCTCAGGTTCCAAATGTGTGGGGATTTTGGCCTCACCCAGGGCTGAGACACTCTGGGCTGATGGTGAAGCCGATTGCAGCCTCAGCTTATGCTAAAATCGCGCTGGCTCACCTTGATCCTGGTGGTCCTTGGGGCCAGAAAAGAGCAGGTGTCTGATCAGTGCTGAGCTTGCAAAGTCCCTCCCCAGCTAGCTCCATGAGCTAGGGGTGTTTATTGCAAGCATGACTAGAGTTCTCTTCATATGTAAAAGCATACACAATTTAGTATTCTGGAATATCACTTATATTAGAAATCCAAGCAGAGGGGAAATCAAGTTATCTGAAACGAGAGCCTGAGAGTTTAGAAAACGCACATAAATGTCAAGGGCCTCCTGTTTGGAATTCTTTGGGGAAGCCATCTCTTTCTCCGAGGTGCAGAATACCACATCTCAGCTACGAAAGAAGCACTGGATATGAAGAGAGTTCCACCAAACACAGACTTGGAGACACCCAGCAGTGTTGGCATAGAACTCTGCCAGGGAAGAGGCTGAGGAAATTCAGACCTAGGGGGTGAATGGCATGTTAACAGAGGAGATGAAAGGGATCAGAAATATTCTGTTGGTGGGCAAAAATAATCATAACAAAGCCTGCCAAGGGTGCTACAGCAGCCAGCCGTCTGCTAGGGCCCCAGACCCTAAGATTTACTGATCTGGGGCACAGGAGAGTGCCGCGCGGAGTGCGGGGACCTGCTCAGTAAATCTCCATTCGATCAGGCTGAGTGCCGTGGGTGGGTGGAGCCACAGTTGCCAGAAATAGCTCCTTTCCTGCAAAGGCAGGAAAGATCGCAGCTGAGATAGGGCCTGTGCAGAGGGGGTGCCCCGGTGGAGGGCGGAGGGCAGAGAAATGGAGTCTGCACGGAGAGGCAGGGGCAAGAGGCGGGAGACAGCCTGGGAGCGGCTTTGAAAGGAGCTCATAAAAGTGCCATTTGTTGGGAGCCCGGAGGAAGTGGAGGCAGCTTTGGCACACGTGGCCACGGTGCTAAATTAACTGTTAACACAAATAATCAAAGTGCAAGACCCATCGAGCGGCTGGCGCCAGCGAAGCGCGGGGGCGGCGGACAGCGGGGCTGGCGGGGGACAGGCGGCAGGTGGAGGCGGGGCGGGGATGGGGGCGCGCGGGGACCGGGACTCCAGTGGGGGAGATGAGGACGGCCGGCGGATGTGCCCTGGGACCCTGCGCAGTGGGAGGAAGGGACTGGGGAGGGCGCAGCCCAGGACGCAGGACGGGAGATGTCGGCGGGTGGTGTGGGGGGTGCGGGGAGTCACCCAGGACCTAGGACGGGGGAGGTCGGCAGGTGGGGGCGGGTGTGAGTAGTCACCCGGGACCTAGGACAGGGGAGGTCGGCGGGTGGTGTGGGGGGTGCGGGAGTCACCCAGGACCCAGGACGGGGGAGGTCGGCGGGTGTTGGGGGGACGCCGCGGAGAGTCACACCAACCCACCAAGAGAGGGGCTGGTGTGCCGGGAATGCGCCCTGGGACTCAGGCAGGGAGAGGTGGGGGTGGCAGACCTGTCCTGGGACTCGAGTAGTTCGGGGGAGGAGGAGGGTGTCCCAGCCTGGCGGGGGAAGGCAGAGCAGTGCCTGGAGGGGAGGGGACAGGGCGAGTATTGTCCTCAGACCTGACCCGTAGCCGTAGCCGGGAAAGGCAGGGCTGGGGATGTGCCCCAGGAAGCAAGGTAGGGGCAGGCGGGTGGAGGAGCCCCGATGGGGCGAAGGGCAGGGGTGGCCATCCCTGGCGTGGCGCTGCAGAGGGCTGAGCTCCTTCCTTCTGCGCAGGGGAACAAAAGGTGCACAGCTGCTCTCTGAAGCCCCTCAGTCCGAGGCCGGGCCACTGAAGCCCCGTTGCAGGCAGGCCTGGTGGCTAGACAGACCTCCCGCTGACTAGGGCGCCCCGACCTACTACGGAGGAGGCTCCCTGGAAAGAGTCCGGTGGAGGAACGCCATGGGGGACCTGCTTCCCGGGTATACACTCCTTGTTTCCACCCGCAGCAAGGTCGGAATATTTTTTCACAAACTTTTTTGTTAGTCTTGGCTTCTGAGTTGTGTACCAGAGGCCATCAGCTTCAGTTTGCAGATGGAGAAAATGAGAGGACGGACTTGACCGCCTTCAAGGCTGCCCCGTGCAGCTCGGAGCTTTCCTGTCAGCACTGGTGACATCCACTGTGCGGTTGAGCAGGATGGCATAAACCCCTGTTTCTTACAAACGAGGTGGAAGAGGAAGCCCCAGCAATGGCTGGTGCTCTGCGGTGACCTTCTTGAGGCCCTGGAACCAAGAGAAGTTACTTCCTGGAAACAACTGTGTTTTGAGAAAATTTCTAAGCATTGGCTGATACCCATTCTTGAGTACGGGATTATCATCCCGCTGTTTTTTTGTTTGCTTTTTGAGATGGAGTCTCACTCTGTTGCCCAGGCTGGAGTGCAGTGGCAGGATCTCAGCTCACTGCAACTCTGCCTTCCAGGTTCAAGAAATTCCCCCGCCTCAGCCTCCAGAGTAGCTGGGACTACAGGCATGCACCACCATGCCCAGCTAATTTTTGTATTTTTAATAGAAACAGAGTTTCACCCTGTTAGCCAGGCTGATCTCAAACTCCTGATCTCAGGTGATCCATCTGCCACTGCCTCCCCAAGTCCTGGATTCACAGGTGTGAGCCACCGAGCCCCAATCCTTGTCTTTAAGATTCAGAGCAAGGTGGGATTAGAATTATTCTAGCAAATAAGTTGCAAAGAACAAAAACGAAGAGAGAGAAGCCAGCCAGCAGCCGCGCCGGGGCTCGGGCTCTGCGAGACAGCCTCCCTGAAGGCACGTTAGCGAGCACACAACCCCGGCTTTACAGAGCCCAAGCATTGGCTTCTGAAGATGGAAATAGAAAGGCAGATTGGGGATCTGGCACACTTTAGTTTTTGTAAGTTTTTAGAAACTGGGTTTAACTTTAATTTTAGTGCATTTATGTCAAACACATATGTTTACACAGATGCAGCCAATGAAAAACAAGAATTCTCTCTTTCGAAAAGGCATTAAAATTGTAATATAATGAGTAAGGAAAGTGCGACATGCTGGTTAGATTCCCACTGTGCGTCTTTACAAGACAGGAAGGTTGCCCACATGCGTCCTCCACCTCCTCCCTGGATGGCCAGAACCACCTTGTGAGCCAGGTGTGCTCGCGAATCCTACACTCACACCTGAGGACACCAGGCCCAAGCGGTCATTGGCCGGCTCTGGGCCACTAAGGCTGGCCAGAGAGCCCATGGGATTTAAACCCAAGGCCACATCTGGAGCCAATGCTCTTTCAACCCTTCCAGGAGGAGAGGGTCCCGGAAGGTTGCAAGTATGCATTATCCCTCTGCATTCAGTTTTTCAACAAGTATCTGTTGAGCTCCTACCACGTAGCTGTATCAGGAACCAGGAACCCAGAAAGAGTAAGCAGAGGGATTCCTGCTTCACAGAGCCAGCTAGCCCTCCCTGAGGAGCAGGGAGACGGACATGGAGCAAGGCACCTCCCAAGTGACCATCTGTTACAGGCCATGCCTGTTTGCAGAGGCCCAGCATTCAGATGGAAAATGATAGTGACCTGAAATTCTCACGGCACAACCCCCGTGGTGATGAGGACCTGGCCAGAATCCTCAGTGCCTGCTGATTGGGAGTGCTAGCTGGCCATTGGTCTACTCCCACTGGGCATCTCGTGAGCCAGCCTCTATTGTCATCCCCATTCCACAGGTGAGGGAGACGAAGTTGAGAGGGACTGGTGGCATTCCCAGGTCTCACAGGAGTGGCACAGCCTAGCTTCAAACCATGTCAGGTTTTGTAGTTTTTCAAAGCTTGTTTTCTCCTTCTGTGTATTGAAAAAGGATAGGGCTCGTGTCCTTGGTTGGTTTTGGTGACAGTGGTGTTGGGAGCTGGGAGCGTGACTATTGCAGTGGTGTGACGTGTGAATGCAGTATTCAGCCCAGGGCACACGGCCCAGAGTCAGAGGGCTGGGCACTGGCGCTCACCCTGTGTGGGGCGTGGAAGCCTGCACGCAACCTGAGCTCACTCCTGTCACTCCACGCACAGACAGACATTAGCTGAGGCAGGCGATGGATGATAGAGAACAGCACCATGTCCCCATGCTGCCACTTCACAGCCTGCTTACAGCAATCTGGAGTAAGGGCTGTGCTTCCCTTTCTAGAAAGGAAGAAGCTCAGACTTTCAAAGCTTGCATCCCTCACACAGTTCAGACCCAAGAATTAGAACTCTGGGACAGCAGGCCTCCAGTGCCTGTGCCTTGGCCACAGCAGCACAGAGCTCCTCTGCAAAATGAAGCAAGTAAGAACCAGAGGTCGCTGGGCATGGTGGCTCACACCTAGAATCCAGCACGTTGCAGGGCTGAGGTGGGAGGATCACTTGAGCCAGGGAGTTTGACACCAGCCTGGTGGCATGGCAAATCCCCGTCTCTTCAGAAACTAAGAAAAATTGGCTGGATGTGATGGTGCAGACCCATGGTTCCAGCTACTTAGGTGGCTGGGGTAAGATCGCTTGAGTCCAGGTGGCTGAGGCTGCAGTGAGCCACCATGATCACACTGCTACCCTCCAACCTGGGCACTAGAGTGAGACCCTGCCTCAAGAAAAAAAAGAACCAGAAGTCTGTCTTCCAGCTCAGCTCAATACTCAATGATTTTAGGGTGAAAAGAGCTACATATTCACTTCCTTATTTTAGAAAACGAAGTGCCGTTAAACTAGGTCAGGAAACAAAACGGTACTTGGTGTAGCGTGTTCCAGTTCTAAGGACTCTTCATGGAACATCCGAATTGTTTGGAAAGGGCAGAATTATCTGTAATCGTACCCTGGTCATTGTGCAGGCTGGCTCTGGGCACAGGGGCAGCCCAACGCAGCCCCTCTTTGGCTGCCCAGAAACTCCCAGTGGCAGCAGAAACGGGCCATACTCCTCGGCACCCTCACCAAGCCCACTTCCCAGGGCACCCTGAGCCACATGATGGGATTTGAGAGCTGGCCCACATGGGCAGGGAGGTGCGCCTGTCTCATGCAGGTTGCCTTCCAGTTCGCGGTCAGTTCTCATGTTAAGCAATGAGGAGCAACCCGCTGCAGTAATTCAAAATACTCATGGCCTGAGGCCCGGGTCACAGTGAGAAGACCAGACAGCCCTCGCTCTTTGCAGCTGCCACTCTGCTGATGTAAGGTGCAGCAACTCTTGGATAGTTCTGAGCAGCGTGTGTCACCCACAGGAGCATGTGATGGGCACAATGAGTCCTGGGCACCCAGTGCCTCTCCTTACCGCCCTCACAGCCCCTCCCAGTCACAACTGTCTCCGACACCAGCCTCTGATTCTCTCTCCTCTGACAAGACTTGCAAAGAGTTTTCTGTGTTTGCCCTACTCATAAGAGGAAAGAAATCTCTAGAGATGGGACATCCTGTGCCAGGAGAGGCAAAAGGTTCTGTCTGCTGCTTGAAAGGCAGTTTTATCACAAGAATGTCCCTGTCTTAAAGGGCAGCTTTCCACCAAGATCAGACCTATGTGGGGAATGGGTGAAGAGTCCCAAGACCCAGCTGTGACCCAGAACCGAGCCCAGCCCGGTGCCTGATTCCCCGGCCTAACTCAGCTACAGGCGCTTTCTTATATGGGGCTTTCTTGGCCTCTGTGCAGATGCAGCGGAACATGCTCAAGTCAGCAGGGACACGCTCTTTTTTTTGAGACAGAGTCTTGCTCCATTGCGAGGCACCAGGCTGGAGTGCAATGGCGTGATCTCGGCTCAGCGCAACCTCCGCCTCCTGGGTTCAGGCAATTCTCCTGCCTCAGCCTCCTGAGTAGCTGGGATTACAGGCACGCGCCACCATGCCCAGCTAATTTTTGTATTTTTAGTAGAGACGGGGTTTCACCATGTTGACCAGGATGGTCTCAATCTCTTGACCTTGTGATCCACCCGCCTCAGCCCCCCAAAGTGCTGAGGTGTGAGCCACCGCGCCCCGCCGTGCTCTTAAAAACAAAAGCAAGAGTTGTTTCTTCCTTCTGAGCACAAGGGCATGTGTCAAATTCCAAGGGCAGTTCTCTTAGTGTCTCAGAGGTATCTCTAGGAGACTGGCTGTCTTCCCACTGTTAGACACATTTAGACCACCTCACAGCCACAGCCATTCTTTGAGACTGGCTTTAGGGCAGCTCCAGAGGCAGCTCTGGCACAGAGGACGGAATCCTAGCCCAGGGTCGTAGAGAGCCGCTGCTTTCCTGGCTGCGAGGGCCCATCACAAAGCCCTTCCCTGCCGGGTCCTGCATGCACTCCCACTGCTCTCCACTGGGCCTCTGCAAAGACCCGCTGGCAGAAACGGCTCCTCCGGGGTGCTGGAGCTTTTGTGGCGTGGACAGTGGCTTTCTGCATTTGCGTGTAGGCTCCCAGCCCACAAGGTAGACTGAGGAAAAAGCAACATGCCTTCTACAGCTCTGGTGGCACCAAGAAGTGCCAGGCCCTGTAGTAGAAATAGCAAAGGGTCTCCCTGAGCAAACTCTTAAGACCAGCAAGAGTGCAATGAGCAAAACTGTACCTAGCGAAGGGTCCTGCAAAAGGCAGCTTGTATCTCCCACGCGATAGCGATCTGCATGTGCAGAATGGCTCCAGGGATAGCGCATGAGCAACGTCTCATCACCTCACTGGAATTAGAAGTCAGAAACACAATGCCTGAACTTTCAAATGACTAAGTTAATGGTAAGTTCCTTGAAGACAGGAATTGTGTCTTATTGACCTTCTTAATCCCACAGCCACACGATAGGAACACATTAAGAATTCAATGAATGAATGAATGAATGAATGACGACCGATAACAGAGGGGATGAGGAAAAGGAAAAGACAATATAGGCTAAAGCATTCGGTCAGTAAATAAAAAGTTCACTTCCGGTTGTACTATTATTGTGAAATGAGACAAACACATCTACACAAAGCCCTTTCTACCCACTCTTAGAGGCAAGGCATGACTCTGAGGCGTACAGGGCTTTGCAACAGACCCTTGAAGTCATCCTGCTGTGGTCCTTCCTGTAGGAAGGGACCCCCAGCATGCAGCACCTCAGTTCCCCTCTAGGCTTCTGTTTCTGGAGTTTTGTTTTCTGGGGGGTTTGAGACAAGGTCTTGCTCTGCCACCCAGGCTGGGGTGCAGTGGTGCAGTCATGGCTTCCTGCAGCCTCGACCTTCCAGGCTCAAGCGATTCTCCCACCTCAGCCTCTTAAGTAGCTGGGACTATCGGTGCACGCCATCATGCCTGGCTAGTTTTTCTTTTTCTCTTTTGTATAGACAGGGTCTTGCTATGTTGCCCAGGCTAGATTCAAACTCCTAGGCTCAAGTGATCCTCCTGCCTCAGCCTCCCAAAGGCTTCTATTTCTATTCAAATAAAGAGTTTGAGTCAGTTGAATTTGACACTTCATGTGAGATTCCAGAGGTTTAAAAACTACTGGAACATAAGGAAAAAGATTTTTTTTTTCAAACCATACTCAGGAGGTCGGTCACAATCACATCCTTTTTATAAAAGAAAGAGAAATGGTGGGAGGTGGAAGGTAAAACGCCAGTCCTCAGAGCAGCTTGTTAAAAGTTCTCATAACAAATAGATGTCCTTGTGGTTTATATCCCAGCACACCAGCTACCTGCCTGCAGCACTTGAGAAAATACATAGTCTTTTACTTGTTTAAAAAGAGAGGTTTTTCATAAGAACCAGCATAGCGGCCAGAAGACTATCTGTTTTGAAGAGGATGTCTTGCTGATTCCAAGTCTGTGACAACATGTAGAATAGATCAGTTAGAAAACATCCCGGGAACCTTCACCCAAAGCAGCTGTTCTACACACAGCTGGGGTCTGCTGCCTGCCCTGTTCTGAATGTGTCCAAAAGTCTTCTCCAGAACATCCAAGTTTTATCCCAGTGTCAAGCTTCCAAAACTTGATCACTCAGCTACAAGGAGATTCCTTTGAAGCTTGCAGAGTTTGGGGAAGAAGCGTGGGGAGGGAGGAGGATGCGGTGGAGGAGCCAGAGGATGTACCCTGCGGGAGCCCGAGGCCAGGCTGCCCACAAGCTACAGTCATCACGATGACTCCAATAGCACCGCAGCCTTGTGCTGCACGTCCTTTTATCCCATCTAGAAACTGGTGCTTTTCTATTGTATTTTCCAAAGAAGCCAGAAGTATTGTACATTTACCATAACAAGCCCAAGGAAAATAGCATTAAAAACCAAATAAAATTAGAAAATAAAACAAAATTTTTAAAAGTAAAATAAGGCAGTTGGTTGCCAAACTTTGGCAATTGAGAAGAAAGTTGCCTTTTACCTTATCTGTGCTACATATTTTTCTCTCTGACTTCACGGCCAGCAAAACCGTCACCTTCACCGGGAAACTGTTCTGAACACTGTGATGAAACCCCTCAGATTTTCCAAGCCAGTGCTGTTTTAAAAAGAGATGTCTGAAAATTCCATTGTACTTGAGATTTCTCCAAATTAGCCATGCTTTGTGTATTTTTTTTTTTTTTGCCAGAATTCCACTACTAAAAATCACTGAAACTTGGCCTGCCTTACAAGAGCTCCTGAAGGAAGCACTAAATATGGAAAGGAAAAACCAGTAGCAGCCACTGCAAAAACATACCAAATTGTAAAGGCCATTGACACTATGAAGAAACTGCATCAAATAACGGACAAAATAACCAGCTAGCATCATAATGACAGGATCATTCACACATGAAAATATTAACCTTAAATGTAAATGGGCTAAATGCCCCAGTTAAAAGACACAGACTGGCAAATTGGATAAAGGATCAAGACCCATTGGTATGCTGTATTCAGGAGACCCCTCTCACAGGCAAAGACACACATAGGCTCAAAATAAAGAGATGGAGGAATATTTATCAAGCAAATGGAAAGCAAAAAAAAAAGCAGAGGTTGCAATTCTAGTCTCTGATAAAACAGATTTTGAACCAACAACAATCGAAAAAGACAAAGAAGAGCATTACATAATGATAAAAGGATCAAGGCAACAAGAAGAGCAAACGATCCTAAATATATATGCACCCAATACAGGAGCACCCAGATTCATAAAGCAAGTTCTTAGAGGCCTACAAAGAGACTTAGACTCCCACACAACAATGTGGGAGGCTTTAACACCCCACTGTCGATATAGACAGTTCAACGAGACAGAAAATTCATAAGGATATTCCAGACTTGAACTCAGCTCTGGACCAAGCAGACCTAACAGACATCTACAGAACTCTCCACCCCAAATCACCAGAATATACATTCTTCTCAGCACCACATGCTGAAACTGACCACATAATTGGAAGTAAAACACTCCTCAGCAAAAATGCAAAAGAACAGAAATCATAAGTCTCTCAGATCATGGTACAATCAAATTAGAACTCAGATTAAGAAACACATTCAAAACCACACTACTACATGGAAACTGAACAACGTGCTCCTGAAACTGGGTAAATAACAAAATTAAGGCAGAAAGAAATTTGTTCTTTGAAACCAATGAGAACAAAGACACAATGTACCAGAATCCCCGGGAAACAGTTAAAGCAGTGTTTAGAGGAAAATGTATAGCACTAAATGCCCACAGGAGAAAACAGGAAAGATCTATAATCAACACCCTCCAACATCACAATTAAAAGAACTAAAGAAGCAAGAGCAAACAAATTCAAAAGCTAGCAGAAGACAGAAAATAACTAAGATCAGAGCAGAACTGAACAAGATAGAGACACGAAAACCCTTCCAAAAAAAATCAGTGAATCCAGAAGCTGGGTTTTGAAAAGATTAGCAAAGTAGATAGAATGCTAGCCAGACTAATAAAGATGAAAAGAGAGAAGAATCAAATAGACACAGTAAAAAATGATAAAGGGGCTATCACTACTGCTCCCACAGAAATACAAACTACTATCAGATAATACTATAAACACCTCTACACAAATAAACTGGAAAATCTAGAAGAAATAGATAAATTCCTGGACATATACACCCTCCCAAGACTAAACCAGGAAGAAGCCAAATCCCTGAATAGACCAAGTTCTGAAATTGAGGCAGTAATTAATAGTCTAACAACCAAAAAAGCCCAGGACCAGACGGATTCACAGCCAAATTCTGCCAGAGGTACAGAAAGGAGCTGGTATCATTCCTTCTAAAACTATTCCAAACACTGAAAAAGGAGGGACTCCTCCCTAACTCATTTTATGAGGCCAGCATTATCTTGATGCCAAAACCTGGCAGAGACACACCAAAAACGAAAATTTCAGGCCAATATCGCTGATGAACATCAATGTGAAAATCCTCAATAAAATACTGGCAAACCAAATCCAGCAGCACATCAAAAAGTTTATCCACCACGATCAACTCAGCTTCATCCCTGTGATACAAGGCTGGTTTGACATATGCAAATCAATAAACATGATCCATCACTTAAACAGAACCAATGACAAAAACCACATGACTATCTCAATAGATGCAGAAAAGGCCTTCAATATTCAACACCCCTTCATGCTAAAAACTCTCAATAAACAAGGTGTTTATGGAATGGATCTCAAAATAATAAGAGCTAATTATGACAAACCCAGAGCCAATATCATACTGAATGGGCAAAAGCTGAAAGTATTCTCTTTGAAAAGCAGCACAAGACAAGGATGCCCTCTTTCACCCCTTATATTCAATATAGTATTGGAAGTTCTGGCCAGGGCCATCAGGCAAGAGAAATAAATAAAGTTATTCAAATAGAAACAGAGGAAGTCAGATTGTCTCTGTTTGCAGATGGCATGATTATATATTTAGAAAACCCCATCATCTCACCCCCAAATCTCCTTAAGCTGATAAGCAACTTCAGCAAAGTTTCAGGATAAAAAAATCAATGTGCAAAAATCACAAACATTCCTACACATCAATAATAGAGAGCCAAATCATGAGTGAACCCCTATTCACAATTTTTACAAAGAGAATAAAATATCTAGGAATACAACTTACAAGGGATGTGAAGTACCTCTTCAAGGAGAACTACAAACCACAGCTCAAGGAAATAAGAGAGGACACAAACAAATCGAAAAACATTCCATGCTCATGGATAGGAAGAATCGATATTGTGAAAATGGCCATACTGCCCAAAGTAATTTATAAATTCAGTGCTATCTCCATCAAGCTACCATTGACTTTCTTCACAGAATTAGAAAAAAACTACTTTAAATTTTATAGGGAACCAAAAAAAGAGCCTGAATAGCCAACACAATTCTAAGCAAAAAGAACAAAGCTGGAGGCATCATGCTACCTGACTTCAAACTATACTGTAAGGCTACAGTAACCAAAATGGCATGGTACTGGTACTAAAACAGATATGTAGACCAATGGAACAGAATATAGGCCTCAGAAATAATTCCACACATCTACAACCATCAACCTGACAAAAAAAAAGCAATGGGGAAAAGATTCCCTATTAATAAATGGTGTTGGGAAAACTGGCTAGTCATATTCAGAAAACTGAAACTGGACCTCTTCCTTACACTTTATATAAAAATTAACTCAAGATGTATGACATACTTAAATGTAAGACCTGAAACCATAAAAACCCTAGAAGAAAACCTAGGCAATACCATTCAGGACAGGCATGAGCAAACACTTCATGATTAAAACACCAAAAGTAATGGCAATAAAACCAAAATTGACGAATGTGATCCAGTTAAACTAAAGAGCTTCTGCACAGAAAAAGAAATGATCATCAGAGTGAACAGGCAACCTCCAGAATGGGAGAACATTTCTGCGATCTATCCATCTGACAAAGAGCTAATATCCAGAATCTACAAAAATCTTAAATAAATTTACAAGAAAAAACAACCCCCTCAAAAAGTGGGTGAAGGATATGAGCAGACACTTCTCAAAGAGGACATTTATGCAGCCAACAAACATATGAAAAAAAGCTCATCATCACTGGTCATTAGAGAAATGCAAATCAAAACAACATTGAGATACCATCTCATGCCAGTTAGAATGGCAATCATTAAAAAATCAGGAAACAACAGATGCTGGAAGAGGATGTGGAGAAATAGGAATGCTTTTCAGTGTTGGTGGGAGTGTAAATTAGTTCAACCATTGTGGAAGACAGTGTGGCGATGCCTCAAGGATCTAGAACCAGAAATACCATTTGACCCAGCAATCCCATTCCTGCATATATACCCAAAGGACTATAAATCATTCTACTATAAAGACACAGGTACACCTATGTTTATTGCAACACATTCACAATAGTATAAACTTGGAATCAACCGAAATGCCCATCAATGATAGACTGGATAAAGAAAATGTGGCACATATATGCCATAGCATACTATGCAGCCATGAAAAAGGATGAGTTCATGTACTTTGCAAGGGCATGGATAAAGCTAGAAAACATCATTCTCAGCAAACTAACACAAGAACAGAAAACCAAGCACCACATGTTCTCACTCATAATTGGGAGGTGAACAATGAGAACACGTGGACACAGGGAGCGGAACATCACATACTGGGGCCTGTCAGGGTGTGGGGGGCTAGAAGGGGATAGCATTTGGAAAAATACCTAATGTAGATGATGGGTGGATGGTGACATAGGATGTACACCTACATAGCAAACCTGCATGTTCTGCACATGTATCCCAGAACGTAAAGTCTAATAGAAAAGAAAACTGAGAAAGTAGAGATAAACAAAAGGAAAAAACTATAAAATACCAAAAAAATCACTCACGACTCTAAAAGAGCAGGAAACTAATTTACATGAAATGAATGTAATTTATTTCAACTTTGCTCTATGCAATTGATAAGAATCACATTCTTCAATCTACAGACTTACCCCCCACACACCTTCGTTACCATGGGTTGGAGAACAACAATTCCACTTCTTACCATTTGTTGTCAAACTTACAGGAAAATTCAGAGGAATTGCTGCAAGATTGTACATTTTCCAAGAGATTTCGGCAAAGGTTTTTTAAAGTTTTGCACTTTTGTAGATTTGGCAACCACAAACACCGAAACAGAACGAAACACTGTCCAAAACCAATGACTTTTTTTTTGTTCAAATTTTTTCTCTCGCCTTAAAGAATTATTATGCAAACCTTGACTTATTGTATGTACAAATAAAATAAGCATACACGGTATTTTGATAACGATATTCTCAACACGTTGTGTGTCTCCTGGCCCCGCTGGTTCTGGTTTCGTCCGGGCTGCCTGCGTGATCTCAAAGCCAATCGGGGAAGAACAGTGAGGGTTTTTGTCCGGAATGCACTGATATCAGCAAATGAAGGTTTTCAGAAGCTTGTTGGAGATCACACCCTATTGCCGTCGATGGGTTTTTCTGGTTGTTGTTATTTCTTTTTCCCTTTATTTGGTGGTAGGAAGTGCAAGATAAGGGTGTGGTGAAAAAATTAATATGATGCTTGAAGATTAGAATCTGACCTTTGTTCTGGTCAGCCCCTGACCCTGTGCAATTCATGTCATCCATACCACCTATGGAAGTCCATTTAATGAGACAAGCACATTCTGCACTGGAGACGGTAAAGCTGGATTTTCATCTCCTAAGGAGACAGCTGATTCCATTCTTCAGTTTCAGAGAGAAGTGAAGCAGAAGGTGAAATGTAGCTTATCATGCCTCCCTCCCCTCCCGACATGTGCTTTCCTCACTACCACTATGTAAACTCGCCTTTCTCCACAGTTCTGTCTCCCCATCTCTTACAGCCAGCCCTCTGCATCTTAATCCTACAAGCAGGGTTCAACCTGCCACACTCGGGAGCCCTGTGGGGGTCTGCAGAGCATCCCTTTCCTCGCTTCCTATCGTAACCTCACACTACACGTTAATTGGGAATATGGGAAATACCAAAAATAAGACGTCATCACGCTCACCCCTTTGATGGTATTTCAGGAAACCTCACTTGCCGCCTATTGGTTAGCCAATAGAGAGGAACATATATCTTGAAAGAAAGGTGGAAATTTAAGGGGGGCGCAAAAGAAGCTAATATTACTCCGCAAAAGCGTTGCTACCTCAGCCACACGCATTTCTTTCTTCTGTGCCAAAACATTCAAACCAAGGTTTGTAGAAGAACTTTAAACCCTACACTTTATGTCTGCACATGGGAGCTGATTTTTTTAATTGTTGAGGAGGGAAAACACCTTATCTGTACTCTGCCCCAGTCAGCACATTTGCCCTCGCATCTGGAAAACCAAATTCATGACCTACTTTTACATTACCTAACTCATTGGAGATGTTGCTCAATCCCCCAATCGCTTTGCGTCTCAGTTTCTTATTCAATAAAATATGTGGCTTGGACCATTTGTTGCTGTGATTCACTCTAGTTCTGAAAGGCCATTCTCACCAACTTGAAATCAACTTCACCACGGGCCAAAGCATGGCAAATCTGTGGAAAATGGCAAGTTCTGAGCAGAGAACCACACCCCTGAGCTGTGCCCAGGAGGAGGGCTGAGAATGAACACCCACTGAGATTTAAATGAATGAGAAATAAACCTCTGTCGTTTTTAAATCTTTATACATCTGGGGGCTTATTTCTTACAAAAGCTACTGTCAACTAGTGTATTTCTGGGCTTCCACTTCCTCATTCAGGAGAATGAGATTAATAATTAGCATCTGGGATGTTTCTGTGAGACTGCAATCAAATGGCTTTGCACACAGGCCCGGTGTGTCAGCAAGAGTGGGCTTGACCAGTGAGCGGTTGTCCCCAGGTGGACGGCGGTGAGGTCGAGGCCCCCAGAGCCTCCCAGTAAATGCTATGCTTCTGAAGAGCAGCCTGCAAGCCTGCTTCTCCCAGAGGGAGCTGTGCAGAAAGTTGCTACCCCACACCATGCCATGGTCTGGGCACAGGGCATTGACGTGGATGGTTCACTCCTCCACGGGCTTGGGACACAGAATTCCTTCTGCACCCCGCTGTCCCACTTGCCTTCCTTGCTTCTCTATGTCCCATTGGCTTCTCCTTGCCCTGATGACTCCTGCTGTTCTCACGGTAGACCATGGGGTGCTTGGAAACTGATGGCCCCTGCACATCCATGAAGATTGTGTGCCTCAAGATTCCAGCCTCCGTCTGTCGGCCACAGAGGTGCTTCCTGGTGGGATGGGTGGGCCCTTGCTATTACTGGGGGTACGGGGCAGCCTGAATGCCTGGCACCGTTCCTTCAAAAGCAGCCTACTCTCACAAAAGCATACCTAAACCCACCAAAAAAGTCACAGAACGCCCACACGGGGTCATTGGTGAGGACCTGTGCATACCACTGCCCGCAGCCAGAGACAGGAGGCCAGGCAGGCCCTCAGGGAGGCAAAACAATCAGGAGGTGAGGAGACTGGCATCGCAGCCGTGGCTCGGGTGGTGTGCCTGAGACAGGGACACAGAGACCCCGTCTAAAAGCAATGCAAATAAATGTCCTGTTGGGGAAGACACTGTAAGCTCCGTAATTGGTGTGAGTGTAAGGGGTGAGCGGGTCTCCGAATTCAGCTCACCCTCAGCCACCAGCTCCGTAAACCAGGAATCAGAAAACCCAGCACTGGGTCACTTGAGCCCGGGAGTTCAAGGCTGCAGTGAGCCCTGTTCACCCCACTGCACTGAAGCCTGAGCCACAGAGTGAGGCACACTGTCTCAAAAAATAAAAAGAAAGAGAGAAAGAGAGAACGGAAAGAGGAGAGAGAGAGAGAGAGGAGAGAAAGAGAGAAAAAGAAAGAAAACCACTTCATTGGTGCTGAGGATAATGTGGCAGCCTTAACACACACACGGACCTGCTTTGCTTTGCTTACATATTAAAATGGACAGCCTCCACGAGTTCCTTGACCTCACGCCACGTCGTCCATATTCCTACCATCTTCCCATCACTCTTCTGAGAGATTTACTGAAAGCTGTAACTGAATTGTTCCCATCCTAAGTGGAAAGGAACCTACAAGCTCTCAGCTCTCAGCGTCATTTTGGAACGTTTCATCACCTCCATCACCAGGCGGGCGGCTCTTTTTGGCGCCTGCTCCTTTTGGAAGCCTGAGCGTTTCGGGGCGACTTGGCAACCCTGGCTGCGCAGGCCACCGAGTCAAAGCTCGGCGGGACGGGGCGGCGGATCGGGGCTGCCCGAGGGGGCTCCCGGCTCCCGCCCTCCGCGCGGCCCCCGCCAGCATCGCCCCCGCGCCTCCAGCTGCGCTCCGCGGGCTGCCCGGCCACGATGCGACTCCCCGGCCGGCCCCCAGCTCAGCCTCCCCGCCTGGCCAGGCGTCCTCCCGGCGCGAACGGGGGAGGTGCGTCCCACTGCGGGGGGGGTCTGGGGAGTCCCCGCGCGAGCCCTGCCCCGGCGCCCCGCCCCGCCCACCGGCCCGTCCTTTCCCGGCGCCTGGAAGCCGTCCTCTCCCGGGAAAGCCCTCTGTGTCACCATCCGTCAGTGCTTGTGAACTCGTTTTTGAAGACCCCGTGGAGGCTGCTCCCAGGAGCGTCTGCTCACAGGGACGCGCGGCTCCGGGAGCCACAGCTCCGCGCCTGGGGTGGCCCCGAGGGCGCCTCCGCGCGGGCGTTTCGGTGCCCACACCGGAGCCCGCCCGCTGTCAGCCTTTCCCCTCGCAGGCCCCGAAGCTGGGGACACCTCCCGCAGAAATAAGGCACAGGGCTGGGGGAGGGGAGGGATTAGAACTGCAATTCAGCCTCATATTTGAGGCTTGGCAACTGTGCCTACGGGATTTCACAAAACCCCCGAATCTTTTTCATTTCAGAGCAATTAAGCCGACCCCAGCGTCCTGGCTCCAGTAAGCCGCTCAGCTCTCCGTTTTATTGCCTGTTTCCTTCTCCCTTGCCAGCGCGAGCTCCCATCCCCGCGCCCAGCGTAAAAAGCTCACACGGCGTCGGTGCCACGGAGGGGCCCCACGAGCAAGTGCAGGGCTGGGGAGCCGGCCGGGCACATGTGGGCCCCGGGGCCGCGCACAGGCCCGGCGTTCGCTCTAATCAGAAACATGCCGCCGTAATTTAATAGTTCCCACCAAGCACAGACACCAAGTCTAGCGATTCTTCCTCCGCATTCTTAACCCTCGGAGGAGGGGGGAGGCCAAAAGAGAGGGGAAATTAATCCCTTACAGTTGCTACCCTGGGATTTTTCACTTGCAGTTTTTTTGCTCTGATGTGAGAGCTTTGGAAGCTTTCAGGGAGCTGGAATTTATATTAAAATGCCCTTCCCTGGTCCTGGCAGGGGGCGTGGGTGGGGGCGAGCCGTGGAGTCCCTCACCCCCTGGGGAGGGCCAGTCACGCTAAGAGGCCAGACCGAGCACCTACGGGGCCACCAACGCAGCAGTGCACCGACTAAAAGTGTTTGAATCCGGACTCGGCACAGCAGGGAAGCAGCTGACCAGTGGGTCTGAGGCCGCATCTCCATCTGGAGAGCGAGCGCCTCCCTCTCCCGCCACGGTCTCCGCCCGGGCGCCTCTGGGCTGTGGCTGTCATTGTGTTTCCCAGGACCACGGCCCGTGGGGGTGGGAGTCCCCTCAGCCTGTCACATTCTCACCTGCAGGTGGAGTGCCATAACTAAGAAAGCCACACGATTGGAGGCATGAGCTTTGGAAGAAATTTGTCTTTCATGTAGATGTTTTGATTCGTTTTGATTTAAATTAAGTTTTCCTTAAATTTAGGAGTAGGAACCCACCATGTCAACTTTTCTGTATCTGTTAAGACCGGCCAGTGACAGCTCTCACCCCTCTGTGGCTTGTCATCCATCTGAGGCCACTGGGGTTCAGGCTTCCTCTGCTGGGTGAGCCACAGGCCCACATGCACACACGTGTACACACACTGCATGCACACATATAGCACTCATGCATATACACGGCACATGAATACACAGAGCACACACATAGGCATGGCACACATATACACAGCACACGTGTATACACACAGCACACACATACACAGATGGCACACATATACACAGCACACACACACACAGCACACACATACACATACACACGGCACCCATGCACAGCACACATATACACAGCACACATAAACAGCACACATGTACACACACAGCACACATACACATGGCACACATACACAGCACACACATACGGCACATGTATACACAGCACACACGCACACACATACACATGGCACACATATACACAGCACATGCGTACACACACAGCACACACACATGGCACACATACACAGCACACGTGTACACACAGCACACACACACAGCACACATACACACAGCACACACACACAGCACACATACACAGCACATACATACACACAGCACATGCGTACACACACAGCACACATACACACGGCACACATGCACAGCACAGGTGCATACGCAGCACACACATACACAGATGGCACACATGTGTACACATCACATACACATGGCACACATACACAGTACACACGTACACACACAGCACACATATACACATGGCACACATATACACAGCACACACGTGCACACAGAACACACACACGGCACACATACACAGCACACACGTGCACACAACACACATACACGGCACACGTGTACACACATACACACGGCACACATGTACACAGCACACTCATACACACAGCACACACATACACACGGCACACATATACACAGCACAGGTTTATACACAGCACACACATACACACAGCACACATGCATACACAACACACACATAGAAGGCACAGGCATACACACCACATGGGTACACACACACACATACACACACAGGGCTCATCTCTCAGTGAACGTTCATCACGTGCCTCGGGCGCACACAGGATCACGCTGCACAAGACAGAGTCCCCAAACTTGGCTTCACCTTCAAAGCGCTGAAGGAATTCTGAAGAGACTCCCCTGATCTACCAAATCCAGTGTGGACTTGAGACGTTTTCTGTAAAGGCTGCCAGACTGCTCCGAGGGGTAGCTGGGACCAGAGGGCGGAGAGGATTCGTGTTTGCATTGCCTGTCGGGAAGCTCACCGTCCACAGGGTGCCGGTGGAGAGAAGCTGGCTTCTGGCACCCAGTTATGCAGCTTTGCTCTGCGACTCTGAGTGGTGGGACCTACGGAAAACGGCAGAGCTCTCAGGGTTCCCCTTCTCTTATCTGCAAAAAGAGGACGGTATTGGCATCTAGACTGTAGAGTTTTTGTGCACGTGGAATGAGTGAATATTTGAGAAGCATTTGGAACGGTAAGTGATCTAGGCTGTGAGTGTTGAATAGAAAGGAGTTACCATTGCCCTTGAGATGCGAGTTGATGGTGTAGACGGGTGGGGGTGGAGGAAGCCCGCAGCGCTGGGAGAGAGGGTCCTGAGGTGGGCTTGTGGTAGCAGGGCTGGGAAGAAATGCCATGGCAAGGGCTTGCAGGTGGAATTGATGGGGAGCTGCACAAGCTCATGGAAAGCATACAGACGAGCTCGTGTCTGAATCATCTACGGGCCCAGCCAATCAGACGAGCTCGGTTCTGAATCATCTACGGGCCCAGCTGATCAGATTCACGTCCTTCCCAACAGGCCTGAGTCTGGGAACAGGTAAGCAAATGGGGTGTGAGTGCTTGAGGTGAGATGGAGGCTTTCTCAGACCACACAGGGCCCACTCCCCCAGCAGGCTCTGAGATCCTAAATCTACATATGGCCTAACTCAAGGGCCACATGAAGGAACACGGGCAAGATGACTCTGCAGGCCCCTAGGACTAGACAGGTGACCACTGCTCCCTCCACCCACGGAGAATGGGGCCCAGAAGAAGCTAGCCAGGGGGCCGCAGTCAGGATCTGGACCACGAATGGAATTCTCAGCTCCAGACCAAGGCCCTGGCATGTAGACCAGCCTCCACCCTATTCATGATGGAGAAAAGCTCCTGATCAGATATGAAATATTTGATGTGATACATAAACGGATGTGATATTTGTTAATTTCTGTACTTAATAATAGGCACAATTTTACAAGAAGCACATGCTATTCAATACAGGGGGAGAAGCTGAGTCTGATGGCACCAGGAACTTCAGCTTGTTAGAGAGACCAGTGTTGCTCTTTGCGCTCAGGAACAGCACTTTGTAGTGAAAAGTGTCTCCAATGACAGCGTTTAGTGTCCTGTCCCAACTAAGAACAGCCTCCCAGTGAAATCCAGGAAACCAGAACAATCATGACAAGAGAATGTGCAACGCCGGACGAATCTGGATCCTACATTCTTTTCGTCTCTACTTTCTTTGGCATTGAATGTTGTGTGAGAAAATCTCTGACTCCCAGTGAGCCATCTGTCTTTTGTTTCTTCTGGGGTGTGTCACCACTCGCAGCAATCAGCCTAATCCTGAAGTCAGTAATTCTGTTACTCCAATAGGGCCCTGTTAGAGGAAAGCGAACCGGGGCCTCTGGGTCTGCTTCTCCTGGTTCCTTAGAAACTTACAATTCGACCCTCATCACTCCCACACTGGCAGATCCAAGGGCAGGTTGGCCGGGGGGGGGGGGGAGGGCCTGGCCAGGGTGCCGGCTTCCCTTAGGCCCCACAGGGATGTTGATGGCCCAGGCTGGCGTCCTGGTGTCCTGGGCTTGCAGAGCCGCCACCAGGGAAGCCACCCAGACCCACACCCATGTAGCAGGGTTGGGGGCTGGAAGGATTGTTCTATGTGGGTGGCTTAAAGTCATTCAGCCTTTAGCCTTACTCCTCTAACTCCACCCCCAGCATCCAAGAACTGCCCGGAAATGCCGTGCCTGACCAAGCTAGCCTCACTTTAAAAATGCATGTCATCTTTTTCTGTGAAGAATCCCTTTTCACAGTGATCTCAGGCTGGAGGTGACCCCCATCACAGGACCCAAAGAACCGACAGTTCCCCCAACAACTCCCATCTGCCTAGAACAGATCCAGAAAGGCAGGCACCTGAGGCAGAGCCAGGACATTCACCCTCCGGCCTCCAGGTCGTGTCCTTCTCCCTCCCTCCCTCACAGAGGCATGGCCCCTGCCCTCTCCTGTCTCCCAGCACCTTCTGCTTCCTAATTCCTCTCTAAATCAAAGCAACATATTTATCCTGGAACCCCACCCCTTTCCAGCCAGTGCAGTCATTCTCCAGGCATTTGCATCTTCAGATTTTTATCTCCAATCATTAAATGGAAGCTTCGTGTCTCGTTAAAGGAATGTCTGGTTTGAGGGGAAGATTTTTGGATAAATCCTTCTTACACCTAAAATCACTTCAAGATTTCTGCGTGCCTGGATCTGAGAGCCGACGGTGCTGGGGCGGCACTCCCCTCACCCCAGTCCCTAAGATGGAGAGGGTGTCACTAGGTCCACAGTCCCAGACGCCTCTTCTGCCTGCACCATCGACCTTGGGATGAGGCCCTGAAGGCTGCCTAGATGGTCGGGGGGAAGAATGTGGGGAATCATGGGGTACAGGCGCAGGTGGGGAGGGGTCCAGAGCAGGTTCGCTGGGGCCGGGAAGACCCAGCTGACAGAGCAGAGACGAAGGGCTGGGCCTTCTCCCCATACTGCATGTCCACGTGTGAGCCACACATTGTACCCACAAAGCTAGGTTGACACAGAGCTGAGTGCTAGAGACCTAATGAGAGAAGGGGAGACATTTGGAAGATGACTGAAGCCGCACTGATTATAGTGATCCTGGTTAACTGCGGATCGCTCAGGCCTGATTACCATGCGGCACAATAATGACTGCGTGCGTCCTGAAATGTGTGTCAGGTTAGCTCCATGTTTTTGATCACCTGCCAATGTATGACCACTCAGTCTTTATAATTAGCTTCTTCTGAGGTACTATCTACTCAAGCAGCCTGATTTGGGGCATTTGTCCTAAAATAAACGAAATGAATACAATAAAATGAAATAAAACAGGGAAAATAACCACACTGGGCCTGCTCCAAAAGCTCATATGACCAGATCGCCTCCATGCCTGCCTCCCGGAAGGAAGTCACACCTGAGATCTGGCTACCGCGCCCTTCTGCTCACTCCCTTATCTGCGGTGCCCAGATGGCACCGTGCACCATAGGTGCTTCGTACATGCATAGTGAGGGAATGGTGAGAGAATGACTGCAAGCAAAGGCAGAATCAGCGTGAGGGACGTTTTGACAGCTGCACTCTGACACCCCTGACACCCGGCGAGGCTAGAGAATAACACAGCACACGTGAGCGCCTTCCACTGGGGGACCTGAGTTGGCGTCCTGGCTCCATCACTAGTTCTTACGACTGTCCACGTCATTCACCTGGGGGAGCCTCTGCTTTCTCTCAGGAAAATGGAGATATTAATCACCTCTCAGAATTCATGAGAGGATTATGCGCTTTTAGAAAATAACTCCAGGCTGGGTGTGGCGGTTCACACCTGTTAATCCCAGCACTTTGGGAGGCCAAGGCAGGAGGATCACTTGAGGCCAGGAGTTTGAGATAAGCCTGGGCAACATAGCGAGACTTTGCCTCTCCCAAGAAAGTTGTTTAAATTAGACAACTGTAGTGGTACACACTTGTGTCCCAGACACTTGGGAGGGTGGCTTGAGCCCAGGGGTTTGTGGCTGCGTGAGCAGTGAGCACCCCACTGCAATCCAGCCTGGACACAGAGCAAGGCCCCGTCTCAAAAATTACGAATAAAAATAAAATAACGCCATAAATGCTAATGCTAAAAAAACTGCATGCTTTCCTTTTAGGCCATTTACATCCACTTGAATGGGAATTTCTTATTGCACAGTGCTAGGGTTTGAACACGTGTCCCCTCAGAAATTCATGTTGAAACTTATCCCCCACGACGGTAGTATTAGGAGGTAGGGGCTTTGGGGAAGCGATGCAGTCGTGAGGGCTGCACTGTCATGAATGGGACTGGTACCCTTATAAAAGAGGCTTCGGAGAGAGGTGGCCTCCTGCTCTTCCATGCCCTCCACGCTGCGAGGACACAGTGGCAAGGTGCCATCCGGGGAGCAGAGCGTGGCTCTCAGCAGACCCCACAGCACGCACTTCACTGTGGACTTCGCAGCCTCTAGCACTAGGCTGTGAAATACATTTCCGTTCCTTCTATGCTACCCAGTCTTGGGCACTTTGTAATAGCCGCACAAAGGGACTAAGACATGGGGTCTGCGGTGAGCATCTTAGACCTCTCCTTCTAAGGACCCACACTAGTAATGGATGGAACTGACAATCAGGACTTGCATTTCAAAGACAATTACTCGTATTTTCAGAATTTTGCCTTTCAACTCACCAAACTCCAATGAAGAGAAGAAAGGAGGCTGAGGTGGGTGGATCATGAGGTCAAGAGATCGAGACCATCCTGGTCAACATGGAGAAACCCCGTCTCTACTAAAAATACAAAAAATTAGCTGGGCATGGTGGTGTGTGCCTGTAATCCCAGCTACTCAGGAGGCTGAGGCAGGAGAATTGCCTGAACCCAGGAGGCGGAGGTTGTGGTGAGCCAAGATCGCGCCATTGCACTCCAGCCTAGGTAACAAAAGTGAAACTCCATCTCAGAAAAAAAAAGAAGAATAGGGGCATTCATGGTTTCAGGCTGCTTCCTGCTTTCATTGGAGCAAAGTGAGTGACACCCTGAAGGCAGCCCCCACCGTGCCCATCCTTCTGACGCAGCCCCACATCTGGGCACAGCAGGGTGCCCTGGGAGAATGGGCTCTGGCCCCAGCCAGCCCAGCCCTCACTCTGTGATGGGAGGCTGAGCCCAAGACTTCATCTCTCTGGGCCCGGTTTCCTTTTCTGCAACTTTTATAAAATACAGTTTACCTCCAAGATGAGTGCTGGGACTCAATTGTGTGCCCAAAAATTCATATATTGAAGCCCTAACCCCCCTACAGCTGTATCTGGAGACAGGGCTTTTAGGAGGTAAGGAAGGTTACATGATGTCATCAGAGCGGGGTGCCGATAGGGAGAGACCAGTGGCCTCATACCAAGAGAGACCCAGCTCGCTTGCTGTCTGCCATAGGAGGACCCAGCAAGAAGGTGGCCATGAGCCAGGAAGGGGCCCCTGCCAGACAGCACATCTGCCGGCATCTGGATCTTGGTCGGACTTCTGAGTCTCCAGAACACCGAGAAATAAATGTCTGTTGTGTAAGTCACGTAGCTCATGGGATTTTGTTATGGCAGCCTGAGCTCACTATGCAGGGTGAGACGGTGAAGAGTAAATGAGCACTTCAGGCAAAGCTCCACCTCAAAGGAGGCGCTCATAAAAGTCAGCTCTCTTTCCCAAGCACAGTACTCGGAGTGGGAGTCAGCTTGCCCTTGATAAATTAGGATAATGCCTCAGAATCATTGTTTCTGAATAAGAAATCTCCACACACGGTCTTCTGAAAGAAACCATAGAAGGTGCTGAAAATACTGATGTTTGCACACCTCTCAGAGCGCAATCCTTCTTTTTCCGTTAGATCTCATTCCACCTTTCTGCTCTTTGATACTTTACTGTACTAAATGCTAGAGAAAGAAGCTGCGACTCTCCTGAGTCAAGAATCTGTTTCAATTAAACGAAAGCTGCATCCTTTGAAACGGGTCCCCTGGAGGACGCACAGCTACCATCCTCCTCGTGAGCATGTGCTCCATCCAGTAGCCCTCTGGTGAAGTTATTGCTGAAACAGCTTTTCGCGCCTCCAGGGGCTGGCTGGAAGCAACAGGATGAGCCAACCAGAGAGCTCTCTTGTCTGTCCTCTGCCAGCTCAGGTGCCCCAGCCCCTCTGTGCCCCTCTTCCCCTTCCCTCTGCCCCGTGGTCTTCCGTAAGGATTGGGATGAACTAACATCATTAGGAATTAAATCACTGATCCTCTCCAAGGAGTGTAGCATGTCTCTGTGGGAAGATTCCCTCTGGGCAATACACCCTTAAGAACAACAAAGGACCCTCCATTTACACATGTCAATAATCAGTCCCCCAGGGAGGTAGCTGTATCTCAGGGTGAGATGGAGCATCACCAGCAGCCACCTGCATGAGGACTCCCAGGCCTCCCTGCCGTGCCCACCACCCTCTCCCCATCTAAACCATAGAGAGCCCCTCAGCATTCTGAAGAGGGGGTAACAAAGGGGTTTAGTAGACAGCTTTTAAATCCCTGTCCCGCAGATGGGGCTCTGCCCCGTTTCTGAAAATAAAGAATGACATGGAAGAGCTGGCTGCATCCTGGGAGAGCAGCAGCATGGGGGTAAGAGGCAACCTCCTCTTTTCTGGGACCAAGCTCTGCTTTGGTCCCATGAGGCAAGCAGTGCCTCAGCAAGGCAAAGGAAGACACCTTCACTTTACTGAATCGTTTGCGCCGAGCTTCAGATCAGCCTTGTGGGCCAAGTCCCAGTTGCTTTGAGAATCCTGATGCAAGAGCTGTGTCACTAGCCTGCCCAGTCCCAGACGCTCTGCCACTGCAAGATGAACCACCAAGAGCAGAGGTTCTGTTTTAATCATACAGTTACCTTGGAGGCAGAGACCCCTTTGTCCTGGCCCTTGGTCCTGGATCCTTTCTCCGCCATGGAGGCCTCAGTGGCGTGAGACACCAGACAGGTCCGTTTGATTTGGGCAGGAAGGCACAGGAAGTGTCCAGTACCCTACCTGGCCCACCCTCTGGGGTATCAGACACAGTGGCAGTACCTTAGAGGGGTGCCGGTGACAGGACACAAGGAAGAGGCAGGGAGCTCAGGAATGGGGAAGTATTTGGAGAGAGCCAGTCATAGCAAACATGTTCCACCAGAGAATGCCCCAGCCGGCCGTGCGGTGCACAGTGTCTATTCACGGGCAAGGAAGCAAACAGCTGACTACACAGCTTTAACTTGCAAAGAAGTGGATTTCTTTATCACTGATGTATTAACAAATGCCACCACAAAGATATTTAAAACAAGAGTTGCCGTGTTTTCAGAAACCCAAGCCAGGCTAATGCCTCTGGAAATAACAGAAAGAAACATCATTTAATGAATGGTATTAACTACTACACAGGGTGCAGGGATTGTCATTCCGAAAGCAAATATTTGCTTATCAAGAAAAGAGTGGGATTGGTTGAACCAGTTTTTCGGGCCAGTGAAGAAAAGTAAAAATCTGATTTTTTCCCCTTTTCTGGTTCATTAAAATGAAATCGTGCAGAAAACGACGTTTCCGTTTGTATGCCTGTTTTAAAAGGTGGGGGAGCTCTAGGTGAACAGTTATCCAAATATCATGCCCACTGCAGCCATTCAGTGCGTGTGGCATAGAAGCTGAAGTTTCCTTACAGGGTCTCCTAAGGTCTTCGCGGGCCACGGCATGCTAAGGCCGCCCACGGCTGCTCGTGAGAGCGGATGGTGCACAACCTCTCACAACCCCTCATTCTGTGAGGTCGCGTCGGCAGCTTGAGATCAGCCATGGTGTGAGTATTTCTACCACAGAAGCCTGTAAACCCTAGAAACCAGGGCTTCTGTCCCCCAGAGACCTCACAGTTAAACATTCATCAGCATAGCACTGGAAAAATTGTTGCAGAGCAGAAATAGGCAGACGAAGGCTTCTGCCTGTTGGAGCATGGCCCGAGCTAGGAATGGATTTGGTGTTTTCAGTGGTTGGTAGAGACACCCTCGACCACCATCATCAAACACTGAATGTTTTTGGAAATTTGCTTTTGCTGCAGATTTGATCATGTTTCTTGACAAATTCAACCTAAAATGACAAGACAAAGCAGCACTTACATATAACACAATGTGATAAACTCGTTTTGTCAACAAGTAATATTGTTCACAAGTAAAGGTCAATATATTTTATACACTTCTCGTGTTGTTAAAATTTAACATAAGAAATTAGCTCTCCATTCCCACACAAATACGCAGTGGATATAGATATTTTTTAGCTCAAACTATAGCTGTCACGGCAATTCTTGCTGTGACATTGCAAGTGTGAAAGATTGATCTATATTTCTATATTTCAAAATCCATTTAAGCTTTTGGGATCTGAAAGAAGATGGTACATAGCACTTTTCCCTACTGATCTCCTAAATGCAGCTAAAGAATCCTGGAAATTATAACACAGACAGTGATTTTTTTAAAAAAAGAAGAAGAAGAAGAACTCTCAACTCTGAAAAGGAGGAGCTGAACTAACTAGGGATTTTAAGACTCAAGAAAAAAGCAGGAGGTTCCCTAGGTTTTCTAAGGGGTCAGACAGGACAGGCCTGCAACTCAGAACCCCTAACAGGAGTAGATTAAAAAGCTTTAATAGCCTGCCCTCGCGAGTTAAAAAACCTGGGAAAGGGGAAGCCCAAGAGAATCCTGATGGGAAGCCCCTAATTCTGCTCTGGAACCAGGGAACCAGGAGGCCACTTCACTTGCAAAACCAGCATCAATAGCACCCTGCATTGCCCTGCCCTCTGCTCGGGTACTTAAGGAGGCCAAGGCCCAGCAGCTCCTGAGCTTCTGTCCCCGAGTAACAGAAGATGAGTCAGCAATACAAGGCAACCCAGAGAGGCACCTTTCATCTCTCCAGGGCAGCACCAACAGAGATGGAAGGGGGCCCCCGGAAGTGCCATAAGAATGAGTCATACCAGAAGAACGTTGAAAGCATTTTGAAAACTAAACCCATGTGAAATGAGAGCCAATAGCAGACCACAATGTACATACCAAACTTAAACAGGGGGCTGCCTGCTAAAACAGAAGATTTCAATCAGATGAGAGCCTACTAACATAATAAACAAAATGTGCAGAATGCCATCAAAACCACATATCATACCAAAAACCAGTAGAACACAACTTCAATGAGAAAAGACAATTAACTAATGAAATACAGAGACGAATTAGAAGTTGGAATTATTAGACAAGGATTTTAAACCAGCCATCATGAAAATGTTTTAACAATTAATTATAAATCATCTCAAAACAAATACAAAAACTTCAGCCAAAAAAAAATAAGTTATAAAAAAGAACCAAATAAAAATTACAAATTGAAAAATATAATGACCAAAGTGTTTTTAAAGTACTCAATGAATTTAATGGTAGACTAGTGATGACAGATGATACACTCAGTGAACTTGAAGATAAACCAATAGAATTTATTCAGTTTGAACAACAGAGAGAAAACATTTAAAACCAAAGATCTACCATTCATACTATGGAAGTCCCCAAGGATAGGACTAAGGAGAATGAGACCAAAAACCTCCCAAATTTAATAAAATGCATAAGTCTAAAGATTTTAAAATCTCAGAAAAACCTAAATATGATAAACCAAATCTACATAAAAACACATCATAATCAATTTCTAAAAATTAAGGAGTTAAAAACAATCAAAGAGAAATGACACACAACTTATAAAAGAACAGCAATTCATATAACAGCAGATTTCTCATCTGAAACTATGGAGACCAGGAAGAATTAATACAATAATCTTCACATGCTCAAAGAGAAGAGCTGTCAACTGTGAATTCTATATGTGGACAAACTATCCTTGATGAATGAAGAGGAAATTTTCACACAGAGAAAAACTAAGAAAATTTGTTACTGGCTAAATGAAACGCCCCAAACAGAAAGAAACTGATAGCAAAAGAGGGCTGAAATTTTTAGAAAAGAAAAAGAACAATGGAAAGGGAAAAAATAGAAGTAAAGATAATAGACTATCATTTAATGAGCTACTTTAATAATACTTCATGGTTGAAGTAAAACTTATAACACCATCTGATGTGGTGTTCTTTGTATGTACAGAGAATACTTAAGACAATTTATTTTTTTAAAACTAGGGAGTGTAAAAGAACCTACGTGGAAGTAATATCTATACATTATTCAAAGTGATCAAATGTCAACACCAGTAAGCTGTGGAAAGTTATGTATGTATGTGGTAATATAGAATAACAAGAAAAAAAGCTATACAAAGAAATATACTCAAATATATTATGAAGAAATAAAAATGGAATTCTACCAGAAGTTCAAATACCACACAGAAAAGCAAGAAATAAAAGAAAATGAGAAAAGAAAGAGAACAAATGTAAAAGTAATAACAGAAAGTCAGACCTAAGCCCTACCATATCAATGATTACATTAAATGTAAATGCCCTAAATACACCAATAAAAGCACACAGGTTGGCACAGTGGATTTAAAAAAGACACAACCCAAATATATGCTGTCTACATATAAACTCACTTAATGCAAACAACATAGGTAGGTTTACAGTAAAAAGGTGAAAAAGATATATCATATAGACATACATTTTTAAAAAGCAAAAGTGGATATATTAAAGTAGATACCAGAGAAAAGAATGTTCAAAAGATGAATGTTACATCAATCCACCAAGGATATATAGCAATTCTAAATCTACATGAGTCAAATGCCAGAGCTTCAACTATAGAGCTGAAAGGTGAAATAAATGAATTCCAGTTGAAGGCCTAAACATCCCACTTTCAGGAACTCAACATCACCAGCAACTGAAAAAATTTAATTGACATTTATAAAGAGCATCATCCAGGAACAGCAAAATGTACATTCTCTTTTTTTTTTTTTGAGACAGTGTCTCACACTGTCGCCCAGGCTGGATTACAGTGTCATGATCTCAAGCAGTTCACCACACTGGCTAATTTTTGTATTTTTAGCAGAAATGGTTTCACCATGTTGGGCAAGCTGGTCTTGAACTCCTGACCTCAAGTGATCTGCCCACCTCGGCCTCCCAAAGTGCTGGGATTACAGGTGTGAGTCACTACACCTGGCCAAAATGCACATTCTTTTAAAGTGCCCATATAATGTTATTGAGAATGCTGGGTCATGAAACAAATGCTACCAAATGTAAAATAATTTCATCATACAGAGTGCATTCTATTACCATGATAAAATAAGACTAGAAACAAACATGAGAAAGATAAAAGAAAATTTCCAAACACTTGGAAATTAAATAACACGCTTTTATATAATTGATGAATCAAAGGAGTCCATAAGAAACTTTTAAAAACAATTACAACTGAATGAAAATTAAAGACAACATATCAAAATGTTGAGGATTCAGCTAAAGTAGTATTGAGAGGGAAATTTATAGCACCAAGTCCTTCTAATGAAATGGAGAGATTTCTCAAATCAAAAATCTAAGTTTTAACCTCATGAAACAGGAAAAAGCAAAGCAAAATAAATCAAAAGAAAGCAAAAGTAAAGAAAAAAAGATAAAACAGAAGTCAATGAAATTGAAAGCAGAAAAGCAATGGAGGAAATTAGTGGAGAAAAAAATGGTTCTTTGGGGAAAAATTAGTGAAAATTACAAACTTCTAAGCAATTTGACAAAGATAAAAAGAGAAAACACAAAACAGCAATATCAGGAATAAAACAAATGAAATTACAAGTGATTCTGCAGTATAACAAGGTAATACTTCTAACTTTATACTTATAAATTAAATTTAGAAGAAATCATCAATTCCTAAGAAACTCAAACTACCAAAACCCACCCAAGATGAAACAGATAGCTTAAGTAGTCCTATAATTATTTAATTGAATGTGTATTTTAAACATTTTCCAAAAAGGCATCTCTGGTCCCAGATTATTAAGAAAACTTAACAACAATTTTAAACAAACTCTTCCAGAAAACAGAAGAGAAGAAAAACACTTCTGAAATCATGCTATGAACAACTTTACACACATAAATTTAACAACAGAGATGGAATGCACAATTTTTTAAACAGTGCAAACTACTGCATGCAGTTCACCCAGTAAGAAATAGTAATTTTGATTTTATTTTATTTTATTTTTTTGAGACTGAGTTTCGCTCTTGTTACCCAGACTGGAGTGCAATGGCGCAATCTCAGCTCACTGCAACCTCTGCCTCCTGGGTTCAGGCAATTCTCCTGCCTCAGCCTCCTGAGTAGCTGGGATTACAGGCACGTGCCACCGTGCCCAGCTAATTTTTTGCATTTTTAGTAGAGACAGGGTTTCACCATGTTGATCAGGATGGTCCTGAACTCCTGACCTTGTGATCCACCCACCATGGCCTTCCAAAGTGCTGGGATTACAGGCATGAGCCACCGCATCCTGCCAAGAAATAGATTATTTTATTATCACTACATTTAGGAACATGAATTTGTAATTTTTGAAACTTTCAAAAAATAGATATTTCTCAGTAGACAGTTTCCCTGAAGAATTATATCAAATGTTTGAAGAACGCCAGTATGCATAATCCCCTCCAGAAAGTAAGAGGGAGTACTTCCCAACTCACTTATAACAATACTAGTCTGCTGATACTAAAACCAGACATAATACAAAAAAGAAAACCATTGACAAATATCACTCATGAATATAGATGGAAACATTCTTAGTCAGATATTAGTAAATAAATATAAAATATGTGCACAATAGCCAAGTGGGGTTTATTCCAGGAATGCAAGAGTGGTTCATTATTCAAAAACCAATCTATGTAATCTACCATATTAATAGGAAAAAAACATTATATGCCTATATCAGTTGAGGAAGAATGACAAAACTCAACACTAATTCATAATTTTTTAAACTTAGTACTTTAGGAAAAGAAGGGAAATTCCTCAACCTCATAAAGAGCATCTACAAAAATACTATGTGTAACATTATTTTTAATAGTGGAATCTGAATGTTTTCCCTCTAAGATCAGGAACAATGCAAGAATGTCTCAGCACCCTTCTTTAGCATAGTTCTAGAGTACCAGCAGGTGCAATCAGGCAAGCCAAAGACAGTTTTACTGTCTCTACTTGCAGATGACATGATTGTCTATGTAGATATCTTTTTTTTTTTCAAAAAGTACCTTATCACACATAGCTAAAGAGACCAACTGACACATTCACCATATCAGTGGGAAATCTTCTTTTTTTCTTTAGAAAGAAAAAAAAGGAGTGAAGGAGAGGAAGAAAGAGGAAGAAAAAGAGGGAGAGAGAACAGGAATGTAGCTTTATTCTAAAAATGGGTATTAATAATGGCCAATCAATATTTTGTGTATTTAAGGTGGAGAATGTATATTTTGTGTATTTAAAGTGGAGAGCTCTATAAATATTTATTGAGTTTACTTGTTCCAGATCTGAGTTCAAGTCCTGGATATCCTTATTAATTTTCTGTATCATTGAGTCTAAATCTCTTTATGAGTCTTATGCATCTGGGTGTTAGGATTGTTAGCTCTTATTGTTGCATTGATCCTTTTACCACTATATCTTTGTTGCTTTGAAATCTATTTTATCAGAGGTGAGAATTGCAACGCCTGCTTTTTATTTATTTATTTATTTTTGCTCTCCATTTGGTTGGTAAATCTTTCTCCATCCCTTTGTTTTAAGTCTTGATGTATCTTTGGATGTGAAATGGGCCTGGATGTAGCATATCGTTAGGTTTTGGCTGTATCTTTTGATTGGGGGATTTAGTCAACTTAAATTTAGGGTTACTGCCATTTGATGTTAACTGGCTATTTTACCCATTTGTTGATGTAAATTCTTCTTTATGTTGATGCCCTTTACTTTTTGGTATATTTTTAGAAAGGCTAATACTGGTTTTTCCTTTCTATGTATAATGCTTCTTTCAGAAGCTCTTGTAAAGCCAGCCTGGTGGTAATAAAATCTCTGAGTACTTGCTTGTTCATAAAAGATTTTATTTTTCCTTCAATTGTGAAGCTTAGTTTGGCAGGATATGAAATTCTGGGCTGAAAGTTCTGTTCTTTAAGGATGTTGAATATCAGCCCCAACTCTCTTCTGGCTTGTAGGATTTCTGCTGAGAGATCTGCTGTAAGTCTAATAGGCTTCCCTTTGTGGGTAACCTGACCTTTCTCTCTGGCTGCCCTTAGTATTTTTCTCCTCCGTTTCAACCCTGGTGAATCTAACGATTATGTGCCTTGGGGTTGCTCTTCTTGAGGAGTATCTTTGTGGTGTTCTCTGTATTACCTGGGGTTGAATATTGTCCTGCTTTGCTATATTGGGAAAGTTTTCCTGAATAATATCCTGAAGAGTATTTTCCAGCTTGGATTCATTCTCTTCATCACATTCAGGTACACCTATCAAACATAAATTAGGTCTTTTCACATAGTCCCATATTTCTTGGAGACTTTGCTCATTCCTTTTTATCCTTTTTTCTCTATTCTTGTCTTCTCGTTTTATTTCATTAAGTAGGTCTTCGACCTCTGATATCCTTTCTTCTGCTTGATCAATTTGGCTATTCAAACTTGTGCATATTTCGCTAAGTTTTTGTGTTGTGTTTTTCAACTCCATTAGTTCATTTATATTCCTCTCTATATTGTCTATTCTTGTTAGCATTTCGTCAAACCTTTTTTCAAAGTTCTTAGTTTCTTTACTTTGGGTTAGAACAAGTTCTTTAAACTCCCAGAAGTTTCTTATCATCCACCTTCTGAAGCCCACTTCTGTTAATGGCACACAGTCCTTTTCCATCAGGGCTTGTTCTGTTGCTGATGAGGAACCGTAATCCCCTGTAGAGGGAGAGGGGTTCTGATTTTGGGTATTCTCAGCCTTTTTAGGATGGTTTCTTCCCTTTGTTATAAATTTATCCAAGAGCTGCTGTGCCAAGATGCCGGCAAAACCGCTGTGCCGGCCACAAGAGTCACGCTGGCGACCCGTGGGGCTCCTCCACTGGGAATCTTCCGGTCTGTGAGTGACGGAAATTCGTCTGAAAGTGTGGTGTCCTCTCATTCTCTGCGCTTTCACTGGGAGCTACAATCCCGAGCTGTTAGCGATCAGCCATCTTGGATCTCATCCGTAGATATCTTAACAAATCTATTTTTTAAAACTCATAGGGAAAAAACAAACAAAATAAATAAATAAAACCTCATAGAACCAATAAATGAGCTCAGTAAGATTGCAGGATACAAAAACAACACACAAAAATCAATTGCACTTCTATCTACTGTAAACAAATGGAAACCAAAATTAAAGGTTCACTACCAATTATAATCTCATCAAAGAAAATTAAACACTTGCCTATAACTTTAACAAAATATGTATAAGCCATTTGATAAAAATTATAAAATGCTAATAAAAAATCAAAGTTATAAATTTTTTGGATAGACATACCATGTACATGGATTAGAAGACAACACAGCAAACATATCAATTCTCCCTGAATTTATAGACAGGTCTAATGAAATTCCTATCAAAACCTTGAAAAGTTTTGTTGTAAACACAGAAAAATTTACATAGACAAAGAGAGGTCCAAGAAAAGCCAAATAAATTTTGAAAAAGTAGAATAAAGTGGGAGAAATTACTAGGCTTACTGTGTAGCTAAAGTAATTGAAACTACATGATATTGATGGAGGGATAGATAGATCAGCAGAGCAGAATAAAAAACCCAGAAGGAGGTTTACATACATATATGCCAGTTAATTTCTGACAAAGGACCAAAATAGTTCAACAGAGGAGGTAAACCCTTTTTGAAAATAGTGCTGAAGCAATTAGACATTCATAGGCAAACAAAACGTAAACCTCAACCTAAGCAGAATACCTTATACAAAAATCAACTCAAAATGGATTATAGACTTAAATGTAAACTGTAAAACCATAAAACTTCTAGGAGAAAGTCTTTGGGACCAGGCACTAGGCAAAGATATCTTAGACTGAAATACAGTGTAATCCATAAAAGAAAAATATAATAAACTGGACCTCCATTAGAGAAATGCAAATCAAAACCACATTGGGATACCATCTCATGCCAGTTAAAATGGCAATCATTAAAAAATCTGAAGACAACAGATGCTGGAGAGGATGTGGAGAAATAGGAACACTCTTACACAATTGGTGGGAATGTAAATTAGTTCAACCATTGTGGAAGACAGTGTGGCAATTTCTCAAGGATCTAGAAATAGAAATTCCATTTGACCCAGCAATCCCATTACTGGGTATATACCCAAAGGATTATAAATCGTTCTACTATAAAGACACATGTACACTTATGTTCATTGCAGCCCTGTTTACAATAGCAAAGACCTGGAACCAATCCAAATGCCCATCAATGATAGACTGGACAAAGAAAATATGGCACATATACACCATGGAATATATGCAGTCATAAAAAACAATGAGTTTGCGTCCTTTTTAGGCATTTGGATGAATCTGGAAACCATCATTCTCAGCAAACTGACACAAGAACAGAAAACCAAACACGACATGTTCTCATGTTGAACAATGAGAATATGTGGACTCAGGGAGAGGAGCATCACACACTGGGGGCAGTTTGTGGGGGGGTACTAGAGGAGGGACAGTAGGGGGTGGGAAAGGTGGGGAGGGATAACATGGGGAGAAATACTGGATATAGTATGCACTTATGCAACAACCCTGCATGACCTGCACATGTACCGAGAACCTAAAGGAAATAAAATTTAATAAATAAATAAATAAATTGGACCTCAGCAAAATTTGAAATTTTGCTCTGCAAAAGACCCTGTTAAGAAGGATGTAAAGACAAGCTACAGGATAGGGTAAAATCTTTACATACCATATATCCCACAAAGGACATGTAGCTAGGATTTCTAAAGAACTCTCAAATCTCAACTTTAAAAAAAAATAAAATATCTAAATTAGTAAAGGAGCAAAAGACACTAAGAGCTATCTCACCGAAGAGGATATAGAGATGACAAAGAAGACAGGACTTGAGAAGATTTTCATCATCATTACCCGCTAAGGAAATCCACATGAAAGCCACAAGGAGGTATCACTGCACATCTATCAGAATGACTAAAATTAGAATAATGCAATATCAAATGCGTGAGGAAAATATGAAGAAACTGGAATGTTGTGGGAATCTAAGATGATATGGCCACTCTGGGAAATACTTTGGCAATTTCTTTTAAACCTGAAAGTGAACTTACCATAGGACCGCAAATTGTATTCTTGGGCATTTGAGAACAATGAAAACTTATTTTCTCACAGAAACTTGAGCAGGAATATTCATAGCAACTTTATTCATGAAAGTACAAAACTTAGAACTCCCAAATATCCTTCCATGGGTGAATAGTTCAATAAGGTATGGGACAGCCAGAGGGTGGGATACTACTACCGAAGAATTTAAAAAACTATTGATCCACATGACAGTTTTTATGAACCTAAAGAAAGTCAATCTCAAAAGCATAAATACCGCATGATTCCATTTAATAACATTTGTGAAATACATAATTGTAGAGATGGAGAATAGGTTAGTGGCTGCTAAGGGTTATTGATAGAGATGGAAGCATAGGTGTGGCTATAAACAGGTAGCATGAGAGAAACTTGTAAGTGATGATACATTTAGGTAACTTGATTGTAGTTATGGTTATAAGTTACACGTGATTAAAATGCATAGAACTACACACATATCCACACATACAAATGCACATATAACTAGTGAAACCTCAGTAAGCTCCATGGATGGAACCAACATCAATTTCCTGGCTGGTATTGTACTATATTTATGCAATGTATATAATATAATAATATATATAATATAATAACATGGGCGAAGCTGGGTGAAGGGTGCACTGGATCTCCCTGTACATCTCCACGCAACTTCCTGCGAACCTATAATTATTTCATAATAGAAAGCTATTTTTTAAAAAAAGACATATAAAGTAATGGGATGGATCATTTCCACACTCAGATGTGCAAAGAAAAGATTGCTGCATTTTTTTTGTAACTGATTTGATCTTGCTCTCAAGTCATACACTAAGGAATGCCCAGAGAGAGAAACATTAAATTTTCCAAATGAAATACTTAGATTTTTTTCTGGCCTATAAGAATAGTCATACAAAGTCCATAGTTTTTAGAGATGAATACTGAATTATGTAGAAATTAAAGTGATGTGATATCTGAGATTTGCTCCAAAATGTTTTTTTGTTTGTTTGTTTGTTTTGAGATGGAGTCTCCCTCTGTCACCCAGGCTGGAGTGCAGTAGCACAATTTCAGCTCACTGCAACCTCCGCCTCCCAGGTTCAAGCAATTCTCCTGCCTCAGCCTCCCAAGTAGCTGAGACTACAGGCACCCGCCACCATACCCAGCTAATTTTTGTATTTTTAGTAGAGAGGGGTTTCACTGTGTTGGTCAGGCTGGTTTCAAACTCTTGACCTCAAGTGATCCTCCCACCTCAACTTCCCAAAGTGCTGGAATTACAGGTATAAGTCACTTCATCCAGCCTCCCAAATGTTTTTAAAAGAAACAGAAGAAATGACAGGTGAAGCAAACATGACAAAAATCTAGCTAATTCTAGAATGTAGATACATGTGGATTGTTAGATTATGATCTTAATTTTTCTGTGTGATGCTAGAAAACATTCATTCAATAATTTTCTTTTTGAAAAATAAATTAAACTGTACAGTTGAGAAGCCTCCACTTAACCTTCAGTAGGAAGTATTAAATCTGGAGTATCGTGACATACGAAAAGCACCTATCAAGAGTAGAATCTCATCACAGTCTAGATGTGCCTTCCAAGTGATGATATCCTCAGTTAAAATCACATGCTCCATACTGCTATAAATAATTTCCTGAGACTGAAAAAAAAAACAGCAACTGCTTGTATGAAACAGCATTTTCAAAGATGAAGTATGTAAGATCTCCTTCCAGATCAGCGTTAGGAGATGAACATTTGTCTTCAATTTTGATGACAGAGAACACAAACTTTGAGCTCTAAGTGAGATATTATTTCTGCCATAAGGAATTCCATTCTTCTCATTAGAAGGCCTGTATTACAAAACACTGTACACAATTATTATGTTTTGAATTTTGTCAACAAAAAATTTGTAGGGATTTGTTTTCTCTCTTGTTATCCAAGTACTTACATAATGTCTTCAATATTGCCTCTTGCCTCACAAACCTAAGGTATCTGCCACCTGACCTTTACAGAACAGTTTGCGGACCCTGTAGCGAGGGTGGCTGCATGTGTGATGATGCTGCCACTCTGGACACCTCTCCACCTGTAGAGAGGCCCTATGTCCAAAGCAAATCAAAACAGAACTTTAGCGACAAACTGCTCAGCCCTGTCTCCATCCTCTGCCACGCTCAATACAGCATGAGGAGTGGAACACCCTGCTAAGTTCTCTCCTCTCCTGCACACACCACATAGGTGGCCTCCCAGATAAAGAGACCTGAAGTGACACAGGACTTTAGAAGTGTGAAGAAGACCAGGAAGAGGTGCTCACTGCACGTGTAGGAGCGGATGGCCCTGCGCGGAGTCAGCCCTGCAGACTTACCCGCCATGGCCCCACCCAATCCCCGCCATGGCCCCACCCAATCCCCGCCATGGCCCCACCCAATCCCATTCATTCTTCTCAGACCATCACAGCCCCCTCTGAGTGGTCTCCCTGTTTTCAGCCTTAGACCTCAGGCCCTGTTAGGAACTGCATGTTATATCCCCCAGAATTGACATGTTGAAGTCCTAACCCCCAGTGTGGCTGCATTTGGAGGTGGGGCCACTGAGGAAGTAGTTAAGGTCAAATGAGGTCATCAGAGTGGGGTCCTAACCTGATAGGAGCAGTATCCTTAGAAGAAAAGATGCCTGCGGGATGGCCTCCTCTCTGCTCTCTGTACTGAGGAAAGGTCATGTGACATATCGTGAGAAAGGACCCAAAGGGCGTTCTCACCGGAAACCAGCCTTGTCTGGACATCATCCGGGCTCTAGAGCTGTGAGAAAACGCATGTCTGCCGTTAAGCACCCAGGCTGTGGCATTTTGTTCTGCAGCCTGAGGCCCCTTGCATTCACGGAGCCCCACTGCTGTAACAGTTACCTAGAATATTTCCAGGCCCAACACTTTCATATGCAAAAGGTTGCTATTGTTCCTCATGCTTTGACAAATAGACTCTTAAATTCCTTAGCCTGAAAGCCAAACTCTCTATTTCCAGCAAAACCCTCTCTCAGCCATGTTTCCTGCCCACCCTCCTGCCAAATGGACAGCTCTTCACTCCCAGACTGTGTCACGTCTCTCCCCATTGCTCCCACACAACCTACCTTCTTTCTGTAGTGCAGATCCTCAAGGGCAAGCTCAAATCCAATGCGTACTCCATGAAATGTTCCTTGCTCCCATCCTGAAAATGCCATCCCTCTGCCCCTGCAGTGTCGTGCGTGTGTGTTCTTTCTCTTCCCTCTGCCCCTGCAGTGTCGTGCATGTGTGTTCTTTCTCTTTCCTCTGCCCCTGCAGTGTCGTGCATCTGTGTTCTTTCTCTTTCCTCTGCCCCTGCAGTGTCGTGCATGTGTGTTCTTTCTCTTTCCTCTGCCCCTGCAGTGTCGTGCATCTGTGTTCTTTCTCTTTCCTCTGCCCCTGCAGTGTCGTGCATGTGTGTTCTTTCTCTTTCCTCTGCCCCTGCAGTGTCGTGCATCTGTGTTCTTTCTCTTTCCTCTGCCCCTGCAGTGTCGTGCATGTGTGTTCTTTCTCTTTCCTCTGCCCCTGCAGTGTCGTGCATGTGTGTTCTTTCTCTTTCCTCTGCCCCTGCAGTGTCGTGCATGTGTGTTCTTTCTCTTTCCTCTGCCCCTGCAGTGTCGTGCATGTGTGTTCTTTCTCTTTCCTCTGCCCCTGCAGTGTCGTGCATCTGTGTTCTTTCTCTTTCCTCTGCCCCTGCAGTGTCGTGCATGTGTGTTCTTTCTCTTTCCTCTGCCCCTGCAGTGTCGTGCATGTGTGTTCTTTCTCTTTCCTCTGCCCCTGCAGTGTCATGCATGTGTGTTCTTTCTCTTCCCTCTGCCCCTGCAGTGTCATGCATGTGTGTTCTTTCTCTTCCCTCTGCCCCTGCAGTGTCGTGCATCTGTGTTCTTTCTCTTTCCTCTGCCCCTGCAGTGTCGTGCATGTGTGTTCTTTCTCTTCCCTCTGCCCCTGCAGTGTCGTGCATGTGTGTTCTTTCTCTTTCCTCTGCCCCTGCAGTGTCGTGCATGTGTGTTCTTTCTCTTCCCTCTGCCCCTGCAGTGTCGTGCATGTGTGTTCTTTCTCTTCCCTCTGCCCCTGCAGTGTCGTGCATCTGTGTTCTTTCTCTTTCCTCTGCCCCTGCAGTGTCGTGCATGTGTGTTCTTTCTCTTTCCTCTGCCCCTGCAGTGTCGTGCATGTGTGTTCTTTCTCTTCCCTCTGCCCCTGCAGTGTCGTGCATCTGTGTTCTTTCTCTTTCCTCTGCCCCTGCAGTGTCATGCATGTGTGTTCTTTCTCTTCCCTCTGCCCCTGCAGTGTCATGCATGTGTGTTCTTTCTCTTCCCTCTGCCCCTGCAGTGTCGTGCATCTGTGTTCTTTCTCTTTCCTCTGCCCCTGCAGTGTCGTGCATGTGTGTTCTTTCTCTTCCCTCTGCCCCTGCAGTGTCGTGCATGTGTGTTCTTTCTCTTCCCTCTGCCCCTGCAGTGTCGTGCATGTGTGTTCTTTCTCTTTCCTCTGCCCCTGCAGTGTCGTGCATCTGTGTTCTTTCTCTTTCCTCTGCCCCTGCAGTGTCGTGCGTGTGTGTTCTTTCTCTTTCCTCTGCCCCTGCAGTGTCGTGCGTGTGTGTTCTTTCTCTTTCCTCTGCCCCTGCAGTGTCGTGCATGTGTGTTCTTTCTCTTTCCTCTGACCCTGCAGTGTCGTGCATGTGTGTTCTTTCTCTTTCCTCTGCCCCTGCAGTGTCGTGCATGTGTGTTCTTTCTCTTTCCTCTGCCCCTGCAGTGTCGTGCATGTGTGTTCTTTCTCTTTCCTCTGCCCCTGCAGTGTCGTGCATGTGTGTTCTTTCTCTTTCCTCTGCCCCTGCAGTGTCGTGCATCTGTGTTCTTTCTCTTCTACACTGAATTGCACTTCCTTGTGTATATTTCTTAAAATGTTTTCAACTCATGCACCCCACCCTTCGGGAGACTGCACAGTTCTTGAAGTGCAATGTCCAATTAGTGCCTTTCATTTTCACTCAGTAGCACCCAGTAAATATCTGACAAAAGAATCTTACGTTATTTAATTGTTTAAAACATTTTCTCACTATGTATTCATGATAAGTAGACTGAAACAAACTAATCAATTTGAGTATGCCCAAACGATCCGTGTTTGGAGTCTCAAAAATCCTGAGTCTTCATTCTGACCCTAAATTGAGCCAAGGTGCAGAGCACATGGGACCGCCTGTGTGAGCGTACGTTTCACTCTGCTTCCCCTGTGGTCTCTAGAGAGAAGGGGGAGTCTGCAAAGAGGGCTCCTTCAGGGCCAAAGTCCTTTTCCGTTTGTCAATAATGAATGAGATGAGATTTCCGCCAACATTTTGCTTAAAGAGTCAGAGTATAAACACACAGAGCCTATCATTCAAAATCTGGTGAATCGGCGGTTTCTGGCACCTTTCCCCCTTTCTGGAACAGAAACGAGCTTTGGTCCTTTAGCTTGACATTGGTTAAGGACTGACACTGAAACCCCATTCACTTAAACATAACACTCCAAGAATTTCCAAAGTGTCCCTGTTTCCACATTCTGACAAATCATCATACACTGTTCTCTAAGAAGGGACAGAGAAAATCTCTTCCCTTGAGGCTGTGGCCACGTCTAATCAGGAAGAGAACGTGGCCCTGTTGTCCAGACTCTTCTTGAGATCTACTGAGTCTGACACCGTACTCACTTACCATCCACGCAACTTTTTCTGAGGAAATAGCATGTAGCATCCCGACCTTCCCTTTGCCTGTTAGTCATTAGAACAGCTCCCATTTGTTGAGTCCGTGCTCACACCTGACGCACTATACGGTTATGTCCCTCAATCCTCACGGGAGCCCTTGAGAGGCGGCGCTATTACATGATCAGACGGTTGAGAACGCCGACCTGCAGAGTCACTTGGTTATAGTCCCAGAGCCCAGGCCAGGATGAGAAGCGAGTTAGTCTGACTTCACAGTACATGCCCTCGATGGTTCTGCGCCATCAGTAACACAACCTGGAGTGCAGAGGAGCAGGGACACCCATTTGCAGCAAGGGGAAGTGCTTGGGCAGCAAACGTGGGGTCTCCCGAGCCCCACTGCCTTGTCTGGTTAGACTCTTGGCACAGGATGTCAGAGACCAGCCGACAGGAGCGGCTCAGAAAGAAGCGGAAATAAATTAGAAAGTTCTTTTCCAGGGTGAGCAGCCATGCAGGTTTGGAAATGACATTAAGTGCCCCTCACTGTACACATAACTTCAAGAATAATAATATTGGCGAAGCAACAAGCTCAGCTGTTTCTGACCTCGTCACACAGACTCCTTGTCCAGCATAGCACTGGGAGCTGGGGAGTCTCCTCTGCAAGCTTTTCACACCCAACCCTTCCTTCCTCAAAGCTACCAACCCAGGTGAGGGCCCCGCAGCCTCACCCCTAGGCCACTGAGAAAGCCTCGTCTCTGAGATACGGAGCCAAGCCTTCTCCCTTCATTGTAGCACAGCCCCCTGCAGGTCAAGATGCTCTTTTTTTTTTTTTTCTTCCGGAGAGTCTCACTCTGTGGCCCAAGCTGGAGTGCAGTGGAGCCCTCAGAGCTGACTGCAGCCTCCGACTGCTGGGCTCAGGTGATCCTCCCACCTCAGCCGTCTGAGTAGCTGAGACGACACACGCGACCACACCCGGCTACATTGTTTGTTGCGGTGGTGGTTGTTGTTGACACTGGGTCCCACCATGTTGCCCAGGCTGGTCTCAAACTCCTGGCCTCAAGAGATGCCCCATCTCAGCCTCCCAAAGTGCTGGATTACAGACTCAAGCCACGATTTTCTAAAAAGCAGTTTCGTCATGTTCAGGAAAATCAACGCAATCAGATGGCCTATCCGCTTTTCCAAGTATTTCCACCTCACAACCTTTTTTATTGTTGTTTTGTGTTTATTTGTTTGTTTGTTTTGGCAGCTAAAAATAACCAACATGTAGCTGACAGTTTCTGCGGGTTAGGAAACAAGGCACCACTGAATGCCTGAGGCCAGGGCACAGCCTCTCCTGCAAGGAGCAGCCAGGCAGGGCCGTCTCGTGGGTCCGCCTTGATGCTCTGGCTCCTTTCTGGCTATTGGCTGGAGACCTCACTCCTTGGCCCCACCGGCCTCTCCACAGGGCTGCTCACAGCAAGGCAGCTTGCTGGCCCCAGAGAGAGAGACAAAATCAAAGTGGGTCCCAGAACGGAAGCTGCAGTCTTTCTAAAACCTGGTGTCAGAAGCACCATCCCATTATATCTTTTGTCTTCTGTCCATTAGAAGTGAGTCACTAAATCCAGCTTGACACGCAAGGGGAAGGAATTATCACAGGGCATGAAAACAGGAGACGGGGATCATCAGGACTACCTTAAAGACTGCAGACTACACTTTAAAAATAACTTATACTTATACATTCACAGTAAGTTGCCAAGACAGCAGAGGAGCAGAGAGGTCTCCTGTTCCCTTCACCCAGTTGTCCCCAGTGGTTATGGTACAAAATTAAAACCAGAAAAGTGACATTGGTACAATGTGTGCTCGTTTTGAGCCATTTTATTAAATGTGTAGATTTGTGTAACCACCACCTAAATAAAAAACCACAACTATCCCATCACCACAAAGCCTCCTTTGTGTTACCCGCTTTATAATCATGCCCCCCCACCTCTGCCACCCCCAGTCCCCGGCAAGCACTCATCTATTTTCTGTCTCTATAATTTTGTCATTTGGAAATGTTATATAAAGGGAATTACACAGCATGTAAACTTTTGATACCGGCTTTTTTCACTCCATCAAATCCTCTGGAAATTGATCCGGGATGCTGCATAGATCATTCGTTCCTTTTTTATGGCTGAGTCTTCCCTGGTATGGATGTATCCGTTTATTCAGCTACACCTACTAGGGACATTTTGGTTGTCTTCAGCTTTTGGCTACTACAGATAAAAATGTGAAGAGTTGTGTACAAGTTTTTGTGTTGACATAAGTTTTCATGTCTCAGATAAATACCCAGGAGTACCACTGACGGGTTACATGGCAATTGTACTTTTAGGCTTTCCTAAGAAAGCACGTGTTTCCCACGTCGTCCGTGCTATTCTACATTCCCCCCAGCACCACATGCAGGATCCAGTTTCTCTGCATCCACACCAGTTTGATTTTAGTTGTTCTAATCGGTGTGCCATGATATCTCACCATGATCTTAGTTTTGATATTCCTAATATCTAGTAACATTGAATATCTTCTTCTGTGTTTATTTGACCCCTGTATGTCCTTTTTGGTGCAATGTCTTTTCCTGTCTTTTGTCCATTTTCTAATTGGATTGTTAGGTTTTTTGAAGGTTGAGGTTTGAAAATGCCTCATATATTCTAGATATAAGATAAGACCTTCGTCACATATGTGGTTTTCAAATATTTTCTCTCAATCTGCAGCCCATCTTCTCATACTCTTAACAAGTTCTTTTGCAGAGAGAAAAGTTTTAATCTTGATCAATAATCTTTTTCTTTTATGATTCATAATTTTTATGTCATGTCGAAGACTTCTTCACCAAGCCCACAGCCTAAAAGTCTTCTGCTATATTACCTGCTAAAAGCTCTATAGGTTTATTTATTTATTTATCCATTTTTGGAGACAGGGTCTCACTTTTGTCACTCAGGCCGGAGTGCAGTGGCACAATCACAACTCACTGCAGCCTGAACTTCACAATCACAGCTCCCTGCAGCCTCAAATTCCCAGTCTCAGGTGATTCTCCCACCTCACCCTGGGTCTACAGGTGCATGCCACCATACTGGCTAATTTGTTTGTTTTGTATTTTTCGTGGAGATGGGGTTTTGCCAGGTTGCCCGGGCTGGTCTTGAACTTTTGGCCTCCACCCATCTCAGCCTCCCATAGTGCTGGGATTACAGGTGTGAGCCACCACACCCAACCAGTTCTACGGTGTCAAATCCGTGTTCCATTTTGAGTTGAGGTTTAGATCACAGTGCATGTTTTTGGCTGGCAAATACTGTTACTGCAGTATCATTTATCCTTCTTCCAGGTATCCTTGTTTTTCACCTTGGTCAAAAATCGGTTGGCCATACTTGTCTCTGTGTGTTTTTCTGGGTTGTCCATTCTTTTCAGTTTTCCTATTTGTCTAGCCCTCTGCCCAACCGTTCAGTATTGGTTTCTGAAGCTATATAATAAATTGTGAAGCCAGGATGTGACACCTCTTACTGCATCCTTCTTTTTCAAAATTGTTTTAGCTATTCAAGGAAACTAGAATAGTTTGGATATTAATTTTAGATTTATAAAATCCATTGTATTATATCTGTTTGGATATAAATTTTGGAATAATCATGGCTATATCTACAAAAAGATTCTGAATATTTTCATAAGAATTGCACTAAACCTATGTTTGAATTTAGGGAGAGCTTGCAACGTGGAGTCTTACAAGCCACAAACACAGCATGCCTTTCCGTTTATGTAGATCTTCTTGGATTTTTTTCCATCACCATTTCACAGTTTTCAGTGTACAAGTTCTATACAACGTTTTGTTAAATGTGTACACAAATATCTTGTTTTCTTTGGAAAACTGGTAAACCGCGTTTTTTATTTTGGGTGCAGATTTATCTTGTGTCCTGTGACCTTGCTGAGCCACTTGCTGTAGGAGTGTTTTGTGCAGCCGTCGCACATGTCCTGTGAAAGCAGCCACGCTGTCTCAGGCAGTCTCGTATCTGTTTTCATATCCATATGCTTTTTATACCCTTTTGTTTTGTCTTATTGCATTGGCTAGAACTTTCAGGATTATGCTTAATAACAGCAACTAGAGTAAATATCTTGCCTTATTTCTGATTTTTATTTTTATTTTGTTTTTTTAGACCGAGTCTCACTGTCATCCAGGCTGGAGTGCAGTGGCACAATCTCGGCTCACTGTAACCTCCACCTCCAGGGTTCAAGCAATTCTCCTGCCTCAGTCTCCCAAGTAGCTGGGATTACAGGCACGCGCCACCACGCCCAGCTAATATTTTGTATTTTTAGTAGAGACAGGGTTTCACCATGTTGGCCAGGTTGGTCTCGATCTCCTGACCTCATGATTGACCCACGTCAGCCTCCCAAAGTGCTGGGATTGCAGGTGTGAGCCACCGCACCTGGCCTATTTCTGATCTTAAGGGGAAAGCAAATACTCTTTCACTATCAACTGTGATATTAGCTCTTAGGTTCTGTGGGTATACTCTGTTTTGTTTTGATATTAGTTATGTGTGTTTTCTCTCTTTGTGTCTTTGTCTTGCAAGATGAATTTTATTGATCCTTTCAGAAAACCAGCTTTTTGTCTCATGGATTATCCCTACTGTCTTTCTGTTTTCAACTTCATTGATTACTGCCTTTATCCATATTATTTCTTTCTACCTGCTTTGGGACTATTTTGCTCTTATTCTTCTAGGTTTTGAGGTAGGCGCCTCGATTATTTATTTAGGATTTTCTTCTTTTTCTAATGTAAGCACTTACTGCTGTAAATTTCCCTCCCAGCACTATATTGGCTGCATACTAACAATTTTCATATGTTTCATTTTCACTTTATTTAGTTCAGTATATCATTTGCCTTTGAGACTTCCTCTGACCCATGGATTATTATTTAACATGTGTCGTTTTGTATTTTAAATTTTTCTATTATCTTTTCTTTATTTGTTTCCAGATTAATTATGCTGTGGACAATGTACTCTGTGTAATTTCAACTGTTTTAAGTTTTTTAAGGTTTGTTTTATGACCCAGAATATTGTCCGTTTGATGAATCCTCCACAGGTATGTGAACAAAATGTGTACTCTACTGTTGTTGGAGAGAGTGGTGTGTGTTTGTTTGTTTGTTTGTTTGTGTTTTTGAGAGGGTATCTTGCTCTGGCGCCCAGGCTGGAGTTCAGTGGTGCCATCTTGGCTCACTGCAACCTCCGCCTCCCGAGTTCAAGCGATTCTTGTGCCTCAGCCACCCAAGTAGCTGAGATTACAAGCATGTGCAACCATGCCCAGCTAATTTTTGTATTTTTAGCAGAGACAGATTTCACCATGTTGGCCAGGCTAGTATTGAACTCCTGACCTCAAGTGATCTGCCCACTCAGCCTCCCAAAGTGCCGGGGTTATAGGTGTGAGCCACCGCACCCGACCAGCATGCTCTGTAAATGTCAATTAGATCCTTTTGGATGATGGTATTGGTGATTTCTTCTGGATCCTTGCTGATGTTTTGCAGTTGGTCTATCAACTGGTGCATGGGATGTTGACATCACCAGCTGTAATTTGGATTGTTCTACGTCTCTCAGGACTATCAAGTTTTTTCTACAAATACTTTTTACTATGTTGTTTGATGCATTCAGGATTGCTACGTCTTCAGGATGGATTAAATCTTTTATCATTATGTAGTGTCCCTCTTTTCACCTGTGATTTACTTTGTGGACAAAGTATAATCCTGCTTTTTGTGGTGGTGGTGATGGTGGTTAATGTTTCCATGGTATGTTTCTGTCATTTTACTTTCAACCTATCTGTTTCATTGAATTGGAAGTAAATTTCTCATACACAGAGTATAGTTGAGTCATGATATTTATGTCAATATCTAGACTTTTGTTCACATTTTGAGGCTGTTTAAAGTAAGTGCTGATATGGTAGGGCTTAAGTCCGCCATTTATTATTCCTTATTTGTTTTCACTTCTATTTGATTTTCCTGCCTTCCTATAGGTTTCTTGAACATTTTTAGGCTTCTGTTTTGCTTTTTTCATAGTGATTTTAGGTATATTTGTTTTTACAGTTCTTTTAATGATTATTCTGTGTATCACATGACATATGTATAGTTTATTAGTCTGCTAGTGTTGAAATTTTATCCATTCACGTGGAATGTGAAAAACCTTACCTACCTCAACATCTCCTTGCCCTCCCTTATTTGTAATATAATTTTTTTAAAGTTTTTCCTACTTACATTAAAAAACACACTAACCTATGTTATAATTCTTGTTTCATCTATTAAACATAATTTAGAAAATTAAAAATTAGAAGGAAAGTCTATCTTGTGGTGTCCATTGTTCTTTATTTCAGTAACAATGTTCCACGATTCCTTCTTTTATCATTTCCTTTCTTTCTAGAAAATTTACCGTAGTCGCTTTTGTAGGATGGGTTATTGATGACAAATTATCTTAGTTTTCCTTGATGTAAGAATGTCTCCATTTCACCTTCTTCCTGAAGGACTCTGAATTCTGAGTTCAAATTTTTCTCTTATAAAACTAGAAAACAGTGCACCAGTTCCTTCTGGCTTTCATGAGTCTAATGAAAAATACACCGTCATCTGAATTGTTTTTCCACTATAAATAAGATGTTGCTTTTCTTTCACTGATTTCAAGAGGTCTTTCTTAGTCTTCAGCTTTTAGAAGTTTGACTATAAATGTTTTGGTGTGGATTGAGAACAATAATCCTACTTGGTGTTCACTCAGCTGCTTAACTCTGAAGATTTGCCTTTTACCAAACTTGGGAAATTCTCAATAATCATTATTTTTTCAAATACTGTCTTACTCTTGCTGTCGTTCTCCTTTCCTGGGCGTCCCATGTCCAAAATGTCATATATTTCATTAAGTCTCTGTTCTCTTTTTCTTCGTCTACTTTCTCATTATTTAGATTGAGTAACTTCAATTGCTTTTTCTGTAAGTTCACTGATTCTTTCTCAGTGCTTTTTATTCTTCTGTTGAGCCTATTTTTTCTGTTTTTCAGTTCTATAATTTTCATTTGATCTTCTTTATATCTTCTATTTATTTGTTGAGACTTTCCATTGCTTTGTGTTTTCATTGTGTTTGTAAGTGGTCATTTCTCATTGCCCAAGCATTTTTATGATGGTTGATTCATTTGTCAGATAATTCTAGCATGGCTGACAGCTGAGTGCTGGCTGGCATCTGTCAATTGTCTTTTCGCATCTATGTTGTGATCTTCTTGGTTCTTGATGAGTAATTTTTATTAAAACCTAGACTCTTGACAGACCGTGAGACTCTGAATCTTGTTTAAATTCTTGTTCTAGTAGGCCTCCTCTGACTCCATTCCCATGGGGGAAGAAGGGATGTCACCTCATCACCGCCAGGTGGGTGGAAGTCCAGGTTCTCCACTTGGCCTCCATTAACACCTGAGATGGTGGTGGGAAGACATTTCTTATTTCTTCTGGATAGGGATGGGAGTCCAGGCTCTTCATAGACCTCTGCTTATACCACCCTGAATAAAAGCTACCTACAGGGTAGTGAGTCTGGGCTCCCCATGGATATTCACTGATAACACAGGGAGAGGGGAACCTCATTTCTCCTCCCCCAAATGGTGGCTTTCTACTCAGTTTCTCTGACACTACACTAGCAAGGAGATTGGAACACTGGCATACAGCCTGGAGAGGGCATAAGTCTAGGCTTCCCTTTTAGCTCTTGCTGGTATCATGGAGGTAGGAGTCACAGGTTTGTTTATTTTCCCCTGCGGGGTTTAGCTGCAATGCAGCAGCTGCTTTTCAGAAGTATTTTGTCTTGCCAGGCTATTCGTTTTCTGGTCCTTCAGCTAGGCAGAGCAGACTTTCCTTTGAATCTTTCTTTTCCTACACTATTGGTGTTTCCAGGTGGCTACGTTCTTCTGTATCTAGTCTGAGCTATGAGGAAAGTGAAAACCCAAAGAACTCACTGCTGTGTTCTTCAAACAATCCCAAGGGTGGAGATATATATATATATTATACCGTTCCCATATTCCAGTGTTTTAGTTGTATTAGCAAGAAGAATAGGTGAAATTAAGTCTACTTTGTCTTACCAGACGCAGGACTCTTCTCCACCTTAGTACCTTTTAGACATGGCCCACTCACTTATTTGGCCTAGACTGACTTTGCTAAGGGAAACTCCCATTATCATCCCTGGATGGAAAGTATTTCTGTTGTTTAGGCATTTTTTTTTTTCATTCTAAAGCTACAAGTTATGAACACTTGTTGGGTGGAAAAAGAATGAAATAAGTCAACTAAAATAACCCAGAGAAGGGGATAAGACTACAAACTGAGTTGGAGGAGTTTGAGCTGCATTAGATTCAAATGCATCATTCACCTCTACTTCGCTGATGAACTGAGAACTGGGACCCTCAGCTACCATAACCTTACAAGACCCATAATCTTTTTAGAAGTTTCAAAAGCACAGACTTTGAACAGCAAAAGACAGAAATCCCCTGTGAACTTTAAAAGGGGATTATATACAAGAATAAAAGTGCTTGTTGTGGACATCAAGAGAACAATAACAAGACTAGGTGGGGTGGAAGCAAATTCATCCCAATGTTAAAATGAATCCCTTATAAGTGACGAGGAAATACATCTTAAGGAAATTAGAACAGACCAAGTAGAAACAAGTTTTCCAAGGCCCATGACATATATATAAGATGTTATAAGGAACAGCCTCATGCAATTGTGGAAGCTGACAAGTCCCAAGCTCTGCAGTTAGCAATCTGGAGACCCAGGAAAGTCAATGTATATTTCCACGTCCAAGTCTGATGGCCTGAAAACCAGGAGAGCTGATGGTGTCCATTCCAGTCTGAAATCCAGCAGTCCTGAAGCCCAGGAAAAATAAATATTTCAGTTCAAGTCCAAAGGCAGAAAATAAACCCATGTACCAGGTCAAGCCAGACAGGAGAAAATTCCCTCTTTCTCAGCCTTTTGGTTATAATCAGACCTCCAACTGATTGGACAAGGCCCACCTACATTTGGGAGGGCCTAATGTGTTGTGAAGGGCGGTCACCTTTTTCTTTTCTTTTTTTTTTTTTGAGATGGGGTTTCGCTCTTGTTACCCAGGCTGGAGTGCAATGGCGTGATCTCGGCTCACCACAACCTCCGCCTCCTGGGTTCAGGCAATTCTCCTGCCTCAACCTCTTGAGTAGCTGGGACTACAGGCACACGCCACCATGCCCAGCTAATTTTTTGTATTTTTAGTAGAGACGGGGTTTCACCATGTTCACCAGGATGGTCTCGATCTCTTGACCTCGTGGTCCACCCGCCTTGGCCTCCCCAACTGCTGGGATTACAGGCATGAGCCACCATGCTGAGCCCACGTTCTTCTTTATTGACTCTACCAATTCAAATCTTCATCCCATCCAGAAACAACCTCACAGACATGCCCAGAACAATGGTTAACAAAATATCTGGGCACCCCATGGCGCAGACAAGTTGACACATAAAACTAACCATCATGATTCTTTTCATATCTACTTAGGAATGAAATTGCTAGATTATATGATAACTGTACATTTACCTCTTTGGAGAACTATCAGACTGATTTGTAAAGCAATTCCATGATTTTATGTTCCTTTCAGCAATATACAAGGGTTCCAGTTTCTCTACATCCTTGCCAACATTTCCCCTTCTGTTTTTATTGTCATCATCATCCAAGTGGATGTAAACTTGTATCCATTGTGATTTTTGACTTGCATTTCCCTCATGGCAAATAATCTTAAGCATCTTTTTATGAGTTTATTGGTCATATGTATATCTTCTTGTAAACTGACTATTCAGATCTTTTGCCCATTTTAAATTTGGTTACTTGTCTTTTTATTATGGAGAGGTAACAGTTCTTTATATATTCCACACATTTATAAGATTTTTTAAAATTATTTCTAATTTCATGGGTTGTCTTTTTACTCTTACAATAATGTCCTTTGAAGCACTTTTAATTTTGATGATGATCAGTAAGTACACTGATGTTTTTCTCTTTTTCCATGTCTTTTTTTTTTTTAGAGTTTGAGCTGCATGAAGATGTTTACTTCCATCTTGACAATCTTAAGTCTTCTAATCCATGAACATGGGATGTCTTTCCATATATTTAAGTCTTAACAACTTTCAACACTGTTTTATTTTCAGTTCACAAATCTTGCACTACTTTTGTTAAATTTATTCCTGAGTATTTTATTCTTGATGTAATTGTAAATGAAACTGTTTTCTCAATTTTGTTTTTGATTTGGCTCTCTTTAAGTCTGTTATTGGTGTATAAGAACGCTTGTGATTTGTGCACATTGATTTTGTATCCTGAGACTTTGCTGAAGTTGCTTACCAGTTTCAGGAGTTTTTGGGCTGAGATGATGGGGTCTTCTAGATATACTATCATGTCATCTGCAAATAGAGACAATTTGGCTTTCTCCTTTCCTATTTGAATATCCTTTATTTCTTTTTCTTGCCTGATTGCTCTGGCTAGAACTTCCAGTACTATACTGAATAGGAGTGGTGAGAGAGGGCATCCTTGTCTGGTGCCAGATTTCAAAGGGAATGCTTCCAGTTTTTGCCCATTCAGTATGATATTGGCTTTTGGTTTGTCATAAATAGCTTTTATTATTTTGTGATACGTTCCATCAATACCGAGTTTATTGAGGGTTTTTAGCATAAAGGGCTGTTGAATTTTCTCAAAGGCCTTCTCTGCGTCAATTGAGATAATCATGTGGTTTTTGTTTTTGGTTCTGTTTATGTGGTGAATTACGTTTATAGACTTGCATATGTTGAACCAGCCTTGCATCCCCGGGATGAATCCTACTTCATCATGGTGGATAAGCTTTTTGATGTGCTGTTGCAATCGGCTTGCCAATATTTTATTGAAGATTTTTGCATCTATGTTCATCATGGATATTGGCCTGAAGTTTTCTTTTCCTGTTGGGTCTCTGCCGGGTTTTGGTATCAGGATAATGTTGGTCTCATAAAATGATTTGGGAAGGATTCCCTCTTTTTAGATTATTTGGAATAGTTTCAGAAGGAATGGTCGCAGCTCCTCTTTGTGTGTCTGGTAGAATTCGGCTGTGAACCCGTCTGGACCTGGGCTTTTTTTTGTGTGGTATGCTCTTAATTGCTGCCTCGACTCCAGACCTTGTTATTGGTCTATTCATAGTTTTGGCTTCCTCCTGGTTTAGGCTTGGGAGGACACAGGAGTCCAGGAATTTATCCATTTCTTCCAGGTTTACTAGTTTATGTGCATAGAGTTGTTTGTAATATTCTCTGATGATGGTTTGAATTTCTGTGGAATCTGTGGTGATTTCCCCTTTATCATTTTTTATTGCATCTATTAGGTTGTTCTCTCTTTTATTTTTTATCAATCTGGCTAGTGGTCTGTCTATTTTGTTGATCTTTTCAAAAAACCAGCTCTTGGATTTGTTGATTTTTTGAAGGGTTTTTTGTGTCTCTATCTCCTTCAGTTCTGCTCTGATCTTAGTTATTTCTTGTCTTCTGCTAGGTTTTGAGTTTTTTTTGATCTTGCTCCTCTAGCTCTTTCAATTTTGACAATAGGGTGTCAATTTTGGATCTCTCCACTCTTCTCATGTGGGCACTTATTGCTATATATTTTCCTCTAGAGACTGCTTTAAATGTGTCCCAGAGATTCTGGTATGTTGTGTCTTCATTCTCATTGGTTTCGAAGAACTTCTTTATTTCTGCCTTCATTTCATTTTTTATCCAGTCAACATTCAAGAGCCAGTTGATTAGTTTCCATGAAGCTGTTCAGTTCTGAGTTAGTTTCTGAATTCTGAGTTCTAACTTGACTGCACTGTGGTCTGAGAGACTGTTTGTTATGATTTCTGTTCTTTTGCATTTGCTGAGGAGTGATTTACTTCCAATTATGTGGTCAATTTTAGAGTAGGTGTGATGTGGTGCTGAGAAGAATGTGAATTCTGTGGATTTGGGGTGGAGAGTTCTGTAAATGTCTATCAGGTTTGCTTGTTCCAGGTCTGAGTTCAAGTCCTGGATATCCTTGTTAATTTTCTGTCTGGTTGATCTGTCTAATATTGACATTGGAGTGTTAAAGTCTCTCACTATTATTGTGTGGGAGTCTAAGTCTCTTTGTAAGTCATTAAGAACTTGCCTTATATATCTGGGTGCTCCTGTATTGGGTCCATATATATTTAGGATCGTTAGCTCTTCCTGTTGTATCGATCCTTTTACCATTATGTAATGGCCTTCTTTGTCTCTTTTGATCTTTGTTGCTTTAAAGTCTATTTTATTAGAGGCGAGAATTCACCTCCTGCTTTTCTTTGCTCTCCATTTGCTTGGTAAATCTTCCTCCATCCCCTTTATTTTGAGCCTTGTGTATCCTTGCATGTGAGATGGGTTTCCTGGATACAGCGCACTGATGGGTTTTGGCTTTTTATCCAATTTGCTGGTCTGTGTCTTTTGATTGGTGCATTTAGTCCATTTACATTTAGGGTTAATATTGTTATGTGTGTATTTGATATTTTTCCATGTCTTTTGGTGTGATATCTAAGAAACCAGAGCATAATCCAAATTATAACATTTTTGCCTATCTGTCATTCTAAGAGTTTCACAGTTTTTGCTCTTATATTTAGGATTTTGACTCGTTTTTAAGTTATTTTTGCATATGGTATGAAGTAGGAGTTCAATGTCATTCTTTTGCATGTGCATAACAATTTATCAACATCATGTGTTGAAATAATTACTCTTTGCCACAGTGAATTATCTTGGGACCATCTCTGAATATCCACTGACCGTAAAAATGGGAGTTTATTTCTAAAGTTTCAATCATATTCCATTGATCTATATGTACATCTTTATGATAGTGCAATACTTAACAGTAAGTTTTGATAAAAGGAAGTTCGAATCATCTAACTTTATTTTGTTTTGCAAGATTGCTTTGGCTGTTCTAGGTTCTTTGAATTGCCACATAAATTTTAGGATCAAGTGGTTAACTTTTGCCAGGACATCAGCTGACATTTTGATAAGGATTGCACTGAATCTGTAGATAGCTTTGGGAATAATAGGTGACTTACTGTTAAGTCTTTCAGTTCATTAATATGGGATGTCTTTCTATCTAGTTAGATCTTCTTTACTCTTTTTTCAGCATTATTGGGTAGTTTCCAGTGTACATGTTTTGGCATCTTTGGTTAAATTTATTCCTAGTTATTGTGTTCTTTTTAATGCTGATATAAATGAAATTTTGTTCTTAATTTATTTTCAGTTTTCTCACTGTTTCTCTGTTTAACTATTTTATATTTTACAGACAATATTTCTCTTCCTGTGTATGGCTTATTGCACTTAGCATATTGTTTTCCAAGTTCAGCAATGCCACAAATGGCAGGATTTCCTTCTTTATAAAGACTAAATAACATTTTAATATATATGTATACACATTTTCTTTAATTATTCATCCATCTGTGGACATTTAGGTCGGCTTCGTTTCTTGGCTATTGTAAATAATGCTCCAATAAACGTGGGAGTGCAGATATCTCAGGATACTAATTTTAATTCTTTTGGATAAATACCCCAAAGTGGGAATTCCTGGATTATATAATACTTCTATTTTCAATTTTTTGAGGAACCTTCATATTGTTTTCCATAATGATTGTACCGACATACATTCTTGCAGAAAGTGTATGAGAGTTTCCTTTTCTCTATGTCTTAGACAATTTTGTGCTGTTATAACAGAATGTCACAGACTGGGTAATTTATAATGAACAGAAACGTATTGGGTCACAGTTCTGGAGGCTGAAAAGTTTAATAACAAGATTCTGGCATCTTGTTATTAAGATCGGGCCTTCTTGCAGCATCTCACTACATGACAGAGGGAAGAAGGGCAAAGAAAGATCTAGAAGACACTAAACATGCCATTTAATAATAACACTAATCTCACCCATGAGAGCAAGAGCCCACATGGCCTCAATGGCCTCTCAAAGGTCCCATCTCTTAATACAGTGACAATGGCAAATAAATGTCAACATGAGTTTTGGAGGGACAAACACTCGAACCGTAGCACTCCACATCCTCATCAACACTTTTCATCTTTTGTTTTGTTTAATACTACCCATGCTAACATAAATGAAGTGATATATCATTGTGGTTTTGATTTTCATCTCCTTGGTCATTTAACATTCAGCATTTTTCATATACCTGTTGGCAACTTATATATCTTCTTTGGAGAAGTGTATATCCAGGTCCTTTGCTTATTTTCCAATTGGGTTATTTGGATTGTGGTTTGTTGGTTTGTTTGAGACAAGGTCTTATTCTATCATCCCGGCTGGAGTACAGCCTCAAACTCCTGGGCTTAAGGGATTCTCCCAACTTAGCCTCCCAAGTAGCTGGGGCTGCAGGTGCAAGCCACTGCATTCAGCTGATTTTTTTTATTTTTTTGTTGTAGGGAGGGGGTTTTACTATTTTGCCAGGGCTGGTCTCAAACTCCTGGCCTCAAGCAATCCATACACCTTATCTTCCCAGAGTGTTGGAATTACAGCCATGAGCCACTACATTCATCCAGTTATTTGTTGTGTTATTTTTAACTACTGAATTACATGAGTTTCTCATATAGTTTGGATACTAACTCCTTTTCACATATATGGTTTACAAATATTTGCTCTCATCCTGTGTCTTGTCTTTTTACTTTGATGACTCTTTACTTTGCTGTGGGAAAACTTTATAGTTTGATTTAATATCATTTATTTTATCCTTAGTTGCCTTTGCTTTTGGTGCCATATCCAAAATATCACTGCCAAGGCCAAAGTCAAATAGTGTTTCCCTGTTTCTTAGAGGAGTTTTACAGTTTCACTCTTACATTTAAGTCTTTAATTCATTTCTAGTTGATTTTTATATATGGTTTAAGATAAAGTTTCCATTAATTCTTTTGCATGCAGATATCTGGTTTTTCCAAAACCATGTATTCAAGAAACTATGCATTTCTCATTAATGCATTAATGCATTAGTTAATTGTATATGCATGATTTCATTTCTGGGTCCTCTGTTCTGTTTTATTGGTCTATGCAGATGTATTTATGTTGGTACCATACTGTTTTGATTTCTGTAGCTCTGCAAAATTGTTTGAAATCATGAAATGTAATGCCTTCAGCTTTTTGGTGTCTTCTGTGATTCTACATAAATATAAAATTTTTCTTAATATTTCTGTGAAAAAATGTCATTGAAATTTTGATAGGAAATTCATTGACTCTGTGGGTCACTTTGGGTAATATAAACTTTTTTTATTATAGATTCAGAAGTACATGTGAAGATTTATTATATAGGTAAACTCATGACACAGGAGATTGTTGTACAGGTTATTTTGGCACCCAGGTACTAAACTTAGTACCCAATAGTTGTTTTTTCTGATTCTTTCCCTACTCCCACCCTTTCACCCTCAAGTTGCCAGTGTCTGTTGTTTCCATCTTTGAGTGCATTTTATCCTTTAGCTCCCACATATAAATGAAAACATGCAATATTTGGTTTTCTGTTCTTGCATCAGTTTGCCAAGGATAATGACCTTCAGCTCCATCCATGTTCCTGCAAAAGACATAGTCTTGTTCTTCCTTTTGGGTTCATAGTATTCCATGGTGTATATATACCACAATTTCTTTATCCAGTCTACCATTGATGAGCGTTTAGGTTGATTCCATGTTTTTGCTACTGTAAATAGTGCTACAATGAACATATGCATGCATGTGTCTTTATGGTAGAATGATTTATATTCCTTCGGGTATGTACCCAGTAGTGGGATTGCTGAGTCAAATGACAGTTCTGTTTTTAGCTCTTTGAGGAATCACCACACTGATTTCCACAATGGTTGAATGAACTTACCCTCCCACCAACAGTGTGTAAGTGTTCCCTTTTCTCCACAACCTCGCTAGCATCTGTTACTTTTCTGATTGTTGAGAGAGATGGTATCTCACTGTGGTTTCGATTTTCATTTCTCTAATGATCAGTGATATTGAGTTTTTTCATATGTTTGTTGGTTGCATGTAGGTTTTTTTTGAAAAGCGTCTGTTCATGTCCTTTGCCCACTTTGTAATGGAGATTTTTGTTGTTTTTCTTTTGTTTAAGTTTCTTGTAGATGCTGGCTAGAAGCTTTGATGGATGCAGAGTTTGCAAAAATTTTCTCTCATTTTGTAGATTTTCTGTTTATTCTGTTGATAGTTTCTTTTGCTGTGCAGAAGTTCTGTAATTTAATTAGACTCCATTTGTCAATTTTTGCTTTTGTTGCAGTTGTTTCTGGTATCTTTGTTATGAAATGTTTGGCAGTTTCTGTGTCCAGAATGGCATTCGCTAGGTTATATTTCAGGATTTTTGTAGTTTGGCACTTTACATTTAAGTCTCAACTCCATCTTGAGTTGACTTTTGTGTATGGCATAAGGAAGGGGTTCAGTTTCAATCTTCTGCATATGGCTAGCCAGTTATCCCAGCATCATTTATTGAACAGAAAATCCTTTCTCCGTCACTTGTTTTTGTCAGGTTTGTCAAAGATCAGATAGTTGTAGGTATTCAGTCTTATTTCTTGGTTCTCTATTCTGTTCCATTGGTCTATGTGTCTGTTTTTGTACCAGTACCATGCTGTTTTGGTTACTGTAGCTCTGCAGTATAGCTTGAACATAGGTAGTATGATGCCTGCAGTATTTTATCTTTTTGCTTAGAATTGCCTTGGCTATTTGGGCTCTTTTGGGGTTCCATACGAGTTTTAAAATAGTTTCTTCTAGTTCTGTTAAGAATGTCATTAGTGGTTTAATAGGAATAACATTGAATGTATAAATTGCTTTGGGCAGTATGGCCATTTTAACAATATTGATTCTTCTATTAATGAGGATGGAATGTTCTTCCATTTGTTTGTATCATCTCCAATTCCTTTGAGCAACATTTTGTAGCTCTCCTGGTAAAGATATTTTGCTTCCCTGGATAGCTGTAATAGTAGGTATTTTATTATTTTTGTGGCAATCATGAATGGGACTATGTTGCTGATTTGGCTCTTGGTTCGACTGCTGTTGATGCATAGGAATATCACAGATTTTTCACGTTGATTTTGTATCTTGAAACTTTGCTAAAGTTGTTTGTCAGCTTAAGGAGCTTTAGGACTCCTTAATATGATATTTTCTAGATAGAGGATCATGTCATCTGCAAACAGGGATGGTTTGACTTCTTCTCTTCCTATTTGGTGCTGTTTGTTTTTTTCTCTTGCATGAATGCCCTGGCCAGGATTTCCAATACTATGTTGAATAGGAGTGGTGACAGAGAGCATCTTTCTCTTGTGCTGATTTTCAAGGGGAATGCCTCCTAATTTCTGATGGGAATGCCATTGTGGTGACAATAGGAGTGGTGACAGAGGGCATACTTCTCTTGTGCCAATTTTTAAAGGGAATGCTTCCAGCTTTTGCCTATTCAGTATGATGTTGGCTGTGGATTTAAGCAAAATATTTCATTATTTACCTAAAAGCCACACAGGAGCAGTTCATTGCATTTCCATGTAATCGTATGGTTTTGAGAGAATTTCTTAGTCTTAATTTTTAATTTTATTATGCTGTGGTCTGAGAGATTATTTGTTATGACTTTAGTTATCTTGCAGTTGCCAAGAAGGGTTTTACTTCCAATTATGTGACCAGTTTCAGAGTACATGCCATGTGGTGATGAGAAGAATGTACATTCTGTTGTTTTGGAGTAGAGAGTTCCATAGATGTCATCAGGTCTTTTTAATCTACTGCTGAGCTCAGGTCCTGAACACCTTTGTTAATTTTCTGTCTTGATTATCTGTCTAATATTGTTAGTGCAGTGTTAGTCTCCCACTATTATTGTGTGGGAGTATAAGTCTCTTTGAAGGTCTCTAAGAACTGGCTTTATGAATCTAGGTGCTCCTGTGTTGAATGTGTATATATTTAGGATAATTCAATCTTCTAGTTGAACTGAACTTTTTATCATATGTAATGCCCTTCTTTGTCCTTTTTTATCTTTGTGATTTAAAGTCTATTTTGTCTGAAGCTGAGATTGCAACTGCTTCTTTTTTCTATTTCTTATTTGTTTGGTATATTTTTCTCCATCCCTTTATTTTGAGCCTATGTGTGTCATTGCCGTCAGATGGATCTCTTGAAGATGGCGTAGCATTGGGCCTTGGTTCTTTATCCAGCTTGCCACTCTGTGCCTTTTAATTGGGGCATTTGGCCCATTTACACTCAAGGTTAGTACTGATGCGTGTGGATTTGATCCTGTCATCATGACATCAACTGGCTATTTTGCAGACTTGTTTATGTGGTTGCTTGATAGTGCCACTGGTCTGTGTACTTCGGTGTGTTTTTGTCGTGGGTGACAATAGTCTTTTTATATTTAGTGCTTCCTTCAGGAGCTCTGGTAATGTAAGTTGGGTGATAAATTCCCTATGCATTTCCTTGTCTGAAAAGAATCTTATTTCTCCTTCATTTATAAAACTTAGCTTGGCTGGATGTGAAATTCCAGGCTGGAATTTCTTTTCTTTAAAAAGTTTGAATATTGGCCCCAATCTCTTCTGGCTTGCAGGGTTTCTGCTGAGAGGTTCGCTGTTAGTCTGATGGACTTCCCTTTGTAGGTTACCTGACCTTTCTCACTAGCTGCCTTTAACATTTTTTTCTTTTATTTTGATGTTGGAGAATCTCATGATGTGTCTTGGGAATGATCTTCTTGTGAGGTATCTTACTGGGGTTCTCTGCATTCCCTGAATTTGAATGCTGGCTTCTCTAGCTAGGTTAGGGAAGTTCTCATGATATCCTGAAATCTGTTTTCCAAGTTGGTTTCATTCTCCGCATCTCTTTCAGGGACTCCAATGAGTCATAGATTTGCTCTCTTTAAATAATCTCACATTTATTGGAGGTTTTGCTCATTCCTTTTCCTTCTTTCTTCTCTATTCTTGTCTGACTGTCTCATTTCAGAAAGCCAATCATCAAGTTCTGAGATTCTTCCCTTTTCTTGGTCTATTCTGTTATTATGCTTGTGATTGCATTATGAAATTCTTGTAGTGTGTTTTCCAGCTCTGTTGGGTTGGTTACATTGTTTTCTATACTGGTTATTTTGTCTGTCAGCTCCTGGTTTGTTTTATCATGATTTTTAGCTTTTTTGAATTGGGTTTCAATGCACTCCTCTAGCTCAAGGATCTTCCTTCCTATCCATGTTCTGAACTCTACTTCTGTCACTTCAGCCATCTCAGCCTGGTTCAGAACACTTGCTGCAGAGGCAATGTGATTTGCAAGAAAGAGGACACTCCAGCTTTTGAGTTTTCAGGGTTCTTGCACTGATTCTTTATCACTTTGTGGTCTTATCTACCTTCAGTCTCTGAGGTTTCTGACCTTTGGATATGTTTTCTCTTCTTCTCTTACCCTACTGATGACATTGAGGGTTTGGTTGTGGTATAAGACGAGTTCAGATGACTGGCTCTGTTTCTAGAGGATTTTAGGTGGACAATGCTCAGCTCCCAACTCCTGGGCTGTGCACTCTGAACCGGTATTGGGCCCCAGCTTTGTTCTCTGGCTCCTCAAGGTTAGGAATCCACTGTGCTGGGGGGGCCTGAGGTGCAGCAGCTATGAAAGAGTGCTTGCCAGGGTATCTATCTTCCTGCAGGCATTCACTATGGTAGCAGAGCCAACACAGCTGGTGGGGTGGTGTCAGGACACCCTTGCTGGGGACTATGTGCACAGTCATGCTGGACGTGGTGTTGGCTCAGGCATAAGGTACTAGTGGACACAAATCTAGGTGCCTTCTCTGTGCCCTACAAGCAGGAGTGATTTCTCAGGGCAGGGGAGAATCTACTGTTCTCTGCACAGTGTTAGTCCAAGGACCGGGTGCTGGTAGGGGTGGGGGTGCAACTGGCTGGCTCTACAATGGCAGTCAGTGGAGGGAAAAAGTCCAGACTATACTCCCGTGTACTGGTGGGGCAAGGAAAGCAAAACCACCCATGCAGATATGCACCACCAAAGCAACATGGGGAGTTGCTATGGGCTTGGGGGAAGATGCAATACGGGGAGGGAGCATGCGAGCTGCTCTGTGGCCATAGTGGCTGCCCCATTAGAGTTTTCCACTGGTCAGGCACAGTCCACCAGCACATGGTACTGGCCCCCAGGGCACCTGAAACTACCCTGCAAGCAGGCATAGCCAGGCTGGGGCCCTAAGAGAGACCAGCAGACCAAGAGATTCTTGGATGAAACAAGCACCGCCTGATGAGTGAGATTGCCATGCAAAGTTCATACCTGATGGTTCCCCTCGTGGATGTCCTTTCTTTCTTTCTCTTGCATGATTGCCCTGGCCAAGACTTCCAATGTTATGTGGGATAGGAGTGGTGAGAGAGGGTGTCCTTGTCTTATGCCAGTTTTCAAAGGCGATGCTTCCAGGGTTTGTGCATTCAGTCTGATGTTGACTGTCAGTCTGTCATAGGTGACTCTTATTATTTTGAGTTATGTTCCTTCAATGCCTAGTTTATTGATTACTGTATTAGTCCATTATCATGTTACTAATGAAGATATACCTGATGCTGGGTAATTTAGAAAGAAAACGAGATTCAATGGACTCATTGTTCCATGGCAGGGGAGGCCTAACAATCATGGTGGAAGGCAAAGGAAGAGCAGAGACATGACTTACATGGCACCAGGCAAAGGAGCCTGTATAGAGGAACTCCCCTGTGTAAAGCCGTCAGATCTCGAGACTTATTCACTGCCATGGGAACAGCATGGGAGAGACCCACCCCCATGATTCAATTACATCCCACTGGGTTCCTCCCACAACATGTGGAAACTATGAGAGCTTCAATTCAAGACGAGATTTGAGTGGGGACACAGCCAAACCATATCATTCCACCTCTGGTCCCTCCAAAAATCTCATGTTCTCACATTTCAAAAACAATCATACCTTCCCAACAGTCTCCCAAAGTTCCAGCATTAACTCAGAGTCCAAGTACAAATTCTCATCTGAGACTAGCAAATTTCCTTCTACATATGAGCCTGTAAAATTAAAAGCAAGTTAGTTACTTTCTAGATACAATGAGGGTACAGGCACTGGGTAAATACATCCATTCCAAATGGGAGAAACTAGCCAAAACAAAGGCACTAGAGGCCCCATCCAAGTCCAAAATTCAATAGGGCAGCCATTAAACCTTAAAATTCCAAAATGATCTCTTTTGACTCTGTATCTCACATCCAGGTCATGTTGATGCAAGAGGTAGTTTTCCAAGCCTTTGGCAGCTCCATCCCTGTGGCTTTGCAAGGTATAGCCCCCTCCTGGTTGCTTCCATGGGTTGGCATTGACTGTCTGAGGCCTCTCCAGGCATACAATGCAAGCTGTTGGTGGATCTACCATTACAGGGTCTGAAGAACAGTGGCCCTCATCTCATAGCTCCACTAGGCAGTGTCCCAGGGGGGACTCTGTGTGGGGGCTCTCTTCCATTTCCCTTCCACACTGCCCCTGCAGAGGTTCTCCATAAGGGCTCCACCCCTGTAGCACACCTCTCCCTGGGTGAATCTGGGCATTTCCATACATCCTTTAAAATCTAGGTGGAGGTTCCTCAATCTCAGTTCTTGACTTTTGTGCACCCACAGGCCCAACACCACATGTAAGCCACCAGGGCTTGGGGCTTGCACCCTCTGAAGCCACAACCCGAGCTGTACCTTGGCCCCTTTTAATCATGCCTGGAGAGGCCGGGATGCAAGGAACCAAGTCCCTAGGCTGCACAGAGCAGGCAGGCCGTAGGCCCAGCCCACAAAACCATTTCTTCCTCCTAGGCCTCCAAGGCCTGTGATGGAAGGGGCTGCCACAAAGGTATCTGGCATTCCCTGAAGACATTTTCTCCATCATCTTGGTGATTAACATTTGGCTCCTCATCACTTATTAAACTTTCTGCAGCCAGCTTAATTTTCTCCCCCAGAAAATGGGTTTTTCTTTTCTACAGCATTGTCAGGCTGCAAATTTTCTGAACTTTTATGCTCTGATTTCCTTTTAAACATACTCCAACTTCAAATCATATCTTTGTTAATACATAAAACTGAATGCTTTTAACAGCACCCAAGTCACATGTTCAGTGCTTTGTTTCTTAAAAATTTCTCCCACCAGATTCCTTAAATCATCTCTCTCCAGTTCAAAGTTACACAGATATCTAGGAAAAGGAAAAAAAAATACCACCAGTCTCTTTGCTAAAACGTAGCAAGAGTCATCTTTATTCCAGTTCCCAATAAGCTCCTCACCTCCATCAGAGACCACCTCAAACTGGACTTTATTGAACATCAGCATTTTGGTGAAAGCCATTCAACCAGTCTCTAGGAAGTTCCAAATGTTCCCACCTCTTCCTGTCCTCTTGTAAGCCCTCCAAATTGTTCCAACCTCTGCCTGTTACTCACTTCCAAAGTCACTTCCACATTTTCAGGTATCTTTACATCGGCACCCCACTGCGCAGTACCAATTGACTGTATTAATCTGTTCTCGTGCTGCTAATGGACTAATAAAACCATTTATAAAACCATCAGGTCTCATGAGACTTATTCACTATCACAAGAACATCCTGGGAAAGACCTGGCCACATGATTTAATTACCTCTCACCAGGTACCCCCCACAACATGTGGGAATTACGGGAGCTACAATCCAAGATGGGATTTCAGTGGGGACACAGCCAAACCATATTAGAGGGCATCCTTGTCTTGTGCCAGTTTCCAAGGGGAATGCTTCCAGCCTTTGCACATTCAGTATGATGTTGGCTGTCAGTTTGTCATAGGTGGCTCCTATTATTTTGAAGTATATTCTGTCAATACCTAGTTTATTAAGATTGTTTAATATGAAGGGATGTAAATTTAATCAGAAGCCCTTTCTGCCTCTACTGAGATAATCATGTGATTTTTGTCTTTGGTTCCATTTACCTGATGAATCACATGCATTGATTTGCATATGTTGAAGCAACCCTGCATTGCAGGAATAAATCATATTTGATCACGGTGGACTGGCTTTTTATTTCTTACTGGACTCACTTTGCTAGTATTTGTTGACAATTTTTGCATCAATGTTCATCAAAGATATTGGTCTGAAGTGTTTTTTTGTCGTATTTCTGCCAGGTTTTGGTATTGGGATGATACTGATTTCATAGAATGTTTTAGGGAAGAGTTCCTCCTCCTCAATTTTTTGAAATAGCTTCATCAGAAATGGTACCAGGACTTCTTTGTCCATCTGGCAGAGTTCAGATATCTGGTGCTGTTTTTTTGTTTTGTTTTTGGTTGATAGCCTATTTATTACTAATTCAGTTTTGGAGCTCATTGTTGGTCTGTTCAGGTATCCAATTTCTTCACGTTTCAGTCTTGAGAGGCTGAATTTGTCCAATAATTTATCCACCTCTTCTAGGTTTTCTAGTTTTAGTGCATTCGTGTTTGCAGTAGTCTTTGATGGTTATTTGTATTTCTGTGAGGTCAGTGATAACATTTCCTTTGTCATTTCTGAATGTGCCTATTTGCATATTCTCTCTTTTATATTTTGTTATTCTAGCCATCAGCCTATCTTATTAATACTTTCAAAAAGCTGACTTCTGGATTTGTTGGTCTTTTGAATGGTTTTTTTTTTTGTGTCTTACTCATCTTCTGCTCAGCTCTGATTTTGGTTATTTCTTGTCTTCTAATAGCTTTTAGGATGGTTTGCTGTTGCTTCTCTAGTTCTATTAGCTGTGACAGTAGTTTGTTAATTGGAGATCTTTCTTACTTCTGATGTGGGCATTTAATGCTATAACTTTTCTTCTTAACACTGCCTTAGCTGTGTCCCAGAGATTCTGATGTGTCCTATCTTTGTTCTCATTAGTTTCAAAGAACTTCTGGACTTCTGCTTTACTTTCATCACCAGCCAAAAAGTCAATCAGGAGCAGGTTGTTTAATTTCCACATAATTGCATGGTGTTCAGTTATTTTTTAAGTCTTGATTTCTATTTTTGATATGGATATTTTAACAACATTAATTCTTCCAATTAATAAACATGGAATATCTTTGCAATTATTTCTGCCTTCTTCAGTTTATTTCATCAATGTTTTATAGTTTTGAGGGTAAAAATCTTTCCCCTCCTTAGTGAAATTTATTCCTAAGCATTTTATTCTTTTTGATGCTATTGTAAATGAGATTGTTTTCTCAATTTCTCTTTCAGATAGTTCACTGTTAGTATACAAAGCTGCAACTGATTTTTATGTGTTTAACAGCTTTTGGTGGGGTCTTTTAGGTTTTCTGTGCATAAAATCATCTTATCTGCAACAAAGACAGCCTTACTTCCTCCTTTCTGATTGGAATGTTTTTATCTACTTTCTTGCCTAATTACTCTGAGTAGAACTTCCAGTACATTTTGAATGAAAGTCGTGAGAGCAGGCATCCTTGTGTTGTTTTTGATCTTAGAGGAAAAGCTTTTAGCTTTTTAACATTGAGTATAATGTTAGCTGTGGGTTTGTCCTATATGGCCCATATTAAGTTAAGGTGCACTCCTTCTAAACCTAATTTGTTGAGAATTGTTATCATGGAAGGATGTTGAATTTCATCAAATGCTTTTTCTGCATCTATTGAGATGATCATATGATTTTATCCTTCATTCTGTTAATATGGTAGATTATGTTGATTTGCATATGTTAAACCATGCTTGCATCACAGAAATAAATTTCTTTCTTCATATTGTGTGATCACTTAATGTTAATATGCTGTTCAGTTTAGTTTGCTAATATTTTGTTCAAGAATTTTGCAACAAAGTCCCTCAGAAATACTGGCCTAGAATTTTCTTTACTGTGGTGTCCTCATCTGGCTTTGGTACCAGAGCCATTCTGTCCTGGTAGAATAAGCTTAGAATTGTTTCCTCCTCTTCAATTTTTTGGAAAAATTTGAGAATAATTAGCATTAATTCTTTATCTTTTTGGTAAAATTTACCAGCGAAATCATTTGGTCCTTGGGTTTTCTTGGTTTGGAAGTTTTTGATTATTGATTCAATCTCTTATTTGTTAATAGTGTATTCAGATTTTCTATTTCTGAATAAGTCAGTTTCAGCATGTTGTGTGTTTCCAAGAATTTATTCATTTCTTGTAGGCTATACAGTTTGCTGACATGTAATTATTCACACTAGTCTTTTATAATCAGACATATTAGCATAGTATCAGTTGTAATGTCTTCTCTTTCATTTATAATTGTCTTTTCTTAGTTAGTTTAGCTAAGAGTCTTTTAAATTTTGTTTATCTTTTCAAAAGACCAGCTCAGTTTCCTTGTCCTTTTTATTGTCTTGCTAGTCTCTATTCAATTATTTCTGCTCTAACCTTTATTATTAATCTTTACCAATCGTCTGCTAACTTCGGGGTTAGTTTGTTTTTCCTTCTAAAGTTTCTTGAGCTTTAAAGTTAGGCTGCTTATTTGAGATTTAACTTCAGTCATTGTCTTCTTCAGCTTCCAAATTTCTTTGTTCTTTTTTATGGTTTCTAACTCTTTATTAAACTTCTCATTTTGTTCACACATTGTTTTTCTTATTTTGTTTAGTTATCTATCCATATTCTCTTGTGGCTCACTGAGAGTCTTGTTTGTTTGTTTGTTTGTTTGTTTGTTTGTTTGTTTGTTTGTTTGTTTTTTAGATGGAGTCTTGCTCTTTCCCCAGGCTGGAGTTCAGTGGCATGATCTTGACTCATTGCAACCTCTGCCTCCCAGCTTCAAGCAATTCCCCTGCCTCAGCCTCCTCAGTAGCGGGGACTACAGGTACATGCCACCACGCCTGGCTAATTTTTTGTATTTTAGTAGATACGGGATTTCACCATGTTGGCCAGGATTGTCTCAATCTCCTGACCTCATAATCCACCCTCCTCAACCTCCCAACATGCTAGGATTACAAGCATGAGCCACCACACCCAGCCACTCACTGAGCTTCTTTAAGAAAATTAATTTGAATTCTTTGTCAGGCAATTTATACATCTCAATTGCTTTGGGAATCAACCACTGAAGATTTATTTTGTTTCTGTAGTAGTGTCGTATTTTCTTACTTTTTGTGTCCCTTAAAGCCTTCCACCGCTATCTTTGCATTTGAAGAAGGATTCACTTCCTCCTGTCTCAACTGACCACCTTCAGGACAGAAAGATCTTCACCAGTCAGCCTGGCTAGACTTTCTGGGGGTCTCCCAGATCTCTTTATGACTGCATTCACTCCACTCCTCTATTTTCCCCATGGGGTTTCAGTGCAGGGGCTGTTAGGACTATGTGCTCTCTCTCAAATCCTCCTGATCTTCCAAAACCAGACAAAGTACTGAGAGTCCCCCACTTTTCCCTAGAGTAGTGCTCCAAAGGGTTGAGCATTGTGCATCTTCTACCAGTTCAGCAGAGTTGAGACAGCTGCTGCTATCCATGTGCTTTCTGTGTGGCAATGCACATTCCATCTGCAGGCGAGCATGGGAAGCTATCTGAGAGGGATTGCATGTGCTGGCCATTGTTGGAGGGAACACTCATAAGCTACTTGGGGGTCCCTTATTTGACAGACACCCCACAGGGCTCATGGGTGAGCCTGGTGGGGCTTCTGGTGAAGTCTCTGAGCTGACCAGTAGGATCTGCAGCTGTATGAGAGTATCATGCACAGGCTGCTGTGAAACCCTGCCCCTACTGCTCCCAGGAAATTCAGCTGTGCCAGTCCCCTCAGTGTTCTGGATGGGGTGAGACAAAGTGGGCTTCCTGGGCAGTATTCCACAAAGCTTGTTTCTGAGTTTGTTTAGGTTGCTACAACAAGATCTCATAACCTGGGTGGCTTATAAATAACAAACATTTATTTCTCACAGTTATGGAGGCTGGGAAGTCCAAGATCAAGTATCAGACTGACTCAGTTTCTTTTGAGGACCCATTACTCACAAATAGTGATTTCTAGTGGTGCCTTCACTTGGAGAAGGGACCAGGTAGCTCTCAGGGGCCTCTTTTATTAGGGCACTAATGCCATTCATGAGAGCTCCCCCTCATGACCTAATCATCTCCCAAAGGCACCACCTCTTACTACCATCACATTAGAGATTAGATTGCAACATATGAATTTATGGGAGGATGTTCATTCATATCATAGTTGCCAAGGAATCCAGGAACTCACTTTGCTCTTACTTTCCCCCGTGGAAGAAACTGCAGACTGAGGGTTTCTCTTGGCACTGATCTGTGCTGTCTCCAGGGAGAGATGACACACATAAAATGAAACTGTTCTTCTCACCCACTTCAGTGCATCTGTTCTTGAATTTTTTTGCTCCCCCATGTTGCTGGAACCTCTAAGCCAGTCTTCTGGGTTTCCATAACAGTATTGTCATTATGAGTGGTTGTTACAATCGGTGTTTCTGTGGGTACCCAAAAGTTGAGGGATGGAACCTCTTATTCTGCCATCTTGTTGGTGTTTCCTAGAGTGTTCAGGTGTATATATGTTTATCATTGTTATATCTTTTTCATGGATTGATCCTTTTATTATCAAATCTCCCTCCTTATCTCTAGCAACATTTTTATCTTCGTTGATTTTGTCCTGATAGCATAGCAACCCCAGCTTTTTTAATGGTTGCTGTTCACATAATATATCTTTACCATCTTTTTACTTTCAATCTATTTATATAATTTCATCTAAGTTGTGTCCCTGTTTGGAGCATATACTTAGATCTTACATTTTTATACAGTATTATAAGCTGTACCTTTCAGATTATTTAATTTATTGTATTGTTTGATTCATTCGCACTTAATGTTATTTTTGATGCAGTTAGATTTATGTATGTCATTTTACATGTTGTTTTCTCTTTGTCTATTACTCCTTTACTGCTTAACTGAACATTTTGTAGTGTAACTTTAATGCTTTTTTCAGGGGTTTTTTTGTGGTCCTCTAAGGCTTACATACACATGGTAACTTATCAAAATCTACTTCAGATGTGTTCTAACTCAAGGTAGTGAGATACAGTAATGCCCGCTCCATTCCTAAGCCAGTTGTGACTAGGAGAGGCAGTGCACTCACAGCCACACTGCAGCAGTGAGAGGAGCTGGGATTAACAGGACCATTTAGTAACTGATGTAACTCACCCTTGGCTGTGCATTAGAGTCATCATTGCAGCTTCTAAAAATGCCAAAATATCAGCTCCACCCCAGAGTTTCTGCTCAAGCACTCAGCTAGCAGGCTGGGCATCATTATTAAGTGCTTCTTGTGACTCTAATGTACAGACCTCGGAACCAGGCACAGCACAGTATATCTGCTGAGGCTCCAACCGCTGAGGAGCTGAGGCCTCAAGGTAAACTTTCTTCAGTTTTCAAGTTGTCTAATCAACTACTTGACAGTCCCACCAGACCCTGCAATCATCCAGTTTCCCCCTAAAGCTAGACTGCTGAGCAGAAGCATAGTCCTTGCCAGAACCCTCCCATTTAGGCACCAAAGAACATGCTCCCAGCTGCCAGCCAAGGTCCCCTCCACAGAGACCACTCCCGACTAAGGCATCATCTCTCTTCTGGCCTCAAGTATTGTCACTACCCAAGTTCCTGCTGCTACCCATGCTCTGCCCATCACGTAGGGTCCTTTTGGATATTAGAGTTGGCCTTCCTCATGGCTACTGCTTTTCCCTGCAGTATCCTAGCCCCAGATACTTCAGGCTATGCCCTACAGAAGCAGAAATCCCCATTTCTAGAAAGTCAAGAGACCAAAGGAGGGTAATCAAATAAACAGTGTACAGCACTGTGGGCAATCATAACGGGAGCATCACCGACGAGGACTAAAAACCCGCAGTCTCCAGATTTCCAGAACCAAATCGGATTCTTATACACATGGCTCCCCTCCTGCCCGTATGGGTAAAATGGAGCTGAGGCCATTATCCTTAGCAAACTAGCACAGGAACGGAAAACCAGATACCACATGTTTACATTTATAAGTCGGCGCTAAATGAGGAGAACACATGGACACATGGAGGGGAGCTTTTCAGAGGGTGATGGGTGGGAGGAGGGAGGGGACCAGGAAAAATAGCTGAGTACTAGGCTTAATACCTGGGGAATGAAATAATTAATACAACAAACCCCCATGGCACAAGTTTACCTAGGTAACAAAACTGCCCTTGTTCCCCTGAACTTAACAGTTAAAAAAAAATCTTTCTTTCCCGTCTGAACTGCCTCTCTGTCACTCCACCCCTGTCTGGGCTCGTTCTCAGGTCCTGCTTTCATTGCCATCTCATTATCTCCCTGGGAGATGTTTCCACAGAGCACATCTGTCCAGAGCTTGGCAACTGTGAACCCATTTTGTGTGGCCAGTCAGAAGTGTGGAGTTGGGCTCGCCTGGGGGAGTGAGCAAGTCCACACAGGGTACCAGGGTCCTATGGGACCCTCGCTTGCGCTCAATCTGGGAAGCGCTGCTGGAGGTGAGTAACTCGGAGCAGGGGGTGGAGAGGACCATTCGCATGCCCACAACATAAGCATCTTTTTGTGCTTCTAAGCAGACTATCTGTTTGCCTGAATCTGACCGCTGTATCCCTAGGACATAGAAAAGGGTTTTTTGCTGTATGAAAAAACTAAATCAGTTACATTTAGAACCACAATGGCACAGTTAACTACTGAAGTCCAAATCTCAAACATCACAGGTTTTATGAGAAAGTGAGCCTCGTGGGTCTTGGACAGAGGAGCACTCTGAGTGTTTTCTCATTCTGTCTCCAGGCGGCACCAACACTGGAAAACGTGGCTAAGTGGGTCGCTTGGCAAACAGACACCTCACACTTTACGCCTTTCCCAGGCACCACTCTTCCCACGCCTGCGCTCCTGGGGCTGATTCCTGTCCCCTTTGCAGACGCAGGACTTGCTCCAGAGCTGGCACCGTGGGCTCCTGGCTGCCTGGGCCCTGGCCGGGTCCAGCAGCAGAGGTGTGGTTCGATGAGCTGCACTTCTGGGATCATCTGGAGAGGGGAGAAAAAGGAGAGGGGAAAGAGCTCAACTCTCTATGATGGCCCAGTTGTGTTTGAAGACAGAAACAAGACCCAGGCTGCGAGGATGAGCTGGTCAGAAAATGAGCTCTCTACGCGATGATGCAGACAGCCCTGGACACTTCGGAGGGCAGAGGCTGGGGCAATTTTTACACCCAAAGGAACAGATGTAAAGATCTGGGAGAGGACAGCACGTACTGCACCGACTTGACTGGAGGACTGAAGGCATCTCATAGCATCTTCTTCCTCTCGGGCTTCTTCTGCCCCATCCTCTTGCAGTCCTCATTCTTACTCGGTAAGGTGCCATTCTCCTACCTCCACGATGACAATCTCTGCAGGTCCACTTCTGTTTAGAATTACACATTTCACTGAGTCAAAGTTTTCCTGCAAGGGAGCTACGATTGCTGCACTTGTCAGAATCCCTCACCCTAGACGTGAGTGCTTTCGCGTTAGTGACTCAAACGCTATTTGAAGTAGCATACTGTAGAACTTCAACTCCCCTGCCGGCCACCTCCCGTCACACTTAAAAATCCCTCTGAATTCTTTAAGCAGGCAGGTGGGAGCACCATGGTTACCCAGGACCACAGCGCTCTCTGCACAGCAGAATTTCCTTTTGAGCCCGTCTCATTATTTTTGACTCATCTTACGGTTTACAGTAGGTGGCCTCAGAATTACACCTGTCTCCTGTCATTGTGTTAGACAAGATAAAATATGAGAAATGGCTCTGCAGAGAATAGTATCCCCAACTCTTACAACATGTCTATAGAAGGTCCAGCCACCGCATGGTCACGCCCTGCTCCATACAGACACACACACGACTGCACTGAGAACCGAGGGCCAAACACCTGTGTCAAGGTACAAACTGGTCTACTTCTATGCAGAGAAAACACGGAACTCGTGGTGCTTTGTCTAGTTTCAATCTCTATTGACCTGTCTACCTCGATTGCTAGCCATTTCAAAACTGAACTAGGACTCACAGAAGCCAGTGTCCCTAGAGTATGATTACATCTTCCCTGCCACCCTCTGGTTTTCATTCTTTATCTTTTTTTTGAATGGTCTTATTGCATGTGACCTTTAGTCTAGGCAACTTCAGATTTTTATTTTTAAGTAAGCACTGCGTAGTAATTAGATTATGGTGTACATTCACCAAAGATGGACCAACCCACAGAAAGTAGATCTGGAGAGGAACTAGAAAGCAGGAGAAGGCCAGCACTAACTCTACCCTGGGCATCCCGGCTCAGGAGACACCTACAGAGCCCTGGAGGAAGGCCACCCCACAAATCCCCAGGGCCACAGGCACAGTCCACAGGGGCTGGAGGACACTGCAAGGAAGCTCTGGTCTTCAGGAGGCGCAGTGACCTGGCGGCACGGAGAAAGGAGATGGCATGCTGGCTTCCCTGGGGCCCATGCCAGTGCCCCAGGTGATGACAGAATCATTGAAAGGCCATCGGAAGATTTTACAGACTACATTGCATTTCTCAGCTGCATTTGGACCAGGGAATAAGTTAACACAGACACATTTAGGACTGTGAAGCCAACTGCGGCCACCCTAAAACAGAACCTTTGTGAAACCTTAAGAAAAAATAGCTATATGAATCAGTAAAAACCTGAAAATACATAATGTGCCCTTTTAAAAAAGCTAGTGCCTTTTTTAAAAGCCATGTAAACTGCAGAGCCAAAGGAAAAAAAAGTAGCTTTTCCAAGTGTTAGGGCAGTCACGGCTCTTTCACAGAGGCCCCTAGACAGAGATCCAGAAACGAGGGCGCCACTTCCCACCGCTTCACCAACTTGTGAAAGCCAAGACTGAAATGTCACTCCTACCTTCACTTCCCTCCACTCCCAAACTCGGATTGATCTTGAACTAAGGGAAGAATCACTTCTAACAGCTGCTACCCAGGGAGTGGATACCAAAATCCATCATTAGTGAAAGTGGTGAGCCCTCAGCAGCCCCTCCCTGGGCTGGTCTTCTGGCTGCTTCAGGCATCCAAGCAGCCCTGGGAACCGGGGTCCCGGTGTTACAGATCAGGAAACAGAAGCACAGAGAGGCTGGGTAATGTGCCCAAAGTCACATAGAGAGGAGGCAGAGAACAGACGTCCAAATCCACTCCGGTCCAGGCAGCTTATTTCTACAGCTTTAAATTCCTTTCTTCTGTATTAGTTTCTGCTCAGCTTTCGGTACTTCTGTCTTTTATCAAGTCTGATCTCAGGAAAGGGTCTGGCACCAGCCGTCTGTGTCCCAGAGTGATTTTTAGTCAGTATTATCACCTGACCCCATAGGACGTGCATGATTTTTCTGATTATGAAAATAGAGAATCGTGGAATTTTGAGACTAGAATAGCTCTGAGCAGTCCTCTAGTACAACGGCTTCCTTTTAAAGAAGCTCAGCTTTTGGTTCAAAAAGGTAACGACTTGCTCAAGACCACACAGCTAAAAAAGCCTCTGAAGGACTCCTCATCCCTAAAAATCACAGCTTTTCTGGAAAAAAAAAAATTGTAATTTTTTTTTATCATTTTAAGTTTGACAATAAATCTTCCCATTAACAGTCAAAGCCCTGAGGAGGCAAGATTCAATGACAAATTTCTCATCAGCTGCCAAATGAGGACCTGAAATCGACCCTCGGAAGGATTCCTTCCCCGATAAATGCACCTCAAGCCACGGTGAGCAAGTGCAAGGAAGAGCCCGGAAAGGAGCCCGTCCTTGCAGGGCTGCCAATCCCCAGCCTTGGTGCCCCACGGGGGCTGAGCGGCTGCACTCCCAGGCTGTCCAGGTGGCCCCTCAGACATTTACGCTTGGACCAGGCGCTCCACCCAGGGAAGCCCGTGAGTCCTATCACTGAGCAGGGACCCCAGGTTTTCCCGGCTGGGTGGGGCCGCGAGGAACGGGGAATCTGCGCCGGGCCGGGGTAGGGCGAGGCACCTTTCCCTGCAACTGGGCTTCTTGTCCTCGTTGGTGGACATCAGACTCAGGGGCTGGCTTTGGCCCTGATTGAGATGACGCTCCCGTGGGAGAGGCCGTGCACAGGTGGCCACATGATCTACAGCAGCTGAGAAGACAGAGGTGAAAAGCAAGCGTGACTGGGCTCATTGGGAGCTGTGGGATGGCTCGCCCTAACCCCAGAGAGCCCATCTGGATCGCAGCCTCCTGAGCCTGGCAGCCACATCCACCAGCCCCACTTGCTAGAAAACAGCCAAGGTGGCCCCCAGATAAACTTTCCTTGGGGAATCAGTTTTTGCCCAGTTGAAATGAATGGGATATAAACTTGGTTCTGAGCAGGACGTGAAAATGCCAGCGTGCTGGTCAGACCTTTGTGTGTGTGAGGGACAAGCAGAGTCTGCCGCCTCCAAAGTCAACTTGAAAGACTCCTAAAGGCATCAACTTCTAACCACTGAATGAAACATTTTACTAAATTACCACCGATCGCCTTTATTCCCTTATGTCCTTGGATAAAAGTCAAATTTTAAAGATTTTATAAGAGAAAAGAAAGGTTTTTCTTTTTTTCTTTTCTCAACTTTTATTTTCGGTTCAGGGAGTACGTGTGCAGCTTTGTTACGTGGGTAGACGGGGTGTCACTGGGGTGTGGTGTACAGATGATTTCATCACCCACTCATACTAATGACATAGTATCTGACAGGCAGTTTTCCCACGCCCTTCCTCACACCCTCCAGCCTCCAGTGGACCCAGTGTGTGTTGTTCCCGTCTTTACATCCATGTATTCTCATCATGTAGCTTTCTCAGTTCCTCCATTAATTTGCTTTGGATAATTGTTTCTAGCTGCATTGTTGCTCTAAAGGACATGATTTTGAGCTTTTTCATGGCTACATGATATTCCACATTGTATATGTACCACATTTTCTCTATCCAGTCTGTCACTGAGGGGCATTTGGTTGATTCCATGTCTTTGCTCTTGTGAATAGTGCTGCAGTGAACATACATGCGCATGGTAGGACGATTCCTATTCCTTTGGGTATACATGCAATAACGGGATTGCTGGGTCAAATGGTAGTCCTGTTCTAAGTTCTTTCAGAAATCTCCAAACTGCTTTCCACAGTGGCTGAACTAATTTACATCCCACCAGTGGTGTATAAGCATTTCTTTTTCACCATGAGCTCACAAGCATCTGCCATAACATTTTTTGACTTTTTAGTAATAGCCGTTCTGATTGGTGTGAGATGGTATCTCATTGTGGTTTTGATTTGCATTTCTCTAATGATTAGTGATGCTGAGCATTTTCCATGGGCTTGTGGGCCATAAACATGTGTATCTTCCTTTGAGAAGTGTTTGTTAATGTTCTTTGCCCATTTTTTAGTGGGGTTGTTTTTCTCTTGTAAATTTAATTCCTTTATACATGGTGGATATTAGACCTTTGTCAGATGCACAGTTTGCAAACACGTCCTCCCATTTCCTAGGTTATCTGTTTACTCTGTTGGCAGTTTCTTTTGTTGTGCAGAAGTTGTCCCACTTGTCTATTTTTGTTTCTGTTGCAATTGCTTTGGGGGATTTTGTCATGAAATCATTGCCAATGTCTGTGTCCAGAATGGTATTTCCTGTGTTTTCTTCTATGTTGTCTAGAGTTACAGCTCTTACAGTGAAGGCTGAAATCCATCTTGAGTTGATTTTTGTATACAGTGAAAGGAAGAGGCCACTCTCTTTCCAGGGTCTTCCCTGGTCTTCCTGTAAGTCTTCCCTCCCAGCCCTCACAGGCCTCTCAGGTCTGGAAGCAGCCTTCTCCCTGACCTTTGAGTCTACTTCTTCTGAACTGGTAGAGAGAGTGACCAGCTTCTGTGCCTTGGGGACACAGAGGTTGCCTGGGCTGTACTGCCAGCCACCCCACTTCGTGCTGAGCCCTCCCCTGGGCCCTGGGCCCAGTGTGTCTCTCCATCTTCCCTGCTCATTGCTCTTGCCATTTCCCTGGAGTTGCTCTCAGTCTACCTCCTGTACTCTGCTTCAAGGCCTCTTGCTTTCTCTTTCCTCTATATAAGCCATAATTTCACAGAATCACCAACTGCCTTTCTTTAGGAGTCATTCGCATGAAATATAAAGACGTTTCCAGGCCCAGGACACCACCGTCTTGTCCACTTAGCACCTGGTGCTATCATGTCCTTCCTACCTCTCAGAATCACCCTCTCAACAAGCACTCACTTTTGGGAGGAGCACTCACTTTTGGGAGGAGCACTGACTTTTGGGAGGAGCGCTCACTTTTGGGAGGAGCACTTTTAAACATGATTTTAATCATTAACTTCACTTTCATTCAAAAGTCGATTCTGCGTCTGTATACAGAATTTCTGGGTGACTCTAAATGTAAAACCTCCGTTTTCCTGGAAAAGTGCTGAATGTAACCAAGTATTGAATGCACTCGAGAAATATTTGTTCAAAGGATAAATGGATGAATAGATGGATGGTTCGAGGGATCAACGAGTCCCATACTAAACTTTCTGCAAAGGCCAGCGTCCCTTTCACTTTGAGTTACAGCTCCAGGGAGGGAGAGTAAGCCATGGGGTCGTTAGGATTGCTCCTAAGCCTCCACCACCCCACACATGTGGTCATCAGTCATTTCCAGAGAGTGTGTGCTATAGAGTTTCACACAATACAGCCATGAAACACAGGAAACCAGGTAAATTTAAGCTGATTGAAATTAAAGTAATCACAATAAAATAACACTGCAGTCATAATCAGGTACATGTCAGGTGCTCACAGCCATATGTGACTAGAGCTACCGTATTGGATAGTGCACGTTACGGAAGATTTTCATCAACACAGAAATTCTACTGGACAGTGCTTATATGGAGGGTATCTGAAAGCCACTTCCATGAGAGGCAACAAGCTCATAGCAGTAGCCTGCTTCCTGCCAATGTGACCCTTACTGGTCATATGAGACACCCTATCATTTGCATGCCACAATGGAAAATACATATTTGGTTTCTGTTCCCAGTTTCTGGGAATAAAGCTCCTATCACTCACAATCCTGAGTGACAGGGGTGGGAAGAATGTCTTTCGTTATTCATAACAAGCCCCCTTCCACCACACCTGAGTTTATACCCTTGAGGGGAGTCTTGCTGGACCCTAGACAGTTTCAGGATGGGGCTGGTTGCCCCAGGAATCAACCACGTGATTAGAGAGTTGGAACTCTCAACTCCACACCCAGGGGCAGGGTCTGGAAATTGAGTTCAATCGCCAATGACCAGTGATTTAACCAAGCATGCCTACATCATAGAACCCCCATTAAAAACCCTAAATGACAGGCTTGGAGTGCTTCCCAGTTGTTGAACGCACTGAGGGGTTGGAAGGGTGGTGCACCCCAAGAAGGCACTCCCTTCCCCACACCTTGCCCTATGCATCGCTGCCATTTGGCTGTTCCTAAGTTGTATCCTTCCCAACAAACTAGTCATCCTAAGAAAAATGTTTCCCAAGCTCTGTAATAAACTATCAAACCTGAGAGGGGATTCGTGGGCATCCCCAGTTTGTAGCCCAATGGGACAATAGTGTGGGTAACCCGGGCACCCACTACTTGTAGCTGACATCTGAAACGAGGGATATTTCTTGCAGGACAGAGCCCTTAATTTGTGGGGTCTGGGCTACTCTGGGGAAATTGGTGTCAGCATTGAATTGAATCACTGGACCCCCAGTTGGTATCAGAGAATCAGAGAATCAAACAATGCAAGGATAGAACTTACTCGGTTTGAAATGGAGAAAAGTCTGCAATGTTCTCGTTCAACAAGAAGCCTGTGGGGTGAGGTCTTGGGCGCATTGTGCCTGCAACAAGGCTGCCTTTAGAGGTGGGGGAGGCATTTCTATTCAGACACTGTCTGCGGAGCCCTTTGCAGTCCTTCAGCATGAAAGGCTCTATATAAGTGCGAGGTGTTATTGCAAGGTGTTAACAGTTCCACATGAACCCTCTCGTTTAGCTGCGGCAACCTCTGGATTAGCCAGTCCTAACTCAGTAGATGGTGGAGCACGCAGAACTAACGAGCTTTTGTTTAGAATATTTATATGTCTGACCTGAGAATTATGAAAGATTTTTTCAAGTCGTGCCAGGGGGAAATTTTAAACATTTTTGCCAGAAACACACAGGTCATAGAACCTTATTCTTCACTTTCTTTAAATATAGGTAGAATTAAATCCAGAAATAGTAATGCTAATCATACTAAATATTTCTCCAGCATCTTTCCTTCAGAACTTTCGAGAATGTATCCGTGGATTGCCTTACTTACCCCATGACATTCCCAGACCGATTTGCTCTGAACAGTCACTGTGGGTCGTAGGAAAAAGAGAAGCTGTGGGGATTGGCCTGTGCCTTCTCTCCTAATCTCTGCGGAGGAGGAGAAGGCTTTCGAGCCATGCTCCCAACAACTCTGTGGTGCGATCCAGACTCCTAGGTGTGACTCAGCCACTTATTTCCGGGAGTTCATTTTCTGGGTGGAAGCCTGAAGGCTCAGTGAGGGAGATTTCCAGACAGTGCTTCACAGACACAACCTCCCCTCAAAACAATGACAACCCCAGCATGGAAGATCATCAAATCCTTTGTGTTAGTCAAGGCTCTCCAGAGAAAGGAACCGACAGGATACACACACACACACACACACACACACACACACACACAATGGGAGATGGGGAAGGATTTCATATAAGGAGTTGCCTCGTGTGATGTGGGGCTGGCCCTCTGCAGTGCCAACATTCCATTTGAGTCTGAAGGCTGGAAGCTGCTGTGGAACCAGGAAGAGGTGATATCCCAGTATGAGGGCCTCCAGACAGGAGGATGCTCTCTCACTTTGGGAGATCAGCCTTCTGTTTTATTCAGGCCTTCAACTGGTCGTATGAGGCCCTGCATACTGGGAGGGGCACTGGGCTTTGCTCCAGCTACTGACTTAGATGTTAATCTCACCCGGAAACATCTTCACGGAAACACCAAAAATAATGTTTCATAAATCTCTGAGCAGCCCGTACCCCAGTCAAGTGGACACCTACATTTAACCTGCACCCCACGGTGCACAGAGGACAGAAGGGCTGCCCTGAGAGGATCCCGGCAGGGCGCACGCCCATCCCTCTTACCTTTGGTGGAATCCGTTTTCTCAGCCCTTCCATCAACAGTCAGGGGAACCATCAGCCATGGCAGAGCCTGGGCCAGCGAGGCCAGCACCAAATGTCATTGCAGCCCAGATCTCCACCCGGATGAGCTGGGAATCATAGTGTGCAAGTGCCGGCACCGTCAGCACCATCTGAGGCCCAGTCCCTGCATCCCTGACCACAGGCCGAGCCATCGCTACCGGGGCTCAGGCAGCCCAGTATTGAGTGTCATCTGTAGCCAGCCCCAGCTGGAATGTGCCGTCCCTCAGGACTCAGTCAGTCCCTCAGGAAGTGCACCCATCCACCTGTCCCCTGAAAGGGGCCTTCCGCCCTCTGCCCTGTCTCCACTCAGAATCCAAATGGCTAGGGCCTCCAGAGTATTGTTGTGAACCTCCTGGTTTTACAAAAATCACGGAGGCCTGGAGGGGAAGCACCTTGGCCAAGATCACTCAGAGAGCTCCTGAGAGCTGGTCAGGTCCACAGCAGCACGTCTGCTGACATCGCGTGCGGCTTCTCACCTTGCCCAGCCTTTCCTTCCTTTGTGTGTGGGGATGGCTACATTCGGAACTGGGGACTTCATTTTCTTCCTGCCTTCCCACTGTGGCCCTGACTCCCACTGAAACAAGAGCCAGTGCTGCGTTTCATCTCCCCACAGGGCACAGTGGCAAGTTTTCTGCTGCCTCACCCCTTAATGACAGGCAAGCCCCGGGCTGCACACTCCCAAACATGCCGCCTCCCTGAGATCTGGCAAGTGACCACGTCCAGGCATGAGTCTAAATGTTCCTGCTGAAATCCATGCTGATCAGCTCTGGCCCACAGGGAAACAGACACCAGGCAGAAGGGGTCACCTGCCCAGGGTCGCAGAGTTGGCGCCCGGAGGGGGATGCAAACCCAGTTTGGTCCGCACCCAAAGCCCTGCCGCAGTGACCACCACCACGGCCCTGTGCAGGCCCAGCAGGCCTCGGCAGCAGAGCACAGGCCGTAGGGCGTTCCCTCTCCTGGGGTAGGACAAGCAGCCACAGCTGAACTCCAGGCAGCCCAGGACCCACAGTAGCCAGTCCTTGCAAAGTCCTCAGTGAGGCTGCAAGGCCACCTTGGCTTTTTCCATCCAAAAGAGTGAGTCAGGGCCAGATGGGGACGGTGCCTGGACTTCCTGGCTCCAGGGCCTAGATGCCTGGCCCACCCAGACCTCACGGCAGACCCACACCTCTGAGCTCCCAGCTGGAATGGCCCCTGCTGATAGATGTGGACTCTCGGTCAGTCCAGGTAGTAGGTGAAAGTTCTGGAAACTTCACAGAAAAGTCAGTTCTTTTGAAACTTCCAGTGTTTTTGTTCGTCCCTAAAGGAAGATCTGTGCATTCTAATTACTTCGGCTCTGCAGGATTTCCCCTGGGCACTAAAGAATGCCCACCATACAAAGCCTTGCTCACAGCTAACTTATTAAAATTTAACCCCAAGGGCCAGGCATGGTGGCATATCCCTGTAATCGCAGCACTTTGGGAGGCTAAGGTGGGAGAATTGAGGCCAGAAGTTCAAGACCAGCCTGGGCAGCATAGTGAGACGTCATCTTCACAAAAAAAGCAAAAACTTACTGAGGTATAGTGGTGGTGCGTGCACGCAGTCCTAGCCACTCGGGAGGCTGAGGTGGGAGGATCACTTGAGCCTGGGAGGTCAAGACTGCAGTGAGCCATGATCACACTGCTGACCTCCACCCTGGGCAACTGGGAAACAAGGCAAGACCCTATCAAAAAAAAAAAAAAAAAAAAAAAAGGATGTTTATAATAACAGAGTAACTTGATATAACCAAATATATCCAAGGTAAAATCATAGACAGTGACAAAAATCAGTCCCATTGAACTGTGAAGTGCACCACATGATGTTTTAAAATGCTGGGAGCCCTGCGTTTAATTCATGAGTTAGGATAGAGGGAGAGGCAGTTTGAGAGTGCACCAGGAGAAGGCTGGTTTACAGGCCATGTTTTTGTTCAAAACAGCCCACAGAAATGCCCCCAAGGGGGACCAAATGGCTTCAGTGTCACCTGACTTACTGTGAAGAACATGGTTCAGCCATCACCTATCATTCTGAGAAGAAAAAATGTGGACCTGAAATACGTGATTATTTTTAATCATACGGTACTTTTCATACCTATTTTCTTCTGGAAAGATGTGAAATACATATAATCAACCTGAACAGAAAGGTTGATCACTCAGTGTAGAATTACCTTCAAGTACAGATAGTAAAATAGTTCAAATAGCAGGGATTCTGCAGCAGCCCACGCCAGTGAGCCAGCACAGCCTCACCTCAGCAGTAAGAAAGCCCTGCTCCAGAGTCACCCCCTCCTCTCTTACATCCTGTGCTTTGCTGAGAAACGCGCTCCACAAAAGAAAGAGCCTTAATCTGCAATATATGCTCATGTCCAGGGTGTAAATACTCCCACCACAGCTGATTTCAAGCCACAGTGGTTTAACCACCAGCTGGCAGACTTCCTGAATATTTAACCGCCCCCGACACCCCTTCCCCCTTGAGCCGTTCTGGTCCCTTTCTGGTCAGTCCAGCTCAGGGCTATGTCTCATGCCACATTCAATCCAAACATACCCAGAAACCGACCACTTCTCAGTGCTGCCTGTTACCTCCCAGGTTTGACCACCACGATCTCTCACCTGGATCGTCACAACGGCCTCCTCCTCAGCCTCTGTTCAGCCTTTGCCCCTTTAACCTCTCAAAGCAGGTGTCAGAGCCTGGCACTCCTTTGCGGAAACACACCCACCTCCCACAGTGGCAGCTGAAGTGCCTGCATGACCTCCAAGCTCACCGAGATCTGGGCTGGACCCTCTGACCCATCTCAGCACTGTCCCTGGTGACTTCTCCAGCCACACCCCTGCTCACTGTCACCTCCACGCATGAGCACACATATCACCTTCTCAGCGGGACTCCCCGACCGTCACACCCGACCCTCCCCGGCCCCTTTCCCCCTCTATTTTCTGCTCGGCGCATCTCATCTGATCCACAGCTACACGAGTCACTACTTTCATTCATTTTGTGTCTCTTCCTACAGGAAGGCATGCTCCAGCCAATTACTTTTGTCTATTTTGTTCAATGATCTCCTCGGCCTAAAGCAGTGTCTGGCATGTGGCCAGTGCCCCATGTTTACTGAAGGAATAAACTCCAGGTTCTCTTTGAGGGTCTGGCTAACAATACTTCTCTTTTTTCCTGCCTTTTCCCATGTTGAGACCTCCTCAATTTTCTGGGCCTCACCAGTGCACAGCACTCCCGCAGCCTTGCCCCAGGCTGGGACCCTGGCTCACATGTGCCTTTGCACTGTGGGGTCCTCTCTGCACTGGCCCACTTAGAACTATCTTAGCTGCAGCCCAAACACTAGCTATAGAGAAAACCTTTGAATCCTGTCAGCCAGTGAATTCTTTCAAGTAGAAACAGAAGATATGCAATCTGCCCAAATGTGCCCATAGTGGAAAGAATTCTCATGCACCCAGGGGCTTGCTGTTTCTAGCTAGGCCAGTAGAAGAAAAGGATCACTTTCCCCTCAGCAAAGAGGCTTACTCACAAGGGCCATACACACTATCCTCTGGCTGACGCTGCCAGGCTTTTCCCCATCAGGAAAGCCTGAGTTCAGAAACAGGGAATCGACAGGCCTGCAAGCGCAACCTCAGGGAGAGTCTCCCTCAGTTCCAAGTGCTCTCGAACTCACTGGTACAAACAAAAAGTAGAACGTGCTATGTTAGCATCACCCTCTTTCTTCTAGGCATGCTAGAGTGCTCTACCCCTTCTGACTGTAGCTGGATCACAGCAGGCGGACTATTTTGGGCTATCAGCCCTCCTACACAAACTGTCATTTCCGCTGTGGACTGAACTGCGGATGAGTATGTCTGTTTACAGTAGGACTCAATATTAAAACTTCGGAACAGTGCAAAAAGAAAATGCACAATTTAATCAAGAACTATAAAACCACTATAAGAAACATAAATTCAGGCCCCGGTTGATGTCAATCACGTGAAGACCTAGGAGGTGTCATTGTTGCCCCAAAGGAACGCGTGTCCAAATAGTCCTTTTAGACCTGAGGCTTTTCGCGGGGGCCACGTGCCTCTGGAAGTTGTGTGCATTCGTTATGGATTCTTTTTTTTTTTTTTTTTGAGACAGAGTTTCTCTCTTGTTACTCAGGCTGGAGTGCAATGACGAGATCTCGGCTCACGGCAACCTCCGCCTCCTGGGTTCAAGCAATTCTCCTGCCTCAGCCTCCCGAGTAGCTGGGATTACAGGCATGCGCCACCATGGCCAGCTAATTTTTTGTATTTTTAGTAGAGACAGGGTTTCACCATGTTGACCAGGATGGTCTCGATTTCATGATCCACCCGCCTCGGCCTCCCAAAGTTCGTTTTGGATTCTAAGGCTTGCCTGCCCGTTAGCTCCAGTCCTGCCTGATTTCCTCCATCTGGAGCCAGGGTGGTGCCTCCACTAGGAAACAGGATGAACACAGCCCCTCGGCGGCCACCACGTGGAGCCTCCCTGATCCCACGTCGAAAAGGAGCTCCTGCGCCTGTTGCTGGCCTCCTCACTCTCTCCTCTCCTGCAAGGTGGAAACCGGCAGGTGGACACCATGGTCATCTGCGGGCGTGCGGCTGGCTGCGCACTCAGCACTGGGCACAGGCGGGCAGATGGCACACGCGGCGCGGGCGGTGGGGGGGTCTCGAGGCCTTTGGTCCCGTTCCGTGCGCCTTCCCGGCCCAGCACGGTCCGCACAACAGCCACCCGAGCGCGAGCTCCGTTTGACTGGTGTGTTCACCTCCACTGCGAACGTGGCAAAGGGTCGCTGGAAGCGCTTCCAGCCCCACGCGCTCCCGGGAAGTCCTCCTCGCGGTTGTCGCGGTGAGGGCGCCTGCACTGAAACGCCTGGCAAGCGGCAGTTTGCGGAACGGATTGGAGGCAGTGACATCTAGTGGCCCTAGATGGCATTTAACCTAATAAATCCCTATTTTTAATGTGTGGGAGGCAGGGAAAGAAATTTAGAGCAGGCTGCGTGTAGCCTCGGCAAACTAGAGGTTTCCAACGCGCATTAAGAAAAAGGCTCGGATAGGCCCCGCCTGCACCTTGCTTTGGTCTTTCGTGCTGGAGGAACTGGTTTGGTCTGGTGTTTTTCTCCAACTTTTGCCTGCTCAAATACCTTTGCCCCGGGCAGAGAACCTTCCGCTGCAGCAGGTCGGAGAGGTGAGAGTCAGCGCGCAGGCATGGGCAGGTTGGAGGTAACCACACAGGAAGGAATCTGCTGCTCATAAAGCGAGTGCAGGGGTGGGCAGGGATCAGTCAGCAGGCCGGGGTGCTTAATTCCTCTCAGATGACAAGCACTGAGTTTTGTAATTCAGGGGACTCCTCCCTGTACTGGCCCGCTTGTCTGAGTGCAGCTGCCAGGAGTCGGGCAGAGATAACGAGGGAGGGTGTACCTTCAGCCTCCACAAAGTCACAATATTGAATAAAAACGCAGAAATAGAATTGGATCCTTAAGTACAGGCTTCATGTAGTCTACATTTCCAAAGAGATTTATGACTTCAGGGTGCCAGAAAGTTTAGATGCATTTGCTCAGTTAACACATGGAGAATTCTTGATATTTCTCCATATGGATAAGAATATTCATCACATCGTTTTTAATCCAAACATAGAAAGTCAAGAAATGTAGAAAACTCTTTTTTTTAACTACCAACTCACTTATGTGACTTATGCATAGTTGGCATATTAAAATCAGAGTGAAAATTATACAGTGAACTATACAATTCCTGCACCTATCCACAACACAGTAATGTCCCAGGGAAGCCTTGCATGTGCTCAGTGAATGACCTATTTATGATTGGCTATGAATGCCTTCTGCTGCTGAGTTTTTCCCATCTCTGTTTTGAGGGCTGATGATCTTAAGGACAGAGTTGCTGTGGAATGCCTGGCAAATGCCCATACTCCCCAGGGACCCACAGCATCCTACAACCAGCGGCTGAGAATTATTTTTTAAATCATTCTAAAACTTGTCTTAGTTACAAGCCTACCAGCAATGAGCCCATCAAACTATTTCATGATAAAACCCTAAGAATCTGTCTCTATGTAAGGGAGAAAAAAGACAAAAATAACTCAGAAAAGCCTGCCTGATGGGACCACCTGAGTTTCCATCTGGATCCCTCTCTGGAGGCACAGCTGCCTAAAGAGGACTAAGTTTCTATGGTCTTTGTGGCCAATGTCTCTGATCTCGCCTCTTCCCACCCCCACCCAGTCCACTGGTGCTGAGAACAAACTGTGGGCAGGCTTATGGCCCAGACGGGGTGGGTGCCTGTGTACTGCCACCCAGTGAGCAGCGGGCTATGCCACAGACATGCTGTGCCAGCTCCGGGAGCCACGCATCCAGGATGAGAAGCATGGCAGCCACGCCAGAGGACAGAGCAGCTAGATGAAGAGGCCCACAGAGCTTTCCTCATGGACCCATTACCACCTTGACTGAAGGAATTAAGAAATACCTTTATGGCCGGGCACGGTGGCTCACACCTGTAATCCCAGCACTTTGGGAGGCCGAGGCGGGTGGATCACGAGGACAAGAGATTGAGACCATCCTGGTCGACATGGTGAAACCCCGTCTCTACTAAAAATACAAAAAATTACCTGGGCATGGTGGCGCGTGCCTGTAGTCCCAGCTACTCAGGAGGCTGAGGGAGGAGAATTGCCTGAACCCAGGAGGCGGAGGTTGCAGTGAGCCGAGATCGTGCCGTTGCACTCCAGCCTGGGTAACAAGAGCAAAACTCCGTCTCAAAAAAAAAAAAAGAAAGAAATACCTTTATTTAACACAGGGAGTATGCTTCAACTCTGTGCAGCTCAGCTCTGGGGTTAGCAGAGACAATAGTACAGGTCACAGAGGAATGCTTTGGCGGGGGAGTCACACTGGGGTCACAGTGACCCTCACTCACCAGGGCACTCCCCACTGCCTGTGCCCTCTCAGTGAGCCTCAGCTCAGCACACCCTCTGCCCGAAGACAGTTGCCAGCACAGACCCGCACTGTCCTGAGACCTGGGCACCCTTACGGTGCTTAGAAGAGCTTTATTCGTATAGAGCATCCCACTGCACTCAGCCCCCAGCCTCTGAAAGATCTCCCAGGGCTGAAACATATCTGTGTGTCCGATTCCCCTTGATGCAAAAACAGTCTGAGCTGTTCCCCTGCACACGCACAAGCACACATTTGCACACACGCTCCTGGAACATCAATTCAGAAATGACTCGGAAGAAAGGTTTACCACTCAATGAATCACCAGCATCAATCCCTGCCATGCCCTGATTTTCCTGGGAGGTCTTCCTTATAAATGCTGGCCCTGGCCTGGTCCTGCTTAGCTAATGAGATCATCTCCCAGGGCAGGGCTGGATCCGCCCCACCAGGCTGCAACTCCAGACACTGGGAGCTCCTCCCCACTCCCCGCCCACTTCCTCTTTGACTCCAGCATCTGTTCTTGCTGTTCCCTCAGCCTGGAACGTCCCTTCTGTTTCCCTCCAGCGGTGAACTCCAGCCAATCCGGGACCTTCCACGCACTGCGCCATTTCACACCTCACACCTGTGGTTGTCCTGTGGCCTCTGGCCACTGTATCTGTTGTCCAAAGGCTGTAGGGGTGTTCAACAGGCTGCCCGTTGTCCACAGGCAGGGATGGACACTTCTGTGGAGTTCTGCCTCCATTTAGAGTTGACTCGAGGAGCTACTCAATCCCATCAACTCCACTGTGCTCTTATGGAAAAAGCCGCAGGGACTGAGCTGTTTCAATCCACCGTAGCACACGCCAAATCCCCTTTTGAACAGAAAGAGGAAAAGAGAAACTTCCACCTTCCTAGTATCCAGCATATCAAAAACGTGATAACCTGAGCAGAGGCCTCTCTCGATGACAAATTTCATGTAAGTCCGCTCTGCACAAGCCACTGGATGGAGTGTCACGTGGTCTTGATCTGGACACACATTGGGAGCTGTCCCCCCAAAGCAGGCAGGGACCTTGTGCACCATGCAGAGCCCCTGCCCATGGGGGAGGGATGTGAGGTTGTGGGGATGCATACCTTCCTGCAGTCTGGGGTGTGACTGTGCACCTGCTGGGTCTCAAGTGCTGCCCTGACGGTGAAGGATACAGCAGAGCACAGAACAGCCCAATTCATGTCACTTGTATTCTAGCTGGGGAGACAGGCAATAAGCAGACTATAGGCCGGGCGCGGTGGCTCATGCCTGTAATCCCAGCTCTTTGGGAGGCGGAGGCAGGTGGATCACCTGAGGTCAGAAGTTTGAGACCAGCCTGGTCAACATGGTGAAACCCCGTCTCTACTAAAAATACAAAAACTTAATCGGGTGTGGTGGTATATGCATGCCTGTAATCCCAGCTACTGGAGGCTGAGAGAGGAGAAGCATTTGGACCCAGGAGATGGAGGCTGTAGTGAGCTGAGATTGCACCACTGCACTCCAGCCTGCGGGATAGATCGAGGCTTCATCTCAAAAAAAAAAAAAAGAAGAAGAAGACTATAATTTCAGAAAGGCACACATTCTGATGAGAAGGAGTGTGGGGAAGGGCATTGGCTGTGTCTAGAGGCAGAGGCTGTAACTAGGGGTCAGGGGCATGCTCCTGACATCTGGCCAGTCACCTAAGTGACATGCAGGAGTGAGCCCCACAGCAAGGGCAGTTTCAAGCACAGGGGACAACAGCCCTACAACCTCCCAGGGCCAAATGATCTCTGTGAGTTCACAGCCTAAAGGCATGTCCCTGAAGCAGAGGAGCCAGGGAGGGGGTGTGCCGTGGGATCCCCTGCCAGCCCCTCCTCCTGACCCCAAGGCTTCACAGCTCAGCCGGCCGCACCCATCTTTTCACTGAGTAGTCTGAGACGTCTCCTGCTTTGGGACGCCAGGGGTCTCATCACTTTGAGCCTCCAATGCTTATGTGCAAAACTGATATAAAACAATTTCTTCTAAGTGGCTGAGCTGCAGTGTTGCAAAAGCTTCACATCCACACAAAGGTCTGTCAAGCATGTCTTTCTTCCTGCCCATCCAGCCTGAAGCTGCTGCTGAGCTGCCATCGCTGGGAAACAGAAACTGAGCTGCCTTCCCGCTCCACCTGCCCGGCTGTGTAAGGCTGCAGAGGAATCCGGCTGCCTCTCGGCCCTTCCAGGAGGTTTCCACGGCACTTTGATGTCCTTCTGGACTTGACGTGTTATGTAAATTTCAGTGCATTATCATTAATCTCAGCAGAGAGATATCCTTCTTTTCAGGCGCCAGCTTAGTTGAATAATGCAGCTGCTGTGAGACAGGGAGAGAAACCATGAATATAAGGAAAACCGCAGCCCCGGGGAGAAAGGAAAATTCCCCTGGTAGCCCCCGGGCCGGCTCACAAGCCCCAGGGAGTTGCGCTTCTGGGGCATCCCCAAGCCAACATCAGCCTTCACTGAACAGGAAAAAATAGAGACTTCTTAAGTGCCCAGACCTCTTGGAATTTTTTCATATCTAAAATGCACCATGGAGGCATGGTGGCTCACATCTGTAATGCCAGCACTTTGGGAGGCTGAGGTGGGCCAATCATTTCAGTGAAGAGTTCGAGACCGACATCATGAAACCCTGTATCTAAAAAAAAAAAAAATGAATTAGTCACATGTAGTGGCGCATGCCTGTAGTCCCAGCTACTCAGGAGGCTGAGGCAGGAGAATGGCTTGAACCTGGCAGGCAGAGCTTGCAGTGAGCTGAGATCAGGCCACTGCACTCCAGCCTCGGCCACAGAGCAAGACTCCATCTCAAAAATAAACTAAAATGCAACTTGGGTACTTAGGTGATCACTAAGTTTCCTTTCTAAGCACTATCCTACTTTCTGGATTTTATGTAAAAGTCCACTTAGGTTGGGATGAATATGTGTGTATAAATGTGTGTATTTAACTCCTCAAGTCCTGGCATCCATACAGACCATTCTGTAGCCTGATCATACTTCTACCTGCCAGCCACTCCCACCTCATCTACTCTGTACATACACGTATACACACACCCTCACATGCATGCACACATGTACAGCACATGCATGTTCATGTGTGTGTGTGCTTGCATGCATGTGCATAGCACACATACACTTCCACGCCCCTCACAGAGCACACACATATGCTCATGCACACGTGCACACACATCTCTACACTGAACGCTCCCAGGCAGGGCCTGTTCACTGGCTCTTCCCATCTCCATCCTTCCCCCCCTAAATTTATCTAGGCTAGGGTAATAGGATAAATTAATTTATGATAAAATGCTAATCATCTTATTTGTTTTGTATTCCAAATAAATTGAAAATCTGTGTTAATAGCTTCCTTGAAAGCCTGAACTTAAAGGCTTAAGTAAAATGGGAATTTTAGGCCCAAAAGGAGGCATTTGGGAGCAGGGTGTCCTCAGACGGTCCTGAGGTCCCGATCACGCCGTGGAGGCGGCAGGAGGAGGTCCTGTGTCTGAGCCTTGCCCAGTCTGTGCCCCATAAAAATAAATCCACTCAACTTCTAGGGCGGAGAATGTGTGGAAATAACATGAAGCGGGACTCATTTGGGCCTTGACTCCACCCAGGCTGGCACCCCAAGGGAGCGTGCGTGCTCAGCCTCCCAGTAATCCAGCTTGAGAGGAAAAAAGAAGGCTTCTCTCAGTGGAAAAACCTACCTGTGGCCATAATGATTTAGTAGGTGCCGGTCTAACCTGAAATAATAAATAGCATTATGATGTCACTGTCTCACTGCTCATTTTTAGAGACTCCGGACCTTTCTTCCAAAAACACGAGCTTATGAATAGGACTCTGTGGTGCCTGACGTGTCATTCACGGGTCAGCGCAGGCGTGGTGGCTGGGCTGCAGGACAGGCTGCGGAGACCCTCCCAGCATGGGTCTCGGTGGCTTGTGGGCACTGCTGCCCCAGAGCTAATCCGGCTCAGACTGCAATTGCCAGATCTGAAACTCTGCCTTGCCTCAGCGAGCTGCGGAACGGCCTCTGGAGCCTGCCTGGACACAGTCTAGAAGGAAAAGTCTGTCCCTGACTGCATGGCGAGCCTTAAAATCCGTTTCTTTTCCTCTCACCCCTCTTTTCCTGAAAGTCAAAACATTATGTGCATGTGTTTCGTGGAAAACAGCTGAGGATAAAATACAAAAGCCACATTGTCCACTTTCAAAGAAACATACCTTTTGGGTCACAAAAACAGGAGGAGTGAAAAGTACTGAAGAGAGAGGTGAAGACAAAACATTGAATCGCAAATGACATTACCCACGTGTGTGTCCTTCGGGTACTGCTAACGGCTTATTAGAAGTACAGAATCAGCTCGACGTGACTCAGCTGTGTCCACCACGGTGCGGTCCAGGGCTGCAGCCACACCTTTCTTCACCATCTCTTGGGAAGAGTGCCCACTACAGAGCAGGGAGCATGGTGGCTACTCAATGCACATGGTGGCTACTCAACAGAACACTCCATTCTTAACCAGCCTGGTTGAGAGTCTTCATGAGGAAACCCCAGTGGACAGCTGACTCCCTGCCTCCTCTGCCAGCCTGAGTGCCAGCCTAGGCACCCTGGGTGCTCTTTATAAAACCAGTATCAACCTCCCTGCCCCTCTGATGATGCGTTTCTTCTTTCCAGCTTTATTGAGGTAGAACTGACAAATAAAACTTGTATATATTTATGGAATACAACCTGATGATTTGATATATTTGTGAAATGATTACCACAAGCTAATTAACACATCCATCACCTCACATGGTTAGCGTGCATGTGTGCAGTGAGAATAATCAAAGTCTACTCTCGGCGAATTTCAAGTATACGATATGGTCTTGTTAATTATAGTCCCTTGATATCCATTAGATCCCCAGAGTTTATTCATCTTATAAGAGGACATTTGTTCTCTTCTTCCCGTTTCCCCCACACCCCACCCCTGGTAACCACCATTATTATACTCTCTGTTTCTATGAAACCAACTTTTTTAGATTTACATATAAGTGAGATCATCCAGTATTATTTTTTCTGTGTGGGGTTTATCTTATATAATGTTCTCCAGGATCTTCCATGAGAATTTTCCTTTTTTACAGCTGAGCAATATCCCACTGTGTATATGTACCACATTTTTTTAATCCATTCATCCACTGATGGACATAAAGGTTGTTTCCATAGCTTCACTATTGTGAACAGTGCTGTAATGAACATGGGAGTGAAGATATCTCGTCCACATATGGATTTCATTTCCTTTGGATATATGCCCAAAAGTGGGTTTGCCAGGTCATTTGGTAGTTCTATGTTTAATTTTTGAGGAAGCGCCATATCATTTTCCATAATGGCTGTAGCAATTTATATTTAGGTTCTCTTTTCTCCACATTCTTACCAGCGCTTATTATCTCTTGTCTTTATCTCATTGTGGATTTGATTTGCAATTTCCTGTTGCCAAGCACCTTTTCATATATCTGCTGAACACTTATATGTTTCTTTGGAGAAATGTCTACTCAGGTCTTTTGCCCATTTTTAATCAAATTATCTGGTTTTTGGCTACTGAATGGTATGAATTTCTTATATATTTTAGATATTAACCGTTTGTTACATTGGTTTGCAAACATTTTCTCCTATTCTGTAAGTTTCCTTTCCATTTTGTTGGCTGTTTCCTTTGCAGTGCAAAAACATTTATTTTGATGTAATTCTATTTTTGTTCTTTGTAGTCTGTGCTTTTTGTGTCACATTCAAAAATCTCATTGCCAAGACCAATGTCAAGGAGCTTTTTCCCTATGTTTTCTTCTATGAGTTTTATGTTTCAGGTCTTACATTTAAGTCTTTTAATCCATTTTGAGTTATTTTTGTGTATGATACAAGATAAGCATCTAATTTTATTCTTCTGCATTTCAATATCCAGTTTTCCCAACACCATTTATTGAAGAGACTATCCTTTCCCCATTGTGTCTTCATGGTGCCCTTGTCAAAGATTAGTTGACCATATGGGTGTGGATTTATTTCTGGCCTCTATTCTGTTCCATTTTTCTATGTGTCTGATACCAGTACCATACTGTTCTGATTTCTATAGCTTTGTAATATAGTTTGACATTGGGACATGTGATGCTCCCAGCCTTGTTCTTCTTACTCAAGATTGCTTTGGCTATTCAGGATCTTTTGAGGTTTCACAAAAATTTTAGAATTGTTTTATCCTATTTCTGTGAAATATGTCATTCTGAATCTATAGATTATTTTGGGTAGTATGAACATTTTAACAACATTAATTCTTCCATTCCATGAATATGTGATGTCTTTTCATTTATTTGTGCCTTCAATTTCCTTCATTAATGTCTTAAGAGTTTTTCGTTATACAGATCTCTCATCTCCTTGGTTAAATTTATTCCTGAGTACTTTGTTCTTTTTGATGTTATTTTAAATGGGTTGTTTTCTACATTTCTTTTTGATTAGTCACTTTCAGTGTATAGAAATGCACTGATTTTTGAACGTTGCTTTTTCATTGTGTAATTTTACTGAATCTGCTTATTAGTTCTAACAGTTTTTTGGTAGAGACTTCAGGATTTTTCTATAAAGAAGTTTATGTCATCTGCAAACAGATACAGTATAGCTTATTCCTTTTCAATTTAGATGTCTTTTATTAATTTTTATTAGCTAATTGCTCTAGCTAGGATTTCTGGGAGTATCTTAAAAAGAAATGGGCTGGGTGTGGTGGCTCACACCTGTAATCCCAGCACTCTGGGAGGCCAAGGTGGGTGGATCATAAGGTCAGGAGTTCGAGGCCAGCCTGACCAATGCAGTAAAACTTCATCTCTACTAAAAAAGTATAAACATTAGCCAGGATGGTGGTGCGTGTCTGTAGTCTTAGCTACTCAGGGGGCTGAGGCAGGAGAATTGCTGGGACCTGGGAGCAGAGGTTGCAGTGAGGCAAGATGGTACCACTGCACTCCAGCGTGGCAACAGAGCAAGACTCCATCTCAAAAATTTAAAAAAAAAAGAAGTGGTGAGGGTGGGTATCCTTGCTCCTGATCTTACAGGAAAATCTTCAGGAAACGGTATTGCATATGTTGAACCGTTCTTGCATTCCAGAGATGAATCTCACTTTTTCATGGTGTATGATTCTGGTAATATGCCTGAATCCAGTTAGGTAGTATTTTGTTGAGAATCTTTGTGTCTATGTCCATCAGGAATATTGGCCTTTCCTTCCTGTGTCTATCTGACTTTGGTATCAGGGTAGTACTGACTCCATTAAATGAGTCTGAAGATGTTCCATTTCTTCCTGATCCAGTCTTGGAAGTGAGTCTGTTTCTAGGAATTTACTCATTTCTTCTGGGCTTCCCCATTTGCTTGAGTATAATTGTTTATCACAGCCTCCCATAATCCTTTGTATTTCTGTAGTGTCAACTGTAATGTCTTCTTCTTCTTATTTTGAGCCCTCTCTCTTATTTGAGTCATCGCTCTTTTTTCTCTTAATCTAGCTAAAGGTCTGTCAATTTTGTTGATCCTTTCAAGAAATATCAGCTCTTAGTTTGTTGATCTTTTCTTTAACTTTGAAGTTCAGGGGTACATGTGGAGGACGTGCAGTTTTGTTACATAGGTTTTCAGTTGTCTTTCTTATCCCTATTTCATTTACTTCCACTTTAGTCTTCATTACTGCCCTCTTTCTAAGTCTGGATTTAGTTAGTGCTTCTTTTTCTAATTTCTTGAGGTGTAAAGTTGAGTTGTTTAATTGAGATCTTTCTTTTTTCTTCATGCAGCCATTTATTGCTAGAAACTTCCCTCTTAGAACAGCTTCTGCTGCAGCCCACGAGTTTTGGTGTGTTGAATTTCCATTGTGCAGGTGAATGTGTCTCCTGCCAGGTCCCTCGGTAGACAGTGCTGCTCCCAGACCCCAGCTGAAGGGAGCTAGAACTGGGTCACTGGCTGCTTCACCGTCCACGGCCTGGACTGTGCCGCGTGGGCCTGCCACTGGAAGTACAGGTGGCCGTGGCTCTTCCCACATCCCTGGCTTGGCAGATGCCACTCGTGGCAGGAGCAAGGCCAGACAAGCTATAGCCAAGTTCACAGGAGGGCAGGACTGTTCCCAGGTGTGCAGCTGGGACCACCATCAACAAACTGCCACCTGGGTGTGGTTCTGCCCTCCTAAAATGGCTTTGCTCAATTTTGGACTCCACTGGAGTTTTGCAACTCCGTCTAGATCCCAAAGTTCCCATAGAGGCACTTTTGACAGTGGGCAGCTGCTGTGGGGGGATACACACGGGGAGCGCCGATCCTCCATCCTGCTGACGTCACTCCTCTCCAATGGTTCATTCTCAGTTCTGCCCCCCGTTGAGCAGCCCAGGCGCCACGGAGCCCCAGTGATCTTCCTGAGGGCCACACAGCCCACTACTTGGCTAGGCCATTCGTCAACCGCACCCCAGGTTTTCTAAAGTTCCTAGATTGAGGCCAGACCCTCTGAAAGATCCTCCAATCTTATCTGTCTCGATTTCAGGCGCTGTCTTGCATAAATCAAGTAATAAACAATATGCAACCAGCTTCTCCACTGCCCTCCTTCACCAAATTGCATGTGCCTCGGAAGCGTCACAGCACACACTTGCAGTTAAAACTGGGGCATTTAAAGTATTCCTTGAAAAACTAGCCATTAAGTCCTGTTTAGTAAGATAACCCGAAAGTCATAGCATTGTTCGTATGGGAAAATTAGATCTGACTCACATCACTTCCCCTTACAAAACTTCTTCCAAGAGCACAGACTGCCTTAAAGCCTGACTGTATTTGAAAAACAGCCTTTTTCTCTTCCTTACCACACTTATTCTTCTACCATTTAGGTTTTCTGATGTATTTCTAAGCAAGATACCTATCCCAAGAAGCTTTCATAAAAATTAAAACTAGTGATGAAACGAAAAACACACCAGTAGAGAGATCACGTTCTCAAAGCCACCAAGTCATGTGGACAGGGCCGGGTGCGGTGGCTCACGCCTGTAATTCCAGCACTTTGGGAGGCTGAGGCGGGCAGATCACTTGAGGTCAGGAGTTTGAGATCATCCAGGCCAACATGGTGAAACCCCGTCTCTACTAAAAATACAAAAAATTAGCCAGGCATGGTGATGTGTGCCTATAATCCCAGTTACTTGGGAGGCTGAGGCACGAGAATTGCTTGAACCTGGGAGGCAGAGGTTGCAGTGAGCCAAGATCACACCACTGCACTCCAGCCTGGGGGACGGAGCAAGACTGTCTCCAAGAAAAAAAAAAGAAGTAAAAAGCCATTTGAAGGTGGAACAAGCATGACTATCAACACATGTAACTCTCAACTTTGAAAAGACCTCAATTTACATGTATGCTTCAGTAGCACAGATACTAAAACTGGAACGCATGGCCTCTGTGCAAGGATGACACACAAATTCATGCAGGGCTCCGTGTTAAAGTAATAACAGTACAAGATTCACATGACTACAGACATGATTAAGTGTTTTCCATTATTGCCGTCTTATCATTAATAGTATTCAGTTTGCTTTTCTACCATGTGAGGGTCCCTAAAATGCAATATTGAATTATCATTAAATTTCTTTCCTTTATTTTAATGAATGTGCTTGATTTGTGCTTCCACCAAGAGGCAAATGAGTGATAGTTTATTTTATAAACAAGCAGGAGGCTTGGAGCCCATCAAGCACTGATGCTGAGACTCGTTCGGGGATGTTGGCCCGGCCGCAGGCAGATGGTCAGCTCTGGACTTGTCCGTCTGCACCTGAAATTGCAGTGGGTGAAAGTACAAACCCGAGGATATTGAAGGGAAGTGCACAAGACCTGCACGTGCACTTCCTCAGGCGCTTGACTGACACACCATGTTTAAGCATAAGGAACATCAGATCATTTCCCAGGTAGATTTCCTTTCCGCTTTTATCTTTATTTTGCACTGACAGGGCCTCACTATGTTGCCAAGGCCAAACTTGAACTCCTGGGCTCAAGTCATCCTCCCAGCTTGGCCTCCTGAGTAGCTGAGATTACAGGACCACACCACCACGCCCAGCTGAGCACCTCATTCCTTAATCACATACATGGTGTAAAGAAAAAGAAAGTTCTAGAGTTCCAAAGACAAATATGTCATTATATTCAGGAGCTCTTCTTTCACAGGATCCAGTGCTAGCAACTGCAGCCTAATTCTTTATTTAGAAAATATTCCTTTCATCTGCTTTTAGAGCCGTAATGTACATTCCCTAACTTCCTCCTACCTGGGAGGTCCCCTTGGAAAATGTCATATTTTTACCTCCTATGCTCTGAAGCCGAAGTAAAGGATCTACTATCATGCCCCACACTTTGTCTGTGTGCCAACAGCGTCGGGGTAACTGTAAGTGGATTTTTCCGTGAGGTGGCTGGCGTGTGAAAAACAAGGAAAGCTTGCCTGCCTCCCACTCATCAGCACGGGCTCCCTCTGCTGGTTAATGAAGATGCCAGGCGCCCACAAAGAATGTCAAAGGTGTGAATTCTTAACAAGGAAATGCTTATGAAAATAAACCAAGTACAACACAAAATCACCAAAAATCTCAATACCTATGGAAAGTCTAGGATCTGCCTTTACTCTCCGTGTAAGCTAATACGTTAGCCTGTTTCAGTTTCATGGGTGCTGGCAGAAGACATGAGACCACTGGATCAGACATGGGACTTCATTACTCAGGACATGGCATGCACACGACAGTTCTTTTCCTAAACGTGCATTGGGCTGGCACGGAGGGGCCTAGATGGATGTTTTACATGCGGTGGGTTTGTGCCACGTCTGACGAGCCCCGGGCTTGGGAAACACACCACTGTCACAGCGAGCAGCGAGCAAGCCCACCCTTTGTCTTGCAGGGAGACCTTACCCAGCTCCTCAGGGTTACTCACTGCAGACACAACATGAGAAAAGGCCAAGCTGAAGAGCAGCCCGGGCCTTGCATTCTTGAGATACCCAGCAAGACACCCATGGCGAACTGTCCTTCTCCACAAATACTAGCGGGTTATTGCTGCTAATAACGTCAAGTTTCAGCTGCATTAAAGTCATTGTGGAATTTATTTCTTCTTATTTTTTGTCGATGATTTCTTTTATTAACTTCCCACCACACTATGCCGTTGGTTAAAATTCTTTCTAAAACTAGAAGTGAACATTGCACTACCTTTTATCAAATAATAGTTGGTCCATTTCGTTGAATTATAAATGAGGAGGAGTGAGGACTAATATTTCGCAGAGTTTAAATTTTTTTAATGCAGTTACCATAACGTGAGGTTCGTCGGTTATAGTGAATACACTTTCCAGGGTCCCTTTTGAAGTACTCACGGCGATAGAATTTTAAATGGGAAAGAGTCTTATAGAATGGCCGAAATCCATAGATAAGCCCTTAAACTTACAGCATCACAGAATTTGAAGCCTTCGGGTTCGACAGAAACCAATTATAATATTTTGACAGCTGGCTCTCGTGTTCTTATTTTAGCGTTAGCCAAAAACCTTGTACCACCACAGTGTAACAGCTTTAAATCAGGAAGTGGTCCAGTTTCCGCCATTGCTACAGACATTTCTCCCTCGCCGTTATGGACACTTGACTGTGCAAAGCATTTGCACACACCTTCTCTCCGTTGGACCTCACCTTTACCATAAGGTTGAGGTAGAAGATTCTGATAAATCTCTCTCATTATGGAGGAAACTAAGAAGCAGAGCGGTCACATGAGAGCTGGGAACTGGTGCAGCCCATTCCAAAGAGCTGGCTGTATTTGCACCCCGGAGGTGTTCCCTGATGCCTCACACTGCCTCCTTCGCCACCAGCTCCCCACTCTATCAGCTGAGAGGCTGCAGACTGCCGGTCACAGAAAACCTTATTCATACTGACTTCAGCTGCAAGGAATTTACAGGCTCTCCTGACTGAGCAAGTCCGGGGGAGGGGCAGACTTCCAGAGAGGTTGGCTGTGGGCGCATCTATGGCCTGCTGTCCTCAGGGTGTCTGCTCCCTCCCAGGCTGACTCGTCTCATTAAATTGCTCAGGGTTGTTTTAGGTCCAACGCCCACCCACCATCACTCACTCAGATGCAAAGGGGTGTTGTCCTCTCACCATCAAAGAACATGCTTGAGCAGCCTTCGAAGTAGGCCAGCCTAAACCAATTGTTTTGGCCAGGGGGGTGTCACAGATGCTGAGCGGCCACTCTAACATCCACTCCACTGACGATTTTGAAAAAGTGCTCACCAGGCAACACTCAGTCCTCCAGGTGCTTTCTACAGATAACTCGCTAAGCGTTAACTGTCTCTGAGGTCATGGGATAAATGCAACGCTTCATATGAATTGCCTCAGTTATTTTCCACACCCTTACAACAACCTCATAAGGCAGGTGCTGCTGTTACACTCCTTTTAGAGTTGAGGAAACCGAAGCTGAGAGAGGTTAAATGACTTGTCCAATGCTGCACAGCTCAGAGGCGGGAGATCCCGGATTGAAGCCAACAGGCTGACCCCAGAGCCCACGTGCTTACCCACAGCACCAAGCCACTGCCTGTGGGAGAGGGAAAAACAGGAGTTCCATGGCTACAGGAATCTGGGGAGTCCTGCACAACACATTCCCCTCTTGGAGACTCACAGTGCACATTAGGATAAGAATATTCTGAGAAATCCCGCAGGAAAGAGATTTATTTAACCTGTTTAACTCAGCATTTCCCAAACTCACCTTGCTACAGAGATGTTCTTGTCTAACACCTCCAGGGAATAGCTTTCCACCCATTTAACTGTCTTCAGGGAGGTACTCTGTCATGATTTTTTAAAAATTCATGACAAATCAGCTCCTTTTCCTTGGAGAGCCTTTGTTTTCCTCATTTTGCTTTGTGTTGGCAAGTTCAACCAAGGCTCCCGCGGTGCTGCTGTCTCCGCCCACTTATACTGCCCTGACTGACAGTGCAGTGATGGTCACTGGGGGGCTCTGCGTGGAGGGGAGGCTGCCTCCTTGGCTGGCATCTCATCTGTTTCTAGTACTTTTCTAAGTGAGAGTGTTTGGACACTGAACAAGATGAGTGTTGTTAGACACAAATAGAGCCGGACCAACACCTCTAATCCCAACATTTTAAAGAATTATACACGAGCACTCACTTAGCTTTTAGTAAACAGAGAACAGTTTGTGCTTGCAGACATTCCCCAGGAAGAGAGAGGAGGAGGCACTACTAATAATTAGGTGCTTCTGAGCTGCTTTAGTCCATTTTCACATTACTATAAAGAAATACCTGAGTGTAAGTGAAAGAAAAAAAAAGGGTGAGTTGGCTCACAGTCCTGCAGACTGTACAGGAAGCACAATGCTGGCAACTGCTGGGCTTCCGTGGAGGCCTCAGGAAGCTCCTAGTCCTGCAGAAGGGGAAGTGGGAGCAGGCATCTCACCTGGCAGAAGGAGGAGCAAGAGGGAGAGGAGGAAGTGCTACACACTTTTAGATGACCAGATCTCATAAGCACTCACTCACTGTCACAGGGACAGCATCAAGGGGATGGACAGTGCTAATCCATTCATGAGAAATCCATCTCCATGAGCCAATCGCCTCCCGCCAGGCCCACCTACAACACTGAGGATTACAAGTCAACATGAGATTTGAGTAGGGCAACATCCAAACTCTGTCATGGGCCCTTGGGATGGGAATGTGTGCAGAGCACTTCCCACTGCTGCAAAGTTATTTCACTTCTATGGCCCCATATGGCACACACAAAGCCCTCTCCCTCCAGGCAACTGACTTGATGTCTGAGCATCTGACCTGGGGAAGATCTGTCTTCATTTCCCCATGCTTATGTAATGTGTCTCTTGTCCACAAAGTCAACCCTCGGTCCATTGTCATTTGCTGCCCTGGTACAATTCCCTCAGGCCCCTTGTTTTTCAAAGCACACAACTGGGAAGAGATTGTTTTTGTTTGAGTCAAAAAGAGTCACTCACTGCAAAGCTACTTCAGGCTGAGAACAGATGCGTGTGCACGGCAGCCCTAGTCTGGGAGCCCACCTTCAGCTTCACAGCTGTCTTGATGTTCATGCTCCCTGCTGGCTCTACATTGGCCCGTTGGCATCTCAACTCTGCTCTCCTGGAGATGCATTTGGAATCTCAGCGTTTTGTCATCAGCTGAATTCAGGAAGTCAGTCTTGGCATTATGGCCCATCAGAACTTGTCACTGACCAGGAAGTTCTCAATCTGACAGCGACGCAGACAACAGTACTGGAGAATTAGGGCTGTCCGTTAGTCACTGTCCTGGGAAAGTCATTATATATTCCACGGAAAACCCATTCTTTTCAGGATGTGTCAACTTACATGGCTTACACATGTAAGTGTGGCTCAACCCAGACAGGGTGCCAAGAACTGGGAACACCAGTGGGTGAGTGCTGCTCTTCCAACTTCTCCAGCAGAGCACAAATGATGTGCTCTGCATCCAGATATCATAAATCCATCCTCATCCTGAGACACAGGCCTTGAGTTGGGGAGAAGCAGTGCAGGGACAGGGAACTCAATTCCTCCTCTTTAACACTCCAGAACCAGTGTGGAGCGGGGATTCTGGACAAACGTATCCTTCCACTCTGTGGCACAACCCTGGCTGAGATCTGTTGCGCATCCCAGGCATTTGAAAGCTGGATTCATCTTTGTGCTTCTTTTCCCTGGAGACATCAGCAAATTTTGTGTCCTCACATTTCTCAAATTATCAAGACCCCGGGGTTGGCAATACTTGCAAAATGAGGAAGGGGCCCAGGAGCCTCAGCAACCATGACTGGACACATCTGATGGTAACCGACTCACTTCCTACAACACAGCCACCCTCATCCATGACCTTGTTCTCAAAGTGCGTGCTCTGCTCTCCGGGAGTCTCAGCCTGGCTGCAGTTGAGAAGTAACTGCTTGAATCTGTGTCCATGGCCTTTGCCATGATCACACCACCAACATCTGGGACAATCTGGGAGTACGTTTGCTGGGGAGAGCCACAGAGAGAGATCCAGGACACTTGAGAGTTTAAATGGTGTTGTCTGGACACTCAGAGCACAGCGACATCCAGAAATGTTTGGTGCTGCCTCTGAAGAAGGCATGGAAGGCGAGAGGAGCATCCATGAATCTACGTTGTCTGCATTTCTCTAAGTGAGCCATGCACAGTTTATGAACCTTCCTGAAAGCCCTTTAAGATGGCTAGATTTCTCTATTGCTTTCCGGAATTTCTCTCTGTGATGGTGAAATTAACATGAGTCGACTTTGATGTCTAGTTTTGATACCTAGTCTAAAGTAAGGGAATAGGTAAGAGAAGAGATTCTAGAGAAAATGCTTGAATCCTAGTTCTGAATGATGTTCCTTAGCCCTGCTAAGCCTCAGTTTCCTCATGTATAAAATGGGTATAAGAGTGTATCATGCTGCCACACCTCCATCCCTCCCTATGTCAACCATGCCTTTGCAATGCGGTTCTGCAGCTCCTCCCATCGAGAGTCGGAGTCTCTTCCTTGAGTCTGAGCTGGCCCTCTGATGTTCTGCTGGCATAATGGGTGGAAGTAGCATCCTGCCATTTCTGAGTCAGCCTCAGGAGGCCATGCATTCTCTACCCTCCCCTCTTGGGACTCCACTGCCACCCTGTGAACACAATGAAGCCAGGCTGCCGGGTGATGAGAGACAAGTGGCCCAGTTGCCCTATGACCCCAGCCATCTGATGGTTAACCACGAGAGAACTGAGTGAGGCTCTCTAAGACAAGCCAGCTTCAGCCACACTACCCTCCAGCTGATCTCAGATAAAAGTGCAAGCCCAGAACGCATGGACACAGGGAGGGGAGTATCACACACCGGGGCCTGGGGGTGGGAGGTGGAGGGAGGGATAGCAGGGGGTAGGAGGGATAACATTAGGAGAAATACCCAATGTAGATGACTGGGGCGATGGATGCAGCAAACCACCATGGCACATGCATACCTATGTAACAAACCTGTATGTTCTGCAAATGCAGCCCAGAACTTAATGTATAATAAATAATAAAAATAAATAAAAGTGCAAGCCCAGACAGGATTGGCCAAGCTGAGCCCCATCCACCGAGAGATTCATGAGGAATGGTTCTTGCTTTAAGCCACTGTCTTAGCTCAGGCTACTAAACAAAATACCATAGACAGGGCGGGTTCATCAACATACAGTTATTTTCCACAGCTACGAAGGCTGAGAAGTCCAAGTTCATGGTGCCAGCAGGCTGTGTCCTTGGTGACAGCACACTTCCTAGTTTGCAGGTGGATGCCTTCTCACTGTGTTCTCTCAGAGCACGGACCGAGGCTCCACTTTCTTCCTCTTCTTATAAGGGCACTAATCCCATTGTCGGGGCCCCACCCTCCTAACCTCATTTAAACCTAATCACCTCCTAATACCATTGCTTTGGGGAGGAGGGCTTCAGCATATGAATTTGGTGAAGGGGACACAGACATTTCCTTCATAAAAGGCACTAAGTTATGTAGTCATTTGCTAACTGACAAACAAACCCTAACTGATATCACAAGTAAAACCTGCAATGGGCATGAATTAAGCCCTCAAAAACTACAAGCCATTACTATTGTCCATCATAGCAACTTAAAAAGATAGATTCTCATCCAATGTACAAACGTGAAATCTGTAGAATCAAGAATGGCCTTCTCTTCCCACACCTTATACTTACGGAGAAGAGGTCATGTGACCTCATGTGACATTACTTTTTTGTTTTGTTTTGTTTTTTGTTGGTTTTTTTTTTTTTTTTTTGAGACAGAGTTTCTCTCTTGTTACCCAGGCTGGAGTGCAATGGCGTGATCTTGGCTTACCGCAAGATCTGCCTCCTGGGTTCAAGCAATTCTCCTGCCTCAGCCTCCCAAGTAGCTGGGACTACAGGCGTGCACCACCATGCCCCGCTAATTTTTATATTTTTAGTAGAGGTGGGGTTTCACCTTGTTGACCAGGATGGTCTCGATCTCTTGACCTTGTGATCCACCCACCTTGGCCTCCTGGAGTGCTGGGATTATAGGTGTGAGTCACGAGGTCACATTATTTTTAAAAATAAGCAGCTTCAACAAATGTTTTCAAATCATTAGTTATAAAGGGTTTCAACTGTGGCAAGTTTTTTGTGCCATCTCCTTTCATATGGAAGATACAGTGGCTGAAAATGGACTGGTCAAGGAGAGAGAGTCAGCGAACAATAGCAAATGGTGTTATTTTTCACGATGGAAGAACACAGGGCTAAAGGTCGATGGCAGCAGTGGAACTCCCACAGAGCTTTCTGAGATGGCGAATGGGACCACTTCCCTGGTATTTTCTGCTGTGGGTTTGAATGCCGTGGGATAGTCTTTATGAGGTCAGAAACCATGGAAAATAGGAAAAGAAGCCAAATGAAAGACATGAGAGAGGGGTAAGAATACACAAAATCAAGAAAACATCAAGGGGTGAAGAAATCATTTTTACAGGTATGAACCCTCGGTCCTGAGCTGACCCCAGGTGGGTGATTAGAGATGGCCTATTTTCAAATGCATTTCCACAGTACGGAAATCACAGAATCCCAGAATTCTGTACCCAGCAAAGACTCCACAGCCCCTGCCTGAGCAGTGCAGTCCACTGACTTCTGCCATCTCTTCCCAGGTAGGTTCACTGTTAGGTGCTGTGAGTGGGAATGCTGTCTTTAGCTTAGCATTTCCTATGTGTCTAAGAATGTGTATCACTGTAATTCCATTTTCAGTTCGATGTTGATACACAACTGTTCCAACAAATTAATGTTCTCAGCTTTAGTTGACTCATTTGGCCAGAAAACAAGCTCACAGATGTTCCATGCCATCCCTCCAGAGGAAAAAACATAAGTTTGTCATTGTGTTTTCATGCTAACAAGCATTAAAAAATTAACGCTTGGAGGCTTTCCAGTCCAGGGCAAATGAGTGGATAGAAATACATACTTCAGTAGTGTGTCAGAAAATACAAATTGTCAACTAAATAGTCATTCTCTTTTTTTTTTTTTTTAATCAACATAATCCCAATTTTGTCTGGGGCAGGAACATTTCTATTAAAAAAAGAAAGAAAGAAAACTCTCGGCCAGGTGTTGTGGCTCACTCCTGTAATCCCAGACCTTTGGGAGGCCAAGGTGGGTAGATCACCTGGGTTTGGGAGTTTGAGACCAGTCTGACCAACATGAAGACACCCTGTCTCCAATAAAAATACAAAACTAGCCCGGCATGGTGGCGCATGCCTGTAATCCCAGCTACGTGGGAGGCTGAGGCAGGCGAATCACGTGAACCCAGTTTCGGTGAGTTGAGATCGCACCATTGCACTCCAGCCTGGGCAACGAGAGTGAAACCCCGTCTCAAAAAGAAAAGAAAAGAAAACTCTTCCAGGCTCTTTTGCAGCCACGTGTATTCTATGACCCTGTTCACAACAAGTCTGGTAAAACCACTGAGGTTGAGTGACTCTCTTGCACCCAACAGAACCCAGTTGTAACTGACACGGACAAGCAGGCCACTTGTCTCAACAACCTAAACCGTAAGACACTATGACACAGGAAATGCTAAAGTATTACATAAAGCACTGTAATGTGCCACCACAAACAATGACACACATCTAGAAGTGGAGAGGGAAACGTGTGCGTGCTGGGAAGGCAGGGACTCCTGCTGTTAACAGTATCATGCTCCCGGAAGACAAAGCCATAGTGTCCATACTAATTCAGAGTTGTTTCTCAAGCTCAAGTCTTATGAGAAAAGTAGACCCAGGACCCTGAACCTGGATAAACGTCTTCACTCATCTGAAGGCCCACAGAGTTTGCATGTCCCCCGTAGTCCGTGCATTCACTAAACATTTGTTGAGCGCCTACTCTGGGCCTGCCCTGGAATACCAGAGTAAGTTGCATTCAGACAACCAAATTCCACGTCACAGATGAGCAGGGCTAGCTTGGACTGAGGCATTTGGGATACTCATGCACCAGGCATAAGATTTTGGTTGCTGATGTGCAGCGGTGACGGGGATGGGAATCGGCTGTCGTGTTGGAGCAGCTGTAATTTGAAGCAGAGTATTTTGTTCTGTGTCAGGTGCATCAATAACTTCTAAAATAATCCACATTTCCAAAGTCACTTTAGTCCATTCTCAGTCTTCCCTTTTATGAATTCTGAGCTCCTAAATGTGTCTAGGGTTTGGATCCAAAGATAAATAGTTTCCATGTCTATCCTTGGTTAGAAACAACACCCAAATGGAAAAGTTGGGTTCAAAGGCACATTAATCACTCATTACTAGAGATGCCAATAGATGGCCTGGTCTTCACCACTTCTCCATGTCACAGGAAATCTGGCAACACTTCATCACCAGCAGGCACTTATTAATCGCTTTGCTCTGTATGCTTTATAACAGTATTTGTCACTATAGTGATTCCCTGAAAACTGAGCTCGTACGCCAGCAGGGACGCCCCCTCCTTTGAGCAGGCTAAAATTAACTGCTCATTATGAAGTGCCACAGGAAAGCTACCAATGTGTCTTGTCCAGGAACATTCACTTAAATCCATCACTGCCTAATGATGTGAGCTACGAAGTTTCCGTGTTCAACACTCATACCCTGCCCCTCCCTAGGAGCCCGGACGATCTGAGCTCCCTCCCCCCAGAAACTTAGCCATTGTAAGCAGCAGCATTTAGGTTCACTTTTAAGTGGTTGCTGCTAAGCAAATTTACAGCTGTCTGCCTTGGCTGTTCTTAGGTAATTCAATGCAAGGGTCCTAGAATAAACCAATATAAAATAAGCTAGTGGAAATTAAATGATTCCCATTTCAAGAAAACATTAACACCCACAGCACGGTAAGCAACCGGAAAGGAACTCAGAGTCCTCTCTTCAAATGGGCATTAACGGACCATGATTATGAATTTGCATACAAAGTCTCAGACTTTCTGCCTTCCACTTGCTGGTTATGCTACTCGGCAGACGTTTGAAAGCTAAGACAGGACTTCTGGGAAGAGGAAATCGGTGTGCTCTTTCCGACTCCTCCCACAAGTGCAGCTAAGAATGCTGGACATTAGGCAGAAAACACTGAAAGGTGCAGAGAAGAAGCCAGGCTGGCTGGAGACCTGAGGAACTACATGATACAGGTTTCCAGCGTTTTCTTTTTGTCTCGTATATCCAAGACTTGAAGCTGAAGAAGCCAGCAACCGGGAAGTACCAACAGGAAGAGGCGTAAAAAGCCCTAACAAAAGCTGATCCTCCCCAGGCAAGGGACCAGGAAAGAGGCAGCCTATCACGATGGAAAACCTTCACAAGATAACCTCCTCCCTGCCCCAGGCAAACGCCGCAGAAATAATGATGATACCGCTCTCACACCATGTCAACACAGGCCAGGTTGGGAGCCTAGATTCCCACTCTCTCTGGGCTAAAAGGAGGTGCCCCACACACTCCGCCCCCTACCCCGCCAGGGTGGTGTCAGTGGACACCACATGGGGAGGCTGGCCTTGCACTCCCACTCAGCACTAATGAAATGCCCCTCCCTCTGCCAGCTGTGGTGGCATCAGAGAGCCCTAGAGGAAAGTCAAGAATGTCACTGTAGCTCACTATAATGAGACCCCCCCGCGGTGGTGTCAGGGGAGGCCTCATGAAGATGGTTTTCTTCTTCACAACCTCATCATATTGATGGAACTCCCAACACCCCCACCCAGAGCAGTGAGGAGACACCCCCACTGTCAATGGAGACTGAGTGGAAAATCTGGGCTTCTTGCCAACCTCAAGGTAATGAGGCAGCAGCCTCTCCCACCCCCATCCCAGCAGTGTCAGAGGAAGCTCACTAAAATCAAGGTTTAAATAAGATCTTGAGTCTCATGACCTAATACTTAAGTGTTTGGGTTTCTATCTAAAATCACACATTATACCAAGGAAAAGGAAGATCTTAAATTCAATGATAAAAGAAAGTCATTGCATGCCTACACTGAGATGACACAGATGTTAGAATTATCTGACAAAAATTTGAAAGCAGCCAACATAAAAATACTTCAATAAGCAGATACAAACATGCTTGAAACCAATGAACAGCACAGTCTTAGCAAAGAAATAGAAAGTCCCCATAAGAAATAGAAGAAAAAACTAATACAAATTTTAGAACTGAAAAATATAACCAAAATAAAAACTCAGTGGATGGTCTCAACAGCAGAATGGAAGCGACAGAGGAAAGAATCAGTGAAGAGGAGGACAAAATAGTAGAATGTACCGAATCTGAGTAACCAAATCTGAATAACTTAGAAAGCAGACTGAAAAAAACAGAAAACAGATTCCCAGAGACCTGTGGGACTGTAATAAAATGTCTAACATTTGTGTCAACAGAGTCTCAGGAGAGGAGAAAGTGGGCATGCCTGAAAAGTGCCCAAGGAATGATGGCTGAAAACTTTGTAGATTTAACAAAAGACAAGCCTTCGGATTAAAGAAGCAAAGAGAATCCAAAATAGGGGAAACCCAAAGGAATCAAACCATAATTAAACACATCATCATTAAACTTCCAAAACCTAAGGTAAAGTAAAGCAAATTTCTGAAAAAAATCAAAGAAAGACAATGCCTCATTTATAAGTGGAAAACAATTCAAGTGACAGATTTCTCATCAGTAGCCATGAAGGCCCAAGGAATGGCACAGTGATTCAAGTGCTGAAAGAGGATTGTTAGGCTAAAAACCCACATCCAGTGAAAATGTCCTTGAGAAATAAAACTCAAAAGATCCTCAAATTAAGGAAAACCAAGAGGATTTGTCATCAACAGACCTACCCTAAAAGAATGGCTGCAAGTTCTCTAAATGGAAAGGAAAGAATAAAAGAAGAAATCTTGGTACATCAGGGAGGAAGAAAAAACACAGTAAGTGAGAATATGGGCAAACACAATAGACTTTCCTTCCCCTCTTAAGTCTTCTATGTTCTTTCTAATTTTCCCTAAGAAGGAAAAACAGAGAACAAACAGAAACCAAAAAATAAAACATACTCAACTCCTAATATACCAATAAATATACTAACCACAAATAGTCTAAACATAGCCTAACTATATGTTGTTTACAAGGAACTTATTTCAAACATAATGATAAAGCCAGCTGGAAGTTAAAAGGATGGAAGAAAATATATTATGTAAATATTAATCAAAATAATGGAGGAGTGACTACATTAATATCTGACAAAGTAGGCTAAAGAGTTAAAAAAAAATACCAGAGACTGAGAGGGACATTATATGATGATAAAAAAATCAATCTATCAGATGACATAGTAATCCTAAATGTGTATGCACCAAACAACAAAGCCACAAAATATGCAAAGCAAAAACCAACAGAACTGAAAGAAATGGACTAATTCATAATTACAGTTGAAGACTTCAACATCTGTCCTTCAACGATTGTTAGGATAAGTAGGCAGACGATCAGCAAGGATACAGAATAAATCAACAACACTACAGGTTCTAATCAACACTTATGGAATACTTCCCCTAATAAGCAGAATGCACTTTTTTCCCCAGAGATCCAGGAAAATACACCAAGATAAACCACATTCTGTGCCGTTTTTAAAATCTCAACAACTTTAAATGAATTGAAGTCATTCTCTGACCACATAGAAACAAACCAGAAATCATAAATCAGAAAATATCCAGATATGTGGAAACTAAAAACTCTCTAAACACCTCTGAAAATCTATGAATCAAAGAGGCAATCTCAAGAGAAATTTAAAAAATACATGGAAGTCAATAAAAATGTAAATACAGCATATTAAAATTGCAGGAAACAGCTAAAGTAGTGTTGGAAGGGAAATGTATACCACGAAGTGTATACATTAGAAGATGAACGTTTCAAATTAATAACTTAATTTACCACCCCAAGAACCTAGAAAAAGAAGAACAAAATTAACTAAAGCAAGCAGAAAGAAGGAAATAACAAGAGCAGAAATCAATGATGCTGAAAAGAGAAAACTAAGAAAGAGTGCCAGTTTTTTAAAAGTTGGCACTTTGAAAAGATCAATAAACCTGGCAGACCACTAGCAAAACTGACAGAGGATTAAGGGAGAAAACCCAAAACCTCAATATCAGGAAGGAAACTGGGGATATCATCTTCCCTGCAGACATCAAAAGGATAAGAGGTCAGTGCATGCAGAGGACAGAACCCAAAAGGGCACACAGCTGGCTGGCTGGCTGGTGTACAAGCTGGAGGCTGCTCAGTGTTCTAGGACACACCTGACACTTTGTAACAATGCTTGAAATAAATATCAGCCATCTCTATGAGCAACAGGTTCAGCTCTTGGCAGACATGTGTAACCTTACTGATGAAAATTACAACAAAATTGGTGCTGAGACCAAGAAGAATTGTCACCTGAATGAAAACACTGAAAAAGAATCACTGCATTGGGCTTTTAGTGTCTTCTTACTCAACACCAGAAATAAGCTCCTGCTAGAGGGAAGCTCAGACGCTAAGATTGCCCTTCCAGGTTGTTTCACCAATACTTGTTGTAGTCATCCATTAGGTATTTCAGGCAAGCTTGAGGAAAGTGTTGCCCCGAAGTAAGGCAAGCAGCGTGGAAGCATCTGAAGCTGATTAGGAATCCCCGCGGAAGCAGTGCCTCCAGGAGAAATTATTTCACACAAGTTCACTACGAGGCTCAGTCTGATGGTATCTGGGGTGAACATGAAATTGATTGCGTTTTATTTGTGAGGAAGAATGTCACTTTGAGTCTAGATCCGAATGAGATTAAAAGCTACCGTCATATCTCAAAGGAAGGACTAGAAGAACTTCTGAAAACAGCAGCTACTTACAAAATTAAGAGAACACCATGGTTTCAAATTATTGTAGAGGCTTTTCTTGTTGAATGGTGGGATAACTTCAATCATTTGAGTCGGTTTGCTTATCACAAGAATATACGTAGATGTGAATGCAGAGATGAATGATTACTGAGAAAATCTCTACTTGGTAAATTTAAAATAATTGTTTTGTTTTAAATTTGGTCCCTTATGGGAATTCTCATATGATACATTGATAACTTTGCAACTTGTGTGGAAAAAATAATTAACTTATAACATTGTATTACACACCCAGGATATATGCTTTGTTTGTAAAAGACCTTTGTGAGGGAGATTATTGTAAAATCAGAGAAAGCAAATAAAAATTAATTTAACCTGTTCAAAAAAAAGGATAATGAGGAAATACAATGAACAATTCTATACACATAAATCTGACAAATTAGATGATATGGAGTAATTCCTTAGAAAACTCAAACTACCATACTAATTATTTCAAAGATCATTGTATTAGCCCTAAAACTATTAAGACAATTGAATTCATAATTAACAAACACCCAGAAAGGAAATCTCCAGGTCCAGGTGGTATCACTGGTTCTACCAAACATTGAAAGAAGAATTGAGGCCAACTCTGTAGAATCATTTCAGAAAATAGAAGAGGAATGAACACGTCCCAGTTCAGAACTAGACAAACACAGCACAACAAAAGCAATAAAGAGTGGTGTCCCTGGTGAATATAGTATAAAAATCTTTAGCAAATATTAGCAAATAGAATCCTACAATATGTAAAAAGAATGACACTCAGTACCAACTGGGTTTTATTTAAAAGATGCAACGCTGGCTCAGTATTTGAAAAGGAATCATTGCAATCCACTATAATGCAGACTAAAAAAGAAAAATCCCATGATTGTACAGTCCAATGCTCTACCTCTGAGCTATACCCCTGAGAAAATCACAGTTGTATCGAACAATGCAGAAAAAGCAGTTAACAAAATTCAATACTCATGCATGATTTTTACAAACTCTCAAAAAATTAAGAATAGAAACATCCTCTACTTGACAAAGAATGTCCACAAACACCCTGAAGCTAACATCATACTTAATAGAATAAGTGAATGACCGAATGTTTTCTCCCTAAGGTCGAGGACAAAGTAAAGATGGCTACTCTAACATTCCTGTTCAACACAATTCTGGAAGTTCTGTCGAGTCCGTGCAAAAAAAGCAAGAAAAGGAAACAAAGGGCCACAGATCAGAAAAGAAACTCATGAATCAGTCTCCATTTGCAGATGACACGTGGTCTACATATAAAACCACAAAGAATCTGAAGAGAAAAAACTCTTAGAACTAGTAAGTGAGCTCAGCAAGGTCATGGATATAAAATAAACATAAAGAAACCAATTGTATTTCTACATGCCAGCAATCAACATGGACATATGGCCTTTCAACGGAAAGTAAAAATGCAATACCATTGAAATTGATCACAAAAAAAGAGAGAAAGATACAGTGCAAATGTAACAAAGCATACACAGGACATGTAAGCCAGAAATTACACAATGTTGATGAAAAAAGAGGTACTTTAAATAAACAGAGAAACATATGGTGTTGATGGATTGGAAGACTCAAATAGAAAGGATGCCAACTGTCCCCAAAACTGATAAACAGGTTTAACAATTGCTATCATCATCTCAGCAAGAGTTTCTGTAGATATAAACAAGACTGTTCCAAAAGGTATATGAAGAGGCAAAAGAATGAAAATAGCTATAATTTTGAGAAAGAAAAATAATGTGGGATGAATCAGTGCCCAATTTCAAGATTTATATAACTACATTAATCAAGACTATGTAGTATTGGCAGAGGGGTGAGCATGTATGTCACGGGACCAGCTGAAGAATCCAGAAGTCAGCCCATGCAAATATGTCCCACTGATTTTTAACAAACTTGTAAAAGCAATTTAATGGTGTAAAGATAGCTTATGAGCAAATGGTCTCCATTCGGCATCCAAAGGCAAAATAAAATAAGCCTCGACCTAAGTCTCAGACGTCATACAAAAATTAACTCAAAATGTGTCATGGACTTAAACTCAAAAAGTAAAACCATAAAACTTTTAGGAAATGCATAGGAGAAAATATATGTGATTTCATTTTTGGCGAAGAGTGTTTAAATAGATATCAAAAACACAATTAATAACAGAAAAAAATTGATACACTGGACTGTATCAAAATTCAAAACTTTTTCTCTGTGAAAGATCCTATATTAAGACAAGATACAGATTAGGAGAAAATATTTGTAAGACACATATCTGACTAAGAACCTACCTAGAATATGTTAAAAAAAAAAAAAAACTCTCAAAACTCAACGGTAAAAAAGAAAAAAAGAATCCTTTAGAAAACAGACAAAAGAGACGAAGAGACATTTCACTGAAGATGCATAGATGTAAATGAGCACAGAAAAAGATGCTCAACATCGTTAGCCTTAGAAATGCAAACTGAATAAGATGCATAGCACGAGATACCGCTGTATTCCTCTCACAACAGCGAAAATTTAAAAAGTAATAACACCAAATGCTAGCAAGGGTGCTGCGAAACAATGCCTCGTACAGTGCGGGTGAGACTGTAAAATGATATAGTCACTCTGGAACTCTGGAAAACACTCTGAACGTGAAGAACTAAACATGCAGTGACAAGATTACTGAGCGGCTGCTCTCTCAAGCATGTATGCTAGAGAGATGAAGATTGACGTTTACACAAAAATCTGTACAAGAATGTTCCATTTTATTTGTAATAACCAAACCCTGGGAATAACCCAGGTGTCCTTCACTGGGTGGAAGCTTAAATGAACGTGATACATGCGTAACAACAGAAAGAAATGAACTATTGGTACACATAACAAACATGGATCGCCAGAAGATTATTCTCAGTGAAAAAAAAACGTCATACGCCGTAGGATTCATTTTTACATAACTTTTGTGAAATGATGAAATCATGGAAATGTTGGCAAGTGGCAAAAATTAGTATAATAAATAGGAAGTCATAGAAATGGAGAGCAGGTTAATGACTGCCAAGTTTCGGGTGGGTGCACAGGGGAAGGAGGAGGGTGTGGCTACAAAAGGACAAAGGGGGGTGTCCTGGGGGGGTGGAAAGCTTCTGAGTCTTGACTGTGTCGATTCCATGCCCTAGGCATGGTATGGTTCTATAGGTTTACAAGAGGCTATGGGGGGGTGCATAAAAGTACACGCAGTCTCTCATCAGTATTGCTCACTCCGTATTTGTTTTTACAACCGTGTACAAACTTGTCATTACTTCGAAATTAAAGGTCAATTTTTTAAAACCTTAATAACAGGCTGGGCGCGGTGGCTCACGCCTGTAATCCCAGCACTTTGGGAGGCCGAGGCGGGTGGATCACGAGGTCAACAGATCGAGACCATCCTGGTCAACATGGTGAAACCCCGTCTCTACTAAAAATACAAAAAACTAGCTGGGCATGGTGGCGCGTGCCTGTGATCCCAGCTACTCGGGAGGCTGAGGCAGGAGAATTGCCTGAACCCAGGAGCCGAGATCGCGCCATTGCACTCCAGCCTGGGTAACAAGAGCAAACTCCGTCTCAAAAAAAACAAAAGAAAAGAAAAGTTAATAACAACTCTTTGGTGTCCAAAGCCGAATAGAAATTTTTTTTTAATTGGCATTTTTACTGCTTCCTGTCTACGATCTCCTGCAGCTGGAAAGTGTTCGTCTTTCGTGAACATTTTGCAAAGACGCTGAACAAAGTACTGTAGTTACGTGGGCATTAAACACCGTAGTTTTTCTTCTCGGCAGCATAACGAGTTCCTTGGTTTAAAGATCATAGAAAGTTTGAGTAAAAAGGGCAGTGTAGACAAGGGCCTAACAAACACTAGCCTACGTTTAGAGATGCCTCCAGAGTCTGTGTGGCAAAACTCACTTAGCATCTTTGGTCTTAATTTCTCCGCCTACAAAATGGACCTGAATGTTGCCATTGGAATAAAAACCAAATTCTATGAATTAACATTGTGCCATGATGAAGACATATCACCCTGTTTCATGTCTCCTCCTTAATAAGCCTTTAGTCAAACAAGCAATTGGTTAGGTTTTTTTCCTTCTTGTGTCAAAGGCTCCATGTGAAGGTGAGCACCTCTGTCCCTCCGCTGAGCCCCACTCCCTTGCCAACTGGAATGACTCCCCTACATCCTCCACACAGCTCCGCATGTGACACAAGCTGGGTAAATGGACTTCTGTGAGCAAGAATGTGCATGATCTAGGAACAAGATCAATAGTGGCAATCATTTTAATAAGAAGGATGCTTATTACATAAGTTCTATTTTAAGAACTTTATAGGGTTTATTTTTATTATATATATATATATATATATATATATATATTTTTTTTTTTTTTTTTTTTTTTAGACAGAGTCTTAGTCTGTTGCCCAGGCTAGAGTGCAATGGCACCATCCCAGTTCACTGCAGCCTCTATCTCCTGGGTTCAAGTGATTCTCCTGCCTTGGCCTCCCAAGTAACTGGAATTACAAGCACAAGCCACCACACTCAGCTAATTATTTTTTTTTAGTAGAGATGGTACTTCACCATGTTGGCCAGGCAGGTCTCGAACTCCTGACATCAAGTGATCCACCTTCCTCAGCCTCCCAACGTGCTGGGATTACAGGCTTGAGCCACATGCCCAGCCCAGAATTTACTTTTTTAAAGCAGCTGAAGGCAATGAGCATTACTCTAGGCATATGATACAGAGCGGCAGCCCCACGCCCAGCAGCGGGCTGTGCACACACAGATGCAGCAGCTCCAGGGAGCAGGGCACTCTCCAGGCCTGACCAAGCCCTCTGAAGGCTGTCTGCCATGGACTGCGCTCCAATGGAGCCTGAGAAAGGTCAGCTCTTCGGGCCAGAGAATCCCAGGGATGCGGAGGCAGCCCAGGAAGGACCCAGACTGCACTGAGAAGTTCTCCCACCACCAGGGTCACCAGCCAGAGCAACTCTGGGTCCCACGACAGCTGCATCTGATTCCAGAGACTCTCTTAGAATCCAAACTCTCATTTAAAGGCAAAGACACAATATTACATTTTATCTCTTTCCCTGACTCATAATAAGCAAAGGCTCAGTGTCCATATTCAAAGTCAACATGTCACCCCTTACTATGGACGATTCCGGCCCTACTGCTCACTCTAGTCTGATGTTTGGTGACTCCGTGCCAGGAGGTTGCCAGTGCCCTTTGGGTGTTATTCCCCGGTAGCCAATAGAAAGCGTGACCAATCGTCAAACTCCTCATCTGCTGATGTCTCCTTATTTGTAGTCACACCTGCTTGGATTAGGAACACCCGACTGCCCGGATGACATTTAAGGAGAGATGAAGAGTTTCTAAATTAAGGAAGACCATGTCCCATGCTGGGCCCTGGAAATACTGCCCCGTGGGTTGACATGGTCTATGGAAGAGCAGGGGCAACCTCCGGGAGAGTTTCAACTCTCAGTGTGTCCAGGGCTGAGGCTGCAACTCACCGGCAGCAGCACACGTGCAAAAATAAACAATCAAATCAGCGATGGCGGAGCAAGACCACAGGAACCGGGCACGGCAGATGCAGACACAGCCATCCTGTGCATTTACAGTCTGGGAGCTGCAAAAGCTTCAGGCAAGCCTGTTTTATGGTTCTATAGGAGCCAAATATGACATTTAAATGATCCATTCCATTAATATTGTATCATTGGGTCAATCTGGAATGCATTTGAATCCAAAGCCCCCCTCAAAATGGTCTCCTTTGTTGTATTTTCTTGTTGGCTGATTTTATCAACATCTGCTATGTTTAGACAATATGAATTAAAACTGAGGAATGCTGTTTGTACTCAGCTACTTTTGTTGAGAGTGTAACATCCCAAGATTGGCAGTGTTTATGGAAATCAGTGTGGTTGACACAGCCATCATAAACAAATGAGGAAAATGTAACAAACACATTGTTCACACAGGAAATGTTTGTTTTGAGACTTGGCTTCGGTCTCACCAGATTGATGAAGAGGTGCTGATACCACAGATCTGTGCTGCGCTGTGCACCAGGCCACTTCCACTTGCCGGTCAGGCAAGGCTTCCCTGCCCCAGAGCCTGCAGAGGCAGAAGAGAGCCCCGGGTCTCACCCTTGACCTGCCGAGGCAGCTGTTGAGGTTCTCCAGCTGAAGCTTGAGTAGCCTGATGGATTTTGCCGTGTGGTGCCACAGATAACTGGCGTACACACTGCAGTCACACTTTGAGTCCCCCACCGCCAACTGCACACCATCACACAGCACTAGGAATGGGAAAGGCGTCAGCAAGGCCCTTCAGACCCTAGGTCTTCATTCATATTCAGAAAGAGGTGGTAGGAAAATAACCACGAGTGCACGAAGACACGTATGTTCGATGATGCTCACAGCAGCACCGTGTATACAGACAAAAGGCCAGAAACAGCCTTCACATGCACCACGAGGGCACTGGAGAAGCAGATGGTGGTGTAGCCAAACCTTGGCACGCCACGCAGCTGTGAAGGAGTGAGCGTGAGCTGCGTGCCGAGTGTCCCGCTGTCACAGATGAGTGCAGAAACAACATGCGAGATGGCAGAAAACATGCTCCCGTTTACATCCCGCTGACATTAAAGGGGGTTGTGTTTTGTATTTGCCTGTATAGGTTTGGTATATTCTCTCCAGAAGGATCTCAAGCAACTAGTGGGTACCTGGAGGGAGTGCACTGGAGGACCAACGGTTAAAAAATCTAACGAAGCCTTGCTTGTTACTTTAATGCTGCTTTATACTGTTAAATCTTTTTATTATGTGTATGCATTACATAAAATATTCCTTATAAAAATAAAGGAAAGGCCCACTGCACTGCCTATAATCAAAAAGATGGTCATAACAAAGCTATGGCTGTAGAGAAATTGGAATCCACATGTGTTGCTGGTGGGAATAGAGGCTGCTGCAGCCGCTTTGGAAAACAGCCTGGCAGTTCCTCAAAAGCTGCCACACAGAATTACCGTCTGACCCAGCAATTCCACTCCTGTGTATATACCCACCAGAAATGAAAACACATGTCCACAGAGACGCTCATGTGCGGATGTTCACCGCAGCACCGCTTATGACAGCCAAGAAGTAGAAACAGCCTAAATGCCCCTCAACCGATGAATGGATAAATAAAACATGTTATATTCAGGCAATATATCCATGAGTTAGAAAGAGTGAAGTTCTGACTTCCACACACGGATGGACCTAGGAAACATGATGCCACGTCAAAGAAGACAGTCCCAAAAGGCCACATGCTACGGGATTCCATGTAGAAGAAATGTCCAGGACAGGTCCATCCATGGAGATAGGAAGCAGATTAGCACCTGCAAGGGACTGGGCGGAATACGGAAAGGGGAGCGATTGCTTAACACTACGGAGTTTCCCTCGGGGTGATGGAAATGCTCCAAAACTGACTAGTGACAGTTACGCAGTCACATGAATACACCAAAAGCCAACGAACCGCACACTTTCAATAGGTGACTTTCATGGTATACTAATCCCATCTCAATAAAGCTGATTTTAGTTTTTTTGTTTGTTTTGAAATTTTCACTTATTTATTTCTAATATTTTAACTTTTCTTTTAGGTTCAGAGGTACACGTGCAGGTTTGTTAGTGGGTTAACTTGTGTCATGGGGGGTTGCTGCACGGATTATTTTGTCACTGGAGTACGGACCATAGTGCCTGACAGCGTTTCATTTTTTTCTGAACCTTTTCCTCCTCTCAGCCTCCTCCCTCAAGTAGGCCCCAGTGTGTGTTGTTCCCCTCCACGTGTCCATGTGTTCCGATTATTTAGCTCCCACCTGTAAGTGAGAACATGCGGTATTTGGTTTTTTGTTCCTGCATTCGTTTGCTAAGGGTAATGGCCTCCAGCTCCATCTGTGTTCCTGCAAAGGCATGATCTCATTCTTTTTTATGACTGCATAGTATTCCATGAGGTATAGGTACCACATTTTCTTTATCCAGTCTATCATTGATGGGCATTTAGGTTGATTTCATGTCTGCTATTGGGAATACTGCTGCAGTGAACATACACATGCATATGTCTTTATGGTAGAATGATTTATATTTCCTTGGGTATATACCTAGTCATGGGACTGCTACGTCAACTGCTAGTTCTCTTTTTCGGTCTTTGAGGAATCACCACACTGCTTTCCACAGCGGCTGAACTAATTTACATTCCCACCAGCGGTGTACAGCATTTTCTTTTCTCCACAACCTCATCAGCATCTGTTATTTCTTTGACTTTTGAACAACAGCCATTCTGACTAATGCTTGATGGTATCCCATTGTGGTTTTGATTTGCATTTCTCTGGTATTAGTGATTCTGAGCATTTTTTGATATGCTTGTTGACCTCATGTATGTCTTCTGTTGAAAAGTGTCTGTTCATGTCCTTTGCCCATTTTAATGGGGTTCATTGCTTTTTGCTCGTACCTTTAAGTTCCTTATAGATTCCAGATATTAGACCTTTATTACGTGGATAGTTTGTGAAAATTTTCTCCCATTCTATAGGTTGCCTATTTACTCTGGTGACAGTTTCTTTGCTGTGCAGAAGCTCTTTACTTTAACTATATCCTATTTATCAATGTTTGCCTTTGTTGCAATTACTTTCAACGTTTCTGCCATGAAATCTTTGGCAGTTCCTATGTCCAAACGGTATTCCCTAAGTTATCTTTCAGAATTTTTATAATGTTAGGTTTTATATTTAGGTCTTTAATCCATCTTGAGTTGATTTTTGTATATAGTGTAAGGAAGGGGTCCCATTTCAGCCTTCTGCATGCAGCTAGCCAGTTATCCCAGCACCATTTATTGAATAGGGTGTCTTTTTCCCCACTGCTTGTTTTTGTCAGCTTTGTCAAAGATCAGATGGTTGTAGGTGTGCAGCCTTATTTCTGGTCTCTCTATTCTGTTCCATTGGTCTATTTTTGTATGAGTACCATGCTGTTTTGGTTATTGTAGCCTTGTAGTACAGTCTGAAGTCAGGCAACATGACTTCTCCAGCTTTGTTCATTTTGCTTAAGATTGCCTTGGCTATTTGTGCTCTTTCTTTGGTTCCATATGAATTTTTAAATGGTTTTTTCTTGTTTTGTGAAGAATGTCATTGGTAGTTTGATAGGAATACCACTGAATATAAATTGCTTTGCTGTCCAAAGCCATTATGGCCATTTTCAAAATACTGGGTCTTCCTGTCCATGAGCATGGAATATTTTTCCAGTTGCTTGTGCCATCTCTGAGTTCTTGGAGCAGTGTTTTAGAATTCTCATTGTAAAGATCTCTCCCCTCCCTGGTTACCTGTATTCCTAGGTGTATTGTTCCTTTTGTGACGATTGTGAATGGGATTGCGTTCCTGATTCGGCTCTAGCTTGGCTTGTCTTAGTGTATAGAAAGGCTAGTGATTTTTGATTGTATTCTGAAACTCTGCTGAAGTTGGTTATCAGCTCAAGGAGCTTTGGGGCAGAGGCATGGGTTTTCTGGGTATAGAACCATGTTGTCTGCAACAAGCCATAGTTAGACTTCCTCTTTTCCTCTGTGGATGCCGTTTCTTTCTTTCTCTTGCCTGACTGCTCTGGCCAGGACTTCCAATACTATGTTGAATAGTAGTGGTGAGAGAGGGCATCCTTGTCTTGTTCTGGTTTTCAAGGGGAATGCTTCCAAAATAAGGCTGAAATATCTTAAATTTAAAAAAAGAAAGAAATCAGACAGGTGTTTCCTCCCTCTCTACTCGAAGGCACAACTGCCCAGTACCTAATTATACTGCACTATGCTATACTGTACCACACTGTGCTAAGCTGGACTACACTGTACTATACTTACTATACCATACTATACCATACATCATGCTGTGCACCGCGTCATACTGCACCGCATCATACAGCACCACGTCATACCATGTCATACAGCACCGTGTCATACCGTGTCATACAGCACCGCATCATACTGCACTGCGTCATACTGCACCGCGTCATACTGCACCACGTCATACTGCACCACGTCATACTGCACTGTGTCATACAGCACCGTGTCATACTGCACCGCGTCATACAGCACCGTGTCATACCGTGTCATACTGCACTGCGTCATACTGCACCGCATCATACTGCATCGCGTCATACTGCACCACGTCATACTGCACCGCATCATACAGCACCACGTCATACCATGTCATACAGCACCGCATCATACTGCACTGCGTCATACTGCACCGCATCATACTGCACCGCGTCATACTGCACCACGTCATACTGCACCGTGTCATACAGCACCGCATCATACTGCACCGCGTCATACTGCACCACGTCATACTGCACCGTGTCATACAGCACCGTGTCATACTGCACCACGTCATACAGCACCACGTCATACCATGTCATACAGCACCGTATCATACTGTGTCATACAGCACCGCATCATACTGTACTGCGTCATACTGCACCACGTCATACTGCACTGTGTCATACAGCACCACATCATACTGCACTGCGTCATACTGCACTGCATCATACTGCACCGCGTCATACTGCACTGTGTCATACAGCACCGTGTCATACTGCACCGCATCATACAGCACCACGTCATACCGTGTCATACAGCACCGTGTCATACCGTGTCATACAGCACCGCATCATACCGCACTGTGTCATACTGCACCGCATCATACTGCACCGCGTCATACTGCACCGCGTCATACTGCACCGCGTCATACTGCACCGCGTCATACAGCACCACGTCATACCGTGTCATACAGCACCACGTCATACCATGTCATACAGCACCGCATCATACTGCACCGCATCATACTGCACCATGCCATACAGCACAGTGTCATACTGCACCGCGTCATACTGCACCGCGTCATACTGCAGCACGTCATACAGCACCGTGTCATACAGCACCGTGTCATACCGTGTCATACAGCACCGCATCATACTGCACTGCGTCATACTGCACCACGTCATACTGCACCGTGTCATACAGCACCGTGTCATACTGCACCGCGTCATACAGCCCCACGTCATACCATGTCATACAGCACCGCATCATACTGCACCGCATCATACTGCACCATGCCATACAGCACAGTGTCATACTGCACCGCGTCATACAGCACAGTGTCATACTGCACCAAGTCATACAGCACCGCATCATACCGTGTCATACAGCACCGCATAATACTGCACCACATCATACAGCACCACGCCATACAGCACCGTGTCATACAGCACTGTGTCATACTGCACCGTGCCATACTGCTCCGTGCCATTCAGCACTGTGCCATACAACACCATGTCATACTGCACCGTGCCATTCAGCACCATGTCATACGGCACTGTGTCATACTGTAGTGTGTCATACTGCACTGTGTCATATTGCACTGTTATACTGCACCATGTCATACTGCACCATGTCATACTGCACTGTGCCATACTGCACTGTGTCATACTGCACTGTGTCATACAGCACTGTGCCATACAGCACTGTGTCATACTACAGTGTGTCATACCACACTGTGTCATACTGCAGTGTGTCATACTGCACTGTGCCATGCTGAAGCGTGTCATACTGCAGTGTGTCATACAGCACTCTGTCATACTGCACTGTGTCATACTGCACTGTGCCATGCTGAAGTGTGTCATACTGCAGTGTGTCATACTGCACTGTGTCATATTGCACTGTTATACTGCACTGTGTCATACTGCACCGTGTCATACTGCACTGTGTCATACTGCACTGTTATACTGCACTGTGTCATACTGCACTCTGTCATACTGCACTGTGCCATGCTGAAGCGTGTCATATTGCAGTGTGTCATACTGCACTGTGTCATATTGCAGTGTTATACTGCACCATGTCATACTGCACCGTGTCATACTGCACTGTGTCATATTGCACTGTTATACTGCACTGTGTCATACTGCACTCTGTCATACTGCACTGTGTCATACTGCACTGTGCCATGCTGAAGTGTGTCATACTGCAGTGTGTCATACTGCACTGTGTCATACTGCACTGTGCCATGCTGAAGTGTGTCATACTGCACTGTGTCATATTGCAGTGTTATACTGCACCATGTCATACTGCACCGTGTCATACTGCACTGTGTCATATTGCACTGTTATACTGCACCGTGACATACTGCACTGTGTCATACTGCACTGTGTCATACAGCACTGTGTCATATTGCACTGTTATACTGCACCATGTCATACTGCACCGTGTCATACTGCACTGTGTCATACAGCACTGTGTCATATTGCACTGTTATACTGCACCATGTCATACTGCACCGTGTCATACTGCACTGTGTCATACTGCACTGTGCCATGCTGAAGTGTGTCACACTGCACTGTGTCATATTGCAGTGTTATACTGCACCATGTCATACTGCACTGTGTCATACTGCACTGTGTCATATTGCACTGTTATACTGCACCATGTCATACTGCACCGTGTCATACTGCACTGTGTCATACTGCACTGTGTCATATTGCAGTGTTATACTGCACCATGTCATACTGCACCGTGTCGTACTGCACTGTGTCATACTGCACTGTGTCATATTGCACTGTTATACTGCAGTGTGTCATACTGCACCGTGTCATACTGCACTGTGTCATACTGCACTGTGTCATATTGCAGTGTTATACTGCACCATGTCATACTGCACCGTGTCGTACTGCACTGTGTCATACTGCACTGTGTCATATTGCACTGTTATACTGCAGTGTGTCATACTGCACCGTGTCATACTGCACTGTGTCATACTGCACTGTGTCATACTGCACCGTGTCATACTGCACTGTGTCATAGTGCACTGTGTCATACTGCACTGTGTCATACTGCACCGTGTCATACTGCACTGTGTCATACTGCACTGTGTCATACTGCACTGTGTCATACTGCACCGTGTCATACTGCACTGTGTCATACTGCACTGTGTCATACTGCACTGTGTCATACTGCACCGTGTCATACTGCACTGTGTCATACTGCACTGTTATACTGCACCGTGTCATACTGCACTGTGTCATACTGCACTGTGTCATACTGCACTGTGCCATGCTGAAGCGTGTCATATTGCAGTGTGTCATACTGCACTGTGTCATATTGCAGTGTTATACTGCACCATGTCATACTGCACCGTGTCGTACTGCACTGTGTCATACTGCACTGTGTCATATTGCACTGTTATACTGCAGTGTGTCATACTGCACCGTGTCATACTGCACTGTGTCATACTGCACTGTGTCATACTGCACCGTGTCATACTGCACTGTGTCATACTGCACTGTGTCATATTGCACTGTTATACTGCACCGTGTCATACTGCACTGTGTCATACTGCACTGTGTCATACTGCACTGTGCCATGCTGAAGCGTGTCATATTGCAGTGTGTCATACTGCACCGTGTCATATTGCAGTGTTATACTGCACCATGTCATACTGCACCGTGACATACTGCACTGTGTCATACTGCACTGTGTCATACTGCACTGTGTCATATTGCACTGTTATACTGCACCATGTCATACTGCACCGTGTCATACTGCACCGTGTCATACTGCACTGTGTCATACTGCACTGTGCCATGCTGAAGTGTGTCACACTGCACTGTGTCATATTGCAGTGTTATACTGCACCATGTCATACTGCACTGTGTCATACTGCACTGTGTCATACAGCACTGTGTCATACTGCACTGTGTCATACTGCACCGTGACATACTGCACCGCGTCATACTGCACCGCGTCATACAGCACCACGTCATACCGTGTCATACTGCACCGCATCATACTGCACCGCGTCATACTGCACCGCGTCATACTGCAGCACGTCATACAGCACCGTGTCATACAGCACCGTGTCATACCGTGTCATACAGCACCGCATCAAACTGCACTGTGTCATACTGCACCACGTCATACTGCACCGTGTCATACAGCACCGTGTCATACTGCACCGCGTCATACAGCCCCACGTCATACCATGTCATACAGCACCACATCATACTGCACCGCATCATACTGCACCGCATCATACTGCACCATGCCATACAGCACAGTGTCATACTGCACCGCGTCATACAGCCCCACGTCATACCATGTCATACAGCACCGCATCATACTGCACCGCATCATACTGCACCGCATCATACTGCACCATGCCATACAGCACAGTGTCATACTGCACCAAGTCATACAGCACCGCATCATACCGTGTCATACAGCACCGCATCATACTGCACCACATCATACAGCACCACGCCATACAGCACCGTGTCATACAGCACCGTGTCATACTGCACCGTGTCATACAGCACTGTGTCATACTGCAGTGTGTCATACCACAATGTGTCATACTGCACTGTGCCATACTGCACTGTGTCATACTGCACTGTGCCATGCTGAAGCATGTCATACTGCAGTGTGTCATACAGCACTCTGTCATACTGCACTGTGTCATACTGCACTGTGCCATGCTGAAGTGTGTCATACTGCACTGTGTCATACTGCACTGTGTCATATTGCACCGTGTCATACTGCAGTGTGTCATACAGCACTGTGCCATGCTGAAGTGTGTCATACTGCACTGTGTCATACTGCACTGTGTCATATTGCACTGTTATACTGCACCATGTCATACTGCACCGTGTCATACTGCACCGTGTCATACTGCACTGTGTCATACTGCACTGTGTCATATTGCACCGTGTCATACTGCAGTGTGTCATACAGCACTGTGCCATGCTGAAGTGTGTCATACTGTACTGTGTCATACTGCACAGTGTCATACTGCACCACGTCATACTGCACAGTGTCATACTGCACCGTGTCATACTGCACTGTGTCATACTGCACTGTGTCATATTGCACTGTTATACTGCACCATGTCATACTGCACCGTGTCATACTGCACCGTGTCATACTGCAGTGTGTCATACAGCACTGTGCCATGCTGAAGTGTGTCATACTGTACTGTGTCATACTGCACCGTGTCATACTGCACTGTGTCATACTGCACTGTGCCATGCTGAAGCGTGTCATACTGCAGTGTGTCATACTGCACTGTGTCATATTGCACTGTTATACTGCACCATGTCATACTGCACCGTGTCATACTGTACTGTGTCATACTGCACTGTGTCATACTGCACCGTGTCATACTGCACCGTGTCATACTGCACTGTGTCATACAGCACTGTGCCATGCTGAAGCGTGTCATACTGCACCGTGTCATACTGCACCGTGTCATACTGCACTGTGTCATACTGCACTGTGCCATGCTGAAGCGTGTCATACTGCAGTGTGTCATACTGCACTGTGTCATATTGCACTGTTATACTGCACTGTGTCATACTGCACTCTGTCATACTGCACTGTGTCATACTGCACTGTGCCATGCTGAAGTGTGTCATACTGCACTGTGTCATACAGCACTGTGTCATATTGCACTGTTATACTGCACCATGTCATACTGCACCGTGTCATACTGCACCGTGTCATATTGCAGTGTTATACTGTACTGTGTCATACTGCACCGTGTCATACTGCACCGTGTCATACTGCACTGTGTCATACTGCACTGTGTCATACAGCACTGTGTCATACTGCACTGTGTCATACAGCACTGTGTCGTACTTTACTGTGTGATACTGCACTGTGCCATAGTGAAGTGTGTCATACTGCACTGTGTCATACTGCACTGTGCCATAGTGAAGCGTGTCATACTGCAGTGTGTCATACTGCACTGTGTCATAGTGAAGTGTGTCATACTGCACTGTGTCATACTGCACTGTGCCATAGTGAAGTGTGTCATACTGCACTGTGTCATACTGCACTGTGCTAATCAACACTACACTGTGCTGTCCTGCACTCAGCCATACTGTATTATCCTCCACTATGTACAGCTCAGCTTACCATAGCACAGTGGACACCAAGCGGAAGATGCCGCCCTTTGCATTAACTGTTTACTCCGTGAACTTGGCACTGGCCTGACACCCGGCTCTGCTAGCACTGGGATGTCTAGGAGGATCCATGTGGCCGACTCATCCCATGAGCTGCAGGTTCACCTGCTAACCGGCCCACCCCTACCTCTCAACTGAGTCACAGCCACAAGTCAGACGCTGCCAACCCTACGATGTGGAACTAAGTCTTTGACCTAAACTTACATTGCAGCAAATTTCTGCACCTCCACAACAGGATTTCATCCTTCTCCCGCAAACCCAGTCCCTCCTGCTTCTTCCTGTAGTGGGGCACCTAAGAGGCTGTGATGCTGCAGAGGCATGCAGAGCGCCTTTCAGCCCCAGCACAGCAGCCCTGCCTGCTCTCCATGGAGTGGGATGTAGGAAATCCAGGGTGCTGGGTGAAAGGACCTCAGGCAGGAGTGCTACTTGCTCACTGGGGGCCCCTGGTCCAGAAGTCAGGAACCTTGAGCTACCATCTCTCCCCGAATTTAGGAAATGCCCCTTTCACCCCATGGCATCTCTAATTTATTATCCAAACAATAAATGAGATGGACTCGATGATTTCTGAGGCTCGTGGCAGCCCCTGAGTGACCATCTCCTTGCACAGTCCCTTGCACAGAGGACAAAGCTGTCCTTCCCTACACCACCCCAGTCACTGGGCCTCTTTAGCTTTGCACCAATAAATAAATGAGAGGCAATGATTCGCCCTGCAAGCTTGTCATGGGAACATCTCCACAGGCTCCAGGCAATGTGGCAGCAGACAGTCCGCGTGAAGAGCCTGGGCCCATCCCCACACCACAGCGGGCAAGACTGCCAAAGGCCCGTGAAGGCAGCTAGATGGTCAGCCTCTGCTAGAAGCGGTCCTCCTCTCCTAGTCAGCATGGGCCTGCCCCTCCCCTCTCTCCATCCACCCCTCCTCCAAACCTCTGTCTTGAACAACAATGTGACACCTACATCCCGGGATTAATGAGCTGTAAGATTAAGGTGGCTCCATGCTAAAAAAAAATCTATTTTAGGCCGGGTATGGAGACTCACACCTGGAATCCCAGCACTTTGGGAGGCCAAGGCAGGCAGATCACAAGGTCAGGAGTTTGAGACCAGCCTGACCAACATGGTGGAACCCCCCCTCTACTAAACATACAAAAATTAGCTAGGTGTGGTGGCACATGCCTGTAATCCCAGATCCTCAGGAGGCTGAGGTAGGAAAACTGCTTGAACCTGGAAGGCAGAGGTTGTGGTGAGCCAAGGTCAGGCCACTGCACTCCAGCCTGGGCAACAAAGCAATACTCCGTCTCCAAAAAAAAAACTATTTTAACCAAGGAGTGAACCAAAAGAAAGATGTCTAAGAAATGAATGTCTAACCGCTACATGTCAGGTTTCTACTCTCCGGTTGGAAGAGGACACACAGATCATTCTGAAACACCTGAAATCCCACCAGGTAGGCAGTGAGCTGATCTGAAGCATCAGCCAGAGCTGCTACGAGACTGAGCTGGAACCACAGCCTGCCTCTGGGAATCCTGACTCTCAACGTCACAAGAGCCCAGCTCCGGTGCTGTGATCCGTCAGGCTGTGAGTGCCAACACCTCCTGACAGGTCCCTGCAGGGCTGCGTCACATCGCACCGTAACCATTGTTTACCCTCCTCACTGTCTCTGACCCTCCACCTTTGCTGCTGGGGAGCCCAGTGCAGCGGTGGCGGGGTGGGGGGCTCAGATCAGACACCCCATGAGCATCTGGTCCACAGAGGACTGGAGGGCTGGGTGGATGTGGAAGAGAAGTCCCAGAGTGGGAAGCAGGCATGGTAGCCAAGCAAAGGTGGGCACGAGTCACGTGCTGGTTCTCAGATGCTCACGCTGGGAGGCACCCAAGGTCAAGTCACCCTAAGCACAAAGGCAGGAGACCCAGAGCACGAGTCACAGTCACAACCACAGCTCTGGGCCGGATGTTCTGGACGCCGTCAAAAGACACAGCCCTTGCGGCGTTTAGAGTGAGGAGAGAGCACACCCCTCACCCACCTTCCCAGGCTGTTCACTTACACTACTTATATAGGAAGTCCCTGCTTTTGACCCAGAGTTCTGCAATCAAAACCAAGGGAGGGTGGCCTTTTCTCACAGACAGCAGAAGAGAGAAGGCGAAGGCGACAGTGACCTTCCTCAGGGTGCTCACAGGTGAGAACAGCGCAGAGCGGGTGCTTTGCTAGAAGGCAAGGCTGCCCAGCACCAGTTCACGCAGGGAAGGACCGTGCCCTAATGGACTCAAGTGCCGCTGGGGATGGCAAGGGAGGAAATGATACAGGGAAAAATGATGTCAGGGGAATTCCTGGGATTGTTAAAAGCCCAGGTTGTAAAATATCTGCCAAGGTCACTAAATGTCGCATCCACTCCTTGACCCTCCTGTAGACATCCTGCAGAGAAAAGTGGTCCCAGTTTCATAAACGAATCCCTGTTTACACACAAAGCTATCGTGTCAGCTCCATTCTCTTCCTCCCGGGGGGAGAAAGAACTTTCTACTGCGATTCTCAAAGGATACTGTGCTGCACTCCACAGACCTTCTGTGCAGCAATGAGGAAATTAGAGCAAGGAAGTGGCTGAGCTCCTCAGAATGTGTCATGAGGACAGAGACGGCCACTTGCCGTCGCCCTGTTTGAGAGAAGGAAATACGCAGCTGCAGAAGTCACTCTGATCTGTAGGAGAAGTAACACCTATGTAGTGCGGAATTGTTCCCAGCACACTGTGGAGGAAGACTGTGATGTTATCACAGCATCTTTCTTCCCAGAAAACACTGCCTACTGGGGCCAAGGGGGCACTGAGGGAATACACAGGCCCCACTGCACCCAAACCCATTTGAAGTAACAGTATTCTGGCATTTATAAGACATGACCTTTTCTGTACCAAGCCCTAAAAAAAATAACAAAATAGTATCATGTTATTAAAGTTATAATGTTACGATGGTGCAGTGGTGTCCGCTGAACCATTTCACCTTGAATCCAAACTGCTCACATTCATCAACTCATGTGCAGACTCCTCCACCAATCAGCTTTTCCACTCAATTGATCAAATATTTATTGAGAATCCAGTATTCAAGCTGTCGGGCTAAGCATTGATCACTGGCGATAAGTTATTATCGACGCTGGATCAATGTCTGTTGATCATGATGACACCTCAACAGAGATCACCACCGAACCTCCCTAAAAATCCCAGCCAAGTCTGCTTTTAATGCTCACAATGTTTCTCGGCCCAGGCGCATCTTTTAAAATAAACTACACCATAAAACTCTCCCTATCTAGAACCCTGATGACCCGGCAGCACAGAAGAGTATGATTACACTATCTTATCTATATCAGGACTTTTTGTACCTACAGAAGATTCAGCACTTTCTGTGCGGAATTGGGGGGGTAGATGGATGGACGAATGGATGGGTGAGTGAATGGGTACATGGGGCCTTTATATCTGTAATTTAAAAAGGAAAGGGAAAGTAAGGGAGGGGGTGGCTGTTTTAATGAGAAAAACAGTGACAGCTTAGAACCTTGAAGCTGGCCGGGAAAGGGAGAAAATAAGCTCCCTATTTTCTTAGGCAAACAAATTCTAAACTGTGCTAGCCAAAGGACACGCAGCCTAGTGCTAGTACAATAAAAAAACGTGCTAACAGTTCCCATGTTCAACGACACCTCGCTAAAAAGAGCGGCTGACTTCACCATTTCACTTTCAGTCTTGGCTCCTCCAGCCAGAGGAAAGGATGGACACGTCAACAAGTATTTCTCAGCGCTTCAAGTGTTTGTGAAGCTAGGAGGATACACATCTCCTTCCTCACGGATGCATCCTGATTTCTAAGCCACTCCAAATGAAGGTAGGAGCTACAGCTTAGCACTCAAGCTGACAAGGTCTTTGAAAATCAAATCTATTGAACATACTGTCACAGGAAATATGACACATCTGAATGTTCTAGTGTTACAATCGGAGGGCATGGCCCTTATATGTCACGGTGGCGCTATGAATACGTGTCAGTGATAGCATCTTATAGGGTTACAGCAACAGACCAAAGCAAAATGACACACAACAGCAGTCTTCCTCACCTGTCGCCCCAGCCCTGAAGGTGAGAAAGTGCTCAAAACACGGTGACGTCGTTAACCTGGAAACGGAGTTCAATGGTTTTTGTGCCCTTACCTTCTTAGGGTCGCAATGATAAAATTCAGTTACAACAATGTAATGGATTTATCAGATCGTTTCCTAGAAAAGCAGACTTGGCACAGGAAGTGTGTGAACAGGTAGATGTTGATTGATGGAGAGAAAAGAGAATGTCTAGAGAGGGACAGGGACAGGAAAAGGAACAGAGAAGCCCAAAGATACCGTCACACCTTCGAGGTTTGCATGGGACCAGTCCTGACAACGAGCAAACATGCTGTTATTTTCTCTGTCCAACAAGCCCACGGACCCAGCCTGGCTTTGTCTGGCCACCTGCACCCAGGCTCTCAGCTCCCCCTCACTGCGGCCACTTAACCCACAGGGACATCAAGCAGAGGAGCGAGCTTTAAACTCCTGGGGCTGGGTTTGCAGGATGAAGTGGGGCAAGATAAAGCCAGGCAGAGAAAGAGAATTGGGACTGCTTTTCACAAAGACGAACACTTGGGAACCTTGAGGGACTCAGTGTCGACCGTGGAGGCCTGCCGCCTCTGTGCTTTCGGGGTGAGGAAATGGGCACTTGGGTTGGTAATGAGGACCAGGGTCCTCAGCCAGGTCCAGACGATGCTGAGACACTGATTCAGACCTCTCGAGTCTCTGCCTACTAGATCCCCTTAATCACAGAAAAATCCCCTGGCCTGATGACAGCATTGAAAGAACATGTACTCCTTTTCTGCAGATTAGAGAAGCAAACTCTAACTTTGCAAAAAGTTCCCAGAAAAGAGAGGGCATTGAATCAAACTCAGAGACTTGGAACTGGAAGTGAACCCGGAAAATCTGCTTCGGGCCCCTCATTTACAAAAGTAGGAACATCTCAACACCCCATCACAGTCACTGAATGGCAGAGGAAGGACATGACCAAGTCCCCCAGGCCCTTCCACACCATGCCTCCTTCTCTGTGACCCGGAAACAGCAGCTTTTTAACATGATAGATACTTAGGCCTTGTGCTATCGAACCACAGAAAACAAGCCCAAGACCACTGCTTTGCATAAGACTTTCCTCCCATCTGGAGGTTGGAAACTCAGATCTTGATCAAGAAGATCACACTTGATGGCTTCTCAGTCGACACCAGCCTCGGTTTCCAGACAATGAACGACTCAGCAGATGAAAACCTTGGAAATTTCTAACAACTCTGTATCTTTTCTTCCAGAAGTTCCAGCTGTCCCAGGGCCATGCCAGGGATGCAGGAGATTGGGGATGGCCAGTGACCATGAGGGTGACACCATCTGGAAAGGCCACCCTGGGACTTTCCGTGGCAAGCAACGCAAGGCGCAATACCTCACCTACCCACCAAGGAGAGCTGCCATCTTCCATAGGGTACCGCGATTTATTTCACCACATGATGGCTGACCCGTAGTGAAGACATGCTCCCAGAAAGGTTTCAATTATCCTCCATCTGGATTATCCACCCGAAACACCAGGCTGGAGGTCTAAGAGAACACGGCACACTCTGGAGGATTCCAGACCACACAAGTTCAGGTTGTGGGACGTGGCATCCCTCCCACTCTAGGTCATGGCTGAGAGAGGTCACTGGCTGTTTAAGCATGAGCCAAGGACTACACTTGTGCACAAGGAACCATCATCTCTAGCAAGTGACATGTCGTCTTATGCAAAGCAGCTGGTTACCAATAAAACCCAACAGCTGACACCCTACATGCATCTACTTCACAAGAAAAGATGAAACACCGAGTCCCAGAATTTCACTTCTAGATAGCTTTGCTAGAAAAGTACCCAAATATGGGCACAAAGGGACACAGGTTAGGATGTTCGTAGCGGCAATATTTATATTGTGACCAGTCAGAAAATCCCAAATATTTGTCAATAGAAAAAATGGCCAAATTCACTGTAGTGCAATGCAGCTGCTAACCAGACACACACAGAAAGGCCTTCCAGTGAAATATGCCACGTATAAAAGCCAGTTTGCAACACATGTATGATATATCATACCATGCATGATTTTATATCCGTACATTTTTATATGGACACATAAGTGTAAGCAGATAATACCAAAAAAAAAAAAAAGATAGTGCATATCACACCAAACTGATAAAACACTGTATTTCTGGGAGGAGGACAGGATTATAAAGGGGGTTACAGGGATCTTCTGCTTTATTTGTATATATATATACACTACAGATTTATGCATCACCAGTGATAGCTACAGATCGATCGATAGAGAGATATCTCACCAGTGTAATTAAAAGAAAGAATAGAATGGTAGAATAACAATAAATCAAGAACTGGATGGTGAAACCAAGGCCTGGGGCACTAGGAGCCCACCTGGGGAGGAGCAGGGGTGTCCCCTCAGGAGGGCCCCAGCCTCGGGGACATCTGCCGCCCTGATCCAGCCTGGCCAGCTCCTCCTGGGCCTGTCCTCGTGGACTCTGCACCTCCACTCCTGGCCCGTGCTCTGACCACGCACTACATACACGTTTCTCCAGCTTGACCTCAGCAGGTTCACTTGATTCCAGGAAGGCGCCTGCCCTCTGGTCCAGGACATGCACTGTGGCCAAAGGGCACCCCCTTCCTTTATCGCCCCGGCCCAAGAGAACCCTCCCAGACTTACTGAACAGAACCCGTCCACTGGCTTCAGAGGCCGGGGAAAGTCAGGCAGCTAAAAAATGGTGCTCAGCACAAATTGCTTTTCAAGTCAGGAAGGGAGGAGTAAGGTATTCGTTCCTGACCCCGGAACACGCACAGGACAGCGAGGGCCAAGGGGCAAAACTCTGTATCATTTTATCTCCTTTTGCCTCTTCCATCTTAGATTCATGCACAACCTCCAGTGTGCAAAAGGCAATTTGCAAATCAAGTCAAATGCACCCAGCCTCACCTTGTTCGTGTGTCGCTTCTCTCTGCATCAAATACACCCAGCCTCACCTTGTTCATGTGTCGCTTCTCTCTGCATCAAATACACCCAGCCTCACCTTGTTCGTGTGTCGCTTCTCTCTGCATCAAATACACCCAGCCTCACCTTGTTCATGTGTCGCTTCTCTCTGCATCAAATACACCCAGCCTCACCTTGTTCGTGTGTTGCTTCTCTCTGCATCCAGGTCTTCTGCCTTTCTGGTTCTGGGTTCCATTTTTTCGCTGCAACCTCTGCCTCCTGGATTCAAGCGATTCTCCTGCTCAGCCTCTGGAATAGCTGAAACTATTTAACTGTTACATAACCTTTTTATTTTTTGTTAGTACAGACAGGTTTCACCATGCTGGCCAGACGGTATCGAACTCCTAGCCTCAAGTGATCCACCTGCCTCAGCCTCCCAAAGTGCTGGGATTACAGGCATGAACCGCCATGCCTGGCCAAGCTGGCATTCTTTCTAAAAAGCAAATACCGCACCACCCGCCCCTGTTCAAAACCACCAAGTATGCCACACCCACACCTTAGGGTCCAGGTACATACCATAACCCAGCTTAGACACCAGGCACACCCCACAACCCAGCTTAGGCTCCAGGTACACCCTACAACACACACCAGGTACACCCCACAACACACACCAGGTACACCCCACAACCCAGCTTAGACACCAGGTACACCCCACAACCCAGCTTAGACACCAGGTACACCCCACAACCCAGCTTAGACACCAGGTACACCCCACAACCCAGCTTAGACACCAGGTACACCCCACAACCCAGCTTAGGCTCCAGGTACACCCCACAACCCAGCTTAGACACCAGGTACACCCCACAACACAGCTTAGGCTCCAGGTACACCCCACAACACACACCAGGTACACCCCACAACACACACCAGGTACACCCCACAACCCAGCTTAGACACCAGGTACACCCCACAACCCAGCTTAGATACCAGGCACAAACCACAACCCAGCTTTGGTGCATTCCTCATGTGCCCTTTTCAGGGGGGAGAGCTGCTGCCCCACAGCCTCTCCGGCCTCTTACTCAGTCTCTGGGCCTCGCAGAGCCGGGCCACACAGCCATGGAGGGAGAAACCCCTCAGGGAAAGCATAAAGACCAGCTCAAAGAAGCCAGTCCGCTCTTCTTCCGTCTGCCTTAGGTGGTGGTTCTGTCAATACGTATTGTTTTAAAGGGCAGTTTTCATTGTTTCTTTTCATCAAATCTTGAATGCTGTGTGATGGGGTTCCGGGGGCTCTCCTACAACCTGCGTTAGAGGGAGCAGAGGATTAGGAACCTGGAGAACCTGGAGCCTCCACCACCTCTTCACCCCAGCCCCGCGGAGCCCAGATGGACGCAGCCCTGACGGTGCAGGGGAGGATGGTGCTGGCCAAGCAGGCACCAGGCCTCAGTGGCACAAGCCCACGGTGCAGAGCCCGGGCTGGCTGCTGCCTCTCCTGCCCAGACGCACTGGGCACCAGGCCACGTGCTTCAGCCATCCTCAGACACCTGCCTGAAGACGGCCATCTGTGATAGATAAGAAGGTAAACCTTCAACTACCACTAGACCTGTGTCTTGGCCTCGAGTAAAAACTCAGAAAATGTCTGTTTAACGTTTTTTAAATAGAAAATGACACATTTCTTTAGAACACTAAAAACACCTTTGTACCCCATCCCCTCCCCACCAATTCTTGTAAAGGAGGTGCCTGGATTACACTGAATAGTTACAATAGTCTATTTGAAATCATTTATTTTATTATATATTTCTGCTTACAGCAGCCCCCACCACCCCAGTCCAAATTGGCCAGCCCTCTCATTGGAGGGCGATGCTTCCCAGAGGCAGCCATGGAGGGGTTCTCTCTATACTGATTTTTCTCCTAACAGAACTCAACAACAATACTAGTCTCAGCGGAGGGAGTGCTCACGGGAGCCGCTGTAATGCTGTGAGTGACAACTGCAGTTGGGGATACTCATGGATCTGGTGTCCAGCCCTGTCACTTCAGCAAGCCTCTAGGACTTTGAAACTCAGTGTCCCCACTCCAAAATAGAGCTGACGATAACACATCTCCAAGGGACACCGGGAGCGCTGGGTCGGGTAAGAAGCGCACACGCTTGGCCATTGCCTGCATATGGAACAGATCCATGCTGAATCCAGCCACCACCGCACAGGCCTGCCCTCCTGGCCAGTCAGTCGGCTCCATGGGAAAGGCTCCTTCCCGGCTCCACACCTTTTTTGGCGCACCTGGCCTGGGTGTGCACCCCCTCCTGAAGGCAGCCATTAATTAGACCCCATGCATAGGGTGAGGCATGGTCTAAGCCCCCTATGTACTCCAAGTCCCAGCCTATGTGTGCCCCTTCTCCCCTATTCCACACTCCACACTCACACCCTCACTCACCCACTCACACACACGTGCACTCACACACTCATGCAGGTATAATCACACACTCCAGGACTTACCAAACTACTCCGAGTACAGCGCCGGGAATGGCACCTGTGCATTCTGCTCCTGGTCTACAGCACAATAAGGGCAGAAATTGGGAGTCAAGGTTCAAAAACCATCATTGCAATCCATCAGAATAATTTGATGGCTGTTGAATCTGAAAATAAACTATTGAACTTGTACTTTGTATGTCTTCTTTCTTATTTCATTTTTAGTAATTGCTTTATCATAACAAAAATATAAGTGTTATACATTGAAAATCAGAGATTTTAAAAAAGCTTCTCCTTCATCCCAGAGAGTCCGAGCTGTATAGGAGTACTGTCCCTCGTCCACCTACATCACCACCTCTGGCTTACTCCACACCCCTAGTGCTGAGCCAGGGAGCTTTCCCAGGATTTGGGGATGACTCTCTTTTTCTGTCCCTTGGAAGATCATTCTGCTTCAGGCAGCCCCTGAGACCCCTGCCTCCAGGATTCAGACCTCAGAGACTGTGCAGGGCTGACCCAGGTCTCTTCCGGGGCTTGGGGGAGGGCGAGGGTGAAGCACAGGCCAGATTTTTCAAAAAGAGGGAAAAGGAAGCCTGCAGCCTCACTCCCAAGCAAGGGAGCCCCTCTGCCCAGGCATCTGGAGCCTGGATTTGGCAATTGGGAATTGATGGACCGCGCTTTGAGCTCCAGCCAGCAGAGTCGCTCAGGGCGGATTTGAAAGTGTGGGGGAAATCTGGCATGTTGGAAAAGAAGCCAGCACACAGCAGGAAGGAGGTGCTGGCCTGCAGCTGATAAAGATCCAGACTCATACAACCTCGTGTCACGGAGCAAAAAGCCGAGCGTCTGTCTGGGGGCGTCGGAGTGCCAAGAAGCTCTGCCCAGAGCCCTTTGATGTTGCTGCTTCCTCCAGCCCCTCCACCAGGCTCCCTCAGGCAGACCCCAGGGGCTCCCTGCCACTCCTCCAGGCCCAGCAGGAAGTGCTGCACTGTGATTGCAGAGGCTGGAGGTGCTCACCCACTCTGCATTTACATCTGGAGGGACAGAATCCTTAAGTAGAACCCTTAAGGTCACAAACTGCACTTGGGGCCTGCCCAGCAAGGACAGCCCTGACACGGAGCCATCCTGACAAGCAGCTCCAAGACACTCGCACTCAGGTAACGCAACCTCAGCCCGAACGCCTCCACCACAGTGTGCTCATCAGGAGTGGAAAGGACCGGGCAGCATTTTCTTCTTCAGTGAGAAAACTGCATCCGTTTGAGGACATGAAAGTCCACATGCGGGGGGCCTGATTAAGGAGTGGAGGAAGAGGGTTCGAAATGTTGGCCTTTTTAATTTCCAAACTTCAGCAAATTCACTCAGGACATGAGTCATTCTTGGAACATGATAGGGCCTGCATCTTTTTTGTTTTAAAAGAGAAACATATTGCTTATCTTTTGAAAAACACATTTTTTGCATCTTAAGCTCCTGCTTGAAATATGCTCGAGGCAAAAAATCCAAATCAAATTGGGGTGGTGTTGTTGTTTTTTAATTAGTCATTAAGCCATTTCCCAGCGCGACAGGACTGTGTGTGTTTCCCTGGGTCCTGCTTCTTGCAGAACAGGTGCCTTAAGACAGGTGCAAGAAGGGTCAAGAAGAAGCACGTGTGTCCCTGCTCCGGGCCACCTGCGGGGCACCCGGCCGCTGCTGGGCTCTTCGCATGTCCAGTCGCCTTCCTGAAGGCAACTGCCTGATGGGTTTGAGACCTTGACTTGGATTCTGGCATTTACTCAACAACTTTTTGAGCAACCCAGCGATGTGGGGAGACACTAAGCTGTTTTCCACTCCACTCTGCTGGTGGCATCAGAAGGTCCCCACGCAGCCTGATGGGGTGGCACACCTCACAGTGGGTTCTTGCCCAGGAACTTGGGGCTCCACGTGGCTCGTGGTGCTGCTGTTTCCAGAGAGGAAGAGGCAGTATACTCAACTCTTCTTTTTCTTCTTCCCAATCTAGCAGCAGGGTCGCTAGGGTTGGTGCCGCCCCTGAGTGGTTCCACTGAGTACGGGCTGAGAATCACGAACCAATGTGAGGCGGCCACCCAGTCTACAGCGGTCATTCCCAGTCCTCACTCCCCTAACTGTGAAGACTCACTGTGAAGACCCATCCCAACCTGCTAAGGCGGCCCTCTGCAGGTGGAGCCCAGCATCCTGATTTGAACATGTCCCAGCAGTCGACTTGCACTGCCAGGCTTGAGAACCAGCGCGGCCGGCCTGGGATGTAGTGGACTGGTATTCCTCAACAGCTAAAGCCCACGAGGCACCCCAGGCCCAGGCCTGGATGGGCCCCCTCAGGTAAGTACTCCACGGTGGTGACAAAGGTAGCACCCACCGGGGTCTGAGCACGATGCCCCAGCCCCTCACCAGCACCATCCTAAGGCACCCCTCTGCCGCCAGCACCATTCTTTGAAACATGCACAGGGTGATGGTCTCCCAGGCTGTCTAGCGTGAGGCCCCACTCTTTGGGACCTCTCTGCCCTATGGGACCAGCTGGTCAACGACCTTGGCTGTACCAGCCTGCAGACCACCACTACCCAGAAGCACCCGGAGGGTCTGCAGGGAAACAGCCACTGTCCCGGCCACTCTAGCAGAGCCACTGAGTCTGCACCAGGATGGCTATCTTGCTAAGACTTTGAACAGGGACAAAGGGTTGTGAAATGAAACAGAAGCATACATGTGCTCCGTCTGGGAGGGCTGTATTTCATGCTGTTTGGCACCACATAGGAGCCAGGCTGCAGGGTTTTTTTCTGACTAATGGCTCCAGTGGAAAAGTGTGAGCTGCCTAGAGCAGCCAGATCTGGGTCTGTTCGAAAGGGTCCTGCTGAGCTTCCCAGGCCAAACACTGGCAGGACCGCATCCCGCTCTTGCATTTACTGCCTACAGCTGTCAGCAGCGCCAGGCACAGGGAAGGCAGCCCAGGTGGTAACACTCAGGCCCTCTGGGCACTCCGATGGCAGAAACGGGTGAAGACCTGAAGCAGGCACGCCCACACGTGTGTCCTCCACTCTCGGGGCGTCCTCACGCCCTCTAACAGTGCGCACGGCACACAGCTCTCCTACGGCACATACCTGCAACACGTGAGGTTTCCACGCTCTCAAAAGTTGTTACAACATCATGGAAAAAGTTATCACATTCTCTGGATGTCAGATAAAGTTCCTGAATCCGTAACATGTGGCACATTGGCCTGCTTTCCTACATGCTACATCCTTGAAGGAACAGGCCTCATGGACCATTTCACAGGGCATGCCCAGCCCGGACCTCCACTGGGCTTCCTCCCCAACCTGCGCTGAGCCTGCCACCGAGGTGCACCTGCCTGCAGCCTGGCTCAGCTGCAGCCCTCTCCCGACCTGTCTTCGGATCTGTAAGATGAGAGAATAAACTAGATGGCATCTCCAGTTTCTGCAGATTGGGCCTCTACTCCTGCATAGTGTCTCTTCACAGTTGTGACCGCATGAGGTACCACGCGAAGAACACGTGGCTCCTTCATTAACAAGCTTCCACTGCCCTTGGCCATCAGTGGTGCCAAAGGTAGTTCCCGCATGTGGAGTCCATGTCCTTCCCAGGCCCCAGCTGCACTCCCAGCAGCGGCTGCCCAGAGCAGGAGTGCTGGACACAGATGCTCGCCACAGCGAGGGCTGCGGTGGCCACTCTGCGTCCACATCCTCCAGACTTGCCTCCTAACACAGGAAGGGCCTCACATGCCTTAGGCGTCAATTCTGGAAGTCTGTCTTCCGGAACTACAGACGTTGGCACATGTCCACTGTGTGCGGATACCCACTGGGTGACTCGCTCCGCTGAGGAACAGGGGACAAAACCATGTTGGAGTTTGCAGAGGTCTCCCTGGGACCATCTGCCCCGAGCACACAGATTTCAAGCATAGCATGGGCCAGAATTTACAGTGCTGGCCCCAGGTCCCGCGAGGTCAAAATCTTACTAGTTATGGTCCCTCTTTGAGAGAAAGAATACACAGTTACAAATATAAAATTACATATGAAATCAACATTTTGCCAGAATGAAAAAGAAATTGCAACACATCTAGCGACCTTGGGGGATTCAGACCCTTTTTTCCGAAAGCTCTTTAATTTACCAGAAATGATTGCGTTGGAAAGCTTGCTGACAGCAACCTGGCTTCCTCTCGTCACCGGGAACACTCTGTACCTCCCGCGTCTCCCACCAAACCCATGCAAGGGCAAACCCTGAAGCTTTACAGGTATTCACCACACGGTAAACCTGCCTCCGCTCCTGGCTGGGACTGGGAGCGGTACCTTCACCCTGCACTTCCCCTGGGCTCTTTCCGCCCAACCCTGGCCCTTCCCCCAGAGCCTGCCCTGGCCTCTATGAAATCTAACTCTGTTCTACAGTGTTTACAGACTCCTAGCAATTTTTCAATCCACAAGAAAAACAGGGAACTGGAGCATGTAAATATCAGGGTCGCACAGCTCCATGTATGGCATTCGATGTCAGCCTGAAACAAACAGAACGGAAGCCGGCCGTGAAGACGGTTCTCACGGTCCACTGCATTCCTCCCATCTGTCCACATGTGTCCCTCCCGACCTGACTGTGGGAGTTCCCGCCTCTCTAGCTGCCTGCCCGAGGCACCCCTGACTCACAGCCACTGCTGCCCTGGAAATGCAGAGACACTGGCTCCTACGCATTGTTTTCGCCTCCAAAGGATGTTACCATGTGATACAGCTTTAAGTTTTCAACTCTGTCATATTTTCTAAACTCTGATCTCTTCCATTTACTTTAGGGGATGTGGCATTCCCCTCTGCTGGAGTGAAAGCTAAACAATGTGGTTTGGATTTAGTGTTCTCATGCATCACCAGGAAAATGTTTGTCTCAGCAATCGTGTCGTTACTGTTACTGGTAACAGCTGCTCTGCCCCTCCATCAGCGAGCCCCATCCACCGCTGCACAGTTTACAAGCAGAAAGGGGATTCTGTGCCACTGAGAAGAGACCAGCGACGGGACGGCCCAGGATCTGGGGTGACCCACTCAAGTGAGCCAGCCACCCAGCCGAAGAAAACCTCGTGCCGAGCCAGTCGCAGGGCTGACTTGCCAGTGGGGCCCAAGATTGGGATGAAATCCTGAAGCGGTAGGACGGGCAGTGCCTCACAGGGACGCTGCAGGGACTCTGCAAGCATGAAGGAAGTGCTGCGCCTTCTTCCCACGAGCACCACGTCCTCAGCAGGGAAGAATTGCTGTCCGAGAGCAGCTCGTGTTGCACCTGTGGTTTCTGGTCACAGGCAGAGCAAACTGCCCAGTGCCTCACTTGTTCTCACGGAAACACGTCCAGCTGCCTGCCCCTTAGTGCTCTCCACCCTGCTCCCATCAGCGCTCTCCACCCTGCTCCCATCAGCGCTCTCCACCCTGCTCCCATCAGCGCTCTCCACCCTGCTCCCATCAGCACTGGCTGTAGCCATGCCTTGCACAGCACACCAGGCCCTGTGCCAACACCTTCCCCAGGGCACCCTGGCATGTCACCTGCCATCCATGGAGCTGGGCCAGCTTGGGTCACAGAGACCTGGCTCACCTCTCTTTGCTTTGCTAATTTTAAAGGAAAAAAAATAGAAACTAATGTATGTGTCAATTAACAAGAGGCTGGTTACCTAAATTATGGTTCACATGTGCAGTAGAATTCTACCAGCCATTCAAAATAGGATGCAGAGTCAGCTTTGTTGGCATGAATACAAGCCTATGACACACTGATGCATGAAGACTGAGATAACAGGACCACATATAAACTATCATCCTACTTATGTAAAATGATAAATATTTATCTAGCTGTCTTTGCATATTTACATACACACAGGAAGCTTCTCGAGTGGTGTAAAACGGACAAATTGACAGAATCACTCCTTTTGAACACTGGGATCTCGTCTCATCTTCATTTCTTTATTTGGTCTTCTCTCTAGGTAGACAGGCATTAAAATGTACATAATGCACATAACAATGTATACGATTTACAATGAGCAGCACCATTTTTTAAGCCAGCAATTTTTTCTCAAAAGGAATGAAGCAGGTACCAACACAGGCGGGTAGGAGAGTGAGGAGAGGCCAGAGGGGCTCAGAGGTGGCACCAGGGCAGGTCCAGCCTGGTGAGGACAACACCCGTTACACATGCGGGCCAGGCCACGCAGGGAGAGCCCACCTCCTGCCAAGAGCTGCTCCTCGGGCAAATGGCGAGGAGCTAAGAAATGCTATTCTTTACGCCACTTTCTTTCTCAACAATAAAATGACATTTTCCAGAGTATTTTCTAGAAGAAACGTTCTAGACATCAAGAAATGTCTAGATTCTTGATCCTAAAGGATTAAACAAAGATCAAGGACAAGGAGGGTTCAGGGACAACGAATGTGGGGCATGAGCTCAAGAGCCCACAGACCTGGGTTCGAAAACTGGCCGCTGTGAGACCCAGGAATGGCAGAAACACTGGGACTCCCAGGCCTCGGTCTTCACATCCATCGCATAGACATATTCATGCAGTCTTGCCTGGCAAATTGTAAGATCATCATCTAAAATTATGTAAGTGATCATCTATATGTTTGTGTTAAAAGAAAAACCCATTATAGCTATGTTTCGCATTTCTTAGAGCCTGAAAAAGAATTCAGCAGCCTCATATGGCCATGCCCACGTCCGTTTCTCACAGCCCCAGGCCGCCATCCTGTCAGCCTCTGCGCGCCTTCACACCCGTGCGCTGAGTGTGCGTGGCGCCCTGCTTCCTTCCTGCCTAGGCAGAGGCCTTCCATGTGGCCCGCCAAGGTCCGGCAAAGGTTCCATCTCCAGCACTAACCGAGTAGCCTCCTGGCCTGTTCGAGCCCCACTTTGATAGCACTTCCTAAATAGGCCTCCTCATTTAACGTGAGAGCGTGCCGCATCCTGCTAGCACCCGTCGCAGTATCTTCTCCCTTTCTTCCTTCTTAACGGAAACAACTTTTGCAGCTGGGGCAGCCAGGACTAGCCAACGAGATGAAATGGACTCTATTTGGTAGTGCTTCCAAGTCATTGTTTTCTTACAAAAGGGGGCCTCAGCCTGTGGACGCCGTTGGCCCTTTGCTCTTGCTTTCTTCCCACCTGGAATGCGGACATGATGTCCGCCTGTAGGGCAGGCATCTTTGGGATGTAGAGAAAAAGCTGCTCAGAAGGCACTGAGTTCAAATGTGTGGCTCATGGCTCCCCTGGCTGCTGCAGGCCCTGGGCTTGCGATTTGGCACCTCCCAGGACCATTAATATGCTGGTATCAGCCCAGCATAGTGTCCCCCGAAAACCAAGCTGGGGTGGCCAAGAAGAAAGGCCAAAGGATGGACGCCGAGTCTCATCAGGCCTGTTCTACAAACATCGGGAATATGCAGAGGCGCTGGGGATCTGGAGAGAGGACAGGGATGGCGCAGTCCGAACTGAACCGCCTGCCACAGCCACACCCCATGACCATGTCTCAGTGCTTCTCACTGCAGGGGGAGTCCAGACAACAGGCGTGTGACCAAGAGCTCCCTAAATAAAAGGCCTGGGTGCCTCAGGCTGGCTCCCACCATCCTGCCTTCTGAGACCCAAGTGACCAGAGCTGTGCCACAGAGGCCAGGGACAAAAACAAGACCAGTAATCCTGGAAGCACCCATGGGTGTCCAGCCATGCGGAAGTCAGGCAGGACACGGGGATGACTGGTGTGTTCCATGCCGTTGGCCAGAGCTGATGGCACAGCCTGCCCGCACCCTGCTGCGGCTCCAGCTCTCCTCCTCCTGTCGTCTATGGGGGCTGGCATGCTCCCAATGGCTCCCTCCCAGCCTGTCTGTCTGGTGCTGGGTCAGGACACATGTACCAGTTGGGGGCCAGCAGCCAGGTGGCCTCCCTGTGGCCTCTGCACAGGGCCAGCTGAGGCTTCCTCGGACCATGGGTATTTTAGCTTCCACAGCAGAGTGGTTTTTTTTTTTTTCTCTTGAGATGGAATCTCGCTCTGTCACCCAGGCTGAAGTATAGTGGTGCAATCTTGGCTCACTACAGCCTCCGACTCCCAGGTTCAAGAGATTCTATTGCCTTGGTCTCCTGAGTAGGTGGGATTACAGGTGCGCATGGCCAGGCCCAACTAATTTTTGAGTAGAGACGGTGTTTCACCATGTTGGTCAGACTAGTCTCAAACTCCCAACCTCCAGTGATCTACCCGCCTCAGCCTCCCAGAGTGCTGGGATTTCAGGGTGAGCCACAGCACTGCCCCATGGCAGGGTTCTGAGAGAAGAAGATGCTGCCACCTTAAAGGCTGGGTCAGTGCCTGCTCAGTTCCCATCATGCTAGAGTCAAAGGCATCACACAGGTCAGCCCAGACTCCAAGGGATGGAGAAGAGCCCCTTTGGGAAGGGAACGAGCACGGGGAAGGCACTGAAGGCGCCATCCTGAGACCAGCTGCCCCACATGGAGGCCCAGGCTACAGCAGCCGGAGTCCCCAGGTGGCCTTTAGATGACTCCTGCGTGACTCTGATGTTCAGAGCTCATCTTGCCAGCAACCCTTGAAGACTCGGTGAATCACTGTTTTTCTCTAATTCCAAACAGTCACTGATGTCTTCTAACCCATGGAGAGTTGAAGCAAACCATATTCATTATGGTGCTTTAGCAGATGTGAGCAACTTAATATCTGACGAAATCCCAGGCTGCTGGCTCAGCAGTGTTTCAGGCTCTGCCACAAGCCCTTTCCTTGCTATCAGCTGATCCCTGCATCAGGATCCCTAGGTCTCTGTGTTGACTTCCACACCAGGCAAAATAGCAATTTTATTTATGTGCTGTTAATCAAGAAGACATCAGCAGCTCATCGGTAAGTGTTCTCATTTAACTCTCGCAGGATCCTGTAACGGCGGTGTCTCTATTTCTGTTTCACAGATGAAGAAGCAGAAGTTCATGGCAGTAGAGACAATTGCCCGAAGTCCCACTGCTCCTCCGTGTGAAAGCCGGGGCTCAGGTCCACACGTCCGACCCCCACGTGGGCAGCTCCCAGGACAGGGGAGGACAGCCCTGTCTGTGTCCACGGGGGGACTAAGAGAGCCAATGTAGACAGCACCTCCCCCTGGATGTGGGTGTGTTACCATCGCCGGCTCATGGCCTCAGCGCAACCTCCACAGCCTTCTCTGGGTCTCTGTCCACCTGACCTGGGAGTAAGAGGCTAAATCCATGTTCTTTCCCAGCAAAAGAAACAGCGTTTGGCTGAAGATGGGTGCACAGTGTGCATCATGTAGGTCATGAGACTTTTATAGCAGGTAATTTTCAAAACGGCAGTTTCATTTCTAAACAAACTCATAAAACCTTCTGAGGCCTCTACCAGAGGCAACATACAAGCCCAAACTAATACCAAAGGTGAGAAATGTTTTCCGGATGGGTGGGCTCTCCAGGGATTTAAGGCATTTTCATCAATGTCAACAATTACACATAGAAGTCATGTAACATACGTCTCAAACATGCTCTGTGCTCGGGGGTCCGTCCACCACCCTTGCCCCCTGCGTCGCTGCAGCCCCGCCCCCTTGAGGAGAGGCTTCCTGCTGATGGAAGAGCTTTCGGACTCCTCGCACCCTAGAGCTTGAGCTCTAGGACTCAGCCCCAGTGGCACTGTGGGAATCTGTGCACACACGAGGCTTCTGGGGCACAGAACACCCCAGGTTTAACCCCAGAGACACCCAGCAGGGAGCCCAAGGCTGTTCAGCAACGTGAAAAGGTGCAAACCCTCTGAGCTGGCATGCGATGAGTTATAAAGTGTCAGTAAATTACTTCAAGCTGAAAACCAATCCGTTTTCTTCGTGAATTCTTTAAAACGTTGACTAACAAAATTGCTTATCAGCATCTGTGCATGTGGTATGTCCTCTACAAACTTAGGCTAACAAGATACAAGAGAAATTCCACCAGGTGTGTGACTCGGCCTCCCTTCCTGGGTGGCCGGGAGTCAGCCCCTCTGCACCCCGCTCTTCCCAGCCGCCTTCCTGCGGATTGGCCTGGGTCTCAGGGCTGCTTTCCTAGAGGCAAGGCCAAACACAAAATGATTCTCAAACACCAAAATCTCCCGGGAAGGTTGAAAGATTACCTATTCGGGTGACGGGTCACTAAAATGGCGCAGACCTCACCACTCCGCAGTAGAGCCACGAAAGGAAACTGCACGCGTACCCCTTCCATCTGTAAACATAAAATCAGTAAACCTCCCACTTCCTACTACTCCCAATTCTTCACCTTCAAGGAATAGGGAAGTTATTGGGTTTTTTCGTATTGTTTTATGGGAATCTGTCATTTCTCTTGTGTATATGCTTTAAAACGTTTAATTTCTTATTGGCTTTAGATAAATCGTGTTTAATCACTTGAAATTCATCAGGTAGAACTCCTGGAACACAGCAGCCCTGCCCGTTTCTAAGAGATGCAACTTAGGATGGACTGAGGGGGCTCACCTAGGCGTGCGGACATGAACCGGCCAGCCTCGGGCAGGAAGGCGCCCCCTACACAGCAGAAACGCAGCTTCCACCCAGGATCCTGTCCAAACCACCGCCCCGAGATAGCCTAGCTCACAGTCCACACAGACACTGAGATCGCATCAATCCTTTTCAACAAAATTTGAGAATTCCACTTCCCAGATGTGGAGTAGGTGGCTTCACTGTCAACTCTGACCTCACTGAATCATCTCTGTCACCTCCACCAGCACTGCTGTCTTCATGGTTTTAAACTAGATTCTTAACACACATCTTTGAAGCCTAAAAGCCCCACTTCTGGGGCAAGGAAGTAGCCATCACCAAAGATGGAAAGTGAGGAAGACTTGGAGATGGAGTCAGAAGGCCTCACTTTACGGAGGGGAAGCCAAGCCCGGGAGGGCTGTGCACACATGGCTCAGCGGATCCTCCTCCCCAGCTCCACGCGCTCTCCCCTGTGCCTGTGTTGGGCTGACGCTTCTTCGACACAAGTTCAAAGGAAGCCGTGTGTCCATGGCAAGAAAGATTACTTCTGCTTCAGATCCGTCAACTAAAAATAGAATAGCCAGGTCTTAATTATTTACTATCCATTTTGCTAAAAATTCTCATCATGGAATCAGAAAAAAAAAAATACCACATAAGGCCCACGGGGGGCAAAGCCCATGTGCACGTCGCCTGCAGGCAACTGCACAGCTGCTGATCGGAAGCCCAGAATGGGATGAAAATCAGAAACCTACGAACCTTCCAAGGAAAAAAATGCAACTGAGCGTTAACAATTAACTCTTACCGCAGCGACTTTTGAGGGTGTTTTTACAAAACACAAAACAAAACTGCTATTGTGTTTTCACCACCAGGAGACGTTTGTGTTCACCGCTGCTATTTGCCAGCCTGACTGCAAGGCCCTGTGACAGCTGTTCCTCCCCCGGCACTGTCCGGTCCTGTGAGTAGAAGAACTGGCCTCTGCTCTGCACTCAGGGTGCCTAACTCTCTGTGAAGTCCAAGACCTTAAACAGACCCTGGAATGACAAAACCGAGGTTGTCACAGGTCACATTTTTCAAATTCTAAAAGCCTCAAGCCTATATAAGTGGGGGAGCTGGGACTGGATAGCCCGCTGTTCTCCAATGCGGTCCCACACTGGGGCTTCTGGGGTGCACATCTCCGCTCTGCACCTCAGTCGAGCCCTCTGCAGGGAAGCTTCCTTGGCTTTCCTTTTCTCTGTCTGCTGGCTTGCTGTGAAGCTGTCTGCACCCCTGACTGGAATGGAACTCCATGGGGACAGAGCTTCCTGAGTTGCCCTCATTGCTGTCCCCAGAGCCTGAGCAATCTCTGGCATGGCAGGAACTCAGCAGATACTTGTTGAATAAATGAATGAATGAATGAAGCGAGGTCCTTCATGAGAATAAGGCTCATGGCACTTTTGCCAAGGTCTCCAGGCATACTAAGATGTAGATGAACAAATCAGACAAATTATTGTATGATTACAATAACTAAAATGTCAGCGTGCCCACCTGTGCCAGGCTCAGCTTCCAGTGCCACTCATGTGTGATTTCACTGAATCTCCACAGCAATACTGTGAGATGGGCACCACTGTTAATTTCCCTCTACGAATGAAAAACTGCCCAGGGTCACCCAGTCAATGATTTCAAACCTAGGCAGTGCTGCCAGACCCTCCAGTCCAGGAAACATGGGCATGGAATGACCTTGTGCAGCAGGTTCTCCGCGACGTAGCTGCCGGCTTGTGGACCTTTCCCGTTGAACTTTTTCGGAAGCTCCCAGCGCAAGGCGATCCCGCAGGTGTCGCGGGCTTGGCTGCTGTGGGTGCTGCCCCTTGGGTGCAGCTGGGACGCGCAGCCCGGGGCCGGGGGCTGTGTACCTGCAGGAGGTGGAGCCCCCGCTCCCATTCCCGGAGCCCTTCCCCTACGCCGGAATGCCCTGGGAGGAAGGGGGGTTGCGGGTGCTCTGAGACCCTCTGAGAGGAGGCAGACGGCTCCCCCGCAGAAGCGGGGGCGGCACAGCCCCTGCAGACCCAGCCCCTGCCCCCGCGCCTGCGGTGCCTGCGCGCCCACCTTTGCCCGTTTCCCTGCCCAAAAGCCGTCAACCAACCAGAGCGTAGGTAAGAGCTTGAGGCACAAAAGGGATAAAAGTGGCAACGGTTAGCTGAGCAGGAATGGAAACAAAGAGCACCACCCCTCTGGCCTCTTCCAGGGACGGGCTGACACCGCGGGCCCCACCCCCCACCCCCCAAGGAACGCCGTGCGCAGGGCTTTCGGGAACGGTCTCTGGACAGTGGCTGGCTCTGGGCGTGGCTTCACGCACCTGTGGGTGCGGGGCCAGAACCCGCCACTGCGGGCCGACTGGTGCCCAAGCTCTGCGCAGCCCGCCCAGCTCAGCTACTCCTTAAATACGTCAGTTTCACTGAAAAACTATTTCGAACTTGTAAAAGGCCCTTCCACCCAGTTTAAGAAAGAAAATTCTCACACGTAGGGCAGAAGCCCCTGCACGCCTCCTCCAAGATCCTCTCCCAAGAGGTGCCCTCTCCTGCTTCAGGTGGTGACACTCGCAAGCGTGTTCTTTCACTTCGTAGATGACGCGTAGACAGACTGTTGGTGGACACATCACATAGATAGATAGATGATAGACAGATAGATAGATAGATGATAGATAGATAGATAGATAGATAGATAGATGATAGATAGATGATAGATAGATGATAGATAGATAGATGATAGATAGATGATTGATAGATGATAGATAGATAGATGATAGATAGATAGATGATAGATAGATGATTGATAGATAGATGATAGATAGATAGATAGATGATAGATAGATAGATAGATGATAGATAGATAGATAGATAGATGATAGATAGATAGATAGAGACAGACAGATCAGACAGAAAGGTAGAAAGAGTTGTCATACAGAATATGAATATGTATGTGCCCCAGACATTTATCACATTGCTTCACGTTTGAAATGTATGTAAGGGACACTGCGCTGTAAAGACCCGACACCTTTCTATTTACGTGTCCAACGTGTTTCTTAACATTTTCATGTTATTGTGTCCTCCCAGTCGATTCATTTTCTCTACTGTATTTCACTCTATGGTCTGAATAGAGCGTGATTTATTTTAAAATAAGTAAAATATATATCTTTTACAGTCTTTTCTTTATGTATCTCAAAAATGTTACCCTACCCAGAAGTCGTAAAGCCATTTTCCCATATCTTCTTCTAAAATTTTTTAAGGGAATTGTTTAGAATGTGCAGAGTAGAAATTTAAATTTTTCATTTTTCTAACCGACTTCCAGCAGCACCCCTGATTTGTAATGTGCCCTATTTCACATATCAAGTTCTCTTATTTTCACACATCTCTGTCTGGACTTGCTAGCCTTAGCCCTCAGTTTGGTTGTTGATATCTATCTAATAGCATCTTAATTATTAAAGCCCTATCTTAATATCTGATAGGGTGAGTCCCTCCATATTGCTCTATTTTTTTAAAAAAATTATATTGGCTATTGTATTAGTAACCATCTCAAAACTTAGACAGTTAAGGCCCTAGGAATTTGTTCTCTTCTCCAAGTCCGGGGTCAGCTGTTTGGGCTGAGCTCAGCTGGATGGTTCTTCTGATCTAACCTGAGCTGGCTCACACTTCTGCAGCTGGCTGGCCCTGGGGCAAAGGGGAGAACTAGGCCACATGTCTTTCGTCGCCCCGCTGGCTTAGCCACAGCAGGGCAAGGAGCAAGAGAGTGAACAAAACACACAAAGCCTCTTGAGCCACTCTCTGCTGGCCAAGGCACATCATGAGGCCAGCCCAGACTGTAAGGATAGGGAAGGGGCTTCCTCGGTGCAGGGAGCAGCCAGCTCACATTGTCAAGGGCGCAGAGGCAGTGAGCTTGAGGACTGAGCTCATGTGCAAAACCAACCTTTACTACTCCATGTAAATTTTAGAAGCAGACTTTTAAGATCACGAAAATAACCTCTGTGGGATTTATTGCCAGATGCTTAAATATTTTTGTAATTTTTTCTAAAATGCCTTTTTACATTTTTTTCTTTTTCACCCCAGAATGTCTCACAAAACAGCTAAATATACCTCTGTAAAGACAGAAGGTAAAATGACAGTTCTGTGAATTCTCTCTTCTTCTCGTGCGAATCCATAAACCGCCATCGATTAAAGTGCCTTTTTAAAATTCATTCTTAAGTGTTTCTGACTGAGATATGAGAGTATAATGGAGTACCGTACATCGATCTGACAGTCATCAACCTTGCTTAACTATTATTACTTCTCATAATTTTCCCACAGATTTTCTTAGACTTCTTGTAGGAACTTCCTTGTAGGAAAGTACTTTCATCTAATGGCACTCTTGGGAGGATGCCTTTGAGTTTGCATGCTCACATCAGAGCTGTGGCAAAATGCCTGGTTTTATTGGGACCTTTTGCTTGCTAAAGACGCTTGGTAATCATCCTCAGCTCACGTGGTGATTCTGCCTCCAGGGGTAAGAGTCAGCAGTTGTCAGGATGAAAGACTGCACTGCAGGCCGTTTTCAATTTGGGGGGAAGAACAGGTACAGATAATTCCAGAAAACCATGACCATAAAATAATTTACATTTGCATAAAACTTCCTCCCACACATGTAGGGAAAGGGCCTCTTGTTGATATGGGGAGCGGTAGCTCACAGCTCTGCAGATCTTGGAAGTGCACAAGATTTGTCTTGAGTCCCACCTGCCTGGCTTTCCCCTGGCACATTCTCTCCCCACGATTTCTTCCTCAGGCAGCTGCCATCACCATGCATTTCCACGCCCAACCCTGCACCTGTTCCAAGAAGCCCCAATCTTCAGTGCCCTCGCTCACAGTTCACCATTGATGAAAACCGCCCAGGTCACTGCACCTCTCCCCTGTGGTACTCAGTGAACTTAGTAATGTACATCACACTGATATCACTTGACAGTGCTCCTTCAAGATGTTGCACTCATGGTGCTTGGAACAGTTTCTAAGTTTATCCCCTCCAAATCTCATGGTGACATTTGATCCCCAGTATTGGAGGTGGGCCTAGTGGGAGGTGTTTGGATCATGGGGGTGGATCCCTCATGAATAGCTTGGTGCCACCCTGTCCCATGATAATGAGTGAGTTCTCACTCTATGAGTTCACAGGCGAGCTGGTTGTTTAAAAGAGGCTGACATTTCCTCTGCTCTCTCTGGCTCCCTTTCCCCCCACCCCCTCCCACCATGATTCAAAACTTCCTGAGTTCCCTCGCTTGGAGCAGATGCCAGTGCCATACTTCTTGTACAGGCTGTAGGACTGTGAACCAAATAAACTGCTTTTCTTTGTAAATTACTCAGCCTCAGATATTCCTTTATGGCAATCCCAAAACGGACTAACACAAATGGCTTCCTCACTCCCTAGAACACTGCTGTGCTTACGAGGGAGTTAAGACAGGTGTCAGGGAGGAGGGTTTGCATTTTAAAATCTCCCCAGCTATTCTATACCCTGGTGTGGGAACTGTGCATGTAGATTGGTTCCCCAAAGGAAGTTCCACAGAACACTTGGACCACAATATTTTGTAAAAATAAAGGTTCCTAATCAAATGAGTTTGGAGTGACAAACTGTACATGCCCCTCTTGAAGATCACAGTAATTTACATGCCAAGGCTTTGACGTAGCCTTCCGTGAGGAAACCTGCTTACCTTCTACTTGGAGCACTTTTCCCTCTAATTAGCACCTGGTGACTTCTCACTGTCTCGAGTTCCGAAGAACACCCATGGAGAAAACGTTCCTGGACTCATGGACTCTGCAATTTGCAAGGCCCCTAAGTCACCTTAGACTAAGCTCTTCGACATTATTCTTGACAGTTGACCAACTGGCCTCTTCCGGAATGGAGACCTGTCTGCCTCCCCTTGTATTTCTCCAAGGTTCTAATGTTTAGAAAGTTCTTTGTGCTGAAGTAAAATCAGACTCATGTAACTTCCATCCATTAATCCTAGAGCTTCCTGCTAGACAAACACAGAACACATCCATAATCAGTCCCACATCTCAGGTTTTTGTATGTGCAAAAACAACAGTCACCTGATTCACTCATTCATTCATTCATTCATCTCAATACACCCACTGTAAGCAGGCTCAGAGTTAAAGGATGGGTTCACAGCAAGAACAAGACGAGGGCCTTTTCATGGATCAGTGTAAGATAAACAAGTGAATGAGCCCATGAGATCAATTCTATCACTAGGACGACATTGAGTTAAGGCAGTGTACAGGAGTGTCACCTAACCCTCTCTTACAGCATCACGAAAGCCTTCTTGGAGGAGTAGATAGCTACGCTGAAAGATGGTAAGAGTTAGTCAGAGAGGAGGGGATCATTTGCACAGAGCAGGCAGTTTCCAAACATTCAGAGATAAGATAGAGCACAGTGAATCTTCTTCCCACTTCATCTAACATTCCCGGTTCCTTCGGCCATCCCCGAATGCCCTCGTTTCAGTATCCCTCACCATCTCGATCCATATTCTCGGGCCATCGTCTCTAGTGTGATACTGTCCCTCATAAAACAGACTCAACTATACTGGTACAGCTGGGCTCCTCCCAAATGGATCTCAGTGGAGCACAGCCTGGCACTGTGGCTAAACAGGACTCGCTTAGCCTGTTATTTAGAGACCCTTCAGTGTTTAACACAAAACACGTGTTACAGAGCGAGAAGCAGAACAAGGCTCCATTCAGTTTTCTGATTCTCACACCTAAGGCAGCCAAAGTGTTCACGACCAAATCCCTGAGAAACTTAGCACCACATACTGATTTTGTTTTATGAATTACAGTGTTCAAAGTAAACTACATGCGAAATAAAAATATATTTTTATACAGGTATTTCCTATGCTTTCTACTGCAATTCCATGAACTCTTTTCTAAGGTTTTTTTAAAAGAAGACCTGGCATAAAAACATAATAAAACTCACATTTTAATATGACACAGTCTATGCGCTTAACTCCCCTGATTTCAGGGCATAGGAGTTGTTTAGGTGAGGGGGGAAAAATGCGTAGATCATTGCACAACCATTAGAAATGCCCAGTAAGAAGCCCCCGGTTTGTTTCCGCTTCCCCAGGAGCACTTGCCAACTCCCATGATGACTGATAACCCCACTGTCATGAACAAAATATAAAGTAGAAGAAGCAGCGAGAAGAGCTCTGGAGGCACTCCTGGTCCCCAGGGAAGCCAGTTCTGACTTTACCTCACCGGGGTCCTTGGATTGAGGAAGAGCCACAGGGAGAAGGAGACCTCCAGCTGGACTTTGTAATAATTTTGATCAAGTGCAAATTTTCCTGGGCAGAATCTCAGAAAGTGAACAGGAAATGCAGATAGGAGCACAAAAGCCCTGGAAGGCAGGGAGGGGCAAGGCCTGAAATCCCTGCTTGCTTTCTCAGCAGGAAGGCTGACGCTTGCCTCAGGCAAGATCTCAGTCCTGCATAAATTTGGCTCTGTTGGCTGTTGCAGAAGCATGGTGAGGGTGAGATTGGCCTTGCTGGCTGTGTGGGAACTGGGTGAGGCCTGTCACTGCCAGTTTTGCCCCACTTCCCTGGTGACCTGTGAGAAGCAGCAGAGCCAACCATAATCCCCCTGGGAACGAAACTCCATTGGCCTGAGAACAACTCCCCCATCCCTCACAGTGACTGCGGCAAGCCCTCCCCAAGAAGACTCTGAGCCCAGATACACTTAATGCTGCCCCCACCTGGTGGTCTTTCTCTACCTGCCCTGGTAGGAAACGACAAAAGACATGAACTCATGAGAGCTCTATGGTCCTGCCCAGCACCTGAGAAACACAAATACTTATCTGGATGACCTTAGGGCAAGCTTGTATCCTCGGTCCTACCATAGCTGATGCTCTCTTGAAAGCAGCACCTCCTTGCTGGACCAAACCACTCATGTCATTATGCAACTCATAACAAACAACCCTGCTCCAAAGAAGGAGAAAATGAGCTAATTCTCCTGCCTGTAACATCATGGCTAAGCAGAGGTCCCGAGTCTGTCCACATGACAGCTTCACTGCTAGCATAACCAGCTTTTGAGAAAACCAGCACACTAAACAAAACTACAAGCAGGGACTCTCACAGAGTCCACTTCACTCCCCTGCTGTCTCCACTGGAGCAGGTGTGGTATCCATGGCTGAGAGACCTGAAGATGCATCACATCACAGGACTCTTTGCAGGCATCCCCCACTACCAGCCTAGAGTTCAGTAGCTCTGCTGTGTGGTTAGACCCAGAAGAGCAAAAACAACTGTAGTTTGGCTCTCAGGAAGCCCCACCCATAGGAGAAGGGGGAGAACACCACATCAAGGGAGTACCCCATGGGACAAAAGAATATGAACAGCAGCCTTTGAGTTCCAGATCTTCCCTCTGACATAGTCTACCCAAAGGAAGAGGAACAGAAAAAGAATTCTGATATATGACAAAACAAGGTTCTACAGCAACCCCAAAAGCTCACACTAGCTCAACAGCAATGGGTCCAAACCAAAATGAAATCTCTGAATTCCCAAAAAAAATTCAGAAGGTCAATTGTTAAGCAAATCAAGGAGGAAGGTGAAAACCAACTTAAATAAATCAAACAAAAAATACAGGATATAGATGAAAAAATCTCCAAGGAAATAAATATGATAAATTTTTTAAAAATCACAACTTCTGAAAAAGACACACTTATAGTAATGCAAAATACACTGGAAAGTTTCAAGAATAGAATGGAATAAATAGAAGAAAGAATTTCAGAGCTCAAAGACAAGGCTTTCAAAGTAACCCACTCAGACAAAGAGAAAGAGAAAAGCATCAGAAAAATGAACAAAGCCTCTAAGAATTTTAGAATTATGTTAAACAACCAATTCTAAGAGTAATTTATGCTCCTGAGGAGGAAGAGAAATCTAAAAATTTGGAAAACTTATGTACTTTGCTGGTATTACTAGAGATCAAGACATCCAGATACAAGAAGCCCAAAGAACACCTGGGAAATTCATCACAAAAAGATCATCACCTAGGCATGTAGTCATCAGATTATCTAGAATCAAGACAAAGAAAGCTGTGAGGCAAAAGCATCAAGGAGAACCTATCAGATTAATAGCAGATTTCTCAGCGGAAACCCCACAAGCTAGAAATGATTGGGATCCTACCTTTAGCTTCCTTAAACAAAAAAAATTATCATCCAAGAACTTTGTATCCAGTGAAACTAAGCTTCATAAATGAAAGAAAGATAAAGTTTTTTTTTGAGACAAATGCTGAGGGAATTCACCACTACAAAGCCAGCAATACAAGAACTGCTGAAAGTTCCAAATATTGAAAAAAACCTTGAAATATACAAAAACTGAACCTCCTTTAAAGCATAAATCTCACAGGGCCTATAAAACAATAACACAATGAAAAAAAAGACAAGGTATTCAGGCATCAATTAGCATGATTAATAGAATAGTCCCCCACATCTCAATACTAAGCGTTGAATGTAAATGGCCTAAATGCTCCACTTAAAAGAGAATGGCAGAATGGATAACAGTTCACCAACCAAGTATCTGCTGTCTCCAAGAGCCTCACCCAAAGCATAAGGACCAGCAGAAAAGATCGTTGGTAACTATTATCCCAGTTACAACGATAATTTAGCAAAATACTACAGCAATGGAAACTCTCTGTCCAATAATTCAGTTAGAAGGTGTGACCAGGCTGGGCACGGTGGCTCATGCCTGTAATCCCAGCACTTTGGGAGGCTGAGGAGGGTGGATCACGAGGTCAAGAGATCGAGACCATCCTGGTCAACATGGTGAAACCCCGTCTCTACTAAAAATACAAAAACTTAGCTGGGCACGGTGGTGTGTGCCTGTAATCCCAGCTACTCAGGAGGCTGAGGCAGGAGAATTGCCTGAACCCAGGAGGTGGAGGTTGCGGTGAGCCGAGATTGTGCCAATGCACTCCAGTCTGGGTAACAAGAGCAAAACTCTGTCTCAAAAAAAAAAAAAAAAGGTGGTGTGACCAGGTATAGCTCTACTGCAAATAGTAGAGTGAGTATAGCAATTCTTGCAAGGGTGATGTAGTAGACTATACACGTCTAAAATATTTTATTTGCCAAGATGTGGAATTTCCCTTTGGGAGTCTTTGAAGTTCCTTGGCTTTTTCCCAAACCAAGAAACATCTGGGTCATGGGCAACCTAATCACTTTCATTACCTGGCAGAATTTGCAGGATAAGTGCCCAGAAGTAACATATCGCTTCAGATTTTTACATTACCCGTCCCTTTCTGTTTCTTCCCAGATCACCACTTGATTCACAGGAATAAGCAGGGTTAATCTAAAATGTAGGCAATCTTAAAATCGTAAAACACTAGGACTTAATGACAAACGTATGATAAGCTTTGGAACATAATTTCTCTCTCCAGTCCTCATTTTTGGTAAATTATGATAGGACCATTTTTTTGTAGAATAAACTTTATCCTTATACTTGGCCTGATTATTTGCATAAAGTGCAGCAAGAATGTTCATTTCAACATAGGTGTTTTTGATTGGCTTGGAACTCCATTCCACAAGGAATCTCAAATAAGACCTTTTAAAGATGAGCTCAGCCATGGCTTTGTATCCTCAAATACCTGTGAGTTGGGTGATCCCTTTCCCTTAAGGTCCCAAGATGAACCGGGAGTTCCTAGACCTGTTAGAAAGTGACATTTTCTACTGACCACAGGTTAGAAACCCTGGGCAGGGACTGTGTAGACAAGGTACTAGGCTAGTTCACTCCACAGGTCTTTTCCTGGCTCTTCAAGTTGAGACTGACTCCTTAAATGGAAGCATACACTTCTACACTTCCTGTCAAAGCCTTGATGAAATAACCAGCTTTTAAAATTGTGTCCTGTTAGAAAAGGAAGGGATTCTTGATACACTGATGCAAACAACTCCATTGCCATAAGGTGAGTGTATTCACAGACAGTTTCAGAATTCTAGAGGAACCAGACAGAGAGAAGCAAATATGCGCCAATCTATTCACAGGAGGATACTTTACTCAGTTATTAAAGGCCACACATAGTTCAAAATAAGTTTGCTCAACTCTGAAAAATGAAACAAGGATCAGCAATGTTTCAAGCAAAAGTAAAAAAGGTTGCTTTAACTTACTGAGTGCTGTTCATTTAGTTAACTCCTGTTTTGCTTGACATGCATGAACATTTCGGGTCTTCATGTGTCTCACACATTCTTTCTCTATTCCAATGTTACAATCTTCAAAGCTGTTAAAAACCCGCATCTGAGAACACCTGCTGAAGTCCTTCATATAGCTTGATTGTAACCCATCTTTTGAGAAGGAGCAAAGCAAGACCATTGTCTGTGAATGACAAGATTTCCCGGAAAGTTGCAGTTAAAACATGACTTCAGTTATCTCTGTGGCTTGATAATTTTACCCTTAATTATAATTGATAGCATATATTCAGACATTAGAATTTTAGAAACCCCATATAATTTTGGAACATATATTAGTATTATTTACCAAAATATCACCTAAAGAAGATTGGACATCATTTCGGCAATCCCATGTAACTAAGCATGTCAAATAATCCTGTTCACCTCTTCTCTAGATGTTCCAGGGGCTCTGAGCCATCCAGAAAGCCAGGTTTCAGGAAAGACAATTTTGAAACTTGGAGTTTGATTTTGGGATGATGAAATAGAATTCCAGATTGCTAAAAATTATTTGTTTTGTCAAAATGATAACTCAAAAGGTAAAAATCTTTCATTAGCCTTTACTAACACATGAAAATCCTGTTCAAAGCCGTTTTACCCTTGCATTAATTTACTAATGTTAACTCCAATTTGTTTAAGTGAAATCATATAGACAATTCTATCTAATCTTAACCAGCTTGATTATGAAGTGAAATCTTTACAAACCCTTTATAACCTCTTTTTCTAAAGAGAAGATTAGCATCTTAAAACAACCTTGCTGTGCTTTTATTTCAATGCTCAGTTTATGAAAAAAACATATAACACACTTTTAAATTTAGTTCATGTTTACACATTTCTTACAAGATTATTTTCTTCAATCTTTCTATAACTTGTTTATGCCTCTCGCTTTATCTTATCAAATCTAAGGTAATCCTTTATCCCTGGGAAAAATTTATATTTTCAGGCTGTCTTATAATCTTTTACTAAGAAATGCATTTTACTGTTTTTATAAGCCTTGCATGTAAAACTTTAGTGATCTCAAATGCACGTTGCACTGTTAACTCTTAGCAACATTTACTTTTGGTGAAAAACATGGTTATAAGGTTTTTTTTTTCTTTTTTTTTTTTTTTTGAGACAAAGTCTCACTCTCTCTCCCAGGCTGGAGTGTAGTGGTGCAATCTTGGCTCACTGCAACTTCTGCCTCCTGGGTTCAAGCAATTCTCCTGCCTCAGCCTCCCAAGTAGCTAGAATTACAGGGGTCTGCCACTATGCCCAGCTAATTTCTGTATGTTTAGTAGAAATGGGGTTTCAGCATGTTGGCCATACCAATCTTGAGCTCCGGACCTCAAGTGATCTGCCCACCTTGACCTCTCGAAGTGCTGGGATTACAGGCTTGAGCCACCATGCCTAGCCTAGTAAGCAGTTTTAATTATGTGCCAGGTGTGGTGCCTAGGACCCAGGCAGAGTGCAGATAAAGTTCGCTCTTTCCAACATCTAACTCCATGTGTCTCAGGCCTTACCCATCCTAAAGCAGGCAGTATATAACCTTAGAACATTTGGCAAACCTAGTATCTAAGTTGTATGCTTTGGACCACCTATTTACGTTGTGATGACACTTGCATTTTACCAATAATTCTTAAGACTATTTTTATTTCTTAAAAATGAAAGTCATGTGAAATAAAAAACATTTGATTTAAGCACTTATTTTTTTAATCCAATCAATTAGAGCTCTTTATAGACACTACACACAGCACATATATAGTGACACAGACAGAAGAATCACCATGTTTAAGATTTTTCATTTGCCAGTTTCTTAATTGGATGACTGGCTTCAGGGTGCAGCCCTCGGAGGAACAGGCCCAGGAATGCATGTATTTCTAGGGCATAATAAACAGGCACAGCTGAAGGCAAAGACAGGTCCCCAGAATTAAGAGTGCCATTTCATACTGGATTTTGGATCCCCTAAAGGAGGGAGAAACTATGGGAGAAGAGAGTGCTGTGCTTCTATCTTGCTGTTTATTGCAAGGCAAGTTACAGTAAAAAACAAAGATGATAACAGCCCCTTCTTAAGACATACTTCCCATCACCTTGGGACCAGACCAAGAAACTGGTCACAAGATTAGAAACCATGGACTAGGAGTCACACAGCTGAAGAATACAATCGTTTTGACTCTCTCTAAACTGCTCTCAAGACCCATGCTTAAGATATTTTGTAAACCCTCCCCTTGATGGACCAGCTGGCACCACTCAGATTGCTAAACTGGTTTATCTGATTTTGTGACCCTCAGCCAGGAACTCACTTAGCACAAGAAGACAGCCACCACTGTAAAATGGCAGAGACTAAAGCGAAGTGTTGCCATATGCTTACAGGCCATGTTCCCAAAGACAGGAAACAAGATGGAGGCCTGTAGCCATGTTCATTACTGAACATTCTGTTGGGCTGGCTTGAACAGCAGGCTTATGCGGTTTTTGGTCTGCATCCTAACCTAAAGTACCCCTTCATTTGACAAAACCATACAGAAAGACACCCAAAGCACACCAGATTGGCTGCAGCCTAAGAACAACCTCACAAATCCTTTTTCATTAATTAAAACTTTACAGAAAATATACAGTAATCCTTATCCTTTTTACCAGTTTACACAGGGAGAGAGAAGCCAAAACCTTGACTATTAAAAAATACATATATACTTTTACCCTTTTGCTGGCATGTCAAGCTTCTGGATTCCCCTCTCCCTAGCTCAACTCAAAGCCAAGCATTTTAATGTTTGGGGAAGTTAACTTGTCCTAGTTTGAAGGAACAATATAAAAGAAGAGATAGGAGCCATTGTAAACTGTCAAAGAAGGAAAACCACCATAGAAGTCTGGGGGTTCCAATTAGGGTTATCAAGAGGTACTGCCTCTCTTCCTATTGCAAATGGTGTTTCCTGTATTCATTCACCTCCCCTATATTCTCTTTACCCTTTTTGCCTATTATAGGAGGCATATTGCTCATCTCTGAATTTCTCTGCTGCCTGCAGAGATGCCTGCTTCTCAGCTGTGGTAAAGGTTTGGCTTAAGAGCAGCATAACATCCCTGCATGAGAGGTCAAACACCTGAGTTAAATTTTGGAAGGCTTCTATATGCCTATCAGGGTCATCAGAAAATCAGTCTAAGTTTCCCTTTACTTGCCTAAGGTCCTGCAGTGAAAACAGAACTTGAAGGGGCCCCAAATAAGGGGGATCCTCAGATGATTCCCCTGGAAGTTGTTTCTCTCATTTTGGGGAATTATTCTCTTTTAGCCTTCCCAATATGATTGCTAAAAGGGCAGGGATGATTTTGTAATGCCTGGAAAAGGTCTAGTAAGAAGGAAAAATAAAATGAGCCACGTTTTCTTTAAATTCCCAGGGTCAAAAAAGTTCCTGTGCTTCAGGCTGGTGATGATGCTCATCTAGAAAGAGAAGTGAGAAAAACATATGCCTTTAGTCTTCTTCCTTTTGGTGTGACCCAGAGTGGAGAGGAACACAGTGGGAGTGTTCCCCTGCTATTTTCCCTCCCATGGTTCCTGGGTCCTGGCACCCTATTGAACGTACCACCATGTTTGCAGGTGTGATCCCCAGCCATGGAGTCAGTGGAAAGAAGCAAATGGGACTAGTCATGCTCACCCAAGTGGCTCAGTCTTCTGCCTATGATTTACCTTTGATTTTCTAGACTTGTGTGACCTGTGTGGCTCCCCAAAAAAATGGATTTCAAGAGAAAGTATATAATAGTTGGACAAGGCTCCTTTAATGGAGGGGGTGTCCTAAATTGAACTCTATATCTTGCTATTATGGTCCCTCCTGAAGCAATTACCCTTAGATAATGGTTCCAGTTAACTTCAAAACTGAAAATCACCTTACCAATTAAGTACCACTCTAATTGGAGAAAAAATAGGTGCCTTAAAAGAATATAGGGACCAAATGGGTGTTTTTCTGCCAGTGGGACTGTACTGAGACTAAAATTTGGCTTTGGAAGGTATTCCACACCTAACTGTTGAAGGCAGAATTTTCCCATTTACAGAAGCAGCATGAAACCTGGTTTCTAGTAGAGAAGTGCAAAAGGCAGAGAGAATTGGGAAGCTATGGTGTTTAAGTGAAGGATGGCCAATATGCCTCATAAAGAGGATCCCTATTCCACTAGGTGGCACTGTTGACCTTGAAACACCATGTGCTCTCTAGACCAAGGGCAGAGTGATCTTGACCTGCCATGTGCTCTCCAGACCAAGGGTAGAGGGAGAGACTCACCGTCGGGAGAAGAAAACCATCGGTTCCTGGAAAATTAGAAAGACACCTTCCCTTGAGTTATATCCCCAGTTACTACATTCCCTGATCTTGCTGAACAATATTACTTCCCTGAACTGTAAAACTTCCCACACATTGCATACACAAAGAGGATAAGAGATATAATGGTAATGGACAGGAAAGGAGGAAATTATGATAGGAAAGTTGGAGACCTTGTTGCCCAAGAAGATCTCAGACCCCATGAGGGCAGTTGGAGGCTGGGGTCAGTCTAGAAACCTTTGGGTAACACCAGGGGGTAGCTCCAGCCAGAAATCCTCAGTTGCCCCAGAACTTCTTCCAGCCCTATGTGATGGCTAAGTCCTCTATGAAAGGTCCAAAATGGAGGCCAAGAGCCTCAGAATGAAAGTATAGAGTTGGAGTCTGCTCCTCTACTCACCATTTCAATGAATGTTCTACCTTGGTATCCCAGCCAAGCCTCCATGATGAAGCAGCTACACTGTCTGGGGTATATTCTCTGGGGTTCGTCATGTGCCAAGAAAGAATTCAGGACATGGACACATGTGGGTGGATTAAGAAGTAGAAAGTTTGGTAAACAGAAGAAAGGAGAAGGACAGCACTTCCTTGCGAAAGAGAGACAGACATATGAAAAAGGGGGAAGGTGGTGGACAGCTTCAGATTTTATAGGCAGGCTGGAGAAGGTAGTGTCTGATTTACATAGGGCTCACAGATTGGTTCAATCAGGTATGACATCTCCATAGTGTATGGGGAAGGCTGGTCACCTACTCTAATCTTCTTATACAAATGGCCTTTCCAGTTGATTGGCCCCACCTTGTCTGCTTCTTTACAGTACACATGACTGACAGAGAAGGAAAAATGGAGCTGCCATTTTGAAAATGTCTGGTCCGTAACTCCTGCCACATTCACCCATGCAAGCTTCCAGCTTGCAGGCTGCTTTTTGTTGGAAAATGATTTGAGGCCATTTTTCATTAAAAGGAAAAGCCTTACCAAGGACTCCTATGCCCTTGCTATCTGCCTAAGTAATTTCTTCTTAACTCCTATATCAGTATCACCCTAATACCAAAACAAAGAAAGGACATAACACAAAAAGAAAACTGCAAACTAATATCCTTGATGAATATATATGCAAAAATCCTCAACAAAATGCTAACTAACCAAATCCAACAGCACATCAAAAATATAATCCAAAAATACACACAAAGATGGCGCTGTGAGACCAACCCAGGATTGGAGCTCTCGTTGAATCCGTGGAGAGGTGAGTCGGAGCTGCATTTCCAGACTGATATTTGTTGCCCACGGAACGGGGAAACTACCAAGTATAAAGCAGACGTGGGATGCCAGGGAATACCTCTGCCTGGCAAAGCCGGCAGCTGGGGTGGCAGCGGCCGGCCACCCCAGCGCTCCCCACAGGGTGCGCTTGTCTGGGTGCCCTGTTAAACGGGCAACCTGAGACTTGAGAGGGCTGGACTTGAGACAGAACGAGACTTGGACAGGGGGCCAGCCCAGGGGATTGCAGGGACAGAGCGTTCGCAGTAGCCCAGTGGGATGAACAAAACCACGATTTCAAACAATCCCGGGGCAGGCGGTCTGAGAAGCTCTGAGGGGGAGGGGCGTCCACCATTACCGAGGCAACCCGCCCCAACTGAGATACACGCCCACTGCTGACGCAGCCTGCCGTTGCCGAGGCAACCCGCTACAACAGAGAGACTCCGCCTCAGGGCGTGGCGGAGACCACAGCAAAACAGCAGAGCCTGCAGCATCAGGGAGAACCACATGACAGCAGGGCGGAGCCTCGGCAGACAAACAGTGGCTAGTCTGCCTCCAAGCTGAGCAGAACACCTCAGCGGACATCCAAAAATAAAGCCCAAACCCCCCAACACAGGGCATTTGAAAAAAGGTTTTTTTTAATGAGCTCTGTTGCAGCAGAATCAAACATAGCAGCCTAACAGGCCTGAATGAACAACAGAGCTCACAGCTCAGCAATTGAGCTCCTATAAAGTACAGACTGTCTCCTCAAGCAGCTCTCTGACCCCTCTAAATCCAAAAGACTGACATTTGGCAAGCATCATCCTGGGACAAAGATAGCAGAAAAAGAAACTGGTAGCATCCCTCACTGCGCCACAGCTGCTAGAGGTGCACCCCAGACAAGCAGGGCCTGGAGTGGACCTCAGCAGTCGTACAGCGAAGGGGCTAGACTGGTAGAAGGAAAACCAAGTAAGAGAAATACTTCATCATCAACAATCTGGGGGTCCACTCAGAGACCCAATCAAAAAGTCAGCAACTACGCAGATGACAAGCGGATAAATCCACAAAGATGGGAAGAAACCAGCGAAAAAAGGAGGAAAACACCCGAAACCAGAACACCTCACCTCCTAGAAAGGACAAAAACTCCTCACCAGCAAGGGAACAAAGCTTGACAAAGAATGACTGTGACAAAATGACGAAATTAGACTTCAGAAGGCGGATAATGAGAAACATTTGTGAGCTAAAAGAACATGTATTAAATCAATGCAAAGAAACTAAGGAACTTGAAAAAAGATATGGGGAAATGATAACAAGAATGGATAACTTAGAGAGGAATATGAATAAATTAAAGGAGCTGAAACACACAATACAAGAACTTCGCAAAGCATGCACAAGTTTCAATAGCCGAATTGACCAAGCAGAAGAAAGAATATCTGAAGTCGAAGACCAACTCAATGAAATAAAACGAGAAACCAAGATCAGAGAAAAAAGTGCAAAAAGGAATGAACAAAGTCTCCAAGAAATGTGGGACTATGTGAAAAGACCTAACCTACGTTTGATAGGTGTACCAGAAGGGGACAAAGAGAATGAATCCAAGCTGGAAAATACTCTTCAGGATATCATCCAGGAAAATTTCCCCCACCTAGCAAGACAGGCCAACACTCAAATGCAGGAAATACAGAGAACACCACAAAGATATTCCGCAAGAAGACCAACCCCAAGGCACATAATCGTCAGATTCAACAAGGTTGAAATAAAGGAGAAAATACTAAGGGCAGCCAGAGAGAAAGCTCGGGTAACCCACAAAGGGAAGCCCATCAGACTCAGGAGATCTCTCGGCAGAAACACTACAAGCCAGAAGAGAGTGGGGGCCAATATTCAACATTCTTAAAGAAAAGAACTTTCAACCCAGAATTTCATATCCAGCCAAACTGAGCGTCAGAAGTGAAGGAAAAATAAAATCCTTTGCGAAAAAGCAAGTACTTAGAGATTTTGTCACCACCAGGCCTGCTTTACAAGAGCTCCTAAAAGAGGCACTACACATAGAAAGGAACAACCAGAACCAGCCATTCCAAAATCACACTAAATGCTAAAGAGCATCAACATAATGAAGAATCTCCAACAACTAACAGGCAAAACAGCCACTTAGCATCAAAATGGCAGTATCAAATTCACACATAACAATATTAATCCTAAATGTAAATGGACTAAATGCACCAATCAAAAGACACAGACTGGCAAATTGGATAAAAATCCAAAACCCATCAGTGTGCTGTATACAGGAAACCCATCTCATATGCAAGGATACACAAAGGTTCAAAATAAAGGGATGGAGGAAGATTTACCAAGCAAATGGAGAGCAAAAAAAAGCAGGAGTTGCAATTCTCATCTCCGATAAAATAGACTTTAAAGCAACAAAGATCAAAGGAGACAAAGAAGGCCATTACATAATGGTCAAAGGATCGATACAACAAGAAGAGCTAACGATCCTTAACATATATAGACCCAATGCAGGAGCACCTAGATACATAAGGCAAGTTCTTAATAACTTACAAAGAGACTTAGACCCCCACACAATAATAGTGGGAGACTTTAATACTCCACTGTCAATATTAGACAGATCAACCAGACAGAAAATCAACAAGGATATCGAGGGCTTGAACTCAGACCTGGAGCAAGCAAACCTGATAGACATTTACAGAACTCTCCACCTCAAATCCAAAGAATACACATTCTTCTCAGCACCACATCACACCTACTCTAAAATTGACCACATAATTGGAAGTAAAGCACTGCTCAACAAATGCAAAACAACTGAAATCATAACAAACAGCCTCTCAGACCATAGTGCAATCAAGTTAGAACTCAGAATTCAGAAACCAACCCACAACCACACAGCTTCATGGAAACTGAACAACTGGCTGTTGAATGCTGACTGGGTAAACAATGAAATGAAGGCAGAAATAAAGAAGTTCTTCGAAACCAATGAGAACAAAGACACCACATGCCAGAACCTCTGGGACACATTTAAAGCAGTCTCTAGAGGAAAGTATATAGCAATAAGTGCCCATATGAGGAGAATGGAGAGATCCAAAATTGACACCCTATCATCAAAATTGAAAGAGCTAGAGGAGCAAGATCAAAAAACCTCAAAACCCAGCAGAAGACAAGAAATAACTAAGATCAGAGCTGAACTGAAGGAGATAGAGACACGAAAAACCTCTCAAAAAATCAATAAATCCAAGAGTTGGTTTTTTGAAAAGATCAACAAAATAGACAGACCACTAGCCAGACTGATTAAAAATAAAAGAGAGAACAACCAAATAGATGCAATAAAAAATGATAAAGGGGAAATCACCACAGACTCCACAGAAATTCAAACCATCATCAGAGAATATTACAAACAACTCTATGCACATAAACTAGTAAACCTGGAAGAAATGGATAAATTCCTGGACTCCTGTGTCCTCCCAAGCCTAAACCTGGAGGAAGCTGAAACTATGAATAGACCAATAACAAGGTCAGAAGTTGAGGCAGCAATTAAGAGCCTACCACTCAAAAAAACCCCACGTCCAGATGGGTTCACAGCCGAATTCTACCAGACACACAAAGAGGAGCTGGTACCATTCCTTCTAAAACTATTCCAAACAATCCAAAAAGAGGGAATCCTTCCCAAATCATTTTATGAGACCAACATCATCCTGATACCAAAACCCGGCAGAGACCCAACAGGAAAAGAAAACTTCAGGCCAATATCCATGATGAACATAGATGCAAAAATCTTCAATAAAATATTGGCAAGCCGATTGCAACAGAAAATCAAAAAACTTATCCACCATGATCAAGTAGGATTCATCCCAGGGATGCAAGGCTGGTTCAACATACGCAAGTCTATCAATGTAATTCACCACATAAACAGAACCAAACACAAAAACCACATGATTATCTCAATCGATGCAGAGAAGGCATTTGACAAAATTCAACAGCCCTTTATGCTAAAAAGCCTCAATAAACTTGGTATCGATGGAACGTATCTCAAAGTAATAAAAGCTATTTACGACAAACCAACAGCCAATATCATACTGAATGGGCAAAAACTGGAAGCATTGCCTTTGAAATCTGGCACTAGACAAGGATGCCCTCTCTCACCACTCCTATTCAATATAGTACTGGAAGTTCTAGCCATAGCAATCAGGCAAGAAAAAGAAATAAAGGGTATTCAAATAGGAAAGGTGGAAGCCAAATTGTCTCTATTTGCAGACGACATGATAGTATACCTAGAAGACCCCATCACCTCAGCCCAAAAACTCCTGAAACTGATAAGCAACTTCAGCAAAGTCTCAGGATATAAAATCAATGGGCAAAAATCACAAGCATTTGTCTACACCAATAACAGACTTAAAGAAAGCCAAATCAAGAATAAATTGCCATTCACAATTGCTACAAAAAGAATCAAATACCTTGGAATACAACTCACAAGGAATGTAAGGGACCTCTTCAAGGAGAACTACAAACCACTCCTCAACAAAATCAGAGAGGACACAAACAGATGGAGAAACATTCCATGTTCATGGTTAGGAAGAATTAATATCGTGAAAATGGCTATACTGCCCAAAGTAATTTACAGAATCAATGCTATCCACATCAAGCTACCATTGACTTTCTTCACAGAACTCGAAAAAACCACCATGAACTTCATATGGAACCAAAAGAGAGCCCGCATAGCCAAGTCAATTCTAAGCAAAAAGAACACAGCAGGGGCATCACACTACCGGATTTCAAACTATACTACAAGGCTACAGAAATCAAAACAGCATAGTACTGGTACCAAAACAGAGATACAGACCAATGGAATAAAACAGAGGCACCGGAGGCAACACAACATACAGACAACTATACAATCTTTGATAAACCTGACAAAAGCAAGCAATGGGGAAAGGACTCCATGTTTAACCAATGGTGTTGGGAAAACTGGCTAGCCATGTGCAGAAAGCAGAAACTGGACCCCTTCCTGACACCGTACACTAAAATTAACTCCAGATGGATTAAAGACTTAAACATAAGACCTGGCACCATAAAAACCCTAGAAGGAAATCTAGGCAAAACTATCCAGGACATAGGAGTAGGCAAGGACCTCATGAACAAAACACCAAAAGCATTGGCAACAAAAGCCAAAATAGACAAATGGGACCTAATCAAACTCCACAGCTTCTGCACGGCAAAAGAAACAGTCACTAGAGTGGATCGGCAACCAACAGAACGGGAAAAAATTTTCGCAGTCTACCCATCTGACAAAGGGCTGATATCCAGAATTTACAAAGAACTCAAACAGATTTACAGGAAAAAAACAAACAAACCCATTCAAAAGTGGGGAAAGGATATGAAGAGACGCTTTACGAAAGAAGACATATATGAGGCCAACAATCATATGAAAAAATGCTCATCGTCACTGGTCATCAGAGAGATGCAAATCAAAACCACATTGAGATACCATCTCACGCCAGTTAGAATGGCGATCATTAAAAAATCTGGAGACAACAGATGCTGGAGAGGATGTGGAGAAAAAGGAACACTTTTACACTGTTGGTGGGAGTGTAAATTAGTTCAACCATTGTGGAAGACAGTGTGGCGATTCCTCAAGGCCTTAGAAATAGAAATTCCATTTGACCCAGCAATCCCATTACTGGGTATATATCCAAAGGACTATAAATCGTTCTACTATAAGGACACATGTACACGAATGTTCATTGCAGCACTGTTTACAATAGCAAAGACCTGGAATCAACCCAAATGCCCATTGATGATAGACTGGATTGGAAAAATGTGGCACATATACACCATGGAATATGATGCAGCAATCAGAAATGATGAGTTTGTGTCGTTTGTAGGGACATGGATGAATCTGGAGAACGTCATCCTCAGCAAACTGACACAAGAACAGAAAATGAAACACCGCATATTCTCACTCATAGGTGGGTGATGAAAAATGAGAACACATGGACACAGAAAGGGGAGTACTAAACACTCGGATCTATTGGGGGGAAAAGGGGAGGGCCAGTGGGAGGGGGAGGTGGGGAGGGATAGCTTGGGGAGAAATACCAAATGTGGGTGAATGGGAGAAGGAAAGCCAAGCACACTGCCATGTGTGTACCTATGCAACTGTCTTGCATGCTCTGCTCATGTACCCCAAAACCTAAAATCCAATAAAAAATTTAAAAAAAAAAAAAAATATATATATATATATATATATATATAATCCACCATGATCAAGTGGGTTTCATACCAGGAATGCAGGGATGGTTTAACACATGCAAGTCAATAAATGGGATACACAGCATAAACATAATTAAAAACAAAAATCACGTGGTCATCTCAATAGATGTAGAAAAAGTATTTGATGGATGGCTGACTAGGAGCAGCTCAGAATTGCAGCTCCCAGTGAAAGCACAGAGGGTGAATGGATACCGCATTTCCAGATGAATTTTTATTGACCACAGACCAGGAGATTCCCAGGTATAGGAGCCCCACGGGTTGCCAGTGCAGCTGGTTTGGCCAGCACGGCTGCTTTGCCAATGCCCTGGGGCAGCAGTTCTCCATACAAAATACATGGGTCTGGGCACTATTTTAGCTGGTAATTGGAGCTCCAGGAAGGCAGAGTTGCCCATGCATCTGATTAAAAAGGGGACCGAAACAGGGAACCAGGTGAAGAGATTCCTGGGCAAAAAAATGCCATGAATCTCAGCACCACTGTTTCAGCCAGCACAGTGGGTTGCCACATGGGAAATCACACAGATCCCGGCACATTTTCAACAGGCAACTGGAACACCTGGTGGAGAGTCGACCGTTCAACTAAAAAAAAAGGCTCTGATGCAGGAAGCCAGATGATCAGGCTCAGCTGGTCCCACCCCACAAAAAAACAGCAATTGGAAACACTCTGGATTGAGAATTTCACAGCAAGCACAGCCGAACCTGGGAAGGTCCAGCTCTGTCAGAGAGGGTTGTCCGTCCTTACTGAGGCAGTCCACCATTACAGAGACAGTCCACCATTACAGAGGTGGGCCAGCTTTGCTGAGGCAGTTCTAACTACACCCACATAAACAGGACTGCAGGGAAGTTCACACGGAAGCTGGGTAGAGCCCACAGCAGCTCAGCAAAGCCTCTGCAGGCAGACAGTGACTAGGCCGCCTACTTGCTGGGCAGGGCAGCCCTGATAAAAATGCAACAGCACAACAGAAACTCATAAATAAAGCCCTAACTCCCTGGGACAGAGCACCTGGGGAAAAATAGGGGAGGTTATGAGTTATGCTGCAGCAGCTTTAAACATACCTGCCCAGCAGCTCTAAATGAATGATGGAGCTCACAGCTCAGCACTTGAGCTCCTATAAAGGACTGGCTGTCTTCTAAAGCAGTTCCCTGACCCCCTTATATCCAAAGAGTCACCTCATAAAGGAGAGCTCAGACTGACATTTGGCGGATATGCTTCTGAGACAAAGATAGCAGAAGAAGAAACTGGCAGTAATCCTTACCATTCTACAGCTTCTGAAGGTGATCCCCAGACAAGCAGGGCCTGGAGTGGACCTCAGCAGTCCTACAGCATAGGGGCCAGACTGTTAGAAGGAAAAATAAGAAACAGAAGGAAATAATTTCAGCATCAATGAACTGAACATCCACTCAGAGACCCAATCTGAAAGTCAACAACTACAAAGATGACAGGTGGATAAATCCACAAAGATTGGAGGAAACCAGTGCAAAAAGGATGAAAGCACTTGAAACCAGAATGCCTCTCCCCTACAATAGATCACAATTCCTCACCAGCAAGGGAACAAGGCTGGATGGAGAATGAGTGTGATGAATTGACAGAATCAGGCTTCAGAAGGTGGGTAATAAGAAACATCTGTGAGCTAAAACAACATGTTCTAACCCAATGCAAAAAAAACTAAGAACCTTGAAAAAAGATTTGATGAAATGCTAACAAGAATAGACAACAAAGAGAGGAATATAAGTGAATTGATGGAGCTGAAAAACACAACATGAGAATTTCACGAAGCATGCACAAGTTTGAACAGCCGAATTGACCAACCAAAAGAAAGGATATCAGAGGTCGAAGATCAACTCAATGAAATAAAATGAGAAGACAAGATTAAAGACAAAAGGGGTAAAAATGAATGAACAAAGTCTCCAAGAAATATGGGATTATGTGAAAGATCTAATCTACATTTGATAGGTGTACTTGAATGTGATGGAGAGAATTGGATAAAAAGCCAAAATCTATCGATGGGCTGTATCCAGGAAACCCATCTCACATGCAAGGATACACAAAGGCTCAAAATAAAGGGATGGAGGAAGATTTACCAAGCAAATGGAGAGCAAAAAAAAGCAGGAGGTGCAATTCTCATCTCTGAGAAGATAGACATTAAACCAACAAAGATCAAAGGAGACAAAGAAGGACATTACATAATGGTTAAAGGATTAATGCAACAAGAAGAGCTAACGATCCTAAATATATATGCACCCAACAAAGGAGCACCCAGATACATAAGACAAGTTCTTAATGACTTACAAAGAGATTTAGACTCCCACACAATAATAGTGGGAGACTTTAACACCCCACTGTCAATATTAGACAGATCAACCAGATAGAAAATTAACAAGGGTATCCAGGGCTTGAACACAGACCTGGACCAAGAAAACCTAATAGACATTTAAAGAACTCTCCACCCCAGATCCACAGAATATACATTCTTCTCAGCACCACATCACACCTACTCTAAAATTGACCACATAATTGGAAGTAAAGCACTCCTCAGCAAATACAAAACAACCAAAATCATAACAAACAGTCTCTCAGAACACAGTGCAATCAAGTTAGAACTCAGAATTCAGAAACTAACTCAGAACCGCACAGCTTCATGGAAACTGAACAACTGGCTCTTGAATGTTGACTGGATAAACAACGAAATGAAGGCAGAAATAAAGAAGTTCTTTGAAATCAGTGAGAACAAAGACACAGCATACCAGAATCTCTGGGACACATTTAAAGCAGTCTCTAGAGGAAAATATAAAGCAATAAATGCCCACAAGAGAAACAAGAAGAGATCTAAAATTTACACCGTATCATCAAAATTGAAAGAGCTAGAGGAGCAACATCAAAAAAACTCAAAACCTAGCAGAAGACAAGAAATAACTAAGATCAGAGCAGAACTCAAGGAGATAAAGACACAAAAAACCCTTCAAAAAATCAATAAATCCAGGAGTCGGTTTTTCAAAAAGATCAACAAAATAGACAGGTTAATAAAAAGGAAAAGAGAGAATAATCATATAGATGAAATAAAAAGTGATAAAGGGGATATCATCACAGATTCCACAGAAATTCAAACAATCATCAGAGAATATTACAAACAACTCTATGCACATAAACTAGTAAACCTAGAAGACATGGATAAATTCCTGGACACTTGCATTCTCCCAAGCCTAAACCAGGAAGAAGTCAAAACCCTGAATAGACCAATAACAAGGTCTGAAGTTGAGGTAGCAATTAAGAGCTTACCACACAAAAAAAGCCCAAGTCCAGATGGGTTCACAGTCGAATTCTACCAGACATACAGAGATGAGCTGGTACCATTCCTTCTGAAACTATTCCAAATAATCCAAAAAGAGGGAATCCTTCCCAAATCATTTTATGAGACCAACATCATCCTGATACCAAAACCCATCAGAGACTCAGCAAGAAAAGAAAACTTCAGGCCAATATCATTGATAAACATAGATGCAAAAATCTTCAATAAAATACTGGCAAACCAATTGCAACAGCACATCAAAACCTTATCCATCATGATCAAGTAGGCTTCATCCCAGAGATGCAAGGCTGGTTCAACATACACAAGTCTATAAACGTAATTCATCACATAAACAGAACCAAAGACAAATCCACATGATTATCTCAATTGACGCAGAGAAGGCATTTGACCAAATTCAACAGCCCTTTATGCTAAAAACCCTCAATAAACTCGGTATTGATGAAACGTATCTCAAAATAATAAAAAGCTATTTACAACAAACTACCAGCCAATATCATACTGAATGGGCAAAAACTGGAAACATTCCCTTTGAAATCTGGCACTAGACTCCTATTCAATATAGTACTGGAAGTTCTAGCCAGAGCAATCAGGCAAGAAAAATAAATAAAGGGTATTCAAATAGGAAAGGAGGAAGCCAAATTGTCTCCATTTTCAGACGAAATGATAGATATCTAGAAGACCCCATCATCGCAGCCCGAAAACTCCTGAAACTGATAAGCAAATTCAGCAAAGTCTCAGGATACAAAATCAATGTGCAAAAATCACAAGCATTCCTATACACCAATAACAGACTTAAAGAGAGCCAAATCAAGAGTGAACTGCCATTCACAATTACTACAAAGAGAATAAAATACCTAGGAATACAACTAACAAGAAACATAAAGGACCTCTTCAAGGAGAACTACAAGTCACTGCTCAGCAAAATAAGAGAGGACACAAACAGATGAAGAAACATTCCATGTTCATGGTTAGAAAGAATCAATATCATGAAAATGGCCATAATGCCCAAAGTAATTTACAGATTCAACGCTATCCCCATTAAGCTACCAATGACCTTCTTCACAGAACTGGAAAAAACCACCTTAAACTTCATATGGAACCAAAAGAGAGCCGACATAGCCAAGTCAATTCTAAGCAAAAAGAACACAGCAGGAGGCATCACACTACTGGACTTCGAACAATACTGCAAGGCTATAGTAATCAAAACAGCATGGTACTGATACCAAAACAGAGATATAGACCAATGGAACAGAACAGAGGCCTCGGAGGCATCACAACATATCTACAACCATCCGATCTTTGACAAACCTGACAAAAACAAGCAACAGGGAAAAGATTCCCTGTTTAATAAATGGTGTTGGGAAAACTGGCTATCCATGTGCAGATGGATTAAAGACTTAAACATAAGACCTAACACAGTAAAAGCCCTAGAAGAAAATCTAGGCAAAACCATTCAGGACATAGGAGTAGGCAAGGACTTCATGACCAAAACACCAAAAGCATTGGCAACAAAAGCCAAAATAGACAAATGGGACCTAATCAAACTCCACAGCTTTGGCACAGCAAAAGAAACAGTCATTAGAGTGAATCAGCAACAAACAGAATGGGAAAAAATGTTTGCAGTCTACCCATCTGACAAAGGGCTGATATCTAGAATTTACAAAGAACTAAATCAGATTTACAAGAAAAAAACAAACAAGCCCATTCAAAAGTGGGCGAAGGATATGAACAGACATTTTACAAAAGAAGACATACATGAGGCCAACAAACATATGAAAAAATGCTCATCATCACTGGTCATTAGAGAAATGCAAATCAGGAGAAGATTCAAGATGGCACTGTAGGAGCAGCTCAGGATTGCAGCTCCCAGTGAAAGCGCAGAGGGTGAGTGGATGCCGCATTTCCAGATGGATCTTTATTGCCCACAGACCAGGAGATTCCCAGGTGGAGGAGCCCCACGGGTCACCAGCACAGTTGTTTTGGCCGGCACAGCTGTTTCAGCCAGCGCTGCAGCGCAGCAGTTCTCCATACAAAATACACCAGTCTGGTTGCCCTGTTAAACTGGCCATTGGAGATCCAAGAAGGCAGATTAGCCCATTCATCTGATTAAACGGTACTGAAACATAAAGCCAGGCCAGGAGATTCCCGGGCAGCGACATCGTTTCAGCCGGCACAGTAGGTCGCCGCACGGGAAATCACACAGATCCCAGCGCCCTTTCAGCAGGTGACTGGAACACCTGGGAGAGAGTCAATCATTCAACTTTAAAAAAAAGGACTCTGAGACAGGGAGCCAGGTGATCAGGCTCAGCCCACACCCACAAAAACAAACAAACAAACAAAAAACAACAATTGGAAATGCTCAGGTTGAGAGTTTCACGGCAAGCACAGCTAAACCCGTGATGGTCCAGCTCTGTGGGGGAGGGGCGTCCACTATTACCGAGGCACTCCACCCCTACTGAGGTAGTCTGCCATTGCCGACACAGCCTGCCATTGCTGAGGCAACCCCCCATAACAGAAAGAGTCAGCCATTACAGAGGCGGGCCAATATTGCAAAGGCAGTTCTAACCACACCCATATAAACAGAACTTCAGGGAAATATACACGGCTGCAGGGTGGAGCCCGCAGCAGGGTGGACCCCACAGCAGCTCAGCAAAGCCTCTGCAGGCAGTGACTAGGCTGCCTCCTTGCTGGGCAGGACAGCCCTGAAAAAAAAAAAGGCAGCAACACAACAGATACTCATAAATAAAGCCCTAACTCCCCAGGACAGAGCATCTGGGGAAAAAAGGGGGGGTTTATGAGTTCTGCTGCAGAAGACTTAAACGTACCTGCCTAGCAGCTCTGAATGAACAATGGAGCTCACAGCTCAGCACTTGAACTCCTATAAAGAACAGACTGTCTCCTCAAGTAGCCTCCACCCTTGTATATCCCAAGAGTCACCCCACAAAAAATTGATCAGACTGACATTTGGTGGGCATCATTCTGGGACAAAGATAGCAGAAGAAGAAACTGGTAGCAACCCTTACTGTTCTGCAACTGCTGCAGGTGACCCCCAGGCAAGCAGGGTCTGGAGTGGACCTCAGCAGTCCTAAAGCAGAGGGGCCAGACTGTTAGAAGGAAAACTAAGAAACAGAAATAACTTCATCATCAACAATCTGGATGTCCATTCAGAGACCTAATCTGAAAATCAGCATATATCAGCCATTGCTTTTGGTGTTTTTTAGTCATCAAGTCCTTGCCCATGGCTATGTCCTGAATGGTATTGCCAAAGTTTTCTTCTACAGTTTTTATGGGGTTAGGTAGGCCTTATGTTTAAGTCTTTAATCAATCTAGAGTTAATTTTTGTATAAGGTGTAATAAAAGGATCCTGTTTCAGCTTTCTGCCAACACCATTTATTAAATAGGGAATCTTTCCCCATTGTTTTTGTCAGGCTTGTCAAAGATCAGATGGTTGTAATTGTGTGGTGTTCTTTCTGAGGCCTCTGTTCTGTTCCATTGGTCTATATCTCTGTTTTGATACCAGTACCATGCTGTTTTGATTACAGTAGGCTTGTAATATAGTTTGAAGTCAGGTAGTGTGATGCCTCCAGCTTTTTTTGCTTGTTCGTTTGTTTTTGCTTAGGATTGTCTTGGCTATGCAGGCTCTTTTTAAGTTCCATATGAATTTTAAGGTGGTTTTTTCCAATTCTGTGAAGAAAGTCGTTGGTAGCTTATAGGGATAGCATTGAATCTATAAATTACTTTGGGCAGTATGGCTATTTTCATGATATTGATTCTTACTAATCATAAGCATAGAATGCTTTTTCATGTGTTTGTGTCCTCTCATTTCCTTGAGCAGTGGTTTGTAGATTTTCTAAATATATAATCATGTCATCTGCAAACAGAAACAAATTGATGTCCTCTCCTCCTATTCAAATACAATTTATTTCTTTCTCTTGCCTGATGGCCCTAGCCAGAACTTCCAATACTATGTTGAATAGGAGTGGTGACAGAGGGCATCCTTGTCTTGTGCCAGTTTTCAAAGGGAACGCTTCCAGTTTTTGCACATTCAGTATGATATTGGCTGTGGGTTTGTCATAAATAGCTCTTATTATTTTAAGATATGATCCATTGATACCTACTTTATTGAGAGTTTTTAGCATAAAGCGCTGTTGAATTTTGTCAAAAGCCTTCTCTGCATCTGTTGAGATAATCATTTGTTTTTTTTCTTTTGTTCTGTTTATGTGAGGGATTATGTTTATAGATTTGCAGATGTTAAACCAGTCTTGCATTCCTGAGATGAAGCCAACTTGATCATGATTTAAGCTTTTGGATGTCCTGTTGGAATCAGTTTGCCAGTATTGTACTGAAGATTTTTGCATCAATGTTCATCATGGATATTGGCCTGAAATTTTCTTTTATAGTTGTGTCTCTGCCAGGCTTTGGTAATAAGATGATGTTGGTCTCATAAAATGAGTTAGGAAGGATTCCCTCTTTCTGTATTGTTTGGAATAGTTTCAGAAGGAATGGTACCAGCTCCTCTTTGTATGTCTGGCAGAATTTGTCTGTGAACCTGTCAGGTTCTGGAGTTTTTTTGGTTGGTAGGCTATAAATTGCTACCTCAGCTTCAGTCCTTGTTATTGGTCTATTCAGGAGTTCAACTTCTTCCTGGTTTAGTCTTGGGAGGCTGTAAGTGTCCAGGAATTTATCCATTTCTTCCAGATTTACTTGTTTGTTTGCATAGAGGTGTTTGTAGTAATCTGTGATGGTAGTTTGTATTTCTGTGGAATTGGTGGTGATATCTCCTTTATCATTTTTATTGCATCTATTTGAATCTCCTTTCTTTTCTTTTTTATTAGTCTGGCCAGCAGTCTAACTATTTTGTTGATCTTTTCAAAAAACCAGCTTTTGGATTCATTGATTTTTTGAAGGGTTCTTTTTTGCCTCTATCTCTTTCAATTCTGCTCTGATCTTAGTTATTTCTTGCCTTCTGCTGACTTTTGAGTTTGTTTGATCTTGCTCCTCTAGTTCTTTCAATTGTGACATTAGGGTGTTGATTTTATATCTTTCCACGTTTCTCTAGCGGGCATTTAGTGCTATAAATTTCTCTCTAGACACTGCTTTAAATGTATCCCACTGACTCTGGTACGTTGTGTATTCATTCTCATTGGTTTTGAAGAACATCTTTATTTCTGCCTTCATTTCATTATTTATCCAGCAGTCACTCAGGAGCAGGTTGTTTAGTTTCCATGTAGTCATACAGTTTTGAGTGAGTTTCTTAATCCTGAGTACTGATTTGATTACACTGTGGTCTGAGAGACTGTTTGTTATGATTTCCATTCTTTTGCATTTGCTGAGGAGTGTTTTACTTCCAATTATGTGGAGTATTTTACTTCCAATTATGTGATGTGGTGCTGAGAAGAATGTATATTCTGTGGTTTTAGGGTGGAGAGTTCTGTAGGTGTCTACTAGGTCTGCTTGGTCAAGATCTGAGTTCAAGTCCTGGATATCTTTGTTAATTTTCTGTCTTGTCTAGTATGGACAGTGGGGTGTTAAAATCTCCCGCTATTATTGTGTGGTAATCTAAGTCTCTTTGTAGGTTATTAAGAACTTGCTTTATGTATCTGGATGCTCCTGTATTGGGTGCATATATATTTAGGATAGTTGGCTCTTCTTGTTGCATTAATCCCTTTACCATTATGTAATGCCCTTCTTTGTTTCTTTTGACCTTTGTTGGTTTAAAGTCTGTTTTATCAGAAACTAAGATTGCAACCCCTGCTTTTTTTCTCTCTCTTTCTCCCCATTTGCTTGGTAAGTCTTCCTCCATTTCTTTATTTTAAGACTATGTGTGTTTTTGCACATTAGATGGGTTTCCTGAATATGCACACGGATAGGTCTTGACTTTTTATCCAATTTGCCAGTCTGTGTCTTTTGATTGGGGCATTTAGCCCTTTACATTTAAGGTTAGTATTGTTATGTGTGAATTTGATCCTGCCATTTTGATGCTAACTGGTTGTTTTGCCCGTTAGTTGATGCGGTTTCTTCATAGTGTTGATGGTCTTTACAGTTTGGTATGTTTTTGCAGGGCTAGTACTGGTTGTTCCTTTCCACATTTAGGGCTTCCTTCAGAAGCTCTTTTAAGACACGCCTGGTGGTGACAAAATCTCTCAGCAGTCTGCAAATGGTTTTATTTCTCCTTTGCTTATGAAGCTTACTTTTGCCGAATATGAAATTCTAGGTTGAAAGTTTTTTTCTTTAAGGATGTTGAATATTGGCCCCCACTCTCTTCTGACCTGTAGGGTTTCTGTTGAGAGATCCACTGTGAGTCTGATAAGCTTCCCTTTGTGGCTAACCCAACCTTTCTCTCTGTCTGCCCTTAGCATTTTTTCCTTCATTTCAACCCTGGTGAATCTGATGATTATATGCCTTGGGATTGGTCTTCTTGAGGAATATCTTTGTGGTGTTCTCTGTATTTCCTGGACTTGAATGTTGGCCTGCCTTGCTACGTTGGGGAAGTTCTCCTGGATAATATCCTGAATAATGTTTTCCATCTTGGATTCATTCTTTCCATCACATTCAGGTACACCTATCAAATGTAGATTAGGTCTTTTCACATAATCCTATATTTCTTGGATGCTTTGTTCATTTATTTTCACTCTCTTTTCTCTAATCTTGCCTTCTCGTTTTATTTCATTGAATTGATCTTCAATCTCTAATATCCTTTCTTCTGCTTGGTCGACTTGGCTATTGAAACTTATGCATTCTTTGCAAAGTTCTCTTGCTGTGTTTTTCAGCTCCATCAATTCATTTATATGCTTCTCTAAGTTGTTTATTCTCATTAGCATTTCGTCTAACATTTTTTCAATGTTCTTAGTTTTTTGCATCAGGTTAGAACATGTTCTTTTAGCTCAGAGAAGTTTGTTATTACCCACCTTCTGAAGCCTGTTTCTCTCAATTCATCAGATTCATTCTCCATCCAGCTTGGCTCCCTTGCTAGTGAGGAATTGTAATCCCTTGAAGGAGGAGAGGCATTCTGGTTTTTGGTGTTTTCATCCTTTTTGCACTGGTTTCTTCCCATCTTCTTGTATTTATCTACCTGTGGTCTTTATAATTGGTGACTTTCAAATGGGCTCCTTGAGTGGACGTCCTTTTTGTTGATGTTGAAGTTATTTCTGTGTTTTAGTTTTTCTTCTAACAGTCAGGCCCCTCTTCTACAGGTCTGCTGGAGTTTGCTGGAGGTCCACTCCAGACCTGCTTGCCTGGGAATCACCCATGAGGGCGAATAGCAAAGATTGCTGCCTATTCCTTCCTCTGGTAGCTTTTTCCCAAAACAGTACCTGCCAGATATCAGCCAGAGCTCTCCTGTATGATGTGTCTCCCAGTTAGGATACATTGGGGGTCAAGGAGCCACTTGAGGAGGCAGCCTGTCCCTTAAAGGAGCTCAAGCACTGTGCTGGGGGATCTGTTGCTCCCTTCAGGGGTGCCAGACCAAAACATGTAAGTCTGCTGAAGCAGAAATCACAACAGTCTCATTTCCCAGGTGCTCTATCTCAGGGGTTTTGTAAGTCCCTTATGGCTGCTGTCTTTTTTTTTTTTTTTCTGAAATGCCCTGCCCAGCAAGAAGGGAATCTACTTGACAGCCTGCCTGCAGAGGCCTCGCTGAGTTCCATGTCGGGCTCTGCCCAGCTGCTACGTCAGCTTCCCTGCAGCTTTGTTTACAGAGGCAATGTTGAAACTGCCTACTAAAGCCTCAGCAATGGTGGGCGCCCTTCACCCCTCCAAGCTCTAATATCCCAGGTTACTCAGGATGCTGTGCTGGCTTTGAGGATTTCAAGTCAGTGGATTTTAGCTTGGCATTGAAGGCGCCAGAGGGAGTCTCCTGGTCTACAGGTTATGTAGACAGTGGGAAAGGGGCAGTATCTGAGCCAGGGTGCTGGAGCATCCAGCAAAGTCCCTCATGGCTTCCCTTGGCTGGAAGTGTGAGTTCTCCAGTCCCTTGCACCTCCTGGGTGAGGTAATTCCCCACCCTGCTTCGGCTTGCCCACCTTGGGCTATTCCCGTCGTCTAACCAGTCCCAATGAGATGAACCTGGTACCTCAGTTGGAAATGCAGAGATCACTCATCTTCTGACGCACTGTCACTGGGAACTGCAGACGGGAGCTGTTCCTATTTGGCCATCGTGGTGGAAGTCTTTATTTTCATTTTAATATATTACTGGATTCAGTTTGCTGACATGTTCTTAAGGATTTTTGCATCTATGTTCATGAGAAATATTGTTATGTTTTCTTTTCTTGTAATATTTTTCTCTGGTTTTAGTATCATAGCCATTCTGAATAATACCAAATAGTACACAGAATGAGTTATAAATTTTCTTAGAATATTTGTGAAGTTAATTTCATGGGGGTTTTTTGTTTGTTTTGTTTTGTTTTGAGACAGAATCTCACTCTCTCACCAAGGCTGGAGTGCAGTGGTGCAATCGCGGCTCACTGCAACCTTCACCTCGGGGTTAAAGTGATTCTCCTGCCTCAGCCTCCTGAGTAGCTGGGACTATGGGTGGGCACCACCATACCCAGCTAATTTTTGTATTCTTAGTAAAGATGGGGTTTCACCATGTTGGCCAGGCTGGTCTTGAACTCCTGACCTCAGGTGATCCACCCACCTCGGCCTCCCAAACTGCTGGGATTAAAGGCATGAGCCACTGCACCCAGATGGTTTCTACTTTAAAGTCTTTCTCCATACCAAACATGCTCGGTTGTTTCGGCCATTCCTGATACACATCCATTTCTAGGCCCTTCACTCCTGGTCTCTCTCCCTGAGTTCAGTGTGAGGTGCTTCCCTCCCTAACTCCTAAATGGATACAGCATACCCCTGCTAACACACCATCCTATTGCTCAATCTTTACTTGTCTATCTTCGATGGGCATTTGGGTTGGTTCCAGGACTTTGCTATTGTAAACAGTGCTGCAATGAACATTTGTGTGCATGTGTCCTTATAGTAGAACGATTTATACTCCCTTATATATACCCAGTAATGGGATTGCTGGGTCAATTGGAATTTCTATTTCTAAGGCCTTGAGGAATCGCCACACTGTCTTCCACAATGGTTGAACTAATTTAAACTCCCACCGACAGTGTAAAAGTGTTCCTATTTCACCACATCCTCTCCAGCATCTGTTGTCTCCAGATTTTTTAATAATCACCATTCTAACTGGCGTGAGATGGTATCTCAATGTGGTTTTGATTTGCATCTCTCTAATGACCAGTGATGATGAGCATTTTTTCATATGATTGTTGGTCTCATATATGTCTTCTTTTCTAAAGTGTCTGTTCATATCCTTTGCCCATTTTTTAATGGGCTTGTTTGTTTTTTCCTGTAAATCTGTTTGAGTTCCTTGTAAATTCTGGATATCAGCCCTTTGTCAGATAGGTAAACTGCAAAGATTTTTTCCCATTCTGTTGGTTGAAAAAGGGCATCCTTGTCTAGTGCCGGATTTCAAAGGGAATGTTTCCAGTTTTTGCCCATTCAGTATGATATTGGCTGTTGGTTTGTCATAAATAGCTTTTATTACTTTGAGGTTCATTCCACCGATACCGAGTTTATTGAGGGTTTTTAGCATAAAGCGCTGTTGAATTTTCTCAAAGGCCTTCTCTGTGTCAACTGAGATGATCATGTGATTTTTGTGTTTGGTTCTGTTTATGTGGTGAATTACGTTTATAGACCTGCATATGTTGAACCAGCCTTGCATCCCCGGAATGAATCCTACTTGATCATGATGGATACGTTTTTTGATTTGCTGTTGCAGTCGGCTTGACAATATTTTATTGAAGATTTTTGCATCTATGTTCATTATGGATATTGGCCTGAAGTTTTCTTTTCCTGTTGGGTCTCTGCCAGGTTTTGGTATCAGGATGATGTTGGTCTCATAAAATGATTTGGGAAGGATTCCCTCTTTTTGGATTATTTGGAATAGTTTCAGAAGGAATAGTACCAGCTCCTCTTTGTGTGTCTGGTAGAATTCGGCTGTGAACCCATCTGGACATGGGCTTTTTTTGGTGTGGTAGGCTCTTAATTGCTGCCTCGACTTCAGACCTTGTTATTGGTCTATTCACAGTTTCGGCTTCCTCCTGGTTTAGGCTTGGGAGGACACAGGAGTCCAGGAATTTATCCATTTCTTCCAGGTTTGCTAGTTTATGTGCATAGAGTTGTTTGTAATATTCTCTGATGATGGTTTGAATTTCTGTGGAATCTGTGGTGATTTCCCCTTTATAGTTTTTTATTGCATCTATTTAGTTGCTCTCTCTTTTCTTTTTTATCAATCTGGCTAGTGGTTTGTCTATTTTGTTGATCTTTTCAAAAAACCAGCTCTTGGATTTGTTGATTTTTTGAAGGGTTTTTTGTGTCTCTATCTCCTTCAGTTCTGTTCTGATCTTAGTTATTTCTTGTCTTCTGCTGGGTTTTGAGTTTTTTTGATCTTGCTCCTCTAGCTCTTTCAATTTTGACGATAGGGTGTCAATTTTGGATCTCTCCATTCTCCCCATATGGGCACCTATTGCTATATATTTTCCTCCAGAGACTGCTTTAAATGTGTCCCAGAGATTCTGGCATGTTGTGTCTTCGTTCTCATTGGTTTAGAAGAACTTCTTTATTTCTGCCTTCATTTCATTGTTTATCCAGTCAACATTCAAGAGCAAGTTGTTCAGTTTCCAGGAAGCTGTGCGGTTCTGGGTTAGTTTCTGAATCCTCAGTTCTAACTTGATTGCACTATGATCTGAGAGACTGTTTGTTATGATTTCCATTATTTTGCATTTGCTCAGGAGTGCTTTACTTCCAATTATGTGGTCAATTTTGGAGTAGGTGTGATGTGGTGCTGAGAAGAATGTATATTTTGCGAATCTGGGGTGAAGAGTTCTGTAAATGTCTATCAGGTTTGCTTGTTCCAGGTCTGAGTTCAAGCCCTGAATATCCTTGTTTATTTTCTGTCTGGTTGATCTGTCTATTATTGACAGTGGAGTGTTAAAGTCTCCCACTATTATTGTGTGGGAGTCTAAGTCTCTTTGTAAGTCATTAAGAACTTGCCTTATATATCTGGGTGCTCCTGTATTGGGTCCATATATGTTTAGGATCGTTAGCTCTTCTTGTTGTGTCGATCCTTTTACCATTATGTAATGGCCTTCTTTGTCTCTTTTGATCTTTGTTGCTTTAAAGTCTATTTTATTAGAGATGAGAACTGCAACTCCAGCTTTTTTTTTTTTTTTTTTTTTTTTTTTTTTTTTTTTTTTTTTGCTCTCCATTTGCTCAGTAAATCTTCCTCCATTCCTTTATTTTGAGCCTTTGTGTATCCTTGCGTGTGAGATGGGTTTCCTGGATACAGCATACTGATGGGTTTTGGTTTTTTATCTAATTTGCCAGTCTCTGTCTTTTGATTGGTGCATTTAGTTCATTTACATTTAGGGTTAATATTGTTATGTGTGAATTTGATACTGCCATTTTGATGCTAGCTGGCTGTTTTGCCTGTTAGTTGTTGTAGATTCTTCATTATGTTGACGCTCTTTAGCATTTAGTGTAATTTTGGAGTGGCTGGTACTGGTTGTTCCTTTCTATGTGTAGTGCCTCTTTTAGGAGCTCTTGTAAAGCAGGGCTGGTGGTGAAAAAATCTCTGAGTACTTGCTTGTTCGCAAAGGATTTTATTTTTCCTTCACTTCTGAATCTCAGTTTGGCTGGATATGAAATTCTGGGTTGAAAGTTCTTTTCTTTAAGAATGTTGAATATTGGCCCCCACTCTTCTGGCTTGTAGAGTTTCTGCTGAGAGATCTGCTGTGAGTCTGATGGGCTTCCCTTTGTGGGTGACCCAACCTTTCTTTCTGGCTGCTCTTAGTATTTTCTCCTTTATTTCAACCCTGGTGAATCTGACCATTATGTGCCTTGGGGTTGCTCTTCTTGTGGAATATCTTTGTGGTGTTCTCTGTATTTCCTGCATTTGAGTGTTGGCCTGCCTTGCTAGGTTGGGGAAATTTTCCTGGATAATATCCTGAAGAGTATTTTCCAGCTTGGATTCATTCTCTTTGTCACATTCTGGTACACTTATCAAATGTAGGTTAGGTCTCTTCACATAGTCCCACATTTCTTGGAGACTTTGTGTATTCCTTTTTGTGCTTTTTTCTCTAATCTTGGTTTCTCATTTGATTTCATTGAGTTGATCTTCGACTTCTGATATTCTTTCTTCTGGTTGGTCCATTTGGCTGTTGAAACTTGTACATGCTTCATGAAGTTCTTGTGTTGTGTTTTTCAGCTTCTTCAATTAATTCATATTCCTCTCTAAGTTATCCATTCTTATTATTTCCTCGAATCTTTTTTCAAATCTTTTTTCAAGGTTCTTAGTTTTTTTGCATTGATTTAAAACATGTTCTTTTAGCTCACAAAAGTTTCTCATTATCCACCTTCTGAAATCTAATTCCGTCATTTCATCACAGTCATTCTCCGTCCAGCTTTGTTCCCTTGCTGGTGAGGAGTTTTGGTCCTTTGTAGGAGGCGAGGTGTTCTGGTTTCGGGTGTTTTCCTCCTTTTTGCGCTGGTTTCTTCCCATCTGTGTGGGTTTATCCACCTGTCATCTGAGTAGTTGCTGACTTTTGATTGGGTCTCTTAGTGGATGCCCAGATTGTTGATGATGAGATCTTTCTGTTACTTGGTTTTCCTTCTACCAGTCTAGCTCCTCCACTGTATGACCGCTGAGGTCCACTCCAGGCCCTGCTTCTCTGGGGTGCACCTATAGCGGCTGCAGAACAGTGAGAGATGCTACCAGTTTCTTTTTCTTCTATCTTTGTCCCAGAATTATGCCTGCCAAATGTCAGTCTTCTGGATATTGAGGGGTCAGGAAGCTGCTTGAGGAGACAGTCTGTACTTTATAGGAGCTCAAGTGCTGAGTTGTGAGCTCCGTTGTTCATTCATGGCTGTTAGGCTGCTACATTTAATTCTGCTGCAGCAGAACTCGTAAAACAAAAACCTTTTTTTCTCAGATGCTCTGTCTCAGGAGATTGGGGTTTTCTTTATGAGTGTCCGTTGCACTGTCCTGCCCAGCTAGGAGGCAGTCTAGTCACTATTTGCCTGCCGAGGTGCCTCCCTGCTGGTGTGAGGTCCACCCTGTTGCTGCAGGCTCTGCCCTGCTGCTGTGGTCTTCACCCTGCTGCCATGGGCTACGCCCTGCAGTGGAGTCTCTCTGTTGTGGCGAGTTGCTTGGCAATTGCAGGCTGCATCAGCAATGGGAGTGTACCTCAGTAGGGGCAGGTTGCCTCAGTAATGACAAACGCCCCTCCCTCACCAAGCTGCACCATCCTGGGTTCAGCCATGCCCGCAGTGAAACTCTCCACCCAGAGCATTTGGAATCGACATTTTGTTTGTCCCACTGCCCTGGCCCAAATGCCAATTCCCTGGAATCTCCTGGCCTGGCTCACTGTCCAAGTCCCATTCAATCAGATGGATATGCCAATCTGCCCTCCCAAGTCTCAGATTGCCACTCCAACAGGGCACCCGGACCAGTGCGCTCTGTGCAGAACACTGTGGAGCGCCGCTACGCCTCAGCACCGGCCGCCAGCTGCACCAGCCAAAACCGCTGTGCTGGCGTCCCACGACTCTTTTATACCTGGGAATTTCCCCGTTCTGTGGGCAATAAAGATCCGTCTGGAAACGCAGCCCTGACTCACCCTCCACACGTTCACCGAGAGCTTCAATCCTGGGTTGTTCTCACTGCACCATCTTGAGTCCTCTCCTGGTCTCGAACTCTTGATCTCAGGTGATCCACCCATCTCAGCCTCCCAAAGTGCTGGGATTATAGGCATGAGCCACCACACCCAGCCTATTTAAATAATTTTCATTTAAAATTGAATATTCACGGGGACTTGATTCAAGATGGTGCGCAGCTCTCAGTGAATGCGCAGAGGGTAAGTCAAAGCCACATTTCAAGACAGATCTTTGTTGCCCACAGAACGGGGAAATTTCCAGGTGTAAGAGAGACACGGGACACAAGCGCAGCCATTTTGGCTGTTGTGGCTGCTTCAGCCGGCGCCACAGCGCAGCGGCACTCCGCAACACTCCACACAAAACACACTGGTCTGGGTGCCCTGCTAAACCAGCAATCTGAGATTTGGGAGGGCAGATTAGCATATCCATCTGATTAAACGGGACTTGGACAGTGAGCCAGACGAGGAGATTCCTGGGAAGTGGCATTCGAGCCAGTGCAGCAGCTTGCTGCACAGGAAATCACACAGACCCCAGTGCCCTAACAGCAGGTGACCAACACATGGGAGAGAGCCATCCGTTCAACTTAAAAAAAAAAAGAAAGGTGCTCTGAGGCAGGGAGCCAGGCGAGCAGGCTCGGAGGGTTTCACCTTCAAAAGGACAAACAAAACAACAATTCAGAATGCTCCAGGTGGAGAGTTTCACTGCGGGCACAGCTGAACCCGGGACGGTGCAGCTAGGTGGGGAAGGGGCGTCCGCCATTACCGAGGCAATCAGCCCCTACTGAGGTACACTCCCATTGCTGACACAGCCTGCCATTGCTGAGGCAACCCGCCATAACAGAGAGACTCTGCCACAGGGCAGAGCCCGTGGCAGCAGGGTGGACCCCACATCAGCAGGGCAGAGCCTTGGCAGGCAAATAGTGACTAGACTGCCTCCTAACTGGGCAGGATAGTGCAACAGACACTCATAAAGAAAGCCGCAACTCCCCGAGACAGAGCATCTGAGAAAAAAAAAGGGGGTTGTAAGAGTTCTGCTGCAGCAGACATAAACGTAGCAGCCTAACAGCCCTGAATGAACAACGGAGCTCACAGCTCAGCACTTGAGCTCCTATAAAGTACAGACCATCTCCTCAAGCAGCTCCCTGACCCCTGTATATTCAGAGTCACCTCAAAAAGGACTGATCAGACTGACATTAGGCGGGCATCATTCTGGGACAAAGATAGCAGCAGAAGAAACTGGTAGCATCCCTCACTGTTCTGCAGCTGCTACAGGTGTACACCAAACAAGCAGGGCCTGGAGTGGACATCAGCAGTCGTACAGTGGAGGGGCTAGACTGGTAGAAGGAAAACCAAGTAACAGAAAGACCTCATCATCAACCATCTAGGCATCCACTCAGAGACCCAATCGAAAAGTCAGCAACTACTCAGATGACAGGTGGATAAAGCCACAAAGATGGGAAGAAACCAGCACAAAAAGGAGGAAAACACCCGAAACCAGAACACCTTGCCTCCTCAAAGGACCAAAACTCCTCACCAGCAAGGGAACAAAGCTGGATGGAGAATGACTGTGATGAAATGACGGAATCAGACTTCAGAAGGTGAGTAATGAGAAACTTTTGTGAGCTAAAAGAACATGTTCTAAATCAATGCAAAGAAACTAAGAACCTTGAAAAAAGATTCGAGGAAATGATAACAAGAATGGACAACTAGAAGAGGAATATGAATTAATTGAAGGAGCTGAAAAACACAGCACAGGAACTTCGCAAAGCATGCACAAGTTTCAACAGCCGAATTGACCAAGCAGAAGAAAGAATATCAGAAGTCGAAGATCAACTCAATGAAATCAAATGAGAAACCAAGATTAGAGAAAAAAGCACAAAAAGGAATACACAAAGTCTCCAAGAAATGTGGGACTATGTGAAGAGACCTAACTTACGTTTGATAGGTGTACCAGAATGTGATGAAGAGAGTGAATCCAAGCTGGAAAATACTCTTCAGGATATTATCCAGGAAAATTTCCCCAACCTAGCAAGGCAGGCCAATATTCAAGTCCAGGAAATACAGAGAACACCACAAAGATATTCCACAAGAAGAGCAACCCCAAGGCACATAATGGTCAGATTCACCAGGGTTGAAATGAAGGAGAAAATACTAAGGGCAGCCAGAAAGAAAGGTCGGGTCACCCACAAAGCGAAGCCCATCAGATTCACAGCAGATCTCTCAGCAGAAACTCTAATGGCTAGAAGAGAGTGGGGGTCAATATTCAACATCCTTAAATAAAAGAATTTTCAACCCAGAATTTCATATCCAGCAAAACTGAGCTTCATAAGTGAAGGAAAAATAAAATCCTTTGTGAACAAGCAAGTACTCAGAGATTTTTTCACCACCAGGCCTGCTTCACAAGAGCTCCTGAAAGAGGCACTACACATAGAAAGGAACAACCAGTACCAGCCATTCCAAAAACACACTAAATGCTAAAGAGCATCAACAAAATGAAGAATCTTCATCAACTAACAGGCAAAACAGCCAGCTAGCATCAAAATGGCAGTATCAAATTCACACATAACAATATTAACCCTAAATGTAAATAGGCTAAATGCCCAAATCAAAGGACACATACTGGCAAATTAGATAAAAAAACAAACCCCATTGGTGTGCTCTATCCAGGACACCCATCTCACATGCAAGAATACACAAGGCTCAAAATAAAGGGATGGAGGAAGATTTACCAAGCAAATGGAGAGCAAAAAAAAAGCAGAAGTTGCAATTCTCATCTCTGATAAAATAAACTTTAAAGCAACAAAGATCAAAAGAGACAAAGAAGGCCATTACATAATGGTAAAAGGATCAATACAACAAGAAGAGCTAATAATCCTAAATATATATGGACCCAATACAGGAGCACCCAGATATATAAGGCAAGTTCTTAATGACTTACAAAGAGACTTAGACTCCCACACAATACTAGTGGGAGACTTTAACACTCCACTGTCAATATTAGACAGATCAACCAGACAGAAAATTAACAAGGATATCTAGGGCTTGAACTCAGACCTGGAACAAGCAAACCTGATAGACATTTACAGAACTCTCCACCCCAAATCCACAGAATACACATTCTTCTCAGCACCACATCACACCTACTCTAAAATTGACCACATAATTGGAAGTAAAGCACTGCTCAACAAATGCAAAACAACTGAAATCATAACAAACAGCCTCTCAGACCGTAGTGCAATCAAGTTAGAACTCAGAATTCAGAAACCGACCCAGAACCGCACAGCTTCATGGAAACTGAACAACTTGCTCTTGAATGTTGACTGGATAAACAATGAAATGAAGGCAGAAATAAAGAAGTTCTTCTAAACCAATGAGAACGAAGACACAAAATACTAGAATCTCTGGGACACATTTAAAGAAGTCTCTAGAGGAAAATATATAGCAATAAGTGCCCATATGAGGAGAATGGAGAGATCCAAAATTGACACCCTATCGTCAAAATTGAAAGAGCTACAGGAGCAAAATCAAAAAAACTCAAAACCTAGCAGAAGACAAGAAATAACTAAGATCAGAGCAGAACTGAAGGAGATAGAGACACAAAAAACCCTTCAAAAAATCAACAAATCCAAGAGCTGGTTTTTTGAAAAGATCAACAAAATAGACAGACCACTAGCCAGATTGATAAAAAATAAAAGAGAGAACAACCAAATAGATGCAATAAAAAATGATAAAGGGGAAATCACCACAGATTCCACAGAAATTCAAACCATCATCAGAGAATATTACAAACAACTCTATGCACATAAACTAGTAAACCTGGAAGAAGTGGATAAATTCCTGGACTCCTGTGTCCTCCCAAGCCTAAACCAGGAAGAAGCCAAAACTATGAATAGACCAATAACAAGGTCTGGAGTCGAGGCAGCAATTAAGAGCCTACCACACAAAAAAAAGCCCAGGTCCAGACGGATTCACAGCCGAATTCTACCAGACACACAAGGAGGAGCTGGTACCATTCCTTCTAAAACTATTCCAAATAATCTAAAAAGAGGGAATCCTTCCCAAATCATTTTATGAGACCAACATTATCCTGATACCAAAACCCGGCAGAGACCCAACAGGAAAAGAAAACTTCAGGCCAATATCCATGATGAACATAGATGCAAAAATCTTCAATAAAATATTGGCAAGCCGATTGCAACAGCAAATCAAAAAACGTATCCATCATGATCAAGTAGGATTCATTCCGGGGATGCAAGGCTGGTTCAAGATACGCAAGTCTATAAACGTAATTCACCACATAAACAGAACCAAAAACAAAAACCACATGATTATCTCAATTGATGCAGAGAATGCCTTTGAGAAAATTCAACAGCCCTTTATGCTAGAAACCCTCAATAAACTCGGTATCGGTGGAACGTACCTCAAAGTAATAAAAGCTATTTATGACAAACCAACAGCCAATATCATACTGAATGGGCAAAAATTGAAAGCATTCCCTTTGAAATCCGGCACTAGACAAGGATGCTTTCTTTCACCACTCCTATTCAATATACTACTGGAAGTTCTAGCCAGAGCAATCAGGCAAGAAAAAGAAATAAAGGGAATTCAAATAGGAAAGGTGGAAGCCAAATTGTCTCTATTTGCAGACGACATGATAGTATACCTAGAAGACCCCATCGCCTCAGCCCAAAAACTCCTGAAACTGATAAGCAACTTCAGCAAAGTCTCAGGATATAAAATCAATGTGCAAAAATCACAAGCATTCGTCTACACCAATAACAGACTTAAAGAAAGCCAAATCAAGAACGAACTGCCATTCACAATTGCTACAAAAAGAATAAAATACCTTGGAATATAACTCACAAGGAATGTAAGCGACATCTTCAAGGAAAACTACAAACCACTGCTCAACGAAATCAGAGAGGACACAAACAGATGGAGAAACATTCCATGTTCATGGTTAGGAAGAATTAATATCGTGAAAATGGCTATACTGCCCAAAGTAATTTACAGAATCAACGCTATCCCCATCAAGCTACCATTGACTTTCTTCACAGAACTGGAAAAAACCACCATGAACTTCATATGGAACCAAAAGAGAGCCCGCATAGCCAAGTCAATTCTAAGCAAAAAGAACACAGCGGGGGGCATCACACTACCGGATTTCAAACTATACTACAAGGCTACAGTAATCAAAACAGCATGGTACTGGTACCAAAACACAGATATAGACCAATGGAACAGAACAGAGGCATCGGAGGCAACACAACATATCTACAACCATACAATCTTGGATAAACCTGACAAAAACAAGCAATGGGGAAAGGATTCCCTGTTTAACAAACGGTGTTGGGAAAACTGGCTAGCCATATGCAGAAAGCAGAAACTGGACCCCTTCCTGACACCTTACACTAAAATTAACTCCAGATGGATTAAAGACTTAAACATAAGACCTGGCACCATAAAAACCCTAGAAGGAAATCTAGGCAAAACCATCCAAGACATAGGAGTAGGCAAGGACCTCATGAACAAAACACCAAAAGCATTGGCAACAAAAGCCAAAACAGACAAATGGGACCTAATCAAACTCCACAGCTTCTGCACGGCAAAAGAAACAGTCACTAGAGTGAATCGGCAACCAACAGAATGGGAAAAAATATTTGCAGTCTACCCATCTGACAAAGGGCTGATATCCAGAATTTACAAAGAACTCAAACAGATTTACAGGAAAAAAACAAACAAGCCCATTCAAAATTGGGCAAAGGATATGAACAGACCCTTTACGAAAGAAGACATATATGAGGCCAACAATCATGAAAAAATGCTCATCATCACTGGTCATTAGAGAGATGCAAATCAAAACCACATTGAGATACCATCTCATGCCAGTTAGAATGGCGATCATTAAAAAATCTGGAGACAACAGATGCTGGAGAGGATGTGGAGAAAAAGGAACACTTTTACACTGTTGGTGGGAGTGTAAATTAGTCCAACCATTGTGGAAGACAGTGTGGCGATTCCTCAAGGCCTTAGAAATAGAAATTCCATTTGACCCAGCAATCCCATTACTGGGTGTATATCCAAAGGACTATAAATCATTCTACTATAAGGACACATGCACACGAATGTTCATTGCAGCACTGTTTACAGTAGCAAAGACCTGGAACCAACCCAAATGCCCATCGATGATAGACTGGATTGGGAAAATGTGGCACATATACACCATGGAATATTATGCAGCAATCAGAAATGATGAGTTCGTGTCGTTTGTAGGGACAAGGATGAATCTGGAGAACATCATTCTCAGCAAACTGATACAAGAACAGAAAATGAAATACCGCATATTCTCACTCATAGGTGGGTGATGAAAAATGAGAACACATGTACACAGGGAAGAGAGTACCGAACACTGGGGTCTACTGGGGGGAAGAGGGGAGGGGCAGCGGGGGGGGGAGCTGGGGAGGGATAGCCTGGGGAGAAATGCCAAATGTGGGTGAAGGGGAGGAAGGCAGCAAAACACACTGCCATGTGTGTACCTATGCAAATGTCTTGCACGTTCTGCACATGTACCCCAAAACCTAAAATGCAATTTTTTTAAAATATTCACTTTTTACATTTGTGTTTTTCACTTTAATTTTAATTTTTAATATTTTAAAAGATAACTTTTCAAAAATATGTGGAAATAATGTTAACTTTAAAACTGTATACTTGTTTTAATATATACTTTTATAAATATATTTCCCTTTTAATCATTTAGATTATTACTGTCAACTGAATACAAGTTATGTAAATCTTTATTACATCCATATAATTAGTGATGTAACGGAAATGAATGCAGGAAAAATCAATTTTATCTGATGGATATACATCAGTTTTATATACTTTGTTTTATTATCCATCCAAGAATCTATGGAACACACACATAAAGTAATAAATCCATCTTTGGTATTTTGCTTTCAGTCATATAAAAATCACGGTTTTACACATATTTTTGTCATTGTGAAGACATTTATCAAGATAGAAACATTAATTATGTCCATTTCTTAACTGTTTGATAGTTTGATTTGTACCTTTAAATATTACACAGATGGTAATGCCTGTGTGTCAGGGGAGGCCTGGATGTACCTTTAAATATTACACAGGTGTGCCTGCATGTCAGGGGAGGCCTGGATGGTGGTCCCAGAGACTCCCAAGCCCAGTGCACTGGGGCTCACACACCTCTGGCAGCCGGGGTAGAAATCACCCACAAAGCCAGAGCAGAAAACCAGGAAATGACAGACAACAGGTGGTTCAGAGAGTCAGTCCCCAAGGACACATGAGACAGTCTCTAGAGACGCCCAGAAACAGGTGGGAGACAGTTAAGGATGAAGTAGAATTCCTCAATTATGTGTGGAGACATACACTGAGCAATATTGAGCTTCTCTCCTTGTGACCTTGCTCCTACCCGGAGACCATGCGGTCTAAAAAACAACTTGGATTGCAAAAAGAAACAGAATAGTTCCCCCATCTGAAACTTCCAAAATAACACGCTTTCCAAACATTTAAACATATCTTAATTCTGCTGTAACAAGCAAGTTAGTTTTCAGATAACCACAAAGTGAAACCCACTAGAAACCCAACTCAGCTGAGCTACACAAACTGCAAGAAAGGAAGCGGAAGAATGAACCACGAGAAGCAGAGAGATGACTGAAGTTCTTGGGCTCTTTGCAGCTAAAGCACCCAGATATAGGGTGTCTACATAAGTGAATTACCTGTACATTCTCCATCTACAGGTAATCAGTCATTTCAAATACGAAGCAAACCCAGAATGAACTCCTGAGAATTATTTATGTAAGACCCAATAGCTGCTAGGGTTAATAAAACGACAGTTTACAGGAAGCCCAAATAAAACTCAATACCATCCAAAACAAAACATCCTGTGGATAGCAGTAGGCAAACATTCCCACCGCAAGAACTCTGCCTTCAGTGGCTGCTACCAGACAAGGGCAAGCCCGGAGCTGAAGGCGAGGACAGGACCCCCCTGTGCTCATCCAGTACAATTTTTAAGAGCCCACAGCATCTGGAGGGAAGTACCCACATCACTAATCACAGTACATGCAGCCCCCCTCTTTGTGCCATATGCACGCCTATTAGTCTGAACTGTTTTGGGGTCCAATGCTCTAGATGACCTAGACTGACCATGGAATATTCTGTTCAGGACAAAATGTCGTCTAGGAATCAACTATTTGTGAATAAGACCTAACTGAGCTAAGAGTGCTCTAAAACAGTCAAGAGACAAGATCGATAATACACACAGCATGGCTTTTTCAGTTATCTGATTCCTGGAGATGAACCCCCGTGAGCAGACCCTGCTGGGCCTTTTCTGCTCATGTGTTATCATTCACTCTAGGGTCTGAGAAACATGGGCAACTGCAAGTTATTGAGTGATTGTAATTCTCCGGGAAATGATTTTGTCTAACCTTGCAGGTTAGTGCTCCCAGTGAATTCAGGAGGTTGCTTCTTCATTACATCTCTGACTTCAGAACTCAGAGTGATTTTTTTTTTTTTTTTTGAGATGGAGTTTCGCTCTTGTTACCCAGGCTGGAGTGCAATGGCGCGATCTCGGCTCACCGCAACCTCCGCCTCCTGGGTTCAGGCAATTTTCCTGCTTCAGCCTCCTGAGTAGCTGGGATTACAGACACGCGCCACCATGCCCAGCTAATTTTTTCTATTTTTAGTAGAGACGGGGTTTCACTATGTTGACCAGGATGGTCTCGATCTCTTGACCTCGTGATCCACCTGCCTCGGCCTCCCAAAGTGCTGGGATTACAGGCGTGAGCCACCGCGCCCGGCCCTCAGAGTGATTTTTAAAAGATATCTTTGAAGCTAAACAACCATAGAAATCACTCGTGGAGCATTTTCATAGAGAAGTAGCTCAAACCTTAAGGTTAAAAGGAGGTCAAATTTATATGCAAAACTATGTAACCGAAAAGAAGGGAGACAGGGAGGAAAGGGGAGAGGAAGGGAAAGTGCTGGGGACTTAAGGAGGAAGGATTATGACATACAATGTGAAATAAAGCAAATTTTTCACAAGAATAAAAATTCCATTAAAATGACATACAAAGTTACAGAAGACAGAATGTGGCAGGATTGGGTTTGTTTTTTTTTTTTTTTAAGGCATTTTGAATAATAAAGACTTGAAAAGGACGGAAACACAGGGCTACAGTAAATTAAAGCAGAGTCCAGGCCTGAAGAATCCCTGAACAGACAAAGGCAGTTAGGTCTCATGAGTGACCCCAGCCGGGCTTCATTTGCAAACATAAGCTGAGCTCATTAACTTGAGCTGTTTCTTGTAAATGCCTGTACTAAAGAAATCTGCATCTGTAATGCAGATCTAAAGTTCAACCAATCAGAGGCATTCAATAAACTTATATAACTAGGGACTTTCCAGCAACTGGATGCTGCAACCAATCAAGTGTTTTCCTGGCTTTGCTTCCGTGTTTGTCCTACAGAAGCCTCCCTGCTTGCGTCCTCTCACTGGAGCTCCGAACCACTTCCAACTTGGAGGTTCCACTTCCTGAATCACTGTTTGCTCAAATAAACTCTTTAAAAGTTGTGCTGTGCCTCAGTTTACCTTTTTAACAACAACTTTTAATAAAGTCACCACAATTCTTATTAACGTGATTGTAGAGAGCAGGTTTTGGCTTTTTTGTACAGAGCCATTATAGTAAATGTGTGAGGCTGGTGGGCCATTTCTTCTCTGCAGCAAATATCCACCTCTGCCATTGCACTGCGAAGGCAACCAGAGACGATACATCAGTGAATGTGTGTGACTGTGATCCAGTAAAATTTTGATTCATGGCCACTGAAATTATAATTTTATATAACATTCAAGTGTCAAAAATATTATTTTTCTTTTGTTTTTTTCAAATATTTAAAAATATAAAACCCATTTTTAGGCTGCACGCCCCATAAAAGCAGGAGGGGACCAGACATGACCCGTGGGCTGCAGGAGCAAAGTCCCCAGAAGGCGGGAAAGAACCTAACTGTCCATCGTGGGAAGGGAGAAGCAGGTGCAAATTGGGCTGGAGACATGGGTAAAGGAAACTGGGCTTTACCGGCCGGTGTCGGCAGGCGAAGGCCATGCCTCTGAGTGGAGGGCAGCAGGCCTCTCCAGGGGGGCAACAGGTGAGGTGGAAATGAGAAGGGCCTTCTTTTTTTAATGGGAGCCCCGGGAGCTCTAAACACCGAGGCTGAGGCCTATGGGAGATGTGGGGAGGGGCTAACAGGGTGATGAGGACGTAGCCTGACAGGCTGGCAGCACAGAGGAGTCAAGTTCAGCAGAGGAGATGCCCTGCACAGTACACAGGGAAGCAATCAGGTCACCAGCCATGCTCAGAGGCCATGCACCACCAAGTGCCCCATCCTAGTGACCTTGTGAGGCAAGACAACCCTGTCCCCACCTTCTAGCAGGTGCGTGCCCCTATGCCCCACCAGGGATTTTCAAGTCAAATCAAAAAGTGGATGAGACAGAGCATGCAACTGAGTGTGGCAACGAAAGCATGGACTGCTGAGTGTCATTTGAGGGTGATTCCAGCAGAAAACAACTGATAGTGTGCACAAGAAAAACAGTCACCTTCAAGGGTACCTAGCTTCATACCAGCTTTTTGGATCCTTAGGCAACTTGAATTAAGAATCCCGAGTGCTGAGATAAACAATGCAAGCTGCTGCCAGATCCCTAATCTGACAAGCCACTGGGTCCCAACAATACCCAGGAGGGGCTCTGCTCTGGAAGCAGAGGTTTCCACGGAAGGCCCATTTTGCCTGGAAGTTTTCAGAAAGCCACTGGAAGAGTGCAATAGGAGGGACCTAGAAACTTTAAACATCTGAATGGATCTTGAGGTCTCCAAAAGAAACAGAGGGTTGAAACAGACCCCCTGAACCCTAGAAGCAAACTCATAGCCCAGGCTGGCTCGGAGTCTCATCTAGTGTCGAAAGGTGAAACTAGTGGCCTCAAATACCTAAATCCCTTCTAATGCAACTCAGCAGCTTACGGCCAACTGGTTCATCAGCAGAATGCCCAGCACTTAGGAGGCGAAATGCCGAGGTATGTACATCAGCCCGGAAGGTGTGCATCGCTGTCAACTCCAGGGTATGGTCTTTACAGATCTAAGAGTTGTAGACGTTTATTAAGAGCGAATCATCTGAACAAAGGGAGATACAGAATTGCCACTGAGAAGTAGCAGAAATAACTTATAGCTGGCCAAAAGAAAATTTTCCAGTAATAAAATATTGCTTATCCATGGGAAAGCAAACAAATATAAGGTCAGAAGGAAGAAGAAACACAAAAATGGAGATACGTTTGAGGGCTTATGTTCCAAAGAGTGTGTCTCTTTAGGTACCAACATGAAAGTTTCAAAACGACAGGGAAAAGGCCAAAAGGGAGAACATCCAAAACAGACACTTGTTAAAGGAGTAGTGTGAATTTAGAACACTTTGGAAAGAGCAGTGTGAGGTTGCATAAGAAAGAGCTCTAGAAATGAATAAACATTGGAAAACCACAGAGACGACGTGTCCCTGCGTGGGAGCCCCATGGGTAACTGCCATGATCGGACACCTCAATAGTGCTGTGGACATTCGCTCCTGAGCCAGGGGCGGCAGACAGAGCAGAGGCTGCCGCTGAATCCCTGCCAGCCACCTCTCCCATGTGGTCACTAGGACTTGAGACCGTTCCTCCTTTGTGTCCGCACCAGCCTCGAGACACCTCACAGCTGCCTCCTAAACAGACTGGCGTTAGCACCTGGTTCTTTCCTAAGCGTCTGATGACCTAGGTTTAGAAGGCTGGAATAGTCGATAGCAGGGTTAGATATCCCACAGTTCAAAAAATAAGTTTACTTATCTCTATCTGAAAGTATTAACTTGGAAAAGTCAAATTAAGAAATTACTTATCTAAAATACATGTACTAAATAAATCTAAAATATATTTATAAAATTGGAGAGATGTTTTAAAAGAGCATTTAGGTTCTCCCAGGTCATTATGAGATAAGAAATGTTCTTTACATAAATGTTGAGACTGGGCAAAGACTTTCTATGCGAAGCTAATACAAAATCTAGGGACAAATCCAAAGTTCTGAACAACTTCTCAACAAACTTAGACACCTCTCATATCAGTGCAAAAATCCTCCCATACAACAGATCATAAGTCTTGCTTCCTTTTCTATCTTAGGAGTTTGCTACATGCTGAGCAGAGAATAATTACTGAAGTGCTAAATTACGAATGAATGAAGCATCCTACTTTCTAGGGATTTGATAAATGACATCTGACTACATCGGAGTGATTTTTTTCGGAAGGTCTCACTAGATTTGATGTAATTGTGCAGAAACTCAATGCTTTCCCTTGGTAATTGAGATCACTCGCATTTGTGGGGAGATTTAGGCTTTCACACACAAGGTGGGCTGCAGGCAGGATGCGTGAACAGGAACTCACTCTGGGGCGAAGAGTTGACCATGGCAAGGTAGGGTTTCTTATGCTCTTTTTTCACGCCGCAGCCTCTCGAGTGGCTAGGACTACATGTGTGTGTCACCACGCCTGGCTAATTTTTGTATTTTTAGTAGGGACGGGGTTTCACCATACTGGCCAGGCTGACCTCGGGTGATCCGCTCACTTCGGCCTCCCAAAGTGCTGGGATTACAGGCGTGAGCCACCGCTCCCGGCCTCCCCATGAGTTTTTAATTTTTTAAGTAAAAATGCCTCTACAACTAATTTTTTTTTTTTTTTTTTTTTTTGAGACAGAGTTTCGCTCTTGCCACCCAGGCTGGAGCGCAATGGCGCGATCTCAGCTCACCGCAACCTCCGCCTCCTGGGTTCAGGCAATTCTCCTGCCTCAGCCTCCCGAGTAGCTGGGATTACAGGCACGCACCACCGTGTCCAGCTAATTTTTTATTGTATTTTTAGTAGAGACGGGGTTTCACCATGTTGACCAGGATGGTCTCGATCTCTTGACCTCGTGATCCACCCGCCTCGGCCTCCCAAAGTGCTGGGATCACAGGCTTGAGCCACCGCGCCCGGCCTCTACAACTAATTTTACTCAGAGCAGCAGCTACAAGGCCAAGGGCATGAGTTGACTTGTAGCCTCACCTCAAGCCTGTGTTTGAGAATGTTTAATGCAGCCTTTAGAGAAGCGGCCTCAATTTCCTAGATGACGGAGAAGTAAGTTTAGGCCGGTACGGGGGTTCATGCCTGTGTGATCCCTGCATTCCGGGAGAGCCAAGATTTCAAGACCAGCCTGGGCAACATGGTGAGCCCTTGTGTCCACGAAATACACAAGCACTAGCCCGCCTTGGCGGAGCTCGGCCTCCGCTCCCAGAGGCGCGTTCTGCGCATGCGCCGGGCGCCCGGAACTCAGGCCTGTGCGGCAGGCGCGGCGCACGGAGGCGCCGGAAGGTGGCACCAGACACACCGGGACCTCAGCTAAGCGACAGCGCCGGGTCCAAAGAGGCGGCCAGACCTCCAAAGTGGAAAACTACCCACTCGACTGGCTCGGGGCCCACAGCGCGCCACCACCCCTGGGAACGGGCGCCTCGGGCCGCACCGCAGCCGCCAGGGCTCGGTGGGCGCGGCGGAGGGAGCCCCTGCCGGGCGGCGCGGCCCTTGGGCGGCCCTGGGCATCCCCACTCCGGCCTGCACGGCCGCTCCCAGCCCGCGGGAGGCGCAGTTCCAGGGAGCGAAGCCGCGACGGCGACAACCCTGGCGTCCGACGCTGGCCGGCCCCGCAGACGTTCGCTGCAGCGCAGCCAGTCACAGCCCCGCGCCCTGTGTTCAGCGACTGCGTTTCTGTCTAATAACAGAATTGGCGCCAAACCCATCGGTGAAACGTTACAGACGTTACCCAGCATTTTGTTTAAAGCTTTTCTGGTCTGTTTTCCTAAAGAAATATTCCTGAGTTTGCTCTACCTCTTATGACTTATTCTTATATTTTTAATCGCTGCCTTGCTAAGTGGGAATTACTGTCTTTGGAGGTGAAGGGAGGGTTGAGAGAACTTCCTGAAGCTGGCTGTGGAAATCCACGTGATCTGCAACTGAAAAGGAATTATTGCTTTACCTGGAATCCCGACCACACTCAGCCCTCAGTTTGAACTCTATTAAGTTGAATATTTATGTGCCATTTACAGTAAACCCTCCGGATTTGATCACCTAATATTCCAAATTTTGAACCCCCACTGCACAGCCTCCCAGCCCACAGGAATTTCAAATGCCTCCAGTCTTTTGGTGCTGGCTTAATTAAAGAAAAAAGAAAACTGGCCTAGCTTTGAGGTAACCATAAATATACCAGGCATTTCTTAAAGGGATTAAGGGATGCGTATTAGCAAAGAAAAGCTTTTCCCTTACATGTTCTGGTACTGGAAAGCAGAGAGAAAGGGACTGAGAACCAAGTCCCCCAAGCCCCACGCAAGGCCACCCTCCTCATCTGCAAAGCCAGGTCCCCCTGAGGAAGGCCACTGCCATGTCCCCCTGCTCACTGCCCAGCTCGGAGACTCTTTTGTTTGCCTGAAAACTCAATCACAGGATTCTAGAATTTCCCAACCCAACTCACTGGCTCCAAGGTGGGGAAACTGAGGGCAGTGAGTGAAGAAGTTGCCCTGGGGCACGGCTGGGTGGGCATTGAGGGAATCTGTGGGGATTGCTCCCGTGTGAGGCCCCTGGGAAATGGGCCTCACCATACGGTGAGCTTGAGCCCGGACACAGATCCCCGGTTGGGGGAGTTGAGCTGCGGGAAAGCAGGAACGGAGAGAGGAACTATATGCTATTCAAAATAATTAACAGACATTACTTTATGGATATGAGGACTTGGGAGGCATTGTGTCCACTTTCGGCTTCTTATGGTTTATTGCTTCATTGTGTTCATTTTGGACCCTTGTTACCTTCATTGTAAAATATTAACTTAAGTATTTACACTTGGTAACTTACTGTAACTTACTGGGTGTGACTGTAACTTACTTACCTTGACCTATTGGGCGCAACCTACTTACTGGAAGTAACCTACTTACTGGGTGTAACTTAGTGGGCGTAACTTGCTTACTGTAACTTAAGTACATTGATCTGGTGTAAACAACTTTAACTTCAGAAAAGTATATAATGAAACATATTGCAAAAATAAAATTGCTGCATGGGCATAGCACATGTAGCCCTCCGGACCTCGCTCTTTTCTATCTCCTTTTTTTCCGGTGCACGCTCTCTTCCAGGTTTGGGACCCTCTCGCTGGACGAGATTCCCAGGCTCGCGTTCAGTTTTCAACAGGGCATGCCCCAAGCCAAGTCCCCATTTGTCAGGACAAGAAGCTCCCACAGCACTCCCACCCCCCCCCACCACCACCACATTCCTCCCTCCAGGCCCTGATCCCCAGACTCCCTCTCTAGCCTGGGTCTCCCCAGTTCCCCTACAGTGCACGCGCGCGCGCGCGCACACACACACACACACACACACACACACACGTCTCCTCTCTGCCTTTCATTCTTCTGCCCTAGGCAAGTTCATTTTCTATGACAAGTGAGAGAAGTCTCTCTGAGATGGAGAGAGACTGGGGATGAATTGAGGCAGTCTTGGTATACTGGCTTAGCTCCCCTGGGCACACCTGAAAAGCTGTTATAAGTAGAATTTTCGATGCTGCAAAAGATGTAGCACTCGAATATAAATTTCCTCAGCAAGGCAATTTACTTCTATAGAAGAGTGCAGCTCACAGATGGAATAATGGCGAGTGCACAACTGGACAAGGAGGGGAAGGGGTACTTATGCCTGACCGAGGTTGCCCCTACTGCTGCTGTGCCGGTCCCCTATTGACTAGGGTTAGACCGCACAGTCTAGTCTAATTCCGATTGCCTGTTTTAAAGGGAGCAGGGGTATGAGCCAGAGTGGTGGGGTGGGTAGTTTGGCGGGAAGAATGGTTATGGGCAGGTTAGAGCAGGTAAGCAGGGCTTGAAGCAGGTGACCAGAGCAGGTGAATGGAGCAGGTAACCCGGATGAGCCAGGACGGGGCAAGGGACCGGGGGAACACATATGAACTACTGATTAGAACTGGTGGAAAAGGTTGTTTACTGAAACTACAAGGAAGTTAAAACTTTAAAATAGAGAACTGAAGAATAAGAGAGCTGAACATACTGACATACTGATTCTTTGAAAAGAAACTTGGGGTTCACTACGTCTAACAAAGCTTTCTGCCTTGTACGCGCTGGTGCCCAACCCCAGCCCAGGGAGGCCGGGCTTGGAACGCCTTCCTCAGTAGTGTGTCCGACTCTTGCCCACTCTATCAGTTGACCTTGCTTTTATTCTCCTTCAAAGGGCTGGTCAAGGTGCTTTGTCCCAAGGCATTTTCAAGCTCCCTCACAACACTGTCCTTCAGTTTTCTACAAGATCCAAAACACTACTGCTGAGAACTGCAGCTTCCTAGAAAACTCTTAATGTCCTGCTCAACATTCAGGATAACTGCAGGCACCAAAATTCAGTGAAGAAACACCACCCGTCCAGTGCCACCGAAGTAGTTCTCTGTCGTGTGTTCCCTGCCTGCACAAACCTGCATGTGCATATCACGGATTAGAGACTCTTGCAGGACTGAAAGGCTGCTCTGGTGAGGTGGCCTCTGTTTAAACCAGCCCCACATGAAGAGAACATCCCTTGAGACTAATTTGGAGGCTGGGATTAGAGCCTTTGGAAGTCAAAGCAAATTAAGATTTTTATTTAAGAATAAAAGAGTACTTTAATCATGAGACATAGGTATCTTGTCCCCCTCGCCAAGAAGCAGGAGGGTTGCATGTGGGACCATGTGCTTCTACGTGGCATTTGACTCAGTACAAAGTCTAGTGCCAAAGAAGGAGCCAAAGTGCAAATGTGGCGTCGGCTGTGACATTAAACTCATCATCTCAACCCCGGGTTTCTGGTCCCCTGCTCTTTCTGCGTGGTTGTGTCCCTCCTCCTAAGCTCTGGTTCTTTAGGGTGACTGTGGTAAGCTATTTAATCATGACACACACAGACACACACATATTTAACTGAAACAGAAGTTTCATCAAACAATATTTATGCATGTGGTGCATTCTGGAATTTTCAAGTCTATTCTATTGTGTTCTGCTTCACCTAAATAAAAAGATGCCAATCAAGAGAAAAAAAAAAAAAAGGCAGTTTGGGGACCGCGAACTGTCTCTTGCTTCAACAGTGTTTGGACGGAACAGATCCCAGGGACTCTTTCTTCCAGCCTCTGATGACCCTCTGATTTCCTCTCCACTTGCAACCTCCAGGACCATTTTCTCCGCCATCTCCTGCTTCTAGGACCTGCCAATACCGTTTTTGTGGTTAGCTCCTTCTTGCTGACCATAAGCTCCCAGATTCGTCAGAATTATTCCACCAATGTGGAGGCAGCCGTCACCCGCCTGGTCCATGTGTACCTGCAGGCCTCCTACACCTGCCTCTCTCTGGGATTCCACTTACTCCACGATGATGTGGCTCTGGAAGGCGTGAGCCACTTCTTCCGCGAATGTGCCGAGGAGAAGCGCGAGGGCTACTAGCATCTCCTGAAGGTGCAAAACCAGCGTGGAGGCAGCGCTGTCTTCCAGGACATCAAGAAGTTGGCTCAAGATGAATGGGGTAAAACCCTGGATGCCATGAAAGCTGCCACGGCCCTGGAGAAAATCTGAACCAGGCCCTTTTGGATCTTCATGCCCTGTGGTCATGAAGTCCGCAGGGACCCCCATCTCTGTGACTTCCTGGAGGGTCATTTCCTAAATGAGGAAGTGAAACTCATCAGCAAGATGGGTGACCACCCGACCAACCTCTCCACAGGCTGGCCAGCCCGGAGGCGAGGCTGGGCTGGGGGAATATCTCTTGGAAAGGCTCACTCTCAAGCATGACTAGGAGCCTACTGAGCCCAGCGACTTCCAAAGGGGCCCCTGCAAAATAACAGGGCTTCTGCCTAAGCCTCTCCCTCCAGCCACCAGACCGCTTTCTAACTACCCTAACAAGCCTGGGACCAACTGGAAATAAAGCTATCTGAAGAAAGAAAAAAAAAGCCATCTTCTCTAGCCATCTTCAAGTAATTTCACACACACACACCACTCACACGTACCCAGATATACAACTCCTTTTGCATTCCCATGCAATAGGAGAATCCCTGCCCAAAGTTACAAAACTGGGGCATTGTGCGTGGATTCCAAGAGCCAGAGGATTTGATAGGGAGCTGCAGCTTGCTTAGGTTTACAGCTTGTCTCACTGTGCTGCGATCACCTGCTGCTGATGTCAGAAGGGGTCCCTGGGCCAGGAGTTCAATATTTATGCACGTGACATGTCTGTCCCCTCCGCGGCCGTCTTCTCTGCTTCCCTTCCCACGTCCCAGCACAACCCAGGACTCTGCACAGGCCTTGCTCTCTGCTTTGCACATTTGCCTGGGCGATGTCCTCCCTCACCACCTCCTCCAGCGACTCTCCACCCAGTCCTCAACGTTCATCTCAGTAAAAACTCTTCCATAAAGCTTTCTTGATTCCCTTACCAGATTGCATTTCTTTCTCTGATAAATCTCAAAAATGCTTTCTCTCTCCTCTTAGGTATAATTGTAGTCTGCACTGTATTGCAGCATTTATGGATTTGTCTCTAGAGACTATGAACTCTTTCAGGGCAGAGACTATATGTTACTCACCTCTGAATCCCAAAATGCCTTTAACTCAATATTTTTATGTAGAGAAAGCAATCATTAAGTGTCATTGATTGACTAGTAAGTAATCATTAGTTGCCCTTTATCTCTGAAAATTTGCAGACCATACTGTAGGCCTTTTTAAAAGTGCCCAGTTGCATTTTTTAGGGTTTTAGGGTTGTCAATTGCAGTAAAAGGGTTTAACCTTTTTAATGCAACCTGAGATAGTACCAAACCCCATGTCCCATGCATCCTATGTTTTTTCTTTGTTTTTTTTTTATTTTTTAATCATAGCCCACTGCAGTGTCAAAATCCCAGGCTCAAGCCATCCTGCCACCTCAGCCTGCTGAGTAGCTGGGACTACAGGAGCATGCCACCGTGCCCAGCTTATTTTTATAATTCTTTTTATCAATGGGGGTCTTGCCATGTTGTCCAAGCTGGTCTTGAACTCCTGAGCTCAAGTGCTCCTCCCACCTCGGCCTCCCGAAGTGCTGGGATTACAGGTGACAGCCACTGTGCCTGGTTCTTTTTTCTTATTTATACAAACATACTTATGGTAAAGTTTGAGGTGCAACACTAAATCTAACAGGTTTTTTTTTTCCTTCTCAATTGCAAAGATAGTTTAGTTCTATGAATGCTGAACATCTGAGACAGGTTTCGGTTAATTTAGAAAATTTATTTTGCCAAGGTTGAGCACCCACCCTTGTGACACAGCCTTTGGAGGTTCCGTGAACATGTGCCCAAGGTGGTTGGAGCACAGCTTGGTTCTGTACATTTTAGGGAGACATGAGACATTAATTGACATATGTAAAGTGAATGCTGGTTTGGCCCAGAAAGGTGGGACAACTGGAAGCTGGGAGGGGGCTTCCAGGTCACAGGTAAGTGAGAGACAAATGGTTGCATTCTTTTGAGTTTCTGATTAGTCTTTCCAAAGGAGGCAATCAGATATGCGTCTATCTCAGTGAGCAGGAGGATGACTTTGAATAGAATGGAAGGCAGGTTTGACCTGAGCAGTTCCCAGCTTGAATTTCCCTTCAGTTTCGTGATTGGGGTCCAAGATGTTTTCCTTTCACAATTCCTACCATAGATCTTAGCAATCTCAGCATGCAACTGTTTTCTTTTCTTATTAAGTAGGGAACTTTCACCATTCCACTTAAAGAAAGCATTTGACAGCTTTTTTTTTTCTTCACATCCGAATTGCCAGCATCAACACTCTTGCACTTCAGGGCTGTCACTGAGTAAAACCACGCCACTAAGTAATCCCAGCACTTTGGGAGGCTAGGCAGGCAGATCACCTGAGGTCAAGAGTTCAAGACCAGCCTGGCCAACATGGTGACACCCCCATCTCTACTAAAAGTACAAAAATTAGCTGGGCACAGTGGGGCATGCCTGTAGTCCCAGCTACTCAGGAGGCTGAGGCAGGAGAGTAGCTTGAACTCAGGAGGCACAGGATGCAGTCACTCACTGGATCACTATTACTGTGATACCACTGTAACCAGGTGACAGGACCCAGGGGCTCAGCTCCCTCACTGTGCTCACCAAAGATGTGACTGGGTGTGTCCAGGTTCTTGGCATCACTTGCCCCAGGAATGGAGAAGGGGTTCTGGAAGCACTGTGAGCTCATCGTTCAAATAAATATTGGACCCGAAGAGTTTAGCAGAGAGCAATTTATTAGGCAGAGAGAGAAAGAGAGAGAGAGGGAGAGACAGCTCCCACATTGTTGTGGGAGGGGATCCCAGAGAGGGAACTCCCTATAGGAAAGGGAGCAGGGGGATTTTAACCCTGGAGTTACTCCCACCCCATTCGTGTTGTCGTCCAATGAGAGGATTCCTTTCAAACTTCCTCCAGAGTGATTGATCTTCGACTCTGATCTCGGATTGATTGCTTGGGCCCACAACAGAGCCCGTCCCCCCAGGGCTTTTGGCAGGCTTTCTGAACAAAGGTGCTCACCTGGAATTTCCACCTAGCCTGAGCAGGAAAGTTAGACAAAGAACTTTACATTTGAAACGGCTCTGGTCCCGAGATGGGGGCATGAGTGGAGGTATGGCACTGGGAAATTCCTGCCTTTGAAACACAAGCAATTTTCCTTAACACAGTCCCTCACCACCACAGTTGATCTGATAACCTAGTGGCTACTAAATGAGGAAGGTATCCAGCGTAGATTCACAGGACAAGCGGAGCAGCCATGTTCCAGGGTAGACCAAGTGGGGATGATGCAAGATTTTATCACACTACTCAGAACAGCTCAAAATTTGAAACTTATAAATTGTTTATTTCTGGAATTTTCCATTTAATATTTTTGGACCACAGATGACCACCTCAGATAACTGCCACCTCAGAAAGCATAACTGTGGACGAGGGGAATGACAGTATTCTAATCTTACTCCCTCCACTCATATTTGTTTACTAGGATATCCATAGAAATTCAAACGAATTAATGAACAGCCTGGGGCAGTGGCTCACACCTGTAATCCCAGCACTTTGGGAGGCCAAAGAGGGAGGATCCTTTGAGCTCAGGAGGTTGTGGAGCCCAGAGCCAGTGACCTGCCAGGGACCACACTGCACAGCTGGATCCAGGAGCCTCGGAAAGCTCAAAGAAGCTCTGCAGCAGTCTTGCCCAAATCTGCAGCAGCCTACGGACCCACAGTTGAGAAGCCAGCCTTCACAGATGCACCTTCAGTGGGTACTCTGGGACCCTGAAGAGACCGTTTATTGAGGCTCTTTGATGGTTTAAGTGTGAAGTTCCAGAGCTGGAAGTGATGTTCCCCTGGGGAATTCAGGAGGGGGACATACATTGTCCCAGTACCACTTAGATACAGCTGTGCTGTCCATGCCTCCCATTCCAGGGCACCCCGGCCACTGCCTGCTGCCTCCATGCACCAGAAGCTTCCTGTCACCCTCCCAGCTGAATTGTCCTCTTGCTCTCAGGGCAGCTGTCTTCTGCTTCTTGTAATCCAACCTCTTGTTAGCCCGACCTTACCTGCAACAAGGGTGACGTGGAAGAACCCCATGTTCTCAGGAAGACTGCCTGCTCGCCCTCCTCAGAGCACCTGCAGCATCCAGTGTTTCTACTCTGTGTATGCCTGAGACTAGGAGGTTAGGCTTGGAGAAGTGAGAGTTCTGGGACCTGAGAGGGAATATCCAGAAAGTGGGGGACAGTGGACACGTAGGCCCAGGCAGCAGAGCAAGGCGGGTCCAGTGACTACAGCAGCAGAACAGCCATCTCCCCTCCAATCCTAGCTTCTCCTCCTCCTCCCTCTCCTTCTCCTCCTACTTCCCCTCCTCCTCCTTTCTCTCCTCCTCCTCCAGCTCCTCCTCCTTCCTCTCCTCCTCCTCTTCCTTCCTCACTTTCTCCTCCTCCTTTTCTTCCTCCTTTCTCTCTTCCTCCTCCTCCTTCTTCCTCTCTTCCTCCTCATTCCTCCTTCCTCCTCCTGCTCCTTCTCCTCCATCCTCTCTCTCTTCCTCCTGCTCCTCAGCCTCCCTCTTTTCCTCCTCCTCCCTATCTTTCTCCTCCTTCTTCCTCTCTTCCTCTTCCTCCTTTCTCTCTTCCTCCTCATTCCTCCTTCCTCCTCCTGCTCCTTCTCCTCCATCCTCTTTCTCTTCCTCCTGTTCTTCCTCCTCCCTTTTCCTCCTCCTCTTCCTCCTCCCTTTTCCTCCTCCTCCTCCTTCTTCTCTTTCTCTTCCTCCTGCTCCTCCTCCTCCCTCTTTTCCTCCTCCTCCCTCTCTTCCTCCTCCTCCTTTTTCTCTTCCTCCTCTTCCTTCCTCTCTTACTTCTCCTCCTCCTCCCTGTCCTCCTCCTCCCTCTCCTCCTCCCTGTCCTCCTTTTCCCTCTCCTCCTCCTCCCTCTCCTCCTTTTCCCTCTCCTCCTCCTCCCTCTCCTCCTTTTCTCTCTCCTCCTCCTCCCTCTCCTCCTCCTCCAGCTCCTCCTTTTCTCTCTCCTCCTCCTCCTCCCTCTCCTCCTCCCTCTCCTCCTTTTCCCTCTCCTCCTCCTCCCTCTCCTCCTTTTCTCTCTCCTCCTCCCTCCCCTCCTCCTCCAGCTCCTCCTCCTCCCTCTCCTCCTCCCTGTCCTCCTCCTCCCTCTCCTCCTTTTCTCTCTCTCTCCTCCTCCTCCCTCTCCTCCTCCCTGTCCTCCTTTTCCCTCTCCTCCTCCTCCCTCTCCTCCTTTTCTCTCTCCTCCTTTTCCCTCTCCTCCTCCTCCCTCTCCTCCTTTTCTCTCTCCTCCTCCCTCCCCTCCTCCTCCAGCTCCTCCTCCTCCCTCTCCTCCTCCCTGTCCTCCTCCTCCCTCTCCTCCTTTTCTCTCTCTCTCCTCCTCCTCCCTCTCCTCCTCCCTGTCCTCCTCCTCCCTCTCCTCCTTTTCTCTCTCCTCCTTTTCTCTCTCCTCCTTTTCTCTCTCCTCCTCCTCCCTCCCCTCCTCCTCCCTCTCCTCCTCCTCCCTCTCCTCCTCCTCCCTCCCCTCCTCCTCCCTCCCCTCCTCCTCCCTCTCCTCCTCCTCCCTCCCCTCCTCCTCCCTCCCCTCCTCCTCCCTCCCCTCCTCCTCCCTCCCCTCCTCCTCCCTCTCCTCCTCCTCCCTCCCCTCCTCCTCCCTCTCCTCCTCCTCCCTCCCCTCCTCCTCCCTCCCCTCCTCCTCCCTCCCCTCCTCCTCCCTCTCCTCCTCCTCCCTCTCCTCCTCCTCCCTCCCCTCCTCCTCCCTCCCCTCCTCCTCCCTCTCCTCCTCCTCCCTCTCCTCCTCCTCCCTCTCCTCCTCCTCCTCATCCTCCCTCTCCTGCTGGGAAGAGCATTAAATGGAACTTGAGATCTTCCCCCCACTATGCCCAGCCCTTCTTTCTAACTGCCTGTGGAAGAGTATTTTGTGTTTGCAGTATTTACCGAAGACTAAAAATTGGTTTGGAGGCAGCTTCTACCTTCTCTTCTACCTCTCTAGTTAGTGGTAATTTGGGTGCGAGAATTGTAGGGCATAGATTAGTCTAGGGTTTTCACTGGCAGGCACAGAGGAACCATCTCTATGCCATCATGGTCCAGCGGTCCCTGCTTCATGTGTACACTCTGCAGACAGCACTTCTCTCTTCCAGGGTTCATGTGGGTGACTCATCTGGTGGCCTCCTTCCACGAGTTTAGCCTGTACCCAGGGCGTGGGCTAGTTCCATGCAGTGGGCAGTGAGACCCTCATGCTTCAGCCAGCATCTCTGCCCCAGAGAACCACGGCTGTGCTCCAGGAACTTGAAAACTCGAGTGCTCACTCCCAGGCCTGGGCACTCAGTTTTCTCACAAATGGCTTTTTGTTGTGTTTTGTATGATTTTCCCGCATGACATTTCTAGTAATTCAGGCCTGCTGAAGTTGGATTCTTTTCAAGTTGCCTTCTTCTCCCTTTGCTGAGACTTTTGTACACATTGTTTTCCTGAGAATTGGTATTTCTAAGTTAATTTCTTCTAGTCAGAGCTACTGAAACGTACCTGCTCTCAATAAACTCTGATTTGGTTTTGTCTTTTATTAATTTTTTTAAAAAGAGGTGATTACGTCATGAGGGTGAAGTCCTTATGAATAGAATTCGTGCTCTTACTGATGGAAGACCAGGCGTGGTGGCTCACATCTATAATCCCAGCACTTTGGGAGGCCAAGGTCAGAAGATCACTTGAGGCCAGGAGTTCAACACCAGCCTGGCCAACATGATGAAACCCCGTCTCTACTAAAAATACAAAAATTAGCCAGGCATGGTGGCACATGCCTATAGTCTCAGCTACTCAGGAGGCTGAGGCAGAAGAATTGCTTGAACCTGGGAGGCAGAGGTTGCAGTGAGCCGAGATTGTGCCACTACACTCCAGCCTGAGAAACAAAGCGAGACTCCCTCTTGAAAAAATATACAATATTATTCAGTGATTTTTTTTTTGAGACAGTCTCACTCTGTCACCTAGGCTGGAGTACGGTGGCACTGCACAATCTCAGCTCACTATAACCTCCACGTCCCAGGTTGAAATGATTCTCAGCCTCCCAAGTAGATGGGATTACAGGTATGTGCCACCATGCCCAGCTAATGTTTTCATGTTTTTAGTAGAACGGGGTTTCACCATGTTGGCCAGGCTGGTGTTGAACTCCTGGCCTCAAGTGAACCACCTACTTCAGGCTACCAAAGTGTTGAGGTCCCAGGCATGAGCCACTGTGTCTGGCCAAGTGATTTTTTAAAATGAAGTGCTGCTGCATGCCACGCTGTGGATGACCCTCAGACACACCATGCTGGGGTGTGAGTAAGAATGGGACAAAATCTTCTCGTTCCCTGAAGACCACTGCCTATTGATGGGGATGAATGATATGCTGCATGAAATAAGCCAGCCACAAAAGACGTCGCAGTATATGATTCTATTTCTATGAAACGCCCATTAGTAGGCAAATCCACAGAGACAGGAAGTAGACCTACTAATCACCGGCATTGTAGTTGAGCTGCTTCCTCCTCCGTGAATCCTTTCCTGACAGAGGCAGGCAGCCTGGCAGTGTCTGGCAGTGTCATTATTAACTAGAAAATAAGTTTCATAAAGGCAAGAACAAGAATTGCCTGTTTTGTTCTCTGATCTACTATCAACACACCTAGAACAGTGCGTAATATATAATAGGCATCAGCAAATACCTATTGCATGATTGAAGGACTCAAACTGTTTGCATGCCTTGCCTTCCCCATCAATAGGCAGTGGTCTTCAGGGAACAAGAAGATTTTGTCCCATTCTTACTCAAGCCCCAGTATCCAAAGAAATAGCATGTCTGACACAGAGTACAGATCCAGTAAGTATTGGTTGAATGAATCACTGAATGAATGAATGAATGAATGAAAAGTAAATAGGGCTTAAACTAGTTTTGACCCACTACCCTGGAAAAGCGCAGTTTTTCTCAGATCCAGATATTGGGCACTTACTCCTCGCAGACATCTTCCGACCCAGGCAAGCCTCCTGGAGCTTCTGAGCCCCTGCCTCTGCGAGTGGCTCGTGGACTTTCCTTTCACTCAGACGTGGTCTGTCTCAGACATGTTTCCCTGTTGAAGTGTCGCCTAGCATCTCAGCAGACCTGAACAGTCGTTCAGATCAATGTCATTAGCGTATGCACTCAGATCCAGTCACACAGATGATCAACATGGAAAACAAACCAGACCAGTGGAAGACCTGGGTGAAGCTCCCAGGGCCGAAACCAGGAGGAACCACTGCATTCCTCATGCTCCCAGAGAGCAGCAGTCCTCGACCAGAGAGAAACAGAGCTGCGCAGTGTTTTATAAAGAGAGCTTGGAAAGTCGGACCCGTGCATGACCTGTCAGCACCTTTCAGGAATTCACGCGAGAGGCGGCCAGCTGATCGGCATTCATTTAAAAGGCACAGTTCCTTCTAAAATGCATCATGAGAAAAATACTTTTTAACCCAGTTCAAATGTGTATTACGACTCTGACTAAAAGGCACGTGTTGATTCAAATGGTATTGAGTGTAACATGTGTTTCATTGTTCGACTTAATGCAAACCTAATGAGACATCCAGACTTCAGTAAGAGACTGCACTTCCACCAGCAAGGAAGTTGATGAATTTCATCAACAGTAAGAAGGAAATAACAAGACCTCATCATTATTGTACTGCCTTTTTGTAGGGCTCCCTCTAAAACTCAAAAGCAAACACGCTTGCACACACACACATATAATGGGCCGTTTATACACTCCAGCCAAAATTCTTGGCTCCCCAAGAGAGCTTTATATGGAATGTAATACAGAAATACCCAGGAAACTCTATAAGTCTTTTGACAAGGCTAATATTGGACAGGAACAAAACAAAACTACTGGCACCATCTCCTCTCAGCTCTTAAGTAAACTTGTCCCATTAAAAAGTAGCCTGTGGAAGAATTTTTTCTCCCAATGAATATGGCAGCTTACAAGAGGTAGAAGGGCTGCCAAGCTGTAGATGTGTTCAAGCACTCTTTACCTTCATTAAATAGCATTCCCTGGCAACCAAAGACTCCAGCTGAACTTTACATGGGAGGATGGTGTTTATGGGGGCGTGAAGTAATGCTTGGAGCCACAGAGCACCCCAGGACCCTGCAGTGGAGCCCACTGTGTGCTGAGCTGCGCTATGAACCCACTGTTAAATCAGGAATAGTCCACATCCTGGGGAAGAGTTGAGCCACACTTGGCCACAGAATGCAGACACCAAGCTCCATAGGTTAAGGAGAAATACGGGCAGGGACAGAGCTGCAGAGATGCACAGCATGGCATGGCCAGGAGCCAAGCCAGTGGACCAGGGGTTTCTTGGGCCAAGACATGGTACTGGGACTCCGAAGGGAAAGAAAAGCAATGCACTCCTGGGACATCCCCCTGGAGTCACTGTTGAGATGATTTCACAGTGCCTTAGACATAAGCAGATTTAGTCATTGGAGGCTGGTCGTGCTGTCTCTAAAATGTGCTTTCAAACCATGTGTGAAAAGGAAATCCGGTAATGCACCTTTAATTCTTGTAACCAAATACACCAATCCCTGATCTCTCTGTATTCTTCCAAACCAACAGCATTTCACGCCTGATTCCTAAGCCCATTTGGGTGTCATTTAAAGCAACTACACCACTCGTTCCTACATTATTAACCTTGTTATCTTCGTTCTTGTTTAAAATGCCTATATTACTATGCAGTCTGGAGGCATTTTTTCCCCAGAAAGACAGGAAAAGAGTGGGAGTAAAATAACTGGAATCTCACATTTCCTGTTGCCACTCAAAACATGTGGGCAGGTCACTTGAACTGGGAAATGGGAAAATCTGCTCACACATCCATATCAAAAAAAATAAAGGGTTATAAATTTAGTTCTAGACCCTAAACTCGTTCTTTAAAGAAGTAGCTCATTCTATTATCATCATCTACAATTGACCCAACAGCATAGGTCATTGCCACTAACCCTGCCACCTTTTTATGCCACTAACACGGGCCTGGCCACCACGCAGCCCCATTGACAAAACGCCAGACATTAGGAGCCCGGAGAGAAAAGCTGCGAGTGTGACAGTCAAGGCTCTGGGTGATGGAATCAGAAAATTGCAAGGCTCACAGTTTAAATGGGCTGCTCTTGTGGAAAAACATGAAACACAGCTTTAAAATTTAACAATAACATAAAACCTTCCATTTTTCTTTTGGAGACAGAGTCTTGCTCTGTCACCCAGGCTGGAATGCAGTGGTGCCATCTTGGGTCACTGCAACCTCCACCTCCCACGTTCAAGTGATTCTCCTGCCTCAGCCTCTGAAGTAGCTGGGACTGCAGGCACATGCCACCACACCCTGCTAACTTTTGTATTTTTAGTAGAGATGGGGTTTCAGCATGTTAGCCAGACTAGTCTCGAACTCCTAACCTCAGGTGATGCACCCGCCTTGGCCTCCCAAAGTGCTGGGATTCCAGGTGTAAGCCACCATGCCCGGCCACCTTCCATGTTTCACAATGGTTAGAACAAGTCTGGAGACAGTGGGAACAACAACATTCACAGAAACTTAGGTCGAGTTGATGATGTCCCTGACCACAGTGATGCAGAAAGACAGGAAAGAAAAGGAAAGCTGTGGTTTATTTCAAAGACTGAAGCAACAGATTCATCTGCTGGAGAATGAAACTGGAACGAACAGCACAATTTCTAGGTTTTGACCAGGAATTCCTGGATGATCAACAGTATCACTGACAAATATAGGGAAAAGGGAAGGAGAACTCCTGAGTAAGGTGTAGCATAGAGGAACGTGCGCTGGACTGAGTTTGAAAGCCTTCACCTTAGTCATCTTGTAGCCACTTTCACTATGTGGCCTTGGGCAGGTCAAATAATTGAGCTGAATTCATTTCTCTCATTTGTGAAATCCGTTAGTTTGGACTAAATAATATTCGAGGATGAGTAATGAAGTTCATTCCACCTTCCTATATCTTTAGAGGACAGTGCTAGCTAATCATGGTCTAGTTCCACTAAGTCTAGACAAGGCATTAGAATTCTTTTCCACCAGCATTATAGGAGGCTAAGGCCCACCTACAGAGTTTCCATGAAAAGACAATTTCTATGCACCACGAGAAATCTCTAAGTCCCTTCCTTTTGATTTTGATAAAGAGGACTTGCTCAATTCCATACCTTTAAATTTTATTAGTAAGTGGAAATTCTATTCAGAAAAATTTAAAACCCAGCACTGAAAACATAATAGGCCTCCATTTCTGGTCTCATGAGTAGGTAGGTATGCTACAGAAACTTTCTATCCACAGCTAGTCCACAGAAACAGGTATGACACTATTTGAGGTGTTTCTACTCTTCCAAAATGTAGAAGAGGTCTTCAAGAACAACTTAAAAACAACAACAACAACAAATGAGAGCTAGAGCCAGAGTCTGTTGTGAGGAAGGGTGGAGAGGGTAGGGCTGGAGAAGGTAAGAGTTAAGGATTTGGCAGGTGGGATCATTGGAGCAAGAACACCTGGGAGCATAAGCAGAACAGCGGGGGGCAGAGTCAATGTGGGAATTAAGCAGCATGGACCCACAGTGGAGGTTAGCTACCCTGAGCCCTTGGTTGTATGGCTAAACAGTTACAGGAATATTAACCTACAGAAGAGCATTGAGGAAGAAGCCAAGTTTGAAATATTCACTCTAACACAAAACCTTCAGGAAAGGCTGAAGTAGACCCTAAGTAGGGATGCCCCCAAGCTATTCGTAGAAGTAGAAATAAATTCTCCTGGGCAGAAAGCTTCCCCAGTTCAGGCTTGTTGATTCCCTGGAAACCCACTGATATGTTCCGTGTGTTACCAAACACACCAGAAGTGTAGCTACTCAGCAAGAGATACAACATACTAAAGAAACTTACATGAAATATTTAAGGAAATGAAGGATGAAATTATAAAAATGAGTATATAAAAATAAACTATTAATAAGGCACAGACAGAATTTTTAAATACTAACCCCCAGGAATAATATGTATAATTGTTGGATTTGAAATCTCAAATAATTGGGCTAAATTTTGAGATTAGACACAGTTGACAAGAGAATTAATGAACTGGAAGACACATTCAAAGAATTTAGAATGTAGCAAAGAGATAAAAAAGCAATTAAAATATGAAAAGGAGCTAAAGACATAGAAGATGAGAAGATCTAATACCTACTAAGTGACACCCAAAAAAGAAAATTGAGAGAATTTTGAAAGTATAATTGTTGGCTGCAGATTTTCCAGAAATTACATTAACTGTGAATTCATGGACCCAAGAAGCACTACAAATCCTGAGAAAACTTAACAAAGAGATCAATCATAGTGCAACTAGATTGAAAACACCATGAATGTATAGAGCAAGAAGGGCTATATCACTTAAAAGTAAGGGCAGCTGGGGCCAGGCGCGGTGGCTCACACTTATAATCCCAGCACTTTGGGAGGCCGAGGCAGGTGGATCACGAGGTCAAGAGATCGGGACCATCCTGGTCAACAAGGTGAAACCCCATCTGTACTAAAAATACAAAAAAAAATAGCTGGGCATGGTGGTGTGCCCCTGTAGTGCCAGCTACTTGGGAGGCTGAGGCAGGAGAATTGCTTGAACCCAGAAGGCAGAGGTTGCGGTGAGCTGAGATAGCGCCATTGCACTCCAGTCGGGGTAACAACAGCAAAACTCCATCTCAAAAAAATAAAAGGAAGGGTAGCTGAAATTTTAAAAGGCAAACTTTTCATCAACAATGGTGAACAAATTAAGATAAACATAATTCTTACAATAACTTTATACCAATAAATTTTAAAATAACAAATGGACAGATTTCTGGAAAAAATATAACCTACTGTTATGATTCCCCATAAATCTCAGCTGATTTTAATTACTTGCATATAATCATATAATTCCTGGGAACTGATATTGTGCAGCTTCCAAAGATAAACTGTAAAAGGTAGTGAAGTTTTTATTTTGTTCACTGGGACACTTGCTTTTGGAAATCTGAGCTACTTTTTAAGAAGTCTACTCTGAGGCCAGGCATGGTGGCTCACACCTGTAATCCCAGCACTTTGAGGTAAAGGCGGGTGGATCATGAGGTCAGGAGTTCAACACCAGGCTAGCCAATGTGGTGAAACCCCATCTCTACCAAAAATATAAAAATTAACCAGACATAGTGGTGGATGCCTGCAATCCCAGCTACTCGGGAGGCTGAGGCAGGAGAATCACTTGAACCAGGAGACAGAAGTTGCCGTGAGCCAAGACTGTGCCATTGTACTCCAGCCTGGGTGAGAGAGCAAGACTCTGTCTCAAAAAAATGTGTACTCTGAGCCACCATGCTCTATAGAAGCCAAGGCTGAAATCTCAGCTGACAGCCAGCATCAATTATCAGGTAAGTGAGTGAAGATGCCTTCAGACGACTCCAGCCTCTGGCCATGGAGTCCACCAAAAGAAAACGCCGGACATCGTGAAACAGAAACAAGCTACTTCCACAGTGCCTTGCCAGGATTCGGATTTACAGAATCAATACATACAATAAAAGCGACTACTGAAAGCTACGACGTTTGAGAGTAATTTATTTTGTAGGCAATGAAACGTTTGCCAAAGCCGACGTAAGACGAAATAGAAATTCTGAACAGTCTTAGGACCATCAGGGACATTACTTCATTGATCATGCTTTTAGTGCTGCGTTTAAAAGGTCATTACCAAACCTAAGGTCACTGAAATTTTCTCCTGTGTTCTGTAATTTTATCCTTTTACATCTTACATTTAGGTCCATAATTGGAATTCGTTTTTGCAAACGGTGTAAGACCTGTGTCTAGACTCATTTTCTGCATGTGGACGTCCAGTTGTTGTGGCAACATTTGTTGAACTGCCTGTGCTCCTTCGTCAGTGATCAGCTGACTACATTTGTGTGCGGCTGACTGTGGGCTTTCTGTTCTCTTCTACTGTTCTGTTTGTCTGTTCCTTGAACTGCCTGTGCTCCTTCGTCAGTGATCAGCTGACTACATTTGTGTGCGTCTGACTGTGGGCTTTCTGTTCTCTTCTACTGTTCTGTTTGTCTGTTCCTTGAACTGCCTGTGCTCCTTCGTCAGTGATCAGCTGACTACATTTGTGTGCATCTGACTGTGGGCTTTCTGTTCTCTTCTACTGTCCTGTTTGTCTGTTCCTTGCCCGTACCACAGCTACCTGATTACTACAGCTTTACAGTAAATCTTGAAATGGAGTAGTTTCAGTCCTCTGAATCTGCTCTTCTTCAATATTGTGTTAACTATCCTAGGTCTTTTACCTTTTCATGTAAACTTTTGAGTGACTTTCTTGATGTCCACAAAAGAACTTGTCGGGTGAGGCGTGTTTCTGCCTTGCCTGGAGTCCAGCTCTCATCTGCCTCGTGTCCCTGGAGAGGAGCCTGCAGTCCCAGGATGAGTTTCTCTAGGGCCTCTGATTATGTCTGACTCTAACTCTCTAATCAGGGGGAATGAGAAATAGCATTCACTGTACTCTGTAAAGCCACCAGGATAGAATGGCTATTCTAGTTCAGAGGTGAGAAACCTCTGAAATACCATATTTCTATCAAAACATCCTAAGCACATATGTCATGTAAAATCCTGAGACAGGAATAAATACCTAAAGGCTTTGAGTAAGCTTTTGCATTTCTGTTCTAAACTACAGACCACATTGAAAGCCACATGAGGGAGGCAGAATAATGTCCCTAAAGATGGCCAGTACCCTGATTCCCAGAACCGCCAAATATGTGACATCATATGGCCATGAAGGTGGCAGATGGAATTAAGGGTGCAAATCAGCTGGCCTTAAGAAGGGAGATTATCTTGAACTACCGGCTGGTCCTATGTGATCACAGGTTGTTAAATTTGGGAAGGGGAAGCAGAAGAGCCCATCTAGGTGATGCGATGAGTCAAGAATTGGGACAGCCACTCGAAGCTGGAAGAGCCCTGGGCCCTCCCGTCAAGCCTGCAAAGAGGAACTCAGTCTAGGCTGTGTCTCCATTTCAGCCGAGTAAAACCCATGTTGGCCTTCTGGTGCACAGAAATGTAAGCGAATAAGCGTGTGCTGCTTTAAGCCACCAGGTCTGTGGTAATTCGTTACAACAGCAATGGGAAACTGATATCCCACGATCATTAAATCTATAAAGCAAAGCATATTTTGAGAAATATTTAAAAACAATAATTTTTCAAATCTCGGTATTTCAGAATGTTAGCAAACCTGTTTTGATAGCATGAACTGCAAGAGAACGGTGGTTGTGATTCCCAATTCACCCCTCTCCTCCTCCTCACTCTCCCGACTTCAGTCTCCATGTTATCGTGAATTGTAATTTAAGGTTAAGTTAAAAGACCACAAAATGGAAAGCTGTTGTAAGTGGTTCTCTCACATTTCCTGGACCTTGGGAAGCAGAGCCATGTGGCTGCTTTTCTGGTTTGACCTAGTTAATTCTCTGTTCATTGGTAGCTTTGAATCCTTTATCACGAACATACAACGTAATAACCACTTTCTATTTTTAAAAAATTGTTAGTAGTTTCTTTGGATCAAAGCAAAACACAAACTCTTAGGCATTAAAAGTTCTCTTTTAATGACAAAGGTTTTTTCAAGCCTAATTTTCTTTTAAAAAATAGTTTTCTTAGTCCTCTCCATCTTTGCAGTGAGTTGTTTTCAAGTTTGCCTTTGGCGAAAAACTGAAATGTAACTGAAATGTAAATAAAATAAGTCAAGGCTAATAAGATCTCATTAAACACATGTCACCAAAAGCAATTAGCAGATTAGTAATTGTTTTCTGCACGGTTTTTCATTCCTAGCATCGATTGTGCACATAACTGAAGTCTTCTTGATTCCATCCTTAAAAAAGGTGTGTCTAACACCCAGACTGCCAGCTCTCATTAAGGCCTTTACTTAAAACAAAAGTGTAGTACAAAAGAGAAAAATTAATTTGCCCACTTAGTCAAAATAAGAGATGCCAAGGCCTTCTTGAAAAAAAAAATGCATATTTTTCAACAGTCAAGAAATAAACAATAGGTCCATAATCCCTTCCCCAGTGCAGTGTGGCTCAGAGCAGGCCTGCGGCCTGGTGACAGCGCCTCCGAGCTGCATGCACTGCAGGGAGGCGGGTCCCCTAGGGGAGTCCCGGGACCATCAGTGACCAGGTGGTCCCTGCCCCTCCCATGGGCAGCACCTAGAGGGCAGCACTGGCCAAGAGAGGCTGAAAGCTGGAGTGAGCCTGAGCCCAGAGCCCACCCAACCACTGCATGCAGCGCCCAGGGGAAGCCACGAGAAGATCCTCCACACCCTGCAGCCCTAAAAGCTTGCAGGAACGATGAAGTTAGAACTCAGACATGTCCAAGGTCGGGGCAGGGGAAAGAATTCCAGTAGAAGGTTCAGTAGGCTGTAGTACAACAGGCACTGTGATATCAACATGGAAACTGACACTTTACCAAGGAGAATGAAGCTGTGGCAAAACAGCCCTTCACAAGAAGGCGGTGGGGTCTGGCTTGGCTACAGGAGCTCAGTCCCACCTACAGGGAGGCCATCAGAAGGGGCGAGGACAGAGCCACAGGCAGGTGGAGCACAGGGCGGGGATGGTCCTGGGAGAACAGCACACGTTTCGGTGGTGGTCTCAGGAATTCGTCCTGGTTTTCAGGCTTCGGAGGGTCCTAACCAGAAGCTGAAGCCTAATTATGGTATCTTCCTTAGGTTTCTGAGACAGCGTAAGGCCTGCATTTGCAAAATAAGACTGGGATGTCATAAATTATAAGCAGAAGGTTGAAAGGGCCCCCTGCCTCTCCTTTCATTCAAACCTGTCTTGTTCGGATGAATTTTTGGCTTTCAGATGAAAGATCCTACATTCATAGAAGTCAGTCTCATCTAGTGGCAGGGGACCACTTTGCATAGAAAGAGGGAACAGCGAGATTAATAGCCGAAAGGTGTGGTGCTCGGCAGAGGCAGAGCAGAGACATGGGGAGGTTTGGGATGGGACCAGGAGCACCACGGTGTTTTTTAAAATTGCTTCTCCCACACTCTTTCAAAACGTTGTTCTTCTCCTGAGTGCCTGTTTTGTAATTCTGAACTCTAGCTATTTTCTTTCCTGTTGACTGTGTATCTGTCCCAGACTTCCACTATATTACATTTCAGTTCCATGCATTTCGGCTCAGCTTTATTACGTGACAAATATTTAGACATTTTATTAACAACCTCGGTAAACATGACCCATCAAAGGGACATGGCAGCCACTCAAACATTAAATCACACACACACATACACAAATGTCAACATACACACATATAAATGTCAACATATGCACACACCACACATGCACACACCACACATGCACATGCCACACACACCACACATGCACAAACACACCACACTCATACACACCACACACACGCACACCACATACACACACCACACACAACCACACACACCCACACACCACACACACACCACACACACATACACCACACACACCCACACACCACACACACACCACACACACATACACCACACACACATACACCACACACACACCGCAGACACACCACACACACCACACACATGCACACACCACACACACGCACATGCACACACCACACATGCACACGCACACCACATACACACAGCACACACAACCACACACACGCACACACCACACACACATACACCACACACACACCGCAGACACACCACACACACACCACACACACACACACCACAGACATACACACAGCACACACACCACACACACACCACACACACACACCACACACACACACCACACACACACCACACACACACACCACACACACACACCACACACACACACCACACACACACCACACACACATACCACACACACACCACACACACACCACACACACACACACACCACACACACACACCACACACACACCACACACACACACACACACACACACACAGAGGTGACTGAGAATGCAGTTCCCTTCCTCGTCTACACTACAGGTGTCAGGTTATCTCAGTGGAAACTGCTAGGAGGAAATCTTTGTCTTTAGGCATTTTCTGCTTCCATTTTCAACAGAAGAGGAAGAAGGAAAAGAAAGAAAACCAGAGTTTTATTTGTAATAAATGTCCAACGATGCTTATTTATACAATTTAAATATGAAAGCATCCCTCCTCGCAGACACCCCGTGAGAACACCAAGATTGAGAAGCTAAACCCAGGCCTCACACATGGTAAGAGCAGGTGCTTCCGCTCGCCCTCCTCCTAACACCTTCTGCTAGCAGGTCCTAGCCACCGGGCGTTAGGGTTTCCACACCTGGAGCTGGCTTCACCGGCTGTCCGCTGTGCAGACCTGCACTGGCCCGGTCGTCTCTGCCCTTTCCACTGCTTCAGTCCTCCTTACTAGAAAATGGGGCTTGAAATGTCTTCCTCATGGGATTCAATGAGACTGTCCACATCCGTGTCATCATACACATACATGGCAGCTAACACTCTGCCCAGAACATCGTGCCTGCAGAGGGCAAGCTCATCCCAGCTCTGCTGGTAGCAAGAGTAATAATGCCCTGAAACACCTTCTCAGCAATAAACACTCTGCACGTGAGGAGCAGACGGGTGTGCTTCAGTCACTACGCCTGGCCTTCCTTTGAGTCTCTGCCCCGCCAGAGAGCCCAGGCTCAGCAGCTTGGAAGGCTCTGAGGATTCCTCCTCCAAGAACTGCAGCCCTCATGCAAATGCAGAAACCAGGCCCCTCAGGCAACCCGGGCAGGGTTCTGTGGTCACACCAGCCCAGGGTCCCAGGTGAGCATGGGTCCCAGCTTTCTGCAAACACCGGTATTCCTCTGTCACCCCAAACCCAGCTCTCCAGCCCGCAGGCCCCCTCCAGAAGGTACACATCGCCCTGTCCCTCACTGCTGGGCCTCAGAGGTCTCCCTAGCACGGCAGGGCCTGGCTCTGTGGGGTCCCAGTTCCTCCGCATTTGGTGAGAACCTCTTAGAAGTTTTCCTTCTGGTGTCCAGGGACTGGACACAGGAAAGCATGGAGCCACCCCGCAGGGCGATTCCAGGAGGGTGACTTACTCTCACACAGCCCTAACCCCAGGCGGGATGAATGTGACAGATGCTACAGGTGGGCGCCAGTGGAGAAAAGGAGTTCCTTTCAGTCCCAGAAGACAGCAGTAACATTAAAACCTCAGAGGACTAGCTCTGAGCATGCCGGCCCGGCCTCAAGGATGCATAATACCCCAAAATTTTAAAGCTAAATAATGTATAATCACGCTGAATTATAAGTACTGGATGCTATCTTTAGACTCTTGCAAACATTTTCTTTTTCACAGCAATCCTAGGAGGCAGGGGTTACAAATATTACCTTCTACAGATGAGAAAACAAAGGCTCGGAGGAGCTGCCCAAGTCACACAGCCACAGTTAGAGTTCAAAGCCAGGAGCATTAGATGCTCAAGCCCATGCTCTTACTCTACCAGAATGTAGCATGACACCCTCTTCCCTGAAGTTTCCCCAGGGAGACTGACAAGGCTGTAGATTTCATGAGTAAAACAACGCACACGGCAGGAAGGGTAAGGAAGGGAAGACGACACACCACCGCGAATTCCCGCAGTCCATTCACACTCGCAAGCTCACCCAGCACACCTTGGTTCTGGTCACAGTTTTGTTCTGGAGATTTTCTGATATAGCCAGAAATAAATGCCACTCCAGGACATGAAGAGAGAGGATGTCCCTGTGACCTGCTTCCAGCAGCTGGCCACACTGGGTGAAACTGCAGAGAGCTGGCCTGTGACTTAAGGTAGCAAGAATCTGGAATGGGGTAAATGCATGCAGACCCACAGGTCAATGTCCGCTTCCACTCGGCCATAACAAAGGCAAAGTTTTGAGTTGTTTAAAAATAAAAACACACCTACTTTGCTGACTCTGCAGCCAACTAGAATTAAATCCATCTCCATTCAAAGCATAGTAAAACTTTTCAAACCTTATCAAACTACTGCTTTACACATACAGCGTCAGCCGAGGAAGGGCGGGAGCCCTGCGGCTGGGCGGGCCAAGTCCGAGTCTGCCCCAAGCTGCGGCCCCCAGGCAGGTGACTCGCCCTCAGCCTGCGGGGCCTCAAAGTCCAATGAGGAGAGAGTACTGGTAACTGCCAGTTACATCAGATTAAAGGAGACAGCATGTCTAGAACGCAGGACTTGGGACATGAGCCCCTTTTCCTCCACTCAACCAGACCTGGAATCAGAGTGATCATTTCTTTGCTCAAGTTCCCACATCCAAGGTCGACACGAAGCCACAGAACCTCGTGTCAGAAAGCTCATCTGAGGCTCTGACCCCAGCGGGCTCGGCCCTGCCCCCACCTAATCGCTCAGTGTGGTAATGCCTCCTGGTTTCATGTGCTTGACTAAAGCTACTCAGCCTGTAACTGCATCCTTAGTTATAATTTAAGAAGCTGGCATTTAATAAGCGCTGACACCAGCCAAACTGTCATTAAGAGTGAATCATCACTAGAAACCTTTGTTTTCCACTATTTGGGTTCAGACAGGAAGGGACCAGCATAGAGATGCTTGGCACACAAGGCTTTGGCCCAGAAGAATTTTTTTTTCCTCCGAAAATTGAGGGCAAACTATTTGACGTTTTAAAAGCTAAAAATAAATATAGCTAACTGGTTGCAAACACTGCGGCCGTACAGCTCCAAGGCCACTGCAGTTTGGAAGCAAAGTTATATTCGGCCCCAAAAGGTTCTAATTGCTTCATCTATTTTCAATAACAAAATTAAAAACAGACAAAGTATTTTGATTAAAACTTAACGGCTGCATAGGAAATTCTCATGCATTTTCATAAGGATATTAGTAACCTGGGTGGGGCCTCAGAGATGATCTTTTTGGCCACAGAAAATTACCCAACCAACCACAGTATTTTACCGAACATTTCAGAAACCAACTGCATTTCCCAAAATGAGGGCTCAGGTCGGGATGAAAAGGAGGCGGTGACCCTACACAGGGCTCTGTTCAACGCTGCACTAAACCACGGAACAAATGGCTTCTGTCTGCGGGAAGCTTACCAGTGAAGAACCAAGAGATTTAGAACATGGATTAAACAAATATAAATTAAATAGTAAAGCAATGGGGCAATTAAAGTGTGTTTCGATGACACATCATTCTGAGCTGGGATATAACGTTTGCTTAACCTGAGTCAGGTAAGACCCTGTCCCCACAGCCTCAGCCATCCCACGTGTGTCCGTCGGCAAGTTGGCCGCTGCCAAGCCCTTCCCCTCTACAGCCAGCCTCGGTGGCCCCACACCACTCTTCACCTTCCCAGTCCATCGGGCCCCTACGTCTCCTCACACACTTCCCAGCAGCTCGCCACCAGCCCGCGGCAGGACTCATCAGCCACGCAGACACAGGCTCGCTCATGCTCTGCACACCGTCTGCACTGTTCCACATGCCCTTCCACCCGAGGAGCAGCCCCACCCACACTCCCGTCCACAGCCCAGCTCCTTCCTGATGCCCACAGAAAATGGGGCCATCTTCCCTCGGGGCCACCCTGTGTTTACAGGACATCTAACACTGAATTGTGTTTAGTAAGCAACCAGTGTTGCCAAAGCACTGTGTTAAGTCCAGTGGCCACAAAAGGTCATGCTGCCGTGGCTGGGGTGACAGGGGCCTAGGTGTTATCAAAGCCCTTGCTGGTGGTGAAATCTGGGAACCCAAGCCTTGAGGACCCTGTCCCCGGGAAACATACGATCATTTCCACTGACACCACATGCTCACAGGACACCACACCATGCACCCATGCACACACACCACACACATCACACTATACCACACACATCACACACCACGCACCACCATACCACATCACACACACCACAGGCCACATCACACACATACCACACCAGTCCATACCACATCACACACATGCCACACCAGGCCATACCACATCACACACATGCCACACCAGGCCACATCACACACACACCACACCAGGCCATACCACATCACACACACGCCACACCAGGCCATACCACATCACACACACACCACACCACATCAAACACATGCCACACCACTCCATACCACATCACACACACACCACACCAGGCCACATCACACACACACCACACCAGGCCATACCACATTACACATACACCACACCAGGCCATATCACACACACACCACACCAGGCCATACCACATTACACATACACCACACCAGGCCATATCACACACACACCACACCCCAGCCATACCACATCACACACACACCACACCAGGCCACATCACACACACACCACACCAGTCCATACCACATTTACACATACACCACACCAGGCCACATCACACACACACAACACCACATCACACACACACTACACACATACATCACACACACACACCACAAACATACCACATCGTACACACACCACACCAGGCCACATCACACACACACCACACCAGGCCACATCACACACACACCACACCAGTCCATACCACATTACACATACACCACACCAGGCCATATCACACACACACCACACCCCGGCCATACCACATCACACACACACCACACCAGGCCACATCACACACACACCACACCAGTCCATACCACATTACACATACACCACACCAGGCCACATCACACACACACCACACCAGGCCACATCACACACACACCACACCAGGCCATACCACATTACACATACACCACACCAGGCCATATCACACACACACCACACCCCGGCCATACCACATCACACACACACCACACCAGGCCACATCACACACACACCACACCAGTCCATACCACATTTACACATACACCACACCAGGCCACATCACACACACACAACACCACATCACACACACACTACACACATACCACATCACACACACACACCACAAACATACCACATCGTACACACACCACACCAGGCCACATCACACACACACCACACCAGGCCACATCACACACACACCACACCAGTCCATACCACATTACACATACACCACACCAGGCCATAGCACACACGCTACATCACACACACCACACCATATCACATCTCACACACAGCACACCACACACATACTACAGCATGAAAACACACAGCACACTGCATCCCACACACGACACACAGCACACCATAGCACATCACACATGACCACACACATATCATATCACAGACACACCGCACCTCATCACACACATACCACATCATAGCATATCACTACACACCATACACACCATATCACACACATGCAACACACAAATCACACCACACACAAACTACACCCTCATCACACATCACATAGACACTACACAATATCATTTGCAGACACACCACACCATACCACATCACACACACTACATCACACACATACAAACCAAATACCACACTACATCACATACACACCATGCCACACACAACACACATTAACACACATCAAACCATATCACACATGTACATCACCTCACACCATATACACACACCATACACATGCCACACTATGCCACACACAACACACAACACACACATACACACACCGTATCATACACACACCACATACACCGCACATACACCACAAACACCATACCATATTTCACACACACTACACCACACACACAAATACACATGCACACCACACACACAGCACACCGCACATACTACACCACAAACTGTCCGACCTACCCTCTGCGGGAATACTGAGCTCGTTAGTAAAAAACCGGACCGCAGGCTAGAGGAGCTTCCTTAAGTTCAGGCTTTATTGAGAGGAAAGAGCCTCCGGGCGGACTAGGCGGGACGAAAAGGAAAAATGGCCGCCCCGCTCAGAGGGGCAGGGTTGTTTTATAGGGGGCTGAAAGGCTGGGGGGTGGGGAAGCCAAAAGCTGAGGTGGTGGGCAACTGTTGGTCAGTTTGAACTGCCGGGAGGGAAGCTGGGCAGCGGGAAGCTGGGCTGCGGGAGGGCTAGGGCAGGTATGTAAAGTGAGAGATAAGGGAGCCTCTTGGTGGGGGAGGGAAAGAGAGAGAGAGAGAGCTTTCGCGGTAGGGGCAGAGTTTTCCAAACACAAACACCATACCATATTTCACACATACTACACCACACACACAAATACACACGCACACCACTCACACCACACCACACATACTACACCACAACCACCTACCATATTTCACACACACTACACCACACACACAAATACACACGAACACCACTCACACCACACCACACATACTACACCACAACCACCTACCATATTTCACACACACTACACCACACACACAAATACACATGCACACCACTCACACCACACCACACATACTACACCACAACCACCTACCATATTTCACACACTACACCACACACACAAATACACACGAACACCACTCACCCCACACCACACATACTACACCACAACCACCATACCATATTTCACACACACTACACCACACACACAAATACACACGAACACCACTCACCACACCACACATACTACACCACAACCACCATACCATATTTCACACACACTACACCACACACACAAATACACACGAACACCACTCACACCACACCACACATACTACACCACAACCACCATACCATATTTCACACACACTACACCACACACACAAATACACATGCACACCACACACACAGCACACCACACATACTACACCACAAACACCATACCATATTTCACACACACTACACCACACACACAAATACACACGAACACCACTCACACCACACCACACATACTACACCACAACCACCTACCATATTTCACACACACTACACCACACACACAAATACACATGCACACCACTCACACCACACCACACATACTACACCACAAACACCATACCATATTTCACACACACTACACCACACACACAAATACACACGCACACCACTCACATGCACCTTACATGACACATACACACCCCAAAACCTTCCCTTCCTCCTTCCCTTATTCTATCCAGCCCAATAACTTCCACACTAAATTTCCAAATAATCCTCCAGCCCCTCGGGGTGTGGAGCTGACCCCTTACTCTCTCCTTAGCACTGACACACTGATGCATAGTTCATTTCTTTACTGAAGTGACTTCCTAGCTTTGAAGAGGAGACGAGGAAGCCACAAAATGAACAGACCCCTTTACTGATCCCTTAGTAAACATGAAGAGGCAAATCCAAGGTCTCTTAATGAGGAGAAGACAAAGGCAGGGGATTGGGAAGTGGATGTGTTCTCCGACTGATACGCTTCCTGCCCTGGCCTTTGAAATAAAAAGCACGAAGGAAATTGAAGATGTAAACTGGGATGGGACGTTGCCAAACGGTGACCAACGTTCAGATGACGTTCGCAGCGTGTATAAACGGCAGCTGCTTGTTTCTATAGCACTTCCACGCAGATGATCTCACTGACCTTCACAACTGTGCTGTGCTGGACACGGAACACGTATTCTAATTCCCGTTTTCAGATTTGCAAAGCAAGCTCAGAAAGGAAGGGCTGTGAGAAGAACGGGGTCATGACACACACACACCACACCACAGACACCGCCCCACATCACGCGGACACACACACACCGCTTGGGCCACACTCAGCCCACGGCAATTCCCATCATAGGTGTTCACATCTTCCCTGTTCCTTAAAACAAAAAGACAATCTCTGTGAGAGGTGCAAGGTTAAAACAATTCCAGAATAGTTCCGGAGGCCAATGTCCTGATTTACGTCCAATTCATGGTGAAAGCGGATTTCTCCTTCACTTCAAAAAGTGATCGTTTGAATGAAAATGTGCCTAGTTAGTTAAATCATTAATCGTATTCATTAAGCCACTGTCAAAAGCCTGACATGAAAGTGCTTTTATGAGTAAAGGCAGGTGGAGAGCCCCCCACCTAAGAACTAAGCCCCCTGATTCATTGCCCGTGGGCTTCCCAAAACACTTCCAGGACTTGGTGGAGGGCGGGAGGACCCCAGCAACTCCACCCCGGCCACCGTGTGCTTGCTTTAGGAAAGTGAATTTTGCTGCCTATCCAACAAACTCCATATGCCGAAACCCTCAGCCCCACTTAGGGTGACGGTGTTTGGAGGGGGCCTTTGGGAGGTGACGAGGTCCTGAGGGTGGAGTGCTTACTGTGGCATTCGTGCCTCACAAGAAGCGAGACAGAGCTTGTTCTCTCTGCTCCCCACCATGTGTGGACAGACACCTCTGCAGTCTGCCATTGGCAGGTGCCCTCCCCAGAACCCAGCATGAGGGCTGCACCCTCGTCTCCCGCTGCCAGCCTCCAGCCTGTGGGAAGCCAATGTCTGCTGCTGAAGTCCCACGCTGCAGTGTTTTGTTACAGCAGCCCGCAATGCCTAAGGTAAGCTCTGTCACCCCAGCGTTCCTGGACTGACTTCACACAGGCGCACACACTTCTGTGACTGCTCCACGTGGGTGTGCTGCAGGTGGGAGCAGAAAGGCCACTCGTTCCCCTAAGCTGTCCTGTGGCCTCCTGACAAAGAAGAGGGGTGAGTCCAGCCCCGCGGACACTGCACACAATCCCCTTACCCAGCAAGCCTTTACGGTGGAGATGACAAGGCTCCATCACGGTGCTGCCAGAGCGCGGACCAGAGGAAGACGGCGGCAGGGCCGGACCCTCACAGAGACCCCGAGGGGAGGCGGCTGCAGGGATAGTGGCATCAGAGCCTGAAACAGCCGCTCTGATTTAGACGCACCAACCAGGCATCTCATGCGTGAGCTGGGACCAGAATGGGGCTTCAGGAATGGGGTGTCCCCTCCCCCAAGTGTGGTCCCAGGTAACTTCTAGGACAGAGGACGTTGTGCTAGGCCGTGGCCCCCGTCACTAAGGAAGGGGCGAGGCTTCTGGAGCCGAATGGGGACAGGGTGACAAGGGCAGCCCGAGGTGAAGAGCCGGGCAGATGTCTTGTGAGCTTGTCACAGAGAGAGAAGAAGGGGTTTCACCAACCTGCGCGGTCACGCGTGCTTCCAAAGGGAAGTGCCCTGGCCTGCCAAGGCGATCATTCTGAACTCTTCGTGAGTCCCATCTCTGCAGTCGGCGAGCTAGGGACAAGCTTTTAACCGTGTTTGTGTTTTATCACATAAGCCCTTTGGTTTCTTCTCAGAAATGAATATGCCTTGAGCAGCGCTGTGGACTGGGTGGGAGTAGTGGAAGCCCGTCTCCCCGCGGAGCGCAGGCAGCAGAGTTCTGCCCTGACACCTAGCGGACCCCGGGCGTACTGCAGCGCCGGCCTAGCTCTCCCAGGCTTTCCCGTTTCTTGTCTTAGAGCTGCTCAGGACCCGTTTATTCCTCCCTAAGGGCCTCAAGCTCCTTTAGAAATTACTGAAATAAGCAATATGCACAAGGCCTACTGTTTCTATGTAGTCCTATTTTGCACTGTCTTCCTGTTGCACAGACCCCTTCTGAATAGCAGCCACGTAGGGCCCCAAGACAGACAGAGGCCTCTGTCAGCGAGACCTGCGCCATGCCGATGATGCTGACAGATGTGGGCCTGACTCTAAAGAAAACCAAGCAGCCCTGTGTTCGACATGACGCAAATCATAAAAACAGAGGCAAATAGCTATCAGAATATGGAGGTCAGAGTTCCTATAAGAAGAGCATTCAAAATGAAAGAGAAACAAGCCAGGCATGGTGGCTCATGCCTGTAATTCCAGCACTTTGTGAGGCTGAGGTGGGCAGATCACTTGAGGTCAGGAGTTCGAGACCAACCTGGCCAACATGATGAAACCCCGTCTCTTTTAGTAATATAAAAAGTAGCCGGGCAAGGTGGCAGGTGCCTGTAATCCCAGCTACTCGGAAGGCTGAGGCTGGAGGATCATCTGAACCCGGAAGGCGGAGGTTGCAAGGAGCCAAGATCACACCATTACACTCCAACCTGGATGACAGAGTAAGATTCTGTCTCAAAAAAAAAAGCATCAATAAACACACAGGTCAATAACCTTCATGTATAAAGCCTCGTATAAATAGACCAGAAAAATCCCTGGAACTCTATTTTTTTTGAGACAAGGTCTCACCTGCTGCCCAGACTAGACTGCAGTGGTACAGTCGTAGCTCACTGCAGCCTCATATTTCCAGGCTAAAGTGATCCTCTTGTCTCAGCCTCCCAAGTAGCTGAGATCACAAACAGATGCCTGGCTAATTTTTTAATTTTTATTTTCGTAGAGATAGGGGTCTCACTGTGTTGCCCAGGCTGGTCTCAAACTCCTGTCCTAAAACAACCCTCCCACCTTGGCCTCCCAAAGTGTTAGGATTACAGGTGTGAGCCACCGCACCAGGACAAACTCCGCTTTTCTAAGGTGGACAAAGCACAGCAGCTGACAGTTAGCAAAAGAGTAAACACAAAGTGTTATTGAACATTTGGGAAATGTTTTAATTAACGAAATCCTTAAAATAAGAGAGTACTACTACATTTTATGCATCCAATTTGCACAAAGTATTTTTAACTGCAGTCCCCAATGCTGATGCTGTCCAGGAAGCAGAAAACAGAAGTGGCAGCAGGAGGACGTGCTGAGAAGCTGCTAGAGGGAGGAGGCATCAGGACCAACCGCAGGGATGCACCAAAAGCCTTTAAAGTATGTGCAGCCCTTGCCCTAGGTTTCTCACTTTTGGGAATCCATTCAAAAGTAATCTAGGCTGGGTGTGGTGGCTCACACTGGTAATCTCAGCACTTTGGGAGGCCAAAGTAGGTGGATTATCTGAAGTCAAGAGTTTGACACCGCCTGGCCACATGGTGAAACCCCATCTCTACCAAAAATACAAAAATAAGCCAGGCAATCTGGCACATGCCTGTAATCCCAACTACTCAGGAGGCTGAGGTAGGAGAATCACTTGAACCTGGGAGGCAAAGGTTGCAGTGAGCCAAGATCGCACCACTGGACTCTAGCCTGGGAGACGGAGCAAGACTCCATCTCAAAAAAAAAAAAAAAAGACATAATCTAAAATGTGAGAAGAGCAGGCAACATCATACTGAACAGACAAAAGCTGGAAGCATTCCCCTTGAAAACTGGCACAAGGCAAGGATGCCCTTTCTCACTACTCCAATTCAGCATAGTATTGGAAGTCCTGGCAAGGGCAATCCAGCAAGAGAAATAAAGAACATCCAAATAGGAAGAGAGGAGGCCAAACTATCTTTGTTTGCAGATCGCATGATCCTTCTATTTAGAAAACCCCATAGTCTCAGCCCAAGAGCTTCTTAAACTGCTAAGCAACTTCAGCAAAGTCTCAGGATATAAATAAAATCAACGTGCAAAACTTTCCAGCATTCCTATACACCAACAACAGGCAAACAGAGAACCAAATAATGAATAAACTCCCATCATAATTGCTACAAAAAGAATAAAATACGTAAGGAATTCAGCTAGCAAAGGAAGTGAAGGTCCTCTTCAAGGAGAACTAGAAACCACTACTCAGAGAAATCGGAGAGGACACAAACACACGGAGAGACGCTCCATGCTCATGGATAGGAAGAATCAGTGATGGCCATACTGTCCAAAGTAACTTAAGGATTCAATGTTATTCCCGTTAAACTACCATTGACATTCTTCACAGAATTAGGAAAAACTGTTTTAGAATTCATATGGAACAAAAAAGAGCCACATAGCCAAGGCAATCCTAAGCTAAAAGAACAAAGCTGGGTGGTGGCTAGCAATAAGAGCAGCTCCAGTCTGCAGTTCCCAGTGAGATCAAGGCAGAAGGTGGGTGATTTCTGCATTTCCAAATGCGGTACTCCGCTCATCTCATTGGGACTGCTTAGACAGTAAGTGCAGCCCACAGAAGGTGAGCAGAAGCAGGGTGGGGTGTTGCCTCCCCTGGTAAGCACAAGGGGTCATGGAACTCCCTCCCCTAGTCAAGGGAAGCCATGAGGGACTGTGCCATGAGGAATGGTGCACTCCAGGCCAGACACTATGTGTTTCCCACAGTCTTTTCGACCCACAAATTCCCTTGGTGCCTATACCACCAAGGCCCTGGGTTTCAAGCACAAAACTGAGCAGCCATTTGGGCAGACACTGAGCTAGCTGCAAGAGGGTTTTTTTTTTTTTTCATACCCCAGTGGCACCTGGAACGCCAGTGAAACAGAGCCATTCATTCCTCTGGAAAGGGGGATGAAGCCAGGGAGCCAAGTGGTCTAGCTCAGCAGATCCCACACCCATGGAGTCCAGCTAGCTAAGATCCACAGGCTTGAAATTCTCACGGCCAGCACAGCAGTCCGAAGTTGGCCTGGGTTGCTGGAGTTCGGTGGGGGGACATCCGCCATTACTGAGGCTTGAGTAGGCAATTTTCCCCTCACTGTGCAAACAAAGCTGCTGGGAAGTTTGAACTGGGTGGAGCCCACCGCATCTCTGTCACAAAGCCGCTGTAGCCAGACTGCCTCTCTAGATTCCTCCTTCTGGGCAAGGTATCTCAGAAAGAAATGCAGCAGCCATAGTCAGGGGCTTATAGATAAAACTCCCATCTCCCCAGCACAGAGCACCTGGGGGAAGGGGCAGCTGTGGGTGCAGCTTGAGCGGAATTAAAGACTCTGCCTGCCGGCTCCAAAGAAAGCAGTGGATCTTCCATCACAGTGCTCAAGCTCTGCTAAGGGACAGACTGCCTCCTCAAGTGGGTCCCTGACCCCCATGCCTCCTGACTGGGAGACACCTCCCAACGGGGGTCAACAGACACCTCACACAGGAGAGCTCCAGCTGGCATCTGGTGAGTGACCCTTTGGGACGAAGCTTCCAGAGGAAGGAACAGGCAGCAGTCTTTGCTGTTCTGCAGCCTCTGCTGATGATACCCAGGCAAACAGGGTCTGGAATGGACCTCCAGCAAACTCCAGCAGACCTGCAGCAGAGGGCCCTGACTATAAGAAGGAAAACTGGCAAACAGAAAGCATTAACAGCAACAGCAACAAAAAGGACGTCCACACGGAAACCCCATCCAAAGGTCACCAACAGCAAAGACCAGAGGTAGATAAATCCACAAAGATGAGGAAAAACCAGGGCAAAAAGGCTGAAAATGCCAAAAATGAGAATGCTGCTAAAATCAAAGGATCACAACTCCTTGCCAGCAAGAAAAGAAAACTGGAGGGAGGATGACTTTGACAAACTGACAGAAGTAGGTTTTGGAAGGTGGGTAATAACAAACTCCTCTGAGCTGAAGGAGCATGTTCTAACCCAATGCAAGGAAGCTAAGAACCTTGAAAAAAGGTTAGACAAATTGCTAACTAGAGTAATCAGTGTAGAGAAGAACATAAATGACCTGATGGAGCTGAAGAACACAGCAAGAGAACTTTGTGGAGCATACACAAGTATCAATAGCCAAATCAATGAGGTGGAAGAAAGGATATTAGAGACTGACAATCAACTTAATGAAATAACATAAAGACAAGATTAGAGAAAAAAGAATGAAAAGGAAGGAACAAAGCCTGCGAGAAATATGGGGCTATGTGAAAAGACCAAACTTACATTTAATTGGTGTACCTGAAAGTGATGAGGATAATGGAACCATGTTGGAAAACACTCTTCTGGATGTTATCCAGCAGAACTTTCCCGATGTAGCAAGACAGGCCAACATTCCGGAAATACAGAGAACACCACAAAAATATTCTTTGAGAAGATAAACCCCAAGACACATAATCATCAGATTCACCAAGTTGAAATGCAGGAAAAAATGTTAAGGGCAGACAGAGAGAAAGGGAAGCCCATCAGACTAACAGCAGATCTATCTGCAGAAACCCTAAAAGCCAGAAGAGAGTGGGGCCCAATATTCAACATTCTTAAAGAATTTTCAACCAAGAATTTCATATCCAGCCTAAGTTTCATAACTGAAGAAGAAATAAAATCCTTTACAGACAAGCAAATGCTGAGAGATTTTGTCACCACTAGGCCTGCCTTACGAGAGCTCCTGAAGGGAGCACTAAATGTGGAAAGGAAAAACCAGTACCAGCCACTGCAAAAACATACCAAACTGTAAAGACCATCAACACTATGAAGAAACTGCATCAACTAATGGGCAAAATAAACAGCTAGCATCAAAATGGCAAGACCAAATTCCACATAACAATATTAACCTTAAATGTAAATTGGTTAAGTGCCCAAATTAAAAGACATAGACTGGCAAGTTGGATAAAGAGTCAAGACCCATCAGTGTGCTGTGTTCAGGAGACCCATCTCATGTGCAAAGATGCACATAGGCTCAAAATAAAGAAATGGAGGAATATTTAACAAGCAAATGGAAAGCAAAAACAAATGCAGGGGTTGCAATCCTAGTCTCTGATAAAACAGACTTTAAATCAAGAAAAATAAAAAAAAGCAAACAAACAAAAAAGAGGATTACATAATGGTAAAGGGATCAATGCAACAAGAAGAGTTAACGATCCTAAATATATACACACCCAATACAGGAGCACCCAGATTCATAAAGCAAGTTCTTAGAGACCTACAAACAGGGTTAGACTCCCACACAATAATAATGAGAGACTTTAACACCCCACTGTCAATACCAGACAGAAAGACGAGACCAAAAATTAACAAGGATATCCAAGACTTGAACTCAGCTCTGGACCAAGCAGACCTAATAGACATTTACAGAACTCTTCACCCCAAATCAGCAGAATATACATTCTCCTCAGCACCACATCACAATTATTCTAAAATTGACCACATAATTGGAAATAAAACACTCCTCAGCAAATGCAAAAAAAAATGGAAATCATAACAAACAGTCTCTCAGACCACAGTGCAATCAAATTAGAACTCAGGATTAAAAAACTCACTCAAAACCACACAGCTGCATGGAAACTGAACAACCTGCTCCTGAATGACTACTGGGTAAATAACAAAATTAAGGCAGAAATAAATAAGTTCTTTGAAACCAATGAGAACAAAGACACAATGTACCAGAATCTCTAGAATACAGCTAAAGTAGTGCTTAGAGGGAAATGTATAGCACTGAATGCCCACAGGAGAAAGTAGGAAAGATCTAAATTTGACGCCCTAACATCACAATCAAATGCTAGCAGAAAACAAGGAATAACTAAGATCAGAGCAGAACTGAACGAGATAGAGACACAAAAAACTTTTCAAAAAGCCAGTGAATCCAGGAGCTGGTTTTTTGAAAGATTAACAAAATAGACTGCTAGCTAGACTAATAAAGAAGAAAAGAAAGAAAAATCAAATAGACAAAATAAAAAATAATAAATGGGATATCACCACTGATCCCACAGAAATACAAACTACCATCAGATAATACTATAAACACCTCTATGAAAATAAACTAGAAAATCTAGAAGAAATGGATAAAATCCAGGACACATCCACCCTCCCAAGACTAAACCAGAAAGAAGTTGAATACCTGAATAGACCAATAACAAGTTCTGAAATTGAGGCAGTAATTAATAACCTTTCAACCAAAAAAGCCCAAGACCAGACTGATTCACAGCCAAATTCTACTAGAGGTATAAAGAGGAGCTGATACCATTCCTTCTGAAACTATTCCAAGCAATAGAAAAAGAGGGACTTCTCCCTAACTCTTTTTATGAGGTCAGCATCATATTGATACCAAAACCCGGCAGAGACACAACAAAAAAAGATTTCAAGCCAATATCCCTGATGAATATCAATGTAAATACTGGCAAACCAAATCCAGCAGCACATCAAAAAGTTTATCCACCATGATCAAGTTCCCTTCATCCCTGGGATGCAAGGCAGGTTCAAAATATGCAAATCAGTAACCATAATCCATCACATAAACAGAACCAATGACAAAAAACATGATTATCTCAATAGATGCAGAAAAGGCCTTCAACAAAATTCAACAGCTCTTTATGCTAAAAACTGACAATAAACTAGGTATCGATAAAAAGTGTCTCAAAATAATAAGAGCTATTTATGATAAACCCATCCATAGTCAATATCATACTGAATGGGCAAAGGCTGAAAGCATTCCCTTTGAAAACTGGCACGAGTCAAGGATGCCCTCTCTCGCCACTCCTATTCAACATAGTATTAGAAGTTCTGGCCAGGGCAATCAGTCAAGAGAAAGAAATAAGGGGTATTCAAATAAGACCAGAGGCAATTAAATGGCCTCTGTTTGCAGATGACATGATTGAATATTTAGAAAACCCCATCATCTCAGCCCAAAATCTCCTTAAGCTGATAAGCAACTTCAGCAAAGTCTCAGGATATAATAATAGACAAACAGAGAGCCAAATCATTAGAGAACTCCTAGTCACAATTGCTACAAAGAGAATAAAATACCTAGGAATACAACTTACAAGGGATATGAAGGACTTCTTTAAGAACTACAAACCACTGCTCAAGGAAATAAGAAAGGACACAAACAAATGGAAAAGCATTCCATGCTCAGGGATAGGAAGAATCAATATCATAAAAATGGCCATACTGCCCAAAGTAATTTATAGATTGAATTTCTTCACAGAATTAGAGAAAAACTACCTTAAATTTCATATGGAACCAACGAAGAGCCCGAATAGCCAAGATAATCCTAAGCAAAAAGAACAAAGCTGAAGGGATCACACTATGTAACTTCAAACTATACTACAAGGCTATAGTAGTCAAAACAGCATGGTGCTGGTATTAAAACAGATATATAGACAAATGGAACAGAACAGAGGCCTCAGAAATAATGCCACACATCTACAACAATCTGAACTTTGACAAACCTGACAAAAACAAGCAATGGGGAAAGAATTCCCTATGTAATAAATGATGTTGGAAAACGAGCTAGCCATATGCAGAAAACTGAAAGTGAACCTCTCCCTTATACCTTATGCAAAAATTAACTCAAGATGGATTAAAGACTTAAATGTAAGACCTAAAACCATAAAAACCTGAAAAGAAAGCCTAGACAATACCATTAAGGACATAGGCATGGGCAAAGACTTCATGATTAAAACACCAAAAGTAATGGTACCAAAATTGACAAATGGCATCTAATTAAACTAAAGAGCTTCTGCACAGAAAAAGAAACTATCCTCAGAGTGAACAGGCAACCTACAGAATGGGAGAACATTTTTGTAATCTATACATCTGACAAAGGGCTAATATCCAGAATCTACAATTAACTTAAATTTACAAGAAAAAAATAACCCCACCAAAAAATGGGGAAAGGATATAAACAGACACTTCTCAAAAGAAGACAGTTATGTTGCCAACAAACGTGAAAAAAAGCTCATCATCACTGGTCGTTAGAGAAATGCAAATCAAAACCACAATGAGATACCATCTCACACCAATTGGAATAGTGGTGATTAAAAAGTCAGGAGTCAACAGATGCTGGAGAGCATGTGGAGAAACAGGAACACTTTTACACCATTGGTGGAAGTGTAAAAAAAAAATCCGGAGACATGCTGGAGAGACTGGAGAAATGGGAATGCTTTTACACTGTTGGTGGGAGTGTAAATTAGTTCAATCATTGTGGAAGACAGTGTGGCGATTCCTCAAGGATCTAGAACCAGAAATACCATTTGACCCAGCAATCCCATTACTGGGTATATATCCAAAGGATTATAAATCATTCTACTATAAAGACACATGCACATGTATGTTTATTGTGGCACTGTTCACAATAGCAAAGACTTGGAACCAAACCAAATGCCCATTAATGATAGACTTGATAAAGAAAATATGGCACATATATGCCATTAAAAAGGATGAGTTCATGTCCTTTGCAGGGACATGGATGAAGTTGGAAACCATCATTCTCAGCAAACTAACCCAGGAACACAAAACCAAACACCACGTTCTCACTCATAAGTGAGTTGAACAATGAGAACACATGGACACAGGGAGGGGAACATCACACACCGGGGCCTCTCAGGCGTGGGGGACTAGGGGAGGGATAACATTAGGAGAAATACCTAATGTAGATGATGGGTTGATGGGTGCAGCAAACCACCATGGCACGTGCATACCTATGTAACAAACCTCACGGGCCCCGTGTACGTTGTTTACCCCCATGCATCCATGTGTTCTCATCAATCAGCTCCCACTTATAAGTGAGAACATGCAGTGTTTGGTTTTCTCTTCCTGCATTAGTTTCCTGAGGATCATGGCTTCCAGCTCCATCCATGTCCCTGCAAAGGACATAATTTTGTTCTGTTTTATGGCTACATAGTATTCCACAGTGCATGTGCACCACATTTGCTTTATCCAGTCTACATTACCGGGTATTTGGGTTGATTCCATATTTCATTATCATGGATAGTGCTGCAGTGAACATATTAGTGCATGTATCTTTATAACAGAATGAATTCTATTCCTTTAAGTATATACCCAGTAATGGGGTTTCTGGGTCAAATGGTATTTCTGCCTCTAGGTCTTTGAGGAATTGCAACACTGTCTTCCACAATATTGAACTAATTTACATTCGCACCAACAGTGTAAAAGTGTATCTTCTTCACCACAATGGCACCAGCATCTTTTATTTTTTGACTTTTTAGTAATAGCCATTCTGATTAGTATGAGATCGCTCACTGTGGTTTTGATTTGCATTTCTCTAATGATCTGTGGTGTTAAGCTTTCTTCATATGTTTGTTGGCTGCATGTATTCTGTTCATATTCTTTGCTCACTTAGAAGAAATTGACAAATTTCTGGAAATATACAACCTACAAGACTGAATCATGAAGAAATAGGAAATCTGAACAGACCTATAACTCATAAGGAGATTCAGTCAGTAATCAAAAAACCTCTCAAAAAGAAAAATCCAGGGCCTGATGGCTTCATGGGTGAATTCTACCAAATATTTAAAGCATAATTAGCTCCAACCCTTCTAAACTTCCAAAAAATTGCAGAGGAGGAAAGGAACTACTTCCAAACTCATTGTGTGAAGGTTACCTAGATTCTAAAGCCAGCCAAAGACACTGTAAGAAAACTATAGGTTCTAATAAACTTAGAAGCAAAAGTCCTTTAAAAAATACCAGCAAACTCAATTCAGCAGCATATCAAAGGATCACACACTATGATCAAGTCGGATTTATCCCTGGGGATGCAAAGATGTTTCAACATACAAAAATCAATTAATGTATCATGAATGGAAAGAAAGACAGAATCACGCTTCACAAAATTCCACATCCTTTCCTGATAAAAACCGTCGATAAGATAGAAATAGGAGAAAATTACCTCGATATAACAAAGGCTATAAAGGAACAGTCCACAGCTATCGTGATACTTAATATTGAAAAACTGAGGGTGAGCGTGTGTGCACGTGTGTGGATCTCCTCACCAAGGCACTGACCGGCTCTCCCCGGCCAGCGTGCGGGCAAAGTCCTCAGGACGGCTGCACGGAAACCAGGCAGCAAGGAGGCCCTTTAGTGAAGATAACTGTTAGGACGCAGCCACTTAACAAGGATGCCTGCTCTCACCACTGTTATTCAGCGTAGTGCTGGAAGTCCAAGCCAGGCTATTAGGCGAGAGAAAAATAAAATATATCCAAACTGGAAACAAAAGGTACAATTACATCTGCACATGGCAGGATCCTCTGTAGAAACCCTAGAGACTCCACCGAAAAACTGTTAGAACTAATATACGAATTCAGCAAAGCTGCAGAATACAAAATCAATGCATAATAATCACTTGCACCCTTTTCTGTTGAGGGAGTCTTGCCCTGTTGCTCAGGCTGGAATGCAGTGGTGCGATCTTGGCTCACTGCAGCCTCTGCCTCCGGGTTGAAGCGATCCTCTGCCTCAGCCCCCTGAGTAGCTGGCACCACAGGTATGCACCACCAACCTGGTTAATTTTTGTATCTTTTCTTTTTTTGGTAGAGATGGGGTTTCACCATGTTGGCCAGGCTGGCTGTATTACTTTTATTAGTAGCAAAACGATACCCCCCTCTTCCCCAAGTTTCTTTGTGGCAGGAATTCACAGAGCCTTCACGTTTTATCTGCAGGTCGAATCTCCACAGAAGGCTGTAATATGCACTCTTTCCCAGGCCATGTGGTCACTGAGCTCTTGTCACCTTCCCTTTGGGCCCACTTCATGACACATGGAGAATTTGCTTCTCTCTGGAAGCCTAGCAATGGACCACCTTGGAGAGAGAAACCTCAGGCCCTCTGCAGGCTTAGCTGGCTGCTCGCTCCTCACCTAGAGACCCTGATAACATTTGGGCCTGCAAGACTGTCCAGCCCTTTGGAGTGGATGAACTACTGTTAATTTGTAGATACTTTGAACCTGATTACAGTCAAATCTTGGAAACCTGGAATTGTTCAGTCTCTTCAGTGACTTGCGCATTTTTTTTTTTGAGATGGAGTCTGGCCCTGTCGCCCAGGCTGGAGTGCAATGGCACAATCTCAGCTCACTGCAACCTCTGCCTCCTGGGTTCAAGTGATTCTCCTGCCTCAATCTTCGGAGTAGCTGGGACTACAGGTGCACGCCACAGCTGTTTTTGTGTCTTTAGTAGAGACGGGGTTTCACCATATCGGCCGGGCTGATCTCGAACTCCTGACCTCTTGATCCGCCCAACTTGGCCTCCCAAGTGCTGGGATTACAGGCATGAGCCACTGTACCTGTCAGAATAGCTAATGGGTGCTGGGCTTAATACCTGGTTGATCTGTGCAGCAAACCACCACGGCACATGTTTACCTATTTAACAAACCTGCATATGCTGCACATGTGCCCCGGAACTTAAATGTTGAAAATAAAAATTAAAAAATTACATAAAACGTGGGAAAAGTTTGTCGTTTTACTTAAAAACACATAGCTTCTACTCTATCTCAGGCTAAGTTCTCTAAAATATTAATTCACTTGATTTCAGCACCACGACATAACGGTTATTACTCCCCATTTTGCCCCAAAGTGAGGCACAAAGAGTTTAATAATTTTCCCAATGCCTCACAGACTTGAGCAGGATCGGAGGCCAGGCCACCTGAATGGATACCTGTGCTCTGCCCACCTGGGCTGCCTCCCAGGGCCTTTCTAACGGGAAGAACCAGAGAAAGTACATGCCCAGCCATGGGCACCTGGGAGCATTAATTCAGAATCTTCCCTGAAGGTCTGTGAAGGAATCATCAAAATGACTGCCCACAAACATTCTTAAGGCCATGAGAAAATGTTTTGGTAAAATGCTCCCAAGGACATCCCTTGGTGTCCTTGGGAGCCTCAGCCAACCTGTCTCACTGGTCAGATGCCTGGGACCCTGTTTGTTCCAGTCCTGTCCCTGGAGACCAGTTGTGCCCACCTTAGTCCATGCAGTTGGTCCTGGGCTCTTCCTCCTGCTCCCACAGCCTCCACAGGCCACTTGGATGTCTACTCTGCACCAGGAGCTCTCTGAAGCATGTGGGGGGAGTTCCATGGGCCTCCCCAGACCACTGGCTCAGCTCTCCTGCATTTTGCTCTCCCTTGCTGTGGCCCCTGGGGCCCAGGACCATATCCTGCCCAACCTTCCCTCCCCACTCACCATATCCTTCAAAGAGTCCCAGGCTGAACCCCTCAGCAGGCTCCTATGGGCTCCCACCCCCTGGAGCGAGATCTTGTCCTGCACATCTCGTCCCAAGCCCTATCACTTGGTAGATGTGTATTGAGACACTCTAATAGGATGGACGTTGTCCTTGGGGTTTGCAAAGAGCCTCCCAGCTTATAATCCAGAAACCCATGGTTTGCAGCTTCATCCCCAAGGTTAAGGAAGAACAGGCTGAGAGTTATTGTGGATCTGATCAGAAGAGGTTGGGGAGACAAGTATAAAGTCCTGAGTGTGCAGCGCTGGGGGCCAGGCACAGCCACTCACTTGACCTGAGGTCAATCCCACAACCACCTCTGGGGGGAGAACTCCAGCGTCTGCCGGTGAAGCTGTGATACAGAGAGGGAGCACAGCTTGAACGTCACAGAAAGGCCAGGATTCAGATCCAGAGCTGCTTTCGAAGCCACGCTCCTAATCACAGCACGGCCTTCCACTTTTCCCTGGTCCTATGGACTTATCAATGAGAAACTACAGGCTGAATTTCCTCCAGAGGAGAAAAAACATGATCACTTCCAAACACCCGCCACATAGACCTGTTGGTGCATCCAGAACCTCTTCAAACCAATATGCTTCCATGAAGAGAAGACGCTATTCAACTGAGGTAAGAGTTCTGTTCCGTTGCAAGGTGTCTCAGTCTCTTCGCATTCCACATCACATTGCCAACAGTAGATGAGAACAAAAATATACAAGTCGGCCAGGCACGTTGGCTCATGCCATAATCCCAGCACTTTGGGAGGCTGAGGCGGGCAGATCACGAGGTCAGCAGTTTGAGATCAGCTTGGCCAATATGTGTGTCTCTGCTAAAGACACAAAAACTTAGCTGTGGCGTGCACCTGGAATCCCAGCTATTAGTAAGGTTGAGGCAGAGAATCGCTCGAACCCAGGAGGCAGAGGTTGCAGTGAGCTGAGATTGTGCCATTGCACTCCAGCCTGGGCGACAGGGCCAGACTCCATCTCAAAAAAAAGAAAATGTACAAGTCACTGAAGAGACTGAACAATTCCAGGTTTGCAAGATTTGACTGTAATCAGGTTCAAAGTATCTACAAATTAACAGTAGTTCATCCACTCCAAAGGGCTGGACAGTCTTGCAGGCCCAAATGTTATCAGGGTCTCTAGGTGAGGAGCGAGCAGCCAGCTAAGCCTGCAGAGGGCCTGAGGTTTCTCTCTCCAAGGTGGTCCATTGCTAGGCTTCCAGAGAGAAGCAAATTCTCCATGTGTCATGAAGTGGGCCCAAAGGGAAGGTGACAAGAGCTCAGTGACCACATGGCCTGGGAAAGAGTGCATATTACAGCCTTCTGTGGAGATTCGACCTGCAGATAAAACGTGAAGGCTCTGTGAATTCCTGCCACAAAGAAACTTGGGGAAGAGGGGGGTATCGTTTTGCTACTAATAAAAGTAATACAGCCAGCCTGGCCAACATGGTGAAACCCCATCTCTACCAAAAAAAGAAAAGATACAAAAATTAACCAGGTTGGTGGTGCATACCTGTGGTGCCAGCTACTCAGGGGGCTGAGGCAGAGGATCGCTTCAACCCGGAGGCAGAGGCTGCAGTGAGCCAAGATCGCACCACTGCATTCCAGCCTGAGCAACAGGGCGAGACTCCCTCAACAGAAAAGGGTGCAAGTGATTATTATGCATTGATTTTGTATTCTGCAGCTTTGCTGAATTCGTATATTAGTTCTAACAGTTTTTCGGTGGAGTCTCTAGGGTTTCTACAGAGGATCCTGCCATGTGCAGATGTAATTGTACCTTTTGTTTCCAGTTTGGATATATTTTATTTTTCTCTCGCCTAATAGCCTGGCTTGGACTTCCAGCACTACGCTGAATAACAGTGGTGAGAGCAGGCATCCTTGTTAAGTGGCTGCGTCCTAACAGTTATCTTCACTAAAGGGCCTCCTTGCTGCCTGGTTTCCGTGCAGCTGTCCTGAGGACTTTGCCCGCACGCTGGCCGGGGAGAGCCGGTCAGTGCCTTGGTGAGGAGATCCACACACGTGCACACACGCTCACCCTCAGTTTTTCAATATTAAGTATCACGATAGCTGTGGACTGTTCCTTTATAGCCTTTGTTATATCGAGGTAATTTTCTCCTATTTCTATCTTATCGACGGTTTTTATCAGGAAAGGATGTTGAATTTTGTGAAGCGTGATTCTGTCTTTCTTTCCATTCATGTAGTATATCACATTAATTGATTTTTGTATGTTGAAACATCTTTGCATCCCCAGGGATAAATCCGACTTGATCATAGCGTGTGATCCTTTGATGTGCTGCTGAATCGAGTTTGCTGGGAAATACTGCATAGTACAGCCTTCTGTGAACATTCAGCCTGCAAATAAGATGGGAAGGCTCCGTATATTCCTGCCACAAAGAAACCTGAGGAACAAGGGATATTGTTTTGCTACTAATAGAAATAATACAGCCAGCCTGGCCAACATGGTGAAACCCCATGGTATGCAGTAGCCCCTTTTCCAAGAGGATACATTCCAAGACCCCCAGTGGATGCCTGAAAACACAGACAATACCAACTTCTGTATATCCTATGTTTTTGTCTGTACATACATACCTATGATAAAGTTTAATGAATAAATTAGACATGGTAAGAGATTAACAGTAACTAATAATAAAATAGAAGAACTCTAACGAGATGGGTGCAGTGGCTCACACCTGTAATCCTAGTACTTTGAGAAGCCAAGGCAGGCAGATCAACTGATGTCCGGAGTTTGAGACCAACATGGCCAACATGGTGAAACCCCGTCTTGACTAAAAATTCAAAAATTAGCCAGGCATGGTGGCATGTGCCTGTAGTCCCAGCTACATGTGAGGCTGAGGCAAGAGAATCACTTGAACCCAGGAGGTGGAGGTTACAGTGAGCCAAGATCATGCCACTGCACTCCAGCCTGAGCAACACAGCAAGATTCCATCTAAAAAAAAAAGAACTCTAACGATATACTGTAATACAAGTAAAGTGAATGTGGTTCTCTCTCCCTTGAATTATCTTCTTGTGGTGTGCTCTGCCCTCTTCTTGTGATAGCAAAATGTCTGTAAGGTGAGATGAAGCTAGGGGAATGGTGTGGGCTGCTTCTGACCTTCTAGACATCTGTGAGGAGACTCACCTGCTCCAGGAAATCCTGGGTCATCAAGCCATGATGATTGGCCATCAGGGAGCAGGTGAGATCAGTGACTAATGGGCAGGCAGTATATACAGTGGTGCATACTCTGGGTAGAGATGATTACATCCCAACACACGACAGTCTGAGATTTCATACTCAGAATGACATGCAACTTAAAACCTGTAAGTTGTGTATTTCTGGAATTTTCCATTTCATATTTCCAGACTGCAGGTAACTTAAACAGCAGAAGGCAAAACCACAGATAAGGGGGACATACTTGGGGCTACGTCTTCCCTTTTGCCACAGGCCTGTCATGGTACTGTGGGATCCTCTCTTTGTCTACAGGTTTAATCTTTTGTTCATCCTGGATTTTTTGGCACTAATACTGATTTTTTAAAATATTGCATTGTTTATCTTGCTTACTGAGTTTTGGGGACTCCTTAAATTTGTGCCTGAGACAAGTCCATCACTCACCCCACCATAATCCCAGCCCTGACCAGTTCATTGGCTTCCCATGGTTCTTAACCAGCAAATGAGGGTCTGCTGCAGGGCCTGGCCTGCCTGTCAGCCCCACCCCGGTTGCTGCCCCTGTCACAATGGCTTCCACTCCCCTCTTCCGTGGCTCCCAGTCCCCTGCCTCTGCACACATTCCTCTCTCCTCCCAGCAGGCTCTCCCCCCGAAGCTCCTCCCACTCACTCCCCGAACACATCCATCTCCCTGCTGAGCTATACGACAGACGAGTGCTCTAAGTTGTTCTCTCAGTTTCTAATTGTATATTTATTTTATTGGATTACTCAATGAATGCCTGCGAGCCCATGAGGATACAGCTGCCCTAGCACTAGACCATGTTTCTACAGGGCTCACCACAGCATTCCCAGTGCCCAGCACAGAGCCCAGCGCAAGGCAGGGATTCCACCATTGGCTACAGAACGAGGACGAATGGGAGAACCTGCATATTTCGGTTCTGGCACAGGAGATAAATCAGCCTCACCGTGTTTCCCAAAGCGTCCTCCCCTCAGCACTAGTTGAATAGAATAAGAATAGATGTAATGTGGAATGTGATCTTGTGGACAAATAGCTCAGAGAATCCTTGGGTTCCACCAAGCTCTGCATGACTCTAACCTTCGGTATACCAACATACATGGTGCATTTCTAAATCGAAATCTGGTAACTGTTTCCCAAATTGATTTGACCACAACACCGTTTATTTTCATGAAGTAGCTTGTGGCACTAGTTTCATAACTGAGTCTGGTGGAAACAGACAAATTGATGAGCAGAAAGTGTTTGTAGCCTGGGAGAAGCCAGAGCTGTCCTCAGGATTCACAGCCCAGGAATGGTGTGGCCAGGCCTTCGTGGTGGAGGAGGAAATGCAACCCTCACCCTTTGGGTTTCATTTCACCTTTGTGGGGTTACACACCAACTACTTCCTGTCTTTAGAGACTGAAAACACCAAAATATGTGCGGCACTAAAATGGGGCTCAGGAGACGGTGATTCTCCTTTTTGGCTCCACGACCTTGAGTAAGTCACATGGCCATAGCTACCAATTAAACGGGAGCACCACCACCTACCTGCCTACCTGCCTACCTGCCTACCTGCCTACCTGGCTATTCAGGGAAGGGTCCAGAGATGTAATGAATACAGTAACAGCGATGGCTGGCATTAATGATTTCCTTATTCTGTGCTGGTCGACACTTCTAGGAACTTTCCAAATGTTATCTCATCCCATCCCTTGAAATAGACGCTATTTTTACCCTTGTTCAAATGACCTAATGGAGCTTCGGGAGTTCAGTAACTTTCCCAACACCACACAGCCAGGAAGCGGCCAAGTCAGGACTCAGGCTCAGAAAATCCGATTTTGGAGTCTGCGTTCTTAACTTCCACCCTCAGTATGAGAGTTCCTGGCAATCCCCAAAGTGTGCAGCAAGGATATTATTCATCACCACTGCCGAACTTTGTTTTGTCACATGGCCTTAGCACACCAGGAAGATGGCATTTTGTGATGCCAATACTGGGTGCCTGGCGCCACCCTGTCTTGCACCAATAGCTTGTGCCTGTGTGCAAGGCACTCAGAATTGATCACTGCCATTCACGGAGCACTGGCCACAGTCAGGCCCTGTACTCTGTCTGCACTGGTTTATTAAGCAACATTGTCAACAGTTTACTCCCTAATCTGCCTTCCCCAGAGGCCATGAGCCATGAGAGGAAAGGGACAGTGACTTTCCTGCTTTGTTCCCAGCCCAAGCTTCAGGAAATTGCACAGAGCAACCCCAGAGAAGGTTTCCACAAGGACGGTGTCTCCACGACATCAGAACCTGGGCAGACTGGCCACACCACCACCTCCTGCTTGCAAACACTCACCGTGAAATCTCTGATTTCCACACCAAAATTATTTTGAAGTTGAAAAGGACAACCATGGGGAAAAAATTTTTGTTTGAGACAAGGTCTCATTCTGTCACCTAGGCTGGAATGCAGTGGTGTAATCTCAGCTCACTGCAACCTCCCCTCCTGGACTTAGGTGATCTTCCAACCTAGCCTCCTGAGGAGCTGGGTTACAGGTGTGAGCCACTACCCCCAGCTAATTCTCATTTTTCTGTATTCTTTGTGGAGGTGGGGTTTCACCATGTTGCCCAGGCTATGAAAAACTTTTAATTAAAACATTTCACTTTACTCTTTTATGAGGATAGAACCAAAAGATTTTAATTGCAGCAGGCGAAATGGGAAAAGGTCGGGAGAGATGGTCTGTTCCCGGGTCTGCCAACTGAGAGCCGTGCTGCTGGGCAAACCTCCTAAGCTCGTCTAGGCTTTGCTGTGCTCAGCTTCCAAATAAAATAATTGTGTAGATGATGGTGCACGCACTTACTTCGGCCACCTGCTACTGTTAGGCCTTGCTCAGCATACGATCCCATTATCTCCTCGCCGCAGCCACATTTTGCATAGAGCAGAATGGAGACTCCAGAGACTTGGAGGCTAAATGTTCTTACCCTCTGGTAGCTGAAAGGAAGTGCTCAGGAAGGTGGCCTTAGGGGCTGCTCTTTTCCAAACATCCCTAAACGTCCATTTCAAAATCGCTGCATTCCCGGTATCCACAAGGAGTATGAAGCTGCTCCCAAGGCAGTGTCTGGGGTCACTACGCACCCCCTGAACTGCCCCGCCTCCGTGTCAGGCGGCCTCCATCACTTCTGCCCCTGTCATCCACAGTTCTGTCTAAAAGCAACATGCAGCTCTGACATTCTAGGGTTCCTATGGCCCGTGAGTAATCCCTTCCCATCCTCCACCATGCCCCTTCCCTGTCTATCTCCAAACCCTGGGATGTGGCAAAAGAGATGCAATACTGGGGTGTGGCAATCTCTAGTTCCCAGAAATAGCATCTCTGAAACCAGCCTGAGCCAAACTTGCCCAGGCGCCACCCAACAGAAGGAAAGCCTCCCCCACCGGCACAAAAGGCAGCATAACCCCAGGGCGGGTGGTGGAAGGGACTCCACGGAACAGTTCTCTTAGATCTGGGTTACAATCAGCAACTGAAAGTGAAGGTACTGAGCCAGGCAGCCGGCTTTCGTGTGAGCAAGGACAAGTGCCTGAACACTCTCCGAGCCTTCACACCAGCTACCCCATGCCGACCCTGGTGCAAGGAAACAGAAGTCATAGCCAGGGAAATGAGCATCTTGGCAGCCCCCACCACTGGTTTCTCAGAATCGCTCCGTCTTTTTCCAAATGAACCTCAGGAGAACCACAATTTTAAAACTTACTTCATCTGGAAGAGTCGAAATTATTTTGGCAGTTCTCTGGAAGGGGAAAAAAAGACAACTAATCCTTTTCCTACTCCCTCCCCATGACAAAAAGAAAAGTTACAACATAAGGCATATTGGAGCCAGTTCCCAGTCACAGAAATACATCTGAAGAGCTGCAGTGTTGCACAATGTGCGAATTTGGAGAAGTAATTTTGAGGCTCAGCAAATGTCTGGAGACTTTATTAAAATGTCCCTTTGTCTTCCCTGGCCAAACTGGCACCTCAGGATCACAGAAGGGGCCTTTGTTTCCTCTGTGACATCAAGAAGCTCTGGAGGCAAAGGGCAGCCTTCAGAGAACCCTGGGAGCAGAGTTGTTCCTGCTTCAGGGAGGACTCACCGCTGCCACCTGCAGGGTTAGAGAGCTTCAGGCTGTGCCCTTATTAGCCTGGTTTAAACACACACACTAAGCATAACTAATTTAGGACCTACTGCTCTGACAGGTCGATCCACAGTTTACCCAGAACACAAACCTCAACGCCGCATGAGAGCATCACACATCGGCAGCTCTGATGCCACAGCATGTGCTGGCGCTTCACCCTGCAAAGGGCAGATCAAACGAGAAACATGCCAAGGACATCAGTTAAAGTGTTGGGAGGGGCTTTCCATGAAAATAATTCACAAAGATGATGAAGGACCCAAAACATAGTATCACGAAGGATTGTTTTTTCAGTTTTTTTTTTATTGCATTTTAGGTTTTGGGGTACATGTGAAGAGCATGCAAGATAGTTCGATAGGTACACAGGTGGCAGTGTGATTTGCTGCCTTCCTCCCCTTCACCTATATCTGGCATTTCTCCCCATACTATCTCTCCCCAACTCCCCACCCCCTGCTGTCCCTCCACTATTCCCCTCAACAGACCCCAGTGTGTAGTGCTCCCCTCCATGTGTCTATGTGTTCTCATAGTTCAACACCCACCTATGAGTGTGAACATGTGGTATTTCATTTTCTGTTCTTGTGTCAGTTTGCTGAGAATGATGTCCTCCAGGTTCATCCATGTCCCTACAAAGGACACGAACTCATCGTTTTTGATGGCTGCATAACATTCCATGGTGTGTATGTGCCACATTTTCCCAATCCAGTCTATCATCGATGGGCATTTGGGTTGGTTCCCGGTCTTTGCTATTGTAAACAATGCTGCAATGAACATTCGTGTGCATGTGTCCTTATAGTAGAACGATTTATATTCCTTTGGATATATACCTAGTAATGGGATTTCTGGGTCAAATGGAATTTCTATTTCTAGGTCCTTGAGGAATCGCCACACTGTCTTCCACAATGGTTGAACTAATTTACACTCTCACCAACAGTGTAGAAGTGTTCCTATTTCTCCACATCCTCTCCAGCATCTGTTGTCTCCAGATTTTTTAATGATCACCATTCTAACTGGCGTGAGATGGTATCTCAATGTGGTTTTGATTTGCATCTCTCTGATGACCAGTGACGATGAGCATTTTTTCATATGATTGTTGGCCTCATATATGTCTTCTTTCGTAAAGTGTCGGTTCATATCTTTTGCCCACTTTTGAATGGGCTTGTTTTTTTTCTTGTAAATCTGTTTGAGTTCTTTGTAAATTCTGGATATCAGCCCTTTGTCAGATGGGTAAACAGCAAAGACTTTTTCCCATTCTGTTGGTTGCCGATTTACTCTAGTGACTGTTTCTTTTGCCGTGCAGAGGCTGTGGAGTTTCATTAGGTCCCATTTGTCTATTTTGGCTTTTGTTGCCAATGCTTTTGGTGTTTTGTTCATGAAGTCCTTGCCTACTCCTATGTCCTGAATGGTTTTGCCTGGATTTTCTTCTAGGGTTTTTATGGTGCCGGGTCTTATGTTTAAGTCTTTAATCCATCTGGAGTTAACTTTGGTGTAAGGTGTCAAGAAGGAGTCCAGTTTCTGCTTTCTGCACATGGCTAGCCAGTTTTCCCAGCACCATTTGTTGAACAGGGAATCCTTTCCCCATTGCTTGTTTTTGTCAGGTTTATCAAATATTGTATGGTTGTAGATATGTTGTGTTGCCACCGAGGCCTCTGTTCTGTTCCATTGGTCTATATCTCTGTTTTGGTACCTGTACCATGCTGTTTTGATTACTGTAGGCCTGTAGTATAGTTTAAAGTCCGGTAGTGTGATGCCTCCCGCTGTGTTCTTTTTGCTTAGAATTGACTTGGCTATGCGGGACCTCTTTTGGTTCCATATGAAGTTCAAGGTGGTTTTTTCCAGTTCTGTGAAGAAAGTCAATGGTAGCTTGATGGGGATAGCATTAATTCTGTAAATTACTTTGGGCAGTATGGCCATTTTCATAATATTGATTCTTCCTAACCATGAACATGGAATGTTTCTCCACCTGTTTGTGTCCTCTCTTATTTCATTGAGCAGTGGTTTGTAGTTCTCCTTAAAGAGGTCCTTTACGTTCCTTGTTAGTTGTATTCCCAGGTATTTTATTCTCTTTGTAGCAATTGTGAATGGCAGTTCATTCTTGATTTGGCTCTCTTTCAGTCTGTTATTGGTGTAGAGGAAGGCTTGTGATTTTTGCACATTGATTTTACATCCTGAGACTTTGCTGAATTTGCTTATCAGTTTCAGGAGATTTGGGGCTGAGATGATGGGATCTTCTAGATATACAATCATGTCATCTGCATATAGAGACAATTTGGCTTCCTCCTTTCCTATTTGAATACGCTTTATTTCTTTTTCTTGCCTGATTGCTTTGGCTAGAACTTCCAGTACTATATTGAATAGGAGTGGTGAAACGGGGCATCCTTGTCTAGTGCCGGATTTCAAAGGGAATGCTTCCAGTTTTTGCCCATTCAGTATGATATTGGCTGTTGGTTTGTCATAAATAGCTTTTATTACTTTGAGATACGTTCCATCAATACCTAATTTGTTGAGGGTTTTTAGCAGAAAGGGATGTTGAATTTTGTCAAAGGCCTTCTCTGCATCAATTGAGATAATCATGTGGTTTTTGTCTTTGGTTCTGTTTATGTGGTGAATTACGTTTATAGACTTGTGTATGTTGAACCAGCCTTGCATCCCCGGGATGAATCCTACTTGATCATGGTGGATAAGCTTTTTGATGTGCTGTTGCAAACGACTTGCCAGTATTTTATTGAAGATTTTTGCATTTATCTTCATCATGGATATTGGCCTGAAGTTTTCTTTTCTTGTTGAGTCTCTGCCGGGTTTTGGTATCAGGATGATGTTGGTCTCATAAAATGATTTGGGAAGGATTCCCTCTTTTTGGATTATTTGGAATAGTTTCAGAAGGAATGGTCGCAGCTCCTCTTTGTGTGTCTGGTCGAATTCGGCTGTGAACCCCTCTGAGCCTGGGCTTGTTTTGTGTGGTAGGCTCTTAATTGCTGCCTCAACTTCAGATCTTATTATTGGTCTGTTCAGGGTTTTGGTTTCTTCCCAGTTTAGGCTTGGGAGGAGGCAAGTGTCCAGGAATTTATCCATTCCTTCCAGGTTTACTATTAGGTGTGCATGGAGTTATTTGTAATAATCTCTGATGATGGTTTGAATTTCTGTGGAATCTGTGGTGATTTCCCCTTTATCGTTTTTATTGCATCTATTTGGTTATTCTCTCTTTTCTTTCGTATTAATCTGGCTAGTGGTCTATCTATTTTCTTGATCTTTTCAAAAAACCAGCTCCTGGATTTATTGATTTTTTGAAGGGTTTTTTGTGTCTCTATCTCCTTCAGTTCAGCTCTGATCTTAGTTATTTCTTGTGTTCTGCTAGGCTTTGAGGTTTTTTTATCTTGCTCCTCCAGCTCTTTCAATTTTGACCATAGGGTGTCAATTTTGGATCTCTCCTTGCTTCTCATGTGGGCACTTATTGCTATATATTTTCCTCTAGAGACTGCTTTAAATGTGTCCCAGAGATTCTGGTATGTTGTGTCTTCGTTCTCAGTGGTTTCGAAGAACGTCTTTATTTCTGCCTTCTTTTCATTGTTTATCCAATCCACATTCAAGAGCCAGTTGTTCAGTTTTCAGGAAGCTGTGCGGATCTGAGTTAGTTTCTGAATTCTGAGCTCTAACTTGATTGCACTGTGGTCTGAGAGACTGTTTGTTATGATTTCAGTTGGTTTGCATTTGCTGAGCAGTGCTTTACTTCCATTTATGTGGTCAATTTTAGAGTAGGTGTGACGTGGTGCTGAGAAGAATGCATATTCTCTGGATTTGGGGTGGAGAGTTCTGTAAATGTCTATCAGGTTTGCTTGTTCCAGGTCTGAGTTCAAGCCCTGGATATCCTTGTTAATTTTCTGTCTGGTTGATCTGTCTAATATTGACAGTGGAGTGTTAAAGTCTCCCACTATTACTGTGTGGGAGTCTAAGTCTCTTTGTAAGTCGTTAAGAACTTGCCTTATATATCTGGGTGCTCCTGTATTGGGTCCATATATATTTAGAATCATTAGCTCTTCTAACGTTGTATCAATCCTTTTACCGTTATGTAATGTCCTTCTTTGTCTCTTTTGATCTTTGTTGCTTTAAAGTCTATTTTATCAGAGACGAGAATTGCAACTCCTGCTTTTTTTTGCTCTCCATTTGCTTGGTAAATCTTCCTCCATCCCTTTATTTTGAGTCTTTGTGTATCCTTGCATGTGAGATGGGTTTCCTGGATACAGCACACCAATGAGTTTTGGCTTTTTATCCAATTTGCCAGTCTGTGTCCTTTGATTGGGGCATTTAGTCCATTTACATTTAGGGTTAATATTGTTATGTGTGAATTTGATACTGCCACTTTGATGCTAGTTGGCTGTTTTACCCATTAGTTGATGCAGATTCTTCTTTTTGTTGATGCTCTTTAGCATTTGGTATGTTTTTGGAGTGGCTGGTACTAGTTGTTCCTTTCTATGTGTAGTGACTCTTTCAGGAGCTCTTGTAAAGCAGGCCTGATGGTGACAAAATCTCTGAGTACTTGCTTGTTCACAAAGGATTTTATTTTTCCTTCACTTATGAAGCTCCATTTGACTGGATATGAAATTCTGGGTTGAAAGTTTTTTTCTTTAAGGATGTTGAATATCGGCCCCCACTCTCTTCTGGCTTGTAGGGTTTCTGCCAAGAGATCTGCTGTGAGTCCGATGGGCTTCTCTTTGTGGGTATCTCGACCTTTCTCTCTGGTTGACCTTAGCATTTTCTCCTTCATTTCAACCCTGGTGAATCTGATGATTATGTGCCTCGGGGTTGCTCTTTTTGAGGAATATCTTTTTGGTGTTCTCTGTATTTCCTGGACTTGAATATTGGCCTACCTTGCTATGTTGAGGAAGTTTTCCTGGATAATATCCTGAGGAGTATTTTCCAGCTTGGATTCATTCTTTTGTCACATTCAGGTACACCTATCAAACGTAGAGTAGGCCTTTTCACATAGTCTCACATTTCTTGGAGACTTTGTACATTCCTTTTTATGCTTTTTTCTTTAATCTTGCCTTCTCGTTTTATTTCATTGATCCTCAACCTCTGATATCCTTTCTTCTGCTTGGTTAATTCGGCTGTTGAAACGTGTTCATGCTTCACGAAGTTCTCATGTTGTGTTTTTCAGCTCTGTCAATTCACTCATATTCTGCTCTAAGTTGTCCATTCTCATTAGCATTTCATCAAATCTTTTTTCAAGTTCTTAGTTTCTTTGCATTGGGTTAGAACATGTTCTTTTAACTCACAGAAGTTTCTTATTACCCACCTTCTGAAGTCTGATTCTGTCATTTCATCACACTAATTCTCCATCCAGCTTTGTTCCCTTGCTGGTGAGGAATTGTGATCCCTTGTAGGAGGAGAGGTGTTCTTGTTTCAGGTGTTTTCCTCCTTTTTGCCCTGGTTTCTTCCCATCTTTGTGGATGTATCCACCTGTTGTCTTTGTAGTTGCTGATTTTCAGATTGGGTCTCTGAGAGGACATCCAGTTGATGATGGAGTTATTTCTGTTTCTTATTTTTCTTTCTAACAGTCTGACCCCTCTGCTGTAGGACTGCTGAGGTCCACTCCAGGCTCTGCTTGCCTGGGTATCACCTGCAGCAGCTGCAGAACAGTAAGGGCTGCTACCAGTTTCTTCTTCTGCTATCTTTGTCCCAGAATGATGCCCACCAAATGTCAGTCTGATCAGTCCTTTGTGAGGTGACTCTTTGGATATACAGGGGTCAGGGAGCTGCTTAAGGAGACAGTCTGTCCTTTAGAGGAGCACGAGTGCTGAGCTGTGAGCTCCGTTGTTCAGAGCTGCTGGGCAGGTACGTTGAAGTCTGCAGCAGCAAAACTCATATACCCCCCCTCTTTTTCCCCCAGGTGCTCTATCCCAAGGAGTTAGGGCTTTATTAATGAGTTTCTGTTGTGCTGCTGCCTTTTTTTTCAGGGCTGCCCTGCCCAGCAAGGATGCAGCCTAGTCACTGTCTGCCTGTAGAGGCTTTGCTGAACTGCTGTGGGCTCTACCCTACTGCTGTGTGAACTTTCCTGCAGTTCTGTTTATATGGGTGTGGTTAGAACTGCCTCGGCAATGGTAGCCCACCTCTGTAATGGCAGACTCTCTCTGTAGTGGAGGGTTGCCTTGGCAATGGTGTGTTGCCTTGGCAATGGTGTGTTGCCTCAGCAATAGCAGGCTGCCTTAGGAATGGCAGACTACCTCCGTAGGGGTGGAGTGCCTCAGCCATGGCGGACACCCCTCCCCACAGAGCTGGACCATCCTGGGTTCAGCTGTGTTTGCTGTGAAACTCTCAACCCAGGGCATTTCCAATTGTGGGGTTTTTTTGGGGGGGGTAGGACATGGGACCCGCTGAGCCTGATCACCTGGCTCCCTGCCTCAGAGCCTTTTTTTTTTAAGTTGAATGGTTGACTCTCTCCCAGGTGTTTCAGTCGCCTGTTGAAAATGCACCAAGATCTGTGTGATTTCCTGTGCTGTGACCCACTGTGCTGGCTGAAACAACAGTGCTGCCTTGGAATCTCCTGGCCTGGGTCCCTGTTTAATCAGATGTGTGGGTGACTCTGCCTTTTCAGAGCTCCAATATCCAGCTTAAAAGGGCAACCAGACCAGTGTATTTTGTATAGAGAACCGCCAAACTGGGGTGCCAGCAAAATAGCTGCACTGGCCAAGATAGCCACACTGGCAACCCGTGAGCCTGGGAATCTCCTGGTCTGTGGGCAATAAATATCCATCTGGAAATGCAGTGCCCACTCACCCTCTGTGCTTTCATTGGGAGCTGCAATCCCGAGTTGCTACTGAACCACCATCTTCGAACTTCTCCCATGAAGGATTTAAGAAGCCAAGTGTGAATGTGCCTGCTGAGTCCCAGAATTTCTGATTCCTGGGAAGTAGGGCCCCATGAACATTAAGGGGTCATTTTAGCACAAGTGAAAGGAGCAGTGGGTGAGAACACACGACTGGAGGTCCTGGCCTTATGCCACTGACTGCCCCTCCTGGCTCCCCCATCAGAGCACATTCAGGGCCTATTAATGGAGCCACACAGTACCCGTCCTCCAGGAGCTTGGGAGGAAGGGTCTGTGCCAATCCTACAAACATCTGGGGAGCCTTCTAATCAAGGGGAGCTGTGCCAATAGCTGTGGGGGCTGCCAAGATGCACAGGGCACCCTGACCACACACAGGACCCATCAGCCAGGTGAACTGAAGCACCAGAAAGTTCCAGAAAGGCTTCAGTGAGGTGTAGCACGAGTGGAATTTTAAAGGGAGATTAGAAAATGGGGCTGGGGGTGGTGGCTCATGCCTTAATCCTAGCACTTTGGAAGGCTAAGGCCAGTGGATCACCTGAAGTCAGGAGTTTGAGGGCAGCGTGGCCAACATGGGGAAACACTGTCTCTACTAAAAATACAAAAAAAAATTAGCTGGGCGTGGTGGTGGCTGCTTGTAATCCCAGCTACTCGGGAGGCTGAGGCAGAAGAATCGCTTAAGCCTAGGAAGCAGAGGCTGTAGTGAGCTGAGATTGCACCATTGTACTCCAGCCTGGGTGACAGAGCAAGAGACTCCATCTCAAAAAACAAAGGAAGAAAGAAAACAGCCCAGTGGAGAGGCCAAGGAGGTGGAAACGTCACTGGATGGAATATTTCTCCTGAGGCAGAGGAAACAGCACCCAGACATCTCCACAGCCCACCCCAGCCCTGTGGCCTTGGTGGCCAAGACCTAGCTCATTTTCTGCCCGCATTGTCACACGTCCTCCCCTCCTTATCCTCCTCCTGCCCTCCCTTCCCCTCTCTCCATCCGCCCGCCCGCCTGAGAGCCCTCCCCTCCCCTCCCCACCCTGCAGCCTCCCTCCCATGGGCCCTCACCTCCCAAACCTCTCCACTCCACACACAGTGGTGCTGCTTCCTTGATTGAACCCCAACAAATTATGGCCAATCCCTCACCTCCCACTTTCTCCTCATTGCACTCCAGTAAGAATTCTGTCTCCATCTCTCCATGAAAAAGCTTTTTCAGGCCACCCATGGTTTCAAAATCCCTAACACAGTGACCTATCATTTGCTTTATGAGCACCTGCTCTCTCAGCAGCATTTGAAACCACCAATGACTGTACCCTTCCTGAGAAACTGTTTTCCTCACTCGCCTGGCTGCTTAGCTTTGTGTATTTGCTGGCCCCCTTCCTCTTCCTAGCCTTGAGATTCTTTTGCCCCAGGGCTTGGCTGTTTTTTCTTTATTATTTTTGGACAGGGCCTGGCTCTGCCACCCAGGCTGGAGTGCAGTGGTGAGTGCGGCAGTGAGTGAGGCACTGGGTGCGGCAGTGAGTGCAGGGTCAGTGCGCTGCTGAGTGCGGCACTGAGCGCAGCGGTGAGTGTGACGCTGAGTGCGATGCTAAGTGCGGCAGCGAGTGCTGCGGTGAGTGCAGTGGCGAGTGCGGTAGTGAGTGCGCTTCTAAGTGTGGCCATGAGTGAGGCACTGAGTGTGGTGGTGAGTGAGGTGCTGAGTGTGGTGCTGAGCGACGTGGTGAGCGCGGTGCTGAGCGCAATGGTGAGCTCGGTGCTGAGCGCTGTGGTGAGCACAGTGCTGAGTGTGGTGCTGAGCGACGTGCTGAGCGCAATGGTGAGCTCGGTGCTGAGCGCTGTGGTGAGCACGGTGCTGAGTGTGGTGTTGAGCACGGTGCTGAGTGTGGTGCTGAGCGCGGTGGTGAGTGAGGTGCTGAGCGACATGGTGAGCACGGTGGTGAGCGCTGTGGTGAGCACGGTGCTGAGTGTGGTGCTGAGCGCGGTGCTGAGCGCAATGGTGAGCTCGGTGCTGAGCGCTGTGGTGAGCATGGTGCTGAGCGTGGTGTTGAGCACGGTGCTGAGTGTGGTGCTGAGCGCGGTGGTGAGTGAGGTGCTGAGCGACATGGTGAGCATGGTGGTGAGCGCTGTGGTGAGCACGGTGCTGAGTGTGGTGCTGAGCGCGGTGGTGAGCGCGGTGCTGAGCGCAATGGTGAGCTCGGTGCTGAGCGCTGTGGTGAGCATGGTGCTGAGCGTGGTGTTGAGCACGGTGCTGAGTGTGGTGCTGAGCGCGGTGGTGAGTGAGGTGCTGAGCGACATGGTGAGCACGGTGGTGAGCGCTGTGGTGAGCACGGTGCTGAGCGTGGTGCTGAGTGTGGTGCTGAGCGCGGTGGTGAGCGCAGTGCTGAGCGCAATGGTGAGCTGGGTGCTGAGCACTGTGGTGAGCACGGTGCTGAGTGTGGTGTTGAGCGCGGTGCTGAGTGTGGTGCTGAGCGCGGTGGTGAGCGCGGTGCTGAGCGACATGGTGAGCACGGTGGTGAGCGCTGTGGTGAGCACGGTGCTGAGTGTGGTGGTGAGCGTGGTGGTGAGCGCGGTGCTGAGCGCAATGGTGAGTGCTGTGGTGAGCACGGTGCTGAGTGTGGTGGTGAGCGCGGTGGTGAGTGCTGTGGTGAGTGCTGTGGTGAGTGCGGTGCTGAGTGAGGTTCTGAGTGCAGTGGCACAATCACAGCCTGCTGCAGCCTCAACCTCCCAGGCTTAAGGGATCCTCCCTCCTCAGGCTCCTGAGTAGCTGGGGCCACAAGCACACACAGCACTGCGCCCAGCTAATTTTTGTTTTCGTTTGTTTGTTTGTTTGTTAGAAACAGGGCGTATTGGGCTGCTGTTGCATTGCTATAAAGAAACACCTGAGCATGAGCCATTGCGCCTGGCCTGCGCACTTATTTTCTGCCTCCCCTGCTAGAATGTATGCCTCACCAGGGCAGGAACAAGGGGCAGCATGTAGATTACAGCCTGGTACTTAGTAAGTGTTCAATAAAAATCCTTTAAATAAAATGTGGCAAGAGAACACTGCACATTAGAAGGACTGCAGGTCTTTCTGTGCAAGACTAGCAGAGAGAAGGCAGGAAGAATTGAGAGGTAAATGTTAGATGGTTAAGAACCTTACATTGTATCCTGAGATTAATGGACAGCAACAGATGAACTATGAGAAGGAGCGATATACACTGCAGCATGGCAGGCTGGAGGTGAGAGGCCGTTCAGAAAACTGTTCCACTTGTTTAGGCCAAGAAATGTGACTCAAACCAAGACAGTGGCTTTGAGATGGGGAACACAGAATGGACTGGGCTCATGAAGCATTAGTAAAGATTGGCGCCCTGGCCTCCCACTGAAGTCTGCATGCTAATGAAAGAGACACATCAAGGACCATATCCAAGCTTCTGAATGGACAGGGTTGTGCCCCTCATGGAGACAGGACCTGGCCAGGATGGCTGATCCATGTTTGGAGAAAATTAGTCTGATTCTGAATATGGTGAATCTGAAATGCTTGGGACACTCCCAGGTAGAGATGCACAGTTACCATCAGAGACACAGGCCTGGAGCACGGAGGAAAAGTCTGTCCTAGAAACAGATTGGAATTCAGCCTTGAGAGTGTGGAGGTCATGCAGGAAGACCACAGAGAACCCAGAAAAGGAAGAGAAGATGCCTAGAGACAAACGCTAAAGAGCACTAACTTCTGAGAAGCATGGAGACAAAAAAACCGCAAAGAAAGAGAAAAAGTAGCTCAGATGAAGAAAACACCAGAATTACATGATTTTATAGGAGTTAAGAGAATATTGCAAAGAGGAGCAGTCAAGTGATATGAGAACTAAAATATGCCCATTCGATTTGGTGGCTAGGAAGTTTTTGGTAATTGGAGCAAAATCATTTTGGGGACAGTGGAAGCAAAAGCCAGACTGTTGGTGGTGGTGGAGTGAAGAGATGAGTGAGTGGGGTTGACTCAGGTAGACCGCATCCTTCCTGGGCGTTCAGCTGCAGCCAGCATTCCCCAGCCTTCCAGCTCAGAGGCTTTTTTCCTGAACACCAGGGAAGGAAATTTTCTCTGAAGTCACCAGCACCACTGAGGAAGGAGACCCTTAATCACCTTCAGCCTTCTACATTGCATCTCAAAAAAAGAAGTTAGAAGTTAGCCAGAGGAGGGACTGGTGGGCGCCACCAGCCGGGTTAAGGATAAGACCCCTACTGCTAACCACAATGCCATCTGTGGATCATGGATGTGGTATTGAGGAATCTTTCTGAAGGCACTGTTCTTACGTCAACAGGATCAAACCCTGACCTAAGTCACGTACCCCACACCTACTTCATGGATCAAGACCTTTTCACATGTAATTTCTAGAGTTGTAAGCCTTTAAAGGGGCACTGACTATCTTTGTTGGGGAGCTCGGCTGTTAGGCAACTATGCCACCGCTGCTCCCAGCTGAATAAATCACCCCTTCCTTCCCAGTTCAGCGTTCAAGAGGTTTGTTGTGCGGCTCTTCCTGCTTTACCGTGACCATCTTTACTGTGTAAATGACAGCAAAGTCACCTCCTTTTGGAAGGGTGCAACTTCCTTAAAACTGTCACAAAATTAAAATGCAAACAATAGAGAAATGCATGATGTACAAGTCCTCTTCTCTCTCTCCCAAATCCTGTCCCCTGTCACTGGGTTACTGATGAGGACACTTGGCTGTACGACCTTCCAGAACTTTTTCTATGCATTTACATAGATTTCATTGAACAAGCACATGCTGAGTGTCTGTAATCTGCTAGATCCTTTCTGTATAGAGATTTTCTCTTGTTGCTTTTGAGATCAATAAGAATTTCACCAAATATATATTGGAGAATACTGCACATCTGTATCTACATATCTAACTTGTGTTTTGCAATGTCCCATAATATTTCACAAGATCTATATATGTACCAAAAATTGTTTACTATTCCCTATTAATGAGCACAAAGTTTGCTTCCAATTTTCACTATGTAATAATGCAAGATACATGCTGGGTTTTTTTTTTCTTTTTTTTGAGATGGAGTTTTGCTCTTGTTACCCAGTCTGGAGTGCAATGACACGATCTCGGCTCACTGCAACCTCCACCTCCTGGGTTCAGGCAATTCTCCTGCCTCAGCCTCCTAAGTAGCTGGGATTACAGGCATGTGCCACCATGCCCAGCTAATTTTTGTATTTTTAGTAAAGATGTGGTTTCACCATGTTGACCAGAATGGTCTCGATCTCTTGACCTTGTGATCCATCCGCCGTGGCCTCACAAAGTGCTGGGATTATAGGCTTGAGCCACCGTTCCTGAACAAAATATATGTTATTATTTATTCATTTTGTGTCCATAGGCAGGTATTCCTATAAGACATATTCCAAAAATAGAGTTCCGGAATCCAAAATGTACATTTTCAACTTTTCCAGTTCCTGTCAAAATTTTTTTTTTACTTTCAAGGTTATTCATTTATTTATTTTTTATTGCATTTTAGGATTTGGGGTACCTGTGCAGAACATGCAAGATAGTTGCATAGGTACACATGTAGCAGTGTGTTTTGCTGCCTTCATCCCCTTCACCAACATTCGGCATTTCTCCCCATGCTATCCCTCCCCAGCTCCCCACCTCCACTGTCCCTCCTGTATTTGCCCCAATAGGCCCCAGTGTGTAGTGTTCCCTTCCCTGTGTCCATGTGTTCTCTTTGTTCATCACCCACCTATGAGTGAGAATATGCGGTATTTCATTTTCTGTTCTTGCGTCAGTTTGCTGAGAATGATGTTCTCCAGATTCATCCATGTCCCTACAAAGGACATGAACTCATCATTTCTGATTGCTGCATAATATTCCATTTTCCCAGTCCAGTCTATCATTGATGGGAATTTGGGTTGGTTCGAGGTCTTTGCTATTGTAAACAGTGCTGCAATGAACATTCATGTGCATGTGTCCTTATAGTAGAACGATTTATAGTCCTTTGGATATATACCCAGTAATGGGCTTGCTGGGTCAATTGGAATTTCTATTTCTAAGGCCTTGAGGAATCGCCACACTGTCTTCCACAATGGTTGAACTAATTTACACTCCCACCAACAGTGTAAAAGTGTTCCTTTTTCTCCACATCCTCTCCAGCATCTGTTGTCTCCAGATTTTTTAATGATCACCATTCTAACTGGCGTGAGATGGTATCTCAGTGTGGTTTTGATTTGCATCTCTCTAATGAACAGTGATGATGAGCATTTTTCATATGATTGTTGGCCTCATGTATATCTTCTTTTGTAAAGTGTCTGTTCAGATCCTTTGCCCACTTTTGAATGGGCTTGTTTGTTTTTTTTCTTGTAAATCTGTTTGAGTTCTTTGTAAATTCTGGATATCAGCCCTTTGTCAGATGGGTAAACTGCAAAAATTGTTTCCCATTCTGTTGGTTGCCGATTCACTCTAGTGACTGTTTCTTTTGCCGTGCAGAAGCTGTGGAGTTTGATTAGGTCCCATTTGTCTATTTTGGCTTTTGTTGCCAATGCTTTTGGTATTTTGTTCATGAAGTACTTGCCTACTCCTATGTCCTGAATGGTTCTGCCTAGATTTTCTTCTAGGGTTTTTATGGTGCCGGGTCTTATGTTTAAGTCTTTAATCCATCTGGAGTTAATTTTAGTGTAAGGTGTCAGGAAGGGGTCCAGTTTCTGCTTTCTGCACATGGCTAGCTAGTTTTCCCAACACCATTTGTTAAACAGGGAATCCTTTCTCCATTGCTTGTTTTTGTCAGGTTTATCAAAGATTGTATAGTTGCAGATATGTTGTGTTGCCTCCGATGCCTCTGTTCTGTTTCATTGGTCTATATCTCTGTTTTGGTATCAGTACTATGCTGTTTTGATTACTGTAGCCTTGTAGTATAGTTTGAAGTCTGGTAGTGTAATCCCTCCTGCTGTGTTCTTTTTGCTTAGAATTGACTTGGCTATGGGGGCTCTCTTTTGGTTCCATATAAAGTTTAAGGTAGTTTTTTTCCAGTTCTGTGAAGAAAGTCAATGGTAGCTTGATGGGGATAGCGTTGAATCTGTAAACTACTTTGGGCGGTGTGACCATTTTCACTATATTGATTCTTCCTAACCATGAACATCAAATGTTTCTCCATCTGTTTGTGTCCTCTCTTATTTCATTAGGCAGTGGTTTGTAGTTTTCCTTGAAGCGGTCCCTTAGGTTTCTTGTAAGTTGTCTTCCTAGGTATTTTATTCTCTTTGTGAATGGCAGTTTGTTCTTGATTTGGCTTTCTTTAAGTCCATTATTGGTGTATAGGAATGCTTGTGATTTTTGCTCATTGATTTTATATCCTGAGACATTGCTGACGTTTCTTACCAGTTTGAGGAGTTTTTGGGCTGAGACGATGGGGTCTTCTAGGTATACTATCATGTCATCTGCAAATAGAGACAATTTGGCTTCCTCCTTTCCTATTTGAATACCCTTTATTTATTTTTCTTGCCTGATTGCTCTGGCTAGAACTTCCAGTACTATATTGAATAGGAGTGGTGAGAGAGGGCATCCTTCTCTAGTGCCAGATTTCAAAGGGAATGCTTCCAGTTTTTGCCCATTCAGTATGATATTGGCTGTTGGTTTGTCGTAAATACTTTTCATTATTTTGAGACACGTTCCATCAATACCAAGTTTATTGAGGGTTTTTAGCATAAAGGGTTGTTGAATTTTGTCAAAGGCCTTTTCTGCATCAATTGAGATAATCATGTGGTTTTGGTTTTTGGTTCTGTTTGTGTGGTGAATTACGTTTATAGTCTTGCGTATGTTGAACCAGCTTTGCATCCCTTGGACGAATCCTACTTGATCATGGTGGATAAGGTTTTTGATGTGCTGTTGCAATCGGCTTGCCAGTATTTTGTTAAAGATTTTTGAGTCTATGTTCATCATGGATATTGGCCTGAAGTTTTCTTTTCTTGTTGAGTCTCTGCCGGGTTTTGGTATCCGGATGATGTTGCTCTCATAAAATGATTTGAGAAGGATTCCCTCTTTTTGGATTATTTGGAATCGTTTCAGAAGGAATGGTACCAGCTCCTCTTTGTGTGTCTGGTAGAATTTGGCTGTGAACCCATCTGACCTGGGCTTGTTTTGTGTGGTAGGCTCTTAATTGCTACCTCAACTTCAGACCTTGTTATTGGTCTATTCATAGTCTTGGCTTCCTCCTGGTTTAGGCTTGGGAGGACACATGTGTCCAGGAATTTATCCATTTCTTTTAGGTTTATTAGTTTATGTGCATAGAGTTGTTTGTAATATTCTCTGATGTTGGTTTGAATTTCTGTGGAATCTGTGGTGATTTCCCCTTTATCATTTTTTATTGCATCTATTTGGTTATTCTCTCTTTTCTTTTTTATCAATCTGGCTAGTGGTCTGTCTATTTTGTTGATCTTTTCAAAAAACCATCTTCTGGATTCATTGATTTTCTGAAGGGTTTTTCGTGTCTCTATCTCTTTCAGTTCTGCTCTGATCTTAGTTATTTCTTGACTTCTGCTAGGTTTTGAGTTTTTTTTATCTTGCTCCTCTAGCTCTTTTTTTTTTTTTTTTAACATTAGAAAGAGGTTTAATGGACTTGCAGTTCCACATGGCTAGGAAAACCTCACAATCCTGATGGAAGGCAAAGGGGAGCAAGTCATATCTTACACAAATGGCAGCAGGCAAAGAGAGAGCTTGTGCAGGGAAACTCCCATTTTTAAAACCATCAGATCTCATGAGACTCATTTACTAACATAAGAACAGCACAGAAAAGATCTGCCCCTTAATTCAATCACCTCCCACCAATTCCTTCCAAAACATGTAACAATTGTGTGAGTTACAATTCAAAATGAGATTTGGGTAGGGACACAGCCAAACCATATCATTCCACCTTTGCTCTTCCCAAATCTCATGTCCTCACATTTCAAAACCAGTCATGCCTTCCCAACAGTCCCTGAAAGTGTTAACTCATTTCTAAAGTCCACAGTCCAAAAGTCCTCATCTGAGACAAAGCAAGTCCCTTCAAACTATGAGCCTGTAAAATCAAAAGCAAGTTAGTTACTTCCTAGACACAATGCGGGTAAAGGAATTGGGTAAACATAGCAGTTCCAAATGTGAGAAACTGGCCAAAACAAAAAAGCTAAAGGTGCCACGCAAGTCATAAATCCAGCAGGGCAATCAAATTTTAAAGCTCTAAAACGGTCTCCTTTGACTCTAAGCCTTACATCCAGGTCATAGTGATGCAAAAAGTAGGTCTCCATGGTCTTGAGCAGCTCAGCCCCTTTAGCGTTTCAGGGTACAGCCTCCCTACTGACTGCCTTCATGGGTTGGCATTGAGTGTCTGAAATTTTTCCAGGCATATGGTACAAGCTGTCAGTGATCTGCCATTCTGGGGTCTGGAGGAAGGTGGCCCTCTTCTCACAGCTTCACCAGGCAGTGCCCTAGTAGGGATTCTGTGTGGGGGCTCCAAACCCACATTTCCCTTCCACACTGCCCAAGCAGATGTTCTCCATAAGCACCCTGACACTGCAGACTGCAGTAAACTTCTGCCTGGATATCCAGGTGTTTCTATGCATCCTCTTAAATCTAGGCAGAGGTTCCCAATCCTCAGTCCTTGACTTCCGTGCATCTGCAGGCTCAAAGCCACTTGGAAGCTACCAACGCTTGGGGCTTGCACCCTGTGAAGTCATGGCCCAAGCTGTACATTAGTTCCTTTTAGTCACAGCTAGAGTGGCTGGGATGCAGGGCACCAAATCACTAGTCAGCACACACCACATGGACCCTGGGCCCAGCCCACAAAACCATGTTTTTCTCATGGATCTCCAGGCCTGTGAGGGAAAAAGCTGCCATGAAGACCTCTGGCATGCCCTGGAGACATTTTTCCCATTGTCTTCAGGATTAACATTCAGCTCCTCATTACTTATGCAAATTTCTGCAGCCTGCTAGAATTTCACCTCAAAAATGTCACACACTATACAAAAAGCAGTTATCATTATTCACACACCTAGAGCCCTTGTAAACTGTCACACATTGTACAGACCACAGTTATTATTTACACACCTAAACACAGTGAAAAATCTTTGCCTTAAGGGTGTGGGTTAGAACCTCTCCCATATCACTAAGCCACATCAACCAGCCACAGATGAACAACTAGGCCACTCTGCAGGTTGTCCTATAGAAGCTTCTTTTTTTTATTTTTCAGAATTTTTTATTGCATTTTAGGTTTTGGGGTACATGTGCAGAACATGCAAGATAGTTGCATAGGCACACACACGGCAGTGTGTTTTGCTTCCTTTCTCCCCTTCACCCACATTTGGCATTTCTCCCCAGGCTATCCCTCCCCAGCTACCCACCCGCTGGCCCTCCCCATTTCCCCCCAAAAGACCCGTGTTTAGTACTCCCCTCCCTGTGTCCATGTGTTCTCATTTTTCATCACCCACCTATGAGTGAGAATATGCGGTGTTTCATTTTCTGTTCTTGTGTCAATTTGCTGACAATAATGTTCTCCAGATTCATCCATGTCCCTACAAACGACATGAACTCATCATTTCTGATTGCTGCATAATATTCCATGGTGTATATGTGCCACATTTTCCCAATCCAGTCTATCATGGATGGGCATTTCGGTTGGTTCCAGGACTTTCCTAGTGTAAACAGTGCTGCAATGAACATTCGTGTGCATGTGTCCTTATAGTAGAATGATTTATATTCTTTTGGATATATACCCAGTAATGGGATTTCTGGGTCAAATGGAATTTCTATTTCTAGGTCCTTGAGGAATCGCCACACTGTCTTCCACAATGGTTGAACTAATTTACACTCCCACTAACAGTGTAAAATTGTTCCTTTTTCTCCACATCCTCTCCAGCATCTGCTGTCTCCAGATTTTTTAATGATCGCCATTCTAACTGGCATGAGATGGTATCTCAATGTGGTTTTGATTTGCATCTCTCTGATGACCAGTGACGATGAGCATTTTTTCATATGATTGTTGGCCTCATGTATGTCTTCTTTTGTAAAGGGTCTGTTCATATCCTTTGCCCAATATTGAATGGGCTTGTTTGTTTTTTTCTTGTAAATCTGTTCGAGTTATTTGTAAATTCTGGATATCAGCCCTTTGTCAGATGGGTAAACTGCAAACATTTTTTCCCATTCTATTGGTTGCTGATTTACTCTAGTGACAGTTTCTTTTGCCATGCAGAAGCTGTGGAGTTTCATTAGGTCCCATTTGTCTATTTTGGCTTTTGTCGCCAATGCTTTTGGTATTTTGTTCATGAAGTCCTTGCCTACTCCTATGTCCTGGATGGTTTTGCCTAGATTTTCTTCTAGGGTTTTTATGGTGCCAGGTCTTATGTTTAAGTCTTTAATCCATCTGGAGTTAATTTTACTGTAAGGTGTCAGGAAGAGGTCCAGTTTCTGCTTTCTGCACATGGCTAGCCAGTTTTCCCAACACCATTTATTCAACAGGGAATCCTTTCCCCATTGCTTGCTTTTGTCAGGTTTATCAAAGATTGCATGGTTGTAGATATGTTGCGTTGCCTCCGATGCCTCTGTTCTTTTCCATTGGTCTATATCTCTGTTTTGGTGCCAGTACCATGCTGTTTTGATTATTGTAGCCTTGTTGTATAGTTTGAAATCCAATAGTGTGATGCCCCCCGCTGTGTTCTTTTTGCTTAGAATCGACTTGGCTATGTGGGCTCTCTTCTGGTTCCATATGAAGTTCATGGTGTTTTTTTTCCAGTTCTGTGAAGAAAGTCAATGGTAGCTTGATGGGGATAGCATTGATTCTGTAAATTACTTTGGGCAGTATGGCCATTTTCACGATATTAATTCTTCCTAACCAAGAACATGGAATGTTTCTCCATCTGTTTGTGTCCTCTCTTATTTCGTTGAGCAGTGGTTTGTGGTTTTCCTTGAAGAGGTCCCTTACGTTCCTTGTGAGTTGTATTCCTGGGTATTTTATTCTTTTTGTAGCAGTTGTGAATGGCAGTTCGTTCTTGATTTGGCTTTCTTTAAGTCTGTTATTGGTGTAGACGAATGCTTGTGATTTTTGCACATTGATTTTATATCCTGAGACTTTGCTGAAGTTGCTTATCAGTTTCAGGAGTTTTTGGGCAGAGGCAATGGGGTCTTCTAGGTATACTATCATGTTGTCTGCAAATAGAGACAATTTGGCTTCCTCCTTTCCTATTTGAATACCCTTTATTTCTTTTTCTTGCCTGATTGCTATGGCTAGAACTTCCAGTACTATATTGAATAGGTGTGGTGAAAGAGAGCATCCTTGTCTAGTGCCGGATTTCAAAGGGAATGCTTCCAGTTTTTGCCCATTCAGTATATTGGCTGTTGGTATGTCGTAAATAGCTTTTATTACTTTAAGATACATTCCATTGATACCAAGTTTATTGAGGGTTTTTAGCATAAAGCGCTGTTGAATTTTGTCGAATGCCTTCTCTGCGTCAATTGAGATAATCATGTGGTTTTTGTTTTTGGTTCTGTTTATGTGGTGAATTACGTTTATAGACTTGCGTATGTTGAACCAGCCTTGCATCCCCGGGATGAATCCTACTTGATCATGATGGATACGTTTTTTGATTTGCTGTTGCAATTGGCTTGCCAATTTTATTGAAGATTTTTGCATCTATGTTTATCATGGATATTGGCCTGAAGTTTTCTTTTCTTGTTGAGTCTCTGCTGGGTTTTGGTGTCAGGATAATGTTGGTCTCATAAAATGATTTGGGAAGGATTCCCTCTTTTTGGATTATTTGGAATAGTTTTAGAAGGAATGGTACCAGCTCCTCTTTGTGTGTCTGGTAGAATTCGGCTGTGAATCCGTCTGGATCTGGGCTTTTTTTGTGTGGTAGGCTCTTCATTGCTGCCTCGACTTCTGACCTTGTTATTGGTCTATTCATAGTTTCAGCTTCCTCCTGGTTTAGGCTTGGGAGGACACAGGAGTCCAGGAATTTATCCATTTCTTCCAGGTGTACTAGTTTATGTGCATAGAGTTGTTTGTAATATTCTCTGATGATGGTTTGAATTTCTGTGGAATCTGTGGTGATTTCCCCTTTATCATTTTTTATTGCATCTATTTGGTTGTTCTCTCTTTGCTTTTTTATCAGTCTGGCTAGTGGTCTGTCTATTTTGTTGATCTTTTCAAAAAACCAGCTCCTGGATTTATTGATTTTTTTAAAGGTTTTTCGTGTCTCTATCTTATTCAGCTCAGCTCTGATCTTAGTAATTTCTTGTCTTCTGCTGGGTTTTGAGTTTTTTTATCTTGCTGCTCTAGCTCTTTCCATTTTGATGATAGGGTGTCAATTTTGGATCTCTACATTCTCCTCATATGGGCACTTGTTGCTATATATTTTTCTCTAGAGACTGCTTTAAATGTGTCCCAGAGATTCTGTCATGTTTTGTCTTCGTTCTCAGTGGTTTCAAAGAACTTCTTTATTTCTGCCTTCATTTCATTGTTTATCCAGTCAACATTCAAGAGCCAGTTGTTCAGTTTCCAGGCAGCTGTGCGGTTCTGGGTTGGTTTCTGAATTCTGAGTTCTAACTTGATTGCACTATGGTCTGAGAGGCTGTTTGTTATGATTTCGGTTGGTTTGCATTTGCTGAGCTGTGCTTTACTTCCAATTATGTGGTCAATTTTAGAGTAGGTGTGAAGTGGTGCTGAGAAGAATGTATATTCTCTGGATTTGGGGTGGAGAGTTCTGTAAATGTCTATCAGGTTTGCTTGTTCCAGGTCTGAGTTCAAGCCCTGGATATCCTTGTTAATTTTCTGTCTGTTTGATGTGTCTAATATTGACAGTGGAGTGTTAAAGTCTCCCACTATTATTGTGTGGGACTCTAAGTCTCTTTGTAAGTCATTAAGAACTTGCCTTATGTATCTGGGTGCTCCTGTATTGGGTTTGTATATGTTTAAAATCGTTAGCTCTTCCTGTTGTAGAAATCCTTTTACCATTATGTAATGGATTTGTCTCTTTTGATCTTTGTTGCTTTAAAGTCTATTTTATTAGAGATGAGAATTGCAACTCCTGCTTTTTTTTTTTTTTTTCTCTCCATTTACTTGGTAAATCTTCCTCCATCCCTTTATTTTGAGCCTTTGTGTATCCTTGCATGTGAGATGGGTTTCCTGGATACAGCACACTGATGGGTTTTGGCTTTTTATCCAATTTGCCAGTCTGTGTCTTTTGATTGGTGCATTTAGTCCATTTACATTTAGGGTTAATATTGTTATGTGTGAATTTGATACTGCTGTTTTGATGCTAGCTGCTGTTTTGCCCGTTAGTTGATGTAGATTCTTCATAATGTTGATGCTCTTTAGCATTTAGTGTGTTTATGGAATGGCTGGTACTGGCTGTTCCTTTTTATGTGTAGTGCCTCTTTCAGGAGCTCTTGTAAAGCAGGCCTGGCGGTGACAAAATCTCTGAGTACTTGCTCGTTCGCAAAGGATTTTATTTTTCCTTCACTTCTGAAGCTCAGTTTGGCTGGATATGAAATTCTGGGTTGAAAGTCCTTTTCTTTAAGGATGTTGAATATTGTCCCCCACTCTCTTCTGGCTTGTAGAGTTTCTGCCAAGAGATCTGCTGTGAGTCTGATGGGCTTCCCTTTGCGGTGACCGGACCTTTCTCTCTGGCTGCCCTTAATATTTTCTCCTTTATTTCAATTCTGGTGAATCTGACAATTATGTGCCTTGGGGTTGCTCTTCTTGCGGAATATCTTTGTGGTGTTCTCTGTATTTCCTGCATTTGAGTGTTGGCCTGCCTTGCTAGGTGGGGGAAATTTTCCTGGATGATATCCTGAAGAGTATTTTCCAGCTTGGATTCATTCTCTTTGTCACATTGTGGTACACCTATCAAACGTAGGTTATGTCTCTTCACATAGTCCCACATTTCATAGAGACTTTGTTCATTCCTTTTTGTGCTTTTTTCTCTGATCTTGATTTCTCATTTTATTTCATTGAGTTGATCTTCGACTTCTGATATTCTTTCTTCTGCTTGGTCTATTCGGCTGTTGAAACTCGTGCATGCTTCGCAAAGTTCTCATATTGTGTTTTTCAGCCCCTTCAATTCATTCATATTCCTCTCTAAGTTATCCATTCTTGTTATCATTTCCTCGAATCTTGTTTCAAATCTTTTTTCAACGTTCTTAGTTTCTTCACATTGATTTAAAACATGTTCTTTTAGCTCACAACAGTTTCTCATTATCCACCTTCTGAAGTCTAATTCCGTCATTTCGTCACAGTCATTCTCCGTCCAGCTTTGTTCCCTTGCTGGTGAGGAGTTTTGGTCCTTTGTAGGAGGCGAGGTGTTCTGGTTTCGGGTGTTTTCCTCCTTTTTGCGCTGGTTTCTTCCCATCTGTGTGGGTTTATCAACCTGTCCTCTGAGTAGTTGCTGACTTTTCGATTGGGTCTCTGAGTGGACGCCCAGATTGTTGATGATGAAGTATTTCTGTTACTTGGTTTTCCTTCTACCAGTCTAGCCCCTCCACTGTACAACTGCTGAGGTCCACTCCAGGCCCTGCTAGTCTGGGGTGCACCTATAGCAGCTGCAGAACAGTGAGGGATGCTACCAGTTACTTTTTTTTGCTATCTTTGTCCCAGAATGATGCCTGCCAAATGTCAGTCTTCTGGATATAGAGGGGTCAGGGACCTGCTTGAGGAGACAGTCTGTACTTTATAGGAGGTCAAGTGCTGAGCTGTGAGCTCTGTTGTTCATCCAGGGCTGCTAGGCTGCTATGTTTAATTCTGCTGCAGCAGAACTCATTAAAAAAAAAAAACTTTTTTCTCAGATGTTCTGTCTTGGGGGGTTGGGGTTTTCTTTATGAGTGTCCATTGCGCTGTCCTGCCCAGCTAGGAGGCAGTCTAGTCACTATTTGCCAGCTGAGGCTCCACCCTGCTGGTGTGAGGTCCGCCCTGTTGCTGCAGGCTCTGCCCTGCTGCTGCAGTCTCCACCCTGCTGCCATGGGCTACACCCTGCGGCGGAATCTCTCTGTTGTGGCAGGTTGCCTTGGCAATGGCAGGCTGCATCAGCAATGGGAGTTTACCTCCGTAGGGGTGGATTGCCTCGGTAATGGCAGACGCCCCTTTCCCACTGAGCTGCACCATCCTGGGTTCAGCTGTGCCCACAGTGAAACTCTCCACCTGGAGCATTTGGAATCGCCATTTTGTTTGTCCCACTGCACTGGCCCAAATGCCATTTCCCTGGAATCTCCTGGCCTTGCTTACTGTCCAAGTCCCATTCAATCAGATGGATATGCCAATCTGCCCTCTCAAGTCTCAGATTACTGGTTCAACAGAACACCCGGACCCGTGCGCTTTGTGCAGAGCGCTGTGGAGCACTGCTGCGCTGCAGTGCCGGCCGCCAGTTGCACCGGCCACCGGCTGCATTGTGCTGGTGCCCCGTGTCTCTTTTATACCTGGGAATTTTCCCGTTCTGTGGGCAACAAAGATCCATCTGGAAATGCGGCCCTGACTCACCCTCTGCACGTTCACCCGAGAGCTTCAACCCTGGATTGTTCTCACCGCACCATCTTGAGTCCGTTCCCTCTAGCTCTTTCAATTTTGATGATAGGGTGTCAATTTTGGATTTCTCCACTCTTCTAAGGTGGGCACTTATTGCTATATATTTCCCTCTAGAGACTGCTTTAAATGTGTCACAGAGATTCTGGTATGTTGTGTCTTTGTTCTCGTTGGTTTCAAAGAACTTCTTTATTTCTGCCTTCTTTTCATTGTTTATCCAATCAACCTTCAAGAGCCAGTTGTTCAGTTTCCAGAAAGTCATGCGGTTCTGAGTTAGTTTCTGAATTCTGAGCTCTAACTTGATTGCACTACGGTCTGAGAGATTGTTTGTTATGATTTCAGTTGTTTTGCATTTGCTGAGGAGTGTTTTACTTCCAATTATGTGGTCAATTTTAGAGTAGGTGTGATGTGGTGCTGAGAAGAATATATATTCTGTGGATTTGGGGTGGAGAGTTCTGTAGATGTCTATCAGGTTTGCTTGTTCCAGGCCTGAAATCAAGCCCTGGATATCCTTGTTGATTTTCTGTCTGGTTGATCTGCCTAATATTGAGAGTGCAATGTTAAAGTCTCCCACTATTATTGTGTGGGAGTCTAAGTCTCTTTGTAAGTTGTTAAGAACTTGCCTTATATATCTGGGTGCTCCTGTATTGGGTCCATATATATTTAGAATCATTAGCTCTTCTTGTTTTATCAATCCTTTTACCATTATGTAATGTCCTTCTTTGTCTCTTTTGATCTTTGTTGTTTTAAAGTCTATTTTATCAGAGATGAGAATTGCAACTCCTGCTTTTTTTGCTCTCCATTTGCTTGGTAAATCTTCCTCCATCCCTTTATTTTGAGTCTTTGTGTATCCTTGCATGTGAGATGGGTTTCCTGGATATAGCACACTGATGGGATTTGGCTTTTTATCCAATTTGCCAGTCTGTGTCTTTTGATTTGGGCATTTAGCCCATTTACATTTAGGGTTAATATTGTTATGTGTGAATTTGATCCTGCCATTTTGACGCTAGCTGGCTGTTTTGCCCATTAGTTGATGCAGTTTCTTCATCATGTTGATGCTTTTTACCATTTGGTATGTTTTTGGAGTTGCTGGTACTGGTTGTTCCTTTCTTTGTTTAGTGCCTCTTTCAGGAGCTCTTGTAAAGCAGGTTTGGTGGTAATAAAATCTCTTCAGTACTTGCTTGTTTGCAAAGGATTTTAGTTTTCCTTTACTTATGAAGCTTAGTTTGGCTGGATATGGGTTGAAAGTTCTTTTCTTTAAGGATGTGGAATATTGGCCCTCACTCTCTTCTGGCTTGTAGGGTTTCTGCCAAGAGACCTGCTGTGTCTGATGGGCTTCCCTTTGTGGGTGACCCGACCTTTCTCTCTGGCTGCCCTTAGCATTTTCTTCTTTTTTTCAACCCTGGTGAATCTGACGATTATGTGCCTTGGGGTTGCTCTTATTGCAGAATATCTGTGTGGTGGTCTCTGTATTTCCTGGACTTGAATATTGGCCTGCCTTGCTAGGTTGGGAAAATTTTCCTGGATAATATCCTGAAGAGTATTTTCCAGCTTGGATTCATTATCTTCTTCACATTCAGGTACACCTATCAAACGTAGATTAGGTCTCTTCACATAGTCCCACATTTCTTGGAGACTTTGTTCATTCCTTTTTATGCTTTTTTTCTCTAATCTTGGCTACTTGTTTTATTTCATTGAGTTGATCTTCGACTTCTGATATCCTTTCTTCTGCTTGGTCAATTCGGCTGTTGAAACTTGTACATGGTTAGCGAAGTTCTCGTCTTGTGTTTTTCAGCTCCTTTAATTCATTCCTATTCCTCTCTAAGTTGTCCATTCTTGTTATCATTTCCTCAAATCTTTTTTCAAGGTTCTTAGTTTCTTTGCATTGATTTATAACCTGTTCTTTTAGCTCACGGAAATTTCTCATTATCCACCTTCTGAAGTCTGATTCCATCATTTCATCACACTCATTCTCCATCCAGCTTTGTTCCCTTACTGGTGAGGAGTTGTGGTCCCTTATAGGAGGCGTGGTGTTCTGGTTTCGGGTGTTTTCCTCCTTTTTGCACTGGTTTCTTCCCATCTTTGTGCATTTATCCACCTGTCGCCTGAGTGGTTGCTAATTTTCCAATTGGGTCTCTGAGTGGACGTCCAGATTGTTGATGATGAAGTATTTCTATTTCTTAGTTTTCCTTCTAACAGTCTTGCCCCACTGCTGTAGGACTGCTGAGGTCCACTCCAGGCCCTGCTTGCCTGGGGAACTCCTGTAGCAGCTGCAGAACTGTGAGGGGTGCTACCAGATTCTTCTTCTACTATCTTTGTCCCTGAATAATGCCCGCCAAATGTCAGTCTGATCAGTCCTTTGTGAGGTGACTCTTTGGTCAGGGAGCTGCTTGAGGAGACAGTCTGTACTTTATAGGAGCTCTAGTGCTGAACTGTGAGCTCCGTTGTTCACTCAGGGCTGCTAGGCAGGTACGTTTAAGTCTGCTGCAGCAGAACTCATAAAGCCCCCTGTTTTTTTCCTCTGTCCCGGGGAGTTAGGGCTTTATTTATGAGTATCCATTGCACTTTCCTGCCCAGCAAGGAGGCAGTCTAGTCACTGCCTTCCTGTAGTCGCTATGATGAGCTGCCGTGGGCTCCACCCTGTTGCCATGGGCTCCGCTCTGCTGTTGTGGGCTCTGCCCTGCTGCCATGTATAATTCCCTGTAGTCCTGTTTATATGGGTGTGGTTGGAACTGCAGTGGCTGTGGTAGCCAGCCTCTGTAGTGGCGGACTCTCTCTGTTATGGTGGGTTGCCTCAGCAATGGCAGACTGCATCAGCAATGGCAGAGTACCTCTGTAGGGGTCGCAAGCCTTGGTAGTGGCAGACGCCCCTCCCCCACCAAGCTGCACTGTCCTGGGTTCAGCTGTGCTTGCTGTGAATCTCTCAACCCCGAGTGTTTCCAATTGCTGTTTTGTTTGTTTTTATAGGGGTGGGACCCTCCGAGCCTGATCACCTGGCTCCCTGCCTCAGAGCCTTTTTTTTTTTTTTTTAAGTTGAATGGTTGACTCTCTTCCAGGTGTTCCAGTCGCCTGCTGCAATGGCGCCGGGATCTGTGTGATTTCCTGTGCAGCGACCCACTGCACCGGCTCAAACCATGTTGTTGCCTGGAAATCTCCTGGCCTGGCTTTCTGTTTAAGTCCCATTTAATCAGATGAATGTACTAATCTGCCTTCCAAAATCTCCAATTGCTGGTTTAACAGGGCAACCAAACCAGTATATTTTGTATGGAGTGTTGCTGCACTACGGCCTCGGCCCAAACAGCTGCACCAGCCCAAACTGCCATGCTGGCAGCCCATGGGGCTCTTACACCTGGGAATCTCGTGATCTGTGGGGAATAAAGATCCATATGGAAATGTGGCATCCACTCACCCTCTACGGATTCACTGGGAGCTGCAATCCTGAATTGGTCCTACAGCACCATCTTCTCCGGTCTCCTCCTTTCCAGTTCCTGCCAAATTTTGATGGCCATTGCCAAAATGGCACCAAACAGCAGCACTTGAATGCATGGAGGGGTGAGAGGCAACTTTCCCTGGGCCCCGCCTTCTCAGATACAGTCTCAGCCTCCTGAACCTTGTCCAGTCTAACCAGTGAACCATGCATCTCACAGATGTTTGTATTTACATTCCCCTCATTTTTAGTAAGGGTGAACATCTTTGCATTGTTGCTTGGTCATTAGCAGTAATTTTTTTCCCCTTAGGCTTGACTTTGCTGCTACTTTTATCATTTGTCTTCTTTCATTGATGGGTGTGAACTCTTCAACTAACACGGCTATGACCCTTTCTTTGTTACATGTGTGGCAGGTATTTTCTCTGGCTCTTTGGCTTGTGCTTGAACTTTGCTTTCATTCACTAATCAGAAGTGCTTTGGTTCAAGGAGGGAAAGGAAGGAACATTTATTGATCACCAACAATTACATATGTTGTCTCTTGCATACGTTTCATTAATACAGCATCTCTATGACATAGGTATTATTATTTCTAATCTTTTAAAAGTAAAAATCTTAGGCATTAAAAGAGGTTACCTGCTCAAGATCACCCAGTGAGTAACTGAAACCTCACCTGGAATTCACATCTGTTGGTAAAATTCCAAAATCATGTTTTTCTCAAAGCACCTTTTCTAGATTCATGATCTATTTCTGGGCCAATGTTTGAAGGGAATGATTAAATATAGGTTCTTGTAGATTATTCCTTTATACAAAAGTGATAGATCCTTACTAAAAATTTAAAAATTAAAAAAAGGAAGTGGTTTGGGTTTCTGTTTTGCATTTCTGTTTTGCTTTGGTTTCATTGGTCAACTCTGTCTATCATTTCCTCTATTGTTATTGGATTTTGAGTCTTGCCTAGTAAACCCTTTCTGACCCCAAAGTCATGAAAATATCCCCTTACATCTTCTTTTAGCACTTTTTCAATTCTAGATTTCCATTTTCAGAATGCATTTCCTCTAGAATTTACTCATGTTATTTGGTGAAAGGCAGGACTCTGACATTTTCCCCCCAATGAGAAGCCAACTTCCCACAGGCATTTACTGGATCATTCATCGCTTTCCTACTCCTCATTACACACTCTCCCAGACTCCAACTTTGCTATAGCCAAGGACAGGTGATGTGATGTGGGTAGCCTTTGGGCCACATCAATTTGGAAATGTGAATATATTTCCAAGTCTTACTGAGAGTCCACCAGTGGTTTCCAGGCTCTGCCAACTTCCTTGCAACCTCAAAACTCTGTCTTCCCATCTAGGAAAAGCCACTGAAGGAGGCAGTTTCACTGATGAAGGTTTGACCTGATGAAGCAACAGCAGAAGGCCATTAACTCTGTGCCCGAGGGATGAGGGGAGGGGTGCTTACCAGCTCACTGAGATCTCAGGGAGAGGAACACGGCCATCCCTAACCCACCAACTGTCAGGGAAAAGCCAGGGGATAAACACCCTGGGCGCTCTCTCCTCCCTCTCCACTGTCCCACTGGGGCCACCCATTGGCTGAGCCTAACGAGAAGCCAGAAGGAAAGGAAGCCTCGCAGATGCAGGCAACAGAGACCAGCCTTCCATCACATGGAACAGGATGAGCAAGGTGGAAATACAGTGAACTGGATATCAAGAAGGAAGCGGGCATTGGTCATGACCAACAACCCATGATCCTCGCAGCTTTTTCTAGCAGCCACACTCTCCAGTGCCAAGTGCAACACTGCTCCATGTCATCTTCCTCCAGAACAGGAACCACCAAGTATCTCTATCCAAAGCATGTCCAGTCTTGTGGCCAAGAATAAAGAGGCCATCCCCATACCAGCTGCAAAAGCATCTGCCTGGAAATGGCTCACGTTCACTCTGTGCACACTTCATCAGCCCAGGGTACATCACGTGAATACTCAGTTTTACAGTGTGGTGATGCATAACTTCCCACTGTGAGAGGTATCATAAGGAGAAAATGCAGAAAATCTGACCAAGAGGCATGTAACGTTAAGTAAAAGGGAAGAGTGGATGCCATGTTCAAAACCAGCACCTGTGAGTCCTGCCACTCCTGCTTCCAGTCTCTCCTGACTCTTCTTCCATCTTGTCCATATGATTAGACTGGGCTCACCTAAGAAATAAAAATGCATGCAATCCAAAAGGAAGAAATAAAATGGTCATCTTTTGTAGATGTCATGATGGCCAACAGAGAAAATCCAAAGGAACTTCTTTTTTTTTTTAGACAGAGTCTTGCTCTGGAGTACAGTGGTAAGATCTTGGCTCACTGCAACCTCCACCAGGTTCAAGCAATTCTTCTGCCTCAGCCTCCCTAGTAGCTGAGACTACAGGCACGCATGACCACACCCAGCTAATTTTGGTATTTTTAGTAGAGACGGGATTTTTGTATTTTTAGTAGAGACTGGATTTTTAGTAGAGCTAATTTGTGTATTTTTGTATGTTTTGTATTTTTAGACCATCACACCCAGCTAATTTTTGTATTTTTAGTTCCACCATGTTGACCAGGATGGTCTCAATCTCCTGACCTCGTGATCCACCTGCTTCGGCCTCTCATAGTGCTGAGATTCCAGGCATGAGCCACCACACCCAGCCTAGGAACTTATTTTTTTAATCCTGGAACTAATTAAAGTGAGTTAAGCAAAATTGCAGATGGAAACTGAAATTTAACATACAACACCATTTACAATCACTCAAAAAAAAGTAAATGCTTAGGGGGAAAAAATCCAACAAAGCAGGTATAAAATTTGTATGCAAAAAGCTTCAAAACACTGACAAAAGAAATCAAAGATTTAAATAAATAGACACATCCTGTTCACAGATGAGATTCAACCTCATAAAGATACCAATTCTTCCCACAATGACATATAACTTTAACCCAAATCCTGTCAAAATCTTAGCAAATTTTTTTGTAGATATAGACAAGTTTATTCTAAAATTCATATGGAGAGGAAAGGAGCTAAAATAGCACAAAAAAATTCTAAAAAAGAAGAATAAAGTGGAAAGAATCCCTCCATGAACTTTTAGGACTTACTATCTCCACTAACCAAGACCACGTGCTGCTGGTGGAGTGACAGGCACACAGATCAATGGAACAGAACAGAGGATCTAGAAACAGATGCACAGAAGTACAGCTGGCCATTCAGGGCGGCTCATGCTTGTAATCCCAGCACTGTAGGAGGCCAAAGCAGGCAGATCGGGAGGTCAAGAGCTCAAGACCATCCTGATCAACATGGCGAAACCCCATCTCTACTAAAAATACAAAAATTAGCTTAGCGTGGTGGTGCATGCCTGTAGTCCCAGCTACTCAGGAGGCTCAGGCAGAAGAATCACTTGAACCCAGGAGGTGGAGGTTGCAGTGAGCCAAGATCATGCCATTGCACTCCTGCCTGGGGACAGAGTGAGACTCTGTCTCAAAAAAAAAAAGTACAGCCAAAGAGTTTTTGACAAAGGTGCAAAAGTAACTCAATGGAGGAAGAATGGTTATTTCAACAAATTGGAAATCCACAAATTAATCTCAACCTTACACTTCATATAAAAGTTACCACAAAATGGATCTCAGATGTAAACACAGCTCTGCAAAACTTTTAGAAGAAAAAAAAGAGAGAGAGAAAATCTTCAGAAACTAGGTAGGCCTTGGGAAGATTTCTTAGCCCTGACACCAAAGCACAATCCATAAAAGAAAAACAAATCGGGGGGAAGATCCAAGATGGCCCTTTAAGAGCAGCTCAGGATTGCAGCTCCCAGTGAAAGTGCAGAGGGTGAGTGGACACTGCATTTCCAGACGAATCTTTATTGCCCACAGACTAGGAGATTCCCAGGCAGAGGAGCCCTATTGGTAGCCAGCACGGCTGTTTTGGCCAGCACAAATGTTTCAGCCAGCACAGCTGTTTTGCCGGCGCCACATTGTGGCGGCTCTCCATACAAAATACACTGGTCTGGTTGCCCTTTTAAGCTGGCAATTGGCACTCCAAAAAGGCAGATTCGCCCATTCACCTGATTAAACAGGTCTGAAACATGGAGCTAGGCCAGGAGATTACCAGGCAGTGCTGTTGTTTCAGCCAGCGCAGTGGGTCACTGCATGGGAAATCACACAGATCCCAGCGCCCTTTCAGCAGGCAACTGGAACACCTGGGAGAAAGTCAATCATTCAACTTAAAAAAAAAAAGGCTCCGAGGCAGGGAGCCAGGTGATCAGGCTCAGCGGGTCCCACCCCCACAGAAACAAACAAAAACCAGCAATTGGAAACGCTCGGGGTTGAGAGTTTCACAACAAGCACAGCTGAACCCAGGATGGTGCAGCTAGGTGGAGGAGGGGTATCCTCCATTACAGAGGTACTCCACTCCTACAGAGATAGTCCACCATTGCTGAGGCAGCCTGCCATTGCTGAGGCAACCCACCATAACAGACAGAGTCCGCCATGACAGAGGCAGGCCACCATTGCTGAGGCGGGTCTAACCACACCCATATAAACAAAACTACAGTGAAGCTCATACAGCAGCAGGGCAGAGCCCACAGCAGCTCACCAAAACCTCTGCAGGCAGACAGTGACTAGGCTGCCTCCTTGCTGGGCAGGGCAGCCCTAAAAAAAAAAAGGCAGCAGCACAATGAATACTCATAAATAAAGCCCTGACTCCCCGGGACCGAGCACCTGGGGAAAAAAAGGCAGTTTATGAGTTCTGCTGCAGCAGACTTAAACGTACGTGGCTAGCAGCTCTGAATGAACAATGGAGCTCACAGCTCAACACTTGAGCTGCTATAAAGAATGGACTGTCTCCTCAAGCAGCTCCCGGACCCCCATATATCCAAAGAGTCACCCCACAAAAAATTGATCAGACTGACATTTGGCAGGCATCATTCTGGGACAAAGATAGCAGAAGAAGAAACTGGTAGCAATCCTTACTGTTCTGCAGCTGCTGCAGGTGATCCCCAGGTAAGCAGGGCCTGGAGTGGACCTCAGCAGTCCTACAGCAGAGGGGCCAGACTGTTAGAAGGAAAACTAAGAAACAGAAATAACTTTATCATCAACAATCTGGACGTCCACTCAGAGACCCAATCTGAAAATCAGCAACTACACAGATGACAGGTGAATAAATCCACAAAGATGGGAAGAAACCAGTGCAAAAAAGAGGAAAACACCCAAAACCAGAACACCTCGCCTCCTACAAGAAATTACAACTCCTCACCAGCAAGGGAACAAAGCTGGACGGAGAATGAGTGTGATGAAATGACAGAATCAGACTTCAGAAGGTGGGTAATGAGAAACTTTTGTGAGCTAAAAGAACATGTTCTAACTCAATACAAAGAAACTAAGAACCTTGAAAAAAGATTTGATTAAATGATAACAAGAAGGGACAACTTAGACAGGAATATGAGTGAATTAATGGAGCTGAAAAACACAACACAAGAACGTCATGAAGCATGCACAAGTTTCAACAGCCAAATTGACCAAGCAGAAAAAAGGATATCAGAGATCGAAGATCAACTCAATGAAATAAAACGAGAAGGCAAAATTAGAGAAAAAAGCACAAAAAGGAATGAACAAAGTCTCTATGAAATGTGGGACTCTGTGAAGAGACCTAATCTACATTTGATAGGTGTACCTGAATGTGACAAAGAGAATGAATCCAAGCTGAAAAATACTCTTCAGGATATTATCCAGGAAAACTTCCCCAACCTAGCAAGGCAGGCAAATATTCACGTCCAGGAAATACAAAGAACACCGTAAAGATATGCCTCAAGAAGAGCAATCCCAAGGCACATAATTGTCAGATTCACCTGGGTTAAAATGAAGGAGAAAATGCTAAGGACAGCCAGAGAGAAAGGTCGGGTTACCCAAAAAGGGAAGCCCATCGGACTCACAGCATATCTCTTGGCAGAAACCCTACAAGCCAGAAGAGTGGGAGCCGATATTCAACATCCTTAAAGAAAACAACTTTCAACCCAGAATTTCTTATCCAGCCAAACTGAGCTTCAGAAGTGAAGGAAAAATAAAATCCTTTGCAAACATGCAAGTACTCAGAGATTTTGTCACCACCAGGCCTGCTTTACAAGAGCTCCTGAAAGAGGCACTACACATAGAAATAAACAACTAGTACCAGCCACTCCAAAAACATACCAAATGCTAAAGAACATCAACAAAATGAAGAATCTGCATCAACTAATGGGCAAAACAGCCAGCTAGTGTCAAAATGGCAGGATCAAATTCACACATAACAATATTAACCCTAAATGTAAATGGGCTAAATGCCCAAATCAAAAGACACAGACTAGCAAATTGGATAAAAAGCCAAAACCCATCAGTGTGCTGTATCCAGGAAGCCCATCTCACATGCAAGGATACACAAAGGCTCAAAATAAAGGGATGGAGGAAGATTTACCAAGCAAATGCAGAGCAAAGAAAAGCAGGAGGTGCAATTGTCGTCTCTGATAAAATAGACCTTAAAGCAACAAAGATCAAAAGAGACAAAGAAGGACATTACATAGTGGTAATAGGATCGATACAACAGGAAGAGCTAACGATCCTAAGTATATACGCTCCCAATACAGGAGCACCCAGATACATAAGGCAAGTTCTTAATGACTTACAAAGAGACTTAGACTTCCACACAATGATAGTGGAAGACTTTAACACTCCACTGTCAATATTAGACAGATCAACCAGACAGAAAATCAACAAGGATATCCAGGGCTTGAACTCAGACCTGGAAGAAGCAAACCTGATAGACATTTACAGAACTCTCCACCCCAAATCCACAGAATATACATTCTTCTCAGCACCACATCACACCTACTCAAAAATTGACCACATAATTGGAAGTAAAGCACAGCTCAGCAAACGCAAAAGACCAGAAATCATAACAAACAGTCTCTCAGACCACAGTGCAACGAAGTAAAAACTCAGAATTCAGAAGCTAACTCAGAACCGCACAGCTTCATGGAAACTGCACAACTGGCTCTTGAATGTTGACTGGATAAAAAATGAAATGAAGGCAGAAATAAAGAAGTTCTTTGAAACCAACAAAAACAAAGACACAACATACCAGAATCTCTGGGACACATTTAAAGCAGTCTCTAGAGGAAAATATATAGCAATAAGTGCCCACATGAGAAGAGTGGAGAGATCCAAAATTGAAACCCTATCGTCAAAATTGAAAGAGCTGGAGGAGCAAGATCCAAAAACCTCAAAAACTTAGCAGAAGACAAGAAATAACTAAGATCAGAGCAGAACTGAAAGAGATAGAGACACAAAAAACCCTTCAAAAAATCAATGAATCCAGGAGATGGTTCTTCGAAAAGATCAACAAAATAGACAGACCACTAGCCAGATCAATAAAAAAAGAGAGAGAGAATAACCAAATAGATGCAATAAAAAACGATAAAGGGGAAATCACCACAGATCCCACAGAAATTCAAACCATCATCAGAGATTATTACAAACTCTCTGAACATAAACTAGTAAACCTGGAAGAAATTGATAAATTCCTGGACACTTGTGTCCTCCCAAGCCTAAACCAGGAAGAAGTCGAAACCATGAATAGACCAATAACAAGATCTGAAGTTGAGGCAGCAATTAAGAGCCTACCACACAAGAAAAGCCCGGGTCAGATGGGTTCACAGCCAAATTCTACCAGACACAAAAAGAGGAACTGTTACCATACCTCCTGAAACTATTCCAAATAACCCCAAAAGAGGGACTCCTTCCCTAATCATTTTATGAGACCAACATCATCCTGATACCAAAACCCGGCAGAGACTCAACAAGAAAAGAAAACTTCAGGCCAATATCCATGATGAATATAGACACAAAAATCTTTAACAAAATATTGGCAAGCCGATTGCAACAGCACATCAAAAAGCTTATCCACCATGATGAAGTAGGATTCATCCCATGGATGCAAAACTGGTTCAACACATGCACATCTATAAACGTAATTCACCACATAAATAGAACCAAAAACAAAAGCCACATGATTATCTCAATTGATGCAGAGAAGGCATTTGACAAAATTCAACAACCCTTTATGCTAAAAATCCTCAATAAACTCGGTATTGATGGAATGTATCTCAAAATAATAAAAGCTATTTACGACAAACCAACAGCCAATATCATACTGAATGGGTAAAAACTGGAAGCATTCCCTTTGAAATCTGGCACTAGACAAGGATGCCCTCTGTCACCACTCCTATTCAATATAGTACTGGAAGTCCTAGCCAGAGCAATCAGGCAAGAAAAAGAAATAAAGGGTATTCAAATAGGAAAGGAGGAAGCCAAATTGTCTCTATTTGCAGACGACATGATTGTATATCTAGAAGACCCCATCATCGCAGCCCAAAATCTCCTGAAACTGATAAGAAACTTCAGCAATGTCTCAGGATACAAAATCAATGTGCAAAAATCACAAGTATTCCTATAAACCAATAACAGACTTAAAGAGAGCAAAATCAAGAACAAACTGCCATTCACAATTGCTACAAAGAGAATGAAATACGTAGAAATACAGCTAATAAGGAAAGTAAAGGACCTCTTCAGGGAGAACTACAAACCACTGCTCAATGAAATAAGAGAGGACACAAACAGATGGAGAAACATTCCATGTCCATGGTTAGGAGGAATGAATAGCGTGAAAATGGCCATACTGCCCAAAGTAGTTTACAGATTCAATGCTATCCTCATCAAGCTACCAATGACCTTCTTCACAGAACTGGAAAAAAACTACCTTAAACTTTATATGGAACCAAAAGAGAGCCCGCATAGCCAAGTCAATTCTAAGCAAAAAGAACACAGCAGGAGGGATTACACTACCAGACTTCAAACTACACTACAAGGCTACAGTAATCAAAACAGCATGGTACTGGTACCAAAACAGAGATATAGACCAATGAAACAGAACAGAGGCATCAGAGGCAACAGAACATATCTACAACCATCCAATCTTTGACAAACCTGACAAAAACAAGCAATGGGGAAAGGATTCCCCGTTTAATAAATGGTGTTGCGAACCCCTTCCTGACACCTTACACTAAAATTAACTCCAGATGGACTAAAGACTTAAACATAAGACCTGGCACCATAAAAACCGTAGAAGAAAATCTAGGCAAAACCATTCAGGACATAGGAGTAGGCAAGGACTTCATGACCAAAACACCAAAAGCATTGGCAACAAAAGCCAAAATAGACAAATGGGACCTAATCAAACTCCACAGCTTCTGTATGGCAAAAGAAACAGTCATTCAAGTGAATATGGCAACCAACAGAATGGGAAAAAATTTTTGCAGTCTACCCATCTGACAAAGGGCTGCTATCCAGAATTTAGAAAGAACTCAAACAGATTTACAAGAAATAAAACAAGCCCATTCAAAAGTGGGCAAAGGATATGAACAGACACTTTACAAAAGAAGACATACATGAGGCCAACAATCATATGAAAAAATGCTCATCATCACTGTTCATTAGAGAGATGCAAATCAAAACCACATTGAGATACCATCTCATGCCAGTTAGAATGGCGATCATTAAAAAATCTGGAGACAGCAGATGCTGGAGAGGATGTGGAGAAATACACCTTCAGCTGAAATCCAGATGGCAGGAAAAGTAGATATATCACAGTTACACAAAAAACACGGATAATGAGTGAAACTGGAAATCACAGAAGAACATATAATAAAGTATTATTTTGTTTGTTTTAAACCCAAAAATAAGAGAAACCAAACTGCTGTTGTTCAAACAACAATGGTGTGTAAGAAATGTAAAGAAAATCAAGGGAAAGATGAACACAAAATTTAGAATATAGCTACTTGGAAGGCACAGAAGAAAAGGATGGCTCCGGAGAGACCCAGAGACCTCGAACGGGTGGCCGTTGACTTAAAGCGGAAATTGAGTTTACCGGCATCACACACATAGTTACATGCACGTTATGCACATTTTCAAAACTGAAAGGAAGGCCGGGCGCGGTGGCTCACGCCTGTAGTCCCAGCACTTTGGGAGGCCGAGGCGGGTGGATCACGAGGTCAACGGATCGAGACCACCCTGGTCAACATGGTGAAACCCCGTCTCTACTGAAGGTGCAGAAAATTAGCTGGGCATGGTGGTGCGCGCCTGTAGTCCCGGCTACTCGGGAGGCTGAGGCAGGAGAATTGCCTGAACCCAGGAGGCGGAGGTTGCGGTGAGCCGAGATTGCGCCTTTGCACTCCAGCTTGGGTGACAGGAGCGAATCTTCATCTCAAAAAAAAAAAAAAAATTGAAAGGAAACCGAGAGGCTCGGCGGGAACCACGTGATGTTCACGGACACGATGGAGGGGAAGGGGGTGCCACCTCCCTGCCGTGCCCAGGGCCCGCGCTCAGGCATCTGCTTCCGGCCCCGGCGCCCCCGCCCGGGGCAACGCACGGCCATTTCCGGGAGTCGAGAGCGCGCGCTCACCCGGAGAGGCGGCGGGAAAGGAGCCACAGGGACGCGCGGCCCAGCGCGCTCCGTTTCTCCGCTCGGCAGCGGGTCCTACTGCGCGGGTGACCTCGCGCGGTGACCCGTGTGCGGAGGGGGCTGGCGGGGCGCAGCGCTGGGACCCGCAGTGCAGGAACGAGTCCCCGGAGCTGACGTGACTCGGGCTTGAGGCGAGGCGGAGGCCGCGAGCTGACTGCGGGTCTCCTCACCGTCCCGCCGTGGCCAGCCCAGTCCCGGAGCACCCCTTCCTCCTTCCTTGTCCTGGGGGAAGCGGGAGGGAGGCGGTTCCGGGCCACCCCGCCGCCTCTGGCCGTCCTCCCACACGCTCCTCCTTCAGGCCGGTCCCGCCGCCGCCGCCCTCAGATGCAGCGTCCACCGTGAGCCTCCCCGTTTCCTCCCGGAAGCCTCCCCGTTTCCTCCCGGAAGCGCTGGGGCCCGCGCGTGCGGAGGAGGAAGGGGTGCTCTGGGACGGTGAGGAGACCCGCAGTCGCCCGTGCCTGTGGCCCCACACCCCTGCCACGCGGTGGTGTCCCTGGTGCCAGGAGTCGACAGCGGGAAAGTTCCCCCGCCGGAGCGCCTTCCTCGCCTCGTGTGAGCCCCGGGATTGCGGCGTCTTGTCGGGCAACATGGCGCATTTGCCCTCCGACCTTTGGGAAAATAACCGCTGGGCGCCCTTCTGGTCTAGTGCAACATCGCAACGTAGGCGCTTCCAAAGCGCAGGCTGTAAAACGCTCTTCACGGCTCCTTCCGATCTTCCAAGCTCCGCATTTGAAGCGCTCCCGTGCCAGTCCCGAGCTCTGCCCTGAGCTCCCTGTGCCTGCGGGGCCTGGGCGGCTGCCGCTTCCTTGCACATGTAGCTGCGTCTCCAAGGAGCCGCATGCGACTCCCACCGGCACTTCCTCTTCTCTACCTCTCCCTAAAAAGAAAAAACAATCATGTTGGCAAAAGGGGGATGGAACAAGGCAAATCCAGTCTACACCAATGCATCAGAGAGGTTTAGTGCTTTTCTCCTAAAAATTACTCACCCATAGGCCGGTGAAAGCGGCTTTCGCCTGTATGTGCATAACATGCACATAACTATGTGTGTAAACCCAGCACTTTTGGAGGCTGAGTCGGGAGGATCAGGAGAACAAGAGATCGAGACCATCCTGGCCAACATGGTGAAACCCCGCCTCTACTAACAATACAAAAATTAGCTGGGCTTGGTGGCAGGCACCTATAGTCCCAGCTGTCAAAGAGGCTGAAGCACAAAAATCACCTGAACCTGGAAGGCGGAAGTTGCAGTGAGCCAAGATCCTGCCACTGCACTCCAGCCTGGACGACAGAGCAAGACTCTGTGTCAAAAAAAAAAAAAAAAAAAAAAAAAAAATCACCCACAAATCTGTAAAAGGAAAGGCTTATAATAAACAGTTGCATCTGTTTCTACCCCGTGTCCTCAAAGCTGACCATGCAGGATACAAAGAGGCTTCCAAACACTTGAGAAGGAAGTCTTCAGTGCTCAAACGTCCATTACATTTTTGAGCCCCTTTTCTCATTATTTAGAAGGTCAATAAGGTCAAGTAACCAAAAGAAAGCATGATGGAGGGGTCAGAGTCCAAAATGGAGCTGTGGCCTATGCATGTTTATAACACTCTGGCCAGGGCAAGGCCATCCAGCTAAACTTAGACAAACAGCATGGTGATTAAACAGTCCCAAGAATGATCAGAAATGTGTGGCACTTGGGCTAGGCGCGGTGACTCACACCTCTAATCCCAGCACTTTGGGAGGCTGAGGTGGGTAGATCACCTGAGGTCAGGAGTTCAAGCCCAGCCTGGCCAACATGCTGAAACCCCATCTGTACTAAAAATACTAAAAAAATTAGCAGGCCGTGGTGTTGCACACCTGTAATCCCAGCTACGCAGGAGGCTGAGGCAGGAGAATCACTGGAACCTGGGAGGTGGAGGTTGCAGTGAGTCAAGATCATGCCACTGCACTCCAGACTGGGCAACGGAGACTCTATCTCAAAAAAGAGAGAGAGAGAGAGAGGAAGGAGGAAAAAAAGAAATTTGTGGCATTTGGGGAAAATACATCAATTAAGATTACCACTTCTATAAGAAAGCAAATCTTGGTAACCAGAAATATAAAAGGATCCTTCCTTCCAAGAAGGAGCCAGTGAAGCAGTGGAATTGAGTTGGAGACGGATAAGTGTGCACTGGGAGCACTGGACTTTAATTCCATGGGCAATCTAAATAGGCACACTTCACTACTCCTTCCTTTAAGGAACTTACTTTACAATTCCAATTCTAATACCCAGAAGAGTGAAAGCAGGCACTGAGGGAAAGACTTGTGCACACATGTTTGCAGCAGTATTATTCACCACAGCCAAAAGTTAGTCAATGGATGACTGGATAAACACAATGTGTGGGTGCATCACACATGCGGGGGTGCAGGACGGAGCTGGGGGTGCAGCGGGGGCCACCAAGGATGGAACCTGACAGCTAGTTTCTGGGCCAGGAGAGCGCTGCAGGCATTCCGGGAGAAATACCAGCACACAAAGACCTCATTGCGAATTACTATTATGTCTAAGTACAATAAATAGCTTAAGCAGGTGAAGATTAAATTAATACAAGATAGGGCTGGAAAGGTATTTGCAGGAGACAGTGGGAAATAACCAAGTTTGTAAAATGGTAATAAAAGGTTTTGACATATTTGGGCTTCAGATGAAAGACACAAATGCCCTCTCAGGGAAAAAACTAAAATAACATATCCTGGTAGATAATTATGTAACATGATTAACTCTATCCCTCTAGCCTTGCAGCTCACCCAACACAGCAGCCCAGGCCCTTCCTCTCCCCAGCTCCTGCAGAGGAACACGGAGTGGTGAACGACGTCTGTGTGGAAGCTGAGCACCTTCCCACAGGCTCAGCCCGGAGTTTGTTTCAGACCCTGTCTTGGTTGTCCACAGAGAAGGCATGTGTCCTCTTCAGCTATTTCCTCCTATTGGTTATTGGGGCAAAAAGCGACTATTCCAGATTGCCATACTCATGAAAGCTACTAAACCGTAGAAGGGGGCCAGGAGCCGTAGCTCACGCCTGTAATCCCAGAACTTTGGGAGGCCAAGACAGGTGGATCATCCGAGGTCAGTAATTCGAGACCAACCTGGCCAACATGCCGAAACCACGTCTCTACTAAAAATACAAAAGAAGATTAGCCAGCCATGGTGGCATGCACCCATAGTCCCAGCTACACAGGTGGAAGAGGCAGGAGAATCACTTGAACCCGAGAGGTGGAGGTTGCAGTGAACCGAGATCATGCCACTGCACTCCAACCTGGGCAACAGATCAAGGCTTCTTCTCAAAAAAATAATAGTAATTAATAAATAAATAAACCATACAAGGGCAGATTCTGAACTTACCAAAAACATTTATTTTCCAAAGAATGAGCATCTTTCAAATGTATAAAGCAAAGAAATGACAAGCCAAGTAGAGAACAGAATCAGAACAGAAGTGCATTTCAAAGCCAGCAGAAGTCCGATTTCTGGCATGAATGAGCAGAACACAGCCCTCCTGGTCAGCATGGCAGCTGGGCCAGCACTGCAACAGGTGCCTGAACCCAAAGCCCATCAGTAGGGTGACCATGGCCAACAACAACCCACTGTACCGTTCAAAATAGCGAGAAAAGTCCCAATGTTTCCAGTGTAAAGAAATAACAAGCATTTTAGGCTGGGCTCAGTGGTTTACACCTGTAATCCCAGCACTTTGGGAGGCCGAGGCGGGAGGATCACCTGAGGTCAGCAGTTCAAGACCAGGCTGGCCAACATGGAGAAACCCCATCTCTACTAAAAATACAAAAATGGCAGGGGGTGGTGGCACTTGCCTGTGTCCCAGCTCTTCACGAGGCTGAGGCAGGAGAATAGCTTGAACCCAGAAGGCAGAGGTTTCAGTGAGCCAGGATGGAGCCACTGCACACTCCAGCCTGGGCAACAGAGCGAGAGTCCATCTCAAAAAAAATAAAAAATAAAAATTTAAAAACAACAAGGCTGTCATGAGCATGAACCAAGGTTAAATCCAAAAGCACGATAAACTTTATCTATTGACTTCAACAAAGCAGAGAAGTATTCCCTGATTTTATTAGAACAGCTTCTGGACTCTCCCTTTTCAGGAAACACCTTGAAGCTTTGTTTAAAAAATAAAGAAATGAGGTGGGAGGACTCAAGATGGCGCTGTGAGAACAACCCAGGATTGAAGCTCTTGCTGGATGCGCGGAGAGGGTGAGTCGGGGACACATTTCCAGACGGATCTTAGTTGCCCGCAGAAAGGGGAAATTCCCAGGTATAAAAGAGACACGGGACGCCAGGCAGAGGTTTTAACTGGTGTAGCCGGCAGCTGGTGTGGCTGCGGCCCGCACTGGAGCGCAGAGGCGCTCCACAGTGCTCCATACAAAAGCGCACTGTTACGGGTGCCCTGTTGAACTGGCAAACTGAGACCTGAGAGGGCTGAACTTGAGACTGAACGGGACTTGGACAGTGAGCCAGCCCAGGAAATCCCAGGGACACAGCATTTGGGGTAGCGCAGTGCGACAAACAAAATGGCGATTCCAAACGCTCCCGGTGAGGAGGTTCCCTTAAAGCGCAGCTCCGTGGAGGAGGGGCATCCGCCATTACCAAGGCAATCAGCCCCTACTGAGGTACACGCCCATTGCTGACACAGCCTGCCGTTGCCGAGGCAACCCGTTACAACAGAGAGACTCCGCCACAGGGCGTAGCCCATGGCAGCAGGGCAGAGACCGCAGCAGAAGGGCAGAGCCTGCAGCAACAGGGCGAACCTCACACCAGCAGGGCGGAGCCTCTGCAGGCAAATAGTGACTAGACTGCCTCCTAGCTGGGCAGGACAGCACAGCGGACACTCAAAAATAAAGCTCGAACCCCTTCAGAAAGAGAAGCTGAGAAAAAAAAGGCTTTTTTTATGAGTTCTGTTGCAGCAGAATTAAACATAGCAGCCTAACAGCCCTGGATGAACAACAGAGCTCACAGCTCAGCAATTGAGCACCTATAAAGTACAGACTGTCTCCTCAAGCAGCTCCCTGACCCCTCTATATCCAAAAGACTGACATTTGGCAGGCATCAGTCTAGGACAAAGACAGCAGAAAAAGAAAATGGTAGCACCCCTCACTGTTCCGCAGCTGCTATAGGTGCACCCCAGACAAGCAGGGCCTGGAGTGGACCTCAGCAGTCATACAGCAGAGGGGCTAGACTGGTAGAAGGAAAACCAAGTAACAGAAACACTTCATCATCAACAATCTGGGTGTCCATTCAGAGACACAATCGAAAAGTCAGCAACTGCACAGACGACAGGTGGATAAATCCATTAAGATGGGAAGAAACCAGCGCAAAAAAAGAGGAAAACACCCGAAACCAGAACACTTTGCCTCCTACAAAGGACCAAAACTCCTCACCAGCAAGGGAACAAAGCTGGACAGAGAATGACTGTGACGAAATGACGGAATTAGACTTCAGAAGATGGATAATGAGAAACTTTTGTGAGCTAAAAGAACATGTTTTAAATCAATGCAAAGAAACTAAGAACCTTGAAAAAGATATGAAAAAACATTCAAGGAAATGATAACACGAATGGATAACTTAGAGAGGAATATGAATGAATTAAAGGAGCTGAAAAACACAATACGAGAACTTCGCGAAGCAAACACAAGTTTCAATAGCCGAATTGACCAAGCAGAAGAAAGAATATCAGAAGTCGAAGATCAACTCAATGAAATAAAACGAGAAACCAAGATTAGAGAAAAAAGCTCAAAAAGGAATGAACAAAGTCTCCAAGAAATGTGGGACTATGTGAAGAGACCAAACCTACGTTTGATACGTGTACCACAATGTGACAAAGAGAATGAATCCAAGCTGGAAAATACTCTTCAGGACATTATCCAGGAAAATTTCCCCCACCTAGCAAGACAGGTCAACACTCAATTACAGGAAATACAGAAAACACCACAAAGATATTTCGCAAGAAGAGCAACCCCAAGGAACATAATCGTCAGATTCAACAAGGTTGAAATGAAGGAGAAAATACTAAGGGCAGCCAGAGAGAAAGGTCGGGTCACCCACAAAGGGAAGACCATCAGACTCACAGCAGATCTCTCGGCAGAAATTCTACAAGCCAGAATAGAGTGGGGGACAATATTCAACATCCTTAAAGAAAAGAATTTTCAACCCAGGATTTTATATCCAGCCAAACTGAGCTTCAGAAATGAAGGAAAAATAAAATCCTTTGCAAACAAGCAAGTACTCAGAGATTTTGTCACCACCAGGCCTGCTTTACAAGAGCTCCTGAAAGAGGCACCACACATAGAAAGAAACAACCAGTACCAGCCATTCCAAAATCAAACTAAACGCTAAAGAACATCAACAAAATGAAGAATCTGCATCAACTAACAGGCAAAACAGCCAGCTAGTATCACAATGGCAGGATCAAATTCACATATAACAATATTAACCCTAAATGTAAATGGGCTAAATGCCCAAATCAAAAGACACAGACTGGCAAATTGGATAAAAATCCAAAACCCATCAGTGTGCTGTATCCAGGAAACCCATCTCACATGCAAGGATACACAAAGGCTCAAAATAAAGGGATGGAGGAAAATTTACCAAGCAAATGCAGAGCAAAAAAAGGCAGGAGTTACAATTCTCATCTCTGATAAAATAGACTTTAAAGCAACAAATATCAAAAGAGACGAAGAAGGCCATTACATAATGGTAAAAGGATCGATACAACAAGAAGAGCTAACGATCCTAAACATATATGGACCCAATACAGGAGCACCCAGATACATAAGGCAAGTTCTTAACCACTTACCAAAAGACTTAGACTCCCACACAATAATCGTGGGAGACTTTAACACTCCACTGTCAATATTAGACAGAGCAACCAGACAGAAAATTAACAAGGATATCCAGGGCTTGAACTCAGACCTGGAACAAGCAAAACTGATAGACATTTACAGAGCTCTCCACCCCAAATCCACAGAATATACATTCTTCTCAGCACCACATCACACCTACTCTAAAATTGACCACATAATTGGAAGTAAAGCACTGCTCAGCAAATGCAAGACAACTGAAATCATAACAAACAGTTTCTCAGACCATAGTGCAATCAAGTTAGAACTCAGAATTCAGAAACCAACCCAGAACCGCACAGCTTCATGAAAACTGAACCACTGGCTCTTGAATGTTGACTGGATAAACAACGAAATGAAGGCAGAAATAAAGAAGTTCTTCCAAACCAATGAGAACGCAGACACAACATGCTAGAATCTCTGGGACACATTTAAAGCAGTCTCTAGAGGAAAGTATATAGCAATAAGTGCCCATATGAGAAGAATGGAGAGATCCAAAATTGACACCCTATCGTCAAAATTGAAAGAGCTAGAGGAGCAAGATCAAAATAACTCAAAACCCAGCAGAAGACAAGAAATAACTAAGATCAGAGCTGAACTGAAGGAGATTGAGACACGAAAAACCCTTCAAAAAATCAATAAATCCAAGAGCTGCTTTTTTGAAAAGATCAACAAAATACATAGACCACTAGCCAGATTGATTAAAAAGAAAAGAGAGAACAACCAAATAGATGCAATAAAAAATGATAAAGGGGAAATCACCACAGATTCCAAAGAAATTCAATCCATCATCAGAGAATATTACAAACAGCTCTATGCACATAAACTAGTAAACCTGGAAGAAATGGATAAATTCCTGGACTCCTGTGTCCTCCCAAGCCTAAACCAGGAGGAAGCTGAAACTATGAATAGACCAATAACAAGGGCAGAAGTCCAGGCAGCAATTAAGAGCCTACCACACAAAAAAAGCCCAAGTCCAGACGGGTTCACAGCCGAATTCTACCAGACACACAAAGAGGAGCTGGTACCATTTCTTCAGAAACTATTCCAAATAATCCAAAAAGAAGGAATCCTTCCCAAATCATTCTATGAGACCAATATCATCCTGATACCAAAACGTGGCAGAGACACAACAAAAAAAGAAAACTTCAGGCCAATATCCATGATGAACAGAGATGCAAAAATCTTCAATAAAGTATTGGCAAGCCGATTGCAACAGCAAATCAAAAAACTTATTCATCATGATCAAGTAGGATTCATCCCGGGGATGCAAGGCTGGTTCAACATACGCAAGTCTATAAACGTAATTCACCACATAAACAGAACCAAAAACAAAAACCACATTATTATCTCAATTGATGCAGAGAAGGCATTCGACAAAATTCAACAGCCTTTATGCTAAAAACCCTCAATAAACTCGGAACGTATCTCAAAGTAATAAAAGCTATTTATGACAAACCAACAGCCAATATCATACTTAATGGGCAAAAACTGGAAGCATTCCCTTTGAAATCCGGCACTAGCCAAGGATGCCCTCTGTCACCACTCCTATTAATATAGTACTGGAAGTTCTAGCCACAGCAATCAGGCAAGAAAAAGAAATAAAGGGTATTCAAATAGGAAAGGTGGAAGCCAAATTGTCTCTATTTGCAGACGACATGATAGTATACCTAGAAGACCCCATCGCCTCAGCCCAAAAACTCCTGAAACTGATAAGCAACTTCAGCAAAGTCTCAGGATATAAAATCAATGTGCAAAAATCACAAGCCTTCCTCTACACCAATAACAGACAGAAAGAAAGCCAAATCAAGAACAAACTGCCATTCACAATTGCTACAAAAAGAATAAAATACCTTGGAATACAACTCACAAGGAACGTAAGGGACCTCTTCAAGGAAAACCACAAACCTCTGCTCAACGAAATCAGAGAGGACACAAACAGATGGAGAAACATTCCATGTTCATGGTTAGGAAGAATTAATATCATAAAAATGGCTATACTGCCCAAAGTAATTTACAGAATCAACGCTATCCCCATCAAGCTACCATTGACTTTCTTCACAGAACTGGAAAAAACCACCATGAACTTCATATGGAACCAAAAGAGAGCCCACATAGCCAAGTCGATTCTAAGCAAAAAGAACACAGCGGGGGGCATCACACTACCGGACTTCAAACTATACTACAAGGCTACAGTAATCAAAACAGCATGGTACAGGTACCAAAACAGAGATATAGATCAATGGAACAGAACAGAGGCATCAGAGGCAACACAACATATCTACAACCATACAATCTTTGATAAACCCGACAAAAACAAGCAATGGGGAAAGGATTCCCTGTTCAACAAATGGTGCTGGGAAAACTGGCTAGCCATGTGCAGAAAGCAGAAACTGGACCCCTTCCTGACAGCTTACACTAAAATTAACTCCAGATGGATTAAAGACTTAAACATAAGACCTGGCACAATAAAAACCCTAGAAGGAAATCTAGGCAAAACCATCCAGGACATAGGAGTAGGCAAGGACTTCATGACCAAAACACCAAAAGCATTGGCAACAAAAGCCAAAATAGACAAATGGGACCTAATCAAACTCCACAGCTTCTGCATGGCAAAAGAAACAGTCACTAGAGTGAATCGGCAACCAACGGAATGGGAAAAAATTTTTGCAGTTTACCCATCTGACAAAGGGCTGATATCCAGAATTTACAAAGAACTCAAACAGATTTACAGGAAAAAAACAAACAAGCCCATTCAAAATTGGGCAAAGGATATGAACAGACACTTTACAAAAGAAGACATATATGAGGCCAACAGTCATATGAAAAAATGCTCATCGTCACTGGTCATCAGAGATGCAAATCAAAACCACATTGAGATACCATCTCACGCCAGTTAGAATGGCGATCATTGAAAAATCTGGAGACAACAGATGCTGGAGAGGATGTGGAGAAATAGGAACACTTTTACACTGTTGGTGGGAGTGTAAATTAGTTCAACCATTGTGGAAGACAGTGTGGCGATTCCTCAAGGCCTTAGAAATAGAAATTCCATTTGACCCAGAAATCCCATTACTGGGTATATATCCAAAGGACTATAAATCGTTCTACTATAAGGACACATGTACACGAATGTTCATTGCAGCACTGTTTACAATAGCAAAGACCTGGAATCAACCCAAATGCCCATTGATGATAGACTGGATTGGGAAAATGTGGCACATATACACCATGGAATATTATGCAGCAATCAGAAATGATGAGTTTGTGTCCTTTGTAGGGACATGGATGAATCTGGAGAACATCATTCTCAGCAAACTGACACAAGAACAGAAAATGAAACACCGCATATTCTCACTCATAGGCGGGTGTTGAAAAATGAGAACACATGTTCACAGAGAGAAGAGTACTAAACACTGGGGTCTATTGGGGGGGAAAGGGGAGGGCCTGTGGGAGGGGGAGGTGGGGAGGGATAGCCTGGGGAGAAATGCCAAATGTGGGTGAAGGGGAGAAAGCACACAAAACACACTGCCATGTGTGTACCTATGCTACTGTATTGCATGCTCTGCACATGTACCCCAAAACCTAAAATGCAATAAAAAACAAAAATAAATAAATGAGAGAATTCGAATGTTAAAATTAACCAATTGCTTAAACCAACAAAATAAATTCAATCTACTTCTAAGCACCTGGTTTTGTTTTACCTCGTTCCTTAAGAGAACTTAAGGTGAGCAGGGCCAGGCAGGGCAGTGAATTCCTCCAGTGCCCTCCAAGCACGAGCTTTCCATATGCGTTTATGTAACATAGACATACTTGATGAATGCCGCAAAACAGGTAAGGCCTGGTGTTCCTAAAGTCTGACAGTCACTTCTGGTGACCTGGGCAGCCACATGTTGGACTCCAAAGAGCCCTGGACCTTAAGCTTGTTCAGGCACCTCTGCCCTGTTGTGTCTCTGAAGCGGTCCGGTAAAGCACACATTCAAATGCCCTGACTCATGCGGCACCTTTCACTGGGGAGTATTAGAACCCTTTGCAAACCTGAGCTCGTTCATCCACAGCACGTGGTGTGTTCAGCTGGGGAGGGCTCGGGCCGCTTTTGCCAGAAGGGCAGGGCTAAGTGTGTCTCCAGGAGCCCCCACCTCAGACCAGAAGCCCAGAGCCCAAATAAATCACCTAAGTAATTCAAGCTAACGACTGTCTTGGGGGTTGGCTCTGTTATCCAAATAGCAGCCTAAATCTCCCCCTCTCCTTCTCCTGGGGCCACATCCCATAAATCTGGATGGCTTAAGAAGAGAAGGGGCCTCAGCTCGCCACAATTCTAACCAGCAAAGACCGGACCTCAGGCTCATGGTTTCACAGCCAAAGCCCCCTCAGCTACCCTCTCAGGCAGCAGAAGCCATGGCAGGCCACCAAGCCTGCCAGCAACAACAGAACAAAGGGATGGATTTGTCAAACATGGGAAAATATTTCAAAGGAATATTCACTACAACAAGAAACAGATTTCTCAAAATCTAGGTAAACACTCAAGGCGTCTTCCAAAGTCTCTGGTTTGGATTGGACTTGGTCTGCGAGGGGCCCACAAGAACCCACTTCCTGGGGACTAAAACTTGGCATTTTAGATGCACCAAGACTCCGCTAACATGGCTACTGATTGTTGCACAGTCGAGATCTAGGGCAGACCACAGGGGCTAAAATGGGACTGCCAGGGGTCTGCAGGCACTTCCCAGCAGCGCCTGCGGCCGTGAGAGCCAAACCCACAGACCAGGAGCTCTCCCAGGACACTCTGGGTCCGGAACGCACTTGCTCTTTGAGAATTTGACTTTTTAATATCTTATTCTTCTGAAAAAGCTGTCTCTCTCCTAAACTCCTGGGGTTCACCATGACCATCTCGTGGGATCATAATATGTCAGTAGATGGAAAATCAGAGTATGGGATGCAGAGGCCTTAGAGATGAGCGACAGTAGAAATGGAAGGAGTATTTATGGAAGCAAAGATTCTGCTCAAGACAGATGCAGCCGAGCAGGCCGTGGAAGCAGAGAGGGCAGGGCAGGGGCACATAGCTTCATTTAATGGCAAAGAGACCACCTTAAGAAAAACATGACCTTTGTATAGCAGCCAACATTTCACTACAGGGAACGAGTAATGTAAAACGTTATCTGACCATCACAGAAACATTCTTCCCTCATCTAAGAGCTGAGAGCCTTGTTTGTGGTCTCGAAACCACTTCTCATGAAGTCACAGGCCCCGTGGTGAATTAACAGGATCTAGGCGCCTGCTTGTTTGCTGCCACCTGCCTCTGACATGAACAGGGCTTTTGCGTTCAGCAGCCACGGTGATCTCCACCGGAGAGTTCAACGCTTAACTTCAGAAGATTTGCCTTTATTCCATTTTACTTACACTGCTCCCAGGAGAGCCTCCACACTGGCCCAGGGCCTGGTGGGAAGAAGGAGCTCCCAAAGGGCTCATAGCCACCAACAGGTTCCCAAGAAATGACAAAAAACAGCCAAATCATGGCCTGGACTCACCTTGCAAAGGACTCGCTTATGCCCAGGTTGTGGGGAATGAGGAGCTGTTCTACACAGTCTGTCTCTATCACCCCTTCCTCCAGGTGGGAGAAAACTCCTCACTTCCGCTTGCTGTGAAACACTGATTTAATACCCCATTTTCTTCTCTAGCCCATACAGGAAAATGGAGCAAACCAGGCTGAATCTCTGTCCCAGGCTATAGGGTTCTATCCTGCTCCGAGAGAGGAAAGTTTCCTGTCGGGGCTGGGCACGATGGCTCATGCCTGTAATCCCAGCACTTTGGGAGGCCGAGGCAGGCAGATCGCAAGGTCAGGAGATCCAGACCATCCTGGCCAACATGGTGAAACCTGGTCTCTACTACAAAAAATTAGCCAGGTGTGGTGGGATGCTCCTGTAGTCCCAGGTATTCAGGAGATTGAGGCAGGGAAATCGATTGAACCCAGAAAGCATAGATTGTAGTGAGCTGAGACCACTCCACTGCACTCCAGCCCGACAGAGCCAGACTCTGTCTCAAAAAAAAAAAGTTTCTTGTGGTGGCGTCAGGGTCCACTGTCACTAAGAGAAGCTATTACTTTCAAGAATGAAACAGTCCTGAAAACAATTCCTCTGATATAAAAGGTTCTGTGCTCTTCCCCTTCCCACTAAGAGAAGCTATTACTTTCAAGAATGAAACAGTCCTGAAAACAATTCCTCTGATATAAAAGGTTCTGTGCTCTTCCCCTTCCCACACACACTTTGCCACTGGGAATGGAAACATTTTAGTTAAAGCCTTTGGGAAAATCTGGATGTTTGCAGAGGATGGAGAACGTTAAAATGTCTGAGTTTGTCAGGCACAGTAACATATTTCAAAGGAGCATTCACTTCAGCAGAAAACAATACCTGTCACCCAGCACATAAAAGCAATCCCTGAAATCAGAAAGGTAGCACTGATTGAGTCCCACTGAATCACACAGTGATTATGGAAAATAATGAGTATGATTTTGAAAGCACATATAAAGTACTTTAAAAGTATATTGTGAATATCAGAACTGAATGTGTAAGTTAATGCAGTGTCATACAAGACTTGAAAGCATGTTTAAATACATTGTTAAAAATTCTATCTACCATATTGCAATACAACACAACGTCATATTAAAAAACAAATAGGGCTGGGCACAGTAGCTCACACCTGCAATCCCAGCACTTTAGGAGGCCAAGGCAGGCAGATCCCTTCCACCCAGGAGACCAGCCTAGACAACATGGCAAAACCCAGGTTCTATCAAAAAATAGAAAAATTAGCCAGGTGCAATGGTTCACTCCTGTAGTCCCAGCAACTTGGGAGGCTGAGGGAGGAAGACTGCTTGAGCCGAGATGTCAAAGCTGCAGTGAGCTGTGTTTGTGCCAGTGCACTCCAGCACGGGTGACAGAGCAAGACTGCCTCAAAAAAAAAAGGAAAGTAAAGAAAAAAAGAAAGAAAAGAAAAAGCTGGCCGGGGGCCATGGCTCATGCCTGTAATCCCAGCACTTTGGAAGGCCAAGGCAGGCAGATCACAAAGTCAAGAGATCGAGACCATCCTGGCCAACATGGTGAAACCCGGTTTCTACTAAAAAATACAAAAATCAGCTAGGCATGGTGGGGTGCGCCTGTAGTCCCAGCTTCTCAGGAGGCTGAGGCAGGAGAATCGCTTGAACCCAGGAGGCGGAGGTTGCAGTGAGCCAAGATCGTACCACTGCACTCCAGCCTGGCACCTGGCAACAGAGCAAGACTCTGTCTCAAAAAAAACCAAAGGAAAAGAAAAGAAAGGGAACTCTTCAAGGAAAACTACAAACCACTGCTCAATGAAATAAGAGAGGACACAAACAGATGGAGAAACATTCCATGTTCATGGTTAGAAAGAATCAATAGCATGAAAATGGCCATAATGCCCAAAGTAATTTACAGAATCAACACTATCCCCATCAAGCTACCATTGACTTTCTTCACAGAACTGGAAAAAACCACCTTGAAGTTCATATGGAACTAAAAGAGAGCCCGCATAGCCAAGTCAATTCTAAGCAAAAAGAACACAGCAGGGGGCATCACACTACCGGACTTCAAACTATACTACAAGGCTACAGTAATCAAAACAGCATGGTACTGGTACCAAAACAGAGATATAGACCAATGGAACAAAACAGAGGCATCGGAGGCAACACAACATATCTACAACTATACAATCTTTGATAAACCTGACAAAAACAAGCAATGGGGAAAGGACTCCCTATTTAATAAATGGTGTTAGGAAAACTGGCTAGCCATATGCAGAAAGCAGAAACTGGACCCCTTCCTGACAGCTTACACTAAAATTAACTCCAGATGGATTAAAGACTTAAACATAAGACCCGGCACCATAAAAACCCTAAAAGAAAATCTAGGCAAAACCATTCAGGACATAGGAGTAGGCAAGGACTTCATGAACAAAACACCAAAAGCATTGGCAACAAAAGCCAAAATAGACAAATGGGACCTAATCAAACTCCACAGCTTCTGCATCGCAAAAGAAACAGTCACTAGAGTGAATCGGCAACCAACAGAATGGGAAAAAATTTTTGCAGTTTACCCATCTGACAAAGGGCTGATATCCAGAATTAAAAAGAACTCAAACAGATTTACAGGAAAAAAACAAACAAGCCCATTCAAAAGTGGGCAAAGGATATGAACAGACACTTTACAAAAGAAGACATACATGAGGCCAAGAAACATATGAAAAATGCTCATCATCACTGGTCATTAGAGAGATGCAAATCAAAACCACATTGAGATACCATCTCACGCCAGTTAGAATGGTGATCATTAAAAAATCTGGAGACAACAGATGCTAGAGAGGATGTGGAGAAATAGGAAAACTTTTACACTGCTGGAGGGAGTGTAAATTAGTTCAACCATTGTGGAAGACAGTGTGGCGACTCCTCAAGGCCTTAGAAATAGAAATTCCATTTGACCCAGCAATCCCATTACTGGGTATATCCAAAGGACTATAAATCGTTCTACTATGAGGACACATGCACACAAATGTTCATTGCAGCACTGTTTACAATAGCAAAGACCTGGAACCAACCCAAATGCCCATCGATGATAGACTGGATTGGGAAAATGTGGCACATATACACCATGGAATATTATGCAGCAATCAGAAATGTTGAGTTCGTGTCCTTTGTAGGGACATGGATGAATCTGGAGAACATCATTCTCAGCAAACTGACACAAGAACAGAAAATGAAATACCGCATATTCTCACTCATAGGTGGGTGATGAACAATGAGAACACAGGGAAGGGAGCACTACACACTGGCATCTATTGGGGGGAATAGGGGAGGGACAGCGGGGGGGAGCTGGGGAGGGATAGCATGGGGAGAAATGCCAAATGTGAGTGAAGGGGAGGAAGGCAGCAAAACACACTGCAACGTGTGTACCTATGTAACTATCTTGCATGTTCTGCTCATGTACCCCAAAACCTAAAATGCAATTAAAAAAAAAAAGAAAGAAAGAAAGAAAAGAAAAGAAAAAGCTGCCAGGCACACAGTGGCTCACTCCTGTAATCCCAGCTCTTTGGGAGGCGGAGGCGGGTGGATCACCTGAGGTCGGGAGTTTGAGACCAGCCTGACCAACATAGAGAAACCCCATCTCTACTAAAAATACAAAATTAGCTGGGTATGGTGGCAGATGCCTGTAATCCCAGCTACTCAGGAGGCTGAGGCAAGAGAATCTCTTGAACCCAGAAGGTGGAGATTACAGTGAGCCGAGATCATGCCATTGCACTCCAGCCTGGGCAACAAGAGTGAAACTCTGTTCCCAAAAAAAAAAGAAAGAAAGAAAAAGCTGCAGGATCCCCATGCAATGAAAGTGACATTCTTGTGTTTAGATATATTTTTGCTACTTATTAAATACAAATGTTACAGGCCACATTAAATACAAATGTTAGAGGCCACGTGGAGAACAGGGGCAGGGATGATTCTCCCCAGGGCACACCAGGGAGGGAAGCCTGTATGGCCCCACCTCCAGGAGAACTGCTCCAGAAACAGGTTCATACTGCAGCTGCATGACAGTGACCAATGACAGGAACTCTCTCATAACGAACAACCACAAGTAAAATCCACGTGCTGTACAAATTCATCCCTACCTGACACAGCCAAGAAAAAGCACTTGATTTTAAAATTGAAGGAAAAAAAAACTCTCAAGCCATTAATGTTGTTAGTATTGCCCTAACAAAACCATTCCAAAATTAATGAAAGTAGTTTATAGTAACTTCCTATCCCACCACCTTAAAACGTCACTTTTAGGCCGGGCGCAGTGGCTCACGCCTGTAATCCCAGCACTTTGGGCTGCCAAGGTGGGCAGATCATGAGGTCAGCAAATCGAGACCATCCTGGCCAACATGGTGAAGCCCCGTCTCTACTAAAAATACAAAAATTAGCTGGCAGAGTGGCAATTGCCTGTAATCCCAGCTACTTGGGAGGCTGAGGCAGGAGAATCACTTGAGTCAGGGAGTCGGAGGTTGCTGTGAGCTGAGATCGCAACACCACTCCAGTCTGGCAACAGACACTTTGTCTCAAAAAAAAAAAGTCACTTTTTTTTTTTTTTTGAGATGGAGTTTCGCTCTTGTTACCCAGGCTGGAGTGCAATGGCGTGATCTCGGCTCACCGCAACCTCCGCCTCCTGGGTTCAGGCAATTCTCCTGCCTCAGCTTCCCGAGTAGCTGAGATTACAGGCACGCGCCACCATGCCCAGCTAATTTTTTGTATTTTTAGTAGAGACGGGGTTTCACCATGTTGACCAGGATGGTCTCGGTCTCTCGACCTCGCGATCCACCCCTCTCGGCCTCCCAAAGTGCTGGGATTACAGGCTTGAGCCACCGCACCCGGCCAAAAAAGTTACTTTTATCTTCCACATTTTCAAAACATTTCAACCCTAAAATAACTCCACAAACTACACACAGAAAAAAAGTCACTTCCATATTTGATAAAACTCAGTTGAGGGAAAACAATCCCCCCAGATAAGAACTAGGAAAGTTTTTGATCAAAACAAGGCATGCTTCCTACACACTGTGTTTTGAAACCCAACACAGGTACATTTCTCTCTCAGTTCCAAACATGCCCAGGAGGAGCTGCACAAATACCCCGGGTGTACGAACAGATGTGTAAAGCGCCCGAGGCTGCAGCCCAAGTTACAATTGACTCAGTCAATTCCATCACTAGAGTAAGGCTGGCTCGAGAAGAAATGCAAAACTTCCAGCCTTCTTCTCTACGGTTTCTGCACCTTCTGTATCATAATCTCATTTAGTTCTTACAGCAAATGAAACTGTTTCTAAAACAGTCACCCATAGATGGGGAAACACTGGAGCTCAGAATTTACTCAACTTAAAAGTATCGTTTCAGAAATTCATCGGGATTTGCAAAGCAACACAGACTTGCTATGTGCATGCTCCTCCTAGTGACTAAACTGGGGAAAATGAAAAAAGATTTTCCAAAGTCGCATCCGCTCCGTGTTTAACTCGGTTCTGGGGAGCACGGGTTCCCCAGTTCCTGGAGGAGACCACCCACCAGGCAGTCTCGCCTGCGCAGGCTCCGCGTTGTGCGTGCGCTCTGCCCTGCCGTGGGTCTTCAGCTTATGAAAAGCTCCCCAGAGAAAGGCCTTTTCTGTTCCTGGCTTGGCAGATGACATTTCGGAAGGCCAGTGCTCACGTCCAGCCCTTTACAAATAACACCTCGGCGCAGACCTCAGCGCACGTTTACCTTCAATGTCCAGCCTCTGAGAGGGTGTCAGCATCTACAGGCACTGCTATTTCTGTGTCACATTTCACCTTGTTTCACCCCATTTTTAAGCCAGATTTCCTGCAACTCCCATTTAAAATTTTTAAAAAGACCAACATGGTGTTTATGAGTTCTAAAAACTACACCAATGTTTTTATTGAAATACACAGCATCTGGGGAGATGTGGGGGCTCCCCAGGCAACATCAGCACTGTGCAGGCGGGGAGGCTCTGGGGCTGGAGGCCAGGCCTCAGCTGCATGATCTTGACAGGGACCCTTTCACAAAGCAGTCAAAAGTAAAATCCAGGTGCTGTGCAAATTCATCTTAAGCTCAAAATACTGGAGACCATTTTGTCACAGCATAACTAACAGTGACTTGTGAGTTTCCTGAGTCCTCTGGTGCTCCAGAGCCCTCCTCTGTTTATGGCATAGGGATCCTGGTTTTCAAGGAGATGAAACCCCACGCCAGACAGAAAGGTGCAAGGCACAGGCAGGCCCACATATGCAATGCAGGAAAAGGCATTTGTCTGAGCATCTCTCATTCCCCACACCCCAGCGCCTCTCCCTCCTCCACGAGCTGACTGTGCAGTCGTCCAGGGCCCTTTCTCAACCCTCCACGCTGCAGCCAGTGGACAGTGCTACGAAGTGTGTCCACATGTGTACCTCCTCAACTCAGGACCCAGCCCACGGGCTCTGACCCCTCCCACCTCCCTGGCTGCTTCCCCTGCTCCTGGGCCTCCGTCCTCACCTCCACCAAGGCCAGCCTGGCCTCCTACTAGAAGGTGAAACCTGGAGCTGGACTCGGTGGCTCACACCTGTAATCCCAGCACTTCGGGATGCCAAGGTGGGAGGATCGTTTGAGGCCAAGGAGTTTGAGACCAGCCTGGGCAACGCAGTGAGACCTTGTCTCCAAACAGGAATTTTTTTTTTTTTAATTAGCCAGACACACTGTCATGACTGTAGTCCCAGCAAGTCAGGAGGCAAAAGTGGTCACCTCCCAGGAGTTCAAGGCTGCAGAGAGTCTCGACTGGGCCACTGCACTCCAGCCTGGGTGTGAGTGAGACCCCGTCTCAAAAAAAAAAAAAAAGAAGCGAAACCTTCCACCCACCCCCATGTCGTCATGGTCATTCATCTGCTGAGCACTCAACAGAATGTTCTAGCTACTCATTGACTGAGCTATTTCAAGCATAAAGAAGAATGTGGATAATAAGATAAATATTACTTTGTCATATTTGCCTCTTTTTTTTGAAACAAGGTCTGTCAGCCAGGCTGGAGTGCAGTGTCATGATCTTGGCTCACTGCAGCCTTGGCCTCCCAGGCTCAAGTGATCCTCCCACCTCAGCCTCCTGAGTAGCTGGGTCTACAGGTGTGCACCACCACACCCAAATCATTTGGTACTTTTCACAGAAATGAGTATTTGCCATGTTGCCCAGGCTGGTCTTGACCTCCTGGGCTCAAGCAATCCACTTGCCTCAGCCTCCCAAAGTGCTGGGATTACAGGTGTGAGCCACCGAACCAGCCCTTACTTTCTTTTCTGGTGAACATACCTTCACGGATGACGTTGAAGCCCATGCGCCACCCTTCCTCCACAGAGGAATGCATTTCCATCATCCCCACGTGTACTCAGACGCTCCCACTACCATGTGCAGTGTCTTCACACTGCTTTCCCTCCATGGGGTCTGCATCCAGATTTCCCCATTTTGTAAGGACAACAGTCCATATTGGATCAGGATGCACCCTAACTAACGGCCTCATCTTAACTTGACTTTCCCCAACAAGGCCCCACTCTGAGATTCCGGGAGTTGGACTTTAGGAGTTCTTCTTGGAGGGACATAAACCAACTCCGAAGAGTCCAGTTTTGCTTTTCACATGTAGTCCTGCGTTTATCTAGAACTGGTTTTGAGTGTGACGGGAAATCTCATTCATTTCCTGTCTGTATCACCTCTCCTCCTGGCGCCTTATACGGAAGAGTCCGTTCTTCCCCAGGAGTTTCCAAAGACCCCTCTGCCTCGGGTCTAGTTTCGATACACATGTTAGTCTGTCTCTGAGCTTTTTCTCCTCTGTTTAATTGAGCTATTTTCTATTCCTGTCTCTTATTTACATAATTGTGAAAAGGGACTTGCTATCTGGTAGGAATAACACTCTGTCTCTGTACTTCCTCTCCAGTCTGGCTTTTTACTGAGTACAGCTGTTATAGTGTCCAGGAGAATCTTGGGATCAACATCTCAGACTCTAACAAAAGTCGGTTGAGATTTGATTGGCATTGTACTAATCAATCAGGGAGGAGTGACATTTCTTCCCAACAGTGCACACAGTCTCTTTTCTGATTCCATCACACATTCAGTGAAGTCTTACAAACATATCTGCACAAGCTTGTCTCATTTGTTATAACCTACAAGTTGTTAAGGTCTGTTTCTCTGGAGGACCCAGATTAGTACAATGCAAAGCAGTTTTTTGTAACTACTTCAAATCACCCTGTGACTACCTCCGTTACCCTCCTCATATTAATGAAGACAAGAAAATCTGGTGTCAGCCAAGGCCCTGGAGGTAAAGGCTGGGAAAGCTCCTACCTTCAACAGCCAGTGCTGGCCGGCCATGGTGGCTTCTGCCTGTCACCCCAGCACTTTGGGACACGAAGGAGGGAAGATCACTTGAGCCCAGGAGTTTGAGACCAGCCTGGCCAACATGGTGAAACCCTGTCTCTACAAATAATACAAAAATTAACAGGCATGATGGCGCACTCCTGTAGTTCCAGCTACTTGGGAGGGTGGTGAGGCAGGGGGCTGGCTGGAGCCTGGAAGGTCATGGCTGTAGTGAGCTGGGCCAGTGGCCATTCATTCCGGACTGGGCAACAGAGACCCTGTCTTAAAAAAAAAAGGCCAATGCTGGCATCTACCATTCCAGTGCAACACCAAAGATGCCATTCCTCAATTACGTGTTACATCTCTCACCCCCAAGATTATAGAAAACACAGCCAATGTAGTCCCAGGATTTGTAGTGGGGGAAAAATGGTGGCAAAGCTTCACACACTTGCCTTGCTCTTTTGATTTCCTGAGCTGTGATTCACACGTGCATGACACTCCCTGATCTTGAGGGAGGAGCACGCAGGCAGGAGAGGCCGTTCCACACACTGCTGGACAGACCCAGGGCTGCTGGGCCCCAGCAGCCACGGAAGAACAGGGCAGGCAGCCTCGGCATGCACAGGGGCATTCTCTAAGGAGCAGTGGGGCTAGGATCATAGGCATGCTTGTGAGCACATGTAAGCTGGCTCTCTGGGGACTTGCAGAAACAACAGGAAATGCGGTGATCTGCAGGAGGGGACGAGAACTTCTCAGTGGGTCTGGGAGGCCAGGAGCCTGGGTTGTCAACATGGTTGTCAGTAGGAAGGAGCCTGCCCCACACAGCAGTGTCCTTGGAAAGATCCCGCTACCCCACCTCAGTCCCTGTGGTCTGGGTGTGGCCCATCCCATCCCCCAGCTACAGTGTTTTCGCTGGAGGCCAGAGGGCCTGGCCAATGAGGACCACGCGTGTTTGAGCTCCAGCACTTTGGGAGGCCGAGGCAGGTATATTGCTTGAGGTCAGGAGCCCGACACCAGCCTGGGCAACATGGTGAAACCTCGTCTCTACTAAAAATACAAAAATTAGCTAGGCTTGGTGGCAGAAGCCAGTAATCCCAGCTACTCAGGAGACTGAGGCAGGAAAATCTCTTGAACCCAGGAGGTGGAGTTTGCAGTGAGCTGAGATCGCACCACTGCTGCACTCCAGCCTAGCTGACAGAATTAGATTCTGTCTGAAAAAAAAAAGGAAAAAAAGATATTTCACCCCTCAAAAAAGAATTCCCAGAAGAAATGCAAATGGGCGATAAACATCTGAAAAGGAGCTCAGTATCGTCAGTTATTTTGGACCTATAGATTGAATCTTAATGAGATACAAATTTTTACAGACGGGATCTCTCCTCTAGAAATATTCCAACAGGTGCACAAAGAGGTTCATACGAATTTATTCATTGTGGGATCATCAGTAATGGTGAAAACTAAAAACTTGACCTGAATATTGGACCAGTTGTGTGCAGGGGTCAAAGTGACTAACGTGTTAAGGAACGGGGTGTACGCACACGCACTGCCCGGGAAAGGCTGATAAAACACCCCATTAGATTAAAAAAAAAGCCAGCCATGGAGCATTACATGTAGAATAAATCCATTTGTGTTGTTTTTAAAATAGGTGAACACAAGAATAACGGACCTTCTCCAAGGCTGTAAGAAATGTACATTTTATTTTTGTTTGTTTGTTTGTTTGTTTGTTTGTTTGTTTTGTTTTTGAGGCGGAGTTTTACTGTTGTTACCCAGGCTGGAGTGCAATGGCGCGATCTCGGCTCACTGCAACCTCCGCCTCCTGGGTTCAAGCAATTCTCCTGCCTCAGCCTCCTGAGTAGCTGGGACTACAGGCACGCGCCACCATGCCCAGCTAATTTTTTGTATATTTTTTAGTAGAGACGGGGTTTCACCTTGTTGACCAGGATGGTCTCGGTCTCGATCTCTTGACCTCGTGATCCACCCGCCTCAGCCTCCCAAAGTGCTGGGTTATTTTTTTTTAAGTGTACAATGGTATTGAGAAACTATCTACTAATATTTATAAATGGATTTGTTAAGATGAGTCTAATACCTAATGAGTGGGTTAAATTGGGATTTCAGAACATGATTATATTATTATGGATATTTTTCCTTGGGAAAAAAATAATACTAAAAAAAGCTGCCTTATTTCATTTAAATCCCCTTCGGCCATAGAACTTAACAGATGCAGCAATCCTTGCTCTGAATTTAATTATCTGGATCCTCCTGACGCCCACACCCAAATTCTTTACTTTAGGGCAAATAAAGTATTATTTACTTCATTTAGTGTTTGTCCGTATTTGGAAGAAATAAAACTTCTCAGCAAGCAGCCTGGAAAAAAAGAATTAGTTGAGGAAGCATTTCAAGATCTTTAGGTCAGACAAGTATGGAAACAAGCCCCAGGGCCTGGCTGGTCCCTCTCAAACTGTTTTATGTCTATGCGGGTGGCAGCCTATGTCGAAAAGAAAATGGTGTCCCTGGGCTATCTGCTTAAACTCTATAGATTCACCTTGATCAGCTGCACCCCAAACTTCAGATCACAAGTATCCAAGGGGGGGCTCAACCAGCTGACCTTGGTTCCATCTGACAGCTCTTCCTAGAACTACAGCTTTAACTAGAACCCTGATGTACGCCTACACCTTCTAGCCTGTGCCTGCACTGATTGTTCGAAATCCACAGCAGGATATGCCCCAGACCTTACAATGGCCCAGCCTGCCCCACTGTCTCCTCCCTGACCACCTCACCTCCCACCGTCCCTCACTACTCACTCTGCCCTCAAGTGAATAGCCATGCACAATTCATTTTTATTGTACTCATTTATTTGCCCTACTTGTGTGTGTGTGTGTGTGTGTGTGTGTGTGTGTGTGTGTGTTGCTTAGGATGTTATATATACAAGATCATATTATCTGTGAATAAAGATTATTTTACTTCTTCTTTTCCAATTTGAATGCCTTTTATTTCATTTTCTTGCCTAATTATGGTGGCTAGAACCTCCAGGAAAATAATAAATAGAAATGGTAAGAGCAAGCACCCTACATTTGTTCCAGATCTTTGAGGGAATGCTTTTGTCAGTCTTTCACTATTAAGTTTGATGTCTGTTATGGGGTTTGTTTTCATAAATGTCCATTATTAGGCTGAGATATTTCCCTTCTATTTCTAGTTTGTTGAGTGCTTTTGTCTAACAGGATGTTGGATTTCCCAAATGCTTTTTGTGTGTCTATTGAAATGACCTCTGAGTTTTGTCCTCTGGTGTATTGCTTTTTTTTTTTTTTTTTTTTTTTTGAGACGGAGTCTTGCTCTCGTTACCCAGGCTGGAGTGCAAGGGCGCGATCTCGGCTCACCGCAACCTCCACCTCCTGGGTTCAGGCAATTCTCCTGCCTCAGCCTCCTGAGTAGCTGGGATTACAGGCACGCACCACCATGCCCAGCTAATTTTTTGTATTTTCAGTAGAGATGGGGTTTCACCTTGTTGACCAGAATGGTCTCGATCTCTTGACCTCGTGATCCACCCACCTCAGCCTCCCAAAGTACTGGGATTACAGGCTTGAGCCACCGAGCCCGGCCCTTTTTTTTTTTTTTTTTTTAATAAGACAAAGTCTCACTCAGTCACCCAGGCTGGAGTGCAGTGGCACAATCTGCACACTGCAACCTCCACCTCCCAGGTTTAAGCAATTCTCACGCCTCGGCCTCCCAAGTAGCATGGACTACAGGTGTGTGCCACTCCACCCAGCTAATTTTTTGTATTTTTCGTTGAGACGGGGTTTCACCATCAAAACCAAGCTGATCTCAAACTCCTGACCTCAAGTGATCTACCTGCCTCGCATCCCAAAGTGCTGGGATCACAGGCATGAGCCACCATGCCCAGCCTGGAGTATTAGTTTGATTGATTTTGTGTATTAAACCAGCTTCACATGTCTGGGATAATTCCCACTAGATCATTTTGTAAGTGGCAGATTTGGTTTCTTAGTATTTTGTTGGGATTTCCACATCCATATTCACAAGATATTAGTCTATCGTTTCCTTTTCTCATAGTGCCTCTTCGTGGTTTTGATGTCAGGGTAATGATGGCATCATACAATGAGTTGGGAAGTGTTCTCTCCACTTGTTTTCTGAAACAGTTTGTATACAAAGTTAGTGTGAATTCTGTAAATCTTTGGTAGCGTTCGGCAGCAAAGCCATTAGGGCCTGAGCTTTTCTTTGTCGTGAGTGTTTTTTGTTGTTGTTGTCTTTTGAGACGGAGTTTCGCTCTTGTTACCCAGGCTGGAGTGCAATGGTGCGATCACGGCTCACCGCAACCTCCGCCTCCTGGGTTCAAGCAATTATCCTGCCTCAGCCTCCCGAGTAGCTGGAAATACAGGCACATGCCACCATGCCCAGCTAATTTTTGTATTTTTAGTAGAAACAGGGTTTCACCATGTTGACCAGGATAGTCTCAATCTCTTGACCTCGTGATCCACCTGCCTCGGCCTTCCAAAGTGCTGGGATTACAGGCGTGAGCCACTGCGCCTGGCCATGGTTAGTGTTTTTTTATTATTATTACTGATTTGTTCTCTTTACTTGTTATAGGTCTATTCACATTTCCTATTTCTTCTTGAGTTAGTTTTTAGTTTGTGTCTTTCTAGGAACTTGTCTCTGTTGTCTAGCATGTTGGCATAATCCCTTCCATTTCTCTCAGGTCAGTAGTAATACCCCTGATTGTAGTCAATTCTGTCTTCACTCTATATTCTTGGTCAGTCTAGTTAAAGCTTGTCAATTTGGCCCACGTACAGACTCAGCAGAACTCAGGGTGTCAAGAGACCACCGATGCCATGTGGGTCCCGCTTGCGTGTGTACTGGTGGGTCGGCAGGTGCTCATCCCTTCATACATGCTCCAGAACCACACTCTCTTCCCTTCCTCTCAATGACATTCAAGTAGCACTGAAACTGACCCTGTGTCACTATTTTGGAAAACTTTATTTATATAAAGGTAAAGGCTAACATAACCTCAGCGAATGTTGAGAGCAAGTTTCACATTTTGACTCCATCTAAAAAATTAAACCAGGCAGAATGACCAAACAATGATACATCATATCATTAGAAAATACATGTGGCTTCCTGACTAGGCACGTTCCTCATGCCTGTAATCCCAACACTTTGGGAAACCAAGGGAGGTGGATCACTTGAGGTTAGGAGTTCAAGACCAGCTTGGCCAACATGGGGAAACCCCGTCTCTACTACAAATACAAAAATTAGCAGGGTGTGGTGATTGCCTGTAGTTCCAGCTACTCAGGAGGCCGAGGCAGGAGAATCACTTGAACCTGGGAGGTGGAGGTTGCAGTGAGCCGAGATCGCGCTACTGCACTCCAGCCTGGGCAACAGAGCAAGACTCCGTCTCAAAAAAAAAAAAGGAAAGAAAGAAAATACATGTAGCATTCATGATCAACTTACTTTGAAGTCATTTTCCCTCCGTTAACTAATATTACTTAACCCGCCTCCAGACTGGATGACCTAAGTACTAAAATGTTAGAACCTGAAACCTGAACAGTCCCATAATTTTCAGAAGGACAAGAGGGTCCTTGTACCTGCCTTACTGCTGTGGCTCCCTGAAGTCACTGCCTGGGCAAGGAAGGGGAGTCTCGGGTGCTGTGCACTTACAGGGTATGGGCAGTGGCTGTTCTGTAATAAAGATGTGGTAAGATCTTTATTGTGAAAAAATTCCTACTCTGTAATAAAGATGTGATAAGAGTCGGATTTAAGTCCTAATGTCGGTGGTGGCCTGGACAAGACTAGATAATAACTTGAGAGAAGCAGCTTTCACAGCAACCTTGCCTTGAAACTCACATCTGTGTCCTGCACAGCGTGCAAGTGTACACACACACACACACACACACACACACACATGCCCCTGAACTAACCCCAAGAGGGAGGGAGAGAGAAAGAGAGAGAGCGAGAGATCCGAGCAGAACTAAAAGTCTGATGCACAGCTCCAGCTGCAGCATGAACTAGAATCAGGCTTATGCAGTGGTAATAGTTTGTTCCAGAAAAGAATGAGGTTTGATCGTAGCTGTTCACGTTCTCTACAGCCTTTCCCCAGCTTCCGAGCTCATTTTGTCCATCAATTTGTCCATTGGTTTTGGTGGCACAAACGTTGAGAAGCAAGATGGCACTATGCATGTGCTCTCCAGCCAGCCGTGATCCTGTAAGGAGGGAGGGAAAGCCACAGAAGAGCAGTGGACATTTTCTATGCCACGTGGAGAACTGAGGCTTGCTCTGCTAATTACAAATGAGGAATCTAGCAGATTGACTCTCAGATTTAAACAGCAACTAAAGAGCCAAAAACCTAAATAAAAGAGTAACTGTGGCTGGATCAAGGCAACATCAGCCTTGCTAGGCTGATAACAGAGAGTGGCTCCTCCTGACCCATCAGAGCTGAACAAATGCGTGAAGGACGGTGCTGTGGACTGAACTGTATCTCCCACGAATTCATATGGTGAAGCCCTAACCCCAAATATCATTGTATCACTGGCAATGGGCCTTTGGGAAGGGCTAGGGTTAGATGAGGTCATGAGGGTAGGCCCCTCACAAGGTGTTGGTGGCCTCGTTAGGAGAGAAAGAGGGCAGTCTCTCCTCCAGGTGAGGAATCAGTGCAGTGGCTGACTGCAAGCTAGGAAGGGGTCCTTGCCAGATAGCAAATCACCCAGCACCTTGATGTTGAACTTCTCAGCTTCCGGAACTGTAAGAAATACATTTCCATTGTTTAAGTCACTAAAACTATGCTATTTTGTTATAGACTCAAGAGGATTGACACAAGAAGCAATCACAGAGCTGGGTCTGAACTGAGCCCTATGCATCTGTTCCTACAGATTCACAGAGGAACGATGGGGAGCACTGTCAGTTTCATGGGCCTATACCATGTGTGTGTGTTTGTGCGTGTGTGTGTAATTATATATAACGGCTCTGAATTTTAAAAGGTCAGGACTCCAGCCTAAGCAACATAACAAGCCTCCAGTTCTACAAAAAACTTAAAAATTAGCTGTCAGGCGTGGTGGTTTATGCCTGCAATCCCAGCACTTTGGGAGGCCAAGGTGGCCAGATCACAAGGTCAGGAGTTCAAGACCAGCCTGACCAATATGGTAAAATCTCATCTCTACTAAGAATACAAAAATTAGCCAGGTGTGGTGGCTGGCGCCTGTAATACCAGCTATCTGGGAGGCTGAAGCAGGAGAATTCCTTGAACTCGGGAGCGGGAGGTTGTGGTAAGCCAAGATCATGCCATCACACTGCAGCCTGGCTGACAGAGCGAGACTCTGTCTCAAAAACAAAAAAATTGTTTTAATTAGCACAATGATGCACGGCTGTAGTCCCAGCTCTTCAGGAGGCTGAGGCAGGAGGATCACTTGAGTCCAGGTGGTTGAGGCTGTAGTGAGCTACGATTGTGTCACTACACTCCAGCCGGGGCAACAGAGCAAGACCCTGTCTCAAAAAAGAAAAAAAAAAAAAAGGTTAGGACATGGCAGAGAAGGATGTCAGTATAAAGTAAGAATATTGCCCTATCTTCCATTGTCTGTCACTGCAGATGCTAAGACACATGCAATAACACACAATCCATCAGGAAACACCTGCAAACTTTTATCTTACTGATAGGACACGCTAACCTCACGAAAATTTGCCAGATGCATTTTTACAGCATCTACATTTTCATAGCAGCATTTCCTAGTGGATAACCCTATTTTATAGTCAGTCTTACTGAAATATTTCGGAAGAGAAACGTAACACTGGTCATGGGAGTCTATCAATTAGTTTCCTGTTGGAAGAACATCAACCTAGTGAAGAAAAAATAGTTCCGGGATATGATTAGAGTGTTTTAACCAGCGGTTTTCAAATCGGGGTTGGTGCAGAACTCCTCAGTGCTTCCAGGAAATGGAGCACTGGGGCGGGAGGTCGGGGGAGGGGCTCCACGCTCCTCCAGCACCGCCCCCACTCACAGCTGAGCCACTTTTATCTGCTTCATTTACTGTACACAAACACTGTGGGGTCTACATGTATCTTATGTTGTATATACTTTATGTTTTCATGTTACATATCTATATACTTATATCTCTACTAGAACTCATAAATTGATATAAAATACTATTTATGATAGGGTACAAAACTAAAAGATTGGGGGTACACTGAAACTACTAAATATTGTTGAGAGAAATCAAATAAGACAAAGTAAACGAAGGCTAGGAGCAGTGGCTCATGCCTGTGACCCTGGCACTTCGGGAGGCTGAGGCAGGCAGATCACTTGAGGTCAGGAGTTGGAGACCAGCCTGGCCAACATGGTGAAACCCCGTCTCTACTAAAAATACCAAAAAAAAATTAGCCAGGTATGCTGGTGCACGCCTGTAATCCCAGCTACTCAGGAGGCTGTGGTGAGAGGATTGCTTGAACCCAAGAGGCAGAGGTTGCAGTGAGCCGAGATCGAAGCACTGCACACTCCAGCATCGATGATACAGTGAGACTCCATCTCAAATAAATAAATGGGGAGACACTGTATTAGTCAGCGTTCTCCAGAAAAACAGAACATATATATTCTGAGAAAGAGAGAGAGAGCTTTATTATAAGGAATTAACTGGGCCAGGCATGAGACTACAGGACCTGTAATCTCAGCACTTTGGAGGCTGAGGTGGGAGAACTGCTTGAGTCTTGGGCAACATAGCGAGACCTCGTCTCTACTCCCACAAAAAAAAAAAACAAGCCATTGGCCCATGTGATTCCAGAGGCCAGCCAGTCTGGAGATCTTCAGGGCGAGCCAGCAGGAAGGAGAGCTGGGAGACTGAGGGCTTCAGGCTGAGGATGCAGGCTAAGACCCAGGAAGAACCAGTGTTTCCGTCTGAGTCTGAAGGAGGGAAAGCACCAATGTCCCAGCTCGAAGGCAGGTAGGAGGAACCTTCTCTTACTTAAGGAGCACTTTTGTGAGTCGTTTTTCTCTTTGTGTTTTCTAGTGGCTGCTTTCTATTGTTATGTCGTTATGTTTGCTTCCTTACTCTGCACTGTCTAATCACGAATCCCCTTCCATTAGGATGCATTCCTACTCCCATCCATCCCACTTTTCATCTCAGACGTTGGGGCTTTTACTTCTAGTTCAGTTTGAGTCCTTTTTCTGTTTCGTATGTCACTACTTAACATGTTCAATCTTTCCTGTGGCTTCTTGAATATATCAAATGCAGTTATAACTGTTTTGACGTTCTCGTTTGCGCATTGTCTATGTTATTTCTGGGTCAGTTTTGATGGTTTTTCTCCTCATTGTGGATCTTCATCGCCTCCTCCTTTGCACACTAGGCAATTTTTTATTGCCAGTGTGATTGTCAGGTGTTAGACTTTTTTGTATTCCTAAAATAATCTTCAGTTTTGGACAGTTCATTTCTGAAAAACAGTTTGATACTTTTAGCTCTTGCTTTTCAGGACCAGGTCAGCATTTGGTCTCTGGTCAATTTATCCTCATAACCAACTGCCTTTTGCCCATTTTTCCAGCTGTCTTTCAAGAATAAAAGTTGGGGTTTTCAAGGGAAAAAAATTATCTTCACGACTGAGGCAAAACCCTTCTGCATGTTCTGCTTGACTGCTGGGGAGCAGTCTCTGTCTCAGGTCCCAGGTGACCTCTGATCACACTTGTGCTAATCTGTACTGAGCTGGATACTCAATGGGGACCTCTGTAGACCTTCAGAGTTCTCTCTGCCTGTGCAGCTCTCTCCTCTCCAGCACTCTGCCCTGCAAAATTCAGCCATCTTGGCCTCCCAGATTGCTGGCTCTGCCTCCCAAGTTGGGGAGGCTGTGGGCTCCACCTGGTTCCCCTCACGTGCCACGGTGTGGAAACTCCCTGCATGCAGCAAGCTGGGGCGGCCGCAGGACTCAGCTCCCTGGTTTCCTGTCTTCATTTCTTGATATCTGTGGTTTCACAGCTTCTGTCTGGATTTTGGTTGCTTCAGGTAAGAGAATCTATTTGGTCCCAGTTAAGGAAATATCTATCCTTATCTGTGCAAGTGTCCTGTATCGAAACAAGTGAAAATTATGAGCAAGAATTTCATGATGGCCTTTTTCAAGTTGTTGAAGCAACTGCCCATATGACCCAGGAGATCAAACCACTGCAAAGAGGAAATACAACATTTGACAGGGAAATAGCGTATTTTTTTAGTGACTGGCAGACCTTGGAAAAGAAGTCGAGGGAAAGAAAATAACAAAAATGAAAGAAAAATTGGAAGTATCACAGGGAAACGATGCATGGCCAAAACCCCAGGCAGAGCTGGAGAGGAAAGAATTAGAAAAGCAGGAAGAAGGAAATGGAAGCAAATAACTTTTTTAAAAAGTCAGAGAGAAACTAACTGCTCTGGATGAATGGCACTGGGGGCCCAATTTACATACAAGATGAAAACAAAAATAAGAAGACAAACTAAATGTTTAAACATGTGATTCAAGAAAGTGTTGCAGAACTAGAAGAAGACGTAAATCTACCATGTCCAAGAAAAAACTGACACAACGCATTCAACACTGAGGCATATTCCGAAAAGCCTGTGTAGGCCGGGCACAGAGGCTCATGCCTGTAATCCCAGCACTTTGGAGGCCAAGGCAGGCGGATCACCTGAGGCCAGGAGTTCAAGACCAGACTTGCCAACATGGTGAAGCCCCATCTCTACTGAAAATACAAACATTAGTCAGGTGTGGTTGTGTGTGCCTTTAATCCCAGCTACTCAGGAGGCTGAAGCAAGAAAATTGCTTGAACCTAGGAGGTGGAAGTTGCTGTGAGCCCAGATCATGCCATTGTACTCCAGCCTGGGCGACAAAGCAAGACTCAAAGAAAGAAAAAGAAAAAGAAGAAAGAAAGAGAAAGAAAGAAAGAAAGAAAGAAAGAAAGAAAGAAAGAAAGAAGAAAGAAAGAAGAGAGAGAGAGAGAAAGAAAGAAAGAAAGAAAGAAAGAAAGAAAGAAAGAAAGAAAGAGAAAGAAAGAAAGAAGAAAGAGAGAGAGAAAGAAAGAAAGAGTAAGGGAGGGAGGGAGGGAGGAAGAGGGAGGGAAGGAGGGGAAGGAAGGGAAAGGAGGGAGGGAACAAAAAGCCTGTGTACATCAAGGTAAACAGCTCAAGCCCATAAGTAGAGGCACAGGGAGTGGATGAGGCTGACTCAAGGCTCCTCAGTGTTCAATTCTGGAAGACAGTGGGCAATGTAAACAATGAGCTCAGGGAAAGAACACGCAGCCCGAGAACTTTATATACAGCCTAGCTGTCACTCAAGAACTAAGGCAACAAATCAAAAAGCCTCGGCCTCCTGTTTTCCATGAGTTTGTCATGAGAAACTACCAGGAATGAACGTCAGCCAAGCAAACATAAAAGAAAAACTATTGCAAAAAAGAAGCCCATTGTGATGGCTCCCACCTATAATCCCAGCACTTTGGGAGGCTGAGGGCAAAGGGATCACTAAAGCCCAGGAGTTCAAGACCAGCCTGGGCAACATAGTGAGACTCCATGTCTACAAAAAATACAAAAATTATCCAGGTGTGGTGGCACATGCCTGTAGTCCCAGCTACTTAAGAGGCTGGGGTGGGAGGATCAATTGAGCCCAGGAGGTTGAGGCTGCAGTGAGCCATGATCAAGCCACTGCACTTCAGACTGGACAACATAGCAAGACCCCGTCTCCAAAAAAAGCAGGGGTGGCAAGAATAGGCCTAACACAAAAACAAATATGATTACAGAATAATTTGTATTATTCTGTATTGTAAATGCTATCAAGGAAAACATAATAATCAAAAATTGGAAAGGGAAGGGCGAGAAGTTGGCAGCTGACAGCTCTCACGGGAGCTCCCCCTGCATGAGGTTAAGTCCTTTCTGGGTGCACTCCACATGCAACGATGGTCCGTGTATGAGTCCGAGGGCCCAGTGCCCTCCCTGGACCTGCAGCACTCTCTAGGGCCTCCCCAGCTTCAGCCTCAGGGACTGGCTGCAGCCTCTGCTGTGACCACCTCACAGCTCAACCCACTGCTAGGGTGCGGAGGCCCTGCCACGTGGGCCACACAACTCAGGAAGGCCTATGATATTAGCAGTATCTGGGGTGAAGAAAGGCGGTGGGTGGAGCTGTGTCTTACCGAAGGTCCCTCCGGGACTGCCAGGCCTTAAGCAATGCCCTGTTGGCTGGAGCAGACAGTTACACCTTTTGAGAATGGCTCTTGGTGCACTACTGGCCCAGGGAGAGACAGTGTGCATGATCATAGCCAGCCAGGTGGCCGAGCAGCCAGGGCTGCCACGATGGCAGGCTCTGTCAGACCCACCAAGCCGCAGGTCCGGTGGGCCCATCCCTTCACCTTGCAGGGAGCAAGCCACTGGGAAGGGAAGGGGTGCTCGGGGTCAGGCACAGTCCGGACCAGCAGGGGCAGCAAGCCCACAGCCAGCACTCTGAACATCACACCACCCCCACCATCGCCTCAGCGTCCCCACCCCCACTCTCACGCCCCCACCCCTCACCCCACCCCCAGCTCACACCTGTGGCCACACTGAGAGGCGGGACGTTTCTCAGGCCAGCTCAGCAAGGAAGAGCAAGGCCTGCACAGCCCCAGTGGACCCTGGAGAGTCATGCATCACAGCCCCACCGAGGACGCCCCTGGGAGTGGCAGTGAGGGGCATCTGCCCAGGACCGAGCCTCTGGCCCACACCCACTGTCCCCACAGCCTAAGGTTGGAGCACAGAGGGACTGGAAGAAGCAGCAGGCTTGGCTTGCGGGGAGAGACCTGAAGGAAAACAACAGAAGGCCAGAGACAAGGAGGACGAAGGAAGGGGCTGCAGCGCACCTGTGGGAGTGGCACAGAGCGTGGCCACCACACCCACCACAAAAGAGCAGCTCAGCAGCCCCATCAGCGGGTCTGTCAGCCACCTTGGGGCCGGCACAGCAGGCACATACAACGAGTGTCAACAGTGGAAGGAAGGGTGGAGGTCTCAGGGCGACCTGGGCTTCCACTCCCCAAGGCCACTCTTCCAACCACTGCTGCTCAGTGTCCCACCCATTCATGACAGCGACCGACTCAGGGCCCTGTACACCACCACGCCAGAGATGGTCAACCAGACGCCTGGGGCACAGAGGGTCCGCCAGAGCCCTTCTCCTGGGAAGGGTGGCTTCAACTCACCTGAAACAGACATCCCCTCCCAATGGGTCAGCCCTTCCTGCCTCATGCCCTGTTCTAGGGGCAGCCAGGACCAGGACTGCCTGACAGACACAAAGGCCCAGCCCCCTAAATTCGGATAGTTCTGAAGGGCCGTCCCTGTTGTGACCCTGTCACAGCTCACATTCTCCGTCTACCCAATCCTGATCTTCCTACTTTCAGGAGTGTTGCACCCAGGAGCAATTCTCGACAGCCTACCTGCATGAAAAGCTTCATCTCACAGCCTGCGTCCTGGAGAACGACTTGCAACGGGGGCCAGGCTAGAGACAGAAAGACCAGCCAAGGCCGGTGTGTGCGGGCAGCTCTCCACACACCCCGTTGTTGGTCCAGACCAGATGGCTAGACACCGTCTAGCATTAGATTCTCAAAGACAAAGCAGTTGATTCTGATCTCTGAGTTTCCATCAAGGGATCCAGGCAGCGGCTCACAGCCCTAAAGGTGCATGGGGTCTGGGCCTCTGGATCACATGATCGGGATTCCAAGACAGAACAAGGAGAATGCTGTTGAACTGGCAAACACACCTAACAACAAGGGCCCCATTTGCTGCCACTGGCTGTGACGTCACTTGCATTAAGTAAATAAAAATCATAAAATATGCCATAAATACAAAACAAAACAAGCAGAACAGGAAAATGATAAAAAGATATCAACTATGACCACCTTAATTGTTAGCAATGAAATTACAACTGGCTGGGCACAGTGGCTCACGCGTGTGATCCCAGAACTTTGGGAGGCCAAGTCAGGCAGATCGACTGAGGTCAGGAGTTCGAAACCAGTCTGGCTAACATGGTGAAACCCCATCTCTACCAAAAATTTGTAACTTAGCTGGGTGTGGCGGCAGATGCCTGCAATCCCAGCTACTGGGGAGGCTGAGGCAGGAGAATCACTTGAACCCAGGAGGTGGAGGCTGCAGCGAGCTAAGATCATGCCACTGCACTCCTGCCTGGGCAACAGAGCAAGTCTCTGTCTCTAAGGGGAAAAAAAAAACCAGAACAGCTTGGCCTGAACATGACAGTAAGGATGAGAACACTGGTCTTCTGACTTGGAAAATGGGTTGTAGGAGGAGAGCTTGTTGTTAAACTGGATTAAACTACACTAAAATAATGTCTCTGCAGTCAGCTCGGTGCTCCCTATCAACACCCTTCAGTGAGTCAATCCATGTATGACACAAAGCAAGGGGCTATTCTTAATGCCGCAAACCATGAGAAGAATAGGCAGTCACGCCCATCCTGAAATGACCTAAATATGGCTAACATGACTCCCTAGGAAAACTGCCAAGTCAAGGAGTAATAGAAATTTAGTTGCTGTGTCCCCCTTCCCACTCCACTCCACTTTCCCTCCTCTTTTTTTTTTTTTTTTTTTTTTGAGACAGACTCTTGCTCTGTCGCCCGGGCTGGAGTGCAATGGCATGATCTCAGCTCACTGCATCCTCTGCCTCCCAGGTTCAAGCGATTCTCCCACCTCAGTCTCCCAAGTAGCTGGAATTACAGGCACCCATCATCATGCCCGCCTAATTTTTGTATTTTTGTAGAGACAGGGTTTTACCACGTTGACCAGGATGGTCTTGAACTCCTGACCTCAGGTGAATCTCAGCTCACTGTATCCTCTGCCTTCCAGGTTCAAGCGATTTTCCCACCTCAGTCTCCCAAGTACCTGGAATTACAGGCACCATCATCATGCCCGCCTAATTTTTGTATTTTTGTAGAGACAGGGTTTTACCATGTTGACCAGGCTGGTCTTGAACTCCTGACCTCAGGTGATCTGCCCACCTTGGCCTCCCAAAGTGCTGGGATTACAGGCATGAGCCACCGCACCTGACCTCTTTTCTCTTTTCTCAGAGGTCTCTTTTCCCATCACAAAGCCAGAAATTACCAAATAAAATCAAGCATTTAAAATCATATAAGGCTATTTGCAGGGCCTGACACAAAAGGATGATTCTAATATCTGTCTTCCTAGAACTTTAATTTTTATAGATGCCATATTTATACACTTCATATTAATTCTAATTATTCAATTTATCAAGTGAATATAGCAAGATATCCAAGCAATTCTATATCGCAAATTCTCTTATAATTTTATCACACTTTATTAAATGATCTTTAAGATAATAAAATAGGAGAGGACTCAAGATGGCGCTGTGAGAACAACCCAGGATTGAAGCTCACGGTCAATGCGGGGAAGGGGTGAGTCAGGGCCGCATTTCCAGACAGATCCTTGTTGCCCACAGAATGGGGAAATTCCTAGGTATAGAGGAGATGCGGGACGCCAGGCAGAGGTTTTGGCTGGTGCAGCCGGCAGCCTGCGCTGTGGCGGCGCTACACAGCGGTCCACACAAAGCGCGCTCGTCCGGGTGCCCTGTTGGGCCAGCAACCTGAGACTTGGGAGGGCTGAACTTGAGACTGAACAGGACAGGGACAGTGAGCCAGCCCAGGAGATTCCAGGGTGACAGCGTTTGGGGTAGCGCAGTGGAACAAACAAAACGGTGATTCCAAACGCTCCCGTGGAGGGGTTCCCTGAGGCCGCAGCTCCATGGGGGAGGGGCGCCCACCATTACCGAGGCAAACCGCCCCTACTGAGGTACACGCCCATTGCCGACACAGCCTGCCGTTGCCGAGGCAACCCGTTACAACAGAGAGACTCCGCCGCAGGGCGTAGCCCGTGGCAGCAGGGCAGAGACCGCAGCAGAAGGGCAGAGCCTGCAGGAAAAGGGCGAACCTCACACCAGCAGGGCGGAGCCTCGGCAGGCAAATAGTGACTAGACTGCCTCCTAGCTGGGCAGGACAGCACGGCGGACACTCACAAGGAAAGCCCCAACCCCCCACTGACAGAGCATCTGAGAAAAAAAGGGTTTTTTTATGAGTTATGTTGCAGCAGAATTAAACATAGCAGCTTAACAGCCCTGAATGAACAATGGAGCTCACAGCTCAGCACTTGAGCTCCTACAAAGTACAGACTGTCTCCTCAAGCAGCTCCCTGACCCTCTATATCCAAAAGACTGACATTTGGCAGGCATCATTCTGAGACAAAGATAGCAGAAAAACAAACTGGTAGCATCCCTCACTGTTCCACAGCTGCTATAGGTGCACCCCAGAGAAGCAGGGCCTGGAGTGGACCTCAGCAGTCATACAGTGAAGGGGCTAGACTGGTAGAAGGAAAACCAAGTAACAGAAATACTTCATCATCAACAATCTGGGTGTCCACTCAGAGACCCAATCGAAAAGTCACCAACTAGACAGACAACAGGTGAATAAATCCACAAAGATGAAAAGACACCAGCGCAAAAAGGAGGAAAACACCTGAAACCAGAACACCTCGCCTCCTACAAAGGACCAAAACTCCTCACCAGCAAGGGAACAAAGCTGGACAGAGAATGACTGTGACGAAATGACGGAATTAGACTTCAGAAGGTGGATAATGAGAAACTGTTGTGAGCTAAAAGAACATGTTTTAAATCAATGCAAAGAAACTAAGAATGTTGAAAAAAGATTTGAAACAAGAATCGAGGAAATGATAACAAGAATGGATAACTTAGAAAGGAATATGAATGAATTAAAGGAGCTGAAAAACACAATACGAGAACTTCGCGAAGCATGCACAAGTTTCAATAGCCGAACTGACCAAGCAGAAGAAAGAATATCAGAAGTTGAAGATCAACTCAATCAAATAAAATGAGAAACCAAGATCAGAGAAAAAAGCGCAAAAAGGAATGAACAAAGTCTCCAAGAAATGTGGGACTATGTGAAGAGACCTATCCTACTTTTGATAGGCGTACCAGAATGTGACGAAGAGAATGAATCCAAGCTGGAAAATACTCTTCAGGACATTATCCAGGAAAATTTCCCCCATCTAGCAAGACAGGCCAACACTCAAATGCAGGAAATACAGAGAACACCACAAAGATATTCCGCAAAAAGAGCAACCCCACGGCAAATAATCGTCAGATTCAACAAGGTTGAAATAAAGAAGAAAATACTAAGGGCAGCCAGAGAGAAAGGTCGGGTCACCCACAAAGGGAAGCCTATCAGACTCACAGCAGATCTCTCAGCAGAAACTCTACAAGCCAGAAGAGAGTGGGGGCCAATATTCAACATCCTTAAAGAAAAGAACTTTCAACCCAGAATTTCATATCCAGCCAAACTGAGCTTCAATAGTGAAGGAAAAATAAAATCCTTCACAAACAAGCAAGTACTCAGAGATTTTGTCACCACCAGGCCTGCTTTACAAGAGCTCCTGAAAGAGGCACTACAGGTAGAAAGGAACAACCAGTACCAGCCATTCCAAAATCACACTAAATGCTAAAGAGCATCAACATAATGAAGAATCTACAACAACTAACAGGCAAAACAGCCAGCTAGCATCAAAATGGCAGTATCAAATTCACACAAAACAATATTAACCCTAAATGTAAATAGACTAAATGCACCAATCAAAAGACACAGACTGGCAAATTGGATAAAAAGCCAAAACCCATCAGTGTGCTGTATCCAGGAAATCCATCTCACATACAAGGATACACAAAGGCTCAAAATAAAGGGATGGAGGAAGATTTACCAAGCAAATGGAGAGCAAAAGAAAGCAGGAGTTGCAATTCTCATCTCTGATAAAATAGACTTTAAAGCAACAAATATCAAAAGAGACAAAGAAGGACATTACATAATGGTAAAAGGATCGATAAAACAAGAAGAGCTAATGATCCTAAACATATATGAACCCAATACAGAAGCACCCAGATACATAAGGCAAGTTCTTAACCATTTACAAAGAGACTTAGACTCCCACACAATAATAGTGGGAGACTTTAACACTCCACTGTCAATATTAGACAGATCAACCAGACAGAAAATCAACAAGGATATCCAGGGCTTGAACTCAGACCTGGAGCAAGCAAACCTGATAGACATTTACAGAACTCTCCACCACAAATCCAGAATATACATTCTTCTCAGCACCACATCACACCTACTCTAAAATTGACCACATAATTGGAAGTAAAGCACTGCTCAGCAAATGCAAGACAACTGAAATCATAACAAACAGCCTCTCAGACCATAGTGCAATCAAGTTAGAACTCAGGATTCAGAAACCAACCCAGAACCGCACAGCTTCATGGAAACTGAACAACTGGCTCTTGAATGTTGACTGGATAAACAACGAAATGAAGGCAGAAATAAAGAAGTTCTTCAAAACCAATGAGAACAAAGACAAAACATGCCAGAATCTCTGGGACACATTTAAAGCAGTCTCTAGAGGAAAGTATATAGCAATAAGTTCCCATATGAGAAGAATGTAGAGATCCAAAATTGACACCCTATCATCAAAATTGAAATAGCTAGAGGAGCAAGATCAAAAAAACTCAAAACCCAGCAGAAGACAAGAAATAACTAAGATCACAGCAGAACTGAAGGAGATTGAAACACGAAAAACCCTCCAAAAAATCAATAAATTGAAGAGCTGGTTTTTTGAAAAGATCAACAAAATAGACAGACCACTAGCCAGATTGATTAAAAATAAAAGAGAGAACAACCAAATAGATGCATTAAAAAATGATAAAGGGGAATCACCACAGATTCCACAGAAATTCAAACCAACATCAGAGAATATTACAAACAACTCTATGCACATAAACTAGTAAACCTGGAAGAAATGGATAAATTCCTGGACTCCTGTGTCCAGGAGGAGCCTAAACCAGGAGGAAGCTGAAACTATGAATAGACCAATAACAAGGACAGAAGACGAGGCAGAAATTAAGAGCCTACCACACAAAAAAAGCCCAGGTCCAGATGGGTTCACAGCCAAATTCTACCAGACACACAAAGAGGAGCTGGTACCATTCCTTCTGAAACTATTCCAAATAATCCAAAAAGAAGGAATCCTTCCCAAATCATTCTATGAGACCAATATCATCCTGATACCAAAACCCGGCAGAGACACAACAAAAAAAGAAAACTTCAGGCCAATATCCATGATGAACATAGATGCAAAAATCTTCAATAAAATATTGGCAAGCCGATTGCAACAGCAAATCAAAAAACTTATTCATCATGATCAAGTAGGATTCATCCCGGTGATGCAAGGCTGGTTCAACATACGCAAGTCTATAAACCTAATTCACCACATAAACAGAACCAAAAACAAAAACCACATGATTATCTCAATTGACGCAGAGAAGGCATTTGACAAAATACAACAGCCCTTTATGCTAAAAACCCTCAATAAACTCGGTATCAATGGAACGTATCTCAAAGTAATAAAAGCTATTTATGACAAACCAACAGCCAATATCATACTGAATGGGCAAAAACTGGAAGCATTCCCTTTGAAATCCGGCACTAGACAACGATGCCCCCTTTCACCACTCCTATTCAATATAGTACTGGAAGTTCTAGCCAGAGCAATCAGGCAAGAAAAAGAAATAAAGGGTATTCAAATAGGAAAGGTGGAAGCCAAATTGTCTCTGTTTGCAGACGACATGATAGTATACCTAGAAGACCCCATCGCCTTAGCCCAAAAACTCCTGAAACTGATAAGCAACTTCAGCAAAGTCTCAGGATATAAAATCAATGTGTAAAAATCACAAGCCTTCCTCTACACCAATAACAGACTTAAAGAAAGCCAAATCAAGAACGAACTGCCATTCACAATTGCTACAAAAAGAATAAAATACCTTGGAATACAACTCACAAGGAACGTAAGGGACCTCTTCAAGGAAAACTACAAGCCACTGCTCAATGAAATAAGAGAGGACACAAACAGATGGAGAAACATTCCATGTTCATGATTGGGAAGAATTAATATTGTAAAAATGGCTATACTGCCCAAAGTAATTTACAGAATCAATGCTATACCCATCAAACTACCATTGACTTTCTTCACAGAACTGGAAAAAACCACCATGAACTTCATATGGAACCAAAAGAGAGCCCACATAGCCAAGTCAATTCTAAGCAAAAAGAACACAGCGGGGGGCATCACACTACCGGATTTCAAATTATACTACAAGGCTACAGTAATCAAAACAGCATGGTACTGGTACCAAAACAGAGATATAGACCAATGGAACAGAACAGAGGCATCAGAGGCAACACAACATATCTACACCATACAATCTTTGATAAACCTGACAAAAACAAGCATTGGGGAAAGGATTCCCTGTTTAACAAATGGTGTTGGGAAAACTGGCTAGCCATGTGCAGAAACTGGACCCCTTCCTAACAACTTACACCAAAATTAACTCCAGATGGATTAAAGACTTAAACATAAGACCTGGCACCATAAAAACCCTAGAGGAAAATCTAAGCAAAACCATCCAAGACATAGGAGTAGGCAAGGACTTCATGACCAAAACACCGAAAGCATTGGCAACAAAGGCCAAAATAGACAAATGGGACCTAATCAAACTCCACAGTTTCTGCACAGCAAAAGAAACAGTCACTAGAGTGAATCGGCAACCAACGGAATGGGAAAAAATTTTTGTAGTTTACCCATCTGACTAAGGGCTGATATCCAGAATTTACAAAGAACTCAAACAGATTTACAGGAAAAAAACAAACAAGCCCATTCAAAATTGGGCAAAGGATATGAACAGACACTTTACGATAGAAGACATACATGAGGCCAACAATCATATGAAAAAATGCTCATCATCACTGGTCATCAGAGAGATGTAAATCAAAACCACATTGAGATACCATTTCACGCCAGTTAGAATGGTGATCATTAAAAAATCTGGAGACAACAGATGCTGGAGAGGGTGTGGAGAAATAGGAACACTTTTACACTGTTGGTGGGAGTGTAAATTAGTCCAACCATTGTGGAAGACAGTGTGGCAATTCCTCAAGGACCTAGAAATAGAAATTCCATTTGACCCAGCAATCCTATTAATGGGTATATATCCAAAGGACTATAAATCGTTCTACTATAAGGACACATGTACACGAATGTTCATTGCAGCACTGTTAACAATAGCAAAGACCTGGAATCAACCCAAATGCCCATTGATAATAGACTGGATTGGGAAAATGTGGCACATATACACCATGGAATATTATGCAGCAATCAGAAATGATGAGTTTGTGTCCTTTGTAGGGACATGGATGAATCTGGAGAACATCATTCTCAGCAAACTGACACAAGAACAGAAAATGAAACACCGCATATTCTCACTCATAGGCGGGTGATGAAAAATGAGAACACATGGACACAGGGAGGGGAGTATTAAACACTGGGGTCTATTGGGGGGAAAAAGGGAGGGCCAGTGGGAGGGGGTGGTGGGGAGGGATAGCCTGGGGAGAAATGCCAAATATGGGTGAAGGGGAGAAAGGAAGCAAAACACACTGCCATGTGTGTACCTATGCAACTGTCGTGCATGTTCTGCACATGTACCCCAAAACCTAAAATGCAATAAAAAATTTAAAAAAGAAACTTAAATAAACTAAGGTCTCTATTTTTTAAGAAACATTACTTATTTGTTTATTTCTGTAATTACCTTAAATAAATTATGTATATTTTTAAAGTACAAAAAATAAATAAATAAATAAAATAGGCTGGGTGCGGTGGCTCACGCCTGTAATCCCAGCACTTTGGGAGGCTGAGGTGGGTGGATCACGAGGTCAACAGATCGAGACCATCCTGGTCAACATGGTGAAACCCCGTCTCTACTAAAAATTACCAAAAATCAGCTGGGCATGGTGGCGCGTGCCTGTAATCCCAGCTACTCAGGAGGCTGAGGCAGGAGAATTGCCTGAACCCAGGGGGCGGAGGTTGCAGTGAGCCGAGATTGCGCCATTGCACTCCAGCCTGGGTAACAAGAGCGAAACTCCGTCTCAAAAAATAATACTAATAATAAAAAGATAATAAAATAAGATAAACCTTGAGATATAAAGCCCATAGCCAAATCCCTTTTGAGACATAACCAAATAAAGCACCAAGAGTGATAAAATAATAATTTAAGGCCCTAGACAAAATATGCGTTCTAATTCAATGCTGGAAATACTAGAAATTCAATCTGAAAGCAGATAACAGCCTCCTGGTGTTTGGTTTTCTCAACCAATACTCTGATGTTGAGCCACAGTTTCTTGTCCCTCAGTAACTCTGGTACATCCCCTGTTTGCTCATCTAAGATCGGTCTCTGTTAACAATCGGTTTTGCCTTTTTAAAACTGCCAGCTGCCAGGGTCCAGCATGGTGGCTATAATCCCAGCACTTTGGGAGGCCAAGGCAGGCAGATCACTTGAGGTCAGGAGTCTGAGACCAGCCTGATCAACTTAGTGAAACCCCGTCTCTACTAAAAATACAAAAATTAGCCAGGTGTGGTGGCACGCACCTGTAATCCCAACTACTCAGGAGGCTGAGGCAGGAGAATCGCTTGAACCTGGGAGGCGGAGGTTGCAGTGAGCTGAGATGGCACCACTGCACTCCAGCCTGGGTGACAGAGCGAGACTCCATCTCAATGTCAATCAATCAATCGATCAATCAGTCAATCAATAAAAATAAAACTGCCAGGATCATTTGAGGAAATTCCATCCATAGTTTCTCTGAACATGGTTGCCACATAGTGAAATGGCACATAGCATTTCAGGAAAGGAAGCGTGAGTGTTCTCCCCTCACAGGCTTCTGAACCCTCATCCTTGTCTCCCGCAGCCAGGCTGGCTCCACCTTGCCATGTGTCTTCCTCCAGCTGACTCAGAACTAGAAGGGAAGGGAGTCGAACTCAAGGTCACCTACTATTTTAAGAGCAACGGAGAAAGAGAAAGCACTTCAGAACTATGTAGGCTTCACTTATGTGTTCACAGCATGATATAAAAAGTGAATCTTCAGGAGAATCAGAAAGGAAAAGCACCTGCCTGCTCCGAGGACATGCATTTTGTTTCTGACGAGCCTCTCTAGAGACCCGTGTTTTATGCACACACTCCTCTCACTCAAGCTGGACTCCCTCCACATACACAGCGCGGAATGCTGTGGTCGGCTCTGATTTCTGCTGTGTCACATGAAAAGCAATTGCAATGAAACATGTATGCACATTTTTACATCTATAAAGTGCCTGGCACTAAACGAGTCTGGTCTTTGCAAATTTTCAGCTTCTATTTAGCAAAACCAAAAGTAAAACAAACAAATGTCCTGTTTCTCTTAGGAACTGCCGACTGGCAAACAGTTCTGGTCACACACAGGAATTTTTGCTCCCCGAAGGCCAAGATAACACATGTGCCTATAAACAGCAAAGAAGCAGTTCTGGAAAGTAATACATGAAAATGGGCGATGACAAGCTTCTTTCTCTCCGAGTCTCGCATCAGCCCCAGTGAATTTCCTCCAAAGGCTGCCTTGCTGAGCCTGCTTATTTTCAACCCAGTCTGGTCACCTCCAGCTATTACATTACCAGGTCAGAAAACAACAGAGATGGGCTTTTTGGGGGAAATCCTTTATCCGTCAGCACTGCCAAATGACCCCCTTACTCATCCATATACTGTTCTTCTCCGAATCGTCAAGGCTGTTAACCAAAGCAATAGAATAGAGAGCACCATGGTATCAGATGTTCTTTATCTAGCTTAAGTTTTAGGTCTCCTGCTTCCCAATTCAACTGGATGGCAGTCGACAACTTGCTTGGTGAGCTGGTATTTCAGAATTCAGTCAGCTGAATACACTTTTAGCAATATTCCACCCCTCTCCTTGCATCCTGCCAACCAGGAAAGTCGGTCCTGGAAAAACCTTGGCGGCAGAGCAAGATGGTAGAACAGATGGCTCCAGCAATCATCCTCCCTCTGGGGGGACACCAGTTTAACAACCATCTACACACAAAAGGCACCTTCATGAGAACCAGAAATCAGGTGGACACTCACAGTCCCGGGCTGTAACTTCATATCGCCAAAAGAGGCACCAAAGAGTTAAGAAAAACAGTCCTAAATCGCCAATGCCACCCCTCCCCAACCCCTGGCCGTGGCTGTATGGTGCCCAGAGCATCTCGGTGTGCTGGGGAGAGGGGAACGCAGCAATCATGAGGCCTTGAATTCAATACTGCCCTGTTACAGCAGAAAGGAAAGCCAGATCAAACTCAGCTGATGCCCACCCAGGAAGGGAGCATTTAAACCAGCCCTGACCAGGGGGAAACGCCCATCCCCTCCATCTGAACCTGAGTTCCTGCAAGCCTTGCCACCACAAAGCTTGGTGCTCTAGGACCCTACATAAACTAGAAAGGCGCTCTAGGTCACAAGGACAGCAACTTCTAGGAGACTCCAAGTGCTCAACTGGTCCCAGACCCGGAGAACTGGGGGGCACGTGACATACTGAGACACCAGCCAGAGCAGCTAAGGGAGTGCTGGCACCACTCCTCCCTTAACCCCAGGCTGCCCGGCTTGGGGCTCCAAACAAGACCCCTTCGTATGCTTGAGGAGAGGAGACAGATGAGTGGGGAGGATTTTGTCTTGTATCTTGGATGTCGGCTCAGCCATGGCAGGAAAGAGCACTGGGCAGAGTCATGAGGCCCCCTTTCCAGGCCCTAGTGCCTAATGATATTTCTAGACACATCCTGGGCCAAAAGCAAACCTGCTGCTGCCTTGAAGGGAAGGACCCGGTCCTGGCAGGATTCGTCACCTCCTAACTGAAGAGACTTTGAGCCCTGAATAACCAGCAGCGACACCCAGGTACTGCGTCAGGGCCTTGGCTGAGACTCTGGGACTCAACACATTCCCAGCTGTGGTGCTATGGGGTGAGCCTCCTTCCATGTGAGAAAAGCAGAGGAAAGAGAAAATGGGACTTGGTCTTGCACCTTAGGTGCCAACTAGGCCACAGGGGAGTAGAGCACCCTGTGGGGTCTACTGTTTCCAGGACTTGGCTCTTGGACAGCATTTCCGGACCTGCCTTGGGCCAGTGGGCTGCCTGCTGCCCTGAAGGGTGAGTCCCCCGCCAGGCAGCACTCACCACACACTGAATGAAGAGCACCTGGGACTCAACGGAACCTCGAGCATAGTTTGGCAGTACTCCCATGGGCCAGTGGAGGCAGGGCCGTGGGGTGAGGCTCTGCTGCCTTGGAAAGGGGATGGAAGAGTGGGAAGCATTGCATCCTGTGGTTTCAGTGCCAGCTCAACGCAGTACAATAGAATACAAGGTAGACGTCTAAGGGTTTTTACTGTAGTTCCTGGTTCCCAGATGGCACCTCTAGACCTGTTCAGGGCCTGGGAGAAGTCGCCACCAGGAAGGAAAGGTCACAGGCCTGGCTGGCTTTGCTACCAGCTAACTGTAAAGTCATGGGGCCTTCAGCAAACAAAGGCAGGAACCAGGCAGCGGCTATGGCAGGCCTTGAGCAACACCCCGTCATGTGCTGCCTTCCAGGCCTACACCCCGTCATGTGCTGCCTTCCAGGCCTACACCCCGTCATGTGCTGCCTTCCAGGCCAACACCCCGTCATGTGCTGCCTTCCAGGCCTACACCCCGTCATGTGCTGCCTTCCAGGCCAACACCCCATCATGTGCTGCCTTCCAGGCCTACACCCCGTCATGTGCTGCCTTCCAGGCCTACACCCCGTCATGTGCTGCCTTCCAGGCCTACACCCCGTCATGTGCTGCCTTCCAGGCCTACACCCCGTCATGTGCTGCCTTCCAGGCCTACACCCCGTCATGTGCTGCCTTCCAGGCCTACACCCCGTCATGTGCTGCCTTCCAGGCCTACACCCCGTCATGTGCTGCCTTCCAGGCCTACACCCCGTCATGTGCTGCCTTCTAGTCCTAGTGGTGGTGGCCACAGGGGCACTTGCATCACTCATCCCCAGGTCCAGGTAGCTCAGAACAGAGAGAGTTTTCATTTGTTTGGGAGAAAGTAAGGAAGCAGAACAACAGTTTCTGCTTGGTAATCCAGAAAATTCTTCCAGATCTTGTCCAAGACTCTCAAGGCCATACTTCTGCAAGTCTACAAGAGCCAGAAGCTTGGGATGACCCTAATGCAGACACATCTTAGATAAAAATACCTAAGTCCTTTTGAATAACTGGAACAGATTCAAACATGCCTAGACTGAGAAAACTGTAATAAACACCTAACTCTTGAATGCCAAGATATAAATGAACATCTACAAGTATCAAGGCCATCCAGGAAAACATAACCTCACCAAATGGACTCAGGAAGTCACCAGAGATGAACCCGGGAGAAACAGAGAATTTCAAACAGAGAATTCTTTCAGACAAAGAATTCAAAACAGCTGTCTTGAGGAAACTCAAATTCAAGATAACACAGAGAAGGAATTCAGAATTCCATCACATAAACTTAACAAAGAGATCGAAATAATTTAAATGAATCAAGCCAGGTGCAGTGGCTCACACCTGTAATCCCAGCACTTTGGGAGGCTGAGGCAGGTGGATCACAAGGTCAGGAGTTCACGACCAGCCTGACCAATATAGTGAAACCCCATCTCTACCAAAAAATACAAAAATTAGCCAGGCATGGTGACACACACCTGTAGTCCCAGCTACTAAGACACTGAAGCAGGAGAATCACTTGAACCCAGGAGGCGGAGGTTGCAGTGAATTGAGACTGCGCCACTGCACTCCAGCCTGGGTGATAGAGTGAGACTCCATCTCAAAAAAAAAAAATCAAGCAGAAATTCTGGAGCTGAAAAATGCAATTGGCATACTAAATGCATCAGAGTCTTTTAAAAGCAGAACTGATGAAGCAGAAGAATTAGTGAGCTTGAAGACAGGCTATTTGAAAATACACAGAGAAGACTGGGCACGGTGCCTCACAGCTGTAATCTCAGCACTTTGGATGGCCGAGGTGGGCGGATCGACTCAGGTCAGGAGTTCAAGACCAGCCTGGCCAACATGATGAAATCCATCTCTACTAAAGATAAAAAAAATTAGCTGGGTGTGGGATGGGTGCCTATAATCCCAGCTACTCAGGAGCCTGAGGCAGGAGAATTGCTTGAACCTGGGAGTCAGAGGTAGCAGTGAGCTGAGATTGCACCACTGCACTCCAACCTGGGCGACAGAACGAGACACCATCTTCAAAAAATAAAATAAGAAAAGAAAATGTACGGAGGAGACAAAAGAAAAAAGAATTTTTTTTAAAAAGTGAAGCACACCTACAGGACTTAGAAAACAGCCTCAAAAGGGCCAGGCGTAGTAGCTCACGCCTGCAATCCCAGCACTTTGGGAGACCAAGGCAGGTGGATCATGAGGTCAAGAGATCAAGACCATCCTGGCCAATATGATAAAACCCCATCTCTATTAAAAATACAAAAATTAGCTGGGTGTGGTGGTGCACACCTGTAGTCCCAGCTACTCAGGAGGCTGAAGCAGGAGCATTGCTCGAACTGGGGAGGCGGAGGTAGCAGTGAGCCAAGATGGTGCCACTGCACTCCAGCCTGGAGACAGAGTGAGACTCCATCTCAAAAAAAAAAAAAAAAAAAAAAGATAAGATAATTGTCTCAAAAGGGCAAATCTAAGACTTACTGGCCTTAAACAGGAGGTAGAGAAAAAAAATAGAGGTAGCAAGTTTATTTAAAGGAATAAAAACAGAACTTCCCAAACCTAGAGGAAGATAGAAAGACCCAAATACAAGAACGTTAAAGACACAAAGCGGATTTAACTGGAAGAACGCTACCTCCAGACACTTAATAATCAAACTCCCAAAGGTCAAGGGTAAAGAAAGAATCCTAAAAGCAGCAAAAGAAAAAACCGAATAATATACAATGGAGCTCCAATACGTCTGGCAGCAGCTTTTCAGTGAAAACCTTACGGGCCAGGAAAGAGTAGCATCACATATTTAAAGTGCTGAGGGAAAAACCTTTACCATAGAATATTATATCCACTGAAAAAATGCTTCAAACATGAAGGAATAATAAAAGACTTTCCCAGACAGACAAAAGCTGAGGGATTTCATCAATGCCAGACCTGTCCTGCAGGAAATGGTAAAGGGAGGACTTTGATCTGAAAACATAAAGGTTAATTATGAGCAATAACAAATCATCTGAATGTTCAAAACTCGCTGGTAATAAGTACTCAGAAAAACACGGAATATTATAACACTGCAGCTGTAGTGTTTAAACTGCTCTTAAGTAGAATGGCTAAATAATGAACCAATCAAAAAGAATAACCACAAGAAGACAAATTATAACTACAACAACTTTTGAGACATAGATGGTACAATAAAATATAAATAGAAACAACTGAAAGTTGAAAAGTGAGGAGATAAAGTTAAGGCATAGAGTCTTTATTCGTTTTCTTTTTGCTAATTTTTATTTGTTTATGCAAACAGTGTTAAGTTGTTAGCAGTTTAAAATAAATTATAAGATGGTATTTGTAAGCTTCCTAGTAACCTCCAATAAAAAAATACAATGGATACACAAAAAATAAAAAGCAAGAAACTAAATCGTATCACCTGAGAAAATCACCTTTACTAAAAGGAAGACAGAAAAGAAAGAAAGGAAGAGAAGGACACAAAACAACCAGAAAGCAAATAACAAAATGGCAGGAGTGAGCTCTGACATATCGAAAATAAAATTGAAAGCAAAGAACTAAGCTCTCCAATCAAAAGATACAGAGTGAATTAATGGTTTTAAAAAATGATCTGTTGCCTACAAGAAACACACACTTTACCTGTAAAGACACACATAGACTGAAAGGACAGAAAAAGATAAAATTCCATGCCAGTGGAAGTCAAAAAAGAGCAGGAGTAGCTGTATTTATATCAGAAAAAAAATAGATTTTAAGGCAACTATAAGAGACAAAGAAGTCACTATATCAACAAGAGGATGTAACGATTTTAAATATGTATGCACCCAACACCAGAGCACCCAGATATATAAAGCAGGTATTATTAGAGCTAAAGGAAATCAGAGGCCCCAACACAGTAATACCTGGAGACTTTAACACCCCGCTTTGAGCACTAGACAGATCTTTCAGACAGAAAATCAACAAAGAAACAGTGGACTTAAGCTGCACTATAGACCAAATGGACCTAATTGATATTTACAGAACATTTCATCCAATGGCTGCAGAATACGCATTCCTTTTTATTTTTATTTATGTATGTATGTATTTATTTATTTATTGAGATGGAGTCTAACTCTGTTTTCCAGGCTGGAGTGCAGTGACGTGATGTTGGCTCACTGCAACCTCCGCCTCCCAGCTTCAAGCAATCGTGCCTCAGCCTCCCAAGTAACTGGAATTACAGGAGTGCACCACCATACCTGGCTAACATTTGTATTTTCAGAAGAGACTGGGTTTCACCATGTTGCCCAGGCTGGTCTTGAACTCCTGAGCTCAGGTGATCCGGCCACCTCAGCCTCCTAAAGTGCTGGGATTACAGGCATGAGCCACTGCTCCTGGGCCAGAATGCACATTATTTCCTTAGCACCTACATTATTCTCAAAAATAGACCACATGTTAAGTCACAAAACAAGTCTAAAAACATTCAAAAAAAATGAAATAATACCAAGCATCTTCTCTGAAAATGGAATAAAATTAGGAACTAATGACAAGAAGAATTTTGGAAACTATACAAATACATGGAAATTAAACAATATGCTCCTGAATGCTCAGTGGGTCAAGGAAGAGATTAAGAAGGAAATTGAAAATTTCTGGCAACAAATGATAACTGGAACACAGCATGCCAAAATCTTGGTACTGCAAAAGCGGGGCTAAGAGGAAAGTCGATAGCTATAAGTGCCGACATGAAAAAAGAAGAAAAACTCCAAATAAACAACCAAATAATACATCCTAAAAAATTGGAAAAGTAGGCCAGGAGCGGTGGCGCATGCCTGTAATCCCAGCACTTTGGGAGGCCGAGGCGGGCGCATCACAAGATCAGGAATTCGAGACCACCCTGGCCAACACAGTGAAACCTCATCTCTTAGCAGAGACAAAAATTAAACTAAATCGTAGTTTAGTTTAATCATAGCTGGCTGTGGTGGCACGTGCCTGTAGTCCCAGCTCCTCAGGAGGCTGAGGCAGGAGAATTGCTTGAACCTGGGAGACAGATTATAGTGAGCTGAGACCGCATCATTGCCCTGCATTCTGGGTGACAGAGTGAGTGAGACTCTGTCTCAAAAAAAAAAAAAAAAAGGAATTAGAAAAGCAAGTGAACGCAATCATGGCATCTGCGGTGCTGGCGCTGAAGACCCAGACAGCGGTTACATCCTTGCTGAGCCCCACTCCGACTACAGCTCTTGCTGTCAGCTATGCATCCAAGAAGATAGGTGGTAGCTCCAAAAACCTCAGTGGAAAGTCATCAGGCAGACTTTAAAGCCAAGGCATTAAGACGATGGAAGTCACTATGTTCATGCCAGGAACATCCTTGGAACACAGCACCATTTCCACTGGCACCCAGGTGCCTATACTGGACATTGAGAAGGACCAGATTGTTGAGATAGCCTGTCTGATAACTGACTCTGATCTAAACATTTTGGCTGAAGGTCCTAACCTGATTATAAAACAACCAGATGAGTTGCTGGACAGCGTGTCAGATTGGTGTAAGGAGCATCATGGGAAGTCTGGTCATACCAAGGCAGTGAGGGAGAATCCAATTACATTGCAGCTGGCAGAGTATGAATTTCTATCCTTTTATGACAGCAGACTCCTCTGGGGCTCTGTTCACTTACAGGAAATTCAGTCCATGCAGATAAGAAGTATCTTGACAAATACATGCCCCAGTTCATGAAACATCTTCACTGCAGAATAACTGATGCGAGCACCTTTAAAGAGCTGTCCAGACACTGGTATCCAGAAGAATCTGAATTTGCACCAAAGAAGGCTGCTTCTCATAGGGCTCTTGTGACGTTAGTGAAAGCATCAAAGAACTTCACTTTTACTAAAATAACATCTTCAAGGAAAAAAACAGATGAAAAGAAGAGGAAAATTATAGAAAATGAGAAGACAGTGAGCTGATGCCAGTTATCATGCTGCCACTACGTCGTTATCTGGAGGCACTCTGGCGGGTTTGGTTTTGTTTCTTTCATGCTGATGTCCTGGCAGATCACCTTCTTTCAGTGAACTCGCATCTCCAGATTGATTGCTCAAGCAGGCAGCACATGAAATACATTTCTCTTAATATGCTGTTTCCATTATGACACAGCAGCTCTTTTGTATGTACCAGGTCATGTCACTCCCTTGGTACATATATGCATTTACTTTTAGATTATTTCTTTTGTTTAAACAAATAAATAAGTGAATAAATAAAGCTAGTTCTATTGAAATGCAAAAAAAAAAAAAAAAAACAAAGAATTTGAAAAGCAAGAGCAAACTGAAGCCAAAATTAGTGGAAGAAAAGAAATAATAAAAATCAGAGAATAAATAAATGAAATTGAAATGAAGAAAACAATACAAAATATCAGTGAAACAAAAAGTCGGCTTTTTGGGGAAATTAAAACTGACAAACCTTTAGCCAGACTAAGAAAAAAAGAGAGAAAATCCAAACGAATAAAATCACAAAGGAAAAAAGATACATTAGAGCTGATACCACATAAATTCAGAGGATCATTAGGAGCTACAAGGAGCAACTATATACCAATAAATTGGAAAATCTAGAAGAAATGGACAAATTCCTAAACACATATAACCTAGCAAGACTGAACCATGAAGAAAACCAGTCTGAACAGATCAGTAACAAGTAATAAAAAGTCTTCCCCTAAGAAAAGCCTGTCACTTTGGGAGTCTGAGGCAGGTGGATCACCTGAAGTCAAGAGTTCAAGACCAGCCTGGTCAATATGGTAAAACCCCATCTCTACTAAAAATACAATAATTAGGTGGGCGTGGTGGCGCATGCCTCTCCAAGGCTGAGGTAGGAGAATTGCTTTAACCTGCAGTGAGCTGAGATTGCACCACTGCACCCCTGCCTAGGCAACAGAGTGAGGCCCCATCTCAAAAAAAAAAAAAAGAAGAAGAAGAAGAAAAAAGAAAAAGAAAAGCCTAGGACCCAATGGCTTCACTGCCGAATTCTACCAAACATTTAAAGAACTAATACCAATCCTACTCAAACTATCCCGAAAAACAGAGTGGTAAGGAATACCTCCAAACTCATTCTACAAGGCCAGTATTACCCTGACACCAAAAGCAGAAAAAGACACATTAAAAAGAAAAGAAAAGAAAACTACAGGCCAATATCTCATGATGAATATTGATGCAAAAATCCTCAACAAAATACAAGCAAACTGAATTTAATGATACATTAAAAAGATCATTCATCATGACCAACGGGATTTCTCTCTGGGATGCAAGGATGGTTCAACATATATGAAGCAATTAATATGATACGTCATATCAACAGAATGAAAACTAAAAACCATATGATCATTTCAATTGATGATGAAAAAGCATTTGATAAAATTGAACATCTCATCATGCTAAAAACTCTCAGAAGTGGGGTATAAAAGGAACATACCTTAACATGTTGAAAGCCCGGTAAAACACATCCCCAGCTAGTATCACATTGCTTGAGGGAAAACTAGAAGCCTTTCCTCTAATATCTGGAATGTGACAAGGATGTCACTTTTACCATTGTTATTCAAGATAGTACTGGAAGTCCTAGCTAGAACAATCAGAAAAGAGAAAGAAAGAAAGAAAAAGAAAGAAAGAAAGGGCATCCAAATCAGAAAGGAAAAAGTCAAATTATGTTTGTTTGCAGATGATATGATCTTACATTTGGAAAACCTAAAGACTCCACAAAAGAACGATTATAACTGATAAATTCAGTAAATTTGCAGGATACAAAATCAGTATACAACATCAGTAGCATTTCTATATGCAAACAGTGAACAATCTAAAAAAGAAATTTAGGCCGGGTGCAGTGGCTCATGCCTGTAATCCCAACACTTCGGGAGGCCGAGGTGGGAGGATCACTTGAGCCCAGAAGTTCAAGGCCAGCCTGGACAACATGGAGAAAGCCTGTCTCTACAAAAAATACAAAAATTTGCCAAGCATGGTGGTGTATGCCTATAGTCCCAGCTACTCAGGAGGCTGAGGTGAGAGGACTGCTTGAGCCTGAGAAGCGGAGGTTGCAGTGAGCCAAGAGTATGCTAGTGAACTCCAGCCTGGGTAACAGAGTGAGACTCTGTCTTTAAAAAACGACATACAAATGGCAAACAGGCATATCAAAAGGTGCTCAACATCACTGATCATCAGAGAACAGAGAAATGCAAATCAAAACTACAATGAGATATCATCTCACCCTATTTAAAATGGCTTTTTATCTAAAAGCAGTAAGAAATGCTGGTGAGGATGCAGAGAAAAGGGAACTTTCATATGCTGTTGGTGGGAATGTAAATTAGTAAAACCACTATGGAGAACAGTTTGGAGTTCCCTCAAAAAGCTAAAGAGAACAGCTACCACATGATTCTGCAATCCTACCCGAAAGAAGGAAAATCCGCACCAAAGAGATCTCTGCACTCACAGATCTGTGGCAGCACTGCTCACAATAGCCAAGATTTGGAAGCATCCACTGTCCATCAACAGACGAACGGATAAAGAAAACGTGGTACATGTACACAATGGAGTACTATTCAGCCATAAAAAGATAACGAGATCCTGTCATTTGCAACAATATGGATGGAGCTGGAGGTCAATAGGCTACTGAAATAAACCAGGCATAGAAAGACAAACGTCGTATGTTTCCACTAATCTGTGGGATTTAAAAATCAGAACAATTGGTTGAGGTCAGGAGTTCAAGACCAGCCTGGTCAACATGGTGAAACCCCATCTCTACTAAAAATAGAAAAATTAGCCAGCCATGGTGATGCGTGCCTGTAATCCCAGCTACTCAGGAGGCAGAGGCAGGAGAATCATTTGAACCTGGGAGGCAGAGGTTGCAGTGAGCCAAGATCGCACCACTGCACTCCAGCCTGGGTGACAGAGTAAGACTCCATCTCAGAAAATAATGATAATAATCATCACATACTATTTGAAAATAAACAATGGCAGTACATATTCAAGACAGTAGGAAATAGTTTAAAGTCATACTCAAAGGAAAAATTGTAACATTGATTTCAAAAAACAAGAGTGAAAATAAATCAACTCATCTTCCCTTACAAGAAAGTGGTACTAACAATGGTAGCTAACATGCATTGAGGGTTCTTATGTTCCGAGTGTTTCATGTGTATTACTTCATTTAATTCTCACATCACACTACAACACAGGCATGATTATATTGTCATTTGACTGATGAGGGCACTGAGGCTCGGTGTCTACTAAACACACTGTTACAACAAACTGAGAGGAAGCTCCCAGAGCCCATGCTGTTACCACCAAACTGTCTATGACTCAGATAAAAACAGCAAAACAAAGGCAGAGCAAGCAGAAAGCAGATAATATGGGGAAAACAGAGAAGTGGATGAAATGGAGAATATAATTTTCAAGAAATATATAAAGAACCAAAATATATTTGACGAGTAGTATAAATACTAAATAAAACAATAACCTCAGAAGCTTGAGGTTAATCCCCAAATAAGTGATATATTCTGAATGCTCTAAAGGAGAATTATCCCAAAGCTTTAATACACCTATTTTTTTATTGCGTTTTAGGTTTTGGGGTACATATGCAGAGCATGCAATACAGTTGCATAGGTACACACATGGCAGTGTGTTTTGTTTGCTTTCTCCCCTTCACCCACATTTGGCATTTCTCCCCAGGCTATCCCTCCCCACCTCCCCCTCCCACTGGCCCTCCTCTTTTCCCCCCAATAGACCCCAGTGTTTAGTACTCCCCTCCCTGTGTCCATGTGTTCTCATTTTTCATCACCCGCCTATGAGTGAGAATATGCGGTGTTTCATTTTCTGTTCTTGTGTCAGTTTGCTGAGAATGATGTTCTCCAGATTCATCCATGTCCCTACAAACGACACAAACTCATCATTTCTGATTGCTGCATAATATTCCATGGTGTATATGTGCCACATTTTCCCAATCCAGTCTACCATCAATGGGCATTTGGGTTGATTCCAGGTCTTTGCTATTGTAAACAGTGCTGCAATGAACATTCGTGTGCATGTGTCCTTATAGTAGAACAATTTATAGTCCTTTGGATTATACCCAGTAATGGGATTGCTGGGTCAAATGGAATTTCTATTTCTAAGGCCTTGAAGAATCGCCACACTGTCTTCCACAATGGTTGAACTAATTTACACTCCCACTAACAGTGTAAAAGTGTTCCTTTTTCTCCACATCCTCTCCAGCATCTGTTGTCTCCAGATTTTTTAATGATCGCCATTCTAACTGGCGTGAGATGGTATCTCAATGTGGTTTGATTTTCATCTCTCTGATGACCAGTGACGATGAGCATTTTTTCATATGATTGTTGGCCTCGTATATGTCTTCTTTCGTAAAGTGTCTGTTCATATCTTTTGCCCAATTTTGAATGGGTTTGTTTGTTCTTTTTCTGTAAATCCGTTTGAGTTCTTTGTAAATTCTGGTTATCAGCCCTTTGTCAGATGGGTAAACTGCAAAAATTTTTTCCCATTCTGTTGGTTGCCGATTCACTCTAGAGACTGTTTCTTTTGCTGTAATGCACCTATTATTATTATAAACTAGGCCAGGCGTGGTGGCTCACGCCTGTAATCCCAGAACTTTGGGAGGCCGAGGTGGGTGGATCACGAGGTCAAGATATCGAGACCATCCTGGTCAACATGGTGAAACCCCATCTCTACTAAAGATACAAAAAATTAGCTGGGCATGGTGGCGCGTGCCTATAATCCCAGCTACTCAGGAGGCGGAGGCAGGAGAATTGCCTGAACCCAGGAGGCGGAGGTTGCGGTGAGCCAAGATCGCGCCATTTCACTCTAGCCTGGGTAACAAGAGTGAAACTCTGTCTCAAAAAATAAAATAAAATAAACTATTCCACAGAGCAGAACACATTGGGAAGCTTCTAAATCCACTGTATTACTACCACAAATCCTAGTATAACCCTGATAACCAGATTATGTTATAGCAGAACTAAGAAAAACTCAAAAATGCCAAAAAATCAATATGCAAATGTCCCTATGAATAAAACTGCAGATATTTATAAAAAGTAGCATATAAAATCCATCAATATATTAAAATTACTACAGTACGACAGTAATGCATAGAAAATTTATCATTACTACATTTAGCAACAAAGCTCATCTTATTAATAAATACTACTTTCTAGGCTGGGAACAGTGGCTCATGCCTGTCATCCCAGCACAGTAGGAGGCTGAAGTGGGCCAATCACCTGAGGTCAGAAGTTCAAGACCAACTTAGCCAACATGGTGAAACCTCGTCTCTAATAAAAATACAAAAATTAGCCGGGTGTGGTGGCGGACACCTGTAATCCCAGCTACTTGGGAGGCTGAGCCAGGAGAATCACTTGAACCTGAGAGGCAGAGGTTGCAGTGAGCCAAGATCACACCACTACACTCCAGCCTGGGCAAAGTGAGACTCTGTCTCAAAAACAAAAACAAAAAATTACTTTCTAAAACAAATTACCATGAAAGTTAAAAATCGATCAACAGGTTGGAAGTAACTTGGTTGTTAATGCATATAACAGAAGACAAAGATTAAACCTTGAAAAATATACAAAAAGAGCTCATAAATGAAATGAATATCTAAACAGAGAAAAAAAACAAGCAGTAAATAGCAAGGGAAATACAAAGGAATAAGCTTATTAGAAGATGGCCAGGCAGGGCGTGATGGCTCCCACCTATAATCCCAGAACTTTGGGAGGCCATGGCAGGAGAATTGCTTGAGCCTAGGAGTCTGAGACCAGCCTGGGCAACATAGCAAGGACCCATGTATACAAAAAAAAAAGAGCTGGGGTCAGGGTGCAAGCCTGTAGTCCTAGCGACTGGGGAGGCTGAGGTGGGAGGATGACTTGAGGACAGGAGCTCCAGGCTGCAGTGAGCTCTGACCACACCACTGCACTACAGCCTGGATGACACATTGAGACCCTGTCTCAGAACAAAAGAGGATGGCAAATACTCCCTATCTAGAAACATTCACAGTAATATAATGCCACAGTTCTCACCTGACAGAAAACAGTGGAAAGGATTAACGATAGGCAGTTCTGTTGTATGCTAGAGAAAATGGATATATTGTCTACTCTGGGTTAGAATGTAAATTGGTTCAGCATTTGAAAAGAGAATTTGGCAGCTTTCTCTTAAATTTTTAAGTTTGCCATTTCTATGGAATCATCCTGCAGAAATACACATTTATAACAGTATGTATAAAAGCTGTTCATAGCAGAATTATTAAGAGAAAAAGTAGATGTTCACCAATCACAGTTTGTTAACCCAATACACCCAGAGCATGGAATGCCGGGAGGAGTGAGAAAGAATAAGGTAATTTACATGTGTGAACATGCGGAGATCTCCAAGACAAAGTACAAAACAACAAAAATACGTGCAGAAAAATAAAAATTAAAATTAAAAAAGAAAGGTAAATTATTTAAATAAAAATAAACAAAAAATTTAAAAAAATTTTTTTAATAAAAAGAAAAAGAGAAATCCATGCAGAATGTATAGTCAATATGGTACCACTTAAGTAAAAACAAACACACAAACCCCAAACTCTATTTCTAACCTTACATATGAAACCAATCTGAAATAACAAAGGTGAAATTGTTAAAGATGGTGATTTTGGGAGAGGAATGGAATTAACAAGGGTGAGGAGGTGGATATAGGAATGGGGCTTGCATCTTAACATTTTTCTTAAAAATAAGCAAATATTATCTTAATATATATATGTAATTTACATTAGCAAAATGAGAAATAAAGTCCTAGAAATATGCAGACATTTTTAAAACACTACTGGCAAAATAAAGGCTCAAAGCAAAAAACTGGCAGACAAAATTTTTGGTTCAAATAATGGTTCGTAACTCAGATGCCATAAAATGAAGACTATGAATTTGATTGCATATGAAAATTAAGACATACAGCAAATGACTGGGAAAATTATCCTCAACACACAGGACAGATAGCAGCTAATTTCCTTAAGACGTGTGGTCACAAAACAATGGAGACGGGAACGATCCAAGATGGCCGATTGCTAACATCTCAGGATTGCAGCTCTCAGGGAAGGCGGGGAGAACTAGAGGAGGCCACACTTTCAGACAAATTCTGGTCGCTCACGGAGCAGAAGATCCCCCAGTGGAGGAATCACATGGGTCGCCTGCGTGACTTTCATGACCGGCGCAGCGGTTCCGCCAGCACCTCGGCGCCGCAGCTCTCGGAGCAGAGTAAACAGTTTCGGAGGACCCACAAGGGTCCCCAGCACAACACCAGAGCCCAGCCCAGCGGCTGTGACAGCACCTCGGCGCGGCAGCTCTCAGCGCAGAAGGACCGGTTCCCCTTCTGACCGAGGTTTGGAGCCCCAGGAAGGCAGAGTCGCCTACTATGGAAACAAGAAGGAAGCCCGACAGGAGAATCCTGGGCAGAAAAACACCATCAGTCTTAACGCCGCTGCTCTGGCCCTGGGAACTAACAACCTGGATGCCCACTCAAGAGACCTAATCTGAAAGTTGGTAATTTCAAAGAGGACAGGAGGATAAATTTACAATGACGGGAAGAAACCAGCGTAAAAAAGCTGAGAATACTCAAAATCAGAACGTCTCTCCCTCTAAAGATGATCACAGTTCCACATCAACAATGGAACAAGGCTTTATGGAGAACGAGCGCATCCTGATGACAGAATCACTCTTCAAGGAATGGATAATAACAAACTTCGGTGAGTTAAAAGAACATATTGTAGCCCAATGTAAAGAAACTAGGAACTTTGAAAAAAGGTTTGATGAAATCCTATTGAGAACAGACAACTTAGAGCGGAGTATGAGTGAATTAATGGAACTGAAGAATACAATACAGGAACTCCGAGAAGTATGCACAGGTTTAAAAACTCGAATTGTTCAAGCAGAAGAAGGGATATCAGAGGTCAAAGTCCAACTTAATGAAATAAAACGTGAAGAAAAGATTAGAGAAAACAGGATAAAAAGGAACGAGCAAAGTCTCCAAGAAATGTGGGACTATGTGAAAAGACCAAATTTACGTTTGATAGGTGTACCTGAATGCGACGGAGAGAATGAATCCAAGCTGGAAAATACCCTTCAGGATATTATTCAGGAAAATTTTCCTAAACTAGCAAAGCAGGTCAAAATTCAACCCCAGGTAATACAGAGAACACCACAAAGATATTCCTCAAGAAGAGCAACCCCAAGGCACATAATCATTAGATTCACCAGGGTTGAAACAAAGGAGAAAATACTAAGGGCAGCCAGAGAGAAAGGTCATGTTACCCACAAAGGCAAGCTTATCAGACTTACAGCAGATCTCTCAGCAGAAACTCTACAAGCCAGAAGAGAGTGGGGGCCAATATTCAACATCCTCAAAGAACAGAACCTTCAGCCCAGAATTTCATATCCAGCCAAACTAAGCTTCACAACTGAAGGAAAAATAAAATCTTTTATGAACAAGCAAGAACTCAGAGATTTTATTACCACCAGGCCTGCTTTACAAGAGCTTCTCTGAAAGAAGCATTACACACAGAAAGAAACAACCAGTATTAGCCTTTCTAAAAATACACCAAAAAGTAAAGAGCACCAACATAAAGAAGAATTTACACCAACGAATGGATAAAACAGCCGGTCAGCATCAAATGGCAGTAATCCTAAATTTAAATTGACTAAATCCCCCAATCAAAAGACACAGCCAAAACCCAATGGCATGTTACATCCAGACCTGTTTCACATGCAAGGATACACAAAGACTCAAAACAAAGGGATGGAGAAAGATTTACCAACCAAATGGAGAGCAAAAATAAATAATAAATAAATAAAAAGCAGGAGTTGCAATTCTCGTATCGGATAAAATAGATTTTAAAGCAACAAAGATATAGTGGTAAAAGGATCAATGCAACAACAAGAGCTAACGATCCTAACACCCAGATACGAGACTTAGATTCAATGAGACAGAAAATTAATAAGGATATCAAGGACTCGAACTCAGATCCGGAACAAGTAAACTTAATAAATATTTATAGAGCTCTCCACATCAAATACACAAAATATACATTCTTGTCAATACCACATCACACCTACCCATAAGTTTAAATGAAACATTCATTGGCCATTATTAATACCCAATTTTTTTCAAAATAAAGCAATATTTCCATTTACTCTCCCTCTTTCTCTTCCTCTTTCTTCCTCTCCTTTACTTATTTTTTTTTTCTTTCCTTCTCTCAAAAAAAAAAGAAATCAACTTGTAAACCTCTAGATCCAGGTCGGCAATATCTCTCTCATTGCTTGATTTCCTTCCTTCCCTTCCCTCCCTCCCTCCCTCCCCGCTTCCTCCCTTCCTTCCTTCCTTCATCCCTTCCTTCCTCCCTACCGTCCTTCTTCCCTTCCTTCCTTCCTCCCCCCCCCAAAAAAAAACAATGGAGACAAATGAACAACTGAAAAATGGGTGCACAGCCACTCATGGCGATATGCACCTGTGGTCCCAGATACTCAAGATGCCAGTGCAGGAGGATTGCTTGAGCCCAGGAATTGGAGGCTTTGGTGAGCTGTGACTGTGCCACTGCACTTCAGCCTGGATGACACAGAGACCCCCTCCCCTGGGGCTTCTGCAGAGTCACCTCGTGCATCAATGACATGTCACATGTTCTTACTGCCACCGTCCAGCAGCTCACCCCCAGCCTTCAGGGACTCTCCTGTTTCCCAGCTACCCACAAACCGCCACGGATTTCTGACAGCTCGTCACACCCAGGAATTCCATAGAAACTCAGACCTCACTGGGATTCTCCCCTGTGACTCCTGCTCCTTCACCCCCAGCCTCAGGGACTCTCCCATGTCTCCCAGTTACTCTCCAGCATCCCTGATCTCAGTCAGCCTCCCACACCCGGGAAGTACCTACAGACACAAATCTGAGTTCTCCTCCACGCTGTCTCTCACCTCTCCTGCGGCCCTTCGGGACATTCCACTGTGTCCCAGCTCCTCTCCAGCTGTTCCCCAGATTTCTCCTGGGCTCAGCCCGTAACACCCAGGAGACCCCCAGAAACTCACAGACCTCCCTGGAGTCCTCCCCATGTCTCCCGTGTCTTCACTCCCAGCCCACAGGGACTCTTCCGTGTCCCCCAGTTCTTCTCCAACCACCCCACATTTCAGCTGGAGTCAGCCCCCATACCCAGGAATCACCTAGAAACCCGCAGATCTCCCCAGGATCCTCCCCAACGTCTCCCTCATCTTCACCCTTTGCTCTCAGGGATGCTCCTCTGTCTCCCAATCCCTCCAAGATCCCCAGATTTCTGCAACAGTCAACCCTACACATCCAGGAAACACCCAGAAATTCAGAGACTTCACAGGACTACTCCCCCATCTCTCTCACTTCTTCACCCCCACCCTCAGAGACTCTCCCATGTGTCCCCACTCCTCTCCAACCATCCCCAGATCTCAAACCCCCACACCCAGGAATCACCTAGAAACTCACAGAGCTCCCTGACATCCTCCCCAATCTCCCTCATATCTTTACCCCCATTCCTTATGGACTCCTGTGTCTCCCGGCTCTGCTCTAACCATCCCCAGTTTTCTGCAAGAGCCAGCCCTAGGCACCCAGGAGACCCCTAGAAACTCACAGACCTCACCAGCTTATTCTCCCACAACCTCCGTCTACACAGCAGTGGCCCCCACATATCCCCCGTGGCTGCACGCCCATCTCCCTTCACACTCACACACTCCCGGGCCTCACAGCCACTCTCCATTATTGTCCTTCAGCTCATCGTCCCAGCCAATCTGCTGGCCAGCATGATGGCTTACTTGCCCCTTTCCCCACATTCCTGGCCAGGGCCCCACATCCAGCTACAGAAGAGCCCCTCCTGCCTTCCACACAGGCCCGTCTTTCTTTATACCGTCACACACTTGCCGGCAGTCTCTTCTGGGGCTCTGCACAGTCGCTGTGGACTGTGTGGACGGAGGTTGTGGGAGAGCCCCTCTAATGGCCAGCATCCCCAATCAGGCTATCATCGCCCCTCAGCTGGGCATCGGGACCCCCTGCCTGCCGACGTGGCTACCAGCATCCGTGCCAGCGTGACCCCCAGCCTGTCAGCATCCCGTGGGTGAGCCTCCTCTCTGGCAGTGACACTATTGGTGCGAACCCCCATTTTCAGGTCTCTCATTTGTAAACATGACCGTGTTCCCTTCTCTCTATTTCTTCCATTCACAGGACATCTCACTGTCTCTGTTTCTGCCTCCAAACAGTTACTCATTCTTTTTCCCTTTTCACTATGTCTGCCCCAGTCTCATTGTGGATGCCTTAGATGAGATTCACCTGATTAAGGTGATGGATTGAATGGCTTTCAGTATATTCATAATTGTGCACAGTCAATTTTACGATTTTATAACATTTTATCACCACCACCCCCACTGCCCCACCCCTGCCAAGGAAACCCTGTGAAAAGTAGCCATTCCTCATGCTGTCTCCAAGCCCCACCCACAGCCACAACCTGGGCCCTAGGTAACAGCCTCATAGAGAGCTCTACCCTAGCTCCATAGATTTGCCTATTCTGGGTATTTTTCTGTAAACAGAATAACACAATATGCGAGCCGTTTTTTTTTTTTTTTTTTTTTTTTTAGCTCAACTGCCTTTTTACTTAGGATAACGTTTTCAAGGTTCATCCTCATGGTAGCGTTGCCTACAGCTTCATTCGTTTTATGGCCAAATGATGCTCCATTGCATAAATACGCTCCTGGGGATGCTAGCAAGTTGATGGGTATAAGGCAGTTTCTACCTTTCTGCTTTTGTGAATAATGCCGCTCCGCACACTCCTGTATGCTATTTGGTGTGGAAATCTTTTCTCTTGGTGCATACCCAGAGAATTCCTGGGTCATATGAAGACTTACATGACATTTAACATGTTGAGGAACTCCCAGATTAGTTTCCAACATGGCTGTAGCATTTGACAGTCCCACCAGCAGTGCAGGAAACATTACAGCTTCCTTGCATCCTCATCTGCGGTTATCTAGCTTTTCCATCCTGGCCATTCTGGTGAATGTGAAGTGGCACCATTGTTGCTTTGACTTGGGCGTCCCTGAGGACCGAGGACGCAGAGAATCATTTCTTGCGTTTTGTGGGAAGTAGAAAAGTTCCTTTTTAAAGTTTCCTTTCTTGTTAAATCGTAAGTGTACTAATAACTCTTTGTTAAGCCCTATCCTATGTAGCTGTTAGACAGGTAGTACATTCTATGTCCTTGTACTTTCACCAAGATATCTGTGCTGGACATGCTCACGGGCTTGTCCCAGCTCTCCATTGATTTTACCTGTTTAGAAAAGTTTTAAGTTATTAGCCAATCAAGTTTTAGTTTAGATTGTGAGGTCCAGCTCCAGCCAAAGGAGATCAGACACAGCACTAAGGACATTCCAAATGCGTAAGGAGTAACTGTAGTATTCCCTTGGTTCTTTGTACTCTCAGAGCATAATGGCTACCGGAAGTACCCTTCCTGTAGTCCAGGAAGTAAAAATTGCATTGCTGAAAAATTCTTTGTCTCAGTGCTAATTTTTCTTTGCGGCACCAAGCATTTATTTCCAACATGTTTCTTGTCTATTTATGTATCTTCTTTGGAGAAATACCTACTGAAATCCTTTGCCTATTTAAAAATTGAATTATTTTTCTTCTTTTTATTGACTAGAAAGAATTATTTTTGTAATCCAAATACAAGTTCCCTATCAGGCATATGATTGCAAATATTTTCTCCCATTTTGTGGTTGCCTTTTCACTTTTGAAATATAAAATGTTTTACTTTTTATAAAGTACAATTGTATTTTCTTTTGCCACTTTGTGGTTTTGATGCCACGTCTTAAAAGACTTCATTTTACCTGCAGTTATATTTTCTTCTGAGATTTTATCTATTATTGGTTTGTTTTGTTATTTTTTATTTTTTAAGATTTTATCTTTTATTTATTTTATTTTATTGTGAGACAGAGTTTCACTCTGTTGCCCAGGCTGGAGCGCAATGACATGATCTCAGCTTGCTGCAACCTCTGCCTCCCGGTTTAAGCAATTCTCCTTCCACAGCCTTCTGAATACATGAGGTTACAGGCACGTGCCACCACGCCCAGCTAATGTTTATATTTTTTAAAATAGAGACAGAGTTTTGCCATGTTGGCCAGGCTGGTCTGGAACTCCTGACCTCAAGTAATCTGCCTCCCTCAGCCTCCCAAAGTTCTGGGATTACAGGTATGAGCCACTGCACTGGACAGATTTTATCTTTTTAGGTCTTAGATTTAGATCCACAGTCACGTTGGAATTAATTTTTGTGTGTGGAATGAGGAAGGTATCCAACATTATTATTTTGTATGAGGGTATCCCATTGTGCCAGCACTATTTGTTAAAAAGGGGATTCCTGGCCCATGGGGGCTCATGCCTGTAATCTCAGTACTTTGGGAGGCCGAGGTGGGCAGATAATCTGAGGTCAGGAGTTCTAGACCAGCCTGGCCAACATGGCGAAATGAAACCCCATCTCTAGTAAAAATACAAAAATTAGTCAGTCGTGGTGGTGTACTCCTGTAGTCCCAGCTACTCGGGAGGCTGATGCAGGAGAATCACTTAAATCCGAGAGGCAGAAGTTGCAGTGAGCCAAGACCACACCACTGTACTCCATCCTGGGTGACAGAGTGAGACTCTGTCTCAAAAAAAAAAAAAGATTCAGACTTCCATTGAATTTTCTCAGCACACTCTGAAAATCAATTGGCTGTAAATGTTATTCCCATCATCTATATCTCTATGTCTGCATCCCAGGACTATATAGCCATGATTATTGCATCTTGAAGGATGCGTTAACACAGGGAAGAGTCTTCCAATTCTGTTTTTTTCTTTGAAGATTATTTTAGTTATTCTGGGCCCTTGGCAATTCCCACATGAATTTTAGGATCAGCTTATCAGTTTCCGCAAACTTGCCAACTAGGCTTTTGATGGGAAGTATGTGGAATTGAAACAGGAATTATCTCAGTTATTTTGCCAGTTGTGACCTCTGGCCGGCGATGCCCCCCTGCCCCAATTCCCAGGCCTCACTCAGCCCCGGGGCCTGCCACTGGAGGTACCTGTATTATAGCTTATACCTGTGTCTGCTGGTTCCTGAGTTCTTGTTCTATGTCCAAGAAGAATGAGGTTGCACTGACAGTTGAAGGGTGAAGGTGGGCAGAGAGGGGATGCAGAAGGGCATGTGGGGGATTCCCTACCTCCACAGTTGGGTGTTCTTTTTTCTCTCAGTGTGGCTGGCCCTGGGCTTTTTATGAATTCAGAATGGGGAGTGTGCTGATTGATTCGTGAGTATGCAAAAAAGGTTAAAGCAAAGACACTACTCAAAGGTGGACATGACAATGTAGAAAATCAATTAGGAAAGGTTATGTACACATAAAATAGGTGAAGGATGGGGATCAATAAGAGGAAAGAATGCCAAATAGGAAGAGAGGTTCTCAATCCTGGCAAAAGATTTAATTTGTAGCTTCGATTTCGGGCTCTAAACTGCCTTCAGTTTGAAGGTGTGGTTTCACCAGAGACTCGCCCCTATCTGCCTGGGCGTTTGGCTGCCTCCCATCACTATCAGAATGTGTAGAACACTTTGGGAATTCTTACCACCCCAGCACTATGAACTCTTTCCATCCATGAACACTTTTTGTCTTTCCATTTATTTATGCAATCTATAATGTCAACAATATTTTGTGGTTTTCAAGATAGATGTTTTGTAATTTTTTGGTCAGCTTTAAAGCAAGTATTTTATTCTTTTTGATGCTATTGTAAATGGAATTGTTAAATTTCATTTCAGACTGTTCAATGCTATTGTGTGGAAATGTAATTGATATTTGTATATTGATCTTGTGTCCTGAAACCTTGTTGGACTAATTTCGTAGTTCTGGTAGTTGTTTTAATAGTTTCCTTAACATATTCTATATGTAGGATTATGTCTGCAGGGAATAGAGATCGTTTTTCTTCTTCCTTTCTAATCCAGACACGTTTTGTTGCCTAATTTCCCTGTCTAGAAGCTCTGGTACACTCTTGAATAGAAGTGGAAAAGTGGACATCTTTGTCTTATTCATGATGTGAAAAGGAAGGCATTCAGTATTTTGCCATTAAACATTGGGTTTTTTTTGTAGGTTTTTTTTTTTTTTTTTTTTTAGCTAATCTTCAACAGGTTAAGGAAGCTCCCTTCTGTTTACAATTTGTTTTTGTTTTGTTTTGTTTTGTTTTGTTTTGAGACTGAGTCTCACTCTGTCGCCCCAGGCTGGAGTACAGTGGTGTGATCTCGGCTCACTGCAACCTTCACCTCCCGGATTCTAGCAATTCTCCTGCCTCAGCCTCCTAAGTAGCTGGGACTACAGGCACACACCTCTACACCTGGCTAATTTTTTTGTATTTTAGTAGAGATGGAGTTTCACCATGTTGCCCAGGCAGGTCTCGAACCCCTAAACTCAGGCAATCCACCCGCCTCGGCCTCCCAAAGTGCTGGGATTACAGGCATGAGCCGCCACGCCTGGCCCCAGTTTTTTAAGTGTTTGTATTGGGAAGCGTGTTGTACTTTTTCAAATGCACTTTTTGTATTGATTGAGATTGCCATGTGGTTCTTGCTTTTATTGATTGTGTACTGTATTTCATCTCACTCTCCAGGAACTCCCCTTCAGCACTCATATTTCTAGTCATGATGAAAACATCTTTGTGTTTTTACTGTTTTGAGATATTTCTTCTCTTCGACATTCAAGTCCACACTGTAGTTGAAATATGCCAAAATTTCCCTTTTTATCTCCTATTTCAAATATTTACATTTGAGAAACTGATTCAGTTTCTGCTTTTAGTCCCGCCCAGTGTTTTCCCCTTCCTCCCTTTCTAACTACTCCCCCTTTCCTTCCTTTACTTTCTTCCCTCCTTCCCTTCCTTCCCATATGTTCCCATGTCAGATCCTTGAGAATTCTCAGTACAATTTCATTGTTGTTATGTACCAAGGTCCCTCTTCCAGGATTCCCCATCAACTGTAAACATCTTCTGGTTCCTCTCAAGTCACTCAGTATACTGTAATTAGTTAGACCATTTTGCCTTATTCAGCTACTCCTGGATTTTTGATGGTGTTATGTACTGATCGCCCCATCATAACTCAAAAACGGTTATCCCTATAAACCAATTGTAAAGTTGGTGGGAAAAGATAATAGACAAGAAAAAGAAATCAAAAGTATTCAGATTGGAAAAGGAGAAAAAACATTTGCAGATGACAGGATCTTATATATAGAAAAGTCTAGGCCAGGGGTGGTGGCTCACGCCTGTAATCCCAGCACTTTGGAAGGCTGAGGCAGATGGATCACCTGAGGTCGGGAGTTTGAGACCAGCCTAACTAACATGAAAATAAATTTATTTATTTATTTGTTTATAAGAAATTAATAAATACATAAAATAAAATAAAAAATCTATAAACAATAAATACATAAAATAAAAGTCTAAATAGTTTATGCCGAAAAACTATTAGAGTTAATAAACTGTTTCAGCAAAATTGCAGGATACAAGACCAACATATAAAAATCAGTCGTAGCAATAATCCAAAACTGAAATTAGGAAAACAGTTCCATGTATAATAGCATCAAAAAGAGTAACATATGTAGGGATAAACTAAACCGGAAGTGCAAAGTTGTGTGCTGAAAACCACACAATATTGTTAGAAGACATAAGTAAACAAAAAGCCATCCCATGTCCATGGACTGGAAGATGTAATATTTTTAAGATGGCAATACTCCCCAAAGCAATCCACAGCTTCACTGCAATCCACCAAAACTTCAACAGCCTTTTTTTTTAGCATGAATGGACAAGCTGATCCTAAAATTTATACAAAAATGCAAGGAACCCAGAATAGCCAAAACAGTCTGGAAACATAACAAAATTGGGCCTGAACAGAACAAAAAGTGGAGAACAGCAGAACTTGTTCCTTCCACCTGCCTGCTCCAGCTGGGACACCCATCTTTACCTGCCTTGGACTGAGACTTACACCATCAGCTCTCCTGGTTCTCAGTCCTTTGAACTCAGACTTTCCTGCATCTCCAGCTTACAGACAGCAGATGGTGAGAATTCTCCACCTCCATAATCATGTGATGCAGGTCCTCATAATAAATTTCTATCAGTCAATTGATCAATCATCTATCAGTTCTGTTTCTCTGGAGAACCCTCCACAGTGACTTTGGACTAGGCAATATTTTCTTAGATAAAACCCCAAAAGTACAGTCACCAAAAAAAAAAAAAAATAGAAAACTTGGGCTGCATCACAGTTAAAAACCTTTTTGCATCAAAGAATAATATTAAGAAAATAAAGAGACAATCCAAAGACTGGAAAAAAATTACTCGACTGGAAAAAAATTACTCACAAGCTATATATTTGATAAGATCTAGTATCCAGAATACATATACAAAAACTCTTACAAATCAACTAAAAACGGTCCAGGCATGGTGGCTCATGCCTGTAATCCCAGCACTTTGGGAGGCCATGGCCCGTTGATCACCTGAGGTCAGGAGTTCAAAACCAGCCTGGCCAAAATGGTGAAACCCCGTCTCTACTAAAAATATAAAAATTAGCTGGGCATGGTGGTGTGTACCTGTAGCCCCAGATACTCAGGAAGCTGAGGCAGGAGAATTGCTTGAACCTGGGAAGAAGAGTTTGCAGGGAGCCAAGATCATGCTACTGTACTCCAGGCTGGGCAACAGAGTGAGACTCCATCTAAAAAAAAAGTGACAAGTAACCTAAATTTTAAAATGAGCAAAATAGCCAGGTGCAGTGGCTCATGCCTGTAATTCCAGCACTTTGGGAGGCTGAAGTGGGTGGATCACTTGGGGTCAGGAGTTCAAGACCAGCCTGACCAACATGGTAAAACCCCTTCTGTGGCTGGGCGCAGTGACTCACGCCTGTAATCCAAGCACTTTGGAGGCCAAGGCAGGTGGATCACCTCAGGTCGGGAGTTCCAGATCAGCCTGACCAACATGGTGAAACCCCGTCATAAAAAAAAAAAAACCCCTTCTGTACTAAAAATACAAAAATTAGCTGGGCATGGTGGCATATGCCTGTAATCCCAGCTACTTGGGAGGCTGAGGCAGGAGAATCACTTGAACCCTGGAGGTGGAGTTGCGGTGAACCAGGATCCTGCCACTGCACTCCAGCCCGAGCAATGACAGCAAAACTGCATCTCAAAAAAATCTTTAATTAAATGAGCAAAGGAGTTGGACAGGATTGCTCCAAAGATGTACAAATAACCAGTACACACGTAAAAAGATGTTCTCCAGCACTAGTAATTAAGAAAAACCACCAGGAAGGCTAGAATTTAAAAAACGAGAAATAACAAGTGTTGGTGAGGACAGAGAGAAATTGAAACCCTCCTCCACTGCTGGTGGGGATGTAAAGTGGTACAGTCACCTTGGAAAACATGGTAGCATTTCCTCAAATGGTGAAACATAGCATCCATATGGCTCAGCAATTCCACCCCTACCCAACAGAAATGAATACACCCACACAAAAACTGGTACACAAATGTTTATAGCAATATTATTTATAATAGCCAAAAGGTACAAACAGCCCAAATGTCCATCATTCTGGAATTAGTGGTAATGGTTACACAATCTTGTGGCTGTAATGAATGACACTGATTGCACACTTTAAAATGGTGCATTTTATGGTATGTAGTTTATATCTCAGATAAAAAATAGAAAGAAAAAGCCCATGGAAATAGAGGCACAACAAAACCTCATCCCCCAGCCATTCCTGTCCTCAGGGCTCAGCACCACCAAGCTTAGAACTGAGTGGGCCTCATGGAACAGCAGGGCCACATTCCCGCGCTGTCCAAAATGACTTCAAGTCCAGTGACCACCTTCCCTGGGCACATGAGTCATTTATGCTGAGGAGAGAAGGTCTCATGTTGCTGTTGGTCACCCCCGACTAATAAAGAGCCCACTGGGCAGTGTTTCATATGAAGTTAACACAAACGTGGACTGGCTTCCTCTACATGCTCTACCTGTACATGTCCAGGGTGCATCTGACACATCCAAAAGTACCTGTCTAGCCCCTACACGGTTACCTTGGAGACCGAAAGGTCAATATCTCTGGTGGGGTTGCACCAACCAGCGGACCATGCGCTGATACCTGGTGTTGTTCAATGACACCACGAACACTTCCAGATTCACACCTGGTGTTCAGTGACACCACGAACGCTTCCAGATTCACACCTGTTGTTCAGTGACACCACAAACGCTTCCAGATTCACACCTGGTGCTGTTCAGTGACACCACGAACGCTTCCAGATTCACACCTGGTGTTGTTCAGTGACACCACGAACGCTTCCAGATTCACACCTGGTGTTGTTCAGTGACACCACGAACACTTCCAGATTCACACCTGGTGCTGTTCAGTGACACCACGAATGCTTCCAGATTCACACCTGGTGTTCAGTGACACCACGAACGCTTCCAGATTCACACCTGGTGCTGTTCAGTGACACCACGAACGCTTCCAGATTCACACCTGTTGTTCAGTGACACCACGAACGCTTCCAGATTCACACCTGTTGTTCAGTGACACCACGAACGCTTCCAGATTCACACCTGGTGCTGTTCAGTGACACCACGAACGCTTCCAGATTCACACCTGGTGCTGTTCAGTGACACCACGAACGCTTCCAGATTCACACCTGGTGCTGTTCAGTGACACCACGAACGCTTCCAGATTCACACCTGGTGCTGTTCAGTGACACCACGAACGCTTCCAGATTCACACCTGGTGCTGTTCAGTGACACCACGAACGCTTCCAGATTCACACCTGGTGCTGTTCAGTGACACCACGAACGCTTCCAGATTCACACCTGGTGCTGTTCAGTGACACCACGAACGCTTCCAGATTCACACCTGGTGCTGTTCAGTGACACCACGAACGCTTCCAGATTCACACCTGGTGCTGTTCAGTGACACCACGAACGCTTCCAGATTCACTCCTGGTGCTGTTCAGTGACACCACGAACGCTTCCAGATTCACTCCTGGTGCTGTTCAGTGACACCACGAACGCTTCCAGATTCACACCTGGTGCTGTTCAGTGACACCACGAACGCTTCCAGATTCACACCTGGTGCTGTTCAGTGACACCACGAATGCTTCCAGATTCACACCTGGTGCTGTTCAGTGACACCACGAACGCTTCCAGATTCACACCTGGTGCTGTTCAGTGACACCACGAACGCTTCCAGATTCACACCTGGTGCTGTTCAGTGACACCACGAACGCTTCCAGATTCACACCTGGTGCTGTTCAGTGACACCACAAACGCTTCCAGATTCACACCTGGTGCTGTTCAGTGACACCACGAACGCTTCCAGATTCACACCTGGTGTTGTTCAGTGACACCACGAACGCTTCCAGATTCACACCTGGTGCTGTTCAGTGACACCACGAACGCTTCCAGATTCACACCTGGTGCTGTTCAGTGACACCACGAACGCTTCCAGATTCACACCTGGTGTTGTTCAGTGACACCACGAACGCTTCCAGATTCACACCTGGTGCTGTTCAGTGACACCACGAACGCTTCCAGATTCACACCTGGTGCTGTTCAGTGACACCACGAACGCTTCCAGATTCACACCTGGTGTTGTTCAGTGACACCACGAACGCTTCCAGATTCACACCTGGTGCTGTTCAGTGACACCACGAACGCTTCCAGATTCACACCTGGTGCTGTTCAGTGACACCACGAACGCTTCCAGATTCACACCTGGTGCTGTTCAGTGACACCACGAACGCTTCCAGATTCACACCTGGTGTTGTTCAGTGACACCACGAACGCTTCCAGATTCACACCTGGTGTTGTTCAGTGACACCACGAACGCTTCCAGATTCACACCTGGTGCTGTTCAGTGACACCACGAACGCTTCCAGATTCACACCTGGTGTTGTTCAGTGACACCACGAACGCTTCCAGATTCACACCTGGTGCTGTTCAGTGACACCACGAACGCTTCCAGATTCACACCTGGTGCTGTTCAGTGACACCACGAACGCTTCCAGATTCACACCTGGTGTTCAGTGACACCACGAACGCTTCCAGATTCACACCTGGTGCTGTTCAGTGACACCACGAACGCTTCCAGATTCACACCTGTTGTTCAGTGACACCACGAACGCTTCCAGATTCACACCTGGTGTTGTTCAGTGACACCACGAACGCTTCCAGATTCACACCTGGTGTTGTTCAGTGACACCACGAACGCTTCCAGATTCACACCTGGTGCTGTTCAGTGACACCACGAACGCTTCCAGATTCACACCTGGTGTTGTTCAGTGACACCACGAACGCTTCCAGATTCACACCTGGTGCTGTTCAGTGACACCACGAACGCTTCCAGATTCACACCTGGTGTTGTTCAGTGACACCACGAACGCTTCCAGATTCACACCTGGTGTTGTTCAGTGACACCACGAACGCTTCCAGATTCACACCTGGTGCTGTTCAGTGACACCACGAACGCTTCCAGATTCAGACCTGGTGTTGTTCAGTGACACCACGAACGCTTCCAGATTCACACCTGGTGTTGTTCAGTGACACCACGAACGCTTCCAGATTCACACCTGGTGCTGTTCAGTGACACCACGAACGCTTCCAGATTCACACCTGGTGCTGTTCAGTGACACCACGAACGCTTCCAGATTCACACCTGGTGCTGTTCAGTGACACCACGAACGCTTCCAGATTCACACCTGGTGCTGTTCAGTGACACCACGAACGCTTCCAGATTCACACCTGGTGCTGTTCAGTGACACCACGAACGCTTCCAGATTCACACCTGGTGCTGTTCAGTGACACCACGAACGCTTCCAGATTCACACCTGGTGCTGTTCAGTGACACCACGAACGCTTCCAGATTCACACCTGGTGCTGTTCAGTGACACCACGAACGCTTCCAGATTCACACCTGGTGCTGTTCAGTGACACCACGAACGCTTCCAGATTCACTCCTGGTGCTGTTCAGTGACACCACGAACGCTTCCAGATTCACACCTGGTGCTGTTCAGTGACACCACGAATGCTTCCAGATTCACACCTGGTGTTGTTCAGTGACACCACGAACGCTTCCAGATTCACACCTGGTGCTGTTCAGTGACACCACGAACGCTTCCAGATTCACACCTGTTGTTCAGTGACACCATGAACGCTTCCAGATTCCATCTGCAGCTTGCCTTAGTCAGGACAGAAAAGCAAGGCAAACAATCCTAACCTACTCATAGCTCACTTGACCATGGGAAGGGCAGGCATGGAGCTGGGCTTCAGAAACCACAGGAGCTAGCCCTGAGTCACAGCACTTTCCCCTCTGTCCAGCCCCATGTCTGCCTCTGCCAGCTTGTCCTCTCAGACTGCTTTCGCCGTCACTGGGGGGATTGCAGCCCCCAGCAGCCCCTCTCTCCCTTATCATACACATCTGCCCTCAGAGGACACTAATCAACGTCCATCTCTCAGATGAAAGCAAAGAGGCCGACAATGGGTATCTCCCACACTGGTTTGCAAAGAGTGTTTCAAATTCTATAGATCTCATGAAAATTTCATTCCAGGCTACAACACGTGTATCTAGAACCTGAGCTGACAAAAATGTTATGAGTCATCATGGGGAGTTATTTGTACCTTTACTGTTTGCTTAGAGAAAACAATTCCAAAAAGCAGTACATCTGTTGACAAAACCAGGCATACTTCTCAGTGATAAAAAAAAAATGGTTTTTTTTTGAGACAGAGTCTTGCTCTGTCACCCAGGCTGCAGGGCAGTGGCACGATCTTGGCTCACTGCAACCTCCGCCTCCCAGGTTCAAGTGATTCTCCTGCCTCCATCTCCTGAGTAGCTGGGATTACAGGCACACATCACCATGGCTGGCTAATTTTTGTATTTTTAGTAGAGATGGGGTTTCACCATCTTGACCAGCTGGTCTTGAACTTCTGACCTCATGATCCATCCACCTCAGCCTCCCAAAGTGCTGGGATTACAGACGTAAACCACCACACACAGCCTTTCTTTCCTTTGCCTTTTTCTTTCTTTTTTTTTTTTTTTTTTTTTTTTGAACAGAGTTTCGCTCTTGTTGCCCGGGCCAGAGTGCAATGGTGCAATCTCAGCTCACTGCAACCACCACCTCCCAGGTTCAAGTGATTCTCCTGCCTCAGCATCCTGAATAGCTGGGATTACAGGCGCGCACCACCATGCCCAGCTAATTTTGTATTTATAGTAGAGACGGGGTTTCTCCATATTGGCCAGCTCCATATGAGCTCCCAACCTCAGGTGATCTGCCCGCCTCCGCCTCCCAAAGTGCTGGATTACAGACGTGAACCACCGCACCTGGCCAAAAATATTTTCAACACAAGGGCTGTTTGTGATGTCATTGTTCCCAACTTTGGTTCCAGCAGGATCCACCTGTAACATAATTAATCCTTGACAAGCAGCTGACTTCTTCCTTACCCAATGAAAACATCTTGAAACTCAGTGGTAACCAAATAGAGCCACCATTCAATGAGAAATGTTCTCAAAAGAAATTATCTCAAAATCAGAGAGGAGTCATAGGCGACCAAAAGCTTACATAAGTGACAACATAGCATCAGAAAGAGAAAGGTCTGTGATGCTGGGAATGCACTAAGCGGCTTTCTACCTCACAGATTGACAGATATCTACTATGGATCTATTTGCGTCTATGTGTCATACGTCTACTGGCCCTCGTCATTTAAAAATGTTTCAGGAGTATATACTGAGTCAAAGCCACCGCACAGTTCTGCCGTGCGGAGACCCGAGCGGGAGGCAGCGATCTTCCACTGTACACCGGCATTTCGACCTCACCCCGCAGCGTGTTTCTTCCCGCCCTGACCCTCGAAGCCAGTCGCTCTGCCAGCAGCGGGCAGGGTGGCTGGTGCTGGTGAGGGCGGCACACACACCACGACAAGCACTTTGTGACCTCCGTCTCATGATTTCCCTTTATCAATACAGCTTGAGGGAGGGAGAAATAAGCATGACCTGCAATTTTTAGTTGAAAAGGGATTATTTAAACTTGGCCTTAACAGATGGAAGGACACTTTGGGGTATAAAACCTACTTATGGTTTTCCCTGCAAGAAATTTCATTCATTCTGCAAAAGGAAGCAGTCATGTGCCTGGAACAGGGACGAGGAGGAGGAGCTTCCCAGTCCTAGGGAAAGGAGACAAAGGTTAGAATCTGCAAGGTGGCATCAGGAAATGCCTACCCGGTGGGGCCCTGCCAATACAGCTCAGTACAGCCCAGAAGACTCGGTGACGTAGATGTGCACCCACAGGTCATCTACAAGGCGCCCACGCTCAGCTAGGGGTTGCGCCAAACACATCATAAAGATTACTGAACACACAGCCCAGATGGGAACATTTACATGGGAACTGATTTTCGTGATGTGGCGATGTTAAAATTTAAACATTTCTGGTGCAATTGTCCTCCATGCCCATCCCTAAAAACACACACACAGATACACCCAACACTCACGTCCTGAGAGTCAGGAGGTCTCAAGTCAAAAGTCTGCAGCTGGAGAAGAACACAAGAGGAGGTTCCAGCAGAGAGCCATGAAAAGCGAGTGAGGACAGAGTTCAGGGAGACAAAACCAGAACGGCCAAGGGCACCGTGGTGAGACTGTCCTTGCTCCTCTCTAGAGGAAAGAGAATTGAGTATGTGTACCTCAAACGGAATATATTTCCTACTCCCCAGTGCCCGGTATATGCTGGACGCACTTCCACTAAGCCTCCTCCCAAGCCACTGTTTATTAGGCCCTTTGCTCCCCAAAGTGTGGTCTACCAACCAGTGGCCATCATGGGAAGCCTGTCAGGAACAGAACTGCAGGCCCCACCACGGACCTACTGAATTAGAATCTGCACTTTAGCCGGGCGCGGTGGCTCAAGCCTGTAATCCCAGCACTTTGGGAGGCCGAGGCGGGTGGATCACGAGGTCAAGAGATCGGGACCATCCTGGTCAACATGGTGAAACCCCGTCTCTACTAAAAATACAAAAAATTAGCTGGGCATGGTGGCGCGTGCCTGTAATCCCAGCTACTCGGGAGGCTGAGGCAGGAGAATCGCCTGAACCCAGGAGGCAGAGGTTGCGGTGAGCCGAGATCGCACCACTGCACTCCAGCCTGGGTAACAAGAGCGAAACTCCATCTCAAAAAAAAAAAAGAATCTGAACTTTAACAAACCATCAGGAATGCCATTAAAATCTGAGAAGCACTGGTCTATACCAAAATTATGCCCTTTCAAAAGACTGTACACTACATGTGAAAAAAACTGTCATTCTGTGTGCCTCCCACAGGACCAGCAAGGTTGAATACACAGTAAAGCATTCTATGCTCTTCAAAAACACACTGTAGGCCAGGCACAATGACTCATGCCTTATACCCAGCACTTTGGGAGGCCAAGAAAGGTAGATCGCTTGAGCTCAGGAGTTCAAGACCAAACTGGACAACATGGCAAGACCCCATCTCTACAAAAAATGTAAAACTTGGCTGGGCACAGTGGCTGATGCCTGTAATCCCAGCACTCTGGGAGGCCAAGAAAGGTAGATCACTTGAGCTCAGGAGTTCAAGACCAAACTGAGCAACATGGCAAGACCCCTTCTCTACAGAAATGCAAAAATTTTCCAGGCACAGTGGCTCATGCCTGCAATCCCAACACTTTAGGAGGCCAAGGCAGGTGGATCATTTAAGCTCAGGGGTTCAAGACCAGCCTGGGCGACATGGCAAAACCCTGTCTCTACAAAAAAATGCAAAAATTAGCTGGTCGTGGTGGCCTATACCTGTAGTCCCAGCTATTCAGGAAGCTGAGATGGGAGGATCACTGGAGCCCAGGTGGCAGGGGTTGCAGTGAACTGAGATCCCGCCACTGCACTCCAGCTCCAGCCTGGGTGACATTGCAAGATCCTGTCTCAAAACACACACACACACACACACACACACGAGTAAATGAGAAATTAAAGGAGTTAGCACCAAAGGTTTCTGAAATTGACTACTCGTTTCCATTTTGTCAAGACTAAACTACTCATGGGCTATCCAGAGTCTAAGAGGTAAAGCTGAGTATCATTAGAGAAAAAAAACTACAATAAGATACCATCTCACACCAGTCAGAATGGCTATTATTAAAAAGCCAGAAAACAGATGTTGGCGAGGTTATGGAGAAAAGGGAACACTTACACACTGTTGATGAGAGTGTAAATTAGTTCAGTCCTTGTAGAAGGCAGTACAGTGATTCCTCAAAGAGGTAAAAGCAGGACTACCATTTGACCCAGCAATCCCGTTATTGGGTATATACTCAGAGGAAAATAAATCATTCCACCATAAAGATACACATGTGCAAATGTTTGCTACAGTACTGTTGACAATAGCAAAGACATAGAATCAACCTAATGCCCATCAATGACATATTGGATATAGAAAATGTGGTACATATATACCATAGAATACTATGCAGCCATAAAAAAGGATGAGATCATGTCTTTTGTAGGAACACAAATGGAGCTGGAGGCTATCATCCTTAGCAAACTAACAGGAATAGAATGCCAAATATCACATGTTCTCACTTATAAATTGGGGCTAAATGATAAGAACCTGTGAACAGAAAGAAGGAAACAACAGACACTGGGGTCTAGTGGTGGGAGGGTGGGAGGAGGGAGAGGAGCAGAAAAGATAACTGTTGGGTACCAGGCTTAAAATCTGGGTGATGGCATAGCATGTGCAAAACCCCCATGCCACACACATTTACTTATGTTACAAACTTCACATGTACCCCAAACCTAAAGTTTAAAAAACGCTTTTTTTTTTGAGACAGTGTTTTACTTTGTCACCTAGTCTGGAGTGTCTGGAGTGCAGTTATGCGATCACAGCTCATTGCAGCCTAAATGACCTCCCGGGCTCAAGTGATCTTCCCATCCCAGCCTCCCAAGGAGCTGGGACATGCCCAGCTATTTTTGTATTTTGTGTAAAGACAGGGTTTCGCCATTGTTGCCCAGGCTGTCTCAAACTCCTGGGCTCAAGTAATCCACCCACCTCGCCTGGGATTGTACAGGCATGAGCCACTGCATCCAGCCAACAATATAACTCTTTAGTAAATAATTTCAGTTACCAAACACCAGGATGAGGAGCAACTCCCTATATTTAAGTATAGTTTTCATTCTCCCTAAAAGACAAGCTATCACCGGGCGCAGTGGCTCACACTTGTAACCCCAGCACTTTGGGAGGCCAAGGCGGGTGGATCACAAGGTCAGGAGTTCAAGACCATCCTGGCCAACATGGTGAAACCCCGTCTCTACTAAAAATACAAAAAATTAGCTGGGTGTGGTGGTGTGCGCCTGTAGTCCCAGCTACTCAGGAGCTAAGGCAGAATGACTTGAACCAGAGAGGTAGAGGTTGCAGTGAGCCAAGATCGCATCACTGCACTCCACCCTGGGTGACAGAGCAAGACTCCGTCCAAAAAAAAAAAAGACAAGCTAGCTATCAGTAACACTTGTTGTAGCACTATTCAACAACCTTAGAAATTTAGTCCTGGCTGGGCATGATGGTTCACATCTGCAATCCCAGCTCTTTGGGAAACCAAGGAGGGAGGTTCACTTGAGCCCAGGAATTCCAGACCAGTTTGGGCAACAAAGCAAAATCATCTCTATCAAAAATACAAAAATTTAGCCAGCCATGGTGGGGCATGCCTGTAGTCCCAGCTACTCAGTTGGCTGAAGCACGAGAATGGCTTGAACCCAGGAGGCAGAAGTTACAGTGAGCTGAGATGGTACCACTGCACTCCAGCCTGGGCGACAGTGCAAGACTTCATCTTAAATAAACAGCCTATCTCTAAGTTCCATCACATTGTATGTGTGAGAAGAGGCGGTGTATCTTCAGCATCTAACAGTGCCTGCCAGAAGGCAAGGATTAATAAGACAAAAGTCCTACTCTCAAGATTTGCTGGAAGCACCACTCATTGATGCTTATTAGAAGTAGAAATCAGCTGGGCAAGTGGCTCACGCCTGTAATCCCAACACTTTGGGAGGCTGAGGCGGGCAGATCACAAGGTCAGGAGATCAAGACCATCTTGGCCAACACAGTAAAACCCTGTCTCTACTAAAATACAAAAAAAATTGCCAGGCGTGGTGGCACGTGCCTGTTGTCCCAGCTGCTCAGGAGGCTGAGGAAGGAGAATCACTTGAACCCGGGAGGTGGACGTGGCAGTGACCCGAGATCGAGCCACTGCACTCCAGACCGGCGACAGAGCAAAACTCCATCTCAAATTTAAAAAAAGTACTAACTGACTTTTTTGTTTCACAATTCATACGACTTCACTGTGATTACATTCACAAGTGACTAGTGGAAGATAAGCTTAAAACGTAATCTCCCTTTTCTAATTAATCGTGTTTTTCTTAGTACATATGTTTACTTTACCTAGGTTGCATATATGAAGAATTGAGTTTTCTTATAATGTAGTTATAATACCAAGAGCTTTTCAACCCAAGCTGTGTGCACCTGGCTTCCCATTACCAGTAAGTTACCTCTTTCCAACAGACCTCATCTTACTGTTGAGACCAAAGCAATTGTACCCAACCTGAGAGGCATCCACCAGGGCCCCTGCGCAAGGTGTGCTGCATGCGGGGGCGTCCTCTCAGCAGTGTGGGGACATCAAGAATCACCAACGTCCAAAAGCCTATCTGTTCACCTTTGACCATGGGCAGAAATTAGGTGAACTCAGAAAGCACAAAAGGCTTAATGGTATCCCATATGACCGCTTTTAAAAAACCAACCCATTCTTTACATAGAAGTACAGGCTTGATGCAAATGCAAATTTATTTATTTATTTATTTTTTAGAGATGGAGTCTCACTCTGTCGCCAGGCTGGAGTGCAGGGGTGCGATCTTGGCTCACCCCAACATTCGCTTCCCGGGTTCAAGTGATTCTGCCTCAGCCTCCTGAGTAGCTGGGACTACAGGCACGCGCCACCATACCCAGCTAATTTTTTTATTTTTAGTAGAGGCGGGGTTTCACCTTGTTGGCCTGGATGGTCTCCATTTCTTGACCTTGTGATCCACCCGCCTCGGCCTCCCAAAGTGCTGGGATTACAGGCGTGAGCCACTGCCCCCGGGCCGCAAGTGCAAATTTTAACATAGACTAAGCACTCTTAGATTAATAACATAAAGAAATGTTACCGTTTATTGATCAGTGTGCATCAGACTCTGATTAAACCCATTCATGTTATTTCATCAAAAGACAACTCAGAGGCAAGCGCAGTCTTTACAGAATAAACTGAAGGTTACAGGGCTAACTGCCACAGTCACAGGACAGAGGCAAAACAGGCGTTTTCCCTGGGACTTGCAGTAGATTCCTCTGGACTGCTCTTCACTTAGCAATATTACTATCCAGTCCAGCTTAGAACGTTACGCTAATGGCTTCATTTATCCAGTTCAGCTTAGAACATTATACTCATCGGTAGTCAGACTCTACCAGACAGGAGGAGCCAGACGACGCACCGGCAGATTGCATCATCATCTCCTTAACCAAGAGTTGACAATGATGTACATATATTTACCTATGAACTCAATACTATTCACATGCAAGTACCTTTTATAAGGACTAAACATGGGGTGGGTTTAATAACAAGCATGCCAACATGTTTGAGAAACAGAACTCAAGTTTTCATTTCATAAAATATTACCTAGTTTTTAGCAATAAAGATTTCATTTTTTTAACCAAAACACTATTCCAACATTTTCTGTAACCAGATACACTGTTTTCAAAAAGGTATTTCTAACATTCTTTTGAAAAATCTCAAGCCAGGCACGGTGGCTCACACCTGTAATACCAGCACTTTAGGAGGCGGAGGCAGGCAGATCACCTGAGGTCAGGAGTTTTGAGACCAGCCTGGCCAACACGGTGAAACCCCGTCTCCACTAAAAATACAAAGATTAGCCAGGCATGGTGGTGGGCACCTGTAATCCCAGCTACTTGGCAGGCTGAGGCATGAGAATTATTTGAACCCAGGATGCAGAGTTTGCAGTGAGCCAAGATCACACCATTGCACTCCAGCTTGGGCGACAAGGACGAAACTACATCTGTCTCAGAAAAAATAAGGTCTCACTTTCTCTCAGCCTAGAGTGCAATGCCACGATCATAGTTTAAAGTAACCTCAAACTCTTAGATTCAAGCAAACCTCCCTCCTCAACTGAGATTGGCATGCCACCGCACCTGGCTAATTTTTATTTTTTGGAGAGATGGGCTCTACAAGTGATCCTCCTGCCTCAGCCTCCCAAAGTGCTGGGATTGTAAGCTTGACCTCCCATGCCCAAACTGTAATTTACTTTATTATTATATTTATTTATTTATTTTTGAGACAGAGTCTTGCTATGTCACCCAGGCTGGAGTGCAGTGGCCCAATCAGCCCACTGCAACCTCCACTTCCCAGGTTCAAGCAATTCCCACGCCTCAGCCTTCCAAGTAGCTGGGACTACAGGCATGCACCTCCATGCCTGGCTAATTTTTATATTTTTAGCAGAGATGGGGGTTCACCATGTTAGCCAGGCTGGTTTCAAACTCCTGGCCTCAGGTAATCTGCCTGCCTTGGCCTCCCAAAATGATAGGATTACAGGTATGAGCCACTGAATCCAGCCTACTTTATAATTTTAAAAGACCTTGCAGTTTTATTACAGGTCTAAAGAAGAGAAAAAAATCTAAGACCCTAAGTTCACACAATGTATGCATTAAACAATAGTTTAACAGAAATAATCCAAGACAATACTAAGTCCACAAGAACTTTTCTTCTCAAAGGGATTCATGTTACTAAAATTTTAAACCTCATGCAATTAATTTACTCTTCTTGTGAACTTAATTATTTTCACTTGAGTATTAGGATAACTGAAAACAGGCCCATCACCCACTTAACATTTGTCTGAAAAATCATTGCAATTATCCAGAATTTTTTTAATTATAGTAACAAAGAATTTATAATAATGGATGTAATCAGAACATTTGATTGCCATTACTTAATTGGCTAATATGGCTTGATAAGGAATGAAACAATGTATTTCTTGATCAATTATAGACTGTGGAGGAAATCTGTTCTTCCAGTTAAAGGCTGATAAGCCTCAAGGGCTATCAAATGTAATAAAGCACTTGCCAAGTATCAAGTACCATGTTTATTAATTATAAATGGATAACAGTATTGCAATTAAAAAAGCCATTCAGTATTAAAACAAATTTTACTACATGTTAATATGAGGATGTCCTGTTAAAATCGAGATTACTTTGTAATCTATTATTAAAAGGAAAAAAACAACTGAGCTGGGCAAGGTGACTCATGCCTGTAATCCCAGCACTTTGGGAGGCTAAGGGAGGAGGAAGGCTTGAGGCCAGGAATTTGACAGCAGCCTGGACAACAGAGCAAGACCATCTCTACAAAAACAATTTTTTTAATTAGCTCAGTGTGCTCCTGTGGTTTACCTGCTCTGGAGAATGAGGCAGGAGGAATGCCTGTCAAAAGGAAAAAAAAAAAGTGTCATCTTTGAACAATGCTTTTCTTCCATTACTCAACCACTGTACTGAAGAAGCAATGGAAAGTATTCACTATGGATAAGGCCACCAATCTGCTTTTCTACTGACCACAGGTTTCTTACTGGTTTCCTAGTGCCAACTAAGAATAACTCTGCTTTTGTACAGTAAGAATTCACACATTAAGTCCATATATTTGGCAGCAAATGGATCACTGCACAACACTTTCATGGTATTTGGTCAGTTCAACATTTGAGAAAGGATAATCCCCGGAATCTTTCCAATAAAACAAGATCTATCAGCCTTTATCATTTATTTCACAAATTAACCTATAGCAAAAACTTTGAGATGGTCTTATAGACTACATAAAAATATGAGATGCTGGCCAGGCACGGTAGCTCATGCCTGTAATCCCAGCATTTGGGAGGCTAAGGCAGGAAGATCACTTGAGGCCAAGAGTTTGAAACCAGCCTGTACAATATAGTGAGACCCTGCCCCTATCAAACACAAAAACCAACAACAACAAAAAACAGACATGGTGGCCCGCACCTGTAGTCCCAGCTACGCAGGAAGCTGAGGCAGGAGGATCGCTGGAGTAAATCATCATCACACCAGTGCACTCCAGCTGCATGACAGAGCAAGACCCTGTCTCTTTAAAAAAAACTTTTTATAAACATGAGATGGAGCAGACTCTCAGGAATTTTCTAGACGAAAATATCCTACTAATGATATAAACACCATAGCAACACCTCTTCGTGTCCAATGATTTTTTTTTCAATCATGTAACTCACTCCTTGAGTTTGCAAAACTCCTTTATTTCAACAAAATGACTTTTGCTTGTCACTTATTTCCTATATCATTAAATACCTTAATTTTCCCTTCAGAAAATACTTATAGTGTACCTTTATTTTCAACACTCCACAATACTTTTAAATAGACATTTTCAGTATGAATTATGGTTAAGATTTCATCCATTCTATAAGGCATATTTTAGTGGAAGAGGCATTCCTTCCTCCTATGCATTTCCTACTTTATAGTAAATTCAGTATCGGGTAAAAACTGCAAATGTTCCTATCAATCCTATAACACAATTCATTCATTACTTTTTATGACGCTTTTATTTTTACATACAAAAAAAAAATACACACTTTTCCCAAACCTTGAGGAGTTGAATTTCGTGTTTATGTGTGTGACAATAATTAAAAGCCAGGCAAGCTGGTATGGAAAATGATTTTGATAGTTATCAGAAAAGCAAAACCAGTGCCTTTCGATCCACCCCAGCAATAAATGATACCATGACATTACATATCCCAGCAATAAATGATACCATGACATTACAGATACCTAAAAAGCATTCTTATAAAATTCCTGAAATACCTCCAAAATCCTGTTATGCATGATACTAGACTTTATCATCAGTACTTATACTCTTCAGAATACGGTCACATGCTCATTAAAGAGCGGACAGTTTTGACGGCAGGCTACAGTTAGTTCACTGCTGTCTTTCCATGATGCACCAGCAGAACCATCCAAAGCCAAACACACCAAACCTATTAAGAAAAAAGCATTCACAATTCCCACCTGTGTCCTCTACATTTTCTAAACAGTATTAATTTCATATGTATTTGTCAATATTACATATTTAGTGGGAATTGACATTAAAATCAACATATTGTTAAGTAATCTTGACTAGTAAACCATGCGTCAAACAAATCCTGTCTGCAAAAACCTTAATTCTAAGTGTGATAAATTATTTTTAATAACATAAAACTATAAATTTTCTATTTTTACATTCAAGACTAAATACCATTGACTATCCTTCAAAATGTTTATGTTCCAAATTGCTGTAGTTCCAAAACCCATAAACCTACAACAAATGACTTTAGAATGCTAGAAAACTTTTTTTTAATTATCAATTCTGAAAATTAAGTAATTTAAATCATTAAATCATAACATTGACCTAATAGGACAAGAAGTTTCTTTGGGTAATCTTTATTAATATATGACCATCCTCAAGGGTCTCACTTGCTAGCCTTTTAAACAAATTTCTAAGGCAATTTTACAGTTCATTTAAAAGGTAATACCACACACTCCTACAACCTTAGCCACTTTACAAAACAAAGGCAAAATTTCTTCCAAATGTTACTACTATAGTGTTTCTGTCTTAATTCCTCTTACAGTCTCCCAGTGTGTCTCAGATTGCCATGTACATCTAGATTGTGACATGCAAAATGGATTCTGCTTTAGAAATGGATTAATTGGCATGCAGATTTCTGCAGAGATCCATAATCCCACAAACAAGAGGGGAAATGAACATTATAGGGCTGACTCTGACATGTAAGGGGAAGCGGGGTTGGCAACTTCACAATGGTGGTTATGGGGAAAAGAAAGACAAGAGACTGAGGTACCCAGATCATCATCCTGCCAACAGCATTCAAGTAGTTACTAGCTTCCATGTACAAGACACATTTTCAAAGTGGAAAGACAGTTCTCAGAGAGTTGGATTCAGACCATCAGTTACCATTAGACTACAGTGTCAGTGTAATTCAATTTAATCTTCAACCATTAAAAAAATTTTAAGACTGTATTTCAAGGTAATAATTCAAATTTAACAAATTACATACACACTAACTCGTACGTGTATGTTCTCTATGTGTCATCTTAAAGCATTTTAAGCATTTTTGATAACTAAAATAGAGCAGCCATGTTGAAATTAATGTTTACATAAAATGTCAGTGACTTTAATGTACTACTGGCCAAGAAAAGGTAGCTCAAAGCTTTAACTTTCAATGAGCTGGATAAAAGACTTTCAGGGCATGTTTGAGAAACATGTTCTACTAAAAACGTAATTATTATTTTTTTTCCTTTTTCTTTTTGAGACGGAGTCTCGCTCTGTCGCTAGGCTGGAGTGCAGTGGCATGATTTTGGCTCACCGCAACCTCCGATTCTGAGGTTCAAGCAATTCTCCTGCCTCAGCCTCCTGGGTAGCTGGAACTACAGCCGCCCACCGTCACTGTCACCATGTTGGCGAGGCTCAAGCTCCTGACCTCAAGTGATCTGCCCGCCTCAGCCTCCCAAAGTGCTGGGATTACAGGTGTGAGCCATCGTGTGGCCAATACTTTACTTTATAAGCAAAATTTGAAGATCTAATTTAATATTTGATAATCAAGGTTTTGGTTGGCCTATATATAGCAGGGTAAAGTATGAGACAAATTATTAAGCTTGACAAAATAAAAGGAGACTTTACCTGACCACCTTTCTATATTCTTCAGTGAATTAATCAAACAGTATTTTCAACAAAGCTTTGTATCCAGTACTTTGAAGTAAAAGTTACCTAAAAGCCTCACGTCACTTTGGTAAAAGCAGAACATATATGAGTTTTCAACTTCAGTTACATATTTATTAGAGTGGAGAGTACATGGAATGAATGAAGTTATCCTTATTAGTGTTAAAAGCACTAATTGGAAGAGAAAATGTCTCCAATTAGTTCACCCTATTTAATAGCCAAAAGTTTCACAGAGAAATAACAAAAAAGGTGTTATGATTTAAAAAAAATGAGGTGTATATTTAGATAATTTGCAACCTATAATTCTAAAAGAATTGCCAGAATGCAAAGATCTTTTGAATAATATTAATTCTGGTGAAATCAAGTTCAAAATATAATACCCAGGATTCCTCTTTATCCAAAGAAGAAATCAAACTAGGTAATTTCTTTTCTGAAATAGTCTGCAAATTCTAATTCAAAAGAAGTACACAAAATAGGATAAATAATAAAGGGTATGTATAAAAGAAAAGCTACAATAATTCCAATTTTTGCTTCCTTAGTACTGTACATATACTACATCGACATAATAGAAATGGCACAGTCTCTGAGGACACGTTCCACAATTTATTTACATTTTAAGACTAACTTTAATCTCAAAATCACATATCCATATACCTATTTCCTTTTTGTTGAATTCACTTAAAACTTAAATGCATGGTTAAACAAAGTCTGTAAACAAATATTTACCATGTCTGTTACATGTAACACACAAGAACAGCTTTTAACAGAAGTTCATCAACTCCCCCCAACATTTTTTATTATAAATACAGGTATCAAAACAATCCTGAACATATTTTTGATACAACTAGTAGTCAGCACCCACACCGCTTCAAAAATTAACACATTTGTGACAATATTCATTGTACCTGCTACGTTTTAAACAATTTCAACTGCAGCTTTCACTAAGCAAGATGGATAAAGCATGCCATTCCTGTTTTCTTTCTTGAGATTTTTACTTTTTAGAAACACACATGCTTCCACTGCCATCTGACACTTCTCCACACGCTTTCATCTTGTAAACCTGAATTCTATTTCGAGCGCTCCAGGTTTATGTTTAAATGACAGTGTCTTAACAAGAGAAAAAAAAATTGTGCTGCATTTTTCCTCCTGTTACCTGAAAACATAATGGGTGTACATATATTAAATATATTCTTACAAATGTCCAGGTCATGTTTACCAGCTGGAATTCTTTTACTTAATGTGTGGGTATTTTGCATTGTGATATTTAATCAAGACATTAACATGAGTAGAAGGTTGTTGATTTAAGACAAGTTTGAGATCCACTAAAATTAATTGTTGTACGTTTGTCCTTCTGGTGGCTGTGGAAGCTTCATATTTTCTTTGGACATCATTAGACGTCTTAGCTCTTGAAGTACAACTTTAATGCTATATGAATTTTGCCATTTTGCTAACACTGGTATGCTCCGGGCATCCACCTGAAAGGGGAGGAGAGAGCACAGTTAACCCGCAAGTTGAAAGTGGCGTCAATTTGTTAAGCATATTCTAGTAAGAATGATTTGGAAAATTCATAGCTTGCCTCTATTTTCACAAGTACACTATGAAATTACTAATACCATAATGAGTATACTTTATCATAATTAGCTTAATATTTAGGGAAAATATAAACATACAAAACATATAGTGAACTTTGACCATCAGAAATAAATGTTATATTAAGTAACTACTTCGTAAATAAATAGACCAATTCCTTCTTCATGGAGTAAGGTCAAAAGGTTCCTCTCCATTTCTAATGTCACTACCCAAAATCTGGGGAATTACCTCACACTGAGATTTAGACGAAAGCTACCAACCTGACTCTTTCACATTTTAATTTCCAGTGTATTCTATGTACTATTCCAAATAAGTCTTTTTTTTCTTTTTTGAGACAGAGTCTCACTTTGTCACCAGGCTGGAGTGCAGTGACACAATCTTGGCTCACTGCAACCTCTGCCTCCTAGGTTCAAGAGGTTCTCCTGCCTCAGCTTCCTGAGTAGCTGGGACTACAGGCACACCCCACACCCAGATAATTTTTGTATTATTAATAGAGACAGGGTTTCACCATCTTGACCAGAATGGTCTCAATCTCTTGACCTCATGATCCACTCTCCTCGGTCTCCCAAAGTACTGGGATTTTTGTTTTGTTTTTTGTTTTCTGAGAAATTCTTGCTCTGTCACCCAGGCTGGAATGCAGTGGTAAGATCCTGGCTCACTGCAACCTCCAACTCCCAGGTTCAAGCAATTCTCCTGCCTCAGCCTCCCAAGTAGCTAGGATTATAGGCGTCCGCCACCACGCCCAGCTAATTTTTTCTATTTTTAGTAGAGACAGGGTTTCACTATGTTGGCCAGGCTGGTCTCGAACTCCTGATCTCATGATCTGCCTGCCTCAGCCTCCCCAGGTGCTGGAATTACAGGCATGAGCTGCCGTGCACGGCCAATTTTTTATATTTTTTATAGAGACAGGGTTTTGTCATCTTGGCCAGGCTGGTCTCAAACTCCTGTGCATCTGCATGCCTCGGCCTCCCAAAGTGCTGGTATTATAGGCATGAGCCACCACCATCTGGCCCCATTCTCATCACTTCCTTCCAGTCAACATTGTACTGGAGGTTCTAGCCAGGACAATTAAGAAAGAAGGTGAGCTAAATGGCACCTTGATTAAAAAGAAAGAAGTAAAACTAATTCTATTTGCAGAAGAAATAATCTGGTATATAGATAATTCTTAGGAATCCACTAAAGAAATTATTAGAGCTAATCAACAAGTTCGTCAAGGCAACAGGATACAGGATCCACATACAAAAATTAGTTTTTCTTTACACTTGCAACAATATGAAATAAAAATTAATAAAATACCTAGGTATAAATATTTTAAAAATGCAAAACTTGTGCACTGAAAATTGTTAAGTAGCTCCCCTCCTTCCTTCCTACCACCCTCCTACCACTCCCTTTCTCTCCCTCCCCCCACCCCCAGAAAAAAAGAGAAAAAAAACTTTTAAATAAAAATAATTTAAAGGCCGGGTGCAGTAGCTCCTGCCTGTAATCCCAGCACTTTGCGAGAGGGAGGCAGGCAGATCACTTGAGGTCGGGAGTTTGAGACCAGTCTGGCCAACATGGTGAAAAAACCCCATCTCTACTAAAAATACAAAAATTAGCTGGGCATGGTGATGCATGCCTGTGATCCCAGCTACTTGGGGAGGCTGAGGCAGAATTGCTTGAGCCCGGGAGACAGAGGTTGCAGTGAGCTGAGATCACACCAATACACTCCAGCCTGGGTGTCAGAGCTAGACTCCATCTAAAAATAAAATAAAATAAATAAATAAAATAATTAAAAGAAAACTGTGAAATATAGTTGACAGAAATTAAAGACGTAAACAAATGTACATGGGTCAGAAGACTTCCTACTGTAAAGATGACAATATTCAAGTTAATTTAGATTCAGTATAACTCCTATTAAAATTTCAACTGCTTTCTTCTTTCTTGCAGAAATAAACAGGCTTATTCTAAAATTTGTATGTGAACGCAAGAAACCCAAAATGGCCAAAAAAAATGCTAAAAAAAGAAGAACAAAATTAATGATTTCAAAATACTACAGGCCAGGTGCGGTAGTTCACACCTGTAACCCCAGCACTTTGGGAAGTCAAGGTGGGCAGATCAACTTGAGGCTAGGAATTCAAGACCAGCCTGGCCAACATGGTGAAACCTCATCTCTACTAAAAATACAAAAAATGAGCCAGGTATGGTGGCGCATATACTGCTGGTAGCAATGTAAAATGGCATATTCACTTTGGAAAACTGTCTTGACAGTTCCTCAAAAAGCAAAACATAGAGTTACCATATGACCCAACAATTCCACTCCTAAAATTATATACCAAAGACATGAAAATATTTGCCCACTCAAAAACTTGTACACAAATATTCACAGCAACAATATTCATAATAACCAAAAGTAGAAAAATATACATATCCACCAGGTGATGAATGGATAAAATGGGATATCCATACAATGGAATATAATTCAACAATAAAAAGGAATGAAGTGCCAATACACACTACAAACATGAATAAATCTTAAAAACATTACATTAAGTCACAAAAGAGCGCACATGATATTGTTCTACTTATATAACATCCAGAACGAGCAATCTATAAAGACAAAAGGTGGATTATCGGTTGTTCAGGGGTGAGGGAGGGGGGATGGGAAATGATAACTAATGGGCACAGATTTGCTTTAGGAAGAAAAAAATGTTCCACAACTGGGTCATGGCAGTGATTTTACAATGTTGTGAATACTAAAACCACTGGGCCGGGCATGGTGGCTCAAACCTGTCATCCAGCACTTTAGGAGGCCAAGGCAGGCGAATCACGAGATCAGGAGATCGAGACCATCCTGGCTAACACGTTGAAACCCCATCTCTACTAAAAACAGAAAACATTAGCCAGGTATGGTGGCACATGCCTGTAGTCCCAGCCACTCGGGAGGCTGAGGCAGGAGAATCACTTGAACATGGGAGGCGGAGGGTACAGTGAGCTGAGATCGTGCCAGTGCACTCCAGCCTGGGCAACAGAGCAAGACTCTGTCTCAAAAACAAAACAAAACAAAAACCACTGTATTGTACACTTTAAATGGGTGAATTGCATGGTATATGAATTATATCACCATAAAAGTGTTTACAAGCAGAAAAGAAAAATAATTTTAGAGTGATACTTATCTTAGAAACTAATGTCAGGTGCGGTACCACACACTGTAATCCCAGCACTGTGGGAGGCTGAGGTGGGTGGATCGCCTGAGGTCAGGAGTTCAAGACCAGCCTGGCCAACACAGTGAAACCCCATCTCTACTAAAAATAGAAAAAATTAGCTGGGTGTCGTGGCGGGTGCCTGTAATCCCAGCTACTAGGGAGGCTAAAGCAGGAAAATCACTTGAACCCAGGAGGCGCAGGTTGCAGTGAGCAGAGATCACGCCACTGTACTCCAGGCTAGGTAACAAGAGCAAAACTCTGTCTCAAAAAAAAAAGAGAAACCAAGAAACTAACCAAAAAAATAAGAAAAATGTTACAATGGTAAGGTACATTTAAAATGCTTCCTCTGGCCGGGCGCAGTGGCTCACGTGTATAATCCCAGCACTTTGGGAGGCCGAGGCGGGTGGATCACTAGCTTAAGAGATCAATACCATCCTGGTCAACAAGGTGAAACCCCGTCTCTACTAAAAATACAAAAATTAGCTGGGAATGGTGGTGTGCACCTGTAGTCCCAGCTACTCGGGAGGCTGAGGCAGGAGAATTGCTTGAACCCAGGAAGCGGAGGTTGCAGTGAGCTGAGATCATGCCATTGCACTCCAGTCTGGGTAACAACAGTGAAACTCCATCTCAAAAAATAATAATAAAATAAAATATAATAAAATGCTTCCCCTAACGATTTCACTTTAAAGAGTGGCAACCTCTGGCCAGGCGTGGTGGCTCACACCTGTAATCCCAGCACTTTGGGAGGCCAAGGCGGGCGGATCACGAGGTTAAGAGATCGAGACCATCCTGGTCAACATGGTGAAACCCCATCTCTACTAAAAATACAAAAAATGAGCTGGGCGTGGTGGCGCATGCCTGTAATCCCAGCTACTCAGGAGGCTGAGGAGGAGCATTGCCTGAACCCAGGAGGCGGAGGTTGCGGTGAGCCGAGATCACTCCATTGCACTCCAGCCTGGGTAACAAGAGTGAAACTCCGTCTCAAAAAAAAAAAAAAAAAAAAGAGTGGCAACCTCCTTAGCCTATTTTAAATAGACTCCATAACTGAACAGTTTATAAAAATAGGTAGAGAGAATACCATGCTATTTCCAAAGCAGAAACAAACACAGCTGTAAATGGTAGTTAAATAAATATAAGTGATTGTAAATCCTGTGAAATACCAACAGGGTGCAAAAAAAAGAAAACCATACAAGATGAAGGGAGAGAAGGCAGTAAAGAGCATGGGAAAATAAATACCATGTCAGAACAAAATCTGCATCTTATCAGTCTACAATATACAATGACCTCCAAAAACAATATGCAATGAGATATGAGATCTCACTGCATAAAACAATGAAATTTAGACTTCGGAGTCCTAACCACCCACAAGGAATAATTTTGCCTTGTTGTATTAAATAAATATAAACCCAAATTACTAAAGTGACACCCACTATCACTGCCTGTGAACTACAATTCATGAGATACTTACAGCCTCAAAATATATAAAACTATCCTGGCACAATAATCAGTGTGAAATTCTACACCATTTACTAGTTATAAAAGTAATAATCCAAACTCTCAGATGTAAATGAAGAGAAAAACAGATGTCCAATATATGCACCCTACCCACAACCCTCTATACACACAACTACACTCCAATAATGATTAAAATCAGTACTTAATTTTTCTATTTCCTAGTCCCCATTCCAGGTTGACAGTAAGAAGGGTTGATGGGAATATACATTCAGAGGGTTCTGTTATACACCACTGGTGGGGCTGACATTGACCCAGCCCTGAGGAGAACAGCCTGGCAATATTCAAGGCCCCATGCCACAGCACACTTCTAGAGGCATTCCTGAGAGCAGCCCTACTCAAGGTACGTCCATGGAATGGGGCAGGCCACGAACAGAATTCTATTGGTCCTTGACAAGATAAACATTGCAATGGGAGTAACAATTTAGAAAGTTTTACAGAAATTTGATGGAGAACATTTTAATTTAAAAATTTTAAACTTGGCTGGGTGCAATGGCTCATGCCTGAAATCCCAGCATTTTGGGAGGCTGAGCTCAGGAGTTCGAGACCAGCCTGGCCAACGTGGTGAAACCCTGTCTCTACTAAAAATACAAAAATTAGCCAGGCATGGTGGTGGACACCTGTAATCCCAGAGAAGCTGAGGCAGGAGAATCGTTTGAACCTGGGAGGCAGAGGTTGCAGTGAGCTGAGATCCTACCATTGCACTCCAGCTTGGTCAACAAGAGTGAAACTGTCTCAAAAAAAAAAAAAAAAAAAAAAAAGCCACACACAGAATTAACTCTACTTATAATGTAGTCTTTGTCCTAATAAGAAAAAATTCTGTTACAAATAAGACAAATGTTAAGATTTGACAAAGCCAGGAGGAGGACACATAGATATTGGTTCTATCATTCTCTATTTAGCCAGGTGTGGTGGCACACACCTGTAGTCCCAGCTACTTGGGAGGCTGAGGCAGGAGAATCACTTAAACCCAAGAGATGGAGATTGTAGTGAGCCAAGATCCTGCCACTGCACTCCAGCCTGAATGACTGGGTGAGACTCTGTCTCAATAAAAAGGAAAGTGGAATCTGCAGGGAGAAGTGAAGGACCCACAGGAATTAGCCAGACTGGAGAGAAAGGAGGAAGAGAAGTGCAAAGGTCTTGCGGCCAAACAAAGGCATGCAAGCCAGTGTGCACCTTGAGTGCTCCTAGTGACCAATGGCAAGAAGCACGCACACTGAGGCTGTCCCTAAAGGAGTTTGAAGTGCAGAAATGACATGACACGATCCGTCTAATAGAAGGATCCCTCTGGCTGCTGGCTTTGGAAGGATTAGAAGGGATTTTAAAAAGTAGACCAGAGACGTTGTTGCAAGAGTCCAGACCACAAATGATGGCCAATATTCACCTGATGGCAATGCACATAGAAAAATAAGACCGAAATCAAGTTACACTTGGAACATAAAACTGATGAGGCTTAGTGATAGATGGGTTGGGGGAGGGGAGGTAAAGAGGGAGGCAAAATATAAGCTTATGGACCAGAGCTCAAGAGATCAGATAAGCTTATTAGAGATAGGTCTGAAATTTAATCCGAATTTCCTAGCTCCCATGGCAATGTAGAACACACCATTAGTTACTTAATTTACAGAAGCTATAATGTAAAAACAAACTAGTAATGAAGAAAAACAGATACATCTAGTAGCAAAATCTAACAAAGGTCTTCTTCATAGAGGCAATGCTATGTCACACAGGAAATTCCCTAAATAATATCCTTTCTGTACAGTCATTTGCTGTATAATCCTGCTTTCATCAAACTTCTTAAAAATAGATGTGTACTTACTTTCTAGAATAAGCACTGAAAGAACACAAACTGAATGAAAGAAGTTGAGAACAACCATTCCAACAGTAGGTAAGAAACACCTAGAAAAATAGAAACCACCAACTAAGATGACCTATTTAAACCTGAACGTGTCAGTAATTATGGATATTAAATGTAAATGGACTACATGCTCCCAGCAAATCATAAAGACTAACAAACTGAGGGCTGGAGAGAATCTCAAGTCCCAGCTCTGAGCTGGCAAGGGGCCGGGGGTTGGGAGGCGTGTGGGAGTGCTGATGGCCCAGAAGGTGCAGGGCTGAGGTTTCCAATGACCTTTCCCACCTTCTTCCTTTCTCAGGGTTATGCTTTATTTGGCCTGGTTCCTCCCTGCTGGATGCACTAGCCAATCTGGGGCCCCACCTCAGACCTACCTATTAGGCCGGGGTTGAGGGGCGGGGAGCAAGCTTTGGATCCAGGAGTCAAATTGTTGCCAGAAGTACAGTTACATGCAGAGGAAACTGAGAAATAAGTAAATGCATTGGGAATCATGGAAGCCAGTTTCTCAAGTGTTAGAAGAGAGAATTACAGATATGGAAAGGAAGAATCATAGAATAAACCCTATAGTTTTAGAATAAAGTTAGCAGGAGTTGTTAATATAAACTTGTGGTTTTTAACAGATGGTAAATAGATGGGAAGGAAAGAGAGAAAGAGAGGAAAGGGGGATGAATTTGTGTACAGATGTGAAACATCTGTGGTACAAAACAGGTTAGTAGACAGAGGGAACACCAGGGTAAGATGAGCAATCAAGAAATACTGAGGTCTTACTTCCTAAGATGGATGATACTCATTTTATGATGATGATATGTTATTTCACCTCCTAAACGGTATTTTGTGTGTGGTGTGCTCTCAACATGGCACCAAGAGAGCCTGGGCTTCAAAGTCTTATCATGAACCTAACAATCTACTCATACTGGAAATTCAGCTGTTTCTACCAACTAACTTATGTGCATCAAGCAGGGCATGTCATTTTGTTTAAAGAGACAATGGGCTGGACACAGTGGCTCACGCCTGTAGTCTCAGCACTTTGGGAGGCCAAGGCAGGTGGATCACTTGAGGTCAGGAGTTTGAGACCAGCCTGGCCAACATGGCGAAACCCCATCTCTACGAAAAAATACAAAAATTAGCCAGGCTTGGTGGCATGTGCCCTGTAGTCTCACCTACTCAGGAGGCTGAGGTGGGAGAATCACTTTAGGCCAGGGAAAGGAGGGAAGAGTCACTGCACTCTGGCCTGGGGGACAGAGTGAAACCCAAAAATAAATAGATAACGATGCTCAGCCATGACTGTTTCAACACAGATATACCTGTTTCTCAAAGAAAAAAATCCTTCATAAATATTCATCCTTTTCATCTCACCAAATTTACCTTAATCCTAAGAAAAGTAACATTCAAAGAGAAATAATGGGTTTTTTTCTTTTGAGATGGAGTTTTGCTCTTTCCCCAGGTTGGAGTGCAGTGGCACGATCTTGGATCACTGTAACCTCCACCTTCCCATTTCAAGTGATGCTCCTGCCTCAGCCTCTGGAGTAGCTGGGATTACAGGCACCTGCCACCTCGTCCCACTCATTTTTGTACTTTTAGTAGAGTCGAAGTTTCACTATGTTGGCCAGACGGGTCTCAAACTCCTGACCTCATGATCCACTTGCCTCAGCCTCCCAAAGTGCTGGGATTACAAGCATGAGCCACCGTGCCCAGCCCAATAATGGTCATATTTTTACCAAATAAGGATCAACTGAATATGACTACTGAGACAATTAAAACCCTACGAAAAGTTTTGGCCAAGCATAGTGGCCCACACCTGTAATCCCAGCACTTCGGGAGGCCCAGGCGGGAGGATCACCTGAGGTCAGGAGTTCAAGACCAGCCTGGCCAACACTGTGAAACCCAATCTCTACAAAAATACAAAAATCAGCCAGGCATGATGGTGGGCGCCTGTTATCCCAGGTACTTGGGAGGCTGAGGTAGAAGAATCACTTGAAGTTGGGAGCTGGAGTTTGCAGTGAGCTGAGATCACACCATTACAGTTCAGCCTGGGCAACAGAATAAGACTTCGTAGCAAAAAAAAAAAAAAAAAGTTCTAACCACCACATACATCTATTCTAGGCATGTACATTAAGGTTTTTAAGGATGGCCTAATTTATATTAATAAAAGAAAAATAACATAATGCAACCTTCCTTAAACTTTTGACTTAACTAAGTTCCTCATTTAAAAATATTTTCCTGACTACATATTCATATCTTAAATATATTATGTGTGTACAATTATATATAACTCTTTATATTATGTTCTAGAAAAACAAAATGACTATATTAACTTACCATCCCACTGGAATTATTTACTCCATTCATATTAATTTTTGTTACAAATCTAACTGACGGAGGAGCTTCAGGGTATTTAGGTCCACATTCTACTTTCAGGCTATATATTCTGTTTTCATAATTTGTCTGAAAGGCAATAAAACAAAAAGACAATCAAAATAACAATATCTAAAATATTAATGTCTAAGTGCTAAGAAAAGGAAAAGTACAATATGAATATACTTGATAAGACAGTGCTTATGATTAAGAATTTACTTTTCTACATTCAAATTTATTTGACCTATATGGTGAGAAAAAAACACAGTAGGCATACTTAAAAATTGAGATTTTACAAAATTAATTCCACAAAGTATTATCAGTATGATCACAACTTGCTTTTATGATAAAAATGATGCCTGTAAACAAATTAGAAAGAAAAAAAAGAAAACCACTTAAATTTAGATTTTGCTTAAAAGTTTACTTGTAGAAGGAGGGGCTACTTGAGACTTGTATCCAACATATATAAGGGTTTCTGTTTTCCAGAACAGCTCTGCTTATTCCTATTGTCCCAGAATTAACTAATAGCAGTGCCTCTTTTCATTCTCAAAAGGGTCTTGTTGGATAACAAATTATATGATTACCCTACTTAATATGACAATCATAACTTCTAACAAAAGGGAAAACACCATATTATACCATTTTGTAACAATAAAACATAATTATTTTATGTCTCCTATTAGTTATACTTACGTTACTGCTTCATTAATTTTGAGATTCATTAAATCCCATTATCTTAATTCAGAGATATAATAGCAAACTTCATGTTTATACATCATTTTCAAATAGGGTTTCTGAAGCATGAAGTTTGATTAACATAAACACAGCCATTTTAAAGCTGTCATACTTAAAGCTTCTAGATTATCCAAGGCTTATTTTCACGCCTATAAATTAACTCTTCTTTCTCCTACGGCTTTTGTTCACGTGGTTAACTTATTAGTGTACCATTAAAACAGTAAAGTAGGCCAGCATGGTGGCTCACGCCTGTAATACCAGCACTTTAGGAGGCCAAGGTGGGTGGATCATGAGGTTAAGAGATCGAGACTGTCCTGGCCAATATGGTAAAACCCTGTCTCTACTAAAAATACAAAAATTAGCTGGGTGTGGTGGCGTGTACCTGCAGTCCCAGCTACTCGGGAGGCAGGAGAATCGCTTGAACTCAGGAGGCGGAGGCTGCAGTAAGCTGAGATGATGCCACTGCACTGGCAATCATCTCAGATGTCCCACTCAGCCTGGCAACAGAGTGAGACTCCGACTCAAAAAAAACAGCAAAGTAAAAAATAAATGAATTCTCACCTGGACTCAGGAAATTAAAAAGAAAAAACAATGTTTCAGATAATTATAATTATCAAAATGTTAATACATTTTCTAAATTATAATTAAAATAATATAAAAATAAATACATAAATAGATGAAAGTGACAAATTTAATACCTGCTGGCTGCTGTGTAAGACCAGAGAGGCAGGAAGCTAATCAACCATCTGTAGATCTCACCTACTCAAACGGTCCCGCCCCCTTCAAAGAGCTATCCAAATGGAGGTCACATTTACAGTATTAAACGACCCGAATATAAAAGCTGTGCAACAATCTTATATGTATGTTATTAAATATTTCAATGCTTTAAGGGAAAAAAGAGCTGTATTAAACTCATCTGAGATTAATAGCAAGCAAATAGTAATATGCCCAACACTTTCAATCTACAAAAATGACTAAAATCAGATGTATCTCAAGATTATCTTGGCTGTGGTTCCCCAATCTGGATGCATATCAGACTCCCCTATGATACAGCAATTCTATTCCTTGGCATTTACCCAAGCGAAATTGAAACAAACATGTTCACAAAAAGACTTCTACAAGAATGCCCAGAGCAGCTTTATTTGTAACAGCAAGAAAGTAGATTAAGTCCAAATGTTCATAAAAAAATTGGTAAACATATTGTGGTATGTTCATACAGTAAAATACTATTCAACAATAAAAAGAAACACATTACTACTACCTGAGATAACAGAAGTGAATTGCGCAGACTTTATGCTGAGTAAAGATGAGAACCATGAGTATACACACTGTATGACTCTACTTACCAAAGCTCTACAACTTGCAAATCTCTCAGGTGCAGGAAGCAGGGGTGGGAGTGGGAAAGGACACAGGCGGGTTTCTGGAATGCCAGGAATGTTCTGTATCTCAGTATGGGGTAAGGTAACAAGCTACCTCATGGCAAACTCATGGCACATCTGCGCATTTCACTACATGTAAATTCTACCTCAATTTCTTTAAAAAAAAAAAAAAAAAACCAAAGCTCTTTCCTGAAAGAGTTTACGTAAAGAAAAAAAAAACTTAATCCCAAAGCTAACCTAGTAATCTAATCCAATGACTACAGTAAATATCACCCTAACTTCTGAAACCTTTGATTAATTTTAGTACCTCGAAATTTGAGATTAACAGGCCAAGTGTCGTGGCTCACACCTGTAATCCTAGTACTTAGAGGACAGACTGCCCGAGGTCAGGAGTTTGAGAGGTCAGCCTAGCCAACATAATGAAACCCCATCTCCACTAAAAATACAACAATTAGCAGGGCATGGTAGTGTGCCTGTAATCCCAGCTACTCGGAGGCTGAGGCAGGAGAATCGCTTGAACCCGAGAGACGGAGGTTGCAGTGAGCCAAGATCGCACCACTGCACTCCAGCCTGTCATCTAACAACAGAGCGAGACTGTCTCAAAAAAAAAAAAAAAAAGGAGAAAAACAAACTAATATTTACTAAGCCAGGTAGTCAGCTACTCTCCTATTATCTAATCATTATTTCACTTAACTCTCTCTCACTGTTTCTATTTTAAAGATGGGGACAGTACCCTTCATTTGCATATGAGAAAACTTAAAAAGTACTAAACTAGTGACAACAAATATTGCTTCAGAAAACTAAACACGAAAACATAGAAAAACAAAACTGCTAATCATATAAATCCAAAGAAGTACCTGAACAACATAAAAACCAGGGATCTTGGTCAACAGAGTATAAAAAATAAACAACAACTGGCCAGGCACAGTGGTTCACATCTATAATCCCAGCAGTTTCGGAGGCCAAGGCAGGAGGGTCATTTAAGCCCAGGAGTTTCAGACCAGTCTGGGCAACATAGTGAGACTCCTGTCTCTACACTCACACAAAAATTAGCCAGGTGTGGTGGTGCAACCCTACAGTCCCAGCTACTCAGAAGGCTGAGGTGGGAGGATTGCTTGAGCCCAGGGGTCCAGGCTGTGAGCTGTGATTGTGCCACTACACTCCAACCTGGGTGACAGAGTGAAACTATCTCAAAATAATAACAAAATAGCTGGGCGCGGTGGCTCACGCCTGTAATCCCAGCACTTTGGGAGGCTGAGGCGGGTGGATCACGAGGTCAAGAGATCGAGACCATCCTGGTCAACGTGGTGAAACCCCGTCTCTACTAAAAATACAAAAAATTAGCTGGACATGGTGGCGCGTGCCTGTAATCCCAGCTACTCGGGAAGCTGAGGAAGGAGAATTGCCTGAACCCAGGAGGCGGAGGTTGCGGTGAGCCGAGATCGCACCATTGCACTCCAGCCTGGGTAACAAGAGCAAAACTCCGACTCAAAATAAATAAATAAATAACAAAATAAAAATTAAAAAATAACCAACCATGTGAAGTCTTCTTCCTCTCCTGGCTAGATAGTCTACCCTGGAGACAAAACTGCTTTCAACATCATACCTTCTAAAGAGAAAACAACTGTGGTAAGACACCAATTCCTGCCTATTTTATGAAAAGGCAACTGAATATGCCCACCATGATCTCCTGCCTTCGAGAGAACCGGAGAGAGGGTGATGCAAAGAAGATCATCAGGTGGTAAGCAGAGGCCAGCTCCAGAAGAAGCCTGTGCCTTTGCAGGGCACACCCTCACACCTCTGCCTGGCACTAAAAGGAAGTAAGGGGGGGGGTCTCTGATGAGGTTCAGGACATACTATCCCAAAATACGGCACCTTGGCACTTGAGAAAACAGCAGAAGCAAGCTTACTTTTACCTTACCTTTGCCCCTTTCTCCCCTGAAGCAGACCCTAAAATCTAGCTGACCTCTCCATGAAGTAAGTCATGAGAACTACTCCAAAGGGGTCTTGTCTTATGTCAAAAAAGGAATAAAATGCAAAGACACAGGAAGAATCTGAACAACAGGCCTTGGTAAGCGCCCCGAGTCTATTACCTAGTATGTTACCAACAGACCAATCACACGGTTGCACCACCATCCATTCTTCATCAAAATTAGCATTAAAAACAGGTTTCATGGCCAGGCGCAGTGGCTCATGCCTGTATCCCAGCACTTTGGGAGGCTGAGGCAGGCAGGTCACTTGAGGTTGGGAACTCAAGACCAGCCTGACCAACATGGAGAAACACTGTTTCTACTAAAAATACAAAAAATTAGCCGGGTGTGGTAGTGCATGCCTGTAAACCCAGCTACTTGGGAGGATGAGGCAGGAAAATCGCTTGAACATGGGAGGTAGAGGTTGTGGTGAGCCGAGATCACGCCATTGCACTACAGCCTGGGTAACAAGATCAAAATTCCATCTCAAAAAAAAAAAAATACGTTCCCTTTATCCTTGGGTCTTCTTTTCTGAATGTTCCCATGTTATGTAAAACTTAAATAAGTTTGTATGCTTTTCTCTGCCTTTTATTATAAGTGTCTCAGTCATGAAGCTTGAGACAGGTGAGGAAAAGTTATTATTACCTTTTTTCCCCTGCAGCATCCAAACCACTCCCCATAGAGAATAGAGAACCACAGTAGCATCTTGCCTGTGTGCCCTGTGCCCCTGGAGCAAGAAGGGTTGCAGAGCAGCAGCCTTCACCCCACCCCAGTGGATGGAGTTTCCTGAGGTTTAGTGACACCAGTAATGGCAACTAGTTGGGGCAACCTGGTGGGGAACTCAATCAGGTGAAAGACCAAGCAGAAGCCAGTCCACCACAGCTGGGAACTGTGTTATGGGTCAGCCCACAAGACCACTGATGAACTCATCACAAACTCCAAAACATTCATAAAGAATAAGGTCTGCAGTCCAGGTGTGATGGCTCACACCTATAATCCCAGCACTTTGGGAGGCCGAGGCAGGTGGATCATGAGGTCAGGAGTTCAAGAGCAGACTGGCCAACATGGTGAAACCTGTCTCTACTGAAAATACAAAAAATTAGTTGGGCATGATGGCAGGTGCCTGTAATCCCAGGTACTCGGGAGGCTGAGGCAGGAGAATCACTTGAACCCCAGGTGGCAGAGGTTGCAGTAAGCCAAGAATGAGCCACTGCACTCCAGCCTGGGTGATAGAGCAATTCTCTGTCTCAAAAAATAATAATAATAATAAGTCTCTGTCTCAAAAATAAAGTCTGCTGCAGGCAGTGGCTGGAGAAAAAACAAATCTAAATAATTTCAAATTTATATTCCACCAAGTTCTGACTAAATCTTCCAATCAGTAAGTCAGAATGTTCATCAATTATAAGCACTTTTTCAACCAAACAAATCATGTTAATCATGTTCACAGGCAGTGAAACTCAAGGCTTTCATTATACTCACCAAGTTATAAGGAATTCTATTTATCAATATTATATTTCCTCCCTCAAATGTCTTTAGGAAAAAACAGAGCAAGGGAGGAAACAGGAAGCCTATCAGTTTGAGAGTGTGCATGAATTTTTCAAAGGAACACCAGAAAACAACGTAACACACACACTAATTCATTCTCTACCATTAATGTTGCTAATTACCTAATACATTTTTCTTTTATAATAATCAAAAGGGGCTGAGTACAGTGGTTCACACCTATAATCCCAGCATTTTGGGAAGCCAAGGCAGGTGGATCATTTGAGGCCAAGAGTTCAAGACCAGCCTGGCTACATGGTAAAACCCCATCTCTACAAAAACTACAAATATTAGCCAGAAGTGGGGACACACACCTGTAGTCCCAGCTCCTTAGGAGGCTAAAGTGGAAGAATCGCTTGAGCCCAGGAGGCTGAGGCTGCAGTGAGCCAAGATCGCACCACTGCACTCCAGCCGGGGTGAATGAACAAGACACTGTCTCAAAAATAATAATAAATAATAACAATCAGGAGGAACTCTGAATTCTACCCAAGAGCAAAACAGCTGAAATGCTCTCATCATAAGGTAGCAACCAGTATGCAAAACCAAAGACTTAACTCTTCAAATGTATGCTCTTTCCAACAAGCCAAAAACATTACAGAATATACATTTCAAAGACTCACTGCAGCGAGTGCAGTGGATGGGACCATTATGTAAGGAATTCAGTGTAAAAAAAAAAAAAAAATCCCAAGCTAGAAAAAAAGATTTTGAGTAAAAATAAAACTTCGTAAACCCAAGAAGGACCTAAGGACAAAGTACAATGGGCCAGTTGCCAACCACACTAGAAAAAAAATGTAAGAATCACAGACTTCTTATCGATGAAGGAACTGAGGCCTACAGCATTACTACTGCATGTGGAGTGTCAGAGGGCAAATAGCAACGTGCACTCAATGCAAACCCATTCAGAAACCTCAGTTACACACGAGAGGTTAGTAACATGTTACATCAAAATGACTGCTCTCCCCCAAACCCCCTCCATTTCCTCACCTTTTCTCCTCTCTATCTGGAATGTTCTCCATCCCCATCACCACCTTCTGAAATCCTACCAGTCAGTCCTTTAGGGCTCATTCCAAAGGCAACTTCCTCCACTGTTCAGCCTTCCTCAATTATTCCAGCTAGAAGAAACATATTCTAAAGTCCCGTAGTGAACTTGCTCTTTCATATTTAGAAGCCGTCATTTACACTGATTTTTCTCCTTTACTAAACTGCAAAACTTTGATGACAATGACCATATCAACCTTCCTCCCCCCAATCCTCTAGGAAATCAAGCATTACACCCTGCACATAAAAGGCATCAATAAATGTAAACAAAATAAAGAACTATTTTAGAAGTTATCATAATTGTTTAATATCGACAGTATAAAATTAAATACTTACTCTAAAGTAACAATAAATATTAATAGAAAAAATATAATTTATAGCACTGACCCTTGGTGGCCCAATAATCATGCCTGTCCACCTTGTAAGTGTCATATCTTCATCATCTTCAAGGCCCCAGCTAACCGTACCATCGCCTACTCCTTTTTGTCCTTCTTCAAGTTCTTCCAACAAGCGAAAATTACGGGGAACTTTAACTCCTATACAAAAGAACGTCAGTGTCAATGTAAAAGTTTGTAAGAGCTACACATATCTAAATTGTTTTTTCTGAATTAACCTTTATAAATTATTCCCCAAAAAGACAAAATCCCCTTTAAAAAGCATTCTGCTCTATACAAAAAAATTAATGAAAAAAAAAGCATTCTGCTCCAGAAAATGCTGAATCTAACAACTCCTCAAAGTGAAACCACTAAAGAAAGCACTGTACCAAACATTAACAGCAGTATAGAATGTGTATATAAATTCCTACTCAATTATCTACTGACGTAAGTCAATCAATCATAAGGTAATCATTACAAGTGAACGTTTTCCCTTCTTGAGGTTTCTGTTCCAGCCAAGGACTCTGGCATGACCAGAAAGTTCATTAATGTATACTCTCTAATGGTTTTTAAAGAGTAAAATTATGTTCCCTCTGAGACAGCGCACCAGAAGGTACTGCCTTTTAGAATGCTGAAGCGGTCCCACCCACGGTCCCCAGTCTGCCTCTTTCCTCCTGTCCCTAACCAATGAGGCCCTACTTCCGCCAAGTCAGCACCATCAGTTAAGGAACACTTGGGGAGTTACTGGATTCGAGGACAAATCTCCTGATATTCCAGTTTCCTAGGACATCATCCTTTACCTCCTTGCCTGACCTAGCAAATTTTTTGTAATCCACTAGCCCTTCTGACATCTCCACTCCATGCCATACATGTTTCTACCCTTTCAGCCTTTATCACTGCTTATTTCTAAAATCTTTTTTTTGTTGTTGTTGTTTTGAGACAGAGTTTCGCTCTTGTTGCCCAAGCTGGAGTGCAATGGTGTGATCTCGGCTCACTGCAACCTCTGCCTCCCAGGATCAAGCAATTCTCCTGTCTTAGCCTCCTGAGTAGCTGGGATTACAAGCACTTCAGGCGTGCACCACCATGCCTGGCTAATTTTTTATATTTTTGGTAGAAACGGGGTTTCACCATGTTAGCCAGGCTGGTCTCAAACTCCTGACCTCAGATGATCCACCCCCACCTCGGCCTCCCAAAGTGCTGGGATTACAGGTGTGAGTCACCACTCCTGGCTATTTCTAAAATCTTAACACAGAAATCTCTCTGCCTAGAATGGGTCCCACTCCTACACTTGCACTGAACCTGGTCTTTGCCATCATTCCAACTGCCAACCCCTGGAATCCAACCACAATTCCCCCAATTTTCCACAACCTGTCCTAGGATTACTGGCCTGGCCTCTCTACCAAAGGATGAACACTGTGGTCTTCCATGCCCTCCACAGCATCTAACATAAAACATCCTCTAACTTCATCACACAAGTCTATAAAAAATATGAAAATGAATCCTCTCTCTCTCTCTCTCTCTCTCACATACACACAATTATAAGGCAGAAAAAAAATCTACTTAAAAGTAAATGTAATTTTGTGCAGCTTCTCTTTCCCACTGAAAAAGTCGTTACAATTACTGTAATAGGGCCGGGCACGGTGGCTCACGCCTATAATCCCAGCAGTTTGGGAGGCCGAGGTGGGTGGATCACGAGGTCAAGAGATCGAGATCATCCCGGTCAACATGGTGAAACCCCGTCTCTACTAAAAACACAAAAAAATTAGCTGGGCATGGTGGCGCGTGCCTGTAATCCCAGCTACTCAGGAGGCTGAGGCAGGAGAATTGCCTGAACCCAGGAGGCGGAGGTTGCGGTGAACCGAGGTCACACCATTGCTCTCCAGCCTGGGTAACAAGAGTGAAACTCCGTCTGGGGGAGGGGGGGGGCAATTACTATAATTGTTAATAGCCATTTGTTTAACAAATATTATGTGCGATTTTAAATAAAGTTTCCCATTTAGTTCTAAAGTACCTGAAACTGAAAACGTGATGTGACCTTCTCAAGGTCACACAGCTATAAATGGCAGATCCAGTATTAAAATCCAGTTTCTAGACCACAGCAGCCCTTCTCACCACTAAGTGGCACAGCACTACAAGCACTACAAGCACTACAAGCACTACTGGCAGCACAGCCTGTAGTCTGAGCACACATATCAGACTGCCTGAGTTCAGCTCCAGCTCTGCTGCCCACCTGACCTGTGACCCCAGCACAGTTTTCTCATCTGTAGAAGTGGGATAACAATAATCCCTACCTCACTGGATCACTGTGAAAATTAGACAAGGTTACCCATCTCAAATGCTTACAATGTCGACTATGATCATTTCAGTGTCCACATTAAACAGAATGTTGTAAAACCTCTATGTACCTCCATCTAAGTTGTTGAAAATGAAAGTTCTTTATAAATTCCTCTAGGGTGGCCCTGGAAACGTTATCCTAAGGTCTAAGTTTCTACTAATATAACACTGGACAACTACTTTTTTATTTTACTATACTGTGTGGTTATGACCTCCAATATACTCTTCTTGAATAGCTTTTTAAAATAACTTTAAACAAGCTTAGTTACCCTTGCCATTATTAAGTCATTCCCCCAACAATCATTTTAAATTTGTATTGAATTTCTATGCTTCCTCTTTATAACCAATTCAGTGAGGTGACCTTTATGGGCACCCAAAACCACAAAGTAAACAATGTAAAACTAACGTTTCCTTTTACATAAGTGCCATAAAAGTGACAAATCTAGTTACTGCTAAACTTGTCACCATCTCTCTTATACAGCACTTTGGGAAAATCGTTCTAAGATTAACAGATAAATTATTGGCAATACTAATATTTAAAGAGTTATTGTAGCTTTTTGTTTTTAAAGTATGAGACTCACATCAGGCATGCTGGCTCACGGCCGTAATCCCAGCACCTTGGGAGACCAAGGCAGGATTACTTTAGGCCGGGAGTTTGAGACCAGCCTGGGCAACATAACAAGACCCTATCTCTACAAAAATTTTAAATATTAGCCAAGCAAAGTGATGCATGCCTGTAGTCTCAGCTACTCGGGAGACCAAGGTGGGAGGATCCCTTGAGGCCAGGAGTTCGAGACCACCCTGGGCAACAAGGCGAAACTCCGTCTCTACAAAAAATACCAAAATTAGCTTAACTGTAGGCCCAGCTACTAGGGAGGCTGAGGTGGGAGGATCACCTCAAGCCTGAGAGGCTGAGGTGCAATGAGCCGAGATCACAGCACTGCACTCCAGCCCGTGACAGTGAGACCCTGTCTAAAATAAAAAAAAAAAAGTTTAAAATTCAAAAAAGAAAGAAAAAAAAAATCCAAAAAAGCATTGAGACTCAAAACAACAGTGAGCTGTTTTCAAATTCTGGGCTAGGGCACTGTGGTCTTATTCTACCTAACCACTAATGCCTGTCAAGAGGAAAAAAAAAGCCACAAGGTGGGGCTGTCGCTCCACAAAAGTCACAGCATGCATGCACTGCCCTTGAATTTCTTGCATTAGTCAATAACCTAAAACTTCCAGAACTACTAGAGTTACCAAAACAAGCTGAGAATCCAAGTCTCCAGGCTTCCCACTAATCCAGTCTCCTAGTTAATACATCACAATGCACCTCCATTCACGAGAGATAAGGCCAAAATTAGTAATTTTCAGAAACAAAACCCTGCATGCAAACGTACTGGAAAACATGCTTCCAGTTATTAATCTGAAAGTTATGATACCGAGTTACCTGCCTTGATACCCAAAATGCGCCATGATACCCAAAACATGGCACGAAGACTGCCAAATGCTAGGAGAATGAGTCTTGCCATGCTGTGCTTACCAGAAACACAGATCTTCCTAATTCATAAACCTTTGACCTTTTTTAACAGGAAAAAAGCAAAAACAGAACTTTAAAGTTATTTTAAAATATTAGTCTTGTTAGTGGACAGGAGCAGAGAATTTGCCACTTTTTTTTTTTCTTTTTTGAGAAAGAGTCTCCCTCTGTTGCCCAGGCTGGAGTGCAGTGGTTCAATCTCAGCTCACTGCAACCTCCAACTCCCGGGTTCAAGCGATTCCCCTGCCTCAGTCTCCCGAGTAGCTAGGACTACAGGCACATGCCACCACACCCAGCTAAACTTTGTATTTTTAGTAGAGTTGGGGTTTCACCACATTGGTCGGCTGCTTTCAAACTCCTGAGCTCAATCTGCCTGCCTCAGCCTCCCAAAGTGCTAGGATTACAGGTGAGCCACCACACCCAGCCAGCCACACGCTCTTTTACACTACTTGACCAGATGACTGATCAGGCTACTCAAAAATTAAAGTAAAACACCTGCAGGAATCGAAGAAACGCTTTCCACCTTATTTATTTTCTAACCCCACAGCTGGTTCTCATAAACATCCAGGTGGGTCAAAGGTCCCCATCCCCTTTTACCCACTGCCCAGAGTATCTGTGGCATTAAGGAAGAAGGAAGAGGGTGTCTGGGGGCACATAAGCAGTGGGATGACTGGCATCTCTGGGGATTCACACCCAGCGTGTGGGGTGCCTGACCTCTGCAGAGTGCTCTCAGATGCATGGCTCTCAGTCTCTCTGAAGAGAGTGTTCACATTCTGTAGTCCCTGAGGGTAGGTACATCTTGTTAACTCATTACAAGTTCCACCTATAACTGTAGTTCTCTGGTTCCCTCCCCACTGCGGGAGTTCCCCTCAAACCCACGGAGTTGGTTAAAAATAAGGTATTTATTGAGCACTTCCTACATGACAGACATTTGCTACAAACTTTAGAGGCAGAAGTTTCTCATTAAGTCTCACCTTGTTAACATGACCATTATACTGTAAGAAAACTGAGGAATATATTACGTTAACCCTTATGAAACTGCTGATATGCAGGCATCTTTTTAACAGAAATAGCAATTTCATAAGGCTCAATCTAACAACATGGAGAATGAGTGGGAGAGTCAGGGCTGAAACTTGGGTTTCAAAGCCAAAGCCTATGGCCGTTATCCTTCCAGTCTCCACAGGGAACCTGGTGAGGCCTGCATGGCACTCACTTGGCTATCTTCCGGCACCATTGCCCGTAATCTCATAAGGAACGCGCCTTAACCAACTGTGGGAGCAATTTTGACAAAACACACCATGAGCTGATCTTTTTTATTTCTTTTACAAGACAGGGTCTCACTCTATCGCCCAGAGTGCAGACGTGCAATCATAGCTCAATACAGCCTCAACTTCCTGGGATCAAGCGATCCTCCCTCCTCAACCTCCTGAATAGCTAGGACTCAAGGTGCTCATTCTACTCACTGCAACCTCTGTCGCCAGGGTTCAAGCTATTCTTCTGCCTCAGCCTCCCCAGTAGCTGGAACTACAGGCACGCACCATCACACTTAACTAATTTTTGTATTTTTGGTAGAGACAGGATTTCACTATGTTGGCTCTGCTGGTCTGCTCACCACCTCGGCCACGATCCACCCACCTCGGTCTCCAAAAGTGCTGGAATTACAGGCGTGAGCCACTGCAGCCAGCTTTTTGGTTTTTTTTTGAGGCAGAGTCTTGCTCTGTCACCCAGCTGGAGTGCAGTGGGGCATTCTCAGCTCACTGCAGTCTCCGCCTCCCAGGTTCAAGTGATTCTCGTGCCCTCGTGCCTCAGCCTCCCAAGTAGCTGGGATTACAGGTGTGCACCACCACACCTGGCTAATTTTTGTATTTTTAGTAAAGATGGGTTGTTGTTTTTTTTTTTTAAAGTCAGAGTTTCGCCATGTTGGTCAGGCTGCTCTTGAACGCCCGACCTCAGGTGATCCGCCCACCTTGGCCTCCAAAGTGCTTGGATTACAGGCGTGAGCCACCACGCCCGGACCCAGCTACATTTTTTTCTGAACTTTAAAACTAAAATACATACATCATTCATACACTGTGAATTTATACAAGTAGATTTAATATTAAAAATATTTACATAATTCACCAAAAAATCAGAAGGCAATATTATTTTGCTGAAATGAAGGTTTACCAGAAAAGCGATTTTCAACTTTAGCCTCTAAAATATTTCAAAAAATTGTATAAGATTAAAAATATATTTCAATAGAAGACACTTAAGTTTAAATTGATCACACTGCTTAGTATTCAGGTCACAAATGAGAACACATGTCAATATGTTTGTAGAATACAGTATTTTGAATCTATTATATATATTTACCTCCATGTGGGTGTCTTAACAGATTTTTAAGTACTGTCTTTCATCAAATCTAAGATGGCACAACCAACTACATGATGCCATAATTTTAAAAAATTTAAAAACTTTACCAATTAAACTACAACACATATACCCATTTTGGATATTTAAATGTATTTTAGAATTGATGAAATATAGTAGTTAAAAATGTAACTTATAAAAGCAAAATTCAAGTCAAACTTCATACACCTGAAGCATCTATACTACATTTTCAAACACAAGTAGAAAAACCTCTGGATTAGAGGATTTGCAAAGTATCTCAATGCTGTGGTGTGGAGAATATATTACACACAAGAGAATATTAATCATACTACTGTTACTCTTTAGGTTGTAACCAACACCACCCTGCCTGCTGCCACTGAAAAAAAACCAGCACCTACATGGAGAGTTCATTCAGAATCTACATGTGGGCTGGGCGCGGTGGCTCACGCCTGTAATCCCAGCACTTTGGGAGACCGAGGTGGATGGATTACGAGGTCAAGAGATCGAGACCATCCTGGTCAACATGGTGAAACCCCATCTCTACTAAAAATACAAAAAAATTAGCTGGGCATGGTGGCGCGTGCCTGTAATCCCAGCTACTCAGGAGGCTGAGGCAGGAGAATTGCCTGAACCCAGGAGGCAGAGGTTGCGGTGAGCCAAGATCGCACCATTGCACTCCAGCCTGGGTAACAGCAAAACTCTGTCTCAAAAAAAAAAAAAAAAAAATCTACTTGTTAGATACTAACTCAGCTAGGTAAGGGGAAAATAAGCAGCTTCATGATTTTAGATTTAATAAATATATATTCACTAAAATCTTTTAGTAGTTTCCCTTCAGAAAAGCAAACTAAAAATAAGACAGTGAAATATTACAATATACAAAAAGGAAAAGTTATGTTTTGGAGGTCTTGTTTTTGAGACGAAATCTTGCTCCGTCACCCAGGCTGGAGTGAAGTGGCACAATCTCGGCTCACTGCAACCTCCGCCTCCTGGGTTCAAGCCATTCTCCTGGCTTAGCCTCCCAAGTAGCTGGGAGTACAGGTACCTGCCACCACACCTGGCTCATTTTTGTTTTTGTGGCTTTGTTTTGAGATAGTCTTGCTCTGTCACCCAGGCTGGAGGGCAATGGCATGATCTCGGCTCATGCAACCCGTTTCCCGGGTTCAACTGATTCTCCCACTTCAGCCTCCCAATTAGCTGCAACTACAGACATGTGCCACCACACCCAGTTAATTTTTGTATTTTTAGTAGAGACAGGGGTTTCACCATGTTGGCCAGGTTGCTCTAAACTCCTGACTTCAAGTGATCCATCCACCTTAGCCTCCCAAAGTGCTGGGATTACAGGCATGAGCCACCGTGCCCAGAGGTTTTTGTTTTGTTTTTGGTTTTTGAGACAGGGTCTCACTCTGTTGCCCAGGTTGGAGAGCAGTGGCATGACCTCAGCTCACTGCACCTCCACCTCCCAGGCTTAAGCAATTCTCCCACCTCAGTTCCCCAAGTAGCTGGGACCACAGGCATGTACCACCACAATCAGCTAATTTTTGTATTTTTAGTAGAGACAGGGTTTTGTCTTGCTGCCCAGGCTGGTATCGAACTCCTGGGCTCAAGTGATCCACCCGCCTGGGCCTCCCAGTGTGCTGAGATTAGAGGAGTGAGCCACCTTGCCAGGCCTGAAAAGCTAGGTTTTACTTGAGCCATTTATTTTCTCATTATTAAATCCCTGACACAGAAATTGTACCACAGAAAATGATGACACAACAGGCACTCAATAAACACTTGGTAAATTTGGCAAATGCTTACTTTTAATCTTTCAATATGTGTGAACTGACAGCACATGGTGCTGATACTGAACAGAGAATCCTTTCCTCAGGACACTACTGTCTAGCGAGGAAGACAACCATGTAAGTGAATACATCCCAATGTGATGCAGTAAGTTACTGCAGAAGGTTTCACCTGGATACACTACAAATATCGCACTGAGATAAGCCAAGGAATGCAGCCGTTACTCCACATTCTCCAATAAGGTAGTTCAGAATGTTCACTGCAGAACTATCAAGGAGACTTCCCTTAGACTACACTAGGAGTGGAAGAAAGTTAAGTAAGCTAATATATTCCAGTTCCTCTCTACTTTTAATTCCTAAGTAAAATTAGAAATGGCATGCACTTTAAAAGATGGGAGTCCTTCTAACAGACTATTAAATAAGCAGAACTGCTCACCTGTGAGTCCAGAAAGCTGTAGCTGGCTTCCAGTCAGAAAAGCTTATTAGGCAAAATAAACAGGTACAGTTATCTCTCCAAATCACTGCTTATGAGGTGACAACTTTAGAAAATTAAAGGCTTCTCAACAACAGAAATATTTCCTCTGAGGACAAAACCACTTACATGAGTATTGTTTAGTAAACAACCAATAATTTAGGCAGAACGTGACACGGGCATGAAGAGCAGTACACCAAGCAATGCACTGTCTCTACTTTTCAAGAACATTCCAATCCATAAACTGAAAAACCTCTGGCATAATCATACTACTTCCAAAGAATAAACTGTCTACAGTATGCATGATATCTGGCTATCAAACTTTTTTTAGTGTGAGATTAAACCTCACCTGGCAAGGTGAAGCTCAAACTCCTGTCCTTCTGTCACATATTAATCATAACCAGAGAATCAACTAGAACTCACAGTACTTCATCAGGATGTTTTTATTCATTTATTTTCGTTTCTGGCCATATCCTGCATAAAACATGGTTCTCAGTCGGGCATGGTAGCTCACGCCTGTAATCCCAGCACTTTGGGAAGCCGAGGCAGGTGAATCACCTGAGGTCGGGAGTTCAAGACCAGCCTGACCAACATGGAGAAACCCCGTCTTTACTAAAAATACAAAATAAGCAGGTGTGGTGGCGCATGCCTGTAATTCCAGCTACTTGGGAGGCTAAGGCAGGAGAATAGCTTGAAGTGGGGAGGCAGAGGTTGCAGTGAGCCAAGATCATGCCATTGCACTCCAGCTTGGGCAACAAAAGCAAAACTCCTTCTCAAAAAAAAGAAAGAAACATGGTTTTCTGGTGTGTGTGTGTGTTCGTTTTAGAGAGAGGGTCTTACTCTGTTGCTCAGGCTAGAAGGCAGTGGTACAATCAGTCTCATTGCAGCCTCGAAATCCTGGACACAAGTGATCCTCCTGCTCAAGAGGCCTCTTGAGCACACCTGTAATCCTAGCTACTCTGGCGGCTGAGGTGGGAGGATTACTTGAACCTGGAAGGCAGAGGTTGCAGTGAGCCAAGATCACAACATTGCACTCCAGACTGGGTGACAGAGTGAGACTCCAGCTCAAAAATAAGTAAGTAAGCCAGGTGCAGTGGCTCACGCCTGTAATCCCAGCACTTTGGGAGGCCAAGTCAAGTGGATTACAAGGTCAGGAGACCAAGACCCTCCTGGCTAACACAGTGAAACCCCATCTCTACTAAAAATACAAAAAATTAGCCAGGCATAGTAGCACATGCCTGTAGTCCCAGCTACTCATGAGGCTGAGGCAGAGGAATTGCTTGAACCTGGAAGGCAGAGGCTGGAGTGAGCTGAGATTGTGCCGCTGCACTCCAGCCTGGACAACAGAGCAAGACTCTGTCTCAAGCAAAAAAAAAAGCTAAGTACTGATACATGCTACAACATGGATGACCCTTAAAAGCATTATACTATTAATGCCATTTCTTACAATTTGTAGAAACAAGAAAAAACATTATGCTAAGTGAAAGAAGCCAGTCACAAAAGGCCACATAATTATGACTCTGCACATATACAAGTACAGAATGGGTAAATCTATTGAGACAGATCAGTAGAAGCCAGGAGCTGAGGTTTGGGGTTATAGGGCAGTGAGAACTACAGGGTTTCTTTCTGAGGTGATAAAAATATTCTAAAATGACGCTAAGAATATGATGGCCGCCTGTGGGGGGAAAAAAAAGTTCTAAAATGACCACAATTGCATATAGCTGTGAACATGCCAGAAGTCAGTGAATTGTACACTTTAAATAGAAAACTGTACGGTTTGTGAATTATATCTCAGTAAAACCATTCTGAAAAAAATAGCTCCCTGAAACCAAACTCGATATTCATTTACAACTCCATCCACCAGAAATTCAGCTTTCTTATGAAGCATCCCTCAAAAGTATGGTCAAATACTAGAGGAAACTGGCTCTTTTCCATAGAACTTTAGATTTTGGTAACCACTTCATAACCCCTCGAGAGAATAAGCCCAGGTTACAAGGCTGTTGTCCAGTCTTCTCAGTCCCAAAACTCCTAGAACCAAGTTCTTCCTACCTGATAATATAGTCGTATCTAGAGGTACCCTAGTTGGAAAAGTAGGTAAAATGAAGAATAAAAGGAAAGGAAGGAAGGAAGGGAGGGAGGGAAGGAAGGAAAGAAAAGTTCTAAAAGGTCACCTTAGGAATAACAGCAGCAATACTGAGATGTTTAGGATAACTCATCAGGTTATAAATTCTACCTCCTATACAAGATAAGTTTCTATCAAACACAACACTCCCAAAAACCTCCTTCTCCCTCCCTTCCCTTAGATAAACCTCAGATAGAAAATCGTAGACAGGCCAGGCACAGTGACTCACACCTGTAATTCCAGCACTTTGGGAGGCAGAGGCAGGCAGTGGATCACTTGAGATCAGGAGCTCTAGACCCCTCCTCTACTAAAATACAAAAAAATTAGCTAGGTGTGGTGGCTCAAGGCTGTAATTCAGCTACTCAGGAGGCTGAGGCAGGATAACTGTTTGAACAAAGAAGCAGAAGTTGCAGTGAGCCACGACTGCACCAGCGCACTCTGGCCTGGGCAACACAGCAAGACTCCATCTCAAAAAAAAAAAAATCACAGATTTGTAAGAATCACTAAGGGAACAATTAATATATATGTATTTACCTGCAACATCAAATATGTGCTTACAAAGAAGATTTATGTGAATACTGACAAGCATTTAGCCACTAAAATCTTCCTCTTTTTTTCTTTCCTTTTTCTCTTTTTTGTAGCTTTTGGCCACAATACTAGCCACTAAAATCTTTCCCTAAATTTCTGAAACTCATTTCAACATAATCCTTCACACCTTAACAGAATATGGAGTTTTGATAATCTATTGATACCTTTAGACTCTATCTAGGTTTTTTTTTTGGGGGGGGTGGGTTTTTTTTAAAAGATAGGGTTTCATCATGTTGGCCAGGCTGGTCTCAAACTCCTGACCTCAAGTGGTCCGCCCACCTCGGCCTCACGGATTACAGGCGTAAGCCAACTCGCCCGGCAAGTATTTTGTCTTGATTCTTTACGGCATTTATCTGTTTTGTTTTTGGTTTTCCTTTTTCTTTTTCTTTTTTTTTTTTTTTGAGATGGAGTCTTGCTCTGTCACCCAGGCTGGAGTGCAATGGCATGATCTCGGCTCACTGCAACCTTTGCCTCGTGGGTTCAAGCAATTCTCCTGCCTCAGCCTCCTTAATAGTTGAGATTACAGGCATGCACCACCACATCCAGCTAGTTTTTGTATTTTTAGTAGAAACAGGGTTTCACCATGTTGATCAGGCTGGTCTTGAACTCTTGATTTCATGATCTGCCTGCCTTGGCCTCCCAAAGTGCTGGTATTATAGACGTGAGCCACTGCACACAGCCCACAACAGCATTTACCTGTAAAATAACATCACTGGGTTTCCAGGAAATAAAAGCAACCAATGCATATGTAAGATACAGTGTGATACAAGGGCAGTATTAAAAACTTTTAAGACATCAGCTCTAGACTCAAAATCTAGCTAAAAAAAATCCTGCAAAAGCCATTTCGTAATCTGTATTTCCACCATTCGTCTATAAAATGAACTTGGTCTACAGTCTAGGCAATCCACAATGTATGTTCTATTAAACTGTTTTTTCTGTTTCTATTTAAGTACCTATACAAGGCCACAGGGATTTATCTCCTAAGATTTGAAACTTCTGCTGAGTTCCAACTTACTGAAAATACTATCTGCCCTCATTCAAATCAGCTAAGACTTAATAAACAAGAATAAAGCACTCCCAGCAAGGTGTGGTAGCTCACGCCAATAATCCCAACACTTTGGGAGGCCAAAGTGACAGATTATCTGAGGTCAGGAGTTCAAGACCAGCCTGACCAACGTGGAGAAACCGCGTGTCTAATAAAAAAAAAATTAGCAGAGCATGGTGGCGCATGCCTGTAATCCCACCTACTTGGGAGGCTGAGGCAGGAGAATCGCTTGAACCCAGGAGGTGGAGGTTGCAATGAGCCAAGATCATGCCATTGCATTCCAGCCTGGACAACAAGAACAAAACTCTGTCTCAAACAAAAAGAATAAAGCACTCCCAAATCCAGTCCTTAAATCCCATCTTACATATGTCAAAGACTTATTTTAATCAGCTCTTTGAAAAAGATAGCTACTCGGGAGGCTGAGGCAGGAGAACTGCCTGAACCCAGGAGGCAGAGGTTGCGGTGAGCCGAGATCGCGCCACTGCACTCCAGCCTGGGCAACAAGAGCAAAACTCCGTCTCAAAAAAAAAAAAAAAAAGTTATAGGATAGCTGACCATAGGAATGTTGACACTGCTGCCATCAAGAGACTCCAGATGTACAGCCAGAAAACCTGTGTCAAGGTGAGGCTGTCAACAGAAATAAGAAAACTGGTTGTGAGCAAAGGATGATGTCCCACAGGAGTGAAAAACTTCACAAAACAGAACTCACAGAGAAAGTTTCTACCATTGAAAGTACAAAGGATAAAATATTGAAAGGTGGTTCAAATTTATTATAGGACTATGAGGATTCACCAAAGTTTAGAAAAAAGGCTTCCTCTGGAAGAGAGTGGTGCAAGACGGCAGCACAGGACTTTCCAGCAACTGTACTTTGCAGAAACATCAATCTGAACTATCCACACACAGAAATAACTTGTTGAGAGCTACGGAAGCCAGGTGAGAAATCACAGTACCAGTATAATAAGATACACAGAGGAAGGTAGAACGACAGTTTTACATTACTCACATCACCCTTCCCCCAAACTCAAAAACAGCTAGCACAAAAAGCGATACTGTGCTCAGACGAAAGAAGGGGAAGCGCAAACACAAGACTCCAACTGTCCTGTGCTTAGACCAGGGACAGTTGGCTAGGACCCTAACACCAGGCCTACCAAAAGTAAAAGCCAGCACTGAACAGACTTGCACAGCCCAACTACAGATGGGTACTCAAAAACTGAGCCTTCAGACCTGCCCCAGCACCAGAATGCACACATTCATTCTGCAGTCTGCATCAGCGCCAGCTAACGACTAGAACCGTGGGTTCTGGAAACACCTTAGCAGGCAGGCCTCAGTGAGCATGGGCTTCAAACACAACCCCAGTGCTGTGCTAGCCTCACCAGCTGTCGGCTGTGGGTAGACCCCAACACTATGCCAACCTCAGTTGGTCACAGGATTCCAACCTGGCACTGCACTAGCTAGCTGCTGCAATCCTGGGTTTAGGGAACCCCCTAGCCCGGCAACATTTGCAGCAGTCACAGGCTTAGAGACTATTTGATTTGCCCAGAGTTTGTGGACAAGCTTAATGGTGAAGGATGTTCCCAGACAAAGCCAGACAGCAAAGACTTCAAATAAATAAATACTTCTTCAATGTGCAGATACCAACACATGAGCACAAAGTTCAAGAACATTCAGAGAAACATGGCATCACCAAACAAGCAAAGTACAATGCCAGTGACTGACACTGAGGAGATGGAGATGTGGCTGCGCACAGTGGCTCACGCCTGTAATCCCAGCACTTTGGGAGGCCAAGATGGGTGGATTACTTGAGGTCAGGAGTTCAAGATCAGCCTGGTGAACGTGGCACAACCCCATCTCTACTAAAAAATACAAAAATTAGCTGGCTGTGGTGGTGTGCACATGTAATCCTGGTTACTAGGGAGAATGAGGCAGGAGAATCACTTGAACCCAAGAGGCAGAGTTTGCAGTGAGCTAAAATCGCGCCACTGCACTCCAGCCTGGGTGAAAGAGTGAGACTCCGTCTCAAAAAAAAAAAAGAGAGATGAAGATGTATGAACCGCCTGCTAAAATATTCAAAAGAATTGTTTTAAAGGAGCTCAGTGAGATTCAATAAAATAAAAGAACAGATCAGGCATGGTGGCTCATGCCTGTAATCCCAGCATTTTGGGAAGCCAAGGCAGGTAGATCCCCTGAGGCTGGGAGTTCGAGACCAGCCTGACCAACATGGAGAAACCCCATCTCTACCAAAAATACAAAAAATTAGCCGGGCATGGTGGCATATGCCTGTCATCCCAGCTACTCGGGAGGCTGAGGCAGGAGAATCGCTTGAACCCCAGAGGCAGAGGTTGCGGTGAGCCGAGATCACGCCATTGCACTCCAGCCTGGGAAACAAGAGCAAAACTCCCCCCCCCCCCAAAAAAAAGAGGAACAATTCAACAAAATAAAAATAGTAACTGCCCAGAAGGAGAAATTTAACAAGAGACTGAAATGTTAATTTTTAACAATCAAACATATCCTGGAGCTGAAAAAATACAATAAACAAAATAAGTGTAATACAGAACACCAACAACAAAATCAAACAGAAAAATCTATGAACTCAAAGAGAGGTTATTTCAAAATACACAGGCAGAAAAAACAAAAAGGTCAGGCACAGTGGCTCACATCTGTAATCCCAGCACTTTGGGAGGCCAAGGCAGCAGATCATGAGGTCAGGAGATCAAGACCATCTTGGGTAACATGGTGAAAACCCCGACTCTACTAAAGATACAAAAAATGAGCCAGGCATGGTAGCACGCACCTGTAGTCCCAGCTACTTGGAAGACTGAGGCCGGAGAATTACTCGAACTGGGGAGGCAGAGGTTGCAATGAGCTGAGATCGTGCTACTGCACTCCAGCCTGGTGACAGAGAGCTTGACTTAATCTTAAAAAAAAAAAAAAAGTGACCAGGAAAAAACTGTCCTTCTGACAAAGCTGTCTGTCCCAGGACAAAGCTATTCTTCAGAAACAAAGGATAAAGACTTTCTCAGACAAAAGCAGAAGGAGTCAATCATCAAAAATGCTATGGCAAGTTTTTCAAACTGAAAGAAAAGGATGCTAATGAGTACACAAAAACATCTGAAACTATAAAACTCAGCCGGGCACGGTAGCTCATGCCTGTGACCTACTGTCACAGCACTTTGGAAGGCCGAGGCAGGAGGATCACAAGGTCAGGAGTTCAAGACCAGCCTCGTCAAGATGATGAAACCCTGTTTCTGCCAGGCGCGGTGGCTCACGCCTGTAATCCCAGCACTTTGGGAGGCCGAGGCGGGTGGATCACGAGGTCAAGAGATCGAGACTATCCTGGTCAACATGGTGAAACCCCATCTCTACTAAAAATACAAAAAATTAGCTGGGCACAGTGGTGTGTGCCTGTAATCCCAGCTACTAAGGAGGCTGAGGCAGGAGAATTGCCTGAACCCAGGAGGCAGAGGTTGTGGTGAGTTGAGATCGTGCCATTGCACTCCAGCCTGGGTAACAAGAGCAAAACTCTGTCTCAAAAAAAGAAAAAGAAAAAGAAACCCTGTTTCTACTAAAAATACAAAAATTATCCAGGCATGGTAGAGAGCACCTGTGACCCCAGCTACTCGGGCGGCTGAGACAGAGAACTGCTTGTAGCCGGAAGCAGAGGTTGCAATGAGCCAAGATCACACCACTGTATTCCAGCCTGAGCAACTTGAGCAAGACTCTGTCTCAAAAAAAAAAAAAGTATAAAACTCACTGAAAAAAGTAAACACAAGCTCAAATTCAGTATACACTAATACTGCAATGGTGGTGTGTAAATTACATGTATCTTTAGTAGGAAGGTTAAAAGACAAAACTATTAAAGTAACTACAATAATTTATAAGGAATATGCAATATAAAAAGATGCAGCCCAGGCGCGGTGGCTCACACCTGTATAATCCCAGCACTTTGGGAGGCCAAGGCGGGTGGATTACCTGAGGTCAGGAGCTCCAGAAAAGCCTGGCCAAAATAGTGAAACCTCATCTCTACTAAAAATACAAAAATTGGTGGAGCGCGGTGGTGGCCACCTGTAATCCCAGCTAATCAGGAGGGTGAGGCAGGAGAATCACTTGAACCCAGGAGGCGGAGGCTGCAGTGAGCCAAGATCACGCCATTGCACTCTAGCCTGGGTGACAAAAATGACACTGTCTCAGAAAAGAAAAAAAAAAGATGCAAGCTGTGACATCCAAAATTCAAAATGGGGCAGTAGGGTAAAAGTATAAAGGATTTTTAGGCAATCACGGCTAAATTGTTATGGCTCAAGCTGTAATCCCAGCACTTTGGGAGCCCAAGGCAGGTGGATCACGAGCTCAAGAGATCGAGACCATCCTGGTCAACATGGTGAAACCCCGTCTCTACTAAAAATACAAAAAATTAGCTGGGCATGGTGGCGCGTGCCTGTAATCCCAGCTACTCAGGAGGCTGAGGCAGAAGAACTGCCTGAACCCAGGAGGCGGAGGTTGTGGTGAGCCGAGATCGCGCCATTGCACTCCAGCCTGGGTAACAAGAGCAAAACTCCGCCTCAAAAAAGAATAATAATAACCTTTTGTAACTCTAAGAGCTTTTCTGTAAGCCTCATGGTAATGACAAAGCAAAAGCCTATAATAGATAAACAAAAAATAAAAATCAAGGAACAACCCAGCAAAGGGGATCATGCCTGAAACAGTAGTGCTTTGAGAGCCCAAGGTGGGAGGAGCACTTGAGGCTAGGAGTTCAAAGCTGGCCTGGACAATATAGCAAGACTTTGTCTCTACAAAAATAAAAAATTACCTGGGCATGGTGGCACATGCCTGCACTTCCAGCCACTCAAGAGGCTGAGGCTGGAGGATTGCTGAAGCCTAGGAGGTCAAGACCAGCTTACACAACATGGCAAGATCCCATATCTACAGGAAAAAAAAATTAGCCCGGTTTGATGGCACACACCTATCGTCCTAGCTACTCCAGAGTTTGAGGCGAGAAGACTGCTTGAGCCCAGAAGCTGGAGGTTTGAGTGAGCTATGATCATGTCAGAGCAACATCCTATCAAAAAAAAAAAAAAAAAAAAAAGGCAAGGAATCAAAACATGCTAGAGAAAACCAATTGCCAAATAAGACTGAAAGAGAGGAAGAAAGGAGCTACAAAACAAATAGAAAACAACAGAATGGCAATATTAAAACCTTATCTATCAATAATGACTCTGAATGTAAATGAACTAAATTATCTATCAAGACACAGAATGGCTGAATGGTTAAAAAAAAACAAAGACCCAACTGTATGCTGCCAACGAGAGATTCACCTCACCTGTATGGACACACGTAGACTGAAAGCAAAGGAATGGAAAAAGATACTCCATGAAAATGGAAATCAAAGAGAACAAGAGCCTGTTTCCCCAGCACTCTGAGGCGCCAAATTCCTGGTATTTTAGCCCAGGAATTTGAAAACATCCTGAGCAACATGTTGAGGCCCTATCTCTAGATAAAATATAAAAAATTAGCAAGGCATGGTGGCATGCGCCTGTGATCAACTACGCAGGAGGCTGCGGTGGGAAAATCACTAATCTCAAGAGTTTAAGGCTAGAGTGAGCCACATTCATGCCACTGCACTCTAGCCTAGACAGGGAGACCCTGTCTCAAAGAAAGAAAGAGAGAACAAGAACTGCTTCACTGGTATCAGGTAAAAATCCTTTTTGTTTTTGTTATTCTCAGACAGAGTCTCATTCAGTCTGTTGCCCAGGCTGGAGTACAGTGGCAGGATCATGGCTCACTGTAACCTCCACCTCCTGAGTTCAAGCAACTGTCCTGCCTCAGCCTCCCAAGTAACTGGAATTATAGGTGTGTGCCACCATGCCTGGATAATTTTTGTAGTTTTAATACAGATGGGATTTCACCATGTTGGCCAAGTTAGTCTTGAACTGCTGATCTCAAGTGATCCACCCATCTCAGCCTCCCAAAGTGCTGGGATTACAGGCATTAGCCACCACACCAGGCCCCCAATAAAATGGATTTTTAAATCAAAAACTGTAAAAAGATGTTTCTCACTGTAAAAAAAAAAAAACTGTAAAAAGACATAAAGAAGGTCATTATATAATAATAAAGGATTCAATTTGGTGAGAACAAATGTAAATAAATATGCATGCAGCATCAAAGCACCTAAATGTATAAAGCCAATTTTTTTCTTTTTTTTGAGACAGAGTCTTGCTCTGTCACCAGGCTGGAATGCAGTGGCACAATCTTGGCTCACTGCAACCTCCACTTCCTGGGTTCAAGCGAGCCTCCCGAGTAGCTGGGACCACAGGCACATACCACCATGCCTGGCTAAATTTTGTATTTTTTAGTAGAGATGGGGTTTCACTATGTTGGCCAGGATGGTCTTGATCTCTTGACCTCATTATCCACCCACCTAGGCCTCCCAAAGTGCTAGGATTACAGGCGTGAGCCACCACGCCCAGCCTATAAAGCCAATATTAACAGAGCTGAAGATAGACTGTAATACAGTAACAGTAGGAGACTTTCACGCCTCACATTTAGCAATGCACAGATCATGCAGACAGAAAAGCAACATGGAAACATGAGACTTAAGTGATACTACAGAACAAATGGACCTAACAGACATCTACAGAACATTCCATCCAACAGTGACATAATATACATTATTTTAAGCTGCATATGGAACATTCTCAAGGATAGATCATACGTCAAGCCACAAAATAAAGTCTTAACACATTTAAGAAGATGGAAATCGTATCAGATATCTTTTATGACCACAATGGTATAAACTAGAAATCACTAACAGGAGGATCTTCAGAAAATTCATGGAAATTAAACACATGCTCTTGAACAACCAATAGGTCTATGAATACATTAGAAGACAAATTAGGAAATTTTTTTTTTTTGAGATGGAGTTTTGCCAGGCTGGAGTGCAATGGCGCGATCTCTGCTCACTGCAACCTCCGCCTCCTGGGTTCAGGCAATTCTCCTGCCTCAGCCTCCCGAGCAGCTGGGATTACAGGCACGCACCACCATGCCCAGCTAATTATTTGTATTTTTTTTTTTAGTAGAGATGGGGTCTCACCATGTTGACCAGGATGGTCTCAATCTCTTGACCTCGTGATCCACCCACCTCGGCCTCCCAAAGTGCTGGGATTACAGGCTTGAGCCACCGCACCCGGCCCAGGAAATTTCTTGAAACAAATGAAAATTGAAACATAGCATACATAACCTATGGGATACAGCAAAAGCAATTTATAGTAGTAAACGCTGACATCATACATCTCGTACAGACAGGAACAATTTAACTTCTTCCTTTAGGCCAGGCACAGTGGCTCATGCCTGTAATCCCAGCACTTTGGGAGGCCAAGGCGAGCAGATCATAAAGTAAGGAGTTCAAGACCAGTCTGGCCAATATGTGAAACCCCATCTCTACTAAAAATACAAAAATTAGCCAGGCATAGGGATGGGTAATCCCAACTACTCAGGAGACTGAGACAGGAGAATCGCTTGAACCCAGGGGGTGGAGGTTTACAGTGAGCCAAGATCTCGCCACTGCATTCCAGCCTGGGCGACAGAGTGAGACTCTGTCTCAAAAAAAAAAAAAAAAAAATACAGTAGGAAATGTTGGTGAGAATGTGGAGATAAAAGAATCTTGGCAAGGCACGGTGGCTCACACCTGTTATCCCAGCACTTTGGGAGGCTGAGGCGGGCAGATCATGAGGTCAGGAGGTAGAGACCATCCTGGCCAACATGATGAAACCCTGTCTCTACTAATACAAAAAAATTAGCTGGGCACGGTGGCGCATGCCTGTAATCCCAGCTACTCGGGAGGCTGAGGCAGGAGAATTGCCTGATCCCAGGAGGTAGAGATTGCAGTGAACTGAGATCGCGCCACTGCACCCCAGCCTGGGCGACAATGAGACTCGGTTTCAAAAAAAAAAAATCTAAACACACTGTTGGTGGGAATGTGACTACAACCACATGGAGAGAGAACACTATGGAAGTTCTTCAAAATTTTAAAAATAGAACTACCATATGATCTAGCAATCCTGCTACTAAATATATAGCCAAAGAAAATAAAATCAGCATGTGAAACAGAGATATGCACTCCCATTTTATTGCAGCACTACTCAAAATATCTAAGATACAGAATCAACCTAAGCATCCATCAACAGATATCAACAGAATGGATGGGCCAGGCACGGTGGCTCATGCCTGTAATCCCAGCATTTGGGAGGCCAAGGCAGGTGGATTGCTTGAGGTCAGGAGTTTGAGACGAACCTGGTCAACATGGTGAAACCTCATCTGTACTAAAATACAAAAATTAGCTGGGTGTGGTGGCAGATGCCTGTAATCCCAGCTACTAGAGAGGATAAGGCAGGAGGACTGCTTCAACCCAGGAGGCAGAGACTGAAGTGAGCTGGGAACACACCACTGCATTCCAGCCTGGGCAACAGAGTAAGACTTCATCTCAAAAAAACACAGACGAATGGATAAAGAACATGTGTTATAAATATACAATGGGATACTAGTTCAATCACAAAAAAGAAGGAAATCCTTTCATTTGCAACAACATGGATGAATCTGGAGGACGTTATGTTAAGCAAAATAAGCCAGGCGCAGAAAGACAAATAGGTATTATTTCACTCACATATGGAGTCAAAGTTGATCTCACAGAAGTAGACAGAAGAATGGCAGCTATCAGAGGCTAGGATGCTTGTGGTTATGGCGGCGGAGGGGGGCAGGAGGGATTGAGAAGATGTTAGACAAAGGATACATAATCACAGTCGGAAAAATAAGTTCAAGAGAACTACTGCATAGCATGGTGACTAGACCACGACGTACTGTACTATTGAAAAATACTGAGTGGATATTAAGTATTCTCATCACAAAAAGGATAACTAGGTGAGGTAATATATTTGCTAATGAGCTAGATTTAACCATTCCACAATGTACATATAGTAGCCGGGCACGGTGGCTCACAACACTGTAATCCCAGCACTTTGGGAGGCCAAGGTGGATTACAATGTCAGGAGTTTGAGACCAGCCTGGCCAACAGAGTGAAACCCCATCTTTACTTTAAAAAATATGTAAAATTAGCCATGTGGACCAGGCACGGTGGCTCACACCTGTAATCCCAGCACTTTGGAGGGTGAGGCAGGGAGATCACCTGAGGTCAGGAGTTCAAGACCAGCCTGACCAACATGGAGAAATCCCATCTCCACTAAAAATACAAAATTAGCCAGGCGTGGTGGTGAGCGCCCATAATCCCAGCTATCAGGAGGCTGAGGCAGGAGAATCACTTGAATCCGGGAGGCAGAGGTTGCAGTGAGCTGAGATCGTGCCACTACACTCCAGCCTGGGTGACAAGAGCAAGAGCAAAACTCCATCTTAAAAAAAAAAATTAGCCAGGCAAGGTGGTGTATGCCTGTAGTCCCAGCTACTGGGGAGGCTGACGGAGGAGAATAGCTTGAAACCGGGAGGTAGAGTTGGTGGTGAGCCGAAATCGTGCCATTACACTCCAGCCTGGGCAATAGAGCGAGACGCTGTCTCAAATAAATAAATAAATTAGCAAGCACTGTTCAAATTACTTTTTAATTTTTTTTCCTAGACGGTGTCTTGCTCTGTTGCCCAGGCAGGAATGCAGTGGCACGATCACAGCTCACTGTAGCCTCAATCTCTCTAGCTCAAGCAACACTCCACCACAGCCTCCTGAATAGCTGGGACTGCAGGTGAACATCACCACACCTGGCTACTTTTTCTACAGATGGGATTTTGTTATATTGCCCAGGCTAGTCTTGAACTCCTGGGTGCAAGTAATCCACCCACCTCGACCTCCCAAAGTGCTGGGACTGCATATGGAAAGGTGGAGGCCACTGCACCCAGCCTCAAGCTACTCTTGACAAGCTTTTTTTTTTTTTTCTTTTGAGATGGAGTCTCACTCTCTTGCCTATGCTAGAGTGCAGTGGTGTGATCTCAGCTCACTGCAACCTCTGCCTGCTAGGCTCAAGCGATTTTCCTGCCTCGGCCTCCTGAGTAGCTGGGATTACAGGCACGTGCCACCATGCCAGGCTCATCTTTGTATTTTTAGTAGAGATGGGGTTTCACCATGTTGGTCAAGCTGTTCTTGAACTCCTGACCTCGTGATCCACCTGCCTTGGCCTCCCAAAGTGCTGAGATCACAGGCATGAGGCAATGCACCCAGCCGACAATCTTTTTTTAAATGAAATAAAACACTTTAATTCTTAATAACTGATACTTTAAATATAACATACTAAATATTACTATTTTCATTTTCCTGCACATTTTTTTTTTAAATGGGGTTTCACCATGATGGCCAGGCTGGCCTTGAACATCTGACCTCAGGTGATGCACCCACCTCGGCCTCCCAAAGTGCTAGGATTACAGGCCTGAGCCACTGCGCCCAGCCTCCTGCACATTTGTAAACAACAGGGAGAGTTCTTAATGTTTTGACATTTTCAAAAGTCTCAGAATAACTGTAATTTTCCCAATTAATAAGACTGCTTTGAGCAGTTTCTTGCATGGCAATTTTTACCTCTGCAAACTGCTGTTCAAAGGAATGCCTGTATAGTGAGGTTGTGTCATATTATCAAAAGTGTTTTATGTTTATCAAGGCCATCCAGGCTCCCAAATGACCTAGAAAAATCAACCAGGGCTGGATGTGGTGGCTCCTGCCTATAATCCCAGCACTTTGGGAGGCCGAGGTGGGTGGATCACAAGGTCAGGAGATCGAGACCATCATGGACATGGTGAAACCTCATCTCTACTAAAAATACAAAAATTAGCCAGGCATGGTGGCACGCACCTATAGTCCAGCTACCTGGGAGGCTGAGGCAGGAGAATCGCTTGAACATGGGAGGCAGAGGTCGCAGCGAGCTGAGATCGCAACAATGCACTCCAGCCTGGGGACAGAGTGAGACTCTGTCTACCAAAAAAAAAAAAGAAGAGAAAAGAAAAATCAACCAACTCAGTTATGGAAGCCTGATGAGGGAAATACACTAGACTACCATAGTTCAGCTCCTCTACTGCTTAGTTCCTGGGCTCTAGGTTATGATTTAAACTATGTAATTCTCTTCTATTACTACACCCAAGTTCTGTCTATATCCAATTACCTTCATCTAAAGAAGAGAAAAACAAGATCATGTTGCCCAATCTTTTAACAGATGGGATGGGAAAAGCAACGTTTAGTGATTACGTGACACACCCATGGTGGCACAGTAGTCTGTCAGGGGCTGCAGGGAACTCACAACACTGCTAAGCAAGTTCTTCTTCCAGTATACACAATGCTGCCGACTTCTGAATAAGGCAATTAGTAGGTTTTACTTTGGTTTGGGTTTCTGCCCACGTAGCACACACAAATCTATTCTTTTAATCTATTTTTTTCTGAGTCTCTCACTACTCAAAGACATTTTCCAAGCATCTGCAAAGAGACTAGAGCTTCATTGTACCACTATCATCTAAGTGATAAATTTTTTTTTTTTTAAATGGAGCCTCACTCTGTCGCCAGGCTGGAATGCAGTGGCGCGATCTCGGCTCACTGCAACCTCTGCCTCCTGGGTTTAAGCAATTCTCCTGCCTCAGCCTCCCAAGTAGCTGGGACTACAGGTGTGCGCCACCATGTCCGGCTAATTTTTGTATTTAAGTAGAGACAAGGTTTCACCGTGTTGGCCAGGATGGTCTCGATCTCTTGACCTCATGATCTGCCCGCCCCAGCCTCCCAAAGTGCTGGGATTACAGGTGTGAGCCACCGCGCCCGGCCTAACAATATTAAATTTCTATTCCCGAGAGTAGCTTCTTAAGCTTTGTCCTGTGAAATCCTCTTGAATCCTAGGGGTGACTCTGTCTATTGGAAAGGTGGAACCTAGATGAGGGCTACTTTCCCCTTTCATCCATGAGAAGGGTCTAACAGTCCGAAACAATTGTGCTAGGAAGGGAAGTGTGAAAGGGAGTAACTAAGTTTCATGTTCTGAGACTATTCCAAATTCAGGGTTCCTCATAATGGAGAGATCATCAGACTGAGGATAAAAGATCTGGATTCTAATCTTGCCTGTACTAATAACCACCTATATATAGCCTTTTATTTCTATAAGCTTCAGTTTTCTCATCTATAAAATAAGAATACCAGATGGCATGGGCAAAAATCTTTCTGCTTAAAAGTCTCAGTCTGGCCAGGCACAGTGGCTCAAGCCTGTAATCCCAGTACCTTGGGAGGCAGAGGCAGGATGATCACCTGAGTCCAGTCCAGACTGGGTAACATATGAAGACCCTGTACCTACAAATAATTTAAAAGATTATCAGGCTGAGCACAGTGACTGACACCTATAATCCCAGCACTTTGGGAGACCGAGGCCAGAGGATCAGTTTAGGTCAGGACGTCCAAGACCAGCCTGACCAACATGGCAAAACCCCGTCTCTACTAAAAATACAAAAATTAGCTGGGCGTGGTGGCAAGCGCCTGTAATCCCAGCTACTTGGGAGATTGAGGCAGGAGAATAGCCTCAATCTGGGAGGCGGAGGTTGCAGTGAGCCTAGATCACGCCACGACCCTCCAGCCTGGGCAATAGAGTAAGACTGTCTCAAAAAAAAAAAAAAATTAGCCAGGTATGGCAATGCATGCCTGTGTTCCCAGCTTCTCAGGAGGCTGAGGTAGAAGGTTCACCCAAGCCCAGCAGGTCGAGGCTGCAGTGAGCCATGATCACATGGCACTACATTCCAGCCTGGGCAACAGAGCAAGACTGTCTCAAAAAAAGAAAAAATAACTCGGTGCAGTGGCTCATGCCTATAATCCCAGCACTATGGGAGGCCGAGGCGGGTGGATCACAAGGTCAAGAGATTGAGACCATCCTGGTCAACATGGTGAAACCCCGTCTCTACTAAAAATACAAATATTAGCTGGGCATGGTGGCGCACGCCTGTAGACTCAGCTACTTAGGAGGCTGAGGCAGAATTGCTTGAACCCAGGAGGCAGAGGCTGCCGTGAGCCGAGATCATGCCATGGCACTCCAGCCTGGGTAACAAGAGCAAAACTCCGTTTCAAAAAAAAAAAAAACAACAACACAAAACACGTGCCTTAGGCCAGGCTAGGTGGCTCATGCCTGCAAACCCACCACTTTGGGAGGCCAGGGCAGGTGGATCACCTGAGGTTAGGAGTTCAAGAACTACCTGGCCAACATGGTGAAACCCTATCTCTACTAAAAAACTATATACAATAAATTAGCTGAGCATGGTGGTGCATGCCCATAATCCCAGGTACCAAGAAGGCTGAGGTAGGAGAATTGCTTAAACCTGGGAGGCAAAGGTTGCAGTCAGCTGAGATCACGCCATTGCACTCCAGCCTCACCAGAGAGACTCAGTCTCAAAAAAAGAAAAAAAAAGGTGCATTACCTTTTTTGCATCTACCTCGTCTAATTTTAAAATTTTTGAATTTTAAGCTGTATCACATTGCTTTCACAAATACACAGGTATTATTTACTTCCCATGTTACCAAAAAGCAAACAAAAGTATAGCTAATAGTATAATTAAAACTAATTAATAGACCAGGCACAGTGGCTCACACCTGTAATCCCTGTACTTTGGGAGGCCAAGATGGGTGGATTACTAAAGGTCAGGAGTTCGTGACCAGCCTGGCCAAGGGGAAACCCCGTCTCTACTAAAAATACAAAAATTAGCCAGGCATGGTAGCGCAAGTCTGTAATCCCACCTACTGAGGAGGCTGAGACAGGAGAATGCTTGAACCCAAGAGGCAGAGATTGCAGTGAGCCAAGATCATGGCACTTCACTCCAGCCTGGGCAAAGAAGCAAGACTCCATCTCAAAAAAAAAATAATAATAATCTAATTGGTAGACGGGAGCACTTTGGGAGGCTGAGGCAGGCGGATCACCTGAGGTGAGAAGTTCCAGACCTGCCTGGCCAACATGGTAAAACCCTGTCTACTAAAAATACAAAAATTAGCCAGGTGTGGTGGCAGGTGCCTGAAAAAAATAAAAGATTTAAAAAACTAAAAAAAAAAAAAAACCCCACAGTGGTAAAGTTTCTTCTGAGCTCATCTCCCACCCAGTTTGACTATATTATCAATTATCTAAAGTACAGAAAATGAATAAACAAAATACGAAACTGAACAGGGCAGGTTTTTAGCAATAGTTTCAAATCAAATTTCAGTGGTTTACAAAAATTTCATTAACTCTCTAAAATATATTAACTTCTTAATTTCCCCAAGATTTCAAATTTCCTAAGTCTAAAAAGGAAGTAAAACTGTAACAGAATGCTGAAATAAAAATTAGAAAATATTGGCCAAGTATGGTGGCTCACACCTGTAACCTGAGCACTTTGGGAGGCTGAGGTGGGAGGATCTCTTGAGCCAGCAATTTGAGACCAACTTCAAATTCGAAGTAGGAAGCATTGTCATTCAACATAGTGAGACCCCATCTCTATTTTTACAGAGAAAAAGAAGATACAGACTCCCTATCTACAACATGCTAATAATTTATCAGTAATCTTTATAATTTATATTCAATTTTCAAAACTAAAAGTCCTTAACAAAAAGTATTTGCCATTAATATCATCTAACCTTTGGTCTTTTCAAAATATAACATTCACTCATATGCTCAGTGTTATGAAAAAAATTGTGTTTAAATAAATAATGCAATTCACAAAATGAAAATGAAAACTACTACATTAAAATGCATTATTTTAGCCAGGCGCGGTGGCTCACGCCTGTAATCCTAGCACTTTGAGAGGCCAAGGTGGGGGGATCGCGAGGTTAGATCAAGACTATCCTGGCCAACATAGTGAAACCCTGTCTCTACTAAAATACAAAAATTAGCTGGGCGTGGTGGTGCGCGCCTGTAGTCCCAGCTACTCCAGAGGCTGAGGCAGGAGGATTGCCTGAACCAGGGAGAGGTTGCAGTGAGCCGAGATCACACCACTGCACTCCAGCCTGACACCTGGAGACAGAGAAAAAAAAAAAATGCAATATTTTATTACTAAATACTCAAAAATCTCTAAGAGGCCCTAAGCACAACTCTTAAAAATATATGACGCCATTAACGAGCACACAGATTTCAAACAGCACGCACAGTAAAGTCATAACACTAAAATGCCTTTTTTTTTTGGACAGAGTTTCACTCTTGTTGCCCAGGCTGGAGTGCAATGGCGCGATCTCTGCTCACTCAACTTCCGCCTCCTGGGTTCAAGCAATTCTCCTGCCTCAGCCTCTCAAGTAGCTGGGATTACAGGCATGCGCCACCATGCCGGGCTAATTTTGTATTTTTAGTAGAGAAGGAGTTTCTCCATGTTGGTCAGGCTAGTCTCGAACTCCAGACCTCAAAAGATCCGACCGCCTCGCCCTCCCAAAGTGCTGGGGTTACAGGCATAAGCGACCTCGGGAGGCTGAGGCAGGAGAATCACTTGAACCTGGGAGGTGGAGGTTGTGGTGAGCTGAGCTCACACCATTGCACTCCAGCCCGGGCAACAAGAGGGAAACTCCGCCTCAAAAAAAAAAAAAAAAAAAATCATGCAGAATGTATCCTGAGGTATTACTCTAACAATTACAACATACATTCGAAGCCTTGCATTTCAGTAAATACGGATTTGAAAATTCATTTTATTATGCAAAGATGGCATGAACTATTAAATCACAGTGCTCTATAATCTAGTTTCAATGAAGTCTAGGAAAAGGCAGATCATATGTGTTGACATTTTTAAACGTGTAGTAAAACTTAACCTTTTTAACGTTTCCGAAATGGTCTAAAACCTCAGCGTTAATACATTGTATTCAGTAGGAAAGAGGAGTTGAACGGCTTATCTAAGAAACCACTTGTTCTTCAATTAGCTTTCATCTTGCTCTGTGCTTTTATTTTGTTTGCACTGCAGTTTTTCACTTAAATAAAAAAAAAAATACGTATTCAGTCGGGTAAGAATGACCCTCTATCCCTCCCTTATTTTAAGGAGCAACCGATCTCTACTCCCACACCCATGTCAAGGAGAGTCCCGGGGAATGGGACCCCCACCATGATCCAGGACACCTCTTGGCCTGACCCCTCTCCGGTGTCGGAGGTTGACACCCGTCCACCTTGGGCCTCCTCGCCTCTCTCCCGTAGAGCCTTCAGCCCACAACTAGGACCGGCACCCGCCGGACCCTACGGGTGCACCCGCGCGGGAAACACCCCGCCCCCAGCCTGCAGGCGCGCGGCCGACGCGCGAGCACGACCCACCACCCCGACGGCCGCCGGGGCCCTCGGCGCCGGTCCCACCCGGTCCCAGGCTTCGCTCCACAGAAAGCGCAGCATTCGAGACAGCGCTCTCGAGCTTTCCCCACAAGGTCACAGCTCGGCCGCCAGCAGCAGGCGGAGAGACAGAGCCGGGTCGGAGCGGAAAAGCAGGCAGCCCGGCCCGGGAACAGACCTGTGGAGACCGCCATCTTCTCCTGCAGCCCGACGCAGCCGCCCGCACGCACGCACGAGCCGTCGCACGTCACTTCCGGGAGCGCGCAGCCCTGCATTCGTCACGGCGGCCTCCGCCCCCGGCTGGCGGGGGCTACCCTAGCAGTGACAGCGCGCACGTGGGCCGAGGTGTCGCGGGCCTTGCTGCTGTTTCTGCGGTTCCTTGTGAATCTGCTCTCAAAATGAAATAACTTCATGAGGGCCAGGCGCGGTGGCTCACGCCCTTTGCACTTTGGGAGGCCGAGGCGGGCAGACCACTTGAGGTCATGAGTTCGAAACCGACCTGGCCAACATGGCGAAACCCTCTCTGCTAAAAAACACAAAAATTAGCCAGACGTGGTGGCGCGCTCAGATAATCTCAGCTACTTGGGAGGCTGAGGCACGAGAAATCTCTTGAACCGGAGAGGCAGAGGTTGCAGTGAACCTAGATCTCGCCACTGGACTCCAGCCTGGGCTACAGAGCGAGACGCCATCTCAAAAAATAAAAATAAAACAAGTGGGCATTGACGCATTTGCGTTGATAAATGATTCAAAAGAGTTGGACAAAGTTAAGGAGCAAGGGAGACTGAGATGGGAGGATTGCTTGAGCCCAAGAGGTCCAGCTGTAGTGAGCAGAGATCACTGCACTCCAGCCTGGGTAACAGAGGGAAACTCTGTCTCAAAGAAAAGAAAGAAAGAAAAGTAATACAGGCTGGGCACCGCAGCTCACTACTTCTACTACTACTAATTTCTTCTCCTCCTCCTCCTTCTTTCTTCTTCTTCTTTTTTGAGACAGTCTTTGTCACCCAGGCTGAAGTGCAGTGGTACGATCTTGGCTCACTGCAATGTCTGCCTCCTGGGTTCAAGCAATTCTCCTGCCTCAGCCTCCCGAGCACGGTTCAATTTTGTATATATTTGTTTTTAATTAGAGATGGGTTTCACCACGTTGGTCAGGCCGATCTCAGACTCCTGACTTCATGATCCACCTCGGCCTCCCACAGTGCTGGGATTACAGGCGTGAGTCACCAGGCCTAGCCAATTTTTGTATTTATAGTAGAGATTTCACAATGTTGGCCAGGCTGGTTTTGAACTCATGACCTCAGGTGACCCGTCCACTTCAACCTCCCAGAGTGCTGGGATTACAGGTGTGAGCCACCGCATCCGGCCCACAGCTCACTTCTGTAATCCTAACACTTTGGGAGGCTGAGGCAGGAGGACTGCTTAAGCCCAAGAGTTTGAGACCAGCCTGGACAACATAGTGATACCCTGTGTCTACATAAAATAGTCTACATAGTGATACCCTGTGTCTACAGGTGGTTCATGCCTGTAGCCTCAGCTACTCAGGAGGCTGAGATGGGAGGATCACTTGAGCCAGAAGGTTAAGAAGTTAAGGTTACAATGAGCTATGATGGCACCACTGTAATAGAGCTTGGGCAAAAGAATGAGACTCTTTTTTTTTTTGAGACGGAGTTTTGCTCTTGTTACCCAGGCTGGAGTGCAATGGCATGATCTCGGCTCACCGCAATATCCGCCTCCTGGGTTCAAGCAATTCTCCTGCCTCAGCCTGCCGAGTAGCTGAGATTACAGGCACGCGCTACCGTGCCCAGCTAATTTTTGTATTTTTAGTACAGACGGGTTTAACTTTGTTGACCAGGATTGTCTGGATCTCTTGACCTCATGATCCACCCGCCTCGGCCTCCCAAAGTACTGGGATTATAGGCCTGAGCCACCGCGCCAAGACTCTATCTTAAAAAAAAAAAAAAGAAAAAGAAAAAAGAAAGAAAAATAATACAGTATCCTTACAGTAAGCCACTCTAACTTGACAAGCCAAAATGAGACTGTTTTTCTCACAAAGGGACCTGATATAACAACCTAACTGAAATGCCAGGCTCAGTGGCAAGTCCCTGTAGTCCCAGCTACTCGGGAGGCGGAGGCTGGAGTATTGCTTGAGTCCAGGAGTTCTGGGCTGTAGTGTGCTATGCCGATTAGGTGTCCACACTAAGTTCGGCATCAATATGGTGACCTCCCGGGAGCAGGGGACCATCAGGTGGCCTAAGGAGGGGTAAACCGGCCTAGGTCGGAAATGGAGCAGGTCAAAACTCCCACACTGATCAGTAGTGAGATGGGGCCTGTGAATAGCTACTGCACTCCAGCCTGGGCAACATAGTGAGACCCCATCTCTTAGAAAATAAAAATAATAGGCCGGGCGCGGTGGCTCACGCCTGTAATCCCAGCACTTCGGGAGGCCAAGGCGGGTAGATCTTGAGGTCAAGAGATCGAGACCATCCTGGTCAACAAGGTGAAACCCCGTCTCTACTACAAAAATTAGCTGGGAATGGTGGTGCGCGCCTGTAGTCCCAGCTACTCAGCAGGCTGAGGCAGGAGATTTGCTTGAACCCAGAAGGCGGAGATTGCAGTGAGCCAAGATCGCGCCATTGCACTCCAATCTGGGTAACAACAGCAAAACTCCATCTCAAAAAAAAAGAAAAGAAAAGAAAAGAAAAATAATTTCTTACCAGTGCAGAGAAAAACTTAATATTATCATCAAATTATTAAACTTTCCCCAAGTTTGTCTGCTGAATTCTAGTGATCTCAACATTACATACTTAGCAACAGCCTCTTGCTGACCTATCCTGAATATCAGTGTTTCCTAAACCCCATTTATTATGTCTGTACTGATTGAGAAAACCAACATTTGCTTCCTTTTGCCTGCCACCAGATTGGTAGTAACTTTCATATTGTTTGCCAGTAACGATTATCTGAAAAGCCATTTCTAAGGCCATATCCAAGCTCTGCAGAACAAAAGCGCTGTCATCCCATGTTGATGTACCTACCACAGGGAGTTATAGCAGACAATGGTCCATTTACCAACCTGGTCAAGGATGCCAAGCCCACACACCACAGCCTGATATTCAAAACCTACCAGAGCCCAGCCTCCACTGACCTATCCTGAGTGATTTCCCATCTCTGTCCAGTGGATGCCCACACTCAGCCAAGTGCGTTATTGCCGCTCAGGTGCGCTATTGCCACTGTCCTGGTAGTTTCTCCACCTTTCAATATCCTGTCCTTCCTTAAGGCCCAGTTGAAATCCCGCTTCTCTGAATCTTTTCCTGATTTCTTTTTTTTTTTTTTTTTTTTGGAGGCAGAGTTTTACTCTTGTTACCCAGGCTGGAGTGCAATGGCGCGATCTCCACTCACCGCAACCTCCACCTCCTGGGTTCAGGCAATTCTCCTGCCTCAGCCTCCTGAGTAGCTGGGATTACAGGCACACGCCACCATGCCCAGCTAATCTTTTGTATTTTTAGTAGAGACGGGGTTTAACCATGTTGACCAGGATGGTCTGGATCTATTGACCTCATGATCCACCCACCTCGGCCTCCCAAAGTGCTGGGATTACAGGCTTGAGCCACTGCGCCCGGCCCCTTTTTTTTTTTTTTTTTTTTGAGATGGAGTCTTGCTCTGTCATCAGGCTGGAGTGCAGTGGCACAATTTTGGCTCACTGCAACCTCCATCTCCCAGATTCAAGCAAATCTCCTGCCTCAGCCTCCTGAGTAGCTGGGACTACAGGTGCACACCACCACACCCAGTTAAGTTTTATATTTTTACTAGAGAAGGGGTTTCACCATGTTGGCCAGGATGGTTTCAATCTCTTGACCTCATGACCCACCTGCCTCAGCCTCCCAAAGTGCTGGGATTAGAGGTGTGAGACACTGCACTTGGCCAATTCTCTTTTATTAAAAACAACATGTTATTTTGAAATATGTGTACATTATGGAATGACTAAATCAAACTCATTAACATATGCATTACCATACACATCCTATTCTGGTAAGAACACTTGAAATCTGTTCTCAGCAATTTGCAAGAATATAGTACGGTCTTATTAACTATACCTCTCCTGAATTTATTCCTCCTGTCTTACTGAAATTTTGTATCCTTTGACCAACAACTCCCCAATCCCTCCCATACCCTGTTAACCACTGTCTGTCCTTTCCTTTTTCCTTTCCTCTTTCCCTTCCTACTTTTTTTTTTTTTTAAATATTCACCCAGGTGTGGGTGGGCTGAGTCTGAAAAGAGAGTCAGCCTCCTTTTTTTTTGAGGCAGTCTTGCTGTGTCACCAGGCTCCAGGTTGGAGTGCAATGGCGCAATCTTGGCTCACTGCAACCTCTGCCTCCTGGGCTCAAGCAATTCTCCTGCCTCAGCCTCCCAAGTAGCTGGGACTACAGGCATGTGCCAGCACACCCAGACAATTTTTGTATTTTTAGTAGAGATGGGATTTCATCATGTCGGCCAGGATGGTTTCGATCTCTTGACCTCGTGATCCACCTGCCTCAGTCTCCCAAAGTGCTGGGATTATAGGCGTGAGCCACCGAACCCGGCCTTTCCTTTCCTTTTTCCTTTTTTTTTTTTTTTTTTTTTTTTATCTTTCTCTTCTCTTCTTCCCTCCCCACCCCCTCAGTTTCACCATATTGGCCAGGCTAGTCTTGAATTCCTGAGCTCAACCAATCTGCCCACGTCAGCCTCCAAAAGTGCTGGGATTACAGGTGTGAGCCATCATGCCTGGCCTTCATTCCTTCCTTTTGAGTTGAACTTTTTTTGTATTCCACAAGTAAGTGAGATCATGTGATACTTATCTTTCTGTGCCTGGTTTATTTCACTTAACGTAAGGTCCTCCAGGTTCATCCACGTTGTCACAGATGACAGTACTTCTTTTTTTTTTTTTTTTTTTTGAGACGGAGTTTCACTCTTGTTACCCAGGCTGGAGTGCAATGGTGCGATCTTGGCTCACCCCAACCTCCACCTCCTGGGTTCAGGCAATTCTCCTTCCTCAGCCTCCTGAGTAAGTAGCTGGGATTACAGGCATGTGCCACCATGCGCAGCTAATTTTTTGTATTTTTAGTAGAGACAGGGTTTCACCATGTTGACCAGGATGGTCTTGATCTCTTGACCTCGTGATCCACCTGCCTCGGCCTCCCAAAGTGCTGGGATTACAGGCTTGAGCCACTGCACCTGGCTGAGCCTCTGCTTCTTTTGCAAAATGTCTTTTTGGATCTGTTGCCCCCTCCTTTTTTTTTTTTTTTTTTGAGGCAGAGTCTAGCTCTGTTGCCCGGCTGGAATGCAGTGGCGAGATCTCAGCTCACTGCAACCTCCGCCTCCCGGGTTCAAGCGATCTGCCTCAGCCTTCCAAGTAGCTGGGATTACAGGCATGTGCCACCACATCTAGCTCATTTGTATTTTTAGTAGAGATGGGGTTTCACCATGTTGGTGAGGCTGGTCTTGAACTCCTGACCTCAAGTGATCCACTTGCCTTGGCTTCCCAAAGTGCTGAGATTACAGGCATGAACCACTGTGCCTGGACTGTTGCTGATTTTTTAATCAGGTTATTTGTTTTCTTGCTTTTGAGTTGTTAGAGTTCCTTATATATTTTTGACACTAAGCTCTTTTCAGATATATGGTTGCAAATATTTTCTCCCATTCTGTGTGTTGTTTCTTCTTGAGAATCAGTTTTTCACCTGGCTTCAAAGCTTTGCTCCTGCTGTTCTGTTGTTTTGTTTTAGAAACAGGTCTGACTGTGTTTTCCAGCCTGGAGTGCACTGGCACCATCACAGCTCGGTGCAGCCCTGACCTCCCGAGCTCAAGTGATCCTTCCCCTCGGCCTCCCGAGTAGCTGGGACTGCAGGCACATGCCACCACCACACTTGGCTAATTTCTTTTACTTTTTGTAGAAGTGGGGTTTTGCCATGTTACACAGGCTCATCTCAAACTCTGGGGCTCAAGCCATCTGCCCACCTCGGCCTCCCAAAGTGCTGGGATTACAGGCATATCCTAGTGTTTTAAAGGTATTTAACATTTGTTTTAGTCAGGTATGGAAAGGCACACAGACATGGAAATGACTGTCATGAAGAGATAATTTTCTAGTCACAGATCCCTAGAAAGAGGAGGCGCAGCAGGCCACACAGGGCCACATGGCACTAGGTTTGGTCAGGAGGCAGAAGGAGTAAGGAAAATGTGGGTAACAGCCTTAATTTATTTTCCATGGGAAGGAACAAGAAAGGGATGATAAGCTTAGCAGCCAATGCTAAGCAGGCTCTGAGGCATACAGGCTGTTCCTAATTGTCAGTTACCTCGTCCTTGAATGATTAAGGCAGATAAACAGTGACCAAAGTGTGAAAGCTCAATAAAGGTGGTGGGGGAGGGCACTCTATTGGTTTGTATTTGAGAACCATAATCCCCAAAGCGCTGTTTAGCACCTCTAAGAATTAGCTAACACTGAGAGGAGCCATCCTTCAAGGGTCCACAAGGCCCAAGTAGTCAATGCATCAGAATACAGATAAACACCCGTCCTTGCCATTCATTCTGTCTCCTTTTCTGAGTCTTCCTCTTCTCCATGAAGTCACAGTATTGAGGACTAGTTCTTACTGGGCCTTATCAGAGCACCAGCAGCAGAGTGGTTGGCTTGCAGGTGATAAAAGAATTTACCACCAGCCAGGCGCGGGGGCTCACGCCTGTAATCCCAGCACTTTGGGAGGCCGAGATGGGTGGATCACGAGGTCAAGAGATCGAGACCATCCTGGTCAACATGGTGAAACCCCGTCACTACTAAAAATACAAAAAATTAGCTGGGCGTGGTGGTGCGTGCCCGTAATCCCAGCTGCTCAGGAGGCTGAGGCAGGAGAATTGCCTGAACCCAGGAGGTGGAGGTTGCAGTGAGCCGAGATCGCGCCATTGCACTCCAACCTGGGTAACAAGAGCGAAACGCTGCCCCCCAAAAAAAAAAAAAAAAAAGAATTTACCACCAACAGTTTAGGAATGTTATAATAGATAACACACTGCAGCAGAGTGCAGCAGGGCACCTCAGCAAGAGAGGACTGAGCAGCACCGTGGATTTTCCTTAGGGGTATTTATGGACCTTAAAGTGGGAGCCTAAGGGTAATCTGGACCATCTTCGCAACATATGTGGTGATAAATGATTACGCCTGTAGACATTTTGGTGCCGTGATGTCAGCAATGGTTGCATAATGAGTTTTGACATGTATGCATTTTGAAGATGTATAGAAATTCTAGTCACTTGTGAGTTGCCTGGAAAGAAGCCTGCTGCCAGATGCTGGCTTTAGATAATAGGGAGGCTAATTATCCTGAGTTCCTCGGCTAAGCAGTGCTGCTGTGGGTGGTCTGCTTCATAGCCACCAGGTGATCTTTGCTCTCCTCAGTTCTCAGTCTTTGTATATATACATTTTTATTTTATTTTATTTTTTAAAGATGGGGTTTCACTGTGTTGGTCAGGCTGGTCTTGAACTCCCGACTTCAGGTGATCTGCCTGCCTTGGCCTCCAAAGTGCTTGGATTACAGGCGTGAGCCACCACGCCCAGCCATGTCTTTTTATCTCTTCTCTACATTCACTTGGTGATCACACAGTTAGGCTCGTCATTTTAACTAGCATCCATATATGTGTATATATATATATATATATATATATATATATATATATGTATATATGTATATTTTGTTGGTTTGTTTGAGACAGAGTTTCACTCTTGTCACTCAGGCTGGAGTGCAATGGTGCAATCTCGGCTCACTGCAACTTCTGCCTCCCAGGTTCAAGGAATTCTCCGGCCTCAGCCTCCCAAGTAGCTGAAATTACAGGCATGCACCACCATGCCTGGCTAATTTTTGTATTTTTAGCACAGATGGGGTTTTACCATGTTGGCCAGGCTGGTCTCAAACTCCAGACTTCAGGTGATCTGCCTGTGTTGGCCTCCCAAAGTGCAGGGATTACAGGCGTGAGCCACTGTGCCCCGCCAGAAGCCTTTTCTTTCTTAATAAACAACAAATCTATTCTTGCTGAGGCCAAAATCCTTGGAATCATCTGATTTTAATTTGCTTTCCCATATACCAGCAATCATCAAGTAGAATCTGAAATTTAAAGCACAATACTGAAACTGCCTTTCCAAGAACCGTAACAGAAAAATATTACAATGGAAGAAGTCTGACCTGACAGAAACTGTCTCGCTTCTAACCCCGGACAGTCGTTCACTCCTGGGCGTAGGCTGAACTTTGTTCTGCAAACAGGAACTTACTTTACAGTTTAGCTTTGAAACAAAGACAATAATAGCCCTTTCCCAAAACAAGCCCCCTTCCTGCCTGGAGACTAGACTGCCTTTGCAGGACTACTAATTTAGCCACAAGATTAGAAATTATGGTTAAGGAGTCATACAGCTGGAGGCTGCAGGAGTCTAAACCTCTCCAAATTGCTCCTGGGAATAACATCACTATTGCAAAAACTACCATCAGTGCTTTGACACTTGGGAGGCTGAGGCAGAATAATTTTTTTTTGTTTTTTTTTTGAGACAGAGTCTCACTCTGTCGCCAGGCGCCAGGCTGGAGTGCAGTGGTGCGATCTTGGCTCACTGCAACCTCAGCCTCCCGGGTTCAAGCAATTCTCCTGCCTCAGCCTCCCAAGTAGCTGGGACTACAAGTGCACACCACCATGCCCAGCTAATTTTTGTATTTTAGTGGAGGCAGGGTTTCACTATATTGGCCAGGATCGTCTCAATCTCTTGACCTCATGATCTGCCTGCCTCTGCCTCCCAAAGTGCTGGGATTACAGGCATGAGCCACCGTGCCTGGCAGGAGAATTGTTTGAACCCAGATGAGGTTGCAGTGAGCTGAGATTGTGCCACTGCACTACAGCGTGGGCAACAGAAGGAGACTGTGTCTCAAAACAAAAACAAAAACACTCATGCCTATAATCCCAGCACTTTGGGAGGCAGAGGCAGGCAGATCATGAGGTCAGGGGTTTGAGACCAGCCTGTCCAACATGGTGAAACCCTGGTCTCTACTAAAAATACAAAAATTAGCTGGGTGTGGCGGCACGTGCCTGTAGTCCCAACTACTCGGGAGGCTGAGGCAGGAGAATCGCTTGAACCCAGGAGGCGGAGGTTGCAGTGAGCCTAGACTGCACCATTGCACTCCAGCCTGGACGACAGAGCAAGATCTCAAACAAAACAAAACAAAAACTGGTGTGACACAAAGACAGACTCAGGAGTCCAAAAGCTAAAGGTTGGATTGGGATTCATAGTGGATTTTTAGGTGTCTGGCTAAAGTGTGGTCAAGGAGAGACTCTGCAACAATGTATATGTGAACCTCCTAACCACCCTGCATCATGGATTAGAACAAGTATCTTTAATACTCCTGTATGAGGAATGAGGATACAGAGGTTTGGCGAGATTAAGCTGGAAAGTGAGTTCAGGCCTTCTGATCTGTTATTATTGCTCTTTTTTTTTTTTTTTTTTTTTTGAGACCGAGTTTTGCTCTTGTTACCCAGGCTGGAGTGCAATGGCACGATCTTGGCTCACCGCAACCTCCGCCTCCTGGGTTCAGGCAATTCTCCTGCCTCAGCCTCCCGAGTAGCTGGGATTACAGGCACGTGCCACCATGCCCAGCTAATTTTTTGTATTTTTAGTAGAGACGGGGTTTCACCATGTTGACCAGGATGGTCTCGATCTCTTGACCTCATGATCCACCCGCCGTGGCCTCCCAAAGTGCTGGGATTACAGGCTTGAGCCACTGCGCCCGGCCTGTATTATTACTCTTTTTTATGAGGCTTGAAAGCTGGGAAGGAAACGGGATACATTTTTGCAGGTAAATGATAATTGCTACTACTAAGTTGAGGGCTTCCCCTGTTATCAGTCACTGTACTCAATTATTATTATTTTTATTTTTTTGAGACATGGTCTTGCTCTGTTGCCCAGGCTGGAGTACAGTGGTGCAATCTCTGCTCAATGCCACCTCCGCCTTCCAGGTTCAAGTGATTCTCCTGACTCAGTTTTCCACGTAGCGGGAATTACAGGCAATCACCACCATCCTTGGCTAATTTTTGTGTTTTTAGTAGAGACAGGGTTTCACCATATTGGCCAGGCTGGTCTTGAACTCCTGACCTCAGATGATCCTCCTGGGATTATAGGCGTGAGCCACTGTGCCTGGCCTCTATTATTATTATTATTATTTGAGATGGAGTCTGGCTCTGTCACCCAGGATGGAGTGCAGTGGCGTGGCCTTACTAGACATCACACCTATTGGCACTTTGCTCTTGGACTTCCTGCTTCCAGCACTGTGAGGAATAAATTCTATTCTTATAAATTACCCAGTCTCAGATATTTTGTTCTAGCAGCACAAATAATAAAAAAGTAATTACGCTTTTACCTTGTTGCACTCCTGAGAGCAAGGTGGGTCACCAGCAGCTGTACTGGAGCCACCCGTGAAAATTCGGCCAGGTTTCTTGCTCTTGTCATGTCTGTTCAAACCAGCAGGGTCTGATCCGGAAATATGGCCTCAATATGTGCCACCAGAGTTTCCACCAGTACTCAAAGGATATTGGTTTCATTAAGCTGGACTAAATGATCTTCCTTCAAAGGACTATCCAAGGCATCTACCATGAAAAACCATAATAGTTGGCCGGGCGCAGTGGCTCACACCTGTAATCCTAGCACTTTGGGAGGTCAAGGTGGGAGGATTGCCTGAGGTCAGGAGTTCGTGACCAGCCTGACCAACATAGTGAAACCCTGTCTCAAAAATAATAATAATAATAATAATAATAATAAACTTTTTAAAAAAGTAATTAATTAATTTTTTTAATGCCTCTCCATCTTAGGAAGCCTAGCCAAGGTCCTGCTTTCCCATGGGTTTGAGTGACTTCCCCTCTTCTTGAGATCCCCAAAATGTCCTGAGGTTCCTGGTCCTGTGGAAAGTGACTGTCCCTTCCTCATTGTAAGGGAACCATGTGAGGGCATCTTGTGTACAAGGTACAAGGCCAGCTTTTTCCTTCAAGGGGCCTTATTGGCTCCACGGAGTCAACCTTAGTACCTAAAAATTGTCTGATAATATCTGAAAATACGACATTTCAGTCAAAGCCTTGGTAATACGACTAATGTTTCCAATTGTGTCTTGGTACAAACAGAACAGATTCTTACTGAACTTATGCAAATAATTAATTATATTGCCATGAAAACAAAATACTCACTAATAGTTTCTAAATTCTAAAGGGATCAAGTACGAAGAAGGGATAAATGTTTACATTCTTGTACAAAATTGTAATTTACCAAATGACTGTAAGCAATAGATAGCTTAGGAGAAAAGAAAATGGTATTCATATTATAATGATACTGATAAGGAAATTTTGTTATTTCTTTTTACTTTATAAATTTTTTCCTTTTATATTTTTTTCCTTGAATTAAGAAATTTTGCTAGTTCAAGACATACAATTTTTTTTCTTTTTCAGCAGGTGAGTTGTTACACACTCCGACTTCCATGGCCACCATCCTGCTGACATGCAGTATTTTAAGATAATAACTAGAATTACGATTAATACTATGGTCTCAGGACTATCAGAATTCTAGGAACTTTATATAATTTCTTTTTTTTTTTTTTGAGATGGATTTTCACTCTTGTTGCCCAGGCTGAAGTGCAATGACACGATTTTGGCTTACTGCAACCTCCACCTCCCAGGTTCAAGCAATTCTCCTGCCTCAGCCTCCTGAGTAGCTGGGTTTATAGGTGCTCACCACCATGCCCGGCTAATTTTTTGTATTTTTAGTAGAGATGGGGTTTCACCATGTTGGCCAGGCTGGTCGAGAACTCCTGACCTCAGGTGATCCACCTGCCTGGGCTTCCCAAAGTGCTGAGATTACAGGCGTGAGCCACCCTGCCTGGCCACTTTATATAATTTCTTGAACACTAGTACTAAATATACCCCAAAATGTATAATTTAAAGAAGGCAAAACATAACTTTTCACTTGATAATACTTCCCGTGCAAATTTAACACATCAAATAATCTTATTTTTAATATCTCTCTTTTCATAAGGAGGGAAAAAAACTTCTTTTGAGATATTATAGGGGCCATCAGAACATTCCAAAGTTATTTCAAGTTCAAAATAACTTAATTGAGGGGGCAGGGAAGGGGAAAAAAACTTAATTTAGAAGTTGATTTTAGGGCTGGGCACAGTGGCTTGTGCCTGTAATCCCAGAACTTTGGGGGGCCAAGGTGGGCAGATCACCTGAGGTCAAGAGTTTGAGACCAGCCCTGCCAATATGATGAAACCTCGTCTCTACTAAAAATACAAAAATTAGGCCAGGCCGGTGGCTCACACCTGTAATCCCAGGACTTTGGGAGGCTAAGGTCGGGGATCACAAGGTCAGGAGTTCAAGATCAGCCTGACCAGGTTGGTGAAACCCGTCTCTACTGAAAACACAAGAATAAGCCGGGTGTGTTAGCAGGCGCCTGTAATCCCAGCTATCTGGAGGCTGAGGCAGGAGAATCTCTTCAACCTGGGGGATGAAGGTTGCAGTAAGCCGAGATCATGCCACTGCACTCCAGCCTGGGTGACAGAATGAGACTCTATGCCAAAAAAAAAAAAAAAGAATTAGCCAGGTGTGGTGGGGGTGGTGCCTGTAATTTCAGCTACTCAGGAGGCTGAGGCAGGAGAATTGCTTGAACTCACTGCAGAGGCTACAGTGAGATAAGTGCAGTGAGCCAAGATCACACCACTGCACAACTGAGCAACAGAGCGAGACTCCATCTCAAAAAAAAAGTTGAGGGCCAGGCGCGGTGGCTCACGCCTGTAATCCCAGTACTTTGGGAGGCTGAGGCAGGTGGATCACGAGGTCAAGAGATCGAGACCATCCTGGTCAACATGGTGAAACCGCGTCTCTACTAAAAATACAAAAATTAGCTGGGCATGGTGGGGCGCGCCTGTAGTCCCAGCTACTCGGGAGGCTGAGGCAGGAGAATTGCCTGAACCCAGGAGGTGGAGGATGCGGTGAGCCGAGATCGTGCCATTGCACTCCAGCCTGCGTAACAACAGCGAAACTCCATCTCAAAAAAAAAAAAAAAAGTTGATTTTGTGAAGTTGTAAAAAATGTCAAAAGGTTTAAAATATTCAACTGGCCAGACGCAGTGGCTCACGCCTGGCCAATTGAACCCAGGAGGCGGAGGTTGCGGTGAGCCAAGATCGTGCCATTGCACTCCAGCCTGGGTAACAAGAGCAAAACTCCGTCTGAAAAAAAAAAAAAGAAAAAAAAAAAAAAAAAGAGTTTTCACCACGATGGCCAGACTGGTCTTGAACTCCTGACCTCAGGTGATCCACCCACCTCAGCCTCCCAAAGTGCTAAGATTACAGGTGTGAGCCACCGTGCTATACTGTTCTTGCAACCCTTTTTTTTTTTTTTTTTTGAGACAGAGTTTCACTCGTTACCCAGGCTGGAGTCCAATGGTGTGATCTCGGCTCACCGCAATCTCCTGGGTTCAAGCAATTCTCCTGCCTCAGGCTCCCAAGTAGCTGGGACTACAGGCACGCGCCAGCATGCCCAGCTAATTTTTGTATTTTTAGTAGAGATGGGATTTCACCATGTTGACCAGGATGGTCTTGATCTCTTGACCTCATGATCCACCAGCCTCAGCCTCCCAAAGTGCTGGGATTATAGGCGTGAGCCATTGCACCCAGCTCGTTCTTGCAACTTTTGTGTAAGTTTGAAATTATGGTGGCATTTTAAGGGTTTCTTAGATTTAGTACTCAACAGCAGTTTTTTAAAAAATTTTTTAAAATAAAAACCAGTCAAATTTAGCAGTGGGGGCTTGTATACCAACTTTAGTGACACTAATGTTAATAAGTTCTGATAACCCACTACCATTGGACCAGCCGCAGCAGCAGTTTTTAAAAGTATTTTCTAACTGATGTGCTGAGAGTCATTACAGTCTAGGTTTCCTCATTCCTCTTCTTAGCCTGCACTCCTTTAGATGGAGTTGGTTTTATCTATGGTGGATGCTGAAGGAGAATGGCACGTGGATTCTCCAATTAAATAAAGCAAGCCATTCTAATCAGCAAGACTAGGTATCTTCCAGAGTCAATGTCTGAGGGAAAATTTCAAATGGAATGACATATTGAAGTCTAAAAATTCAAGAGAATTCAGCTGAAATTATATCATCTTGGTATGAATAATCCACACTGTCCTGACTTTTCACAGTAACAACTAAGATGTTTTGAGCATTTGTTGTGTTCTATCCACTGTTCAAAGCATTCCACGTTTTGGGTAAATGGTGAGTGTGATTCAAACCTGGGCAGTTTTGTCCCGCACTCAGTATTTATAGTATAAACCAGCTTCTACAGATAGGGAAGACGCTCTCCCACCCAACGCGGTGCTCTCAATCTTTTCCGATAGCACTGATGTCAGGCATGCCTGAGGTGTAGCTTGGGTTCCATGAAATCACCAGGCATACCCTCTGGAAGGAATATTTATCAGAATTTATGGGGTATAACTGTTGTTCCTCTTATTCCTCCACTCCCCCGACTGATACTTCACTCTTTTCAAAAATGCCTTCTGACAACTTTTACACCTACACTCTTTTTTTTTTGAGACAGAGTCTCACTCTGTCATCAGACTGGAGTGTAGTGCCATGATCTCTGCTTACTGCAACCTTTGCCTCCAGGTTCATGAGATTATCCTGCCTCATCCTCCCGATTAGCTGGGATTACAGGTGCCTGCCACTGAGACGGGGTCATTTTTCTTGTATTTCTCTCAAGTTCTGGGGTACATGGGCAGATCATGCAGGATACACAGGAATACATGTGCCATGGGGGTGTGCTACATCCATCCCTACCGTCATCTACATTAGGTATTTCTCCTAATGTTACCTCTCCCCAACATCCCCACACCCTGCTATCCCTCCCCTAGCTCCCCCATCCCCCAACAGGCCCCAGTGTGTGATGTTCCCCTCCGTGTCTATGTGTTCTCATTGTTCAACATCCATTTGTGAGAACATGTGGTGTTTGGTTTTCTGTTCTTGTGTCAGTTTGCTGAGAATGATGGTTTCCAGCTTCTTTTCTTCTTTTGAGATGGAGTTTTGCTGTTGTTACCCAGACTGGAGTGCAATGGTGTGATTTCGGCTCACTGCAACCTCCGCCTTCTGGGTTCAAGCAATTCTCCTGCCTCAGCTTCCCGAGTAGCTGGGACTACAGGCGCGCTCCACCATGCCCAGCTAATTTTTGTATTTTTAGTAGAGATGGGGTTTCACCTTGTTGACCAGGATGGTCTCGATCTCTTGACCTCGTGATCCACCCGCCTTGGCCTCCCAAAGTGCTGGGATTATAGGCATGAACCACTGCGTCCGGCTGGTTTCCAGATTCATCCATGCCCCTGCAAAGAACATGAACTCACTTTTTTATGGCTGCATAGTATTCCGTGGTGTATATGTGCCACATTCTCTTTATCCAGTCTATCATTGTGGGGCATTTGGATTGGTTCCAAGTCTTTGCTACTGTAAACAGTGCTACAATAAACATACGTGTGTGTGCACATGTCTTTATAATGGAATGTTTTATAATCCTTTATATACCCAGTAATGGGACTGCTGGGTCAAATGGTATTCCTATTTCTAGATCCTTGAGGAATTGCCACACTGTCTTCCACAATGGTTGAACTAATTTACACTCCCACCAACAGTGTAAAAGCATTCCCATTTCTCCAGTCTCTCCAGCATGTTGTCTCCGGATTTTTTTTTTTTTTGATGGAGTTTCACTTGTTGCCCAGGCTGGAGTGCAATGGCGCGATCTCGGCTCACCGCAACCTCCGCCTCCTGGGTTCAGGCAATTCCCCTGCCTTAGCCTCCTGAGTAGCTGGGATTACAGGCACATGTCACCATACCCAGTTAATTTTTTGTATTTTTAGTAGACACGGGGTTTCACCATGTTGACCAGGATGGTCTCGATCTCTTGACCTTGTGATCTACCCGCCTTGGCCTCCCAAAGTGCTGGGATTACAGGCTTGAACCACCGCACCTGGCCTGTCTCGATTTTTTAATGATCGCCATTCTAACTGGCATGAGATGGTATCTCAATATGGTTTTGATTTGCATTTCTCTAATGACCAGTGAGGATGAGTTTTTTTGTTTTCTGCATAAATGTCTTTTGACAAGTGTCTGTTCATATCCTTTGCCCACTTTTTGATAGTGTTTTTTCTTACAAATTTCTTTGTAGTTTCTGAACATGAGCCCTTTGTCAGATGGTTAGCTTGCAAAATTTTTTCCCATTCTGTTGGTTGCTGGTTCACTCTAATAGTTTCTTTTGCTGTGCAGAAGCTCTTTAGTTTAATTAGATCCCATTTGTCTATTTTGGCTTTTGTTGCCATTGCTTTTGGTGTTTTAGTTATGAAGTCCTTGCCCATGCCTATGTCCTGAATGGTTTGCCTAGATTTTCTTCTAGGGTTTTTATGGTGTTAGGTCTTATGTCTATATCTTTAATCCATCTGGAGGTAATTTTTGTGTAAGGTGTAAGGAAGGGATCCAGTTTCAGCTTTCTGCATATGGCTAGCCAGTTTTCCCAACACCATTTATTAAACAGGGAATCCTTTCCCCATTTTTTTTTTTTTTTTTTTTTTTTAGTAGAGACAGGGTTTCACCATCTTGGCCAGGCTGATCTTGAACTCCTGACGACCTCGTGATCTACTGCACCAGGCCCCCACCCTCCTTTCATGACTTAATTCCCTCTACCAACATGTTATAAGCATCTAGTGCCAAGCACGAGGCACTGCATTGAAGGATATAACCATTTCTTCTCAAGAAACTTATGACCAGACTGGGTGTGGTAGCTCATACCTGTAATTCCAGTACTTTGGGAGGCTGAGGCGGGCAAGTCACGAGGGAAATTGAGACTATCCTGGCCAATATGGTGAAACCCCATCTCTACTAAAAATACAAGTAGTCCCAGCTACTCGGGAGGCTGAGACAGGAGAATTGCTTGAACCCCGATGGCGGAGGCTACAGTGAGCTGAGATCACATCATGGCACTCCAGCATGGGCAACAGATGGGGACTGTCAAAAAAAAAAACAAGTTTATAACCAGTGGTCAGGCTATAGAGTTTACTAAATAACTACAATTTTTTAAGGCCGGGCGTGGTGGCTCATGCCTGTGATCTCAGCACTTTGGGAGGCTGAGGTGGGAGGATCATGAAGTCAGTTCAAGATGAGCCTGACTAACATAGTGAAACCCCATCTCTACTGAAAATACAAGAATTATTCAGGCATGGTGGCTCGCACGTGTAATCCCAGCTACTCGGGAGGCTGAGACAGGAGAATTACTTGAACCGGGGAGGCGGAGGTTGTAGTGAGCTGAGAGGTGCCACTGCACTCTAGCCTGAGTGCCAGAGCGAGACTACATCTCAAAAAAAAAAAAAAAAAAAAAAGGAAAAAGCAACAACAAAGAATACCTACAATTTTTTTTAGCTTTTAAGATATTTAATTCAGCATTCCACTGATATTTTAATGCTATTTAAATATTCAGTTAGAACTATCATTTTCTGTAGCTACTTTATTAACAAATGTTGATTCTAAGTTATAAAAAAGGCCCAACTCATAAGATGTAAAGGTTTCAGAAATTATTTATTATAGTAGTATTTACACATAAGATTTCAGTCTATCGTCATTTTATAAAGATGACTGCTAGGATTTAATTAATATTTTTAAAAAACAAGACCCATTATATTATGGTGAGTTTTTAGGACCTATAAAATACTCACCACTACAAATTTCCATAAATGTAGTGGTTAGTAAAGCTTTTTTTCTTAATGAAAAATAATGCCAGATAACAAAATTCTGTTACCCAGGCTGGAGTACAGTGGCACCATCTCAGCTCATTGCAACCTCTGTCACCTGAGTTCAAGCAATTCTCCTGCCTCAGCCTTCCGAGTAGCTGGGATTACAGGCACGTGCCACCATGCCTGGCTAATTTTTGTAGTTTTAGTACAGACAGGGTTTCACCATGTTGGCCAGACTGGTCTTGAACTCCTGACCTCATGATCTACCTGCCTTGGCCTCCCAACGTGCTGGGATTATAGGCGTGAGCCACCATGCCTGGCCAGCATTAGTTTTATTTATAATGTAAAAAATAAAAATAAAACACACGCTTCACTACAAATATTGAACCTAAGTTAGAAAATTTTTATGTAGCCAAACCATGACTTTCAACTCTCTTTACACTGACGGCAGTTAACTGGGCTGCAGGCCACACACTATGTGCAACAAGGAGGACGTGCAGGCAGTCTTGCCCACAGGGCTTCAGAGTAAGCGCACGGTCTTCCCAGTCACTGTCAGGAAGTCATCATCTGCCAGGGCACGCAGTGCTTCCTCAAACATATCTTTGGTAATTGCCTGTGGAGAAGAGAACGAAAATAAGTATTTCACACATTACGTCCCTCCGTTACCTGTTAGAGACACAATAATTTTAAACTACAACCCAGTCTTCTCTTTTTGATGGGTATACACATGCCTTATACTCTAAATCAGGAGTGGAGTGGCCAGATAGTCCACATGGTAGAGTTGGCGTCTGTACAGTACACGCTGTAACTGTCAACTCTGCCCTCTCAGTGACAACACGGCCACGGAAAGTGAACTGGTGCTGAAAGCCTGCATATTCTTCCCACTAAATAACTCGCCTTACGTATTTACAAAAGGACACCTGAGTATTTTATACTTAAAACACACTTATATTTGTAACAACTATGAAAAGGGCATAACAATTTTTTTTTTTAAGACAGAGCCTCGCTCTATTAACCAGGCTGGAGTGCAGTGGTGCGATCTCAGCTCGCTGCACCTCTGCCTCCCGGGTTCAAGCAATTCTCCTGCCTCAGTCTCCTGAGTAGCTGGGATAACAGGTGCCCGCCATCACGCCAGGCTAATTTTTGTATTTTTAGTAAAGACGGGGTTTCATCATATTGGTCAGGCTGGTCTCGCACTCCAGACCCCATATCTGCCCACCTTGACCTCCCAAAGTGCTGGGATTACAAGTGGGAGCCACCATGCTTGACCAACAATTTTTTTTTTTTTGAGACAGTTTTGCTCTGTCACCCAGGCTGGAGTGCAGTGGCGGGATCTTGGCTCATTGCAACCTCTGCCTCCCAGTTTCATGCAATTCTCCTGCCTCAGCCTCCTGAGTAGCTGGGATAACGGGTGCCTGCCATCATGCCTGGATAAGTTTTATGTTTTTAGTAGAGACGGGGTTTCACTGTATTGGTCAGGCTGGTCTCAAACTCCTGGCTTCAAGAGATCCACCTGTTTCCGCTTCTAAAAGTGTTGGGATTACAGGTGTGAGCCACTGCACCTGGCCGAAAAATTTAATTGTGATTATTTTTTGATGATGGGCTTATGGTTCATCTTCCTTTCTTTATTCTTATCTGTATTTATTTTTTTAATAAACAAATAAAGGAAAAAAACCAAAAGCATAAGGAAAAGGAGAAAGCTCTATCAAACAAAAAATACATATACACACTTACTATGTCAGATTGCCCCCGAATGTCTTCAAAAAGTTGCTGGTATTTTAGAGCTGGCATTTTGCCCTTAGATAAAATTAGCTTTTTCAATGCTTCAGCTAATTCTTCTTTCCGTTTGCGAGAGGTGGCACTCATCCCTGATTTGAAAAGAAATCAATGAAAACATTATTGCTATGTTTCAAATTCTCAAAAATATTGCTTTGGTAGTATTGCCTAGAAGGGTAAGGGGACAGGGGCTGAGTACATTTGAAAGGAATGAGTTGGGAATGATTTTTCTCTAAGCCACTCGTTGCTGCCTTCCATGGAAACAGTCTACATATTTATGCAGCAAGCAGCTGCTGCTGATTAGGAAACACACAGCTTCTCTAAAATGGGTTAACACAACTGGCCAGACAGCCAAGGAGACAATCTCCTTAACACTATACACAAAACTCTGTATTAATGAATATTGTTATTAAGAGATGAGTAAGGGGCAACTTTCATCAGATTCCCAAAAGGGTCCTAATCCAAAGAAGGTTAAGAACTTTTGTTTCAAATGATTTAACTGTTAGCTTAAATCTAACATATGAACTACTCACATATTGAAATTATTTTCAAAAGCTTTTCCGTTCACTGAGAATAACAAACCTGTAGTAAGAATAGATATGTCCACGATGCCAGTTCGGGGGTCAGTTGCAGACTGCTTCAGAGCTTCCCGATGGAGGCGTTTGGCCTCTTCCACATCAATGGCTTCAACTTTGTTAGAAAATCTTACTTTAGCATGGGCTTCTGCTAAGCGGATTAGTGATTCTAGCTGTCGGGGGTATGCAGAAACCATTCCACGGCTACTGCCAATCTTCCTCATATCTACATAAGCCTATTGTAGGTAGAAAAACAAAAGCAAACCTCCTTTGTAGTAACTTTAGTTTTGTGATTGAATTTTGAACACTCAGGCTTCTGTTAAATAAACTAAACTCAGATCTGGTCCTGGGCCCCAGAGTGCCTCAGATGGTAAGTCGAAAGAAATTTCTACAGAAATCCCACATCCAGCGTGCAGTGGTGGGTGAACATATTCCAACTGGGAGACACTCGGGAAGACTTCTTGCAGAGGGTGGCATCTTACGTAGCTTTAAAGAACAGAGATGGGCATGGTGTGACAGAGGAAAGGGATGTGGCGTCGGGGGAGAGGAGCAGGCTCTCAGGACTCATAGGGTCAATCAGGGCCTGTTTGAGAAAAGTGCTCGGGGATAGTAATCCTGATCTACACCCCTGGCTAGGGGTACACTTGATGGGACACAAAAGGATTGCTGGGAGAATGCTGCAAAGGTAAGTTGGATCAACTTCACATACAGGTGACACAGTCTTATTTCTTCATGAACCACCCGAAGACCATGACACAAAAAGTTACATAATGTCTGCAACTTTCATCTTAGCATTTTTGGGAGCTCAGTTAGGATGTAAAGTTCATCAAAGCATCAGGAACCTGTGTCTACTAAAAATACAAAAATTAGCTGCGAGTCATGGTGGGCACTTGTAATCCCAGCTACTTGGGAGGCTGAGGTAAAAGAATCGGTTGAACCCAGGAGGTGCAGGCTGCAGTGAGCCAAGATTGTGCCACTGCACTCCAGCCTGGGCAAAAGAGCCAGACTCTGTCTCAAAAACAAACAAACAAAAAACAGTATGTTTTTATTAAGAAAATAATTAATGTTTTCATAATTTTGTTTTTTACCCATCAGCAGGAAAATAATTAATGCTTTAAAGATGGCTGGGCAGTCATATTAATGCTGTGGGCTACAGGCACAGTAAGCCTTTCCTCAGCTGGGTTACCTCGATGAGAGCCTGGCTAGCTTCCTCACTTAGCCGTGGCATGATGGTGCTGTGCGCATAGGCAATGTAGTCCTTCAGGACCGCCATGTCCAGGAGCTCCTCCTCTGCCTGCTCCTCGCTCTGGTAGTACAGTGCAACCAGGTGGTGAGCCAGACGCCTGTCATAGGCTTCGTCCTGAGGGTCCAGCATGAGGAAGATCAAGTCAAACCTAAGAAAACAAAGTAAAAACAGTTTATTCAGCACTGGGAGGCCGAGGCGGGTGGATCACCTGAGCTTGGGAGTTCAAGACCAGCCTGGCCAACACGGTAAAACCCTGTCTTTACTAAAAACACAAAAATTAGCAGTGTGCCTATCATCCCAGCTTTTCAGGAGGCTGAGGCAGGAGAATCACTTAAACTTGAGAGGTGGGGGTTGCAGTGAGCGAAGATTGTGCCACTGCACTCCAGCCTGGGCGACAGAGGGAAACTATCTCAAAAAAACAAAATAAAACAAAAAAACTGTTTTCCTAGTTGAGACACCAATACACCTACAAACAATGTATTAAAGAATGCTCGAGCACCGCAGATGTGCCGTGAATGTGCACCCTGTGAGTGCCCCAGGGAGAAGCATCTTTGCCTGGTGCGGAAAGAGCCTTTTTCTGTCCATCCGTTCAACCCACTCACCCTGTGCTGTCCCTTAGGTCTGCCCAGGGAATGACTAGAGACCAATCAGATGAGTCAAGGGAAGACTTACTTCCCTTAGAAAAAGGTTACTATAATTTTTTGACGATGGACAGTTTTTTTTTTCTTGTTTTTGAGATGAAGTCTCACTCTGTAGCCCAAGCTAGAGTGCAGTGGAGTCCTCTCAGCTCACTGCAACCTCTGTCCCCCCGGCCCAAGCAATTCTTGGGCTTCCTCAGCTTCCTGAGTAGCTGGGACTACAGGTGCCTGCCACCACACCTGGCTCATTTTTTTTAGATGGAGTTTAGCTGTTGTTACCCAGAATTGGAGTGCAATGGTATGATCTCGGCTCACTGCAACCTCCGCCTTCTGGTTCAGGCAATTCTCCTGCCTCAGCCTCCTGAGTAGCTGGGACTACAGGCACGTGCCACCATGCCCAGCTAATTTTTGTATTTTTAGTAGAGACGGGGTTTCACCTTGTTGACCAGGATGGTCTCGATCTCTTGACCTCGTGATCCACTTGCCTTGGCCTCCCAAAGTGCTGGGATTATAGGCATGAGCCACCGTGCCCAGCCTCATTTTCTTTTTTTAAGTAGAAACGGGGTTTCACCATATTGCCCAGGGTGGCCTCAAACTGCTGAGCTCACTCGATCCACCCACCTAGGCCTCCCAAAGTGCTGGGATTGCAGGCATGAGCTACTGCATGTGAATGACGACGAAAAGATTTGAACGAAAGCACATGCAACTATTTTTTTGGGGAAAAAGCTATTAAAAATACAAAAATTAGTGGGCATGGAAGGCACACCTATAATCCCAGCTAGTTGGAAGGCTGAGGCCAGAGAATTGCTTGAACCCGGGAGGTGGAGGTTGCATGAGCTGAGCACACCATTGTACTACAGCCTGGGCGACACAGAGAGACTCCGTCTCAAAAAAAAAAAAAAAAAGCAAGTAATTAAAACCTAAGATCCGCTTATGAGATATGTCCAATATTTGTAGTGGGGCTGAGAGTGAAAATTATGTGACTGATCTTTAATGAATCTACCTTTTCAGAGCCTCATCTACTGTACAGCGTTGTTCTCTGTCGATTCTCAGTGCTAGCTTTAGGAATAAGGATAGTGAGTGACAGCCATGTGAAAACGGCATGGGATTGAGATACCCCAACTGGTTAAAAAACAAGTAAGAGTATACATCATCCTTGCCTCGAAAACCCTTGACCAACCAAATCTGAAACATCCTGATGAGCGAAGAGTTTCCATTAGCAGTTGCCGAATCTTAGTAGCTCCTTTTCAATCTCATCCTGAATATTACACAAATGAACAAAATAAAAATCTGTTTTAATACCTTGATAATAAAGTGTGAGGTAGCTGGATGTTTTCAATGGTTGTTTTTTTAGGGTCCCACTGAGACTCAATGGGATTTGCCGCTGCCAGGACGGAGGTGCGTGCATTGAGCTGACAGACGATCCCAGCCTGTCACGAGAAAACAGCGCCGTCAGAAGCCTCTCAGACACCAGCAGTAACAAGCACCACCTTCGCCTGACCACCTGTTAAACCCACGTTCCCTCTGCTGCGGTTCTACTGCCTGAGCCATGTTGCCTTCACTGACTTCAGCAGTTCACCTGGATAAGCCCTGTCCTCAGGGTCATGTCAAGGACTGAGTTGAGATGAGTGTGTGCTATACCCACATCTTTCACAGAAAGCAAGCCCTTGCAAGAGCTTTAGGACAAACTCAAGTTTTTTGAACATGACGTCAGTGGGTTAGTAGAGTAAAAAAGACAAAACTGGATACCCTGTAGAAGATATGTAGAGATTTAGCTGAAATATGATGTGAAAAGCACTTATCGATCTCCCCAAGTTAGAATCAAAGTAGCACAGCACAGTTCCAGACGCTGTCTTTCAAGGATCCACACATTTTAAACATGCCCACGTCGACAGTGGAGAGGGCAACGTACCTTTGCGATGGACAGAGTCTGCTGTCCCATGACTTCATGCAGTACAGATAGGGCGACGTACCTTTGCGATGGACAGAGTCTGCTGCTCCATGACTTCATGCAGTACAGATCGTGTACTTTCATTCATCTTGTCGAACTCATCGATACAGCAGATGCCGTTGTCACTCAAGACAAGGGCACCTGTCTGCAGGACCAGCTGCCTTGTCTCAGGGTCTTTCATTACATACGCGGTGAGGCCAACTGCACTGGAGCCCTTCCCAGATGTGTACTGGCCCCTGGGGACCAGGTTGTACACGTACTGCAACAATTGGGACTTGCTGGTACCAGGGTCGCCACATAGCAAGATGTTGATCTCAGCCCGAAATTTGCCCCTTCCTGTGTGACTAAAATCTTTCCTTGTCCCACCAAAGAGCTGAAGCAAGATTCCCTAAAAAATCAAACACACAGACATGTCTGAACATTCATTTTCTGCACAGTAACTGAGACGTAGTTTAAACGTTACAGATACTTTTCTCTCTTATAAAGAACTACAATTAAGAAATCATAGGAAAGCATAAAAAGGCTTGTGGAAGTACTTGATATGCTCTCAGTTATCACGGACCAATTTATTCATCAGCACCTATCATTGTACCAGAATGGTGGCCATGCAAGTCCCTATTCTGACATGGTGTGTCCTCTTCTGTTTAGCAACCTAAGCTCAGAGCAGAGATGAGGACAGACAATGCTGATTCTCTTCAGCCAATGGCACGTCAGGATGCCTGCGCCTGCTCTAACAGGCCACAACTCATGTCCTTTATGGTGGAAGGCTCGAGGGGTGGAATGGATGTTTACACTATTTGATCTCAAAGAACTGTAAATCCCAATGCCTAGTCAAAAATTCAGTTACCTTCTTTATATCTTCATGTTCATAAATGCTTGGAGCCAAGGCTGAAGCAAGCCTCTCATAAATGTCTGGTTTCCTGGAAAGTTCCTTCAGCAATTCCACACGTTTCTCTGAAAAAAGTTTCTGTTCTGCTTCTTCATCAAGGCCATGCAGACGTTTTGCATCCGTTTTCCGATAATGAATGACATCAATGTGGGTTTTGTAGACAGACTTCACATTACTCACTCTTGGATTGACTCGAATAGGCACTGCTCGATAGATGCCTGAGAGCACAACCAGGAGATGCACTTTTACCTTCCCATGTCTTCCTCCAAGTGACTCAGCAACCAGTGTAGGCAACAAATGCACTAGGTGAGGCACTACACTGGGCTGGCCCTGGAGGTGAGCTCCACCATCTCCTCCATGACCCTCCCAAGCCCAGGACTCAGTCCGACGTTGCAAAGCTCCCGCCCCCTCTGAGCAAGTGGGGAAATGGCAGCAAGAAAGGGACAAACTTGAAAGAACCCAGGTTGGTTGGGTGTGGTGGCTCATGCCTGTAATCCCAACACTTTGGGAGGCCGAGGTGGGCGGATCACCTGAGGTCGGGAGTTTGAGACCAGCCTGGCCAACATGGTGAAATCCTGTCTCTGCTAAAAATACAAAATTAGCCTGGTGTGGTGGCACATGTCTGCAATCCCAGCTACTTGGGAGGCTAAGGCAGGAGAATCACTTGAGCCCAGGAGGCGGAGGCTGTGGTGAGCTGAGATCACGCCATTGTACTTCAGCCTGGGCAACAAGAGCAAAACTCCATCTTAAAAAAAAAAAAAGAGAAAGAACCCAGGTTTCTGCAAATGATAGACCCAAGGATGTGTTCATCTGGGTCCAGTCATCAGCAGTGTTCTGGGGCGGCTGCAGCTATGTGAGCACACCCGCAGGCACACAGTTGCTCTCAGGGTGAAATGAACCTGCTGTGCTTCTAGCTCCATGCTGGGTTCATTGTGTGTTCAATAAGCAGTATTTTACTTCTCTCAGTTGAGTGTACAGAATCTGCCTAGCACTTACCTGACTGCAACAAAATGCTAAAATCCTCCAGCCACTGAACTAGACTAGGTCCCTGCCTCCTGCCCCACAAAAGCATGCCAACCACGTCCTCCCAGAAGCCAGGCTCCCCACATGGAGAAGTCTCATCTGATGTTCATCTTTTCTGGATTTCAAATCAGAAGCCTTGGACTTCAGAATGATTCTGGCAGCTTTTGGAGAAAGTCTGACCCTTCCCCTGACAGCTATCTCAATGCGATGGCACTGAGTGCTGTCCTTGTTTATTTAGTGGGTCAGCGTATTTCTTGTTTAACACAACAAACCAGTTTACACACAGAATACACACTACTCTTCACTCCAATACAGGCTAGGGATGGACGATTATGTTGAAAGAGGTCTGTGATGATCTCACAGAACAGCACTGACACTTACTTCACATCTACACAGCACTTTCCACAGCCCCTTGGCCCCAGACAACTCTCACACATGTATCATCACATTAACTCCACTTTGTAGGTTAGGAAACTAAAATATTGGACTACTTTTTTGAAGGTTACAGGGTGGCAGAACTGGAAATGGCGCATGTCATTCACTAAAGACTACGCATTCTTTCAAATTCTCGGTGACTACAAGTACTTTCACAACTGAAGATTGCTAGTGACAACTGTGGGACTTCACACTGGGGAAGAAACAGGGAGCACTGCCTCATTGAAAACAAGAGCTGATGAATGGCGTGCCCCAGGCCCTCTGCTCAGGACCAGATCCAGGCACTCCCTGCCCATCAATGAAGAGCTATGCTGCCTTTAACACTCCCTTGCCCCAACCAAAATCCATTGTTCGTCTACAGAATCAAAAAGACTGCCACACTCATGTGGTGCTGTGCTAACAGCACTCTCATGGCAGCAAGAGGGGACCCGGGTCCTGGGTCATCATTTACTGTGGCATCTGAACTACCGCAGCCTATGTGCCCCTAAACCTCATGTGCTTTTGCACATGGAAACAAGGCGCTCTGACCTGTTCTTCGTAATAAACAAATATTAACTCTTGGCTGTACATTTCGGAAACAAGTAAAAATTGCTTAAAACTCCAGCCTTGAGATGGCGCTGTGAGAACAACCCAGGATTGGAGCTCTCGTTGTGTCCGCGGAGAGGGACATGGATGAATCTGGAGAACATCATCCTCAGCAAACTGACACAAGAACAGAAAATGAAACACTGCATATTCTCACTCATAGGTGGGTGATGAAAAATGAGAACACATGGACACAGAAAGGGGAGTACTAAACACTGGGGTCTATTGGGGGGAAAAGGGGAGAGCCAGTGGGAGGGGGAGGTGGGGAGGGATAGCCTGGGGAGAAATGCCAAATGTGGGTGAAGGGGAGAAGAAAAGCAAAGCACACTGCCATGTGTGTACCTACGCAACTGTCTTGCATGCTCTGCTCATGTACCCCAAAACCTAAAATCCAATAAAAAATTAAAAAAAAAACAAAAAAAAAACTCCAGCCTCTGGGCTGGGTGTGGTGTCTCACACCTGTAATCCCAGCACTTAGGGAGGCCAAGGTGGGTGGATCACATGAGGTCAGGAGTTGAAGACCATCCTGGCTAACATGGTGAAACCCCGTCTCTACTAAAAATACAAAAAATTAGCTGGCCGTGGTGGTGTGCACCTGTAGTCCCAGCTACTCTGGGAGGCTGACGCAGGAGAATCTCTTGAATCCAGGAGGCAGAGGTTACAGTGAGCCAAGGTCACACCACTGCACTCCAGCCTGGCAACAGAACAAGGTTCAGTCTCAAAAAAATTAAAAAACAAACAAAACAACCCACCTCCAAGATCGCACAACTGCACTCCAGCCTGGCGGCAAAGTGAGACTGTCTCAAAAAAACAAAGAAAAACTCCAGCACTGGTGATCCGTCTCTGAGCTGCTGGCATAACTCAAAACTTGACCCATTCCAGCCGTCCGAGGCTGCTCTCTCGTGATGCGAACAGTACGGACCAAAGACACATATAACTCCAGGATACTGAGAAAGCAAGAGGCAAGTGACCTCATAAACCACGGGCTCCAACATTCAAGTTCAGGAAGAATTGAACAATTTCATACTGCTGGGCTGTGGGACGCAGTTTAAAAGGTGGCAGACAAAGCGGGGATATATCCCACAGTCTCAAAGACGTGCAGTGACAACAGGAGGCAGAACTCGCCCATCCCAATGAACCTGGGATCGAGCCCAGTGACTCACTGAAGGGCAGCACTGAAAGCAAGACACGACACATGCTTACATGCTGGTACAAACCTACTCTTACCTGTAATATTCACTCTGTCCCCAGGCTGAACCTTGTCAACGAGATCATTATGAGCAAACAGGATGACGGTGTGTGGTGTCTGCCCCGCAGGCATGTCTTCCGGAGACTCCTGAAGCTTGATCTGAAGAGCAAAAGAGAGCATGTGGGCCACAGAGTGCAGGGGGGACACAATCTGCATGTGTTTGTACTGCTTTGTACTACATTTGCCACACCTTCTCTTGCAATCTGTTTTTGCCATGTAAGTCTACAATACGTATCTCTGCATGAATGTTTGTCCATGTTTCTCATTATTTAAGAAGTTACTTCTAGATCTCCTGGGTGACGCACCACACTTTTTTTCTACTTTATCTTAGCTCACCGCAACCTCCACCTCCTGGGTTCAAGCGACTCTCCTGCCTAAGCCTCCCAAGTAGCTGGGATTACAGGAATGTGCCACCACAGCCAGCTAATTTTGTATTTTTAGTAGAGACAGGTTTTTTCCATGTTGGTCAGGCTGGTCTTGAACCCCTGACCTCAGGTGATCCGCCTGCCTCAGCCTCCCAAGGTGCTGGGATTACAGGTATGGGCCACCATGCCTGGCCACTGCACACACTCTTAAGACTCACTGTCAGATGCACCTGTGCACCTCACAAACCCTGCCTGTGTCCACTCAGCCAGCCGGTGTCTGTGGTGCACCTGGCTTGTGCCAGAACCCATTCTAGGTGTCAGGGACTCCAAAGTGAACAAAGTTCCCTCACTCAAGGAGTGGAAGGGCGAGGTACAGAAAAGTGAGCACATAACATCTGACAGTGGCAAATACAGCAAACAGCAACAAAACAGGAAGGAATGCAGGGAGCTGCGGTGGGAGTGGTGGAGATGCTTTTCATAAAGCAGGGTCGAGGAAGGCCTTCCCAAACCAGGTGCCCTCGGAGAGGTCTAAGGATGCTGTGCTTTTCTCTAAGCCACTTTGGGGGCCCTGCCGGATTCTGAAAATAGGAGGCCGTGTGCCTGCCTTTCTGCCTCCAGCTCTCTGTGCCATGCAACATTAAATGAACTGTGTACATGTCGCCACTGAAAACTCAAATCCTGTCCTCCCACATCAACTTTACAGTTACAATCACGATAAATATGCAATTTTCTACCTTCCCCTCACTTATTTCTGTATCATTTTAATAACTTCATCTTAAATTTCATGAATAGAGAGGAAAAAGATCAAACTTTAGACAACAAAATTTGTGAAAAAGATTCAGAAAAATTCCTCCATCCTTCACTGATGGAAAAGCTGCAGAACGACATTTAACCAAGTATTCTGATCTCAAATGTTTAATGTTTACAGTAGAAAAAGGTTTTCTTAGGCCAGGCGCAGTGGCTCATGCCTGTAATCCCAACACTTTGGGAGGCTGAGGCGGGTGGATCACGAGGCCAATAGATCGAGACCATCCTGGTCAACATGGTGAAACCCCGTCTCTACTAAAAATACAAAAATTAGCTGGGCATGGTGGTGCACGCCTGTAGTCCCAGCTACTCGGGAGGCTGAGGCAGAATTGCTTGAACCCAGGAGGCGGAGGTTGCGGTGAGCCAAGATCGCGCCATTGCACTCCAGTCTGGGTAACAAGAGCGAAACTCCGTCTCAAAAAAAAAAAAAAGGTTTCTTTTCATGAAAATATGGTGTCTCCGACAATGGACATTACTACTGGCAACAGCATAGGGACAGTGCCCTGAAGCAGGGGCTTTGTGTGCTCTGTGTATTCAAACCACAGGCCACTAACAAACCCCACACCACCAGAGAGAGATGGAGCTGGATGACATTCGGGAAGCAAGGCTCAGGGTCGAAGTGACAAGTTAAAGTGGCCTTTTGAGCATACAGACAGAGGCAGAACAGAGGCAAAGCATAGCCTGGGGGGCCAGCATGGCTGCGCACCATCTGCTTGTCGGAGAATAGGGAGCGGTTGTGGATGAGTGCCATGCTGTGAGTGGTGTGGCAGCGCCCGCACACACTGGGCTCTGCGATGCGGCCGCGGTCCATCTCCACCCGTGTTGTGTGGGCGCACACTTGGCACTGGAAGAAGGCCTCCTGCATCTCAGGAATCAGCTGGGATGTCCTGATCACCATGCCACTGATGGTGATGAGCTGGTCGATATCTGTGAGGGGAGAGATCAGCACATAGGACCTGAGGTGAAGAGGTCCAGGAAAGGCTGGGATCATAGGCAGGCACTAGGTGCCCATGAGTCTGCCTAGGGTGCCCTTTCTGTGTCCAGTCTTCTTTAGGGTACATCTTCAGGAGACTCTCAAGCCCAGTGGATCTCTGGCTCTTTCTTCCTCAGGGCCCCTGTCCAGCAGGCATCCACTGCTCCCTTCTTGTCTGCCTACCCTGCTCTCTGCCTCCTGCCTCACTTACCCAGCCCCCTGTATGTCATCCTGCTGCCTCAGGGAAAAAGCCAGATGGTATAGACTGAGTCCTGACCCTAACTTGTCTCCTCTATAGAATAGGGTGATATCAGCACCTACCTCAGAGCTGAGGACTGAACGAGTCAGTGTACAGCAAGCCTAGTAAGAGCACCTGGCAGAGAAAAAGCCTTCTGTACTTCATAATCATTACTATCCACACAGGAGGGCCCCTTAGATGGTCTGATCTTTCACTCTTGCTTGTTTCCTCTAGGATTTGAACCTTCCCTGACATACAACGTTTCCCCTTTGAAGGTCGTACTGCCCCAACTAATTTCCCCTGCTGGTTTCAGACAAGCTACCCTGTATTGGTCTGTGGTTAGCCATTGTTAGACATAAACATCACCCTATCCTTCCACTGATTCATGAGACCTCTATAATTTGGTTGTTTTTGAGATGGGGTCTTAACCTGCTGCCCAGGCTGGAGTGCAGTGGTACAATCACGGCTCACTGCAGGCTCAAGTGAGCCTGTCACCTCAGCCTCCCAAAGTGCTAGTATTACATGCAGGAGCCACTGTGCTTGGCTAATTTCTTCCTAATTTTCATTTGTTTAAAGACATGGAGTCTATGTCACACAAGATAATCTCAAACTCCTGGCCTCAAATGATACTTAAGTCTTTAAAATCTATATATATATATTTTTTGGAGACATTCTTTCTGTCACCCTGGCTGAAATGCAATTGTGATCTTGGCTCATTGCAACCTCCGCCTTCCAGATTGAAGCACTTCTCTTGCCTCAGCCTCCCAAGAGTAGCTGGGACTCTAGGGGCGTGCCACCATGCCCTGCTAATTTTTGTATTTTTGGTAAAGGGGTTTCACCATGTTGGCCAGGCTGGTCTCGAACTCCTTACCTCAAGTGATCCACCTGCCTCAGCCTCCCAAAGTGCTAGGATTACAAGTGTGAGCCACTGTGTCTGGCCTTAGAATCTAATTCCATCTTCCTTCCACCTATTTACAATTCCTTCCTGCCTCCCTCGCCACTAGTCTTTTACTGTAAAATGCAGTTTGGTGACGTCTGAAATCAGGTGAACACTTGGCAGTTTCCTGCCTTCTACGCTACGATGATCTCCAGTCTCACTCAGGCAATGTTTGCGTAACGATGCCTTAATGCCGTGCTTCCGGAAGTTTAAACGCACCCCCTCACCCAACCAAACAGCGCTCTACCTCCTCCCGTGTTCCCAGCATCAGGATGTCAGGAGCCAGTTTCTTAAGAGAAAAAAACCATTCCTCCTCATGTTCACCGACTATGTTACTTTGTTATTGATTTTTTGTGCCCTTGGCACATTTTACTTAGAGATATTTATTACTTTTTAACAGCTTTCATAGTTCAATCTTCATACGTGGCAAATATATTTATCCTGTACTTTCAATCCTATGGCCACTATCTAGGTTACGGCTTAATGCCCCATGTTTTAACTACTGTCCAAGTTTACTAATAGAACTTCAACATGCCTTGCACATTAGAACCCCCACAAACTTCAACAGTGGCAAAATCTTTTTTTTTGCCACTAAAGGAACTAACGGTGCCTTATTTACTATGGAATAAAAATCTGGATTCTTTTTTTTTGTTTTTTTTGAGACAGGGTCTCGCTCTATTGCCCAGGTTGGTCTTGAATTCCTGGCCTCAAGTGATCCTCCTGCCTTGGCCTCCCAAAGTGCTAGGATTACAGGCATGAGCCCCCATGCCCAGCCAAGTCCTCTCTCTTATAGGAGAAACTTCAGTTAAATTTAAAGAGTATAGTGGATTCATAAGTATATAGGATTACTGAATCTGCATTATTTGTCAATTTATAATCCGTCACCTTGACTACCACCAGCAATGACTTCTTTCACAGTTTCTTGATGAAACAAGGCTATTTTCATGCAAGGCATTTTCCTTCCACAAAAGTAATCCTATGAAGTACATCACCTTCCGGATTCAGGTTTCTCATATTCTTAGTCTTCAATGCGTTGAATGGTCTTACTTGAATCTGATGTTCTAAGATTGAGTCAGGGTAACGGTCAAAGAAGATCTCATTGACAGCCATGTCAAAAGTTGGAATAACTTCCTGTAAAATAAATTATCAAGATGCCAGGATGTATTTTTATTCATATCTCAGTGTTAAATACAATAAAAGCACGTTAGAGTAGCAAAGCATAAAAACAAGACGACATGGCTTGCCCCCAAATGTTACCCTACAGAATCATTCACACGCAGTTGTCAAATTTAGGTATACTAAACTATCTACCTCTGCGTACTCTCATTTGGTTTAATCTGACAATTTACATGAAAGTGCCTTCTTGGCCAGGCGCGGTGGCTCAAACCTGTAATCTCAGCACTTTGGGAGGCTGAGGCGGGTGGATCATGAGGTCAAGAGATTGAGACCATCCTGGTCAACATGGTGAAACCCTGTCTCTACTAAAAATACAAAAAATTAGCTGGGCATGGTGGCGTGTGCCTGTAATCCCAGCTACTCGGGAGGCTGAGGCAGGAGAATTGCCTGAACCCAGAAGGCAGAGGTTGTGGTGAGCCGAGATCACGCCATTGCACTCCAGCCTGGGTAACAAGAGCGAAACTCCGTCTCAAAAAAAAAAAAAGAAAGTGCCTTCTTGACCAGGCATGGTGGCTCATACCTGTAATCCCAACACTTTGGGAGGCCAAGGCAAGTAGATCATTTGAGGTCAGGAGTTTGTGACCAGCCTGGCCAACATGGTAAAACATCATCTCTACTAAAAATACAAAAATTAGCTGAGCGTGGTAGCGTGTGTCTGTAATCCCAGCTACTCAGGAGGCTGAGGCAGGAGAATCATTTGAGCCTGGGAGGCGAAGGTTGCAGTGAATCAAGATCACGCTACCACACTCCAGTTTGTGCGACAGTTAAGACTGTCTTAAAAAAAAAAAAGCACGTGCCTTCTTGACGTACATTGGCATATTTTATGCTTTCTATTAGAAGAAAATATTTTTATCTCATATTTTCATTAACTTCCCCCATAATGAAATGATACCAAAGTAAGTTAAATCATATTTATTCAGATTTGTTAACATACAGTTCCCATTTTACAGATGAGGAAACTGCTTTTGGTTGGCTAAGGAACTTGGCCAAGAATATGCAGCTAGTAGTCAGCAAAACCAAGACTAAAAAAACCAAGTCTGCTTTCCTCCAAAGACTACACCCAGAGTCAACAGAGCTGATATTTCATTAATAAAAACGAATCTGAGGGCAAGAAGTAAAAGTCTACAGTACAATAAATAGATTATTTTAAAGCAGGAAGTATGCAATGCGTTTAAAATATTTCCACTTAAGACAACTTACTTCATGAAACCCAAGAAGCTATCAGTTGAAAGATTCATAATTTTTGTAGAGAAACACTGCCAATTAAACCATAATCTGTCATTGACAATAATACAAAATTCACATTCAGAAACATTCAAATGTGAAAAAAAAAAGTTCATCTTAAAAGGAAATAATACATGGTTTTCTTTTTCTTTTTTTTTTGAGACAGCCTCACTTTGTTGGCCAGGCTGGAGAACTGGTGCTGTGTCAGCTCACTGCAACCTTCACCTCCTGGGTTCAAGTGATTCTTCTGCTTCAGCCTCCCGAGTAGCAGGGACTACAGGCACCCACCACCATGCCCAGCTAATTTCTGTATTTTCAGTAGGGATAGGGTTTCACTATGTTTGTCAGGCTGGTCTCTAACTCCCAACCCCAAGTGATCCACTTGCCTTGGCCCCCAAAGCACTGGAATGATAGGTGTAAGCCACTGCACCTGACCCAAGGAGACGATACATGGTTTTTCCTAAAGCGTTTGTGCAAACTTTCTTCATTACTGAGGGATTTCTGTTATCTAGAAACATTCTTTCTAGATAGTTACTAAAATTCATCAAGGTCAAAGGCAAATTCTTACCTGTGGGTAAGAGATGAGCTGTCTGTACATATTTTTGTCAAATGATTTGATGTGTTCACAGTTTACATTTAAAAATGGCTCACCAATAACATTAATCTGCAAGATAAAAATGAACAAGCTGTATTTTGCTAATATAATCATTTTAAAACACATAACTGGGATTTAAAGAGCATTTGATTACCTCCCCAAGTCGTTGCATGTATATAGGTTCAGTAACATCTATGCCAACATTTTCTTCTTCTTTAGCCAGAGGATCAATAAAACGCTGAAGAAATCTCTTCAAGTGAAGAGAAAAAATATTAGGCATATAGCATTTGGGAACAAGCAACTATTAAAAACACACAAAGTTATGAGTATGTCACTATCAAGAGACAGAAATAAATAACACTTTTTCTTTTTTAAATTTTAATTTAGAGATGAAGTCTCACTATACCAGTCAGGCCGCTATCAACTCCTGGCTTCAAGTGATCCTCCCACCTTGGCCTCCCAAAGTGCTGGGATTATAGCTGTGAGCCACAACAGTAGCTCTTCTTAAACATTAGAAAGACATCAGTAATTCTAGGCCACCTACAAATCTGCCCCTAGTCATATGGCTACTTAGACATGGGTTACAAACACCACTGTCTCCGAATATTTTCAGAGCCCAAACAAGAATTTCAATACATATGGCTCACCTGAAAATTTTCTTTGCATGCTGCCACGTTTACATCTGTTCCCCAGATCACAAGCTTCTGGCCTAGAGACTGCTCACTTGCCACCATATCTTCTGCTGCTGCCTACACAGAAAAACATGACAGAACCATGACAATGAAGTTACCCACGTGATATCTGCCATAAGAGGGTTTCAGGAGACGGCATACTTACCGCGTCAGACTGCAGATCCACCTGCAGGCCCTTCTGTGCGGAGCCCAAGTCAGGCCTCTGTCTCACAGGTGTGCCTCTAACACCACTTCTTGGGGTTCCCTCTACCCTCGAGCTGGGAGTGCCATATGTCAGTGGTGAACTAACATCAAAGTCAAGAGGGATAGCTATAAAAACAAAATTAGGAGGTTTACAAGGAAATTCTGGTGGCATATCAAACCTTCAAACTACAGAATGTTGTCTGTCAATCTATATCATCTAATCTCATCGCAACAGCACACTGAATTATTTATTGCAACCTTCGGTGGTTGAAATTCTGAGCACTATTAAATGTCCTATTAAAAAAAGCACAAGAGAAGCTGCTTCCTCTGCTCACTAAGCCCTAAAACTACTATTCTCTGAGCTTTGTTCTGCAGGTCGTCTGGTTCAGAACATGCTCACACATGTGCAGAGGGGATGCTTTAGGCATTATGACAACCACTGTTATCAAACTAGTAAACCTGAGATGAAGCATCAGCTGTGTGTCAGGCACCCAGCATAACCTAGATCTCCAGACACGCACCTGAAGAATGCATTTGGGGAGGGCTGGAAAATAACGTGTCCTGCGCGGCTGGGCTCTGCAGGTCTGCTCCAGGTGAGGTTGGCATCGGCTGCAGCTCCCCTGTGGAGGTGGAATCCTCGCCTCTACGTCTCTGAGAGGGAGATGACCTAGCATCCTCACTTCGAGCTTGTGTCACACAAAACAGAAAAGACGGTCATGAACTTCCAGATCCGGCCTTCCTGGATTTGTCGGTCCTTTGGGGCACTATTGACCCATCACTGAACCAAACCAAACAGGGACAGATGGGTAATCAGTACCCAGGCCAGGACTGCTGTGACTGTGCGTACCACGGGGCAGCGCCCGGCCCGCGCACCCACCCAGCGCTGCCAGCTGCGGCGGGAGAGGGCGGAGGGGCCGCGCCAGGGGGCCGTGGAAGGCCGAGCTAGAGGGACTCACGCGTCTGAGCGGGGGTGGCTCTTCCACGCCGGCTACCGCGGCGGCTCGGGGTCGACGCAGGGGATGACATGGTGCTCGAGGTACCTGCACGATAAGGATAAGGTCGCGCCGCGCCAGCCTCCCGGCTTACCCGCCCTGCCCCGCCGCGCGGACGGCCCCGCCGGCTCCGTGCTACGCCCTCCCCGCCGGCGCGCGGTTACCAGTGAAAAGCGGCCTCTTGCAGATGCTCGCAGGGCTCCGGGTACACCTGGAGGGTCTAGCTCCCAAACCGCGAAACCGAGTTCCCGCCGGCGGCAAGATCGTCTCCGCCCCTGGCAGCGCCTCACCAATCACAGCGACGCTCGTGCGTGGCTCCGCCTCCGGGAGGCACCACTGCGCACTGGTAGGGGAGACACTGCAGCTTCCTTTGGCGCCCGTGCGGAAGCCAGATGTAGGCCTCGCTCAGTCCCCCCTCGGTCCAGATGGTCTGACCCCCCTGCCCTCCGGCGTTTTCGCGGGAAATCTGGGTCCGACGGCACCAGTTCTCGGGGATGTGTTCCTCTAGTGTTGGCTGGGGAGCATGTGCTTCTTTATCCCTTAATTGTTTTTGTCTAATAAGGACGTTACAGGTGCATTTGTCACTGTTAAAAAATTAAAAAAAAGCAACTAAGGACAGGGCAGGGATGGTCTCATTATGCTGCCCAGGCTGGCCTCGAACTCCAGCGATCCTCCCGCCCCAGCTTCCTAAAATGTTGGGATTGCAGGCGGGAACCACCGCGGCCGGACGCGTTTGTCACTCTTTATTGAGGAATAAACTTGGAGTTCTTGACCTAGGCCCCTCGGTTCTTTTATCTGCCACTGGTATTTATTTAGTCAACTCCAATACCAAGTAGCCACCCCATCTACTTCCGCAGGTCAGACTTATGGACGGCGTATCTCCTTAGGTTTCGTGGTCGATACGGACCAAGGAGACGTACCTCCAGGCCAGGGCCCTCCCGCAGGGGTCTCTGGGAAAGTTCCTGCCGCCGCGCTCCGTAGCCCCGCCCCCGCGCAGGGGCATTTCCGGGTCCGGGCAGAGCGGGCGCACGCGCGGGAGCGGGACTCGGCGGCATGGCGGGCTCCGGAGCCGGTGTGCGTTGCTCCCTGCTGCGGCTGCAGGAGACCTTGTCCGCCGCGGACCGCTGCGGTGCTGCCCTGGCCGGTCATCAGCTGATCCGCGGCCTGGGGCAGGAATGCGTGCTAAGCGGCAGCCCCGCGTTGCTGGGTGGGTACCGGTCAGAGCTGGGCCGCGGGTGGGTCCTGGCTTCACGAGTCGTTCTGGAGCTGGGCAGCCCGGCGCTTCTCTCTGTTTAGATGACGATGTTTTGAAGTACAGCGTTTAGGTTCTTGAGGGGAATTTCTGTGTATGAAAGGTGATTTGTCATACTGCTTTTTTCACGCTAGTATTAGAGGAAAGATATTTTAAAACCAAAGTTGGTGAAAACGACCGGTAATTTGGCAATCATTGCTATGCAGAGTGGGGGGAGGGCCAGAGAAAAAGTGCGTGCGTGTGTGTGTGTGTGTGTTTGTGCGTGCATGCGTGTCTGTGTGTGTGATGGAGTCTCTCTCTGTCGCTCAGGCTGGAGTGCAATGGCGCGATTTCGATTCACTGCAACCTCCGCCTCCTGAGTAGCTGGGATTATAGGCGCGCGCCACCACCCCCGGCTAATTTTTTTGTATTTTTCATAGAGATGGGGTTTCACCGTGCTGATCAGGCGGTCTTGAACTCCTGATCTCTTGATCCAACAGCCTCTACCTCCCAAAGTAGAGGTAGATTACAGGCATGAGCCACCGCGCCCAGCCAAGAGAAAGTATTTGCTTTCACCTGAATCTCGCCTAATTCCCAGCAGTACCTTTTCCAAACCCTTATATTTGCTGTTCCTGCTTTGAGAATAATTGAAAAAATATAATTGAAGTCGTGATGTTCTTTTAACTTAGCAATGCCTGGGTGGGAACTTTTTCCCTTTGTAGTAAAAGTGCCTCTTTTCAGTATTTAAAAAATTCAAATATTTCATTGTGTGGAAACTCCTGTAATTCCTTCTTTAAAACATGAGTGTGCAGACCTCTTCTGGATGTTGTGCCCAGAACACCATCTCACCAAAAGTTAGGTGAGATTTTCTGCTGGAGAGGCTAGTACTGAATATGGTGTGGGAATAGCATAAGCAGTTTAAACAAGATAGTGTATGTGGCCGGGTGCTGTGGCTTATGCTGTAATCCCAGCCCTTTGGGAAGCCGAGGCGGGCGAATCACCTGAGGTCAGGAGTTTGAGACCAGCCTGACCAGTATGGTGAAACCTCGTTTCTATTAAAAGTACAAAAATTAGCCGGGCACGGTGGTGTGCGCCTGTAGTCCAGGCTACTCGAGAGGCTGAGACAGGAGAATGGCTTGAACCCAGGTGATGGAGGTTGCAGTGAGCCCATATCATGCCACTGCACTCCAGCCTGGGCAGCAAGACTGTCTCAAAAAAAAAAAACATGCTGCATATATGTATCTTACATATTCTTTTTTTTTTTTGAGATGGAGATTCGCTGTTGTTACCCAGACTGGAGTGCAATGGCGCGATCTCAGCTCACCGCAACCTCCGCCTCCTGGGTTCAAGCAATTCTCCTGCCTCAGCCTCCCGAGTAGCTGGGATTACAGGCATGCACCACCATGCCCAGCTAATTTTTATATTTTTAGTAGAGACGGGGTTTCACCTTGTTGACTAGGATGGTCTTGATCTCTTGACCTGGTGATCCACCTGCCTCGGCCTCCCAAAGTGCTGGAATTATAGGCGTGAGCCACCGTGCCCGTCCAGTATCTTACATATTCTATGTGTTGTCAGGAACATATTAACAATGGGGAAATATAAAAAAACTAACATTGCATAATTACTTTCTCTTCTCAGGTTTCGAATTTATAATTCATTTTTGTTTGTTTAGCAACTTTTTTTTTTTTTTGGAGACGGAGTTTCGCTCTCGTTACCAGGCTGGAGTGCAATGGCCCGATCTCGGCTCACTGCAAGCTCCGCCTCCTGGGTTCAGGCAATTCTCGTGCCTCAGCCTTCTGAGTAGCTGGGATTACAGGCACGCGCCACCACACCCAGCTAATTTTTTGTATTTTTAGTAGAGACGGGTTTCTCCGTGTTGGTCAGGCTGATCTGGAACTCCCGACCTCAGGTGATCCACCCACCTCAGCCTCCCAAAGTGCTGGGATTACAGGCACTGCACTCGGCCAACGTATCTCCTTTCCCTTGAGAGATTCCAGGAGAAGTGTATTGGTTCCTTATTGCTGCTGTAGCAATTACCACAAACTTGGTGGTTTAAAACAGCATAGGTCTGTTACTCTCACAGTTCCCATTGCAGGAGGGATTCTGTAAGTCAGAATCCCACACAGGTCTCAGGAAGATGGAACCAAAGTACCACCAGGCACGGCTGCTTTCTTTCTGAAGGCTCCTGGGAGGATCTATTGCCTTATTCATTCAGGTTGTAGGATTGAGATCCCTGACATTTCGTACTTTTTGAAGCTGTCCCTTTCCTTGGATCACATCTCCCTTCCCTCCATCTTCAAAGCCTGCAACAGCATGTCAAGTACCCCTAACCAGAGGTTTGGAATCTTCTGCTTTCCCACCTTCTTGTCTCTGTGACCCACTCTTCTTTATTTTCTTACCTTTTTTTTTTCCCTATGAGTAAGCAGGATCTTATTATCTTCTTACTTTTAAGGGCCTGTGTGATTACATTGGACCCTCTGGATAATCCAATATGATCTCCCCATTTTAAGGTCAACTGATTAGCTACCTTACTTCCATCTGCAAGCTTAATTTCCTTTTGCCATGTACAGTTTACAGATTCACAAGGTGTGACCCCAGGGATTGGGATGCAGGCATCTTTGGGGCCATTATTCTGCCTACTGTATGCCTGTGGAACATTGTCTAGAATTTTTTGCTTTCCTTGTTTTAATACAGCAACCTTGGGTTAGTGTTTGATATTTTTAAGGCTGTGCCCTGAAAATCTGTGCAGCCCCCTTAGGAGTAGTTTTGCATGATGCTCTTGGCACTCTCTTAACTTACTTACTTGTTTTTTTAAACAGCATTACAGACATCTCTAGTTTTTTCCAGAGATTTCGGTTTGCTTGTATTTGTCCGGAAGTCACTCAACAGTATTGAAGTAAGTTGACAGTTTTTGTTTTGATTTTCTTGTATATTCCTGAAATGATTCCTCTTACCCAGATTTACAATGTGTATCTCTTTCATTACAGTTTCGTGAATGTAGAGAAGAAATCCTAAAGTTTTTATGTATTTTCTTAGAAAAAATGGGCCAGAAGATGGCGCCTTACTGTCTTGAAATTAAGGTAAGAAGTAAAAAACACACCTCATTACATTATATATCAACTTATATTTAACTTACGGTGTAAGGAACTTGGATTTTTATTTTAAAGATAAAAAATTCTCCTTTTTAAATGGGGAATTTGCTTATTTCTGCTTCATTGTGTTACAAAAGTAGGCTCTTCATTATTTTTTAGATTTAGTAAGCAAAGGCCTTTGTCAGGGAAACTACTTTGATAATTTTTTTGGTAACTACCTTAATTTTTTGTCCTGAGGAGACGGCAGTGGCACCCTGGGCTCCCTGGCCCCCTGACAGCGTTTTACACGTGAGATAAATAGTACCTTTCACAAAAAGTCATCACAGGTAGCATTTTTTGAATTGTGGAGAGATTCTGGAACTTTTTTTGTTGTCATTAAGACGAGGTTTCACCATCTTGGCCAGGCTGGTCTTGAACTCCTGACCTCCTGATTTACCTGCCTCAGCCTCCCAAAGTGCCGGGAATACAGGCGTGTGCCACCACACCTGGCGGATTCTGGAACGTTTTAAAATACAATTTAAAGAAAGCCTTTCACTGGGTGAGATTGTGTTCCCTGTAGTTTGTGTGTTCCCTTTGACAACAGTCGGAAAAGTTTGGCTCTCTTGGGTCTCTCTCCAACCTGCTGGCCCCAGGTTTCTTCTTCATATGGTAGGAACTAGCAGTCATAAATGAGGTTGTTTCTTATTTGTACTTTCAAGTACCACATATCATATGTGGTAAGTTTTTATTGGTCCTGAATTTGCTTCTAGAAGGATGAAGGAGGTATTCAATTGGAGGTCATTTTTAAGATGTTTTACAAATTTTAACTAGATAAAATATAAAAAATATTCCTTATTTTTTTTTTTTTGAGACAGTCTTGGTATGTTGCCCGGGCTGGAGTCCAGTGGTGTGATCTCGGCTCACTGCAACCTCCACTTCCCGAGTTCAAGTGATTCCCCTGCCTCAGCCTCCCGAGTAGCTGGGACTACAGGCGTGTGCCACCATGCCCGGCTAATTTTTATATTTTTAGTAGAGACAGGGTTTTACCGTGTTGGTCAGGATGGTCTCAATCTCCTGACCTTGTGATCTGCTGGCTTCAACCTCCCGAAGTGGTGGGATTACAGGTGTGAGCCACCATGCCTGGCCTAAAATATTACTTTTAATGGTTATCAGTCATTTTTGTTTTTGGAGGCAGGGTTTCACTTTGTTTCCCAGGCTGGAGTGCAATAGTGCCGTTGTAGCTCCCTGCAGCCTTTAACTCCTAGGCTCAGTGGATTCTCCTGCCTTGGCCTCCCTAGGGCCTGGCTAATTTTATTTCTTTGAGACAAAGTCTTGCTCTGTTTCCCAGGATGGAGTATAGTGGTACGATCATGGCTCAAACTCCTGGGCTCAAGGGATTCTCCTGTGTCAACCTCCTAAGTACCTGGGACTATAGGCACAAGCCATTATGCTGGCTAAATTTTTTTTAATTTACAGAGATAGAGTTTCACTATGCTGCCCAGGATGGTTTCCAACTCCTGGCTTCAAGCAATCCTCTTGCCTCAGCCTCCCAAAGCTATGGGATTACAGACATGAGCCACTGCATTCTTGTTGTCAGTCTTTTTTAATAGGTGTTTTAAGTTTTATTCCCTTTTCACTTCTAGGCTATCTTGATTGGAATCTTAATGTTTTTAATAATTGTCTCAGTAGTAGGAGTAGCTAATACTTTTTGTAGAGTGCTTTTCAGTTTACAAAGTTCTTTAATTTCTAGTTTGTCTTACTTAATTTTACCAAAACTCTGTGAGGAAGTTATTCCTAATCTCACTAGCTTATGAATGAAACTTAGAAGGAACGAAACTCACCTGTCTTGGAGCCAGGGCCTCAGTCCAGAACACGTGCTGTTTAGTTACACTGCTCTTTTCCTGTAGAGTCCCAGCCCTTCTTCTCTGAACGTCTTTTTTTGTTTGTTTGTTTTTTCTGTAGCTGTGCCACAGAACTCTGAATATCTTTAGTTACCCTTTTTATATTTCATTTCTTTCTCTCGATACATTGCAGTAAGTACTATGAGAAGCATATAAAGATGAGTGACTTTAAAAAAAATTCCACCGAGGTATCTGTTTAATTTGTATTTTTTTTTTGTTCTCGTCTATACCATTATCACAGCGTATTGCATCAATGTTTTTAATTATTTTTTTTTTTTGGCTGGGCGCAGTGGCTCACACCTCTAATCCCAGCACTTTGGGCAGCTGAGGCAGGTGGATCACCTGAGGTTAAGAGTTCAAGACCAGCCTGGCCAACATGGTGAAACCCCATCTCTACTAAAAATACAAAAATTAGCAGGCATGGTGGCGGGTGCCTGTAATCCCAACTACTTGGGAGGCTGAGGCAGGAGAAACCCTTGATCCCGGGAGGTGGAGGTTGCAGTAAGTTGAGATTGCGCCATTGCACTCCAGCCTGGGTGATGAGCGATATTCTGTCTCAAAATAATAATAATAATTTTTATTTTTATTGTTTATTTTTATTTTGTGAGACAGGGTTTTGCTCTGTCATCCAGGCGGCAGTGCAGTGTGTGATCGTGGCTCACTGTGGCCTCCATCTCCTCGGCTCAGGTCATTAACCCATCCCACCTCAGCCTCTGACATTGCTGGGACCACAGGCGTGTGTCACTATGCCCAGCTGATTTTTGTATTTTTTTTTTTTTGGTATAGACAGGGTTTTGCCCTGTTGCCCAGGTTGGTCTTGAACTCCTGAGCTAAAATGATCTTCCCATCTCTGCCTCCCAAAGTGCTAGGATTACAGGCATGAAGCACAGCATCTGGTCGATAATATTTAATCTGTACATTTATATACTCATATATTTATTTATTTGTTTATTTTTTGAAATGAGAGTCTCACTCTGTTGCCCAGGCTGGAGTGCAGTGGCACAGTCTTGGCTCACTGCAACCTCTGCCTCCCAGGTTTAAGCAATTCTCCTGCTTCAGCCTCCTGAGTAGGTAGGGTTACAGGTGTGTGCCACCATGCCTAGCTAATTTTTGTATTTTTAGTAGAGACAGGGTTTCACCATGCTGGCCAGGCTGGTTTTGACCTCCTGACCTTGTGATCCACCCGCCTTGGCCTCCCAAAGTACTGGGATTACAGGCATGAACCACTGCGCTCGGCCTAATGTTACATTTTTAACAGCTCAATACTAAGGATTGGTATTGTTCCTCTTGGAGATGTAGTTTTAGATATTGCTGAGTCTTAGTTTTTATATCTTATTGATGATTTTGGTTATGTCTTTTTTAAAACCTAGAATACTTGTACCAGTGTTTATACAAAAGATAGAGCTGCTAAATGTAAAATTCCAGCCCTGGACCTTCTTATAAAGGTAATTATGTTTCTAAGTACATGTATTTTATATTCAACATATAACTTTTGAAAGACAGATTTTTGAGTTTTGTTTTGGGTGAGAGTTTTGGAGAAGGATAGAATCTCATCACATTGATGTATGTATGGGTAAGAAACACATTTTCCGATGGTCACTTGACAATACCCTGGCTTTTTGTTCCCAGACTCTTCTGTGTAGTAAAAGAAGAATTTTGAGTTGTGAGAATGAAGGAGGAAAATGACTAAGGAATTTATTGCTCTTTCATTTATCGCCCTTACTGGCTTTGGTGAAACCTATTGCTGTTAGGAATTGCTGAAAAATCACCTCGTATCTCTGAGGTTTTTCCTAAAACCGTAGCAGTGGGAATGGGTTGTTATGTTGGATTTAAGTGGTTGTTGGGGTCACTGTGACCTGTTTCTGGTTTTTTTTTTTTGTATCTGTATTTTAGAATTCCCTTGTTTCTTGTTGGTCCTTGGTTTTGAGAGGGTAGTTCTAGTCGTCTTGGTTTCTTGGGAAGGTAACAAGCCTAGAGGACTCTTCCCCTGGTGTTCGTCCACCACCCACCTCAATCTCTAATTCCCAGATAAGCTGGGTTGGATGTGAATCCCGAGAGGCCAAGCGTAAATCTTTGAGACACACCTGATTCTGAACCTTTGCTGTGTACAAACGCACTGAGATAGAGAAATCCCTTTATTTTCCTCTTTAGAGAGAATGCTAACTTTTATTCTTTTTTCCTTCATTCCTGCACGACACTGATGTACGAATTTGTATTCTTTTAGTTACTTCAGACATTTAGAAGTTCTAGACTCATGGATGAATTGAAAATTGGAGAATTGTTTAGTAAATTCTATGGAGAACTTGCATTGAAAAAAAAAATACCAGATACAGGTGAGATGCATTTACATGTTATTTTCCAATAGTTTAGTAAATTAATATTACATTATTAGTGTAAGATTTAGGTTTTTTGTACTAGGTCTTAAATGTTTTACAAATGAATCCTTTTTTGCTGAAAACAAACCAAAATGGAACCAAACAAAAACAATATATGAAGATTTCCCTTCATAAAAACGTTATTATTTTTTTTTTTTTGAGATGCAATTTCGTTTGTTGCCTAGGCTAGAGTGCAATGGTGCAATCTCTGGTCACCGCAACCTCTGCCTCCTCAGTTCAAGCGATTCTCCTACCTCAGCCTCCTGAGTAGCTGGGATTACAGGCATGCTCTACCATGCCTGGCTAATGTCTTGTATTTTTAGTAGAGATGGGGTTTCTCCATGTTGGTCGGGATGATCTGAAACTCCTGACCACAGGTGATCCGCCCACCTCAGCCTCCCAAAATGCTGGGATTTCAGGCATGAGCCACCGTACCTGGCCAAAAACATTAAATTTTTACAAAATGATTTCTTTAAAAAGAAAACTCATAAGACATGTCAAATACATTTGCATAAAATTTATCAGGAAAGAATGCAGTCCTAAAAGCTATGTGTTTTATATGTCCTAAAAATTTATTTTGAACTTAACATAATTTTATTTTGGTTATACGTTTTGGTTTAACTTATTTAAATGTAGTTTGAGGCCTTCACTTGTCTAAATTTTTTTTTCAGTTTTAGAAAAAGTATATGAGCTCTTGGGATTATTGGGTGAAGTTCATCCTAGTGAGATGATAAACAATGCGGAAAACCTGTTCCGTGCTTTTCTGGGGGAACTAAAGACCCAGGTATGATGAACTTTCTGATACTCTGCTTCCATAGACACGGTCGTGTTTTTCTCTTGTAGTGGCAACTTCTTAAATCTTTCCTTTTAGATGACATCAGCAGTGAGAGAGCCCAAGCTACCTGTTGTGGCAGGCTGTCTGAAGGGGTTGTCCTCGCTTCTGTGCAACTTCACAAAGTCCATGGAAGAAGGTATTGCTTGGCTTCACTTGATTTTCTTTATTCAAAATCTGTAAGTCTAACGACAAATGCCTGCTTATTTCTTTGAACTCTTAAGCCAATAGTGAATTCATATACAGTAGCGGGAAATAATCCAGAGGGGCCTGTGTGCCTGCCCATTTCCCCCAGTGATGATGTCTTTCCCACCTGCAGTACCGCAGCGTGGTGGGTGTTAACATTGCTGTTGTCCACGGAGCTTTGTCGGATCCCAACAGTTTAACATCCACACATTTGTGTATGTGTATTTAGTTCTGTGCAATTAAAATAAACTAAAGAAACATTTTTTTTTGAGACAGTCTTGCTCTGTGATCTGGGCTGGAGTGCAGTGACACTTTCTCGGCTCACTGCAACCTCCACTTCCCAGGTTCAAGCAGTTCTTCACCTCAGCCTCCTGAGTAGCTGGTACTTAACAGGCACACACCACCACCTGGTTAATTTTTGTGCTTTGTTTTGTTTTATGTTTTTGAGATGGAGTCTCGCTCTGTTGCCCAGGCTGGAGTGCAGTGGCTCGATCTCTGTTCACTGAAGCCTCTGCCTCCCAGGTTTAAGCGATCCTCCTGCTTCAGCTTCCCCAGTAGCTGGGATTACAGGCACCCGCCACCTTACCTGTTTAGTTTTTTGTATTTTTAGTAGAGACAAAGTTTCACCATGTTGGCCAGGCTGGTCTTGAACTCCTGACCTCATGATCCGCCCGCCTCGGCCTCGTAAAGTGCTGGTATTACAGGCGTGAGCCACCGCACCCGACCAATTTTTGTATTTTTAGTAGAGATAGGGTTTTGCTGTGTTACCCACCTTGTTTGAAACTCTTGATCTCAAGTAATCTGCCCAGATTCACCCGCCTAGGCCTCCCAAAGTTCTGGGATTACACAAGTGAGCCACCGCTCCTGGTCCCTTTTAATATATATATATTGCTTTTCTTTTTTTCTTTTTTTTTTTTTTTTGAGATGGAGTCTTGCTCTGTTGCCCAGGCTGGAGTACAGTGGTGCAATCTCCGCTCACTGCAACCTCCACATCCTGAGTTCAAGCAATTCTCCTGCCTTAGCTTCCCGAGTAGCCGGGATTACAGGCATACACCAACACGCCCGGCTAATTTTTTGTATTTTTAGTAGAGATGGGATTTCACCGTGTTAGCCAGGATGGTCTCGAACTCCTAACCTTGTGATCTGCTCGCCTCAGCCTTTTTTAAATAATTGAGACAGGGTCTTACTATGTTGCCCAGGCTGGTCTTGAACTCTTGGGCTCAAGTAATCTGCCCACCTCAAAGTGCTGGGATTATAGGCACGAGCCACCACACCCAGCGAGTTCTGTGTAATTCCGTCACATGTGTATGTGCCATTGCAGTCAAGGTATTAACAGATTTATTGGCACAAATATCCCATGTGCTACTATATTAACAGCCATAGTTATGTCTTCCGCTGTTTTGGACCCCTAATCACCACTCCTGTCTATCTCCATTCGTGGTTTTGTCATTTCAAAAATATTACGAAGATGGACTCATAGTATGTAGCTTTTTCTGTGTGGCTTATTTCACTTAGCATAGTGTCTTTCAGGTTCGACCGTATCCTGATGTGTTAGCATTGTCTTCTTTTTGAAGGCCGAATCATATTCCTGTGTGTATATACTACATTTTGTTGATGAATTCATCCACGTATGGATACTCGGTTTGCCTCTACGTTTTGGTTATTCTCAGTGGTGTTGCCATGATCACTGTTGAACACATGTCTGTTAGCAGTCCCTGCTTTTGATTCTTTTGGTTATATACTTAGAATTGCGATAGCTGGATTACATGGTAACTTTAGCTTGAGTTTTCTGAGGAATCGTACCATTTTTCACAGTGGCTGCAGCATTTTACATTCCCACCAGCAGTGCACAAGGGTCGCAGCTTCTCCACATCCTCACTGGCTTGTCATTTTCTGTGTTTTTGGTATTAGCCATACTAATGCCTAATGGTTGTGAAGGGATATCTTATGGTTTTGATTTGCATTTCCCTGATGATGAAGATGTTGATTGTGCACCTTTTCATATACTTACTTGCGATTTGTGTATCTTTGGAGAAACGTCTGTTTAGATATTTTGCTCAATTTTTAGATTAATTGGTTTTCTTTCTTTTTTTTTTTCTTTCACCTTTTATTTATTGTTGTTTTTTGAGACAGGTTCTTGCTCTGTCACCCAGGCTGAGTGCAGTGGCTCAGACATGGCTCACTGCAGCCTCAACTTCTTGGGCTCAAGGGATCCTCCCACATTGGCCTTCCGGGCAGCTGGTACCACAGGTGCACAACATCACACTGAGCTAATATTAAAACATGTTTTGTAGAGACAAGGTTTTGCCATGTTTCCCAGGCTGGTTTCCCAGTCTGGTTTCCCAGTCTGGTTTCTAACTCCTGGGCTCAAATGATCCTCCTGTCTTGGCCCCCACAACGTAGTAGGAGGATAGGCGTCAGCCACTGTGCCTAGCCAGATACCAGTTTCTTATCAGATACATGATGTATGATTTGCAAATATTTTCTCCCCCGCAAGATAGGGTCTCGCTCTGTTCCCTGGGCTGGAGCACAGTGATGGCTGTCTGCTTACCTCCACCTCCTGGGCTCAAGTGATCCTCCCACCTCAGCCTCTCAGGTAGCTGGGACCACAGGCATGTGCCACCAAAGATGGCTAAGTTTTGTACTTTTTGAAGAGACGGGATTTCCCCGTGTTGCCCAGGCTGGTCTCCAAGTGATCCACCCACCTTGGGCTCACAAAGTGCTGGGATTACAGGTGTGAGCCACTGCACCCAGCCTTCTCTCATTTTTTGAGTGTCTTTTCACTGTATTATGTCCTTTGGTACACAAAAAGCCCTTATTTTGCTGAAGTTCAGTTTTTTTTTCTTTTGAGATGGAGTCTTGCTTTGTTGCCCAGGTTGGAATGCTATGGCATGATGTCAGCTCACCACAACCTCCACCTCCTGGGTTCAAGCAATTCTCTTGCCTCAGTCTCCTGAGTAGCTGGGATTACAGGTACTGGCCACCACGCCTAGCTAATTTTTGTATTTTTAGTAGAACCGGGGTTTCACCATGTTGATCAGGCTGGTCTTGAACTCCTGACCTTGTGATCTGCCCACCCTGGCCTCCTAAGTGCTGGTGCGGTGAGCCACTGCACCTGGCCCTTTTCTTACTTTTTTTAAGAGATGGGGGTCTCACCATGTCTCCCAGGCTGGAGTACAGTGGCTGCTCACAGACACAGTCATCGCTCACTACAGTCTTAAATGTCCAGACTCAGGCAATTTTCCTGCCTCAGCCTCCAAAGTAGCTGAGACTATAGGCGCCACCATGCCTGGCTCCTTTTATTTTTTGTAGAGACGGAGTCTCTCCATATTGCCCAGGCTGCTATTGAACTCTTCTCATCAAGTGATCTTCCCACTTCAGTCTCTCAAAGCATGGGGATTGCAGGCATGAGCCGCCATACCTGGTCAATGAAATTCATTTTTTTTTAAAAAGACAAATATAATTTTTAATCCTAAAAGAATTTTAATGGGTGGGGGGGGGGACTCCTTTGCTTTTCCTCATCACTTTTTCTTTTTTCTGAGACAGGTTTGCTCTCGTCATCCAGGCTGGAGTGCAGCGGTACAATCTTGGCTCACTGCAACCTTTGCCTCCCGGGGTTGAAGTGATTCTTCTGCCTCAGCCTCCTGAGTAGCTGGGATTATAGGCATGTGCCACCATGCCCAGCTAATTTTTATACTTTTAGTAGAGATGGGGTTTCACCATGTTGGCGAGGCTGGTCTCAAACTTCTGACCTCAGGTGATCCACCTACTTCGGCCTCCCAAAGTGCTGGGATTAGAGGCATGACCCACCACCACTGGCCTCTTTACCTAACTTTATCTTCAAGTAATTACCAGATGTTTGTACCTAGTCTGTTTTTCTTCCATTAGGTTGAAACTTCCAAAATTGCTTATATCCAATAATTTTTTTTTTTAACCTGCAAAAAGAGCAGTTTTAAGCTAATATTTCTTTTTTTTTTTAGATTATAAAAACTTCCTCTTTAATCAAGGTTTATAACATGAACAGATTTCTTGAAAAAAATGGAAAGTTTCCAATACACTGAAACATAAATCCACAAGTCACCACACATACAACACCCGGCAGGAAAAGACTAAAACAAGTTTACACGATCCCTGTCACAGCCATGGTCTTCATCTCAGATGCTTCCATTTGCCAAGTGTGTTCTGGATACACAGCACACTGTGGCTTCTGGGGTCACACTCAGCTGAGGCTGTGTGTCCACAGAGCACTCATCAGGCTGGGCTATGGTGGTGGTGGCTCTACTCAGGAAGCAAAGCAGTTACCAGCACATTCAAACAGTGTATTGAATCTTTTAAATATCAAAGTGAGAAGCAAGAAGGCAACACAATAATGTCATCAGAAAGATGTTAGGAAGTAAGGACAGCTGTGTAAAGCTTGAAGCTGAAAAGTGGCTTGCCAGCTTCATTTCTTCGGCTTCTTGGGTAGTGGGCGCCGGAGCAGTAAGATGTGAGGTTCTGGTTCATGGATCACATAATGGACCCAACCCTGACTCTGCTGAACGCCAAGATTCCTCCATTCAGATTCAGACATCAAATGGGTTTTAGGGACCAGCTTGGCTATGTCCTTGGGCAGCATGACATGCTAATACTCAAACTCCTCGTCGTCATATTTGTCCGAATAGTAAATTTGTTTGTGCGACATGATCGACACGATCGCTCCGTCTGCTAGCCTTCAGCCCCGTGCCGCCAACCTCCAAGCAACTCCCAGCAGCACGCTAAACTAATGTTTCTACGCAAGCCTTCTTTGTTGCTTATCAAGATTGTTAGAGTAGCCCTGTGTGATTTTTCTTCCTGTCATCTTTCTCCTGTATCCTGTGGCTCCCACTTCCTCAGCTTCTTTTCAACCATCGCCCTTTTGGGAAGCATTTATCATTCATTCCCCTGAGGTGAGCCATTTCCTCTGTCCTCTGTCCTCCCCTCTGTGACAGCACTTAAGTTGGGTCATGTTTCATTCTGTCCCTAGACCCTGCTGGCAGGTGTTGTTGCTTATTTGTCTTTATGTGTACTTGGCATATATAATGCAAGGAAAATAGTAGCACTTACTGCTCATTTACTGTTCATTAAGGACTATTCTAGACATGTTGCAAGACAAGCTCCTGTAATGACTCTGCATGACAGGTAAAATATCTCTGTTGTATAGATTAGTAAACTTGTCTAAGTTAAGTCACATAGTGACTTGTGTGGTTAGGAGAATAATGGCTCCCAGGGTGTCCCATCTTAGTCCCTGGTATGCTACATAGCATAGCGGAATTAAGGTTGCTAATCAGCTGACCTTGAACTGGAGAGATGAACCTGGATCATCCTCATGGCCTTGGTGTGATCACAGGGTCCTTAAATGTGGAAGAGGAAGGCACAGAGGAGTCAGGAAGGGGATGTAGAAGGCGGCATAAGCCAAGGCATGGGGTCACCCCTCGAGGCTGGAGAAGCAAGAAAAGGGTTCTTCCCTAAGCCTCTCGGAAGGAGCACAGCCCTGCTGATGCCTTGAATTTAGCTCAGTGAGAATCATTATAGACTTTTCGCCTCCAGAACTATAGATAATAAATCTGTATATATATATTTTGAGACGGAGTTTCACTCGTCGCCCAGGCTGGAGTGTAGTGGCATGATCTCGGCTCACTGCAGCATCCCTCTCCCGGGTTCAAATGATGCTCCTGCCTCACCCTCCTAAGTAGCTGGGTTTACAGACATCTGCCTCCATGCCCGGCTAATTTTGTATTTTTTTTTTTAAGACAGAGTTTCGCTCTTGTTACCCAGGCTGGAGTGCAATGGCGCAATCTTGGCTCACCGCAACCTCCGCCTCCTGGTTCAGGCAATTCTCCTTCCTCAGCCTCCTGAGTAGCTGGGATTATAGGCATGCGCCACCATGCCCAGCTAATTTTTTGTATTTTCAGGAGAGACGGGGTTTTACCATGTTGACCAGGATGGTCTCGATCTCTTGACCTTGTGATCCACCCGCCTCGGCCTCCCAAAGTGCTGGGATTACAGGCGTGAGCCACCGTGCCCAGCTAATTTTGTATTTTTAATAGAGATGGGATTTCTCCCTATTGGTCAGACTGGTCTTGAACTCCGATCCTCAGGTGATATGCCTGCCTCAGCCTCCCAAAGTGCTGGGAATACAGGTGTGAGCCACTGTGCCCGGCTCCAAATCTGTATTGTTTTAAGCTATTAAATATGTGGTAGGTTGTTATGACAACACTAGAAAATCAATTTGGCTAACAAGTGGCAAATCTTGGACTGAGGCTAAAATTGATAAGTTTTTTGATGCCATGATCATGTGACTTCAAGCACTAAATACAAATCCTAATAATTCATTCGTACACATATGGAAGTCACCCAGGAAATACAGAGTGTATGTATGAGTTACAAAAATAATTTTAAGGGCAGGCCCGGTGGCTTGCACCTGTAATCCCAGCACTTTTGGAGGCTGAGGCGTCCCACAGACACTTAGGAAGCATCCTTAGGGTGGATCTCAAGGTCAAGAGATTGAGACCATCCTGGCCAACATGGTGAAACCCCGTCTCTACTAAATACAAAATATCAGCTGGGTGTGGTGGTGCGCGCCTATAGTCCCAGCTACTCGGGAGGCTGAGGCAGGAGAATCACTTGAATCCAGGAGGTGAAGGTCACAGTGAGTGAAGATCATGCCACTGCACTCCAGCCTGATGATAGAGCAAGTCTCTGTCTCAAAAAATAAATAAACAAATTTAAAATTATTATATATATATAAAGAAATATATATATGTATATATATATTTTTTTCTTTTCTTTTTTTTCTTTTTTGAGATAGAATCTCACTTTGTTATCCAGGCTATAGTGCAGTGCTGTGATCTGGGCTCACTGATCCTCAGCCTCCTGGGCTCAAAACAATCCTCCCACTGTAGCTGTCCCCAAGTAGCTGGGGTCTACAGGTGCATGCCACCATGCCCTGCTTTTTTTTTTTTTTTTCTTTTTTCTTTTTTGGTGGGGAGGAGGAAGGCCGGAAGGGAGGGAAGAAGGACGGTAGGGAGGAAGGAAGGGATGAAGGAAGGAAGGAAGGGAGGGAGGAAGCGGGGAGGGAGGGAGGGAGGGAGGGAAGGGAAGGAAGGAAATCAAGCAATGAGAGAGACATTGCCGACCTGGATCTAGAGGTTTACAAGTTGATTTCTTTTTTTTTGAGAGAAGGAAAGAAAAAAAAATAAGTAAAGGAGAGGAAGAAAGAGGAAGAGAAAGAGGGAGAGTAAATGGAAATATTGCTTTATTTTGAAAAAAATTGAGTATTAATAATGGCCAATCAATGTTTCATTTAAACTTATGGGTAGGTGTGATGTGGTATTGACAAGAATGTATATTTTGTGTATTTGAAGTGGAGAGCTCTATAAATATTTATTAAGTTTACTTGTTCCGGATCTGAGCTCGAGTCCTTGATATCCTTATTAATTTTCTGTCTCACTGAATCTAAGTCTCGTATCTGGGTGTTAGGATCGTTAGCTCTTGTTGTTGCATTGATCCTTTTACCACTGTATCTTCGTTGCTTTAAAATCTATTTTCTCCGATACGAGAATTGCAACTCCTGCTTTTTATTTATTTATTATTTATTTTTGCTCTCCATTTGGTTGGTAAATCTTTCTCCATCCCTTTGTTTTGAGTCTTTGTGTATCCTTGCATGTGAAACAGGTGTGGATGTAACATGCCATTGGGTTTTGGCTGTGTCTTTTGATTGGGGGATTTAGTCAATTTAAATTTAGGGTTACTGCCATTTGATGTTGACTGGCTGTTTTATCCATTCGTTGGTGTAAATTCTTCTTTATGTTGGTGCTCTTTACTTTTTGGTGTATTTTTAGAAAGGCTAATACTGGTTGTTTCTTTCTGTGTGTAATGCTTCTTTCAGAAGCTCTTGTAAAGCAGGCCTGGTGGTAATAAAATCTCTGAGTTCTTGCTTGTTCATAAAAGATTTTATTTTTCCTTCAGTTGTGAAGCTTAGTTTGGCTGGATATGAAATTCTGGGCTGAAGGTTCTGTTCTTTGAGGATGTTGAATATTGGCCCCCACTCTCTTCTGGCTTGTAGAGTTTCTGCTGAGAGATCTGCTGTAAGTCTGATACGCTTGCCTTTGTGGGTAACATGACCTTTCTCTCTGGCTGCCCTTAGTATTTTCTCCTTCGTTTCAACCCTGGTGAATCTAATGATTATGTGCCTTGGGGTTGCTCTTCTTGAGGAATATCTTTGTGGTGTTCTCTGTATTACCTGGGGTTGAATTTTGACCTGCTTTGCTAGTTTAGGAAAATTTTCCTGAATAATATCCTGAAGGGTATTTTCCAGCTTGGATTCATTCTCTCCGTCGCATTCAGGTACACCTATCAAACGTAAATTTGGTCTTTTCACATAGTCCCACATTTCTTGGAGACTGCTCGTTCCTTTTTATCCTTTTTTCTCTAATCTTTTCTTCACGTTTTATTTCATTAAGTTGGACTTTGACCTCTGATATCCCTTCTTCTGCTTGAACAATTCGAGTGTTTAAACCTGTGCATACTTCTTGGAGTTCCTGTATTGTATTCTTTAGTTCCATTAATTCACTCATACTCTGCTCTAAGTTGTCTGTTCTCAATAGGATTTCATCAAACCTTTTTTCAAAGTTCCTAGTTTCTTTACCTTGGGCTACAACATGTTCTTTTAACTCACCGAAGTTTCTTATTATCCATTCCTTGAAGAGTGATTCTGTCATCGGGATGCGCTGGTTCTCCATCAAGCCTTGTTCCATTGTTGATGAGGAACTGTGATCATCTTTAGAGGGAGAGGCGTTCTGACTTTGAGTATTCTCAGCTTTTTTTACACTGGTTTCTTCCCATCATTGTAAATTTATCCTCCTGCCGTCTTTGAAATTACCAACTTTCAGATTAGGTCTCTTGAGTGGACGTCCAGGTTTTTAGTTCCCAGGGCCAGAGCAGCGGCGTTAAGACTGATGGTGCTTTTCTGCCCAGGATTCTCCTGTCGGGCTTCCTTCTTGTGTCGGTAGTAGGCGACTCTGCCTTCCTGGGGCTCCAAACCTCGGTCAGAAGGGAAACCGGTCCTGTTTACTCTGCGCTGAGCGCTTCTGCGCCGAGGTGCTGTCACAGCTGCTGCCGGGCTCTGGTGTCATGCTGGGGACCCGGGCCGGTCCTCCGAACCTGTTTACTTTGCTCCGAGAGCTGCCGCGCCGAGGTGCTGGCGGAACTGCTGCACCGGCCACGAGAGTCGCGCTGGCCACCCGTGTGTTTCCTCCACTGGGGGATCTCCTGCTCCGTGAGCGACCAGAATTTGTCTGAAAGTGTGGCGTCCTCTAGTTCTCCCCGCCTTCCCTGAGAGCTGCAATCCCGGGATGTTAGCGATTGGCCATCTTGGATCGTTTTCCCCTATTTGTTTTTTTTTTTTTTTCCTTTTTGAGACTGAGTCTTGCTCTGTCACCAAGGCTACAGTTTGGTGGCGCAATCTTGGCTTGCTACCACCTCTGCCTCTTGTGTGATTCCAATACCTCAGCCTTCCAAGTAGCTGGGCTTATGCCAGGCTAGTTTTTGTGTTTTTAGTAGAGACAGGGTTTCAGCATGTTGCCCAGGCTGGTCTTAAACTACTGGGGTCAAGTGATTTACCTGCCTGAGTCTCCCAAAGTGCTGGAATTACAGGTATGACCCAGTGCACTTGGCCCTAGCTAGCTGTTGGATTTTTCGTAGAGACGGGGTTTCACAGTGTCGGTTAACTCCTGGGCTGAAGCAGTCCATCTGCCTCACCTTCCCAAAGGTGCTAGGATTACGGGCTTGAGGCACTGTGTCTGGCCATGGGTGCCATCTATCTAAAGAGTGAAGAACCTGATGTTAAACCAGTGATTGAAATCACCGAATTCCTAAAATCATGAGCTCAGTCTAGTGGAGGAAACAGATGAACAAATAAACCAGCTCTGCTGATGTTGGGGTTCAGCAATGCCCAGAGGTGGGGTGCATTGAAGGGGAATGCCAGAATTTGGAAAGATGGAGCACACAGCCTGCTGGTGCTTTCTGAGGATGTAATACAGAAACTGTGGTCAGAAGGAAGAGAGGGAGACAGCTGGGGAAGTGCTGAAAAAGCAGTCATTCTAGGCAGTGGTTGCTTAGTGCCCAGCCCCATGCTTGGCCAGCCTCTGAGCCTGTGCTTAGCCTGCTTGTTATAGTCTGAGAGTCTATAAGAGCTGGCGTGTCTAGAGTGTGAAGGCCAGGTGAGATGGGAAGGACAAAGGGTTGGTATGTGAGGGGCTTCTGAGCTGGAATCTCATTCCAGATGGAGTGGGAGCCAGGGCTTTTCAAAAAGGAGTAGATGTGGGCCAAGAGATATTTCACAGGGCTCTGCCTGACCGCTGTGGGGTATGGGCTATGAGTTAGTGTAGGAATGAGACACTGTTCCTTAGTGAGGAACTGAGGGCTGTGCACTGACTCCTAAGCTGAATGGGATGGGATAGACCAACTTTCTGGTAGAAACCTGGCCTTTGTGTTGGATGTGTTTAACTGGAGACACTTAGGAAGCATCCAGGCTTAGATGTCATCTGTGTGGTTGCATGTATAACATGGGATGTTGCAGCAGAAGTCAGACCTCGGGCTATGCATTTGGAGGTCTTCAGCACAGAGGTAGTATTTAAAGCTAGGAGTGTGAGCAAGATAAGCATGGGGCAAGAGCGCAGGGCAAGAGCGCAGGACCAGGCAGAGGGTCGAGGGAGAGTGCTGAGGAGGTGATGCAGGGCTGCCTTGCCTCTGGTGGGGTCTGGGGAGGAGGCACCTGCAGTAAGTGGTGGGTTCAGCCCCATGAGAGCAGCATCCATTGAGCATTGGAGAAATGGGACCTCTAGGGTGAAGAGCAGGAGGAGCTAGAGACCGTTTGTAGAAAACACTAGTTAGATAAATCTTTTTTTTTTTTTGAAGTAGGGGACTGTTTCACTCTTGTTGCCCATGCTGGAGTGCAGTGGCGTGATCTTGGCTCACTGCAACCTCCACTTCCCGGGTTAAAGCGATTCTTCTGCCTCAGCCTCCCAAATAGCTAGGATTACAGATGCCCACCACTAAGCCCAGCTAGTTTTTTGTATTTTTAGTAGAGATGGGGTTTCACCATGTTGGCCAGGCTGGTCTCGAACTCCTGACCTCAGGTGATCCACTGCCTTAGCCTCCCAGAGTGCTGGGATTACAGGTGTGAGCCATCATGCTCAGCCAACGCTAGGCAAATCTTATAATGGAAGAGAGCAAAGAAATGGGCTGTGGCTGATGGGAGATGTGGGTGTCGGAGAGGGTTTTTTGTTGTTTTTGAGACATTCTTGCTGGAGTGCAGTGGCATGATCCTGTCTCACTGCAGCCTCTGCCTTCCGGGTTCAAGCAATTCTCATGCCTCAGCCTCCTGAGTAGCTGGGATTACAGGCATGCACTACCACACCCAGCTAATTTTTTTATTTTTAGTAGAGTTGGGGTTTCACTGTGTCGGCCAGGCTGGCTTCGAACTCTTGACCTCAGGCAATCTGACTGCCTCAGCCTCCCAAAGTATTGGGATTACAGGCATGAGTCACTGCACCTGTCCAAGAGAAGGTTTAAAAAAAATAGAATTTGTACTCCCATGTTCCTAGCAGCAAATCCACAGTAAGTCAAAGGGCAAGAACCACCCAAGTATTCATTAAGGGATGAATGGATAAAAACAAGATGGGGCACATACACACAATGGAATGTTAATTCAGACATAAAAAGCCATGAAAGTCTGACACATGCTGCAAGTTGGATGAACCTTACGGATGGGATGCTAAGTAGAATAAGGCAGCCACGAGATGCAAGCAATATGTGATTCCACTCATGCTTGGCACTTAGAGTAGCCAGATTCACAGAAACAGTAGAATAGAGGTGCCTGGGCCTGGGGGTGGGGAAACGGGAGTTACGGTTTGAGGGGCACAGCCCTTCTGTTACTGATGGTCAAAACATTTTGGTTATAGACAGTAGTGATGGTTACACAGCAGTGCGAATATATTTAGTGCCAATGAATTCTATCTGTGCATATTGTTTAAATGATAAATAGGTCTATTTTACCACATTGAAAACAACAGATAAAAGACCATGCTTGTACAGGGAGTGGGTCACTAGAGGGAGGGGGTGCAGGAGAGTGGATTGTGGAGGGCAGAGCCTAGGGAAGTCGGTCTTCGCAGAGTCCACACCCCAGACCCATTGTGCACTGTCGAGTGCCCGGTGCGCTGTGTATGCACACTTGTGTTTATTAACATGATTACTTTCTATTTGAATGACCTTTTCCCCAACTAGTACCTATTCTTTGAGCCTCAGAACAAATGCTACCATGTCTGGAAAGCCTTAATAGAATACTCAGTCAGAAATCTGTCATGAATTTCAAAGTAGCTTTTTAAATGTCTTTTTTATGCCACCATCCTGCAACTGTGTTGATGTTTCTCTGCTTTGAGGCCTATCTGACCACTTTCTTTATCCAGCTCCTGTCACATCATCACCAGGGCTCTGTCTCAAATATGTCAGTTCTTGGGTCTCTGCTGACTGATGACAAGTCACCGTTAGAAGGGTAGAGGAATTCGTGATGCCTAAAGCATGATTCTTCACAGCTACAGTGAATAATCTGGTGTGAGACGATTATGCAGATAACTGTGGTGTGTGTCGGGCCAGGATTAGAGCCACATGCTATAGTCGTGTGCCTGTTTTACGTTACCTTTCAGTAATAAGTTTGCTGAGGTCAAAAGTCATATTGTATTTGTATTCGTAATTCTCATAATATCTTGGCAAGTACCTTTCTTTTTCCTTCTTCTTTTTCTTTCTTACACGTACTGCGCGTTGAATAAATGCCTGGGTATATTGGGGAGAAATGGTGTGTTTGGCTATGAGTAAGTTATTTTATTTAATCCTCTGAACTATCCTAAAAGAAAGATATATACTGTCTCTAACACAAATAAGAAAATTGAGGCTTTGAGAGATTATTTAACAGAGCTTGTAAGTGATGAGTTGGTGCTTAAACCTCTCAGAGCTTGTAAGTGATGAGTTGGTGTTTAAACCTCTCAGAGCTTGTAAGTGATGAGTTGGTGTTTAAACCTCTCAGAGCTTGTAAGTGATGAGTTGGTGTTTAAACCTCTCAGAGCTTGTAAGTGATGAGTTGGTGTTTAAACCGTGTCTTTGTTATCCCAGATTTTCTTTGTTTCCTCGCAGTCATAACTGTGCAGCAGTAATAACTTGGAACGTTCTAGCTGGATGGAATGATGAAAGATGATACTCTTGAATTCACCAGGGACGAATAGGGTTAATATAGGCATCAGGCTGTCTGTAAGCGTGTCGCGTGATACTGTTACTACTGTTTGTAACAGAGGCTTCTTGGTATTTCCCCAGATCCCCAGACTTCAAAGGAGATTTTTAATTTTGTTCTGAAGGCAATCCGTCCTCAGGTAGGATTTATATTACTATTAATATTACTCTGATGCCTTTGCAGTGCAGACTTTCAAATACTGATGGTGAATTTTTGTTTTCTAAAATAGATTGATCTGAAGAGATATGCCGTGCCCTCAGGTAGGATTCTGATTTAATGAGGTATGTTATCTTAGATTACTAAATTAACATCTCAGGTAGGCTTTTGCTTAAACTCTGAAGGAAAGCGAATGTGATAGCATCTGTTATGTTTCACACAGTTATTTACAGGGAGTCTTTTGGTGACTTAGGAAGTTCTGGCTGAAACGGTGATACTCAGGCCATATGGTTGAAAGCATTTTATTTTAGGGTATCTTTCAGGGGATCCAGGCTGTTCGATTCCGCCTGTGTCTCAGTGAACCCTAATTCCACTTCTGACCCTTGGTTTGGGATTTGTCGGCTAAGTTGTGGGCCTGTTTAGAGCGCTGACGGGAATCCCTGGGTTACTGTAGTGTAATGGTACCAGATCTTCCTGAGCACAGTCTTGACTTTGACATAGCCCTGCAGCTTTTTTGGTTTTCTGTTCTGTCGTATGTCCTCTGATTTTAAATATAATGGCTTTTGCATTTGCAGCTGGCTTGCGCTTATTTGCCCTGCACGCATCTCAGTTTAGCACCTGCCTTCTGGACAAGTACGTGTCTCTATTTGAAGTCCTGCTAAAGTGGTGTGCCCACACAAATGTAGAATTGAAAAAAGCTGCACAATCAGCCCTGGAATCCTTTCTGAAACAGGTACTACAAATTCAAATGTCATTTAACAATGTTTCTTTCACACACAGAATTAAATTCCAATTGTATGCATGCGTGTTTGAGGATAAATACAAGGTGATCCATTAGCTTTTGTAGTAATGAAAGCAGAAAACTGTAGATCAGCCAGCCTCATGGGAGGCAGACAGGCTGAAATAGAGCTAGGGAGATACCAGATTTGATTAGGGCCTCAGAGCCCAGATTAAGACAGGTCTAATAGAGCGAAGACATGGTGGTAAGGAGGTGGTGGGAAGGGCTGGAGAGTGGATGGAGGGCTGAGGGGAGCCCCATCTCCTGGGAGCTGTCACCAGGGGATAGATGCTTATGTGTCAGCTTGAAAACTGGGAGTGCCCCTTTGCCCTTGTGGATTTTCCTCCTGGTTAGGAGGTGGTTACAGAATCTGCACCTGCGTGCATGGAAGCTTATCTGGTCGGCCGAGGAGACTGTGATTGTCGTTCTGAGCGCTGGTCTCCAGGATGTCCTGGACGTCCAGAGGTTTCCACAGGGGCTTGGCCGCCAAGGAAGTAGAATTCTGGGGTTGCTCTGAGGGAAAGGACTGGAGATTCACAGCAAAAGTTTTCTTTGGGGCAGTTCCATACCTGGGTAACCAGTAGCTGAATTCACAGGCTATTCACATAAACTGTGGGAACAGTGTTGCAATTGTGTTAGCCTTAGAGTCACAGCTGGAATGCGTAGAAGCTGAAGAGAGAGCGAGCACTGCCATCCTTTTTTCAGGTCTGGGCCCACCTCCCGAGAAAACCCGGCCCCTGGCTCTGCTGCCTGTCCCTTTCGCCCCTTAGCCTCCCTGCTATACTTGGCCTTCCCATCCGGCTTGTGTTCTCCCTGAAGTCTTGGCTTTGAGGTTGCCTCTTCTTGGTCCTCATAAAACTACTATTCTGCTTAACTTGCCTGGCCTTACTTGCTAAGGGAAATACAAATTTGAGGAATTATTTTTTACTGATTCATATAATATGTCTGGATTTCAGTAAGCATTTGCTGAAATAAACATCTTGAGAGAGAGAATTTCATGCTTTGTTAGCAAGGAGGCGTGTCCACGATGTGTGCAGAGTGATCATCATCCGTGGTGGCACCCTTGCAGCCTTGTTCCCTACCAATGCCTGCCTTTCCTAGTGCAGGGCTGGGCGGGGCATGGGCCTGCAGAGAAACCCATCAGCCCTCCCTCCACTGTGCTGGTTGTCTTTAATGAGCCACGCAGATATCTGTATTTCACATCTTGCCAGAGACTTCTCAGTCTCCCACTCCTATTCTTAACAAAAACTACATTGAGTAGATATTAGAGTTTAATTGAGGAAGTATATTCTACCTGCTAATCTCTACCTCGTGAGAAAGTCATTCAAGAAGTTCAGGAGAACAGGCCTCAATGCTGCCCTCAAGGGCTGATGCCTGTTGCAAGTTTGGGAGTTTCCAAGATACCCTCACATTTGATGCTCACTGCTATGGTTTATTACAACTAAAGGGCCCAGGTAAGAATTGACCAAAGGTAGCAGCAGCACTTAGTGCAGACACTAAGAAAGTATTGAACATGGAGCTTTCCTGGTCCTCTCCCTGTGGAGTCAGGGCAGCGTTGCTTCCCAGCATCTGTGTGCAGCAGCGCATGTGGAGTATTGACTGAGTGCTCCCCTGAACCTCAGTGTTTGGAGTTTCCCTTGGGGCCCCAGCATATAGGCATAGTAGGTTGTTGGGTCTCAGTTTCCAGGGATGCCAGGTGACCTAAAGCCGCCATTCTGAATCACATTGTTACCAGGTATGACCAGCCCCACCCTGAGTCCCATTGTTAGATCATCCCGTGTGACCTGAGGCCCCAAGCAAGGAGAGATACCTCCTTTCCCTCCTTCTTCAGAAGAGGGAGTGAGGAGAGGAAGAAAGAGGACTTTACATAAAGGAAACGTACTCTTTAGGCCTTAAGATTTTCCACTATGTTGAATATATTTTCCTCACAGTGACAGCTATATTTTTTTTTTTTTGAGATGGAGTCTGCTCTGTTATCAGGCTGCAGTGCAGTAGCACAATCTTGGCTCACTGCAACCTCTGCTTCCTGTGTTCAAGTGATTCTCTTGCCTTAGCCTCCCAAGTAGCTGGAATTACAGACACCTGTCACAGCTCCTGGATAATTTTTGTATTTTTAATAGAAACAGGGTTTCACCATGTTGGCCGGGATTAACTCAGGTGATCCACCTGCCTCGGCCTCCCAAATTGCTGGGATGACAGGCATGAGCTTCTGTGCCCGGATATTACAGATGATAATAACATCTGTAATCATACAGATGTTATGTTAATTCATAACATCTGTATTATTATCAACAGCAACGTAATATACGTATATATATATTTATATATATATAATTTTTTTTTTTGAGACAGAGTCTTGCTGTGTCATCAGGTGCCAGGCTGGAGTGCAGTGGTGCAATCTCAGCTCGCTGCAACCTCCGCCTCCCAGGTTCAAGCAATTTTCCTGCCTCAGCCCCCTGAGTAGCTGGGACTACAGGCACGCACCACCACGCCCAGCTAATTTTTGTAGTTTTTTAGTAGAGACGGGGTTTCACCATGTTGGCCAGGATGGTCTCCATCTGTTGACCTCGTGATCTGCCCACCTAGGCCTCCCAAAGTGCTGGGATTACAGGTGTGAGCCACCGAGCCTGGCCTGTAATATATATATTTATGAGCCATAATGTTTTAATCTGTCCCCTGTCTGCTGTTGAATAATTATTTTCAAGTCTTTAAATATTATATACAGAAATAGTTGAATATAGATACATTAGAAACATGCTTACTGAGAATACAATAATAGAAAATTAGCAGTGTTTAAGTGGTTACACATTATAGTATATAATATTCCCTATTCTGTAACTAAATAAAATGATGTTTGTTTACTTGCTGAGAAACATTTGTGATGTGTTTTATGAAGAAGGAAATTATGAAAGAGTACATATGATGTTTTATTCTTCAAACACAAACAGGGAGCAAAGTTCCCAGAAGGTCACATGCTAAGACCTGTTGGCTTTAGGGACACTGGGAAGCGTATGGGTAATTTGGCAATGGAAGGTGGATTTTTTTTTTTCTTCCTTTGGTGACTGCCTGGATTCCTTCCATTCTTGTCCTGGACAGTCTTTGTGCTGAAATGGGGAATGCTATGTTATTTCCTGCATTTAGGCTCCTGCCTCTTGGTTTGGTAAATAATTATCTATTGGCTTCTCAGATGACATTTTCCCCTTACATCACTTAATTTAAGCTTCATAGTTTGTAGCTTATTTTTTTGGAAACTGAGATGCCTTGTCTTTCTGATTGTTCTGAACTCTATTTATTGATGATGTCTGAAGTCCCTGATCCCCTGACAGTTCTCTTTCACCCTGTGGGTGACAGGTGAGTTCTAAAGACTGCTCTTTGCTTCATCAGAGAGGCTTAATTCAAAACCTCTTTTTTTTTTGGTCAGATCTAGGTGTATCCTTGGTCTCTTAGACCCTTTCTCTAGGAAAAACATGTCACTTAGCCTTATTTAAGACACTTTTCTGACCCTGATAGAGACTAAGGAAAATGGAAGAAAGGGTCTTTATGATTAAAAGCAATTGTGTATAACTGTAACAGTACATTAGTAGCATCTAAACAGTTCTAGTTTTTCCATGTTTGTATAGATTCTGTTGTTATTAAATATTTCCAAAAAAATAAATATTATATATTTGCAGGTTTCTTATATGGTGGCGAAAAATGCAGAAATGCATAAGAGTAAGCTGCAGTACTTTATGGAGCAGTTTTATGGGATCATCAGAAACATGGATTCAAACAACAAGGAGTTATCCATTGCTATCCGTGGATATGGACTTTTCGCAGGAGTATGTCTCATTAACTTACTTTGTTTTCTCTTGGTTTCTCATGATTGTTTAAAGGAATCTAATTCATTGCATTTTGAGTAATATCTATTATTTTTAACAATATAGCAGGCCCTGTGAACTGCTTAGGTCCACTTATATGCAGATTTTTTTTCAGCCATACATGGATCAAAAATACAGTGTGTGGCCAGGTAGGGTGGCTCACACCTGTAATCCCAGCATTTTGGGAGGTTGAGGCAGGTAGATTACGAGGTCAGGGGTTCAAGACCAGCCTGGCCCAGATGGTGAAACCCCATCTCTACTAAAAATAGAAAAGATTAGCTGGGCGTGGTGGCACATGCCTGTAATCTCAGCCACTCGGGAGGCTAAGGCGGAGAATTGCTTAAACCCGAGAGGCAGAGGTTGCTGTGAGCCGGGATTGCTCCACTGTACTCCAGCCAGGGAAAGAGTGAGACTATGTCTCAAGAAAACAAAAATACAGTGTGTGCTGGATAGGAAATGTATATAGAAGGCTGACTTGTATGAGACTTCCATAGGTGACTGTGGACTTGAAAGATTTAGGTATACTGAGGAGGCCCAGAACCAGTCCCTTCTCCACATATCCTGAGAGTCACTGCATTAGGATGTTTATTGTCTACTGTGTATTAGAATTCTTTAGATATGTTATCTCAAGTTTTCCTAACTCTCTTAGGAGCTGAGTATTACTGTTTTACAGATAGGAAACTGAAACCCAGAGAAATTAGGAAACTTGTCAAGAGACTCACAGAATTGACAGAACCACGGCATAAGTCCAAGTCTGAAGAATAGAAACACCATGTTTCCTCTCTGTGTTATGCTCCTCCTTATTCTTAAAGTAAAATTGTAGTTGATTTCACTCAGTTTTAGAAAGAGTTCAAAAAAAAAAAAAGAAGTTTATATGACAGGAAGAGATATATTTAAGAATATTAGCTAGGTGTGGTGGCCCATACCTGTAATCTCACCACTTGGGGAGGCCAAAGCAAGCACTTTGCCTGAGGTCAGGGATTTGAAACCACCCTAGCCAACGTGGTAAAACCCTGTCTCTACTAAAAATACAAAATTTGGCCTGGTGTGGTACAGACCTGTAATTCCAGCTACCAGCATTACAGGTGTGCACCACCGTGCCCATCTAATTTTTGTGGGCTTTTTTTGTTTAGTAGAGACAAAGTTTCACCATGTTGGCCAGACTGGTACTTGAATTTGTGACCTCATGATCTTCCTGCCTAGGCCTCTCAAAGTGCTGGGATTACAGGCACGAGTGACCGCACCTAGCCAGATACTGTGTTTTATGTCTGTATTTCCTCTTAAATAAAAAGCTTATTAAACTTGTGTTTATAATCACATGGCTTAATACATGATACCTTATTAGATATCACTATTTTGATCTTGATAAGATTGATGAAGACTTCTGTTTTACCTTTTCTAAAGCCTTGCAAGGTTATAAATGCAAAAGATGTTGACATCATGTACATTGAGCTCATTCAGCGCTGCAAGCAGATGTTCCTCACCCAGACGGACATTGGTGATGACCGTGTTTATCAGATGCCAAGCTTCCTCCAGTCTGTTGCAAGTGTCTTACTGTACCTTGACACTGTAAGTGAAATAGTTAAACTGAGCACAGTTTTAAGTATTTAATCTTCATTTCTTCAAATCATTTGATGGAGTCCTATTATACATTTAGTGTAGGCATTGTTGTGAACAACTTGACGTATTTAGTTAGCATTTTGTGGCAATGGAATTATTGTCATGAAACTTGATTTTTTGTTATCCAGAGCAAGATAACAAATTTGTTTCTCTTTCCATCTTTCTGAAAGATTCAGAATTGTTGCTTGGGATAGAATTGCACCGCAAGACAATTTTTACTCTATGTGTGTGTTTTTTATTAAGGCAATCACAGTAATAAATGTTAACTTAGCAGGTTAGATGACAAACCATGTTTTTCTTTTAATAAGTATCTAATTCAGTTGTAATTACTTTGAATATTTGTATTATTCCTGTATTCCCTGATTCCTTCCTCTAACTCACAGTTTGCTGTTTATTTCTGGTAGGTTCCTGAGGTATATACTCCAGTTCTGGAGCACCTCGTGGTGATGCAGATAGACAGTTTCCCACAGTACAGTCCAAAAATGCAGTTGGTGTGTTGCAGAGCCGTAGTGAAGGTGTTTCTAGCCTTGGCAGCAAAAGGACCAGTTCTCAGGAATTGCATTAGTACTGTGGGTAAGTTTGCAATTTATTGTTTTTATGAGTAATGATGGATAATTAAACATTATTTGATATAGGTAAAGAGAATCTGGTTACCAAATTCTTTTGCATCTTTGATACAGTTTCTGATGAACTAAATTTTGGTAGACCAAAATCTCTTCCTTTTTTCATCCTATTACCTCTGAATCTTAATAGTTTTAAGTTTTAAAATTAAAGTTATTAATGAACTTAGAAAATAAATTGAGAGGTAAAGTTGGGTTCCAAAATATGATGACTGCTGACTTTTTTTTTAGTGTTTTATTGTATATTTTTCAGCGTTTCCTTCATTTTTGTTTTTTCCTCTTTCAGTGCATCAGGGGTTAATCAGAATATGTTCTAAACCAGTGGTCCTTCCAAAGGTAAATTCTGAATTCTAATGTTTGGAAACTTAATCTGTTATCACAGGAAGTTAGGAATGTTGCTGAGGATTTCGAGTATAATTTTGCAAAAGTGGCTGTTCTTTTCTTTTAGCCATGCCTTACATTTTGAAAAGGACATAATACCTCTATAATATTTTATTAGGTGCGCAGACAACTTCTAAGGTGTAAAACGTCTTTAAGCATAACTTTAGGTTTTATACATTTTTTTAAAACAGAAATGTTTTCTCTCTTGAAACTCTAGAACAAAATGCTAAGGGAGGCATACCTTAGTTCCCAGAAGTTATAGGACATCTGATGAGATGGAGTTTGAAATATGTAAGAAAGCGAGATTAAGGATTATAGCGCATTCAGTGGATATTGTATTGAAATACCTTGTTGGTGTATCACAATTTTAGTCACAGAAGACTCACATTGTTTTCAGCTTTTTATCTATTTATTTATGTTTTGAGGCAGAGTCTTGCTGTATCATCCAGGCTGGAGTGCTGTGGTGCGATCTCAGCTCACTGCAACCTTCGCTTCTGAGGTCTAAGTGATTCTCCTGTCTCAGCCTCCTTAATAGCTGGGATTACAAGTGCCGGTCACCATGCTTAGCTGATTTTTATGTTTTTAGTACAGGTGTTTGCCATTTTGGCCAGACTGGTCTCAAACTTTTGACCTCAGGTGATCTGCCCACTTGACTCCCAGAGTGCTGGGATTATAGGTGTGAGCCACCGCACCTGGCCTCAGCTTTTTAAATTATGATTTTATAATACCGAGTCTTCCTTAATTATATGGTTTCCTATGAGTGACAGTTTAATCTAGAAAATTCTGAAAACTGGCACTTTCTGTCAGCAGTGCTGCTTCTGAGAATCTGTCACTAAATGTTGTCATGCTGTCTTCCTGGCCAGGGTGCTGAGTCTGAATCTGAAGACCACCGTGCTTCAGGGGAAGTCAGAACTGGCAAATGGAAGGTGCCCACATACAAAGACTATGTGGATCTCTTCAGACATCTCCTGAGCTCTGACCAGATGATGGTAACATTTACCATTTGAAAGCCTTAAATGTACCCTACTTTCTCTATTAGTCTCTGTAGTTTAGACACAAGAATTGTTTATTTCAGAGTTATATTTTACTAACTTTCAAAAGTTGAAAACAGTGTACTTCAAATAATAAAAAATTAAAACGATCAGGAAGTTAGAATGAGAGTAGAAAGAAACAAAAATATAGAACTCCTTTGAGTTCATGTGAATTAGTTACTGTAGCTGAGTCCTTATTTTAGCTTTAAGTAGCAGGATGGTACAGCTCATGCTAAGCTGTTCTTCCTCACAGATCCAGCCCCCTAGGTAACAAATTATCACTATGGAAGAGCTATTCTCTTTATTTGTTTAAGGTGAAGATAAATCCAATAAATGTAGTAGATATAAAGAGGATTGGTGCATAGCTATTCTGTACATCACTTCGGAATTATAATAAGGCCTCTTGCTTAATACATTTCTCACAGACATTTCCTCAGTGTCTACTTTAAGTCAGGTAATGGCTTATATTTTAGTACAGTTTGATTAAGCATTAATAGCCTACGACAAGCAATTTTTGTCAATATGTGATTCCTATCTTGTGAAAAATCTTAGGTGGTTTTAGTTTTTTTCTTACTGAAATAAAATACCAGTTGTTAGTAAGTTTGCCAGTATCTATTTTTTACATGTGATGTTAGGTATCTCTGTAAGTACCGTAAAATACGAGACTAAATATAGGCAGAGTAATTGGCCTATTAATTTTGGAATGGTAGAATGGCTTCACTTTTAAAGAAATGACAGATTATACTTTTAAATCAATTCTGAGGGTGGATATATATATATCCATGTACATAAAATACATGTACATGTTTATTTTTATTCTTTTTATTTTTTATTAAGATGGGGTTTCACCATTTTGGCCAGGCTGGACTTGAACTCCTGACCTCAGGTGATTCACCTGCCTCGGCCTCCCAAAGTGCTAGGATTACAGGTGTGAGCCACCACACCCGGCCCATGTACATGTTTATATATGTGTTCATATTTAGTTGTATATGCACATAGCCGTATGTGCGTGTACATATATGTTCACAGACATAAAAGACATAGTGTCTGTATATGCATATTATACATATTTGTGTTTATACATACACATCTACAAATTAATTGGGGTAAATCCTTTGACAAGGCCTAAATATTCTCAGTTACCACTATGTACATAAGTATTTGTTACATGACTAGATAAATGATATCTCACTGAAATGATGCTGTCATAATAATTTAGGAAGGTATCTTGCAGCTTGAAAACTCCAGGTAAATCTTCTGCAGTTTATAATCACTGTTGCCGTAATACCTGAATCGGCACGTACGTCTGTATATGTGTTTTAACGCTTATAAAATACTCATACTTTTTTGCACAAGATTTTGAAGTGTATTGTTTTTCTTTATTTAAAGGATTCTATTTTAGCAGATGAAGCATTTTTCTCTGTGAATTCCTCCCATCAAAGCCTGAATCATTTACTTTATGATGAATTTGTAAAATCTGTTTTGAAGATTGTTGAGAAGTTGGATCTTACACTAGAAACACAGACTGTTGGGGAACAAGAGGTTAGAAGTTTTTATCAATAGTACTTTTTCATCATCTTTGCACAACTGTCTTTGCATATAAATAATCAGGGCTTAGTAGCACGTTTGTAGAGGACTGGAGAAAATTGATTTCGTCAGGATTTTTATGTGCCATTGATGCTTTTTTGTTGGATGTAACCTATTGTATAGAAAACGTTATTACTAGATGGCTCAAGAAGTAATTTATATATTAATACGTTATTTTTTTTGGAAAAAGTTATTTACTAGGCTCATTTATTTCTTAATCTTTAGCAATAGTAGTAAAGAGTGACAGAAGTCTTATTTTGTGTAGAAATGACTTTGTGTAGGATAGGGAAACCTGGGGCTGCTCTTGTTTACAGTTAAGGAAACTCCAAATTGTGGTACAAGGTGTTAAATGTGTTCCTGAGATAGTAGAATATAGATAATAGAGAAATAAGAAAATGCCCTCCCTTTCTTTTGCACCCAATTTTCCTAACCTGGGTTAAAGATAAGTCATGGGTTAAGGCTGCCAGCCTGGAGTTGTCCTGCTCTTACTTAAGGCAACTGGACTCCATAGTAATTAGGCTGGTGAGAAAGAGCTGCGATCCTGGCAAGGCCTCTCCCTTGCTTTCTACTGCAGTGATTGTTTCAGGCTAGATGGTGCTGATTAGAGTTCAAGCATCAGTACCTCCACTGCTGTCCTGAGATAGACAAGAGGTAATGGAGAGGATGGGCATAGGAAATGTGAAGGTAAACAGTACAAGTCCGTGGCAAGGTCAGCTTTGTTGCACTTGGGGTATTCTGTTTTCTTTTTCTTTTTATTTTTTTGAGACGGAGTTTTACTCTTGTTACCCAGGCTGGAGTGCAATGGCACGATCTCGGCTCACTGCAACCTCCACCTCCTGGGTTCAAGCAATTCTCCTGCCTCAGCCTCCTGAGTAGTTGGGATTACAGGCACGCACCACCATGCCCAGCTAATTTTTTGTATTTTTAGTAGAGACGGGGTTTCACCTTGTTGACCAGGATGGTCTCAATCTCTTGACCTCGTGATCCACCCGCCTTGGCCTCCCAAAGTGCTGGGATTACAGGTGTGAGCCACCGCGCCCGGCAATACTCTTCACGTTGGGTGATAGATAACAACATCAGTGTGTACTTTATTGCTGTCTGTGCTTTGCATATGTCTAAAATAGTTTTATTAAAAAAAAAAAAAAACTTGCCGAAAGGGACTTTCTGGAACTGTGTCAGCTGACAGACCCACATTTTAGAACACGTGTATGTTCATCGCTGTCTTCAGTGGCTTCCTTTCTCCTCTGTTCCTGCCCTTCTAGTTTCATTCCAGCAGATCTGTGACCACCTGGTAACACTTCCCAGACACCTTTGGTCTCCAGCCTCCTCATCCCTTGTTGGTTCCTGTTCTGTATTTCTAACTACTTGTTTAACATTTGAATTTGAATACACAGTTGTGTTCAGTAACACAATTTGGTGACACAAACTTAACGTGTTTAAAACTGATCTTCCTGCACTTCCCCAAATACTGTATCTTTCATTTATACTGTTCATAATTTCTGTATTTTGCTGTTTCTTCACTTGACATCTCCAAGTCATCACCTATTAAAATTCTCTCTGTCAAGGCATCGTGGTTAGCTTCCTCAAGCAGTGCTGCCCTCCTGGCGTTTCTGTGTTTGACCCATTCTTTCATCACTTCCCGTGAGTCCTTTTGGTTAGCGCCTTCTGCAAGACCTGCCCTTTTCATCAGACTGTAGCTCTTGAGTGCCCATCTTGGTCTCTCTTGCTGTCACATTCTTTTTTCATAGCATGGGCCCTAGACTATGAAGTCAGTTGGAAAGTTATTTGTTGAGTGATTTGTGATTGAATGGTACAGTGTTTCTTTGCTGCAATTACTCTTTAAGAATGGAGATGAGGCGCCTGGTGTTTGGGTGATCCCGACTTCAGATCCAGCGGCTAACTTGCATCCAGCTAAACCTAAAGATTTTTCGGCTTTCATTAACCTGGTGGAATTTTGCAGGTATTTTGTAAAATTTCAATTATTTAAGAATAAAAATGATCATTAGTTATTGGCTATAAATTCCTTATATAGCTGTAAGAAAGGAAATAAAAGACTTAAAATCTATCATTGATTATATAGATCTTTAAAATATATCTAAGTATACCAGCTTACAGTTTTTATTATTTATTTATTTTTTTTTGAGATGGAGTCTTGCTTTGTCAGCAGGCTGGAGTGCAGTGGCATGGTCTCAACTCACTGTAACTGCTGTCTCCCAGGTTCAAGCGATTGACTCTCCTGCCTCAGCCTCCAGAGTAGCTGGGACTACCGGCCCACGCCACCATGCCCAGCTAATTTTTTTTTTTTTTTTGTATTTTTAGTAGAGATGGGGTTTTGTCATGTTGGCCAGGATGGTCTGGATCTCTTGACCTTGTGATCCATCCGCCTTGGCCTCCCAAAGTGCTGGGATTACAGGCGTGAGCCACCACACCCAGCCCAGTTTTCATTTTTTTTAATATTAAAAAGCTCCTAATGGATTATAGATATATCTAAACATTTTATGTATATCTAAAATTGTTGTGATGGAATTGTAGCTTATAGTTGTTTATGTACCTTATACTTTTAAAGCTAAATACAGATTAGTATGATAACAATTTCTACCTTCGATTTCTAATTTGTTTTTGCAGAGAGATTCTCCCTGAGAAACAAGTTGAATTTTTTGAACCATGGGTGTACTCATTTTCACATGAGTTAATTTTACAGTCGACAAGATTGCCCCTCATCAGTGGTTTCTACAAATTGCTTTCTATTACAGTAAGAAATGCCAAGAAAATAAATTATTTTGAGGTGAGTCTTTTTTGCAGGACATTGAATCTTCTTGTGTTTTTTTTTTAGGTCATGATCATGAGTCATGAAATATATGATTATGGCCCATGCCATTTTAAAGTCTACTAATTTTATTATATGTATTTAATAAAATGATGTGGCAGTTGGATAGCACTCTAAAAACTTAGCAGCATTTTTTGCCCTGATGCTCAAGCACCTGGCTAATTATATAAGATTAACAAGGCCTCTTAAAGTGTGGTCCTGGGACCAGCAGCCTTGAGCATTGCTTTCTGCATCAGAAGCCCTGAGGGGAGGTCTCTGCCACTTGTGCTAGGAGCTGCCTGGTGATTCTGGCACCTAGTGAAGTTTGAGAACAGCTGGATTAGCATTCTGGAGGCTCCAATCAGTAACTTGCGGAGCCCACCTGGGTGATTACAGGGTGAGATGGGGAAGAGGGAATGGAGTTAGCTGTATCCATGGCTTCTGAGTAGCTTCCGCCTTCCCTCTTCTTGTTCTGACTGGCCTGTGACTTGAAATGTCTGCAGAGCTGATTCTCCCTCTGGTCTGCACTAGATGTTGGTAACTTGAAATGGATTTGCGCCTTAGACAAGCTGGGAAGTACTGGATTAGGATACAGTCTCCGGATTCTTGTGCAGTGTCCTAACTTGCTGTTTTATTTGACAGGGAGTTAGTCCAAAGAGTCTGCAACACTCTCCTGAAGACCCAGAAAAGTATTCTTGCTTTGCTTTATTTAGGAAATTTGGCAAAGAGGTAATTTTTAAATGACTTATTTTAATGTTATCATGAGCTATTGTTAAATGAATGTCTATTGAAAAAATCCTAGTTAACATAAATAATCTAATTATTTTAAGGATTGGGGGCGGGCATGGTGGCTCACGCCTATAATCCTAGCACTTTGGGAGGCTGAGGTAGGTGGATCAGGAGGTCAGGTGTTTGAGACCAGCCTGACCAACATAGTGAAACCCCGTCTGTACTAAAAATATAAAAATTAGCCAGGTGTGGTGGCGTGAGCCTATAATCCCAGCTACTCAGGAGGCTGAAGCAGGATAATCACCTTAATCTGGGAGGCGGAGGTTGCAGTGAGCCGAGATGGTACCATTGCACTGCTTCCTGGGTAACAGTGAGACTCTCTCTCAAAAAAAAAAAAAATTAACAAATTGGGCTGGATTGGGAGGCTGTGGGAGGAGAATTGCTTAAATCGGGAGACAGAAGTTGCAGTGAGCTAAGATGGTGCCACTGTACTACAGTTAGGGCAACAGAGCAAGACTCTGTCTCAAAAAATATAAAAACAAAAAATGATTTGCTAAATCTAGAGTGGGAGTATGGTCTTTAAAAAAAATGAATAGAGGAAATTATTGTGCTTCAAAAGTCCTCAGCCAGGTGCAGTGGCTCATGCTTGTAGTACCAGCACTTTGGGAGGCCAAGATGGGCGGATCACTTGAGGGTAAGATTTCAAGACCAGCCCGACCAACATGACGAAATCCCATTTCTACTAAAAATACGAAAAATTGGCCAGGCGCGGTGGCTCATGCCTATAATCCCAGCACTTTGGGAGGCCCAGGCGGGTGGATCACGAGGTCAAGAGATCGAGACCATCCTGGTCAACATGGTAAAACCCTGTCTCTACTAAAAATACAAAAATTAGCTGGACATGGTGGCTCACGCTTGTAGTCTCAGCTACTCGGGAGGCTGAGGCAGGAGAATTGCCTGAACCCAGGAGGCAGAGGTTGCGGTGAGCCAAGATCACGCCATTGCACTCAGCCTGGGTAACGAGCGGAACTCCGTCTCAAAAAACAAAACAAAAGGCCGGGCATGGTGGCTCACACCTGTAATCCCAGCACTTTGGGAGGCCGAGGCAGGTGGATCACGAGGTCAAGAGATCGAGACCATTCTGGTCAACATGGTGAAACCGCGTCTCTACTAAAAATACAAAAAACTAGCTGGGCGTGGTGTCGTGTGCCTGTAATCCCAGCTACTCAGGAGGCTGAGCAGGAGAATTGCCTGAACCCAGGAGGCGGATGAGCCGAGATCGCGCCATTGCACTCCAGCCTGGGTAACAAAAGCAAAACTCTGTCTCAAGAAAAAAAAAAAAAAACCTAAAAATTAGTCGGATGTGATACTATGCACCTGTAATTCTAGCTATCGGGAGGCTGAGGCAGGAGAGTCACTTGAAGGGAGGTGGAGATTGCAGTGAGCCAAGATTGAGCCACTGCACGCCATCCTGGGTGACAGCACGACTCTACCTTAAAAAAAAAAAAGTTCCTCAGGCTCTTTTAACATAATTCAGTTGAATAATGGCCACTCAAAATGAAATAGATTATTGCTTTTCCATGTAGTAGGAATTATGCATTTCAACAAATTAACTTTCCTGGAGGTTAGTGCATAAGTTGTAAGTGAATGTGGTCTTGTCAATAAAGGCTACAAGCCCATTTTTTGTATTTGAGAATAGGGCAAATATTTGTTAGTTGATTTTCAACAGTAGGCTCTATTCAGATACACAGCACTGTCTTCCTTCTTGTTTAGGTGGCAGTTAAAATGAAGCAATACAAAGACGAACTTTTGGCCTCCTGTTTGACCTTTCTTCTGTCCCTCCCACATGACATCATTGAACTCGATCTTAGAGCCTACGTTCCTGTGCTGCAGGTGGGTGTTATCTTGAAGAGAGCCATGTCTTCATCACCGTTGTGAGTCCTGGAGCACTTGGAAACGCCATGCTCTTGCCCTGGCAGTCCCAGCATGCGCTTCCCAGCAGGCACAGCTGGCTCACGGTCTGCTTCTGCCACTCACTGGCTTTGGGACTCAGACCCTTGCTGACTTCTGAGCTGCACTTGGAGGTCGATGTGAGAGTTGCACCTGTGTGTCGTGAAAGTTCTGCGGTGTACCGCAGTCACAGAGCCAGCTGCTTGCTTTCCTCCTCGTTTCCTGGACTACACCCACTTACCTCCAGCAGTATCTGGTGTCTGGCATGAAAAGGAGTATTCATTAGAAACCACAATTAATTGGTATATTTTTTCTTTAAATCTTATATTTCCTGCATTTCAGTTTAACTTGTTTGTATTAACATACAGATGGCTTTCAAACTGGGCCTGAGCCATACCCCCTTGGCAGAAGTAGGCCTGAGTGCTCTAGAAGAATGGTCAGTTTACATCCACAAACATGAAATGCAGCCTTATTACAAAGATATTCTCCCCTTCCTGGATGGGTACCTGAAGACTTCAGCCTTGTCAGGTAAGGTTTAGAAGAATTGCTCTGGGTACTGTAATTAAAATGGAAATGGAATAACTTTAATAGGTAGGACTGTATTTTTGTAACTTCTGAAATTTAAACCCAGCATGTTCAAAATTTGATTGCTATTTTTGTAATTTCTCTAATTTGTCTGAACATATTTGGGATGACTAAGAAATATAGTTGAGATATTAAAAATATTTTTATTTACTTATAGCTTACTAATATTTATAAAATCTTCAATAATAAGGACTGTCTTAAATACCTTGGGACTTTTTATGGCTCCTAATACACTGCTTTGCAAAAAAACTTGTTGAATAAATCAGTCAGGATTAAAACCTTCAGAAAATTCATTCGTAATTTTGTATTTTTACTTAATTTCACTAGAGTTTTACTGCTTTTTAGAACTGATGAAGCAAACTAATTGTAGCTAATTAAAAATTTGGGGAAAATGTCATCATAGAAAAATTAGGTTTGGGAAAAGAGTCAAAGAAACAAGTTATCTGGCCAGGTAGGAATATTACTAGTCAAGAAAAAAACAAGTAGGACGTCAGAGTCAGGGTCGGGGCACAGACTTACTTAAACTGGAATGAAAAGAGGCATTGTCGTCTGATGATGGAACCAAAAAAGAAAGATTCCGTTGGGAGAAAGGCTGAAGTATTTCTAAGAATTTAAACTTTATTGTCTTCAAAGTACAAGTCAATTGTTAATTTGTAAGTTTTTTTCTTCATGAGGCTAAGAAAAGAAATATAGAAAAAAGTTGTGAGGTTTTACTTTTGTAAATCATTATTTTATTGTTAAATTTTATTGGCTTGGAAATACTCTGTGGAAGTTGTGACAGATTTCATGCACCATGTCTGATTTTTGTGACATCCTCAGTACATACACAGAGTTCATGAAGAGTCACAGTTTTTAAAGATTAGAATAGAAGTATGTTTTAGAGACCAAAACCACAAACTAGCTATAAGCTTTTTAAATTCACATGTATATAAGGAGTGCCATTATTTGAGTATTCATGTTAAATATATTGCTTAAATGAATATATCTGATAACACATATCTTTGTAGTATTTTCTTACTTGAGTTCTGTTAATTAACTCATTGAACAGATTTGTTTTAGATTAATAAAGGAAGTTACTGTGATTATTTTAAAGGATTTGCGTGTTAAACATACGTACTCTCAAGGTGATTCGATAATTGATAAAAGCAGAAAGTAAGCAAAATTAGGTGACAAAAGTTACTGTTTTAACCTGTTTTTGATATGCCAAACTTTCAGAACAATTACCTGGACAGTAAGAAGAACTCCATGTGTTCCGCCTAGATTCAGCAGTTATTAAGATTTTGTACCATTTGTGTTATTCCCTGTACTTTCTCTGATGTATGCATGTGCATGTTTTTATATTTACATGGGACATTTTTTTCGGAACTGTTTGTGAAGAAGCCGAAGATGTTATAGATCTTGAATACGTCATTGTATATTTCTTTAAGAGTGAGGATGTTCTTTTATATAACTACTGTATCATTATCAAAATCAGGAAAAATGACGTGGGTACATACTCTTTCAAATTATAGTCCATGTGCAGATTTTTCACTTGTCCCATTAATTTTTTTAGTGACACATGTAGGCTCATGTGTTACTTTTAGTTGTAACTCTTCAGCCTTCTTTAATGTGTGATAGTTCTTCATGCTTTCTTAGTTCTCATGTCCTGACATTTCTGAAGGCTGCAGGCCAGTTATCTTGTACAGTGTCCTTCCACGTGGGTTTGTCCGCAGTTTCCTCCTGGTGACTTTGGGCTGATGCTGGGTCCTGTTAGGACAGTTAGTGCCTTTGCTGGCTGTTTTCACTCTAAACAATTGGCCAGTGTTTGCATCATCTTTTTGTGGTTGTCAAGTTACTATTTCTCCCTCTGTGTGTGTTAGTAATTTGAGGCCTTCCTAGAGGGCTCAGTCCTGAGGTCTTTAGGTGGTACAGAGGGAGGTAGATGCTGGGCAGGGGGAGGTCCTAGCTGCTCTCGAGGATGTGAGGAGGGCATGCCTTAAGGGGCGGTCTGGCATGGAGTCCACCAAGCAAGATGAGGCACCCACATTTTGGGACAGCCGTCTGGGATGTCAGGGTGCAGGCTGGGCGAGGATGGGATGGAGGTAGTAGTTTGGCTACATATAGAGGACTGAATAAATACATAAATTCATTGAGAATAAAAGAAACTAGGTTTCTCATGTTGAAGTGAGCTGCAAATACAGAAAGACAGGAAACTGGAATGGACACGGTGGAGGTGCATTGGAAGTGGGTATATCAGTGTGAACTGATGGTCCCCCCTCTCTGCCCCTCCCCAGTTACATATGTACATTCACATATGGATGCATCTAAATAAATGTGGAAATAGAACTGAGAGGGAGAGAGAGATTGAGTGTGTGTGTGTGCGTGTGCGTGTGCGTGTGCGTGTGTGTGTGTGAGAGAGAGAAAGAGATACATACTCTGGCCTTCCTGCGAGTGTGGTACCTGAATAGGAACAAGCAAACCTGGCATATGGATCATGGCCTCCACATCTCATTTTCTTTTCTTTTTTTTTTTTTTTTTGTCCTGAGACAGAGTCTAACTCTGTTGCCCAGACTGGATTGCAGTGGTGCAGTCTTGGCTCACTGCAACCTCTGCCCGCTGGGCTCAATTGATCCTTCCACCTCAGCCTCCCAAGTAGTTGAGATTACAGGCATGCAACATCATGCCTGGCTAATTGTTGTATTTTTAGTAGAGATGGAGTCTCACTTTGTTGAGCAGACTGGTCTCCACCTTCTGACCTCAAGTGATCTGCCCAGTTTTGCCTCCCAGAGTGGTGGAGTTACAGGCATAAGCTATCACATCCAGCCCTACAGCTCATTTTACATTAATGGAACCTGGACTCCTTGGTTCCAGCCTGGGACCAGGAAAATATATTATGAACCTAGAATACTATATTTTATAGAACATCCAGAAAGTAAGGACCTATTCAAAGAATGATGGGGAAATGTCACAGGCAAAAGAAGTGATATTTGAGCATCAAAATAAATGCTTTGGAAACATTATAATCCATGGAATCAAATAGGAAACAATGAGCATGTACAGATATAAGTAAGTAAAATGAGTACATTCAAGTCCTAGTGGGGTGTTGTTTTTTTTTTTTTTTTTGGCTTGTTTGTTTGGTATGTAGTAAGTTCTTGTAAACTTAGCTTAAAATAGCACCTGTGAATTATTTCATAGATTTGTAGGACACAAGTCCAGATGTGCTGAGGCATATGACTGAAATGGAGGTGTTGGCTAGGCCAGGCTTGTTCACTCCCCATCCGGGTTGTTGCCAGGATTCAGTTTCATGTGATTGGAGGACCGAGGTTCCTGTCTCCTTGCTGACTGATGGCTGGAGCGTGATTCTCAGTTTGTGGAGGCGTCTGAGTGTCCTAGGTGGCCCCTGCACCTTCACAGCCAGCCTGGCACTTTCAATTCCTTGTATGCTCCGAGTCTGACTTCCTTTTCTAATACTTCCTGCAGAAAACTGCTTTGAAGGGGCTTGTGTGATTAGCTTAGGCCACCTGGATGATCTCTGTTTTGCCATTGATGTAATAGTTATGGGAGGAACTGCAGAGTTCAGTCCACCACACTTGGTTTTAAAGCACCTCACCCAGACACGTTCCATTGACTGAGAGTGAAATAGTGACTTTATAGCAGAGACACCTGGTAGAGCCCTGCTTAGCCCACTGACTAGCAGTCGGGCCTGTGGGCCCCATGTGTGTCTTGATGCGGCTTGCTGAGGGACCTCAGTACCACTCTGGGCCTCCTGCTAAAGACACAGGGCCTGAATCTCCTTTTTCAGACAGTGAAGTCAGCATAAAGCTCAGAAGTTTTTTTGGTAAGTCAGTGAATCTTTTGCTATTTCGGCAGATTATGTAGAAAGAATGACTTCTTGGCTGAGCACAATGGCTCATGCCTGTAATCCCAGGACATCAGGAGGCTAAGGCAGGTGGATCACCTGATGTCAGGAGTTTGAGACCAGCTTGGCCAACAGGATGAAACCCCACTTCTACTAAAAAGCCAAAAAATTAGCTGGGTGTGGTGCTGCACCCCTGTAATCCCAGCTCCTCAGGAGGCTGAGACAGGAGAAATGCTTGAACCCGGGAGGTGGAGGTTGCAGTGAGCAGAGATTGGGCCACTGCACTCCAGCCTGGGCCACAGAGATAGACTTGGTCTCAAAAAAAAGAAAAACTTTTCATGGTATAGGCAAAGACCTCAATCATTAAGCCAAAGAAGCAAACTTTTCAAGGTTGAGTGACCTTTGCTAGAAATTTAACTCATTTCAAATTATCTTCTCAGACTCATATAGTTACTTTCTGAGATTGGTCCTGTGTTATGTCCCTTCATATTCTGAAACCAGTTGGCATAACTTTCAAACACCAGTTTCCAGGGAATCTTGGAGATCAGAACTATTCTCATGGAAATACTGAGATGTTATGCAATGTTAGCATGATCTCCAAATTAGTCAATAAGTCTTTAAAACGTTGTCTCTGTTTCCAATATGGTAACTGCTGCTAGTTTTAACCCACAAAATAAAGATCTGTGGGGTAACTCCCAATTCTGGAAAGAGATCCAGATCCCAAAAAGCCTGAGACTCACTGTTTTATCAGAAACTATCCTTCTTCCTTAAAAATAAAAAGCAGGTGGCCGGGCGAGGTGGCTCACGCCTGTAATCCCAGCACTTTGGGAGGCCGAGGCAGGTGGATCACGAGGTCAAGAGATCGAGACCATCCCAGTCAACATGGTGAAACCCCATCTCTACTCAAAATACAAAAAATTAGCTGGGCATGGTGGCGTGTGCCTGTAATCCCAGCTACTCAGGAGGCTGAGGCAGGAGAATTGCCTGAACCCAGGAGGTGGAGGTTGCGGTGAGCCGAGATGGCGCCATTGCACTCCAGCTTGGGTAACAAGAGCGAAACTCTGTCTCAAAAAAAAAAAAAAGTACATTTCATGTTATGTATATTACACCAAAATTTTAAAAGTTATGAGAAGTAATATTAGATTACTAGACTAAATAACTGTAGAGAAAACAAACCCAATTAGAATAAAGTATATTTTCATGTTATACTTAATACTGATACATAAAACATATTTATTTAAGCCAAAATATTAAACTTGTCTGTTTACTATAGATGTGCCTTAATTATGTGAATATGGATTCCTAAATGATCCTGAGTTGAAAAAAACTTTAACGATTTTTGAAGTCCAGCACATTTAAATGACTGTTAGTTCAACTTCATTTTTGGAGAATTTTAGAAATACGTAATTTACATATCTGTATAAATCAGAACAGAGCTCTTTTAATTTCAGAAACTTTATAATCTAATTTTTCAATACCCTCCAAATACAGGAGAACGTTATACACAAAATTAGGTATAGGCCTTTATTAACCATAGAAACATAGATGCAAAAATACATAGAGAACTTAGTGAATAGTTTCAGTTCTGCAAGTTGAGCCGAAAGCCAGGAGATACAGACATCGAAAATACTGAATAATGCGGTTATCAAAGATCTGTTTTTTCCAGTGGACTAAAAATTCTTAACTGGAGTTAAAAAAAAAAAAACACAAAAAACTAGATTCTCTTATTATCTCTGGCCCATTAGAGATTGGAACTCTAACATGTACCATAGAAGGTCACCAAAGGAACCACCCAATTATAGAAAGGAAAAGAACTAGCTAGAGAGACAGAGCAGAGGTAAAATCCCACTGCTAGGGATTCATTCTGGAACCAAGAGAAGAGTTGCTGGGGTTAAACCACTGGGAGATGCCTCCCACAGGCTAATCTGGGTGTGTCAGTTAATGCACTGGACATCTCAGAACTGTTGGAAATGACTTTATAGTTGTAGAACTGTGACTCTGCAGAGAGAAAATGAACGTGTCAAAGTTTATTTAATTCAGCAGTTAAGAAGGGAACTAGTAAAATGTTACAACTGGTTCCCATAACCTGAGTCTAATCATGAGAAAACATTAGGCAAATGCAAATGGAGGGACCCTGTATAAAATTACTGGCATATAATTTTTTTAAATGTCCAAATTATGAAATGCAAGGAAATACTGAAGAACAGCTTCAGTCTGAAAGAGACTAAAGAGATAGGTCATTAAGTGCAATATGCTGTCCTGATTGAAAACATTCTTAGGCGAACTCTGAGTGGGGCTGAGGAGTGAATGTTGGTAATCTGGTTTGGATGGTTGTGGGGCCGTTGTGTGGGAGAATGTCCTATTGGAAAACACACATTGAGGCATTGTGGGCAGTGGGGTATTGAGTTGGAGTCAGTGCCCTTAGTGCTTCAGGAAAGAAGTTATATACTCTGCCCTCTGTAAGTTTATGATTGCTTAAAAAAAAAAAAAGGAATTTATAGGGGGGTACTTTAACACTGTAAATATTCTTCCTCCTTGAGCTCACCATAATAGTTTAGTATTCACTGACAGTTCTTCCTGAATCATTTCTTTCATCCTGGTTGACATTCTATTGCAATAAATAACTTTCCCTGTTATTTATCTATATTAGTAAGATTTGTGGATTCTTCTTTTTTCAGTGGGATCTTTTGCCATCATGATTGGTTTTGTTGCTCAGATTGTCTGAGATTTGGCCCAGGTGTGATGCTTGGAAGCCACTTCCATGCCACAAAATAATTCAGGTTCTTCTTGACCCTGGAGTCAGCCGCTTCCTCAAGGAGGCATGTTCCTTTTGGCAGACAATGATGTTTAAAAACAACTACCATTTTGTATTTTTTGTTCTGGAAACTTATTTTTTTTAAATCATAATTAAAATTAGGAATTTAATGTTTCTCTTTGACAATATAATGTGTTCTCTCTAATGTACATTAAATGAATGAATAAATGCTACTTTTAAATTATTTTTGTTTACTATTGATAGATGAGACCAAGAGTAACTGGGAAGTGTCTGCTCTCTCTCGGGCTGCCCAGAAAGGATTTAATAAAATCGTATTAAAGCATCTGAAGAAGGCAAAGAACCTTTCATCAGTAAGAAGTCCTTTGTGTTTTCTGTACCTTACATAATACAGAGATCAGATTCTAAACTTGTGAAAAGTAAAAATCTTCATTTAAAATGTTAGTTGTTTTTGTATACAAAGTGAGGCACAATATAGAAATAATTTTAACATATTGGCCGGCATGGTGGCTCACACCTGTAATCCCAGCACTTTAGGAGGCTGAGGTCAGTGGATCGCTCAGTCCAAGCCTGGTGCAACTAAGGAAGACCCTGTCTCCACTAAAAAATATAAAAATTAGCTTGGTGTCATGGCACATGCCTGTGGCCTTAGCTGCTCTGGGGGCTGAGGAGGGAGAATCACCTGTGTCTGGGGAAGCTGAGGCTGTAGTGAGCAAGATCACACCACTGCACTCCAGCCTGGAATGGGAGTGACCTGACTAAAAAAAAAAATCAATATATTTTTAGCCATGAAAATATAAACTATATTAACTATTTTGTTTATTTTTTAGGTCTTGTTTTTCTGTTTATCCCTGCCCTCAAATGTATTTAGTGGATAATCAGAGGTAAACTGGTTCATATTAAATAAGCAAGTCAGAATACTGACACCAGGGATACGTAAGACTTTCATTTATGACTAGATCTTAAATATGTCATTTTATCAAGTTTAGTTTGTTCCAGTTTTCTTTTTTGTTCTTTTGGGTTTTTTTTTTTTTTTGGTGATAATTTCTTGAGGCCAGTTTTCTTAGGATGAGCCATATGACATATGATGTGATAGTCAAAATGATGTAAATAGAGAAAATTGAGTTAGAATATTTTGGAATGAACTAAAAATTAAAATTTGAAAAACTTTTAACACCTAAAAGTGATAATGCAAACTCTAGGGTCAGTTCTTCCTACATCATTATTTTGGGCACCTTTTGATTGAGAAACTAGAATGAAACTAGAAACGGCAGCATAAAATTTTTTATAATTTTATCACAGCAGGATAAAACAACTTGAATATATCTCAAGTTTTACAAATAAAATTTCTTTTATTCTTATTGCTTTAATTTTGTTTTTGAGTCAGACCCTGGAGTGAAGTGGTGTGATCTCAACTCACTGCAGCTTCAACCTCCCAGACTCAAGTGATCCTCCTGTCTCAGCCTCCTGAGTAGCTAGGACCACAGGCGTGTGCCACGATACCCAGCTAATTTTTGTATTTTTTGCAGAGACAGGTTTTGCCATGTTTCCCAGGCTGGTCATGAACTCCTGGGCTCAAGCAGTCTGCCCAACTCAGCCTTCCAAATGCAGGGATTACAGGCTTGTGCCACTGTGCTTTGCCAAAATTTTTGTACAGATATACAATGCCAGTTCCTCGGGACTGTGGTTCTCTAAGTATAGCTAGACCCTGGGCGATCCAGGGTGCAAGGCCAAAGCTATTTTTACTCTGTCTATTTGTACCATGGTATTATGCTAGTCAACCACTGTCGATTCCCTAGCATTGACTCTGAGCGCAGATTTTTAAGAATATTCTGTGTGTGAGGCAGTAGGTGCACATGAAGCAGGCCTGCATAGTGAAGTGTGACAGCTATCTGGAGAAAAAGCACTGTATAGTGCTTTGAACTGGGAGCGAAGTAGCCACTGCTTTTTGGACACAATTTTTATTGAAATGACAATGACACGAACACTGAGGTTATTCAGAGGTGGATGTGTGGCAGACATTTTCCCTAAAATGAACGGAGCCTGCCACTTGAAGGAAAGCTTTTGAAAATCTGTTGCCAGTGACAAAATTTAAGCTTTTAAGTGAACTGTAAAATTTGGGAAAACTTGTAACTATTGCAAGTAAGTTTGATAGCTTCTTATTACTTAAAGATTTTTTGTTTTCTTTTCTTTTCTTTTTGTGACTGAGTCTCTGTCGCTCAGGCTAGAGTGGTGGTAGCCTCTGCCTCCCAGGTTCAAGCAATTCTCCTGCCTCACAATCCTGAGGAGCTGAGATTGTAGGCACGCAGCACCATTCCCAGCTAATTTTTGTGTTTTTAGTAGAGATGGGATTTTACTATGTTGGTCAAGCTGGTCTCAAACTCCGGACCTCATGATCTGCCCACCTTGGACTCAGAAAGTGCTGGAATTACGGATGTGAGCCACCGGGCCTGGTTTAAGATTTTTTCTATAAGATTGGTGATGATACTTGCTGATGTTATTTTTTGCATATATGATGAAATGTGTCAACATGTGGGATACAATGCCCTGAATCAGTATTTTCAGTTGAGGAATGCATAATGTTTCCAAATTATACATGGATGAAAAATCCACTCCAAGTACAAGATCAGCCACTGGATTTTAAAGTAGTAGAGTACATAGAGTTCGTGATAGCAATTCAGATTGCACGATGTAACTAACCTTTCAGACACTACCAATGGTTCCGTTTTGCTGTACTATCAGATAAGAATAACCACAGTTACCTAAAAAGACTATTTAAAATTTCCTGCCTGGTTTTCCAGCTACACTGCTGTGAGGCTGAGACTGCCCCCAGTGAGCTAGACTGTGAAGGGGTTTGCACTACTGTGAAACAGGATCACTTTGCCCGTAGTTTTTGTTTCTTTGAAAAATATAGTTGCTTTTTATAAAAGTGTGTCATTTGTTAACATGTAATGGGTTTAGTAGTTTTAAGTAAATATTTACATAATTTCTAAGTTTCAATTTCTATGTCATTAATACTGATAAACAGGACCTACATAAAACAAAGCTCTTTGGGGGTCCTTGATCTTTCTTAAGAACGGAAAGGATCCTGTCAAAAAGTTTGGAACTGCTGGTCTGGGAAATGGAAATCTAATTGGTGGCAAAGAGTTTCTTCCTATCGACTTCTGTTTAATCTTTAACCGATTTGTAATCATATATACAATTGTTCAAATTTACAGAGTGAAGCAATGTCCTTAGAAGAAATAAGAATTAGAATAGTACAAATGCTTGGATCTCTGGGAGGACAAATAAACAAAAATCTTCTGGCAGGTAAACTTTCTTTTAAAATAACCTCCGTAGATACATTTGTGCTTTTATTTAGATGTATCCAGGTTATACTATATTCTGAATGTTTACTTCTATATATGAGTTACATATTTTAGAATAAGATTATAAAGGATAATATCTTGTCTAATGAAATTCTTTGACTATATCCATAAAATTGGAGCAATTCAGTATACTGATAGAGCAAATGTTCTGCCTTGTTAAGCACGTTACCTAGTTTGAATCGATGTCATTTGTTACTCTTTTCTATATTAAAGTGTCGAGAATTCCAAGTTAATCTCTTTGAGATCAATATTGTTAATATTTTGATATTTTTAGAAATTTAAAAAAATGAGAATGATCATATTTGATTAGTAGGCTGGGCGTGATGGCTGATGCCTATAATCCCAGCACTTTGGGAGACTGAGGTGGGAGGATACTGCTTGAGCTTAGGAGTTTGAGGCTAGCCTGGGCAACATCATAGCAAGAGGCTGTCTCTCTTTTAATTTTTTAAAAATCCACTTTTTGGTAAGGGTTGGACATGGAGTCTTGCTCTGTCGCCCAGGCAGGAGAGCAGTGGCACAATCTTGGGTCACTGCAACCTCTACCTCCCAGGTCAAGGGATTCTCCTGCCTCAGACTCCTTAGTTGGGATTACAGGCAGATGCCACCACTCCTGGCTAATGTTTTGTGTTTTATTTTTGACATGGAGTTTCGCGGTTGTTACCCAGACTGGAGTGCAATGGCAGGATCTCGGCTCACCGCAACCTCCGCCTCCTGGGTTCAAGCAATTCTCCTGCTTCAGCCTCCCGAGTAGCTGGTACTACAGGCGTGCACCACCATGCCCAGCTAATTTTTGTATTTTTAGTAGAGATGGGGTTTCACCTTGTTGACCAGGATGGTCTCGATCTCTTGACCTCGTGATCCACCCACCTTGGCCTCCCAAAGTGCTGGGATTATAGGCGTGAGCCACCACACCCGGCCTTGTTTTGTGTTTTTAGTAGAGATTGGGTTTTACCATGTTGGCCAGGTTGGTCTTGAACTCCTGACCTCAGGTGATCCACCAGCCTTGGCCTACCAAAATGCTGGGATTATTGATGTGAGCCACCATGCTTGGCCAAAAATCCACATTTTGATTAGTAAAAATTCATTTGTAGTTTTACTTTTGAAATTTGGTGGTAAATATACTAGGAACTTTTGGTCATTTAGGGAGTTAGAGCCTGTATTTGTAAAGTGTTTTAATGAGGTTTTTTTTTTTTTTTTTAAAGAAAAATATCGTTCATTGACCTTTTTTTACAAAATACCTTAAGTAACTCTCACTGAATTTGGATGTTAAACATTCAAGACTATTAGGCTTGTTAAAAGTAATTTTATGAGGCCAGGCACGGTGACTCAATGCCTGCAATCCCAAAACTTTGGGAGGCTGAGGCCAGTGGGTCACGAGGTCAAGAGATAGAGACCAGCCTGGCCAACATGGTGAAACCCTATCTCTACAAAAGATACAAAAATTACATGGGTGTGGCGCTCGCCTGTAGTCCCAGCTACTTGTGAGGCTGAAGCAAGAGAATTGCTTGAACCCATGCGGCGGAGGTTGCAGTAAGCTGATACTGCGCCACTGCAATCTAGCCTGGTGAAAGAGCAAGACTCGTCTCAAAAAAATAATAATAATTTTACTCTAAATTAAATAGACTGATTTCTAATGTTTTAATTACATATCTGAGGCAAAGAAAAGGGAAAGATGAATAATGTGCTTCGCTTGAACAGAATGTAGAGCAGCTGGCATTAGAAATGTTTCGATTTGTAAATAATTCTGACACTTCTTATGCTAATAAAAAGAAGAAAAATGTTTCGAGTGGAAAAACCCTCTTCTTAAATCTTTTCTAACAGTTGCCTCCTCAGATGAGATGATGAAGCGTTATGTGGCCTGGGACAGAGAGAAGCGGCTGAGCTTTGCAGTGCCCTTTAGAGAGATGAAGCCTGTCATTTTCCTGGATGTGTTTCTTCCTCGGGTCACAGAATTGGCACTGACAGCCAGTGACAGACAAACTAAAGTACTTCTATTTTTCATTTTACCCATTATGTAGAGCCTATTGCTTTAAAAATACATATTGGTTAGGAACTGGAGAACACACTTCAGCCAGTATTAGGAGTTTTGTATTTTCTATAATACAGTAATTAGAAAACTACTTATTAGAAGTCAGTGTCATTGATAAATGGAAGTTAAGCATAAATCATCTTAATGGATAATTGGGCTGGGTGCAGTGGCTCATGCTTGTAATCCCATCATTTGGGAGGCTGAGGCAGGCAGATCACTTGAGGTTAGGAGTTTGAGACCAGCCTGGCCAAGATGGTAAAACCCCATCTTTACTAAAAATATAAAAATAAGGCGTGCTGGCGTGTGACTGTAGTCTCAGCTGCTCGGGAGGTTGAGGCAGGAGAATCTGTTTGAACCCAGGAGGCAGTGGTTGCAGAGCAAGTCGAGATTGTGCATTCCAGCTGGGCCACAGAGTGAGATGCTGTCTCGCCTTTCAAAACGTTGATATACCAAAAGCTCTTCAGTATACGAAATGCAATATTTATGAGTGATATTCAGTCTATGCTTGGTTATCCCCTTAACTTTGGGAGATTAGAAACAGATACTCTCAAATTTTCTTACTGGTGTAGCATACTTTGGTGGTATTGCAGATTCAGCTCCAGTTAGTGTCTCTGCAGCCATAAAAAAGAATGAGTTCATGTCTTTTGCAGGGACATGAATGAAGTTGGAAATCATCACATCATTCTCAGCAAATTAACAGGGGAACAGAAAACCAGACACCACATGTTCTTACTCATAAGTGGGAGTTGAACAATGAGATCACGTGGACACAGGGAGGGGAACATCACACACTAGGGCGTGTTGGGGTGGGGGGCTATGTGAGGGATAGCATTCAGTGAAATGCCTAAGGTAGGTGAACGAGTGATTGGTGCTGCCAGCCACCATGCTGCATGCCTCCCTGTGTAACGAGCCTGCACATTCCGCACATGTATCCCAGAACTAAAAGTAGAATAAAAATGAATAAATTAATTTAAAATGTATCTTGGCCGGGCATGGTGGCTCACACCTACAATCCCAGCATTTTGGCAGGTGGAGGCAGGCAGATTGCCTGAGGTCAGGAGTTTGAGACCAGCCTGGCCAGTGTGGTGAAACCCCATGTCTACTAAAAAATGCAAAAGTTAGCTGTGCTTGGTGGTGCATGCCTGTAATCCCAGCTACTCTGGAGGCTGAGGTAGGAGAATTGCATGAACCTGGGAGGCAGAGGTTGCCGTGAGCCGAGATCATGCCATTGCTCTCCAGCCTGGGTGACAGAGTGACAGTCTGTCTCAAAAAATATATATGTATATCTCAATGTAGCAAATCACATCAGTTTTTTGGTATTTCAGTACATGTAAAAGCTATGCTTACACTATACTGTGGTCTATTTAGTGTGTAGTAGCATTGGGACTTGAAAACACATACTTCAATTTACGTGCTTCAATTTAAAATACTTTGTTGCTTAGGAATGCTAACAAAGTGAGCACATGATGTTGGAAGAATTTTGCCAATTCACTTTTTCAATGCAGGGTTGCCATAGAACTACAATTTGTTAAAAAACACTTTGTGTCCAAAGCGTCATATAATGAGGTCTGCAAGTATTAATTTGTACATTTCCTATAGTGCTTCAAAAGTATTTTTACTAAAAGTAGTAGTTGAAAATGTGCTAACAGTTGAAGCAAAGTTATATAGTTACTTAATATGACAGCAGTGAAATACACTTCTCGAGAATGTATTGGTGTCAATTTCTAAAGCTCTTAAATTTTAATTCTTAGTTCTTAGATAAAAACAAAGTGAGCAGAATCATTAGTTTTATACGAGAAATGCTTATTCTAGTTAATTTATGTTTGTGTTAATGATAGTTATCTGCATTGAAATTTTTCTTCTTAAAGGGCTAAATTGAGTGACATTTCAAATATTCTCTTGTCATCAACGTGGTTACTTAGACTTTGCTGTCCTTCTGGTCTGTTTTAGGTTGCAGCCTGTGAACTTTTACATAGCATGGTCATGTTTATGTTGGGCAAAGCCACGCAGATGCCGGAAGGGGGACAGGGAGTCCCACCCATGTACCAGCTCTATAAGCGGACGTTTCCTGTGCTGCTTCGACTTGCGTGCGATGTTGATCAGGTAAGGGCTCTGCATCTGAAACAGTCGTAAAACTTAAAAAAGTTTAGTTTGTTTGGTTCAGTGCTTAGCAAGCCATGCTGCATATTGGAATTACTTGGAGATCATTAACAATACTACTGCCTGGCTGCTACCCCAGGTGCTCTGGTTTAATTGGGCATGTTCATGACCTGGGCACAACCTGGGCACCAGGACTCCTAAAAGCTCTCCCCTCCACTTTTAGTGTGTCTCAGAGTTTGGGAATTGTTGTTGTTAAAAGTTACTGGGAGTCTGCCCAGGCATCACAGGGGGAAGAATAGAGAAATAACCATGGGCCGGGAGCGGTGGCTTGCACCTATAATCCCAGCACTTTGGGAGGCTAAGGTGGGTAGATCACCTGAGGTCAGGAGTTCAAGACCAGCCTGGCCAACATGGTAAAACCCCCATCTCTACTAAAAATACAAAAATTAGCTAGGTGTCGTCGCGTACGCCTGTAATCCCAGCTACTAGAGAGGCTGAGCCAGGAGAATCACTTGAACCCAGGAGGTAGAGATTGCAGTGAGCTGAGATCACGCCACTGCACTCTAGTTTGGGCAACAGAGGGAGATGAGACTCAGTCAAAAAAAAAAACAAAACCTGTGGCTTATAGTCATGGAGGGGGTTGGAAATGCTGGCAAGTGGCCTATACCTGATGACTTTATGGACAAATGCTTCACTGCTGCCATAAAGCAGAAAAAGATAAGAAATCAGGGTACACACATGAAACTGAAACGCAAGATCAGCTGAGGTTGGGAGTCCAAGACCAGCCTGACCAACATGGAGAAACCTTGTCTTTACGAAAAATTAGCTGGGCATGGTGGCACATACCTGTAATTCCAGCTACTCGTGAGGCTGAGGCACAAGAATCACTTGAACCTGGGAGGCAGAGGCTACAGTGAGCTATCATGCTACTGCACTCCATCCCGGGCAGCAATGCAAGACTGTTTCAAAAAAAGAATAAATAAATAAATGAAGATGAAACACAAAACTCATTGATAATGCAGTTGGAAAATTCTGCAGTATACGTAAGTGGATATAGTCTAGTGATTAAGTAGAGTTCATGGTGAAAACTGGAAACTTAAGACAAATAGATTTAATGTAGCAGTGAACCTCTCCACGGAAGCCTGGAGGGCATTTGGCAGCTCCTGATAAACTAGTAGTTTCACATGATCTTTAATCTGATAGAACGTCAGCCTGAATCTTGAGCAGCCGAGTCATCCTCTGTGTGAAGTTCCCATACTCCTTTGTGCTTCTACCCAGCACAGGAGTACTGCCTATTTCTGGGAAGGGTCAGTGCTTCACTTGGAAGTAGTTATTTCTGTGTTTAGCATCTGACCCTCTCAAGGTCTGTGAGTCCCCTGAGAACATGGACAGAGCCTGGTGTTCCTCGTGCGCGCGCACTCTCTCTCGTGCGCTCTGTCTCTCTCTCCAGCATCTGCCTCAGCACTTGGCTCTTGGCAATTAAAAGATGATTGTTAGTGGGCTAGTAAGTATAGGACATCAGCCCTACTATTTGGGAAATTCCAGTCAATAATGTAAGATAAGAAAAATCATAGAAGGAATATTAGGAAGGAGAGAGATTATTATTTTGAGTATAATTATTTTCAAAAATCTGGAAGGCCAGGCTTAAACATATCAGCTGATAAACTGATAAAGGAAAACGCCGATAAAGTATACATACAGAATTTTCATATATCAGCTAGTTTCTTTTATTAGTCTCATAATTTACATATCAGTATTGACCACTTGAAAAATATGTCTAACATCTTATTCATAACAGCATCCAAAAAAAGGTGTAAGAATAAACTTCAAGGTGCCAGGCAAATGTATTTTACAACCATAGAAGATGAATAGCCCATATACTTGAATTAGAAGACTCATTACTGAAAAAAAAAGTCAATTTTCCCAAATTAACTGATAACTCTGGTGTAATTTCAGTAAAACAGTCCAGAATTAATTTTATTTTTTCCGCTTCAATTATCAATCTGAGGGAATAATTGCTTGAACCTAAGCAAGACCCATTTTGACAGGTAGTGTCAAATGGGAGGGAGTCCTGTGTAGGCGGTGTTAAAAACAGGCCTTATGGCGTTTTAAGAGGTTGAACGAGTGCACAGATGGCTCGGTAAGAGAGCTAGGTGCTGGGAAGTGGCCCCTTGTGTATGTGAAAATTGCGTGTATGGTAGGGGGTTATTTAAGTGGGAAATGGGTCATGTAATAAACGGTGGTAGGACAGTTGACTAACAATGTTAAAGAAAAAAATTATGACATTCGTTAAAGATGTTAAGGCAGACGATGAAAAGGCCTGCTCCAGTGGGCTTCTCCACTACTGGAGAGGGATTGGGCTCTACTCTAAATGCTCATTGACCAGGGAGATCAATAGCCAAGAAGTAGGGTCTGGGTCAGTGGTTGGAAAATCACTAAGAGGAAACGTCCGGTGTCAAGAGGATTTTGGCTGACCCAATCTAACAGTGTTACGGCAAAAACAAAGCAAAACAAAAAATGTATATAAATAAACGATTTGAGAGTTAACAGTGGTTACCTTTGGGATGTAGGATTGTAGAGGGTTGGTTTTCTATAAAGGGGAATGTGTATATTGTATATATATCTAGCTATGTATACATGTATTTAAAAACTTCTGTACTAAGAATAAAATAGTATCATACCTTTGTGGGGGAAAATAAGTGATGTTTTAAGACCAGGTTAAACTTTTAAACTGAAAGACCCTTTTATATTGATTAATCTTAAAAATTGCTTCTTAGAGGCCAGTGAAGGCACTGGGGAAAGAAATAACTTAAAAGGCTTGAAAAAAACGCTTTGGAAGAGTCTCTGCGTTGTTTAGCCTGAGCCCTGGGACATTTTGCATGGTTTTTGAGGTGTTATTAACTACAGTAGGGACCTCTAATATCAAAGTGCTTCATTCTTGAGCTCAGTAACTGGGGAATAAAGCTCTCCTGGATGGCTCAGTGCTCCTATAAAAGCTGTGGCCTCTGAGGCAGAAATGTACAGGATATCAGCTTAGGGAGTGTTTGCCTTAACTTCCCCCACAAGCATTTTACTCTTTGTTTTTCTTTTCTTTTCTTTTTTTTTCTGATAGGGAGTCTCACTCTGTCTGGAGTGCAGTGGTACAATCTTAGCTCACTGCAACTTCCACCTCCCAGTGCAAGCCATTCTTCTGTATCAGCCTCCAGAGTAGCTGGAATTATAGCTGCCCACCACCACACCCAGCTAATTTTTGGATTTTTAGTAGAGATGGGGTTTCATTATTTTGGCCAGGCTCGTCACGAATTCCTGACCTCAAGTGATCCACCCTCCTTGGCCTCCAGAAGTGCTGGGGCTACAGGCACCAGCCACTGTGCCTGGCCATTTTTATCTTCTTTAAACATGGTGTTCCTCTGTCACCCATGCTGGAGTGCAGTGGCACAATCATAGCTCCCTGCAGCTGCCATCTCCTGGACCCAAACCATCTACTCGTCTCAGCCTCCTGAGTAGCTGGGACTACAGGCACTCACCACCATGCCCAGCTAATTAAAAGATAATTTTTTTAGAGACAGGGTCTTGCATTGTTGCCCAGGTTGGTCTTGAACTGGCTTCAAACAATCCTCCTGACTTGGCCTCTTAAAATGCTGGGATTATGGGTGTGAGCCCCTGTGCCTGGCAAGTATTTTACTCTCATGTATAATGAGGATTGGATCTGGAACAGTTTGTCTAGTTAAAATTGCTCTGATCCAATTCTCTTACTGCCCCAAGATGGTCACACCTTGACCAGGCCACTAGGTTACACTTCCAAGCTTCCAGGAAGGCAGGAGCTCTGCTTCCTTGGGTATGGGTTTACTTTTCAGAAGGAAGGAGTTCAGGCCTGGAGACATCTTGGTTTTGCAAAGCCAGAGAGCATGGGACTGCCTGGCTCCTGGAGAGGCTCTATTTATGTTCCAGAAGATGAGACCTGGGATCCTTTTCATCCCGTCTCTGTAGAGGTTTTTCCCCCTTCTTTTGGCAGCAGTGTGAGAGGCAGGTTCCTCTTTGTCCTGAATGTGAACAGATTAAATCTGTTTTTCTCTGTTCTTCTCCTGTGGTATAGGCTTTTAATTTGTATATATAGGACATTGATTGGGCTTTCATTTTGTCACCACAAGGGGGACAATTAGGCCGTTAGGGAACCACAGGATTATTTCCTTTATAGAATAGTTGAATAGCGATTATCTGTCTGTAGTCTAGAATATCCCGTGTGCATATTGAAGATCAAATTACTAAGATGAATATTGAAAACGCAACAGTATCTACCCTAAATTGCCCTTGCAGTCCAAGGAACAGTGAGCTTCAGTATGTGTATTTTCCTTTGATGAGCTGGTCACCAGGGAATCAAACTACAAAAGGAAACTAAAGGGAGTGAGGATGGTGGCTCATACCTGTAATCCCTGCACTTTGGCAGGCTGAGGTGGGAGGATCACTTGAGGCCAGGCGTTCAAGGCCAGCCTGAGCAACATAGTAGGACTCTGTCTCTACCAAAAAAAAAAAAAACATTTAAGTTAGCTGGGCATGGTGGGACATGCCTGTAGTCCTAGATATTTTGGAGGCTGAGGTGGGAGGGTCACTTGAGCCTGAACTAAAAAAGGAAACTAATACAGTCATGGTGGTAGTATTGGTTAATTTTACCCCACTGCAAATGCCATTTAAATGGGACTCTTCACAGTATAAAATTTCTGTAACACGAAGGGAATTAACTCTAATGATATTCTTTCTTCAGGTGACAAGGCAACTATACGAGCCACTGGTTATGCAGCTAATTCACTGGTTCACTAACAATAAGAAATTTGAAAGTCAGGATACTGTCGCCTTACTGGAAGCTATATTGGTAAGTAATAGTTAATTCTCTTCCTTGTATTCCCATTGATTCGTTGTATTTGATGTTTGTTTATTTATTTATGTTTTTGAGACACAGTCTTGTTCTGTTGCCCAGGCTAGAATGCAATGGCACGATCTCGGCTCACTGCAACCTCCTCCTCTCAGGATCAAGCAATTCTCCTGCCTCAGCCTTCTGAATAGCTGAGACTACAGGCGTGCCCCACCATGCCTGCCTAATTTTCTGTATTTTAAGTAGAGACGAGGTTTCACCTTGTTGGCCAGGCTGATCTTACTCCTGATCTCAAGTGATCTGCCCACCTTGGCCTCCCAGAGTGGTGAGATTATAGGCATGAGCCACTGCACTAGGCTGGCTGATGTATATTTAGAAGTTTAACTAAAGTTACCTTTCAGAATCCCAAAATACGGCATGTAGGTGGATTATTTTCTTCTTTTTTATTTGTGAAATGATGTGATGGACATGATGCCGTATTTACTTTCTTGAGTGTTACTTTTAAATATCTGCAACTAAATGCTAGTTCTTACGTTTTGTTCTGTTTCTGGGAGGATGGTCATAAGACCTGACAAGTTTCATCTACATTAATGATGTGAGTGTGTGTGTGTGTGTGCATGGGTGTGGAGTGGGTGTGTGCATGCGTGTGGAGTGGGTGTGTGCATGTGTGTGCAGTATGTGTGTGTGTGCATGCGTGTGGAGTGGGTGTGTGCATGTATGTGTATGTGTGTGGAGTATGTGTGTGTGCATGTGTGTGGAGTGGGTGTGTGCATGTGTGTGGAGTATGTGTGTGTGTGCATGTGTGTGGAGTGGGTGTGTGCATGTGTGTGGAGTGGGTGTGTGTGTGCATGCGTGTGGAGGGTGTGAGGAGTAAGAATGTTCTTAGACTTCATCAATTGTGGTAGCTCTTAAGAAATACCCAGCTGATCACAGTGACTCATGCCTTTAATCCCAATCTTTGGGAGGTTGAGTCTGGCAGATTGCTTGAGCTCAGGAGTTGGAGACCAACCTGGCCAACATGGAGAAACCCTGTCTCTATTAAAAATACAAAAATTAGCTGGGCGTGGTGGTATGTATCTGTAGTCCCAGCTCCCCAGGTGGCTTAGGCATGAGAATAGCTTCAAACTGGGAGGCAGAGGTTGCAGTGAGCTGAGATTGCACTACTGCACTCCAGCCTGGGTGGCAGAGTAAGAAGACTCTATCTCAAAAATTAAAAATGAGAGGAATTTGTGATCATATCAGATTTTCTCCTATACTCAGATTCATTAAGTAAAGGGCCCTGGAAACAGCAATTCGCCTTTTACACAGAACTCTACTGACACAGATAAGCAGCATCTTAGAATCTGGTCACCAGCTCACTGAGGGCAGAGGCAGTGAGGCCAGCTAAACTGTAGGGTCTTTTGATGATTATTTTACTGTAATTTTTGAACCTGTGCCAATAAGTTTACATTGCCAGAGTCCTGGTTATGCTGCTGGTAGTGTACTCTGAGTGTGACCCTTCTTTGTAGTCATGTTACGGGTAGGAGAGAGTGACTGAACGTCCGTTAGGGTGGTGACATGTTTATACCTGTAATTTAATTCCCTGCCTTGTCTACCAGTGAATCCTACCTATAATAAATTCAGTTAATTAAAGTTAATTTATGGCTTATTTGCCTTCAGATTATTTCATTATAATGTTTCTGTTAGGAAGTTTTTATTTTAGTTGTTTCTGTTTTTCTCCTTTTTGATCCTTGAAGGTAGATTAAGTAATAGCTTCAGAAAGAAATCTGCTAAGTAAGATGAGATAGTTGAGGAAGGAAAAGGTCAAGAAGCAGTGTGAACTCGGTGGCACAGCAGTCAAGTGAAGGAGGGCCGTATGTTTCCTGGTGAGCGCTGCCGTTCCCTGCCAGCAGCACATGGAGCCGGTGACCTACTCTGAGAAGCAGGAAGCACCCCCGCCTCACATGCTCATGGCTTGTGTTACCTTTCTGAGTTCTAATTACTCCCGCAAGAAAGGATTTTGTATGTAGCAAATAACTGGAAGTGTTCGGCAAAACTCCCTCATTTCAGTTTTGAGTGCACAGTTTTCAAGTTAAACTTTTCTTTATAGATCTGAGAGAACATCATGCACAGAAGGAAACAAACCTTTAAGCAGAATACATCTCTGTGTGGTCACTGGCCAAATGACCGTAACTTTTTGGCAGGTATTCAGTGCCTTTATGGGGCTGCTCTTCATTCCTCCACAGGATTTTCCTGTATAGAACAGTGTGGTTTCTTTGGAACTGCCCAGGGTCTTACTCTTTTTAACTTCAACATGCAAAGTGTCTCAGATGCTGTTACGGGGTAAGATCAACAGCCAGCATTCCTCAGAAATTCTTCGGATATAGCTATTTTTGGGGGGAGAAGGGAAAGATTGTTTTAATTAAAGTTTTTTCTCCCTTCATGGATTTTCAGTTTATTAATTTGTTTAAAAGAAAATGTTTTCATTATGTCAGAAAGAAATAGTTATTCAAGCCTAGATTCTGGATAAACTGTGGAGATTGGTCTTACTCATGTTTATTTTTTTCTTGACTAGAGCTATAAATTAATCTTAACATACTTTTAGTTAGACAGATCAAGGGTATTCAGTTGTCGGTGGTTATAAGAATGGAAACAATCAAGGTCTCTGGGTTTTGTTTCAGGATGGAATCGTGGACTCTGTTGACAGTACGTTAAGAGATTTCTGTGGTCGGTGTATTCGAGAATTCCTTAAGTGGTCCATTAAACAGACAACACCACAGCAGCAGGAGAAGAGTCCAGTAAACACCAAATCACTTTTCAAGCGACTGTACAGCCTCGCACTTCACCCCAATGCTTTCAAGAGGCTGGGAGCATCACTTGCCTTTAATAATATCTATAGGGAATTCAGGTTTGTAACCTACACAACAAGGACGCCTGTCCAAGGTGCCCTTTAAACTTGTGGTTTTGAAAAGTGACTTAGAGTTTCGCTCTGTGTATCTGTGTATTCATATATTCTGCATTTAGTAAATAATTATGTGCTGGATGCTGTGCTGTCTTCTGGGAAATAAAAGAGTTAAAATTCAGTTTGTACTCGAGAAGCTTGGAAACTGCTGAGAAATGTTTATAAACACTACCTCAGCAGTATTGGAAATGTAACAAAAGACATATATATACAAGGGCTTTGGGTGCACAGATTAGCAGCTAATCCAGAGTGAGCAGGTTAGCTGAGACCTCTTGCTAGGGGGTTTATATTGGAGATGAGACTTGAAGGATGAATGGAAGTCAGCCAAGGCATTTTAGTCGGGGGTAGAGATAAGAAACAGGAAGGTGTCTGAGGCGATAAAGGCCTTTGAGGTTTGAGGTTTGGAGGCAGATGTCGTGAGGCTGGTGAGGAGAGCTCTGCCTGCTGTAGTGAGGAGTGTAGGTCACCTCTAGTGACAGGATCTGTGGAGTAGTGGGTGCAGGGAGAGGTGCATTCAGATTTCCTTCTAAAATTCACTTGCTGGTAGCTGTGTGGAGAGTGAGTCTGAGTAGACTGAAGACTGGGACACCAGTGAAGAGGCCATTTCAGAGGTCCAGGAAAATAGACCAATGGTCAGTGACCTAAGGTAGTGGTGTTCATTCATTGATTCAGCATTCCTCATTAGAAATATGTCCACATTTACCTGTGTAACAAACCTCACATCCTGCACATGTACCCCTGAACTTAAAAGTTGGGAAAAAAAAAAAAAAAGAATATGATGTGCCCGGCGCTGAGCCCATGTTGGAGGTATAATGGTACAGCCCTTTATGCGGGTTCCATTTCAGAAGGTCACATAGATAATAATCACATAGATAAATGAGCATTTATGCATTCTCAAGGGACGGAGTCACTTGTGTGTGGAAACAGAGTGAGTGCTGCCTCTGATTCATGCCTTTTTCTAGTCTGTGATTGAAGACGTATCTTTGAGAAGTATTTTAGGTTGTTTAATGTTTTGTTTTGTGGGGTTTTTTTTTTTGAAAGAGTCTCGCTCTGTCACCCAGGCTGGAGTGCAATGGCATGATCTTGGCTCACTGCAACCTCGGCCTCCTGGGTTCAAGCAACTCTCTCTGCCTCAGCCGCCTGAATAGCTAGGACTACAGGAGCCCACCACCACACCCGGCTAATTTTTGTATTTTTAGTAGAGACGGGGTTTCACCATGTTAGACTGGTCTTGAACTGCTGACCTTATATGATCCCCCCACCTCGGCCTGTTGCTCAGACAAGAGTGCGGTGACGCCATCATGGCTCACTACAGCCTCAACCTTCTGAGCTCAAGTGATCTTCCTGCCTAAGCCTCCCATGTAGCTGAGACCACAGGTGTGCATCATCTCACCTAGCTAATTTTTAAATTTTTGTAGAGACAAGGTGTCATTTTGTTGCCCAGGCTATTCTCAAACTCTTGGGCTCAAGCGATCCTTGTAGGCATAAGCCACCACACCTGGCTGAGCCTTTAAAAAAAACAAACAAACATTTAATTAATGTGTACCTTCTTTAATTCCATTCCTTCTTTTCTTTGTCCTTCCTGCTTTATTGTTATCGTGGGTCAGTTTTCCTCTTCCTTATTTTGCAGGGAAGAAGAGTCTCTGGTGGAACAGTTTGTGTTCGAAGCCTTTGTGATATACATGGAAAGTCTGGCCTTAGCACATACAGACGAGAAGTGCTTAGGTATGTTTTGCCCCAGTGGTCTGTCTGCCTTACGGGTCTGAAGAGTTTTCCTGAGTCAGGAGTTAAGACTCGTGTGATTCTCTCATAAGGTTTTTTTTTTTTTTTTCTAAGTGTTCCATAAATCATTAAATGTGAAGGGAAGATAAGCCCCTCCAGTGCCTCAAATCCAGCTTGTTAATGATTTTTTTATGGCTTCATTCTCTTTGACTCACCGTATACTCCTGGTGGCCATTGAGCTTGACCCTGATTGGTTGCAGATCCTGCTGAGGGCAGTGGAGGCAATGAAGCCAGTCAGACACTATGATGCTGTGATGACAGAACATGAAAATGTGTAGATGTGGTGCTGAAGAAGCTGGTATCACTGAGATGTAGTCAGTATCTCTGCACTCACTCATGATTACTTAGAAATTGGGTCTCATTACAGGACTGTGATAAAGCGATTTCATCCATGATGAAGGAATATTATAAAGATACTAAGTCAGAAGTAGGCTAAGGTAGCTAAGAGAGTAATACGTGATTATAATTAAATTCTGTGCGAGAAGCTATTAGGAGCGGCGTAGAGTTGTTGAGCTAGAAAACTTAACTCTCCATCGGTCCCAGCACGTGATGTAGTTGGGGCGCAGAGGCCCGGGCATGTCAGTGACTGAAAGGGCCACATAGCTGTGGCAGGACTCTGTCACTGATTGATACAGGTCTTGCTTTGTTTATTTTATTTTATTTATTTATTTTTGAGACAGAGTTTTGCTCTAGTTCCCCAGGCTGAAGTGCATTGGTGTGATCTCGGCTCACTACAGCCTTCGCCTACTGGGTTTAAGTGATTGTCCTGTCTCATCCTTCCTAGTAGCTGGGATTATAGGGGCCCACCACCACGCCCAACTAAATTTTTGTATTTCTAGTAGAGATGGGGCTTCACTATGTTGGCCATGCTGGGAACTCCTGACCTTACGATCTTTCCACCAAAACATAGAAAACTTTTTCCTAGTGACACAGTTCAAAATAAGATGTATAAGCCTTCTTTCCTAAATAATTACAGACTTCTGTGAGTGACTTCATGATCTGACCTCTGTGTCCTTCTACAGAGGTTGTATTACCAAATGATACCATAGTTTATTCTGCATAGGAAGGGAGGTCAAAAGACTTACACCGCTTTAAAATAGCCTCAAATTGAAGTCCACAGGTTCTGGCCTGGTATGTGGGTTTTGTAATACCTGCAAATTCTCTTCCATCTCAGGTCCATTAGGAGAGGCTGTACTTTGAGTGACTGAGATGTTGGTGGTACAGTTTTTAGTTATGCGTGGCATTGAGTTGTGGTGTGCCTGTGCCTGTGTATGTGCGTGCATGTACCATGCTATCTTGCAGTCTTAAATACGAGTTTGTGTTCAGTTTCGAATACGCAGTATAAATCATTTATCTAAATTTTTTATTCTTAGGGATGAAAACATTAAATCTATAGTAAAATTACCTTTTCAATTAAAAAATGAAGCCAACAAATTTGTAAAAAATAATCAGCAATATATACCTTCTTTGGAAATGTATCTTTGTACAATTGAACAGGTACAATCCAACAGTGTTGTGATGCCATCGATCACCTATGCCGCATCATTGAAAAGAAGCATGTTTCCTTAAACAAAGCAAAAAAACGACGTGTGCCTCGGTAGGTGATCTTGCTTCCTTTTCCGTTTTTCCCCCCAACATAAAACTAATTCTCAGCTAATAAAGGACCACCTGGGATGAGAGTGTGGAAGTGTAAGTAGTCTAAACAAGGAATGTGTGGAAGCAGGAAGAGTGCGTTTCCAAAACAGTTAAAATGCTTTATCTTTGAAAACACTTGGTTTACGGGATAAGGTATACGGTATTCGATCTGGACTGAGATAGTACATACAAATTTAAAATTACTTGTGTAACTGAGTCGTTTCATTTAATGTGCACTGATTTTGAATGTGATTTTATGTGAATGATTTGACCAGAATATGCATGAACCATTATTGAGTAAATTTTGAAGTGTATGAACTGGATGTTCAAATAGTAATGTTTTGACAGACATGGAATTATTAAATTAGGAAATAAAACTGCTTAGAGCCAAGGCTCGGGTGTTGGCCAGTGGTTTCCAGTGTTTGGCCTTATTCCATCTCAGTGGTGTTGCTTTCTCCAGTAGGGTGAGTGCTCTCCATCAGCCCCTCCAGGTCTCTGCAGGGTGTCTGGGGATGTCTGTTAATCTGTGCTAGTGGTCGCCACTCTGGAGAAGCACAGTCCCATGTGGACTGGATATTAATATTTTCTCTGTTGTTTTAAAGTTGATTCTTCCAGATTCTGTTAACTTACAATATCACTTTAGTTCATTGATTGTAACCTTAGCATGCATCAGAATTGCCTGGAGAACTAGTTAAATCACAGATTGCTGGGCTGCCCCACCCTCAATTTCTGTGTGCATCTAGGGTAGGCCAGATAACTTATATTTATAACAAGTGCAGAGGCAATGGTGGAACATCTCTCCAGGGACCACACTTTGAGAAGCACTGCTTTGCAAGGTACATTGCAAAGGAAACATGAAAATACTTAGCGCCGTTCTTTTAGGAAGTGCTCTTTTTTTCATTTTTCTTTCTTCTTTTTTTTTTTTTGAATTGGAGTCTCACCCTGTTACCCAAGCTGGAGTGAAGTGGCACGATCTCAGCCCACTGCCACTTCCGCCTCCTAGGTTCAAACAATTCTCCTGTCTCAGCCTGCAGGGTAGCTGGGACTATAGGCATAACGCCATCATGCCCGGCTAGTTTTTGTATTTTTAGTAGAGACGAGGTTTCACCATATTGGCCAGGCTGGTTTTGAACTCCTGACCTTGTTGTGATCCACCCTCCTCGGCCTCCCAAAGTGCTAGGATTACAAGTGTGAGCCACAGTGCCTGGACAATAAGTGCTTTAAAATTTTTGGCCACATGAAAAAATGAACATGAGCAGCATTTAGGACCCATTTCACCTGTGTTATTTTGATTGTGCTCTAATGATAATATATAGAAAATGAATTGAATGCCTGTCAGTGAGGTTTCTACGTGTATGTGTGTGATAAAGGTGAGTTTATGAATTCTAGAGCCTTGGAAACTGAATGTTGCACGTTGGAGAGGGACTAACAACAGTATGTTGTCTCTGCAGAGGATTTCCGCCGTCAGCATCATTGTGTTTATTGGATCTGGTCAAGTGGCTTTTAGCTAATTGTGGGAGGCCCCAGACAGAATGTCGACACAAATCCATTGAACTCTTTTATAAATTCGTTCCTTTATTGCCAGGTATGGTGATCTGTATATTTTTTATTTCACTACAGTTGGCTTTATTATCCCATTTAAAAGAAGTAAAGAAGAATTGAGTGATTGGGTGATCATTGCAGTTAACATGATAGTCAGTTAAGATTCAGAATATTAACAGTTGTTGAGATAATACAGTTCTATTTCACTGTGTTGTTAATAAGAAATTCCCAGCATATTAAGCCTGAATGATCTCAAATCATTATGATATTAAAGGAAAGCAGTGAACCTGTGCTTTTCAGTAATTACTAAAGCATTAAACTGCTTATGGACTGAAATAATTATGAGTTTCTTAGAAATGAATGTATTGTTCAATTTAGTCCATTAAGTCCAAACCCAGGTTTGATAGCTTGGGGGTGGGGAAGCTGTGCTCGGGACAGAACAGGCTCTGACTTCCCCCATTGTGTGCTGTGTGGCAGTTCACAGCCCCATGCAGTGCTTGGAGAGTACGTCAGGCTAGATGGGCACATTGGCTCCTTGGCAAAAGTTGGGGTGGAGTTCTGTCTGGGCTTTTTCTTCATGGAACAAGAGGGAAAAGTTACTTTATGTATTTCCGGGCTTCTAAAACTTACAAGGACTCTAAATTTTGTTATATTATGGGGCATATGATAATATTATATACTATAGAATATATATAAATACATACCATAATTGAATTCAATTATTTGATACATGCTATATGAATAATATAGTATACATTTACTGTACTATACTATTTTACATATATAATAGAAATGTATATCTATATTTTAATTTAGATAATTGTTTAAAAATTATTTTATTATTATTAGTTTTTTTTATTGAGATGGGGTCTTGCTCTGTCACCAAGGCTGGAGTGCAATAGCACGATCTCAGCTCACTGCAACCTCTGCCTCCCGGGTTCAAGCAATTCACCTGCCTCAGCCTCTGGATTAGCTGGAAGTACAGGGGCATGCTACCACACCCAGCTAACTTTTGTGTTTTTAGTAGAGGTGGGGTTTCACCATGTTAGCCAGACTGGTCTCGAAGTTATAACCTCGTGATCTGCCTGCCTCGGCCTCCCAAAGTGCTGGGATGACAGGTGTGAGCCACAATGCCTGGCCTAGCATTTTAAATTTGCTTACTGTGTTTAGCTAACAATTTTTTTTTTTTTTGAGACGGAGTCTCGCTCTGTCACCGAGGCTGGAGTGCAGTGGCGCAATCTTGGCTCACTGCAACCTCTGCCTCCCGGGTTCAATCAGTTCTCTGCCTTAGCCTCCCGAGTAGCTGGGATTACAGGCCCTGCCACCATGCCTGGCTAATTTTTGTATTTTTCCTTTTTTTTTTGAGACGGAGTTTCGCTTGTTTCCCAGGCTGGAGTGCAATGGCGCGATCTCGGCTCACTGCAACCTCTGCCTCCTGGGTTCAGGCAATTTTCCTGCCTCAGCCTCCCAAGTAGCTGGGATTACAGGCACGCTTTTAGTGGAGATGGGGTTTGACCATCTGGGCCAGGCTGGTCTTGCACTCCTGACCTTGTGATCACTTGCCTTGGCCTCCCAAAGTGTGGAATTACAGGCATGAGCCACTGCACCTGGCCCACAGTTTTTTCTTTTATATGTTAAGGCATTCTCTCAGTGACCCTGTGAAATTAGTCATTCAAAAGTGGACCAGTAGCTATGGAAGGGGTGGAAGACAGTGGGTGGCATTTTTTCCTTGTATTTAGTAGAAACTGAGACCCTGATAATATGTTAGTAGAGCTACTTATCAGCAGACCACTGTCTCACATTGAGTCTGTGACCGATAGCACACAGGATTTCTTGTGGCAACAGCTGTACTAATCTCAGGCATTTCTACAGCTATTCTCTTCTTAGTTGCCTATGGTACGGACCTCATGTATTCTGAACTAAATAGAGATCCATCTCTCGGAATTGTTTATTGGACAAAGGCTGCTAGGTAGTAGGTGAGCCTTGCCCTTCTCCCAACATTTAATTTATATAACATTAAGGAGCCTTCCTTGATTTGTCTCTTCGGTGGCCTTCTAAGGTGTAGCCACCTTTTTCCTTTGGTATCTTAACCCCCTAGTGGATATTTTTGTTTTCTTTTTTTCCTTTTCAGTTTTAGAGACAAAATCTCACTATGTCGTCCAGGCTGGACACAAACTCCTCAGCTCATGTGGTCCTCCTGCCTCAACCTCCTTAATAGCTGGGACTGCAGATGTGCAGCACCTGTTTATTTTTAAGAGACAAGGTCGGGCCGGGTGTGGTGGCTCAAGCCTGTAATCCCAGCACTTTGGGAGGCCGAGGTGGGTGAATCACGAGGTCAAGAGATTGAGATCATCCTGGTCAATATGGTGAAACCCGTCTCTACTAAAAATACAAATTACTCAGGAGGCTGAGGCAGGAGAATTTCCTGAACCCAGGAGGCGGAGGTTGCAGTGAGCTGAGATCTCGCCATTGTACTCCCTCCTGGGTAACAAGAGCGAAACTCCGTCTCAAAAAAAAAAAAAAAAGAGAGAAAGACAAGGTCTCACTTGTGGCCCGGGTTAGCTTGCAGTGACGTGATTATAGTTCACTGCAGCCATAAACTAAGCTCAAGTGATCCTCCTGCCTCAGCCTCCTGAGTAGCTGAACACAGGCATATGCCACCAGGCCTGGCTAATTTTTAAATTTTTTTGTAGAGAAAGAGTCTTGCTATTAATATGTTGCACTGGCTTGTCTTGAATCCTGGCTTCAAGCCGTCCTCATGCCTCGGCTTTCCAAAGTGCTGGGATTACATTACGAGCCATGGCATCCATGTTCCTTCAGTGGTATTTAAGTGACTGTGTCAGGTGTCTGTTTAGGTCACTGTGTAGTTGCAGTGTTGGGTGACAACAGGTGCAGGGTTGTCCCTCTGACGTGTCCAAGAGAGGCATCTCCTGACGCCTTCTGAATACTGAGAGTCATTGTGGCCCAGGCCCAGAAATAGAGGAAGGAAGAAGCAAGGCTGGGCAGGCTCCCGACCCCATGCATGCTTTTCTACATCTTCAGCTTCTCTCTCTTCTTGTGTTGTTCCCTTGTCTCCCCTCTCTCCATCTGCCCATCATTTTTCTTCTGTCACTCTTGATGTAGAATTTAAATATCTTACTATTTGTATTTTTGCTTATCATTATAGATTTGTCTCTTAGTGGAAGTAACAGAATATTTCCTCCTTTTTTTTTTTTGAGACAGAGTTTCGCTCTTGTTACCCAGGCTGGAGTGCGATGGCGCGATCTCGGCTCACCGCAACCTCCGCCTCCCGGGTTCAGGCAATTCTCCTGCCTCAGCCTCCTGAGTAGCTGGGATTATAGGCACGTGCCACCATGCCCAGCTAATTTTTTGTATTTTTAGTAGAGACAGGGTTTCACCATGTTGACCAGGATGGTCTCGATCTCTTGACCTCGTGATCCACCCGCCTCAGTTCCTCCTCTTAATATATAAAATGTTCTCTCCCATTTTTTTTTTTGAGACGGAGTCTCGCTCTGTAGCCCAGGATGGAGTGCAGTGATGTGATCTTGGCTCATTGCAGCCTCCCCCTGGTTTACGAAATTCTCCTGCCTCAGCCTCCTGAGTAGCTGGGACCACAGATGTGTACCACCACGCCTGGCTGATTTTTGTATTTTTAGTAGAGGTGGAGTTTCACCATGTTGGTCAGGCGGGTCTTGAACTCCTGACCTCAAGTGATCCGCCCATCTCGGCCTCCACTGAGCCGCCATCCCCGGCTGAGTGTTCTCTTCTTAATATATGATACCAATTTTCAGTTCTTCTTTAGAGTCAGACTGCTTTGATCTTTTCAATGCTATTGATTTCAGAGCATACAAAATGTAATTTTATTTATTTGATTTTTGATTTAGAAGAAGTTTAATATTTAAAAGAAAATTTCCTGGAAAAACCAGCTCATTTGATTCTCTTTTTTTTTTTTTTGAGACGGAGTTTCACTCTTATTACCCAGGCTGGAGTGCAATGGTGCGATCTCGGCTCACCGCAACCTCTGCCTCCTGGGTTCAGGCAATTCTGCCTTGGCCTCCTGAGTAGATGGGATTACAGGCACGCGCCACCATGCCCAGCTAATTTTTTGTATTTTTAGTAGAGACGGGGTTTCACCATGTTGACCAGAATGGTCTCGATCTCTTGACTTCGTGATCCACCCGCCTCAGCCTCCCAAAGTGCTGGGATTACAAGCGTGAGCCACCGCGCCCGGCCTGATTCTCTTTTTTAACAAATGCTGCACTTACTGTGTGCGTGGTAAATGTTATTCTAAGCACATGGGGTTCAAATGTTAAATACTTTAGTTCATCTAATCCTGTAACAAGACCAAGAGGTGGATATTATTGTTCTTATTTGCACGTGCTGTTTTGTTTCTTAAAGGAATAATAATTTTTAAATAAAAAGGCAGGGGAAGGAGTAGTAGTATGCTGCTATTCCGAATTGCATCCAACTATTGTTATAATGTTTAAGGAACCTGAAGAGAATAGCTGTGGTGGAAATACCTTCTTGGAAGTAATTACAGTGAGACACGTTGAATGCATAATTAAATGAAACAAGATTGTCCCATATTATTTTGAAAATTTAGGTATAAAGATTAGATATGTGGGAGTTATTTATGTGTCTGTATTTTAATCTTGTTTCTTTGTCTTGCCTATAGGCAATAGATCCCCTAATCTATGGCTGAAAGATGTTCTCAAGGAAGAAGGTGTCTCTTTTCTCATCAACATCTTTGAGGGGGGCAGCTGTCGCCAGCCCTCAGGTATCCTGGCTCAGCCCACCCTCCTGCACCTGCGGGGGCCCTTCAGCCTTAGGGCCACGCTTTGCTGGCTGGACCTGCTTCTGGCTGCACTGGAATGCTACAACACGTTCATCGGGGAGAGAACTGTGGGGGCGTTCCAGGTCCTAGGTAGGTTGCCCTTGCCTCATGCTTGTGTGTATGGTGCTGCCAGGTCAGAATCCCAGTGACATGATGACGGGTTCTGTGTGGATGCCTTGCCTGCTCTTTCGTGCCACCTCACTGTGAGGGTTCCTTCCTTCACACTTCACAGTTGACAATAGTTTTTCTCATAGCTTTATATAAGTGAAAAAGTTACACTTTTTGGTGTGTTGTAAATGTTGACGTTTTAAATATACAAAACTGTTAATTTTACTTGAAAAAATATATTGTTTGGACAGTAAATACTGTAGCAGTTTTATATTCAACATCATCGGCTGAAAATATAGCTGCTTTGTTGGAAATTATGTAGAGTACCTGAATTCCTATTTTCATTCCATACACTTTAAATGAGTTTATCCTAAAGTATTACATTTTATGCTTAAAATTTTACTATATCCCTCTCTATGTCTTTTTAATGAAAGGGTATACCTATTTAAAGATTCCTTGGCCAGGCGCAGTGGCTCACGCCTGTAATCCTAGCACTTGAGGAAGCTGAGGCAGGAGGATCACTTGAGCCCAGGAGTTTGAGACCAGCCTAGGCAACATGGCGAGACACTATCTCTACAAAAAGTACAAAAGTTAGCCGGTTGTGGTGATGCATACTTGTGGTCCCAGCTACTAGGGAGTCTGAGGTGGAAGGATCGCTTGAGCCTGGAAGGTTGAGGTTACACTGAGCTGTGATTGCGCCCCTGTATTCCAGCCTGGGCGACAGAGTGAGACCTGTCTAAAAAGTTTTTTCGGCGGGGCATGGTGGCTCACGCCTGTAATCCAAGCACTTTGGAGGCCAAGGCGAGTGGATCACCTGAGGTTGGGAGTTCAAGACCAGTCTGACCAACGTAGTGAAACCCCATCTTAGAAAATAAATAAATAAATAATTTTTTTCCTTTTGTGTTATTATTACATTTGTTGTTAGTGCACATTACATTTTTTACTGCCAGAATAACATAAAGATGGCAGTTTTGATAGTTATTACATATAAAAAATAAAATTATGTGGTTGGAATTCTACTTTTGTTTGTATAGATTTTCATATTTAAAAAAACTTGTTCATGGTCGGACACGGTGGCCCTTGTCTGCACTCCCAGCACTTTGGGAGGCCGAGGTGGGTGCATCACCTGAGATCAGAAGTTCAAAACCAGCCTGGCCAACAAAACAAAACCTTGTCTCTACTAAAAATACAAAAATTAGGCATGGTGGCAAGTACCTGTATTCCCAGCTACTTGGGAGGGTGAGGTACGAGAATTGTTTGAATCTAGGAAGGGGAGGTTGTAGTAAGCCAAGATCAAACAACTGCACTACAGCTAGAGTGACAGAGTGAGACTCCATCTCAAAAAAAAAAAAAAAACTTGTTCACGGCTTTGTGCAGTGGCTCACGCCTATAATCCCAGCACTTTGGGAGGCCAGGATGGGTAGATCACTAGGTCAAGAGATTGAGACCATCCTGGTCAACATGGTGAAACCCTATCTTTACTAAAAATACAAAAAATTAGCTGGGCACGGTGGCGCATGCCTGTAATCCCAGCTACTCAGGAGGCTGAGGCAGGAGGATTGCCTGAACCCAGGAGGCGGAGGTTGCGGTGAGCCGAGATCGCGCCATCGCACTCCAGCCTGGGTAACAAGAGCAAAACTCCGTCTCAAGAAAAAAAAAAAACAAAACATGTTACCAAAATTATTTTTAATGCTTTCAGTTGACAATTTGATTGACTTTTCTTAAATTATATTGGAAACAAAGAATTAGAAATGGTGAGACTTATAAAAAGGCTTTTTCTACTCAATCATTGCCTTTGCTCACTCTTTAAACAGTATAAAATTATTTTAAATTGTCCCTCAGGGCTCTGAAGGGCTGTGGACCTTGAAGTAATAAACTACAGTTAGAGTGGAGAGAGGTGAGGATGGATCTGTCTTTGGTTAAGCAGGAGAGTCCTGGTGAACAGGGAGAGATAGGGAGAGGAGAACCAGCTCCAGGGTGTTTTCAGACAAACGAGTTTTATGAAAAAGCCCATTGGAGAATTGATGTGTAAGCTGATTCAATAAGATGACTGGTGCTCCATAATTTGTTCCTGTCCTTTGAAGGACAGGATTTTTAATTTTTTCATTATTAAAAATAATGTTAAAAGGAACATTCTTAGAAACTCTCTCTGCAATTCTGTAGTCATTTTATTAGGTTAAATTTTCAGTGCTAGATAAAGCATAATGAGTTTTTAAACATTTGATAGAAACTCATGCATATTTTCAAAAACTTGGTCTGAATTGCCAAAATGTCCTTTAAAATGATTATAATAATTTATCTTCTCACATGTAATGTTTGAGAATCAAGACCTATCTTCCGTAAATGTGTCCTTATGGGATGAGTCTATGGTTTGGTTCTGTTTAGGCTGTGTTAATTTTGAAATGAGAAAAAATAACTGCCAACTTTATTCAGCTGTTATTAAGCTGTTTGTTTCTTTTGAAAAGTTGTGAATTTTTACTGAGCGAATATCATACCTATACTCAGAGAACCGATTTTATATTAATCTTAGTGGAGTTAAAAGGAAGCCTAAATTAATGTTTTAATCTAATTGCTTCTAGGTATTGAAGCACAGTCTTCACTTTTGAAAGCAGTGGCTTTCTTTTTAGAAAGCATTGCTATGCATGACATTGTAGCAGCAGAAAAGTGCTTTGGCGCTGGGGCAGCAGGTACCACACCAAGCCCACAGGAGGGAGAAAGGTACAACTATAGCAAATGCACCGTCGTCGTTCGGATCATGGAGTTCACCACAACTCTCTTGAACACCTCCCCTGAAGGGTGGAAGGTAGGCTGTCCTGCTGCTTTGTTAATTGAAGCTCAATATTTGGTACTGGAAAAATACTTCAAAGGTTCCTGTTAGAAGGGGTTTTGACTTTTTACAAAAAATCATTATTATATTTCATCCTCTCAATCCAGCTTTTCCTGACTCCAGGAAGAACCAGGAAGAGAAGCCCAGGTTTTGGCTTTTCTAAATCTTTTCATTGTCTGAAGAGTTATCTGTTAAAATAAATTTGTCAGTTTATTTTAGTTGTTAAAAACTGTATTTATGGTATAAAACAACAGCATGATGTTTTGATATGGTTTGACTTGTGGAATTGCTGAATTAGGCTAATTAATGTATCTATTACCTCACATGTAATGTATTTTGTGATGAGAACATTTAAAATCTATTTTCTTAGCAGTTTTCAAAATTACAGTGCATTGTTATTAACTAAGGTCATGATGATGAACAATCTACTCTTGAAACATGAAACTTTGCATGTCCTTCAGAGTTTCATTGCGTAAATAAAATACAAAATAGTGTTTTCTAATTGTTTTCTTGGATGCTGTATTTTGTACTGTGATCAAACATCTACCTTAGGAAACATAGGTTAGCAAATATTTATACATGTATCCGTGAGCTTTATTGTGTAAGCAAACTCCCTGGGATGCAGCAGTCCCCTAAGTCATAGATTGGGAAACTGTCCATGGGCACAACCCCACCTTTTGCCTGCTCTGCAGATAAAGCTCTGTAGGAGCATGGTCATGCGCCTCTGCCCACCTGTTGTCTGTGCTGCTTTCTTACCCGATGCATAAGGGGTTGCACAGAGACCACCTAGCCCACAAGCCTCAAGCGTTACTGTGCCCCTATTTTACAGAGAAACTCTGCCCACTCTTTCCCTAGTCAGGCAGAAATTCCCAACCTCATGGGCCCTGCACTCTGGTGAAAGTAGAAATGCTGGCTGATGACGTTATGTTTATCAAACCATGTGTTGCAGCTCCTGAAGAAGGACTTGTGTAACACACACCTGATGAGAGTCCTGGTGCAGACGCTGTGTGAGCCCGCGAGCGTAGGGTTCAACATCGGGGACATCCAGGTTATGGATCATCTTCCTGATGTTTGTGTGAACCTGATGAAAGCGCTAAAGATGTCCCCATATGAAGATACGCTAGAGACCCACCTGAGAGAGAAAATAACAGCACGGAGGTGGGCACTCGGTCGCATTCAGGAATGTGTTGTCTTGGAATTTCAGGTCCTAGTATGTTCCCGTGTAACTGCAGCTGCTCCTGTTTCCTCAAGTAAGGGTCATATCAGTGGGATGTTTGCTGCCAGTGACCTCAGCAGTTGTTTAGAAATTGCATTTAGCCTGTGCCTTCCCTGCACCAAGCTTCAGCAAACTTCAGACGCGGTTAGCACCATGTTTGATCTCCACACTAGCTTAGGGTGTGTGCATTCTGTTAGGTGTTGCCTCTGTTTGCTTTCATAACAGTGCAGACATTTTTCTCAGAGTGTCTTGATAATTTAATGAGATCAGAGCTCATATAGATTACTGTTTTTCTCTAATGGCCAGGATTGAGGAGCTTTGTGCCGTCAACTTGTATGGCCCTGATGCACAAGTGCACAGGAGCAGGCTGGCTGCTGTTGTGTCTGCCTGCAAGCAGCTTCACAGAGCTGAGCTTCTGCATGCTATATTACCATCTCAGGTAATTATATCCTATTTGTTTTTACATGTCTTTGAGCTTTAGTATGATAATTAGTGTATTTATTTATATTCTTAGTTAAATATCCTTTGTGTATTGAGCATGATGAAATGAGTTACAGAAATACTTGGTCTAGTATCAGTATAAATATGAAAGCAAATGTAAAAATTTGTAAACATAAATGAAAGCAAAATAAAGGACCTTGGGCAGCTTTCTGAAAAACTTTAAGAACTGCTGTTGTGCCTTTGTGGCAAGACAACACACAGGAAGAATCTAGCATAGAAAGCAAGGTTGAGCCAGATACAGTGGCTCATACCTGTAATCCAGCACTTTGGAAGTCTCAGATGGGAGGATTGCTTGGGGCCAGAAGTTTGAGACCAGCCTGGGCAACATGGCAAGAATTCATTTCTACAAAAAAATTAAATTAAAAAACAAAAACCCCACAAAATCCAGGAATGGCTGGTGTGGACCTGTACGCCCAGCTACTCAGGGCTGAGGTGGAAGCTTGAGGCTGCAGTGAGCCACGATTGTGCCACTGCACACCAGCCTGGGCAATAGAGTGAGACCCTACCGCAAAACAGCAAGGACAGCAGAAACGATGTTGAATTAAAGTTTTTCTGAATATTGCAAGGTAATTGTCAGTGCTCTCTATGGTGGGATTTTTATTTAATGAGAGGAGTGAAATTGTGTTTTCCTATGAAATGTCTTTTTGCTCGGCATTTCAGTGTCGGCTTTGTTTTAGTCCACAGATCTGCCTCATTCTCTCGGCACAGAGCTTCTTACCCTGGTTTATAAAAGCATTGCTCCTGGAGATGAGAGACAGTGTCTGCCTCCTTTAGACCCCAGTTGTAAGCAGCTGGCCACCGGACTTCTGGAGTTTGCCTTTGCTTTTGGAGGACTGGTAGGAAAGACCTCAGCATGCCGCACTCTCCTAATAATGGAAATACATACCTCACTTGCAGGTGTTGCTAGATACTGGCATTTGGGTAGTAAGGTCTTAGCTGAACAAGTATTGAATGATTAACATGAGCTGACTTTCTTTCTAAAAGATTCTTTTTTCAGTCGTTTATGAAAAAAAAAACAGAATAGAACAACATTCTTTTAATATTGAGGTATTGTCTGTCCCACTTTGTTTCCAAAAGGAATTATTAGCTACAGAACGTTTTGTGACTATGAAGCTGAGCCGTGTTGACATGTGGCCTCTTCTCTCCTTGGTGGTCCTCCACATGGATGATTGGGAGGGCCTTTAAAGGATAATCCCAGAGGCTTCAAAAAAAATATTCTCATGACTCTTTGAACTATGCTGGGCTGGCCTTAAATAGTCACTGCTGTAGCTGAGATCTGCAGCCAGCCCTCTGTGTTCACTCCATCCCAACTTCCTTTCTTCTGTAGCAGAAACCCCCTTTTCCCCCCTTTGTCTGGTTAATGTAGACAATTAACATATTTAAATTGTCTAAAAATACTCACCCTTACTAGACTTTACCCTCAAAGCAACAACACTGGGTGGGCATATGGCTTGAGCCCAGGAGTTTCAGAATAGCCTGGGCAACAAAACGAGACCCTGTCTCTACCAGGTGTGGTGGCATATGCTTGTAATTCTAGCTGCTCAGGAAGCTTGAGGTGGGAAGATAGCTTGAGCCTAGGAAGTAAAGCCTGTAGTGAGTCATGATCATGCCTCTGCACTCCAGCCTGGGCAACAGAGTGAGACCCTGTTTTTAAAAAACAAGGCTGGGCACAGTGGCTGATGCCTGGAATCCTAGCACTTTGGGAGGCCAAAGCAGGTGGATTGCTTGAGGTCAGGAGTTTGAGATCAGCCTGAACAAAATGGTGAAATGCCGTCTACTAAAAATAGAAAAATTAGCTGGGTGTGGTGGTATGTGCCTGTAATCCCAGCTACTTGGGAGGCTAAGGCAGGAGAATTGCTTGAACTCAGGAGGTAGAGATTGCAGTGAGCCGAGATCGTGTCATAGCTCTCCAGCCTGGGCAACAGAGCAAGACCCTATCTCAAAAAATAAAGTAAAAAACAAGAAGATTTTTTGTGCTTTCACAAGAAATATGGGTCAAGTAAGATTTCTTTCCCAAAATGACACCTAGAAAATGGAGGCTAGTTGAAATATATACAGTTTCAACTTGAATCAGGCTCTTTTTAGACTTTACTGCGTCATTTTCCAATTTCAAAGTTATCAATTGCCCAAGGGTCTTTTTGTGCCATGCAAAGACGTGCCCAGGTGATGGAACCTCTCCTTTCTTCTTTCCAGTGTGAGCGCCTTGTGAGTCTTCTCCTGAACCCAGTACTGCTGTCCACGCCATCCTTGGGCAGCTCACAGAGCAGCGTCATCCACTTCTCTCATGGGGAGTATTTCTATAGCTTGTTCTCAGAAACGATCAACACAGAATTGTTGAAAAATATGGATCTTGCTGTATTGGAGCTCATGCAGTCATCAATGGACAATCCCAAAATGGTAACAAAATTTTCCTTTAAGTAAATATTTTCTTTCCTTTCTTTTTTTTTTTTTTTGAGATGGAGTCTTGTACCATCGCCCGGGCTGGAGTGCAGTGATGCAATCTTCGCCGACTGCAACCACTTCTGCCTCCTGGGTTGAAGTGATTCTCCTGCCTCAGCCTCCCAAGTAGCTGGTATTACAGGCACCTGCCACCATGCCTGGTTAGTTTTTTGTGTTTTTCAGTAGAGACGGGGTTTCCCTATGTTGGCCATGCTGGTCTTGAACTTCTGACCTCCTGATCTGCCCACCTTAGCCTCTAGCCTCCCGAAGTGCTGGGATTACAGGTGTAGCCACAGTGCCCAGCCAATATTTTCTTATGTAATGCTTGTTAAAAGGTTGCTATATTCCCGAAATATTTCATTAAAATATGACAAGATTCTTTTTCTAGAAGATTAAAAGCTCTTTCTTTTAACAAACTCAACAAAAACCTCAAAACACACCTTTTATCAATAGTTAGTGGATGTTAGGTCAGGCGTGATGGCTCACCCCTGTAATGTCAGCACTTTGGGAGGACAAGGTGGGCAGATCACCTGAGGTCAGGAATTCGAGACCACCCTGGCCAACGTGGTAAAACCTTGTCTCTATTAAAAATACGAAAAGTTAGCTGGGTATGTTGGTGCATGCCTGTAATCTCAGGTACTCAGCAGGCTGAGGCAGAAGAATTGCTTGAACCCAGGAGGCGGAGGTTGCAGTGAGCTGAGATCATGCCACTGCACTCCAGCCTGGGTGACATAGGAAGACTTTGTCTCATAAAATAAAAAATAGTTAATGTTATTATCAGATGCTGAAACATTTTTTCTGTTCCCTCATGCTTTGCAAATTTTTAAGCCTAAGTATTACGAAGCAGAGCTATGCAGGATATTGATGTTTGCCAAAATGTGGCCTTGGAGCTTACAAACCCATCCCGGGGCCCAGAGGTGGCTTTGCATTCATACCAGCTGCAGGCGGGTCTCTGCGCCCCGGTAGACCTCTCTATTCTCAGCTCTCTCGTGGCCTTGATGCCGAGTTACCATTTTCTGCTTCTTCCTGCTGTGTCCCCCTTCCCCCCCACATCAGCTTTCTGGAGATCAGTATTTAATATACAGTTGACTTTCATTCGCTAAACTGGGATTTTGAAATCTAACCTGCTCTGTGGACGGAAACTGTTGGTATGTCCAGTTTAAGGGAGAGTACATGGCTTCCTAAGTTGAGCTTTTATTGCAAACAGTGCTTGTCTGTTGTAGGGGAATCTTTGGTGATAGATTCCTAGAAATTTGTATTTTTTTTTTAAGTTAGAAATAAAATCATAGTAGATGACATTCAGATTTAACATTCTGATTTTGTAAAGTATAACCTCTGAGGGAAATGATAGAAAAATTATAAACCTTTACCTCTATTCTTTTCCCGAATTTCTCTAAAGTAACAGAATGGGATTTAGAAAAAGCACCACTATAATCTCGAAGGACATGGAGAAAAGGATTCCCAAGAGTGACAAGAGCTGTAAATCAAAAGGACAGGTGTGGCAGACTGCATGCAGAGTCCGAGATAGCTGTGGGGTGATACAGCCTTTGGAAGATGGGGTCCGCACTGGCTGAACCCCAGCAGGGCAGGCATGGGAGCAGGGGTGGGCAGAGGCTGAGAAGAGAGGACTGGGGGAAGGCCAGCTCTCCCTTTCAGGGCAGCCTCCTGCTGTTGGGGGTCTGATCCTCCCCACTTGAGGAGAAGGGGAGGGGGCAGTGACACTGGGAAGGATAGACCTCTAGACTGGAGGTTTCTGGCATGGCTGAGTATACGGATAGCATCAGGAAAAGGGGGAAGTTAAGTGCAGGCCTACCTAAATTCTAGACTTCGAGGCTCTCTGCCCTTTCCCTCCAAATGCTTTGAGTTCAGCATCAAGAATACCCTGCCAAGCCCTAAGAGAAAATAAAGATGTAGGCATCACAGCCACCTGGGTCAGCGACAGTGATCCTCCCCACCAGCGAGTCCTGCATGCTGCACAGCGCTTCCAGCCAGGTCCTACCTGTGAGCCAAAAGACCAGCGGGCCAGGCATCTGAGGAAAGGAACGCCAGAGGGCGCAGCAGGACACAGGCATCTGTGTCAAGGCCTGTTCAGTGAGATGAAAATGTTAGGCGGAGAAGAGAACCGAAAGATGAGAGACTGTACTGTACCTGTGAAATAAGAATTGCTGTCAAGAGTGAACATCAGAACAGAAAAGGTCTCTTGGGAGTTAAGCATAGGCATCAGAAATTAAAAATGAAATGGGTTGAGAGTGAAAAGACAAAACAGAAAACACGAGAGAAATGAGGAGGAGACGGCTTTCATGCACAAGGTGGAGCAGCAAGGCCTTGGCTCCAGAGAGCAGGGGCCCGGAGAGGCATTTGCTGAGGACACAGCCCCAGAGGAGCCCAGAATCACAGGCCTTGAGTTCCCAGGGGAAAGAAGGCCATGAGGTGTCCAGCATGGTGCATAGAAACAGCTCCACGTGGAACACATTTCTTGAGAATTCATAATCCTGGGGTTTTACCAGGAGAAAACATTCTCAGGTTTCCATTGGAGAAAAAGCAGTTATGTGTGAAGGATCTAGAAATTGAATGACATATGTCTTCTTAGCAGCAGTGTGGATACTGCAAGACTTGAACCAAATTTCTTCCACAATTCATGAAATAAATCTCCAGCCTAGAGTTCTGAATCCAGCTGGTTTATCTATTATGTGAGAGTAGAATGCAGATGTTTTAGACAACCAAATCCCCAAGAGGTCCCTTTGCACTCTCATCAGGATGCTGCTGGGTGGAGAGTGATCAGGCAGTGAGCCAAGAGGGGAGGGTGTGGGTGCAGGACGTCGGCCCCGCACAGAAGCCTGGATGGCCCAGCACTGGCATTGCAGATCAGGAGCTGAGTCGCCACGGAGATGGGGCAGATGGACCTGATAGGCTCAGAGGGCTTTCAGCAATTTCATAACTTGGAGAGTTTGATGATGAATTAATGGCAGACACACTGAAAACAATGAAAGCAAATAAAATTAACTTTAGGAAGTACAAAATGTGCAAAAAGGAAAACCCATTGTTTCTGCTTGAAGCAGATCGCGTCTATCCTGGTCAACATGGTGAAACCCCATCTCTTCTAAAAATACAAAACTTAGCTGGGCATGGTGGTGCGTGCCTGTAATCTCAGCTACTCGGGAGACTGAGGCAGGAGAATTGCCTGAACCCAGGAGGTGGAGGTTGCGGTGAGCCGAGATTACGCCATTGCACTCCAGCCTGGGTAACAAGAGCGAAACTCCATCTCAAAAAAAAAAAAAAAAGAAAGAAATAGCTTCTTTATTTTCCAAGAATAGCTTTGAAATGAAAGTAAATTTTGTTTTCTGTCATTCTCAAAATTAAAAATTTTCCTTCACTCTCACCATCAAATTGTCTCAGGTGAGTGCCGTTTTGAACGGCATGCTAGACCAGAGCTTCAGGGAGCGAGCAAGCCAGAAACACCAAGGACTGAAACTTGCAACTGTGATTCTGCAGCACTGGAAGAAGTGTGATTCATGGTGGGCCAAGGAATCTCCTCTCGAAAGTAAAATGGCAGTGCTGACCTTACTGGCAAAACTTTTACAGGTATTTTGAAATTCCTTTAAAAAGCAGTTATGTTTGTTCTTTGAACTCTGTAACTTTTGTCTTTAAAATTTGATGGAGGTTGCTCCAAAAGCTCATTGGTTTGACAAATAAGAAAATATTTTGACAGGATGGGTGTTTATTTTTACCTTCCTTTTGAAAATTTTACCATTATTATTTATCAGACTTACTGTTTCTTCTGCTTTATCTTTTTAAAGCACCTTTGCATGTATTGTCTCAAAAGTATTAAAGTATTTTACAATAAGCTTGTGAAAATATTATTGAAGCCCAAAATTAAATTTACAGTTTATTTCCAGAATTTAAACATTTGAGCAATGGGTTAAAGAAACAGAGACATAATATAGAAATGTGTCCTGTTTTTCTTTTCCCTCTTTTAGATTGATTCATCTGTATCTTTTAATACAAGCCATGGTTCATTCCCTGAAGTCTTTACGACATATCTTAGTCTACTTGCTGACACAAAGCTGGATCTACATTTAAAGGTAAATAGTGAAATAATTATTTTTTTGGATTACATTCTCTTTCTTGTTTTTTTATTTTTGCATATTTGTGATTTTTTATTATGGAAAATTTCAAGCATTTTTAAAAATAGACTAGCACAGTAATCCAGTAATCCTCCTGTACTGATGAGCCAGTCTCGATAACCAGCCTGTGTGGGCCTCTTTGTTTCCCTGTGCAGTCACCCCACCCGTCAGTTGGCTGGGAAGGCCAAGCAGGCCGGGCATGTTATTTGACCTGTACCTGCTTCAGTTCAGTGTGTCTTTCCAAGACATAAGAACATTTCTTTTCCTTCCTTGCTTCCTTCCTCCCTTCCTCCCTTCCTCCCTTTCTCCCTTCCTCTTTTCCTTCCCTCCCTCCTTCCCTTCTTCCCTCCCTCCCTTTCCCTCCTTCCTTCCCTTCCTTCCTCCTTCCCTTTTTCCCTCCCTTCCTCCCTTTCCCTCCTTCCTTCCTTCCTTCTTTTCTTTCTTCTTTCTTTTTTTTTTTTTTTCTTCCAAGAGTCTCACTCTGTTGCCGAGGCTGAAGTGCAGTGGCACAATCAGTGCAACCTACACCTCCTGGTTTCAAGTGAGTCTCATGCCTCAGCCTCCCGAGTAGCTGGGATCACAGACATGTGCCACCAGGCCAGGCCAATTTTTGCATTTTTAGTGTATTTCACCCTAGTGGCCAGACTGGTCTCAAACTCCTGACCTCAAGTGATCCACCTCCCTCAGCCTCCCAAAGTGCTGTGATTACAGATGTGAGATGCTACGGCCTGAGAACATTTCTTTTAAAGTATAAGATTGTCATATTTGTATGAATTGACATTTGTGTTTGCATATATACTATTTAAATTGGCTTTTTGGGATTGCTATAATGACTTTATTACTCATTTATTAAACAATATAAAACTTTTTGGTGAATTTTACGGTCAAGAATTAATAAATATTGTCATTTAAAGGTTATTAAATTTAAAGTCCTAGAACAATTAGATTTTAAAGCCTATTGAAATGTGGCCTTAATGCAAGAGACCTTATTACTGGATAAAGGGGATAATTATTTGGAATTTTCAGCTGTGTGATTAATCAAATTTCCCATTTCTCCATAGACAGTCTTAGAATTTATCTGCCATGCAAGGGAGATAGGAATCAACTCCTAGTTAAGCTCAGTATGAAGTTCTCAGCTAGTTCTGCAATGTGTAGTTGTTAACCACCCCATCTACACAAAGCTTGTCCAGTACATTTTTACTAGGTTCATTATTTGTAGAAGAGGAAGCACATACCGAATCAGCACCATGTCGTATTTATTTGTGTGTCTACAGCCTGAGTCAACTGACCAGCCTGGTTAAGATTCAAAGGTGAGGTTTGTAGGCTGGGAACAGTGGCTCACACCTGTAATCCCAGCACTTTGGGAGGCTGAGGTAGGTGAATAGCCTGAGGTGAGGAGTTTGAGACCAGCCTGCCCAACATGATGAAACTCCGTATCTACTAAAAATACAAAAAAAAATTAGCCAGGTGTGGTGGCAGGTACATGTAATCCCCGCTACTCTGAAAGCTGAGGCAGTGAGAATCACTTGAACCCAGGAGGTACATGTTGCAGTGACCCTACATCGTGCCACTGCCGTCCAGCTTGGGCAACAGAGTAAGACTCCCATCTCAATAAAAAGATGAGGTATAGAATTGTGTTCAGGTTGGTTTTTAATATAATTTAGAAATTATGCTGAAGTCATTCATTGATTCCAAATAGTGCTTTATTTGCAGCGTCTTTAGAAAACAGTAATTTTATTTATTCTGTAGGATCTGTAAGCCACAATTAGTGCAGTTTCTTATGTCTGCCTTGCTCCACAGGGCCAAGCTGTCACTCTTCTTCCGTTCTTCACCAGCCTCACTGGGGGTAGTCTGGAGGAACTCAGGCGTGTTCTGGAGCAGCTCATTGTCGCTCACTTCCCCATGCAGTCCAGGGAATTTCCCGCAGGAACTCCGCGGTACAATAATTACGTGGACTGCATGAAAAAGGTTAGTTTCTAGTAGTATCAAGTAAGATTAAAACACTGATTTTTTTTTTCTTGTTACATATCTTGATGAAAAGAAGTGTGTGGAACATACAGAATCAGAGAAGTGCTCTAACTTTAAGAATTCATTTGATTCACTTGGAGAGCAGTGGTGGCAGGAGTATATGTGAATCCACTGGAATTTTTTTTCTCCCATTTTTAAGTTGTGAAACATTTTATGCATAAAATCGAATATATAAAGTACATATAAGTTATGAATAATGATACCAAAAGAAGCTAAGAAATGGAATATTACCAGTAATTTCCAGTTTCTAAAATTTCATAATGATTATTTAAGAAGCATTTCATGATTATCCCTGATACTATACGTTGAGCATCTCATTGCTGAAATGATTGGAACCAGAAGCATTTCAGATTTTGGAATGTTTGTATATACATTATGACATATCTCAGGGTTAGGACCCCATTCTGGATATAGACATGAAATGCATTTGTGGGGTGTGTGTGTGTCTGTGTGTTTCGTTGTTTGTTTATTTTGAGACAGAGTCTCGCTCTTTCACCAGGCTTGAGTGCTGTGGTGCTCTCTTGGCTCACTACAACCTCTGACTCCCTGGTTCAAGCAATTGTCTTGCCTCAGCCTCCCGAGTAGCTGGGATCACAAGCACGCGCCACTACACCTAGCTAATATTTTTGTATTTTTAATAGAGATGGGGTTTCATCATGTTGGCCAGGTTGGTTTCAATCTCCTGACCTTGTGATCCACCCACCTCGGCCTCCCAAAGTCCTGGGATTACAGGCATGAGCCACCATGCCCGGCCTTTTTTTGTTTTGTTTTGTTTTTGAGACAGAGTGTTTCTTTGTCACCCAGGCTCAAGTGCAGTGGAAACTGCACAGAATAGTTTCAGAGATGAAAGAAGGTATTATGTCCACGAGATGGGCTAAGGGTCCTTGGAAATTAAATATGCAGAAGCAAAATTTAAATAAAAACATACCTGTTTTATTCTGAAGGTAAAATTAAGGGTGTCTCCTAGAAAGTAGAACAGATACTGAGACAGAGAAGGGGATGGTTAGGATGAGAACATTGAGGGAGCGGCCTGGGTTGTTGCCTCTATAGCAAGGACAATGTGGAAAGCATGCACATGACCAGAATCGGAGTAAGGGCAAGAGTCTCTGGTGTGGTGAAGGAGGGGGCCTGTAGAAGGCGCATCACCATGGCCTCTCAGAACCTGAGACAGAGAGGAGAGTAACATTTGCAAAACCTAAAAAGAATACAGGCCCAGTATGTAGTAAACACTGATATATACCAGCCACCCACAATATCTGTAAAAATGACAGAAATATTAGTATTTAAGTCTGTGAAATTGTTTTTTTATATGTTATTATTTTTACTATATAAGAAACTTTTTAGATGTTTACATTTTTCACTATGTAGCTAGACGATTGAAGCAAAAGTAAAACCCAACACAATTTTGGTGATGCATTCCTTCCAGTTTCTAGATGCACTGGAACAATCTCAGAGTCCTATGTTGTTGGAATTGATGACAGAAGTTCTTTGTCGGGAACACCATCATGTCATGGAAGACTTATTTCAGTCCAGTTTCAAGAGGATTGCCAGAAGGTAACTCATTCTAGCCTGGGGTCCCAGGAGCCATATGCATTTCATTTTCGTCGGAAATTATCTTCTCTGTTTCAAAAAAAGCTTAGCTGCAGTTGCACTCTTGCAACTAAGCTTTATTTGGTTTTTGTCTTTAAAACAAAACTTTTATTATAATTTTTCAGACATATGCAGAGCTAGAGGAAGAGTATAAATAAGGCCCCATATTGAACAAAGTTCAACATTTTCCCAGCTTCATCTTGGCCTTCTGTTTTTTTTTCTTTTTTTTGCTGCTGCTATTATAATTTAAAGCAAAGCTCTGATACCATGTTCTTTCACCTCTAAATCCTTCTGTATATATCTCTAAAAAATGCAGTCTTCTTGAATAGCTACAGTACCGTTATCAACTGAATAACATTGTTAGTAATTCCATAGTTGATTTCCTTGGTCATCTCAAACGTGCTCACAGTGTTGGGTTATTGGAAATTTGATCCAAACAAGTTCATATATGGCATTTCACTGTTGTGTCTCTTCAGTCTGTCTTCATCTAGAACAGTCCCTCCTTTATTAATGTTTTGTTGTTGAAGAAACTTAGACACTTGTTGTGTACAATTTCTTAAACTCTGGATTTATCTGATTCTTTCATTTTCATTTAACTTCTTCCTCCAGCCCTTGGATTTCTGTAAATAGAAAGTTATATCTAAAAGCACAGTTAGATTCAGGTTGAAATTTTGGCCAGACTGTTTAATAGTTGATGCCTTATACTTATTCATGGCATTAGGAGGTGCATAATGTCTGTCTCTTTAGCTGTAATATTTGCTTTATATATCTGGGTGCAGCAGTGACGGGTGTAATTTGCAGTTGTTGTATCCTCTGGCTGAATTGGCCCCTTAAGCCTTGTATAATGACTTAAAAAAATCGCTTTTTATAATTTTTGTCTTGGACTCTAGTTTGTCTGTTATAAGTATAGGTTCTGCTCTATTTTGGTTTCCATTGGCATGAGATATCTTTTTCCATCCCTTTGTTTTCATCTACGCGTGTCTTTATAGGTGAAGTGTGTTTCTTGTAGGCAACAGATCATTTGGTGTTTTTTTTTTTTTTTCTTAATTCATTTAGCCACTCTATTTTTATTAGACAATTTAGTCCATTCACTTTCAGGTTGTTCTGGTAAGTGAGGGCTTACTTCTACCATTTGTTATTTGCTTTCTGGTCGATTTGTGGTCTTTTCTTCCTTCTTCCCTTCCTGTCTTCCCTATTAGTGAAGGTGATTTTCTTGGGTTGTGTGTTTTGATTTCTTGCTTTTTATTTGTTGTATCTTATTTTTGATTTGTGGTTACTGTGAGGCTTTCAAATAATACCTTATAGCCCATTATTTTAAACTACTGACAGCTGAACACTGAGAGAAAACTAATAAAAATTCTGTACTTTAACCTCATCTTCCATGTTTTAATCTTTTTGCTGTTTCAAGTTATACCTTATTATACTATGTCTGGAAAAGTTATCATTTTTGATGAATTTATCTTTTTAGTCTTTCTACTCAAAATATAGGTAGTTTACATCCCACAATTGCAGTGTTATACTATTCTGTGGTTTTCTTTGTACCTATTAGTGAGTTTTATCCCTTTAGGTGATTGCTTATCACTCATTAATGTCCTTTCATTTCATGTTAAAGAACTTGTGGCCGGGAGTGGTGGCTCATGTCTGTAATCCCAGCACTTTGGGAGGCCGAGGCAGGTGGATACCCTGAGGTCAGGGGTTCAAGACCAGCCTGGCCAACATGATGAAACCCTGTCTCTACTAAAAATGCAAAAAATTAGCCAGGCATGGTACTGGGCACCTATAGTCCTAGCTCCTTAGGAGGTTGGGGCAGGAGAATCGCTTGAACATGGGAGGCGAGGTTGCAGTGAGCTGAGACTGTGCCACTGTACTCCAGCCTGGGCAACAAGAGCGAAATGCTGTCTCAAAACAAACAAAAAACTCCTTTCATAATTTCTTGTATTATTTCTTTTCTGGTGTTGATAAATTCCTTTAGTTTTTGTTTTCAAGGAAAGTCTTCATGCTTGAGGTATATTTTTATAGGATATACCGTTATAGGAATAAAGGGTTGTTTTCCTTCAACATCTTAAGTATGTCGTGCCACTCTGTCCTGGCCTACAAAGTTTCCACCCGGAAGTCTGCTGCCAGACCAGATGTGTTGGTACTGCTTTGTGTGTTACGCATTTCTTTCCCCTTGCTTCTTTCAGGAGTCTTTGTTTTTCACTTCTGGATGATTGGTTGTTAGATGCCTTGAGGTAGTTGTATTTGGGTTAAATCTGCCTGGTGTTCTGTAACCTTCTTATACTTGCACATTGATGTCCTTCTCAATAAGGTTTGGAAAGTTCTCTTGTTGTTATACTTCTGAGAAAACTTTCTACCCCATCTCCCTCTACCTTCTATTTAAGGCCAGTAAGTCTTAGATTTGACCTTTTGAGGCTATTGTCTAGATCTTGTTGGTGTGCTTCATTGTTTTTTATCCTTTTTTCTTTTGTTCCCTCCGTGTATTTTCAAATAGCCTGTCTTCCTGTTCACTAATTCTTCTGCTTCATCAGTTCTGCTTTTTTCTTTTTTTGAGAATGTGTCTCGCTCTGTCACCCATACTGGAGTGCAGTGGCTTAGTGTTGGCTCACTGCAACCTCTGCCTCCTGGGTTTAAGTGATTGTCCTGCCTCAGCCTCTTGAGTAGCTGGAACTACAGGCACATGGCATGGTACCCAGCTAATTTTCGTATTTTTAGTAGAGATGGGGCTTCATGTTGACCAGGCTGCTCTTGATCCCTTGAGCTTGTGATCTGTCTGCCTGGGCCTCCCAAAGTGCTAGGATTACAGGCGTGAGTCACCGTGCCTGGCTTTTTTTTGGGGGTGGAGTGGGGTGTGGAGTCTGGCTCTGTCTCCCAGACTGGATTCCAGTGGTGCAATCTCTGCTCACTGCAACCTCCACCTCTGGAGTTAAAGCAGTTCTCACGCCTTAGCCTCCGGAGTTGGTCGGATTACAGGCATGAACCACCATGCCCAGCTAATTTTTGTATTTTTAGTAGAGATGGGTTTCACCATGCCCGCTTCAGCCTCCCAAAGTGCTGGGATTACAGGCGTGAGCCTCCATGCCCAGTCCCATCAGTTCTGCTTTTAGGAGACTCCAGTGCATTCTCCAGAATGTCATTTGCATTTTTCAGATTCAGAATTTCTGCTTGATTCTTTTTAAATTTTTCAATCTCGTTGTTAAATTTATCTGATAGGATTCTGAATTCCTTGTCTGTGTTATCTTGAGTTTTTGTTGGCCTTTGTCAAAACAGCTATCTTGAATTCTCCATCTGAAAGGTCACATATCTCTGTCTTTCTTGGATTGGTCTTGATGCCTTATTTAGTTCATTTGGTGTAGTCATGTTTTCTTGGCTGGTTTTGATGCTTGCAGATGCTCACTGATGTCAGGGCATTAAAGATTTAGGTATTTATTGTAGTCTTCTGGGCTTGTTTATATGCTTCCCTCTTGGGAAGGCTTTCTATGTGTTGAAGGGACTTGTGGGTGTGATCTACGTCTTTGGTCACTGCAGCCATAACTGCTTTAGAGGCCACACTATGTAATAATCTGCTGTAGGAGGCACCCCAAGCCCACACTGTGTATAGACTTACAGACGTATCACCTTGGTGGTCTTGGTTAAGACCTTGGAAAGCTCCCTGGATTACCACCAGGCAGAGACTCTTGTTCCCTTTACTTACCTTTCTCAAACAAACGGAGTCTTTCTGTGCTGAGCTGCCTGTAGCTGGGGGAAGAGTGATATGAGCACCTCTGTAGCCACCCCCTCTGGGACTACATGGAGTCAGACCTGAAGCACAGCACAGCACTGGCCCTGCACTGGGTCTCATTAAAGGCCTGCAGTGACCACTGCCTGGCTACTGTGTATGTTCATTCAAGGCCTAGTGGCTCTACAAGGGAGCAGCAGGCAAATCTAGCTAGTCTTGTGTCCTTTCTTTCAAGATGGTGATTTCCCCCTGGCTCCAGGTAGATCCAGAGATGCCATCTATGGGCCAGGCTTAGACTTGGAAACTGTAGGAATCTGCCTGGTGCTCTATTCCACTGTACTTGAGCAGGGACCCAAACTGCAAAACAAAGTCTTTTTCATTCTTCCCTCCCCTTTCCTTAAATAGGGAAGTCTCTCCCTGTGGTCACCATTGCCCCAGGCCTGCAGTGAGTACTGCCTGGCTACTACTGGTTTTCACGCAAGGCTCAAAGGCTCTGTAGTCAGCTTTGGTGAATGCTGCCAGTCCTAAGCCTCTCTCCATGGCAGTGGGTTCCCTTGTGGCTCAGGGCAGGTCCAGAAATCCCATCTAAGAGCCAAGGCCTGGAACTGGGGACCCCAGGAGCCCACTTGGTATGTTACCCTGCTGTGGCCAGGCTTGTGTCCATGTTGCAAGACATGAAAAGTAATGCCAGTCTCCTTTACTCTTCTTTTTTACTCAAGCAGAAGGGGTTTCTCCCTGTGGCCACCACAGCTGGGAATGTGCTAGATCACACACGAAGCTGCATGGCCCTAGGTGTTACCAAGCTCCATGGCAAGTACTACCTGGTTATCATCACCCAAAGACCCTTTAGTCAGTAGGTGATGAGTCCCATCAGACTGAGTCCTTCCCTTCAAGGCGTGGGTTCCCATCTGGCCGAGACTGTATCTAAAATAATTGCCTGGGAGCCAGAACCTGGAGTGAGTGAGGGCCTCAGAATTCTTTCTGGTACCCTGTTCTGCTGTGGCTCAACTGGTATCCCAGTTTTAAGACAAAGCCGTCTTGATTCTCTCCGTCCTCTCAAGCAGAAGAAGGAGTCACTTTCATTCTTGCAGGCTTCACTACTTGGGTTGGGGTAGGCAGGGCCAAGCACTCCCATGGTGGCCACAGCTGGTATCTCAGGTCATGTGCCCCCCAGGTCCACTGGTTCTGAGCCCAGCCCGGCACTAGGATTTGCCCAAGAATTGCAGATTTTGTCATCTTAGTTGCCGTTCAGGTTTATTTGGGACCTCAAAGCACTTTAGACCATGGTGGCAGGGCTTGCCAGAATGTAGGTTCTCTTATAGGGCGGGTCTAAATGTTCTCTCAGCGAGTGCTGGCTAATTCTGCCCTGGGTTGGTTTCTGCTGTGACAGGACAGCACCGAATTCCAATGCAAAGCACCCAGTCACTGTGCTTTTTGTCCCCCAAGTGCAAAGCTTGTGTGTCCTGTGTGTGACTGCTGCCGGGGGATGGGGAAGGAGTGGTGTAGCTGATTGAAGACTATCTTTCTTAGTTTCTTCAGTGCCTCTTTCCTTAATAGGAAGTTAAAACCAGTACCGTGATCACTCACCTGATTTTTGGTTCTTAATGACGGTGCTTTTTTTGTGTAGATAGTTGTTTATTTTGGGATTCTGCAGGGGAGACAATCACTGGAGACTTGTCACTAGCCTTCTTGGTCCACTGCTACCATTGAATTTTATCATTCATTCATCTGTAATTTTATCATTCATTCATTTATTATTTTTGAGATAGGGTCTTGTTCTGTTGCCCATACTGGAGTGCAGTGGCATAATCATTGCTCACTGCAGCCTTGACTTCCTGGGCTCAGATAGTCTTCTCTCAGCCTGCCTGGTATCTGGAACTACAGGCATGCTACCATGCCCAGCCTGGTTTTTTTTTTTTTTTAACATTTGAGAGGTTATTCTTAAGTTGCCTGGGCTGGTCTTGAACTCCTGAGCTAAGTTGATTCTTCTTCCTCAGCCTCCCAAAGTGCTGAGATTGCAAGTGTGAGCCAGCATACCTGGAATTCAAATATTTAAAAAAGAAATCATACTAGTAGTTCATAAACCCTTCAGGATATAGAGGAGGAACACTTCCCAACTCCTTTTGTGAGGCCAGTAGCGAGACCATCATAAGAGAAAGCACAAGAAAACTATAGACCAGGAAGTATCCTTCATGAATATAGACACAAAAAATTTTAAGGATACATTAACTTACTCAGCAACACTTATAAACAGTGTACGCTATAACCTTTTGGTGTTTATTATAAGAATGCAAGTTTTCTTTTCTTTTTGTTTTTTAAATTGTACTTTAGGTTCTGGGGTACATATGCAGATCATGCGGGATTGTTGCATAGGTACATACATGGCAGGGTGGTTCGCTGCCTCCGTCACCCTGTCACCTATATCTGGCATTTCTCCCCATGTTCTCTCTCCCCAACCTCTCCACCCACTGTTGTCCCTCCCCTCCCATCCCCTCCCCCGCCCCCCATCAGACCCCAATGTGTGATGTTCCCCTCCCTATGTCCATGTGCTTTTCTATCTGGGCATCAGTTAGTCTTAGATTTTTAAATTTTAGTTAGATGCAGACAAACACTTGACAAACTGCAGCACCCATTCATGATAAAACTGACAAAGGCTGTCTATGAAAAACCAGTAGCCAACAAAATATGTAATAGTGAAGGACTGCTTCCTCCTGAGACTGGGAGCAAAACCAGAGCGCCTGAAAAAATAAATAAAGAGAAATAAAACGCAACCTAATTTTTTGCTATTCAATTTATTTTCTTATTCTTTTTTGTTTTATAGGATTTTAATATAACTTCCTGTCTTCTTCCTTTACACTGTGCATCTTACTCTCTTTTCCTTTCTAATGTTGTTTCCGTTGATACTCTGTAATTACTCAATGGCTTTACAATATACACTTTAAAAAATGACAATACCAGTATTAGTACATAGAATAGTGACATCTAAATGAAGTTAAAATTTTTCATTTTAGCTATAGTTTTCTTAGAACATGCCATCTAAGGATCTACAGTAAAATTTTGTGTTCTAAAATCATTTGATGTAGTTTTGTGGTTTTTACACCAATCAGTAATGCTAATTTAATTAATTTTCAAAGTTTAGAGATTTTTTTTTCTTGACTCTAGTTTCTTTTTGAACATGTAAGATATTTACATGAATAAAATCAAAGCTGTATAATGAGCTGCATTGCAGAGGGTCTTTCTTCCATCTCTGGCCCTTCTCTCATTCCTCTTTTGCCTCTTCACCTTCCCATGTCTTCCACCTGTGTCTTGTACAGATCATTCCCTAGCAGCACATAGAGAGCCTCCTCATTCTTTTTTATTTAAAATGTGTTTAATTCTTCATTGCAAAGAAGTATTATAGTATTTTTAAGGCAACCTTTTACCAGTGGACTTCTGGGTTCAATCTTCTGCTGTTAAACATAATGCCACAGTGAAGCCAGATGTGGTGGCTTATGCCTGTAATCCCAGTGCTTTGGGAGGCTGAGACAGATGGATCACTTGAACCCAGGAATTTGAGACCAGCCTGGGCAACGTAGCAGAACCCCATGGTTAGAAAAATATTTCTTAAAAATAGTAATAATGCCACAGTGAATAGCTGTTTATTTATATCGTCTTGTATTTGTCCATATATCTTTGGGGTACATTCCTAAATGCAGATGAAAAGGCAAGTGCATTTGTAATTTTGCCAGGTATCTCTGTATTGCTTCTTTTGGGGCTGTATTATTTGAATTCTTTCCTTATTTGTAATGTACTAGAGTATCTGTTTCACCACTGTCTTGCCAACGTCGTGAAATATTTGGATTTTTCCCAATTTATAGGTGAGAAAGGGTCTCCTCTTGTTACCTTCTTTTATTATGAGTGAAGAAAATAAAAGAAAATTTTTCTTTATTATGAGTGAAGTCGGACATATTTTTACATATTTAATTTGCATTTGTTTTTCACTAAACCATCTACGGGCCCATTTACAAAATTAGGTCTTCGCTCTTTTAATTCTGCTTCTTTTTACCATCTTAGCTTTTTATGTAAGAAATGTTTTAAGACTAGAACCCATGTGCTTCTCTACCATGCTTGCTATTGGAAAGCTCCTCTAGAGAAAATGAGGCTAGGATGGTGCATGTGTTATTCCTTTCAGCTACTGTAGCAAAGTAGCACAGAGTGGGTTCCCTATAAACAACAGAAATGCATTTCTCTTGGTTCTGGAGGCTGGGAAGTCCAAGAATGTACTGCCAGGAGACATGGTGTCTAATGACAGCCCACTTCCTGGTTCATAGGCAGCACCTTCTCTCTGAGTCATTCATGGTAGAAGGGGCAAGGAATTCTCTAGGGCCTCTTTTTTTGAGACAGAGTTTGTCTCTTGTTGCCCACACTGGAGTGCCATGGTGTGATCTCAGCCCACTGCAACCTCTGCCTCCTGGATTCAAGCAATTCAAGCAATTCTCCTGCCTCAGCCTCCCAAGTAGCTGGGATTACAGGCATGAGCCACCGTGCCTGGCCTGTGGTGCCTCTTATATAAGGGTACTGATAACTTCCCAGCAGCCTTACCTCCTAATAAATCACATTAGGGGTCAGGGTTTCAACATAGGAATTTGGGGAGTCATAAGCATTCAGTCCATTATAGTGCCTAGATGAACTTTGCAAAGCCTGTGAGGCATCTAGTAGTGTCCTGCAGTCTTTTTATTGACTGAGTTATCTTCTGAATCTAGTATTTTTGCCCTGGTTATCTAACTTGATGGCATCAGGATTTTAATGGTTATTTAGTCTTAACCCTCTTATTTTTATAGATGAGCATACAACTCCGTTCTTAATTTGTAGATTTATAGACAAAACTTTATAGATGATTATTCAAATAAGGTATTTTTCAGGTGAGTAAATAAAGGACCAGATAGGTATATTTCTGTTTGGGAAATAGCAATGGTGGTTCATTGGTAAGGAGAAACTAGAATTTTAAAATCACAACTGCTGAGTTTTATATCCTGGAAATGTGACCATTTTTAGGCTTGAGACTCTTCCAGAGACTTCCAGATGTTCTTTAAGCAAGACCAAATTTGAAAGTAAATGAAAACAATCTTATTTTCAATGGCCACATTTGATTCGAAGATTTTGGGGAGCGAATAAAAACAATATAGTTTGTGTACAAATGTTTCTTGTATTTTGTGGATTTTACATATATGTAATCCTTAAAGTTATTTTTGTAATTTGTAATCATTATTGTTTATTTTGCCTGTTATGTAGTAGGCACTGAAAGTTCCTCTTCAGAGCAGGAATGTTCACGTGATTTTATCTTGTTTTCTTAGGGGTTCATGCGTTACACAAGTAGGCCTTCTGGAAAGTGTATACGAAATGTTCAGGAAGGACGACCCCCGCCTAAGTTTCACCCGCCAGTCCTTTGTGGATCGCTCCCTTCTCACTCTGTTGTCTCACTGCAGCCTGGATGCTTTGAGGGAATTCTTCAGCAGAATTGTGGTGGATGCCATTGATGTATTGAAGTCCAGGTTTACAAAGGTACCATATGCCTTAATCAGTTAAATAGTAATAAGAAGTGAGCAGCCTGCTTGACTTGTGTGCTTAGACACTGCTGTGTGCTCAGTCACTTGGCCTCTGCTGCTTGAGGAGTGTGCCACATAACAGACTGTATGGCATCTGCATTTATTTCCTGTGGCTTCTGTAACAACGTAGGCAAATTTGGTGTTGAGAACAACATAGATGTATTCTGTTATACTTCTGGCTGCCAGAGATCTGGAATCAGTTTCACTGGGATGACATCACATTGTTGTCGGGCGATGCTTGCTCTGGGAACTCAGGGAAGAGCTGTTCCTGGCCTCTTCCAGGTTCCGGGGGCTGCCAGGATTGCTTTGCTTGTGCTGTATCACTCTGGTGTCTTCCTCCCCCGTCACATTGCCATTTCCTGTCTATTTAATCTCCCTACACATCCTCCGTACGAGGTTGCCTGTGGTCTTATTTAGGGTCTATCCACCTGAACAATCCAAAATAATCTCATCACAAGGCCCTTAACTGAATTTTGTCTACGAAGTCCCTTTTTTGTCACATGAGGAAGTTGTATTCAAAAGATTCAGGGATGAGGGCATCTTTTGGATACCTTTTGTAGGGCAAGGGCGGGATGTATCATTCAGCCTCCCTCGGAATCCTATTGGGAAATACTGTGAATACCCAGATGCCACATTGTTAAAGCAAACTTCAAAATAGCTGAGAAATTTGTGTCTTAATATGTTGAATTTTCACTTTCACCTGCTGTTCCCATATCTTCAGTAAGATTTTCTGCAAACATTTCCTACCCTTGGCTCACTATTTGGATGCCATGCATTATTTCCTGCTTCACCTATTGTAACATATTAATGTTTCTATCTGTGTTCTAGACCCTGGACAATTACACACTCTTATTGAAGTGATTTAGCATTTTTGACTGTTAAAATTCTGTCGAAAGGATATTGAGTATTAAATTTGATATGTTTAATAAGATATATTTCATGCTTAATAAGACCAAAGATAATTATTTGTTACCTTTTCTAAGCTGAATGAATCTACCTTTGATACTCAAATCACCAAGAAGATGGGCTACTATAAGATGCTAGATGTGATGTACTCTCGTCTTCCCAAAGATGACGTTCACGCTAAGGAATCAAAGATTAATCAGGCCTTCCATGGCTCATGTATTACAGAAGGAAATGAACTTACAAAGACACTGATTAAGTAAGATTTTACTTCATTTTGGATTCTATTGTATTTCTCAGTGCTTTGGGTAAATATATTTTTATGCGTGTATATAATGTGAATATTTTATTTACATACTGAGCTTTTATAGTTTTCTTATGTATACACTATTTAGGTGAACTTTAGGGTATTATTGAATAACAGTTGTTTTATCTTGTACTAATCTTTGACAAAGAATAATACCTTTTCTTTTACTGTTCTTTTCCTGCTATTTTTTTTCCCCTCGAATAGTTTGATATATTTTTGGTGATTTTCAGTAAGAAAATATGTAGAATATATATATATATATATATATATATATATTTTTTTTTGTCATTTGAAATTAAAGGAATAGTAAATGTTTTTTTAACAGGCATTCTAAAAAACACAAAAGTAATCAAATGTATTTTCTCTAAAACTTGTTTTTAATGAAGTTTTCCTCCTAGTAAATATTGAACACAGACTTTGCTGTGTCTCATTGGCATCTCCGAACAAACTCATTATTGCCCTCCTCTTACCTAGTCAGTGAATGACGTCAGTCATGACTGGGCTGTTGTCTATACTCCTTGCTTCCTTATCTCTTTACTTACTGCACTTGATCCTGTTGCCTCAGTGACCTCTGTGTGGTGAGATCCATGTATGTATGCTGTGCTTGCTGTGAGATGGGTGACATGCACCTTTTCATGTTCTCAGTGCCCAGTACTCTGCCTGGCACAGGCTTGATAAGAAAGGCTGAACAGCATTAGGTCCTGTTGTCTGGCATTGTTGGGGTGGAGCAGTGATTTGTCACCTGGATCTACTCTGCAGGTTGTGCTATGACGCATTTACAGAGAACATGGCAGGAGAGAATCAGCTGCTAGAGAGGAGAAGGCTTTACCATTGTGCAGCATACAACTGCACCATATCTGTCATCTGCTGCGTCTTCAATGAGTTAAAATTTTACCAAGGGTTTCTGTTCAGTGAAAAACCAGAAAAGGTAGGCCTCTCCTAAGGTGTGCACTGTTGTAGGAGTGCAAAAGTTAGATTATATCTGCTGAAGTTGTATCATAATTTGCACCATCTTAGATTAAAGATGTGATTCTTTTAGTTCTGCATAGGTATATTTAAAGCTGGAGTGCTTTTCCATGAACTATTAAATAGCATTAATTCTAGAGCAACATCAGTTACGAGGATCTTCACCATTCAGATATTTTGACATTCTTTGTGTCCACAGAACTTGCTTATTTTTGAAAATCTGATTGACCTGAAGCACCGCTATAATTTTCCTGTAGAAGTTGAGGTGAGTGAAATTTTCAGTGTTTTGGGTTAAAAAAAGCTTTATCAAGTGCTCACAAAGAAAAACATACTATGTCAAACATGTTAAATTGCCAATATTTGAGCCAGCTTTTAACAAGAACTGGTGGTTTCAGGTCGTTTCTACAAAAATTGGCAATTTCAGCTGGAGGTACAATCTCAGGCAACTACAAAATTTGTCAGAACTTGATTTTTTCATCTCTTGACATGGGAAGGAGTGACAGTCCCGGGAAAAGGAACTGTTAGGACGTATCCCAGAAGTTTTTCTTAGTGAATTACTGCAGCCAAAGAAGTTGAGATCCTTACTGTGGTCTTGCTTGGGGAACATGGTAGGGTCACAGGAAAGTCATGGGCTAACTGGAATGCTCTGGCAGATAGGACAAGGCTTGTTTTAGCCAAGCTCAGATTGACATGCCAGCCTTAGCAATTGGGCAGTTGGTGAGAATGTTGTGGTTGCTGCCTTCACCAGCCATTGGAAATGGGAAGGTGGGCAGAGAGGTGAGCTCATCCGTCATGGTCTGCACTTTCACACAGCTGCTGACCTCCACCATGCCTTAGTGCTTCATTACTACATGTGAGTGGTGACTTCCCGCCTTGTACGCATTCGGAACAAGGCTAGGATTGTCTTCTAGCCGTATGTTCAAAGAAACAAAGTTAGCCAGTTTATTGAGCATGTAGACACATGCTATATGTTACAACAGTATAAGATATTATGATATATCATAACTGTAGATTTGAAGAAATTGAGGGTCAGAGATAAATCTGTCAGCAATCAGGCGTAAGAGCTTAGGACACACCGTGCAGTGAGCTATACCAGAGCTGAGATGGAGGGCAAGTACCCGGGCTGAGTTCTTTGGGAGTCCACAGGAAGGGTTTTCTTAAGGGGCACTCAGTGGTCTTATTTTGAGGTTATTTTTTGAGTGCTTTTAAATTTGTTTTGTTTTGTTTAAAAATTTATAATCTTTTTTTGCCAGATTGCTACTAAAACATAAAAAGTATGACTGATTATAAAATGTTGTACATTGTTTATTTGTGCTGCCTAACAGATTCCTATGGAGAGAAGGAAAAAGTACATTGAAATTAGAAAAGAAGCCAGAGGAGCAGCAAGTGGGGATTCAGGTAGGATGTTTTCAAAATCATGAGAAAGGATTCAAATCGATGGGTTCTTCTGTTGTGTTGTTTTGTTTTGTTCTAAGACAAATAGAGGAGTAAGGTATTTTTTATGTAAACAAAATAAGTACTCTAAAACATTGAAATTGAGTTTGAAAAATACTTTAAGTGGCAAATTGAATTATATTAAAAGAAACGTACTTAGCCAAACTTAACTGCATAAAAAGATCTCAGAGTGGCCAAATGGGCTCAGATATGTTACACTTTTTTTAAAGTACAAAATTAGTTTGGTGTCTTATTGTTTGCATATGGATTTTATTTGTATGTTATTTAGATATATTCAGAAGTGTGTATTAGAATACAAGTCTATTCCAGCCACTCTTCTGTGCCCAACCTCACAGTGGCTTCCCATCTCCCTCAGGACAGAGCTGCCCACAGCCCCTCACCTGCCAACCCCCTCCCCTGGTGCCCTCCTTCCTGTTCACTCTGGCAGATGGCCCCTGCCTGTGCCTTCTGGGTGCCAGGCTTCCCTTTGCCCCAGGTCATTTCCACTTGCTGTTTCCTCTAATACCCTCAACCCCAGCTATCAGCATACGTCATGACGTTTTGTTTAATGTCAGCCCCTGAAGTAGACTCTTCCTGGCCTCCCTATTTAAAATTAACCCTCTATCCCTCTGTATTCTCCTTGGTTTTTTTTATTTTTCGCTTAATTTTTCTTCGTAGCTTTTATCACCATTTCTTGACAGGAGAATAAAATTTGGACTAGTTTTCTAAATCCCTTAGATACTTTGGATCAGCTACTTTTCAGTAATATTTCTTCCCACATTTATGTTAGATTTAATGGGCAAAATGTACATCATCAAAGTTTTAAATGCAAAGAAAATTTGTTAATATTACGCCAAATTGGATCAGTATAACAATTTCCTTGTCTGTGAAAGAATAACTGCTAGATAGCAACAAAAACAAAATGAAATCTCTTCCATTTCCCTTTTGCTTTGTTAATCTGGATAATGGGTTAATAATCACAGGGTTGATGAAAACCTTAGATTAAAATACCCTTGAATTTTAATATCATTTGAGCTTAGAGAAGTACATTTCTTGCTGATTATGTTTGAATACATGTAATTTTCTTCTTATTCATATTTCAGATGGTCCTTCCTATATGTCTTCTCTGTCATGTTTGGCAGACAGTACCCTGAGTGAGGAAATGAGTCAATTTGATTTCTCAACCGGAGTTCAGAGCTATTCATATAGCTCCCAAGACCCTAGACCTACCACTGGTCGTTTTCGGAGACGGATGATCACATTTCACGTACTGAAAGAATATTGTTGTTTGTGAAGAAAGGGGGTCATAGCTCTGCCTTGCTTTTACTATAGGAAGCCAGTTCTCTGTCCATTGACAGCCCTCAGAGTATAGAGTTAATCTGGAGAATTTTCCACGATCTAATTCCTAGCCTTTTATTCTGTAGATTCAGCAGTCAGATCATCAGCACAGAAGGAAGTCAGAGGTCAGGGGTCAACATAGCAAAGTTGCTCTGGCCTGAGGTACACTCCTGGGAAGTGAGTATACAGTCAGATCAGGGATCAACATAGCAGAGACATCTGACCTGAGGAGCCATTCTGGGGAGTGGCCATAGATGGGAACAGGGGTCAGTTTAGCAGAGACATCTGACCTCAGGAGCCACCCTGTGGAGTGACTGGGCAGACGGGGCAAGGGGACTGTGTACCTGGGATGTAAGGAAGACATTAAATCCTTTCTATGTATTAATTGTATAGTGAGTGTATTTGATATTACTACAGAATTATCATTATTACCTAAGTGTTGTATGCTGTTGCCCCAGAAAGAGCCTCCCACATCCACTGCCACGTCCACTGAATGTTAACCATACTTTCTGCTCTTCTGGACTTCCCTTTCGCAGGAGCAGCAGGACCCTGCAGTGCATGCTGACGTGCTGGAGCTGGAAATGGATGAGCTCAATCGGCACGAGTGCATGGCGCCCCTGACTGCCCTGGTGAAGCACATGCACAGAAGCGTGGGCCCACCTCCAGGAGAAGAGGTACTGTTTACGCTATTCATTGGTGTCATATTGAGACAAACTTTTAATATTGAAGACCAAACCAAACTGCTTATCAAATATACATGATGTTTTTGTTCATGTATTATTTTGTTATTGTTTTCTTATAATATCAAAATGTAAGGTTATTTCATTCCACTTTTTAAGGTAATTTTGAGTGTTTTATTTCAGGAGTCAGTGCTAAGAGATCTTCCTCCTTGGATGAAATTTCTCCATGGCAAACTGGGAAATCCAATAGTACCATTAAATATCCGTCTCTTCTTAGCCAAGCTTATTGTTAATACAGAAGAGGTAAGTAATTGATTATTTTATTCTTTGAAGAGATTCTATAAGTCTGTTTATTCAATTCTGTGAATGGATCAGTTTCAATTCTATGAATCTACTTAAAAACATACAACAAAAGGGAAATATAAAGGGACAAAGCATGATATTTTTGTTATCTGATTAGCTATTCAATATTTATCTACTTGTTCATCATCATTTTTTTATCATTTTTAACACATATATATTCACCTCTCTCGAGTTAGAAGTGGTCTTTGTATAAAGTAGCAGCTTTCTTATGGCTGCCAATATTCTTTGCTTATAGTACCCAAAAAAACGGTGAGGGAGAAAATATTCCCGTTAACTATAAGAAAACAGCTAACTCTTAGGCATTTGCTGAGTTTGTCAGGCTGGAGGATTTTGAGTCGATTTTTGAAAGGCCTTTGAGCTAGACCTGGTGAAGTGCAGTGAGAGTTGAACTCAGCAGGGTAGGAGCGGCGCAGCAGGGGTGGCCCTTCGGTGGACTGAGCAGATATGCACGGACTGCACAGGCTGTGGGAGTGTGGTCTGGAGCAGAGCCAGGCTAGGCCCTCCAGGGCTATGCAGAGGGTTGGGCTCATTCATTGAGCAGTAGGGAACCACTGAAGGCCACTAAGTGGCGCTCTGACACCATCCACTTGGCTCCATAGAAAGTCTTTCTGGGCAGCTCTGCAGACATGGCGAGGCTGTCAGGAGGCCCCCGACAGGCTGCTCCAGGGATACCGCAGGACCTGCTTTCCTCAGGGCTAATTTGATTCTTTTCATACCCTGGGTATGTGGTCCCAGGGTGCCATACTGGGGGGACTCAGCTGTGGCCTGAGATCAAGCTGCTGGCAGGGTTGGTTCCTTTGAGGACTGAGAGAGAGTCTGGTCCAGGCTGCTCCCAGGTCTGGTGGCTTCGAGCACCGTGTGGTGTGTCAGAGGCGTTCTTCCTGTGTTTTCACTGCCTCTTCCCCTTGGATCTGTCTCTGTGTCCTAATTTTCTCTTTTTAATAAGGATACCAGTTGTATTGGATTAAGGTCCACGCAGATGACTTCACTTTAACGTGCTTATCTCCATTTTGAATTTAGATTCAGTCATAGTATAAAATTTTAACTGATGGAAGATATAGTCTCGTTTTAATATTTTGGCTACTCAGGACCATTCTTTGATGTTTGACTTTTAAATGTTCTTGTAGGTCTTTCGCCCTTATGCGAAGCACTGGCTTAGCCCCTTGCTGCAGCTGGCTGTTTCTGAAAACAATGGAGGAGAAGGAATTCACTACATGGTGGTTGAGATAGTGGCCACTGTTCTTTCATGGACAGGCTTGGCCACTCCAACAGTAAGCACCGATGCATCTTTTATGTTAATATATTATCCTTTGCCAATATCCTGTAGAGCCTATGACACATACTTCAGGTCCCCGGGACTAACTAGTCACAGTTTTCAGCGTTAGTTGCTATGCTGCTGGTGTGCACCTAAACCAAATGGCCTCAGCCTGCTTTGGTTTTGTTTTGTTTTCTTTGTCTATGGTAATTTCCCTGACCTTGCTTCTGTTATGAAATTGTCAGGTGTTTGTTTTATTTGCTGCCTTTACTTGCCTTGGAAATTTGATTGCAGATTTATTAAAACTATGTGTAAACTGAATGTCAACCAACCCTGAATGGGAGGCTCTGAGGCCTTCTGCCCTGACATTGGCATTTGTGCCAGCTTCTTTACCCTCAGAGTATTGCCTTTTATCAGTAATGGCAAGATGAGGGCTAAAGCAGCAGCTGCCAGATGATAGCACCATGTTATATTGAGGCAAATGTGGTACCACCAGTGTAGACATGTGTGTTGGAGCTTTGCCTATTCATTTAAAACTGTGGACACTGACAGCATACAAAAGTTTTCATGTGAGGAGGTGGTAGGAACAGTCCATATTAAATATAATACACACACATGGGCCTGTAATCCCAGCACTTTGGGAGGCTGAGGTGGGCAGATGAGTTGAGGTCAGGAGTTTGAGACCAGCCTGACTAACATGGTAAAACCCAATGTCTACTTAAAAAAAAAATTCTGTGGGGTGGAAGCAGAAAAAAGAAATTAGCTGGGGTGGTGGTGCACGCCTGTAGACCTGAGGCAGGAGAATTGCTTAAACCCAGGAGGCCGAGGTTGCAGTAAGCAGAGATCGTGCCGTTGCATTCCAGCCTGAGCGACAGAGTGAGACTCCATCCCCACCTTTCCCCGCAGAAAAGTACATAGAGCTTTCTCATGCACTTGTCTCTGGGTGTGCCTATCTCACTTTTTTTCAAACTAAACCAAATTTAGATTTTTTTAGTCTTAGTGTGATGAAATACTTTGTAGTCTGCTTAATAAAATGAAAAAAGGGGATTTAGTTTAACTTAGGATCCATTGGGAGAGATTGATGTAGCTGTCAGAACTCAGCTGAACTCGAGAGAGTGAAACTGCTGGCCTCAGGGTATCTGATTACAGCAATAGCAAGCCAGAAAGAAGGTTGCCGTGAAGACTTGACTCACTCTGGAGTCATGGAAGTGAGAGGCTAACACTGGAGGGGGACTCCCCCTGTTCTGTTTCTCCCTGGAGGGAGAAGCAGCCAGGTGGATTAGCACAGACACGGACTGTCTCGCTGTTGAGGTGTCCTGAACAAGAGACTCTGCAGTTTTATGGGGGAAGAGCTGAATCAGAAAGCACTGACTGGGTACTGAGTCGGAGTGGGGAAAGTACCTTTATGCCACTCTTGTGCCCTGCAGGCAGGCCCTGTTCGGGGCCTCACATAAAGGGTCCTAGGCATGGAGGCTCCAGGGAGGGATGCAGAGGTGCTTGCACGGGGGATGGCGGCTGGCATCCTGCACCCTGGATGACATCTCTGAGACTGCAGCGATGGCAGTGCCCAGTTCTCTTTGTTGTTGCCTTTTTCTGAGAAATCACAGAAAGGGCTTTGAAAAGGAGCCGGATTCCTCTGTAAAATGCCAGATTTCTTTAATAGACTTAAGCAATGCTTTTCCAGGCTCACGTCTGTAATCCCAGCACTTTGGCGAGCGGATCACGCACAAGGTCAGGAGTTCAAGATCAGACTGGCCGACCTGGTGAAACCCGGTCTCTACTAAAAACTACAAAAATTAGCTGGGGTTGCTCGTGTCTGTAATCCCAGCTACTTGGGAGGCTGAGATAGGAGAATTGCTTTAACTGGGACCCGGGAGGCGGAGTTTGCACGGAGCCAAGATTGCACCCCTGCACTCCAGCCTGTGCTACAGAGCGAGACTCCACCTAAAAAAAAAAAAAAAAAAAAAATGCGTTTCCAGAATGTAATGCTGCATATTAATAAAGAATTCTGTACCTTTTCAGGGGGTCCCTAAAGATGAAGTGTTAGCAAATCGATTGCTTAATTTCCTAATGAAACACGTCTTTCATCCAAAAAGAACTGTGTATAGACACAACCTTGAAATTATAAAGACCCTTGTGGAGTGCTGGAAGGATTGCTTATCCATCCCTTATAGGTATGTTTACTGGGTTTTGCAGTATTGTTTAGAAATTTAGGTTAAAACGTAGCGTGTGGTAAATGGTTATTACAGTGAAATTTAATTACATGAAATGATAGGAGGAAGAAAACCATTTATTGCTACTAATAATACTACAGCCTCCAGAGTGTGGCACCAGGCGTGTGTCTCGTGCTCTCCAGTGGCCCTGCCTTTCCCCTTAGCTTACCTCTACTGTCCACACACTGGGGTGGGGCACCACCCTGCATTGGCCCATGGGGTAGAGGGTGGTGGGGGGTCGGGTAGGATTGTGAGTAATGCCTTTTAGTGTAGCCTGAGGCAAGCTACAACTTTCAAAAAGTTTTGCTATCAACTAAGGGAGAACTTAGGCAAATAATAAAAATACGAGAGTAATAAAATTACCAATGTTACAAAGCTGGGATAACCTCTGAACAGCAGGGTATTATCAAGCAGGGGTATTGGATATGGGAAAAGAAAGAGAAAGCATTGCTATAAAGTCAAAGCTAGACCTGGGGAAGCAACAGAAATAAAGAAAAGGCATTTCTTACCCTGAAGATTAGCTTTAGAAAATTCTTTATCTGTCCAAAAATCAGCTGGGCATGATAGCTCACACCTGTAATCCCAGCTATTAGGGAGGCTGAGTGAAGCAGAATTGCTTGAACCCAGTGGGTGGAGGTTGCAGTGAGTCGAGATTGTGCCACTGCACTCCAACCTGGGTGACAGAGCAAGACTTTGCTAAAAAAAAAAATCTGCATTTCTCCTCCTGCTTCTTATTTGATTATGTAACTGTCTCAATTTTCTTTTCTGTGCTTATGTTTCAGGTTAATATTTGAAAAGTTTTCCGGTAAAGATCCTAATTCTAAAGACAACTCAGTAGGGATTCAATTGCTAGGCATCGTGATGGCCAATGACCTGCCTCCCTATGACCCACAGTGTGGCATCCAGAGTAGCGAGTATGTGTTTGCTTGATTCATTTTTAGGTCACATCTCCTCAGGCTGGATTGACGGACTGCAATATGGTGCAGTTTTGATAAATTTAAGGACGGACCCACGTTAGAAATGTTTCTGGACCAGGCACGGTGGCTCGTGCCTGTTACTCTAACACATTGAGACGCCAAGGGGGAAGGATTGCTTGAGTCCAGGAGTTTGAGACCACCCTGGATAGGATAGCAAGACCTCATCTGTACCAGAAATATTTTTTCCACCTAAATTTAGGAAGTTGGATTTAGATTTTTTTGGAAGAAAAAATGTGTTTGGAGTAAATGAGAAATATAGGTGTTTAAAATCAGTGAAATTTTTTTATGTACATGCTGGCAGATGAGAGCTGTTAAGTATTTCTCATATCTAAACTGATATCTGAACATTTACCCCCGAAAGTGACATAGGTTCCCCAAGAGGCTTTGTTCAGGGCTCTCTGACCATGAGGGTTGGTGGACACTGGGCTGCACCGTCCCGCCTGGGAGCTAGGGCAGCTGGGCACAAGATGCCAAGGCAAGAGACCATCCGAAAGATGGTTTCCAGACATCACAAAAGGGTGTTTCTTTGTGAGTGTTGAGAACGGTTGTGAAGTCCGTGTTGAGTCCTGGCTACTCCCTGGCTTTCAAGCCTGCCCTGTCTGAGCCTCACATCCCTGTGGGGGTTTCACTTTCTCTATTTGGTCCTCTGTTAGCTCCCCAGCACTGTCATACCATTTACCCGTGCCAGAGACGATGGGTGACCTCAGGACTGAGACAGCCAGTATTGCAGCAGCCTTTGTGGGAACTCGGCTCGTTTTAGACAGTCACTGGCTGGAGCTTTGGCTTCTACACTGGGACAACCTGGCAAAGTTCCCTGAGTGCTGACAGTGGACGCATGGCTCCCTGGGAAGCCTCTTCACATAGCATGGCACTGGGAGTATGGTCCTGCTCTTTCTCAATTTATTGTCCTTGTCCTGGTATAGTAGGTGGCTTTTGGAAGTGAGTCAGTGCCCCGTGATTGTGGATAGTAGCTCTTACTTTCACCGTAGCTTTCTGTCTGTCCAGCCTTATGGGTGGGTCCAGCTGCAGTGGGTCTGCATGATGGAACAGCAGACTGCCTTACGCCTTTCTGGTTGTGACATTAGTGCCCTCACATCTATGCTTATGTGTGCATTTGTACACAGAATTTGCATCACGTTCTGTATTTAGATGTTCTCAACTTAACGCTGTCAGTACGACATGAGAAGGAAAATTGTCATTTATATTTGTGGAACACCAGAATGGATTATTTGATGCATATGTCTTTTTGTTTGTTGTAGATACTTTCAAGCTTTGGTGAATAATATGTCCTTTGTAAAATATAAGGAAGTGTATGCTGCTGCGGCAGAAGTTCTAGGACTGATACTTCGATATGTTATGGAGAGAAAAAACGTGAGTGTGCTATATGCAATTTTCAATAAATACCTCTCATTCTATTTTGTTATCACCCTTGATACTTATATATGTATTTCCTGTATGATTAGAAACAAAATGGGCCTCTGCATTTATTAATATTTTACTGTTTATTACTATGATATATCAAATATAACACTTATTTTTTTAGATAGGACACATGATTTTTAAACACCTTGGACACTTGGTGAACATTGAGAGATCAGCAACTAACTTTGTAATGTCAAATCTGGATGAGAGTATTTAACCAGCTTTTATTACTGTGAACTTGTTTCTAAGGAGTTCCTTTTGGAGGAGATGGTCTTGGTAGATAGGTGCTGTGGTGAGTGCTGAGTTCTCTCGGTCTGGTCTTCCACTTGTAGTTTTCAGTGTAGCTATTGAACAGGAGCAGGGGCTTCCCAGGAGATCCTCTCAGTACTGCTGCCTTGCCCGCTGGACGGACTGTGAGGCAGCCTAACTGATCGTTTAAGTGCAGTGCATGTTCAGATCAGAAGACTAATGAAGAAGTCACATATTCTTTATTGTTTTACATTTTTTTTAGAGCTGGGGGTCTTGCTCTGTCACCTGGCTGGAGTGCTGGAGTGCAGTGGTGTGATCATAGCAGCCTCACACTCCTGGGCTTAAGCCATCCTTCCATCTTAGCCTCCTGAGTAGTTGGGACTATAGGCATATACCACTATGCTTGCCTAATTTTTGGAAGTTTTGTAGAAACAAGGTTTTGCTGTGTTGCCCAAGCAGGGTTGTGGGTTTCAGGGTTTTCAATGCTGGCGTAATCACTGGCATAAGGTTCTGTGTGGGACACTGGGGATCTTGCTGCTGCAGAGCCTGTCTGGGTGGCCCACCTGGTCATACCCTGAGGACGCTCTTGGCTCCCTTCGTCCTCTTGTAGCAGCCTCTCCTCCCTTTCCTCAGCTGCACTTCCCTGACCACCTCCATAGCTCTGCTTTGGCCTCACTAGCTGCTCATCTGCCTGCCTCATCCAGCTTCATGGCTTTACAGACTGCTTTTATGGTGGCAAGTCTCAAGTTTGTAGCCCTAGCTCAGTTACTCTCCTAAAAGAAAGGACAGAGTGGATTCCAGGCCCCAGTCACTGTTGGGCTGGGTGAGAAGAGGCTCGGGAGAAGCCAGGTGGTCCTGAGGAGGCACCAGCAGGCCCAGCACTGTGATTGGACCCTTGTCCATGTCACCAAGTATGGACTTGTTTGGATTTAAAATAAAATTAAGCTGCAAGGAAATAGATCCCTTTGGAAAGATCAAACATTACTTTCAATTTATTTTAGGAATTATCACCTATTTTTGTAAATAAACAGATTTTTAAAATTCAGTAGAACCTTTTTACAAGATGATTCTAACATCCCTAAATATGACATTTAAATCTATGTAATATGCTTCATTTCCACCATAAATGGAGTAAGTTACAGCAGATCCCTAGGTTTAATCTCTCTTAACTTAAATTTCAGCTTAAGAGTAAGAAACACTTTGTTTTATATATTTTTTTCTAAATATAAAAGTGATGACTTATCGTAGAAATTTGAAAAGCAGAGTAAACATGAAGTTATTAAGAGGCTGGATACTGTGGCTCCTGCCTGTAAGCCCAGCACTTTGGGAGGCCAAGGCAGGTGGATCACTTAGGTCAGGAGTTGGAGATCAGCCTGGCCAACATGGTGAAATCATGTCTCCATAAAAAATACAAAAATTGGTCAAGTGCTGTGGCTCACACCTGTAATCCCAGCACTTTGGGAGGCCAAGGCGGGCAGATCATGAGGTCAGGAGTTCAAGACCAGCCTAGCCAACATGGTGAAATCCTGTATTCACAAAAAATACAAAAATTGGTCAATCGCTGTGGCTCACACCTGTAATCCCACCACTTTGGGAGGCTGAGGCGGGTAGATCATGAGGTCAGGAGTTTGAGACCAGCCTGGCTAACATGGTGAAACCCCATCTCTACTAAAAATACAAAAGTTAGCTGGGCGTGGTGGCAGGCATACGTAATCTCAGCTACTTGGGAGGATGAGGTGGGAGAACCCAGGGGGTGGAGGTGTGGCGAGCAAAGATCACGCCACTGCACTGCAGCCTGGGCAACAGAGTGAGACTCCACTAAAAAAATGTAAAATGAAAAGAATAGAGTGAGATAGGCTCACACTCTTCCCACACAACGGTTGTCAGCACCTGGGCCACACGGCTCCACGGTCTTTGGTCTCTTACTCATACTGTTTTACAACTTGCTTTCTTTACGTGCTAGATTGTGACCATTTCATTGTGTTGTCGTATTACTTTTTTTTAAATTTTTTTAAATTTTTTTTTTTATTTTATAAAGATCAGGTTTCACCATGATGGCCAGGCAGGTCTTGAACTCCTGACCTCAAGTGATCCACCCACCCCAGCCTCCCAAAGTGCTAGGATTACAGGCGTGAGCCACCGCACCTGGCCTTAAATACTTTCAATAAAAGGAATCGGTAGTGCAATACTAACCAGCTCAGTAGTGAACATACAGCACTAACCACTGTATTCTATATGGGGTTCAGGCCATGGAAATTTGTGCTTTTGTGTTAAGGATTTTTCTTAAACATAATTTAAAAGTAGTCTCATACTATTTTGGAAAAGTATGTCTTTTCCAAGATGCTTGGGACCAGGATTGTTTCCAGTTTCTGGTTTTGTACTGTTTGCATTATAGTTCCTGTTTGAACACCCCTTATTCGAAAATCCAAAATTCACATCCTCCAGTGAATGTTTTGTCACTGAGGCTCAAAAAGTTTCTCATTTTGGAGGCTTCTGGATTTTCAGATTTGGGGTGCTCAGTCTGTGGTGAGTTTGCTTTGAAAAACTGTTCAGTCTTTGTGTCTTTGAAAAGGTTGCCTATGCTCCCTTCTGATGTTTGTGAGGAAGGAGGTGAGCCATGAAGGACAGCAGTGTTTTCTGTTGCTTCCTTCCAGTAGACGCTGCCGAGTGCTTCTCTGTGTGGAGCACATTTGAGGACTTTCTGGTTCTAGGTTCTAGGGATGCAGTAGGGAACATGTCCCTGCCCTTCGGGAGCCGGCATTTGAGGAGGTGAAACAGATGGTATACAGACAAATAGGTACAGTAGGTAGCAACCGTTGGTGAAGAGAGGTGGTGGGATGTGAGCAGTGCTGAGGACTGCTGTGTGAATAGAATTGCTTGAAAATTCTAGTCCATGTGAATATTTTTCATCAGAAACCTGGACGTCATAAAATATGTCTCAAACAATATTTAGCTTAGCTTCTCAAAGAACTTACTGGGAGTGTTTTGGTGTCAAAACACTAATCTTCATTGGTCTGACATCTGACACGAGCCAGATACCTGGGTGCTCAGCACAGAGCACAGCCACGTGGACTGGCTCACTGAAGTGTAGGAACTCAAGGATCCAGAGCCCGAGGGTGTGCGATGATCAGCGCAGACCAGCAGACATCCCCAGCACCTACTGTCCCATCATCTACCTTGTTGTAGGTGATAACATTGAGCACCTTCCTTGGGCTCACTTAAATACTAAAGATAAACCTTACTTAGGTGCTTAACCTATGTTACTTTTGTGTATTTGAAAATAAACTTAATTTTTCAGATACTGGAGGAGTCTCTGTGTGAACTGGTTGCGAAACAATTGAAACAACATCAGAATACTATGGAGGACAAGTTTATTGTGTGCTTGAACAAAGTGACCAAGAGCTTCCCTCCTCTTGCAGACAGGTATGGGCTGTCCAGGGCGTACCTGTTGGGGCAGGAGGGTCCTTGACCCTCCTTTCACCAGTCGTCTTGCTCCCCAGGTTCATGAATGCTGTGTTCTTTCTGCTACCAAAATTTCATGGAGTGTTGAAAACACTCTGTCTGGAGGTGGTACTTTGTCGTGTGGAGGCAATGACAGAGCTGTACTTCCAGTTAAAGAGCAAGGACTTCGTTCAAATCATGAGACATAGGTGAGTGAACACTAGCCCTGCTCTCAGGTCCCATTGGCTCATAAAGTGTTAATTTGTTCAGATATCTCCACCTCAAGAAGAACCTGTGGGTTTCCATGAAATGAACATTTATGAAGTTGGAATCTCTGAAGAAAAGGTGAAAGCAGAATAAGAATAGGACGTGTGCTGAGCTGGGCCTGCTTTCTGCTCCCTTGGCCTGGCATCTTGGGAGCCACATCCCAGGGTTTGTGTTTCACCACTAAATGAAGGAGGTGGCCTCTGGGGTTGCCTTGACTCTAGATTTAAAATGTATGCTTTTGAATTCTGTACCTATTTTGCCAGGTGAGAGGCTTTTGTTAATGTGTTTCAGTTGTTGATTTATTTTCAAAATTGCAACGTAGCATAAAAGTATATGTTAACACTTTGAGAGGCCAAGGCAGGTGGATCACGAGGTCAAGAGATCAAGACCATCCTGGTCAACATGGTGAAACCCCGTCTCTACTAAAAATACAAAAAATTAGCTGGGAATGGTGGCGCGTGCCTGTCATCCCAGCTACTCAGGAGGCTGAGGCAGGAGAATTGCCTGAACCCAGGAGACGGAGGTTGCGGTGAGCCGAGATCGGGCCATTACACTCCAGCCTGGGTAACAAGAGCGAAACTCCGTCTCGAAAAAAAGTATATGTTAGAAGAGAAAGCTGCTGATCACTTACATTATAGTATTTCCCTGTACTCTTTTCCAATTTTAGTCTATATACCTTTTTTTTTCTCATTTTTTTCAACTTTTATTTTTGAATCAGGAGGTACAAGTGCAGGTTTGTTACAAAGGTGTATTGCATAATGCTGACCTTTGGAGTAAAGATGAATCTGTCACTCAGGTCCTGACCGTAGTACTTAGTGGGTAGTTTTTCAGCTCTTGCCTCATTTCCTCCCTTCCCCTTCTTCTGTTCCCCAGTGTCTGTGGTTCCTGACTTTATGTCTATGTGTACTCAATGTTTAGCTCCCACATATGAGTGAGTACATGCAGTATTTGCTTTTCTGTTTCTGCATTAGTTCACTTAGGATAATGGCCTCCAGCTGAAACCATGTTGCTGCAAAGGACATTATTTCATTCTTTTTTTTATGGCTGCCTAACAGTCTATGGTGTATATGTACCATTTTCTTTATCCAGTGCATCGTTGATGGGTGCCTGGGTTGATTCCATGTCTTTGCTATTGTATATGGTGCTGTGGTGAACATACGGTGCATGTGTCTATTTGGTAGAATGATTTATTTTCCTTTGCATGTGTACCCAGTAATGGGATTGCTGGGTCAAATGACAGTTCAACTCTCACTTCCTTGAGAACTCTCGGATAGCTCTCCACAGTGGCTGAACTAATTTACATTCCCACCAAAAATGTGTAAGTGTTCCCTTTTCTCTACAACTGTTGCACTATCTGTTATTTTTTAACTTTTTAACAAAACCATTCTGACTGGTGTGACATGGTATCTCATTTGCATTTCTCTGATGATTTACTATGATGACCTTTTTATATATATATGTTTGTTGCCTGCTTATGTCTTTCGAAAAGTGTCCATGTCTTTTGCTCATGTTTTAATGGGGTTGCTTTTTACCTATCGTTTACGTTTTTTATGGATTCTGGATATTAGACCTTTGTTAGGTGCATAGTTTGTGAATGTTTTGAATATTTTCTCTCATTCTATAGGCCGTCTGTTTATCTCTTGATGGTATCTCTTGCTGCACAGAAGCTCTTTAACTAGGTCCTGCTGATCAATTTTTGTTTTCATTGCAATTTCTTTTTAGAACTTAGTCATAAATTCTTTGCAAAGGCTGATATTAAGAAGGGTATTTCCTAGGTTTTGGATTTTTATAATTTGAAGTCTTACATTGAAGTCTGTAATCCATCTTAATTTATCTCAGTGCCATTTATTGAACAACATATCTTTTCACCATAGTTTGTTTTTGTTGACTTTGTGGAAGACCAGATGGTTACAGGTGTGCAGCTTTATTTCTGGGTTCTCCATTCTATTCCATTGGCCTTTGTGCCTGCCTGCCTCCCTCCCTCCCTCCCTCCCTCCCCTTTTCTCTCCTTTCTTTCTTTCTTCCTTTCTTTTCTTTCCTTTTCTTCTTCCTTTCTTTTTACCAGTACCATGCTGTAGCCTTGTAGTTGTAGTGAAGTTGGGTAATATGATGTTCTGCCTTTGTTCTTTTTGATTAGAATTGTTTTGCCTATTCGAGCTCTTTGGTTTCATAGGAATTTTAGAATAGTTTCTTTCCAATTCTGTGAAAAGTGAGATAAGTAGTTTGATAGGAATAGCATTGAATCTGGAGATTGCTTTGGACAGTGTGGGCATTCTAACAATATTGACTCTTCCAATCCGTGAGCATAGAATGTTTTTTCATTTATTTTTATTGTCTTTTATTTCTTTTCAGCAGTGTTTTGTAGTTGTCCTTGTAGAGATCTTTCACCTCCTTGGTTAGCTGTATTCCTAGATACTTTATTCTTTTGCTGTTATATGTGTTGATTTGGCTCTCAGCTGTAATGTTATTGGTGTATAGAAATGTTACTGATTTTTGTGCATTGATTGTGTATCCTGAAACTTTACTGAAGGCATTTATCAGTTCTAGTAGCCTTTTGGCGAGTGTTTAGGGTTTTCTAGGTATAGAATCACACCATCAGAGAAGAGGGAATAGTTTGATTTCTTCTTTTCCTATCTGAATACATTTTATTTCTTTCTCTTGCTTGATTGCTCTGCGTAGGACTTCGAGTGCTGTGTTGAATAGGAGTGATGAGAGTAGGCATCCTCGTCTTTTCCAGTTCTCACGGGGAATGCTTCCAGTCTTTGCTGTCATTCAGTAGGACATTGGCTGTAGGTTTGTCATAGATGTCTCTTATTATTTTGACAAATATTCCTTTGATGCCTAGTTTGCTGAGGGTTTATATCATGCAGGGATATTGGAGATTTTTTAATTTATTTTATTATTTATTTATTTATTTTGGAGACCGAGTCTCCCTCTGTTACCCAGGCTGGAGTGCAAGGGTGTGACCTCAGCTCACTGCAAACTCTGCCTCCCAGTTTTAACTGATTCTTTTGCCTCAGCCTCCTGAGTGGCTGGGATTACAGGCAGACACCACCAGGCCTGGCTAATTTCTATATTTTTAGTAGAGACGGTTTTTTTTTTGTCTGTTTGTTTGTGGGTTTTTTTTGAGACGGAGTTTCGCTCTTGTCACCCAGGCTGGAGTGCAATGGCGCCATCTCGGCTCACCGCAACCTCCGCCTCCTGGGTTCAGCCAATTCTCCTGCCTCAGCCTCCTGAGTAGCTGGGATTACAGGCAGACACCACCAGGCCTGGCTAATTTCTATATTTTTAGTAGAGACAGTTTTTTTTTGTCTGTTTGTTTGTGTTTTTTTTTGAGACTGAGTTTCACTCTTGTCACCCAGGCTGGAGTGCAATGGCGCCATCTCGGTTCACCGCAACCTCCGCCTCCTGGGTTCAGCCAATACTCCTGCCTCAGCCTCCTGAGTAGCTGGGATTACAGGCACGCGCCACCATTCCCAGCTAATTTTTGTATTTTGAGTAGAGACGGGGTCTCACCATGTTGACCAGGATGGTCTCGATCTCTTGACCTCATGATCCACCCGCCTCGGCCTTCCAAAGTGCTGGGATTACAGGCATGAGCCACTGCGCCTGGCCCTAGAGACAGGGTTTTACCATGTTGACCAGGTTGGTCTTGAACTCCTGACCTGAGATGATCTTCTCCCCTCAGCCTCCCAAAGTGGGATTAGAGATGTGAGCCACTGTACCCAGCCTTGGTTTGTTCTTGTTTTTCTAGTTTATATGCGATGTTTGATTGTTGATTTGAGGTCTTTCTAATGTTTTGATGTAGGCATTTAGTGCTGTAAACTTTCCTTTTAATACTACTCTAGCTGCATCCCAAAGACTTTGATATGTTGTGTTCCTGTTTTCCTTAACTGAAAAGTAATTTTTTATTTCTGCCTTTTGTTGTTTATTCAACAATCATTTAGGAGTAAGTTGTTTAATTTTTGTGAAATTATGTGGTTTTGAGAGATACATCTTCATATTGATTTCTATTTTTATTGTACTGCGGTCTGAGTATGGTTTTGATTTTGATTTAATTGAGCTTGTGTTATGACTGAGCGTGTGATTGATCTTAGAGCACGTGCAGATGAGAAGAATGTATATTCTGTGGTTGTTAGGTGGAGTATTCTGTAGATGCGTTGGGTTGGATTGTTCAGTGTTGAGTTTAAATCCAGAATTTCTTTGTTAGTTTTCTGCCTTCCTGATCTATCTGACCATATCAGTATAGTGTTAGCTTTCCACTATTACTGTGTGGCTCTATAAATTTCTTCATAGGTCTAGAAGAACTTTTTCTTTTTTGAGACGGAGTTTCACTCTTGTTACCCAGGCTGGAATGCAATGGTGTGATCTCGGCTCACTGCAACCTCAGCCTCCTGAGTAGCTGGGTTTACAGGCACGCGCCACTATGCCTAGCTAATTTTTTGTATTTTTAATAGAGACTGGGTTTCACCATGTTGACAGGATGGTCTCGATCTGTTGACCTCGTGATCCACCCGCCTCGGCCTCCCAAAGTGCTGGGATTACAGGCGTGAGCCACCACGCCCGGCCTAGAAGAACTTTTTTTGTGAATCTGTGTGCTCCAAAGTTAGGTGCTTATATATGTAATATAGTTAAGTCTTCTTGTTGAATTGAACCTTTTGTCATTATGTAATGCTCTTTTTTATCCTTTTTAACTGTTGTTGGGTTAAAGGTGTTTTTCCTAATAAAAGAAGTGACCCTTGTTTTGTTTTCTGTTTTTGTGATAGATCTTTTTCCATCTTTTTACTTTGAGCCTGAGTATTGTTATATGTGAGATGGGTGTGTTGAAGAGAGAAGAGAGTTGAGTCTTTATTTTTAAATCCAAATTGCCACTGTGTGGCTTTTAAAGGGGGCCTTTAGACCATTTACATTCAGGGTTAATATTGACATGTGAGGTTTTGATCCTACTGTCTCATTGTTAGCTGGTTGATTTGGAGACTTAACTGTGTAGTTGCTTTATAGTGTCTGTGGGCTGTGCATTTTGGTATGTTTTTGTGGTAGCTGGTCTTCTTCTTTTGCTTCATGTTAAGCACTCCCTCAAGGAACTCTCATAAGGCAGGTCTAGAGGTAACAAATTCCCTTAGTGTTTCTTTGTCTGAAAAAGACTTTATTTGTCCTGTCCTTATGAAGCTTAGTTTGGCAGCATATGAAATTCTTGGTTGGAATTTGTTTTCTTCAAGGATGCTGAAAATAGGTTCCCAATCTCTTCTGGTTTTTATGGTTTCTGCTGAGAGGCCTGTTGGTACCCTGATGGGGTTGGTTCTCTCAGTAAATGACCTGACCCTTCTCTCTAGCTACCTTTAAATTTTTGGTTTCATTGGTAAATCTGATGACTGTGTCTTGGGGATGGTCTTGTATAGTATCTCACAGGGTTTCTCTGAATTTCTTGAATTTGCATGTTCACCTCTCTCGTGAAATAGGGAACATTTTCATGGACTGTATCTCAAATATATTTTCCAAGTTGTCTCCTCTTTCAGGAATGCCCATAAGTCACAGGTTTGGTTCTTTTTACATAATCCATTATTTCTCAGATATTTTGTTCATTTTTTAGAATTCTTTTTTCTCTATTTTTGTCTGACTGGGTTCATTTGAAGGACTGGTCTTCAGGCTCTGAGATGGTTTCCTTAGCTTGGTCTATTCTGTTGTTAATGTTTCCAACTGTATTGTGAAGTTTCTGTAGTGAATCTTTCAATTCTGGAAGTTCGTTTTGGTCCTCCTGTCTTCCTTCCCTTCTGTCCTTTTTTTTTTTTTTTGAGACAGGGTCTCACTGTGTCACCCAGGTCAGAGTACAGTGGTGGGACCGTGACTCGCTGCTGCAGCTTCTACCTCCCAGGCTCAGTTGATCCTCACACCCCAGTCTCCCTTGGAGCTGGGACCATAGGCATGCGCCATTATGCCCAGCTAATTTTTTGTGTTTTTTGTAGTGATGGAGTTTTATGGTGTTGCCCAGGCTGGCCCCAGACTCCTCAACTGAAGCAGCTACCTGCCTCAGCCTCCCAAAGTGCTAGGATTACAGATGTGATCCTAGCGCCTGGCTTGTTCGTTCTTAAAATGACTGTGTTGCCTTTTGACTCTTGAATCATTTTACTGGATTCCTTGGATTAGATTTCAGCCGTCTCTTGGATCTTGAATTTTCTCGCCATCTGGATTCTGAATTCTATTTCTGTCATTTCGGCCATTTCAGTCTGGCTAAAAACCATTGTTGAGAAGCTAGTACAGTTGTTTGGAGGTGAGCAGATATTTGAACTGCTGGGATTCTTGCACTGATTCTGTTACCCGAGAGGATGCTGCTCCTTTATCTTTTTAGAGTTGCTGCCGCTTGCATGGGGCCTTTTGTTTTCATATTCATCATTTTCCTTGACGGTTTGATTGTGGTGTTTGCTGAATGTAATCGATTGGCTTACTTTTTGGGTGCTTTCAGGGGGCGGAGGCTCTGTATAGGATCTTTCTTTGTGCTAGGTTCCTGCATTGAGTTTCACAGGTGATGTATACTAGAAGAATTTTTTTAGTGATTTAATTCAGACTATGATCCATTATATGGCACTTAAGGGTAAGGGCTAGCACATAGGCTCTTAGATTGGAGTCCGTTCAGCACAGTGCTCTGTTCTGGGGGTTAGGGGGAGGGAGACAACCCCTCTCACCAGGGTTATTCTCAGGCCCTAGAGGAGCCCCCTCCAATCACTGGTGCCATACTCACATTTCCTGAACCCCAAGGTGGGGGTCCCTGGCTGGCTGTGCTCCCCACCCCTTAGCAGTGGCCCGAGCTGAAGATTAGGTCACCAGGAGACCCGCAGCATTTTGGAGGCCTGCTGGTCCTCTGTGCTGCAGAGTCAGAGTGGGTTGTGGAGTATGTCTTTGGGTGGTCTGTTGGTATAGTAAATCAAGGGTTGGGGATCTCAGGGCAGGGTGATGTCATGGTGGTGCAGCTGTATGTTGCCTGCAGTCTGTTGCCCACAGCCTGGGGTTTTTGCCCAACTGACAGTTGTGGGGACTGCCCAGCTTCCTCAACCAAGTCTGTTGGTGTCTGCCCCTGTAGCTGGCCTGATCAGCTAGTGTATGCCATGCCTTCTGTGCCAAGATCGCTGGGCTGTTAGGTGTTTCATGTCACAGGGTTCCTTAGGCACATGCAAAGCTGGCAAACAGGCCTCGCCCTTCCCAGACCAGCCTTGTGGAAGGGGGCTCACCCAGCATTCATGCTGGAACACGAACCCACGTCTCACTCTGCTCAATCTTCTAAGCAGAGCTTGAGCTCTGACCCCAGATCTTGGCTCTATATTCGTTGCACCCTGGGGGCTGAGACCAGGCCCACAGCTTTGTCCTCTGTCCCTTTGGAATCGAGCGTCATCTGTGCTGGGGTGGTTGAAGTGTTCCCAGGCCATTGGCAAAGCTCTCAGGCTGGGTAGTGGAGGCTATGCTGTGTATATGCTCTTGTGGAAGCAGCCAGGGTTAGGGGAGGGGCTGGGAAATGGATAGATCGGCACACAGATCAAATTCGCCCCAGACCCTTGGGAAGGACAGTTCTGCTCTTTCCTAGCCCAGCATTCAGCAGGGACTAGAGTGACTCAGAGCAAGGTAAGAGCCTGGAGGCATGGGTCCCTGGGGTCACTTTTTGCTGGAGCTACCCCACACTGAGTAAGACCCGCTGGGCTTCATGTACGCCCGTGCTCTGCCTGTGCCTTCTCTCTGACATACCCCTGCCAATTAAAATGTCTGTGGGTTTGTGGGATCTCTTCTGACTAGTATCCCAGTGCTTAGCACCAAGTGTGGGTGGCTTTATAGTCACTCCACTCACCCCTTCCGTAGGACCTGATCAAGGCCAGGAGCAGGTCCTGGCACCTGGAGACTCCGTGCAGGCTTCCCAGCCACCTCCCTCTTCAACCTCAGTGTCTGCGTTGTCTCTCTATCTATACTATGTTTTCTTTCCAAAGATCTCTTCAAAGCCTGTGGTTTACTCACTATTTTGCTCTGTTTTGATGGGAGGGGCCCTCCTGACTACGTCTAGTCAGCCATCTTGTCTCCCTCCTATGGACGTATTTTTATATAGTGATGTTATTGATAAACATGCACTGTGTCAGTAACAAAGAATGTATGTCACTGTCCTAATATCCTTACATTCACTGGGTATCTACTATGTGAGGCATTCAGCTGGGTGCTATAAGGAGTCAAAACAAAGAAATAGCTATTTGCCTCATTTAGCGCTCACATTGCACTTAACTTCACTATACAGTATGCCACGTAGCACTGGAAGTCATTTTAAAAAATAATTTGTTTGCCATTGTTAGGTTTTTCTAAAAATGAGCTTTTTTTTTTGAGACAGAGTTTCACTCTTGTTACCCAGACTGGAGTGCAATGGCGCAATCTCAGCTCACTGCAATATCTGCCTCACGGGTTCAAGCAAGTCTCCTGCCTCAGCCTCCCAAGTAGCTGGGATTATAGGCGTACGCCACCACACCCGGCTAATTTTTTGTCTTTTAAGTAGAGATGAGGTTTCACCATGTAGGTCAGGCTGGTCTGGAACTCCTGACTTCAGATGATCTGCCCACCTCAGCCTCCCAAAGAGTTGGGATTACAGGCATGAGCCACCACGCCCGGCCTAAAAATAAGCCTTTTATCTTGAAGTAATTTTGTATTTACAGAAAAATTGAACGATAGTACACATAATTTCAATATAAGCCCTTTACTCAACTTTCCTTTCTTACATAATCTTGGTAAATTTGTCATAAGTAAGAAATTAACATTAGAACATTACTATTTACCAAACTAGACTTTACTTCCATTTCGCCAATTTCCTCCTAATATCCTTTTTCTATTTCAGTATCCAATGTAGGATAGCACATTGAAGTAATTTCTCTTATATTTTATAATCTGGTCCATGATTATTTTAAGAATATAAGTTTTATATAAGTGTAGTATTATCTATTATAACAAATTTTGAAATGACTGAATGGCACAGAGAAGAAAAACTTGTCTGTCATGCTTTGAAAGTACAATAATAAAAATAGTTAAATTTGTGTGTTCTTAAAATCTCTCCCATAGAGATGATGAAAGACAAAAAGTGTGTTTGGACATAGTTTATAAGGTGATGCCAAAATTGAAACCAGTTGAACTCCGAGAACTTCTGAACCCTGTTGTGGAATTTGTTTCCCATCCTTCTACGACATGTAGGGAACAAATGTATAATATTCTCATGTGGATTCATGACAATTACAGGTAAGCTATACATTGACTTTTTTTTTTGTAATATTTTGAATCACAGGTCACTGCAGCCTTGACCTCTTGGGCTCAGTTTATCCTTCCATCTCAACCTCCTGAGTAGCTGGGTCTATGGGTGTGTGCCACCATACCTGGCTAATTTTGTTAATTTTTTGTAGAGAGCAGGTTTTGCCTTGTTGCCCTGGCACCATGACATTTTCTATTACCTTTTTAGGGATCATTTGGGTCCAGTATAGCAATCTGGAACATAATGCATTTTTTAAATCATATGATTAATAATTAAAACACATTTATTTTAGTATATTGTATCCTTTTAAAAACTCATTTCACATCCATGTGTGAAATAATCAGCGAAAAAGTATAGTGTTGTGCAAATCAAACCTATTTTCATAGTTGTCCTTTTAAAATCCGGCAAGACTAAGGAATGAAGTCTGCCGGGACCCTTACCCTCCAGGGGCACCGGGCACTACCGCACCACCACAGCTGAACGTCACAAGACCACTTGGCCTCCTGTGGGCCTACCCCCTGTTCCACTCTCCTGCTGCTGTGGGCAAGGATGGGTTCTCAAGGCTTGTGCACACACCCGTGATGGGGGCAAGCTGTGATCTGAGAATCTGAAGTCTAACGGGAAAAGCCAGCCTTTTGAAATTTAATTCTAGACAGTGTTATTGTAGTTGAACAAAAGGGCTAGAAGAGAGCATTCATGTTTTGTCATTTTGTTGTTTTCTCAAACAGAGATTCAGAAAGTCAGACAGATAATGACTCCCAGGAGATATTTAAGTTGACAAAAGATGTGCTGATTCAAGGATTGATCGATGAGAACCCTGGACTTCAGTACGTGCTCCCCTGAATAACTGGGTCGGGACAATTAAATGTTAAGGGTACTGCTTTCTAAGGTAGCATGGAGTATTTTTCAGCAATTTTAGAAATCTGTGTGCAGTATTAGCAGTTTTTCTGCTTTCTGCATTTCCTAATATTTAGTAAAATTTTAAAGCACATTATGAAGAGTAAGTCTTTAAAATCCTGACAACTTAAAAGCACTCTTGAAACAGTGGTACGGACCAAATGCCGTATGCTATGGCAGTGAGATAAAGTGTTTCAAAATGAATAGAAAGTCTGTAATGACAATTCCTCTGTTTCCCATTTAACACACGTACTTAAGATCATGCTGTAAGTATTAATATTGAGAAAATGAAGTGTTTGAAACCTTAGAAATGAGAGGAAACCATTAATATTAGTTATATACAAAAGTGTAAATGTTAATTGTTACCCTCTAAAATGCTCGCCCTGAGTAAGTCAGTTATATGTGTTTCTTACCAAATACTGACTACATAAGAAGGGGCATAAACTTTTTTTTTTTTTTATTAATTACTATAGTTTTAAGAGATGAGGTCTTGCTCTGGCACCCAGGCTGGAGTGCAGAACTGTACACTTGTAGCTCACTGCAGCCTCTGACTCCTGGGCCCAGGTGATCCTCCTTCCTCAGCCTCCTGAGTAGCTGGGAATATAGGCACACAACACCAGGCTTGGCTGATTGTTTATTTTTTGTAAAGATAGGGTCTTGCTACGTTGCCCAAGCTAGTCTTGAGTGCCTGGCCTCAGTCCTCCTGCCTTGATTTCCCAAATTCCTGGGATTATAAGTGTAAGCACTGCGCCCAGCCTCAATATAAGAAGACACACGCTTTTTATATGTTTCTGTGTATCACTTATTTTTCTATTCTATTACAGTTTTAAATTCATGGAGCTTCTTAAAGTTGTATTTGGATTTCATATGCATTCATAAATTATAGGATGGAGTTATTTATTTGAGTTGGAGGCTCACTCTGTCACCCAGACTGGAGTGGAGTAGCATGATTTCAGCTGATTACAACCTCTGCCTCCCAGGTTCAAGTGATTCTCCTGCCTCAGCCTTCCAAATAGCTGGGACTACGGGTGCATGCCACCACATCTGGCTAATTTTTGTTACTTTTTTTTTGAGACGGAGTTTCACTCGTGTTACCCAGGCAGAGTGCAATGGCGCAACCTCGGCTCACTGCAACCTCCGCCTCCTGGGTTCAGGCAATTCTCCTGCCTCAGCCTCCTGAGTAGCTGGGATTACAGGAACGTACCACCATGCCCAGCTAATTTTTTTTTTTTTTTTTTTTTTTGGTATTTTTAGTAGAGACGGGGTTTCACCATGTTGACCAGGATGGTCTCGATCTGTTGACCTTGTGATCCACCCGCCTCGGCCTCCCAAAGTGCTGGGATTACAGGCTTGAGTCACCGCACTTGGCCATTTTGTTACTTTTAGTAGAGTTGGGGTTTCACTATGTTGACCAGGCTGGTCTTGAACTCCTGGACCTCCAATGATCCACCCACCTCAGCCTCCCAAAGTGCTGGGATTATAGGTGTGAGCTACCATGCCTGGCCCTAATTTGGTATTCAGTTAATATAAGTTTTAGGTATTTTATGGTAGTAATTTTTATAGTGAATTGTTATGGCAAGGCAGTGAAGGATTTCGTGTAATTTCTTACATGTTATGTTTGTTTGTTTGTTTCAAATAGTTAATATTACGTACTCATCATTGAAAACTTCCCAGGGAATTGAGATAAGAGAATAAAATCACCCAGTTTCTCCCCTCTTGTTAAATATGCTACGTTTTTTTTTTTTAATGTTCCCGTCCTTTATTCCTTCGGTGGATATGTTTCATAACTCAGACTATGCTTTTTTTTTTTTTTTTTTGAAAAGTCATCTCACTCTTGTCCCCCATGCGGGAGTGCAATGGCATGATCTTGGTTCACTGCCACCTCCACCGCCTGGATTCAAGCGATTCTTCTGTCTCAGCTTCCCGAATAGCTGGGATTATAGGCACCTGCCACCACGCCTGGCTAATTTTTGTATTTTTGGTAGAGATGGGGTTTCACCGTGTTGGACAGGCTGGTTTTGAACTCCTGACCTCAGGTGATCAGCCCACCTAAGCCTCCCAAAGTGGTGGGATTGCAGGCATGAGCCACTGTGCCTGGTGCCAGGATATACTTTAGATAGTGTTAAATGTGGTTTCCCTCTTTGTTAAGCTTCATGTGGGTGAAGAGCTGTGCCCTCTCCACGGGACACCCTGTACAGCACATTCTTTCCCATTTTCCATTGTCTGAGCAGTATACTTTTTCCTCTTTGGTTTTCAGATTAATCATTCGAAATTTCTGGAGCCATGAAACTAGGTTGCCTTCAAATACCTTGGACCGGTTGCTGGCACTGAATTCCTTATATTCTCCTAAGATAGAAGTGCACTTTTTAAGTTTAGCAACAAATTTTCTGCTTGAAATGACCAGCATGAGCCCAGATTATCCTAACCCCATATTCGAGCATCCTCTGTCCGAATGCGAATTTCAGGTAATGTGGTCTTCTCTCGCGGTAGTGAGTATTATAAGGTTTTCCTGTTCATGAACATTTGTAATAGCCTTGACTGCCTCTTAGCCTTCTCAAATACTCACACGTTCTTTTCTGAAACTCGTGCCTCTGCTCTTCCCACCTGGAGTTCTACAGGTCTCACCCTCTTGGCTTCCACTAGATTTCTCAGGATGGCCATTGCTCTCACTCCCCTCACTCCTCACAACCCACAGTGGATGCTGAGTCTGTGCTGTCTCGCAGCAGCCTTAACAGTGGGCATGATGGGCAAGTGTCAGAGAGCTCCTGGGGCAGGGCCCCTCTGTCCCCCCCACACACTCAGGATCTGTCCCAGTGTCATGTTCATGTGTGGTGAGTTGGGTCACTTGGTTTGTGGTGCTGAGCATGATACCAAGCCTTTTTATGCAAACATTAAGAAAGTTGGGTTTTCTCCCTCAAAACGTTAACTAGTTTTTCTAATTGGCAAATCACTTAGTTAAAACTTTTAAATTAGAGAAGGTTCTTCTTCAGCTGCATGTGAAGTTTTGGTACAGATATGCTGATGGTACCACTGGATTTTAAATAGAAATATATCAATGTTCCTACAAAAAGAGCATTACTTCATTTGAAACGTCCTTATATACAGGAATGCACCATTGATTCTGACTGGCGTTTCCGAAGTACTATTCTCACTCCAATGTTTGTGGAGACCCAGGCGTCTCAGGGGACTCTCCAGACCCGTACCCAGGAAGGGTCCCTCTCAACTCGCTGGTCGACGGCGGGGCAGTTAAGGGCCACCCAGCAGCACTATGACTTCACACCGACACAGACTGCAGGTAACAGTAACCCGGTCCTCCAGGCACGTATACAGCACTCTGACCTGTGGGCAGCTTCTGTCACAGAGCATTGGCCTTTTGCGAGGGAAGTAAGGGATAATAGCATAAAACAATAAGAACTCAGGGTAGATGTCAGTCAAAGGAGGGGTTCCTAGGACAGTCAGACTCATGGAAACAGAAAGTAGTGTGCTAGGTCCCAGGGGCTGGGAAGGAGGAAAGGGGATTTATAGTTTAATGGGCATAAAATTTCAGTTTTGCAAGAGGAAAAGTGCTGTGGAGGCAGGGTGCAGTGACTTATTCCTCCAGCTGAGGCAGGAGGATCACTTGAGCCCAGGAGTTCACCACCAGCCTGGGCAACATGGAAAGACCCCATCTCTACAAAACAATTTAAAAAATTTAGCTGGGCATTGTGACACACGCCTGTAGTTAGTTCCAGCTACCTGGAATGCAATGGTGCAGTCTTGGCTCACTGCAACCTCTGCCTCTCAGGTTCAAGCAACTCCCCTGCCTCAGCCTCCCAAGTAGCTGGGACTACAGGTGTGTGCCACCACACCCAGCTAATCTTTTGTATTTTAGTAGAGATGGAGTTTCACCAGTTTGCCAGGATGGTCTCAATCTTCTGACCTTGTGATCTGCCTGCCTTGGCTTCCCAAAGTGCTGGGATTGCAGGTGTGAGCCACTGTACCTGGCCTATTTTGCTTTAATTTTTCTGAGAAAGAAATGGATTACTTCTGACCAGAAAAAACAGAGAAAGTTTCAGTATATGTGTGCTTTGGTTTTGGTTTGGTACAGGAAAACATGGTGCAGCAAATTTAAGTCATCTTATCCCCAAAGCAGAGTAGAGGTAAACGAAATTCATTCACTAGATTTATAGTTTATTGAACTGTTCTTGCTCAGATGTTTAACTGCTTCCTTTGATGAGCAAAGTACAAATTGTAGAGTAAAATATCTTAATGCTTTTTAGAAACCCTTTAACATTTTTCCTTTATGTAATTTTTTTCAGATTTTGTTGATTCTGGAAGTGGGACTAATTTGAATAATCACAGTGCAAATACTGTGACACTAATATTAGAAGTCAGGGGCTCTTAGCACCTTTTAGTAGATACAAAATGTCATTACTGTGGTTGGAGCAGGTGGCCTCTTAACAAATGGGGACACTGAGGTCCATGAACCCGGTTTTCCTTGGGCCATACCCTGGTACCTGACAGAGCCTCTGCCCAGAGTTGGAGGTGAGCATGGAGGCCTAGGGTGCCACCAGGTGTGTCCTGGTAGGTGGCCCTGCCCCATTTGCAGAGCTGGGTGTGCTGAGTGCCTGACCACTCTGATTGCATGTTGCAGATGGAAGAAGCTCGTTTGATTGGCTGACCGGGAGCAGCACTGACCCGTTGGCCGACCACACCGGCCCCTCATCTGACTCCTTGCTGTTTGCCCACAAGAGGAGTGAAAGGTCACAGAGAGTACCCTTGAAGTCAGTGGGGCCTGATTTTGGAAAGAAAAGGCTGGGCCTTCCAGGGGACGAGGTGGATAACAAAGTGAAAGGTAAGCTGGGTTGCTAAAGTGTGCTTAAAATAGCCTCCCCACTAAATTAGTGCAGAGCTCAGGTCTGGAGACATTTCTGATTGTATCTGTGTTTCCTTGTAATTCATAATCAAGCCCATTAAAATTTAATTCAGTTAATGTTGTCTAGGCACTTACCATGCTGCAGACATTGTTTTTTGGGAGTTCCAGAAGAATCCTTCAGTAAGTTATTCTCGATGCATTGTTGAGTGACCTTTGGAGCATTAGGGGTGGGTGAGGCATTAATAAAGGGGTGATTGTAACATGAGGTGGAATTAGCAAGCGCATTCTAGGGAGAGAAGGCTTAATAATCCTGGTGGAGAATTGGGAGAGTGTCCGGAGAGACCGGGTAATGGAGGGGCCTTTGACAGGAGTCTTGGAGTTGGGGGTGCGGAAGGGAGAGTATGAAAAGGACAGGGATGGAGAATTTTCGGGGTGAGCAGGCCCAGAGCAATTCTGTAGTCCAGGTGAAGGGATGCTTTGGGGCATGCTGGAGTAACAGCAAAGGGTACTTCGAGGACAGGCTTGTGGGTATTGAGGTTTGCATCAAACCCCAGCTTCAGGAAGCAGGCCTTCCTTCAGAGGAAGGCCTGGGACTGAATGGCTTTCCCTGAGAGGTTTGTGTGGGGCAGAAGTGGAGTGACAGGGACTGGGAGGCAGAGGCCACAGGCACCAGGACCTGGTCTTGGCTGACTGATGACCAGAGGCAGACAGTGCCGAGAGGCTGGAAGCAGCTCTTTATGAGAAGTGTGGCTCTGGGAGGGATCAAGGGCCCAGAGGAAGGACAAGTGCAGAGTGATAAGGGCCCAGGACAGAACCCTGGGGGAGCACCAGCAGGGAAGCTGAGCTCTGTGGAAGTAAACTGAGAAGAACTTAGAAGCAAGGCTCGCTGCCTTCTTACCTAATCGTAGGACCTGAAACACATGCAGCATAACTTGCTTTACTCCGCCACTCTCTTTCATACTTTTCAGTCGCAAACCTGTGGCCCACACACAGTTCTCTAAATGGAAACCAGGAGAGGTCAGTGTGGCCCACCTTTTGACACGTGCTATGAGGTGAAGGTGCTCTGGTGGCCGTCATTCAGGTGGAGCTGCCTGGGTGCTGAGAATGGGGTCAGCGTCGGGGAGCTTTCTGGGAGCTGATGGCTCAGTGGCCTGGCGGGGCTGCTGCTGTGGAGCTCCAGGCCTGGTGCCATCCTCCACTGGTGATACTTTGTGAGAATGTAGGTCACTCTCTTTTAAACCAGTGTTCTGACGTTGCACACAAGTGTCCTTGGGCATAGGTGTGTTTCATTCTGTTTTCTGGGCGTATGGTGGGAGCTTTCAAGCTGCTGACTCTCACCTCCAGTTATGTAGCATCATCATGGGTGATTCTGTTGCGTTCTTCACATCGGTTTGCTGTTTTCTCTTTTTGGAGTCCTAGTGCTTGGATGTCACACCTGCCTGAGTGTCCTGACATGTCATATTTTTTGCTCTGCCTCATCTGGGAAATCCCTTCAACCTTATCTTGCAACCTGTGCTTTTAAGTTATGACATATTTTACTTTCCATGAGCTTTTTTTCATGTTCCAAACATTTATTTAGTTCTTGATTCTCTGCTGTAATGTCTACTCTCTTCTTTCTGATAAATGATAATATTTTGAATTTTTTTCCTTTATGATCTGCTTTTAACAATTGCTGTTTCCTTGTTGCTTACTTTGGCTTCTATCAATGATATTTCAAGCCTTCCTTAGAATGTGTGGTGATTTTGGGATTGTGGCTGGTATCTCTAGGTGGGGTACTAAACAGGTGTTTGGGATCGTGCTGGTTAGGAGTGCTGCGGTCACGAGGGGGCTGGTCTGCATGGTAACTGTTAAAGCCCCTGAGGGATCTCCTCTGTTGTTCAGTTACCCAGAGGCAGAGCACTCCCAGGTGAGGCGGGTGGAGTTTCAGAAGGTGACTGCGTGCCCTCCCCAGGGGCCACCTCTGCTAGCAGCACTCATCCACTGTTCAGTTGCAGCTGCACTCCCGCTCCCGGTTGTTGCCTCAGCAGCACTTTTAGGTTTTGTCTTTGAGGAAGCCCGAGATGAAAATGAACAAGCGGAGCCAAGTGTCTGGGCAGTCGGGAGTAACTGGGCCTCCTTTCCCTCTCCAGGTGTAGCTGGCCGGGTGGACCTACTGCGGCTGCGCAGACGGTTTCTGAGGGACCAGGAGAGGCTCAATTTGATTTATGCCAGAAAAAGCCTTGCTGAGCAAAAACGAGAGAAGGTTTGTATTGTCAAGAATTTGGTCAGAACGATGCAGTTTCTGTCACAAGATACAGGTGAAGTGAACAGGCTTCTGCTGGACACTGGCTCCAGAGTTGCCTGCAAACCAGGTGGCGGAGCTGCTCCAAGCCAGCCTCCTGGGGCTCCCCCGTGGGGATGCACCCACTGTGGCTCCCTGGTGGGGGTGTGGGAGTGCTGCTCCATCGTCTCCTTGGGTGGAAGCGGGGCCCGCAGCCATTCCAGGGATCAGACCAGCCCTACCTCAAGGTCCACACCCTGGCAGGGCTTCATTGGCCCTGTTTCAGGCGCCGGGACGCACAGTAGCCACAGTATCTATTCCTTTTAGAAGTATGTCAATAGGATGCCTTTGTAAGAAGGGTAGGACAGGTCTTGATGAAAAATCCCTGGAGGTGCTCCAGTTCAGCACCAGCCGCTGCCACGGGAGTTGCTCTGTCAATATCTGGGTGTGAAGGCTCGAAGGGCAGTGCTGTGCTGGCCCTTTCCCCCAACCCTGCTGCCCAGTCATCCTTGGGGAGCCTGGGGTCTCCTGGGCTGCACCCCCTGGGCTCTGTAGCTGCCTGGGGGCAGAGGTGGCCCAAGGGCAGGACCTGAGGCGGAGTGGGCACTAGCTGCCAGCTGGCCTTCCATTAAATCAAATTTTCTGATTTTATAAATATTCAGATTACTTTTTTTTTTTTTTTTTTTTTTGAGACGGAGTTTCACTCTTGTTACCCAGGCTGGAGTGCAATGGCACGATCTCGGCTCACCACAACCTCCACCTCCTGGGTTCAGGCAATTCTCCTGCCTCAGCCTCCTGAGCAGCTGGGATTACAGGCACGCGCCACCGTGCCCAGCTATTTTTTTGTATTTTTAGTAGAGAAGGGGTTTCACCATATTGACCAGGATGGTCTTGATCTGTTGACCTCGTAATCCACCCACCTCGGCCTCCCAAAGTGCTGGGATTACAGGCTTGAGCCACCGCGCCCGGCTTCAGGTTACTTTATAGTGAATATTGAGATAGCCTTTCCACTGCCTGTTGTGTCGTGATTTTTTTATTTTGGATGCAGCATCTGCCCTAGTCAGTAAAGCAGAGCGACTGAGCCTCAGTGAACAGCAGTTCCCACCGCTTGCCCTTATGGTTCAGGGATCCTGGCAACCTCATAGTTCATGCAAGACTGGTTTCCTTCATTGAGAAAGCTCGTCATCATCTTTGGTTCTGGTACTTATAGGAAATGAAGAGCGAGTTAAAAATGAAGCAGGATGCCCAGGTCGTTCTGTACAGAAGCTACCGGCATGGAGACCTTCCTGACATTCAGATCAAGCACAGCAGCCTCATCACCCCGTTGCAGGCGGTAGCCCAGGTTGGTCCTTGCCACTGCATTTTCCGTTGAAAGGTTAAAAGCTCTGTTTACAGTTTAGGGGTCTGCTTGTGTGAGGAAACATGCTACTAGACTGTCCTGCAACACGGACGAGGTGTTTGCTTGTCCTCCACAGTGGACTTGCTGTAAAGACCTTGCTCCAAGTCCTGCTCTGCCGTCTCCTGGTTCCGTGACTTCTTTACACATGCTGAGATTCAGTCTGAGATCGTCAGTGCTGAAGACGTTGTCTATCGGTTACCATTGCGTTTGTCTGAACAGAGGGATCATAAATGAACAAATTCGTTCCTAGCTCTCAGGAATCAATCAATGGATTGTAGACCTGGAAACTTGTCCACCACGTGCTACATAAAAACAGGAGGTTACCAAACATATACTGTGTAAAAGTGTGCACATTAGTGAAAGACACGTGCCAGTGACTGATCTCTTTATGGTATGATTATGGGTGATATTTATTTTCTTTTTTCCTAAACCACATTTTCTGGGTGCTCTGTTCTGTTCAACTGATCTGTGTGTCTGTTTTTGTACCAGTACTGTGCTGTTTTGGTTACTGCAGCCTGGTAGTATAGTTTGAGGTTCGGGAGTGCACTGCTTCCAGTTTTGTTCTTTTTGCTTAGGATTGCTTTGGCTATTCAGGCTCTTTTTTGGTTCTATATGAATTTTAGAATAGTTTTTTCTAATTCTGTGATAAATGATGTTTGATAGAGTTAGCATTGACCCTGTAGATTGCCTTGAGCAGAAGGGCCATTTTAACGATATTGATTCTTTTAATCCATGAATATGGAATATGTTTCCATTTATTTGTGTCATCTCTGATTTCTTTCATCAGTGTTTTTTAGTTCTCCTTGTAGAGATCTTTCACCTCCTTGATTAAGCATATTCCTAGGTATTTTATTCTTTCTGTGGCTGTGGTAAATGAGATTGTTTCTGATTTAGCCATATTTTCTAAAATTTTGTATAGTAATCACTAGAACTTCTTATAACAAGATAAATACGTTACTTAAACAATAGGGAATAAATCAAATTTGTATGTTTTAGTCACACATAGTTTTTTTCAAATAATATTTTTGCATTTGATAGATTTGTTTTTTAAAAATATTAAGTTTAATCTTAAATCAGAATTTCACAGTAAACTTTTCAAGTATTTAATTTTTGGCTGAGGTAACTAAGTGTAAACTGTTGCTTTTAATGTTCTTTTCAACAATATGCAGAAATCACACCAGAACATTCATTTAATGTAATTTGTTCATAAAACATCAAAAATGGATTACTATTATATCGTAAACATAATTAAAATAGATCTTAGACGTGAAAAAAGAACACGATTCCAAAAAGCAGCGCAAGTCTCACCTCCTTTAGAGGCAAACATGTAGTAAAATTAACAAAAAGATATTAACAGAACTGATCTGTCAATTATGATAGAAAACTTTTGAACAGGGTGGATTTCTAGAAGATTACACAAAGTAATTTTTAAACTTTATTTATCCATGCGTGCATGCCTCCATTTAGCAAAGATAGACACTGTATGCCAGGAACTGTTCTTGGTACTGATGCCACAGCGTGAATACATAAAGGGGAGTATCCTGTGGCTGTAGTGTGTGAGGGTTAGGGCTGTAAGCGTGCTGTTGGAGGGAGCTGATGCTCAGAAGCAGCCTCTAATGGTTTCAACAGTTGTAAATGGTCAGGTGGTGGGATCTTGAAAATTAACACTGGCATTTTATTTAAGCTTGTCAATTACTTTAAGCTTTACTGCGATGCTGATAGGAGGAAAATTCCTAAACATTTAACTTTCTCTGAGATTTTATGGAGTGCTGCCCTAAGCACTGGTGGGGCATCACCTGGGCTAATCTTCCCCACAGCCCACTGTGGTGTGCTCTGGTACCTCCCATTTACAGATTGGAGACCAGACTCAACTCAAGAGGGAAGCTGTGTCATTATTCTGTATTGATTACGCCAGCTTTTAAATTCACCTCTCTGGGCCAAATGTCCATGTTTCCATAACATACATCAAATATATGTTTGGTTAAATTCCAAATGCTCCCCTTGTCAATGCGTGTTAAATCTTTTTAAATAGAGTCGAGAGGTATAATAGATGTGTTTGCAACAGTTTGTATTTTCCAAGTTCTGACAATATTGGTGATTTATAGTATTTTTGCTTCAGATCCTAATTTGTCTTTGTTTTGAATTTTTTACAGAGAGACCCAATAATTGCAAAACTGCTTTTTAGCAGCTTGTTTTCTGGAATTTTGAAAGAGATGGATAAATTTAAGACACTATCTGAAAAAAACATCATCACTCAGAAGTTGCTCCAAGACTTCAGTTGTTTTCTTAGTACCACCTTCTCTTTCTTTCCACCTTTTGTCTCTTGTATCCAGGTAAAGTCTGCACAGACTTCACGTGTACATTGTCTTCTGTGGCTTCACGTGGTCGTTTTGTCATTGTGTTTCCAGTGTTGAAAATCTTCATAACCTGGTGTTGAACAGAGTAGATGTACTGTTTGGGTTACTGCTGCCCAAATGGGTAGATGTAATTTACGTCCCGTCCCTCACCCCCCCAGAAAAAACGATATGTGGCAGAATAACCAGAAATCAAACATGTCGTGTTTTATTTTGTAGTAAGCCAGTCCCCTCAGTGTTTTTGATGAAACCCTTCAGTTGTTTAGTTGTTTTTCCTTATGTAGTATTTCACCAAATTTTTTCCTGCCTTCTGACTGCTATCAAAAGGTGTTGACTGAGAACATGCCCGGCTCTGTTCTAGGTGGTTGGGCATCATCAATGAAAGGGCCAAAATTCCTCCCCTCCTGACCTTACATTCTATTAACAGACAGGTGATAGGCTACCCACAGGGAGATGTAGAACCGGACATTAGGTAGTAGTAAGGATCATAGTACCTGAGTAATAGGGAATTATTAAAGCAGCGTAAGGTAGTAATGAAGCAGGTAAGCAGGTGCCTCTTGATGGGGTGGGGCGTGTGCCTGGATGCAGGGGTCAAAGAAGTCCTTTCGAGAGGAACACAGTCCGATCAGAAAATCTAGTGTAACATTCAGTTACTACTCAAATATATTTGTCAGAAGATTATTTTTCATGTAAGAAATGTTTTCTTTGCCAAAGTATGGATTATATCAAATTTCCTCATAGAAAATCTCTTTGATTCATTTTAGTATATTTGTGTCTAGTGACCTTTTCTGAAATAATTACTAATTTATATAATATTGTTTATTGGTAGTATTGGTTTACAAACTAATTGGGTAATGCTTTTCTGAGATGAAATAGTTTTCCTGTTTTATTCTTTTTGATATAACATGAAACTGTCAGTATAAATTTCTTTTATACATTATTAGCTCTGTTTTTTAATGGTTTCTAATTTGTGTGGGTGTGTAAAATGTTCATATTTTGGTAGTGCTTTTCTAGCTTTAAATTGATCCCTGCATTGGAAGTGTAACATTATTGAATATTGCGGGAAAATTTGTTAATAGAGTTACACAGCAAAATTTCTGGTGATATCACTACTTAATGTTGGTGCCTTTTATGTTTAGTAAAGTGTGTTTCTCCTTATGACGACATGGTCCAAGTACCACAGGCTAAACAGCTGCTTGTGTGTGTGGTTTCACAGGACATCAGCTGCCAGCATGCAGCCCTGCTGAGCCTCGACCCTGCAGCCGTGAGTGCCAGCTGCCTGGCCAGCCTACAGCAGCCTGTGGGCATTCGCCTGCTGGAGGAGGCTCTGCTCCGCCTGCTGCCCTCTGAGCTGCCTGCCAAGCGAGTCCGTGGGAAGGCCCGCCTTCCTCCTGATGTCCTTAGATGGGTGGAGCTTGCTAAGTAAGTTTGAGGTCGAGCACTCTTGGGAGCACACTAGATTTGACCGAAGGAATACAGAAAACACTTGGCTTTATTTGGCAAAAAAATAAGCTAATACAGTTGATAGTATCACTAATGCGAAATTTAAAAAAAAAAAGTCTTTCAGGCTGATTACCATTCTCAAAATCAAGAACAGTTGCCACAGCAAGCAATGTCTTGCTCAAGGAAAGAGAATGTTTAAACCTGCTGATTTCTTTCACTGTAGAATCTTTTGGACTTGGTATTATTCACCAAGTTTAGTTTCCTATAAAGCGTGGCTGTGATTCATAGTTCCTAATATTTTATGTTTTTTCCTGCTTCACTACACTGAATAGAGGATGATTTCGTAGTTTCAGCAGGACTGAAGATTTTAGAAAGATTTTAATTCAGTTACTTTATTTGGGAAAAAACAGATTCCATTTTCTAGTTATGCCATTTTGCGTTATGTCTGATTCTTCTCTTCCTGTGATCTCATAACCTTCTGAGGAGGTTGTTAGGGTAAGGTTGAAATTTAACTTGAACTTCATTTTGTAGTGCAGATTTTTAGGGCTTTAGGTTCTAGGAGAAAAGATAGTAAAAGTAGGGGAGGGGAATCCTTGTTCTTTCCTGCCGTTTTGTAGTTGTTCACATCTTTCTTGACTGAGCACTGAGCGTATATGGTGCTGTACCCAGCACTAAAGAGACACGAAATTGGATTAGAGACATTGATCACAGACTCACAAAACAGCAATCTAGTAGGAAGTGTGTACTTTACACATAACTAATCATAACTGAAGTAGAAGGTGGTAAGTACTGAGAGAGACAAGATAAAATGCAGGGCCATTCAGAGAGGGCCTCGGATCGATGCTGCTTTTACCCAGGAGGCAGCTTTCTTCTGTTGCTTCAGATATGTATGTGAATGGGAAGTTACACCTTGTATGTTTACTGTTTCCAGGAGTGGTAAACACATAGAATGTGTATTTGCTAGGTAAATGGAGCAAACAACTTTTAAGGGCCTAAATATTAAACTTTTTTTTCTAACTGTATTAAATACATTTTCATACTTTTGTGATATTTTTACATTCCTTGCAGAGCACTGTGAACCTAGTCTACCCTTTTTTTTTTTTTTCCCTGATATGTCATGGCCATTGTTTTGACCATGTTATAGTGAACATAATCCAGGGACCTGGGAACCAGTATGGGGGTACATAGGTGATCTCTTTCCTGAGTCTGTGCAGAATGTAGCTCTCTGTCTTCCCTGACGCTGGGGCCATGAGCTGCTGCTCTATCACCCGTCTACCCACCCACCTTTGCTACTGATTTTTAACCCCTAACCCTCTGTAATCAGGACAGTGAGAGAGCCACATCTAGTAGATTTTATCGAATTCAGAATCCATAAGCTCTAGGAAAGAGCCTGTGGGGCTCTTTTGATGTAAATACAAGAGACTTAGTAGCCAGAAGGGAACTGAAGAGCAGGAGGACTAAGGAGGGAGCAGTTCTTGACTGGCTGGTTTAGGAAGAGATAACATTTGGGGTAAGACTTCAGGATGCAAATAAATTACCCGAAGGAAGAGAACAAACCTAATAAACACTTTGAGAATATCATCGATTGGGAAGCTTCATTGAATGGGTCAGGCCAGAATTGTTAAAGTAAAGAGATGAATGAACGCTCTAACAGATTGAGATGGTCTATAGAACATGGATTATAAACATGGCATCAGAGTCAGGAGTATTTTTTATTTGCTTCTGGGTTCTATGGGCTAGACAAGGATTCAAAATGGGTCACCTGCAGATATTATAATGGATTATTACTAGAGAAGCTTATGTAATAAAACATTTTATACACTGTGAACCGTTATTTTCAGATTCCATTTAAATGCACATCAGAATAATTTCTGCCTTATGTATGACTAAAGTTATAAAACTGAAGGGCTTCACAGTTTCTTAAATTTTATATTTTTAGCAGAATTAAAGTGACATTTTATGTCTCTTCTTTTGTTAATTATAATGTGTGGCAACTTGATTTACTGTTATTTCATTAGAATAAATAATTTCAAAATACTGGGGTGTTCCTTGATTTGGCCTTTTTGATTTGTTTCGTAGGCTTTATAGATCAATTGGAGAATACGACGTCCTCCGCGGTATTTTTAGCAGTGAGATAGGAACAAAGGAAATCACTCAGAACGCATTATTAGCAGAAGCCAGAAGTAATTATTCTGAAGCTGCTAAGCAGTATGATGAGGTAAGATTGATCTCTGGCAAATATGACACTTAACACTTTTATTCTCTGCTCAACTATGACTTTAAGCAAAACGAGGTACAGCAGATCTGCGAATAACGTTGTTTGGTTCAATGTCTTTTCATTATAATGTTGATGAGGGAGAAAATTGGTTTCATTATAGGTTCACTTAAGTGAGGATCTACTGTACTATGAAATTGTATGATATTATTTCTCTGTCTATTCTTATACAGTTTCTATTTGAATAGGTTGTTTTCTTTCAATATGTTAAAATTATAAAGAAGTTGTGTTAGGCTGTTCTTGCATTTCTATAGAGAAATGCCTGACACTGGGTAATTTATAAAGGAAAGAGGTTTAATTGGCTCACAGTTCCACAGGCTGCACAGGAAGTATGGTGCTGGCATCTGCTTGGCTTCAGGGGAGACTTGGGGAGCTTTACTCATTGCTAGAAGGTGAAGCAGAGCAGGCACTTCACATGGTGATAGGCAGTAGCAGGAAAGAGACAGTTGCTAGGGTGCGCCACATGCTTTTATTTATTTAGAGACAGGGCCTCATTCTGTCACCCAGACTGGAATGCAGTGGCATGATCATGGCTCACTGCAGCCTTATCTCCTCCCAGGCTCCAGCGATCCTCCCATCTCAGCTACCTGAGTAGCTGGGACTACAGTCATGCCCCAATGTGCCCAGCTAATTTTAATTTGTGTGTGTGTGTGTGTGTGTGTGTATGTGTGAGAGAGAGAGAGAAAAGAGAGAGAGAGAGAGAGAGAGAGAGAGAGTGTCTCGCTCTGTTGCCCAGGCTAGAGTGCAACGGCGCAATCTTGGCTCACTGCAACCTCTGCCTTACAGTTTCAAGTGATTCTCCTGCCTCGTCCTCCTGTGTAGCTGGGATTACAGGGGCGCACCACCATATCTGGCTAATTTTTTGTATTTTTAGTCAAGACAGGGTTTCACCATACTGGTCAGGCTGGTCTCGAACACCTGGCCTGGTGATCTGCCCGCCTCAGCCTCCCAAAATGCTGGAATTACAGATGTGAGCCACCACACCCAGCCTTAAAATTTTTTTGTAGAGTCAAGGTGTCACTATGTTGCCCAGGCTTGTTGGGATGTCATGAGCTCAAACCATCATGCCTGAACCTCCCAAAGTGCTACGACCACTCATCACCATGGGAATGGCTCACTCCATTCATGAGGAATCTGCCCCCATTGATCCAAACACCTCTCAACAGACCCTACCTCTGACATTGAGGATTACATTTCAACATGAAGTTTAGGTGGGGACACATATCCAAACTATATCAGAGGTAAAGAAGAATTTGGGAAGATGACTGTAAGTTCAGTTTTGTGCATTTTGGGCTATTCAAGTATAGGTATTGAAATTCAGAATCTGTGACCTGTGAGACTCTACAATGAGCAGTTCAGGTTTTAAAATCCTCTACAATTTTCTACAAATGTCCTATATTCTAATTTTATGTTCTAAGAACTTGTCTTCAGTCTTACTAATTGGTTTCATTGATAACTTTCTCAGAGAAATGACTTCCTCCTAGTTAGGGTTTTTTGTTTTGTTTCTCCCAAAACAGGTTCTCTTGTCACTCAGGCTGCAGTGCAGTGGCATGATCTCAGCTCATTGCAGCCTCAGCCTCCTGGGCCCAGGTGATCCTCCCACCTCAGCCTCCCAAGTAGCTGGGACTATAGGTGCTTGCCATTAAACCTGGCTAATTTTTGTATTTTTTGTAGAGACAGGGTTAGGCAATGTTGCCCAGGCTGGTCTCAAACTCCTGGACTCAGGTAATCTACCTGCCTCAGCCTCCCACAGTGCTGGGAGCACAGGCGTGAGTCAGTGCACCTAGCCGGGTTTTTCTAGTCATTTAGTGCTGTAGGATTCCTTTTGGTTCTTTTTCCATTCAGTGTTACTCTGAGTAGCTTCTCTGAAAAGGATTGTTTTTAATGTGATTGTTGCATTCCCCCATTTTACATGTTTTCATTGGTATTCTTTCCAAATTTGTAAAATAATTTTATTAACTTTTATATACCAGGCTCTCAATAAACAAGACTGGGTAGATGGTGAGCCCACAGAAGCCGAGAAGGATTTTTGGGAACTTGCATCCCTTGACTGTTACAACCATCTTGCTGAGTGGAAATCACTTGAATACTGTTCTACAGCCAGTGTAGACAGTGAGAACCCTCCAGACCTAAATAAAATCTGGAGTGAGCCATTTTATCAGGTGGGTAAAATTATTTTTAAGTCATTGAAGTAAATATTTTAGATAGGTGTTTTCTAGTTAACAAAGTTGTTTAAAACGTTTCAAAAACAAGGTAGTTATTGTGAAGCATTAGGGTAGTTGCATGACCTGACTCCACCTCAGAGTATTGTCAAATCTCTTATCCTTTTTAGCTAATAATCTTTTCCAAATGAATGCGATGCATTTTTAAAATAAGTATTAACATTCCTGGTGTGAGTACATGGTAGAATATTTCCTGTTGTCTCTTATATTACAAGAAGTTGCCCTGGATCACTGGCTACACACAGCTCCTGAGACAAGCTGCTCTCCTGGTTTTTCCACACCAAACCTATCCTGACTGTGCTTGGAAATTCCTCAGTTTGTGTGTAACATCCAAATCATCTTCCAGCTCAAAGTAGTTCCCATTTTGGGTAGATGTTGCTGTATGTTTTTTGGTTACGAAACAAGCTATTTTAGATGAATTTGTTATAAAAGTTAGAGTTTACTGTTATCAGTAAATGTCATCACTTTGACTCTAAATCTTGACCTATAAAAGTGCAGGAAAGAATATTATAGAAATAAAATAATTAGACATACTCAAATTGGCTTTCTGAAGTTATAAGTATCTTTTTATGTTCCTCAGGAGACGTATCTACCTTACATGGTCCGCAGCAAGCTGAAGCTGCTGCTCCAAGGAGAGGCTGACCAGTCCCTGCTGACGTTTATTGACAAAGCTATGCATGGGGAACTCCAGAAGGTGATTCTAGAGCTTCATTACAGTCAGGAGATGAGTCTGCTCTACCTCTTGCAAGATGACCTTGACAGAGCCAAATATTACATTCAAAATGGCATTCAGAGTTTTATGCAGGTAATACTATATATTATATATATTATTATAATAGGTCTATCTGAAATATACCATTTTTAGGATGTATTTAAAACTCAGTAAACTCATGGGGAAAAGAAACAAACATTTTCAAGTACTTTTTTTTTTGAGACTGAATTTTGCTCTTGTTGCCTAGGCTGGAGTGCGATGCTGCAGTGTGGGCTCATCGCAACCTCTGCTCCCCGGGTTCAAGTGATCTTCCTACCTCAGCCTCCCGGGTAGCTGGGATTACAGGCACCCAGCTAATTTTTGTATTTTTAGCAGAGATGGGGTTTTTACCATGTTGGCTAAGCTGGTCTTGAACTCCTGACCTCAGGTGATTCACCCACCTCAGTTTTCCAAAGTGCTGGGATTGCAGACGTGAGCCACCACTCCAGGCCGAGAGTAGACTTTTCCATTTAGGGTAGTGGAATGGCAGATTGGTTGCTTTGTGTAGAAGAGCAAGGGTTGATCTTCCCTGATTGTTTTCTGCCACTCTCTCATTCCTTTTTGCTTTTCTGAGGCACTTGTTTATAAGTCAGTGTCTCATATAGGGTTTATTAATAACATTTAGCATAGGTTAGTGACATTAAGCATAGAAGCTTATTCATTTGTTGTTTTCATTTTTGTTTAATGTGTTAAAGTTGATTAGCACACTCGAGAAAATTTATGAACAAGAGAATTAGCTTCTGTGGTCAGCAGTCTTACATGATAGGATGTTGGGATTATTAAAACTTGGTGGCGAGTCGAGGCAGTGATAACCTGACGATGTCAGTTTTATTCATTATGTTTTCCCAAAATGTGATTGAAACCTTAAATTATTTTTTAAAAATTTAAACTGTTAACTATATCCGTGACCTAATCCTTAACCATTCTGAGGCACACTGGGTAATTGTCATATTTATAGAATAATTGCTATATTTCATATATTAGAGGATTGTTAAAAATTTAAAGTCACAACTTGATTTATATAACATGGCATTTGCCTTTTTTCTTTTAGAGTTATTCTAGTATTGATGTCCTCTTACACCGAAGTAGACTTACCAAATTGCAGTCTGTACAGGCTTTAACAGAAATTCAGGAGTTCATCAGCTTTATAAGCAAACAAGGTAATTTTTTAAATCTGTCATTTTTTTCATTTCTAATTGTGGAAGAGTTTTAGCATGTAAATTTTTTTTCTCCTTAGTGAAAGTGCTTGTTTCTTAATGTATGGGTTGTAAACGCCATTGAATTTCCTCTACAAATATATATTTTCAGATCATTGAAATAAATGTTTAAAATGGTCAGCAGTGGTCTAGGCACCAGGGATACAAAGTGAAAGAAAACATGCTCCCTACATTAATGAAGCTTTTGCAGTAGCTCGGGGGCTTCAGAGGATACCTGCCTACAAGGGTGGTGGGCCCTGCGCTAACCTGAGGGGTTGCAAGACTCCCGGAGGAGGGTCCTGAACAGTGGGAAAGAGGCAGGGGTTTGCAGACAGAAAGTTGTAGTGCCCCTGAAGTGCATACTGAGGGCACTGGGTGCCCAGCTTGAAGGGAGAGCAGGGAAGCTGCAGGCAGCAGGGCCCACATCAAGAAGGCCTTTGTGTCACTGATGAGTGGGTTTTATCCCAGTGCCTATGGTAGGCAAAGAGTCTAAGGGGAGGGGTACATCTTTGCAAAGCTAAAATGTTTTATTTGTTCATCTGAGTTTCATTTTTGTCATCAATAATTAAAAATAAATACAAAAGATGCTTTTCAGAATATTAATAAAAACTGATATTTATAGCTACCTAGTTATTTGCTATTTTATTTTTGGAAAAATATTTTTCAAGTACATATTAATGATGTATCATTTATTAACTGCTTTCTTCTTTCAGGAGCTGCTTTAATCTCTATCAGTATTACCTAGTCTTGATAACAGCCTTATGAGATGTATTTTGTTCTCCTCATTTTTTAGAGGCTTATAGAGATTAAATGACTTGCCTAAGCTATTAAGTCAAATATGAAAATTTTGAACCCAGGACTATCTCATCTAAGCTTGGGTTCCCGACTGCTGTTTTCCCCCAATAGAAAGAAAACACATTAGCGATGTGAACTTTCAGTTTCCTGAAGATTATTATGAATCTCTTTTCTGATACCCTCGGGGCCAGAATGTTTTAGACGTCAGAAATATAACCTGTGTACACACCAGGGGCTGGGGCAGTATTCTGTAACTCTCCAGCTTAAGTTATGAATATTCACATTGATGGCATAAACAAAAGCTAAGTAGCCCTATACCAATGAAGATCAGATTTGTTTTATTTTTATTTTTTGCCAAGAAAATTTGCTGCAACCCTATGAAAATCTTTTTTAGTTATGAATGCTTTTTAGATTTTGATATTGGAGATGAAGGACCATAGACCTGTAATAAATGTAAAAAGAACTTGTGCAAGTGTATTTCTCCATGTTTATTCTCTGTCTTTAGGAAATTGAGTTTAAATGTCAGAATATATTAGGTTTAGTATGGTAACTTTGTGTTCCTTTTGTGAAAAAAAAAAAGATGATTTAAAAAAAAAATTTGGGCAGGGCCGGGTGCCGTGGCTCACGCCTGTAATCCCAGCACTCTGGGAGGCTGAGGTGGGCGGATCACGAGGTCAAGAGGTCAAGAGCATCCTGGCTAACATGGTGGTCCAGCCTCCCCGGAGGCGGAGGTTGCCGTGAGCCGAGATGGTGACACTGCACTCCAGCCTGGCGTCTGGCGACAGAGCGAGACTGCCTGAAAAAAAAAACCTGGGGGGCAGGAAGTTTGAATGTCCTGTTTACTGGTAGTGGCCTCACTTTATCATTTGGTTGAGCTGTGGGTATAGTCACCGTCTAATACTATTCTTAGGGAATTTATCATCTCAAGTTAACCTCAAGAGACTTCTGAACACCTGGACAAACAGATATCCAGATGCTAAAATGGACCCAATGAACATCTGGGATGACATCATCACAAATCGGTAAGATATAGTCCCTTTGAGTCAAATGTGGATTGTATTTTGAAATTGTTGGAATTTTTTTTTCCAAACCGTGATTTAGAGAAATGTGGGATTTGAGTCTAGTGAAGCTGTTTTCCATCCTGCCTGTTTCCCATGTAAGTAGTTCTGACAGAGCTCTCCGTGTCTGCAGTGTCCTCTTTCTCACTCGCCCTTTGGGGATGCTGCTGTCAGGGGGTGCTGGTGGCTAATCCTAAACCTGCTCCTCCAAGAAGGGAGACAGAGTCAGTGTGCATTTGCTCTTCCCTTAAGATGGAACGTTAAGTAGTCAGGTGACTACAAAGAAGATGACTACATAATGATTTTTATCATCGTATTTTATAACTTGGATTTTTGACACTCATGCCTCCTACCTCCCAACTTCATTATGCAGCAGTCATGTGTCACTTTCCCACGTCTCAGGTCATTTTCATATCCTTGTCTTCTCCTACCCTATAACTACCCTGTGGAATCCCTAGGGCAGGTAGTAACCATGTAATAAAATCAGAGAGGTTGTGATTTATCACATGCAAATGTGCATAGGAAATAGGACTCAACGACTCTGACCCCAAGTGTAGTGTTCTCCCATTATTTCCTCCACTACTACTATTTTTTTTAATGCTTTATTTTGAGATGAGTTCTCGTGGAAAAGTTGCAAGAAAAGTAGTGCTCTCCAGGGTGCCTTTAACCCCGATTCACTGATGTTTTAAATGACATTTTAAACATTTCTTCATGTTAGTGTTTGCATTATTTATTTTCTGAAACAGTTGTGAGTTTAAGCTGGATACATCCCTTTGCCTAGTTATAGATCAGTGTTCATTTCCTAAGAAAAAGAGTATTCTTTTATATAACTACAGTTCAGTGATGTACCTTGGTGCTTTCAGTGTTCCTCTAGAGCCCAATTTCCGTTTTGTCAGTTGTCCCCGTAATGTCCTTTGCAGCGTTTTCTCCATCTCAAGGACGGGGCCAGTACAGAATAATGGACTGCATTTAGTTATTGTGTCAATTTTTAGTCTCCCAAAAGGCTTTGTGTATCATAATAATTGACACTTTTGAGGAATGTTCCTCTGTTTGGGTTTGTCTTACGTTTCCTCATGGTGGGACTCAGGTGATCTGCCTCTGCCCAGAATACTCCTTAGGCTAGCAAATCACACGTAGGGGACAGTGTCCTTCTGCCTTTTACTGGTGATTACTTATTTATTTAGATAGAGTCTTTTTCCGCAAGGCTGGAGTGTAGTGGTGCAATCTCGGCTGACTGTAACCTCCGCCTCCCGGGTTCAAGTGATTCTCCTGCCTCAGTCCCCCAAGTAGCTGGGATTACAGGCACGCACTACCATGCCTGGCTAATTTTTGTATTTTTAGTAGAGACAGAGTTTCACCATGTTGGCCAAGCTAGTCTTGAACTCCTCACCTCAAGTGATCACCCACCTTGGCCTCCCAAAAGTGCTGGGATTACAGAAGTTACCTACCACGCCTAGCCTGGTGATAATTTTGATTGTTTGGCTAAAATATTGTTTAGTCTCTCCACTGTATAATGCCATTTTTTTTTTCTTTGCAACAAACAAATGTGGGAACTGCGTTGAGACATATACATGTCCTGCTTTTCCTAAGACTTACCCCTCCATATTTTGCATTTGTGGATGACTCCTGGCCCAAACTAGTCTTGACAATAATGGCTGTAAAATAATAATAACCAACTCCATCATTCATTCCATGTGTATTAGTCTACATCTTATTGTAAGGAGGCACCCCTCCCTTCTCTATTTACTTACTTATTTACTGTTTAAAAATTATCAGTACAGACTCAGGGATTCCAATTTTATTTAATGGGATATAACCTACTACTGTACTTACTTATTGTGTGTTCAATTATCTCAGGTTTGGCCAGCAGGCTCCCCTTTAAACTGACAAACCAGGCTCTTCTTGCCTATCCTGTTTTCTTTTAGAAATGTTATAGTTTTAGCTCTTACATTTAGGTCTTCGATGTATTAGAAGATAATTTTTGTAAATGGTGTGAAGTAGGGGTAAGTGTTTACTGTTTCCATATGGATATCTATCTAGCCCCATTTATTCAAAAAGCCTTTCATAATTGAGTTGCCTTGACAATTTTTTTTGGAAAATCAATTGACCCCCAATACGGGGGTCTATTTCTGGTTGCTACTGTAGCCCTTGTTTTGTGTTTTTTCACAATAGCAAACTGTCTTCATTTATATTGCTTTATAGTATGTTTTGAAGTAAGATAGGTTGAATTATTGAACTTTCCATTTTGAGACAGGGTCTTACTCTGTCACCCAAGATGGCCTACCACAATGTCAACCTCCCAGGCTCAAGCAGCCCTCCCACTTCAGCCTCCTAAGTAGCTGGGGCCACAGGCGTGTGCCACCAGGCCTGACTAATTTTTTTGTCTTTTTTTTTTTGTGGAATCAGGATTTCACCATGTTGCCCAGGCTGGTCTGGAACTCCTGGGCTCAAGTGACCCACCCACCTCAGCCTCCCAATGTGCTGGGATTACAGGCATGAGCCATGACAACCAGCTGTACTTTGCTTTTCTTTATGAAAACTAATTTATTTTAGTTTATTTGCATTTATTTTGCATTTTAGAATCTGTTTGTCAATATGTATAAAGAAAAACTGCTGAGATTTTGATTGGGACTGTATTGACTGTAGTTCACTTTGGGGGAGTTGTCATCTTAACAATATAGAGTTATCCAGTTCATTAATATGGCATATCTGTTAATTTAGATCTCTTTAATTTCATTGATTTGTATTTTTTTATCATAGAGATGGTGGATGTCTTTTGTGAGATTTATTCCTAAGTATTTTATGTTTTTTGGCACTGTAATAAATGGATATTTTCCTCAAAATTGTTCTATATTTTCCAATTATTTGCTGCTAATATCAATTGCTTTTTCTATATTAACCTTGTATCTTTGCTGACTTCCTAGTTTCAGTTCATGTTTTGCAGATTCTCTGGGATTTCCTATCATGTCATCTGTAGACAGGGTTATTTCACTGCTTTCTGAACTTGATGCCGTGTATTCCTTTTTCCTGCTTTGTTAAAACCATGAGAACATCAAGTACAGACTTGAAAATAAGTGCTGAAATGAGCATCTTAGTCTTATTTCTGATGTCAGAGAAGACAACTCACTCATTCAGCTTTAAAAAATGATTTTTTTTTATAAATGCCTTTTACCAGATTGAGGAAATTCCCCTTTTTTCCTGGTTTTCTGAGAGTCATGTTTTATCATGAATGGATGTTGAATTTTATCACTTTTTCTGCATCCCAGCTATAGGCCAAGGCAGGAGAATTGCTTGAACCCAGGAGGTGGAGGTTACAGTGGGCAGAAATCGTGTCATTGCACTCCAGCCCAGGAGATAGCACGCGAGACTCCATCCCATCCCCCGCCCCCAATTTTTTTTTTCAATTTCTTTTTGTGTCATTTTTGTTAAATTGTAATTTTCAATCACTTTGTCGATTTCTTTTTTAATTTCTGCCTTCGTTGTTTTTTTAAAATAAATTTGTCCATTCTATTAAAGTCATCAAATTATTGGTTTAAAATTGTTCACATTATTCTCTTATCCTTTTTTTTATTTATAGTATCTGTGGAGTGAACCCCTTTTTCATTCCAGATATTGGTGATTTGTGCTCTCTTTTTTAATCCCTGATTCATCTGGGTAAAGGTTTGTCAGTTTTGTTGATCTTTTCAAAGGACCAGTTTTTCACTTTTTTTTTTTTGAGACAGAGTTTCGCTCTTGTTACTCAGGCTGGAGTGCAATGGCGCAATCTCGGCTCACCGCAACCTCCGCCTCCTGGGTTCATGCAATTCTCCTGCCTCAGCCTCCTGAGTAGCTGGGATTACAGCCACGCACCACCGTGCCCGGCTAATTTTTTGTATTTTTAGTAGAGACGGGGTTTCACCATGTTGACCAGGATGGTCTCGATCTGTTGACCTCGTGATCCACCCGCCTTGGCCTCCCAAAGTGCTGGGATTACGGTGGCCTGAGCCACCGCACCCGGCTCAGTTTTTGACTTTCTAAGTTTTTTATTATCCATCTGTTTTCTATCTAATTGACTTCTGGTGTCATCTTTTCCATTTTTTTCTTTCTACTTTAGATTTACTTTGCTTTCCTTTTTGTAGTTTCTTTAGGTGGAAACTGTTGATCTTACACCTTTTCTTCCCTTTAATAATAAGCATTTGAAGTTACATGTGTCCTTCTACTGCTTTAGCTGCATTCTGCAAATTTTTGTATGTCATTCAGTTCAACATATTTTCCTAATTCTCATGTGACTTGATCCATTAAATATTTTAAAGTGTTTTAATTTCCAAATACCTTGGTTTTCTGGACATCTTACTGATTTCTAAATTCCCCTGTGGTCACAAAACACCCTCTATATGGTTTCAGTCCTTTTAAATTTATTGAGACTTGTTTTATGTGCCACCGTATGGTCTATTTTAGTAAATACCCCATGTAAATTTGAAAAATGTGTATATTCTGTAGTTCGTGGGTATCGTGTTTTATACATGTCAGTGAGATCAAGGTGGTCAGCAGTACTTTTCAGATCTTCCATGACATTTGTGTCGTTCCATCACTGCTGAGATAGGACTGTCAAAACCTCCTATGATTGCAGAGTTGTCTATTTCTTCCTTTAACTCTGTGTATTTTTACATACTGTATTTTGCTTCTGTTGTTAGGCACATACACATGGATAACTGCTATCTTTCGGATGAAATTCTTTTTTGTTGTTGTTCTTGAGTCAAAGTTTCCCTCTTGTTGCCCAGACTGGAGTGCGAAGGTGTGATCTCATCTCCCTGCAACCTCTGCCTCCCAGGTTCAAGCCATTCTCCTGCCTCAGCCTCCCAAGTAGCTGGGATTGCAGGCATGCACCACCATGCCCAGCTAACTTTGTGTTTTTAGTAGAGACGGCATTTTCCCATTGTTGGTCAGACTGCTTTCAAACTCCTTACCTCAGGTGATCCACCTGCCTTGGCCTCCCAAAATGCTCAATTGCATGTGTGAGCCACCGTACCCTTCTGAAATACTCCTTTTATCGTTATGAAGTAATGATACATTGATGTGTGTGTGGATGGATTTCAGGTATGTTTATATATGAAGTAACATGAAGACACCCTAGATAATACTGTACTTTTCACAGTCATACATATTCGACAGAACATATACACATTCCCTCACATGTTCTTCAGAACATAAGTGTATCTTCTATGTTCTTTATATGTTAATATATTTTTATATGTTCTTCAGAACATAAGTATATGTCTTTCATTACACTTGCCACTCTGTACTCATCATTTATTCCTAAGACCCGACTTTTCCTCTTGTGTCATTTTCCTTTAGCCTGAAAAATCCTTTAGCAGTTCTTGTAACGCAGGTCTACTTGTGATGAAGTCTGTTAGTTTTTTCCTACTCTGAAGTTATCTTTATTTATGTCATTCTTGAAGGACACTTTCTTAGAATATAGAATCTGGGTTGATTGTCCCTGCCCCTTGCAGTATCTTTTGGCTGTTGTGTCTCTGAAGAGAAAGTCCTGGTTATTCCCATTGTTGTGTTATATGTAAATGTGTCATATTTTTCTGGCTGATTTCAAGATTTTTTTTTTTTTTATCATTGGTTATCAGCAGTTTGATTATGATGTATCTAGGCATGGTTCTCTTTGAATTTATCTTGCCTGAAGTTCACTGACCTTCTTGAATCTGAAACTTTATGTCACCAAATTTGGAGAGTTTTCAGTCATTGTGTTTTTCCAAATACTTTTTGTCCACATTTATCTTGGTCTCTTTGTGGGAATCCAGTTACACCTACATTATGCCTTTTGATATGCTCTGTTCCTTTTTATTCCATCTTTTTTGTGGGGGGGTTATTCATCATATTAGATCATGTCTATTGATTTATCTTCAATCTTACTTTTACTTTGTTTTGTCTTGTTCTTCTAGTAGTCTGTGTAGTAACTATTTTATCTTAGGTATTGTATTTTCCAGTTGTAATATTTCCATTTATTTTTTTTAAAAACATTCTCTCGACTGGGCGTGAACGGCTCATCCTGTAATCCCAGCACTTTGGGAGGCCGAGGTGGGCAAATCATGAGGTCAGGAGATCGAGACCATCCTGGCCAACATGGTGAAACCCCATCTCTACTAAAATAAAAAAATTAGCTGAGCATGGTGGCACATGCCTGTAGTCCAGCAACTCGGGAGCTGAGGCAGGGGAATAGCTTGAACCTGGGAGGTGGAGGTTGCATTGAGCTGAGATTGTGCCACTGCACTCCAGCCTGGCAACAGAGCAAGACTCTATCTCAAAAACAACAACAAAAAAGCATTTTCTCTTTTTCTGCTGAGATACCTTTTCATTTGTTGCATGTGTTTTTTTCTTAACCCTCTGGAGCACAGTTAAAATAGCTGCCTTCAGGTCCTTATGTGATCATTCCAGCGTGTGGGTCAGGATAGAGTTCGCATCGGTTTTCTGTTGAGATGAATACATTCTCCTGGTTGTTTTTATCAGTTAATTTTGGAATGTAACTTGTGAATATAGTAGTCCCTTGTCTGTAGGAGATACATTCAAAGATCCCCATTGGAATCTTGAAACCATGGATAATACCAAACCTTTTGTATACTGCTTTTTTCTGTACAAACACGTCTGTGATAAAGTTTAATCTATAAATTAGGCACAGTAAGAGTAACAACAATAACAATAATAAGATAGAATAATTCAAACAGTAAACTACAATAAAAGTTATGTTGGTGACATGTGCCTATAGTCCCAAATACTGGAAAGGCTGAGGGAGGAGGTTGGCTTGAGCCTGGGAGGTGGAGGTTGCACTGAGGTGAGATCTTACCACTGCACTCCAGCCTGGGAAACAGAGACATGCTCTGTCGTTAAAAAAGAAAGAAAGAAGAAAATTCTGAGTCTGAATTATTATTTTGTGGACGTGGAAGCACTAAGTGATGTCTGGAAAATACTCCTAAAATATCATTGGTGATCTTTAAAGAGTTGGTTTATTAAAATGGGGAGTAAGTATAATACATGGAGTGTATATTTACGGTTTAAATGTGAACCTTAAGGCCAGGTGTGGTGGCTCATGCCTGTAATCCTAGTACTTTGGGAGATTGAGGCATGTGGATTACCTGAGGTCAGGAATTTGAGACCAGCCTGGCCAACATGGCAAAACCCCATATCTACTAAAAATACAAAAATTAGCCGGTATGGTGGTACACGCCTGTAGTCCCAGCTATTCAGGAGGCTGAGGCAGGAGAATGACTTGAACGGGGAGGCGGAGGTTGCAGTGAGCCAAGATTGCACCACTGCATTCCAGTGCAGGTGACTGAGCAAGACTCTGTCTCCAAAAAAAAAGTGAACATTTGCTAAGTGTACAATTTCTGCCTGTAATTGCTATCCAGCAGTTTCCTATTCCTGAGTCTGTGACACTGTCTCATTTTTCTTTGTGTAGATGTTTCTTTCTCAGCAAAATAGAGGAGAAGCTTACCCCTCCTCCAGAAGATAGCAGTATGAATGTGGATGAAGATGGAGACCCAGGTGACAGCGGGGAAATGCAAGAAGAGCAGGAAGAAGACATCAGCTCCCTGATCAGGAGCTGCAAGTTTTCCATGAAAATGAAAATGATGGACAGCGCCCGGAAGCAGGTGGGTGCTCATGTCTATGCTCCCTGCTATGTCACAGGGTTTTGCTAAATCAGTTCTTGTCTGATTTTAGCTTTTCTTTAAAATCTGAACCTTAAAATAATTGAGTAAGTAAGCTTGGCCAGGTAGAGTGGCTCACACCTGTAATCTCAGCACTTTGAGAGGCCAAGGCAGGCAGATGACCTGAGCCCAGGAGTTATAGACCAGCCTGGGCAAGAGTGAGAGCCTGTCTCAAAAAAAAAAAAAGAAACGAAAGAAAGGAAACTTGAAGGAGCACTTATTCAAAACTCTCCAGAAAGCCGCTAGAGTTTATTATATTCCTGTTAAATGTTTTAAAATGATTATTACATGTTACTTGAAAGGCAAATAAACCTACTATCAGGTCTGATCTCCTTTAACAATGAATTCTTACCAGTTAGTCAGGAATTACTTTTAGGGTTAGTTTGTAGGAATTGTTATTTAATAATAGAACCCTTTGTTGGTATTAACTATACATTACTTAAACATCGCTTGTAATGTATTTAAATATATTACCATCTTTGAATATGCTAGTGAAGCTTGCTGTGTTAATGACCCTATATCAGTTGCTATTGCAAAGAAAAGGATGTTCTAGTGGAAATAGTATTTCTTCTTTGTAGGTTTAAATGCTCATTTATAAATTTTTCTTTGGATGAGTGCCAAATCAATTCTGAATTTTTATATTGCAAATAACAAAATCCAGTTAGAGGTAGGCAGAACAGGAACTGGGTGAGAGAAGAGCAGGTGTGGCTGGAAGGGGCAATCTGAACTCAAGGTCTTACTGGTAAGGGAGCTGGGGTCGTGGGTAGATGACCGCAGTGTACTTAGGAAACTACACTGTAGCTAGGCACGACGAGGGAAAAGACACATTCCCTGCCATCACTGTTACTGTCTAGTGAGAGTGGGGCCGGCATGCATGATGACAGCAGCACTGGTGGGCTATGAAGAGAGATGTCAGCAAAGCCAGGAGGGCATAGGGAAGAGAAGAGCTTCCGCCTTGGACAGGGGAAAGGTAATAATGGTTAAGGTAGACTTTGTGGGCACGGAAGGATTTGGACATGGAGAGGAGAAAGGTATTCCAGGTGTTTGGAGACACACACAGAAACATGAAGGTGAGAAGAGTCTTAATGCTGGGTTTGTGGAGGGCGCGAGGCTGCAGCCCTTGCATGGATCAGGAGGCCAGTGAAGGTTCGATGCATGCTGGCCAGTTGTAAGCTGGGTGGGGGATTGACAGCTCTGGGGAACGCAAAGGCAGAGAAAGACTAGGAAGCCCCGCATTGGGGAGTAGAGAGGGAGCGAGTGGGGCAAGAGATGTGCTGTAAGGAGATCAAGAAGGACCTAAGGTAACATAAATGAGTGTGCGTGGCTGGGAATAACTCAGATTTCTAGCCTGGGTGCTTGAAAGGGCAGTAATTAGGAAGACCCACTTCTAATGAAAATGTCTCTGAAGCTTGAGAGAGAGTTAGAGGTGTAGATTTAAAAAGACATCCATGTAAGCAACTAAATTAAAAAATGAGTCAATTGTATTCAGAAGAAAAAACTGTTGTGCCTTGCCTGAGAAGCTAAAGAATATGAAAAGACAGGTGCGATGGGTCATGCCTGTATTCCCAGCACTTTGGAAGACTGAGGCGGGCGGATCCTGAGGTCAGGAGATCGAGACCATCCTGGCCATGGTGAAACCCCATCTCTACTAAAATACAAAAAAAATTAGCCAGGTGTGGTGGCATGTGCCTGTAGTCCCAGCTACTCAAGAGGCTGAGGCAGGGGAATCGCTTAAATCTGAGAGACGGAGGTTGCAGTGAGCCGAGATAGTGCTACTGCACTCCAGCCTGGTGAAAGAGCAAGTCATAAAGAACACTTCACAGCTGAACAGAAAGTCAAACAACCCAGTTAAGAAATGGGCATGAAGGGCCGGGCCCGGTGGCTCAAGCCTGTAATCCCAGCACTTTGGGAGGCCAAGGCGGGTGGATCACGAGGTCAACAGATCGAGACCATCCTGGTCAACATGGTGAAACCCCCATCTCTACTAAAAATACAAAAAATTAGCTGGGCATGGTGGTGCGTGCCTGTAATCCCAGCTACTCAGGAGGCTGAGGCGGGAGAATTGCCTGAACCCAGGAGGCGGAGGTTGCGGTGAGCCGAGATCGCGCCATTGCACTCCAGCCTGGGTAACAAGAGCGAAACTCCGTCTCAAAAAAAAAAAAAAAAAGGGCATGAAGTATTTGAAAAGATATTTCTCCAAAGAAGATAGGCAAGTGGCCAACCAGCTCATACAAAGATGCTCAGTATCACTAGGTTTGAGGGAAATGCAAATCGAAACCAGTGAGAGACCACTTCATAGCCACTGGGATTGCTGGAGGCATACACACAGATAACGCGTCGATGAGGATGTGGGAGACCGGAACCCTCCTGCACTGCTGGTGGGAATGTAAAATGGTGCATCTGCCATGGAAAACAGTCTGGCAGTTCTTACAAAAGTTGAACATAGAGTCTGGTCCAAGTGCAGTGGTTTTTACAACTACCTGATCACAACCAGTTACAGATTTCTTTGTTGATTCTCCACTTCCACTGCTTCAGTTGACTAGCTTAAAAAAAATAAGTTGAGGCCTGGCACGATGGCACACTCCTGTAATTCCAGCATTTTGGGAGGCTGAGGCAGGCGGATCACCTAAGGTCAGGTCACGAGTTCAAGACCAACCTGGCCAACGTGGTGAAATCCTGTCTCTACTAAAAGTATAAAAATTAGCTCGACGTGGTGGCATTTGCCTGTAGTCCCAGCTACTTGGGAAGCTGGGGCAGAAGAATCACTTGAACCCGGAAGGTGTAGGTTGAAGTGAGCCAAGATTGTGCTGCTGCGCTCCAGGCTGGGCCACAAGAGCAAAATTCTGCCTCAAAAAAAAAAAAATTGAACCTAGAGTAACCATATGCATATGACTCAGCAATTCTACTCTCAGACCCAAGAGAAACAAAAGCATAAGCACACATGGAAATTCATACACAAATGTTCTCAAGAGCATTACTCAAAATAGGTGGGAAGGTGGAAACAACCCAAATAAGATGTGGCGTGTCCAGCCAGGCGCGGTGGCTCATGCCTGTAATTCCAGCACTCTGGGAGGCTGAGGTGGGCAGATCACTTGAGGTCAGGAGTTCGAGACCAGTCTGGCCAACATGGTGAAACCCCATCTCTACTACAAATACAAAAACCAGCCAGATGTGGTAGCGCATACCTGTAATCCCAGCTACTCAGAGGCTGAGGCAGGAGAGTCACTTGAACCTGGGAGTCACAGGTTTTAGTGAGCCGAGATAATGCCACACTCCAGCCTGGGCAACAAGAGTGAAACTCCGTCTCAAAAAAATGATGTGGCATGTCCATGCAATGGAATATGATTCAGCCATAAAGAGGAAAGAAATGCTGACAGGTACCACAACATGCATGAACCCGGAAAACGTCATGCTAAGTAAAAGATGCCAGACAGAATCACCACTTACTTTCTCCTACCATTGTTACAGAATGTTTGGTGTAGGCAAATCCATAGAGACAGGAAGGGACTTTATGGTTGCCAGTGGCTGGGTGCTATGAACGAACAGTGAGTTTCATTTTGGGGTGATAAAAATGTTCTGGAATTAGGGGTGGTGGTTGCCCAACTTTGTGAAAAATACAATTTTTTTTTTTTTTTTTTTTTTTTGAGACAGAATCTTGCTCTGTTGCCCAGGCTGGTGTGCAGTGGTACAATCACAACTCACTGTAGCCTCAACCTCCCAGGTTCAAGTGACCCTACTACCTTAGTGTCCAGAGTAGCTGGGACTACAGGCACATGCCATGATGCCCAGCTAATCTTTTAATTTTTTGTAGAGACAGGGTCTCACTCTGTTGCCTGATCTGGTTTCAAACTCCAAGACTCTAGAAATCCTCTTACCTTGGCCTTCCAAAGTGCTGAGATTACAGTCCTGAGCCACAACACCTGGCCTGAATTGTACTCTTAAAGTGTGACTGATATCTCAGTGATAAATTAAAAGATATAACTGAAGTGAAAGAAATGGATTCGCTGCTCTGTGTTGGATTGTCTCATACAAAGGGAGAAGTAGGCCACTTAGAAGCTTCTATCACTTGTGTATCCTCATACCACCTTCTCTCTTTTTCTTCTATTAATACAGAACAATTTCTCACTTGCCATGAAACTACTGAAGGAGCTGCATAAAGAGTCAAAAACCAGAGATGATTGGCTGGTGAGCTGGGTGCAGAGCTACTGCCGCCTGAGCCACTGCCGGAGCCGGGCCCAGCGCTGCTCTGAACAGGTTCTCACTGTGCTGAAAACAGTCTCTTTGTTGGGTAAGTTGACTGCTTTTACCCATATAAATCTCAGAGAGCTGTTTTATATTGTCTTATGTATCTTCTTCTTTGTGCTACATCATGTGACATTTGGGAGGTAAATCTTTGCAGTAATTTTAGTGAATATAGCAAAGTGAGCCAGAGAATGATAGTTTGATTATTTTGAGAACTTTATATGTTTGCATGTAAGATGTAAACAAACATGAAAAGCCATTTCCGGGCAGCCATAGTGGCTCATGCCTGTAATCTCAGCACTTTGGGAGGCCGAGGTGGGCAGATCATGAGGTCAAGAGATCAGGAATATTCTGGCCAACATGGTGAAACCCCGTCTCTACTACAGATACAAAAATTAGCTGGGTGTGGTGGCAGGCACCTGTAGTCCCAGCTACTCTGGCAGCTGAGGCAGGAGAATCGCTTGAACCCAGGAGGTGGAAGTTGCAGTAAGCTAAGATTGTTCCACTGCACTCCAGCCTGGGCAACAAAAGTGAAACTTCATCCAAAAAACAAAACACCATTTCCTCCTTAGTTTTCTTTTTAAAATAGTGTAGTCTTTAGGACTACATTAAAGGAAAAAGTTTCTTGGGCAGGTTTGGGTCTGGTCCCCAACTCTGTTGCCCCGTGTCCAAGGGTGTGTGCTAGCACTGCAGTCAGGCACGATCCAACTAGGTTCCAAGACCAGCATCAGCCTCAACAAAGGTGTCTAGAGGAGAAGCACTCTTTATACCCTGATCCCAGGAGCAGGCGATTATCCTAACTGGGCATAGTGGCACGCACCCTTAGTCCCAGCTACTGGAGAGGTGGAGGTGGGAGGATGGCTTGAGATCAGGAGATCGGGGTTGCAGTGAGCCATGATTGCACCTGTGAATAGCCACTGTATTCTGGCCTGGGCAACATACTGAGATCCTGTATCTAAAAGAAGAAGAAAATCATCGTGATGATTTTTTGAGGGGAGAAGGAAGAGTTTGCTGATGTTAATACTGGTATCCATATACTTACAAGATAACAATTACACAGTTAGGGTATGGTTTTATAGTTCGTAACGGCCTTGCATGATAAGCAGGGCCAGTAGTTGTGATCTTGCATCTGAGACAACTCTGGCAGAGAATTGTCAGATCATGGGCAAGGAGGGCATGCGTTTGACCAGGCCTCCAAGTTTCAACACCATTATTGTGCCTGTGGACCTTGCAGACTTAACCAGCCCTGGTTCAGCTCCTTGCCCAGAACCACACAGTAGAAGCAGAACTAGAACTTTAAATGCAGCAGTGTCTGTTGCTTCATTAGCCATGGGCCACAGTGTCAATTTTAAGATCTACTCTGTATTGTTAATATAGGTACAAACACATTAGTAGCCATTTTCTATTCTTTTTAATAGAATTAGGTACTTGGCACGGTGGCTGACGCCTATAATCCCAGCACTTTGGGAGGCCGAGGCAGGTGGATCATGAGGTCAGGAGAAGAAGACCATCCTGGCCAACATGGTGAAACCCTGTCTACTAAAATGCCAAAAAATTAGCCCGGCGTGGTGGTGCGCACCTGTAGTCCCAGCTACTCAGGAGGCTGAGGCGGGAGAATTGCTTGAACCTGGGAGGCAGACATTGCAGTGAGCCGAGATTGCGCCACTGCACTCTAGCCTGGCGACAGACCGAGACTCCGTCTCAAAAAAAAAAGAAAAGTTTCCATTGCTTAGCCTCTGTGAACTTTGATACAGTTACTTATAACAAAGAACATTTTTCATTAATATGTGAGTTCAAGAAATTCCCTAGCCAGTATTTGAGGTCAGTTTCTTGTACTTGCAACATTTATTTTTATTAACTTCTTAATAGAAGACAACTTTTAGGCCAAGCACAGTGTCTCACACCTGTAATCTCAACACTTTGGAAGACTGAGGTGGGCAGATTGCTAGGGCTCAAGCGTTTGAAACCAGCGTGGGCAACATGGCAAAACCCATCTCTAACAAAAATACAGAAAATTAACCGGGCATGGTGGTGCAAGCCTGTAGTCCCGCGAATCGGGAGGCTGAGGTGGGAGGATTGCTTGAGCTCGGAAGGCAGAGGTTGTAGTGACCCAAGATCGTGTCACTCCACTCGAGCCTGGGTAACAGAGCAAGACCCTGTCTCAAAAACAAAAGAAAACTTTTGTAGATAATGAATTTCTTCTTTTTAATTTCACTCACACAAAGTGTTGTTTTTTGTTTTTTAATTCAACAGATGAGAACAACGTATCAAGCTACTTAAGCAAAAACATTCTGGCTTTCCGTGATCAGAACATTCTCTTGGGTACAACTTACAGAATCATAGCTAATGCTCTCAGCAGTGAGCCAGCCTGCCTTGCTGAAATCGAGGAGGACAAGGCTAGAACAATCTTAGAGCTTTCTGGATCCAGTTCAGAGGATTCAGAGAAGGTAATACTGGATGCTGGTGTGCTGTGTGTGTCTTCAGTGTGTGGTCTTCAGGCTACAGGAAAGTCATAATAAGGGTATTGCTTTGTGTTTGTTAAATATATTTGACAGTTATGCACAGCCAGTTTTCTTATGTGGAAAATTGACATACTCTGTACTTCTGTTTCTTTGAATGATACAGAGTTTTAATATTAAAACATGAATTTTAAATTTTTGTTGGATTGATTGGACAGTTCTCTTATGACTTTTGTTAATGAAATTTCCCCACCTTTCAGACATCCCATCAGCTTATGGAACAAATCAGCCTTTTCTGCCTTTTTTTTTTTTTTTTTTTTAATGCATGCTTTGCTTGGCTTGTTGCCAGTTACTTTGTCTTTTTCAGTAACTGTTGTCCTGCCTCACCTCAGCTGTGTGGCCTTGTCTTCTCGCTCTGCGTTGCTCGTGCACCACCTGGCCTGCACTGGGCTTGCTTTTTTTGTTTGGCTGTTTGTTATGTGCTGAGGATCTTACTGGAGTTGATTGCTCCTTCATAGCCAGGGCACACTCTTGTGTTTTCCAGTTCCAGAGTTTCAGTGTTATTTTGGAGCTGTTGATCCATTTATGTGTCATGAATCACAAATAGAAAGCAGAGTTCTTTGAGAGTTTCAGTCATGCTGATGTGTTGAGGTCTCTGAATTCCAGGTGATTGCAGGTCTGTACCAGAGAGCATTCCAGCACCTCTCTGAGGCCGTGCAGGCGGCTGAGGAGGAGGCTCAGCCTTCCTCCTGGAGCTGTGGGCCTGCAGCTGGGGTGATTGATGCTTACATGACTCTGGCAGATTTCTGTGACCAACAGCTGCGGAAGGAGGAAGAGAATGCAACAGGTGAATTGCAAAATTTTAAAAAACTAGTGTTCCTTTGTGTCAGCATAAAGTCTTACGAATTTTGTACATACTTTTGGTCTCCTAATTTTTTGTTTTCAAATTGCAAATGTTTTGAAATTTGTTGAATCTGTTGTCTTTTTTGTTTCTTTGAGATGTAGTCTTCCTGTAGCCCAGGCTGGAGGCCAGGGGCACAATCTCGACTCACTGCAACCTCCGCCTCCCTGGTCTCAGTTCAAGCAATTCTCCTACCTCAGCCTCCTAAGTAGCTGGGATTATAGGCACAAGCCACCATGCCCAGCTAATTTTTGTATTTTTTAGTAGAGACAGGGTTTCACCACGTTGGCCAATCTAGTCTTGAACTCTTGATCTCATGATCCACCCGCCTCGGCCTCCCAAAGTGCTGGGATTACAGGCATGAGCCAGAGACAATAGCAACTGGGTATAGTGGATCTGTTGAGGCTAGGAGTTCGAGACCAGCCTGGCCAACACTGTGAAACCCCATCTCTACTAAAAATACAAAAAAGTTACCTGGGCGTGGTGGTGCATGCCTGTAGTCCCAGCTATTCAGGAGGCTGGGGCAGAAGAATTGCCTTAACCCAGGAGGCAGAGGTTGCAGTGAGCCTCTGTCACACCACTGCACTCTAGCCTGGCCAACAGAGTGAGACTTCATTTCTAAAAAAGAAAAAAAGAGGGCCGGGTGCGGTGGCTCACACCTGTCATCTCAACACTTTGGAAGGCCAAGGCAGGCAAATCACCTGAGGTTGGGAGTTCAAGACCAGCCTGGCCAACACAGAGAAACCCCGTCTCTACTAAAAATACAAAATTAGCCAGGCATGGTGGCGCATGCCTGTAATCCCAGCCACTCAGGAAGCGGAGGTTGTAGTAAGCTGAGCTTGGGCCATTGCACTCCAGCCTGTGCAGCAAGAGCAAAGCTCCATCTCAAAAAAAAAGAAAAAGAAAAAGAGAGACAGTGGCCTGAGCAACATGATATACATTTAAATGGAGTTAAGCGGTCCCCTCTTTCCCTTTGCTTAATTTATACTTCGATATTTAGCTTGCAGCTTCTGTATTACTGGCTCGTGTGGCCTGCTTCATGCTCCTGGAATAAATTCAATAACTACCAACTGCCCCTTTTGTACTCAGCCCGGGTACAAAGACTCAGACTACTTCCTTCCGAGTGGGCACGCTAATGGAAGGATTTGGCTCCAGGGTAGATACAAAACTGTGCCTGGTATTTGTTGGTCTAAAGTAGTTAGGAAGAGAACAGCGACACTACAAAGTAGAAGCCCAGAAGGGAACGCGTTACTGTGTGTTAAGTTCATGGTTTATGGATAGTGAATGTAGTAACCACTGCTTTCTTCTTTGCTGTCCTTGGTAGTTACTGATTCTGCAGAACTGCAGGCGTATCCAGCACTTGTGGTGGAGAAAATGTTGAAAGCTTTAAAATTAAATTCCAATGAAGCCAGATTAAAGTTTCCTAGATTACTTCAGATTATAGAACGGTATCCAGAGGAGACCTTGAGCCTCATGACAAAAGAGGTTGGTGTCTTTCTTCTACTTAGCGGTAAGGAACTTTACAGAACTTAAAGATATGCTAATTTATATCTAAACGCGTTAGTGTGTCCAGTGCCTGTATTACAGCTTTTCCCAGTCAGCAGTGAATTCTGCTACATTTTGAGGACACAGGTAATTTAAAGCTACATAAATGAGTTTTCACATTTACCCATTTTCCTCTGTGGGTGTTAAGAACACTGTGTCTGAACAGGGACCCAGAGAAATGGAGGCAGGGTGTGTGGGATGGTGATGGAATCCTGTGTGGAAGGCTTGTTGCCCATGCAGTTGAGGCTGTGGTCAGTCACATCTGCTGTGCCCAATGCTCACCTGTCATTTAGCACAGAGGGAGTGAGCAAGGTTCAGCTTGCATCCCACCTTCCGGGAGCACAGCATGTGCCAGCGGCACAATGTCCAGATGGGTCTGGGGCATGTGAGCATGAGTGAGGGGTCAGTCTGTAGGTGTGGGAGGAACCTCTACCCCTCCATGTGACCTGCCCCTTGGCCCTGCCCAGGGCAGCACTGACAGCTGCAGTTCTGTCCTTTGGGCTCTGTCTGTGTGCAGGAGGGCTCCACTGACTTCATCTGCAAAGTGTAGGGACTCTGAAAGACTTCCTAGTTGACTTTTATAGACGTGTAGCTGGAAGATAGGGCCACGTTTGAATTGAAAACGTAATCGTTTACAAAGGGTTACATGGTTCTCTCTTTATTAGCTTTGCATGGTGAGTTTTTAAATAATGTTGGTCTCTGGGCTGTGGGGGCCCAGTTTGACTTTAGGGCCCTAACCACTCCCTCCATGTTTTTGTGGATTCTGAATAGTAGACTTTCTCAGTAAATTCAGAAATGCAGCATGTCTGAGTTTTTCTTCAAGATAAGTGAGCAGATAATTAAATAACTTTATTAAGATTTTGTTTTTTTCCAAAATAATAAAATGTTTATATATAATAAAAACAGCATTTGAATTTGTGAGGACATAAACTATTCACTCTGAGTTGTCAAGACACCCAATAGACATGTGCAGTGGAACTGGTAGCCTCTCGCGTGAGCTTATATGAGCTGTGTGGACTGAGCCGTCCTCACATGCCATGCCGTCCTCAGCGCACACATGCAGTCAGGAAGCCTGCCCACACTTCACGCCTCACACCTTATGCCAGCGTTTCAAACACGTCAAGTTTTATCTACACAATGACACCTTAAAAGTATCAGAGGAAAATGTGAACACGTTTTTAAAATGGTCTTGGAACGAAGAGACCAAATCTAGAATCCATGAAGGAAAATAGTTCGGCACTTCTATACAGAAAAAGAAAACACCATATACGCAATTTTAAAAAACAAATAAAGGGCCAGGCACAGTGGTTCAGGCCTGTAATGTCAGCACTTGGGAGTCTGAGGCAGGCGGATCACAAGGTCAGCAGATCACCAGCCTGGCCAAACATGGTGAAACCCCATCTCTACTAAAAATTCAGAAATTAGCCAGACATGGTGATGGGTGCCTGTAATCCCAGCTACTTGGGAGACTCAGGCAGGAGATCTGCTTGAACCTAGGAGGCGGAGGTTGCAGTGAGCCAAGATTGTGCCACTGCACTTTAGCCTGGGAGACAGAGTGAGACTCCACCTCAAAAAAAAAAAAAAAAAGAAAAAACAAAAATATTTGTAACACATCAAGAAACAGAAAGCTGACATTGGCAATCGACAAAATAAACGGTCACAATAGACCAGTAGAAAATGGTGAGAGAAAATGCAAGCATGATTAAAGGATGTAAGGCAAATAAACATGGAGTACTCAGCCTCACTAATAATGAACCGTGAAAATTTAAATTAGATTATTTTCACTTCTCAGATTGACAGTGATTTTTAAAGTTGATTACGTTCAGTGTTGGTAAAGACTTTTGGAAAGTAGTCAATCTAATATTTTCAGAAATGAAAATTTGAAAAATCCTTTACCAGTGTTTATTACAATTTTTAAGGTTCACACAGTAATTTTAGTTCTAGGAATTTATTCCACAGGTATATAGCACAAAGAGTTTTGTGTACAGGGATGTCTACTGCAACATTACCTGTGATAGCAAAAAAGTGGAAAAACTCCTAAATATCCATTGTAGAGCAGTAAACCACATGGAATACAGCTGGCAAGAGGAATAAGGTAAAAGGCTTTTCTCTACATCTGTCTGAGAACAGCCAGCAGCAGCTGTCTCATGTGATTCTATTTTTGGACAAAAGGCTGTGCGTGCACCTACACAGAAAGTGCCTGTGTAGTCCAGTGGCTGCCGCAGCAGAAGACAGCTGAGGGAAGACTGCTTTTATACTTCTGCTTTTATACTTCTGAGTTTTCTGTATGTTGGACATATGTTACTTTTATAACAGATGATGTGAGATGTTTTACTCAGCATTAAGTTTCAACTTTCTATTTTAGATGTCTTCCGTTCCCTGCTGGCAGTTTATCGGCTGGATCAGCCACATGGTGGCCTTACTGGATAAAGACCAAGCCATTGCTGTTCAGCACACCGTGGAAGAAATCACCGATAACTACCCTCAGGCTATTATTTATCCCTTCATCATAAGCAGTGAAAGCTATTCCTTCAAGGATACTTCTACTGGTCATAAGAATAAGGAGTTTGTGGCAAGGTAATATTGCAGAAAGGGTTATCAAATACTATAGGTTATAAAAGTGTGGTTAAAGCAAACATGTGGACACTTAGTTTTCAAATTAATTACAGTTGTCATTGAAGAATAGAAAAATCTTAGCCGTCCCTTTGTTGAATATATCTACTCTGGGTATGTTACTTGTTATAGGATATGTCTCATTTTTTAAAAGACTTTCATCTTACACTGCTAACAGAACACCCTACTCATATGCTTATCTGTTGCTTGGGGTAGCCTAGTTGAGATGCTTTTTGAAATCAACTCCTGAAATTTGTCCTGTAATTTAAAATACACAGAAAGACTCCTCCTTTTAATTAGGGCTCAGTAGACAGTCCTCCTGTCCACTCCTAAGTGGATTGATGAGTTGAGACTGATAAGCGAGCAGTAACGATTACAGGGATGCTTTGTAAAATGTGTAATATCTTAGTCACAGTCTCCCTCATGAGGTTTTTTTTAAAATTATGAGCAGACCTGCCTCATTACTTGAATGTTTAGATTTCAACAAGATGAAAAAGAGTGCCAGCTTTTAAAATATTTATATATATATTTATTTATTTATTTTTATGTATTTACATATTTATTTTTCAAGACAGAATATTGCTCTGTCAGCCAGGCTGGAGTGCAGTGGCGCAATCTTGGCTCACTGCAACTTCCGCCCCCTGGGTTTAAGCAATTCTCCCTGCCTCAGGCTTCCGAGTAACTGCGATTACAAGCATGTGCCACCATGCTCGGCTAATTTTTGTATTTTTAGTAGAGATAGGGTTTTGCCACGTTGGCCAGGCTGGTCTCAAACTCCCGACCTCAGGTGATCCGCCTACCTTGGCCTCCCAAAGTGTTGGGATTAGAGGCGTGAGCCACCACACCCAGCCAGGGCCCAGCTTCTATTGCAGTTGGTGGGTGGTTTGTGTGAACACATCCCTGTCTGCCCACCATACCATTTCTCTGAACAGACAACTGTTATCCTAAAAAATGAAAGAAGAGAAAAAGATGTGAAAGACAGTGTGTCAAGACGGTCACCTTCTGGGCATGGTGTCATATGCCTGTAACACCCAACTACTTGGGAGGCCAAGGCAGGGGAATCACTTGAGACCGAGAGAGAGTTCATTACCAGCCTGGGCAACATAGTGAGACCTCATTTCAAAAAAATTAAAATAAAAATAAGCCAGGCATGGTGGTGCATGACTGTACTTCCAGCTATGTAGGAGTGTGAGGTGGGAGGATTGCTTGAGTCCAGGAATTCAAGGCTGCAGTGAGCTATGACTGAACTTGTAAAATGCCACTGCACTCCAACCTGGGCAACATAGTGAGACCCCATTTTTAAAAAAGTGACCTTTACTTTCATAACATAATTTCAGAAACTATATCAAGTTATATCAAAATGTCAACATCAGTTGCAAGATTTGCTTTTATCTAAGAACATCTTTTTCATTTTAATTTTTATGAGTGCATAGTAGGTATTTTTATGGGATATTTTGATACAGGTATACAATGTGTAACAGTCATATCAGGTTAAGTGGAGTATCCATCACTTCAAGAGTTTATCATTTCTTTGTGTTACAAATATTCTAGTTATACTCTTAGTTGTTTTTAAATGTACAATAAAAATTCTTGACTGTAGTCGCCCTGTTGCACCACCAAATACTACATCGTTTGTGCTGACAATATTTTTGTGCCCATTAATCATCCCCACTCTCCACGTCACCTCCCCATGAGTTCAGTTGCTCTCATTTTTAGCTTCCACAAATGAGTAAGAACATGTGAAGTTTGTCTTTCTGTGTCTGATTTATTTCACGTAACATAATGTCCTTCAGTTCCATCCATGTTGTTGCAAGTGACAGGATCTCATTTCTTTTTTGTGGCTGAATAGTACTCCATTACGTGTATGTACTGCATTTCCTTTATCCATTTGTCTGTTGATGGACAGTTAGTTTGCTTCTAAATCTTGGCTGTGTGAATAGTGCTACAATAAACTTGGGAGTGCAGCTATCTCTGACATACTGATTTCCTTTCTTTTGGGTATGTACCCAGCAGTGGAATTTCTGGATCATATGACAGTTCTAGTTTTAGTTTTTTTTTTAGGAATCTCCATATTGCTCTTCTTAGCGCTTGTATTAGTTTACATTTCCACCAACAGTGTACAAGGGTTCCTCTCTCCACATCCTTGCCAGCATTCATTATTGCTGGAGGTGAGAAGATACCTCGTTGTGGTTTTGATTTGCGTTTCTCTGATGATAATTGATGTGGAACATGTTTCTATAAACCTGTTTGCCATTTGTATGTTTTCTTTTGAGAAATGTCTGTTCAGATCTTTTGCCCCAATTTAAAATGAAATTAGATTTTTTTTCCTATTGAGTTTTTTGAGTTTGTTATATATTTCGGTTATTAATCCCTTGTCAGGTAGTAGTATTCAAATGTTTTCTCTCATTCTGTGGGTTGTTTCTTCACTTTATTGATTGTTTCCTTTGCTGTGTAGAAGCTTTTTGACTTAATGTGATCCCCTTTGTCCATTTTTGCTTTGGTTGCATGTGCCTGTGCGGTATTACTCAAGAAATCTTTGTGCCCAGACCAATGTCCTGGCGAGTTTCCTGTTGTTGTTTTTGTAGTTTCATAGCTTGATCTTAGATTTAAGTCTTTAATCCACTTTGATCTGACTTTTGTATGTGGCGAGAGATAGGGGCCTAGTTTCGTTCTTCTGCATATGGATACCCAGTTTTCCCAAGATCATTTATTGAAGATTATCCTTTCCCTTATGTATGTTCTTGGCACCTTTGTCAAAAAATGGGTTCACTGCAGGTGTGTGAATTTATTTCTGGGTTCTCTATTCTAGTCCATTGGCTTACGTGTCTGTTTTTATGCCAGTGCCATGCTGTTTGGGTTACTATAACTCTGTAATATAATTTAAAGTTAGATAATGTGATTGTGCCAGTGTTATTTTTGCTCAGGGTGGCTTTGGCCATTCTGGGTTTTTGTGGTTCCATACAAATTTTGGGATTATTTTTTCTATGTCTATGAAGAATGTCATTGGTATTTTGGTAAGGATTGTGTTGAATCTATAGATTGCTTTGGGTAGTATGGACATATTAACAGTATTGATTCTTCCCATCCATGAACATGAAGTTACTTTGCCTATTTTTGAGTCCTTCAGTTTCTTTCATCAATGTTTTACAGTTTTCATTGTAGAGATTTTTCATTTCTTTGGCTAAGTTTACTCCTAAGTATTTTTATTTTATTTGTTGCTATTGTAAATAGAATTATTATTATTATTATTATTATTATTTTTGAGATGGAGTCTTGCTTTGTTGCCAGGCTGGAGTACAGTAGCGCAGTCTTGGCTCACTGCAACCTCCATCTTCCAGGTTCAAGCGATTCCCCTGCCTCAGCATCCTGAGTAGCTGGGCCTACAGGCATGTGCCACCGTGCCTGGCTAATTTTTTTTTATTTTAGTAGAGACAAGGTTTCACCATGGCCAGGATGATCTCGATCTCCTGACCTCGTGGTCTGTCGGCCTCGGCCTCCCAAAGTGCAGGTGTTACAGGCATGAGCCATCGCACCCAGCCAATAGAATTACTTTTGTGAATTTTTTGTTTCAGGCTGTTCACTGTTGGCATATAGAAATACTACAGATTTTTGTATGTTAATTTTTGTATTCTGCAACTTTACTGAATTTATCAGTTCTGAGAGTGTTTTTGGTGGAGTCTTTAGGTGTCTCCAAATAAGAGATCGTGTCATTTGCAAGCAAGGACAATGTGACTTCTTCCTTTCTAATATAGATACCCTTTATCTCTTTCTCTTGTCAGCTTGGTCTAGCTAAGACTCCCAGTAGTATGTGGAATAAAAGTGGACATCCTTATCATGTTCCAGATCTTAGAGAAAAGTCTTTCTTTTTTTTTTGAGATGAAGTCTCCCTCTTTCGCCTAGGCTAGAGGGCAGGGGTGTGATCTCTGCTCACTGCAAGCTCTGCCTCCTGGGTTCAAGCAATTTTCCGGCCTCAGCCTCCTGAGAAGCTGGGATTACAGGCACGCGCCACTCCACCCAGCTAATTTTATGTTTTTAGTAGAGATGAGGTTTCACCATGTTGGCCAGGTTGATCTCAATCTCTTGACCTAATGATCTACCTGCCTCGGCCTCCCAAAGTGCTGGGATCACAGGCGTGAGCCACTGTACCTGGCTGGCTTTCAGTTTTTCACTGTTGGGTATGATACTAACTGTAGCTGTTTCATATATGGGCTTTTATTGTGTTGAGGTATGTTCCTTCTATACCTAGTTTTTCTGAGAGTTTTTATCATGAAGGGATGCTGAATTTTATCAAATGCTTTTTCAACATCAGTTAAAATGATCAATGGTTTTTGTCGTTTATTCTGTTGATAAAGTGTATCACATTGATTGATTTGTGTATGTTGATCCATCCTTGCATCTCTAGAATAGATCCCACTTGGTCATGATGAATAATCTTTTTCATATCTTGTTGAATTTGGTTTGCAAGTATTTTGAGGTTTTTTGCGTTAATGTTCATCAGGGATATTGGGCTGTAGTCCGTCCTTCCTTCCTTCCTTCCTTCCTTCCTTCCTTCCTTCCTTCCTTCCTTCCTTCCTTCCTTTTTTTTTTTATTAAGATGTGTCTTTGTCTGGTTTTGGTATCAAAATAATACTGGCCTTGTAGAATGAGTTTGGAAGTATTCCCTCATCCCCTGGTGTGTGTGTGGCTGGAATTTTAAATTACTATGTCATTGGTTTTTTATATATATATATATGAGATATGTGTAAACAAACTATAATTATATGTAGTTATATAATTATGTAAAGCATACATTATTATCTGTATGTATAATAGGTCTTGATTTTTGAAAGATATTTGAGTACTTAAACTCTGTAAATTTTTTTTAATAGGATTAAAAGTAAGTTGGATCATGGAGGAGTGATTCAAGATTTTATTAATGCCTTAGATCAGCTCTCTAATCCTGAACTGCTTTTTAAGGTAATGATAGAACAGCTTCTGGCACATAAAACATAAAACTTGAGTAAAACTTAATTTCAATCTACCTTGACTTTTTTTTTTTTTCCTGCACACACAGGACTGGAGCAATGATGTAAGAGCTGAACTAGCAAAAACCCCTGTAAATAAAAAAAACATTGAAAAAATGTATGAAAGAATGTATACAACCTTGGGTGACCCAAAGGCTCCAGGCCTGGGAGCCTTTAGAAGGAAGTTTATTCAGGTATGGACTGGCACAGCCTGCCTTTATGATTGTAGAATCATTAAGACAGTCAAATTTTACATTTTAATGATTTCACAGTTCTGAATTCAAAATATCTGTTGAATGTTTTAGATGTCATGCTTTCTATGATGCGTTGATAACATTTTTAGGTCTGCAGGTTGGTCAGTAGATAAAACTTCATTACATGTTGCTTATGCTCAAATTTTTAGATCTGAAAATTACATGTAGTTTGGTATTTTCAATTCTTCAAATGGCTTCAGTACTGGATCAAGAAAATATTTGTACGTTAAGTAAGCTGATAAATATTTTCAAGCACTTAGTTTGGGGCACAGTTCTGTGCTCAGGAAATACGTGGAGAAGACAGATCCAGTCCCCAAATACCAAGGAGTTACGTGACAAAACTGCACACCAAGGGCTGTGCTAGGACACATGTGGCAGTCATGAGATCTTTCAAGAATGTGCTGGAGTTGGAAGGAAAACACACCATCATTTGATGGGAATGATGGAGCAGGTAGACTGCAGTCCGCCCAGTTCCCACAGCTTTGCCCACTTGGGTGCTTCTCTCCCTCCTCCATCTGGAGACTTGCTAGGGCTTGTCGTCAGCGTAATTTCTCCTTTGAGCCTTTCCTGTCCCTCCCCTGACAGTGACCTTCAGAAGAGTCAGGTGTTCCTCTCCTCAAACACCTTGCTTTAGAATCTCTCTCTTTAGCTTGCTGATTTTTCTAATTTTTATCAAATTACCTTTATTCATTAAACCTCAAGAAATTTAAGGGTCATAGGTAAGTCTTGGAACTCCTGCTGCCAGAGTTCTCAAGTTCCACTGTGTACACTGCAAAAGAAGAGCTTTATCCTTTTTAAATAGTTACTTTATTAAGATGTAAGTCACTGACCCACAGGTCATCCATTTAAAGTATACAACGCAGTAGTTTTTAGTACATTCACAGAGTCATGAAACCATCACCACATCAATTTTAGCACATTTTCATCACCACAAAAAGAACCCATACCCATTAGCTGCACTGCCTCCACACAGCTTCCAACCTAGCCTGTCCCAGCACAGGCTACCAGTCTGCACGTAGTCTCGGAATTCATGGCCACTTTGTTGCTGGAAGCCCTGAGGCTGCCCTGAAGGCTCTCCACAGGGAGTGCGGTTCTTGCCCCAGCAGCGGCACCTGGCCTGTAGGGTACCAAAAGATCTCCTGTATTCTTTCCAGGCAGGAGATAATATTTGGAGTTTAATTTCTAGTATAGTAGAAAATCTGTGCAGAATTTTCTGCCTTGTACAGCATCCAAAATAACTTGGATTCATTCAAATAAAAATCTGCCAAAACAAAGTGCCTCGGATTTCACATTAGAGTATGCTTAGGGGCATTGTGCCTTTCAGATAGGATGTTGCTGGTTACATTTGGGGAAGAGCTAATCTTCCCACGTATTCCAAAAATGCAGATTGCGTCTACGTTTTTCATCAAGTTAGAGACCAAAGAAGAAATCTGTTTTATACATGTCAATTTTCCTATAGTGGATTGTCTTAAAATAGAGCATTACTAACCATGGTTTGTTTTGCTTTTGTTTTTGAGACTGAGACTCACTCTGTTGCCCAGGCTGGAGTGGAGTGGCACAATCTCAGCTCACTGCAACCTCCACCTCCCGGGTTCAAGCGATTCTCCTGCCTCAGCCTCCCATGTAGCTGGGATTACAGGCATGAGCCACCACATCCAGCTAATTTTTTGTATTTAAAGTGGAAATGGGGTTTCACCATGTTGGCCAGGCTGATCTTGAAACTCCTGAGCTCAAGTGGTCTGCCTGCCTTGGCCTCCCAAAGTGTTGGGATTACAGGCGTGAGCCAACACACTCCACCAAAACTATACATCTTAAAAGCAGAGAAGCAGCCTATATCATTGCTCACTCCATTTATTACAGTTACAAGCTTAAGCCTTTTCCAAAGTCCAAACTAAACATCAGTCTTTATAGTAAATTCTTCTTAATTTCAGACCTTTGGAAAAGAATTTGATAAACATTTTGGGAAAGGAGGGTCTAAGCTACCGAGAATGAAGCTCAGTGACTTCAATGACATTACCAACATGCTACTTTTAAAAATGAACAAAGACTCAAAGCCCCCTGGGAATCTGAAAGAATGGTCGCCGTGGATGAGCGACTTCAAAGTGGAGTTCCTGAGAAATGAGCTGGAGATTCCTGGTGAGTTCGCCTCCAGGGTGACAAAACTGTACTGTCAGGAGCACAGCACTAGAGTAAGAGGTCTTGGTTTCTGGACTCGTGCTGCTGGGGTATTATTGGCAGTTACTCTTTTTTTAAAGAATTTTAAAGGTCACCAAATTTTTCATCATTAAAAAATTCATGATTACACATTACTAAATGTTTAATGAGGTTATAGTTTTTATATTCCTGATCCTGACAAATGTTCAGATTTTCATTTCATAATAATGGTAACCAGCAGTCATAGATTTCCTCTGAACATACTCATGCTTTGCTCCTGAGTGACTTTTCTTCAGAAACATAATACAGGTCTAGATGCAGATTGCTTCTTGGGATGTGTACACAGTTCCACTTAAAGTGACAAGGTTTGTGGTTTTTTTTTTGTGACATATTAATGATAAGTCACTTACCTGCAGGAAAAAAGACTGTGATATTAAGGATAGAGATGCACAGAAAATTGGCCAGAATTCAGGGCATGACTTTTTCAGAGGAAACCTGTGTACATTTATTTTCTTCACCCCAAATTTGCCAGAGGAAAAAATGTTTTAATCTGGTTATTCATGTTCTCATTCCAGTGGGTATAAGAAAAAACATATTTGGAGAAACACTTTTCTTTGTTATTAATAATGACTGTGCAGTTGCACACAGTCCATTTCAAGAAAAACATGGAAACGTAAGCCTTGTCATGTGCAGCTTGATTTTCCTTGAGATATGCACTGTTCTAGTCGGTGTATTATTTTTTTCTATTTAGGATGTGTCCATGCTATTAAAATACAGAGCTAACTTTCATTAATCAGTCAAACTGAGAAATAATTTTTAATGTCAGTTTCCTCCAAATGAGAACTTTCATTAAAAAGTTTTATCATGTTAAATTGACTTTTTAAAAAGTAGATCAGGAGGCGTGTTTTAAAATCCAGGTGGTTGTCTAACAAGTTCTTCCTAATAAGGCTCTGGTTTGTTTTAGGTCAATATGATGGTAGGGGAAAGCCGTTGCTAGAGTACCACGTGCGAATCGCCGGTTTTGATGAGCGGGTAGGTGTGAGGGTGTGCAGCCCAGTCCCCGTCTTGATGATTGTCCTTCAGATACAAGAATGATCTGTTTGCCTTTAGTAAAAAAGACACAACGGCCCATGTTGATCTCAGATATATGGGGTTTACCATGTTTACTGAATACCTTTTGTGTGTGTGTGTGAGAGAGAGAGAGAGAGATAAGAGTGTCACTCTGTCACCCAGGCTGGAGTGCAGTGGCTCAGTCTCAGCTCATTGCCTCCACATCCTGGGTTCAGGAGAGTCTTCATGTCCCAGCCCCCAAGTAGCTGGGATTACAGGTGTGTGCCACCATGCCTGGCTGATTTTTATATTTTTATTAGAGACGGGTTTCACCATGTTGGCCAGTGGCCAGGCTGGTCTGGAACTCCTGCCTGCAAGTGACCTACCCGCCTCAGCCTCCCAAAGTGTTGGAAGTAACAGGCATGAGCCACTGTGCCCAGCCCTAATTTCTTTTTTCTTTTATATATATATATATTTTTTATTGCATTTTAGGTTCTGGGGTACATGTAAAGAACATTTCTTAATATAATGTCTCCAGTGTTTTAACAGTAGTCCGATTTATCATAAATTCAGAGTAAGCTGTGTGTGAGTGTCCACTATAAAATACGTGTAGCATTAGCTTCCTATAGAAAGTTTGCATGCTGACTGTTGCTGGTTGCTAAGGATATCCACATTCATAAGTATTTATAACCAGGATTACGACATTTCTGCGGGCACAGCAGTCAGGCACGTGCAGGTAGCAGAAATTTATTGCTGGCCTTGGTGCTGTGCTCTTCTCTGGCACTGTCTTCAGAGGGTGGCCCCTTGGAGGAATGCTTGCAGCCAGCCTGGCTTTTCCCTCTGAGTTTGACAAGCAGCTAGCCTGTGCCCTGAGGTGACATTCTGATTTTTGAAGGTGACAGTCATGGCCTCTATGAGAAGGCCCAAGCGCATCATCATCCGTGGCCATGATGAGACGGAGCACCCTTTCCTAGTAAAGGGTGGCGAGGACCTGCGGCAGGACCAGCGTGTGGAGCAGCTCTTCCAGGTCATGAATGGGATCCTAGCCGGAGACTCCGCCTGCAGCCAGAGGGCCCTGCAGCTGAGGACCTACAGCGTGGTGCCCATGACCTCCAGGTAACTGCCAGGCTGCTCCCAGCCAGGAGGGTGCTGCACGTTGCTTGGCGTCCACGGGACTGTTTTTCTAGTGAAGAAAGAGCAGTTTGGGTTTACTCGTTAACTTTTTATTCTCCCTTTCAGGTTAGGATTAATTGAGTGGCTTGAAAATACTGTTACCTTGAAGGACCTTCTTTTGAACACCATGTCACAAGAGGAGAAGGCGGCTTACCTGAGGTAAGGGCGGCCACACGCCCTGCTCCCCCAGCAGTCGCCTCCCCTCACTTCTCCAGTGGCAGGTCGGGGCCATGACAGGCGCGGTCGAGAGCCCACGCTGCCTGCCCCGAAGTCTGCTGGCTGGGTCAGTAAACCAAGTGGAGTGCAGGCTGCTAACCAGGAGTTGCAGATATTTTACCATAATACAAATATAGATTAACTGGGGGGCGGGGTGAAAAATTGTTGAAGAAAATCAATAATAATAAGATTAGCAGATAACATGTAGTAAAACATTTTCTGTGGGCTAGATACTATTCCCAGTTTTTAATGTGTATGAACTAATTCTCATCAACCACCTACAAGGTAAGTGTTAATATCACTTCTGTACAGATGAGCACCCTGAGGCCCAGGAAGGTCAAGTGACTTGTCCTGTGTCACCCAGCCTGTAAAGCGGGGTAGCTGGGATTATTAGTAATGAATTCTAGGTTATGATAGGGATGCTTTTTATTTTTCTTTATCCTTTTCTCAGTTTTCCAAGTTTTCTACAATTAACTTACATTTTTTAGCCAGAAGTTTTTTTATTTGCCTTTTATTTATGTAAAGAAAAATAAGGGCCGGGTGCGGTGGCTCACGCCTATAATCCCAGCACTTAGGGAGGCCGAGGCGGGTGGATCACAAGGTCAAGAGATCGAGACCATCCTGGTCAACATGGTGAAACCCCGTCTCTACTAAAAATACAAAAAAAAAAAAAAAAAAAAAAAATTAGCTGGGCATGGTGGCATGTGCCTGTGATCCCAGCTACTCAGGAGGCTGAGGCAGGAGAATTGCCTGAACCCAGGAGGCGGAGGTTGCAGTGAGCCGAGATCGCGCCATTGCACTCCAGCCTGGGTAACAAGAGGGAAACTCCGTCTCAAAAAAAAAACAAAGGAAAAATAAGGACAACACAAGAAACATTTTGAGTGTTGATGGGTTTTGGTGACAGTGGGATGAAGGAAGACCACACAGTCAGAGACAGCTTCAGGGCTTCTTTCTCTTTGATGTCCTCTCATTCTTTCCTGAAAGTATTTAAATAGGCATTGGAGTATTTGCTTAGAATTGTTTCTACTTTCCCTGGAAGAAAGGGGAACTGATGAGCTTCCTGGAGTCTCACAAATTCCAGATCTGGTCCTGGCACTGAGGCTCTGCCTGGCAGTGGCGATGCTGAGCAGGTGTTGCCTTTCTTGTGGTACCTGCCTGCATTTGTGGGACGGGGTGGTAGCGTGAAACTGCACAGGGTGAACATAGGTACTGGAAGAGCCGAAAGCGCCTTTCAGATACGGAATTATGTAAATAACTTCCAACCGCCTTTTTACAGCGCACTCCCAGTACCCACGGTTAAAATCCTTGGTATTTTTTTCTTAATTCAGCATGTTTCAGTTTTATGACCTAAGAATTTTCATCTCAGTTTAGGAGGAGAGAATTTTAAGACGGAGTGGACTACTTATGAAATTAACTTCTGTGGCAACTCAGAAAAGATTTCACCTGAAGTGATTGAATTGCTAAGTCACATGTGAAACTGTTCTGCCTTTAGACTTTATTGGGAAAACTTGTTAAGGCTATCCACACAAAAGTACCTAAACATACCCATATCACATTGTTTCCCGCTGCCCAGGAACCACCTTTTTTCTAGGAAACATTGAAAACAGCTTTTCAATTCACTTTAAGCATCCATTGTCATTTAAGAAAATACTTTTCGGTTGGGCGCAGTGGCTCACGCCTATATCCCAGCACTTTGGGAGGCCGAGCAGGGTGGTGAAGAGAACAAGACCATCCTAGTCAAAAAGGTGAAACCCTGTCTCTACTAAAAACACAAAAATTAACTGGGCACAGTGGCGCATGCCTGTAGTCCCAGCTACTTGGGAGGCTGAGGCAGGAGAATTGGTTGAACCCAGGAGGTGGAGGTTGCAGTGAGTCGAGATTGCGCCATTGCACTTCAGCCTGGGTAACAAGAGCAAAACTCCGTCTCAAAAAAAAAAAAAGAAAGAAAATACTTTCTCATAGGAGTGCAGATGGCTTATTGGAGGAAAAAAGAAAAAATATTTTCTCCTACCTACTATGGTTTGTGTGTCTATCTACATATTGGAAATGTGAAGAAAGATGTGGCACTGGCTGGGTGTGGTGGCTCACGCCTACAATCACAGCACTTTGGGAGGCTGAGGTGGGCTGATCACCTGAGGTCAGGAATTTGAGACCAGTTTGGCCAACATAGTGAAACTCGGTCTCTACTAAAAATACAAAAGTTAGCTGGGCGTGGTGGCAGGCGCCTACAATCCCAGCTGCTTAGAAGGCTTGAGGCTTGAGAATTGCTTAAACCTAGGAGGTGGAGGTTGCAGTGAGCTGAGATCACTCCACTGCAGTCCAGCTTGAGCAACTGAGTAAGACTCTGTCTCAAAAAGAAAAGAAAAAGATGTGGCAGTGGTCTAAATAAGCATAAAAACAGACAATCCATCTTCAGCAAAACTGCATGCGTTTGTTTGCTTTGAGATGGAGTCTCGCTCTATCACCAGACTGGAATGCAGTGGTGTGATCTCAGCTCACTGCAACCTCCAGCTCCCAGATTCAAGCAGTTCTGCCTCAGCCTCCCAAGTAGTTGGGCCTACAGGCACATGCCATCAACGCACGCTAATTTTTTTGTATTTTTAGTAGAGGGTTTCACTGAGTTAGCCAGGATGGTCTCTCTCTCCTGACCTTGTGATCTGCCCGCCTTGGCCTCCCAAAGTGCTTGGATTACAGGCATGAGCACCATGCCCGGCCTGTATAGGCTTTTTGGCTGTGGTGGTGACACGGTCTGATGTGTCCTGCGGCTTCCAGCAGCCACCTGTGGTGCTGTTGCCCTCTTGCTATGCTTCTTTCTAGGTCAGAGTTTCAGAACTGCATGTCTGCTTAATAACTAGTGATGTTTAGTTCATCTTATTGTCTATATGAAGTGGGAAATGTATTGGATCTGATGGTTTTGTACCTAAATTTTTCATAGGAAGTATCTTGGATTTCTTTAGGAATAATTAAGAATGAATAATGGTATACTGAAATCCGAGATCCAGAGTAATACGGGTTCAGTGTTAATATTGAATATGATTAAAAGTCATATTTTTTCCTGCCTCTTCACTGTTTTTCAATGAATTCTTGGTGAGCTTTGCCTTTGAAATCACATAATGCTAAAATCTTCCTAATTCCAATTTCTCTTCTCACTCATTAGTGATCCCAAGGCACCACTATGTGAATACAGAGACTGGCTGACAAAAATGTCAGGAAAACATGATGTTGGAGCTTACATGCTAATGTATAAGTAAGTTTGATTTTGATTTTCATTTGCTTTGCTTTATTTATTTATTTATTTTTGAGGGCACTAATCTGCCGTTTTTTTCTTTTTATTTGTGTATTAGTTATTCTTCTCCAAGTTGCATGTTTTCTTTCAGTTCTTAGAAACCTTTGCCTCAGAGAGATCATCAAGATCTAGTTATTTGATATTTGACTCAATATGAAAAAAAGTTTTAAAATTTACATTTCAAGTCACAAGAAAATTTTTCTAATTAGATGTTTCTATTATTAAATCCTAGGGGAGCTAATCGTACTGAAACGGTCACGTCTTTTAGAAAACGAGAAAGTAAAGTGCCTGCCGATCTCTTAAAGTAAGTACCTTCTGCCCTCACCCTTAGTGGGGTCACAGCAGCCACACAGCCGTGTCTCTCTTGCAGGCGGGCCTTCGTGAGGATGAGTACAAGCCCCCAGACCTTCCTGGCACTCCGCTCGCACTTCGCCAGCTCTCACGCTCTAATATGCATCAGCCACTGGATCCTCGGCATCGGAGACAGACACCTGAACAACTTCATGGTGGCGATGGAGACCGGCGGCATGATCGGGATAGACTTTGGGCATGCGTTCGGATCCGCTACGCAGGTGCGCTCGCCGTGCTCTCATGGTCCTGGGCTAGGAGAGTCATCACAGGACTTTCAGCACCCTCCAGAAATAGACCGTTTTTAAAGAAAAACAGCACGTTAGTTAGGTTGGTTTTGTCATGGCCATTGAATGCAGAAGGGATAATCCCTGCGTTCAGCCTCATTCAGACAGGTCGCAGAAGTCATGGTGATCAGTGACATCAGCAGAGCCGGGAGTAAAATGTGTTCCCAGGTCAAAGAAAGACTCTAATATGAAGCCCATAATAAAAATGTCTTGTGCAAAGTGTGATACAGATCCTTTCTGTGGCTAAGCTCTGAATGTTTTGGATTGTCCTTCTCAGTCTCTGCGGCTTCGTGTCCTGGGCACGTGGGTTTTGCAGTGAGGGATGACGCAAGTGAGGTAGTTGCTGTGGAGCACAAGGACTCACATCTGTGTGTCCTGATTTCAAGGGAAGCGGAGTCTGTATTGTTACTAAATGTGAACAGTAGCTGTGACAGGATGCTGTTTTGTGCTCGGTACTCTGAGAGTTCCAGCTTACACATTCTGCCGTTTGCCTTTTTTCTTGTTTAGTTTCTGCCGATTCCCGAGTTGATGCCTTTTCGGCTAACTCGCCAGTTTATCAATCTGATGTTACCAATGAAAGAAATGGGCCTTATGTACAGCGTCATGGTACACGCGCTCCGGGCCTTCCGCTCAGACCCTGGCCTGCTCACCAACACCATGGATGTGTTTGTGAAGGATCCCTCCTTTGACTGGAAAGTAGGTTTTGTTTCATGTGCACTTTTCACTTTCGTGACAGTGTCCCCATGGGCAAACTGCTGTCTCCTGTGCATGATAGAAATGCAGTGAGTTGTGTCGATGAAAATATTTACGTTATTTTATACAGCATTTCTCAAAGTTAGTATTTAGCATTGTCTGGCACGAAAACCAGTTAAGAGGCTGGGCACAGTGGCTCACACCTGCAATTCCAAAACTTTGGGAGGCAGAGGCAAGAGGATCACCTGAGGTCAGGAGGTAGAGACCAGCCTGGCCAATGTGGTGAAAACCCGTCTCTACTAAAAATACAGAAATTCACTGGTGGTGCGTGCCTATAATCCCAGCAACTTGAAAAACTGAAGCAGGAGAATGGCCTGAAACCAGGAGGCAGAGGTTGCAGTGAACCAAGATCATGCCACTGCAACCCAGCCTGGGGGACAAAAGTGAGACTCCGCCTCAAAAAAAAAGGAAAAGGAAAAAAAAACGGTTAAGAGGCAAAAACCTTTATTTGGAAAAATAAGGGCCCCACTGAGGCCCCTGTTCTTATGCATGTGTGCACTGTGCAGTCGTATGAGCAGCTTGGTAGCTGTAGACAGGAAAGCAAGGCTGCTCCTGGTTGTAGATGTTTGCGTTAAGTTCTTCACTAGGTTTGATCTGTTTGGACATGACTGTGTACCATTGTAATAAGCAGGGGAAATCATACCCTTTTTTTTTTTAGAATTTTGAACAAAAAATGCTGAAAAAAGGAGGATCATGGATTCAAGACATAAACGTTGCTGAAAAAAATTGGTATCCCCGACAGAAAATATGTTACGCTAAGAGGAAGTTAGCAGGTGCCAATCCAGCAGTCATTACTTGGTAAGATTTTTATATGTGGGAAAAACTAACGGGCCACCAACATGCTACTGTTTCTCGGAGAACCAGCATATGTACAAAGTGCTGAGCACTTGATACTCTGTTAACATGACTTCTCCCCTGTCAATGAGGAGCAAAGCAGTGCTTCGAGAGGCTGACTTCCCCAAAGCCAGGGTGAGGCCTGCAACTGTGACGTATGTGACCCCTGCACTGTCTTCAGCACACTCAGTCCTTGGAACATGGTGCCAATAGAAGAGGCAGAAAGTGTACTCTTAGAGAGTTTTCATAATACTGTTCCATCCATGAGGAGACTTAGGTTTTAAGTTTGCTTTTGTACTTTTTAGGGCATTTGACCCTGATGGACATAGTACCTAGGTGTGAAAAGCATGGCTTGGGCTTGTTTAGATGAGAACCCAATCTGGGTTGGCTTTAGGTTAGCTTTAAATTTCTTTCTTGTTGAGGTCTAAAGCAAATAGAAATTTGTGGAGATGATTCACAGGAAGGAAAAAAGTTGGACTTTAGAATTAAGTAAAGTAAGTGGCAATCTGTTGTCAGCTTATTTTTGACAAGGGCACCAAGACCATTCAGAGACCTTTCCAACAAATAGCGCAGGCAAACAATGAAGTTGGGTTTGTGTTTCACACCATGTGCAAAAATTAATTCAAAATGGATCAAAGAGCTAACATCAAAACTATAAAACACTTAGAAAAAGGAGTAAATTGGCCAGGTGTGGTGGATCACTTGAGGTCAAGAGGATGGGACCACTCTGGCCATCATGGTGAAATCCCATCTCTACTAAAAACATAAAAATGAGCCAGGCACGGTGGCGCATGCCTGTAGTCCCAGCTAATAGGAGGCTGAGTCAGGAGAATCACTTTAACCCAGGGAGGTGGAGGTTGCAGTGAGTCGAGATTGTGCCACTGCACTGCAGCCTGGGCAACAAAGAAATAGGAGTAAGTCATTCTGATCGGATTTTGTTGTGAAACTTGCTGTTTTTTAGGTATGTATGACACCAAAAGCACAAGCAGGAAACAAATACTGCATACATTGGGCTTCATCAAAATTAAGCAGTTTTGTGCTTCACAAAGTGCTATTAGGAAAGTGTTTCAGCCTTCAGAATGGGATAAAATGTGTGCAAGTCATATATCTGATAAGGGACTTGTATCCAGAATACATTAAAAAACTCTTACAGCCCAATAATAGACAGACAGATAACCCAATTAAAAAGGGTCAGGGCCAGGCACGGTGGCTCATACCTATTCCCAGCTACTGTATAATCCCAGGCTGAGGCAGGAAGATTGCTTGAACCCAGGAGATGGAGGTTGTAGTAAGCCAAGATCACACCATTGCACTCCATCCAGCCTGGGCAACAGAGCAAGACCCTGTCTTAAAAAAAAAAAAAAAAAAAGGTCAAAAGACTTGAACTGACATTTCTCTAATGAAAATATACAAATGGCCAATAGGCACATCAAAAAATGCTCAACATCACTAGTCATCAGGGAAATACAAGTGAAATACTACTATGCAACTGCTAGGATGGCTTTTGTCTGTTAATTTTTATTTTATTTATTTATTGGTTTTGAGTCGAAGTCTTGCTCTGTCACCCAGGATGGAGTGCAATGGCGTGATCTCGGCTCATTGCACCCTCTACCTTCCGGGTTCAAACGATTCTCCTGTCTCAGTCTCCCAAGTAGCTGGGATTACAGGCACCTGCCACCATGCCTGGCTAATTTTTATATTTTTAGTAGAGATGGGGTTTCACCATGTTGGCCAGGCTGGTCTCAAACTCTTGACTTCAGGTGATCCACCCACCTTGGCCTCCCAAAGTGCTGGAATTATAAGTGTGAGCCACCGCGTCTGGCCAGATGGCTGTAATTTTAAAATGGGGCTGGATGCAAAGGCTCACACCTATAATCCCAAGCACCTGGGAGGCCAAAACAGGAGGATTACTAGAGCCCAGGAGTTCAAGTTTAGCCTAGGCAACATAGAAAGACCCTGTCTCTGCCAAAAAACTTTCTTTCTCAAATTTTTTTAAAAAAGAAGAAAAAAAGAATCTAACGAAGTGTTGAGGTTGTAGAGAAGGTAGACTCCTCAAACTCTGCTGGTGGGAATGGAAAAGGGTGCAACCGCTGTGGGAAAGTGGCAGTTCTTCACAAAGTGGGACATAGAGTTACGATTGGACCCAGCAGAGCCGCTGCTAGGTGAATCCTAGGAATTGGTCCATGAGAAGTGAGGCTGCACATTCACACAGAAACTTGAGCAGCATAATTCATCTTCTGTTTCCCTACAAATCCAGTCTTTGACTTCAAGGTTATAAGCCACAGAAAATACTCTGTGAGTGATGAGGTGGGGAATGGGTTTATATGTTCACTGGGAATATAGGCAACAAAGGAAAGTAACACATGGTTGGTGTATTTGTGTTTGTTCCATCTTTTTCCAGTGATGAGCTACTTCTGGGCCACGAGAAGGCACCTGCCTTCAGAGACTATGTGGCTGTGGCACGAGGAAGCAAAGATCACAACATTCGTGCCCGAGAACCAGAGGGTGGGCTTTCAGAAGAGACTCAAGTGAAGTGCTTGATGGACCAGGCAACAGACCCCAACATCCTTGGCAGAACCTGGGAAGGATGGGAGCCCTGGATGTGAGGTGTGTGGGAGTCTGCACATAGAAAGCGTTACATTGTTTAAAGAATCTCCTATACTTTCCGTGGCAGCAGTCCATGAGCTTGTTTTCCTGAAGCACTAAAGAGAAGAAATCTCTTTTTGTGCTACCGTTTTGTAGCATGAGTTTAAACAAGATTATGATGAATAAATGTATATGGGTTAAATCAAAGATAAGTTTGCAATAACATCAAAGATTAGGTGAGGGTTATAGAAAGATATGTATCCAGGCTTACCAAAGTATTAAGTCAAGAATATAGCATATGATCAGCTTTCAGAGCATTTACATGTTAAAGCATTCAGAAAGTTAGTGAAACAGCTGTGTGTATAAATGGAGGAAACATGGGGAAGCCTCGGAATGCCCTTCTGGTTCTGATACGTTGAAAGCACACCCAGAAGGCTTCGTCACCAAGATTTGGGGAGAGTAAAGGTGACGGTATAGTTGATGTGACATTGTAGAAGCAGTGTAGGAACAGTACGAACAATAGGTGAAGCTATACTTACAGCTTACTATATTTAGAAATGACTGCATTTGATATTTTAGGATATTTTTCTAGGTTTTTTCCTTTCATTTTATTCTCTTCTAGTTTTGACATTTTATGATAGATTTGCTGTCTGGAAGGGAACGTCTTTGTTTAGGAGGGAAAAACTTTGTCCTTAGCATTCACTTCTGCTATTCCGATCTACAACTGGAAGATCCTAAAAGTGCCGTATTGCACATCCGAGATAACTTCAGAAACCCCCAGGTTGGTGTGAGGGAGAGCACTAAGCATTTCAGTTCCAGGAGAATAAAAGAAACCCCTATTTGAAACCAGTTCCTCATTCGGAGTAAAGCAAGCATGCATTCTGGCACAAGAGCAAATCATGAAGTCCAAAAGTGGCTCCTCCCATGTGCTGTTGTGTCCCGCCTCCAGGCCTGTGCTCCCGAACTCGTTTCTGATTGGCTTTTAGCTTTTCGTTGTTGTTGTTTTTTCCTTCTAACACTTGTATTTGGAAACCCTTCTGTGATTTTGAGAAGTAACAATCTTGAGTGTTTAATAAAGTTTTTTTCCAAAAGTAATGTGTATCTCTTTTCCTTAGTTTCAAGAGCAAAATGTTTATCTTACAACTAGTTCATTATATTACTTGCCTAGTTTATTTTGATAAATGCAGGTAGGCACATCATGGCATTTAAAATAAACATTTATGGTCAGGTATAATGGCTCATGCCTGTAATCCAAGCGCTTTGGAAGGCCACGCGGGAGGATTGCTCGAATTCCTTGAGCCCAGGAGTTAAAGACCAGCGGGAGCAGCATAGATCCCATGTCTGTTTTCAAACATAAAAAAACATGCATCTTCTCGACAGATGACACCTATTGAACCAAAGAAACTTCATCTGCAAAGAAAAATAAGTAATTGTGTATGTGAAAAATCTAGTACACAGGTTTTAGTAAATACTTTTGCACCAAAATAAGCAAAGTAAACCTACTCTGGAGTAGAGTTGATAATACATTGTTTTCTGTAACAACTAATTAGCTATAATTCTTAAGTCCTAATAATTCGGGCTACATCATTAAATGGATCCACCTACATTATGGGAAACCTTGTTTTTTTAATGACTACTTTTCATGTCAATAGTTGATTGTTACAAGTTGTGTGTATGGGTCAAGTCTCAGCTGTGTGCTTGAAGTTCACCCTTGCTCATGAGAGTGCATTAAGAAGAAACTTGCTGTGTACAGCATTCAGGAGACACTCATAAAATTACACTAGATGTTAAATGGCCATTACACAATCTAGGAACTGGGTGACACATCTGAGTCATCACTGGCGCTCAGACTTCAACTTGTGATTCTTGCTGAATAAGAATATTTGATTGGGAGGCCAGGCGCAGTGGCTCACACCTGTAATCCCAGCACTTTGGGAGGCCGAGGCGGGTGGATCACGAGGTCAAGAGATTGAGACCATCCCAGTCAACAAGGTGAAACCCCGTCTCTACTGAAAATACAAAAATTAGCTGGGCATGGTGGCGCGTGCCTGTAATTCCAGCTACTCAGGAGGCTGAGGCAGGAGAATTGCTTGAACCCAGGAGGCAGAGGTTGCGGTGAGCCGAGATCGTGCCGTTGCACTCCAGTCTGGGTGACAACAGCGAAACTCAGTCTCAAAAAAAAAAAAACGAATATTTGATTTGGAAACCAAGAAACAAAAAAACACTTCTACTGACTACAATTTTTTAGTCGAAGTCTTGCTCTGTCACCCAGGATGTAGGGCAGTGGTGCAGTCTTGGCTCACTGCAACCTCCACCTTCTGGGTGGAGGAAATATGAGTGATATTAGTATTTTCATTAAGCTTTTTATTAAGCATTTTAATGTTTAATAAAAGGTAGGGATGGGCGCGGTGGCTCCTGCCTGTAATTCCAGCACTTTGGGAGGCCGAGGTGGGTGGATCGCCTGAGGTCAGGAGTTCGAGACTAGCCTGACCAACAGTGAAACCCCGTCTCTACTAAAAATATAAAAAATTAGCCGGGAGTGGTAGTGGGCCCCTGTAATCCCAGCTACTTGGGAGGCTGAGGCAGGAGAATCACTTAAACCCGGGAGGCAGAGGTTGCAGTGAGCCATTGCTCCATTGTATTCCAGCCTGGGCAATAAGAGCGAGACTGTCTCAAAAAAAAAACAAAAACACGTAGAAGCCATATATATTTTCAGAAATGTAAGAGTTCAAAGACAAGCATAGGTTGTTTTTTCCCAGAAGTAGGGCAGAATGAGCTATTTTCCTCACGCTTACTGTCAGGTGTAGCAGTGTGGCTTTGTTTTTGAGACAGAGTTGTCCCCTGGGCTGGAGTGCAATGGCGTGGTCTCCACTCATTGCAACCTTCGCCTCCCAGGTTCCAGCAGTTCTGCCTTAGCTTCCCGAGTAGCTGCCCACCACCACACCCGGCTAATGTTTGTATTTTTAGTAGAGATGGGGTTTCACCATGTTGGTCAAGCTGGTCTCGAATTCCTGTCTGCAGGTGATCCACCCACTTCAGCCTCCCAAAGTGCAGGGATTATGTGCGTGAGCCGCCAGCTCAGCTGTGTTGCATTTTGGTCAGAGAAGACACTGAGATTTCAATCTATTTAAATGTATTGAGACTTGTGTGTTCCTTAGGTTTAGATGGTGATGGTGCCGTAGTCTGCTATTTCCTTATTGTGTAGATGTTCTAGCCCTTAATGATCGGGGTATTGAAGTCCCAAATCTTATTCTAATTTGTTTGAGACAGAGTCTCTGTTGCCCAGGCTGAAGTGCAGTGGCGCCATCTCAACCCACTGTAACCTCCACCTCCTGGGTTCAAGCAATTCCCCTGCCTCAGGCTACCGAGTAGCTGGGACTACAGGCACCTGCCACCATGCCCAGCTGATTTTTGTTTGTTTGTTTGTAAGTAGAGATGGGGTTTCACCGTGTTGGCCAGGCCAGTCCCAAACCTCTGACCTCAAGTGGTCCACCCACCTCGTCCTCCCAAAGTGTTGGGATTACAGGCGTGAGCCACCGTGCCCAGCCCCCAACTATTACTTGAGGTCTCTCTTCTTCCCTTCACTTCAATGTTTGCTTCATATATTTTGGAGATCTGCTGTTTGGGTCTTTATAATTCTTATGCTTTTCGTGGATTGACCTTTTATCAATATATAACATCCTTTTTTGTCTCTTATAACAAGTTTTGACTTATTTTCTGTTATTAGCAGCCATGCCAACCTTTTTTTTTTTAACAGAGTTTTGCTCTTGTTGCCCAGACTGGAGTGCAATGCCACGATCCCAGCCGTGCCAGCTTTCTGTTGGTTACTAATGCACGGAAAATCTTTTTCCATCCCTTCACTGTTAAATCTCGTTGTGTCAGGATTTAAGTCGCCTGTCAGTAGCATATAGTTAGGTCATGTTTTGTTTTATTTTTTATTTTTTATTTTCACCATGTTGGTCAGTCTGGTCTTGAACTTCCGACCTCAGGTGATCCACCCACCTTGGCCTCCAAAGTGCTTGGATTACAAGCATGAGCCACCACACCCAGCCAGGCTCTATGTTTTTAAAACCCCCTCTGCCAAGCTCTCTCTCAGTTGGTGAGTTAAATACATTTACATTCAAAATGATTTCTGATTAGGAAGCACTTCTGTCATTTTGCTATTTGTTTTTTATTTTATATCTTTTTCCCCAAATTCCTCCAATAGTGTTTTGTATTTTATTGATTTTGCTAGTATTCCAGTTGAATTTTCTCATTTTCTTTTCTCTGTATGTTTTAAAGTTTTTTTTAGTGGTTATATTGGTGATTGTAATTAATAGCTTAAGTTTCTAAGAATATAGTTTGAATGGATATAAGTGAGTTTTCGTGGCATACAAAAACTGCTTCTATAGGCCGGGCGCGGTGGCTCACACCTATAATCCCAGCACTTTGGGAGGCCGAGGCGGGTGGATCATGAGGTCAAGAGATCGAGACCATCCTGGTCAACATGCTGAAACCCCATCTCTACTAAAAATACAAAAATTAGCTGGGCATGGTGGTGCGTGTCTGTAATCCCAGCTACTCAGGAGGCTGAGGCAGGAGAATTGCCTGAACCCGGTAGGCGGAGGTTGCGGTGAGCCGAGATCACGCCATTGCACTCCAGCCTGGGTAACAAGCGAAACTCCGTCTCAAAAAAAAACAAAACCCTGCTTCTATAAAGCTCTGTTCCTTCTCCCACTTTATGTTGCTTTTGTCAGATTGCATATTGCGTGCCCAATAACAGATTCATGATTATTGCTTAATGCATTTGTCTTTTAAGTCATACAGTAAGTAAAAACAGCAGTTGTAAACCAAAAATATGGTATGCTAGTTTTTAAAAATTTTTTGAGGTAAAATATACATATTTAATTTGTCACTTTTACCATATTTAAGTACACAGGTCGGTGGTATTAAATAAATACACTACATTATTTCCCTTCATACTGTCGCTGTCATGCCCTGTCTGGCCTCTGGTAACCATCAGTCTACTCTCTGTCTTAATGAGATCCACTTGTTTGAGCTCTTAATTTATGAGTGAGAACATGTGATATTTGTGTTTCTGTGCCTGGCTTATTTCACTAATGCCCTTCAGTTCCACACATGTTGCTGCAAATGACTGGATCTTACTGTTTTGTTGTGTGTCTGACTCATGCTCCGTTGTGTATATGTACCACATTTCACTTGTCCATACATCTGTTGATTCCATGTCTTGGCTACTGTAAACTGTGCTGCAGCCAGCATGGGAATGCAGACACCTCTCTGATAAACTGATTTCTTCTTTTGGGTGTATACCTAGCAGTTAGGTTGCTAGATCCTACGGTAGCTCTATTTTTAGTTTTTAAAGGAACCTCCAAACTGTTCTCCATCATGGTTGTATTAACTTACATCCCACCAGCAGTGTACAAGAGTTCCCTGTTTGCCAGCATGTTATTGCGCGACCTTTGGCTATCAGCCATTTTAACTGGGGGATGGTACCTCACTGTGCTTTGATTTGCATTTCTCTGAATACCGATGATGTTGGGCATTTTTTCATGTACCTGTTGGCCGTTTGTGTCTTTTGAGAAATTCCTGTTCGTATGTTTTGCCCATTTTAATCCGATTTTATTGCTATTGAGTTGTTTGAGCTCCTTATATATTCAAGTTATGACCCTTATCAAATGGACAGTTTGTAAATATTTTTTCCCATTCTATGGGTCATCTTTTTACTACGTTGATTGTTTTGCTGTGCAGCTTTTCAGCTTGATGTAATCCCGACTGTCCATGTTGGTTGCCTGTACTTTCGAGGCTTTATGCAAAACATTTTTGCCTGGACCAGTGTCCTGGAGAGTTTCTCCAATATTTTCTTCCAGCAGTGTCACAGTTTCATGTCGTGAATAAGCCTTTAATCCACTTCGTGTGATTTGTGTATAAAGTGAGAGTTAGGGTCTCCACATTCTGCATGTGGATATCCAGTTTTCCCAGCACCATTTATTGAAGACTGTCATTTCCCCCATTGTAAATTCTTGGCACCTTTGTGGAAGATGAGTTGGTTGTAAATGCCTGGATTTATATCTGATTTTCTATTCTGTCTCATTGATCTAGGCCTTTTTATGCCAGTTCCATGCTATTTTGGTTATAGCTTTGTAATAAATTTTGAAGAAAGGTGTGTGATGCTGGCGTTGTTATTTTTGCTCAGGTTGCTTTGGCTATTCGGCGTCTGTTTTAGTTCCATGCAAATTTTAGGATTTCTTTCTCTAATTCTGTGAAGCATGTCATTTGGTAGGGATTGATAGAGATTGCACTGAATGTGTAAATTGTTTTTGGGTAGAATTTTCATTTTAACAATATTCATTCTTCAAGTCCATAAGCATGGATTATCTTTCACTTTGTGTGTGTGTGTGTGTGTGTGTGTCCTGTTGTTTTTGAGACAGGGTCTCAGTTTGTGGCCCAGGCTGGAGTGCAGTGGTGCTATCATGGGTCACTGCAGCCTTGACCTGGGCTGAGGTCATTCTGCTACCTCAGCCTCCTGAGTAGCTGAGACTACAGGCTCGCGCCACTACACCTAACTAATGTTTTGTATTTTTAGTAGAGGTGGGTTTTCACCATGTTGTCCAGGCTGGTCTCAAACTCCTGGACTCAAGCAATCTGCCCACCTCGGCCTCCCAAAGTGCTAGGAATACAGGTGTAAGCCGCCGTACCCGGCGCACACATTAGCTTTCTAACAATAAACGAGTCCTCTGAACTCTACTAATACACACAGGAGTGAATGGTAAATGCTTTTATACTTAGCTGAGATCAAGGAGAAAAAAAAAATTGGTCAAGTTGATGGAAAAATGAAACCTTACATACACAGTACCTGGGGACCACAGAAACAGAAAGGATCAAGCGGCCTGGGCTTTCCAGTGGAGTTGTAAGGGGACCCAAAAGCAGCAGCGGGAAGTGGGGCCACTGGAACCAGCTTCTGAAGCCATGGCCATCAGGACAGATCTGGTCAATCCAGTGTGTCTGCTGAATGCACCACTGAGAGCAGCTCTTTGGCGCCTTGGGCAGCGCTCAGAGGAGTGCATTCGAGGGGAGCAGACCCGAGAGAGAAGACCGGGGGAGGGTGTGGGTAGTGGGGAGCCGCGGTCTCGCGTGTCACGTGCTCTGCCGGCAGAAAGTCTGCAAGGGCGGCCCTGCCCCCGGGGCCTCCTTGCTCACCTGTGGTTGCCCGCGCCCACTCGCCCGCACCTGCCTCCGAGAGGGGCCCCAAGGGCAGGGGAGAGCCCGTCCCTCCTGGCTGCACCCAGCCAGGACATCCGAGCCTCAGGGCATAACGCCTGGCTGTGAGTCCCGGACCCACTCCCTTCTTGTTTTGGGAAAACGGAATAAAACCCCAGCGACACGGAGACGGCGCCCGGGACCTGATGGGGACGCGGTTTCCCCAGCGACGGCCAGACGGACTTGGTGCTGCGCAGTTGTCAGGGCTGCTGGGTCTCCCTGGCCTGCAAGTGTCCGCCACGCCCTGGATGGTGTGGAGGGTGCCTGGGCACGCGCGGTCTTGGGGTCGGCGCGGGCTGCCGGGGTGGAGAAGGCCTTGCACGGCCGCTCTACATTTAGGGGAAGGGAGATGTCGCCCTCCAGGCGAGAGACAACGTTTCCAACGCAGCAGGGTCCAGGCCTAGAGCAGGCAGCAGGAAGGGAGAGGGGCACACACAACATACACAACCACACCACACACTCCATCCCACACCACACACCCCATCACATCCCACACCACACACACCAAAAACACCCCGTTACACACACCACACACCCCATCACAACACACACCCCATCACACCCCACATCACACACACCATACCACACACATACCATCATGTCACACACCACACACCCCATCATACAACACACAACCATACCACACATCCCATCACACATGACACACCACAATACACACATCCCAACACGCAACACATTCCATCACACACCAGACACCCCATACACACCACACACAACACACTCCATCACACACCATTACACACACAACCACACCACACACCCCATCACACACATTCCATCACACCACACACCCCATCACACACACTCCATCACACCACACACATCCCATCACAGACCACAACACGTACACTCCACACACCACACACCCCATCACACAATACACAACCATACCACACATCCCATCACACAGCATGACACAACCACAATACACACATCCCATCACACACTTCACACACCACAACCACATCACACACCACAACCACACCACACACCCTATCACACCACACACCATCACAGTCACACCACACACCGCATCACACAACGCAACCACGGCACACATACCCCATCACACACACAACCATACCACAATCACACCACCACACAACACGTAACCACAGCACACACATCCTATAAACACACAACCTCACACCCCATCACACACACACCACAATCACCCCTGCCACACACATCACACAACCACACCACACCCCTCTACACACACCCCATAGTCTCACACACACACACACACACACACACACACACGGAGGTTCCCTGCGAGAACTGTCTTGGGAGACTGGCCTGGCCCGGCCGTGCTGAATCCTCTAGGGCGAGCGTGAGCCGCCGGCGGCCCAGGCAGACTCTTGTTCCGGGACTCGGCCGGCCGCGGCCCTGAGCTCTGTCGCCTGCCTGGATCCTGCGGGTGCGGATGCTGGTCGCTCAGTGAGCGGGCAGTCGCGGCCGGGGAAGACGCGCCCTTCGCCCGCGCACGGACTGAGGGAGTAGCGGGTCTGTCCGCACTGTCTCAGACGGGGTCTTCACGTGTTGGGGCACAACCCGCTGTTGTGCTGTCCCCTTGTTGCTCAGCTTCCCTTTCACACGTTCTGTCACTGCAGGATGCCGAGCTCTGGACCCAGCCAGACAGCCCGGGGCGCTGGTCCTGGGACCACAGAATGAGGCCAGAAACCCGGGGCTGGTCCAGAGCGTGCTGTCACTGGTTGGCACTGGGAACCCCCGCTTTTTAGCTGAACGGACTAAAATGCTAATTCCCCACCTCGCGTGCAACTTGGAGGAAGCGTCCCCAAGGGGTCGGGCACAGGCTTCTCTGCAGGGAAAGGGCGCAGCCTCGTGGCTTCCTGGCTCAGGCAGCACAGACCTGACCACCCACCCCTGCGCTTTTTTTTTTTCCTTCCTAAAGAAGGGAGGAAAGGAGGAAGGGAGGGAGGGAGGGAGAGAGAGAAGGGAAGGAAGAAAATCGAGCAATGAGAGAGACATTGCCGAACTGGATCTAGAGGTCTACAAGTTGATATCTTTTTTTTCTTTTTTTGAGAGAAGGAAAGAAAAAGGAGTGAAGGAGAGGAAGAAAGAGGAAGAAAAAGAGGGAGAGGGAACAGAAATGTTGCTTTATTCTTTAAAAAAATGGGTATTAATAATGGCCAATCAATGTTTCATTTAAACCTATGAGTAGGTGTGATGTGGTATTGACAAGAATGTATATTTTGTGTATTTAAGGTGGAGAGCTCTATGAATATTTATTGAGTTCGAGTCCTGGATATCCTTATTAATTTTCTGTCTCATTGAGTCTAAGTCTCTACGTATCTGGGTGTTAGGATCATTAGCTCTTGTTGTTGCATTGATCCTTTTACCACTATATCTTTGTTGCTTTAAAATCTATTTTATCAGATACGAGAATTGCAACTCCTGCTTTTAATTTATTTATTTATTTTTGCTCTCCATTTGGTTGGTAAATCTTTCTCCATCCCTTTGTTTTGAGTCTTTGTGTATCCTTGCACGTGAAATGGGTCTGGATGTAAAGATACTGCAAAAACCCAACCCCTGTACTTCTTTTACATGACAGAGAAAACCTTTAGACCTGTGAAGTCAGATAGTTTGGACTGCCTGTTACCCCAAATGAAACCGAATACGCAGGAGCATTCTTTTTAGCAAAGCTAAAGTCCCACAGCATTCACGCAGTAAAAGCCACATATGGCAAAGAGGCTAACACAACTAAATGCGTCTACAGTTGAGATTCCGCGTTTCAGCTCTCTTGAGAGGTGCCTGACTCTAAGATGCACCCAGACTTTATGTGCCACGAAGAAAGAAAAATGCTTCCCTTTAAACAGTGACCCAGGTCGGGCCCGGTGGCTCACGCCTGTAATCTCCACACTCTGGAAGGCGGGTGGATCACCTGAAGCCAGGAGTTACCAGTCTGGCCAGTGTGCTGAGATCCCTTCTCTACTAAAAATACAAAAAATAGCCGGGCATGGTGGCCAGCGCCTGTAGTCTCAGGTACTCAGGAGACTGAGGCAGGAGAATCGTTTGAACCTGGGAGGCGAAGGTTGCAGTGAGCTGAGACCACGCCATCACACTTCAGCCTGAGCAACAGAGCTAGACTCCAACTCAAAACTAAAATTAAAAAACAATTTTTTTAAAACAATGACCCAGAGTTTCTATCATCTATCTATCTATATCTATCTATCTATATCTAACTATATCTATCTATCTATCATCTATCTATCTATCTATATCTATCTATCTATATCTATCTATCTATCATCTATCTATCTATCTATTGAGATGGAGTTTCCACTCTTGTTGCCCAGGCTCGAGTGCAATGGGACATCTCGGCTCACTGCAACCTCTGCCTCCTGGGTTCAAGCGATTTTCCTGCCTCAGCCTCCTAAGTAGCTGGGATCATAGGTACTTGCCACCACAACTGGCTAATTTTGTATTTTCAGCAGAGATGGGGTTTCACAGTGTTAGCCAGTGTGGTCTCAAACTCTTGACTTCAGGTGATCCACCCACCTCAGCCTCCCAAAGTGCTGAGATTAAAGGTGTGAGCCACGGCACCTGGCTCATGTATCATTTTAAAGAGACTGTATAGGCTGGGTGCGGTGGCTCACATCTCTAATCCCAGCAGTTTGAAAGGTTGAGGCGGGCGGATCACCTTAGGTTAGGAGTTCGAGACCAGCCTTACCAATATGGAGAAACCTCGTCTCTACTAAAAATATAAAATTATCTGGGCGAGGTGGCACATTCCTGTAATCCCAGCCACTTGGGAGGCTGAGGCAGGAGAATCGCTTGAACTTGGGAGGCAGAGGTTGCAGTGAGCTGCGATCTAGCCATTGCACTCCAGCCTGGGCAACCAGAGCGAAACTCTGTCTCAAAAATATTTAAAAAAAACTGTGTATTGCTTTAAGACTTTTATTCCTTGTTGTTACATTAATGGGTAAATTATAAGCCTCCTACATATGTATGTATATTTATGTTTTTATTGAAATAAAATTCACAACATATCATTCTCCATTTAAATAATTTTAGTGGCCAGGTGTGGTGGCTCACACCTGTAATCCCATGACTTTGGGAGGCTGAGGCAGGCGGATCACTTCAGGTCAGGAGTTTGAGACCAGCCTGGCCAACATGGTGAAATCCCCTCTCTACTGAAAAAAAAAAATAGCCAGGTGTGGTGGTGGGCACCTGTAATTCAGCTACTCACGAGGTTGAGGCAGGAGAATTGCTTGAACTCGGGAGGTGGAGGTTGCAGTGAACCGAGATGGCACCACTGCACTCCAGCCTGGGCAACAGAGTGAGACTCCATCTCAATAAATAAATAAAGTGTATAATCCAGTGGCATTTAGTACTTTTACAGTGTTGGGCATACATTATTTAAATCTAGTTCTAATTTTCAACACATCCAAAGGAAACCCCTTCCCATTAGGCAGTCACTCCCTACCCCTGTCATCGGGTCCTGGCAGCCAAAATCTGCTTCTTGTCCCTATAGATTGGCCTCATCTGGATATTTATACAAACAGAATAATACACTGTGTGCCCCTTAGGGTCCGGCTTTTCTCATCTGGTGAATGTTTTTGAGCTCATCTGTGCTGCGGCGTGCATCAGTACATGCTCCTTTTCATGACTGAATGAGACTCCGTGTTACTGATACATCCCATTTGATCTACTCATCTGTTGCTTGACAGTTGTGTTCCACCTTCTGGCTACTGTGAATAATGAGTATTTATATACAAATTGGTGTGAATGAATGCCTGTTTTCAGTTCTTCAGAGGTATATAACCGGTAGCAGAACTGGTTGGTCATAAGGTAGTTCTATGTTTAACTTTTTGAGAAACGTCTGTTATCCACAGCAGCTGCACCATTTTACATTCCTACCAGCAATGTGTGAGGGCTCCAATGTCTCCACATCCTTGAAAAACGCCTTTTATTGGGTTGTTGGTAAGATGGCCAAATAGGAACAGCTCCAGTCTGCAGCTTCTAGCGAGATCGACGCAGAAGGTGCGTGATTTCTGCATTTCCAGCTGAGGTATGCGGCTCTCTCGTTAGGACTGCTTACACAGTGGGTGCAGCCCACGGAGGATGAGCCGAAGCAGGTGGGGTGGACGTCCTTTTTGTTGATGTTGGTGCTATTCCTGTTTGTTAATCTTCCAACAGTCCCGTCTGTGAGGGCGTCCTTTTCGTTTGTTCCTTCCTCACACTCACTCTGGAAGCACAAGGGGTCGGGGAACTCTCTCCCCTGCCAAAGGAAGCCATGAGGGACGGTGCCGTGAGGGACGGTGACGTGAGGGACGGTGCCGTGAGGGACGGTGACGTGAGGGACGGTGCCGTGAGGGACGGTGCCGTGAGGGACGGTGACGTGAGGGACGGTGACGTGAGGGACGGTGCCGTGAGGGACGGTGACGTGAGGGACGGTGACATGAGGGACGGTGCTCTCCAGGCCAGATACTGTGCTTTTCCCATGGGCTTTGCAACCCACAGACCAGGAGATTCCCACGGGTGCCTACGCCACCAGGGCCCTGGGTTTCACGCACAAACCTGGGCAGCTGTTTGGGCAGACACCGAGCTAACTGTAGCTTTTTTTCCATACCCCAGCGGCACCTGGAATGCCAACAAGACAGACTTGTTCACTCCCCTAAAAAGGGGGCTGAAGCCATTGAGCCAAGTGGTCTAGCTCAGCAGATTGCACCCCCACAGAGCCCAGCACGCTACAATCCACTGGCTTGAAATTCTCGCTGCCAGCACAGCAGTCTGAAGTCAAACTGGGACTCTCGAGCTTTGCAGGGGGCATCTGCCATTATTGAGGCTTGAATAGGCAGTTTTCCCCTCACAGTGTAAACAAAGCCCCCGGGAAGTTTGGACTGGGTGGAACCCACCACAGCTTGGCAAAGCCGCTGTGGCAGACTGCCTCTCTAGATTCCTCCTCTCTGGGAAGGGCATCTCTGAAAGAAAGGCAGCAGCTCCAGTCAGGAGCTTATAGATAAAACTCCCATCTCCCTGGGACAGGGCACCTGGGGGAAGGGGCAGCTGTGGGCGCAACTTCAGCAGACTTGAACGTTCCTGCCTGCTGACTCTGAAGAGAGCAGAGGATCTCCCAGCACAGCCCTCAAGCTCTGCTAAGGAACAGACTGCCCCTCAAGTGGGTCCCTGTCCTGGGTGCCTCCTGACTTTGAGACACATCCCAGCAGGGGTTGACAGACACCTCATACAGGAGAGCTCCAGCTGGCATCTGGTGGGTTCCCCTCTGGGACGAAGCTTCCAGAGAAGGAACAGGCAGCAATCTTTGCTGTTCTGCAGCCTCCGCTGGTGATACCCAGGCAAACAGGGTCTGGAGTGGACCTCCAGCAAACTCCAGCAGACCTGCAGCAGAGGGGCCTGATTGTTAGAAGGAAAATTAGCAAACAGAAAGGAACAGCATCAACGTCAACCAAAAAAAATGTCCACACAGAAATCTCATCCAAAAGTCACCAAAATCGAAGACCAAAGGTAGATAAATCCATGAAGAAGAGGAAAAACCAGTGCAAAAAGCCTGAAATTTTAAATGAATAGAATGCCTCTTCTCCTCCAAAGGATCACAACTCCTCAGCAGCAAGTGAACAAAACTGGATGGAGAATGAGTTTGACAAGTTGACAGAAGTTGGCTTCAGGAGGTGGGTAAATAACAAATTCCTCCGAGCTACATGAGCATGTTCTAACCCAATGCAAGGAAGCCGAGAACCTTGAAAAAAAAGTTAGCAGAATTGCTAACTAGAATAACCAGTTTAGAGAAGAACATAAATGACCTGATGGAGCTGAAAAACACAGCACAAGAACTTTGTGAAGCACACACATGTATCAACAGCTGAATCGACCAAGCAGAAGAAAGGATATCAGAGATTGAAGATCAGCTTAATGAAATAAAGTGTGAAGACAAGAGTAGAGAAAAAAGAATGAAGAGAAATGAACAAAGCCTTTAAAAAACAAGGGACGATGTGAAAAGACCAAACCTATGTTTGATTGGTGTACCTGAAAGTAATGGAGAGAAAGAATGGAATCAAGCTGGAAAACACTGTTCAAGATATTACCCAGGAGAACTTTCCCAACCTAGCAAGACAGCCAAACATTCAAATTCAGGAAATACAGAGAACACCGCAAAGATATGCCTCAGAAATAACAGCACACTTCTACAAACATCTGAGCTTTGACCTGACAAAAACAAGCAATGGGGAAAGGATTCCCTATTTAATAAATGGTGTTGGGAAAACTGGCTGGCCATATGCAGAAAGCTGAAACTGGACCCCTTCCTGACACCTTATACAAAAATTAACTCCAGATGGATTAAAGGCTTAAACATAAGACCTAACACCATAAAAACCCTAAAAGAAAACCTAGGCAAAACCATTCAGGACATCGGCATAGGCAAGGACTTCATGACTAAAATACCAAAAGCAACGGCAAGAAAAGCCAAAATTGACAAATGGGATCTAGTTACACAAAAGAGCTTCTGCACAGCAAAGAAACTATCATCGGAGTGAACAGGCAACCTACAGAATGGGAGAAAAATTTTGCAATCAACCCACATGACAAAGGGCTAGTATCCAGAATGTACAAAGAACTTAAATAAATTTACAAGAAAAAAACAACCCCATTAAAAAGTGGGTAAAGGATATGAACGGACACTTCTGAAAAGAAGATATGCGGGCAGCAAACACATGAAACAAAGCTCATCAGCCGGGTGCAGTGCCTCAGGCTTGTAATCCCAGTACTTTGGGAGGCTGATGCATCAGGATTTTGAGACTAGCCTGGCCAACATGGTGAAGACCCGTCTCTACTAAAAATACAAAAATTAGCCAGGTGTGGTGGTGGGCGGCTGTAATCCCAGCTACTTGAGGCTGAGGCAGGAGAATCACTTACATCTGGGAGGCAAATGTTGCAATGAGCTGAGATCATGCTACTGCACTCCAGCCTGGGCAACAGAGTGAGACTCTGTCTCAAAACAAAACAAAACAAAACAAAACAAAACAAAACAAAAACAAACAAAAAACCTCATCACTGGTCATTAGAGAAATGCAAATCATAATCACAATGAGATACCATCTCACGCCAGTTAGAATGGCAATGAATAAAAAGACAGGAGAACAGATGCTGGAAAGGATGTGGAAAATAGAAATGATTTTACACTGTTGGTGGGAGTGTAAATTAGTTCAACCATGTGGAAAGCAGTGTGGCGATTCCTCAAGGATCTAGGACCAGAAATACTTTTTGACCCAGCAATCCTATTACTGGGTGTATACCCAAAGGACTATAAATCATTCTACTATAAAGACACATGCACATGTATGTTTATTGCAGCACTGTTCACAATAGCAAAGACTTGGAACCAACCCAAATGCCCATCAATGATAGACTGGATAAAGAAAATGTGACACATATATACCATGGAATACTGTGCAGCCATAAAAACAGATGAGTTCATGTCCTTTTCAGGGACACGGATGAAGCTGAAAACTATCATTCTTAGCAATGTAACAGAGGAGCAGAAAACCAAACACTGCATGTTCTCACTCATAAGTGGGAGTTGAACTAGAGAGCACATGGACACAGGGAAGGGAAGATTACACACCACGGCCTGTTAGGGGGTGGGAGACTAGGGGAGGGAAAGCATTAGGATAAAGATGACAGGTTGATGTGTGCAGCAAACCATCATGGCACGTGTATACCTGTGTAACAAACCTGCACGTTCTACACATGCACCGCAGAACTTAAAGTATAAAAATACAAAAACAAACAAACACCTTTTATTTTCTCTTTTTTAGAAGAAGTCTCCATCCCAAGCCCAGGAGTGGTGCCTCATGCCTGTAAACCCAGCATTTTGCAAGGCCAAGGTGGGCAGATCACTTGAGGTCAACAGTTCAAGATCAGCTGACCAGCCTGGTGAAACCTCATCTCTACTAAACATACAAAAATTAGCACCGTTGTGGTGGATGCCTGTAATCCCAGCTACTCCTGGGGCTGAGGAAGGAGAATCACTTGGACCCAGGAGGCAGAGGTTGCAATGAGTTGATATCACACCACTGCCCTTTAGCCTGGGCGGCGGAGTGAGACTCCATCTCTAAATAAATAAATAAATAAATAAATAAATAATCACCATTCCAGGTGTGGTGTGTGTAAAGTGGTATCTTACTGTGATTTTGATTTACATTTCGCTAATGATTAATTACGTTGTGCACTTTCCATGTGCTTTTTGGCCATTTGTATGTCTTCTTTGGAGAAAAGGCTATTCAGATCCTTTGCCTGTCTTGTAACTGGGTCGTCTTTTCATTGTTGAGTTCTAATATATTCTGAATACTACACATTTATCAGAAGACAGTCTGCAGATATTTTCTCCCATTCACTGGCTTCACGTTTCACTCTCTTGATGGTGTACTTCGATGTACAAACATTTCAATTTTGATGACGTCCAGTTTATCTATTTTTCCTTTTGTTGCTTGTGCTTTTCATGTCATTATTAAGAACCCATCAACAAAATGAAAGTCATGGAGATTTTCATTTCCTATGTTTTCTTCAGTGTTTGGTGGTTTTAGCCCTTGCATTTATATCTTTGATCAATTTTGAGTTAATTTTCCTACATGGTGTAATGCAGGTGTCAAAATTAAATCTCTGCTTTTGTATGCCCAATTGTTTCAGGTTTTTTTTTTTTTTTTTTTTTTGAGGCGAAGTTTTGCTCTTTTTACCCAGGCTGGAGTGCAATGGCGCAATCTCAGCTCACCACAACCTCCACCTCCTGGGTTCAGGCAATTCTCTGCCTCAGCCTCCCACGTAACTGGGATTACAGGCATGTGCCACCATGCCCAGCTAATTTTTTATATTTTTAGTAGAGATGGGGTTTCACCATGTTGACCTGGATGGTCTCGATCTCTTGACCTTGTGATCCACCCGCCCTGGCCTCCCGAAGTGCTGGGATTACAGGCGTGAGCCACCGCGCCCGGCCAGGTTTTTTTGTTTTTCTTTTTAGATGGAGTCTCGCTCTGTCACCCAGGCAGGAGTTCAGTGGTGCCATCTTGGCTCACTGCAACCTCCACTTCCCAGGTTCAAGAAAGTCTCCTGCCTCAGCCTCCTCAATAGCTGGGACAACAGGTGTGCACCACCATGCCCAGCTAATTTTTGTATCTTTAGTAGAGATGGGGTTTCACCTTGTTGACCAGGATGGTCTCGATCTCTTGACCTCATGATCCACCCGCCTCGGCCTCCCAAAGTGCTGGGATTATAGGCGTGAGCCACCGCGCCCGGCAATTTTGTATTTTTTTTTTAGTAGAGACAGGATTGCTCCATGTTGGTCAGGCTGGGTGTGAACTCCTGACCTCAGGTGATCCACCTCCTCAGCCTCCCAAAGTGCTGGGATCACAAGCGCGAGTAACCACACCTAGCCATTGATTTCTTTTTCTTGCCTAATTGCTCTGGCTAGAATTTCTAGTACAGAGTGTGTTGAAAGCAGGTACACTTGTTGTTCCTAATTTTAGACAGAAACAGCTTTTGTCTCTCCCCATTGAGTATGATGTTAGCTGTGACTTCTTCATAAGTGCTAATTATTCTGTTGATGAAATTCTCTTATATTCCTGTTTTGTTCAGTGTTTTTATCAAGAATGTATGTTGGATTTTGTGAAATGCTTTTTCTGCAACAATTGAGATCATCATATAGTTTTCCTTCATTTTATTAATGTAGCATTCATTGCTTTTTTTTTTGTATGAAGAATTACCCTTGTGTTTCTGGAATAAATACCATGTGGTTGATATGGACAATTCATGTAAAAGGTGGTTGGATTTGCTTTGCTAGGTTTTTAGTTTTTATTTTATTTTGGGGGGTATTTCTGCATTCCCTATATTTGTAGGGACGCTGGTCTGCAAATTTTCTTTCCTTTTTTCTTTCTTTCTTTTTTTTTTTAAGACAGGGTCTTGGGCTGGGGCAGTGGCTCACTCCTGTAATGCCAGTATTTTGGGAGGCCAAAGTGGGTGCATCACCTGAGGTAAGGAGTTCAAGATTAGCCAGTCAACATGAAGAAACTGCATCTTTACTAAAAATACAAAAATTAGTCAGGTGTGGTGGCTGAAACCTGTAGTCCCAGCTATTCAGGAGACTGAGGCAAGAGAATTGCTTGAGCCTAGGAGGCAGAGGTTGCAGTGAGCTGAGATTGTGCCACTGCATTCCAGCCTGGGTGACAGAATCAGACTCCATCTAAAAAAAAAAAAAAAAATACAGGGTCTCATTCTGTCACCCAGGCTGGAGTACATTGGCATGATCACAGCTCACTGCAGCCTCAAACTCCTGGCTCAAGCAACCATGCCTGGCCAGTCTGCAAATTTTCTTCTCTTGTGATATCTTCATTTGGCCTTGGCATCAGGTACTATGTATATGGCTTTATAGAATGAATCAGAAAATGTTCCCTCCTCTTCTTCTTTTTGGAAAACTTTGAGAAGGATTGATGTTAATTTTTCTTTAAATGTTTGTTATAGTTCACCAGTGAAGCCATCTTGCCCTGGGCTTATTTTTGTTAAAAAAAATGTTCGATTACTAATTCCAAAACGTTATAGATTTGCTCAGGTTTTTCATTTCTTCTTGAGTCAGTTTTAGTAGTTTGTTTCTAGGAATTTGTTCATTTCGTCTAGATTATTTAATTTGTTGGTGTATAATTTATCATATTATTCTCATGATCTTTTTTATTTATATAAGGTTTATAGAAATGGCCTAGTTTCTTACTGGTTTTCATAATCTGACTCTTCTTTTTCTCTGCTCAGTCTAGTTAAACCTAATTAAATGCTTCTCTTTCTTTGTTCCACTTGTTGAAAGAGCCACCTTTTGGTTTTGTTGATTGTATTATTTTTCGGTTCTTTCTTTTTTTTTTTCTGTAATCTTTATTATTTTTTCTTCTGCTAACTTTGGGCGGCTTAACCTGTTGTTGCTTTTTTTTCCCCTGGTTCCCTAATGTGTAAAATGATTGATTTGTGATATTTCTTTTTCTCAATTTATTTATTTAATTTTTTTTTTAAAGACAGGGTTTCTCCATGTTGGTCAGGCTGGTCTCGAACTCCCGACTTCAGATGATCTGCCCGCCTCGGCCTCCCAAAGTGCTGGGATTACAGACTTGAGTCACTGCACCTGGCCTTTTTTTCTCTTTTTAAAATGTAGGCATAAGTAGCTATAAATTTCCCTCTGAACACCATTTTCAGTAGGTTCCATAGGTTTGGATATGTTCTATTTTTGTGTTGATTTATCCCAAAAAACACATTTTCTAATTTCAGCTGTAATTTTTTCTTTTGCACATTGTATATTGTGTAAGTTCCACGTTATTTGTGAAAACTGAGTTTTCCTTCTATTTTTGATTTCTAGTGAGAGAACGATTGTAGCCTGAGAAGACGCTTTGTCTTATTTCAATCCTTTAGAAGTCTGTTGAGACTTGTTTGTGACTAACATGTTGTCTGTCGTAGGGAACGTCCTATTTGCAATTCAGAAGAATGGTGCTCTACTGTTGCTGAGTCTATGTATGTCCATTAAGTCTAGCTGGTGTGCAGTGCTCTTTAAGGACTCTATTTTGTTATTCATATTGAAAATGATGTATTTAAACTCTAATGATTATTATAAAATTATCTATCTCATCCCTCACCTCTGTCAAATTTTCCTTCATTTATTTTGGGGCTCTATTTTGATATGTGTATCTGTAAAACCGATATATCTTCTTGATAGGTTGACCATTTTATCTACATATAATGTCCTTATTTGTCTCTTGTAACAAGTTTTGACTTAAAGTCTATTTTGTTTGATACCATATAACCCACCTCAACACATTTTTTACTACTTACATTTCTACTAATTAGAAAACACTTCTATCATTTTGCTTTTTTCCCCTGTAAGCTTCATGTTACTTTTGTTCCTGAATTCATCTAATTGCCTTCTTTTGTTTGATTTTTTCTACCATACCAGGTTTCCCCACTTATTACCCTTATTTTTTAATGTAAAAAATATAAGGTAGGCTGGGCGCAGTGGCTCACGCCTGTAATCCCAGCACTTTGGGAGGCCGAGGAGGGTGGATCATGAGGTCAAGAGATCAAGACCATCCTGGTCAACATGGTGAAATCCCGTCTCTACTAAAAATACATAAATTAGCTGGGCATGGTGTTGCACTCCTGTAGTCCCGGCTACTCAGGAGGCTGAGGCAGGAGAATTGCTTGAACCCGGGAGGCGGAGGTTGCGGTGAGTGGAGATTGCACCATTGCACTCCAGACTGGGGGACAGAGTGAGACTCCATCTTAAAAAAAAAAAAACCTTCACCTCCCAGGTTCAAGTGACTCTGCTGCCTCAACCTCCTGAGTAGCTGGGATTACTGGTGCCCACAATCATGCCTGGCTAGTTTTTGTATTTTTAGTAGCGATGAAGTTTCAACATATTGCCCAGGCTGGTCTCGAACTCCTGACCTCACGTGATCCACCCATCTTGGCCTCCGAAAGTGCTGGGATACAGGCGTGATTCAGTGTGCCAGGCCTATTATTTATTTAGGTAGTCTTTCCACTACTTTCTCTTTGTCTCCTCTTTTGGAAACTCTCATTATGCATATGTTGATCTGCTCGATGATGTCCCATAGGTCCCTCAGGCTTGGTTCACTTTTCTTCATTTTCTTCTATTCTCACCTGGCTGCATAATTGCAATTGTCCTATTTTCAAGTTTGCTGATTTTTTCTTTCTTTTCTTTTTTTTTTTTTTTTTTGAGATTGAGTCTCTCTCTGTTGCCCAGGCTGGAGTGCAGAGATGTGATCTCGGCTCACTGCAACCTCTGCCTCCCAGGTTCAAGAGATTCTCCTGGCTCAGCCTCCTAAGTTGCTGAGATTACAGGCGTGCACCACCACCCCCAGCTAATTTTCTTTGTATTTTTAGTAGAGATGGGGTTTCACCATGTTGGTCAGGCTGGTCTCAAACTCCTATTCTCAAATGATCTGCCCGCCTCAGCCTCCCAATGTGCTGGGATTACAGGCATGAGCCACCACACCCAGCCTGATTATTTCAGATGCCTGTTCAAACCTGTGGTAACCACCTAGTAATTGTTCACTTCATTTCAGCTCCAGAATTTCTAACTGGTTCTTTTTGGTAATTTCTCTCTGTTTACTGATATTCTCTCTTTGGTGATACTTCATGCTCCTGACTTCCTTTAGTTCTTTGTTCGTGGTTTGCCCTAACTGAGCATTTTAAAGACAGATTATTTAGTTTTTTTTCCACTGAGTCCAGTGTCTGACTTAGGGACAGTTTCTAATTCATTTCTTCAGAGTATGCTTGTGAATGGTCCATACTTCCTTGTTTGTTTGAATGCTTCATAAATGTTTGTCAGAAACTTAGCATTTTGATAATTACAATGTGGCAACTCTGCAAAGTAGAGTGGGGATGTCCAACCCACACACCCCTACCAAGGGTAGGGTTTGTTGCTGCTGTTTGTTGTGGGCTGTTGTTACTGACTGCAAAATGACTTTTGTAACATCTGCATTGTTTGTTGTGTGAGGCCAGTAAGTCTGTGTTCCATTAGCTTAGCGGTCAGCTAGTATTTTTAACAGAGTAAACTTAAATACCTAAAGCCCTCAACCCATAAAAGAAATAAATGAAAAAGGGAAAAAACCCAAAACGAAACAAAACCATACGTACAGAAACTCTCCCAGTCTTTAGAGGTCGGCTCTGTGTTGGCATCGTCTTCTAACACTTAGCCAGGGTGTTGGCATTTCTGTCTTAGCTTCTCTTCTTGAACATGCACATCTTGAAGGTCAGCCGGAAGTGGAAGTCTGGGGTCTTTTCAGGCCTTTTCCGAGCACTAATCCCATGCTGGGCATGCACATGGCCATCTTGATTCCCTGGTACGCGCAAGAGCTTTTTTTTTATTTTTTTCCTTTCATTTTTTTTGAGACAGAGTTTCGCTCTTATTGTCCAGGCTGGAGTGCAGTGGCACAATCTTGGTTCACGGCAAACTCCGCCTCCCGGGTTTCAGCGATTCTCCTGCCCCAGCCTCCCAAGTAGCTAGGATTGATTGCAGGCATGCGCCACCATGCCTGGCTAATTTTGTATTTTTAGTAAAGAAGCGGTTTCTCCATGTTGGTCAGGCTGGTCTTGAACTCCTGACCTTAGGTGATCCACCCACCTCAGCCTCCCAAAGTGCTGGGATTACAGGTGTGAGCCACTGTGCCCAGCCACACAAGAGCTTTTCATGGTCCTATTCCTTACTTATGTTTTTCCCCAAACTCTTCCTTTCCAGACTTTTTGGTCTTCCTCTTGCTTGTCTCGGGCTCCCACAGCCAGTACTTTCAACCTTACTGCTCTCGGCAAGTGCCCAAATGCAAATGCCACCCTTGCTCTAGTCTGTCAGGGGTCTGCCAGCCCGGTCCAGACACACACCCCTGGTTCTTTGAGAACAGAGTGTGTGTTGTTCACTCTGGCCCTCGTCGGGAGCTCATGTTGCCATCTTCATGGCCGCCAGCGATCTAGAGAAGGAGGGACAGCAAGCAGGCAGCTTAAAGCACCACAGTGCTCTCTTACACAACGCAGCAGCTTCTCTCGTCATTATCCTTTCCCTGGTTGCTGTACGTCTGTGGCTAGATTTTGGAGTTCTGTAAAAGTTGATGAGGACAGCTTTTGCCAGTTGTATTTGGGGAGGGATGGGGCACTGAAATTCCTTACTCTGCCATTTTTGGTGATGTTGCTTCTCTCATATTTCTTAAAATTTTGATTTTGTACTCATAGAACTTATCTCTTTTAGGCATCAATTTTAATAATATATAATGCGTACCGTACATGTAAAAAGGACAATATAAGCAAATCAGTTAAGATATTCCCAAATGTCTTCATGCTTACTCTCTGTCTCCTCTGAATTACTTTTCATTTAAGAGTCATTGTCCTGTGGGTTTTTACATGCCACTGCTCTCCATTCCATCAGGACAGCGAGAGACATAGCATTTCTTTAGAAAATGCTCCCCGCTATCATCCTCAGAATTCACTCGCAGCCACTGGCACCCGTGTGGTCAATGACGAACACCCTAACTGATACTCTGGACAACAGTGATTGTCACATGCATCCCAATTTCAATAAAATGTGAAAAAATGTGCACTTAATAAATAATTGCCAAGAGGTGGGATATATTTTTCCTGAGAAGTCAGATGAGGAAGTGATTTGTTTGGCTCAAGGAAGTCACAGAAAGCGCCATCAAGGCAGGCACCATTTTAGGCCAGTCCGTAACAGATTGAAGGCTCTTGCCAGTGGAGTAGTGCAGAGAAACGGAGGAACCATCAGCTTCACACACAGGAAACCAGGCAGGTCCTGGGCATTTGAAATTGAGTCAGGGGCCAGTTGTTGTGAGAGGAAATTGACTTCTTGAAGTGGGCGGTGAAGGGCTCCCACTTGGGGACTGAAACTCCATTCTCTAGGCCAAGAAAGCTTCAGCAGACCCTAAGGAACACAGTGATGTGATGGGCTCTCTCGGGCGACCATCTGGAGGATGAGCAAGCTGTGAGTCCAGACCTGGTGTGCCCTTCCCGGGGAGCAGCTGCAGCATCACTGTCACCACGGAGGCAGCTGAGGACCCGGGCTGCAAGGACTCTGATGGTGGGGCTGTCGTGCGTGGGCCAGGGAGGGATGAATCCATTTGATAAGAATGTAGGCTGGGGAAGACAAATTGCTTTTCCTTTTCTGTTACGGAGAATGTGAGGAGGTATTTGGCCTCAGCCTCTTAGATTCTAGAAGCTGAAATGCACATAGAAATTGTTACCAATCATGGCAGGTTTAACAGCATGAGGGGTTCATGACCCCAAAACCCACTGGTTTTGTTCCTTTGACCCTTGTCCTTCTTTTTCCAAACCCACACAATGGGAATAAGGGTCATCGTAAAAAGTCGGTAGTTTTGGATATAAACATGTAATATATAATAATTTTGCTATTGTAACACAAAACATGGGAAAATCAGCCATAAAGTTAAAACAGTCCTAAGGCAGAAGGTAAACAAACCATCTAATCTGATAGTTGAGAATAACAATCTGAAGAAGGCACTAAAAAGTTTCCCACCTCTTGAAACTTCCTTTCATATTTCCATATAGAGAGCAGTGCACAAACATTTTTAATTTTTTCAGACTGTAATTTGGAGCAGAACTGTTCTTCTGCCATCTGAAGTATCCAAATATGATCCCTAGGAGGGAGAGAGCTGAATTATGGTCAACTTCATCCTATGAATGAGCAAGGGAAGCCAGACTGGCTTTCAGACCCCAACAGCATATAACAACTCAAAACATATTTTAACCATTTTCGACCCCAGAATTTCTGAACACTGATGTGTTTAGTGAGTCCACATGGGATGGACTTTGTAGGAAACACAGGAATGTTCTGGTCGGTAGTGGGGAACCAAAGGCCCCACTGGGATGCCCTCTGACCTCACTCCTACCTTCGGACAGGTCTGAGGAGGATATCAGAGAGTCAAAAAGGTTCAGATAATTACTTGAAATAGATGAATAATGAGAACTGGCTAGAACAGCTTTGTACTTGTCTTGAATAAATTAATAGTAGCGTTAAACTAGGACTTGAAATATGGACCAAGTAGAGACAGTAAAGAAATGACTACAAACAACCGTCAAACTAAATTTTTTTTTGAAACGGAGTCTTGCTCTGTCGCCCAGGCTGGAGTGCAGTGGCACGATCTTGGCTCACTGCAACCACCGCCTCTTGGGTCCCAGTTCAAGCAATTCTCCTGCCTCAGCCTCCCGAGTAGCTGGGCTCACAGGCGTGTGCCACCATACCCAGCTAATTTTTGTATTTTTGGTGGAGGCGGGATTTTACCATGTTGGCCAGGCTGGTCTCGAACTCCTGACCTTGGGATCCACCCGCCTCAGCCTCCCAAAGTGCCGGGATTATAGGCGTGAGCCACTGCACCCAGCCACTAAATTTTTCTTATTTTTTAAAAAGTCTTGAATTGCTCTCAGATGTCACAAGTCCATACTTCGTTGTTCAATCATCTCTTCCTCTGTCTGGAAAAGGAAAGAAAAGCCTTAAATCTAAAAGTAATGTTAGCTGGGCACAGTGACTCATGCCTGTAATCCCAGCACTTTGGGAGGCTGAGGCAGACAGATCACCTGAGGTCAAGACCAGCCTGTCCAACATGGTGAAACCACATCTCTACTAAAAATACAAAAATTGGCCAGGCATGGTGGTGCACACCTCTAGTTCCAGCTACTCAGGAGGCCGAGGCAGGAGAATTGCTTGAACTGGGGAGGTGGACATTGCAGTGAGCCGAGATCACACCACTGCACTCCAGCCCAGGTGACAGAGGGAGATTCTGTCTTAAAATAAATAAATAAATGAAAAATAGATGTAATTATGCTATCGGAATCAGTAGATTATCTTACTGAAAATAGTCTTTCAGTTGTTTTTAGGAGAATATGGTTATCCCTTATAAATATTTATTTTGCATCCCCTCAGTGATTAGAGAGGGCTTTAACAGTGTTTCTATGGCCTCTCAAATACATGAGAATGAAAAAAATTGTGCTAGGACTTTTTCTGGATGTGCATGAGTCCACACTCTATGCATTGTTGGATTTGAGTCTTCACAGGTAATTAATTGTCTGACATCATTATTGTGTATCCTCTGAGTACCTCTGAAGCAGAATGTTTGTTCTTTAGGAAACCTATTAAATATCCCATAGTGCAGCATTAGAAATGACTTCTGAAACTGACTGCAGAAACAACTACATAGCAGTGAGTAGCAGAGCTTGGTGTTCCGACGCAGATCTGGTGAGAGACCAAGGTGAGGAAGAGCCGCGACATGGAGCGGTGTGACTAGGGATAGTGATTTAATAGATTTGAGCTGGGCCTGGTGGCTCACGCCTGCAATCCCAGCACTTTGGGAGGCTGAGGCCAGAGGATCTCTTAAGCCCAGGAGTTTGAAATCAGCCTGAACAACATTGTGAGATCTCATCTCACCTCAACAATTTTTTTCTTTTTTTTTTTTGTTTGAGATGGAGTCTTGCTCTGTCACCCAGGCTGGAGTACAACCTCCACCTCCTGGGTTCAAGCGTTTCTCTTGCCTCAGCCTCCTGAATTGGTGGGATTACAGGGGTGTGCCACCATACCTGGCTAAGTTTTGTATTTTTAGTAGAGATGGGGTTTCACCATGTTGGCCAGGCTGGTTTCGAATTCCTGACCTCAAGTGATCTGCCCACGTCAACCTCCTAAAGTGCTGGGATTACAGGCATGAGCCACTGTGCCCAGCTAAAAAATTTCTATTTTTAATTAAAAATAATAAATGGGTCTGACCAGAAATGGCTGCCTCAAATTTCAGGACACATGACAAAGCCCATCCTTACTTTGTAAATTTTTTCAGATGCTGTTCTAACCACTTTATTTGCTTTTTCTCAACTCCTTCCAGCAACCCTATGGGGCAGGGGCTGTGGTATCCCTGCTGTGTAGACACAGTCTGAGGCTCAGAGAGTTTACCTGCAAGGGCGCTTAGCTACCAGGCTGACTCCAAATTCCATATTCCTAAGTGTGAGACTGTTTAGTGCCTATCAAACCCTGTCAAGTGGTGTCACTGCCCTGTAGGACCAGAATCAAAACAAAACAAATGGCCCCTTTGGAAATTTTCCTTCCGTTTGTTGCCGTGGTGGACGCAAGTTTTTTCTTTTTGGCAGGTGCTGTGCTCCTGGCTCAGTAATAGCCCAAATTATGAGGAGTCAAATTTATATTGATTCTGGCTGGGCGCGGTGGCTCACGCTTATAATCCCAGCACTTTGGAAGGCCGAGATCATGCCACTACACTCACTGCACTCCAGCCTGGGTGACAGAGTGCACTCTGTCTCAAAAAAAAAAAAAAAAAATTTATATTGACTCTATAGGAATCAGTTGTTTTTATGAGGATGTGGTTGGTTATCCCTTATAAATATCACCAAGTGGCACCTGGGCTGGAAATCCATGTTCTCAGACCAAGTACAGGCACATCCATTTGTCAAGGACAATTTTTTCTTTTCTTTTTTTTTGAAACAGAGCCTTGCTGTTGCCCAGGCTGGAATGCAATGTCGCAATCTCACTCACTGCAGCCTCTGCCTCCAGGGCTCAGGCCGTTCTCCTGCTTCAGCCTCCCATAGGCTGGGACTACAGGCCTGCACCACCACACCTGGCTAAGTAAAGGACAAATTTAATGAAGCACCTGATGTGTCATGAACAGGGCAGCATCCTCCAGCGTTGGTAAGTGAGGGTGTCTGTTTTGGATGTTCTGGCCCTGAGTTTCTGATGCAGAGTCCTCTGGTCCCCACAGGCAGCCTAAACTTTTAGGCCACACTTTGGGTGGAGACAGATTCTTACCCTCCCGACTGGGTGGTGGCCAGCTGGTGCTCATTGCCAGGTCTGCCTGACTGGGAAGAGCATTTTTCCCTGAATGGGAAAAGCTGAACTGACTTAAGCTGGATTCAGATGCTGCCAGTCTAACCCTGGGTGGCCTTCTCAATCACTGTGCTATGTGGCCTTTTAAGCCTCATGCAGGCTTCTGCTCGGCCAGCCCTGAGTAGCTACTCAGGTGTTGCATCTTAAGTGTGGAGTCAGGCAGAGCCTAACATTTAGAGATCGCTCACCCTCACTAAGCCCCATTTTACCTGTAGAACAGTAAGATGGACAACACAGGCTTCAAGAGGGCTTGAATTCATGTTTGTGTCTAGCCTTCAATCGGTGTCGTCTGTGTTGGCAGAAGCAGGCAGTTCACTACACTAAGTATTCCCAAGTTCTAGGTAAGCCATCCTGCTGGATCATGACTACCTCAAAGTGTGTTCATGTGTCTACACCTGGGAGCCTGTTTCAACCAGACATGTGCTCCAGTGTGCGGCCATCAGAAGACAAAGGCCAGTGTTGCTCCTCAGCCGATTATCAGCATTGGAAAGGGAGCATCCGACCGTGTTTCACAGATAAGCCCGTGAAGCCCAGAGCCTATTGGAGGGCACTTAGTTAAAGGGTGGCAGCTGGGACTGAAATCTTTCTTTCCTGAGTCTTTAATTCCTGCTACTTACTGTGTCTTTTCAAGCATTTTACAATGTGAAGAGCTAGCAACGTAGTGCAGTCAGCCCGACTAGCGACGGTTCCCTTTCCCATGGTGCGAAGGCAACACGCATTGGGCAGGCTCCTTGAAACCTGCCATAAATTGAAAATATCCAAGTAGAAAATGCACTTTGGGCCTGAGACAGTTTCAGTGTGTGATGGGTCTACCGCGATGTAACCCCATCGTGAGTTGAGGCCCATCTGCACCCTGCCATAGCTACTGGCAGAAATCTTACCTGTCTCCCAAAAGGGACCCAACTACGTTAGGTTCAAGGCACTTCTTGGAATATTTAGCAGGGAAAGGGCCTGGAACTAAAAACGCGTCTAACACAAGATGCCGCCACACGATGGCACTGCTTCTGTAGACCTGGAAGAAACGCGGGCGCCGGAGCTGGCGCGGGGCGCCGGGCTCAGTGGGGTCGGGGAACTGCGTCCGGCCGGGGCCCCCGCACCTCGAAGGGCCGGCGGAGGACGCAAGGTCGTGAGCGCGTCTCCCCCATCTGCTCTGCTCTTAGCGAGGGGGTCCCGCAGCCCTTTCGGCCGGGACGCAGCAGCCGCCTCGCTGGGCCGGACTGGGGACCTCCGAGGAAAGCAGCGAGAACCCGCCCAAATTCCCCGAGGCGCCCGAACGCGGTGCGGACAGCCCTCCCCGCCCGACAGGCCGCCGCCCGGAGACCCCTCGAGGAGGCTGTTTGTCCCCACGTTCCGACCGCATGTCCGGCCCCCCGCGCCTCTTTCCGCATCTGGTCCCGCAGTGGAGGCGCCGGGCGAGGGTCTCAGGCGCGTGGTCACGGTCGGGGGAGTCCTTGGACGCGCGGGTCCCCTCCCACGGGTTCACACCCCCGCCCTCCGGCGACGGGAGCAGGCCCGGGACGCGCGCGCCGGGGCCAAGTCCTGGTTTTGATTTCACTCCCAGCCCCGAGGAGCGAGGAGGTTCCAAGCCCACAAACAGGAAGAGGAGAAGGCCCTGGAGTGCGGGCAGAGGGAGTGACATTCCCAGCGGCGCGGACCGGGCGGGGGCCGCAGCGCGCACCCCCTCCTGCAGCGCGGGCTGGGGAGAGGGTCCCGGGGAGGAGCAGAGAGAAGGCGCGCCCCGGGAAGGCTCGGGGCGGCTCCGGGGGCTCCCAGGGCGCCCCCGCCCCTTCCCCCGCGGCCCCGGGGCGGGGCGTGCGCGTCAGCCGGGGCTAGAAAAGGCGGCGGGGCTGGGCCCGGCGAGGTGACAGCCGCACTTGGACGCAGAGCCCGGCCCGACGCCGCCATGAGCGCCGCGCTCTTCAGCTTGGACGGCCCGGCGCGCGGCGCGCCCTGGCCAGCGGAGCCCGCGCCCTTCTACGAGCCGGGCCGGGTGGGCAAGCCGGGCCGCGGGGCCGAGCCGGGGGCTCTCGGCGAGGCGGGCGCTGCCACCCCCGCCATGTACGACGACGAGAGCGCCATCGACTTCAGCGCCTACATCGACTCCATGGCCGCCGTGCCCACCCTGGAGCTGTGCCACGACGAGCTCTTCGCCGACCTCTTCAACAGCAATCACAAGGCGGGCGGCGCAGGCCCTCTGGAGCTGCTGCCCGGCGGCCCCGCGCGCCCCCTGGGCCCGGGTCCCGCCGTTCCGCGCCCACTCAAGCGCGAGCCCGATTGGGGCGACGGCGACGCGCCCGGCTCGCTGCTGCCCGCTCAGGTGGCTGCCTGCGCGCAGACCGTGGTGAGCCTGGCGGCCGCCGGACAACCCACCCCGCCCACGTCGCCGGAGCCGCCGCGCAGCAGCCCCGGGCCGACCGCGCCCGGCCCCGTCCGGGAGAAGAGCACTGGCAAGAGGGGCCCGGACCGCGGCAGCCCGGAATACCGGCAGCGGCGCGAGCGCAACAACATCGCGGTGCGCAAGAGCCGCGACAAGGCTAAGCGGCGGAACCAGGAGATGCAGCAGAAGCTCGTGGAGCTGTCGGCCGAGAACGAGAAGCTGCACCAGCGCGTGGAGCAGCTCACGCGGGACCTGGCCGGCCTCCGGCAGTTCTTCAAGCAACTGCCCAGTCCGCCCTTCCTGCCGGCCGCCGGGGCCGCCGACTGCCGGTAACGCGCGGCGGGGCGAGAGAGACTCAGCAACGACCCATACCTCAGACCCGACGGCCCGGAGCGGAGCGCGCCCTGCCCCGGCGCAGCCAGAGCCGCCGGGCGCCCGCTGCAGTTTCTTGGGACATAGGAGCGCAAAGAAGCTACAGCCTGGACTTACCACCACTGAACTGCGAGAGAAGCTAAACGTGTTTATTTTCCCTTAAATTATTTTTGTAATGGTAGCTTTTTCTACATCTTACTCCTGTTGATGCAGCTAAGGTACATTTGTAAAAAAGACTTCTCAGACAAAACCCTTTGTATTGTAGATAAAAGGAAAAGACTGAGCATGCTCATTTTTTATATCAATTTTTACATTATTCGTAAGAATAAAGCAGCATTTGAAATCTCCCCTGCTTCCTATGTTCACAGCGACTCCTGCACGCCCGCCGGTGGCGCAGGACCCAGCTGGGGAAGGGTGCGTTCCGGACCCGCAGCCAGCGAGCACGCACCTGGGAGTCCGGGCGCCAGGTGTGGTGTGTGTGTGTATGGGCGGGTGGGGTGGAGTGGGGAGGAGGCCCGAAGTGCTCAGGAGAGTGGGTCTGCGTCGCTTTTGAAACGCGCTAAAGGCTCCGCTCCCTCCTGGCTTTAACTTGCCTAGGCTCAGTGGAGCACGAGCTCAGGTAAGCTAGCAGCTTTCCAGCAGAAGGTGCTCTCCCAAAGAACTCAGACCTGGGGAAGGGTTGGCTGTTTGGGGGGCCCTGCTGAGAAAAGTCCAAGAGCTCCCTAACTATAGAGGCTGCTGGACGGGCGAGAGGGGCTGTAGGCCAACTAGAAGCCTGGCTGAATCATCTCCCGCTTTCCCAGGAGTTTGCTTTCACTTTCCTCAGTCATGTGGACGAGTCAACTAGATTTTCTACGTGCGCCAGAAAGGACAGAATAGTCATGTAGTGGATGAAAAGGGCAGTCACACAACTGCTGAAGACCGGCTATCTTGCTAGTAATTTGCAATGTTTTAAGGTTTAATCCTCCCTAAAAAGGCCCTCTGCTTTTACCCCAAGAACACTTGGTATTAGGCACCATTTCCTAGTCATGGGCTGCTACGCGTATATTATGTAATTAACCATGGCATGTCATGATTATATTGCTATAAGGAGGGGAACAAAGTCTTTAGTGTCCAAAGATAATTCTTGGTTTAAATCTCTGCCAACAAAGCAAATGATAACCAACTGCTCCTTAGTCTGTGATCTTTGCTCTCCGTGCACGTTACCCAGCCTGATTAAACAGGCGTGTGGTGGAGCCAGCTATCTCCACCTCCATTCAGCAGAGCCACAGTCACACCGGTTCAGATAGCTACACTTTATGGGTAACAATTTCACCTCTGATACAGTTCCCTGGAAAATTTTCCCGAAGTAGTGAATTGCAAAATACCTAGGCTTGACATTTATTGTAGCAGAACAGTAATATCACAATATGGGACAAAAGTTCACACTGCAGGGTACTCTTTGGGGGAATGTTAAAACATACTGTAAGAAAAACATGCTCAATCATGGTAAAATGTTCAACGTGTTAAAATTACAAATGAACAGAGTATTTTTCTGATATATTATTGCATAAAATACTAAATGAGCTCAAGCTTAAGATTCAACGTGAAACAAGTCAATGTCCATAAATTTATAGAAAATAAAAAACATAAAAACTGTATGAAAGGGTATTTTGATTTATAAGTTTACAAAACTTACATCTTATTAACATTTCCTCAGAAAAATCTAAGTTTCAAGATTGTAAACTATGTTCACTGTGTCCATAGTTAACAAATAACTACCCCAAATTACCACCAGCAGCACCCTGGCAGCCACATTGCAAAGTTCACAGATCCTGTGGCCACTGCTGGTGTTCTGCAGAGGCCCCTCCGGCACTCAGAAGCTCAATTTCCTCCAATCCAATGCAGCTCGTGGGGTGGGTGGTTATGGACTGGACAAAACAATTTAACAACCCCACCTCCTTTCCGAGGACACTCTTCACTTCGTAGCTCTGCAGTGATAAAGGTACACTGGTTAAAGCAAACAGCCTGGAACGTTCTGTTCCCAACAACACAAAACCAGAGAGCCAGCGTGGAAGGCCCTTTCCCCAGTCCACGACCTTCCATTCCTCAAACAGCTGAGAACAGTGGTAGGAAGGAGAAACAAATGAAGAGCCGCTATTAAAAAAAATCCCCATTTATTTTGGCAAGTGAAGGAACTACCTACCCTGTTCTGGGAACTGAATTCTGTTTTTACTTGGGACAAGATGCACACAGGCTCTGCTGGGAAGGCAGGGGCTGGGCGTGCAGTGCCCACAGCTGTCTCCCACTTCCTTTGGGACACTTCCCCAATCTAGTAACACTTCCGGTCAAGGGATTTCCTGGTGCCTTGCCCCAAACTTCCTTCCTTAATAGGATCCTATTTCTTCTAGAGTTACACTGGGCTAAAACCCTCCGTGTTTTTGTTATGAGACTTAGCTTTTCCTTTGCATTGTTTTTTTTTTTTGAGACAGTCTCACTCTATCATCAGGCTGGAGTGCAGTGGCGGATCCTGGCTCACCACAATCTCCGCCTCCTGGGTTCAAACAATTCTCCTGCCTCAGCCTCCCGAGTAGCTGGGACTACAGGCATGCACCACCATGCCTGGCTAATTTTTTGTATTTTTAGTACAGATGGGGTTTCACCATATTGGCCAGGATGGTCTTGATCTCTTAACCTCGTGATCCACCTGCCTCGGCCTCCCAAAGTGCTGGTGCATTCTTCAATAGTCCCAGATGAGTTTCATCTCCAGATGAGACAAGTACAGGGAGCCCTGGCCCCCATCCCTGATGAGGCTGAGAGGGTGTGGTGCACCCCGTTATAGATCAAGCTGCAGTGTTTGCCGGTGGAGGTAGGGCTGAAAATAAAGGCTCAAAAGCACTGCAATATTCCATATCTGGCCTTCTGGGAGGTTAAAGCTCTAGAAGGCAGTGCCACTTGCAGAGTAATATGTTGACCCCAAACCCCTCCTCTGTGCAAGGCACTTGGCAGTTGCTACAACAGTTCTATTTGGTATCTATTAACTCACCCCGCCCATCATTATGGTGTTATAGCCAAAGAGATTGAGGCTGGAGAAGCCAGACAACACGGCCAAAGCAGGCAGAGTGTGGCTCCTTGGTGCCCTTCCCTTCAAAGGTGTGTGTCTCACTGCCTTTCCCCAAGTCTGAGCTTCCCTGTCTCTGGCTTCTCATGAACAGAGTGCAGTGGAAAGGACACCAAGTGACGTTCCACAGTTGGTTAGGGAAGGTGCCCAGCCTTCAGCTGGCCCTTGGGATCCACACATAGACTGAGGGGGTCTGGCCAGAGTTGTGGCCTGGACATAGGAGCCTTCTGTGACCCCTGCCAGCCTTGGGGACACCTGCTAATGCCCAATGGAGCCAAGGGGAGCTGTCCTGATGGAACCCTGTCCAAACAAGAGTTCTGTGCACAGAATGAATATTGATGCCACCAAGTTTTGAAATGGTTTGTAACAATAAATGTCAAGATTAGTCTGGGATGTGAACACTACTGATGCCAACTTGTGGGGGGACTTTCATTTTCCCATTTGCAAGACAGGCATGGTGCCTATTTACTGTGCTTTGTCAAGTGTTTTGGCTTCCTTGGTGAAAAAGAATAAGGTCAACAGGATGGTTTAATGTAGTGATGGGGGCAGTGGGAATTACTGGTCAAGACAGGCAAAGAGACAGAACTTGGCAGTAGAAGCTGAGCCCTTCCCAAGGGTTCTGAGGTGGCATGGACAGCAAGTGCAGCTGCTCACTTACTCACGCGTGGGGGTTTATCACAAGCCCATGTGGGACTGTCGCTGAAGAGACGGCAGCGAGCAAGACAGAGCCTCCAGGCTGCTGGTCTGGAGGAGACACCAGGGGGTGCAGAAGCAGGGGGTCACCGCATGGGGAGGGAGGGTGGAGATGGCGTGCTGGACACCCTTCTGGTCTCCTTTTTTTTTTTTTGAGACAGAGTTTCATTCTTGTTGCCCAGGCTCAAATAAGGTGGTGCCATCTTGGCTTACTGCAACCTCCGCCTCCTGGATTGAAGCGATTCTCCTGCCTCAGCCTCCTGAGTAGCTGGGATTACAGGCGTGTGCCACCACGCCTGGCTAATTTTCTATTTTTAGATAGGGTTTCTCCATGTTGGTCAGGCTGATCTCAAACTCCCGATCTCAGGTGATCCGCCCGCCTCGGCCTCCCAAAGTGCTGGGATTACAGGTGTGAGCCACCGCACCCAGCCGCCGGTCTCTTACGGTACATTTGTCTTGCATGTTTGTGCAAGTGTGAAACAAGACCCTGTGGTCTTCTGGAATAAAAGTACGTGATTCTGACTTGGAAAAAGTCAGCAGAAAATTATTTATTTGTAAAATATTGGGTTTGCCTATATCATCTGTAAATGGAGTTTAAATTATATATATATATATATTTTTTTTTTTGTGTGTGTGAAACTGAGTCTCACTCTGTCACCAGGCTGGAGTACAGTAGTACAAACTCGTCTCACTGCAACCTCTGCCTCCAGGGTTCAAGTGATTCTCCTGCCTTGCCTCCAAAGTAGCTAGGATTACAGGTGCACACCACCATGCCTGGCTCATTTTTGTGTTTTTAATAGAGATAGGTTTTTGCCATGTTGGCCAGGTGAACTCCTGACCTCAGGTGATCCGCCCGACTGGGCCTCCCAAAGTGTTGGGATTACAGGCATCAGCCACTGTGCGCAAATAATAAATCTTTTATGTGTGGGAGAAATTAACACGAAGAGGTTAAAACAACCATATCGGCAAACTCCCAAGCACTATTCATATGAATGTGGGTCTGCACATGTATAAAATGTGTCTCTCTTTTAAAAAATCACTATATATGTTCTTTAAACTTTTCCTTTTCTAAAAGCTAAGGAAACACACTTCAAGTTCCATGTCACAATAATGTTACTACTGAGAAATGAGATGCACAGCTACAGACAATCATATTGTTTTTACATCTGCAGCCTGACCACATTACAGTAAAGGCAGAAAACTTAACACTCATGCATCTTAACTGAAACAGCATGTTTGCCCCAGGGAATAGAGTTATGGTTCTTGTGGAAAGCCCCAATTTGATTCTCTGAATTTTGGTGAATGTGCATGCTCACCCAGAAAACTGACAGAATCCATACTGGGTATCTCTCAGCTAATGTCTCCGCCCAGTCCCCCCTGGCACCCATCTTCTATCAGCTTCTTTCCAGATCGGTGGTAAAGACCTGATCACCCACTGTGAGTGGAGCTGGGCATGGGGTAAAGAGCCTCCTAAATTGTCTACTTCCAGACTTGGAACTTACCCACAGCCCACTGGCGTTGTCCCTGAAGCCAGAGCACCCAAGAGGGTGATACTGGGGCTGCTGCCACCCTCTGGCCCTCTACCAATGCATATACATACACACATGCACACATGTACACGTGTCAAGCATATGTACATAACAGCACACTCAAGTGGACACATATACACAGGCAAATGGGCAAAGGTGCTCTGATGCACACAGACGTCACAAACATGTGCATACATGTGTACTCATGTACACACACATTTGAGCTCTTTATAAGCAGGGCTTTTATCTATGGGAATATTCTAGTTGACAAGCTGAAATGTGTAGGAGGAACAAGCGCCTTAGCCAGAAGGAAACCAAGTGAAGGAAGGATTTCTACCAGGGTTCCTGGTCTCTGCATCTCTAAAGAGGGTGTGGATCAGCAGGGGTGTCAAGCGCTATCCATTGCTGGAGGCTTCCTGGATGGCAACCAGGGTGCCCTCCTGAAAAGCCTGCAGGGACCAGCAGGCAGCTGCTGCCACAGCACTGCCCCACCCTTCTGAGCAGATGGAGCAGCTGGGAGCTGTGGCCATGGCCAAGTGTTGTTGGTTGAATGCGTTGAGGTTGTGAGTTGCGGTTCATTTTGTTATGTGTGCTCAAACAGGCGTGTTTCTAATGCTTTCTCCCAATATTCTCCATGAAGCTGTGTTCCTAGAAAACCCAGATCTGCCATCTTTACCACCTGCTCAAACCCCCCTAGTTGGAAACTTCTACCCAGTCAGCTGTGGGCAGCTACCCCCTTTCTGGGCACTGCCTCCTCCTTTCTTCCTCCCTCCCTCCAGGACTGAGACAAGGAGACAAGGAATTGGCTGACAGGCACTGCTGTGTGGTCGGTTGCCTGTTATACACTTCAACTCCCTCAAGGACAGAAAAGCACATATGCTGTTCCTCATTATGCCCCTTGGGCTGGCTCCCAACTCTGCAGGTGTTCACTCTGGGGGTAACAGTGACTTTCCCTGGGCTGGGCGCGGTGGCTCAAGCCTGTAATCCCAGCACTTTGGGAGGCCGAGGCAGGTGGATCACGAGGTTGAGATCGAGACTATCCTGGTCAACATGGTGAAACCCCGTCTCTACTAAAAATACAAAAAAAAAAAAAAAAATTAGCTGGGCATGGTGGCACGTACCTGTAATCCCAGCTACTCGGGAGGCTGAGGCAGGAGAATTGCCTGAACCCAGGAGGTGGAGGTTGCAGTGAGCCGAGATCGCGCCATTGCACTCCAGCCTGGGTAACAAGAGCGAAACTCTGTCTCAAAAAAAAAAAAAAAAAAAAAGACTTTCCCTCTGTGGGACGTCTTTGCCCTTGGCGCTGCAGGGAAACGTGGACTCCACCTTGTTGGAACATTGGACAGTTGAATGGGGAAATGTGAGAACAAGGTAGGCTCAGTTCCTGGCCTGTGCTGAGGACTCAACTTTTGCACCACTGGGGAACGCTTGCTGCTGAGCCTCCACAGCCCTGCCTCAGCATCAATCCCTGTGCGCAGCAGTTCAGGGGACGGGTCCGACCTGGGGCTCAGGATCACTGAAGAGCTTTAAAGCTGGTGGGCATTATGCCAGGAGGGAGCGGAAATTTTTTTTTTTTTTGAGATGGAGTCTTGCTCTGTCGTCCAGGCCAGAGTGTGGTACGATCTCGGCTCACTGCAACCTCTGCCTCCTGGGTTCCAGTGATTCTCAGCCTCCTGAGTAGCTAGAGTTACAGGTGTGTGCCACTATACCTGGCTAATTTTATTCTATTTTTAGTAGAAATGGGGTTTCACCATGTTGGCCAGGCTGGTCTCGAGCTCCTGACCTCAGGTGATCCACTTGCCTCGGCCTCCCAAAGTGCTGGGATTACAGGCGTGAGCCACCGCACCTGGCCAAGAGCAGAAGCTCTTTTGAGCTTGCAGGTGATTCTAGTGTGTAGTCACCTGTGATCCCCAAAGATCCTGCTCATAGACTTGTCCATGTTCCACTTTAATCCAACTCTGACAGGCATGCTTTCCATGAGAGGACAAACTGCTGCTCTGCCTCCCAGGGTTGCTGGCCCCTCCTGAGGTGCAGTGGGGGAGAGGGTGGCAGGGGTCATGAGGCAGGGAGGAGTCTCCATAGGATGGGTCGAGTCACCATAAATTCGGGCTGGATACTTTGGAGGCTGAGGTGGGAGAATAGTTTGAACCCAGGAGTTCAAGCCTGTTGTGAGCTTATGGGTGAGCCACTGTACGCCAGCCTGCATGACAGAGTAAGACACTGTCTAAAAGAAAATAAAAAAATTCTGGCTAGAGTCTGGCCATGGGGACCCATTAGACAAAGACCCCTTATCTGACTGACCACAGAGCTCCAGGCATGATGGGCCTCCCCAGTCACCACACTCTCATCCAGTGTGGCCCAAGTCAGCTCCCTGGATATGGAGCCCACCTGGGTTCCAGGTGCCTCTTGTGAACTTGGGCTGTGCTCAGGGGCCACCGAGTGGCTGGACCCCAGCGCCCTTCCGTGGCTATTCCATGAGCCACTTGTGGTGTTTTTAAATGGCTTTGACAAGACAGAGGTGGCATCTCCAGGACAGATGCTTCATTTATGAGGGTCAATTTCCACACAGCAGAAACTCTTCAGTCCATCAATTATATATTTAGGTGACTTTTCTTGGAGGAGCCACCCCACTTTACTAAGCGTCACCATGGTGACTCTCAGGGCTGGACAGTCACATTACCAGTTATCTAGAGTCTGGAATACCCAGTGTTTAAAAAAAGAAAAAAAAAGCATCTCAGGGAATTCCATCCTATTAACATGACACCTTGGCAGTAGCACTCCAGCCTCAAGACTGTGTTGCTGTAATCAAAGCGGGGGACAGGCTGGGTGCAGTGGCTCACGCCTGTAATCTCATCACTTTGGGAGGCTGATGCGGGAGGATCACCTGAGGTCAAGAGTTCAAGACCAGCCTGGCCAACATGGTGAAACCCTGTCTCCACTAAAAATAAAAAATTAGCCAGGAGTGGTGTCTCATACCTGTAGTCTCAGCTATTTGGGACGCTGAGACAGGAGAATCACTTGAACCTGTGAGGTGGAGGTTTTAGTGAGCTGAGATCACGCCACTGCACTCCAGCCTGGGCACAGAGTGAGACTCTTAAAAAAAAAAAAAAGCCAGGGGACAGATTCCTGTATGTACCTCACAGCTGATCTAAAATAACCTCATTTCCACAGAGGAAAGGATCCCACTGGCCTGAATGGCAGTGGTGAGACATATCTGCCTTTCACTCGAGCATCTATACCACTTCCTTGTGGGATCTGTTGTAACAAAACACATTTGGGAGTGGGGGGTTCCTCTGGGGATGAGCTGCTCATGTAGGCTACCAAGTGTGGGCCCCTGGACTTACCCCATCCTCACCGGCGGCAAACCTCAGCAGGGAGGAAATGCTGCGCTGCGACAGCTGCAACGGCAGAAGCAGGGCTGGGTTAGACTCCCTCCAATGCAGTCAGTGCGCCAGTGAAATCACTCTCCCGAAAATTTACACGTCACATCCAAACCACCTGTCTCAGAGCTTCAGTCTCACGGCCTTTGGTCAAACGTGTTTTAACATGGAGAGACTGTGTTCAAATAGGGGGCATCCTCCCACCTTTCCCAGGGAAGCTCCTAGGACCTAGACGGAGCTCCAGATGCAACCCATCCTAGCCAAGTCCCAGCGCCTCTGCAGGTGTGCAGGAGGACGTGCACCTGCTCCAGCTCAGCCTCACCCTCGCTGTGCTGGAGTGAGCTACGAGTGCGTGCGTGCGTGCTCTGGCCTGGCTCCTACCTTGACCTTCACTCTGCAGCAGGGTCTTGAGCGGCAGTCCAGGAAGACCTGCAGGTGCCTCTTGAGAACAGGAGCTGTGACCACCCGGGAGCAGTCCCCACAGGAAAAGGCGCCTCTGGTATATGAAAAGCCAAGGGAAGACACGCCCCGGGAGGCATAAGTCAGGAAAGCTCCAGTGGGAGACATTTTCCTAAACATGAGTGTCTGCTGAGATAGAAAACGGGCTTTACTCTCAGAATCAAGTTTCTGAGAGAGGCCTGCAGCTGCCTGGACTCAGCCTGTCCAAGGGATGAACATCATCTTTGAGTAGCACTGGCTGGAGGCCAAGGAGGGTAGCAGAGGAGGGATAGGGAGCCTCCCAGGAAGGGAGGCCAGGGGTCAGGCTGCCCCCTGGACGGGGAGAGAAAGCCTGCTCTCAGATGCTAGCATGGCCACTGCGCTGTGCTACCATGCACGCCTGCACACGTGCTCCCCTATCCCTTCCACATGGCCTGGCGATGGCTTGTGTAAGGCCACCAGCAGAGGTGCACCAAGGAGACATCTGCTCTTTGCTATTTTTTTTTTTTTTTTTGAGATGGAGTCCCGTTCTTGCTCTGTCACCCAGGTTGGAGTGCAGTGGCGTGATCTCGGCTCACTGCAACCTCCCCCTCCCTCTGGTTCAAGCAATTCTCCTACTTCAGCCTCCTGAGTAGCTGGGACTATAGGTGTGTGCCACCATGCGTAGCTAATTTTTGTATTTTTAAAATTAATAGTAGAGATGGGGTTTCACGGTGTTGGCCAGGCTGGTCTCGAACTCCTGACCTTAAGTGATCCACCCGCCTCGGTCTCTGACAGTGCTGGGATTACAGGTGTGAGCCACTGCACCTGGCCATTAAGAAGCAGAAAAGTAATGAGCCCGTCTCTTTCTATCATATGACACTGCACGTGAGAGGCCGGAGCAGTTGACTCCACAGGGGCAAACTGCACTGACACTGGCCCAGACCCTGAGGGAGGGCAGCACAGTGGGGCAGGAAGGGACATCTGTCCAGCAGCTGCTCACTGTAAACCTGGTCTCTGTAACTGCACATTTCACAAAGGCCAAGCTGTACAGTTACCAAGTTTGTCTCACTTATTCATGTTTGTCCAGTTTTTCTTTATTCTCCTGACTGATAATAAAGAAGGTGGGGACAAAACCCAGCACTATTATCTCATAACAGGAGCAGTGCAAGAAGCAGCAGAAATCTCAGTAAGGAAAACCCATTGGCTCCAGGAGCCTCTTCCCTTGCCGCTCAGCAGAGGCAGAGGTTGCCCCTTGAGCTCTCGGGGGAGTCACCTGAGGCAGCAAGGCCCAGGCTCTGGGGCTGGGTTGCTGCTGTGCCCTTTGGGTTCCAGAGTTTTCAGGACAGTCCTGTCCCTTTACCTGTCTTCCGGCCTCTGTTCCAATCTCCCGTTGCCACACCAGTCACACACAGGCCATGAGAAAGCAGTGCTCTCGTCCACGCCAACCACAGTGCCTAGACCCAAGGGAAGAAAAGCCCACCTCAGAGGTGCTCCTGCCTCTCCGGTTCCTCTGCTCCTCCACGTGCAGATGACAACATGAGGGGCCTCATGATTTTTTTTTCCCTTACTTGTGAGTTTATATAAATGCTCCTAAGTTTTTATAATTTCCATTTATTGTACAAAGAAAAATGATGACAATAAAAAGTAGGTTTTAAAACTTGCCCGCATATTACCGCCTAACCGAAGTCTTTTCATTGGGCTCTTTCTCCAGGTGCATAGTTAGATCGCCACAGCGGAGCCGCCTGTGTGCTGTCTCGTCCTCCTTTCTGGTTGCTGGAAGACTATGCTGTCTTACCGATACTCCTCTGAGGTGCCCTGTCACAGTCCCTCAAACATTCCCCATATGGCATACTTAGGTCTGTGCTTTTTCTGTAGCATAATCATAGTATATAGACTCCTTAACACAGTAATGAGTGTCTGAGCTGTGACTATGCCACTGCACTCCAGCCTGGGAGATAGGGAAGACCCTGTCCCCCACCTTCTCCCCCCCCACAAAAAATGAAATAAATTGACAAATGAAAGACATCTGAGACGTGTGTCAGAGACACCCCTGGGCTTCCCAGAGGGTCACGGAAGGCTTCCTGAGGAAGGGAGTGAGGGGGTCCGCCAGCCAGCCAGTGCAGGCCACATGGGGCCTTGGCCGACTGTGCACAGCATGGCCAGGGTGAGGCTGGGTGAGCTTGCTCGTGCTTGCTGGGGATTGAGATGGTTTGATTTTCCTGGATGTGAAGCATTGTAATATCATCTAGAGAGAGCGGCAAATCAGACATCCTTGTTGAAAAGTGGTGAAATTAGATGTTTGAAGAAAAAGTAAAAGGAAGTTTCTAGAAAAATAGAAGGGTCTTCCTTTCCACTCTTGGAGCAAAAAAATTTCATTCCACACTAGAATAAGCGTTAGGAGAAATTTATCTTTAGAGGATAAAGCAGAGGTATGAGAATGAGTAGCTTGGTTCATTAAAGTGCATTCATGCAATGCATACTTGACTTACTTTTAAAAAATGAAAATAATAGATCTTGATTTTGAAAAGGCTAATGACATTGTCAAAGTGAGTCAAAGGGATGAAAAGCAAAGTCAATAAAGGCTCATAATGGAGCCGGAACACAGTGTTGACTAATTCACAACAGGCAGGCGCAGGAGGAGGTACAAAGGGAAAACGGAGTGGCCGCTTCCCTAAGCCCCAGAGCACGCCCCGCACCACCTGGCTCCCGCCCAGGGCCTGCAGGCCCAGCACAGGCCCACTGCCTGGTTTACCCGGTGCTTGGTAAATGACTGCTACCAGCCAAAGTTCCCTTTTATCCTAGGATATCCATGGGTGTTAATAGCATTTACGTTATGTGGGATTAAGCAATTTCCTTCCAATTAGAGAACAAGGCAAGAGTTGAGGAAATGCATTTCATCTGAGGTCCATAAGCCATTGGAAATCTTTTCTGGCAACCCTAAATAAAGAAAAAGATAGTTTACATCAGGGTTGAGGACACCACACTCATGAGCTTGCCAGCAGTTTGCCATTAAGTTGTTGCTTGTCTTACGTGCAGAAATGTCTTGCAATTAGGTTTGGGAAAGGTGTATCGCTTAGTTACAAACATATCTTTTTAAAAAGGTCCTTTCAAAGGGTCCTCAGGATGGGTGGGTCTGGCGTTCACCACAACCTGGTGCACACATTTCTTCAGTAACTTGAACTCTGCTGTGCCCTCTTCCTCCTTATCTCCAGATGGAAAGAAGTCAGGGCTCACAAGTCTTCTCTTTAGAGGCTAGAACCTGGTTTTAGACAGGACTTTGCCCCACCTTCCACAGAGATGTGAGCTTGCTGCATCCCTTCCCGCAGCCCTGTGCCAGGTCCCATCGCTAGTGAGTGGTGGATAGAGAGGGGGTGAGCAGTGTGAAGGAGGGAAAGCAGTGCTACAAAACGATTTCACCCCAGAAGACACAGCAGAAAAATGTTTCCACACATCCCAGAGCTGCCATTCAGGGAGCACAGAGATGAGGAGGCCTTGTGACTCCAGCAAGGAGTGAGCGCCTCCCATTCACCCTGTCACTGAGGCTTGGATGGACAGAGGGATGCTGCCAGCTCTCAGTAAGTGAGTGCTCCATGCTCAGAGTATGTTCAGGGTCTTTTCAAGCTCTGCTCAGAGAAAATGTTCAGAAGCTCAGCTGGTTCAGCTGCTGATGACAGCGGCCCAAGCCCTAGCACCAACTCTCTGCAGATGTGAAGGAGTCCCCTTGGAGCCATGCAGGGAACATGTCATCACTGAGACCTTCCGGGCCAGGGCAGGGAGGAGCAGATCAAGGCTGAGGTGCTGAGATGGGGACAACTGCTATTGTCAAAGAGCAGTGAGGGCTCCAGCCTTGGATGGATTTGATGGAGTTGGGCAGGCCCGTGGCTGGCCGGTGTGCAAGCTAAGGACTGCATAAGTGCAGGTCACTGCCTAGCTGCTACCTTGCTATGGACATGCCTGTCGGTGAGGCTTGGATAATCTCTGCTATTTTGCAGCTGGGGCTTTGTTTTCTCTTAATGCCCAGTTGACTGGTTCTCATGAGTGGATCTGGCAGCACTTGGCCCTGCCTCTGTGATAAGTCTGTTTACAAATCCTGAGCCCTACATGTGGGCCTGCAGGGCAGCTGTGGAGCAGGCCTGGAGGCAGAAGAGGCCCACAGGGAATGCTACATGAAAATGGCAACATATGAGGAAAATGAAATGTTAAAAATGGGGATCTATATAAAGAAAGGAAGAATATTAGAGAAGGAATAAATGAAGGTGAAATAAAATCTTGTACATATCGAATTCTAAAGTGATAGAAAAGATAATCATTTATTTAAATACTAATAATGTAATCAATGATTACACCTTTTGAGTAACTGAGATGCGTAACAGCAGTTACATGGGATGGGAAAGAAAGAAAAGGATTGGGAACACTCTTGAGATGAGGTACCCGTATTACCTGTGAAGCAGGACAGTGTTATTTGAAAGTGGCTATAAAGTGTATTGCAAACTCCAATCAAAATCCCATCAAGTTGTTTTGCGGATATCAACAAGTTGATTCCGAAGTTTATATGGAGAGGCAAAATGACCTAGAATAGCCAAAACAATATTGAAGGACAAGAACAAAGTTGGAAAACTGACAGTACCCGACTTCGAGACTTAAAAGTTGCAATAATTGAGACAGGGTACTGGTACCCCAAAGAACAAACAGATCAAGGGAACACAGCATAGATCCTTGTAAATATAGTCACCTGAGTTTTGACAAAGGAACAAAGACAGGCCAGGTGTGGTGGCTCACGCCTGTAATCCCAGCACTTTGGGAGGCAGAGGCAGGCAGATCACAAGGTCAGGTGTTCGAGACCAGCCTGTCCAATATAGTGAAACCCCGTCTCTACTAAAAATACAAAAATTAGCCGGGTATGGTGGTGTGCACCTGTAACCCCAGCTACTTGGTAGGCTTTGGCAGAAGAATTGCTTGAACCTGGGAGGCGGAGGTTGCAGTGAGCCAGACTGTGCCATTGTACTCCAGCCTGGGTGACAGAGCAAGACTCCATCTCAAAAAAAAAAAAAAAAAAGAACAAAGACATTTCAATGGAGGAAGAACAGTCTTTTCAACAAATGGTGCCAGAACAACTAGATTATTTCCACATGCAAAAAATGAATCTAGACATAGATCTCACATCTTTTACAAAAATTAGCTCAAAATGGATCACAGACTTAAATGTAAAACACAAAACTAGAAAGAAAACAGGAGAAAATCTAGATGACCATGGGTTTGATAATGAGTTTTTACATGTAACACTAAAAGTGCAATTCATGAAAGAAAGAACTGATGTGGGACTTCATTGAAATTAAAACTTATGGTTTGCAAAAAGACTATTAAGAGTATAAAAAGGGCCAGATATGGTGCCTCATGCCTGTAATACCAGCACTTTGGGAGGCCGAGGTGGGTGGATTACCTGAGGTCAGGGGTTCAAGACCAGCCTGGCCAACATAAGGGAAACCCTTTCTGTACTAAAAATATAAAACTTAGCCTGGTGTGGTGGTGGGTGCCTGTAATCCAGCTACTTGAGAGGCTGAGGCAGGAGAACTGCTTGAACCCGGGGGGCAGAGGTTGTAGTGAGCCAAAATCACACCATGGCACTCCAGCCTGGGTGACCGAGTGAGACACCATCTCAAAAAAAAAAAAAAATAATAAGTATGAAAAGACAAGCCATGAGCTGGGAAAAATATTTTCAAAAATACATCTGATCAAGGACTGTTAACTTTTAAAACTCAACAATAAGAAAATGAACAACCCAATTAAAAAATAGGCAAATGATTTGAACAGACAAATCATCAAAGAGGAACCATATGAAAAGATGCTCAATGTCATACGTCACCAAGGAATTGCAAATTAAAGCCACAATGAGATACTACTACACACCTATGAGAATGGCAAAAATACAAAACATTGGTAACAACAAATGCTGGTGAGGATGTAGATCAAGAGGAGTTCTTATTCATTGCTGGTGGGGATGCAAAATGATACAGCCAACTTTGGAAGACAGTTGAGCAGTTACTTCCAAAACTAAACATGATCACAATCGTACTTCTTAGTATTTACCCACATAAGTTAAAAACGCACGTTCACACAAAAACCTGCCCACACGTTTATAGCAGCCTTATTCATAGTTGCCAAAACTTGGAAGCAAACCAGAAAACTGTGGCATGTCCATGCGATGGAATACTACTGAGTGCTAAAAAGAAATGAGATACCAAGCAATGAAAAGATGTGGAGGAACCTTAAATGCATATTGCTAAGTGAAATAAGGTAATCTGAAAAGGTTGCATACTGTATGATTCCAACTATGTGACATTCCGGAGAAGGCCAAACTCCAGGGACAGTACAAAGATGAGTGGTTGCCAGTGGTTAGTGGTGAGGGAGGGATGAAGAGCCAGGCACAGGGTTTTTAGGGTGGTGGAGTTGTTCTGAATGATACAGTAATGGTAACGGTAGTACACAGTATCATACATCTGTCAAAACCAACAGAACTGTACAACACAAACAGGGAATGCTGGCTCCCCTGGGTGTTGGGGTGCACAGGAGCCCTGGCTCGCCTAAATGTAAAGAGCATCAGGTTCCTTGAGTATGGGTTGATTCTGGGAGATGTGGGATCCCTGGCTTACCTGGGTGTGAGGAGCATTGAGACCCTGGCTCCCTTGGCTTTCCCAGGGGTGGGAGCCCCTGGTCCCTCCAGCTTGGCTCCTAGGGCACCCTCCCATGTTAGCCCAGTGCCTGGGCCAGCTGTAGCTGCTTGGAGAAGGCAAATCCCCTGCTGCTGGCAATGCTGGCCGTAAGGAGACTGCCCAGATGTAACAACTGGTGCTTATATCTTTTCCATGAAGCTTAGGATGGCAGGGATGCCTCCTTCCTGCTCAGGCCACTAAAGTGACTTTGGTTTCCTAGGACATTTATTAACTGATGTGAGAGGCCTAGAACTTCTCATTGGCAAACCAATGGTGCCTGTGTTCAGTGCTGTCTCTGTGCCCTGTGGGCCAACTCCCCCAAAACCCACTGCCTTCCTGCTCACCACCTCACCTCAGCCTTTACCCACAGCTCTCTCACAAGGAGGACCTGTGAGGGTTTCCAACTTTTATTAAAAAGGAGCCCTGGGTGGGGGAAGGGAGAGCATCAAGAAGAACAGCTAATGGGTGCTGGGCCTAATACCTCGGTGATGGGTTGATCTGTGCAGCAAACCACCATGGCACATGTTTACGTATTTAACAAACCTGCACATCCTGCACATGTACCCCGGAACTTAAAAGTTGAGGGGAAAAAAAAGAATCCTGCCATTCCTGGCCAAGACCATATTTCCATTCTTCAGTATTTCTCTAGAAGAAAACAAAGTTTATCAGTAATGTTTGAATGCCCCACTGTGGTTTACACTTTATAAAATAAAATTTTAGCAAAGTACAGCGAATGAAAGGAAGCTTACTTAAACCATGAGGGTAGTAATGCATCTTCTGACTAGAGCCCGTGTGGGCAAATGAAACACGAAGGAGCTCTTTCCTCTAATGAGGTACAGAAGAAAGGACAAAAGAGCCAAAATAAGTAGTTTAAGCTATTTCTTAAGTGAATTTGAGAAAGGAAAACGTGTCAAATACGACTGGCTTAGTCAGAAATGTTGATCCCACCAACTTATAAAATGAGGGCACAGAAAATAAAACACCCCTTTTCATCTTAATACATGCAAAATACATGAACCAACTGGAGTTTGTTTTCCTCCCCTTTTTAGAAACCTTGCTTCTTTGCTTAGGGTTGGGAAGAGTGCTGACTGAGAAAAGGACAAATGCATATGAGGGTCTCTGTATGTGACTGATATGATGCCCTCTCTACTGCACTCGGAGGCAAGCACGGAGCTTTAATAGAGCACACCTCCACTCTTACTGTCCACTCAAACCTTGGAATAAAAACACGGATCCTGGCTGCAAGCTTTGCAATGTGGCTTGGGTGGACTGGACACAGGGAAGCCAGTCTCTGGAGTCCTTCAATGTGTCTGCACATGGACACGGGGCTTGGACCTGTGCAGCTGTTTTTGATTAAGGAGGGTGCCAGGAGAGCATGTGCTCCAGTGTCTCTCTCATTTTAGAAAGGTGTTACACTCAGCAAAGCCCACAGAGATCTGAAGGCAGCAGCCAAGTGTTAGGAATGGCATCTTGTGCTGCTCTCCTGCCAGTGCTTAGCTGCTTAAGGGTCTCAACTGAAGATCTCTGGAACACCTAAATTTGCTATCAGGAACAGAGCTTTATGTGCCTACTGATTACACTACACATATTTAGTTCTTACCACCCATATGAAGGTTCAGTTTGAGTGAGGTGGGGCCTAAGGATGGCTCAGCCTCATCAGTGTTCCCAGCTGCTGTCACCACAGCTAATGCCCAACAGGGAGGTTGCTGCACTGTCACAGGAGGCTGCATCTGACCACCTAGAGCAAATTTCCCTCAGCGTAAAAGTTGAGGGGAAAAAAAAGAATCCTGCCATTGGATCCTGTGGCCTACTGCCACAGGAACTACAGGGGAGTGTCTGCCTCTGTGTGCACCTCTGTGGCACTCACTGGCTGTAGTTAGGAATGCATTAGAGAAACCCTCCTTGGGGTTCTTCAGGTACATAATTACTCATGAGACACTGCTATGGGCGGTGGCGATTCTTATGGTCACAGAATAACAGGGTCCCATTTAGCCTAACTGGTGTGTGGCATGGCAGTGACTTTAAGACTCAGAGCTGAGACCTCCACTGTGGGATGTTCTCTCTCTGAGCCCCTGGCCAATCCTGCGGGGGAGGAGAACAGGTAGCAACCAATGAAGAGAAGGAATGTGGAAGGGATGTCCTTATAGAAGTGCCTGGAGACCAAAAAGCTCTGGAAGCAGGTGATGGATCATTGCCAAAAGCACACAGATACCGCATGCACCCCTCTGCGCCATGTGCCCTGTCCTTGTAGTCCGCTCAGGGGTGCAGTGCTGCTCTACACCAAGGAGTAGCTCCATGCTGTCACACATGGGCCAGGCGGTCTGCTCTACCCCTGCAGACCCTCTGCCCTTCTACCTCTTCCTGCCAATCATCTCTTGCTGCTTTGCCTCACAGTCTATGGGGCAATTTCTTCATTAAAAAATCCAGCCAGGCCGGGCGCAGTGGCTCAAGCCTATAATCCCAGCACTTTGGGAGGCCGAGGCAGGTGTATCACGAGGTCAAGAGATCGAGACCATCCTAGTCAACATGGTGAAATCCCATCTCTACTAAAAATACCCCATCTCCACATGGCCAGGGAAAGCAGAGCGATACACAAACAACTGGGTCCCTGCTGCCCTTCTTGGTCCCGCCCCTCTCCCAGCACTTGAAAGGGTTTATAACAGCTCCCAGCACTTCTGTGGGTTTTCCATGTGCCCTTCTACCAGCTCTTATGGCCTTACCCAATTCTGTTTGACAAATTCTGATGGTCCTAAGGCCACCCACCCACTGCAGTCACTGGCTGCAGCCCTCAGACATCCCTCCCTCCCTTCCTGACTCCTGGTATCAGTACTGAGATGCCTCAGAGCTTCAAAGCCCCCAAAGCCTCCTGAACATTATCTCATTTAATTCTCAATAGTGGTTTGAGGCTGATTCCATTAGCCCTATTTTACAGAAGAGAAAATGGAGGCCCCATATGAGCCATCACCCCATAACTGCAGTTATGTGTCACATTAGCCCCAAAAGGAGATGCACAGAAGAGAAAATCCAAATGGCCTCAACACAGTGAAAGAAGGTGAAAGCAACAATGGAATCATAGGAGTTTTCTGTTCATCAACAATTATAAAACATCAGGAACTAGTTATAGGGAAGGGTGAGGAAAACCAGTCATCTTAGACATCACTCTAGGAAGTCTGAATTTTGATATGCTTTCTGTTAACTAATTTACCAAAATCTTTAACTATTAAAGATGTAGAGGCTGGGCGCGGTGGCTCACGCCTGTAATCCCAGCACTTTGGGAGGCTGAGGCGGGTGGATCATGAGGTCAAGAGATCAAGACCATCCTGGTCAACATGGTGAAACCCCGTCTCTACTAAAAATACAAAAAATTAGCTGGGCATGGTGGTGCGTGCCTGTAATCCCAGCTACTCAGGAGGCTGAGGCAGGAGAATTGCCTGAACTCAGGAGGCAGAGGTTGCGGTGAGCTGAGATCGCGCCATCGCACTCCAGCCTGGGTAACGAGAGCGAAACTCTGTCTCAAAAAAAAAACAAACAAAAAGTAGCCAGGTGTGGTGGTGCATGCCTGTAATCCCAGCTACTTGGGAAGCTGAGGCAGGAGACTCTCTTGAACCTAGAAGGCAGAGGCTGCAGTGAGCTGAAATCACGACACTGCATTCCAGCCAGGGTGATACAGTGAGACTCTGTCTCAGAAAAAAAAACAACAACAAAAAAGAAGATGCACAAACCCCCAGTGTAGCCGCTTTGGAACATACTGGTGTTCTTCAAAAAGGTTAAATGCAGAATTACCATATGACTAGGCAATTCCAGTCCTGGATTCATACCCCAAATTTCAAAACAGTTGTTCAGACAAAATCTTGTCCATGAATATTCATAGCAGCTCTATTCTTAGCAGCCAAAAAGTAGAAACAACCTAAATGAAATGTCCGTCAACTAAGGAAAGAATGAAATGTGGCATAGCTGTACAATGAAAGGCTATTCTGCCACAAAAGGAATACAAAGTGCATTGTGGATGAACCTTGAAAACATTATGCTGAGTGCAAGATGCCAATCATGAAACACCACATAGTATATTAGGTTTGTGAAAAAGCAATCTCAGCTCTTTCCCTTACTTTTAATGGCAAAAACCACAATTACTTTTGCACCATTATTCCAGTTAACATGAAATGTCCAGAATAGGCTGGGCGCAGTGGCTCACGCCTGTAATCCCAGCACTTTGGGAGGCTGAGGTGGGCGGATCACCTGAGGTCAGGAGTTCAAGACCAGTCTGGCCAATATGATGAAACCTCGTCTCCACTAAAAATACAAAAATTAGCTGGGCATGGTGGTATGTGCCTATAATCCCAGCTCCTTGGGAGGCTGAGGCAGGAGAATTGCTTGAACGCAGGAGGCGGATGTTTTGGTGAGAAGAGATTACACCACTACACTCCAGCCTGGGTGACAAAGTGAGACTCTATCTCAAAAAAAAAAAAAAAAAAAAAGTTCAGAATAGGCAAATTCACAGACGCCAACAGTAGAGTGGTGGTTTCCTAAGACCAGTATGTGGGAGGGTGGTTGGTAACGGGACATGACTGATAACGGGTTCAGGTTTTTGTTCTAAAATTAGACAATAGTGATGTTTGCACAATTCTGCGAATACTAAAACACTTTAAATGAGTGAATTATATGGTATTACTGAGTTATAGTGCAATAAAATTGCTTAAAAAGTCCATGAACCCCAAACTGCTGAAATCCTCCTTTACAGAAATTGGTAGGAACTGATATCCAAGAATGTTTATTACAGCCTTGTTTAATAATTGCAAAAATATGAGAAATCCTGGATGTCCAGGACTGGAGGAAGAGTTTATTCATATGAAGGGATGCTATGTGATTATTAAACTCTTGAGTTAGATCTCTCTCCCCACCTGGACAGACATCCCTGCTAGAGGGAAGCGAGTGGCAGAATAATGTGCAATAAAGCATCTGACTTGCAGGCACACACGCCCCTCAAGGCAAGTAGCTGCGTCTCCTGCACCAATGCAGCAGGAAGCCGGGGACGGAGGGTGGGCTGTTACCCTTGTCTTCATTTATTTTTCACTAGTTCTGCTAGACATGTATGACTTTTATTACTAAGTTTTATAAAGTAAAACAAGAGAAAATATTAATGCTATTTTCAGCTCCAGACTCACATATCCTATCAGCTGCTGAACATCTCAGATGTATACAAAACACACAAACTCTCCAGATAGAACTGAGAGGGTCCCCTCAAAGCTGACCTCGCCTGCCACATCCTACTTCATGAACAGCACCGTCACCTCGTCTGAGCCAGGAGCTCAGAGGTTGTCAGCTACGTCTTTTGCCTCCATCTATGCCCAATTCATTGCTCAACCTTCTGATTTCCCTAAGTTCACCCTGGATTTCCTTCTCTATCACTGCCTCCACTGCCACCCAGCCCCTCCACTCTTCTCTGCAGGGAGGACATCAGACCAGGCCCCCTGTGCCAGTGACAGAGCGCACTCCTGACACCACCAGCCTGAGTTTGCGCTCAGCTCCATCTGGCTGCCTGTCCTGCCTCTTCCCGGGCACCCCTGCTCACCAGCTCTCTCATGCCAGTGGCCTTTTGAAGTCCTGCTGTCTTCCCAGGAATGTTCCTCCTGCTCTGTCCCTGACCTAAGTAGTCCCTCTATGCTTCAGATCTCAGCTTGAGACTCCTGTCTTTGGGAAGCCTTCCCTGAGCTCCCCGACAAGACATGGGCCCAGGTATCGGTGGCTGGAGCACTCAGGGCCTGAGGGCTAGGTTTGTCTGTGCTCAGCTGATTCACATCCTTCTGACTTGGGTCTGATACCAAGAACAACTTCTGCTTTTGTTCCTTATGTATCCAGTGTCTGGAACTTAGCGGGTGCTCCAGAAATCCTTGTTGAATAAATGAGTAAATGCATATAAAGTAGTTAACAAAGTATAAACATCACTTCCTGTGAGGCAGCTGCCTACCTTGAACACTACAGATGGAGTTGACAGGTGTGGCAGGGTCCAGGCTGTCGAGCGTCACCGGGCCAGGCAGCTCACAGGAGCTTACACCAGAGCCCACACTCAAAAGGGGCTTCTGAAGCAAGAGGACAGTCCTTTCAGCACAAACAATCCGACCTGCCAACATAGACACTTCAGGTTATTGAAGCCTTGACAAAAAAAGTGAATTGTGCCAATAATGGCAGCCTCCTTTGCTACCACTAGAGTCATATAGGTGAAGGTGCAGGTATGAGACTGTGTCCAGCAGCACAAAGCAAAGCACTGTGTGGACATACTCCAAACCCCGTGTGCAAGGCTAAAAAAGCACTCAGATGTGAGATTCAAGTCAATCCAGAAAGGGTAAATTATGTGGAATGTGAATAATGTCTCAATAAAAATGTAAAAAGACAGCTTAGCCAGGATTTTAGTTTGATCCCTGGAAAAAGGGGTTGGCTGATCTAAGTATATGCATTTATAATATTCTAGCTTCGGTTTGTTTGTGGATTCTGCAGCAGAACAGGGGGCCACCAGCAGACAATTCTGGAGTGAGCAATAGCATCTGCACAGAGCTGGTTCTGCCCAGGTGGCTGCTACAGGGTCAGTGAAGCCTGGTACATGGGCCATGTCTGTGATGGGCTCCCTGAAGACGCCAGCAGTGTCCAAGCAACTTGGAGGCATCCAGAGGCCACAAGAGCTATTCTATGGGCACCTATCAGCCGCCCCTGCACCCAAGCTGTGGAGAAGCAAGCATACCCTGGTCTCGGAGAGCATCTTTGAAGAGAATGCTGTGAGAGGCAGTCCCAGCCAGTGCCTCTAGGACTTCAGAGTCCAGCACACACAAGGGGGTCACATAGACCAGCAGGGTTTTAGGGAGCCTGGGGTCACTCTCCTCCTTAGTTTGCAGGGTGACGTCGGTCACCAGTAGCCAGATCTCCCTTTGCTCCAGAAAAAGCAGACTCTTTAGCTACAATTCGAAGACACAATAAAGATTAATTATCATATCAAAAATGTTTTAAAGACATTTAAAAGCAAAAGTTATATATACACTAACAATTTTTTTTTTTTTTGAGACGGAGTTTCGCTCTTGTTACCCAGGCTGGAGTGCAATGGCGTGATCTGGGCTCACCGCAACCTCCGCCTCCTGGGTTCAGGCAGTTCTCCTGCCTCAGCCTCCTGAGTAGCTGGGATTACAGGCACGCACCACCATGCCCAGCTAATTTTTTGTATTTTTAGTAGAGACGGGGTTTCACCATGTTGACCAGGATGGTCTCGATCTGTTGACCTCGTGATCCACCTGCCTCGGCCTCCCAAAGTGCTGGGATTACAGGCTTGAGCCACCGCACCGGGCCTATACACTAACAATTTAAGATATTATTTTAAATACACTTTAAAACATACATTGGACTTTGCACATCTTGGGATCCTCGACCTTGCACCTGGTTAAAGGCTGCCTTCACTGGGAACAGGCCATACTTCCCTGGCAGCATTCCATTTGTCTGCCGACCTCCTCAGGCAGAATCCATTGTTCTTTTCCTGCTGGTCCTGTGTTTATATTCTTAAGAGTGTTAATTACAAGGTTGTTTCCTATCTAGTACATACACATTATTCTTTCCAGGCAGTTTAGGTTTCCTGAGGGTTAGGAATAGATCTTACTTGCCCTCAGACTACAGGGCCTTGGTATAAAGCAGGTGTTGCAAATTTGTTGTACCTGCAACAGGCTTTATTATTTTCTTTTCTTCTTCTCTATTTTTTCTTTTTCATTTTTTTCTTATCTGCAAAACTTGTAATGCCTTTTCAAGTTCCATTAAGCTGGTATTCTGCCCCTTCCTCTTGGTCAGGGCTTAGGATTCAGTAGACGCAAATGGGGCCAAGGATGGTAAGCAGGGTAGGGCCTGAGGACACGGCTATTTGGAGGTTCGGCTGGTGTTGCCGGCACAGATTGTGTGGTCAGGCTGAGGATTCCACATGGGTGGTTAACAGGACTGGGCAGAGAAGGTCACTTGCATGGTCTGTAGCTGAGGGTTGGGGTGAAGGAGGTGGTCTACGTTGTCAGGAGGTTGATTACACACAGGAAGTATGAATAAGTAATATTGAGGAAAATGAAGCCAAGCCTCTCACTTTTGGAAAAGGGAGTTATACATATAGAAACAGGGAAACTTAGAATAAATTCTGTGGTAATGCTCTAGAGTTGGAAGTACTGGTATGAAATCATGATTTTAGACAGACAGAAATACAGAAATAGATATGGTGATGTATGTGTGTATGTGGAAGGATATACACACGTTTCCTTTCTCTGTCCACTGAGAGGGCATAAAGGCAATGACACCCCAATAGCAGCAAGCCCACCTAGAACCCAGATCTTGGCTTCTAAATATCATTCTTTTTTTTTTTTTTTTTTTCAAATGCAAGAAAACTTTTTATTTTACTTGCGTAAATTGTTCAGGGTTCCTTTGTATATATATATATATATTTTTTAATTTTTATTGGATTTTAGGTTTTGGGGTACATGAGCAGAGCATGCAAGACAGTTGCGTAGGTACACACATGGCAGTGTGCTTTGCTTTTCTTCTCCCCTTCACCCACATTTGGCATTTCTCCCCAGGCTATCCCTCCCCACCTCCCCCTCCCACTGGCCCTCCCCTTTTCCCCCCAATAGACCCCAGTGTTTAGTACTCCCCTTTCTGTGTCCATGTGTTCTCATTTCTCATCACCCACCTATGAGTGAGAATATGCGGTGTTTCATTTTCTGTTCTTGTGTCAGTTTGCTGAGGATGACGTTCTCCAGATTCATCCACGTCCCTACAAACGACACAAACTCATCATTTCTGATTGCTGCATAATATTCCATGGTGTATATGTGCCACATTTTTCCAATCCAGTCTATTATCAATGGGCATTTGGGTTGATTCCAGGTCTTTGCTATTGTAAACAGTGCTGCAATGAACATTCGTGTACATGTGTCCTTATAGTAGAACGATTTACAGACTTTTGGATATATACCCAGTAATGGGATTGCTGGGTCAAATGGAATTTCTATTTCTAAGGCCTTGAGGAATCGCCACACTGTCTTCCACAATGGTTGAACTAATTTACACTCCCACCAACAGTGTAAAAGTGTTCCTTTTTCTCCACATCCTCTCCAGCATCTGTTGTCTCCAGATTTTTTAATGATCGCCATTCTAACTGGCGTGAGATGGTATCTCAATGTGGTTTTGATTTGCATCTCTCTGATGACCAGTGACGATGAGCATTTTTTCATATGATTGTTGGCCTCATATATGTCTTCTTTCGTAAAGTATCTCTTCATATCCTTTGCCCACTTTTGAATGGGCTTGTTTGTTTTTTTCCTGTAAATCTGTTTGAGTTCTTTGTAAATTCTAGCCCTTTGTCAGATGGGTAGACTGCGCAAATTTTTTCCCATTCTGTTGGTTGCCGATCCACTCTAGTGACTGTTTCTTTTGCCGTGCAGAAGCTGTGGAGTTTCATTAGGTCCCATTTGTCTATTTTGGCTTTTGCTGCCAATGCTTTTGGTGTTTTGTTCATGAAGTCCTTGCCTACTCCTATGTCCTGGATGGTTTTGCCTAGATTTCCTTCTACGATTTTTATGGTGCCAGGTCTTATGTTTAAGTCTTTAATCCATCTGGAGTTAATTTTAATGTAAGGTGTCAGGAAGGGGTCCAGTTTCTGCTTTCTGCACATGGCTAGCCAGTTTTCCCAACACCATTTGTTAAACATGGAATCCTTGCCCCATTGCTTGTTTTTGTCAGGTTTATCAAAGATTGTATAGTTGTATGTATGTTGTGTTGCCTCCGGTGCCTCTGTTTTGTTCCATTGGTCTATATCTCTGTTTTGGTACCAGTACCATGCTGTTTTGATTACTGTAGCCTTGTAGTATAGTTTGAAATCCGGTAGTGTGATGCCCCCCGCTGTGTTCTTTTTGCTTAGAATTGACTTGGCTATGCGGGCTCTCTTTTGGTTCCATATGAAGTTCATGGTGGTTTTTTCCAGTTCTGTGAAGAAAGTCGATGGTAGCTTGATGGGGATAGCGTTGATTCTGTAAATTACTTTGGGCAGTATAGCCATTTTCACGATATTAATTCTTCCTAACCATGAACATGGAATGTTTCTCCCTCTGTTTGTGTCCTCTCTGATTTCGTTGAGCAGTGGTTTGTAGTTCTCCTTGAAGAGGTCTCTTACGTTCCTTGTGAGTTGTATTCCAAGGTATTTTATTCTTTTTGTAGCCATTGCGAATGGCAGTTCGCTCTTGATTTGGCTTTAAGTCTGTTATTGGTGTAGACGAATGCTTGTGATTTTTGCACATTGATTTTATATCCTGAGACTTTGCTGAAGTTGCTTATCAGTTTCAGGAGTTTTTGGGCTGAGGCAATGGGGTCTTCTAGGTATACTATCATGTCGTCTGCAAATAGAGACAATTTGGCTTCCACCTTTCCTATTTGAATACCTGTTATTTCTTTTTCTTGCCTGATTGCTCTGGCTAGAACTTCCAGTACTATATTGAATAGGAGTGGTGAGAGAGGGCATCCTTGTCTCGTGCCGGATTTCAAAGGGAATGCTTCCAGTTTTTGCCCATTCAGTATGATATTGGCTGTTGGTTTGTCGTAAATAGCTTTTATTACTTTGAGATACGTTCCATCGATACCGAGTTTATTGAGGGTTTTTAGCATAAAGCGCTGTTGAATTTTGTCAAATGCCTTCTCTGCGTCAATTGAGATAATCATGTGGTTTTTGTTTTTGGTTCTGTTTATGTGGTGAATTATGTTTATAGACTTGTGTATGTTGAACCAGCCTTGCATCCCCGGGATGAATCCTAGTTGATCATGATGAATAAGTTTTTTGATTTGCTGTTGCAATCGGCTTGCCAATATTTTATTGAAGATTTTTGCATCTATGTTCATCATGGATATTGGCCTGAAGTTTTCTTTTCTCGTTGGGTCTCTGCCGGGTTTTGGTATCAGGATGATATTGGTCTCATAAAATGATTTGGGAAGGATTCCCTCTTTTTGGATTGTTTGAAACAGTTTTAGAAGGAATGGTACCAGCTCCTCCTTGTGTGTCTGGTAGAATTCGGCTGTGAACCCGTCTGGACCTGGGCTTTTTTTGTGTGGTAGGCGCTTAATTGCTGCCTCAACTTCAGACCTTGTTATTGGTCTATTCACAGTTTCAGCTTCCTCCTGGTTTAGCCTTGGGAGGACACAGGAGTCCAGGAATTTATCCATTTCTTCCAGGTTTACTAGTTTATGTGCATATAGTTGTTTGTAATATTCTCTGATGATGGTTTGAATTTCAGTGGAATCTGTGGTGATTTCCCCTTTATCATTTTTTATTGCATCTATTTGGTTGTTCTCTCTTTTATTTTTAATCAATCTGGCTAGTGGTCTGTCTATTTTGTTGATCTTTTCAAAAAACCAGCTCTTGGATTTATTGATTTTTTGAAGGGTTTTTCGTGTCTCAATCTCCTTCAGCTCAGCTCTGATCTTAGTTATTTCTTGTCTTCTGCTGGGTTTTGAGTTTTTTTGATCTTGCTCCTCTAGCTCTTTCAATTTTGATGATAGGGTGTCAATTTTGGATCTCTCCATTCTCCTCATATGGGCACTTATTGCTATATTCTTTCCTCTAGAGACTGCTTTAAATGTGTCCCAGAGGTTCTGGCACGTTGTGTCTTCGTTCTCATTGGTTTCGAAGAACTTCTTTATTTCTGCCTTCATTTCGTTGTTTACCCAGTCAACATTCAAGAGCCAGTTGTTCAGTTTCCATGAAGGTGTGCGGTTCTGGGTTGGTTTCTGAATTCTGAGTTCTAACTTGATTGCACTATGGTCTGAGAGGCTGTTTGTTATGATTTCAGTTGTTTTGCATTTGTTGAGCAGTGCTGTACTTCCAATTATGTGGTCAATTTTAGAGTAGGTGTGATGTGGTGCTGAGAAGAATGTGTATTCTGTGGATTTGGGGTGGAGAGTTCTGTAAATGTCTATCAGGTTTCCTTGCTGCAGGTCTGAGTTCAAGCCCTGGATATCCTTGTTGATTTTCTGTCTGGTTGATCTGTCTAGTATTGACAGTGGAGTGTTAAAGTCTCCCACTATTATTGTGTGGGAGTCTAAGTCCTTTTGTAAGTCATTAAGAACTTGCCTTATGTATCTGGGTGCTCCTGCATTGGGTCCATATATGTTTAGGATCGTTAGCTCTTCTTGTTGTATCGATCCTTTTACCATTATGTAATGGCCTTCTTTGTCTCTTTTGATCTTTGTTGCTTTAAAGTCTATTTTATCAGAGATGAGAATTGCAACTCCTGCTTTTTTTTGCTTTCCATTAGCTTGGTAAATCTTCCTCCATCCCTTTAATTTGAGCCTTTGTGTATCCTTGCATGTGAGATGGGTTTCCTGGATACAGCACACTGATGGGTTTTGGATTTTTATCCAATTTGCCAGTCTGTGTCTTTTGATTGGTGCGTTTAGTCCATTTACATTTAGGGTTAATATTGTTATGTGTGAATTTGATACTGCCATTTTGATGCTAAGTGGCTGTTTTGCCTGTTAGTTGTTGTAGATTCTTCATTATGTTGATGCTCTTTAGCATTCAGTGTGATTTTGGAATGGCTGGTACTGGTTGATCCTTTCTATGTGTAGTGCCTCTTTTAGGAGCTCTTGTAAAGCAGGCCTGGTGGTGACAAAATCTCTGAGTACTTGCTTGTTCGCAAAGGATTTTATTTTTCCTTCACTTCTGAAGCTCAGTTTGGCTGGATATGAAATTCTGGGTTGAAAGTTCTTTTCTTTAAGAATGTTGAATATTGGCCCCCACTCTCTTCTGGCTTGTAGTGTTTCTGCCGAGAGATCTGCTGTGAGTCTGATGGGCTTCCCTTTGTGGGTGACCCGACCTTTCTCTCTGGCTGCCCTTAGTATTCTCTCCTTTATTTCAACCCTGTTGAATCTGACGATTATGTGCCTTGGGGTTGCTCTTCTTGCGGAATATCTTTGTGGTGTTCTCTGTATTTCCTGCATTTGAGTGTTGGCCTGTCTTGCTAGGTGGGGGAAATTTTCCTGGATGATGTCCTGAAGAGTATTTTCCAGCTTGGATTCATTCTCTTCGTCCCCTTCTGGTACACCTATCAAACGTAGGTTAGGTCTTTTCACAGAGTCCCACATTTCTTGGAGACTTTGTTCATTCCTTTTTGCGCTTTTTTCTCTAATCTTGGCTTCTCGTTTTATTTCATTGAGTTGGTCTTCGACTTCAGATATTCTTTCTTCTGCTTGGTCAATTCAGCTATTGAAACTTGTGTTTGCTTCGCGAAGTTCTCATATTGTGTTTTTCAGCTCCTTTAATTCATTCATATTCCTCTCTAAGTTATCCATTCTTGTTATCATTTCCTCAAATCTTTTTTCAAGGTTCTTAGTTTCTTTGCATTGATTTAATACATGATCTTTTAGCTCACAAAAGTTCCTCATTATCCATCTTCTGAAGTCTAATTCCGTCATTTTATCACAGTCATTCTCCGTCCAGCTTTGTTCCCTTGCTGGTGAGGAGTTTTGGTCCTTTCTAGGAGGCGAGGTGTTCTGGTTTCGGGTGTTTTCCTCCTTTTTGCACTGGTTTCTTCCCATCTTTGTGGATTTGTCCGCTGGTTGTCTGCGTAGTTGCTGACTTTTCGATTGGGTCTCTGAGTGGACACCCAGAATGTTGATGATGAAGTATTTCTGTTGCTTGGTTTTCCTTCTACCAGTCTAGCCCCTTCGCTGTACGACTGCTGAGGTCCGCTCCAGACCCTGCTTGTCTGGGGTGCACCTCTAGCAGCTGTAGCACAGCGAGGGATGCTACCAGTTTCTTTTTCTGCTATCTTTGTCCCAGGATGATGCCTGCCTAATGTCAGTCTTTTGGATATAGAGGGGTCAGGGAGCTGCTTGAGGAGACAGTTTGTACTTTATAGGGGCTTAATTGCTGAGCTGTGAGCTCTGTTGTTCATTCAGGGCTGTTAGGCTGCTATGTTTGATTCTGCAGCAACAGAGCTCTTTAAAAAACCCTTTTTTTTTTCTCAAATGCTCTGTGTTGAGGGGTTTGGGCTTTATTTTTGGATGTCCGTTGAGGTCCTGCCCAGCTAGGACGCAGACTAGCCACTGTTTGGCTGCCGAGGCTCCACCCTGCTGTTGTGTGATTCGCCCTGTTCCTGCAGGCTCTGCTGTGGTCTCTGCCACGCCCTGCGGCGGAGTCTCTCTGTTGTAGCGGGTTGCCTCAGCAACGGCAGGCTGCGTCAGCAGTGGGCGTGTATCTCAGTAGGGATGGGTTGCCTCGGCAACGGCAGGCTGCGTCAGCAGTGGGCGTATATCTCAGTAGGGACAGGTTGCCTTGGCACCGGCTGGCTGCGTCAGCAATGGGCGTGTATCTCAGTTGGGGCGGGTTGCCTCGGTAATGGTGGACTCCCCTCCCCCTCAGAGCGTCTCGGGCCGTCTGCCCGGGGCTTGTTTGAAATCGCGGTTTTGTTCGTCACACTGGGCCAACCCTAATGCTCTGTCCCTGCGATCCCCTAGCTGGCCCACTGTCCAAGTCTAGCTCAGTCTCAAGTCCAGCCCTCTCACGTCTCCTGTTGCCGGTTCAACGGGGCACCCGGACGAGTGCGCCCTGTGGGGACCGCTGGGTAGGGCCGGCCGCCGCCACCCCGGCTGCCAGCTTTGCCAAGCGGAGGTTCTGCCTGATGTCCCGTGTCTCCTCTTCACTTGGGAATTTCCCCGTTCCGTGGGCAACAAAGATCAGTCTGGAAATGCAGCTCAGACTCACCTTTCCGCGGACACAACGCGAGCTCCAATCCTGGGTTGTTCTCACAGTGCCATCTTGAGTGCTAAATATCATTCTTAACCAGGCACAGTGGCACAAGCTACTCAGGAACAATCTCAGCTATTTGGGAGGCTGAGGTGGGAGAATCACTTTAGCTCAGGAGTTTGAGGCTGTGGTGCACTAAGATCGTGCCTACAAATAGCCACTGCATTCCAGCTAGTAAACATAGCAAAACTCCATCTCTGAAAAGCTAATAAACAAACAAACACCATTCTCCATTAAAATCAACCAGAGCTTCTTGAAAAGATGGCTGATTCCAGAGCACAGAAAGCATAAGATGAGTCTGATACAACTTACTGTGTCAGAAAATAAGGAGGTACTCAAAGAATGATGGGGATGTGTCCAAAGGACACAGGAGACAGCTTAAATATGGTAAAACTGAGCATCAAAATGAATACAGTAATAGATACAACTTGCTGAATAAAAGATGAATCCACTGGTCCATACTGATATAAATAAGTAAGTGGGCTGGGTGCAGCAGTTTATGCCTGTAATCCCAGCAATTTGGGAGGCTGAGATGGAAGGATTATTTGAGCCCAGGAGTTTGAGACCAGCTGGGGCAACAGAGTAAGACCCCATGTCTACAAAAAATAAAATAAAGCTGGGTGTGGTGGCAAGTGCCTGTAGTCCCAGCTACTTGGGAGGATGAGGTGGAGAATCGCTTGGGCCCAAAAGGTCAATGTTACAGTCAGCTGTGACTGTACCACTGCACTACAGCCTAGATGACAGAGCAAGAACCTCCTCTCAAAGAAAAAAGAAAGAAAGAAATTAAAAAAAAATTGGTGAATATTTCAGGAGGGGCAAAGATTTCTATAAAGTTATCTGAGGTTGGGAGTTCTGACAGTCTCCAAAGATTTTAGGTGTTCTTTGTAAATAATCTGGATTTGGCCAGTGGCCTCTCTTTCAATCTGTTAATGAACCAAAATGTTCTAATCTCCTTTGAATTAACTATGAAATTGTCTCTACGATTGGGGTTATGAACACAGTAACAATAAAATCATCTGTAAAACGACATCAATAACTAAAGCAGTAATACCACTACACTGTGAACATTTTATTAAAAATAGATTTCTTCTCTGGTCAGGCATAATCCCAGCCTGTAATCCCAGCACTTTGGGAGGCTGAGGCAGGTGGATCACTTGAGGTCAGGAGTTTAAGACCAGCCTGGCCAATATGGTGAAATCCTATCTCTACTAAAAATACAAAAATTAGCCAGGTGTGATGGTGAACACCTGTAATCCCAGTTACTCTGGAGGCTGAGGCATGAGAATTGCTTGAACCCAGTAGGTGGAGGTTGCAGTAAACTGAGCTCATACCTCTGCACTCCAGCCTGGGTGACAGGGCATCTCAAAAAAAAAAAAAATTGGTGAATATTTCAAGAAGAGCAATGATTTCTATAAGATATCTGAGATTGGAAGTTCTGACAGTCTCGAAAGATATTAGATGCTCTTTGTAAATACTCTGGATTTGGCCAGTGGTCTCTCTTTCAATCCGTTAATGAACCAAAATGTTCTAATCTCCTTTGAAATTAACTATGAAATTATCTCTAGCTGGGCACAGTGGCTCATGCTTATAATCCCAGCACTTTTTTGGGAGTCCGAGATGAGCAGATCACCTGATGTCAGGAGCTCGAGAACAGCCTGACCAACATGGAGAAACCTCATCTCTACTAAAAATACAAAATTAGCTGGATGAGGTGGTGCATGCCTGTAAATCCCAGCTACTCAGGAGGCTGAGGTAGGAGAATTGCTTGAACCCGGGAGGCAGGTTGCGGTGAGCTGAGATTGCGCCATTGCTCTCCAGCCTGGGCAACAACAGTGAGACTCCGTCTCAAAAAAAAAAAAAAAAAAAGAAAGAAATTATCTCTACTATTGCAGTTATGTACAAAGTCTTTAACAATAAAATCATCTGCAAAAAGACATCAGTAACTGATTAAAGCAGTACTACCACTACATTGCTAAAATTTTATTAAAAATAGATTTCTTCTCTGACTGGGCACTGTGGCTCATGCCTGTAATCCCAGCACTTTGGGAGGCTGAGGTAGGGAGATCACTTGAGGTCAGGAGTTCGAGACCAACATGGTGAAACCCTGTTTCTACTAAAAGTACAAAAATTAGGCTGGGTGCAGTGGCTCATGACTCTAATCCTAGCATGCTGGGAGGCTGAGATGGGTGGGTCACCTGAGGTCAGGAGTTCAAGACCAGCCTGGCCAATATTGTGAAACCCAGTCTCTACTAAAAATACAAAAATTAGCTGGGCGTGGTGGCACATGCACAGAATTGCTTGAACCCGGAAGGCAGAGGTTCCAGTGAGCTGAGATTGCACCACTGCACTCCAGCCTGAGCAAGAGCGAGATTTCTGTCTCTCTCAACAAAACAAAACAAAACAAAACAAAACGGCTGGATACATTGTCTCAAACCTGTAATCCCAGCACTTTGGGAGGTCGAGATGGGCTGATCAGGAGGTCAGGAGTTTGAGACCAGCCTGGCCAACATGGTGAAACTAATTTTCTGCTAAAAATACAAAAAATTAGCCGGGCATGGTGATAGGTGCCTTTAATCCCAGCAACTCTGGAGGCTGAGGTGGGAGAATCGCCTGAACACAAGAGGTGGAGGTTGTAGTGAGCAGAGATCATGCCATTGTACTCCAGCCTGGGCAACAGAGTAAGACTCCCTCTCAAAAAAAACAAAACAGAACAAAAATTAGCCAGATGTAGTGGCAGATGCCTATAATCCCAGCTACTCAAGAGGCTGAGGCAAGAGAATCTCTTGAACCTGGGAGACGGAGGTTGCAGGAAGCTGAGATTGTGACAATGCACTCCAGCCTGGCAACAGAGTGAGATTCTGTCTCAAAAAAAAAAAGGTTTTCTTATTCATAATTGCCAAAACCTGGAAGCAACCAAAATGTCCTTCAGTAGGTAAATGAATAACTAAACTGAACCATGTGGTACATCCAGACAACGGAATATTATCCAGCGCTCAAAAGGAAATGAGCTATCTAGCCATGAAAAGTCATGGAAACTTAAATGCATATTATTAAGTAAAAGAAGTCCATCTGAAAGGCTACAGACTGTAAAGTTCTAATTTTATACAATATTCTGAAAAGTCAAAACTATGAAGATGGTAAAAATAATGTTTGCCACGGATTTGTGGGGAGGGGGAATAAACAGGTGGAGTACAGGCTTTTAGGGCACTGAAACTACTCCGTATGATACTGTGGTGGTAGATACAGATCATTACATATTTGTGCAAACCCATAAAATTACACCGCCAAGAGTGAACCCTCATGTAAACTGTGGACTCTGGGTGAGTATGGTGTGTCAGTGTAGGTTCATTAGTTGTAAGCAATGTGCTGGTAGGGATGTTTGTAATGGAGAGGCCATGCATGTGGGAGTAGACGGTGTATGGAAAATCTCTGTACCTTCCTCTCAATTTTGCTGTGAACCTAAAACTGTGCTAAAAGAAAAAAGTCTAATAAAATTTTTTTTATATCAGGAAAAGTTTTTTTTTTTTGAGATGGAGTCTTGCTCTGTCGCCCAGGCTGGAGTGCAGTGACACAATCTCACCTCACTGCAACCTCCACCTCCTGGGTTCAAGTGATTTTCCTGCCTCAGCTTCCCAAGTAGCTGGGATTACAGGCACCTGCCATCCATCATGTCCAACTAATTTTTGTATTTTTGGAGAGATGGGGTTTCACGATGTTGGCCAGGCTGGTCTTGAACTCATGACCTCAGGTGATCTACCTGCCTTGGCCCTGCAAAGTGCTGGGATTACAAGTGTGAGCCACCGCACCCAGCCCAGGAAAAGTATTTAAGCATAGATGATATAGCCACCTATAATGCTAGCAATCACGCAAAAGTATTACCAATGTAAATTTATCAGGAAAAAATAGATCTCTCCCATACAAATATGCCCAATTAATATCTGACAAAGGTGCAACAGCAATTTAATAGAGGAAGGATGATCTATCAATAAATGGTGATGGAATGAATAGATACCCAAAGGTGAAAAAATTAACCTTGACTTAAACCACACACCTTATACAAAACCCAACTCCAAATGCATCATGGACTTGAAGGTAAAGTGTAAAATTAAATATACTAGAAAAGAACACAAAAGAATAACTCTGGGACCTATGACTAGGCAAAGAGACTTGACTTCTCTTAGACTTGACAACAAAATTGTGATCTGTAAGAGGAAAATTTGGTAAATCTGCCCACATCAAAATTAAAAACTCGTACTATGTAAAAAAACCATTAGAAGGATGAAAATACAATTTACGGATCCTCAGAAAATATTTGCAAATCCTGTATCTGACAAAGGATTTGTATTTAGAAAATAGAATTTTAAAGGCTCAACAATAAACTAACAAGCAATCCAATCAGACAATGGTCAAAAGACGTGAACAGGCATTTTACTAAAGAGTACACATGGATGGCAAGTAAACATATGAAAAGTGTTGAGCACTACTAGGTCTTTGGATGAATCTCCAGATAATACTGTTAGCTGACACCTTATATCTCTTTAATTATTATTATTAATTTTTGAGGCAGAGTCTTGCTCTGTTGCCTAGGCTGGAGTGCAGTAGAGCGATCTTGGCTCACTTCAACCTCTGCCTCCTAGGTTCAAGCGATTCTCCTACCTCAGCCTCCTGAGTACCTGGAACTACAGGTGTGCACCACCATGCTTAGTTAATTTTTTGTACTTTTAGTAGAGATGGGGTTTCACCATATTGGCCAGGCTGATCTCCAACTCCTGACCTCAGATGATCTGCCTGCCTCAGCCTCCCAAAGTGCTGGTATTACAGGTGTGAGCCATGGCACCCAGCCTAATTAAAAAAAAATTTAAATAGAGACAGAGCCTCGCTATGTTGTCCAAGGTGGTCTTGGGCTCCCCTGGCCTCAAGTGATCCTTCTGTCTCAGCCTCCCAAAGTGCTGAGATTACAGGCATGAGCTACCATGCCTGGCCACTGCTAACACCTTGATTTCAGGCTTCCGGCCTCTGGAAGTGTGAGAGAATACATTTCTATTGTTTTAAGCTACCTAGTATTTGGAACTTTATAGGGTAATCCTAGGAAACTAATACAGATACATATTGCATGTAACAACGTGAAGATAACATAATTATAATGACAGAGAACAGGTGAGTGGTTGTCAGGGCTAGGGATAGAAAAAGGATGGACGTGGCTATAAAGGGGAACATGGGAATCGGTGGTGATGGCACAGCAGAGGATTCTGACTGCAGAGACTGTGATGTAAGGCTGAACATGTGACAAAACTGCACAGAAGCGTGCGTGCGTGCGCACACACACAGTGCACGCGTGGCTGCTGAAACTTGAATGGGCTCCATGGATTGTGACCATGTCAGTTTCTTTGTTTTGGTTTTTACTCTGGTTACTGTGGGTGTGGGATACTGGCATGGGGGTGGAGGGATGCACTAGACCCCCCTATATATTTCTTTGCAACCTACTGTAAAACTATAATTATTAAAAAATAAAAGTTAAATAAGAAAACTATCTTTTCACCTTCACAACTTAGTCATTAGTATAAAGGAAATACAACTGGATTTTTTTTTTTTTTGAGACAGGGTCTTACTCTGTCACCCAGGTTGGAGTGCAGTGGTGCAATCACAGCTCACTGGAGCAACTTCCTGGGCTCAAGGGATCCTCTCATGCCAGCCTCCCAAGTAGCTGGGACGATAGGGATGCAGCACCATGCCTGGTTAATTTTTTATTTTTTTGTAGAGATGGGGTGGTGCTATGTTGCCTGGGCTGGTCTGGAACTCCTGACCTCAAGAGATCCTCTTGCCTCAGCCTCCCAAAGTGCTAGGATGACAGGTGACAGCCACCACACCTGGTCTGGGTCTGTTTTTATGACTCAGGTTCCAGTAATGACTCATGGTACCATCCTGAAAGTTAATCTTCACTGCCAAGGATGCAGGCCACTGGCTTAACCATGGACTGGCCCCAGGACTCCACTTATTTCAATTCATTCTTGAGACTGCTGGTTTCTGGTGATTCTCTTACACAGAAAAGCAGATTACTAGAGACAGACAGAATTTCAGTAGATCATGGAACCTGTTTCGTGGATATAGGACCACTGATTCCTAGGCACACATACTCACTGGAAGCCATGCTTGCTGAAAGCTGCACCTGCACTGGCCTGTTTCTTGGACAGGAGGAGATTAACATATCCTCTCTACTTCCCTTCACAGGGCAAGGTGATAACCTGCTTTAACCTTGGTTTCTCTCTGCCGCAGAGTTCCCCTCTAACCGGCTTTGGTGCAAGCATTTTGATACTTGCTTTCTTTACTTTCAACCTCGGTCTCAGAGGGCCGTGGGCAGGAGTGTGGGCTGCAACTACCACATGACTGTTCTGAGGACAGCATTCCCCCTCTGGGTGAATGGCACCTGCACAGCGAGCCACAGCCTGGCCTATGATCCAGAATAGCAGGAAGTGCCAGAGGCCAAGGGCATTGCTACACATACTGAGTATTCTCAAGGTGGGCAGAGGAGCATGAAATCAATCTTAGGTCTCCATGGGCTTGGAAAGTATGAGACATAGCACCTGCCCTGCCTAGTCCTTGCTGGGAGCCCTGTCCTCCTATCTGCTGAGCCAGAGCACCACTGAAGGACCCATGTCAGTCATTCTCTAATTCTTCACGAGAGGCACTAATCAGCTGCCAAATGATGAAAAGGGGAAAAGATGAAGAGAAACAAAGGGAAAACAGTATTTCAAAACTCCTAAATTCATCCTAGAATAATCTACTATGGTGAGAGAATGTCATGCTCATTTGACAGATAAGGACACGAGGCAAAGTGGTGAAGCACCTGCACAAGCTCAGCCAGCATGTGGCTGGGGTGGGGGCATGTTGCATCCCTGCCCCACCCCCAGGGCTCCAGGTAACTGAGGGACTGTGGAGCCAGGAGGCACCATGGGACACTGGGCTGAGTAAGATTTAGGAAACCCACACCAGGCTCCACCAGGGTTTGGTCATGTGTATCAAAGACAGCAGGTAACCAGGCCTAACCTTGGTCTTCTCCACTTGGAATTAGGAACAGTGACACTAATGTTGCTGAGATAAAATGATATATACATGAGAATAATTTGAAAATCTGAAAAATCCCTCACAGAAATTAAAGATGGTCAAGTATTGATAATAAAAAATAAAGAGCTAAATGTGGTTCGTTTATCTTCATAACTCAGCCCTCTGATTTCTCTTTCTGTGAGCAACACTGTGCTGGCGAACAATAGCTAATCCACAGGTCAAGCTGCAGAAACACAAACATACTTTCTGCAGAGAAGGAAAGGAAACACAACCGACAGTTACTAGCGTATCATCTAAAGCACACTCCTCACATCTGAAATGCAAATATTAAACTGAGATAAAGCCTTAAAGTACTTTCATACAATGATCACACGGATCAGTGCTGTGTTCTTGCACAGAGCCTATGGCATCCTCAGGTAACAAGCTTGCGCCTAACTCAGTGGCCGTCAAGAGATGGCCCTCCCCGTCTCCTCTCTCTGACACAGCCTGCAGCACTGCACATTCAGTACAAACTTCAGGACAACAGGAGACACTCAGGTTATCTTTTCTTATTTTTATTTTTTGAGGTGGCGTCTTGCTCTGTCACCTAGGCTGGAGTGCAGTGGTGCAATCTCAGCTCACTGCAACCTCTGCCTCGCAGGTTCAAGCAATTCTCTGCCTCAGCCTCCTGAGTAGCTGGGATTACAGGTGCTTGCCACCATGCCAGGCTAATTTTTTATTTTTAGTAGAGATGGGGTTTCACCATCTTGGCCGGGCTGGTCTTGAACTACTGACCTCAGGTGATCCACTGACCTCAGGTGATCACCCTCTCAAAGTGCTGGGATTATAGGCATGAGTCACCGTGCCCAGCCAGGTTGTGTTTCTGTGTCACAGCTCCTGTGCCCTGTAGCCATGCTCAGTACCTGAAGAACATCAGTAAACCATGGCCTGCGGGCTAATCCATCCTGACCCCTGCTTATTTGTGGCCTGCAAGCTAAGTATGGTGTTTATATTTATTCAAGGTTCTTACATTTTCAAATGGCTAAAAAACCGTAAGAATATTTTGTGACAAGTAAAAATTATGTTAAATTCAAATTTTGGTGTCTGTAAATAAAGGTTTCTAAAACACAGCCCTGCTCATTCATGAATGACAACAGCCGCTTTTACACTGCAAGGTGGAGCTGAGCAGTTGCTATGAAAACCAAAACCATACAACCCAAGAAGCCTAAAATATTGACTATCTAGTCCTTTACAGAAAGAGTTTTCCTACTTATTCCTGATGCAGATAAAAGAGATATTGATTTAACATGCTTGTGATAACAATGACGTAATGACACTCGTATATATGCAACTCATCCAGAACTTGACTAGAAGTTAAGAAACATATTCTTTTAGTCACTTTCTTGTTCTACCGCTGCCTAAGAATAATCAGAGAAATGCAAAGAATTTGTTCAAAATAAATGCACAATAGAAAATAACTCTGGATAACTTAAGGGGAAGAGAAAGGCTCCAAAACCAGGCAGCCGAATTGGGTTGTATGCAAGCATGAATGCTTTGTAGAGATTCGTACCAAGTGTGTCAGGGTGAAATGGCACAAGGTCTGGGTGTACCTTAGCATACTTCAGCAACAAAAAGAAAAGTGAGGGGTGTGAGTGTCACATCTTGATAACCAGGCATAGTATGGTTAGAAGACAGCCGCTGGTGCCACCCTCACCACTGTGCCCTGACTTGAGGTGCACTGGGGCGCCTGGCTGAGATTGCTGGTCCAGGCGCCAGCCTCCTGCCCTCCCTCGAGACTCCTTGCTGGGTAATTCCTGGGTATTCTGGCCTGGCTGGTAGCTGGTGATCCACTGACAGCCCATGTGAGTGCAGACACCAGGGGCCTGGTTTGCTCCACTCACACACACCCTCGAGGAGGCAATGCGTGGGGCACTTGCTCTCTCCTGCACTAAGGCAGACGCACCTGGTGCACATCAACCATTACTGGACAAGAGTTTAATAAACAGGATGTTCTTAATGCCTCTTGGGTGATTGGACCTACATAGATGTTTCTGTAGGAGGTAAGGGCCGGCAGAGGTTTCTTGCAGAACATAGTTCATGCATTCAAACCGGCAAGCACATCGCCTTCCCTCCTCTACTCCTAGCTGATTGACAGCAAGATCCTCCAGGCCACTGCTCTCTAGAGTAGCCCAAGGCCTCATAGGGACCATGGGGTGGGATGGGGTGCTTTCAGTTTTGAAGGCTGTAAAAGTTCCCAGAAGTAGCTGAGCTCAATCCTGAGATTCCCACTTCCGCCCCATAAATGAGGTTTCTGCATCTCTTTCGTTTCTTCAACCTGCCTAAGTGTCAGAAAAGAATGAACATTATTGGGCGGGGAAGCTTTGGGGACAGGGTTGTCTGGGTCTTACACCCCAGTGCTTAGCACAGTGGCTGGTAGCTTGCACCTGTAAATGGAATGGATTTACTGCCACTTCAGTATATGGGGCATGCTTAACTGGACTTTAAAAATGCTTTTCTGTTTTGGCAAGCCATTAATTTCCAAGGGAGATTACCCTTTAATAAACCTCTAACGCCATGCATGTGTGTGTTTGTGTGTGTCTGTGCTTGTGTGTGTGTGTATGAGAGAGAGAGAAAGAGACAGAAAGAGAGAGAGAGAAGAGAGAGAGAGAGACAGACAGACAGACAGAAAGAGAGACTGAAAGATTGAGAGAGCTTACCTGTGGTCTTTGATAAATCACCCTGGCATAGAAACTGCAACGGGTACCAAGATCATTCATCTGGAAAGGAATTAGAAAAGGTTGGCAGCATTACAGGAAGCACACAGACACGGCCAATACCTAAATAACTTGTTAGAAACAAAGACATTACCTGGAGAATGTCTCGTAAGCAGCGAGTAACTGGAGGCTGGTAAAGGTTAGAAATGGGGTCTCCGTCAATTATATCAATTTGTCCCAGACTCGGTTGAGCTGTGAGGATATAACATAAGGCTGGAGGAGGTAGATGAGTTTTTATCTGTTTAAATGAGGCAAAAATAGAAGGTGAATGTATTGTTAAAGGACTCAACACATGATTAAAATATCCTCTTTAATATAGACATATTTGCTTACAGATGTGTCCTCTCTCTGGAATGCTGTACAATGAATGCATTACATCGTTTACTTCCGGGACCAAGTATAAGAACTTCTATACTTATGAACCTATTAACAATTCAAGATATCATTTTGAAATCTTTCCGGGTATACTGAAAATATCACCTAGAAATTACTTCCTCTTAAGTAATCTAGAAATGGGTTTTTTTTTTTTGAGATGGAGTTTCATTCTTGTTGCCTGGGTTAAAGTGCAATGGCATGATGTTGGCTCACCACAAACTCTGCCTCCTGGGTTCAAGGGATTCTCCTGCCTCAGCCTTGCGAGTAGCTGGGATAACAGGCATGAGCCACTATGCCTGACTAATTTTGTGTGTGTGTGTTTTTTTTTCTGTAATAAAATTCTTCTTGGCAGGCTCATAATTTTGTGTTTTTAGTGGAGATGGGGTTTCAACATGTTTGCCAGGCTGGTCTCGAACTCCTGACCTCAAGTGATCTGCCCACCTTGGCCTCTCAAAGTGCTGGGATTACAGGCATGAGCCACCACGTGTTTTGACAACTATTACGCTGTTTGACACAGTACGGAGTCACAGACTTAGAAGTTAGCATGACCTAAGGCAGATGTTTTGTTTTGGGAGCTCTGGCCCAAAGCAGCAGTTGTCTAGTCTGTGGGGAAAAGGCTCAGGAGGGAGAGGAAGGAACATTTTTAATCCATTTTGCTTCTTCTTAGACACTATCATAAACAAGCAGGACAATGGAAGTTCCTGGCTCTCCAGGAGGTTGTATGAATGCCTATGGATTATATTGAGTTGCTGCTCTAATTGGTAACTGAGTGTTGGTTCTGTGAGTGACTAGGAGTTCATGGGAAAAATTCTATGCCTACTTTAGCATGAGGCTGAAACCCCAATTGTTCCCACAGCATGTGAGGGTTGTAGTTTAAGCATTCATCACAAGTTAACTTCAAGAAAATGTGCAGCACAGTAGGGAAGGCAGCCAGAGCCTGGTCTCCAGGGACCTGAATCCCAGTCCTGGCTCATATTCACAGGTCACCACAAAGGAACTGGCTGCACGGGGGTTCCTCGTTGACACCGCAGTGGGGGACATAGACTGTGTGGGTGGCAGTGATGATGACTGGCTTGGCACCTGGTATGGAGTAGTCCACAACTGGGGAAGTTTTCCCAATGCCGGGCTTACCTCTTCACAGGGCTGGTCATGGCCAAGTGTTTTCAGAGTTACCGCTGGGGGCCACAGGGTGTCAATCAGACTGAAGATCCCTGCTGTCCTGGAACAAGAAAAGTCAAAGGTATTCATCATCAAACATCCCTTCCTAAGTATTTGGTCAGTGAGCTGGTAGAATGCTTCACAGATTCTAAAGTCTAATGCCACGGAGCTACAATTCGAGATGTGTGGTGATTCAGATGGGGAAGAAAGAAGGCAGACAAATGGACAGACACTGTGGGAAACCGACTGCAGAAGAATAAGAGCCTGCTCCCTAAATTAGGATCCATCCACACAGTGAAGTATTATACAGTCACTGAAATGGTTACAAAGAAAATATTTACGGACATGGAAACATGTTTATGATACCCTGCTAAGAAAAAAGCAGGCAACAAATTAACTTTCTCTGTGTGTGTGTGTTTATCTATGCAAGCATTTATATATATTAAGCCAAAGAAAAAGACTGAAGCCTATAAGAATATTTTCAGTGTTCATCTGAGTAGAGCTTGGAGGTGATATTTACTTTCTTACTTTGGAGTGGGTATTTTGTATATTTTCCCCAAAAGCTAAGTATTACTTATGTAAGAAAAGTTATGTGGGCTGGATAAGGTGGCTCATGCTTGTAATCCCAGCCCTTTGGGAGGCCGAGTCAGGTGGATAAGCTGAGGTCAGCAGTTTGTGATCAGCCTGGCCAACATGGTGATACCCCATCTCTACTAAAAATACAAAAATTAGCTGGGTGTGGTGGCAGGTGCCTATAATCCCAGTTACTTGGGAGGCCGAGGAGGAGAATCGCTTGAACCTGGGAGACGGAGGTTGCAATAAGTTGAGATCGCACCACTGCCCTTCTAGCTGGGCTAGAGGAAAACTCCATCTCAAAAACAAAACAAAACAAAACAAAATAAAAGCAGAAAAGTTATCTGAAGTAAAAAATACAGAGTTTTGTCTTTTGCACAAAAAGACAAAACACTGTTATGATTTCACTTATATGGCTCTCACCTTAGATCTGACTGCACTTCCGAGACCTGGCTCTAACCTTTACCTGTGCCCCTTGTTAATAGAGATGGGGAATAGCAGGGCCCCTGGAATCAAGAAACTCATCTAGTGTAAGCTCTGCCTTTTATATACTGTGAGACCTTGAGAAAATGCTAAGACCTTGTGTCAGCCCTTCTGGGAAACCGGGGGGATGCTGCTGGCATTATTGCAAGGGGTAAAGAAGTAAAGAATGTATGTGCAGCCCCTACTAGGGTTTCTATGCTCAGAGTGAGTGCCCAACACATTCGCCACTTGACGTTACTCTAGTTATCAGCATTGTCATTGCCAAAGCCGTAAACTTTTATGCTGCTTTTTGCTCAAAAGTCTGCCCAGTTTAAGACAGGATTTTAATCCTAGTGTTACTTTGTGAAGAAACAGAGTAAAATTAAGATAAAATTAAGTAAAATGTATTCATGATAAAAGATGAATGTAAGGTGGGTGGATCACGAGGTCAAGAGATTGAGACCATCCTGGTCAACATGGTGAAACCCCGTCTCTACTAAAAATACAAAAAATTAGCTGGGCATGGTGGCGCGTGCCTGTAATCCCAGCTACTCAGGAGGCTGAGGCAGGAGAATTGCCTGAACCCAGGAGGTGGAGGTTGCAGTGAGCTGAGATCGTGCCATTGCACTCCAGCCTGGGTAACAAGAGCGAAACTCTGTCTCAAAAAAAAAAAAAAAAAAAAAAAAGGTCTTCTTTGTATGGTATAGAAAAATAAAAAACCTTTTCCAGACGGTGACAGAGTACTTATCAACGTTTCTAAAATTTTGGAGTTTCCCAAAAAGTGTTCTGTGGAGTGTAACCCATGAGAACAGAACTCTGTGGCCAGCACTGCTGTGTGGTGCATCTGCAGCTGGCAGGACACTCACATGCTACGGTGGGACTGGACATGGTGGATGGCCCAGAGAGCTTTGTGTAAAAGGTGCCTGTGGCATACTGTTTTAAACCAAAGCTTCTCCCGTTTTTAACCAGGAAACCCTTTTTGGTGTCATCACTAATCACGTCCTGAGAAACTAGTGTTCTCTTGGAATTCTCTTTGATAAATGCTATTATGGAAGCACACAGCCATAGGAAAGTTCTATTTAAATTTAACAACTTCTGTTTATTTAGAGGATGCTACCAGCTAATTCAAAGACTTTAGACATATTATACATTTATATTTGATGCAAGATGCTTAGCTGAAGAATGGCTATGAGTTAAATAAAATGCCTAGTGTCATAAAAAATCAGCTTCTCTACTGTTTTTAAAAACTATTTTTAAAAAGAGATAATGGTCTGGATGGCTGCTATTGCCCTGTGAAGCAGAATCATCTGGGGGCAGCTCACACATTCATTTAAAGACTCCAGCCTGTGCTGCAAACAGACTTTGTGCAGAAGCTCACTTTTGGCACAAAGTGTATTGTTCCTCCCGCTGCAATTCATTCTTTACTATTAATTTTGCATAAGGATTCATTTTGTTACATAGGAAACATTTTTTCAAAAAAGTGATCCTTTAAAAAGATGTTTAAGCAACAAACAAGCTGTCTGACAGGGGAGTGGTTATCCTAAGTCTGTCTTTTCAAAAATTAATAAACGTTTGCATTAAAAAAATTTTAAATATAGGCCGGGCACGGTGGCTCACGTGTGTAATCCCAGCACTTTGGGAGTCCAAGGCAGGCAGATCATGAGGTCAAGAGATTGAGACCATCCTGGCCAACATGATGAAACCCTGTCTATACTAAAAAATAAAAAAATTAGCTGGGCATGGTGGTGCGTGCCTGTAGTCCCAGCTACTCAGGAGGCTGAAGCGGGAGAATTGCTTGAACCCAGGAGGCAGAGATTGCAGTGAGCTGAGATTGTGCCACTGCACTCCAGCCTGGAGCCTGGCAACAGAGCAAGACTGTCTCAAAAAAAAATTTTAAATATAAAGTAAATGTTTAATTACAGGAAAATGGAACATACAGATTACTTCATTATGCTTATGATTTGATAACATCATTATGTTGGAATAAATTTCTTTGGGTATACCTTAATTTACAGACTGTGTAAAATGAGTCTGCAGACAAATTTGGGTCATTAATCTGTGACAACAAAAGTTTGTGGAGCAGACAAGGAGAGAAACAGGGCCAGCTGTCCTACCCACCAGGTCCCCAGTTTGGCAGGCTCTGCAGCAGCCAGCAGCTCTCCCAGCAGCTCTCACAGGACTCCCTTCCAGAGAGCATGGGTGGAGGTCAAGTCAGCTGCCCATAACTGAAAGGAGAACCGCGTTTCCCACCACTCAGTCACAGTTCATCCAACCTCTAAAAATCAGCTGCATTTGAAGAGCAGCAAGAAGGGGGCTGGGGGTGGTGCAGGACACACGGAGAAGGAAGGAGGCAGCAGGGTACAGGCAGGCAACAGGGACAGGCTGGGAGCCTCCTCTGTGCACCCACTTGGGGGCTGCAGCAATCTGCCTGCACGCACAGGCTGTAGAACATGCAGCTGCTCATGGAGGTGGGAGGTGGGAGGTGGGAGGCCTGGCGGGAGCCCACACAAGATTTCCTAAAGTCAGGCTCAGGAAGCTGAAAGACTTGCAGTGCTATGTTTTTATTACAGTAACCAGTGTACTTTTTAAGTAGAAAGATATCAAGATCTATACATATGTTAAAATTATATCTACCAAATTATACTTAAAATGGTTAAAATAATAAATTTTGTTATTTTACCACAATAAAAATTATATTTACCATAAAAATAAATACTAAGTATTGTTTCTTCCTTCCCCCCTCCCCCCACTTCATCTCTTCTTCTTCTTCTTTTCCAACAGGGTCTCTCGCTCTGTCACTCAGGTTGGAGTGGCACAATCATGGCTCCCTGAGGCCAACTCTAAGACTATTTTCAAGTCTTCCACACTCTTTAAAGCAAGGCTACTCTGACATGTGACTGACTAGTCACTGAAGTGTAAGAGGCACTTTCTGAGAACATGTTCTCACTTATAAAAAAGCCCTTGGAGACACCCCTCAAGAGAGATAAAATAAGGACGGGGGTACCACATCACTTACATCTCATGAGGGCCCATGGAGAGACTGAGGCTGGGCCTGCACACTCCAAACCCATGATGCTGTGGGTGATGTGCATTTGCTTGGAGGAATGCTGGCCACAGAATTGAGGATAGAGTGGACAAGGTCCACCTTCCATCTACTGTGGAAGTTCTGAATCTCTCTCGGCCTCATTTTCCTCCCTTGTAAGATTCTGTGTTTCTCTAATTCCTAATGCTGCTGCTGTTCCTCACTGACACGTGCCTCTGTTCAAGGGGGAAAGATAGTTCCAAAGTCTCCAGTGCTAGATGTGGGTGGTGAAGTTGACACTTTCTCTGCAAGCGTTGCAGCATTGGGCGCTAGAAACAGCCAGCCACCTGCGGTAAGTGCCTTCTGCAGGCTGACAGGTGAGCTTGGTTGATTGAAGGCTTTCTGTGTTGCAAAGGGCTCTCTGGCGCAAAACAGAATTGCACCTGAACCTTTCCAATCTATTTGTAATGAAAAATTTACAAAGACAGAACAGCTAACTTTAACTTTAAAAAGCATTTTCAAATTTGTTGTTTTAGTAATTACCAGATCCTTGAGAGAGAGAAAATGTACTCTGAACATTACAAAGGTTAGGAATAAACCGATGGGGATATTTATATGGAGCAAAGTTAATTTCTTAGAATGAAAAAAATCGATTTTCTTGCCTGAATTTTGTTGTTGGTAAGATATTTTGGGGAGCTGTCAAAATCTAAGTAGAAAACACACAAATCACAAAGGAAGAGAATCAACTTGAGACCATCTCCGGAAAAAATTTACAAATGCAGTTCAAGAGCTGGAAGTGATGTCAATACACAGATGGGTCTCCTGAATGAACTAGAGCCGAGGTTTCCCATTGTGCAACAAGAAAGGTGAATGGAACAGAGTAACCTACCCAGGCGCAAAGAACCTCAACTGGGTACCTCCATTTCCTGAATTCCTAAAAAGGCAGCCCCTGTATCACCCACAAGCTCAGAAGTGAGGATGGGGCAAGTTCTGGGGCAATGGAAGTTGGCTGCGGACCAAGAAGAGAGTGGGAGTGGGCACCACACCCAAAAGGAGTCTCAGAAATACACAACAGATGAAGGAAGCAGGGTTTCTGCCTCACTGTCACTGAAACAATGCTAAATTTACGTATTTCTACACATATTTTACGGATATTTTGGCGCAGCAAATTATCTGCTTCCTCTAGCCTCATTATAGCTGGTGTAATTTACCTTGACCGGTAGATGACAAATGTCACTTGGAAAACCAATCATTCAAAGTAAGGGCAACCAAGATTTCCACACTCCAGCCCACTGGAAGGAAGTAAATATGGAGTCTTTGCACACTGGAACATAAGCTGATATTACCACCTTCTTGACGATTCTCTTAGTTATTTCAGGGTTTATTTTTTCCACCTGATACTGTCTCATGCAACTACTCTCAAATCTTCACAGAGCAATTTAAAACTGCCTGAATCACTTCCTTTTCAGTGTGGATAGAGGGGAAACTGCTCTAGGAGATTTAAGCCATACTGGTGCTGTGGACAACAGGAAGTGGGAAGATAACAAGTAAGGAAGCACCTGCCCCTCCACAGACTCATCCTCAGAGAGCTTGGAATCATTTTTTTTAACCAAGCATATATTTTGCGTATAGAATGTTCTTCAGATTTGTCATGTTGCTGCTAATTTCTCTGTACCTATTACTATAGTTGGACTCATATCTCTCCAAGACAGTTCACTTGGATAGTGGAATACTTCAGACCAGTCATTCATAAAGTGGAGTCTGGGGATCGCTCGAGGTTCCAAGAGCCTTCAAGGCCAAACTATTTTCTGCTAAGCCTTTATTTTTCTTTCTCACTTCCATTCTCTCACGAGTGTACAGTGGTGTTTCCTAGAGGCTCATATGTGATATTACAAAGACTGAAGGTGGAGCACAGATGATAATCCATCATCTCCCGTTCAACCAGTGAAGAGACCTGCAAACCACTCTCACCACTAAACACTTCTTTTTGTGTTTTAGGAAATATTTTTCATAAAAAATGTTATTTAGGTTGTCATATAATGGGTTTATTACAGACACTTTTAGGTAAATTAATGCATTAAATCTTTTTCAGTTTAAATTTTTAATACAGTAGACGATTAATTCATATTTAAAAAAAAACCTCCATGGGCCCTCATTATTCTTTTATATTACAGACACACACACCCTCCCCCAGATATGTTTTGGAGATAGAGTCTTGCTCTGTCACCCAGGCTGGAGTGAAGTGGTGTGACCTTCTGGGCTTAAGCAATCCTCTGGCCTTAGCCTTCCAAATAGCTGGGACTACAGGTGTGCACCACTGTTCCTGGCTAATTTTTTTGATTTTTTCTGTACAGATGGGGTTTCACTATGCTGCCCAGCCTGGTCTCAAACTCTAGGCCTCAAGTGATCCTCCTGCCTTGGCCTCCCAAAGTGCTAGGATTATAGGTGTGAGCCACCATGCTTGGCCAGTCCTCATTACTTTTTATTTTTTTCCTTCTTCCCTCCTTGTCTTCTACCTGGATGGGTTCTTTAGATTGCCTCCCCTGTCTCAGTCTGTCTCCCTCTCCTGCCCATTGCTGGCCAAACACTACACATCTTCCCTCACACAGCAGGGTCTCTACATGCCAGAGACAACAGACTTCAGGCATTTCTGGTAGGTGGTATTTTAAGATATAACCTCAATGCAGTCTAAGAAACAATTTCCTATTTGCTGCTGAATCATTATTAATTGTGTCCAATAAACTTAGATAGGAATCCTATTTCGAGTTGCAAAGGTAACTTCCCATTCATTGTAAAATTAGGTCAATGCATGTGGGTTATGTGTAAATAATCTAACACTTCCTATAACTCCATTCTTTCCTGTGGCTCCACACGCAACATGAAAATAGTCGTTTTAAGAGCAGGCCAACTTGCGACATTGAGAAAGACCTGTGGAGACTCTGAGGAAGTATCTCTGGGCCGGAAGGGAGCTCTTCATGTGGCTCCTGGTGTTGCTGGGGCTCCCACTACATGAATGCATCAGTGCCAAGAGAACAGCAAAGGGCAAGCAGTCTTGAATCGGCAATTCCTGCAAGAATCACTGTTGGCTTTTGTACAAGGACATAGGCGAGAAGAGGCAAAGAGGTCGCCTCTGATGCCACTCTGAGGCGTCTCCGCCCTACCTCACCCTGTGTTCAGGGCTTATCACCAAACTAAGATCCTCTTGCTTAGCTAGCGCTGCCTGTTTTGTGTCCTCATAAGAATGTGAGCCTTCTGAGAACAGGCTCTGTGTGTCTGTTCTCTGCGGAATCCCGGTCCTTAGATGAGAGTCTGGTGCCTGGGAGGCGTATAATGCTGGCATGGGATGAGGTCATGGGTCTAGGGTGCCAGCTAGCAGGGCCAGCAAGCCTCTCCAATCCCACTGGCTGGTATTGCACAGTGAGGACACATGGCATTTCAGCAACGCTGGCACCTGTCACACATCACAAGTGTCCCTCAATGCTTCAGAGTTTGGTAACTTTTCATGAGCCCTGATTTCTCTTATAAGAAATCCATGGCTTCTGATACATTTCTTTAACCTAAATTCACTTGTTCATTTCATTCATTTAATGTTAAACTCTAGGATAGTTGGAGATACAGTTTAGGTATATAATTAAGAAGTAAAAATAATGCCTTCAAGATGACAGCTTATCTCCTTTTATGACACCCTTAAACACAAAAAACAATCTTGAGTGAATTAAACAAACTCTTACCTCGTACTGAAATGGATTTTCTCCAACAAGGTTTGTTCTACTAGGGTAGCAGCAACAAATGGCCCAAAAGATCATGAACAACTGGTAGGAGCCATGGAACCTTGAGACTCTAAGAAGATTAGATTAGCTGTGATTAAAATGTACCATTAGGCTGGTGGGATAGTAAAATGAGGCCATCACTCTGGAAAACCACATGGCAGCAGTCCAGCCATTCACCTCCTGGCTGTCTATAAAGAGAACTGAGAACTTACATCTACATTTGTATATGAATGTTTGCAGCAGGATTGTTCAAGATACCCAGAAAGTAGAAACAACACAAATGTCCATCAACTGTTGAATGGATAAATTTGATGTACCTATGTAGTGAAATATTATTCAGCCATAAAAAGAATAAAATTTTGGCTGGCCGCAGTGACTCACACCTGTAATCCCAGAACTTTGAGAGGACAAGGCAGGTGGATCACTGGAGATCAGGAGTTTGAGACAAGCCTGGCCAACACGGTGAAACCCTGTCTCTACTGAAAGTACAAAAATTAGCTGGGCATGTCGACATGCACCTGTAATCCCAGCTACTCTGGAGGCTGAGGCAGGAAAACTGCTTGAACCCAGGAGGTGGAGGTTGCAGTGAGCCAAGATCGCGTCATTGGACTCTAGCCTGGGCAACAAGCAAGAAACTTGATCTCAAAAAACAAAACAAAACAAACCAAAAAAAAAAAAAAAGAAGGAAATTCTGATACATGTTACATCATGGATGGACCTTAAAGACATTCTGCTAAAGTGAAAGACACCAGACATCAAAGACACCAGACACATCTGTATGGTTCCATTGACAGGAAATGTCCAGAACAGGCAAATCCACAGAGACAGAAAGTAGAGGAGTGGCCACTGGGGGAGGGGATGTGTGGAGCTCTTGTTGAAGGTACAAGGTTTCTTTCTGGTGTGATGAAAATGTGCTGGAATTAGGATGCTGGTTGCACAACCTTGTGAGTAAAATAAAAATCAATGATTTGTACACTTTAAAAAGGGTAACATTTCATGGTATGTAAATTACATCTCAGTCAAGCTGTTACCTAAAAAGCGTCATTAAGACGGGGGCCTGTAATCTGGAGACTGCTAAACCTGACCTGAAATACGTCCACTGCTATACTTTCTTCAACTCTGCTTAATGATTTTGCTACAAACATTATCTCTTCCGTTCCTCAAAGCCCCCACCCAAACTAATCTCAAGCTTCCGGGAAACGAAAAGCTGGGGACTTCCACAATAAGAGTAGTGCTGTTATCTTCACTGGAAAGCTGACACAGAACCCAGGAGCAGTACAGGGCTGGGAGCGAGCCCAATGGCTTCAGTACTCTACTTTTGGAGTGGCCGAGCTTCCTGCTCCTACGTGATGACAGATGGGTGGTGGAACACTAGCTCCATGTAACTGCTGCTGTGCCCCTCAGCCCTGCTAAGCAGGTCTTAAGCACCAGACAGGACAGCCCTGCTCTGTGGCTCTTCACAGGACAGAGATGGTACCTGGGCTGGGCCCTGGGTTTGTGGCAGCACAGGAGAACATGGCTTAGAATACAAAGAATAATACTTCCTTGGGTTTCCACATCTATATAAAACTGTGGCCATGTGAACTTCATACTTAAACCCTCTCCTATGACATAAGGTATTGCAGAACAGTAAAATGCACACTGTAAAGCAGTATTTCAGCAATACTTCTGGTATGTCCTGGAGCAGCCCTTCAAGCACCGTGGTGGGACAGCCAGGAAGGGCATCTGATCAGGCATTCTGGCTCCAGAGACTGCTCTCTCCTAAGAATATACTATGAATACCGTATAGATGTGGGAACTTACAATACATTTCCAAAGCAAGTTCATTTATTGAGATGGAATCTCGCTTTGTCACCCAGGCTGAAGTGTAGTGGCATCATCTTGGCTCACTTCAACCTCCACCTTCTGGGTTCAAGTGATTGTCCTGCCTTAGCCTCCAAAGTAGCTGCAAGTACAGGTGCGTGCCATCACGTCTGACTAATTTTTGTATTTTTAGTAGTGATGCAGTTTCTCCATGTTGGCCAGGCTGGTCTTAAATTTCTGGCTTCAAGTGATCTGCCCATCTCAGACTTCCCAAGTGCTGGGATTCCAGGTGTGAGCCACTGTGCTTGGCCTGCTATTATATTTAAAAATATCTCTGTTAAAGACAGGGAATTAAAAATAATACATAGAACAAAAGAAAAAATCTCCTCCTAATCAACTCTTGACTCAAGATTGGGGACACAAAATTATTAAGTAGTATAATGTAGTAACTTTGTGAAAAAAAGTTCTTCACACACTTCTGTTGTACCTCATCAGGGAATTACACACACACACAGACACATGCATACACACACACACCCCTGCACAGGAGATGAAGAGCTCCTGAAACGTGTTGCTATCTGCACCTCTGCAAACAGTTCTCTCTTCTGTCCTGGTGGTGGTACTTACTATTCCAAAAGCCTCACATGATCCATCTGCTCACCAGCATGAAGGTGGAAAAACCCAGACTTTCACAAAAAATCTGTCAGCCCATAGCTCTTATATACACATAGGTTTTTTTTTTTTAAACCAAATATTACAAGTGTGCTCTGATACTTAAAAAAAAAAAACAAAACCAAAACCCTTGTCTCCTTACCATTCATCCTATTATTGTGAATTCACACATCGAGTAGCCTCCCCTCATATAATGCTTCAAAGACTGAAACTGTGAGTCCCATTAAAATAATTTACATTGACATGCCAAATAATGAAGAGGAAAACAACAAAATACCCTTTATCAAGTGACCAGGCTTCAACCTAATCAGTAAGCAGCCTGCACTATGCCACGGCTGGCCTTGGGGAGGGAAGTGATGCTGGCATTGGAGTGTGCCTCATCAGAGCTCCCACACAGCCCCCAGTAACGGAGAGCGGAGGGGAAGGGCCTGGGCTTGTGTCACAGTCAGACATCTGTCTCACCGCTGGTCCGCACCACGGACAGAGACTGTGGTGTGGACTCTGTCTTACCGCTGGTCCGCACCACGGACAGAGTCTGTGGTGTGGACTCTGTCCCCCACAAGGTGCCTGTGCCATGAAGCCAGGCTACGCTTCAAGCTGCCAGAATAGATGCAGAATTCTTTTGGGAGCCGTGTCAAAGGAAGCTTTACCCCTACCTTCCCACTTTCCAGTTGCAAAATCTTTATTGCTGATGAGCTTCAAGCTCCTCATCTGTGAAGTGGGTAAAATAATATCTGCTTCTGAGACTTTTTTTTTGGATCACAGAAACAGCCTAATTGGCCTATGATAAACAGTAGTTCTTGTTGTTATACACATCCATCTGACTTCTGCACTTCACTGTTTCCCTTGGTGCTCAAGTTAATCTCATTTTACCCGAAGGAGACATAGACTACAGCCTCTGCTGTAAGTATTCTGATTAAAGGTAACCCAACCAACTCAAGAGACTTATGAGTCCAGAAGCCATTTCAAAAACACTTAATGTTTCCTGGGATCCTGCCTGTGGGTCATGAAAACAAGTCTAGTTACATACTCTGGCCAGGCAGTCCCACTTTGGGGATGCTATCCCCCTCCCCCACATAAATTGGTACTTCTGTTGATAAAAAGACAAGCCACCCACAACATATAAATTATATACAACCAGTGACAGACTACTACTCGTAATATAGAAAGCTCAACACCCCAAGAGAAAAATAAAGGAAAGACTTGAGCAGCACTTCACCGAAGTGGAAACACAAATGGCAGTACAGTGCAAGAGGCTCTCAGCCTCAGCAGTACTCAGGAATTGGAATTAAAGCCACGGTGAATTCCACCACAGACCTACCAGGCTGAAAAAAATGCCTCTAGGAAAAAGATAAGAAAAAAGACATATACGTGCAGCGACTAATGGAAAGAGAGCAGAGCAGCAGGAGTGCCACCATGCTAACAGGAACGGAGGTGGAACTCTGCTCTTGGAAGACAGTCTAGCATTATCCACTGAAGGTGAGGAACACCCTACCCCCATGATGTGCACACCTGTGCCCTAGGAGATACACGGCAGGGGTTCATGCCTCTGCCAGCAGTGCCCGGAAATGCCTAGAACAATTGCATGAACAGATTGTGGTAAATAAATAAAATGGAATGAAAACAAATAAACTGGAGCTACCTGCAATAGATGGATAAATCTTACAAGGTTTACTGATTAGCACTATGTTGTCTCCAGCCCTCTTCTGTAAGAGGCTCCAACACCAGGGTCCTCTTGTGTGCAGCTGGGGCTGCAGCATCTCTGGTGAGCAAAAAAAGCAAAACACAATGTGCAAGCATGATGCTGTTTCCATAAAGTTCAAAAACAGTTAAACACACACACACAAACATACACACACACCACACACATGCACTTGCACGTGTGCATATTTAGTACACAAATATAGAGCAAAAAAAGCAAAACACAAAGAATGCACAAGCATGATGCTGTTTCCATAAAGTTCAAAAACAGGTAAACCTACACCCACACACACACACCCACACCCACACCCACACCTTTTTTTTTTTTGAGAGCCAGGCCTCTCTGTCACTCAGTGATTCTCCCATCTCACCCTCCCAAGTAGCTAGACTACAAGTGTGCACCACCACACTTGGCTAATTTTTTATTTTTTGTAAAGACAAGGTCTTACCACGTTGCCCAGGCTGGTCTTGAACCCCCAGCCTCAAGTGATCCTCCTGTCTTGGCCTCCTGAAGGGCTGGAATTACAGCATGAGCCACTATGCCCAGCCTAAATATATTTTAAAGACGTACAAAAAGTAGTACAACTGTAAAGAAACACATGGAAGAAATCCCCAAAGCGGGAAGATCTTGAGGGTCAGGGTGAGGGCAGCAGGTGGCTTCTGAATACCAGCCATGTTTACTGAATTCAGTGGTAGCTTCATGGGTGAGCTTTATTTACTCACTATTTGTTACAATCTACAATTATGCCCTCTTTCATATGCTTGTTATATCTCACAGTAAAGAAGCTTAAAATATAAGCTCAATAAATAAAGGGGACACAGACAGATATACAAGGAAGTGTGTTGCAACGCTGCTTTGAAGTGGTAAAAACCAGAAATAACCTGAATGACTATCAGAAGAGGGACATCCTGGTGAAATTAAGTGAAAAGGCAAGCCATACCTTTTTGTTTATAGATACCTCGGCATTCCTGGAGAAAGGTGTGAGATTACTCATCGGGGTAAATATCCGGTGGGTAAAAGGGAGATTATTAAATTGTTTTTATAATTTATGCTAATAATTTGAACAGCAACAACCAACAAAAGCAGTGGCTATATTATTATCGCATTTACAGATCATTACTGAAAGTCCTAATCTGAAGCCTTTTACAAATGTACAGTCCAGGTTCGACGGCCTCATGACAACCTACCCCATTGTTGGTGGCTTTAGAAAGAGAATTAAATTATCTTGCTTTTATTTAACAGTAATGACATTAAAAGTAATGGCAAAAACTGCAATTACTTTTGCACCAACCTTTCCTTAAAGCTAATTATTTTTGTTAATAAGTATCTAAGTAAACTGGGGGGGGGGAACCCTAACTAAACCAAAAGCAGGCAGTGTAATTATTTACTATGGATTTAATACTCTTCTTGGTTACTCAAGACAATCCTACTGTAGTTACTACTGTTGTTTAACAAAAACAGTGGAAAATGCTAAGAATTTAAATTCATATCAACATTACTGACAAGAAATAATCAGATTTTTGTTTTGAGGCCCAGGGGTTATAACAACAAAGCAAATGAGAAATTTACAGAAATGAATTCTCCTAAAATTGGAAGTAATTAAATGTCAGATGTAGTACTGAATATCAGACTTTGGAATTTGGTGGAACTGTCTTGAGACCCAGCTCACATACAGGGAGCCAAATTACTTAGTGTCAGTGAGCTTCAGGGTCTACATCTAAAAAATAAATACCATGACCTAATTTATTAGCTAGTTTGAGAGTAAAATGAAAAAACAGAGTGACTCCAGTGATGCTCAAGTTTTCTTTCCTTTCCACTTTCAACATTCCATATTAACAGAGAGAGATTTTCTTGGCAAATTATAAAGATTTAAGTGTTCTTTTCCAAAATTCAAATCTGTTAGATTTTCCAAATTTGATAATTCAGCTAATAATGGCATATTTAAAGTAAGTATTTGGATTTTTAATTTGAGATTAATACAGGAATTTCCATTCTGCTTCTGAATCATACTGCTACCCAGCGTCCCCATGATAGCAACTACTACCACAAGCTATTAACCCAAAAGGAAGAAAGAGGAAGAACTAAGGAATTTGTGAAATGTTTATATGATCAATTAATCCACAATAGATGCTTTCAGACTATGTTGCTGGACTCCTAAGGAGCTGGGGAGGAGCCATGTTGGCCCAACTCATCCACCTTCCAGAACAAACAACTTCACATGATTTGTTTTGTAAGCTTTTCCTTTAGATTTCCTTCCTTCCTTCCTTCCCTTCCCACCTCCCTCCCTTCCCACCTCCCCGCTCCCTCCCTCTCTTTCCTTCCTTCTTTCCTTTCTTCCTTCCCTCCCTCCCCTCTGGTCCCTCCCTCTTTCCCTCCTTCCTCTTTTCCTTCCCTCCCTCCCTTTCCATGTCTCGCTATGTTGCCTAGGCTGGTCTTGAACTCCTGTGCCCAAGTGATCCTCCTGCTTTGACTTCCCAAAGTGCTGGGATTACAGGCATGAGCCATCATGCCTGAACAGATTTCTACTAAAGAAAAATAAAAATGGAAAGTTTTAAAATTACTGACCTCCTACTGGTAGATAACTATGATTTCTGTGGAAAGAAGGATAGTGAGGGGTGGGGTGGGGGAAATATTTCTAAGAGAATAAATGAATAAAAAGAAAAAAAACAAAACCCTGCCCATTTACTGAATTCTAGACTTACCGTGCTGCAAGGTAAATTAACTAGTTAAATTACTAACCTGGAGGGATAAGTGGTATTTGTTTTTATGCTGTCATATTAGCTGACCTTCCATTTGGTTTCTCTTTTCTTATTTTTTTTTTTGAGACGGAGTTTCGCTCTTGTTGCCCAGGCTGGAGTGCAACAGCACAATCTCGGCTCACTGTAATCTCTGCCTCCCAGATTCAATTGATTCTCCTGCCTCAGCCTCTGGAGTAGCTGGGATTACAGGCACCTGCCACCATGCTCAGCTAATTTTTTTGTATTTTTAGTAGAGATGGCGTCTCACTACATTGGCCAGGCTGGTCTTGAACTCTTGACCTCAGTAGTTATCCACCTGCCTCAGTCTCCCAAAGTGCTGGGATTACAGGTGTGAGACACTGCGCCCAGCCCATTTGGTTTCTTTTATTCCTGTTTTAACTAAATCTTTCTGTATTAATCCTACTGGCTTCATTATATATTCTTTCCCATTATCAAGTAATTGACAATGCCTAGCAATGTCCAACTAGATGATTTATATTCTTCCTTGGGAAAAATATGGAACACTTTCAAACCCTATCATTCTTCTAAATTATTCCTGATTTCCTTTCTCTATCCATTTTGTTTGTAAAAACAAGACAACAAAGCCTTGGGTCAGTGCTAGCTGGATTTCTACTTTTTCAGTTAAGTAGAAATAAAAAAAAGTTTGATGAAGAAGGGAAAAGCCACTTCTTACATGGTGGTTTACACTGCACAAGGCACTTCTATGAATGTGGTCTCATTAAATTCTCCTAACAACTTTGGGAAGTAGATTTACTACTTTGGGAACAAGATGCAGTTGTGCAATCTTGGCTCACTGCAACCTCAGCCTCCTGGGTTCAAGCAATTCTCCCTGCCTCGGCCTTCCGAGTAGCTGGGATTATAGGTGCCTGCCACCATACCTGGCTATTTATTGTATTTTTTAGTAGAAACAGGATTTTGCCATGTTGGCCAGGAGAGTCTTGAACTCCTGACCTCAGGTGATCTGCCACCTTGGCCTCCCAAAGTGCTGGAATTACTGGTGTGAGCTACTGCACCTGGCCAAATTGGGTTTTTACTCAATACTGTGCTAACTGCTATAGAGGACACAAAAATAACACTTGGCCCTGAACAACAACCTGTTTTTGGTGAAAAGACAGAAGTTGAGTATCCCTAATCTGAAATCCAAAACTTTCTGGGAGTTGATGTGACACTCAAAGGAAATACTCTTTGCAGTATTTTGGATTTCACAGTTTCCAATTAGGGATGCTCAAACAGTAAGTATAATGCAAATATTTCAAAAATCGTAAAAATCAGAAATTTGAAACACTCCTGGTCCTAAGCATTTCAGATAAGGGATGCTCAACCTATACTGGGAAAATAAGTTTCTGGGTAAGATCATTTTACCCTGAGTGCTTCCCCATGGGCCTCTGCCTAGAAAATCAATGAACTTAATGAGTCCCAGCCAAAGGGCTCCTCCCCTGCTGACCAAAGCAGATGAGGGGGACATTCACCCACCCCAGCAAAAGTGTTATTAACCTGCTGCCCTTTGGAGTGTAAATGCTTTGAGGGCAGGAGCAATGACTTCACACGCCCATGCTAAGGTGCTATTTGCTGAATGAATAAGTGAAGCCATAGGGACATACAGAAGGCTGTAGTCAAAGCAGAACTTTTATCTAATTGACAATAATGTGAACTTATTTTTGTTGAGTAGTAGGGTAAGTATAGTCTAAAAGTTTTAAATAGTTTTAGCTTCAGTGGTAAAAGGGTAGGTACTCAGGGCATGAATGCTGGCAATGGTTAATGCTTAGCCTATACAGTTCAAACAGAATCTCTCAGGTGGTTTGTGGTTCCCATCCATCCTCCTTCCAGGGACCAAACAGGTAGGTGTTCCAAGCCTGGTCACAGTCCCTTGTCTTCCCTTTGCATGCTTTAATCACTTTTGCTTTCACTCTCATTGACAGTAAAAGTAGATTACATAGAGTAGATATAAAATCGGGTTTCTCACGTTAAAGATCAGAAAGAGATCTTCCACTGAAAGACAAGACTGATGGCTGATTTAGAGGGTTGCCCATTTTAATAAACAAATCCATGTCCTTATTTCCCCGAAATAGCCTTACTGGCCAAGGTTAATAATAATTGGCATTTCCTTTTTAAGTCCCTATTTCTTATGTTGTATCTTTTTGATATATGTGGAATTATGCCCAGAAGTTTCATTGAGAAACTATTCTTTTCCAACTGAACTTATGAAATATTTGTAGTTATAACAGTGTAAGTACTTTCTAGACAATTAGTTCATTTTTCTTTTTTAAACTTGGGGTAAAATTAATATAACAAAATTATAGTAAGAAAATAACTAAAGGAAATGAAAACCTCAAAAAATCAGTCATTTTAAAGTATGCAATTCAGTGGCATTTAGTACATTCACAATGTTGTATACACACTACCTCTATTTACAGAATATTTCCGTTATCCCAAAGTAGACACCATCCCCATTAGCAGTCACTCCCATTTCCTTTCCTCCCAGACCCTGGTAGCCAATCTGCCAGGTCTAGATTTGCCTGGTCTGGTCATTTCACACAAAGAGAGTCACAAGGAATGAGACCTTTTGTGTCTGTTTTTCTTTTCTTTTCTTTTCTTTTTGATTTGGCATCGTGTTTTTGAGGTCCATCCATGTCGTAGCATACTCCTTTTAGCTAGTTCACTTTAGACTCAATAAAACCTCTTTTACGGCCCATTTCATGTCTTCTCTTAAAGATGTTTCCTTCCTTTACTTCCAGTTCTATTTCTGTGTTTGCACTAGAGTAATGTTTCAGGACAATGACTAGGTTGGTTTAATTGTATCCCTTTGAATTTTATTATTGGTGCTATACCCCATATTCTTCTGGCCTTTTTCCCTCTTTAATTAAATCACTGAAGATTCATGACTGTTTAGCTGCTAATAAAAATGAAGAAACTAAAACTTGGAAGTATAATATTGCTCAGGTTACTGTCTTATTCTAATGAGAAAATAAGTACTTGTAAATTAAAGATTCAACTTTTCATCTTCTCCTGATCAAGAAAAGAACAAACTTTTCTTGATTTTTCTTACGTAAAATATGCAATATCAAAATTATTGTAAGCAGATTCAGTCATTAAGATAAAGACTCCTTGTATAAGAATAAATTAATGTGTTCAAAGTAAAGCAACCAAATACATAGGAAATGAAGAAACAGTTGAAACCTTAGAGAGTTATAAATTCTAATCATGATTTGTGTGACTTGGGACTAATACCTTCGATTTAAAAAATAGCTTTCCTTGGACCCAACACAGGAGCACCCAGATACATAAGGCAAGTTCTTAATGACTTACAGAAGGACTTAGACTCCCACACAATAATAGTGGGAGACTTTAACACTCCACTGTCAATACTAGACAGATCAACCAGACAGAAAATCAACAAGGATACCCAGGGCTTGAACTCAGACCTGGAGCAAGCAAACCTGGTGGACATTTACAGAACTCTCCACCCCAAATCCACAGAATACACATTCTTCTCAGCACCACATCACACCTACTCTAAAATTGACCACATAATTGGAAGTAAAGCACTGCTCAACAAATGCAAAACAACTGAAATCATAACAAACAGCCTCTCAGACCATAGTGCAATCAAGTTAGAACTCAGAATTCAGAAACAGACCCAGATCCGCACAGCTTCATGGAAACTGAACAACTGGCTCTTGAATGTTGACTGGGTAAACAACGAAATGAAGGCAGAAATAAAGAAGTTCTTCGAAACCAATGAAAACGAAGACACAACGTGCCAGAACCTCTGGGACACATTTAAAGCAGTCTCTAGAGGAAAGTATATAGCAATAAGTGCCCATATGAGGAGAATGGAGAGATCCAAAATTGACACCCTATCATCAAAATTGAAAGAGCTAGAGGAGCAAGATCAAAAAAACTCAAAACCCAGCAGAAGACAAGAAATTACTAAGATCAGAGCTGAGCTGAAGGAGATTGAGACACGAAAAACCCTTCAAAAAATCAATAAATCCAAGAGCTGGTTTTTTGAAAAGATCAACAAAATAGACAGACCACTAGCCAGATTGATTAAAAATAAAAGAGAGAACAACCAAATAGATGCAATAAAAAATGATAAAGGGGAAATCACCACAGATTCCACAGAAATTCAAACCATCATCAGAGAATATTACAAACAACTCTATGCACATAAACTAGTAAACCTGGAAGAAATGGATAAATTCCTGGACTCCTGTGTCCTCCCAAGCCTAAACCAGGAGGAAGCTGAAACTATGAATAGACCAATAACAAGGTCTGAAGTTGAGGCAGCAATTAAGAGCCTACCTCACAAAAAAAGCCCAGGTCCAGATGGGTTCACAGCCGAATTCTACCAGACACACAAGGAGGAGCTGGTACCATTCCTTCTAAAACTATTTCAAACAATCCAAAAAGAGGGAATCCTTCCCAAATCATTTTATGAGACCAACATCATCCTGATACCAAAACCCGGCAGAGACCCAACGAGAAAAGAAAACTTCAGGCCAATATCCATGATGAACATAGATGCAAAAATCTTCAATAAAATATTGGCAAGCCGATTGCAACAGCAAATCAAAAAACTTATTCATCATGATCAAGTAGGATTCATCCCAGGGATGCAAGGCTGGTTCAACATACGCAAGTCTATCAACGTAATTCACCACATAAACAGAACCAAAAACAAAAACCACATGATTATCTCAATTGACGCAGAGAAGGCATTTGACAAAATTCAACAGCCCTTTATGCTAAAAACCCTCAATAAACTCGGTATCGATGGAACGTATCTCAAAGTAATAAAAGCTATTTATGACAAACCAACAGCCAATATCATACTGAATGGGCAAAAACTGGAAGCATTCCCTTTGAAATCTGGTACTAGACAAGGATGCCCTCTCTCACCACTCCTATTCAATATAGTACTGGAAGTTCTAGCCAGAGCAATCAGGCAAGAAAAAGAAATAAAGGGTATTCAAATAGGAAAGGTGGAAGCCAAATTGTCTCTATTTGCAGACGACATGATAGTATACCTAGAAGACCCCATCGCCTCAGCCCAAAAACTCCTGAAACTGATAAACAACTTCAGCAAAGTCTCAGGATATAAAATCAATGTGCAAAAATCACAAGCATTCGTCTACACCAATAACAGACTTAAAGAAAGCCAAATCAAGAGCGAACTGCCATTCGCAATTGCTACAAAAAGAATAAAATACCTTGGAATACAACTCACAAGGAACGTAAGGGACCTCTTCAAGGAGAACTACAAACCACTGCTCAACGAAATCAGAGAGGACACAAACAGATGGAGAAACATTCCATGTTCATGGTTAGGAAGAATTAATATCGTGAAAATGGCTATACTGCCCAAAGTAATTTACAGAATCAACGCTATCCCCATCAAGCTACCATCGACTTTCTTCACAGAACTGGAAAAAACCACCATGAACTTCATATGGAACCAAAAGAGAGCCCGCATAGCCAAGTCAATTCTAAGCAAAAAGAACACAGCGGGGGGCATCACACTACCGGATTTCAAACTATACTACAAGGCTACAGTAATCAAAACAGCATGGTACTGGTACCAAAACAGAGATATAGACCAATGGAACAAAACAGAGGCACCGGAGGCAACACAACATACATACAACTATACAATCTTTGATAAACCTGACAAAAACAAGCAATGGGGCAAGGATTCCATGTTTAACAAATGGTGTTGGGAAAACTGGCTAGCCATGTGCAGAAAGCAGAAACTGGACCCCTTCCTGACACCTTACACTAAAATTAACTCCAGATGGATTAAAGACTTAAACATAAGACCTGGCACCATAAAAATCGTAGAAGGAAATCTAGGCAAAACTATCCAGGACATAGGAGTAGGCAAGGACTTCATGAACAAAACACCAAGAGCATTGGCAACAAAAGCCAAAATAGACAAATGGGACCTAATGAAACTCCACAGCTTCTGCACGGCAAAAGAAACAGTCACTAGAGTGGATCGGCAACCAACAGAATGGGAAAAAATTTTCGCAGTCTACCCATCTGACAAAGGGCTGATATCCAGAATTTACAAACAACTCAAGCAGATTTACAGGAAAAAAACAAACAAGCCCATTCAAAAGTGGGCAAAGGATATGAACAGATACTTTACGAAAGAAGACATATATGAGGCCAACAATCATATGAAAAAATGCTCATCGTCACTGGTCATCAGAGAGATGCAAATCAAAACCACATTGAGATACCATCTCACGCCAGTTAGAATGGCGATCATTAAAAAATCTGGAGACAACAGATGCTGGAGAGGATGTGGAGAAAAAGGAACACTTTTACACTGTTGGTGGGAGTGTAAATTAGTTCAACCATTGTGGAAGACAGTGTGGCGATTCCTCAAGGCCTTAGAAATAGAAATTCCATTTGACCCAGCAATCCCATTACTGGGTATATATCCAAAAGACTATAAATCGTTCTACTATAAGGACACATGTACACGAATGTTCATTGCAGCACTGTTTACAATAGCAAAGACCTGGAATCAACCCAAATGCCCATTGATAATAGACTGGATTGGAAAAATGTGGCACATATACACCATGGAATATTATGCAGCAATCAGAAATGATGAGTTCGTGTCGTTTGTAGGGACATGGATGAATCTGGAAAACATCATCCTCAGCAAACTGACACAAGAACAGAAAATGAAACACCGCATATTCTCACTCATAGGTGGGTGATGAAAAATGAGAACACATGGACACAGAAAGGGGAGTACTAAACACTGGGGTCTATTGGGGGGAAAAGGGGAGGGCCAGTGGGAGGGGGAGGTGGGGAGGGATAGCCTGGGGAGAAATGCCAAATGTGGGTGAAGGGGAGAAGAAAAGCAAAGCACACTGCCATGTGTGTACCTACGCAACTGTCTTGCATGCTCTGCTCATGTACCCCAAAACCTATAATCCAATAAAAAATTAAAAAAAAAAAAAAATAGCTTTCCTTTAAAATAAATCATGATCTCTCAATCTTTGATTAGACTCACTAGTAAAAATAATTGTCAGTTTACAGAAACAACAAGGACACTGAGAAATAAAGCAATTAAATAAAAATTAGGAAAACAGACTTCATCTTCCTAAAATGTAACCAATCCAAAGAAAATTTTTGTATATCTTATTTCACCTTCTAAAATGTTTTATGTTAAAAAAGAAATCACAATCTAGATGCTTAGAATGCATTATTTTAGGCTGGGCGCAGTGGCTCACCTGTAATCCCCATACTTTGGGAGGCCGAGGTGGGCAGATCACAAGGTCAGCAGTTCAAGAGCAGCCTGACCAACATGGTGAAACCCTGTCTCTACTAAAAATATTTTAAAAATTAGCTGGACGTGGTGTAGCGCGCCTGTAATTCCAGCTACTCAGGAGCCTGAGGCAGGAGAATTGCTTAAACCTGGGAGGTAGAAGTTGCAGTGAGCCAAGATCGCAGCACTGTACTCCAGCCTGGGCAACAAGAGTGAAACTTCATCTCAAAAACAAACAAACAAACAAAAACAAAACAAAAAACCCCACATTATTTTACAAAGACTTTACAAAGAGATACTTCAATTATTTTTATTATGCTTGATCAAAGATGCATGTTACACATCTGGCAGTTAGATGGCAAGTTTTTGAGTGTATCTGTTAAAAAAAATGTTTAGGTTCAACCTCTCCTTTAAGAAAAGGCATTCAAATAAAAAAAGTGTTTATTTGCACAAAGGTAAAAGAAAGCCCAACCCTACTAACCCTGAAAGGGAAAAGTCACCTCAAACTCTCAAGAAGCTTAAAGGTCATTTGCTCCAGTCCTTTCATTTTCTGACAAATTGGGGCCACCTCTATTGGTACTGGAACAGAGCTAGGAATACATTCCAGGTCTCTTGATACCAAGTTTAGAGCCCTTTCCGATATGTGCAGAGTGCCCACATGCCCCCCAAATTAGAGAACACCATGGCCATAAAATAAGGTGTGTGAACAGAACAAATACACAAGAAAGACTAAGAGAGAATGTTAAGAGAAAGTGCATCAGAACACAAAACCAAAACATTCACAGTATTAATAGCCAGGAAAAGCTGATGCCCAAGTACTGATTATCAGAAGAGGGGATACAATCTTGAAAACAGTTGGTTATGTGAATTTCTTTCTTTCTTTTTTTTTTTTTGAGACGGAGTTTCTCTCTTGTTATCCAGGCTGGAGTGCAATGGCGCGATCTCGGCTCACTGCAACTTCTACCTCCCAGGTTTAAGCGATTCTCCTGCCTCAGGCTCCTGAGTAGCTGGGATTACAGGCACGCGCCATTATGCCCAGCTAATTTTTTTTTGTATTTTTAGTAGAGACGGGGTTTCACCATGTTGACCAGGATGGTCTCGATCTCTTGACCTCGTGATCCACCCGCCTTGGCCTCCCAAAGTGCTGGGATTACAGGCTTTAGCCACAGCGCCCGGCCCATTACGTGAATTTCTATTCACTGTTTTACTGTTATTTATCCTTCCCCGAACAATAGTTAAATATTGGCCAAAATATCCAGTCTTAAAGGACAATAAAAAGATTTAATTTTGACTTAAAGTACTAGTGGGAGGTAACATTTGGCAGAAAGAGAAAAACTATAAAGAAAACACAAAACATACCTCTAAATTGATGAAGGGCTTGAAGTAACAGCATGCTGCTCAACTAGGAGGTGTCCAGTGCTGCTCTGAGCAGCCCTGGTCTCAAGATTCAGCAATCTTTTTTTTTTTTTTGAGAGAGTCTTGCTGTGTTGCCCAGACTGGAGCGTAATGGCATGATCTCAGCTCACTGCAACCTCCAACTCCTGGGTTTAAGTGATTCTCCTGCCTCAGCCTCCTGAGTAGCTTGGATTATAGGTGCCCACCACCATGCCTAATTTTTAAAAAATTTTTAGTAGAAACAGGGTTTCGCCACATTGGCCAGACTGTTCGCCAGCTCCTGTGATGTGCCTGCCTTGGCCTCCTAAATTGCTGGGATTATAGGTGTGAGCCACTGAGCAGGGCCCAGCATTCTCTCTCAAGTGCTACTTCATTCTCCTTTCAGGAACTTCAGTGAAGTCACCAGGAACAATTTTATTTTTCAAAATCATGAAAGAATTCGTAGAAATGTCCCTTGAAGCATGGTTTCTAAGCATAGCAATTAAGAAAGTTCTGGACCTCAAGCCCCGAGGGAAGCGTGTGGCTTTTTAAAAGAGCGGCCTTTTTGAAGAAGGAAAATCAAAGAAGGGAAATTACTATTGAAGTTTCTTACCCGAGGAGAGCTCCTACCACTACGCATTTCCTGTTAAAGGAGGCTTTGAAATGATTCTCCAATAAATAACCCAGCCCAGTAAACTTGTGTAGAATGATTCCTAAGGGTTCCCTCTCCAGCACTTTGGTGTATGCCAGTCTCACTGAGCTGGATGGAACATGATGGGCTCTGGGAGAGACTGAAGGCCCCAGCACCCTGCCCAGTCACAGCTGGGCTGGCTGGCAGACCCCGGGCCAGTCACCCCACCTCTGTCTCAGGCCCTCCTCTGTAAGACTGGGTGGATACAGAGCCTCTCCTCTGTAACTGACTTTTGTGAAGACTAAAAGGAAAAAGAAAAGCACAATGTATACATTTTTTTCCTGTGAAAATTAATAATGAACACTCACACTCTTTGCCATCTGTGATAAGCTTTCCCCGCGTGCCCATGTTAACTTCCCCTTAGATGAGTGAAGACACCAAGGCTGTGTGTCCAGAGGCACATAGATAGTGTGGTTTGTCACCTGCACTGCACACAGACCCTGGCACCAAACAGGTCTCTACCCTTATTGCCAAAATTGAGTTCCAAGAATTATGCTTATGAAGTATAAAAATACACATTTAAATCTTGCTAAGAAAAGTTCTAAGATTAATCCAAGAAAATACTTAATGTGCATCCCACAAATACAAATTATTTACTTATCATGTATCAGAAATTCTGCTATCTACAGGAAATATAATGGTGAATGAAAAACAGCACCTGCCTGGAGGGAGCCTACCAACCAGCAGGCAAGTGTGAAATACGGTGACTGGGCAGGCAATTGACACACCTTCACTGACTGCCTACGTGTCAGACACCCTACAGTTGTGATGATGACGAAGCCATCATAGGTCCATTAGACTCAGAGCCCAGACAGCGCATCGTACAGGTCAGCACTGGACGGGGTGGTGGGAGGTGGGCATATGGCACAGGCCAGCACTGGAGGGGATGAGGGCAGGTGGGCACCTAGTACAGACCGGTGCTAGAGGGGATGGAGGCAGGCAGGCTCATGGCACAGGCCAGCACTGGAAAGGATGGAGGCAGGTGGGCACATGGCACAGGCCAGCACTGGAGGGGATGGAGGCAGGTGGGCACATGGCACAGGCCAGCACTGTAAGGGATGGAGGCAGGTGGGCACATGGCACAGGCCAGCACTGGAGGGGATGGAGGCAGGTGGGCACATGGCACAGGCCAGCACTGGAGGGGATGGAGGCAGGTGGGCACATGGCCTGGGCCAGCATTGGAGGGGATGGAGGCAGGTGGGCACATGGTACAGGTCAGCATTGGAGGGGATGGAGGCAGGTGGACACATGGCACAGGCCAGCACTGGAGGGGATGGAGGCAGGTGGGCACATGGCACAGGCCAGCATTGGAGGGGATGGGGTGAGGTGGGCATGTGGCACTGGAGGGGATGGGGGGAGGTGAGCACCTGGCATAGGCCAGCACTGGAGGGCAGCCCCTGTATGATGCATCTATGATGCATGGGAGGGCTCCTCATAAGAATGTCATGATGTTCTCATATTAATCAAAAAAAGGGACACACTCAAACCCATACCTGTGACATCATTCACTGACATTAAAATATGTGTCTGTGTTGGGTCACAGGTCAGCAGACATCCCACACAGCCCTAGAAACAGGAACCAGAGTGAGCTGCACCTGACCTCCACGGTGCTTGCAGTGGAGAGGAAAGGGGACCTGGTGGTAGCTGCAGAAGGAGACGAGGGTGCAGCATGAGACTGGCCTATGAGGGAAAAGGGGCTTAAATAAAGCCCAGGAAACTAGTGCAGAGGCTAGCAGGGCAGTGGGCTGGGAATCCCACTGGGGGCTTCAAAGAAACTTTCTATCCTGACTCAGACTGGTTAATTTCTGAGCATACTGACTGAGTGGGGCTTCTGCTATAAAGCTTATCACCACTTAATCTGCTGCCATAAAAATGAAAGCTGATATTAAGACAATAGCTTCCCAATTGGCTAATTCTCTGAAATGCACTTCCTCCACTAACCTGTCATGGAAGCTGACCAGGGAAGCGGTCCTCGCCTTGTCTTCACTACCTATGAAATGGTTATGTGGGCCTGGGAGCTTTTCCTCCCTTCCATTCTAGTCCTTAGCCCATGCCTTTCCCGTTCTCTCCAGAGCTCCTACATTTTACCCCACCCTCTGCACCCCCTCCAAGGTGGCTGGCTCTGAGCCTCTGCTCTCTGTGTGGATGCTTGCCAGGTGGTGCTACATCACCAGCTATCCTTCTGAGTCCCCGCCTGCCCCCCACCGCCAGCTCCCGTGCTGCTCTGGGTGCAGAGAAAGTGGCATGTGCCACAGCTCCCGAGAGCTCCTTATGTACCGGTTTTCTGTTCCCCTTCCTTCAACTGTGGGAAGTTTCCAGCCTTGTGGCCCTGTCCTAGTCTCTCCTTCCATTTCTCATCTATTGTAGCTACAGGGGTAAAGACAGTCTTATACTCCATTTTCATGTTTACGACCTCTTCTCTTCACTCAAAAACTCATATTGACCCTTATTTCTCTGGAATCAATGCAAGATCCCTAATAGGATTTAGGCTTTATCTGACAGACTTTATACCTCACTATATTCCAGTGTGGCGTAAATCCCCCAAATCTGGCACATAGCTCAATGTCATGGCAACTAGCTAGAAGCATAGTACAAAGAGGAACTAAATAATATTTACTGAATAAGTGAGTGAATTATTTTTTCTTTTCTTTCTTTTCCTTTTTTTTTCTTTTTTGAGATGGACGTCTCACTATGTTGCCCTGGCTGGTCTTAAACTCCTGAGCTCAAGTGATCTGCCTGTCTTGGCCTCCCAAAGCACTAGGTTACAGGCATGCGCCACTGTGCCTGGCCATATTATCTTTTCCATAAACCGTCTTACTTCCCCTTTTGCATCTTTCTCTTTCTCTCTCAGTCCTACATTTGTCTTCACAGATAACATCTCACCAATTTGGAGACACTTTTCTTTGTGTTAGATCAAGATGTTTAAAGCATTTGTTCTCACTTCTTTCATGAAACTTTCTGAGATCAGTCAGCTATGATCTACTAGATTTTTGAATTGAATCATCAACTGCTTTAATACTTCTGCCTGTCCTGTTTTGGGTTGAAAGAGACACAATTCAAGGTCAAAGACCATGTCAGTTGCTTCCTTTGTCATTCTCCATACTGGGACAGCACCCTCTGTGTTGTATGAACAAAATGTTCTTCAATATGAGCTTCTCCAGTGCATTACTGTAAAAGGGACCTTCAAGAGGTCTACAGAAAATAGTACCTATAAATTAATAATATGGATTGATCCAAGATGGCTGATCGCTAACAGCTCGGGATTGTAGCTCCCAGTGAAAGGACAGAGAACGAGAGGAGGCCACACTTTCAGATGAATTTTCGTCGCTCACGGACCAGAAGATTCCCAGTAGAGGAGCCCTACGGGTTGCCAGCGAGACTCTTGTGGCTGGCGTGGCAGCTCTTCGTGCAGAGTAAACGGGAGGAGATTCCCGGGCAGAAGAGCACCATCAGTCTTAACGCCGCTGTTTTGGCTGGCGCAGTGGGTTGCTCGGATTCCAGCACTGGGAATCAATAAACTGGGCGTCCACTCAGAAACCCAACTAGAAAGGCGGTAATCGTAAAGACGACAGATAAATAAATTTATAACAAAGGGAAGAAACCACCCTAAAAAGGCTGAGAATACCCAAAATCAGAATCCCTCTCCCTCTACAGGGGATTACAGTTTCTCATCAGCAACAGAACAAGCCCTGATGGAGAAGGACCGTGTGCCATTAACAGAAGTGGGCTTCAGAAGGTGGATGATAAGAAACTTCTGGGAGTTAAAGGAACTTGTTCTAACCCGATGTAAAGAAACTAAGAACTTTGAAAAAAGGTTTGACGAAATGCTAACAAGAATAGACAATATAGAGAGGAATATAAATGAACTAACGGAGTTGAAAAACACAACACGAAAACTTAGCGAAATATGCACAAGTTAGAATAGCCGAATTGATCAAGTAGAAGAAAGGATATCAGAGGTCGAAGACCTAGTTAATGAAATAAAACGAAAAGACAAGAATAGAGAAAAAAGGATAAAAAGGAATGAGCAAAGTCTCCAAGAAATATGGGACTATGTGAAAAGACCTAATTTACGTTTAATAGGTGTACCTGAATACGATGAAGAGAATGAATCAAAGTTGGAAAATACTCTTCAGGATATTATTCAGTAAAACTTTCCCAATATAGCAAAGCAGGACAATATTCAACCCCAGGTAATACAGAGAACACCACAAAGATACTCCTCAAGAAGAGCAACCCCAAGGCACATAATCGTTAGATTCACCAGGGTTGAAAAGAAGGAGAAAATACTAAGGGCAGCCAGAGAAAAAGGTCAGGTTACCCACAAAGGGAAGCCTATTAGACTTATAGCAGGTCTCTCAGCAGAAACCCTACAAGGCAGAAGAGTGTGGGGGCCAATATTCAACATCCTCAAAGAACAGAACTTTCAGCCCAGAATTTCATATCCTGCCAAACTAAGCTTCAAAACTGAAGGAAAAGTAAAATCTTTTATGAACAAGCAAGTACTCAGAGATTTTATTACCACCAGGCCTGCTTTACAAGAGCTTCTGAAAGAAGCATTATACATAGAAAGGAACAACCAGTATTAGCCTTTCTGAAAATACACCAAAAAGTAAAGAGCATCAACATAAAGAAGAATTACATCAACAAATGGATAAAATAGCCAGTTAACATCAAATGGCAGTAACCCTAAATTTAAGTCGACTAAATCCCCCAATCAACAAATACAGCCAAAACCTAATGGTATGCTACATCCAGACCCATTTCACATCCAAAGATACACAAAGACTCAAAACAAAGGGATGGAGAAAGATTTACCAACCAAATGGAGAGCAAAAATAAATAAATAAATAAATAAAAGCAGGTGTTGCAATTCTCACATCTGATAAAATAGATTTCAAAGCAACAAAGATACAGTGGTAAAAGGATCAATGCAACAATAAGAGCTAACGATCCTAACACCCAGATACATAAGACCCATAAAGAGATTTAGACTCAATGATACAGAAAATTAATAAGGATATCCAGGACTTGAACTCAGATCCGGAACAAGTAAACTCAATAAATATTTATAGAGCTCTCCATTTTAAATACACAAAATATACATTCTCCACCTTAAATACACAAAATATTGATCGGCCATTATTAATACCCATTTTTAGAATAAAGCTACTTTCCCATTTTCTCTCCCTCTTTTTCTTCCTCTCCTTCACTCCTTTTTTTTCTTTCTTTCAAAAAAAAAAAAAAGAACTGCTTTTTTACAGAATATGTTATTTCAACTATTTTCCTTAGTTAAAAAAAGAAAATTAAATACAGTGGGTCATTCTGTATACCCTTCTGCTAGGGCAAAGGCTGAGTGTGGTTTTTCTTTAAAATAAATGAATAAATTAATTAATAATACATTTTGGACTCAGTGGTTGTTTTAACAAGTTGGGAAATAAGTTCCAGTAGATTTTTGAACTGAAAGAGGTCCCCTTTCCCCATTCCTCTTAAAATAATTTGCTAGCTATAGTTTCCATACCTATAATAGGTTAACATATTTCAGGGAATTTCTTTTTTTTTTTCTGAGTATTGCCCTGGCAAATAAAAATGAAAGCATATAATAAACAGCAATAAAAAAAATAAAGTTCGCATACAGAATTATGACACCAAAGCCATGTGACTTCTCAGCTTGTTTGGCCTACTAAAGTGCCCCACAGACCACTTGGGAGGACAGAGGTTGGGGTGCCGTAGCACAGAGTCACGGAGGAAGAAATAGCAGGAGTGCCCCGGAGAGGAAGGAAGCACAGGCCGCGCTGCACGTCCTGCAGTAAGCATACATCACACTGGCACTGTTGTGAGAACTGTACAGTTTTCAAACTGATGCTCAGGCTGTTTTTTTAATTCTTCTTCCTCTGATCAGTTGACAGACATTCAAATCCGAAAAATTAGTCTGTCAGAGAAACAAAAGCTATGTCACTGTTTTCCTGCAAGCCTCTGGATCAAAGCAGGTGGCAGGAATGGTGCTCCCTGTATAGGTGTATCTGGCTGATAGCTGGTGGCTCTGGTCATGAGTCCCCTGCAACACGGCCTTTCAATAGCAGGTAGGGCTGAGTGATGTTCCATCACCAGAACTGTGGATCAGATGAAATCGGTAGGCTAAATCTAAAAGGCTGTGTGACTTAGCTCAAACATACAACTATCTTCCAACTGGGAAAAGGGTATTTTCTGTCTTAGATACTGAAATTATAAAATTAATCATTTTAGCTTGAATTTTGGGAAGTAAGCATATTTTGTTAAGGTTTATGAGAAGTGTATTTTGTTAAAGTTTACAAGAGTTGCTATGAAACATGATAATTCATAAAAAAAGGAAAAAAAAAGAGACACAATGTTGTGTTTACTGGGCCATGGATGGATGGACGGATGATGTCACTAACAGGCAATTATAACATTCTGCATTCCAAAACGATTTAATAATTTGTTTTGAAGAGATATAGCTTCCAAAAGAACAAAAACACAATCTAAACATTTATTTGGATGTTTGCATGGCAAAATAAAAATAAATACATAAAATAAAGAAATTAATCCCAATCTAAAAAAGCATCAAATATTTAGTCACCAATGTCAACATGGAAGGAGGTTCAAACGTTTATCAGTAAATGAACTGGCTGGAATACGCAATGCATTTCCCATGGAAAAAAACATTTCCCATGTAAATGTTATAGATGGTGGTTAGGCTTCTAGTGACAGTCACAAAAACTAGGTTAAATGTTAGATACATGTATGGCTATAAAGAAGAATGGTGAAAAAAACGGAACTTTAGAGTCAAAGATTCCTGGGTCCTGTCTGGCTGTGTCCTTCCCCAGTAGTATTTCCATAAGATGCTATGTCCTGCAGTCTCCAGCCAGGACAGCTGCCTCTGGCCTGGAGCACACCAGGACGCCTGACAGCTGGAACATCCTGTTGCGGGAGCCCCATCATATCCTTGCTAGGCTCAGGTGGGTGGGAGCCGAGTCAAAGAGCGCCCCACTCTAAACGGTACTGATGGTTAAACAGTACTGATGGTTACCATAACTACGCGTAGTCCTCAGATGACTGTGAATCTGAAACGTTTACAATGAATATTCTTTTCTTTTTGAGACAGAGTCTCACTCTGTCTCCCAGGCTAGAGTGCAGTGGTGCAATCTCAGCTCACTGCAACCTCTGCCTCCAGGGTTCAAGCAATTCTTGTGCCTCAGGCTAAGTAGCTGGGACTATAGGCATGTGCCACCATGGCAGCTAGTATTTTTTTAGTAGAGACGGGGTTTCACCAAGTTGGCTAGGCTGGTCTCAAACTCCTGGCCTCAAGTGATCGGCTTGCCTCAGCCTCTCAAAGTGCTGGGATTATAAGGGTGAACCACCACACCTGGCCTACAATGAATATTCTAATGAGGACTAAAATGAGGTTCAGTGTTAAGGGTAAGATTCATGTGACCCAATCAAGCTTTTCTCGTATCTAGACATGCTTTCCAAATATCTGGACAAATAGCATTCCCCAAATACATAATGCAATTAAGTTATAATACAGCTGCCTGTTTATAAATAAGAGGAAGCATTTATTATCAAACATACCTGGCTGGATGTGGTGGCTCATGCCTGTAATCCCAGCACTTTGGGAGGCTGAGGTGGGTGGATCACCTGAGTTCAGGAGTTGGAGACCAGCCTGATCAACATGGTGAAACCCCATCTCTACTAAATACAAAAAAATGGCCGGGTGTGGTGGTGCATACCTGTAATCCCAGCTACCTGGAAGGCTGAGGCAGGAGAACTGCTTGAACCCAAAAGGTGGAGGTTGCAGTGAGCTGAGATTGCACTATTGCACTCCAGCCTGGGCAACAAGAGCAAAACTCCATCTCAAAACAAAACAAAACAAAAAACCATAGTTATACAAATTGATAAAAATGTGCTTTTATCTTCTCAGGGCTTACAGGGGATATGTCTATGAAATATATGTCTCCCAGGAAAATAAGCTCTTAGGAAGAGCTGACATTCACCAGTATGGTGCCACAGGAAAGACAGACAGCGCTCAAAGTCAAGGCCTGTGGGATAGCTAAATGCCTACTGAGGTCAGTCAAAGAAACGCTCACTAAACATTCACCATTTAGAATGGCCACAGTCAGAGTGGTTATGATGCAAACTCCTGGCAGATGCTATCAATAAATGCTCCAAAAGCAGAATATCATACACTCAACGGGATTTTTTCCCCTCAGATCCTGTTACAGCTCAGATGTTACTATAATTAAATAAAACATCGACGAGAGGTAAAATAACACACTATTTAAAGAAAGAAATGTAACCAGAAGATTGAGAAAACCCTCAATTCACTATATGACTGGATAGTTCCATAGAAAATGTTTCTTTTTTCTCCTAATTCATGGATTAGGATTATTACCAGAGAACAGGCACAGATAGGCCAGGTCTTTGTAACACTCCACCTCTGCCTATCAAAAACAACATTTTAGGGTGAGGTGCCATTAAACCTGGCAGGGAACAAAGCTTGCTTACTATGGAAAGTGCAAAGACATGACAACTTGAGAATTTTGCTTAAAGCTCACAAAATGTCTTTTCACTAAATTTGATTTTCATTTATACAATCTACCACCCAAAGATGCTTTATTGTTACAGTGAGGAAAACACGCAAAAGACAAATCTTCATAATTAAAACACATGTATAACATTTTAATCTTATTTTAAATAAAATTATGAATCATGAAATCTGCCTAATTTTTTTTGTTGTCAATCATAATTCTTCCTCTAAAGGTACTTTATAGGTTCCACTCAACTTCTGGTCTTGTTTTACAGGCAAACTCCAGGATCCTGGTTTATTACCTTTAAAAACAGAATTAGAGGGGAGTCGATCCAAGATGGCTGAATAGATACAATTCCAGCGCACAACTCCCAGTGAGAGAGACACAGAAATCCAGAGATCTCCTAGCTCCAACCAAGGTACCAGGTACATTTCAACAGGTCTGGTCTGATGGAGAGCAAAGCCCACTCAGGGCAGACCGAGGTGGGGAGGGGTGCTGCTTCACCAGAAAGTGCATCTGACTGGCAAGTCAGAGGCTGTCACCTTAACACTAAAATTAACTCCAGATGGATTAAAGATTTAAACATAAAATCTAATACCATAAAAACACTAGAAGGAAACATAGGCAAAATCATCCAGGACATAGGCATAGGTGAGGACTTCATGACTAAAACACCAAAAGCAATGGCAATAAAAGCCAAGAGAGACAGATTGGATCTAATTAAAATTCAGAGCCTCTGTACAGCCAAAGATACCATCATCAGAGCAAATTGGCAACCAACAGAATGGGAAAAAATTTTTGCAATCTACCCATCTGACAAAGGGATAATAACCAGAATCTACAAAGAACTAAAACAGATATACAAGGGAAAAAAAACAACCCCATTCAAAAGTGGGCAAAGGATATGAACAGACACTTTTCAAAAGAAGACATATATGAGGCCAACAAACATATGAAAAAATATTCATCATCATTGGTCATTAGAGAAATGCAAATCAAAACCACATTGAGATACCATCTCATGCCAGTTAGAATGGTGATCATTAAAAAATCTGGAGACAATAGATGCTGGAGAGGATGTGGAGAAATAGGAACACTCTTCAACAGTTGGTGGGAGTGTAAAGTAGTTCAACCATTGTGGAAGACAGTGTGACGATTTCTCAAGGATCTAGAAATAGAAATTGCATTTGACCTAGCAGTCCAATTACTGGATATATATCCAAAGAACTATAAATCATTCTACCATAAAGACACATGCACATGTGTTCACTGCAGCCCTGTGTACAATAGCAAAGACCTGGAACCAACCCATCAATGATACAGCCCATCAATGATAGACTGGACAAAGTAAATGTGGTATGTATACACCATGGAATACTATGCAGCCATAAAAAACAATGAGTTTGTGTCCTTTGTAGGGACTTGGATGAATCTGGAAACCATTATTCTCAGCAAACTGACACAAGAACAGAAAGCCAAACACCATGTTCGCACTCATAGGTGGGTGTTGAACAACGAGAACACATGGACACAGGGAGAGAAGCATCACACACTAGGGGCAGTTAGGGTGGGTAGGGGAGAGACAGTGGTGGGTGGGGAGGCATAATATGGGGAGAAATGCCAGATATAGTATGCACCTAAAGTTAAATAAATAAATAAAAAATAGAATTGGAGAGAAAAGACTAATAAAAAAGAACCAAGCACTGTAGCAAATTGGTCGCACATTCTCACCTTCCTCTGGTGGCTTTCTGTAGAACCTTCATTCCCACCAGGCTGCAACACTTCCCTTCCAACTGTCTTGCCTTCAACATGGTGAACTCCAAGTGTACTTCACCAAACATTCCACAGGCATCTTGTACTAGAAGGCAGATTCTGTAAAAAAGCATTCATAGTTGTTCTTTGAGGAGGCAGTTTGGATTAATACAGAGATCAAGACTTCCCTCTTCTTCATTAGAAAACCACTATATACTGTGGTGACTGGTCAATATAATTTAAATAAATTAAAGAAAAAACAAGAAAAAAAAAAGATATCCACTGTGGTGATCATCCTGAGTGGGTTAGTCAGGATAAAAAAGTTGGATTCAAGACATACTTTCTGCGCGTGTGCATGCAGGTGTTTGAATCACCATTCACAGGCATGAAACTAAAACCTAAGTCAAATATGGCTGAAAAATACACCAAGATGATAATATTTTTAAACCAACTATATTACCTGGATACAGAGTGTCCTTTTCTCATTTTTTACCCTGTTTCCCATGAAAGAAATATTTGTTTTGTGTGGATGCTCAATATTGAGAAAAGCTGCAGGATAACATTGATGAGAACAACAATAAGAGGCTTTCTCTGAGACACTACACATTTAGAGACACGCATATCCACGCAGGATAAAACGTGGTGTCCCAGCTTGCAGCAACACCGCTGTGATGGACAGGTCAGTGACATGATGGGATTCCCTCTAGTTTTTAAGTTCAGAAGATGGTTTACATAAAAGCCTATTTATGACTGAATTTCCAATCCTCTCATTTTATAACTGAAGTAAATGAAGTCTTATTTATCACAAAATGACACATTCTCAGAAAACATTTCATGGAGCCTGAAGAAATTATAGTCAGTAAATAACATCACAAAATGGACATGAAAACTATTCTAAAGATAAGAATGTAAAGAAAAGTACATGTTAGAAGAGAACAGATGAAGCCAGGAGCCTTAAGTGCTGCCTTGGCAAAAGGGTCAAGAAGTGTAGATACCTTGATGCTGTCTTCCAGGCCCACAGGGCCTGCTAGATTGCAAAAGAAGCATCTTTACTTGGATTGCTAGTTTGCCGTGGAGTAAGGCCAAACAAAGATATGCTCAAAGAAAAATCAAACACAAAGAAACAAACTGTCATGTGGGAATAGACCTGCTGGGGACTTGAGATATTAGAATTAAAGGATAGAAAATATAGAATAACTGTTTTAGAAAGGTAAAAAGTCCCCAAAATACCGGTAGGAGACAAGAAACTACATAAAATGACTTGATAGATTTGAAGAAGGATGCAATTACATCTTCAAAAATGAAAGCTACATTTGTTGAAACAAAAATATTCATTGAGTAGGTGCAACAAATGGCTATATGCATCTGAAGAGTGTATATATGATATCTGAGGTATAAATCTAAACAAATTGCCTAGAATATAGCTTGAGAGCTAAGAAGAAAAAAACATGAGAGAAGGTGCAGAAATAGAGCAAAGCGAGAAGGTCTAACATACGTCTAATAGGAATTTCAGAAACACAAGACAGAGGAAGGGAAGCAATAATATGAAGATATAGTAACTGAGAGATTTTCCGAACTGATTTAAGATACAGGAAGAAAAACAAATACCAAGTGGGGCTGGCCATAGTGGCTCACACCTGTAATCCCAGCCCTTTGGGAGGCCGAGGTGGGAGGATCACTTGAACTGAGGGGTTCAAGACCAGCCTGGACAATGTAGTGAGATTTTGTCTCTAGGAAAAATAAAAAAAAGTTAGCTGGGTGTGGTGGTGCATGCCCATAGTCCCAAATACTTCAGGGGCTGAGGCAGGAGGATTACTTGAGCCCAGGAGGTTGAAGCTGCACTGAACTGTGATCATGTCACTGCACTCTAGCCTGGGCAACAGACCAAGAACCTGTCTCAAAAATAAAAACAATGGGAGAAAAAACAAACAAACAAATACCAAGCAGAACAACTAAATGGAAATCCAACTAACATACTCACTGTAATGAAACTATGAGTTGTTAAAAGCAAGAAGCACACAAATAAGATTTTAAAAGCATACACAATGAGAAGATTTAGAAGACAGTACATCTGCAAAGGAATACATATTTGACTTAAATCAACCTTCTAAAGAGCAATGAATGAAGTCAGAAGACTGGATTATTTTCAGAATTCTGAAAGCCATCTCAGAACGATATCAGCAAAACTCCTTTCAAGAATGATGGCAAATTAAGGACATTTTTATTTTTTAATATTTATTTATGAGATGAAGTCTCAGTCTGTCACCCAGGCTGGAGTGCAGTGGTGCAATCTCGGCTCACTGCAACCTCCACCTTCTGGGTTCAAGCGATTCTCCTGCCTCAGCCTCCTGAACACCTGGGATTACCAGGTGCCCCCCACTATAGCGGGCTAATTTTTGTATTTTCAGTAGAGACGGGGTTTCTCCATGCTGGCCAGGCTGGTTTCGAACTTCTGGTAAAGTGACCCACCCACCTCAGTCTCCCAAAGTGTCAGGATTACAGGTGTGAGCCACCAACACTGGCCTGGGACATTTTTAGACAAAGAAAAACTAGGAGGATTTTCTACCTACAGAATCTGAAGTATTTACTAATTACTAAAATGAGTTCTAGACCAGGTACAGTGCTTGACACCTGTAATCCCAGCACTTTGGGAGGCTGAGGTGGGAGGGTCACTTGAAACCAGGAGTTTTTAGATCAGCCTGGGCAACAAAGTGAGACCCTGTTTTTAAAAAAATAAAAAATTTAGTCAGGTGTGGTGGTGCATGCCTGTTGCCTCAGCTACTCACGAGGCTGAGATGGGAGGATCCCTTGAGCCCAAAAGTTTGGGGGTTGCAGTGAGCTATGATTGTGCCACTGCACTCCAGCCTGGGTGGCAGAGTGAGACCCTGTCTCAAAAAACAAAGTGATTTCTAAATTATGTACTTTAGGAATAAGGAAATTATCGTGGAATAAAGGTCTGAGATACAGGAAGAACTAATCAGCAAAAATACAAACAACCCAAAATAAGTACAGTAGGATAGAATAACAACATAATCAGTAATATTAAATGTGTAGAGAGCTGAAAAACTGAAAATGTATAGCAAGGAAATCAAACGGGGGGTGACTGGAGCTCAAGTGTTCCCAAGTCCTTATATCACTCTAAGCCTAGAGTGAAGACATTAACTTAAGAATAGTATATGGGATACCATTTCAAGGATAATCACCAAAGAACAGAAACAGGGAATATAACCTTCTAATCCCTAGAGGAAAAAAATTGAGTGAGAAATATAGGAAAACAAACAAAAAAGGAAAACATAAAGAAAAAACATTTAACAGCCAAAAAAAAAAAGTGATAAGTGAAAGGGTAAACAAAAGCCCTGCATATTAGAAATGGAACAAAAATGATTTAAACATGTCAAAGACAGAATCTGTCATGTTGTTTGAAAGAAATAAAAATGTCTTCCAATAAACTGGTAACAGAAGTACAGAAAGATTAAAAGTAAAATGACAGGAAAAAATGTTTCTGACAAAATTTTTTTAGTTTTAATTAAGTTCTAAGACACATGTGCAGAACATGCAGGTTTGTTACATAGGTAAACATGTGCCATGGTGGTTTGCGGCACACATCGACCTGTCATCTACATTAGGCATTTCTTCTAATGCTGTCCCTCCCTTAGCCCCTAGGTCCCACTGTGTGAGGTTCCCTTCCCTGTGTCTATGTGTTCTATAGTTCAACACCCACTTATGAGTGAGAACATGTGGTGTTTGGTTTTCTGTTCTTGTGTCAGTTAGCTTAGAATGACAGTTTCCAGCTTCATCCATGTCCTTGCAAAGGACATGAACTCATCCTTTTTTATGGTGGCATAGTACTCCATGGTGTATATGTGCCACATTTTCTTTATCCAGTCTATCACTGACAGGCATTTGGGTTGGTTCCAGGTCTTTGCTATTGTGAACAGTGCTGCAATAAACATATGTGTGCATATGTCTTTATAGTAGAATGAATGATTTGTAATCCTTTGAGTATATACCCAGTAATGGGATTGCTGGGTCAAACGGTATTTCTGGTCCTAGATCCTTGAGGAATTGCCACAATGTCTTCCACAATGGTTGAACTAATTTACACTCCCACAAACAGTGTAAAAGTGTTTCTATTTCTCCACATCCTTTCCAGCATCTGTTGTTTCCTTTTTTTGGAGACACAGTCTTGCTCTGTTGCCAGGTGCCAGGCTGGAGTGCAGGGGCGAGATCTCGGCTCACTGCAACGTCCGCCTCCTGGGTTCAAACAATTCTCCTGCCTCAGCCTCCTGAGTAGCTGGGACTAAAGATGTGCACCACCATGCCCAGCTAATTTTTATATTCTAGTAGAGATGAGGTTTCACTATGTTGGCCAGGATGGTCTCGATCTCTTGACCATGTGATCTGCCGGCCTTGGCCTCCCAGTTTCCTGACTTTCTAATCATCACTATTCTAACCGGTGTGAGATGGTATCTCATTGTGGTTTTGATTTGCATTTATCTAATGACCACTGATGACGAGCTTTTGTTCATATGTTTGTTGGCCACATGAATGACTTCTTTTCAGAAGTGTCTGTTCATATCCTTCACCTACTTTTTGATGAGGTTGTTTTTTCTTGTAAATTTGTTTAAGTTTTATATAGATTCTAGATACTAGCCCTTTGTCAGATGGATAGGTTGCAGAAGTGTTCTCCCATTCTGTAGGTTGCCTGTCCACTCTGGTGATAGGTCCTTTTGCTGTGCAGAAGCGCTTTAGTTTAATTAGGTCCCATTTGTTAATTTTGGTTTTTGTTGCTGTTGCTTTTGGTGTTGTAGCCATGAAGTATTTGCCCATGCCTATGTCCTGAATGGTATTGCCTAGGTTTTCTTCTAGGGTTTTTATGGTTTTAGGTCTTATGTTTCACTCTTTAATCCATCTTGAGTTAATTTTTCTATAAGGTGTAAGGAAGGGTCCAGTTTTTGTTTTCTGCATATGGCTAGCCTGTTTTCCAAATACCATTTATTAAATAGGTATTCCTTTTCCCATTGCTTGTTTTTGTCAGGTCAAAGATCAGATGGTTGTAGATGAGTGGTATTATTTCTGAGGCCTCTCTTCTGTTCCATTGGTCTATATATCTGTTTTGGTACCAGTACCATGCTGTTTTGGTTACTGTTAAAATAAAGCCGAAAAGGTGGTTTTGACTGTAAGCAAATTAGATTTTAAGAAAGTATTATTAAGGATAGAGAGGTCACTAATATAGGTAAGAAGGTTTAATTCACTAGGAAAACATACAATTACAAACTTTTGTGCTCTTACTAGCCTCAAAATATATAAAGCATAAACTAATAAAACTACACAGAGAAATTAACAAATCCACTACCACTGTGGAAAATTTTAGCACATCTCTGCCTATTATTAAGTCAACAGATGAAAAAGTTAGTAAAAATTTAGAAAACTTGCATATACCTAGTTTGATTTGTTGGATAAACAATTAGAAAAACTGCTTGTAATTAGAAAAGAATGCATTCTCAAGCATACATGGAAGATGTATAAGAGAGGACTAGAGGCTGGATGTGGTGGCTCAGATCTGTAATCTTAGCACTTTGGGAGGCCGATTTGGGAGGATGCTCAAAGCCAGGAGTTCAAGACCAGCCTGGTCAACAAAGTGAGACCTCATATATATAAAAAAATAAAATAAAAAATACATATTTTAAAAATCTTCTTACATTTGGAAAATTCACAAGCTTTTTTTCAGCTCCTAGGTCAAATAGGAAATGACAGAGAAATACTTTGACCTAGTTGATAATCAAAAGACCACACATTGAAATGTATGGATTACATCAATACATAAGGAAATTCATAGGCTTTAGTATAATAACACATAATTACCTTACTTTTCTGATATACATTTATGTATGTATGTATGTATATACACATGTAGAGACAGGGTCTTGCTATGTTGCCCAGGCTGGTGTTAAACTCTTGGCCTCAAGCAATCCTCCCACCTTGGCTCCCAAAGCCCTGGGATTACAGACACAAGCCACCACAATTTGCTCCCTATATTCATTTTAAAATTAGTTTTTTATGCACTGATCATAAAATCTACCCTAAACCTCAGTCAATTACCAAGATCTTCTCTCAGGATGCTTAACCTCACAGGCATTGTACCCTGAAAAGCTCTTCTGGAGCCGTCTGCTGTACTCCAATCTGGATGGGTCAGCATCTGTATACCTGGGCACAATATCATCCCAGGATCTACTGGCACAAAATCTGGGGGTTCTCCCTTGCTGCTCTAATATGTTGGAGCTGCTATTTCTTACACCTACATCTTTTGACTTCAATTCAGTAGTTCCTGTCTTCTACTTTCCTGAAAAAAGAGAGTGTAAGGTAAAGTTTTAAAACCATTCATAAAGTTGTTGGTAATCAATCCACAAACTTTATGGGCAGTTTAGCTGGGTATAGATTTCTAGACAGGAACAAATTTTTCCATTCATAGTCCAATCATGTTTTGTTTCCCTCCCTTCTCTCCAAGTGCTAAGGTCTTTTTTAGTTTCTAGTATGCTACCTGAGAGCAGGTATAAAAACATACATTTTGATGCTGAATTTATAATGTCTTTTTTTTTTTGTCTATACATCCATTTAAAGGCCTCCTTACCTCCTGGTTACCTCTTCACATGACTCACTTCTCTGTTCCATATCTAAATAGGGAAGTCCAGGCCAAGCCTTGGGGACTAGGACATGGAGGGGAACTGGAGGTAGGACCAGGCTGCATTTACTACGAGAAATCTATCTCCAGGCTCTCCTGATAGAGAACAACCATGGTGGCCGGCTACCTTTCACATGTGATTATATTAAGGCCTGCTCATCTCCTCCTGATATGCCCAAGACTTTGCCTTAAATGCTATTTTTTAACCTATACAAAAGTGAAGACAAATACAAAAATCTCCACAGATCCATATACAAAGTTTCTATATTTTTGATTGTTTGTGTTGAGAAGGGAGAGGTGTAGAACTGGCTACTACCTTTGTCTTTAAGTTTGCCCTGACATTTTCCTTTGCCTCAAATAACAAGGAAGGGTGCTTCTGTCTATTCTTTTGCCCTAGAGATGAGTTATCACTATTCTTTTCCTGGTGCTCACACCCACCACACACACTCTCCCACTCTGTTCTGCTCACACAGCTGCAGCTCAGAGGCAGGCTGGCTCAGGCCCGAGGTGGAGTCATCACCCCCCTGGTTCAACTGGATTAGAACTGGCATTCCACAGACTGCCCAGACCAGCATGAGTTTATCAGCAGCCCACGTTGAATTCCACCCACTTGTCAATGCTTCCTGCCCAGTGAAACACTATCTCCTAAAATCTGTGCTAGTGTGACAGGTCTGAGCAGCAAAGTGTCCCCATGATTGACTTGTTTTTCTTGAACCACCAGGTATTTATCATACATTTTATCATATTCAGTGGAACACAAATGGCTTTCCGGGGGGCAGCATCATGTCAATAACTTTGGATCTTACAAAAGTTACTTATCTGTAGGAGCTTGAATTCATTCATTTTTAACACAAAATAAGAAAATCTAATTTAGAGAGGTGTTGTAAGCATTAAAGTCATTCACATGATATAGTGATACAGGACATGGTACAGTGACTGGTAGATAAATCTTTTTCTTAGTGGGGTACTTAGGTCAACTTTTATAATAAAATCTTATAATTTTCTCCATATAGCTCTTGTACATGTTTTGTTAGATCTACGTCTAGATTGTCTACGGTTTTGTGTTCTATTTTAAGTGGTGTTTTTGTTTGTTGTTGCATCTTGCTCGTGTGTTAAGAATACAATGGCCTTGTATACTGAACTTTTGTAATAGTCCATCAACTTACTAAATTTTATTATTATTTGTAATCCTTTTAATATACTTTTATGCAATTATTTCATAATTCCAATTTTGCTTCTTATTTTCTTTTCTGACTGCCTTTTAGGACCTTCAGGGCAATGCTGAAGAGAAGCCAGTGACTGGGCATCCTTATTTTGTTCCTACTTTAAAGAAAAAGCCTTCAATGTTTCACAGTCACTAATGTTTGCTTTATTGTTGGTGGTTTTTGTTTTTGTTTTTGTTTTTTTTTGTAGATATCCTTCACCCAGGTGGGGATTCCTAGTTTGCTAAGGAATCTTTTTTTTAAAATAATGAATGAGTGTTGGATTTTATCAAATGCATTATCTGTATTAATTGAACTAACTGTTTTCCCCCTTTAACATGTTAACATGGCAAATGACCAATTACAAATTCTTTCCAAGTATTAAAGTAATTTTTCACTCCTAATGTAAAGCCAAGATCCTATTTGCTATGTTTTATTTAGGATTTTTGTCTTTAGGTCCATTAATGATATTGATCTTTAATTTTATTTTTATACTAAATTTGGTATCAAGATCATTATATTAGCTTCACAGAATGAGTCGATGATTACCTTTTTTTTTTGAAAATTTTAGATACAAAGTATAAGACTCAAATAAACTATTTTGACAGTTTGAAATAATTAAGGAATAAAATCATTCAGCTTTAGTGTTTGTTTTTTTTTTTTTTTCCTGAGTAGATTCTAAACTACCAGCTCAACATCCCTAATGATAATTGGACTATTTGAACTTTTAAATTTTTTTCTTAAGATATTTTGGTAATAAATTTTTCTAGGGGTTTTTTTATCTTGTCTGTTTTCAAACTTAATAGCAATATTCTTACCTTTTTTCAAGTTTTGTGAATATTACTCAAAAATATGCTTCATGACTTTGCATGTCATCCTTGCCCAGGGGCCATGCTAATCTTCTCTGTATCCTTCCAATTACAGTAGACATTCTGCCAAAGTGAGCACATCTGTTTCTAATCCCTAAAGGAATTGATATTCCTAATTTTCCTTTTTACTATTATGTATCTTTTATTTATCAATTTTACCAAAGGGTTGTTATTATTTCTTGCTTTTGATTAGTCATTGTTTATGTCATAATTTCTACTCTTGTAATTTTTTTTCCATTTTCTATGGACTGATTCTATTATTCTTTTCCTATTTCTTATGTTGGAGGCTTGGCTCATTAATTTGCAGGCTTTCTCTCAAGCTATTGTCCTACTTCAGCCTCTTGAGTAGTTGGGACCACAAACATATGCCACCATGCCTGGCTTTTCCTTTTTTTTTTCTCTTTTCATTTTAAAGAGATGAGGTCTTGCTATGCTGCTCAGGCTGGTCTCTTACAATCCTGCTGCCTTGGACTCTTAAAATGCTGGGATTACAGATATGAGCCACTGTGTCCAGTCCTTTCTTCTTTTTATTTTTATTTATTTATTTGAGACTGAGTCTCCCTCTGTTGCCCAGGTTGGAGTGCAAATGCATGATCTTGGTTCACTGCAACCTGTGCCTCCCAGGTTCAAGCGAGTCTCATGCCTCAGCCTCCCAAGTAGCTGGGACTACAGGCATGTGCCACCATGCCTGGCTAATTTTTGTATTTTTAATACAGACTGGGTTTCACCATGTTGGCCAGGATGGTCTCGAACTTCTGACCTCAGGTGATCTGCCTGCCTGGGCCTCTGAAAGTACTGGGATTATAGGCATGAGTCACTGCACCTGGCCCCTTTCTTCTTTTAAAAGTTGAGCTAATTTGACTAAAATTTATTCTAAATATCAAGTTAATGACATCACATAAATTTTAATATTTAGTATTTTTATTTTTTTATCAGTTGTAGATATTTTAAAATTGTCATTATTTCTTTTTTGATCCAATAGTTATTTGGAAGTATTTTTCAAATTTTATAGTGGTTTTAAAATATATTATTTTTGTTACTAACTCTTACTGCATTCATTGTATGTTGCTACATAATACATTACTTCCACAAATTTGAAGCTTAAAATATAAACATTAATTTTTTTCATAGTGCATGTGGGTTAGATGTTCATCTTGACAGTTGTCAGTCATTGCCAGATCCTGCTCTATTTGCATCCCTCTCCTCAAAAGGCGCTTAAGAGCTAGGCTATTAATATCCCTATTTAGCACATAGAAGACTGAAGATCAGAAAGATTTACTATCTTGCACAAAACCATACAACATTAAATAAGCAAACTAACAAATGAATATATAAGCATATTTGATATAAATATATCTTTAAATTTACAGAAGTGCAGAATTACCAGCTTAATTTCCAGAGCTAAACCTCCATTAGAATTCAAGTGCAGGTGAAATTGATTTATAGACCACCATAGTCAGCAATAAGGAAGAGACAACTCTCTGCAAGGATGGAGTGAATGTTCTATGTCTATGTTGTCTAATGTGGTAGGCACTAGTCATATGTGGCTACTGAGCACTTGAGATATGGCTGATACAACTGAGGAACTACATTTTAAATTTTATTTAATTTTAATTAGTTTAAATATAAATAATCAAATGTGGCTAGTGGCCACCCTACTGGAAAGCACAGTTTAAAGTCCTACAGAACTGGAAGAACCAAAAACTATGAATACTTAAAAATTGGTTAATCAATTTTTCAAACACAGTAATTAAAAAGTGATGAATTTTTGGCCGGATGCGGTGGCTCACACCTGTAATCCCAGCACTTTGGGAGGCCGAGGTGGGTGGATCACGAGGTCAAGAGATGGAGACCATCCTGGTCAACATGGTGAAACCCCGTCTCTACTAAAAATACAAAAATTAGCTGGGCATGGTGGTGCATGCCTGTAGTCCCAGCTACACGGGAGGCTGAGGCAGGAGAACTGCTTGAACACAGGAGGTGGAGGTTGAGGTGAGCTGAGATCGTGCCATTGCACTCCAGCCTGGGTATTAAGAGCGAAACTCCGTCTCAAAAAAAAAAAAAGTGATGAATTTTTAAAGTGACTAGGAAAACCACAGTGGTTTAGAGGATAAGAGGTTATTATTTCAAATAGCTTTCTATTTAAAGATTATGTTCCAAATTATGTTTCATCAAAAAAGCAAAAAATTTGTTTCATTAAGCACTAATATTCACAAAGTATTAATAGGTGTTTCTCAAAAATTAGCACTATCACCAAAATGTTGTTAGCAATGTTTTTTCTAACATGTATTTTAAGATATCAAAACCATAAATTACTACTGTGTTCAATCTCCTTGATAATACAATATTTTATACCCAAGAATGCCAGGAAATCCCTGAGTGGTCACCTGATCCAGAAACACATGATTTTAGGTACGCATACTGTGTATAAGCAGTATTTAGCAGGTGATACCCAGAAGAATGTACCACCTATCTTAAGATAACTGGTCTTAATATTTCCACAGATATGTATGACATTATTTAATTTGTAGTGGCTATAAAACATTTATACAGCACAAACTAATTTCTCATGGTTCTGTGACTTAAGAAAAGGAAATTTTATACAAAAATTAGGTTTCTGTGACTAATAAGTAGGTCTAGTTCAAACAAGTATAAAGCTAGAACACTTCGAAATGAAGATGAACAACTGCGGTCTCTGGTTTCTATAAAAATTAAAAGGTGAGCTGTCTAAGATGAAACAATTAATCTTTAATCCTACTGACCTAACCTCAGGAATTAAAGGCCAGAAAGAAAGTATGGTGTAAGTAATTTGTTTCTTTCAGCATTTTGAAGATATTATCCCAGTGCCTTCTGCCCTCCATTGTTTCTGATGAGAAGTCAGCTGCACAGTCACTGGGATTCCCTTGTATTACTATATGATGAGTCATATTTCTTTTGCTGTTTTCAAGATTTTCTCTTTATCTCTGGTTTTCAACATTTTGACTATGAGGTGTCTGGGTGTAGATCACTTTGACTGTATCCTCCTTTGAGTTCACTGAGCTTCCTGTATATGCATATTAAAATTTTTCATCAAATTTGACAAGTGTTCAGCCATTATTTCTTCAAATACTTTCTGCATCATCCTCTCTCTTTGTGACATTCTCATTACGCATATTTTGGTGAACTTAATCATGTCCAACATTTTTATGAGGTTCTCTTTTGTATCCTACATTCTTTTCTCTCTCAGATTGCACAATCTTAGCTTAATTTCTTTCTTGCTCTCTTTTTTTGAGACAGTGTCTCACTCTGTCACCCCGGCTGGAGTGCAGTGGCACAATCATGGCTCACTGCAGCCTTGACCTCCCAGGCTCAAGTGATCCTTCCACCATAGCCTCCCAAGTCCACCACACCAGGCTAATTTTTGTATTTTTTGTAGAGATAGGGTTTCTGCATGCTGCCCAGGCTGGTCTCGAACTCCTGAGCTGAAGTGATCCACCAGCCTCAGCCTCCCAAAATGCTGGGATTATAGGCATGAGCTACCACGCCTAGCCTGATTATATTAATTTCAAGTCCACGAATTCTTTTTTCTACCCTCTCAAATCTACGGTTGAGCCCCTCTGGTGAATTTTTCACTTCGACTGTTGTTCTTTTCAACACCAGAATTTCCATTTGGTTCTTTTCATAGTTTGTATCTTTTAACTGACACTCTATTTGATAAGACAGTATTAACATATGTACCTTTAATTATTTAGATATGGTTTCCTTCAGTTCTTTGGACATAGTTATAACGGCTCCTTTGAAATCTTCTGTCTGCTAAATCAAACATCTGGACCTCTCCAAATGCAGTTTCTATTGCCTGCTTTACCCCTCCACCACTATTCTTCCAGGTTGGCCTCTCTAGCATGAAGCCTCTAACCTATTGGTGAGCTGGGATGGAACAATCAGGTCTTGGCCTGACTCATCTGGTAGGTGATGAGAGATGCTGAAAGCTGGCCATGAAGAGTGAAATGTACCCTACACTGGGGGTTGGGGGTAGAGAGGACCATCTTCTTGACTGGACCCCCTGAAGTAGAACCCCAGGTTAGTCTATAAAATGAGTTTGGATGGTGGGGGAGTGGATCGTGGCTCACAGGCCACAGACTTGATATTCTCACTGAGATTTAGTAGTTATTTTTGATTACATTCATAGAATGTTTATCCATTTGCTGGATAAACATATCCCTTAGGACAATTTCTAGAATTTTTAAATGCCTATCTTTCATAATTTTCTCTAGCTAAATGTTTGTTAGAGAGAGAATCTACTGGGACTCCACATTTGGGTACCCTTCCACGAACATTCCCTTCGTGGAAGCCTGTCTTCCCCTCCTAAACTCCATCTCTCTCTATTCCCTTCCACTCAGTGTGGAAGCTGCTTTCCTCTCCTGGATTCCATCTTTCTGGATTCTCCCACTCAATGTGAGAGTTAGCTGTTTTTTTCTCTCTCCTTCTCCTGTTTCTCTTTCTCTAATTAAATCACTTTCTATAAAAAATAAAATAAAAAAAGAGAATCTACTGTGTCCTCACTCTGCAATTCTGAAAGTTGGTTTGTTTCTTTGATTTATTTCCATTGGAAGTAAAGATTCTCTAGATGATTAGCATGTGTCATGTGAGAAAACAAAACGGCTCTTTAGCCTTTATTTATATATCTTGAGAATATTTGGCAAATATCCTTTCTGAATTTGTAGACTTAAGTGTGAGTTGTTATTTCTTAAGAGACATCTTGATTCGCTTGAACCCAAGAAATGAGCCAAGTACAAAATTGCAAAGCCAGATAATGGAAGTGCAACATATGCAGTGAGGCATGAAGGGCCGTGGAGCCATGAAATACGTGTCACAAGATTTTTAGTAACAAAAGCATTTGGGGGTTTGTCACTGTGCTCCATAACAGTGTCTTGGCCTTCTGGGGGTATCCAGTAAATCAATGATCCATCCCTTTATGTGCTAAATGCAGCAGGACTGCATCCTGGATAGGCCCTGTGAGGTGCTAGGTACAGGGTAGCAGGCAAACAGTCCCTGCCCTCTTTGCTCCTTGGCAAGAGAGACCAATCACACACAATAGGGCAACCGCAGATTGTGTGAGTATTAGGAAGGAAATAAAGTGCTGTGAGAGACAGCACTGGGGTGGTGGGTAGGTCTAGCCAGGGTCGTCAGGGAAAGCTTTTTAAAGGAAATGATCTTTACGCTGAGCCTAAAGTGAGGGAAGCAACCAGTCATGCAAAGGCTGAGAGAACAATGACAACAGAAATAACTGCATGTACGAAACCCTAGGATGGGAGAGAGGTTTTCCACGTTGGAGAAATTGCAAGGAGGCTAGAAGATAGTAAGGGAGAAAGACAAGATAGGTGTTTTAGTCCATTTGAGCTGCTCTAACAAAAATACCTCAGATGAGGTGGCTCATAAACAACAGAAATGTATTGCTCATAGTTCTGGAGGCTGGGAAGTTCTAGATGAAGGCACCAGCAGGTTTGGCATCTGGTGAGCGCCTGCTGCCTGGTCGACAGCTGTCTTTCAGAAGCAACCTCTTCTATGGTGGAAGGGTCAAGAACTCTCTCATGGGCCTCTTTTATAAGGATCTTAATCCCAAAGGCCCCAGCCCCTAATATCTTGGGGATGAAGATTTCAACATATAAATTTTGGGGAAGATACAAACATTCAGACCATAGCAATAGGGGAAAGCAGAGATAAGAGGAAAGACTATTACTTACTATTATTATTGTTGCATTATTCTTAATTAAAAATTAAACTTATATTTGTGAAAAAATTAAAAATTTGAGAAGAATTCTTTTCTCTTAGAAAGAAGGGAGTATGGCTCTGGGGAGGAAAAGGGTTTTGTGGGTGGGGGAGGGAGAGGCCCCTCCCATGGCTGGGTGCAGTTGGCACCTTTCGATGCCCAGAGGAGGATAGAGTCTGTGTGAGGGCTGTGTAAGGAGGCTGACCTAACTGGGAGACTTAGGGGTTATGTGTGTCAGTATATCTGGCTCCTGTCATCAATGAGTAAATGAGGAGGTGCCACTCAGAAGTGCTGGATTAAAAGAATATACTGATACAATGTTTGTTTCAGAAATGTCACTCTTGGGCAGGGTGGAAGATTGCTTGAAGAGGGAACTTTTAGACAGTCTCTGTAGACCCAGTGGGAGTCCACTGCCCTAATCAATGACAAACGGCTGAGAGGAAGGAGTGAAGGTACAAAGTGATGCTCACTGGCTGGTATGTTTTCTCTTGTTTATACAGTATTAAAGTTTTCAGAAACTGGTAACTAAAATTAGAAACTGGAAGACTTTACATAAAATTCAACTTTCCAGTTATCTTGAGAAATCTGCAACTCTGGTAGCACCAGGTCAACACCCACGGTGGCTGTCTCAGGATGAGGCATGGACTCATGGGTCCATCCTGGTATCCTCCCCTCCACACCTGGTCTCAGCCCTCTGATGCTGCCACTGTCTTTGCCTCTTTGGCTTCTGTCAGCATGTGAGAACGCCTTCAAGATATTCAAGAAACATTTCAAGGTAGAGACCAGAGAGCATACTAGTGGGTAAGGGATGTGGGAGAGAGCGCCTGCACTGGCCTGAGGTTCAGAGGAGGTGAGCAGGCGTGGAGAGTGAAGAGCAGCTTCCACATCAGGCATGGGATAGGCCCATTTCAGAGAACAGGGAGCTGTGAAAGAACCCAGAGGCTGCTCTAGTGACTCGAGACAGGATGCAAGCAAGAACAGGGCTGATTCACATAGAACTGGGAAGGCCAAACTGCTCTGTGGAGAATGTGACTCAAAACAGGAGAGCAAGGGCATTGGGATCCCGGCTCTGCTGCTACTGACAAGGCACAGAAGCTCTCTGGGCTGACAGTCCTTTTATAAGACAAGGAGCTATTCTCTAGAAGTCCTTTTCAGTTATTTTAGTTTAAGGAAGGTTAAATAGATGTATATCTAAAGAGAAGGCTGCAGCTGCAGCTCAGACACCAGCACCCAAGTTGAGGAGCAGATGCTTACTGTGTGTGGCTGTGCTCTGCATGACAACCAACAGACACCAGTACCATCCTCAGTAAGCTCTGAAATACTGGGAACCTGTGGCTAGCCAGGCTGCAGCAGGAGATCTGACATCCGAAAGTTATGTGATGAATGTTCATAGAACAGAGTTTCCACTTTGGGAAGCAGCTGAGTACATTCCTTTGCCGCCCTACCATAGCAAATCCACCGCGGAAGGCAAAGGTATACATCCAGTACACCATACTCTCCACTGCTAGCAATCTTGAGCTAAGGCCGTGCTGCAGGCGACTTCTACGCCCCATGCTATCTTTAGGAGTGATTAACTAGGATAAGTGCTTAGAACAGCCATGATAAAATATCTCACAGGGAAGAAGTAGAGCACATGTGTTTAGAATGAGAGTCTCAGAACTGCACTAATTTCATCCGCCAGAGAGCCATTCAAAAGTTCTTGGAATAAGATCTGGCAGGTGAATTCCACTTATGTAATGTTTAAGATCAATGCTTCTCCCTTAGACATTCACCCAATTAACTCCACTTTCCTGACTACAAGACTGCAGTGTAGGGGAGCAGGCACCACATGGTATGAATGGACACAGGCACTAGGAGTTCCGGTACCTGCACAATATAGATTATGTGAATTTGTTTCACACTCAGGTAAGTGCCTGCATCTCTTCTGTGCTCAAACTCTGAGTTTCCTTTACCTATCAGACAAATTCTCATTGTTAGAGATGTAGTTAACTGACAAGAAAATAGGATTCTCTTTCAGTAAGGGCCAGCTCTCCTAAGTCCTGAAGCAGGTGTCTGCCTCTTTGGAAAAGGACTAATCTTATGGGAAGGGGCTCACAGGAAGGTGCCATCTCACACAGATGTGAGCTTTTCCCATGGGAACCCAACATGTGATCGGCCTTATGATGCTGACATCATCATTTACCTACTGCAGTTTTGCTTTGTAAGGTAAAGCTCCATTCTGGGTAAAGCAATACATAACCATTAAAATACCATGTCTACAGCTGGTCCCTGACCCTAGCCAGCCACACTCCACCCCTCTCAACTGGGAAAACAAGGCAGCAGTCAGAAAGTGGTTCCAGGGGAACAGAGTAGCAGCAGAATCACCTGTTTCAGCCATCAGCAGCCATTCTGCAGGACTTTGATTCTCTGCATTTCTGAGCCATAGGTGAGGCCTGGACCATGTTGGAAGAGCTGATTAAAACTGGTCCCAAATGAAACCACTTTCCACCGCACATTCCCAGCAACATAAATAATACAGATAAGAGGTTCCTTGTTCACGATGGAAGTATAAAAGTCCATTATGAAGTTAATATTTGTCTTTAAGAATTTTTTTCTTCTCTTACCAACTTAATGTACATTATGCCAATTAAAGAATATTTTAAAACTAAAAATACATGTCTTGTTTATCTGTAAAGGCAACAGAATAAATCACAAGGAATAAAAACAAAAAAACCTCTTGATTTGTAGGGGAAGTTGTAGGAGTACAATTTAATTTCTCTTTTAAGTTTTAATTGTCCCGTCCCCTCTTTCCAAAACTATGTGTTTCCCTTTCTTTCATTCACTGGCTCAGTTTCATAGCTACACAAGTGAGGGACAGCGAGAGCACAGCAAACGTGTGTGCCTGTGCACGCATGTGCTGAGAGGGCAGATTAAGTGGCTATGTGGGATGTTTACGTGAGTTATGGGAGCAGTTCTTAGCAGTCCACCAAGAATTCCCGGAATCGGAGTCAGGCCCGGCTGTTTCATTCTAGGTCACTGTCAACTTAAGCAGCCTCGAAAGATCAACAAAGACCTGCCCTCCACTTTATAATCTCTTATGAAGCCTCGACTCAAGGAAAAAACAGAAGAAACTGGAGGATGAACTGATAAAAACAGAGAGAGAGAGAGAGAGAAAAGGGAGCATGGAGAGAGGAAAAGAGGGCTGGAACCCAAGCGCTAGGGAGCCACTGAGAAAGGGCGGGGGCGAGCGAGGCGGGAGCGCGGGCGGGGCAGGGACGCATAGAGGGCGGGGGCCTCGCCCACTCCTGCAGCCGCCTCGAGGACGGCCGGGAAACCAGAGACAGCAGGACATTGTGTTCTTCTTCTCAAAAACAACCAGCCTCTGCACTCCCAAAGTAAACAGTTAATCCTGTTGTTTATCTTTTTAACATGAGATGTTAGCACGACTTCTACTGCACAGAAACGTGTTTTTTATCCAGTTAAAAATCATATTTTCTCTTTGTTGAAATCAAAGTGTGACACGTAAACTTTTAAATATCAATGAACCGAAAGGAATAACAATCTTACTTTACTAAAAGTGATTTAGCCAAAAGAAGAGGCAAAAAAACAAAAAAAAACAAAACAAAACCCACAAAAACCATCAGCCTTTTTTCTCTTCTGAGACAGTGCCTCCCTCTGTCTCCTAGGCTGGAGTGCAGTGCTGTCATCTCTGCTCCCGCAACGCAACCTCCACCTCCTGGGCTCAACTGATCCTCTCACCTCAGCCTCCGGAGTAGCTGGGACCACAGGCACACTCACCAACAGGCTGGCTAATATACATATTTTTGCTAGAGACGGGTTTATGTCATGTTTCCCAGACTGGTCTAAAACTCCTGGGCTCAAGGATTCGCCGTCCTCAGCCTCCCAAAGTGCTGGGATTACAGGCATGAGCCACTGTGCCTGGCTGAGAAAGGCCTTTTCTATACTCACATATCATCTTTATTTTAAGAAACTACTGTGTTACTGAAATTAACAACAACAAAACGCTGCTGCAAGCTTGGTCTTTAAGGAAGACACAAATAAAACCGCTGACGCAACTGTGCCAGTCTGGACTTTGATTTGGTGATTGCCAGTGAACAGAAGACGTTTTATAATTTGATAGACATTTACCGATGGAACAAGTTTTCAAAAATACTTACCTCTTTTGCCTTAAAAAAAATAATAAAAATAAAGAAAAAAGAGACAGAGTCTCAATCTGTTGCCCAGGCTGGAGTGCAGTGGCATGATCATGGCTCAGTGTAGCACTGACCTCCTGGGCTCAAGCGATCATTCCACCGCAGCTTCCCTAATCGCTGGGATTAAGGCCTGTGCTACCATGCCCAGCTAATTTTTAAATTTTTTGTAGAGATGAGGTCTTGCTATATTGCTCAGGCTGGTCTGGAACTCCTGGGCTCAAGGATCTCAAACCCGCCTTGGTTTCCCAAAGTGCTGGGATTACAGGCAAGAGCCACTGCTTCCAGTCTGCCTTTTCATTAATTGAAATTTTTATTGAGTTAATTGTAGAGTCACATGTAGTTCTAAGGAATACCACAGGCTGCCAGCAGTGGCTCATGCCTGTAATCTCAGCACTTTGGGAGGCCGAGGCAGGCGAATCACCTGAGGTGAGGAGTTTGAGACCAGCCTGGCCAACATGGTGAAACCCCATCTCTAATAAAATACAATAATTAGCTGGGCGTGCTGACGGGCACCTGTATTCTTAGCTACTCGGGAGGCTGAGGCACTAGAATCACTTGAAACTGGGAAGCGGAGCTTGCAATGAGCCAAGACTGTACCACTGTACTCCAGCTTGGGCGACAGAGCAAGACTCTGTCTCAAAGGAAACAAAAAGAAAGAAAGACCCCAGAGGGAACCCCTGTACACTTTGCCCATTGCCCAGTTACCCTAATAGTATAAACCATACGTACTAGGGTATTGACGTTGATGAACCCCCCTACTCTTTTACTTGCATGTGTGTCACGTATTTAGTTTGATGCAGTTTGATCAACTGTCTAGGATCCTGTACCTTTAACCACAGTGAAAATACTGAAGTTTCATCCCCATAAGGGTCGCTCGGGTTGCCCTTTAAGAACCTACCTCCTTCCATCTCCCCACCCTCATCTCTCACATCAGAAAAACATTCACCTGTCCTTTTTTCTAAAATTTTGCCATTTCAAAAATGTTATAAAATTCAATCATTCAGTATACAATTTTGGGGATTGGATTTGTTTTCCCTCAGCGCAATTCCCTGGCAATTAAAACAAGCTATTATGCTTTTTTATTTTTATAACGGCTTTACTGAGGTATAAGTCACATACCATGGAATGCACCTGTTCATATTGTGGCAAAAGACACATAACATAAAACTTACCATTTTAATCCTTTTTTTTTGAAATGGAGTCTCGCTCTGTCACCCAGGCTGGAATACAGTGGCGTGATCTCGGCTCACTGCAACCTCCGCCTCCCAGGTTCAAGCGATTCTTCTGCCTCAGTCTCCCAAGTAGCTGAGACTACAGATACCCACCATCATGCCCGGCTAATTTTTGTTTAGTAGAGATGGGGTTTTACCATATTGGCCAGGCTGGTCCCGAACTCCTGACCTTGTGATCTGCCTGCCTCAGCCTGCCAAAGTGCTGGGATTACAGGCATGAGCCACTGTGCCCAGCCCATTTTAATTATTTTAAAGTATACCACAGTGGCATTAAGTACATTTGCGATGTTCTTCAACCATCAGCACTAACTAATTCCAAGATACTTTTACCATCCCCAAAGGAAATCTCCATTCATCAGTCACTCCTATTCTCCCCTCCCTGAGTCCCTGGCAACAAGTGATCAGATTTCTGCCTCTATGGATTTGCCTGTTCTAGTTATTTCACATAAATGGACTCATATAATATGTGGCCTTCTATGCCTAACTTCTTTTCACTTAGCATAATGTGTTCTAGGTTCACTCGTGTTATAGCAAGGGTCAGTGTTTCATTCCTTTTTGTTGCTGAATAATATTCTATTACATGGATATATTATATCACATTTATTTATCTTCCATCAGCTGATAGATATTGCAGTTATTCTGACATTTTTGCATTATGAGTAATGTTACTATGGAGTGACTGTGTAGAAGTTATGTGGACATGGGCCAGGCATGGTAGCTCAAGCCTGTAATCCCAGCACTTTGGAAGGCCGAGGCGGGTGGATCACGAGGTCAAGAGATCGAGACCATCCTGGTCAACATGGTGAAACCCCGTCTCTACTAAAAATACAAAAAATTAGCTGGGCATGGTGGCACGTGCCTGTAATCCCAGCTACTCAGGAGGCTGAGGCAGGAGAATTGCCTGAACCCAGGAGGTGGAGGTTGCGGTGAGCCGAGATCGCACCACTGCACTCCAGCCTGGGTAACAAGAGCGAAACTCTGTCTCAAAAAAAAAAAGAAGTCATGTGGACATATGTTTTCAATTCTCAAGAGTATATACCTAGGAGTGGAAATTCTGGGTCAGATGCTAATTCCATGTTTAGCTTTCTGGGGAACTGGCAGACTGTTTTTCAAAATGGCTACAACATTTTACATTCTCACCATAGTGTGCAAACATTCCAACTTATCCACATCTGGATTCATCCACACTTAGTACTGTCCCTGTCCTTTTTTATTATTGCCATCCTACTGACTTGCTATCCTAGTGACTGTGATGTAGTATCTCACTGTGGTTTTTATTTGCATTTCCCTAGTGTCTAATGATATTGATCATCATGTGCTTATTGGCCATTTGCATATCTTTGAAGAAATGTCTATTCACATCTTTAACCATCTTTTATTTGGGTTATCTTTTTATTGTTGAGTTGTAAGTGTTCTTTACATATTCTGGATACAAATCCCCTATAAATATTACTTATTTGTGGCTGGGCGTGGTGGCTCATGCCTGTAATTACAGCACTTTGGGAGGCCGAGGTGGGTGGATCACCTGAGGTCAGGAGTTTGAGACCACCCTGCCAACGTAATGAAACCCTGTCTCTATTAAAAACACAAAAATTAGCCAGGTGTGGTGGCAGAGGCCTGTAATCCTAGCTACTTGGGAGACTGAAGCAGGAGAATCGCTTGAACCTGGGAGGTGGAGATTGCAGTAATCCAAGATTGTGCCACTGCACTCCAGCCTGGGCGAGAGAGTGAGACTTTGTCTCAAAAAAACCAAATACCAAAAAAACACAAAAACTAGTGATTTGCAAATTTTTTTGAGGCATTAAAGTTTGTAATTTTGATAAAGTCCCATTTATATATTTTTTCTTTTGTCGTTTATGATTTTCGTGTCACATCCAAGAAACCATTGCCTAATATATAAGGTTAGGAAGATACAGTCCTACATTCTCTTCTGAGAAATTTAATTCTTCCATTAATTTTGCAGTAATTTTTGTATAAGGTGTGAGGCAGGGGTCCACCTTAATTCTTTTACAGATGGATACTAGTCATCCCAGAACTACTGACTGGAATGACTCTTCTTTCTCCATTGAATTGTCTGACTGACACTCATGCCAAAAATCAATGTACAAAAAATGTAAGGTATTATGCCTTTTTTTTTTTTTTTGAGACAGAGTTTCGCTCTTGTTACCCAGGTTGGAGTGCAATGGCGTGATCTCTGCTCACTGCAACCTCCGCCTCCTGGGTTCAGGCAATTCTCCTGCCTCAGCTTCCTGAGTAGCTGGGATTACAGGCACGAGCCACCATGCCCAGCTAATTTTTTGTATCTTTAGTAGGAACGGGGTTTCACCATGTTGACCAGGATGGTCTCAATCTCTTGACCTTGTGATCCACCCGCCTCGGCCTCCCAAAGTATTATGCCTTTTTAAGAACATATACATGATGTCAATGGTATTAAAAGATAATGTCTTATATGAGTATAGGTCTTTAAGAAAGAAAACAGTCTAAACCCTCTTGAGAGGATCAACCAGAGTTTTAGTTTATCACTGGCAAAGAGTTGTATGAGTGCATCTATATTTCCTAGGGTACACCGAATAAAATCAATGCTGTGTTTAGGCTAATGAATATACAACTAATGTAACTGGCCAGTATCTATCTGTCTTTCTCTAGTTCTCTTACTTTACCATCATTATGCCGAGCTCCCTCTTGCAAAATGCCCCACCATTCTCGCAGTCACTCAGTCTCAAAACCTGGGAGTATGTTTCCTTTTACATCCAGTTACTGTAACCTGTCCATTTTCCTTCCATGTTACCTTTTTAATATTCTCCTCCTCATCCCTGTTGTCATGGTCTTATCCTGCTTGTGGCCGTTGCTGCCACCTATATGGATTAGGCAGGTGCTTCCCAACCTGTCTCTTAACCCCCGTTCTTTCCTTCCTTCTAACCCCTCCTGCAGATTGCTGCTACAGTGCTCTTTCTTATTGAATAGAGTGAATCATGTCACTCACCTAGCCAGGGAACTCTGGGGGCATCCTAGTGGCTCCTGTATGTTTCTTGGTATACACCTGTTGGGGTCTAAGAAGGTCAAGATGCTGCTACCATGCCCCCATCTGTCTTGGCTCCTGCCTGTTCCCCTCATGGAATCTGATAGTCCTCGCGACTCCCACTCATCTAAGTATGCTCATTTTTCAAAGTCAGATGGAAACTCCATGTCTTGTATGAAGACTTCTCTTATCACCACAGTGTAAACAATTATTTTTCTTTTGCATTTAAAGCGGTTTATTTTTTGTCTTTTAGTTCTCATCACATTTACTATGTATTATAATAATTTGAGGAGATATTTTCTCTCTCCTGGAAGTTTCTTGAAGGCAGGAATCATATCTCTACCCTCTATACCTGTCAGAGCCCTTAGCTCAGAGACTTATGCATTACAGAAAATCAATATATGCTTGTTATGCCAAGTTGAGTTAATCAACAGGCATTTATTCAGCCTTCATGGGGAAAAGGGACATAAGACATAGAGGTAGGTCACAAACCAAAACTTATATTGCTACAAAGTGTACAAGCAGGAAAGAAAGAACTTAGTGAAATTGTAAATGAGGAGAAGAATAATGAAGGAAGAGGGAGGGAGGAAGGAGAGATCTACACTAAGAAAGTTTAATGTGCCACCAGCTCAGCATCCCCAGGCACACTAGGTCTTATTTGCTCTCATGCATTCCCCGACTGACTATCAAATGAAAGGCCATTTGGTATTCCCACTTTCCCATGCCTATTCATCACTGAAACCTGAGGAGACAAGGGTTTATAACCAGGTATAGAGTAAGGAACAAGACACTGGCCCGGGGATGCAGGTTTTGGTGGTGCCATGGGTAATTTAGTGACCCACAGCTTCTCCTGGGCCACCAAAGGGCATGTTGGCCCAAACAAGAGTCATCACAGGCTTTCAGAGGCAGGGTTCTCGGAGGGAATAAGCCTATAAACCCTGAGACTCCACTCCATGGAATGGATTAGCATCCCTCCTGTGCATGGTGAGTGGTATCAGTCATTGGCAGTCTAAGGAGAATGCGAAGACAGGCTCTGTAGTTCCAGAGAGTCTAATGAACTGGGTGAGGTGAGGGTAAACAACTAGTATAATGGGCCTACTGGCAGAACAGGAAACACAGTGTTGAGTCATCCTTAGGTGATTCGCTTCTGAATCAGGGTTTCACATTTTAAGCTGACTGACTGGCTTGGAAACAAGGCCTGTCTAATGCAAAGACTTATATGTCACTTGTTTTTGTGACATGTGCATACATATTCTACCTGCTCTGACCCTACCAAATAAAAAAGAAACTGCCTTGGCAAGCGCATAAATACAAGGCTTTACCTGGACTAATTTACATTCCCACCAGAAGTGTGTAAGAGTTCCCTTTTCACCATATCCGTTTCAACATCTCTTGTTTTTTTAACTTGCAAAATAATGTCCATTCTTGAGGGGGTAAGGTGCTATCTCACTATGGTTTTAATTTGCATTTCCCTGATAATTAGTGATGCTGAGTATTTTTTTCATATGTTTGTTGGCCACTTGTAAATTGTCTTTTGAGAAATGTCTATTCATGTCATTTACCTACTTTTTGATGGGATCTTCTCTTTTTTCCTTGAGGATCTGCTTGAATTCTTTGTAGTTTATACATTATTAGTCCTTTGTCAGATGCATAGCTTGCAAATATTTTCTCCCATTCTGTGAGTTGTCTGTTTACTCTGATGATTGTTTCTGTTGCTCTGCAGAAGTTTCTTGATTAGGTACCATTTATTTATTTTTGTCTTTGTTGTAATTGCTTTTGGGGTCTTAGTCATGAATTTTTTGCTTAGGCCATGTCCAGAAGAGTTTTCCCTACATTATCTTCTAGAATTTTTATCGTTTCAGGTTTTAGATAAGTCTTTGATCCATCTTGAGTTGATTTTGTATAAGGTGAGAGCTACGGATCCAGTTTCATTCTTCTACATGTGGCTTTTCAGTTGTCCCATCACCACTGATTAAATATGGTGTCTTTCCCCTAATTTATGTTTTTATATGCTTTGTTGAAGATCATTGGCTCTTAAGTATTTGGCCTTATTTCTTGAGCTTTCTATTCTTTTCCAGTGTGTATCTACTTTTATATCAGTACCATGCTGTTTTGGTAACTACAGCCTTACAGTATAATTTGAAGTCAGGTAATGTGACACCTCCAGATTTATTCTTTTTGCTTATTCTTTTGGCTATTCAGGCTCTTTTCTGGTGCCATATGAATGTTAGGATTTGTTTTCTTTTTAATCTGTGAAAAATGATCTTGGTATTTTGACAGAAATTGCATTACATCTGTAGGTTGCTTTGAAAAACATAACCATTTTCATGATGTTGATTCTTCCAAGCCATGAGCATGGGATGTTTCCATTTGTTTCTGTCATCTATGATTTCTTTCAGCAGTGTTCCGTAATTCTCTTTATCTTTCATCTCCCTGGTTAAGTATATTCTTGGTATTTTATTTTTTGCAGTTATTGTAAGAAAGACTGAGTTCTTTATTTGATTCCCAACTTGGTCATTGTTGGTGTACAGCAGTGCTACTGATTTTTGTACATTGATTTTGAACTCTAAGACTCCGCTGATTTGCTTATCAAATCGAGATGTCTTTTGGAGGAGTCTTTAGGGTTTTCTAGGTATACAATCATATCACTGGCAAACATTAATAGTTTGACTTCCTCTTTTCCAATCTGGGTGCCCTTTAATTCTTTTTTTTTTTTTTAATTTTTTATTGCATTTTAGCTTTTGGGGTACATGTGCAGAACATGCAAGACAGTTGCATAGGTACACACATGGCAGTGTGTTTTGCTTCCTTTCTCCCCTTCACCCATATTTGGCATTTCTCCCCACGCTATCCCTCCCCAGCTCCCCGTTCCCTGCTGACCCTCCTCTTTCCACCCAGTAGATCCCAGTGTTTAGTACTCCCCTCCCTGTTTCTATGTGTTCTCATTTTTCATCACCCACCTATGAGTGAGAATATGTGGTATTTCATTTTCTGTTCTTGTGTCAGTTTGCTGAGAGGGATGTTCTCCAGATTCATCCATGTCCCTACAAACGACACAAACTCATCATTTCTGATTGCTGCATAATATTCCATGGTGTATATGTGCCACATTTTCCCAATCCAGTCTATCATCGATGGGCATTTGGGTTGATTCCAGGTCTTTGCTATTGTAAACAGTGCTGCAAAGAACATTCATGTGCATGTGTCCTTATAATAGAACGATTTATAGTCCTTTGGATATATACCCAGTAATGGGATTTCTGGGTCAAATGAAATTTCTATTTCTAAGGCCTTGAGGAGTCGCAACACTGTCTTCCACAATGGTTGAACTAATTTACACTCCCACCAACGGTGTAAAAGTGCTCCTATTTCTCCACATCCTCTCCAGCATCTGTTGTCTCCAGATTTTTTAATGATTGCCATTCTAACTGGCATGAGGTGGTATCTCAATGTGGTTTTGATTTGCATCTCTCTGATGACCAGTGATGATGAGCATTTTTTATATGATTGTTGGCCTCATATATGTCTTCTTTCGTAAAGTGTCTGTTCATATCCGTTGCCCATTTTTGAATGGGCTTGTTTGTTTTTTTCCTGTAAATCTGTTTGAGTTTGTAAATTCTGGATATCAGCCCTTTGTCAGATGGGTAAACTGCAAAAATTTTTTCCCATTGTGTTGGTTGCCAATTCACTCTAGTGACTGTTTCTTTTGCCGTGCAGAAGCTGTGGAGTTTGATTAGGTCCCATTTGTCTATTTTGGCTTTTGTTGCCAATGCTTTTGGTGTTTTGTTCATGAAGTCCTTGCCTACTCCTATGTCCTGGATGGTTTTGCCTAGATTTTCTTCTAGGATTTTTATGGTGCCAGGTCTTATGTTTAAGTTTTTAATCCATCGGGAGTTAATTTTAGTGTAAGGTGTCAGGAAGGGGTCCAGTTTCTGCTTTCTGCACATGGCTAGCCAGTTTTCGCAATACCATTTATTAAACAGGGAATCCTTTCACCATTGCTTGTTTTTGTCAGGTTTATCAAAGATTGTATGGTTGTAGATATGTTGTGTTGCCTCCAATGCCTCTGTTTTGTTCCATTGGTCTATATCTCTGTTTTGGTACCAGTACCATGCTGTTTTGATTACTGTAGCCTTGTAGTATAGTTTGAAATCCGGTAGTGTGATGCCCCCCGCTGTGTTCTTTTTGCTTAGAATTGACTTGGCTATGCGGGCTCTCTTTTGGTTCCATATGAAGTTCATGGTGGTTTTTTCCAGTTCTGTGAAGAAAGTCAATGGTAGCTTGATGGGGATAGCGTTGATTCTGTAAATTACTTTGGGCAGTATAGCCATTTTCACGATATTAATTCTTCCTAACCATGAACATGGAATGTTTCTCCATCTGTTTGTGTCCTCTCTGATTTCGTTGAGCAGTGGTTTGTAGTTCTCCTTGAAGAGGTCCCTTACGTTCCTTGTGAGTTGTATTCCAAGGTATTTTATTCTTTTTGTAGCAATTGCGAATGGCAGTTCGCTCTTGATTTGGCTTTCTTTAAGTCTGTTATTGGTGTAGACGAATGCTTGTGATTTTTGCACATTGATTTTATATCCTGAGACTTTGCTGAAGTTGTTTATCAGTTTCAGGAGTTTTTGGGCTGAGGCAATGGGGTCTTCTAGGTATACTATCATGTCGTCTGCAAATAGAGACAATTTGGCTTCCACCTTTCCTATTTGAATACCCTTTATTTCTTTTTCTTGCCTGATTGCTCTCGCTAGAACTTCCAGTACTATATTGAATAGGAGTGGTGAGAGAGGGCATCCTTGTCTAGTGCCAGATTTCAAAGGGAATGCTTCCAATTTTTTGCCCATTCAGTATGATATTGGCTGTTGGTTTGTCATAAATAGCTTTTATTACTTTGAGATACGTTCCATCAATACCGAGTTTATTGAGGGTTTTTAGCATAAAGGGCTGTTGAATTTTGTCAAATGCCTTCTCTGCGTCAATTGAGATAATCATGTGGTTTTTGTTTTTGGTTCTGTTTATGTGGTGAATTACGTTGATAGACTTGCGTATGTTGAACCAGCCTTGCATCCCCGGGATGAATCCTACTTGATAGTGATGAATAAGTTTTTTGATTTGCTGTTGCAATCGGCTTGCCAATATTTTATTGAAGATTTTTGCATCTATGTTCATCATGGATATTGGCCTGAAGTTTTCTTTTCTCGTTGGGTCTCTGCCGGGTTTTGGTATCAGGATGATGTTGGTCTCATAAAATAATTTGGGAAGGATTCCCTCTTTTTGGATTGTTTGAAATACTTTTAGAAGGAATGGTACCAGCTCCTCCTTGTGTGTCTGGTAGAATTCGGCTGTGAACCCGTCTGGACCTGGGCTTTTTTTGTGTGGTAGGCTCTTAATTGCTGCCTCAACTTCAGACCTTGTTACTGGTCTATTCATAGTTTCAGCTTCCTCCTGGTTTAGGCTTGGGAGGACACAGGAGTCCAGGAATTTATCCATTTCTTCCAGGTTTACTAGTTTATGCGCATATAGTTGTTTGTAATATTCTCTGGGTGCTCCTGTATGGGTCCATATATGTTTAGGATCGTTAGCTCTTCTTGTTGTATCGATCCTTTTACCATTATGTAATGGCCTTCTTTGTCTCTTTTGATCTTTGTTACTTTAAAGTCTATTTTATCAGAGATGAGAATTGCAACTCCTGCTTTTTTTTGCTTTCCATTAGCTTGGTAAATCTTCCTCCATCCCTTTATTTTGAGCCTTTGTGTATCCTTGCATGTGAGATAGGTTTCCTGTATACAGCACACTGATGGGTTTTGGATTTTTATCCAATTTGCCAGTCTGTGTCTTTTGATTGGTGCATTTAGTCCATTTACATTTAGGGTTAATATTGTTATGTGTGAATTTGATACTGCCATTTTGATGCTATGTGGCTGTTTTGCCGGTTAGTTGTTGTAGATTCTTCATTATGTTGAAGCTCTTTAGCATTCAGTGTGATTTTGGAATGGCTGGTACTGGTTGATCCTTTCTATGTGTAGTGCCTCTTTTAGGAGCTCTTGTAAAGCAGGCCTGGTGGTGACAAAATCTCTGAGTACTTGCTTGTTCGCAAAGGATTTTATTCTTCCTTCACTTCTGAAGCTCAGTTTGGCTGGATATGAAATTCTGGGTTGAAAGTTCTTTTCTTTAAGAATGTTGAATATTGGCCCCCACTCTCTTCTGGCTTGTAGTGTTTCTGCCGAGAGATCTGCTGTGAGTCTGATGGGCTTCCCTTTGTGGGTGACCCGACCTTTCTCTCTGGCTGCCCTTAGTATTCTCTCCTTTATTTCAACCCTGTTGAATCTGACGATTATGTGCCTTGGGGTTGCTCTTCTTGCGGAATATCTTTGTGGTGTTCTCTGTATTTCCTGCAATTGAGTGTTGGCTTGTCTTGCTAGATGGGGGAAATTTTCCTGGATGATGTCCTGAAGAGTATTTTCCAGCACCCGGAAAGCGCACCCTGTGGGGATTGCTGGGTAGGGCCGGCCACCGCCGCCCCGGCTGCCGGCTTCGCCAGGCAGACCTACTGCCTGGCGTCCCGTGTCTTTTTTATACTTGGGAGTTTCCCCGTTCTGTGGGCAACAAAGATCAGTCTGGAAATACCGCTGTGACTCACCGTTTGCAGATTCAACGAGAAGAGCTCCAATCCTGGGTTGTTCTCACAGCGCCATCTTGAGTCCTCCCTCCGACTTCTGACCTTGTTATTGGTCTATTCACAGTTTCAGCTTCCTCCTGGTTTAGGCTTGGGAGGACACAGAAGCCCAGGAATTTATCCATTTCTTCCAGGTTTACTAGTTTATGTGCAGAGTTGTTTGTAATATTCTCTGATGATGGTTTGAATTTCTTTGGAATCTGTGGTGATTTCCCCTTTATCATTTTTTATTGCATCTATTTGGTTGTTCTCTCTTTTCTTTTTTATCAATCTGGCTAGTGGTTTGTCTATTTTGTTGATCTTTTCAAAAAACCAGCTCTTGGATTTATTGATTTTTTGAAGGACTTTTTGTGTCTCTGTCTCCTTCAGCTCTGCTCTGATCTTAGTTATTTCTTGTCTTCTGCTGGGTTTTGAGTTTTTTTGATCTTGCTACTCTAGCTCTTTCAATTTTGACTATAGGGTGTCAATTTTGGATCTCTCCATTCTCCTCATATGGGCACTTATTGCTATATATTTTCCTCTAGAGACTGCTTTAAATGCGTCCCAGAGATTCTGGCATGTTGTGTCTTCATTCTCACTGGTTTTGAAGAACTTCTTTATTTCTGCCTTTATTTCATTGTTTACCCAGTCAACATTCAAGAGCCAGTTGTTCAGTTTCCATGAAGCTGTGCGGTTCTGGGTTGGTTTCTGAATTCTGAGTTCTAACTTGATTGCACTATGGTCTGAGAGACTGTTTGTTATGATTTCAGTTGTTTTGCATTTGCTGAGGAGTGCTTTACTTCCAATTATGTGGTCAATTTTAGAGTAGGTGTGATGTGGTGCTGAGAAGAATGTATATTCTGTGGATTTGGGGTGGAGAGTTCTGTAAATGTCTATCAGGTTTGCTTGTTCCAGGTCTGAGTTCAAACCCTGGATATCCTTGTTGATTTTCTGTCTGGTTGATCTGTCTAATATTGACAGTGGAGTGTTAAAGTCTCCCACTATTATTGTGTGGGAGTCTAAGCCTCTTTGTAAGTCATTATGAACTTGCCTTATGTATCTGGGTGCTCCTGTACTGTGTCCATATATGTTTAGAATTGTTAGCTCTTCTTGTTGTATCGATCCTTTTACCATTATGTAATGGCCTTCTTTGTCTCTTTTGATCTTTGTTGCTTTTAAGTCTATTTTATCAGAGATGAGAATTGCAACTCCTGCTTCTTTTTGCTCTCCATTTGCTTGGTAAATCTTCCTCCATCCCTTTATTTTGAGCCTTTGTGTATCCTTGCATGTGAGATGGGTTTCCTGGATACAGCACACTGATGGGTTTTGGATTTTTATCCAATTTGCCAGTCTGTGTCTTTTGATTGTTTTGTGTGAATTTGATACTACCATTTTGAGGCTAGCTGGCTGTTTTGCCTGTTAGTTGTTGTAGATTCTTCATTATGTTGATGCTCTTTAGCATTTAGTGTGATTTTGGAATGGCTGGTACTGGTTGTTCCTTTCTATGTGTAGTGCCTCTTTCAGGAGCTCTTGTAAAGCCAGCCTGGTGGTGACAAAATCTCTAAGTACTTGCTTGTTCACAAAGGATTTTATTTTTCCTTCACTTATGAAGCTCAGTTTGGCTGGATATGAAATTCTGGGTGGAAAGTTCTTTTCTTTAAGGATGTTGAATATTGGCCCCCACTCTCTTCTTGCTTGTAGAGTTTCTGCCAAGAGATCTGCTGTGAGTCCGATGGGCTTCCCTTTGTGGGTGACCCGACCTTTCTCTCTGGCTGCCCTTAGTATTTTCTCCTTCATTTCAACCCTGGTGAATCTGACGATTATGTGCCTTGGGTTGCTATTCTTGCGGAATATCTTTGTGGTGTTCTCTGTGTTTCTTGCATTTGAGTGTTGGCTTGTCTTGCTAGGTGGGGGAAATTTTCCTGGATGATATCCTGAAGAGTATTTTCCAGCTTGGATTCATTCTCTTCGTCCCCTTCTGGTACACCTATCAAACGTAGGTTAGGTCTCTTCACATAGTCCCACATTTCTTGGAGACTTTGTTCATTCCTTTTTGCGCTTTTTTCTCTAATCTTGGTTTCTCGTTTTATTTCATTGAGTTGATCTTCGACTTCTGATATTCTTTCTTCTGCTTGGTCAATTCGGCTATTGAAACTTGTGCATGCTTCGCGAAGTTCTCGTATTGTGTTTTTCAGCTCCTTCAATTCATTCATATTTCTCTCTAAGTTATCCATTCTTGTTATCATTTCCTCGAATCTTTTTTCAAGGTTCTTAGTGTCTTTGCATTGATTTAAAACGTTCTTTTAGCTCACAAAAGTTTCTCATTATCCACCTTCTGAAGTCTAATTCCGTCATTTTGTCATAGTCATTCTTCGTCCACCTTTGTTCCCTTGCTGGTGAGGAGTTTTGGTCCTTTGTAGGAGGTGAGGTGTTCTGGTTTCGGGTGTTTTCCTCCTTTTTGCGCTGGTTTCTTCCCATCTTTGTGGATTTATCCACCTGTCGTCTGAGTAGTTGTTGACTTTTCGATTGGATCTCTGAGTGGACGCCCAGATTGTTGATGATGAAGTATTTCTGTTACTTGGTTTTCCTTCTGCCAGTCTAGCCCCTTTACTGTACGACTGCTGATGTCCACTCCAGGCCCTGCTTGTCTGGGGTGCACCTGTAGTGGCATCGGAACAGTGAGGGATGCTACCAGTTTCTTCTTCTGCTATCTTTGTCCCCGAATGATGCCTGCCAAATGTCAGTCTTCTGGATATAGAGGGGTCAGGGAGCTGCTTGAGGAGACAGTCTATACTTTATAGGAGCTCAAGTGCTGAGCTGTGAGCTCTGTTGTTCATTCAGGGCTGTTAGGCTGCTACGTTTAATTCTGCTGCAGCAGAACTCAAAAAAACAAAACACTTTTTTTCTCAGATGCTCTATCTTGGGGGGTTGGGGCTTTCTTTATGAGTGTCTGTTGCAGTGTCCTGCCCAGCTAGGAGGCAGTCTAGGCACTATTTGCCTGTCGAGGCTCTGCCCTGCTGGTGTGAGGCCTGCCCTTTTGCTGCAGGCTCTGTCCTGCTGCTGCGGTCACTGCTCTGCTGCCACGGGCAACGCCCTGCGGTGGGGTCTCTCTGTTGTGGCGGGTTGCCTCGGCAATGGCAGGCTGTGTCAGCAATGGGCATGTACCTCAGTAGGGGCAGATTGCCTCAGTAATGGCGAACGCCCCTCCCCCACTGAGCTGCACTGTCCTTGGTTCAGCTGTGCCCGTAGTGAAACTCTCCACCTGGAGCGTTTGAAATCGCCATATTGTTTGTCCCAGTGTGCTGGCCCAAATGCCGTTTCCCTGGAATCTCCTGGCCTGGCTCACTGTCCAAGTCCCGTTCTATTAGATGGATATGTCAATCTGCCCTCTCAAGTCTCAGATTGCTGGTTCAACAGGGCTCCCAAACCTGTGCGCTTTGTGCGGAGCGCTGTGGAGTGCTGCTGTGCTGTAGCGCTGGCCGCCGGCTGCACCGGCCACTGGCTGCACCAGCCAAAACCTCTTTGCCTGCGCCCCGCGTCTCTTTTATACCTGGGAATTTCCCCGTTCTGTGGGCCACAAAGATCCGTCTGGAAATGCGGCCCTGACTCACCCTCTGCACGTTCAACGGGAGCTTCAATCCTGGGTTGTTCTCACCATGCCATCTTGAGTCCCAGACCCCTTTAATTCTTTCTGTTGCCTGATTGTTCTGGCTAGCACTTCCAGTACTATGTTGAATAGAAGTGGTGATGGTGGGCATCCTTGTCTTGTTCCAGTTATCAAGAAAAATGCTTTCAGCTTTTCCACATTCAGTATGATGTCGGCTGTGAGTCTGTCACATATGGTTTTTACTACTGTCAGGTATGTCCCTTCTATGCCACATTTTTGGAGGGTTTTTATCATAAAGATGCTGGATTTTATCAAATGCTTTTTCTGCATCTATTAAGATGACCATATAATTTTTGTTTTTTTAAACATTTTTTTATGTGATGTATCACATTTATTGACTTGTATATGTTAAACCATCCCTTTAAAAAGTTTTAAAATAATCTCAAATTCTAAATACAGTAACAAGTTCTAAATACAGTACAAATCACGTTTTTCCCCCTGAATTATTTGAGGGTAACTTGCTGACCCCTTCATTCTCAAATGCTTTTGTGTGTTTTTCCTATAAATAAGGACTTTTTCCCACATATTCACTCTACAGCCATCAAGAGCAGGACATGAACACTGATCTTCCCTCTACCTAATTTTTCTGCCCATTCAAATTTTATGCATTGCCCTAGTAATGCCAAAATAAAAGATAGTTCAGAATCAGATTGCATTTAGTTGTCATGTCTCTTAATACTTGGCAATCTGGAATGGCTCTTCAGTCTTTTCTTGATTTTCATAACCCTGACATCTTGGAAGGAAACAGGTCAGGTGTTCTGTAGAGTTTGAACCCTCATTTTGGGTTTGTCTGATATCTTCTAAATATGAGATTCAGGTGATGTATTATTGGTAAAAATAACACAGACATGATGCTGTGTGTTTTTTTTGTTGGCACTCTTTCCCATTTTTCTTAAGACAAGCTCTCTTTCTGCTGCCTAGTCTAGAATATAGTGGCTATTCACAGGCGTGATCATTGTACACTACAAATCTCAAACTCCTGGGCTCCAGTGCTCCTCTCACGTCAGCGTCCTGAGTGGCTGGGACTATAGACATGCATCCCGTCCTGGCTTCTAATTACATACTGTGAGTCTGTGAGTTGGCACATTATTTTGATTTGTCCCGTTACTGATGATGTTCACTTTTTAAAACTTGATTAAGGTGATGTCTCTCAGGCTTCCAACTATAAGTCATTTTTTCCTTTTGAAGTAAAAAACATTGTGCGGGAGATACTGTGAAGCCATCTAATATCCCATTCCTTACCAAATTTCCAATTCATTCATTAAAAAATTTTTTTAATTTTTATTTTTCATTCATTTTTATATCAGTATGACTCATGAATTCTTACTGAATGAGTTATACTCCATAACGATCCCTTATTTTTTTATTGCATTTTATGTTTTGGGGTACATGTGAAGAACATGCAAGATTGTTGTATAGGTACACACATAGCAGTGTGATTTGCTGCCTTCCTCCCCATCACCTATATCTGGCATTTCTCCCCATGCTCTCTCTCCCATTTTGATGCTCGAATTGTCCCAGATTTGGCTAGTTGGGGACTCTTTCGAGTTAGCTTCTGTGTCCTTTTGCTTTTTGATGTCCTCATCATTCTTTGAGAATATTCTTACTGTCTGACATAACAAGATTTCAAGGCTCATCTGGTATTTTCTCTCACCAAACTTGGAATCAGCCACTTTGCCAATTTCCTTCAGGTATTTAGAAGTTAATATCTGGCACTGGGTGTGCTCATTGCTACTGATGTATCACTAACCTAGGGCCTCTAAGTAGACAGCTGGGAAGTGTGTGCACACATACACCCTCACACACACAAACACACACTGTCTACTGTTTATTCATCCATCCATTTTGAAAATCATGAGTTTATACTACCCTAATTTTGATGAAAATGACAGGATTCATTTTACTTTACTTCCTTTTGATATTTGTGACTCACAGGTCTCTCAACTCAACATGTTTAAAACAAAACACATCATCTCAGCTCTCTCCAACTCTGTTCCCTCTCCTGAATTTTGTCTCATTTAATGGTACCACCATTCATCTTGTTGGCCAAACCTTAGAATCCTTCTGGATCCCTCCCTTTTCTCCACCTCCCACATCCAATCCTTCAGAGTGCTAAGCTGAATTACCTTTCTACTTCTTGGATATCTCCAGTTCTGCACCATGTCTTTATCCACCAGCTTGCCCTAATGGAGGATTCAGACTCTCTTGCTTCTCGCACAGTCATTCAGAATCACTTCTGCAAGGGTTCTAGAATTTCTAATGGCTTTGTATCACATGTGGAATAAAATCCAAAGGCCTTATTATCATGGCTTTCTAGACCTCCTCGTGACCAGAATCCCAACCCTACCCTTTCTACCTCTCCAACCTTCATGCATGTGATTGACAGAAATACTGGCCTCCTTGTCATTCCACAAACATACCAAGTATATCCCTTCTTGCATCCTCAAGTACCAGATCTCCCTGCTGGGATGCTCTCTCTGCACATTTGCATGGCATACTCACCCACCTCCACTCGAGTATGACCTGCTTGGTGAGGCTCTCCTTGAGTCTCATGTAAAAATAGCAACCCTCCTTCCTTGTCTCTTATCTTGCTTTATTTGAAGCTGTAACCACTATTACTATTTTTTGGGGGGGATGGAGTCTCACTATGTCGCCCAGGCTGGAGTGCAGTGGCGCAATCTCAGCTCACTGCAACCTCTGCTGCCTGAGTTCAAGTGATTCTCCTGCCTCAGCCTACTGAGTAGCTAGGATTAAGGTGTGTGCCACCACGTCTGGCTGATTTTTGTATTTTTAGTAGAGCTGGGGTTTCACCATGTTGACGAGGCTGGTCTCAAACTCCTGACCTCAGGTGATCCACCCACCTTGGCCTCTCAAAGTGCTGGGATTATACGCATGAGCCACTGTGCCTGGCCTTAATTTCTTACATTATATCTATTGGTCTGTGGCCATTCTTCCCCCAAATAATGACAGTTCCAATGGTGTATGGATTTTATGGTTTTTTTTTTTCTCTCTTATTTATTGCTGTATCCCTAACACCTAAAACAATCTTTGTTATATAGCGGGCACACAATAAATATTTATTAAATGGATAAATGTTTCAGCATGGTCTTCTTAGTTATATTACACAGTGGCTTAATATCATATCATGCTGTATGTATGTCATATTCAATTAAATAATACCCCTACACTGACATTTAGGTTGCTTCTATTTTTCTCATTATTATAGGTATTGTTACCATGAAGAGGAATAGTGTTTATGTTTGTTTTTCATGAATTAAATTTCTAGGAAATACTGGGTCAAAGAGTATAGCATTATTGCTATATATACTGCTTTCATATATATATATATATATATATATATATATAATATGTCCAAAAATCTCAAGATCAATAATTTTATATAAAGTCCTTTAATTTTTCTGAATACATATAATTCAAAATTTAAAGGTATATGGTGACAAGTTTCCCTCTCTCCAGCTCCCATCCTACATTCTCTAGTTCCCAGCTACCCCTCAGAGATAATCAGTACTTTCTCACATATGCTTCTAAAGTTTCTGTCTATATATGCAAGAAATATAGCCCATTCAGGCATCCCACTTGCTTTTTCAATGTAACAAATTTTTGTGTCAGTTCATTTTTTCCTCATTCTTCTTGCAGCCACATGGAGAGCTGCATAGTATTCCGCTATAAGCATATGCCTTGGGGAGGACTCAAGATGGCGCTGTGAGAACAACCCAGGATTGGAGCTCTCGCTGTGTCCGCGGAGAGGTGAGTCTGAGCTGCATTTCCAGACTGATCTTTGTTGCCCACGGAACGGGAAAATTCCCAAGTGAAGAGGAGACGCGGTACGCCAGGCAGAAACTCCGCCTGGCGAAGCCGGCAGCCGGGGTGGCGGCGGCCGGCCCTACCCAGCGCTACCCACAGGGCGCGCTCGTCTGGGTGCCCCATTGAACCGGCAACTGGAGACGTGAGAGGGCTGGACTTGAGACTGAGCTAGACTTGGACAGTGGGCCAGCCCAGGGGATTGCAGGGACAGAGCGTTAGGGGTGGCCCAGTGGGACGAACAAAACTGCGATTTCAAACAAGCCCCGTGCAGATGGCCCGAGACGCTCTGAGGGGGAGGGGTGTCCACCATTACCGAGGCAACCCGCCCCAACTGAGATACACGCCCATTGCTGATGCAGCCAGCCATTGCTGAGGCAACCCGTCCCTACTGAGATACACGCCCACTGCTGACGCAGCCTGCCGTTGCTGAGGAAACCCGCTACAACAGAGAGACTCCGCCGCAGGGCGTGGCGGAGAACAGCAGAACAGCAGAGCCAGGGCGAGCGTCACAACAGCAGGGCGGAGCCTCGGCAGGCAAACAGTGGCTAGTCTGCGTCCTAGCTGGGCAGGACCTCAACGGACATCCAAAAATAAAGCCCAAACCCCTCAACACAGAGCATTTGAGAAAAAAAAGGGTTTTTTTTTTAATTGAGCTCTGTTGCAGCAGAATCAAACATAGCAGCCTAACAGCCCTGAATGAACAACAGAGCTCACAGCTCAGCAGTCAAGCTCCTATAAAGTACAGACTGTCTCCTCAATCAGCTCCCTGACCCCTCTATATCCAAAAGACTGACATTAGGCAGGCATCATCCTGGGACAAAGATAGCAGAAAAAGAAACTGGTAGCATCCCTCGCTGTGGCACAACTGCTAGAGGTGCACCCCAGACAAGCAGGGTCTGGAGCGGACCTCAGCAGTTGTACAGCGAAGGGGCTAGACTGGTAGAAGGAAAACCAAGCAATAGAAATACTTCATCATCAACATTCTGGGTGTCCACTCAGAGACCCAATCAAAAAGTCAGCAACTATGCAGACGACCAGCGGACAAATCCACAAAGATGGGAAGAAACCAGCGCAAATAGGAGGGAAACACCCGAAACCAGAACACCTCGCCTCCTAGAAAGGACCAAAACTCCTCAACAGCAAGGGAACAAAGCTGGACGGAGAATGACTGTGACGAAATGACGGAATTAGACTTCAGAAGATGGATAATGAGAAACTTTTGTGAGCTAAAAGATCATGTATTAAATCAATGCAAAGAAACTAAGAACCTTGAAAAAAGATTTGAAAAAAGATTTGAGGAAATGATAACAAGAATGGATAACTTAGAGAGGAATATGAATGAATTAAAGGAGCTGAAAAACACAATACGAGAACTTCGCGAAGCATGCACAAGTTTCAATAGCCGAATTGACCAAGCAGAAGAAAGAATATCTGAAGTCGAAGACCAACTCAATGAAATAAAACGAGAAACCATGATTAGAGAAAAAAGCACGAAAAGGAATGAACAAAGTCTCCAAGAAATGTGAGACTATGTGAAAAGACCTAACCTACGTTTGATAGGTGTACCAGAAGGGGACGAAGAGAATGAATCCAAGCTGGAAAATACTCTTCAGGACATCATCCAGGAAAATTTCCCCCACCTAGCAAGACAGGCCAACACTCAATTGCAGGAAATACAGAGAACACCACAAAGATATTCTGCAAGAAGAGCAACCCCAAGGCACATAATCGTCAGATTCAACAGGGTTGAAATAAAGGAGAGAATACTAAGGGCAGCCAGAGAGAAAGGTCGGGTCACCCACAAAGGGAAGCCCATCAGACTCACAGCAGATCTCTCGGCAGAAACACTACAAGCCAGAAGAGAGTGGGGGCCAATATTCAACATTCTTAAAGAAAAGAACTTTCAACCCAGAATTTCATATCTAGCCAAACTGAGCTTCAGAAGTGAAGGAAAAATAAAATCCTTTGCGAACAAGCAAGTACTCAGAGATTTTGTCACCACCAGGCCTGCTTTACAAGAGCTCCTAAAAGAGGCACTACACAAAGAAAGGATCAACCAGTACCAGCCATTCCAAAATCACACTGAATGCTAAAGAGCTTCAACATGATGAAGAATGTACAACAACTAACAGGCAAAACAGCCACTTAGCATCAAAATGGCAGTATCAAATTCACACATAACAATATTAACCCTAAATGTAAATGGACTAAATGCACCAATCAAAAGACACAGACTCGCAAATTGGATAAAAATCCAAAACCCATCAGTGTGCTGTATACAGGAAACCCATCTCACATGCAAGGATACACAAAGGCTCAAAATAAAGGGATGGAGGAAGATTTACCAAGCAAATGGAAAGCAAAAAAAAGCAGGAGTTGCAATTCTCATCTCTGATAAAATAGACTTTAAAGCAACAAAGATCAAAAGAGACAAAGAAGGACATTACATAATGGTAAAAGGATCGATAAAACAAGAAGAGCTAACGATCCTAAACGTATATGGACCCAATGCAGGAGCACCCAGATACATAAGGCAAGTTCTTAACGATTTACAAAAGGACTTAGACTCCCACACAATAATAGTGGGAGACTTTAACACTCCACTGTCAATACTAGACAGATCAACCTGACAGAAAATCAACAAGGATATCCAGGGCTTGAACTCAGACCTGGAGCAAGCAAACCTGATAGACATTTACAGAACTCTCCACCCCAAATCCACAGAATACACATTCTTCTCAGCACCACATCACACCTACTCTAAAATAGACCACATAATTGGAAGTACAGCACTGCTCAACAAATGCAAAACAACTGAAATCATAACAAACAGCCTCTCAGACCATAGTGCAATCAAGTTAGAACTCAGAATTCAGAAACCAACCCAGAAACACACAGCTTCATGGAAACTGAACAACTGGCTCTTGAATGTTGACTGGGTAAACAATGAAATGAAGGCAGAAATAAAGAAGTTCTTCGAAACCAATGAGAACGAAGACACAACATGCCAGAACCTCTGGGACACATTTAAAGCAGTCTCTAGAGGAAAGTATATAGCAATAAGTGCCCATATGAGGAGAATGGAGAGATCCAAAATTGACACCCTATCGTCAAAATTGAAAGAGCTAGAGGAGGAAGATCAAAAAAACTCAAAACCCAGCAGAAGACAAGAAATAACTAAGATCAGAGTTGAGCTGAAGGAGATTGAGACACGAAAAACCCTTCAAAAAATCAATAAATCCAAGAGCTGGTTTTTTGAAAAAATCAACAAAATAGACCACTAGCCAGATTGATTAAAAATAAAAGAAAGAAAAACCAAATAGATGCAATAAAAAATGATAAAGGGGAAATCACCACAGATTCCACAGAAATTCAAACCATCATCAGAGAATATTACAAACAACTCTATGCACATAAACTAGTAAACCTGGAAGAAATGGATAAATTCCTGGACTCCTGTGTCCTCCCAAGCGTAAACCAGGAGGAAGCTGAAACTATGAATAGACCAATAACAAGGTCTGAAGTTGAGGCAGCAATTAAGAGCCTACCACACAAAAAAAGCCCAGGTCCAGACGGGTTCACAGCCGAATTCTACCAGACACACAAGGAGGAGCTGGTACCATTCCTTCTAAAACTATTTCAAACAATCCAAAAAGAGGGAACCATTCCCAAATCATTTTATGAGACCAACATCATTCTGATAACAAAACCTGGCAGAGACCCAACGAGAAAAGAAAACTTCAGGCCAATATCCATGATGAACATAGATGCAAAAATCTTCAATAAAATATTGGCAAGCCGATTGCAACAGCAAATCAAAAAACTTATTCATCATGATCAAGTAGGATTCATCCCGGGGATGCAAGGCTGGTTCAACATATGCAAGTCTATCAATGTAATTCACCACATAAACAGAAGCAAAAACAAAAACCACATGATTATCTCAATTGACGCAGAGAAGGCATTTGACAAAATTCAACAGCCCTTTATGCTAAAAACCCTCAATAAACTCGGTATCGATGGAACGTATCTCAAAGTAATAAAAGCTATTTATGACAAACCAACAGCCAATATCATACTGAATGGGCAAAAACTGGAAGCATTCCCTTTGAAATCTGGCACTAGACAAGGATGCCCTCTTTCACCACTCCTATTCAATATAGTATTGGAAGTTCTAGCCAGAGCAATCAGGCAAGAAAAAGAAATAAAGGGTATTCAAATAGGAAAGGTGGAAGCCAAATTGTCTCTATTTGCAGACGACATGATAGTATACCTAGAAGACCCCATTGCCTCAGCCCAAAAACTCCTGAAACTGATAAGCAACTTCAGCAAAGTCTCAGGATATAAAATCAATGTGCAAAAATCACAAGCATTCGTCTACACCAATAACAGACTTAAGGAAAGCCAAATCAAGAACAAGCTGCCATTCACAATTGCTACAAAAAGAATAAAATACCTTGGAATACAACTCACAAGGAACGTAAGAGACCTCTTCAAGGAGAACTACAAACCACTGCTCAACGAAATCAGAGAGGACACAAACAGATGGAGAAACATTCCATGTTCATGGTTAGGAAGAATTAATATTGTGAAAATGGCTATACTGCCCAAAGTAATTTACAGAATCAACGCTATCCCCATCAAGATACCATCGACTTTCTTCACAGAACTGGAAAAAACCACCATGAACTTCATATGGAACCAAAAGAGAGCCCGCATAGCCAAGTCAATTCTAAGCAAAAAGAACACAGCGGGGGCATCACACTACCGGATTTCAAACTATACTACAAGGCTACAGTAATCAAAACAGCATGGTACTGGTACCAAAACAGAGATATAGACCAATGGAACAAAACAGAGGCACCGGAGGCAACACAACATACAGACAACTATACAATCTTTGATAATCCTGACAAAAACAAGCAATGGGGAAAGGACTGCATGTTTAACCAATGGTGTTGGGAAAACTGGCTAGCCATGTGCAGAAAGCAGAAACTGGACCCCTTCCTGACACCGTACACTAAAATTAACTCCAGATGGATTAAAGACTTAAACATAAGACCTGGCACCATAAAAACCCTAGAATGAAATCTAGGCAAAACCATCCAGGACATAAGAGTAGGCAAGGACTTCATGAACAAAACACCAAAAGCATTGGCAACAAAAGCCAAAATAGACAAATGGGACCTAATCAAACTCCACAGCTTCTGCACGGCAAAAGAAACAGTCACTAGAGTGGATCGGCAACCAACAGAATGGGAAAAAATTTTTGCAGTTTACCCATCTGACAAAGGGCTGATATCCAGAATTTACAAAGAACTCAAACGGATTTACAGGAAAAAAACAAACAAGCCCATTCAAAAGTGGGCAAAGGATAGGAACAGACACTTTACAAAAGAAGACATATATGAGGCCAACAATCATATGAAAAAATGCTCATCGTCACTGGTCATCAGAGAGATGCAAATCAAAACCACATTGAGATACCATCTCACGCCAGTTAGAATGGCGATCATTAAAAAATCTGGAGACAACAGATGCTGGAGAGGATGTGGAGTTAAAGGAACACTTTTACACTGTTGGTGGGAGTGTAAATTAGTTCAACCATTGTGGAAGACAGTGTGGCGATTCCTCAAGGCCTTAGAAATAGAAATTCCATTTGACCCAGCAATCCCATTACTGGGTATATATCCAAAAGACTATAAATCGTTCTACTATAAGGACACATGTACACGAATGTTCATTGTAGCACTGTTTACAATAGCAAAGACCTGGAATCAACCCAAATGCCCATTGATAATAGACTGGATTGGGAAAATGTGGCACATATACACCATGGAATATTATGCAGCAATCAGAAATGATGAGTTTGTGTCGTTTGTAGGGACGTGGATGAATCTGGAGAACGTCATCCTCAGCAAACTGACACAAGAACAGAAAATGAAACACCGCATATTCTCACTCATAGGTGGGTGATGAAAAATGAGAACACATGGACACAGAAAGGGGAGTACTAAACACTGGGGTCTATTGGGGGGAAAAGGGAAGGGCCAGTGGGAGGGGGAGGTGGGGAGGGATAGCCTGGGGAGAAATGCCAAATGTGGGTGAAGGGGAGAAGGAAAGAAAAGCACACTGTCATGTGTGTACCTACGCAACTGTCTTGCATGCTCTGCTCATGTATCCCAAAACCTAAAATCCAATAAAAAATTAAAAAAAAAAAAAAAAAAGCATATGCCTTAATTTAATTTTAATTTCCTAATGCTGATAATTAGGCCATTTTCACTTGCTATCACAAAGAATGGGGCAAGGAATAAGCTTGTATTTCATATATACACAAGTATATCTGCTGGATAAACTTTAAGAAGTGGAAGTGCTTGGTCAAAGAGCTGTGTGTAAAATTCACACACACACATCTGTACACATGCCAAGGTGCTCTCTCTGGGGTGGTGACGATGATGTACTCTCCCTCCTCCTTTGGTTTATTTCCCCTTAGCCTCACCAAGCAAAAGTTACAAATTACTAAAATTTCAGATTTCTGCAAAATTGATAGGGGAAAAATAATAGTGTCTAGTTTATATTTTTTATCATGAGACATTGAACATATTTTCCTTCTGTGAGCTGTGTATTCACACCTTTTGCCCATTTTTATACTGGGTTGTCAGTCTTCCCTACTAATTTCTATGAGTACCTCATGTACTAGAAAGAGTGGCTCTTTGTAATACAAATTACACATATATATTCTAAATTTGCCATTTAACTTGTAACTTTGTCATGTAGGCTTAATTAATTATTATTTTCTTTTGGATCTATGGATGTTGAATCACAGAAAAAAATTCTACCTCAAGATACTTCTCCCATGATTTCTTCTAGAACTTTTACGATTTCAGTTTTTATGTTTAAATATTTGATTCATTTGGAATCTATCTTGGTGTAAGATTAAAGTATAGATCCAATTCATTTTTTTCCAGATGGTTAACCTATTGTCCTTACTCATTTATTGAATGGTTTATCTTTCCTTATTGATTTGAAATATATGTATTACTAACTATATTCCTGTATATATTCGGGACTCTCTATTCCACTGGTCTATTACATTAAGGGGGAAAAATCCTTTAACTTAAAATTAACCTTAAAAAGTGGCTTTGATTAATTTCTCTTCCCATAGCTAGATGTTATTTATCCTGTGGTGTTTTTATAAAGACTAGAGAAGGTAATTCCTGCCTGGGTCTGGTAGTTGGCCTTCATGTGCTTACCTCTCTACTCCACAGTAAGCGCATATCCAATTTGATTTCTTCAGCTTGGTGTCTTACAGGTGTTTCCACCTCAACAAGGCCATCACTAGAACTCTGGCCTCCCCCAGTCACTCCCCACCTCAATAACTGCCACCCTACTTTCAGTCCAACAACCTCACCGTTGCCCTTGGGTCCTACTTCCTATCATCCCACATCTGATTTTTAGCTAGCACTATAAACCATATCTCTAAAACACACCCTGAATCTTCCTGCATTTCACCATGAGCACTCTGGTCCAGGTTGTCAGTCTGACATACTTAGATTTCTGAAATGGCCTAGCTTGTTTCCTGTTCCTACCCTTGTACCTCCACATTCCATTTGATGTGGAGCAGCCTAAGTGATCTTTTCAAGGCACAGATTGGATTGCATGTATCTCATGCTGAAAACCTTAAAGGCTTCTCACTGTCCTCAACAAAGTCTAAACTTCTGGCACCTTGCTCTTCTCTGTGCTAATCTTCTGTCTCAGCCCCTGGGTTCTCTATGTCCCAGGCACACTGGCCTCCCTTCTGCTCCTAGAATACACCAAGTCCATCCTTTTCTTTGCAATAGCTGGTGCCTTTGCCAGGAAAGTGTGTCTCTCCATGGCTGACTCTACTTCTTCTTTTAGGTTTCATCTTGAAGCACTCCCTCTTAGGCTTCCCCTCACTGCTCATTCCAAGGTGACCTTGATGCTCCTACCCAGGTTACTCCGTATCATGGCACAGTGTTATTTTTCATAATAATTGGGAGTGCATTTTGAGTACTTAGCATTAACCATATACCAGGACCTGTTCTAAGTGCTTTGCGAGTGTTATCTCATTCACATATCCATCACATAAGGAGACACGATCATAATCTCCATTTTACAAATGAGAAAAGTAAAGCATAAGGTAATTTGTCCAAAGTTACATGGCTGCAAACCAACTGAAAATCTTATTTACTTTGTTCTAGAGAGCTGGTCCCTTGTCTGTTTTATTCATTGCTTTATATTCCTAAACCCCATATGAAGAGGCGCTTCATAATTTTGTAATGCCTAGCAAGCACTCAGTAAATCAACATGATCACCTCATCATCACAGAACGTGCCACATGAAACACCTTGCGTGATAGTGGAGCACTGGGAATGCCAAGAAAGGAGAGAGACCTGACATCAGCTTGCATTCAGATTTATACTGTGCTTGGCTGTCCCACCTACCCCTCCCTGCCAGGTATGCAAGTAAAGGGATGGCTCGGGAGGCATACAGTGGAGCCTGCAATCCCCAGGACCCTTCTTCCTTGATAAACACCACAGGACTGGCTTGGGCATGTGGCTAAGCTTGAGTGTGAGCTGGAGTGACTGCTAAGGACCAGCCACCAGCACTCCATCTTCACAGCAGCCAGGACAGACTGAGGGTGGAATGCAGAGGTTCTAGAAATGTGAATACCACATCCTAAGCCTCTGTGGACACTGTTAAAACAGTGTAGTTAAATAGCATCTATATGTCACTAACTATATGAATGACCTCAAAAAGTGTATGTAGTTGAACAAAACATAACATGAAAAAACCCAATCTCTAGTAATATTCTACAAAGTCATAATCAAATATAGTTGATTTCTATTTCATGAGGGAAGGAATGAAAGTCTTTCCATTTTGAATAATCCTGTTCATATTAAAGCTTTTGAATACACAGTTCAGGTTTTCCATGGCAAATGCTTTTTCTGTGTATATAACATACATAGGAAATACTCCACTAATTATTGAGTTGCTGTTTTCTCTAAAATAGAAGTTGCAGGCAGGCACAGTGGCTCATGCCTATAATCTCAGCACTTTGGGAGGTCAAGGTGGGAGGATCTCTTGAGCCTAGGAGTTTGAGATTAGGGTGGGCAAGATGATGAAACCCTGTCTCTAGAAAACAACAACATTAGCCAGTTGTGGTGATATGTGCCTTTAGTCCCAGCTACTCCAGAGGTGAGGCAGGAGGACTGCTTGAGCCTGGCAGACTAAGGCTGCAGTGAGTTGTGACTGCACAGCAGCCTGGGCAGAAGACCAAGACTCTGTCTCAGAACCAACAAACAAATAAAAAATTAAGAAAAAATAGAAGTTACAGTTATAGAATATGGAGAATTCTACAGAATGCAGACTAGAAGGTAAAGAGTCTTATACCTGTTAATCATATGAATATTAAAATTTTCATATTTTAGATATGGAATGAATGACTTAAAAACACATTCAGTTAAAAAAAAGCATCCCACAGTTATGTAGGTATTATTAATGTTTTAAGGCCTTTATAAACCTTGGTAGTTATCTAGGTATAAGATGTTAGCTGAGAAGACTAAATATACTAACAATGATTTTCAATGCAGTAGAACAAAGCAGAATCAATTGAAATAATCCAGTCAATCCATAAGAGTCCATATGCTAGAATCCATATATATAAGATCTTTATAATTTCCCAAATTTGCAAATACTTGGCAATATTTGACATGTTCCTGCCTTCTATCAAATCCCATTTTTCCCTTTATTTATTTATTTATTTATTTAGAGACAGGGTCTCACTCTGTTGCCAATCATGGCTCACTGCAGCCTTGTGTTTCTGGCCTCAAATGATCCTCCTGCTTCAGCCTCTCGAGTACCTAAGACTATAGGTGTGTGCCATCACACCCAGCTAATTTTTAAATTTTTAGTAGAGATAGAATTTCACTTTGTTGCCCAGGCTGGTCTCAAACTCCTGGCTTCAAGCAATACTCCTGACTCCCAAAGTCCTGGGATAAAAGGCATAAGCCTCTGTGGCTGGGCCACAGTTGCTTTTCAACCTTCCCTAAAGTTTCCTCTTTATTGATGAGCTTTTTTGAATTTGATAAACATTAACACTTTAAAAGAAACTATGACAGGTCCCAAATAAGTCAGCAGGGCTGTCTTAACCTATAAATGCTGGGCTTCAGAATGCAGGTTCACTCACTGGCCTCACATAGCAATCACATATCAAATTCTTGACCCACAAAATTGCTGCTCCACACACATAGCGCCTGCCTTCACAGCATCCTCAACCAAGGCCTTGAATGCAAATCCCTGCATGCCAGGCTGTTCCCGCACGTGTGTGGAGTCCACTCTGGCTGGAATACCATGCCAGGTCTCCAGGTCCTGAGGCTCTGCATAGGTCTGCTACAGCTTTTAGTCCCCATCAGGCTGTGAGTAGGTGAAGCCTAGCTTTCCAGAGTGCTGGCTTTTTTCCCTCTGCCCAGCTGCTGGCAGGTGTTCAATCTCAGTTCACCAGAGAGCATGCAGCAGTTTAGGGAATTTAATGTTGTCACAACCAGCTCTTACACATGCTGGGCTGGGTAAGCTACAGCAGTCAGCCGGGCTTCTGTGCCAGACAGTGAGTGGCCAAGTTCCCCAATTTCACTTGGTCCATCCCTCCTGTGTTCACCCTCCTCCCTTGAGAGGCTGCAGGGATGTCCAGCAGCACTCCAGCCACATGTGGCATTCCTTCATGCTTGTGTTAGAACCACTACCTTTTACTTAAGTTTCAAGAACTATTTTTTTTTTTTTTGAGACAGAATTTCGCTTGTTACCCAGGTTGGAGTGCAATAGTGCAATCTCGGCTCACCGCAACCTCCGCCTCCTGGGTTCAAGCAATTCTGCCTCAGCCTCCAGAGTAGCTGGGTCTACAGGTGCGCACCACCATGCCCAGCTAATTTTTGTATTTTTAGTAGAGACGGGGTTTCACCCTATTGACCAGGATGATCTTGATCTCTTGACCTCGTGATCACCTGCCTTGGCCTCCCAAAGTGCTGGGATTATAGGTGTGAGCCACCGCTCCCAGCTCAAGAACTATTAAGGCCTTAGCATTACTACTCACTATCATTAACATATATTTGTAATGGTTATACTGTTTTAAAAGTCTCACCTATAGTAGACACTCAAGTAAATGCACTGAATTGAATCTTGTTTGAGATGTAAAGCAGGAAGGAATCCATAACAAATCTTACATTACGGAAATAAAGAATATTTAGAAGTAACACAAGTTCAGTCTCGGATGTAGCAAGTAGAACACAGAAGAGTCCAAATGGACTAGTCTGGCTGGGCACAGTGGCTCCCACCTGTAACTCCAGTGCTTTGGGAGGCCAAGGTGGGCGGATGGCTTGGGGACAGGGATTGGAGGGTGCCAGGAGCTATGACCATGTCACTGCACTCCAGTCTGGGTGACAGTGAGATCGTGTCTCTAAATAAAATGAAATTAAAAATTAACTAGTCTTATTTATTTCTTAGTGTTTGCAATGTCTATTTGCCTTAAGATTTGCTCACTTAAAAATATTTTAAAGTGTACTTCAAATATTCATGCCCCTTTTCAGCATCTAATTAAAAATTTCCTTTTAAAAATCACAGCTCGGCCAGGTGCGGTAGCTCATGCCTGTAATCCCAGAACTTTGGAAGGATGAAGTGGGTGGATTGCCTGAGCTCAGGAGTTTGAGACCAGCCTGTGCAGCTTGGTAAAACCCCATCTCTACTAAAATACAAAAACAAGCTGGGTGTGGCAGCATTTGCCTGTAGTCCCAGCTACTCGTGAGGCTGAGGCAGGAGAATTGCTTCAACCTAGGAGGCAGAGGTTCCAGTGAGCCAAAATCACATCTGTACTCTGCAGCCTGGGTGACAGAGCAAAACTCCATCTCAAAAAAAAAAAAAAAATCACAGCTCAACGGTTGTAGTCCATAGCATAAAATTTCATAGTTTTAATACTTATTACCAAGTAATACATATAAAAATATTTGGACTTTGAATTCTTTTAAAAAGATAAAACATTAAAAGCTAAAGGACAAAACATGTTTTTCTTCACCTGCCCTCTATTTTTTATGTTCCACACTCCACAGCTAATGGCGTTCTAAAATGAAATTTTAGGACTGTGGGACTTCGTTGTTATTCTCTGCTTTGTTCGTGTTTTAACTTCTCACTTCCTAAGAGTTCTTTCTAACTCTTTTGGTGAATAAAAAGGAGTCCAATGCCTTCTATGGGCCTTCCTAACTCCAGGGCCTGGACAGCAAACTCTACCCATCTCAGGTTCCCCTGTGACCTGTCAGTTCGAGCAGAAAGCCTGACTATACTACTTCTGCCAGCAGGCATAACATTAACAGAGATCTCAGGGTGTAGGCCAACAGCTCTGCAGCATTAAAAGGCAGGAATGGGGCATCTAGTGTATTGATTCAGCTCGCAGCCCACACTAAATGGTTTGAAAGCTGGAAGGCAACAGCTTCGGGGTCATGCAGTGCCCTGCTGTCGGCTGTGGCTCTGGGGATGCAGGTGAGCTGGCTTGCCATATTTCTGGTCGTATTAATAGAAGAGGCAGCAGCTCCCATGGCAGCCTGGCTCGTCAGTGTTGCTTAAAGCCACTTAAAATCCATTAATAAATCAATCTCTCTCTCTCTCTCTTTCTTTCTTCACCCAGGCAGGAGTGCAATGGCATAAGCCTGCCTCACTGCAACCTCTGCCTCCCGGGTTCAAGCAATTCTCCTGCCTCAGCCTCCTGAGTAGCTGGGACTACAGGCGTGCAACAATAGTCCTGGCCAATTTTTGTATTTTTAGTAGAGATGGGGTTTCACCATATTGGCCTGGCTGGTCTTGGACTCCTGACCTCAAATGATCCACCTGTCTCAGCCTCCCAGAGTGCTAGGCTAACAGGTGTTAGCTCCTGCGCCTGGTCAATACATCTCCTGTTGAAGTTGGACAGAACAGATTCGTCACTGAGCCTGACACATTCAACATGTAGTCAAATATGAAGATCCTACATCCAATATTTGATATGTGGAAGCGAAGTTACAGGGTAAAGGAACGCCATACACTCTTCCCTAGATAAATCAACAACTACAACTAAAAGTAAAAAACAAAATCATGAACAAATCTTACAATTTGGTGTCCATTTTTATCTGGAAATAATGTATCTCTTTAAGAGACAAGTGAAATTAGGAGTGAACCATTTCACTTCCCTAGTCTTGAAATCTCTAGAGAACAGACAATTAATCGGCAGCACTGAGGTCTTTCAGTATATATTCATTGTTATGACTTGTGCAACAAAACATCATTTATGCTGCGTGAAGAACTAGAGAACTTCTCTACGGGAGCTACACACACAACAAAGGAGCACACCTGGATGATACCATCTTCCCTCCCGTGTATTGTTAGTGCCATTTCACCAAAGACAACCATAAATAGAACACTTCTTAGCTAACATACCAAATTTTTATAAAAACAGAAATTCTAAGGCTAAAAGAAAGCATTTACTATTTGACAACCAGTAGTTAAAATACCTAGTTTCTATCTAGCCAAACAATATTTTAAGAAGTATTTGAGAATGTACATTCTTTCAATACCATCATCACAGATCATAGAAACCATGGCATCTAGGCACCAGAGACTCATAAATAGAACGGTAAATCATTTAGAGAGCCTTATTTTGAATAGAAACCTTTCATGCAGATGATATCCTGAAGTGATTTAGGGTATGTGATAATGCTGGCATGTAGTTAAGAAGCCTGCAGAGGAGATAAAGGAAGAAAGAGGCCCAGGGAGTTACTGAGGCTAACAGACAGAAGTCCTCGCACTATCTCCTCCAGAAATACTTCAATGAAGGCGGTAGATGATAAAAGGTATTGTCTATGGAGAGTTAGGGTGTCAGTGATACTGAAAACTAAGCAAACTACGGAAAGAAATGGCAAATGAGTAAACAACGAAATAAAGCTTATCTATAGATCAGTTTTGAGAAAAGGGCCCTTTCCTGGGGCTATAAAAGCTCTCCCAGTGGCAAGAGCTACATATCAAACATTCCACAACAGAGCATTCATACTTCTAAAGTCTCTATCTGGCCATGACTACCAATGCTAGTATCAACCCTATGCTTTAAAATGCGTTTGGGCTGGGTGTGGTGGCTTGTGCCTGTAATCCCAGAACTTCGGGAGGCTGAGGCAAGAGAATCCATTGAGTTCAGAAGTTTGAGACCAGCATGGGCAACAGTAAGACCCCCATTTCTTTTTAAAATGAATATAAATAAGTAAAATGCACTTGTATTCTCTTCATCTTCTTGTACCTCTTGGTATCTAATACAATTCTTCAAAAAAAGGAGCCAGGGCTCCTTGGAAAAATGGTTGATTCCAGGATGAGGGCAGAAAATATATAAGATGAGCCTAGAACATCTTACAGTGCCAGAAAGTAAAGAAGGACTCAAAACAAAACGGAACACTCACAATTATGGGAGTATATCAAAGGGATACAGACATCAACTGAAAGAACTCCAAGGGAAAAAAGCTGGAGCAATCTGAGCAATAAAATAAATAAAATAGTATTGGATTATAACTCAAAGTATAAAGCAAATAGGCACAAGCCCATAGTGATATAAATAATTAAAATAAAAAGTAGAAGAGAAGAGACGAATCTCCCATGCAGAGGAATTCCAAACAACTGCTCCACCCTCACAGAAGGGGAGCAGAGCTCTCTGTTCCTTAGGTGTGCATTGTGCATGATGGCTTCCTTCCAAAGACTTCAGGATTGAAAGGAGGAAAAAGTACAGTTCTTCACAGCGCAGAAACCTGACAAATACTACCTTAGCCAGGTGATCAAGGTCAGCATCAATGGCAGGAACTCGTGTTGAGTGTGTACACTGGATATGACACAATGAAAAGTACTTTATCCTGTGGTCTTCTTCCTAAGAACACATAACTCACGTAACTCTAGTCTCATCATGTATAATAAATCAGACAAATTCCAGTTAAGCATACTTTTTTCTTTTTTGAGACAAACTCTTGCTCTGTTGCCTAGGTTGGAGGGCAGTGGCATGATCTCAGCTCATTGCAGTAGCAGGATCTCAGCTCCGCCTCCTGGGTTCAAGCAATTCTCCCTCCTCAGTCTCCCAAGTAGCTGGGGCTACAGGTGTGCACCACCATGCCCAGCTAATTTTTGCATTTTAGAAATGGAATTTTACCATGATGGTCTTGAACTCTAGGCCTCAAGTGATCCGTCTGCCTCAACCTCCCAAAGTGCTGGGATTACAGGTGTGAGCCACTGCACCGGGCCCAGTTAAGGAGATTCTGCAAAATACTTTACATTTCTCAAAACTGTTAAGATCATAAAAGAGAAGCCTAAAAAGCTGTCACAGCCAAGGGGAGCCTGAGGAGACATGGCAACTGAGTGTAATGTGGTGCCCTTAATGGGCTCCTGGAACAGAATTAGGTGTCACTAGGTAAACACTAAGGAAATGTGATTAAAGTACATACTTCAGTTAATTTAAAAAATCACAACTATGTGCTTACAAAAGTAGAGTATATTTGTGTTAGACATATTATTTAAGTCTATGTAGACAATGGTGAATGTCTGTCAATTCCAGGGTCCCTCACTCTACTGCGGAGGCCCCTGGTTGAGATTTGGTAATCAACACCCTTGGAAGGAACAGTACTCTCATGACAGGCATAATTATCTTACTGTTATATCACTGTGAATATTTCCAAATAGCTGTTATTTTAGATAATCTCTTTTTTTTTAGACAGGGTTTTGCTCTGTTGCTTAGGCTGGAGTGCAGTGGTGTGATCATGGCTCACTGCAGCCTTGAACTCCCAGGCTCAAGTGATCCTTCCACCTCAGCCCCCAATTAGCAGAGACTACAGGCTCATGCCACCACACCCAGCTAATTATTTTTTACTTAAGAGATGTGGTCTCTGTATGTTGCCCACACTGGTCTTGAATTTCTGGGCTCAAGTGATCCTCCAGCCTTGGCCTCCCAAAGTGCTGGGATTACAGGCATGAGACACCTTGCTAAGCCAACAATCTCATTTCTTAGTACAGCCATACCTTGGGGATATTGTGCGTTTGGTTCCAGACCACTGTAATAAAGCAAGTATCACAAAAAGGTAAATCACACACATGTTTTTGGTTTTCCAGTGCATATAAAAGTTATGTTTACACTATACTATAGTGTACTGTGTGCAATAACAGGTCTTAAAAGAGTATGTACCATAAGAAACACTTTATTGCTAAAAAATGCCAACAACCATCTAAGCCTTCAGTGATTCATAATCTTTTTACTCATGGAGGGTCTGGCCTCAATGTTGATGGCTGTTGACTGGTCAGGTGGTGGTTGCTGAAGTCTGGGGTGGCAGTGGCAATTTCTTTAAATAAGACAACAATGACGTTTCCTGGGACGACTCTCTTTCATGAAGGATTTTTCTATAGCATGTTATACTGTCTGATAACATTTTAACTACAGTAGAACTTCTTTCAAAATGGGACTCAATCCTCTCCCACCCTGCCTCTGCTTTATCACCTATGTTTATAGAATATTCTAAATCCTGTACTGTAATTTCAACAATGTTCACAGTATTTTCACCAGGAGTAGATTCCATCTTAACAAATCACTTTTTTCGGCTCATCCATAAGAAGTAACTCCTCATCCCATTCAAATTTTATCATGAGATTGCAGCAATTCAGTCACATCTTAGGCTCCACTTCTAGTTTTCTTGCTATTCTACCACATTACTTCCTCCACTGAAGTCCAGAACCCCTCAAAGTCATTCACGAAGGTTGGAATTGACTTACAAATTCCTATTAACATTGAGATTTTGACCTCCTCCCATTAATCATAAATGTGTTTTTTAAACTACATTTATTAATTTGTTTAGGATAATGTCCTCCAGCTGCATCCATGTTACTGCAAAGGATACTATTTTGTTCTTTTTTTATGGTTGCAATGCATGTTTCTAATAGCATTGGGAATGGTGAGTTCTTTCTGGAAGGTTTTCAATTTACTTTGCCCAGATCCAGCAGAAGAATCATTACCTACAGCAGTTAGTAATTACTTCAATTACTCCTTAATCCCCAGGATGCAGAATGAATGTTGTGTTAACAGGCACGAAAAAACATTCATCTCTCTGGACATCTCCATCAAAACTCTTGAGTGACCAGGTACACTGTCAGTGAGCAGTAACATTTTGTAAGGAAATCTTTTTTTTTTTTGAGTAGTAGGTCTCAACAGTTGGCTTAAAATATTCAGTCAAGCATGCTATAAAAAAGGTGTGAGGGCATCAAGGCTTTGTTCTTCCATTTATAGAGCACAGGCTGAGAAGACAACATTATCATTATTGTTGTTTTTTTTAGAGACAGGGTCTTACTCTGTCACTGAGGCTGGAGTGCAGTGGCACAATCACAGCTCACTGACTCAAACTCATGGGCTCAAGTGATCCCCTTGCCTTAGCCTTCTGAACAGCTGGGACTACAGGTACACAACATGAGGCCTGGCCAGTTTTAAAAATTTTTTTGTAGAGATGGAGTCTCACAATGTGGCCCAGGCTGCTCTTAAACTCCTGGCTTCAAGAGAGTCTCCTTCCTCAGCCTCCCAAAGTTCTGGGATTACAGGCATGAGCCATCTATGTCCAGCCCAATTTAACATAATTGTTAAGGTCCCTAGGATTTTTGGAATAGTAAATGGGTATTAGCTTCAACTTAAAGTCATCAGCTATATTATCTACTAACAAAAGAGTCAGCCTATTCTTTGAAGCTTTGATGCCAGGTATTGACTTCTACTCTCTAGCTATGCAAGTTCAAGATGACATTTTCTTCCAACAGAAGGCTGTTTCATCTACACTGAAAATATTTTGTTAAGTGTGGCCATCTTCATCAAATATCTTAGCTAGGTCTTCTGGATAACTTGTTCCTGCTTCTCTATCAGCACTTGCTCCTTCGTCCTGCATTTTAATGTCATGGAGACGGCTTCTTTCCTTAAACGTCATGAACCACGTCATGAAACGTCTGCTGGCTTCATACTTTTCTTCTAAAGTGTCCTCACCTCTCTTAACCTTCACAGAATTGAAGAGAGTTAGGGTCTTGCTCTGGATTAAGCTCTGGTTTAGGGGAACGTTATAGCTGGTTTTACCTTCTATGCAGACCACTAAAACTTTTTCCATATTGGCAATAGAGCTGTTCTGCTTTCTTATCATTTATGCGTTCACTGGAGAAGCACTTTTAATTCCCTGAAAGAACTTTTGCTCTGCAGTCACAACTTGGCTGTTTAATGCAAAGGCGTAACTTTTGATCTGCCTTGGCTTTTGACATGCCTTCCTCCCTAAGCTTAATAACTTCCAGTTTTTTTTTTTTTGAGACAGAGTTTCACTCTTGTTACCCAGGCTGGAGTGCAATGGCGTGATCTCGGCTCACCGCAACCTCCGCCTCCTGGGTTCAGGCAATTCTCCTGCCTCAGCCTCCCAAGTAGCTGGGACTACAGGCGCGCACCACCATGCCCAGCTAATATTTGTATTTTTAGTGGAGACGGGGGTTTCATCTTGTTGACCAGGATGGTCTCGATCTCTTGACCTCGTGATCCACCTGCCTCGGCCTCCCAAAGTGCTGTGATTACAGGCTTGAGCCACCACGCCCGGCCCCAGTTTTTTATGTATAGTGAGAGATGTGCAACTCTTCCTTTCACTTGAATACTTTGAGGCCACTGGAGGCTTACTGACTTGTCTAATTTCCATATTGTTGTGTCTCAGGGAAGGCCACAAAAGAGGGAGAGAGATGGAGGAACAGCTAGTTGATAGAGGAATCAGAACACACATATTTGCTGATTAATTTTGCCATCTAATATAGGTGTGGTTGGTGGTGCCCTGAAACAATTACAGTAGCAACATAAAAGATCAGTGACCACAGATCATCATAATAGATAATAATAATGAAGAGATTTGAAATATTGTGAGAATTACCAAAATGTGATACAGAGACACGAGGAGAACATACGCTGTTGGAAAAATGACACTGATAGAATTGCTTGATGCAGGGTTGCCGAGAACCTTCAAGTAATAAAAAGAGCTCTATTTGCAAGTGCAGTAAAGTGAAGCGCAATAAAGTGAGCCATGACTACAAAGCATTCGCATATTACTAGAAAGCTTTTCTGACTAAAGTTCTCTACACATAAGGAAATAGTTACCTTTGTGGGTGGGTTTTCTTATCCAAGGCTACACAGAAAGCCAACATGTATGTCTGCCCAATTTTCACCCACTGGGAAACAGGTAAGCACATCAGCTTTCTCCTTCCTCCCAGAGGTCAGAAGCACTTTAATGCAAATATCCTCTTCTTAGGGTAATTTATTCCTTTTTATTTCTTTTTAGAGACAGTTTCTTGCTATATTGCCCCAGCTGGAGTGCACTGCCTATTCATAGACGATCATAGCAAACTGCAGACTGAAACTCCTGCTTCAAGTGATTCTCTGACCTCAGCCTCCTGATACATGGGACTACAGGTGCTACTGTGCCTGGCCAGGGTAATCTGTTTTTTGATGGTTGATTATAGTTCTTCCACAGTTCCTTTATTTATTTTTAAATTTTTTGAGGGTACATAGTAGGTATATATATTTATGGGAGTACATAAGATATTCTGATACAGGCATACAATGCTTAATAATCACATCAGGGCAAATGGGGTATCCAGACTCTCAAGCATTTATCCTTTCTTTGTGTTATAAACAAGACAATTTACTCTTTTGGTTATTTTATTTTATTTTTTTTTGAGACAGAGTCTCGCTCTGTCACCCAGGCTGGAGTGCAGTGGCGCGATCTCAGCTCACTGCAACCTCTGCCTCCCAGGTCCAAGTGATTATCGTGCCTCAGCCTCCCAAGTACCTGGGATTACAGGTGTGGGCCAGCACACTTGGCTAATCTTTATATTTTTAGTAGAGAAAGGATTTCACCATGTTGAATAGGCTGATCTCGAACTCCTGACCTCAAGTGATCCACCCACGTTGGCCTCCCAAAGTGCTGGGATTATAGGCCTGAGCCACCACACTCAGCCTACTTAACTATATTTTTGGACCCATTAACCATATCCCTTTCCCCCAACCCACAGTTCTTTTAACTGACAACACAGCAAACTTTAGGACTCCACTCTCAAGAAAAGTGTTAGTTGATCATACAAATGCTTTACTGGGGCCAGGTGATGAATCATTACAGCCAGATATATAGGAGATTCACTGGTGAAATCTGGATGATGAAAAACTTTCTCCAGCTAGTCAATTCTCCATTCATTTCTGTGGAGGCTAAGTCAGCAAAGGTTGCTGGCCAAGGTGTGAGTGGACAGTGCAGGTACAGGCTCTGAGCCAGGGGAGTAGGTTGCATTGCTCAACAACAGCTTGCCCTTCCGCTCAGCCATGGTGGGCAGGGATACCACAGCCAGGCCCGGGCCCGGTGAGCAGGCTGTCCTCTGGATCCTGGGCAGTGCATGATGCTAAAAAAACACATGGTTTTAATGAATACCCCTACTAATTTCAGGGTCTCTAAAGAGTGGAGGTTTTTCTCTGGAGGAATACAGTAAGTCAGAATATTAAGTTTCCTTTCTCACTTTTGTATGTGAAAAAGTTCTTTCTTCATTGTTTTTAAAGTTGCACTAGGATCTAACTAGACAGGATACAGGATTCAAGGTTATTCTTTTTTTTTTTTTTTTTTTTTGGAGACAGGGTCTCACCTTGGCACCCAGGCTGGGGTACAGTGGCATAATCTTGGCTCACTGCAGACTCAACCTCCTGGGTTCAATCCATCCAACTGCCTCAGCCTCCAGAGTAGCTGGGACTATAGGCATGTACCACCATGCCCAGCTAATTTTTTTGTATTTTTGGTAGAGATGGGTTTTGTCATGTTGCCCAGGCTGGTCTTGAACCCCTGGGCTCAAGCAATCTGCCAATGTCAGCCTTCCAAAGTGTTGGGATTACAGGCGAGAGCCACCATGCTCAGCCTCAAGGTTAATTTTAACTTATTAAATTCATTATGCTTTTTTCAAGCCATAATATTGCCCTGTACTTTGAGTGAATATTTTTTATAATACATAATGAAAATGCCTAATAAACATTAACTAAAGGTGATGAGGAATGCAGTCATTAAACAGTATCTCCCACCCCACTTCCTGAGTGTCTGCCCAGGTTGGTCTTGAACTCCTTAGCTCAAGCAATCCTCCTGCCCTGGCCTCCCAAAGCTACCATGCTGTTTCCCGCCCCCCTCAATCATTTCTATATCTAGTCTTCAATAGGAAAAAACCCGAATCTTTCTGTATTCTCTCATACACATCAGGTGGCATGGCCTGTAGGCCCAATGGCAGCAGGTAAGAACACTGTCCTTGGTTCAGGTTCTGCTGCCATCCTCCTATGCTGAAGACTGTAGTCCTTTTCTGGCTACCCACACAGTCAACAAAAGCAGGAGGTGACATTTTCTTCGACTTCCTTCATCAGAGTCTTAGATCACTGGCTTTTTGTTTATAAATATTTTCTAGACATCAATAATATGCAAATAATATTAATTTTCCTAACTCCTGATTATAGACACAGCCAGTTTCCTTACAAGTGAGGCTGACAGATAAATGCTCATGTCTCAAATAAAAATATTATTTGTATTTTTCAATTCTCTGTACTAGTGTGGTTTCCATTAGAGTGAATGAGAATAATTGTTTTTATGCTGTTACCAGTGTTTCTAAATGATCACTGTTAACTGAGCACAGAATGTGAAATAACTTGGATAGTGTGTTTACAAAGGCAATTGCCCTATGCCCTTGTTGGCTTGAAGGCGCAGAGGCAGACAGACCTGGTTTCAAGTTCCCGCTCAGCCTGGGAGCTTACGTTGCAGGCCCATCGCTCATTCCTCTGAGCAATAGGGAACTCACCCACCCCTGGAGACACACTGTCTTCTCCACAACTGCTGTGCAGTGTGCCCCTGAAAGCCAGCTACTGCCTGGGGATTTTGTGTGCTTTATTCATTAGTTACTCCAAAAAAAAAAAAGACTAAACAAAAGACAAAAACCAGGCACTTGGGATATATAGTTTCTCAACCAAGCTGCCTTCTTTTCCTCTGAGTAGGTAAAGTGAAATTGAAATGCTGCATAGTGGGAGTAAGGACCATTAGAGCTTCCTGACATTCTTTGGCTAAGAATAAAAAAAAGTTTCATGATTTCAACTTAAAATAAATATTATAAAACAGACTGGAAGATAATATGCAAAATAATTATATGGGAAGTAGAATTAGAATAAATTTTCTACTTTTGCAAATTTTGAAACCTATAATGGTACTATATTGATTTTACCATTTAAAATTACATGAACAATGATCCAGGCTGTCACATTATTTTATACATAAGATGGGCTGTTAGTGCAGTGAAAGGGTGTGATGTTGAGCAATGTTGCTTGTATTTTGAGTTTTGCCAAGCCTAGCCCAGGCCTGGGTACCACGTGTTAACTCTCAAATTTCAGAGTAGGCGAAACTTTGCAGTTTGTTTGAAGAAGATGGAATGGTAGTTCAACTCAGTATTTCACTTTCAGTAGGGTGAACCACAGTATAGCACAAGTCATGATTAAATTAAAATGTAAATTTACTTTTTTGTAGTACATAATGAAAAAGGTTGTGAAGAATATGTTTCCTAGCCACCCCTCCCCCCACCATTTCTCTAAAAATAGTCCATTCCAGAGGGTTTAACTGAAAATATGTTCCATTTGGGTGCTGGGGAGGGGGATGCGTGTGCAGAATTCTCTTTTACATCTGTGACTCCTGCAAAAATATCTGGCAGTACATTCAGTTCTATGTCTTCAAGCCTTGCAGGGCCAATTTGAAAATATTATTATAAATGCTCATAGTTATCATCACCTAACTGATCTAAAGTAATAAAACAGTTGGCCTTTTGGTTTTCTCAGACCATCCAGAGGTAAGGGCTGCATTCTAAATGTTGGTCTTATTAGAAAAACTTAGCTTATTAGAAAGTAAATTTCATTATAAATTAAGGAGCTGTATCTCACTGGCCTTCCAGAAAATAAGCTACAATTATAATTTGTATGTTGATTCTCTGAATTTCTGGTGAATAGTGAACTCTTCGAAGAGGCAAATAAGAGTTCTTTATCAACTTTTCATTCCTTTTTAATATGTCCCAAATAAATAAAATCCAAATCTGTTTTAGAGACACAAATTTCTTCTTTCACCATTTTCTGACATATTTATGGTGATGATTCATAAATCCAGTACATTTCTGTGTTGCTTTTTAGTTTGAACATATTCAATAATATTTGTGTGGTTTTAGAATTCATTTATTAATGCATGCCATATGCAACCACCAGGAGGTAAGACCCACTTTACTGAACAAAAGCCTCAGTTCTTACTTTGAAGAACTGTAAATTGACCCTAAGACAGATTTTTCTAAAAATCTATTATTATAACTGAGGGCATAGAGAGTGTGAAGTCTAAAACTAAAGACTGCGGTCTTTCTTCTCCCCATTGTTACAAAGCCTTGGGGTAGTCACAACTCTGGGTCTAGGGTGTCCCTCTGCCCACTTCAGAGTCAGAGAATCATTGGGTTGCCTGAGGCAGGGCGGACTTAGGAAGAGAAAGGGCTTACCTCTACCATCCAGTGCCTTTGTGACCTTTGGGAGTGGTCAGAGATGAAAGCCTCAGCCTCTTTACCGCTGTCTCCCTCTGTCCTTCCCTCCAAAGCCCTCATCCTGGCCTCTGCCTGCCCTCAGGGTGCTGGGAGCTATTGTTGAGTTCTTGCTCTCAGTCTGGAGGTCGCCCTTTAAAAAGGCCTGGAATTCAGTGTGACAGGGGTACTGTGACTTCCGCCTAGTGGTTGTAACTTTTACTTTTTTGAGTCAACAGGTGCATTGGAAGATCATAGGGGGCTACAGGTCCAATGGTATTTTCTGAGTAAGGAGTCAGGACATTTGACCTATGCACACCTGTAAAGGCTGGGATGACAGCCAAGACCAATGTGTGGATAACTGAGACAAGCTACAGGTCCTCTTAAATCCTGCTGCCCTGGAAAGGCCAACTACACTTCTCAGAAGGTAGCTTCAGATCGCCCAGGATGGACGTAGGGAAGTGCATCTGCTACAGTAGTAAATGGTAGTATTTATAGCAATGGAAAGTTTGAGGGCAAAGCACTTCACACATCTCTTTAAGACTCTAAAACAACATGTATGAAGTATATTATTCTCTCCACTCAGTACTGGGAAAACTAAAGCTCAGAGTAAGTTGCTCCCGGTCACAAACCTGTGGAGTCCAAGCTGGCACTGGAATTTAGAACTTTTGATGACAAATCCTGGATGCTTTTCCACTCCCCTCTATTGCTCTTTTTTTGGCGTTTACATTAAATATTGCTTTCATCATATTCTACATGTTTTTCTTCCTTAGGCTATTCTATTTTCCCCAGTGTTCCTTCTTTCACTTGTGAACAATAATTCTGGTATAAGGGTTTTAATTTTTATCTTGGTTCAAAAATTCAATTTGCTACCTATATTATTTTGTAATGTAACACATTCGAGACAAAGTATGCTGAGAAAACTTGACATTTCAAAATGTCACATAATTTTACCTCATGTGATAGAAGCTATTTTATCTAAAAATTAACACATGAATACATTCAGCAGTATAATTTTATATACTTTTTTGCATGTAGTTCAAAATATATAAGCACATATTTATACCTTCAAGTATTATTTTGATGTGCAGTGTGGGAGCTTGGAACTGGAGTCAAACAGTGGCTGAAAATTCTCTTTTATCCCTTGAAGAAAGGTCAAGGGAAATACCAGACATAACATTTACCTATTTATATAGATCAGAGGTTGGCAAATTATGGCCTGTGGGCCAAATTGTACCTATCCCTTATTTTTGTACATCGTTTCTTTTGTCGAAACAGAGCCTCGCTCTGTCACCTAGGATGGAGTGCAGTAGCGCGATCTTAGCTCACTACAACCTCCACCTTCCTGGGTTCAAGTGATTCTCCTGCCTTAGCCTCCCTGGTAGCTAGGATTACAGGTTTGCGTTGCCACACCCAGCCAATTTTTGTATCTTTAGTAGAGAGGGGTTTCACTATGTTGGCCAGGCTGGTCTCGAACTCCTGACATCAGGTGATCCACCTGCCTTGGCCTCCTAAAGTGCTGGGATTACAGGCGTGAGCCACGGTACCCGGCCCTTTGTACATAAAGTTTTACTGGCACACATCCACATTCATCTATCTGGGTATTATTGTCTTCTGCTGCTTTCAATGTTTCAGACTGATGCTTTCAGACTATGGTATGGCCCTCCAAGCCTAAAATAATGTTTGTCAATACCTGCTATGTATAAACAAAATAAAACCCCCAAAATCCAGACCTACTGGGTGTCCAGCATCTCACTGGGTGTATCTTTGTTATCTCAATCTACCAAACAATCCTGTGAGGTGGATGACAATTGAGTGCATACTACCATCCTAACATATATAATTACTAAATCCTTAATACTGTCTACCCTATTCTGGGGGAAAAGAAAGCATCAGGAAGAATCAAACAAAACTTTTCCTCAAGTGATCTAGCTAAACTGTGAGAGATGCCTGTTCTCTTCTAACAGCTGCTGTGACCCTTAAGGAAAGAATCTTAGCCCTTACATTTTTACAACTTAATCATTTAGCACTTTTCAAAGGTCCTAAACTCATTTTTGCAAATGTATTAAGTTTAAATGGAGGATATATTTTCCAATTTCCAATGAGACTGATCCAGAAAGTAACTGAGTCCTACAGATTTTTAGCTACTTCAGAATATTGGCTAAATTGATTTATACTTTAATCCCAAAACAAGCCACATCAAACCCAACAAACATTCTCCATTCAATGTTTTTTCATCTCCCATTTCCATTTTGTTAGACAGAGTGAGTATATGTGCACTCATGATACATACAGGTTGAGTATCTCTTACCCAAACTGCTTGGGATTAGATTTTTTTTTTTTCCGATTTTAACATATTTGCATAGACATAATAAGATATCTTGTGGATGGGACCCAAGTTTAAACACAACATTCATTTATGTTTCATATACACTTTATACATATAGCCCAAAGGTAATTTTATACATTTTATTTATATTTTAAATAATTTTGTACATGAAACAAAGTTTTTGTACACTGACTCATCAGAAAGCAAAGGTGTCACTACTTCAGCCACTCATGCTGGTATTCAACAAGTTTTGGATTTTGGATTAGGAATGCCCAATTTATATTAATGTATCCTAAACTAATGATTCTTAAAATGGTTAATTTTTGCCTTTATTCAGAGTTCTACCCATGAAAACGTGAACAATTCTGTTTAACTGCCAGAAATGGTTGGCTAAATTATTCTCTACCTCATAAGATGATGGTTCCTTGCCGTGGCTGGAGGAAAAACAACCTTTTCTACCCAATTTTTAAAACACTATGGGGAAACCATCCTGAGTAGCCAAAATCTAGCTTTCTTTAAAAGCATCATCTAAGGAAGCATGTTCTGTGGAAGGATGGCTACTTTAACAGGGAAAGCCATCTATATTTTTGAGTCTCTTGTTTGTTTTTAAGGATGGATCTGAATAGCACCCAGGGAGTTCCTGTATTTTAATGGAGCCATTCGAAATCACATCCCATGACAGAATGAGTGAGTTCATGTAAACACAGTCAGTGGTATCATGAGTAACAAAATCTGTTTTCATCAGAAGCCCTTCATCCTGCGTAAGAGACCTGTACACTACTAGGCAGTCCAGGCTAGTGTTAACCAGCTCCAGCCGGTCCACTGCTATAAAAAGAACTAATGAAAACACAAATGCTAACTTCTCCTTTCCACTCCGGCCAGTACGTCAAGGCTGCACAAAGACAGCCCTTTCCAAAAGCTCTTAGTGAATGAACCGGCAGGTCTGGTTCTCTAAAGTTGTTTACTGAACAGAGTGTGCAGGCGACTCGCTGAGCATTGACGGGGGTGCTAGGAGCCAGGGGGAGGAATCACATGATCTGTCAGTGCATAAAGCCAATTTTTCCAGTCTAGATTTAGTTCTATAACACACAAAGGCAGAGAAAGTTTTCAAAAGCAGAGACAGAGTACCTTGAGCAATTTCTTAAACACATATACACACTTAGGGTACTCTGGTTTTTCTTATGAAAATACATAATTATATCTGAGATAAATTAATGCTTTATTAAATATTCAAAATTCTTAGGTAAAGGTAAATCATATCTTTTGTGACATCAGAAATTCTTGGCTGGGCACGGCGGCTCATGCCTGTAATCCTAGCACTTTGGGAGGCTGAGGTGGGCGGATCATGAAGTCAGGAGTTCCAGACCAGCCTGACCAACATGGTGAAACCCTGTCTCTACTAAAAATACAAAAATCAGCCAGGGGTGGTGGCACGCACCTGTAGTCCCAGCTACTCAGGAGGCTGAGGCAGGAGAATCTCTTGAACCCAGGAGGCAGAGGTTACAGTGAGCCGAGATCACACCACTGCATTCCAGCCTGGATGACAGAGCGAGACTCCATTTCAAAAAACAGAAAACAAAAAACAAAAAAAGAAAAAGATACTTGAATTGAACCTTTGACTGGAGGTGTAAATGAAAGAAAGAAAGAAAAAAGAAATTCCTACTAAAGGTAAATTATTTCTTATTCAGTGACTTAGTCTATAAGAGGAGGCAATGATAAAGAGATGATCTATTTTAATTCTTTATATGGCTAATAAACTCCAGACTGTTAGTGCTAGAAGGTCCTGTGGAGATTTTTCTTATCTTCATCTCACAGATGGACACACTAGGAGGGCTTTGTGGGCCAGACTGCTTGGTGGCAAAAGGAACAAGGGTGTCTTGGCACCCACAACTGCTTTTCTGCTCCATTTCATTCTAGATGTGGCTAAGTGAATACAGCCAAGAAATAAGCGAAGAGGGTGCCTGGATAATTTCATAATATAGATTTCGCCTAACCTAGTCTTTTAACATATGAGGTTACTTGCAATGTCAACTGAAAATTTAGGGAGCTGACTTGACGTTTTTTTATTTTTTGAAGAGGCTGAAAGTGTGATTCAATTAGTTATCCTGCTAGATGAAAAGGTTTTTGCCTCATCCATGCAGGGCCAATGCTGTGTCTGGGACATTAATCTTCAGTACGAATGCTAACTCTAGAGTCATGCCCATCTTCCTGGGACCCCAGCCCTTACTTCCCATGACATGCTGTCATTACCTCCACCTTCTGTGCACCCCCCAGCCAGCCAGCTGTGAGGCTGTAGCAGGCGAAGCAAGCACCAAAGGAGAGCCGCATCAGGTTAGCAGTACCTGAGTATAGGCCTGACTCAGGCCCAGGCTTACCTCTAACCAGCCATTGGAGGGTTATGCCTCATGTAGCCAAGAGGCTGGCAGCTTAGGAACGTCCCAGGCTATACAGCTACTTCAAGCAGTGCGTCTCTGACTTCGAATCTAATCCTTCTCATGCCCTCTCCTTAGGCCTATGATTTTCCAAGTTATTGAGGTTGAAAACTTCAAAGCCATCTATAGACATCTTTCTTTTCCTTACTCCTTAAATCCTAACTATCACTAAGTCCAAATTTTTCAGTCACTCAAGCAGCCCTTCTCTTGCATTTATTCCTCTGCTGGGACTCCCTGCAGGGCTGACAGTGCTGAGCAATTCCCCCAGACATTCAAGCTCTCAACTCTGCTTCTTGCTTGCATCATATCAAATGCCTCAGTGGTCTGCCCATAAGATAACTCTCAAACCCTCTGCAACATGATCTCAATCTACCTTTCCAGTCTTACCTTGCAATGACTTCCCTCCATCTCACTCTGTCACCCAGGCTGGAGTGCAATGGCACGATCTCGGCTCACTGCAACCTCTGCCTCCCAGGTTCAAGTGATCATCCTGTCTCAGTCTCCTGGGTAGCCGGGACTACAGGCACCCACCATCATGCCCAGCTAATTTTTGTATTTTTGTAGAGATGGGGTTTTACTATGTTGGCCAGGCTGGTCTTGAACTCTTGTCCTCAGGTGATCTGCCCGCTTCAGACTCCCATACTTGAACTTTTAAAGTTTGAAAATCTGACTGTTGATTTCTCTAATAAACATTTATGGGGGTCCTGTATTCACACAGCTCTGTGTCAGATGGCACTGAGAGGCCTGGGGCCTCTCAGAGTATCAGGTAGAAAAAGCAAACAGACTGATCTTACATGACCTACATGACCCTGAGAGGTAGTGTCAGTTCCAAGGGGCAGAAGATCCAGGGAGAGAGGTTCAGGTTCAAGATAGGACAAAGCCTTCTAGGAAAGGGAGCTGCACAGGGGCTGTAGTAGAGCAATGTGCTGCCATGGGAGGTGCTCAAACGTGCAGCTGGGATAAAGCAGTAAATTAATAATTTGTAACTGGTATTTAAGGGTCAACTGAATGCTAAGATTCCATGATTCCAGAACACCAAAAAGACATTTAAACTAAAACCCCAAACACACAAACATCTAAATTATTTTAAGCTGAATAATCCTACTACCTAAAAAGACATATGCAGAGATTCATTATGTAGAATTATACCTCAGAGCACACAAGATCAACTCCATGACTAAAACCAATTTAATCATTAACAAACCTTAAAGCTGGCTAGGACTCTTGGATTATTCATTACAAAAGGCTTTTTAACACAAGTAACCCTTTCACATGGTTCAAAATTCAAACTTCTCCCTTCTCTTCCTAACTGCCTTATTCTCCCATGGGGCAACTAAAGTTACCAGCTTCTTGTGTATCTTCCGAAGATATTTCATGCATAGAAAGAACATTAGTGCCCATGGTACCCCTTTGTTTTAACCAAATGGTAACACACTTTGTGCTTGTTTTGGACCTTGTTCATTTGTCATAATAATACTGGTGATCATTCCATATTAACATAGAAAGACTGTTCACATTCCCTGTTTTTAGATGACAACATAGTATCCTGTTTTTGACATTTATATTGTTTCTAAACTAAGTTGTAAGTTCTCATAAATGAAGCTAAAGACCAATAGAACTAAAAAATGATTACTTTAAAAGTTGGTTGCTCAGCTGTTCTTACCTCAAAGTACACATACACACAAACTATTTTAATTATATAAAACCTTATATGTGGGTTTTAAAAATAAGGCCTTGCCCAACATACTAAACCTTTGTAGCTCACTTATTGACACTAAAGGTATCTTTTGGCCTAAAGGAAGTCTATTAGGACATAGTGCACCCAAAGCTGTCGCAAATCTTGACTATATGATTGTCACTGCCCTGAAGACTGGGGCCTGTCTCTGGCACACCCCAAGAACTGAGTAGCAGCTGAGCACCAACAATGTGGCTCAGAGAAGCAACATTCATTTTAAGTTAGTACTTCCCATTTCCAAAATGGCATAAAGTAATCTGAGGTCAGTGTTTTGGAAACATTAGCTCAAATCATCCAGGACAAGTCTTACTATTATGACAATACTACTTAATTAATTGTCACATATGTGGCATACTAATGTAAGATGTAACAACAGGGGAAATTGGGTATGCAATACGTGGAAACCCTCTGTATTATCTTCGCAACATTGTAAAAGCTAAAACTATTTTAAAATGAGAAGTGTATTAAAAGTAATTAAGTAAAAAAACTAATGATATGTACATATTTATAAATTCCCATTATAGAGAATATCATTGTAAAGAAGGATCCAGTAGAATGGAACTGGTTCTATATCCTGATGACTCAAAGCAATTATTTTAGCAATTTGATTATAAACAAATTCTCTATTAAGAATCACTGTATCTAAGAAACTTCTATGATTCCTAACTATATAGTATATAAAATTTAGCAAGTGTGATTATACTATGCAGAAAAAGCATTTGACAAAATCAGACATTCTTTCATGACAAAAAAGACTCAACAAAGTAGGAAAAGAAGGAACTTTCTCAACCTGGGACAGGGCATTGATGAAAACTCCACAGCTAACACACTCAGTGGTGAAAGAATGAGAGCTCTACCCAAGATCAGAAACGAACGATTCCCGCTTTTGCTACTTCCATTCAACGCTGTACTGGAAATTCTAGCTACAGCAATTAAGTAAGAAAAAGAAAGAAATAACAAAAAAATTGGAAAGGAAGAAGTAAAACTGTCTTTACTTGCAGATGATATAATCTTTTATGTAGAAAAATTTTTTTTAAATCCACAAAAATTTGTTACAGTTAAAAAACTTAGCAAAGTTGCGGGATACAAGATCAACAAACAAAAATAAGTTGTCATTTTTTTTTTTTTTTTGGAGAGGAAGTCTTGCTCTGCCACCAGGCTAGAGTGCAGTGGTGTGATCTCAGCTCACTGCAACCTCTGCCTCCTGGGTTCAAGCTATTCTCCTGCTCAGCCTCCCAAGTAGCTGGGACTACAGGCACGTGCCACCATGCCCAGCTAATTTTTGTATTTTTAGTAGAGATGGGGTTTCACCATGTCAGCTAGAATAGTCGCGATCTGACCTTGTGATCTGCCTGCCTCAGTCTCCCACAGTGCTGAGATTACAGGCTTAACCACCAAGACCAGCCTATAAGTTGTATTTTTATACACTAGCAATAAACAATCTGAAAAGAAAATTAAGAAACAACCTGGTTTATAATAGCATCAAAATAATAAAACAGAAACAAATGTAAACAAGAGATTGTAAGACTTGTATAATGAAAACTACAAAGTATTTCTGAAAGAAATTAAATAAGACCTAAATAAATGGAAAGGCATCCTGTCTTTGTGAACTTAAAAACTTACTAACATAAGACACTGCCATATGATGCAATGCAATCCCTATCAAAAACCAATGGCTGGCCAGGCTAGCCGTGGTGGCTCACACCTATAATCCTAGCACTATGGGAGGCCAAGAGAGGGGATCACCCGAGATCAGGAGTTTAAGACCAACCTGGCCAACTTGGCTAAACCCCTTATCTACTAAAAATACAAGAATTAGCCAGGCATGGTGGTGTGTCCCGGTATCCCAACTACTTGGAAGACTGAGGCAGGAAGATCGCTGGAACCACAGAGGTGGAGGTTGCAGTGAGCCAAGATGGTGCCATTGCATTCCAGCCTAGGCGACAGAGAGAGACTGGCTTAAAAAAAAAAAAGGCCGAAATGGAAATGTCAATCCTAAAATTAAGGTGGAATTGCAGTGAATTAGCCAAATTAATTAAAAATGTGCCAAATGGGGTGTTGAACAATGATAACACATGGACACAGGGAGGGGAGCATCATACACTGAGGTCTGTTGGCCGGGGGGGGGACTAGGGGAGGGACAGTGGGGGGTAGGGAGTTGGGGAGGGATAACATGGGGAGTAATGCCAGATATAGGTGATGGGGATGGAGGCGGCAAACCACATTGCCATGTATGTACCTATGCAACAATCCTGCATGTTCTTCACATATACCCCAGAACCTAAAGTGCAATAAAATATACATATATATAAATAAAATAAAATGTGTCAAATACCTAAATGCACATGGAGGCTAAAACTGCAAAATTCTTGAACAAAAACAGGAGTAAATCTTCATGACCTTGGATTTGATTACAGTTCAGATACCAAAAGCACAAGCAACAAAATAAAAAATAGATAATTTGAGTGTTATCAAACTGAAAACTTGGCTGGGCACAGTAACTTACCCCTATAATCCCAGCACTTTGAGAAATTCTCATGGGTGCAAGAGTTTGAGGCTGCAGTGAGCTATGATCACACCACTGCACTCCAGCCTGGGTGATAGAGCAAGACCCTGTGTCTTAAAAAAAAAAAAACTTAAAACTTTTGTGTATCAAAGGACACCATCGAGAAAGTGAAAAGACAACTTATAGGATGGGAGGAAAATGTCTCAAATCATGTATCCAATAGGGGTCTTATATCTATAATATATAAAAAGAGAACTCTTACACGAATGCGAATCAAAACCACAATGAGATACCATCTCATGTCAGTCAGAATGGCGATTATTAAAACGTCAAGAAACAACAGATGCTGGTGAGGCTGTGGAGAAATAGGAACACTTGTAACAGCTGTTGGTGGGAATATAAATTAGTTCAACCATTGCAGAAGACAGGGTGGTGACTCCTCAAAGACCTAGAACCAAAAATTCCATTTGACTCAGCAATCTCATTACTGGGTATATACCCGAAGGAATATAAATCATTCTATTATGAAGATACATGCATGTGTACGTTCATTGCAACACTATCCACGATAGCAAAGACATAAAATCAACCCGAATGCCCACCAATGACAGACTGGATAAAGCAAATGTGGTACCTATACACCATGGAATACTATGTAGCCATAAAAAGGAATGAGATAACATACTTTACAAGAACATGGATGGAGCTGGGAACCATTATCTCCATCATAGTAACACAGGAACAGAAAACCAAACACCACGTGTTCTCACATATAAGTGAGAGCTTAACAATGAGAACGTATGGACACAGGGAAGGGAACAACACACACTGGGGCCTGTCTGGGGTGGGGAGTGGGGAAAGGGAGAGCCTCAGGATAAATAGCTAATGTCTCTGGGGCTTAATATCTAGGTGATGGGTTGATAGGTACAGCAAATCACCATGGCAGATGCTTACCTATGTGACAAAGCTGCACATCTTTCCCATGTAACCTGGAACTTAAAATTAAAAAAACAAAACAAAATCCTCTTAGAACTCAACAGAATTTTAAAAAATATGACAGAATTTTAAAGAGTAAAAGACTTGAAAGGTCATTTCTCCATAGTAGATATGCAAATGGACAACAAGCACATAAAAGGAAGGCCATCATCAGTCCTTAGAGAGATGTGAATCGAAGCCACAGTGAGATACCACTTCACACCCATTAGGATGGTTATTGTTACAAAAAGAAAACAGCAAGTGCCGACGAGGACGTGGAGAAATTCTAACACTTATGCACCAATGGTGAAAATTTAAAACGATGTAGCCACTGTGGAAAACAATATGGTGGTTTCTCAAAAAGTTAAACACAGAATTACCTTCCGACCCAGCAACTTACTCCTAGGCATATATATAACCAAGAGAAATGAAAACAGACGTCCACAGGAAAACTTCTGTGGGGATGTTCACAGTAACATTATTCATAATAGCCAAAAAGTGAAAACAACACAAATATCCATAAATCAATGAACAGATAAAATGTGATATATCTATTCAATAGAATATTATTCAGTCATAAAAAGAAATGAAGTACTGGTACATGCTACGTATTATTGAGCCTTGAAAACTAAGTTGAAGATGCCAGACACAAAAGGTCAGATGTTATATGATTCCATTTATGTAAAATATTCAGAATAAAAAAATACACAGAAACAGAAAGCAGACTGGTGGGTGCCATGGGCTGGGGAAGGGGTTAGTGGGGAGGGACTGCTTAATATGCACAGGGTTTCCTTTGGTGTGATTAAACTGTTTTAGAATATATAGAGTTGGTAGTTGTATAACATTGTGAATATGCTACCACTGATTTACACACTTTAAAATGGACAATATTGTGTTAATTTTATCTTAATAAATAAAAACAAGTTGATACATAGATACACATAAAATTCATAAGGTTCTACCAGGCATTCAGGGAGCCTGCCCCATAGCATCCATTTCCTCTGTGGATCAATGACTGGAAACATTCTCTTATGGAAGCTTCCAGGTAGTGTATAAGGGGGACATATATGAATGCATATATGTAAATGTGCATACTTAGTGCTGTTTTTACCATGATGTTAACAGAGCATGTTCTGACCAGGCAGAGGTGACAGATGAGTCATAGCTGCCCAAAGGCCTAAAAGTCACAGTGGTATGTAGCTTCGTTTCCCCCCAGCTCCTTGGGCTATACTTTCCTCAACTTCCCACCCAAACATAAAACAGAGACCAGATATTCATATTTAGGAGGCACCTGGAAGAAGTTCAAAATTGAAACATAAAAGTAAATTGCCAGATAGTGCCTTTATGGTCTGCCATTAGGAATGACACTTTTCCCCAAATATATGGTAGCTCTTGAATAAAGTATATTATTTCAGGAAATCTTGTTCTAGCCTTTTCTGGAGAGGGGATGATGCATCCATGAGCTGAGTACAAACTAGAATTACACTGAAATTTTAAAGACAAGGTTTCCTGGTATCCTTGCTGTCACCGCAGTTTCCCACTTTTCCATAGCTCTTGAGGAGATGGGTCCTCAGAGATGTTCAGCTTCTCCCCATTCAATGTCTGTGGGATTCCTGGATAGCCAGGGTTCTATTTAATCAATCTGTGTGCAAAGACTCGAGGTACAAAGCTGAACAAGCCACTTCTGAAGTTCCAAAAGTCTGATTTCACTGGGAGGCATCAAGAAGATTTTGACATTTATCTCACTCTTCTTCCTACTCTATAACATGCAAATATAATCTAGTCCTCTCTTGTTCCCTCCGCTAGGAGCTGTCAACAACCTGTACTGAGATTCCACACCAAAGAAAGGAAGGGTGGTCCTGTGCTTATGGAAAGCCAGGTAGCAGGCCAGGTATGCATGGAGGGCCTCACACAGCCGCCCTGAGATGGAGCTGCCAGCAAAAGGCCAGAGGCCTGAAGAGTCTCTCCCCACAAGCTACCTCTGGATGGCTCAGTTTTCCTTTTTTGTTTAATTCAAATGATGAGTTCCTTCCTCTCAGGTGATTTTATTTCATTCAGTATTAAATGTCATAGTTTAATTCTTCTATCATCTGCCTATCTTTGCTTAATTTTTGCTTGAACTTTCTTAGTTCTACATTAATTGCAATGAATGCTTTAAAACCCTTACATCATTATTGACTGAATTCTCTATTTTCTTTATAAACATCTTCACCCAAAGCTGACCTTGTTCCTCCCTTGCCACTTTCCTAAGTGTCCCTCCCTGTGCTGTTCCCTGTTTGTTTACACTGACTGACATTTTTCAGGGACCTTGGTTCTCAATGTCTCATCCTCTATCTGATTGGAACAGACTAGACTTCACCTCTGTCCTAAAGGTGAGTATTCCTGGCAATTTCTACATCACTGGCCTCCTTGGCAATCTCCTTAGACAAACAACAGCATTTGTAGTACAACTCCATGGAATGGTTCATCCTGAGAAGAGAAGGGGAGCCACAACCTCATCCCACCTCCTCAGCTGCTCAATCAGCCACGGCTGTTTCCCATCAACGCATACTTGCTGGGTGTCTACTGTATTCATGGTCCTGTACCAAAACCAGATGATTGACAGCCCCTGACCTCTGAGGGCTTATTTATGGTTAAATGAGAGAACTGAAGTAAAGAAAACATGTAGAGTTTATTTTGAAGGCACTGACAAGTATCAGTGCAATGTTTAATACTTGGTCGTTTAGTCTCACCATATAATCAAGCATCTGTCACTCTCTTGGCATCTGTAAATAGAGGTGAAAGTTCAGACCATTTATAATACCAGTGCCAGGGTAGCAAGTGAGGAAGAAACAAGGGCACCTGTTCATGTATAATCCTCTCTCCTGGGAAGGAGGTGTACATCCCAAGAATTGCTCTGCAGGATTTTTGCTCCAGTCCCTGTGGAGAAGGAGTTGAGCTGGCTCAAGCCATTGAGAACTGTGGAGCCAAGAAATAAGCACAACAAGGGTGAGCCTACCAAACCTGCCAGCTGGCTGCACCAAGTGCTCTGGGTCTAGCAGCTGTTGGGAGACAGGCAAAAAGGCAGAGGGGCAGCAAGGTGCAGCAGCTCAGCTGGAGGAGGAAGTCAAGGTGGGTCAGGCTTCATCTCACCCTGTTTGTGCTTCCTGCCACCCACAGAGGCACGTGGCACTGTGTGCTTGCCTCTGGCCACCCTTCAAGACTCTGCCAGGCTGTGTGCTTTGTCTCCCATGGCTCTTCTCTGTGCTGTCATCTCAGCAAAGCACATTCCAGAGCAGCAATCTGACTCACAGGAAAGTTCTAGTGTGATCACAGTGCTGATCCAGATTGCAGCTGCAGGAATGGGGTGGGGGTGTGGTGGGAAGAGTCAGGGAGACTGTTCCAGGTCTCCAGCCTCTTTCTCTTTCAGAGAAAGGAGGTCAGAAACAGGGAGGAAAAAATTCCATGCCTTTTATATAGGGCCACCTTGAAATCCTTCTTGATCTTGATGGAGGACAGGTGCTGGAAAATCACCATGGCCAGGTTAAGATGCAAACTTAGAATGGTGGTTACACATACCATGACTGGATATGAATCTGGAAAATTACTCTTGCTATTTTCATTCTATTATCAAAACTTCATGGTTGTCTGTACTCACATCCCCAGGCTGTTGCCATTCCATGTCATTTTTTCCTTCAAGTCTATCACTGGATTAATATATAAAAAAAAAATGAACATGGAAACTTTCACTGCAGTTTTCATATTATCTGTAAGTTCACCAAGAAAGTTATTTAATGTTTGTAGCTATAAATGAGAACATGGGTCAAATGATATAGGCTGGTGTTTATCGAGTGTTTAAAAGAGCATTAACATACTACTTTCATATTATTTATGCTCTAACTCTACTCTGAAACTTTTACTGTTTCAGTCAGATAACTGTAATTCGACACTAGATCATTAAAATGATAAAAACTAAAAGAAACAAAGGGTGGAGAAATGAATCCATTTTCTGCCACCTACAAGGGAAGAAATGCTATGCAAAGACATAACACAGTGCAAACTGTAACAAACGCCAAAAGATATACTTTTAAATAAAATATAAAGACTGCTACTACTAACCACAATCTTTAATCAAAAGGAGGGTCCAACCTACATTGTTGAACCATACACACAAATTAACTCAAAATGGATCACACACCAAAATATAAGGGCAACAAACTATACAATTCTTAGAAGAGAACATAGAAGTATGTTTGCATAACTTTGGATTCACCAACGGTTTCTTAGATATGACACTGAAAACACAAGCAACAATAATAACAAAATGATCAATTGGACATCATTAAAATTATAAATCTTTGTGTTTCAAACGACAGTATCAAAAAAGTGAAAAACTCCACAGAATGGGAAGAATATTTGCAAATGATAAAGGACTTACACAGAGAACTCTTACAAGTCAACAACAACAACAAAATAACCCAACTTTAAAAATAGGCAAAGGACTTGAAAGACATTTCTCTAAATAACATATACAAATGGCCAATAGCCTATGAAAAGATGCTCAACATTGCTAGTCAACAGGAAATGCAAATCAAAGCCACAATGAGATACCTACTTCAAACCAATGCGGATGGCTACAATAAAGAAGACAACAATAATGAATTTTGAGTGGGTGTGGAGAAATTGAAACCCTGGTATACTCTACATTGTTGATGGGAATGTAAAATCGTGTAGCCACTTTGGAAAACAGTGTGACAGTCCCTCAGAAAATCACACATAGAGTTACCTTATGACTCAACAATTCCATGGGTAGATATATACTCAAGAGAACTGAAAACACATCCACACAAAAAACCTGAATGCAGATATTCATAGTAGCACTGTTCATATTAATCATAAAGTAGAAACAATTCAAGCGTGCATCAACTCAAGAGAAATAAAATATGGTATGTCCACATATAATGGATTATTATTCATCCATAAAAAGGAATGAAGAACTGAAACATGTCACAACATGGACAAATCTTAAAAATATTGTGCTAAGTAGAACAAGCCAGTCACAAAAGACTACAGGTTTATGATTCTATTTATATGAAGTATCCAAAATAAGTGAATCTGGAGAGATGAAAAGTAGATGAGTGGTTGCCAGGGGCTGGGAAGAATGGGGTGTTGGCAGTCATCTGGTATGGGGTTTATTTTTGAGGTTGCAGAAAGTTCTAACATATTACAGTTATGATTACACAAGTCTGTAAATATAATAAACAACTGAATAATACATTTTAAATAAATGATTTTATGGTATGTGAATTATGTATCAATAAAGCTCTTTAAAAATGTGATAGAGATAAGATAGACTCTTTCAGGTCCCCATCAGTCAGGTTTCAATTTTTAGATCTCTCTGTGTATACATGACAGAATCATAAACATTAGACTGTAATTCCACAGGTTCTGATATGTCTTTATTCTTACAGTAAGTTGGCATGTGGACAGGAAGAATGGCAAAGTACATAAAGGGCCTGGATGTCAATTAGTAGAATAAACAGTAGTAAGACTAATACTGCTAGAATTAGCCTTTTTATGTGGGAGATATTCTTGACTCTGTCTCCTTTTCTATTTCCTTGTCTATCTCCACAGTAGAGAAAGACTCTTGGGTCAAGCTTACTAGATTCCTCTTGAAAAGGTGGTCAGACCTTTTCAAAAGGAATTCAAAATGGTTGATCATCTTTTCAAAAGGAATTCAGTAAGCTTGATTCAAGAGTCTTTTTCCAATGTCCAAACACACACAAATCCTAAGGCTCTTAATCATCACATCCATGATCCACCAGTGCATGTCCCTCATTTGGCTTTAATACTGAGTCAGGGCTGAGAAGAAGCAATGTCAAACGACCCTGGACATCATAAGGGTCACCGGTGACTGTTTTAGAGAGGAAACAGCACAAGTTAAGAAGAGGTGGGCTGCTGAGATTAAAAGGTTTATTTAAGACTCATGGACACAGAACTAATAATTAAGGGATAATTTAAATTTATTGAATAAGCACAGGTAAGAACAAATCTAAGGAAAGGGCTATGGCATCAGTTATGAGGACATGCAAAAAAATGATAATCTCCACTTACAGTATCTCTCACATTACAATACAAAAATACTCAAATCATTGAAAAGGAACAATTCCAATTTTTCTACAACAGGAAGAAGCCAACAGACTTCAGAAATAAAATATGAGTGACAACAACCACCTTATGAAAATGTGACGCTAAGCAGATGGATGAATAAAGTCATTCCACCAACTCTGGCAGCATGTAGTGGTACATAAAAGAGCAGGTTAAATGGTCCCGTGTGACCAGGGAGCTGGCTTCCCTTCAGGCTTTTTAACTGTAGACAGGGATATGCCACTGTTACAGAGAAGGAATGTATGCTACCCTATCTCAAAACAGAAAAAAGGAGATAGAATCAAGAATATCTCTGTTTACTGGGAAGAAAAGTCAAGGTTCACAAGCAGAAAGAAGAGCTGTATTCACCCAGGGGGATGCAGCAGGTGAGCACACAGCTGGGGAATCAACGTGCCACAGCTGACCAGCTGTTCAAAAGGAATCTAGTAAGCTTGATCCAAGAGTCTTTCTCCACTGTCCTAACACATGCAAAGGCTAATGCCCCTAATCATCACATCCACAATCTACTAGTGCATGTTCCTTGTTTGGCTTTAATACTGAACCATTCTCACCATCAGGAGTTTGGGTTCTTTATTTGTTTAATGCTCTGGACAAAGTAAAACATTTTCCAGCCACAATACCAGCACCATCCAACACTGGCCTCAGCATTAGGGCAGTTTTCTGCGACATGTTTATTACTTGTTCCATCATTTAGACAGCAGTGGTCATATTTCACATATAAATTTATACAAATGCTTCTTTTCCAAAATAAGTGAGCATCAACTCATTGTTGATGGGAGTAGTAGAGGAAGAGGTGGGGAATGAGATGGCCAAAAGCATAGAAATAAATATCAGCTTCAAGTAAGCTTCCTCAGCAGCCAGACGGCAGACTCAGTACCAACACTGAGTGCTGATTTGTAATGCGATGGCTTGTCTTTGCTTCATTCAGGTTTCTGTTATTGTAGCAATGCTGTTTACCACTTTTTTTTTTTTACAGCATCTATGCTTGCTGTTAAAGAGTGAGCGAGCTGCTCTTTACTGAGTGCTGTCATACGGGAAACACCTTGCTGAGTACTTTACATACCTCATCCCAATTAGTCCTCACCACCAGTCTGGATTATAGTAAGTATTATAATGCCAATTTCACAGACAAGGAAACATAATTTGCCCCAGTTTCCTTGCTAAATGTCCCATCACCAGTGAACCCACAGCAGTCTGATTCCAGACTTTTTGTCCTTTCCAGTAAACCACCAACCTCTATGCATTTTAAAAAGAAAAATAGTACCTATATGTACATTAGGAAACAAGAGACAAAATGCCCGTATTGCAGCTCTGTTGTTCTATTTAAATTCGGACACTGTCATCCCCTGATGCATCAACAAAACATTGTTATCCAAGACTCTTCCTCCTCTGGCCTCCCACCCACTCCACTCTGCCAGGTGGGCTTCTGTGCTCACTGCTCCCTACAGCTCCTGCTCATGAAGTGACCCAGCAACTCCTCCCCAATCCGGGGCACAGCTTTTCAGGGCTCACTTTATTAGACTTTGCAGTACTATGGTTCCCTCCCACAGGGAAGCGCCATCCTGAGCGTGTGCTTCACCAGTCCAGCCTCCTCTGTCTCCTCAGCAGGCTCCTCTGTGTGTGTGTGTGTGTGTGTGTGTGTGTGTGTGTGTGTACATAAGTTTTTATTTTTATTAGCTGCATACTTACTAGTAGAAATGCAAGAGGACCATGGAGCTCAGCGCCTGCATTTCTTCTTTACTCTGTCTCTACTGTTTCCCTAAAGTGACCTCCTCTACAGCCCTGCCTGTAGACTTGGCTCTGACAGGACACTGCTGCCTGGTACCTACACCCACTAGTGCCTTTGGAGCTGGGCACCATGAACAAACATAATGGGCTGACATCCAAAAACAAAATGAATGTATATACAAAGATAAATACTGTCCAGATGTAGGCTGAGAGCCTACAAACATTTATGTCCAATCTAAAACTTTGTGGATGTAAGATATGTATGTCCAGCTTTCTCATAGTACATCTTTTCTTGGATGTCTCATAGGAATCTCAAACTTAGTAGGCCTAGACTGCCTTTTCAAGCTTTCTTCCAGACCTGTTCTCACGCTCGTTTTTCTCATCTTGGCAAATGGGACCATTCTTCCACTAAATAACTCAAGCCGAGGCTCACTCTCTGAACATTTCCTTCTACTTAACTCCTTCCCCGACCAATTAAAGCCATCACACACACCTTTTCTCCAGCTCTGACAGGGCCACAGGAGACTCAGGAACGCACCAGTCCTCTCTGACTTGGACTACGGCAGTGACTGTTTCCTGGGTCTCTGCTTTCACTGGGGCCCTCTCCCATGTGCTCATCTTCCCAAACCCCTGATAGCTAAAGCTGACTTTCAAACAGGGCAACCTCATTCTTGGTCAGTGAGCAGCCACAGCAAACACTGTAGCTCCTGCTCATGGTCCACCAGGCTGTGGCCAGTTGCCTGACTGGGAGCTCTTGCTGGCCTGTGCAGCACGGTCTTGCTTGCTTGACCCTCCTGTTCAGGAGCTTTTCAAAGGTATTCTCTCTTCTGTGAGCAATTTTCTTTATCTTCTCTTTCCCTAACACCTAAACAGTACTGCCTTAGAACACCCATCTTTGAAACCTCTAAACTAAATTTTGCCCCTTCTCCATTGTGCCCTACTTTTTCTCACCAGGACACGTATTGCAACTTATAATCATAAATGCAATTTCTGTCAATTATTTTGTGTGAGATCTCCCACTAGGACTGCTCCAGGAGCACAGAGATAATGTCTAGTTTTGTCAACCACTACAGACCCAGGACCTGGTACAGGGCATGGTAGATTTTTTTTTCTTAGTGAAAAGAAGGAATAAATAAACAACATGAGAATAAAGCAAAGCCCAAAAGACCAAAAAGAGGAATAAAACATCAAGGTATGGAAAAAGGAAAATGTGCTTTTTTCCTGAGTTCAGCTCAGTGAATTTTTCCAGCTTTTTGTCTGATGACATGACTATTTAGCAAGTTCTGTCCTCTTGCAAAGGACTGACTCTCCACTTTAAAATATTTCTGCAATAAAGGGCAAGAAAGAATTTGGGCCTCTAAGGGATAGAAATTAAATTACTTGGCCAGGTATGGTGGCTCATGCCTGTAGCCCTAGTACTTTGGAAAGCCAAGGCAGGAAGATTACTTGAGGTTACAAGTTCGAGATCAGCCTGAACAACACAGTGAGAGCCTATCTCTATAAAACAAAAACAAAAACTTAGATGGTGATGGACACAGTGGCTCATGCCTGTAATCCCAGCAATCTGGGAGGCCGAGGTGGGTGGATCATGAGGTCAGGAAGTTGACACCATCCTGGCTAACACGGTGAAATCCTGTCTCTACTAAACATATAAAAAATTAGCCAGGCGTGGTGGCACACGCCTGTAGTCCGAGCTACTCAGGAGGCTGAGGCAGGAGAATTGTTTGAATCCTGGAGGCAGAGGTTGCAGTGAGCCAAGATCTCACCACCGCACTCCAGCCTGGGCGACAGAACGAGACTCTGTCTCAAAAAACAACGAAAACAAAAACACCACAAAACTTAGCTGGGTGTGGTGGCACATGCCTGCGGTTTCAACTAGTTGGAGGCTGAGGTGGAAGGACTGCTTGAGACCAGGAGATTGAGGCTGCAGTGAGCCATGATTGCGCCACTGCACTCCAGCCTAGGCAACAGATCAAGACCATGTTCCACTAACTAACTAACTAACTAACTAACTAACTAACTAACTAACTAACTAACTGGTCCCTAGGTTAAATATCTCAAGGAGAAAGGAAGAGAACGTTTCAGAAAGGGAGAAAGAAAGGTGCTGTCAGCTGGCATTCACCATGGGTTGAAAGTGAGGTAATACGGTCTGGACCAACTCCACCAGGATACTGAGTCACCGAGGAATCAACACTTCCCCTCTTTGCCTCAGGTTTCATTATAAATTACCTCCAAGGCCAGTGCTCTCTTTCTGTTTTTTTTTTTAAAAAAAAGCCACCCTCTTCCGCCAAGATGGCCAAATAGGAACAGCTCCAGAGTGCAGTTCCCAGCAAGAGCCATGCAGAAGGGGAGTGATCTCTGCATTTCCAACTGAGGTATGAGGTTCATCTCAATGGGACTGGCTGGAGAGTAGGTGTAGCCCAAGGAGGGCAAACCAAGGCAGGGTGGGGCACTGCCTCACCCAGGAAGTACAATGGGCCAGAGGACCCCCCCACCCACCCAACGGAGGCCATCGGGGACTCTCTGGCCACTTCGGTTCAAATACGGTGCTTCTCCCACGGTCTTTACAGCCTACAGTCCAGGAGATTCCTGTCCAGCCGACAAGTGCCGTGAGGTTCCAGCACAGAACTGGGTAGCCGTTTTAGCCAGAGCCACAAGTTTCCACCACAAATCTGGGCAGCTGTTTTAGCTGGTGCCTGGAATGCCTGAGAGACAGAGCCACCCATTCCCCTGTAAAAAAGGGGGCTGAAGGCAGTGAACCAAGTGATCTGGCTTGGCAGGTCCCACCCCCACAAAGACCAGCAAACTGAAACCTGTTGGCTTGAGAGTTTCACAGACAACACAACAGTTTGAGCTCCACCCGGGATGGTGGAGCTCGGTGGGGGACAGGGTGTCTGCCATTGCCGAGGCAGTCCACCATTACTGAGGCAGTTCTAACCTTACCTGTGTAAACAAAAGCACAAAGAAGTTTACACAGTAGCTGGGCAGCACCCAAGGCAGCTCAGCAACGCCTCTGCAGGCAGACTATAACTAGACTCCCTCTTTGCTGGGCAGGGCACCTCTGAAAAAAGGCAGCAGCATGCCAGGGACTATAAATAAAGCCCAACCTTCCTGGGATAGAGCACCTGGGAAAAGGGGCAGTTAGGAGTTCTGCTGCAGCAAACTTAAACATCCCTGCCTAGCAGCTCTGAAGGGAGCAACAGAGCTCCCAGCACCGCACTTGAGCTCTGATACGGGACAGAATGCTTCCTCAAGCGGCTCCCTGACCCAACCTAGCAATTCAGGTCAACATTCAAATCCAGGAAATACAGAGAACACCACAAAGGCCTGCCTTACAAGAGCTTCTGAAGGAAGCACTAAACATGGAAAGGAACAACCAGTACCAGCCACTCCAAAAACGTACCAAATGGTAAAGACCATCAACACAATGAAGAAACTGCATCAAGTAATGGGGAAAACAAACAGCTAGTATCAAAATGGCATGATCAAATTCACACATAATAATATTAACCTTAAATGTAAATGGGCTAAATGCCCCAATCAAAAGACACAGACTGGCAAATTGGATGAAAAGTCAAGACCCATCAGTGTGCTGTATTCAGGAGACCCATCTCACGAGCAAAGACACACACAGACTCAAAATAAAGGGGTGGAGGAAGATTTACCAAGCAAATGGAGAGCAAAAAAAAAAGAAGGGGTTGCAATCCTCCTCTCTGATAAAATGGACTTTAAACCAACAAAGATAAAAAGAGACAAAGCAGGGCATTACATAATGGTAAAGGGATCAATGCAACAAGAAGAGCTAATGATCCTAAATATATACACACCCAATAGAGGAGCACTCAGATACATAAAGCAAGTACTTAACGACCTACAAAGAGACTTAGACTCCCACATGATAATAGTGGAAGACTTTAACACTCCACTGTCAATATTCGACAGATCAATGAAACAGAAAATTAACAAGGATATCCGGGACTTGAACTCAGATCTGGACCAAGCAGACCTAATAGCCATCTACAGAACTGTCTACTACAAATCCACAGAATATACAGTCTTCTAAGCATCACATTGTACTTACTCTAAAATTAACCACATAATTTAAAGTAAATCATTCCTTAGCAAATGCAAAAGAACAGAAATCATAACAACCAGTTTCTTAAACTACAGTGAAATCAAATTAGATCTCAGGATTAAGAAACTCACTAAAAACCGTACAACTACGTGGAATATGAACAACCTATCCCTGAATGCCTACTGGATAAACAATGAAATGAAGGCAGAAATAAAGATGTTCTTTGAAACCAATGAGAATGAAGACACAACATACGAGAATCTCTGGGACACATTTAAAGCAGTGTCTAGAGAGAAATTTATAGCACTAAATGCCCACATAAGAAGCAAGGAAAGATCTAAAATTGAAACCCTATTGTCACAATTAAAAAATGAGAGGAGTAAGATCAAACAAATTCAAAAGCTAGCAGAAGACAAGAAATAACTAAGATCAGAGCAGAACTGAAGAAGACAGAGACACAAAAAACCCTTTAAAATAATCAATAAATCTAGGAGCTGGTTTAGTGAAAAGATCAACAAAATAGAGACCGCTAGCCAGACTAAGGAAAAAGAAAAGAGAGAAGAATCAAATAGATGTAATAAACAATGGTAAAGGAGATAACAACACCGATGCCACAGAAATACAAACTACCATCACAGATTACTACAAACACCTCTGTGTACATAAACCAGTAAATCTAAAAGAAATTGATAAATTCCTGGACACTTAGACTCTCCCAAGACTAAACCAGGAAGAAGTTGAATCCTTGAATAGAGCAATAACAGGTCGGAAGTTGAGGCAGCAATTAATGGGCTACCAACCAAAAAAAGTCCAGATCTAGATAAGTTCATAGCAAATTCTACCAGACATACAAAGAGGGGCTGATAACCATTCCTTCTGAAACTATTCCAAACAATACAAAAAGAGGGAATCCTCCCTAACTCATTTTATGAGACCAACATCATCCTCATACCAAAACCTGGCAGAGACACAACTAAAAAAGAAAAATTTCAAGCCAATATCCATGATGAACATTGAGTAAAAATATTCAATAAAATACTGGCAAACTGCATGCAACAGCACATCAAAAAGTGTATCCATCTTGATCAAGTAGGCTTCATCCCGGGGATGCAAGGCTGGTTTAACATACACAAGTCTATAAACGTAATCCATCACATAAACAGAACCAAAGACAAAAACCACATGATAATCTCAATAGATGCAGAGAAGGCCTTGGACAAAATTCAACAGCCCTTTATGCTAAAAACTCTCAATAAACTAGGTATCTATGGAATGTATCACAAAATATTAAAAGCTATTTGTGACAAACCCACAGCCAAAATCATACTGAATGGGCAAAAACTGGAAGCATTCCCTTTGAAAACTGGCATTAGATAAGGGTGTCATCTCTCACCATTCCTATTCAACATAGTATTGGAAGTTTTAGCCAGAGCAATCAAGCAAGAAAAAGAGATAAAGTGTATTTAATTAGGAAAACAGGAAGTCAAATTGTCTCTATTTACAGATGACCGGATTATATATTTAGAATACAACTAACAAAGGACGTGAAGGACCTCTTCAAGGAGAACTTCAAAGCACTACTCAAGGAAATAAGAGAGGACATAAACAGATGGAAAAACATTCCAGGCTCATGGTTAGGAAGAATCAATATTGTTAAAATGGCCATATTGCCCAAAGTAATTTACAGATTCAATGCTATCCCCATCAAATTACCATGGACCTTCTTCACAGAACTGGAAAAAAGCACCTTCAACTTCATATAGAACCAAAACAAAGAGCCCACAGAGCCATGACAGTCCTAAGCAAAAAGAACAAAGCTGGAAGCATCACACTGACTTCAAACTGTGCTAAAAGGTTACGGTGATCAAAACAACAGCATACTACTGGTACCAAAACAGACATATAGACCAATGGAACAGAAGGGAGGCCTCGGAAGTAATGCCACACAGCTATAACCATCTGATCTTTGACAAACCTGACAAAAACAAGCAATGGGGAAAGGATTCCCTGTTTAATAAATGGTGTTGGAAAAACTAGCTAGCCATGTGCAGAAAGCTGAAACTGGACCCCTTCCTTTCACCTTATATAAAAATTAACTCTAGATGGATTAAAGATTTAAACATAAGACCTAACACCATAAAAACCTTAGAAGAAAACCCGGCAATACCTCAGGACATAGGCATAGGCAAGGACTTCGTGACTAAAACACCAAAAGCATTGGCAACAAAAGCCAAAATAGACAAATGGGATCTAATTAAACTTAGGAGCTTCTGCACAGCAAAGAAACTATCATTAGACTGAATCGGCAACCAACAGAAGGGGAAAAAATTTTTGCAATCTACCCATCTGACAAAGGGCTAATATCCAGAATATACAAAGAACTAAAAGAGATTTACAAGAAAAAAACAAAAGTGGTGATTTACAAACAAAATCCAAAAGTGGGTGAAGCATATGAACAGACACTTTTCAAAGGAAGACATTTATGCCGCCAACAAACATATGAAAAAATGCTCATCATCACTGGTCATTAGAGAAATGCAAATCAAAACCACATTGAGATACCATCTCATGCCAGTTAGAATGGCGATCATTAAAAAATCTGGAGACAACAGATGCTGGAGAGGATGTGGAGATAGGAATGCTTTTACACTGTTGCTGGCAGTGTAAATTAGTTCAATCATTGTGGAAGAGAGTGTGGCGATTCCTCAAGGATCTAGAAATAGAAATACCATTTGACCCAGCAATCCCATTACTGGGTATATACCCAGAGGATTATAAACCATTCTGTTATAAAGATACATACACACGTATGTTCACTGCAGCACTGTTTACAATAGCAAAGACTTGGAACCAACCCAAATGCCCATCAAGGATAGATTGGATAAAGAAAATGCGGCACATATATACCATGGAATACTATGCAGCCATAAAAAAGGATGAGTTCATGCTCTTTGCAGAGACATTGATGAACTTGGAAACCGTCATTCTCTGGAAACTGACACAAGAACAGAAAACCAAACTCTACATGTTCTCACTCATAAATGGGTGTTGAACAATGAGAACACATGGACACAGGGAGGGGAATATCACACACTGGGGTCTGTTGGGGGGGTGTGGGGCTAGGGGAGGGATAGCAGGGGGTGGGGAGATTGGGGAGGGATAACTAGGAGAAATACCTAATGTATACAGGTGACAGGGGGATGGAGGCAGCAAACCACCATGGCATGTGTATACCTATGTAACAGTCCTGAATGATCTGCACATGTACCCCAGAATTTAAAGTATATTTTTAAAAAAGGCCTAAGGTTTTACTAATCATGCATTTATCTAATGATCATCCAACATGCAGTGGATCTATAACAAAGCTGTTTACAGGCGCCGAACAGACTGCCTACCCTGTGGTTAGGGAGTGCCTTTTGCATTCGTTTTTTGTTACCTTTGATTTTAGTGATTTATAAAACAAGTTTGTGTTGGTTACTCTGACCTACAACACCTTGAGAACCTCACAGAAATGTTTTCATTAATAGCTTGAATTAAAGGAAGTCATCCAGAAGAACAATGGACAGGGTACTCTGACATATTATATTTCTGAAGTGTAAAGTATATTTCTGATAATGTTTCACAGTGCAGAGGACAGGAACCTTTTGATAGAATCTATCTGACCCTGAACAGAACTAGCTGCTTCAAAAAATTTCTCTTAATTTTGAAGTGGGCACTAATTGAGCTGTCAGCCATCAGAAGATAAGCTGTTACTGATATCAGAAAAATGACACTGCCCGAGCACTGGGAGCAGACTGAGGTTGACACCTACGATCAAGGTGCGAAGTCAACTGAGGCAAATTTACCGCAGGGTTTCATCAGCAACCACCTGACCTGGGCTGGGTGGGGAAGGGGGAACTACTGAGGCAAACAAATCTGCCATAAGACACTGTGGTTTCTTTTCACCCAGGCTTAATTTCTTCTGACATGGTAATTTCTGGACTTCACAGAAAACACAGTGATCAAGGTTGTTTTTAAGTTCAATGATAGTTTGAAAGATCTCTGGGGTAGAGCAGATAATGACAAGAGCTTAAGAAAAGCCATTCCAAAAAACAAGGAAACCAGACTTAGAGCTGCCTTTAGTTGGAAGGGGTCATTGCTTATGCAATTTTCCTTCTTCTGTGTGTGCTGTGTTGATGAGTCTATACTAGCTGAGCCTAAATTTGTCCATCTTGTGGGACCCACAGAGCATTCCATATGTCATCTATGATCAGGAACCTGAAGGCAGAAATCACAGGTAGAAAATCTTCCAGGCCACACATCTTCTAGTGATGTTTGTGCTACATGTACATGTATAAAAAACTGCCTTAGAATGCTTACTACTAAATGTGTCTCAAAGGCAGATACATTCTCTAAGTTTTTCTTTCTAAATATATTAGCAAAGAATTAGTGGTGAATAAAGTTCAATTTTACTTCTATATTAATTTGATATGTAAACTAGAGAGCCTGATCATTATCACAGCAAAAGAATCTAGAAAATATCAATGATCAGATCTTGTACCCAAAAGACATCTCAGCAGCTCTGTCCTCAAACTCAAGGCCAACACTATGGCCCTTAGTTCAAAAGTTCATTTTTGTACACAGTCCAACCAAGTATACCCAGGGCAAGGCACTTGGCACTTCTTCTGCCCTGGACAACTTGATCCTGGGTCAGCCTTAATCTAAATATGGCTTGGTTCTAACTCAATTTTATCCTTTTTCTTTTAAATTCTAACACTCTACAACCATGCCATCTGGGATTCTATATCCCATTACATTTTTCTTTGTGTCTACCTGTATAACCGTCAGCAGTGAGATTCTCCTTGAGGTTCAGTTTCATCTGCAGAATGGGAATAATATTGTCTAGCCTCAGTGTTGTGCAATCTCAGATGTGCTACAGAAAATGCAGCACACAGAATGCATATTCAATACCTCTGAATAACTGGATGTTGTTTTCTTGTTTTTGAAGTTCATGCCTGGCCTTCTTTCACCCTACTACAAGCATATTCTCATTGGATATGTCACCACATGTATTCCAAAGTACAACTCGAAAGCATTCACGATACCCTTCACACTGATAGCAATTCACCATATTTTGGCTTCTAATTTTTCTCTCTTTGCTCAGCAAGTAAAATAAGTGCCACTGAAGAACCTAAAGAGACAGCCTTCACAACGTGCATTGGTTGTGATTAGTCATAGGAAGCAACTGCACTGTCAGTTTCATTGTTCCTTCTCATCAGGGTGACTCAGTCCCCCATCATCTCTGTTTCCTTGGGAGTGCCCTTGGAGTATGTGTTCTCTGTCCTGAGATGAAGAAGCTCTACCGAGTTCCTCCTTGCCAAGGTAACTAGTATTCCCTTTTTCAAAACCTAACACTGAATGTGTCATTTAAAAAGCCAAGCAAAACAAAACAGCAAAACAAAAACCTATGTCTGATATAGAGCTGTCTTAGAAAAGTCTATATAAATTTACCACAGATTTAGGGCAAAGGGTACAAGACTGGTCTACATCTATAAGTCATGGTAAAGACCTTAAAACTGACTTAATTGATTTCATAAACATACAAATTCCAAAAAAGAATCATTTGTTTTTCTGTAACCCCAAAAGAAACATTCTCCAACTCTAGACCTCAAGGGGACTTTCTGAAATTATAGTATTTTTAAATAAAGTGCCTTCACTTGAAGTTGATTCATAATTCACACAGGAGTGTATCCTGTTTCTCCCTCTGGCATCAGAAGGCAGTGTAACGTTAGGATGATTGCTTATCTTTACATTAGAGAAGGGGTCTTGCCATCTTGCCTAGGCTTGTCTAATATTCCTGGGCTCAAGTGACCTGCCTGCCTAGAACTCTTCCCACAGTACTGGGATTACAGGTGTGAACAACCATGCCTGGCCAGGATGATTGTTAATTACTGTTTCTTCACAATGTGTTTTCTTATTAATAGTTAAAATGACAAAGTGGCATCTATACTTTTAGTTTCTATTCTGCTGCAAATCTATCTTACTTCTTTGAAGGCAATTAACATTGCTAGAGATAACTTCAAAATGCTATGCCAGACTGGGTGTGGTGGCTCACGCCTGTAATCCCAGCACTTTGGGAGGCTGAGGCAGTTTGATCACTTGAGGCCAGCAGTTTGAGACCAGCCTGGCCAACACAGCAAAACCTTGTCTCTACTAAAAATACAAAATCAGCCAGGCATGGTGCATGCCGGTAATCCCAGCTACTTGGGAGGGTGAGGCACGAGAATCTCTTGAACCCCAGAGGCGGAGGTTGCAAAAAACAAAAAAGACTATGCCTAGACTCTGAATGTAAACAAACAAACCTCTCTGTCAATCATGCATCTACAGCTATCAGTAAAAACCAACACCAAGAAGGGGCTAAATCTGAGCAGAGACATCACTTCTACTACATCTGTCTGCACATACTGCATTGGATGGTGCAGACAGACAACATTTACATCACTGCAGAAAGTTCTAATAGGCAGTGCAGATGGTTGATACAGTACTCTCTGAAAGCCACAAGTTTACCAATTGCTCTGATTTTCAAGGCATGTAAAACTGGGTCTTTTGAGGTATGACAACCACATGTCTTGGCTTTTCCAGAACAATATCAATATTTCTTGTATGTTTTTACTTTCAAGAATATGGACCATTAAAGGTAAAAGAAAATGCAGCAAGTTTAATTTTTAATAGGACTTTAAAATTAAGTAGATAGATAAAATCCTTTGTCATACTATGTATCCCACATTTTGAGGCAAGGAAAAACAGAAACAGCCCATGTGTATGGTGAATGCAGCTAAGAAGGTGACTCTGGGAAGAGTCTCCACTTCCTGGGGCACTCTAAGTGACTGTTCCTCCCCACCCCACACCAGCATCTTGGCACTCACCGAGTTCCAGTTGACTCTGTGTGTCCTGTGCTGGTCCCCTGCTGACCCCTGGTGCTGTCTCTGCTGGGAAGAGAGTATACTCTTTGCACCACCACTCGGACCCCAGCTCCTGACCACGAGGCAGCTCCCTGGCTTTCCACCACGTCCAAGAGAGAATCCCTCAGGGGAGCATCGATTGGGATATGTTGTTTTGCTTCTTTATGCCAGTGGGTCCAGGCTGTCCCCGTGGTGGCTATACCACTACACATAACCTGGCCAAGACACACAAAGGGAACAGTTTCAAGACTCACAAAGTTTTAGTGTGGCTAACAAGAAGTAGCATGCTGCACACCAAATAATGACATTCTTAAGCAGCCCCCACAATAGATCTGTACTGCACTGAAGTGATGATGAAGATGAAAATAAAGGAACTTGAGGCGTGGGTCTCTAGGCCTGCCAGGCGGCTAGGACTGTAAGCTGAAAGTGAGTGAAAGAACAAGGACCACAGTAAAATGTTTGCTACACCAGGCAGGTCTTTGAAAACACGCAGAAAGTTCTGCTAATAAAATAATTCAAGAAATTACAACAGAACAAACTAAAAATGAAGATAAAACAGTGACTAGGAATGAATACACAAATGCTTCATTTTATTAAATGCTTGATGTGCAATCTCCTAGGCTAAGCATTTTACATGCTTATATATTCTCCCCACAACCCCTCTTGTAATATCAGCTGTCATAATAAAACAACACTTCTAGAGTGCTTCCTATATTCCAGGCTTTTAAATTTGCATATTAAACATGCTTATCCTCACACAACCACCCAAGAAGATAGATAATATCACTATTTCCATTTTACAGATAAGAAAACTGAGACACAGAGACCACACATCTTGCGTAAGGTGACCTAGCAGGAAGTGGCTGAGGCAAGATTTGAACCAGGTCATCTAGTTCCAAAGTCCACATGTTTAATCATTATGCTACATGTAGTTTCATTATCACTGTCAAGATACAAAAATATTTCTCATGGGATTAATATTACATAGCTGTTTAAAAACCATGTGTTAAAACAGTAATGTGCTTTGAGCCATACTTTTAATCTGTTACAATTAAATTGATTTGAGAGTCCTCCTTTTCATATAATCCTCTCCAGATATTTCTTTTGATAATCAAAAGAGATTTTGCTTGACCAGCTGGTACAAAACAGCTTGAAAGTTTGTCTACTTTTCTTTCATATTCCTCCTCCCTTGTTCTGTCAGTCTCAGAAAGCATTCTGTTCAGTGACAATTTATATAACCCAGACCTTGATGCCAGTGCACCGGGAGCCACATGAACATTCAGAGCTTAGGGTGGTCCCAGGGGCCATTCATTCCCACAGCAAGTGTATTTTAGTGGTTCCCTAAATTCATGCTGGTACATGACCATGGTTTAGGACCAATAAAATTCCAAAAAACAACTCCAGCATATAATCTCAAGCTTACACAGTTCTTTTTATCCCAAGGGATAATAGATATTGTGAAAAAAAAAATTTGAGTTTTTAAACAAAAGAGGGCTTTAAAAAAATTCTTAGACAATTACAAGAATAGAGAAAATGAATGTTGTCAAATACCAGCATGCACTGTATAATGATGCTTCTGTCAGCAATGGACAGCATGTATAACAGTGGTCTCATAAGACTATGATGGAGCTGAAAAATTCCTGTTCCTGGTGATGTATTCACGTTTCTGGTGATGCTGGTGTCGACAGAAGTAGTGTGCTGCTGGCTGCATAAAAGTCTAGCACATCCTGTTACATATAGTACCTAATATTTGATAATAATAAACAACATTACTGGTTTATGTATTTACTGTACTATACTTTTTATTGTTATTTTAGAGTATTCTACTTGTTAAAAAACAAGTTATCTGTAAAACATCCTCAGGCAGGTCTTTCAGGAGGTATCCAGAAGAAGGCATAGTTACCCAAGGAGATGACAGCCTCATGCACGTTATTATCCGTCAACACATTCCAGTGGTGGAAGATGGTGATACTGATGGTCCTGACACTGTGAAGGCCTAGGCTAATGTGTGTGTGTCTTAGTTTACAACAGAAAAGTTTTAAAAGTATATTAAAAAAATTAAAAATAAAAAAATAGTTTTGTACAGCTGTACAATATATCTGTGTTGTAGGCTAAGTGTTTCTATAAAAGGATAAAAAAGTTAATACAAAATATAAAGTTTCTAAAGTTAGAAAGTTACAGTAAGTCAAGGTTAACTTACTACTGAAGAAAGACAAAAAGTTTTAAATTTAGTATAGTGTAAATGCTCAGTGTTTATAAAGTCTGCAGTAGTGTACAGTAGTGTCTGAGGCCTTCACACTCACTCCCACTCACTCACTGACTCACTCAGAGCAACTGTCAGTCCTATAGGCTCTATTTATGGTAAGTGCCCTACACAGGTGTACCATTTTTTTATCTTTTAGACTGTATTTTTACTATCCTTTTTCTATGTTTAGGTATGTTTACATACACAAGCACTTACCACTGTGTTACAATTACCTACAGTATTCAGCATAGTAACATGCTGTGCAGGTTTGTAGCCGAGGAACAATCAGCCATACCATATAGTCTAGGTGTGTTGTGGGCTGGACCATCTAGGTTTGTGTAGGTACACTCCACGATGGTCACAAAATGACGAAATCACCTAATGACAACTTTCTCAGAACATATCCCTGTTGTTAAATGATGCGTGACTCTATTTTAGTGAATTAGAACAAAGATTAAAGATATACAATTAGAAACACGGAATACTGTAAAAAGAGCACCACAAAATGCTAAACTGAACTATAATATAGTCAGGCATAACAGTAAGACCCTTCAGCATATATACTTGTGGTGGGTTTTTCAGAGGGAGACAAAAAGTAAACATCTTTACTTATACTAAAGCTCTTCCAAATCCAGTCGCTAATATTATTACAAGCATAAAAAAACCTTTAAGCCAACGAGAGTTTACCTGAATTTCAGGTGAATTATTTGTTAGACCCTTAACTACAAACATCTGGGCCAAAGAGATGCTTCTTCTTGGAAGGGGTATGTCCGGACAGTACACTTCACAAGCTTTTTCTGAATCTTCTTTGGCAACAACTTTCTCACAAAAATAAGTATTCAGAATAACAGGGCAGCTTCCATTTGGAATAATTAGTTTTTGCCTGGAAAAGAGAAAGACATGCAACTGTTTCTTTACAATACTGGAGTCCCCTCATATTGTTGCTGATCAGGAATGCAAAGAGCAATGACTCGCCTGCTATGGACAGCTAGAGCCAAGCCTGCCCTCAGAAGGACAGCTGACCTTCACGCTCCAGCATGACCTCCAGTGAGTCTGATTTCACTGTTCTAGTGAGAGCCCTGTGTCAGGAAGGGATGGAAGAAGCCTAAGTCCTTGGGCTTGCGCCCTTGTGCCCTCCCAGTATGGCTTCAAGACTCCTCAGGGGGAAATACAGAGGGTGAACAAAAACTGTCAACAGCCTGAAAAAAGTGCCCAAACGATGAAATAAAATGTGCAAATAAAAACTTCAGACATTTCAACAGCTCTAAGCTTTCAAAGAACATACCATTAAATGCCAAAGGAGTATCTACCTTTGCTATCAAACTGACTATAGTTGCTCAATGCCTCACATTTGAGTATTAATAGAAAAGGAGTCAGGAAATAGAGCAGACAAATTCTCCTGGTTCTTCTCAGTCCTTGGACAGGAGAAAACACTTTAATGCCTATTCCTTATAACAGGGTACTGCTTAACATCAAGAAAAATCTGGGGCCGGGAGTGGTGATTCACACTTGCAATCCCAGCACTTTAGGAGGCTGAGGTGGGTGGATCACGAGGTCAAGAGATGGAGACCACTCTGGCTAACATGGTGAAACCCTGTCTCTACTAAAAACACAAAAATTTTTTTTTTTTTTAGTAAAAGAAATGCTGGGCATGGTGGTGTGTGCCTGTAGTCCCAGCTACTTGGGAGGCTGAGGCAGAATTGCTTGAACCCGGAGGCGGAGGTTGCAGTGAGCCGAAATCACACCACTGCACTTCAGCCTGTGTGACAGAGTGAGACTGTCTCAAAAAAAAAAGAAAAAAGAGAAAAATTTGTGACTTCTGATTCTGGGAGGATGGTGTACCACACTTTTCCCCATTCCTCTCATTAAGTACAACTAAAATGCTTGACAATATATGTAAAGTAAACCTAAGAAGACACTGAGAAGTGGAGAGGAGCCAGACAGGCTAAAACCCAGAGACCTCAGGACCTTAGGAATGACACCGTGGCAAATTCCTGGGTTTTTTCTTTGTTTGAGACAGGGTCTTGCTCTGTCGCCCAGGCTGGAGTGCAGTGGCATGGTCTCAGCTCACTGAAACTTCTGCCTCCCTGGTTCAAACGATTCTCATGCCTCAGCCTCCTGAGTAGCTGGAATAACAGGCATGCACCACCACGCCCAGTTAATTTTTGTATTTTTTTAGTAGAGACAGGGTTTTGCCATGCTGGCCAGGTTGGTCTCAAACTCCTGACCTCAAGTGATCCACCCACCTCGGCTTCCCAAAGTGCTAGGATTACAGGTGTGAGCCACTGTGCCTGGCCCTGAGTTTTATTTTCGCCTCTTATATCTCAGGTTTTGAGTTGAAGGAGCCAGTAAGCAGGAAACAGCAACAGGTGCTGATGAAAAAGCCCTACCAAAGCCTACTCTCTTTAACCAAGAACCAAGGAAGAGGCAGCCTAGCAAGGCAGCAAACTCTTAGATGGTAACTGCTCTACTCTAGGTAAACATCACGGAAAACCTATGACTTGTCCCTATGCATAGGCCAAGTGAGGACCTGGACTTCCCCCTCACTGGGCTGTAATGAGAGCTCCCAGTATTCCAGCTGGTGTATGAGAGAAGGTGGGCCAGGGAGCTGACATCCTTTTCTTTTCTTTCTTTTTTTTTGACGTGGAATCTTGCTCTGTTGCTTAGGCTGGAGTGAGTGCAATGGCATGATCTCAGCTGACTGCAACCTCTGCCTCCAGGGTTCAAGCGATTCTCCCACCTCAGCCTCCCGAGTAGCTGGGACTACAGGCACCCACCATCATGCCCAGCTAATTTTTGTATTTTTGTAGAGATGGGGTTTCACCATGTTGGCCAGGCTGGTCTCGAACTCCTGACCTCAGGTGATCTGCTGCCTTGTCCTCCCAAAGTGCTGGGATTATAGGCGTGAGCCGCCATGCCTGGCAGAGCTGAGACTTTCATCCCCCACCAGGCCTGCAATGAGTATCCCCCTCGTTGTGACAGTGGAGAGACTACCTGGGGCCAAGACTTCACCTGCACTTGACGGTAGTAACCAAGCACCCTTCCCTGCCCCTCTAGGCTGTTGCGAGAGAAAGTGTGGCAGAGAATCAGGATTTCTACCCTCTACCCTCCTACCCTTCCAGTGTTGTCAGCAGAAGGCACGTAAAGAATGGCTGTGATGTCTGCCAGCAGAGGCTTAGCAGGGAGCTTCAGGAGCAAGCAAAGTCTCCCTCTCTGAAGTGTCAACTGAGGAACCTGGACTTCCCTCTCCATCTGGCAGTAACAACCCCACTCCACTCCTCACTTTTTCCTACCAGAGCAGTGTTAGATGAAGCTACCTAAAAGAGGTTTAAATAAGATCCAGAGTCTTAAAATTCAATACTCCAAATGTCCATGTTTCTATCAAAATCACTTGTTATACCAAGAACCATGAAAAATCTCAACTTGAATGAATAAAGGCAATTAATAAATGCTGAGAAAACATAAATGTTAGAATCATCTGGCAAAGATTCTAAAGCAGCTATTTTAAAATGCTGTAATAAGCAATCTCGATGCACTTGAGACAAATGAAAAAAAACAATGCCTCAGCAAAAAAATAACATAATAAATATTTATTAAAAATAGAAGTTTCAGAACTGAAAAAATAGTGAAAATAAAAAACTCAGTGAATAGTTTCAACAGCAGAAGGGAAGAGAAAGATAACAGAATCAATAAACTCCAAGACAAAAATAGAAAAAAGGACCCAATATAAATAATAAAGGGAAAATAGACTTAGGAAAAAAAAACCCAAATGGAACCAAGGACCTGCCGGAAGAAAAAGATAGAAGGCTATAGATAAAATAACACAAGTAAATACAATACACTTTCCTACTCCTCCTGAGTTTTCCAAATTTTTATTATAATAAAAAATATAACACTGTCTGAGGTGGTTCTAAATGTATGCAGAGAAAACATTAAAGATAATCATAAATAAGGAGGGAAAGGGAATATAAAGGGATAAGGTTTCTATAATTCACAGAAACTGGTAAAATGTTGATCCAGTAGACTGTGTTAAGTTACATATATGCAATATCCAGAGCATGAATTAAAACATCTATAAAAAGAGATATTCACCAAAACTTTATAAATAAAATTCTAAAAAATTTAATGTACAAGTAACTCATATGAAACAGGAAAAAGAAAACAAATAAAAACCAGAGAACAAAGAAAACAAAAAGTGAAAAGGTACACTTAAGTCCTAATGTATCAATAATTACATTGAATATAAATGGTCTAAATAAACCAATCAGAAGACAGAGATTGGCGGAGTAAATTTATAATCCATCTATATGCTGTCTACAAGAAACTAACTTCAAATATAGAAATATGGGTAGGATAAAAATAAAAAATGGGTAAAGATACATCATATAAACATTGATTAAAATATAGTGGGGGTGCTATATTAATATCATAAGAAGCAGATTTTGGAGTACGGAAAACTCCAGATATAGAAGGCAGATAGAACTAGAGAGAATATCAGAAAGAATACATTAGAGCACACCACCACGATCAATAAACAAGTTCTAGTTGACATTATAGAACACACCACCAAACAACTTTTCAGGTGCCCACAAAACATGCTAGGAGAGACCATATTATGGGCCATATGATATATCTAAACAAATTTAAGAGAATTGAAATCATATAGAGTATATTCTCTGATCACAGTGGAATCAAAATAAAAAATCAATAACTGAAAGATAGCATGAAATTCTCCAAACACTTGGAAATTAAACAACATATTTCTAAGTAATCCAAGAGTCAAAGAGGAAGTCTCAATGAAAATGTAAAAACACTGAACTAAATGAAAATAAAAATTTAACCTATTAAAACTTGTGAGAAACAGCTAAAGTAATACTGAGAGGAAATTTTATGGAACTGAAAGCTTACATGAAAAAAGAAAAAAGTCAGCTGGGAGCAGTGGTTAACGCCTATAATCTCACTTTGGGAGGCTGAAACGGGTGGATCCTGAGGTCAGGAGATCAAGACCATCTGGCTAACATGGTGAAACCGCATGTCTACTAAAAATGCAAAAATTAGCTGGGTGTGGTGGTGCGTGCCTGTAATCTGAGCTACTTGGGAGGCTGAGGCACGAGTCGCTTGAACCCAGGAGGCAGAGATTGCAGTGACCGGAGATCATGCCACTGCACTCCAACCTGGGCAACGGAGCTCCGTATCAAAAGAAAAAACAAAACAAAACAAAACAAAGAAAAAAGTCTCAAATCAATATTCTAAGTTCTTACTTCAAAAACCTAGAAAAATGCAGAGCAAAATAAACTCAGAGCAATTAAAAGGAAATAATTTTTTTTTTTTTGAGACAGAGTCTTGCTCTGTCACCCAGGCTGGAGTGCAGTGGCATGATCTTGGCTCACTGCAACCTCTGCTGCCAGTGTTCAAGTGATTCTCCTGCCTCAGCCTGTTGAGTAGCTGGGATTACAGGTGCCTACCACCATCCTCTGCTAATTTTTATATTTTTAAAGTAGAGACCAGGTTTCATTCACCATGTTGGCCAGGATCGTCTCAAACTCCTGACCTTAGGTGATCCACCCACCTCAGCCTCTCAAAGTGCTGGGATTATAGGCGTGAGTCACCATACCCAGCCAGAAATAAATATTATTAAAGAGTAGAAATAAATAAAATTGAACAGAAAAACAACAGAGGAAAAAGCAATGCAACAGAGTTATTTTCAAAAGATCTATAAACTGACTAAAAAATGAAAAAAAGAGAGAAGATACAAACTACCAATATCACGCATAAGATAGAAACTGTCACTATAGGCTCTGTACACATCACAAGGCTAGGTGTAGGACTACTATGGGCAAGTCTACATACATACATTTTAACAACTTAGATGAGATGGCCAAATTTGTCAAAAAGAAACAAAAATAACTACCACAACTCATGCAATATGAAACAGATTATTTGCATAGCCCTGACTATTAAGGAAAATAAATTTGTAATTTTAAAACTCCCAAAAGTGGTATCTCCAGGTCCAGATACTTTCACTGGAGAATTCTAACAAATGAGAAAAGAAGAACTAGCACCAATTCTACACACTGTCTTCTAGAAAACAGAAGAGGAGGAAATACTTCCAATTCCTTTTATACAGCAAGTATTACTCTGATACTAAAACCAAAGATAGTACAAAAAATAAAAAAGAAAACTATAAACCAATATACCTCAGTAACATAGATATGAATTCTTTAATACGTTAGCAAACATAATTCAGCAATATATCAAAAAATTATGGAATATGACCAAGTGGTGTTAATTCCAGGCAAGATGGCCTTGTTTGGTATTTGAAAATCACCTTCACCAGGTTGAAGTCTGAGGGAGAAAAATCATGTGATTATAATAATCAACTCAGAAAAACCACTTGACATAATTCAATGCCCATCCTTAATAATAATTTTAAGTCTTGGTGCAGTGGCTCATGCCTGTAATCCCAGCATTTTGGGAGGCCAAGGCAGGTGGATCACAAGGTCAAGAGATTGAGAACATCTGGCCAACACTGTGAACCCCATTTCTATTAAAAATACAAAAAGTTAGCTGGGTGTGGTGGCATGTACCTGTAGTCCCAGCTACTTGGGAGGCTGAGACAGGAGAAATGCTTGAACCTGAAAGGTGGAGGTCGCAGTGATCCGAGATCGTGCCACTGCACTCCAGCCAGGCAACAGAGTGAGACTCCATCTCAAAATAATAATTTTTAAAAACCTCCAAAAATTAGAAAGATAACTTCCTCAACTTAATAAAGAACATCAACAGAAATTCCACAGCTAGCATTACAATTAATGATGAAGGAGTAGATGTTTGCCATCTAAGATGGAAAACGAAGCAAAATTTTCCTCTTACAACTTCGATTCAACATAGTACCTGAAGTTCCAGCTAACGCAATAAATAGGACAAGAAAGGGGGAAAAGGCATATTGATTAAAAAAAAGACATAAAATGTCCTTATTTGCAGGTGACATAATTGCTTATACAGGAAATGGCAAGGAATCTACAAAATAACTTCTAAAACTAATAAGCAAGGTTGCAGGAACCAACAAATAGAAAAATTAGGTGTATTTCTACATACTATCAATGAATTCATGGACACCAAAATGAAAAATGTGCCATTTAAAATTGTAAAACTAAAAAAAAAGAGACAAAAATAATCCATGTCAGTGTAAATCTCAAAAAACATGTAATGACATATATGTTGAAGCTACAAAACACTGATAAAATAAATCCAAGAATATCTTAACAAATGGGGAGACATATATTTATGGATTGAAAAACTCAAAATCATAAAGATGCCATAAAGATACCAAAATCATAGGGAGCTCCCCAAATGAATTTATAGGCTTAAACCAATTCCCATCAATTCCAGCAAGATTTTGTTTGTGGATATCTAACTATCTATCTATCTATGTATATATACATATATGCTGATTTTAAATGTTATATGGAAAGGCAAAGGAACTAAAAGAGATAAAATAATTTTGAAAAATAATAGAGGGAATCACTTTCCCCAATTTAAAGAATTATTATAAAACTATAGTAATTGATATTATATGGTGTTCTTGAAGGGATAGACACATAGATCAATGAAACAGAATAAAGACCCCAGAAATATACCACACAAATATGCTCAAGTGATATTTAAAAAAAAATTGATCTATCTCCACAGTGTAATTTTTTTGTTTGTTTTGTTTTAGAGATAGGGCCTTATTATATTGCCCAGGCTAGCCTCAAACTCCTGGGATCAGGTTATCTTCCTATTTTAGCTTCTTGAGTAGCTGGGACCATAGGTGTGTGGACCACCATGCTCAGCACCAGCTGATTTTTTGTTTGTTTGTTTTGAGATGAAGTCTAGCTCTGTTGCCAGGCTAGAGTGCAGTGGTGAGATCACAGCTCACTGCAACCTACGCCTCCCAGGTTCAAATGATTCTCCTGCCTCAGCCTCCTGAGTAGCTGGTACCACAGGTGCATGCCACCACACCCAGCTAATTTTTTTTGTATTTGTAGTACAGATGGGGTTTCACCATGTTGGCCAAGATGGTCTTAATCTCTTGACCTAGTGATCTGCCCGCCTCAGCCTCCCAAAGTGCTGGGATTACACAGCACTTGGCCTTTTCCTTTCTTTTTTTATTTTTTGAGACGGGGTCTTGCTCTGTTGCCCAGGCTGGAGTGCAATGGCAAAATCTCAGCTTACTGCAACCTTCGTCTGCCTTCTGGGTTCAAGAGATTGTCCCACCTCAGCTTCCCAAGTAGCTGGGACTACAGGTACGCCACCATGTCCTGCTAATTTTTTTTTTTTTTTTTTTGGTAGAGATGGGGTTTCACCATGTTGGCCAGACTGGTCTTGAATTCCTGACTGCATAATCTGTGTGTCTCAGCCTCCCAAAGCACTTTGCTGGAAAAACAGGCCACTGCTCCCAGCCCACCAACTGATTTTTGACAAAAGTGTCAAAGTAATTCAGTTACTGAAGAATAAACTTTGGATAATCATAGGCAGAATTACCTTTAACTTAGTTCTCACAACTTATATACCATTTAACTCAAAACTGATAATGAATATAAATGTAAACTATAAAACTAGAAAAATGTTAGGGAAAAAAGAGAAAAATCTTTAGAATCTAGGACTAGGGAAAGAGTACTTAGACTTAAGATTTAAAAAAAAACAACTTGATCTGTTTAAAAAGAACTTGAGGCTGGGTGCAGTGCCTGATGCCTGTAATCCCAGCACTCTGGGAGACCAATGCTGTCAGATCATCTGTGGTCGGGAGTTCGAGTCTAGCCTGGCCAACATGGTGGAACCTCGTCTCTACTAAAAATACAAAAATCAGCCAGGTGTGGTGGCACATGCCTGTAGTTTCAGCTACTCGGAAGGCTGAGGCAGGAGAATCGTTTGAACCTGGAAGCTGGAGGTTGCAGTGAGCTATAATCTCGCCACTGCACACCATATCCAGCCTGGTTTACAGAGTGAAACTCCATCTCAAAAACAAGCAAAAAACTTGATAAACTAGAACTTATCAAAACTGAAAACTTTTACCCTGAGAAACGCCCTGTTAGGAAGATGGAAAGATAAGTTAGAGACACAGGAAAAATAATTTCAATTTTAAACCACATACCCAAGAATGGGCTAGTATTTACAACATATAAAGAATTCTTAAAAACACAGTATAAAAAAAGGAACAATCCAATTAAGAAACAAGCAACAGGCATGAATAGACATTTCACTGAAAAGCTATCTAAATGGCACATTAGCACAAGGAAAGATGTTCTACATCGTTAGCCATTAAGAAAATGCACATTAAAACCACAATGAGGCAAAATGGCTAAAACAAAACATGACATCAACATTGAATGCTGGCAAGGAAGTGGAGAAACTACATTGCTCATGTACTGCTGGTGGAAATGTAAAATCGTATAACTGCTCTGGAGAAGGATGCAACTTAGATGTGTAACTACTCTAAGCATGCAACACTATGCAACCTAGTATTTGTACTCCTGGGCATTTGTCTCAGAGAAAAGAAAACTTATGTGCATGTGAAGACCTACACATGAATGTTAGCAGCTTCATTAGTAACATTCTCAAGCTGGAAATAACCTAAATGTCTATCAGTGGGTGAATGGTTAAAACAAACTGTTAAATTTGTATCATGGAATACTATTCAGCAATAAAAACAAACCAACTATTGATATAAACAATGACTTGGATGAATCTCCAGAGAATCATGCTGAGTGAAAAAAGCCAATACCTAAAAAAGTGGAGAGTATTATTCTAGTTGCTGTGGTTTGAATATGCGCCCCTTCTAAAACTCATGTTGAAGCCTTAAAGAGATGACTGGGTCATGAGGGCTCCACTCTCACGAATGGATTAAACCACTCATGAATTAATGGACTAATGGGTTATCATGGGAGTGGGATTGGTGGTTTTATAAGAAGCAGAGAGACCTGGGCTAGCATGCTCAGCTTTTTAATGCTGGTGTCATCTCAAGACTCTGCAGAGTCTTCACCATCAAGAAGGCCCTCACCAGAAAGAAACCCTTGAACTCCCTAAGTGTAAGAAATAAACTCAAGCTCCATAAGGGTTAAGAAATAAATTACGCTTATGTATAAGTTACCCGGTTTCAGGCACTCTGTTATAAGCATCGAAAATAAGACAGAGGTTGCCAGGGGTTTAGGTTGTGGGGTGGGAGTGGGGAGAGGAGAAAGAAGGAAGCTGATCTGTCTGTATTATTTTATACAACTAAATGTAAATCTACAATTATCTATAAAGAAAAACTTTAATAAAAAATGAAAATTATGTAATAGTAATAGATCTAAGACAACATTCCTCTCAATCAACTCACTGGTCATTTTATGTTCATGAGGTTTCCAGTCTCTAAGACTTCCCATATTAAGGAAAAATACCAACTAACAATGGTCAGTATCTAATTTCTGTCCAATTATCAGTACTAGTTACACAAATATAAGTTTGGGCTTTATATAAAATTTCTAGTACTCAAATTTCCCTGATCGAAGATAAAAATGCTTATTTTTAACTTCATGTACTATGTTCTGGGCTCGACTTGCCTGTCTAACACAGAGTGCCTGTGATTAATTACACGTAAAGCTTATACTCCTATGATTTCTTTTCAAATAGATTGTTTTTTAGCCTAATCTAGATACATGTTTCTTAGTATCTAATATCTAATAAATTTCCCTATGTTTTCAATATAAACTTGCCATAGTAATATTTTAAGCCAATAGCCTATAGGCATGTAACCCAGAAATAAGGAAAAAAGTTGTGAGAAATAAAGAAAGGAGGGGCAGGGGCAGAGGGAAGGGGAGGAGGAAAGGCAGAGGAGGCCACAGGAAAATAAAAAGGTAGGGTGGGTGCAGTGTCTGGCACTGTCTGGGGCTGAATGCAGATCTGATACACACCGTCAGATGGATGAAAGGTGTTATAAACTTCCAGCTTTTTAATTTCATGTTAATTTTTTAAATATATGAATAAGAAATACTGTTTTAACAGCTAAGAAGAAGAAAACACTAGGTAAAATATATGTGTGTGCATATAGAACCTGTCAGTTTACAGATAAACATACCAACATTAGAACTATGTATGTTCTGCTCAATCCAAGGTGTTAAGGCCATTCTTCCCAACTCAAATTACTCAAATTGAATTAGTTTAGAACAGAAATGATTTGTAAGGAAATTTAGTTTGTTGCTTTAAATCATATTAAGTAACAAAATGATGGTCCTTGGAATACAGAAAATATGGTAAGCCTTCTTAAACAGATACAAACGATTTCTGATTAGCATATTACCTGTTTCTGCACGAATGTTATTGAAAATACTTAATTTCCAGCTGGGTGTGGTGGTTCATGCCTGTAATCCATTACAGCACTTTGGGAGACCAAGATGGGCAGATCACCTGAGGTCAGGAGTTTGAGACCAGCCTGGCAAACGTGGTGAAACCCTCTCTACTAAAAATACAAAGATTAGCCAGGCATGGTGGCGCATGTAGTAATCCCAGCTACTAGAGAGGCTGAGGCAGGAGAACTGCTTGAACCTGGGAGGTGGAGGTTGCAGTCACCGAGATGGCACCATTGCATTCCAGCCGGGGTGACAACAGCAAAACTCTTGTCTCAAAAATAAAAACAAAAACAAAAGCAAAAACAACCAAAAAAAAAAACCCTTAATTCTCTAATTTAAGGTAAATATACCTTTGAAATCTTGCCCATTTTTCTCACATACTCACAAGTCCTCTTTATCCCCAAAGATAACTACATAGGTAAGCATTAGTCTAACTAGGTCCAAAGGATCAGTTTCTGAATTAGGGAATCTGAATGAGGTTTAAAGTATGAGTCAGCATAATGTGAGAAGCCCGAAATTTTAGTCATAAATATAATGTTTTACACCCATATGATCTGGGAAATTAAGTCACAGAATAGCACATATCAAACAGATTTATGAGGCAAATGGATATGGGAAAAATCTTAAAATCCATATCTAGGTCCATTTCTTTAATTCTACTCTCCTTTGAATGAGCACTTGTGACATGGCGGACACAGTGACAGGGGACTGGGAATCCAGTCCAGGAGAACAAAGCTGCTGAGAGGATAGTTTCCTTGCAAAGGAAAAGGTTGTGACTTGGACATGATGCTCCAAGGGCTGCCACACTGGGAGCTGCTAGGAGGCTTCCCAGAAGAGGCAGGACAACGGGTGTTATGGGTGTGTGAAGGGAGCACATGGGCACTGCCCAGGAACAAGGACTGCACTTTGGAGTCAAATGCCACACTACCACATCATCGAGTTTCTGCAGAAAAAAATCCATGTTCTGTTTCCTTTATTAACAGGCAGAGGAATTACATCTTTTAAACATTCATATATAGAGTACCCGTGTTATCTTTCTAGATAGCATGACCTTTCCATTTCTTTTTATGCTGCAATCAATCCAACACTAAGTAGTGTGGCCTTTACAATCTCTCTATGATCTCACTGTTACAAATGTTATGTTACAATCAGAAGCACGTTGATATTGTATGTATGGATTGAGAATGAACATTTAGCATGTTTAGCTTTTGTGAAGACTGAACTAAAAACAAATCTAAAGTGTTAAACCTTACTTGGTAAGTCACACATATATCCAACCCTACCAATGAACATTATCATGGTGTTGGATGATGCTGATTCTTTCTTACAAGGAACTTTTAAGGATATGCATTTACTTTCCAGAAAATTCTCAGAGCATACTTGAGAAGTTGGTGGCTGTGGTAGTAAGACAGGCTAAAATTGGAAGAGTTACAAACACAAACTACACACAAAAAAACTAGAGTTAACAGTCTTCAGTGAAGTCTAAGTGCTAGAGTTTCTGGTGGAAATCTTTTTAATATATACATTCACACACACACACACACACACATACACACACACACACACGTATATAAATGTGCTGCTGTCGTTGTTTTCTCGAGATGGAGTCTTGCTATGTTGCTCAAGCAACGAGTGACCCCTCAGCCTCTGCCTCTGAAAGTGTTGGGATTGCAGGAATACGTCACCATACCTAGCGGCTTTTTTTTTTTAATAGAGAATACTGTGTGATCAATCAAAATTACAATTTGTCAAAACGTTTTCTAATTATTTCTCAGAAATGTCTGCCCAAACACATGCTTTGCATTAAGAACTATTTCTACTTTTTACCCGACAATGTTATATACATAGAACTCAAGTAAACAGAGAACAATTTAATAGACTTCAGAAAACGTAATTGAGGGCAGAGAAGGAAAACCACGTGAAATAGCTTTTCATTTTTTGTCACTATCAGTACTGTCAACATGTGAAATACCCTCCTGGCAACTTGTTTCAGGAAGTCCTAGTTTCATAAGTCAGGTTTACTTTTATTTTCCTACTAGTTAGGTTTTCTCGATTTTTTTCTCTGTTTAGCAACAAATTAAGAATACATTTTACACTGAATATGTAGACAGGAACAATGTAACTAAAACATAGATTACTATAACTACCTTAAAAAACAAGCAGTATTTTTTTTTTTTTTTGAGATGAAGTCTCACTCTTGTCACCCAGGCTGGAGTGCAATGGCGCAATCTTTGTGGCTCACTACAACCTCCGCCCCTGGTTCAAGCAATTCTCCTGCCTCAGCCTCCTGAGTAGCTGGGATTACAGGCACCTGCCACCACACCTGACTAATTTTTGTAGTTTTAGTAGAGATAGGTTTTACCATGTTGGCCAGACTGGTCTCGAACTCCTGACCTCAGATGATCCCCCTATTTTGGCCTCCCAAAGTGCTGGGATTATAGGTTGAGCCACCACACCTGGTCACAGTATTCATTCCAAATCATAAATTAGGATTGATGTGCTTGTTTACTGTCGAGGAATAATGTGTGTTCGTCTGTGGAGAGTGGCAAAGAGGATTCGTGGATTAATAGGGATTAATGCAGTGACAGAAAACGAAGGCAAATAGAAATTTTTTTCTTCTTTCCTTCCCCTCCCTTTTTTTCCTTCCCTCTTTTAATGGCTAGCTATCTAAAGGAGGAGAGATTGAGAACTGAGTTGTCAGAAAACATAATCAACATTTTTCTTTTCATGGAAGGCATGCTTTGGGATAATTTGTTCAATGTTACTTACAATTCAGTTTCAACTCTGGGACCCACTGGCCGAGGGCTGAAGCTGGATGGTGCATGCATCTTCTGCCTGTTCAGCAGGGCTACTATGCTGGAGCACCTTATACAGGGAGAGACACTGTGGCGATCATATTATATATAGGCATATATTTTTTAATTGACTCATTAATTTAGGGGAGAAAACTCAGTCTTTTCCTCAAAAACATGACCCCACTTACAACTGTGGAATCAAAGGAAGTCCTTAGGTTTAATTCTAGCTTTGCAAACTTATTAATATTTACTTAGGAAAATACTATTTTTCCGGTTAGGCTATGAGTTAAAATAACTTTGAAAATGAAAGTGACTGGGTTTCTCACTAGCTTTACTGAGAATAAAACTAGAATCTCTGGGTGGGGGCTAGCTGAGAGGGCTTCAAGTTCATAGACGTATACCAAGAAACAGCAAAATACAGTAAAGTATTACTGGTGCTGCACTAGAAAGAATATGGGCTTCTATATGGGAGACAGAAGATGGACTTCTTCATGTTAAGTGTCCCTTCTAGAATGCTGCCTCTGTGAGAGAAGGGGCTTTGGCTTGCTGGTTCACTAATGCCGGGAAAATCAATGCTTTTTGGAATGAATGTCATTCCTTCTTCCAGCTTCCTGGGAAAAGTTGCTCTTTTCTCTGTGCTCTGATAGTGCTTTTCACATTGTCATGTTCCAGGGTCTGTCTCTACAACTAGAAACTGAACTTCTAGAATACAACAGCTGTTTCTTTTTCTTTTTAACCTTTCTTTTTTATTAGATGCATGACTGTATCTGACATGTGCAAGGGACTCAACAGATGTTTGCTAAATTAATGGACATATATATGGATATATATATATATGCTTTAATGTAGGCATCTAAGAATGGCATAAACTTAAAGGCTTAGAACAAAAAGGCTGGGTGGCAAGTGTGTAAGCGCATGAGTATCTAATGCACAGCACATGATGACATGGGAGGAAGGAGAGAATACAGGTCTTAGATCTAAAATGTGTGGAATTAAATTCTTGCTTTGTCACTTAAAAGCTATGTGACTGTACAAATTTAAAGTCTTTGTGACTTGATTTTTATAAATTGACAGTATTCAGGGTAAATGTAAGCATTACACATATTTCTTGTGAAAATGAAATGAGTGAATTGATACAGAGTTGTGCAGAAGAGCTTCCCACCATGCAAGGGTTCAGTGGGAAGGATGTCGACATTACTGCTGTCATTCTTATGAATTATACCTTCAGCAATTTCAAATTAGTTGTTGCCTGCTGTTTAGCAAAAACTGGAGTTAGTGTTACTTCTCAAAACCTATTATGTTTATCCTCCTAAATATTAAAAATAATCACAATCATTAGCAGCGAACATCACTTTTCCATCACCTGCTCATAGGCACATTCGCACTGAGCCTTCTTTGCTACCTATCCTAGCTGGTTAGATTCTGATGGCTTTACTGCAGTTGCTATACTCTTACTTCGCCCTCTTCACAACAACTCCACAGGGTAAACATGACTATTCCCATCTTCGGAGGAGGTTAAATAACAACCAATTAATTGCACACCGCTAGTCCATGACAGGGCAATAATATAAACCAACTGGCTTCAAAACCAGTCTGTTCTTTTTCCAAGATACCAGGCTATCTCCCAGGAGGGACGACAGGACTCCCTACTTGGATATGGATAAGGAAGATCCTGCCACCATCAACCCTGGAGGAATCAATGTGTAAGAAAGTGAAGGAATGCAAACTGATGGGGGCAGTTGGCTAGCCAGGTACGTGGGATTAGATGGGGCTCACAAGAAGGCGTGCAATTTGGTTGGGGTGGGGATGGTGAAGTAGAGGAAACTATGCTTCTCTATCTCTTCGCAGTTATCAAGTGTTAGGCAGTCTGGCAAGCTGCAGTGGAAAGACTTGTTTTTACTGTATAAGGGTCTCCACGGTGACAGAACCTTGAAAGCCACCTTCTACACTGTGTTGGCCAGTAAGGTAGCCACTGGCTTACCTAGCTAATCAAATTTAAATGAAACAAAGTGAAATGAAACAAGGTATTTTAAAAATGCAGTTCCTGGGTTGCATGACCCATACTTCTAGTATTCAGCGTGGCTAGTGTCTACCATAGTGGGCAGCACAAAAATAGAACATTTCCATCAATGTAGAAAATTCTGTGAAGATATCAGAATTCTGGTTCTCAAGACAGACAATAAATCACATTCCAGTTACTCAGTAAATTCCTTTTGATTGACTGGATTTGAAAAGGGCTACCACATCTCAGTGACTTTCAGAGCTACCTTCACAGGCTTTGACATCACCTCTGCTCCTGACTTTGGACACCTGAATGTATGCCAGCATGAAATATGACTCAGTGATAAGGCAACGTCAACAGTGCTTGATACTAATGGATTTCTTAAAATCGCAAAATATTTAGTGACCAGCACCACTCTTCCTCACCAAAAATCAGATTTACTCTTTACAAGTCTTAGGAAATGACTCTAAACTGAAGTATAAAGATAATTTCAGAAATAAGTTTAAGGCTCGTATTCCTTTTATTTTCAGGTTCTTATTTGACAAGATTTTTATTCAAATGTGTTTCTCTGCCTTCCTACCCAAGTCAGACAGTTACATATAACCAAGAAACTGATGAAAATATTGACTAAAAAAGCCTGGCATTTATGATTGTGCGTGCTACTTTAAAATTCCCGGAGTGTACTTGTCTAATTCCCTTTTTATTTGAATAAATACAACATTGAGTAACAGATCATATTTTATATGATTTATTCCTGTAGGAAAGTGAACAGTATAATAAATAAATGTACTTTTTTTCTAATTTAGATTCATACTATGGCAGTAGGATCTGTCTACAGGGTTTGGTTTATGAGTCTAGCACTTAAAAGTAACATGTTTTAGACACTCAGCTTCATTGAAGCAACTTGTTACTAGGTCAGTTGTAGCACAATGCTAAGGCTAGGTTTTCCATAGATATGATTTCTGGGTAAAGAATTATACTTGTTCTGTTTGATTATGTTTTTTGAAAATCACAAGCAGCAACCTTTATAATGAGATTCAAATATATGTATTAACAAGTGAAGTGCATAGTGTAGTCTTGAAAGAAAACTGAATGCCTTAATATCAGTTATGATTAGTCTTCAAGTTATCACTCCAACCCTGAGTTATACAGCAGCTCCTGAATACAAATCTAAACCCATTCCCACTCTTGCCAGCACTACCCTTCCCAGTCAACCGTAAATCTTTATCTTACAGCCTTATATCTCCCAGACTCTAGAGCAGATATTTTCAAATGTTCACATGAATCAGAATCACAGCCTTGTTGAAACAGGTTGCTGGACCCCACCTCCAGAGTTTCTGATTCAGCAGGTCTGAGGTGGTACCCCTTAATGTGCATTTTTGACAAGTTCCAAAGTTATGTTGATACTTTTGGTCCCACAACCACATGTTGTGTATTACTACTTAAAAAAAAAAAAACCCCACAGAAGACCATTTACCTCTACCTAATTTTACTTAAGTAGAGTTGTTCCTAGGTATCTAAATGGGATTGCTTCCAGAACCCCTGAGGATATAAAAATCTGCATGTACTTGAGTTGGTCCTCCATACACACAGGATGCCTGTGAATATTGTATTTTGATCTGCATCTGGTTGCAGATACAGAACCCATCAATACGGTGGGTCACCTTTATTGAAAAAAATCTGTGTACAAGTGGACGTACACAATTCAAACCCATGTGTTCAAGATGCAACTGTACCTAGCACGTATCTCAAGCTTATCCTTTTCAGCTGAACTCTCAGGATGTAGGGTAAAGGAAAAGAAACCTTTCTATGGAGCCTGTCCACTTCACCAGTCCTGGTGGGAACTGCTTGACATTCTATGACATCAGGTCAATTTCTGTACTCAGGACAGCTATACACTGCAACCTCTGCCTCCTGGGTTCAAGTGATTCTCCTGCCTCAGCCTCCTGAGTTGCTGGAACTACAGGCAAGTGCTACCATGCCCAGAGAATTTTTGTATTTTTAGTAGAGACGGGGATTCACCATGTTGGCCAGGATGGTCTTGATCTCTTGACCTCATGATCTGCAGGCCTTGGCCTCCCAAAGTGCTGGAATTACAGGCATGAGCCACCGTGCCTGGCCTAGGATTTTAATGCATTAACTTGTTGACATGAACAGTTTCTAGCTTTCTAGCTAACAATAAAGATCTCCATGCAATCGAAGAAAATATAAAAATCATAAGTTAATGGAAACTGAACAACAGGCTCCTGAATGTTGACTGGATAAACAATGAAATGAAGGCAGAAATAAAGAAGTTCTTGGAGACAAACGAGAACGAAGACACAACATACCAGAATCTCTGGGACACATTTAAAGCAGTCTCTAGAGGGAAATATATAGCAATAAGTGCCCACATGAGAAGAGTGGAGAGATCCAAAATTGACACCCTATCGTCAAAATTGAAAGAGCTAGAGGAGCAAGATCAAAAAAACTCAAAACCTAGCAGAAGACAAGAAATAACTAAGATCAGAGCAGAACTGAAGGAGATAGAGACAGGAAAAACCCTTCAAAAAATCAACAAATCCAAGAGCTGGTTTTTTTGAAAAGATCAACAAAATAGACCACTAGCCAGACTGATAAAAAAGAAAAGAGAGTAACCAAATAGATGCAATAAAAAACGATAAAGGGGAAATCACCACAGATTCCACAGAAATTCAAACGATCATCAGAGAATATTACAAACCACTCTATGCACATAAACTAGTAAATATAGAAGGAATGGATAAATTCCCAAGCCTAAACCAGGAGGAAGCCGAAACTATGAATAGACCAATAACAAGGTCTGAAGTCGAGGCAGCAATTAAGAGCCTACCACACAAAAAAAGCTCAGGCCCAGACAGGTTTACAGCCGAATTCTACCAGACATGCAAAGAGGAGCTGGTACTATTCCTTCTGAAACTATTCCAAATATCCAAAAAGAGGAATCCTTCCCAAATCATTTTATGAGACCAACATCATCCTGATAGCAAAACCCGGCAGAGACCCAACAAGAAAAGAAAACTTCAGGCCAACATTCATGATGAACACAGACGCAAAAATCTTCAATAAAATACTGGCAAGCCGATTGCAATAGCAAATCAAAAAGCTTATCCACCATGATCAAGTAGGATTCATCCTGGGGATGCAAGGCTGGTTCAACATACACAAGTCTATAAACGTAATTCACCACATAAACAGAACCAAAAACAAAAACATGATTATCTCAACTGATGCAATCAGGCAAGAAAAAGAAATAAAGGGTATTCAAATAGGAAAGGAGGAAGCCAAATTGTCTCTATTTGCAGATGACATGATAGTATATCTAGAAGACCCCATAGTCTCAGCCCAAAAACTCCTGAAACTGGCAAGCAACTTCAGCAAAGTCTCAGGATACAAAATCAATGTGCAAAATCACAAGCATTCCTATACACCAATAACAGACTTAAAGAGATCCAAATCAAGAAGAAACTGCCATTCACAATTGCTACAAAGAGAATAAAATACCTAGGAATACAACTCACAAGGAATGTAAAGGACCTCTTCAAGGAGAACTACAAACCACTGCTCAACGAAATAAGACAGGACACAAACAGATGGAGAAACATTCCATGTTCATGGTTAGGAAGAATCAATATCGTGAAAATGGCCATACTGCCCAAAGTAATTTACAGAATCAATGCTATCCCCATCAAGCTACCAATGACTTTCTTCACAGAACTGGAAAAAACCACCATGAACTTCATATGGAACCAAAAGAGAGCCCGCATAGCCAAGTCAATTCTAAGCAAAAAGAACACAGCAGGAGGCATCACACTACCAGACTTCAAACTATACTACAAGGCTACAGTAATCAAAACAGCATGGTACTGGTACCAAAACAGAGATATAGACCAATGGAACAAAACAGAGGCATCGGAGGCAACACAATGTTATCTACAACCATACAATCTTTGATAAACCTGACAAAAACAAGCAATGGGGAAAGGATTCCCTGTTTAATAAATGGTGTTGGGAAAACTGGCTAGCCATGTGCAGAAAGCAGAAACTGGACCCCTTCCTGACACCTTACATTAAAAATAACTCCAGATGGATTAAAGACTTAAACATAAGACCTGGTACCATAAAAACCCTAGAAGAAAATCTAGGCAAAACCATTCAGGACATAGGAGTAGGCAAGGACTTCATGAACAAAACACCAAAAGCATTGGCAGCAAAAGCCAAAATAGACAAATGGGACCTAATCAAACTCCACAGCTTCTGCATGGCAAAAGAAACAGTCACTAGAGTGAATCGGCAACGAACAGAATGGGAAAAAATTTTTGCAGTTTACCCATCTGACAAAGGACTGATATCCAGAATTTACAAAGAACTCAAACAGATTTACAAGAAAAAAAAAAAGCCCATTCAAAAATCAGCAAAGAATATGCACAGACACTTTACAAAAGAAGACATACATGAGGCCAACAAACATATGAAAAAATGCTCATCATCACTGGTCATTAGAGAAATGCAAATCAAACCACATTGAGATACCATCTCACGCTAGTTAGAATGGTGATCATTAAAAAATCTGGAGACGACAGATGCTGGAGAGGATGTGGAGAAATAAGAACACTTTTACACTGTTGGTGGGAGTGTAAATTAGTCCAACCATTGTGGAAGACAGTGTGGCGATTCCTCAAGGACCTAGAAATAGAAATTCCATTTGACCCAGCAATCCCATTACTGGGTGTATATCCGAAGGACTATAAATCGTTCTAGTATAAAGACACATGCACACAAATGTTCATTGTAGCTTTACAATAGCAAAGACCTGGAACCAACCCAAATGCCCATCGATGATAGACTGGACTGGGAAAATGTGGCATATATACACCATGGAATATTATGCAGCAATCAAAAACGAGTTTGTGTCCTTTGTAGGGACATGGATGAATCTGGAGAACATCATTCTCAGCAAACTGACACAAGAACAGAAAATGAAATACCGCATGTTCTCACTCCTAGGTGGGTAATGAACAATGAGAACACATGGACACAGGGAGGGAAGCACTACACACTGGGGTCTATTCAGGGAAATAGGGGAGGGACAGCCGGGGCGAGCTGGGGAGGGATAGCATGGGGAGAAATGCCAGATGTGGGTGAAGGGGAGGAAGGCAGCAAATCAAACTGCCACATGTGTACCTATGCAACTATCTTGCATGTTCTGCACATGTACCCCAAAACCTAAAATGCAATAAAAATAAAATAAAAATTTAAAAAACGCCAAAAAAAATCATAACTTAAGTCTCCAGGCCCACAGCTCAATTGCTGCAGAGAAAATTACAATTTGAAGAACACCTTTCTTCACATGACTGACTTGACAAAGGCTCCTAAGTATCTCATCTGTGGCATCAACAAGTCATTCCAATAATACACACTTTTTAATAAACATCCAACTTACCATAACACATTTTTCTCCAGGTGCAAACTATTTGGAGTAGTAGTGTAGCATGCCAGGTTAAATAAAGAACACCAATTCTTTTTTTTTTTTTTTAATTATACTTTAGGTTCTGGGGTACATGTGCAGAACATGCAGGACTGTCACATAGGTAAATACTCGGCAAGGTGGTTTGCTGCCTCCATCCCCTAGTCTCCTATATCTGGCATTTCTCCCCATGTTATCTCTCCTTAACCTCTCCACCCCACACTGTCCCTCCCTGAGCCCCCTCAACAGACCCTAGTGTGTGATGCTCCCCTCCCTGGGTCCATGTGTTCTCATCAAAAAAACATGAATTCTAAAGACATGAATTCAAGTCCCAGTGTTTCACATACCAGCCATAATATTACGTAAACGAACAGAATCCATTTTATCTTGTATAGAGGTATAATGACATTTATATTAGAGCATTTTAAGGCAATAATAAATATGAAGGTATTTGATCCCTTAGATTGCTTTATTAAAAATGATGTTTATGGCTAGGTGCAGTGGCTCACACCTGTAATCCCAGCACTTTGGGAGGACGAGGTGGGCAGATCACCTGAGGTCAGGAGTTCAAGACCAGCCTGGTCAATATGGTGAAATCCTGTCTCTACTAAAAATTTAAAAATTAGCCAGGTATGCTGGCCCACACCTGTTAATCCCAGCTACTTGGGAGGCTGAGGCACAAAAATAGTTTGAACCTGGGAGGCAGAGGTTGCAATGAGTCAAGATCATGCCACTGCACTCTAGCCTTGGCAATACAGTAAGATCCTGTCTCAGGCCAGGCGCAATGGCTCATGCCTCTAATCCCAGCATTTTGGGAGGAGAGGCAGGCAGGTCACCTGAGGTCAGGAGATCGAGATCAGCCTGGCCAACATGTTGAAACCCCATCTGTACTAAAAATACAAAAATCAGCTGGATGTGGTGGTGTATGCCTGTAATCCTAGCTATTACGGAGGCTGAGGCAGGAGAACTGCTTGAACCTGGGAGGTGGAGGCTGGACTGAGCTGAAATTGTGCCACTGCACACTCCAGCCTGGGCAACAGAGTAACATTCTGTCTCAAAAAAAACAAAAACAAAAAAACCCTGTATAAAAATAAATGTTTATTATTCTTCAAAGATCTTGGATTTATCAAAATATGTCTATTGAGGAAAAATTTCAAAACAGTACTTCTCCTACAACAATTTCTGTAGCTGGGATTATAGGCGTGTGCCACCATGGATGGCTAATTTTTTTATTTTTAGTAGAAACAGGGTTTCACCATGTTGGTCAGGCTGGTCTCGAACTCCTGACCTTGTGACCTGCCTGCCTTGGGCTCCCAAAGAACTGGTATTACAGGCGTGAGCCACTGTGTTGGGCCAAAGCTTTTCTTTTTTTAAGACAAAGTCTCACTCTGTGGCCTAGGCTGGAATGCAATGGTATGATCTCAGCTCACTGTAACCTCTGCCTTCCAGGTTCAAGTGATTCTCCTGCCTCCGCCTCCTGAGAAGCGGGGATTACAAGCACCTGCCACAACACCCAGCTAATTTTTGTATTTTCAGTAGTGATGGGGTTTTATCATGTTAGTCAGGCTGTTGTTGAACTCCTGACCTCAGGCAATCCACCCACCTTGGCCTCCCAATGTGCTGGGCTTACCAGTGTGAGCCACTGAGCTTGGCCAGCTTTTTTTTTTTTTTTTAAACTACATAAGTTATGAAATATTTAGTGTATCTTTTTAAACCAGAAATACATAAATTTCCAAACACACAGGTAACAAAGCCAACTTCAATTCTAGGATGTCAATAACCACAAACCTCAACTGTGGGGACCACCTTCAAAGAAAATAGAAACTTAGACACAAAAAGATGAAGTGGCTATTCCCAAGACAAGCAGGGGTCAGAATAAGTGGCTCAATTTCTATTTAGGCTAATTTTTCTAGAGTTCTGGGAAGGGCTCAGGATAGGATGAAGAATCAATCATTTCAGCTATAACAGCTTAGGGGTTCTGTTTGTTTTATTTTCTGGTTTTAAAATTCTAGTTGAAATGAAAATGCTGACACAAATAAAAAAATCAGTCAAGAAACATCATAGTAAGTATTCATATGAATAACAATCTGCAAATAGATTCAGATCATTAAAATTCAACAAGGGTAGAAAGGCAACAGTGTACTTTAAAATATACTACATTTTAAAAATATATAAAAAAGAATTCTAGTAATGGTCTAGACTGCCTTGATAAAAGCTGACACTGTTCATATGTAAAAGGTGTTTTCTTTTCTTTTCTTTCTTTTTTTTTTCTGAGACAGAGTCTTGCTCTCTCGCCCCAGTTGGAGTGCAGTGGGGCGATCTTGGCTCACTCCAATGTCTGGCTCACTGTAACATCCGCCTCCCAGTTTCAAGCAATTCTCCTGTCTCAGCCTCCTGAGTAGATGGGATTACAGGTGTTTGCCACTATGCCTGGCTAAAAAATTTTTTTGTGTTTACATAGTAGAGATGGGGTTTCACCATGTTGGCCTGGGTGGTCTTGAACTCCTGACCTCAAGTGAACTCCTGCCTCAGCCACCAAAAGTGCTAGGATTATAGGTGTGAGCCACCATACCCGGCCTGTAAAACATGTTTTAGTGGTTGAATGTTTTGCTGTCACAAGGCTGTAGAAGGAGAAGTAAAACTGGAGATGGCACAAGATAAGAACAGATTATAGTATTTGAATAGTGCAATTGAGAAAAAAAAGGGAACAAACCAAATCAAATGCATTGAAAATGTTTTTCTAAAATCCACAAAATATCCTAAATTGAACTTCCAGTCAAGAATTTATGTAGAAATTCAGAACAAAAGGATTTACACTGACTGGCAATAAAAGGAGTTTTGGAAGACAGTGACCACAAGGGAGATGAAACTGACACTACAAACATAAAAGAATCAGTAAAATAAGACCAAGAAATATTGTCCTCAGAAATCACAAAGCCCAACTTTAATTATTACCACATAGAGACAAGTACTAAGCTTAGTTTAGCTTCAAACAGAACAAACCTCAGTTAAACTAGATAAATGTGCAAGGCTGGTTAATAGACAATGCTTTGAATTCTTAAAGCAGTAAGAACATTCTTGGATTAAAATTGTGTTTTACAGAGGAAGCACAATTTCTCTTGCATGGCACTGCTTATTTTCGCAAACAAAGAAATTAGGGCAACAAGGAAAGCAAAAACCTCAGAATGTCACATAGTAACCAAAGCACAGCGGAACTATAGCAGGGTGTGTATCATATGCTAACATCAAAACAATACCCTAAGGTGAGATTCGACTACCTGCCTGTGAGAAATACTACAGTAAACAGAGTCAGAAACCATGTATACTTTTTGGCCTTCCAAAAGCGAGACTGCCTTGAGAAGGAAAACTGTGACTACAGCTACCAGAGGCTGCAGTCCGAAGAGGATAAACCAGGGGAGGGAATGAAGCCTCCCAGACTTGACTTCTCCTCCGACTTTCTCCTGTCATTTCCTCCAAGCTGGTGAGGATGGAACACAGACCTGGCGTTGGGCTCAGATATCATGTTGCCCCCCAACAAATGCAGTGGCTCAGCAGGAAGGTGTCTGGCAAGGTCTGAGGGCTGCTGGGCAGCTACTGCGCTCATGATAGACCCCCTCAATACACTCTGACCCTCCTGCCTTATCACAGAGGACTCCTGAGTGTGCCCTGCCTGAAGGTGAAGTGTGTGGCTACAGAGAAGTCAGTACTAAGTCATTATACTTTCCACTCTTCACCCTCCAAGTTTAGTAACACTAACTTGAAACATCAACTTTTAATTAGTCATTTACTGTGCCCACACAGTAAACGTCCAAGTTTCCTCAGGGGGCTGCTGTCCTAAGCCTGCTGGGAAACAATCAGGACAAACACCAAATGGACTTTGCACTCGAAACTTCACTGTGTAGACTTTCTGATTTGTAATTTACACAACTTATTTTAAATAGAACTTCAAGCCATTTTATACTTAGGTGTATTTGTCTTAGACTTATTACCTGAGAAATTAATGTAAATGGGTTTACACTTAAACCCAAAATGCTGTTCATTAAAATAAAGACAAAAACTAAAAGATTTGTTTGTTTGTTTTTGAGACGGAGTTTCGCTCTTGTTACCCAGGCTGGAGTGCAATGGCATGATCTTGGCTCACTTCAACCTCCACTGCCTGGGTTCAGGCAATTCTCCTGCCTCAACCTCCTGAGTCACTTTCTTGTCTGTAGAGTATGTTATTTAGCACTCTTCTCTTCCTGCACTGGGCTTAGGGGGCTTCCTTGGGGACAGGCAGTAGCACCATCCCTGCTCCATCAGAGATGCTGTGTCAGTGTGTGGGAGACCTCAAGAGGGAAACAGACCCATCCAATGGAAGCCTTTTTCATCTTTCATTTCTGTCTCAAAAATGTTTCTCATTTGCAAAGCACATCTTAAAAGGAAACAATACAGGAATCGTACAACTTTTTAATGCCTTCTTTGACCAGTTTATTACTGATAATATCTATCAACTGAATTCTTGGCCTCCTAAAATTTATAGTTAAAGATAGATGTATGTTAAGATCGTAAACTACCACTCTCGTAGGCTATAAATATAATGGTAGTAAGAATTATCCAAATTACCTTGATCAAAATAAACAAGTTATTGACATTACATTCAAAACAGTCTGTGGTACCCTCAGGAAAACAAAATACTATCTAAATATTTTATATTATTTCAAATATATTATTTCAGTTAAATTTTTCTCTAGTACATTTATTGAGCATTCACTACATACAAGAGATTACTTGGTACACCAATGAATAGAAATGACAATGGAATCAACTTAATAGAAAGTTTAATCTATTAGAAGAGGGAAAGCATAATAATAATGTTATTATATTCATTTAATATAACAGTTCCCTCAGCCACGGTTTTGCTTTCTGTGGTTTCAGTACCCTTGGAACACCAACATCTGAAAATAGGTGAGTACAGTACAATAAGATATTTTAGGAGAGAGACCACTTTCACATAACTTTTATCACAGTATGTTGTTATAATTGTTCTGTTTTATTATTGTTGTTGTTAATCTTTACTCTGCCTAACTTGTAAATTAACATTGATCACAGGTATGTAGGTACAGGGAAAAATAGTTTATATGTTTGGGTACTATGTGAGGTTTCAGGTATCCACTGGAGGTCTTGGAATGTATCCCCCATGGATAAGGGAGCACTAGTACAATGTTTAATAATGACAAATATGCTTATTGCTATAATGTTTATATTTTATATATTAATTAAATTTGCATTTTATAAATTACTTTCCTTAAGTTACCTCATTTGATTCTTGTAACAATTATGGGAAGGAAGTAGAATATATAGATTCTATTTTTCATTTTATTTTGTTATTATTTTATTTCCTCCTCCTCCCTAGCTTTATTGAAATAAAATTGGTAAATAACAATTGAATATATGTAAGGGGGCACAATGTGATGTTTGAAGTAGGTATACAGTGTGAAATGATTGCCACGACATTAACATGTCCATCTCCTCACATGTTCTTTCTATGTGTGTGCTTAGAACACTTTAGATCCACTCTATCAGCAAATGTCAAGTATACCTTATTATTAACTGTAGACACCAGGCTGTCCAACAGGTCTCCAGAACTTACTCATCTTATAAATGAAAGTCCGGACTCCTTGACCAACATCTCTCCATTTCTCCCACCCCCAAGCCCTGGTACCACCCTCCTACTCTGTTTCTATAAGGTCAACTGTTTTTTTTTTTGTTGTTGTTGTTGTTGTTGTTGTTTTTTGAGACGGAATCTTGCTATGTCACCCAGGCTGAAGTGCAGTGGCATAATCTCAGCTTACTGCAACCACTGCCTCTGGGTTCAATTATCCTGTCTCAGCTTCCTGAGTAGCTGGGACTATAGGTGCCTACCACCACGCCTGGCTAATTTTTGTGTTTTTAGTAGACATGGGGTTTCATCATATTGTCCAGGCTGGTCTCGAACACCTGACCTTTTGATCGACCTGCCTCGGCCTCCCAAAGTGCTGGGGTTACAGGTGTGAGCCACCGTGACTGGCCAAAACCTTTAATTTGAACCACACTCTTATTGGCCACTTGTGTGTCTTCTTTGTAGAAACATCTATTCAGATTCTTTGCCCATTTTAAAATTTAGGCTGTCTTTTTATTACTGAGTTGTAAGAATTTTTTATATGTTCTCTATACAAGTCCCTTATCAAATATATGATTTGCATGTATTCCCCCCATTTTGTGGGTTAACAATTTACTTTCTTGATAGTGTCTTGTGAAGCACACACATTCTTAATCTTGATGATGTGCAATTTTTATTTTTCCTTTTGTTGCTTATGCTTTTAGTGTCACATCTAAGAGTCCATAAACAAATTCAAGGTCAGGAAGATTTATTCTTGTGTTTTATTCTAGAGTTTTATATTTTTGGCTCTCACATTTAGGCCTTTGATCCATTTTGAGTTAATTTTCATATATGTTTAAGGTAAGGATCTTTATTATTTTGCATGTGGATATCTGGTAGTCCCACCATCTGTGGAAAAGATCATTATTCTTTCCCCCTTGAAAAGATACCAAGGTACCCTTGTTGAAAATCAACTGACCATAGACAGAGAGGTTTAGAGGGCTTTCTAATATGTTTCATTGGTAACATGTTTTTATTTGTGGCAACGCTGCCTTAAGTATTGCATTCTTAACCCTATTAATCTCTTCCAACATTGTTTTGTAGTTTTCAGAGTGTATTACACTTGCTTTATTAAATTTATTCCCAAGTATTTTATTCCTTTTGATGCAATTGTAAATAAAATTAGTTTAATTTCATTTTCAGATTGTTCATTGCATTGTACAGAAATACAGCTAATTTTTCTATACTAACCTGGTATCTTACAACCTTGCTAAACTCACTTATTACTTCTAACAGTTTTTTAAATGAATTCCTTAGGATTTTCTACATTTGAAATCATGTCATCTGTGAATGGAGATAGTTTCACTTCTTCCTTTCCAACACAGAAGGCTTTTAATTGCTCTTCTTGCCTAACTAACAGTTTCCTGGATAGAAACTGCAGTACAATATTCAATAGAAGTGGTAAAAACAGATAGCCTTTTCTTATTCTACTGTAAGTAGAAAATATACTCTGTAAGATCTGACTATTTTAACTTATTAAGCCTTGTTTCATGGTTTAACATATAATCTATCCTGGAAAATGTTCCATGTGCACTTGACAAGAATGGGTGTTAACGCTGTTGTTAGGCGAAGATTCTGTACATGTCTGTTAGGTCTAATTGCTTTACAGTGTTGTTCAAGTCCAATATTTCCTTTCTGATCTTTTGTCCAGTTGTTCTAATCCCTACTGAAAGTGGGAGTAATTAAGTCTCCAATTATTACTTCAGAATTGTCAATTTCTCCTTCTGATTCCATCAAATTTAATTTCTTATATTTTGAGGCATCTTTGTTTGGTGTATATATGTTTATAACTGTTATCTCTTCTTGCTGTATTGAACCTTTTAATATACAGTGTCCTTTCTCTCGTAACTGTTTTTGATTTAAAGTTTATTTTATCTGACAATAGCATACGTATCTTGGTTCTCTCGTAGTTAATATTTGCATAAAATATCTTTTTCCATCCTTTAATTTTCAACCCCTTCTGTCCTCATAAATTGTGTCTCTTGTAATTGCATTAAAAAACAGGATTTATCTATGTGCTATCTTCTAATCTCTACCTTTTCATAGTTGAGTTGCATTCATTTACTTTTTTTTCCATTTTTGTTATCCATTTGCATGCAACGTGATTACCGATAAAGAAGGATTTATGCCTGCTCTCCATGTTAGGGCTTTAACAGTTTGACTCTAATATATCTTGGCACGAATCTCACAGTATGTTGAAAGTACATTGAGCTCATGGTGGCATATATTCTGATCTTTCTTTTTGGGGGAGATGTTTTTGTCCATTATTTCTTCAAATATTTTTTTGGTCCCTTTCTCTTTCTCTTCTTCTGATATGTAAAAATCCTCTTTGCTCACCCTGGCTCCAGCATGATGTACTAGGAAGGTTTGTGGCCTGACAGCTGCCTTCCATGAGGTTGGGTGTGGAAGATGGTAGCTGCTACAATGAAAGCTGAACTTGACCATGATTTTCTGAAATTTACCAGAACCTTTGCCCCTGAATGCTAAAAGTGTCTTATATCACCCAGAGTTCCAAAATAGTTGTCTTTCACAGTTCCTGTCAATTCAATTGTTTTGGTGAAGGGCCATTCCAATAATAACTAATATTTACTGAGTACTTAAGTCTGTGCTAAGTACTGTTCTAAGCACTCTTCATCTTCATATTGGCACTATGAGGAAGTATATTATGAAGACCTCCATTTTACAGATAAAGGGAGGTAGATTAATAAGCCTAATCAAGAGATGAGGAATGGTTGATCCAGGAGATAAACAAGGTAGATTCATGCTTGTAACTACAAAACTCTCCACATATTAATATATATTTCAATAAAGTGAGAAAATGCCTTATAAATCATCAAGGCATGTTACACATTTTGAAAATAAGAAAATAGGCCAGGCGTGATGTTTCATGCCTATAATCTTAACACTTTGGGAAGCTGGTGGGGAGGACTGATTGAGCCCAGGCCATCAAAACCAATCTGGGCACTCAAGACCTCATCTCTACATAAAAATAAAGAATAAAAAAAAATTCTAGGTGTGCTAGCATATGCCTGTGGTCCCAGCTACTTGGGAGGCTGAGGCAGGAGGATGCTTGAGCTCAGGAAGTTAAGGCTGCAGTGAGCTGTGATTACGCCTCTGTACTCCAGCCTGGGTGACAAAGCAGGACTCTGTCTCAAAACAAAAAAACAAAAAAGAAAGGAAGGAAGGGAGGGAGGAAAGGGGGGAAAAGAAAAGAAAATAAAAGAATGAAAGAAAAGAAAAGTTCGAGTTAGTGTACTGTCATACATAGAGTCTGTTAATGGCAAAAAACTGATGCTAAGTTTGTCTCCTAATTGCCAGCCCCTTCCTACCATACTAACCTCACTTCTCTGAGTAACTGAACTTTTGGAGTCTGAATGAAAATGTTTTCCTAGTAGCAGGATCTTTGAATGCAATGGCAGAGTCCAGAATTCACATTCTTTAGAAATACTGTTTATCCTCCAAAACCAGTGTAATCCCCATTTTCCTACCCCCATGACTTAAATGCAACCAGAAAAAAATACAGACCCCCCCCAACCTGTCTCTGTTATCTGCACAGCACTCCCTACCTTATACTGCAATTACTTAGGCACCTGTATATTTAAAATCTTCTAACATGAGAACAAACTGGGTTTTCTAGTTATTTATCTGTTCCATATTCTCTAACCTGATTATATATATATATATATATATATATATATATATATATATATATTAGAGTTTGACCAAATACTTGCTAAATGAATGATAAATGAAACCTTGCTTCCCAGAACCACACATTAATTCTATTTAAAATACCACTTCCACACAGTCACATCTACACTAAGATATCCTTGATGGCTCAGAATAAAGTCCAAAGTCTTTAATGTGATATTCAAGGCCATCCAATCCCCACAGGAGGCTCACCTGGTCTTTGGGCTGAAACCTTGATTTTTGTACTTCTTGGTGCCTAATGTTGTGTCCTGAATGTAGCAGGTGATCAGTAACTACTGACTGAGTGAAAGGAGCTAAGATTGATCTATGTGTCATTACACTCCAGCCTGGGTGACAGAGCAAGACTCTATCTCAAAACAAAACAAAACAAAACAAAAGGGTGATCTAAAAAGCGAAAGAACAATTAAAATATGTAACAGTGTTTTCAGGTGATCCACCCACCTTGGCCTCCCAGAGGCAGGAGATCACTTGAACCTGGGAGGTGGAGATTGCAGTGAGCCAAAAGCACACCACTGCACTCCAGCCTGGGTGACAAAGTTAGACTCCACCTCAAAAAACAAAACACACACACACACACACACACACACACACACACACACACACACACACAAAACCAGTGCTTCCAGATAGTTATGAAATCTCTTTCCCAGGAGAACTTCAAAAATAAAAAAAGATACTCATGTGCCTCAGTGACTGAGTATCTCTCCTGTCTGGAGGTGAGAAGCTGGACTTTACAGGTCCTTTCTGGTCCTACAATTCTATGACTACTCACTTAAAACTGCATTATTAGCCAACTGGAAGAAAAGGGAAGTAGCTCTGTACCTGTAACTAGACAGAGAAATTTAAAGAAATTATTTAAGATAAGGAGGAAAAAACTTTCAAGTTTAAGAAAGAAAAAAAACTAGGTATAAATATTGCATTCTTATCCATAATTATTAATATATCTGGTATACTGTGGTTATATAGTTGTCAGCCACATGGAAAGTAGAATTTCCCATTTGCTGTCTCATTTTTTCTGTTTTTAAACTTTTAATACCAAAATCTTGTTAACATAGGTTAAACAATATGGGATTGTTTAAATAATTTATAAGACAGCAAATGAAGAAATATTATGTAAATATTCAAATAGTACATAAGGATTACATAATCACGCATAAATGCTTAATAAAATATCACATCAAAAAGCATAATGTGAAATGGCATGGCTAATTTAACTGCAACAATAAAAAATAAGAATACAAATGAGTAAGGACTATAAAATATTTTAAAATATCTATAGTTGTATTAAATACTGTAATGGTGGGATAATCAGGGATATTTTACACTTTCAAAAGGTATAAACTATTTTTTTCTGTATCATATCTATGATATAAGAATTCCACAGAAATAAAATTTTAATGGTAATACTTAAATTTATTTAAAACATTTCTAAAAGATACATGGTTATTTATTTTCACTTTTAAAATGTTAAAATAAAGAGTTTCCTTAGATAGACTTTAGAACGCAGCGTAAACATCACTCTGTGCTCTAACTCAATGTTGCTTTTCTTTACTGCCCAATGCACACGTCCCCCAAACAGCAAATCAGCCTTCATCAACAAATTTCTTTTACACAAAGGCAATAAACCTAAACTAAAATAAATTTGTGCCCATAATATTTCTAGCAATAAAAAACTGCAAAATAATAAACTTAAGTTGACCAAGAAAATATTTTTAGGTTTATCTGAAAAATGGTGAAATGTTGCATTATATATATGTAATTTTTTTTGAGATGGAGTCTCGCTTTGTTGCCCAGGCTGGAGTGTAGTGGCACGATATTGACTCACCATGACCTCCGCCTCCCAGGTTCAAGTGATTCCTCTCCCTCAGCCTCCCTAGTAGATGGGACTACAGGCACATGCCACTATGCTCAGCTAATTTTTGCATTTTTAGTAGAGATGGGGTTTCAATATGTTGGCTAAGCTGGTCTCAAACTCCTGACTTCGTGATCCGCCCGCCTTGGCCTCCCAAAGTGCTGTGATTACAGGCGTAAGCCACTGTGCCCAAACTATTTTATTTTATTTATTTTTATTTTAAAATTATTTTTATTTTACTTTTTTTTGAGACAGAGTCTTGCTCTGTCACCAAGTGCCAGGCTGGAGTGCAGTGGCATGATCTCGGCTCACTGCAACCTCTGACCCCCGGGTTCAAGCAATTCTCCTGCCTCAGTCTCCTGAGTAGCTGGGACTACAGGTGTGCACCACCACGCCCAGCTAATTTTTCTATTTTTTAGTAGAGACGGGGTTTCACCACGTTGGCCAGGATGGTCTCAATTCCTTGACCTCATGATCCGCCCGCCTTGGCCTCCTGAAGTGCTGGGATTACAGGTGTGAGCCACCTTGCCCAAACTATTTTATTTTTAAAACTAGTCTACTTTTAAAGAAAAGCATAATATAACAATGAATGATAAAAATATCCTTAACTACTAAAAAAAATTTTTTTTAGGCCGGGTGCAGTGGCTCACAAAAAAAATTTTTTTTTTTCGGTGATGGAATCTTGCTCTGTTGCCCAGACTGGAATGCAATGGTGTGATCTTGACTCACTGCAACTTCTGCCTCCTGAGTTCAAGATATTCTCTTGCCTCAGTCTCCTGAATAGATGGGACTACAGGCGTGTGCCACCACGCCCAGCTAATTTTTTTTTATTTGTAGTAGAGACAGGGTTTCACCATGTTAGCCAGGCTGGTCTTGAACCCCCGACCTCAAGTGATCCACCAGTCTTGGGTTCCCACTGTTAAGATTACAGGCGTGAGCCACTGCACCCAGTCTAACTACTCAATTCTGTAAAAAGCAAACATTTACATATGATTTCCAAAGGGGACTAAACAATGGTTAAGTATAGGGAATCAGATTTAAGTTCTTCTTCACACTTTGTAAGTTTTACTACATCAAAAGATACTTAACCTCAGACTGAAAAGGAAAGTAATCAAGTAGCTGAAATAATGGTCAGATATTATCTTAAACAGGCATTTATTTCCAACAAGAGCAACTAAAAAATTATTCACAGGTATTAATCCCACACAGATGTCCTCTTACTCAAATAAGTGACTTAAAAACTTTTGAAAACTTGCCCATTTTCTCACAGAATTAGAATAAAAGTTACATTACCTTAGAGATAATGAGCAGTTCTGTCTTTAGGGATATTCTTACCAAGCTGATAGCATGCCAACGATCTGGACCCTCACAGATTCTAAATCTTATTTTCTCCACCATTATTATTTTCCCATGTGACAGTCAACAGGGGCACAATGAAGAATGACAACCTGAGGGACAGTGACAAGTGATGTGGCCAAGTGGAGAACATGGGATTTCGAATCACACAGACTTGGGTTTTGAGAGGGCCTGTGTGGGGCCAGGTGCAATGGCTCACACCTCTATAATCCCAATGTTTTGGGAGGCTGAGGCAGAAGGACAGCTTGAATCCTGGAATCTGAGACCAGCCTGGGCAACATAGGGAGACCCCATTTTCTAAAAAAGAAAGAAAGGAAAGAAAGACAGGTGTGGTGGTGCACACTGGTAATCTCAGCTACTTGGTGAGCTGAGGTGGGAGGATCAATTGAGCCCAGGAGTTCGAGGCTACAGTGGGCTGTGACAGGGCCACTGCACTTCAGCCTGGATGACAGAGTGTGACCATGTTTCAAAAAAAAAAGAAGTCCTGTGTGACCTGACCTGTCTCCATCAGTGGGCTTTGGTAAGAATTTAATGAATGAAACATGTATGTAGTAGTCCTTGATGAGGATTGGCTTATTTCTTTACTTCACTGACAAAAAAAGAGAGCAAGAGAAAAAATAGTGAAGTACTGTTTCTAATTAGCCCAGTGATTCCAAATACCAGGAAGCATATTTGCTGAAAAAACTGCCATAAATCAAAACAGTTAAGAAATTCTTCACAGGCTTTACTCAGATACTTTCTCAAGAGAGAGAAAAGGGTTAGACCGGAAGTACATTCAGGCTGGATGGGTAAGAGTAAGCTGGAGGGGTGAGGAATGGCAGGGATGAAGGGTGGGACAGTGACACAGGAGTAAGAATACGTCTCTCCCCTGTGCTCTTCCCTTCCCCCCATGCCCTATAAACTCTAAACAAATCTATACATTTCACATATGGGGAAAGCTAGGTCCTTTCCTGTCAAAATAAAACAGTGGCACCACAAGGGCAGTTGATTCTGGACTGCGTGCAGTCTTCAGCCTTCTGATACCCAGCAGCAACAGTGTCGGCAAAGACAGTCACCTCAGGTGCCAATAACATTTGTCAGTTTTTCTCTGCTGACTCTGAGGTGGAGCACCCTATGTGTTTGGTCCTACAAGTGAATCTTGCTCCCATGGGGGCTGAGGGTGCAAAGGAGAGAGAAATCCTTTCTCGAAGAACAGGCAAACCCTTCAGGCAATGCCCCATCTGGGGCCCCAGAGCATGTCCATTGTTCTCATTTCACCCCAGACTGAAACAGACTTTGATGTCCTCAGTCTCAAAACTGAGAATTCACAACCTCCATCACTGACCAACTGTTACATAGGTAATATTAAAATCAACAAAACAATTAAAAATTTGATGTATTTTTAAACCAATGAAATGTTATGACATCAGTAAGATGGTCACAAATACCATCAAAGGAATGGCAATGTCTACATTATATAATGCCAAATGGCAAGAGGAGAAGAAAATTACACCTAGGGCTACAGCTGTTAACTAGGTGAAATCATACTTATTATACACGAATGTGATCACTCTAAGATACTTATACAGGAAGCATAAAAGAGATGAAAGAAACAAACCCTTTTTTGGTTATAAAAGTAATAAATGAACATTATGTAAAACTTGGAAAAATCAGAAAAAAAGGAGGAAAAAAGGCAGACAGCCAAACACTCGTGTAATTCCTTCACCTTTCTCTTGGACATATTTTGTGGCTTGTAGTCATGCTTTACAATAAAATTCAGTATTCCACTTCTTAATATTATTTCAAAACCGCTTCTTTGTATCAGTGTACAAGATATAATGTGTCAGTTATTGTACATGTTATACAAGGCTATATGCTGACCCATAGTAACCCTTATGTACGGGATGGGCATAAGAAGGGTAGCTACTGGGAGAGATGGTGGAAGGGACCCAGGGAAGAGGGTAAGGAACCTGCCAGAGGGAGGTGGGGGAAGATTCCAGGAGGGGCAGGGGTGTGCACCGCAGCTCGACTAGCAAGTCAGAAATGGCAAAGGTACAGAGGAGGCAAAAACGATGCAAGTTAGAAAAAGCCAATGGATTTAAAAATTAGTGGGTCAGAGACTGACTACTGAGCAGCCAATCTTGACAGAGAAATGAGAGCTAAAGAGCAACTGCAGTGGGCAAAGAACAGAATGTGAAATCTACAAAGTGGAGAGAGCCTGCTGGCAGCTTCTTCAAGTGGTTGAGGGAGGCGTTCTGAGGCCTGGCTTAAGAGGACACAGTTCCGAAGGAGAAGCAAATGATAGAGCAAGGTACTGAACAGGTTTTGGATTAAATGTTAAAGCAGTTCTTCTGGGAGGTTCCAGGTGTTAATGCCAACAGAAATAAAATACTCTGATATGCTGCCACATAGACATGACACTTCATAGACTGGCAGTGTAACCTGGGTCTCACTTAAACATACATGCCATGGGAGCAGTGGTTAAAACAACAGCAAAACTTGTGTGCTATTCATGTTCCATGGCAGGCATCGTGCCAGGCACTCTGCTGCTTTGCCCCAGTGGAGCATCCTGGCTGCTCTATGGAGATGCTATTATTATCACAAGTTTAAAGTTGAGGAAGCTGACAACCTGGCAAACTGGAATGGAGAAGCTAGATGTGAACTACCTCTGCCTTAGGTACTCTAACACTACACCCAGAAAGGCTGCCTGGGGGTCACTAAAGAGTGACACAGTTTCATTGTGCAGCAGAGCACAGAAGGGATTATTTAATGTGAAATGTGTATGTCTTTGGAGAAAAATACACATAGATACTAACTCTTAAAGTGGCAAAATATAAGTCTATGGACTTAAGAATGGTTTGATCACCCTATGATCCACATAAAAAAAGGGTAGGAGAGGCTGGGTGCAGTGGCTCATGCCCATAATCTCAGCACTTCGGGAGGCCAAGGCGGGTGGATCATGAGGTCAAGAGTTTGACACCATCCTGGCCAACATGGTGAAACCCTGTCTCTACTAAAAATACAAAAATTAGCTGGGCGTGGTAGACACATGCCCTACTCCCAGCCCCAACTATTAGCACCTCCATTAAAATGCAACATTCACAGGAAGGAACATGAGTTCCCTACACTTTAGTTGTTAATAGCACAGATTTTGAAAAAATGACTTATCCTGTTGCTGAATTTTTGATGGACCAGATTAAAAATTACTAGATTATATAATTAAACACAAGAATCTATCTCCTTCTGTAGACTGTGTCTATTTTCCTTATGAGATTTTAGTGATGCAAGGGACTGGAGGTGCATCTTCTGTTTATTTCATCTCTATAGTTTGCAGTAAGTGCTAGGCACATCGTAGGCACCATACATACTGGAATGAATATCTGTCAGTTCTTCAGAAAATCATTCTTATCTTAGAATTGTTATTTTATTCAACAAAGTGCCATGGCTAGATGCATTTGTAACATATTCTAACTGTTTTACTTCTAAGCGTCCATATACAGCTTCTAAAATCTCCCCTTTAGGACAGTCAAATAATAATTATAAGTACAGAGTGGAAGAAAGCCTAGCAAAACAGAAATAGGAGACAGAATAAAAAGGAACGTTACACCACTTGTTTACTCATAAGTATTCTTGGTTAGATCAAGACTAAGATTTAGGAAAAACATTTTCCCATTATTTTCCACACCAAGAACTGGAAGCCCAGAAGCCTGGTATTTCCAAATGATAAAAATTACAGGTCGCTTGCTTTTGAAAATTTAATCAGGCAATATGTATTTGGAGACAAAGAGGAATGAAAATATTTAAACACACAAGAAAGAATATTTACAGTTTTCCCCTAAAATGATTTTTAGTCTTTTCATCAATTTTACTTTTTGGTTTGTTTTATTTTTTGAGATGGAGTTTCGCTCTGTTGCCCAGGCTGGAGTGCAGTGGCCCAATCTCAGCTCACTGCTACCTCCGCCTCCCAGGCTCAAGCTATTCTCCTGCCTCAGATTCCCTAATAGCTGGGATTACAGGTGCCAGCCACCATGCCCAGCTAATTGCAAAAAAAAAAAAACAGCTGCAGGTGGGACAAGACGAAAACAGCACACCAGGCTACCCAGTGCCCAAAGACACAAGGATGGAGCTAGTGAGGGACTAATTTGGGGCTTCCAGAAAAGATGCTGGGCCTAAGAATCTGTACAGATAGTGGAGAGGAGGAGTCTTCTCTTGGCCTGCCAGCACTATATGTGAAAGTAACAGCGGAAAAGAGAGTCAAGACTAAAAATATCCCACAAGGTAAAAGAACAGCCATTACTGTCAGAAGAGCTGGGCAAATGCTAAGTTTCATATTGACAGCTGCATCTCATAGTCTAAGAAAGAGAGTTACTATCAGGGAAAGTGATGAAATGCTCTTTAGTTCAGCCAAGAAAATGATAACTTTTGGTAAAATGTATGGCTTGTCAGTATAAGCATGCCTGTCAGGTGTGGCCTATCAACATAAGCAAGGAAATGTTACATATCAAAATCGGTGGGATGAAGTGAAAGCAGTGCTGAGAGGGCATTTTACAGGGCTAAAAGCATACACAGCCTCTTTCCATGCCTAATGCAGCCATGGCTCATGGTCTCAAGAAGCATCTGAAGTGGGTAGCAGCTCCAAAGCATTGGAGGCTGGATAAATTGCCTGGTGTTTGCTCCTCATCCATCCACTGGTCCCCACAAGTTGACAGAGTGTCTCCCCGTCATATTTTCCTAAGGAACAGACTTAAGTATGCCCTGACAGGAGATGAAGTAAAGTAGATTTGCATGCAGCAGTTCATTAAGATCTATGGCAACGTCCGAAATGATATAACCCACCCTACTGGATACATAGAGATCATCAACATTGACAAGATGGGAGAGAATTTTCATCTCATCTATGACACCAAAGGTTGCTTTGCTGTACATCGTATTACACCTGAGGAGCCTAAGTACAAGCTGTGCAACGTGAGAACAATCTTTGTGGGCACGAAAGGAATCCCTCATCTGGTGACTCATGATGCTTGCATGATCTGCTACCCTGATCCCGTCATCAAAAATCTCCATTCAGATTGATTTGGAGACTTGGAAGATCACTGATTTCATCAAGTTTGACACTGGTAACCTGTGGCTGGTGACTGGAGGTGCTAACGTGGAAAGAATTGGTGTCATCACCCACAAAGAGGGGCACCTTGGATCTTTTGATGTGGTTCACACAAAAGATGCCAATGTGGTGAAAGACGCCAATGGCAATAGGTTTGCCACTGAGCTTTTTTTTTTTTTGTTATTGGCAAGGGCAACAAATCATGACTTTTTTTTCCCCGAGGAAAGGTATCCGCCTCATCATTGCTGAAGAGACAAGAGACTGGTGGCTAAACAGAACAGTAGGTGAAATAGTCTCTGAGTGACAAGTTAGATCTTTGTACATAATTAAAAATAATGTGTCATGATTAATATAAATAAATAATAAAATACTACGTACATGAGAAAAGGTTTAAATCAACAATTTAGGTCCCTCTCCAGGACCTTAGGAAAACAAGAGCAAAATAAACCCACAGCAAGCTGAGAAAAGGAAATAATAGATAAGAGCAGAAATCAATGAAGCTAAAAATTAAAAATTAAGAAAATTAATGAAACAAAGCTGGTTCATGGATAAGATCAACAAAATTAACAAACGTCTAGCAGCAAGACTGACAAAGAAACAGAGAAGATGAGAATTACCAATATCTGGAGTGAAAAAGAAAATATAACTATAGACCATGCAGACATCAAAAGGATAACAAGGGAATACCATGTACAGGTCTACACACAAAATTTGATATATTAAGTAAAATAAACCAATTCCTTGAAAAAATACAACCTACTATAAGTCAGCCAATATAAAACTGTTTATTTGAATAGCCCTATGACTAAGTGAATTGATTTTGTAATTTTAAAATTTCCTAAACACGTATCTCCAGGTTCAGATAGTTTCAATATTGAATTCTACCAAACCCTTAAGAAACAATTAGTATCAATTCTCCATAATCTTTTTCACGAAATAGAAGAGGAGGGAATACTTCCTAATCCATTTTATGAATTTAGAGTTACCTTTTATACTCTATACAAAATAGAGTATAAAAAGAAAACTATAGGCCAATACGCTTTATGAATATAGATGTAAAAAATCCTTAACAAAATATTACTAAATAAAATTCAGTAGTATGTATCATAGTAGTATCATAACCAAGTAGCAGTATCATATTCAGTAGTATCATAACGAAGATGAGTTTATTCGAGGGATGTAATGCTAGTTCAATATTTGAAAATCAATCTATGTAATTCATCACACTAAATTATAAAGAAAAAATCATATGATCACATAAATCAATAGAGAAAAATCACTTGACAAAAACCAACACTCTCTCATGTTAAAACTTCTTAGAAACTAGAAATTGAGGGAAACTTCCTCAATGTGGTGGAGAACATCTATTAAAAAACCTACGGTTAACATTATACTTACTGCGGAAAGACTGAAAACTTTCCCCTAAGATTAGGAACAAGCCAAAATGTCTATTCTCACTTCTGTTATTTGATGTAGTACTGTGTGATAAGGCAAGAAAAGGAAAGAAAAGGCAAGCAGATCAAAGAACAAGAATTAAGCTATCCCTATTCACAGGTGAAATGATTGACTATGTAGAAGTTATGAAAGAATCAACAAAACTTCTAAAACTAATAAACAAGTTTGGCAAGGCTGCAGGAAACAAAAATCAACACACAAAAATCAATTATATTTCTATGCACACATGGACACCAAAATTTAAAAAACAACAACACTTTTGATAATTTCAGAAAAAAGAAAAAAAGGCTGGGCACAGTGGCTTACACTGGCAATCTTAGCACTTTGGGAGGCCGAGGCAGGCCAATCACTTAGGTCAGGAGTTTGAAACCAGCCTAGTCAACATGGTGAATCCCTGTCTCTACGAAAAATACAAAAATTAGCTTGAAATCACTTGAACCTGGGAGGCGGAAGTTGCAGTGAGCTAAGATCATGCCACTGCACTCCAGCCTGGGTGACAGAATGAGACTCCATCTAAAAAAAAAAAAACAGATTAAAAAGAAAGACTTTGGTGTAAATCTAATAATATACCTATAACACTTTGTATGCTGAAGCTACAAAATGCTAATGAAAGAAATTGAAGGGGCATCAAACAAATGAAGAGTCATACTGTGTTCATGTACTGAAAGACTTCATTCACATAGTAATTAGTAGTTCAATTCTTTCCAAAATAATATACATTTAACACAATTCCTAGTGAAATTCCAGAAAAACTCTGTAAAGATAAAATTACTCTAAAATTTATATGACAAGGCAAAGGAACCTGAACAGCTAAAACAATTTTGAAAAAGAATACAGTCCTATGAACCTGATTTCAAGACATAGAGCTTCTGTAGTCATGACTATGATGGTACACACAGAGGGACACACACAGAGATCAATGGAACAGAACACCCAGAAATAGATCTGTCTACGTGATTTTTTTCTTTTTATTGTACTTTAGGGTCTGGGGCACATGTGCAGATCATGCAGGATTGTTGCACAGGTAAATACATAGCAAGGTGGTTTGCTGCCTTCATACCCCCATTGCCTATATCTGGCATTTCACCCCATATTATCCCTCCCCGCCACCTGCTGTCCCTCCCCTAGCCCCCTGCAACAGACCCCAGTGTGTGATGCTCCCCTCCCAGAGTCTGTATGTTCTCATTGTTCAACACCCGCCTATGAGTGAGAACATAACAGTATTTGATTTTCTGTTCATGTGTCAGTTTGCTGAGAAGGATGGTTTCCAGATTCATCCACGTCCCTACAAAGGACATGAACTCATCATTTTTTATGGCTGCATAGTATTCCATGCTATATATGTGCCACATTTTCTTTGTCCAGTCTATCACTGATGGGCATTTGGGTTGGTTCCAGGTCCTTGCTACTGTAAACAGTGCTGCAATGAACATACATGTGCATATGTCTTTATAATAGAACGATTTATAGTCCTTTGGGTATATACCAAGTATTAGGATTGCTGGGTCAAATGGTATTTCTATTTCTAGATCCTTGAGGAATCGCCGCACTGTCTTTCACAATGGTTGAACTAATTTACATTCCCACCAACGGTGTAAAAGTGTTGCTGTTTCTCCACATCCTGTCAAGCATCTGTCATCTCCAGATTTTTTAATGATAGCCATTCTGATTGGCGTGAGATGGTATCTCAATGTAGTTTTGATTTGCATTTCTCTAATGACCAGTGATGATCAGCATTTTTCCATGTTGGTTAGTTTCATAAATGTCTTCTTTTGAAAAGTGTCTGTTCATATCCTTTGTCCACTTTTGGATGGGGTTGTTTTTTTCATGTAAATCTGTTTTAGTTCCTTCTACATTCTGGATATTAGCCCTTTGTCAGATGGGTATCTTGCAATTTTTTCCCCCAGTCTGTTGGTTGCCAGTTCACTCTAATGATAGTTTCTTCTGCTGTGCTTTTTAAAGGGTTTTTTTTGTGTCTCGGTCCCCTCAGTTCTGCTCTGATCTTAGTTATTTCTTGTCTTCTGCTAGCTTTTGAGTGTTTTTGATCTTGCTCCTCTAGTTCTTTCAATCCTGACCATAGGGTGTCGATTTTAGATCTTTCATGCTTCTCATGTAGGCATTTATTGCTATAAATTTCCCTCTATACACTGCTTTGAATGTGTCTTAAGAGAGATTCTGGTACATTGTGTCCTCCTTCTCATTGGTTTTGAAGAACATCTTTAACTCTGTCTTAATTTCACTGTTTATCTAGTCAACATTCAGAAGCCAGTTGTTCAGTTTTCATGAAGTTGTACAGTTTTGAGTTAGTTTCTTGATCCCGAGTTCTAATTTGATTGCACTGTGGTCTAAGAGTGTTTGTTATGATTTCTGTTCTTTTGCATTTGCTGAGGACTGATTTACTTCCAATTAGGTGTTTGATTTTAGAGTAAATGTGACGTGGTGCTGAGAAGAATGTATATTCTGTGGCTTTGAGGTGGACAGTTCTGTAGACATCTAATAGGTCCATTGTCCCAGATCTGTGTTCAAGTCCTGAGCATCCCTGTTGATTTTCTGTCTTGCTGATCTGTCTAATATTGACAGTGGAATGTTAAAGTCTCCCACTATGATTGTGCGGAAGTCTAAGTCTCTTTGTAGGTCATTAAGAACTTGCTTTATGTATCTCCCTGCTCCTGTATTGGATGCATAGATGCATATATATTTAGGATAGTTAGCTCTTCTTGTTGCAGTGATCCCTTTACCATTATGTAATGCTGTTTTTTGTCTCTTTTGATCTTTGTTGGTTTAAAGTCTGTTTTATCAGAGACTAGGAATACAATCCCTGCTTTTTTTTGCTCTCAATTTGCTTGGTAGATCTTCTTCCAGCCCTTTATTTTCAGTCTATTATGTGTCTTGGCATGTGAGATGGGTCTCCTGAATATAGCACACCGATGGGTCGTGACTTCTTATCCAGTTTGAGTCTGTGTCTTTTGATAGGGGCATTTAGGACATTTACATTTAATGTTAATATTATGTGTGAATTTGATCCTGCCATTTTATTACTGGTTGCTTTGCCTGTTGTTTGACACAGTTTCTTTATTGTGTCATTGGTCTTTACCATTTGGTTCATTTTTGCAGTGGCTGGCAGTGGTTTTTCCTTTCCATGTTTAGTGCTTCCTTCAGGAGCTCTTGTAAGTCAGGTCTGGTGGCAATGAAATCTCTCAGTGATTGCTTGTCTGTAAAGGATTTTATTTCTGAAGCTTAGTTTGGCTAGATATGAAATTCTGGGTTAAAAGTTCTTTTCTTTAAGGATGTTGAATATTGGCCCCCACTCTCTTCTGGCTTGGTAGGGCTTCTGCCAAGAGATCCACTGTGAGTCTGATGGCCTTCCCTCTGTAAGTGACCTGACCTTTCTTTCTGGCTGCCTTTAGCATGATTTTTTTCTTCATTTCAACCTTGGTGAATCTGACGATTACGTGCCTTAGGATTGCTCTTCTTGAGGAATATCTTTGTGGTGTTCTTTGTATTTCCTTTATTTGAATGTTGGCCTGCTCTGCTAAGGTTGGGGAAATTCTCCTGGATAATATCCTGAAGAGTGTTTTCCAGCTTGGATCCATTCTCCCATCTTCTTCAGGTATACTGATAAAGCATAGATTAGGTCTTTTCACATAATTCCATATTTCTTGGAGGCTTTGTTCATTTCTTTTCACTCTTTTTTTTCTTTTCTTGCCTTCTCTTTTTATTTCATTGAGTTGATCTTCGATCTCTGATATCCTTTCTTCTGCTTGATCGATTTGGCTATGCGTATGAATTGTGAAGCTCTCGTGCTGTGTTTTTCAGCGCCATCAAGTTTATGTTCTTCTCTAGGCTGGTTATTCTAGTTAGCATTTCATCTAACCTTTTTTTCAAGGTTCTTAGTTTCTTTGCATTGGGGTAGAAAATGAACTTTTAGCTCAGAGAATTTTATTACTCATCTTCTGAAGCCTGCTTCTGTCAGTTCATCAAATTCATTCTCTTTCCTGTCTTGCTCTCCTGCTGGTGAGGAGCTGTGATCTCTCGGGGGAGGAGAGGCTTTCTGGACTTTGATGATTTCATCCTATTTTTGCTGGTTTCTTCCCTTCTTCGTGGATTTACTTATCTTTGACCTTTGAAGTTGGAGATTTCAGGTGGGATCTCTGATTGGATGTCCTTTCTGTTAAGTTGGGGTTATTTCACCTGTATGACGGTATTTGTTTTTATATGGGGTCAGTGTGCCGCTTAAGTCAGTCTGTCCCAAGGCGCTACAGGGCTGCCTCAGTCTCAGCCAGGCTACTGTTTATTTTTCTCCTGGTTTCTGCTTACACAGGTGAAATTCATCCTGTCTTCCCAGTGGCGGGTGTCTTTCTCTCTGCCGAGCTTGCTCATCTTGGATGGATCTCAGTCTGATGTGTTAACTGTGAAATTCTCCAACAAGAGGGCCTCTACTTGCTGGATCTTGTGGAGGTGGGACCTTTATGGCCCTATCACCTAACTCCCAGCTTTCAACTCTCCCTCCTGTGGGATGGGCAGTTCCGTCCCACAAGCCTTCTTGGTGTTAGTCAAAGTCTCCGCCCTGGTCTGCGTCAACAATTTGTGGCACCAGGCCGGTAGGGGCTATTGCCTGGGTCTCCAACTCAAGTCCGTTCTCAGACAGGCTGCATTTTCCTGGTGTGTGGGCTGCTAAAATCACGGAGTGAAGTACGCTATCTGAATCAGACGGAGTGAAGCTTCCCAATTCTCTGTGCTAGATGCACGTCCTGAGTGGGGCAGAGTGCCGCCTTCCCTTGCCCTCTTTGGGCTATTGTTGCTGCCTTTTATGGGTTAATTCCATTGTTCAACCAGTCCCTTTAAAACGAACCCGGTACCTCATTTGGAGACGCCGAGATCACTCTCATTCTGTGTCTCACTTACTGGGAGCTGCACTCTGGAGAAGCTTCCTTTCATCCATCTTGGCTGAAGTCCTGTCTGTGTGATTTTTGACAAAGGTGCAAAAGCAATTCATTGAAGCAAAGATATCCTTTTCAACAAATGGTGGAGAAATTGGACATCCACAGGCAAAAAACAGAAATACCAAAACCTTCCACCTAAGTCTCACACCTTATATGAAAATAACATAAAATAGATCATAAAATTAAACACAAAATGACATAGAAGAAAATCTTTTGGGAGACCGACTCAAGATGGTGCAGTTAGAACAACCCAGAACTGAAGCTCTTGATGAATGCATGGAGGGAGAGTCAGAACCACTTTTCCAGATGGATGTTTGTTGCCCACAGAACGGGGAAATTCCCAGGTATAAAAGAGAGGTGGGATGCCAGGGCAGAGGTTTTGGCTGGTACAGCCGGCGGATGGTGTAGCTGGCGGCTGGCGCACAGCACAGCGGCGCTCCACAGCGCTCCGCACAAACTGCACTGGTCCGGGTGCCCTGTTGAACCAGCAATCTGAGACTTGAGACGGCAGATTGGCATATCCATCTGATTGAACGGGACTTGGACAGTGAGGCAGGCCAGGAGATTCCAGGGAAAAAGCGTCTGGGCCAGTGCAGTGGGACAAACAAAACGGCGATTACAAACGCTCCGGGTGGAGAGTTTCACTGTGGGCACAGCTGAACCCAGGACAGTGCAGCTCGGTGCGGGAGGGGCGTCCACCATTACCAAGGAAATCCGCCCCTACTGAGGTAAACTCCCATTGCTGACACAGCCTGCTGTTGCTGAGGCAACCCGCCACAACAGAGAGACTCCGCTGCAGGGAGTAGCCCGTGGCAGCAGGGTGGTGACCTCAGCAGCAGGGCAGAGCCTGCAGCAATAGGGCGGACCTCACACCAGAAGGGCGGAGCCTCGGCAGGCAAATAGTGACTAGACTGCCTCCTAGCTGGGCACGACAGCGCAACGGACACTCATAAAGAAAGCCCCAACCCCCCGAGACAGAGCATCTGAGAAAAAAAGTGTTTCTTGTTTATGAGTTCTGCTGCAGCAGAATTAAACGTAGCAGCCTAACAGCCCTGAATGAACAACAGAGCTCACAGCTCAGCACTTGAGCTCCTATAAAGTACAGACTGTCTCCTCAAGCAGCTCCCTGATCCCTCTATATCCAGAAGACTGACATTTGGCAGGCATCATTCGGGGACAAAGATAGCAGAAGAAGAAACTGGTAGCATCCCTCACTGTTCTGCAGCTGCTATAGGTGTACCCCAGACAAGCAGGGCCTGGAGTGAACCTCAGCAGTCGTACAGTGAAGGGGCTAGACTGGTAGAAGAAAATCCAAGTAACAGAAATACTTCATCATCAACAATCTGGGCGTCCACTCAGAGACCCAATTGGAAAGTCAGCAACTACTCAGACGACAGGTGGATAAATCCACAAAGATGAGAAGAAACCAGCGCGAAAAGGAGGAAAACACCCAAAATCAGAACACCTCGCCTCCTACAAAGGAAAAAAACTCCTCACCAGCACGGGAACAAAGCTGGACAAAGAATGACTGTGATAAAATGACAAAATTAGACTTCAGAAGGTGGATAATGAAAAACTTTTGTGAGCTAAAAGAACATGTTTTAAATCAATGCAAAGAAACTAAGAACCTTGGAAAAAAGATTGGAGAAAATGATAACAAGAATGGGTAACTTAGAGAGGAATATGAATGAATTGAAGGAGCTGAAAAACACAATACGAACACTTTGCGAAGCATGCACAAGTTTCAACAGCTGAATTGACCAAGCAGAAGAAAGAATATCAAAAGTCGAAGATCAACTCAATATAATAAAATGAGAAACCAAGATTAGAGAAAAAAGCACAAGAAGGAATGAACAAAGTCTCCAAGAAATGTGGGACTATGTAAAGAGACCTAACCTACGTTTGATAAATGTACCAGAATGTGACGAAGAGAATGAATCCAAGCTGGAAAATACTCTTCAGGATATTATCCAGGAAAATTTCCCCCACCTAGCAAGACAGGCCAACACTCAAATGCAGGAAATACAGAGAACACCACAAAGATATTCCACAAGAAGAGCAACCCAAAGGCACATAATCGTCAGATTCACCAGGATTAAAATAAAGGAGAAAATACTAAGGGCAGCCAGAGAGAAAGGTCGGGTCACCCACAAAGGGAAGCCCATCAGACTCACAGCAGATCTCTCGGCAGAAACTCTACAAGCAAAAAGAGAGTGGGGGCCAATATTCAACATCCTTAAAGAAAAGAACTTTCAACCCAGAATTTCATATCCAGCCAAACTGAGCTTCAGAAGTGAAAGAAAAATAAAATCCTTTGCGAACAAGCAAGTACTCAGAGATTTTGTCACCACCAGGACTGCTTTACAAGAGCTCCTGAAAGAGGCACCACACATAGAAAGGAACAACCAGTACCAGCCATTCCAAAATCACACTAAATGCTAAAGAGCATCAACATAATGAAGAATCTACATCAACTAACGGGCAAAACAGCCAGCTAGCCTCAAAATGGCAGTATCAAATTCACACAAAACAATATTAACCCTAAATGTAAATGGAATAAATGCACCAATCAAAAGACACAGACTGACAAATTGAATAAAAAACCAAAACCCATCAGTGTGCTGTATCCAGGAAACCCATCTCACATGCAAGGATACACAAAGGCTCAAAATAAAGAGATGGAGGAAGATTTACCAAGCAAATGGAGAGCAAAAAAAGGCAGGAGTTGCAATTCTCATCTCTGATAAAATAGACTTTAAAGCAACAAAGATCAAAAGAGACAAAGAAGGTCATTACATAATGGTCAAAGGATTGATACAACAAGAAGAGCTAATGATCCTAAATATATATGGACCCAATACAGGAGCACCCAGATACATAAGGCAAGTTCTTAATGACTTACAAAGAGACTTACACTCCCACACAATAATAGTGGGAGACTTTAACACTCCACTGTCAATATTAGACAGATCAACCAGACAGGAAATCAACAAGGATATCCAGGGCTTGAACTCAGACCTGGAGCAAGCAAACCTGATAGACATTTACAGAACTCTCCACCCCAAATCCACAGAATATACATTCTTCTCAGCACCACATCATACCTACACTAAAATTGACCACATAATTGGAAGTAAAGCACTCCTCAGCAAATGCAAAACAACTGAAATCATAACAAACATTCTCTCAGACCATAGTGCAATGAAGTTAGAACTCAGAATTCAGAAACCAACCCAGAACCGCACAGCTTCATGGAAACTGAACAACTTGCTCTTGAATGTTGACTGGATAAACAATGAAATGAAGGCAGAAATAAAGAAGTTCCTCAAAACCAACGAGAATGAAGATACAACATGCTAGAATCTCTGGGACACATTTAAAGCAGTCTCTAGAGGAAAATATATAGCAATAAGTGCCCATATGAGGAGAATGATGAGATCCAAAATTGACATCCTATCATCAAAATTGAAAGAGCTAGTGGAGCAAGATCAAAAAAACTCAAAACCTAGCAGAAGACAAGAAATAACTAAGATCAGAGAAGAACTGAAGGAGATAGAAACACAAAAAACCCTTCAAAAAATCAATAAATCCAAGAGCTGGTTTTTTGAAAAGATCCACAAAATAGACATACCACTAGGCAGACTGATAAAAAAGAAAAGAGAGAACAACCAAATAGATGCAATAAAAAATGATAAAGGGGAAATCACCACAGATTCCACAGAAATTCAAACCATCATCAGAGAATATTACAAACAACTCTCTGCACATAAACTAGTAAACCTGGAAGAAATGGATAAATTCCTGGACTCCTGTGTTCTCCCAAGCCTAAACCAGAAGGAAGCTGAAACTGTGAATAGACCAATAACAAGGTCAGAAGTCGAGGCAGCAATTAAGAGCCTACCACACAAAAAAAGCCCAGGTCCAGATGGGTTCACAGTCGAATTCTACCAGACACACAAAAAGGAGATAGTACCATTCCTTCTAAAACTATTCCAAATAATCCAAAAAGGGGGAATCCTTCCCAAATCATTTTATGAGACCAACATCATTCTGATACCAAAACCCGGCAGAGACCCAACGAGAAAAGAAAACTTCAGGCCAATATCCATGATGAACATAGATGCAAAAATCTTCAATAAAATATTGGCAAGCCGATTGCAACAGCAAATCAAAAACCTTATCCATCATGATCAAGTAGGATTCATCCCGGGGATGCAAGTCTGGTTCAACATATGCAAGTCTATAAACGTAATTCACCACATAAACAGAACCAAAAACAAAAACCACATGATTATCTCAATTGACGCAGAGAAGGCATTTGACAAAATTCAACAGCACTTTATGCTAAAAACCCTCAATAAACTTGGTATCGATGGAATGTATCTCAAAGTAATAAAAGCTATTTACGACAAACCAACAGCCAATATCATACTGAATGGGCAAAAACTGGAAGCCTTCCCTTTGAAATCCGGCACTAGACAAGGATGCCCTCTTTCACCACTCCTATTCAATATAGTAATGGAAGTTTTAGCGAGAGCAATCAGGCAAGAAAAAGTAATAAAGGGTATTCAAATAGGAAAGGTGGAAGCCAAATTGTCTCTGTTTGCAGACGACATGATAGTATACCTAGAAGACCCCATCGCCTCAGACCAAAAAGTCCTGAAACTGATAAGCAACTTCAGCAAAGTCTCAGGATATAAAATCAATGTGCAAAAATCACAAGCATTCGTCTACACCAATAACAGACTTAAAGAAAGCCAAATCAAGAATGAACTGCCATTCACAATTGCTACAAAAAGAATAAAATACCTAGGAATACAACTCACAAGGAACATAAGGGACCTCTTCAAGGAAAACTACAAACCACTGCTCAATGAAATCAGAGAGGACACAAACAGATGGAGAAACATTCCATATTCATGGTTAGGAAGAATCAATATCGTGAAAATGGCTATACTGCCCAAAGTAATTTACAGAATCAATGCTATCCCCATCAAGCTACCATTGACTTTCTTCACAGAACTGGAAAAAACCACCTTGAACTTCATATGGAACCAAAAGAGAGCCCGCATAGCCAAGTCAATTCTAAGCAAAAAGAACACAGCGGGGGGCATCACACTACCGGATTTCAAACTATACTACAAGGCTACAGTAATCAAAACAGCATGGTACTGGTACCAAAACAGAGATATAGACCAATGGAACAAAACAGAGGCATCGGAGGCAACACAACATATTTACAACCATACAATCTTTGATAAACCTGACAGAAACAAGCAATGGGGAAAGGATTCCCTGTTTAATAAATGGTGTTGGGAAAACTGGCCAGCCATGTGCAGAAAGCAGAAACTGGACCCCTTCCTGACACCTTACACTAAAATTAACTCCAGATGGATTAAAGACTTAAACATAAGACCTGGCACCATAAAAACCCTAGAAGGAAATCTTGGCAAAACCATCCAGGACATAGGAGTAGGCAAGGACTTCATGAACAAAACACCAAAAGCATTGGCAACAAAAGCCAAAATAGACAAATGGGACCTAATCAAACTCCACAGCTTCTGCACGGCAAAAGAAACAGTCACTAGAGTGAATTGGCAACCAACAGAATGGGAAAAAATTTTTGCAGTTTACCCATCTGACAAAGGGCTGATATCCAGAATTTACAAAGAACTCAAACAGATTTACAGGAAAAAAAACAAACAAGCCCATTCAAAAATGGGCAAATGATATGAACAGACACTTTACAGAAGAAACATATATGAGGCCAACAATCATATGAAAAAATGCTCATCGTCACTGGTCATCAGAGAGATGCAAATCAAAACCACATTGAGATACCATCTCACCCCAGTTAGAATGGCGATCATTAAAAAATCTGGAGACAACAGATGCTGGAGAGGATGTGGAGAAAAAGGAACACTTTCACACTGTTGGTGGGAGTGTAAATTAGTTCAACCATTGTGGAAGACAGTGTGGCGATTCCTCAAGGCCTTAGAAATAGAAATTCCATTTGACCCAGCAATCCTGTTACTGGGTATATAACCACAGGACTATAAATTGTTCTAGTATAAGGACACATGCACACAAATGTTCATTGCAGCACTGTTTACAATAGCAAAGACCTGGAATCAACCCAAATGGCCACTGACGATAGACTGGATTGGGAAAATGTGGCACATATACACCATGGAATATTATGCAGCAATCAGAAATGATGAGTTCGTGTCATTTGTAGGTACATGGATGAATCTGGAGAACATCCCTCTCAGCAAACTGACAGAAGAACAGAAAATGAAATACCGCATATTCTCACTCATAGGCGGGTGATGAAAAATGAGTACACATGGACACAGGGAGGGGAGTACTAAACACTGGGGTCTATTGGGGGGAAAAGGGGAGGGCCAGCAGGGGAGGAGCTGGGGAGGGATAGCCTGGGGAGAAATGCCAAATGTGGGTGAAGGGGAGAAAGGAAGCAAAACACACTGCCATGTGTGTACCTATGCAATTGTCTTGCATGTTGTGCACATGTACCCCAAAACCTAAAATGCAATAAAAAATTAAAAAAAAAATTCCAAAATGAAAACAGCAATTTAACTCTGCCTAGCTTTATGTGATTAAACAAGATATTTTTTAGATCTATTTTTCTTTGCTTTCTAGAAGTTTTATAATAAATCTTTATTTTTATATTTAAAAACCTAATTTTTATTAAACAAATAAAAATTCAAAAAAAAAAAGAAGAAAATCTTTTGGATTTATGGCTAGGTGAAGTTTTCTTAGACTTGACATCAAGAGCAAAATTCCTAAAAGGAAAAATTGTTAATTTGAACTTCATTAAAATTAAAACTTTTATTCTGGGAAAGCCCTCATTGAGAGGAAATGAAAAGTATAAGCTAGAAATTGTAATTAAGGACTAGTATCTAGAATATATTAAGAACCCTCAAAATTTCATAGTAAAATAGCTAACAATCCAATTAGAAAGTGGGCAAAAAGTATGAAAATATATTTCACTGAAGAAGATAAATAAATGGCAAATGAGCACATGAAAAGATACTTGATGCCATTAGCATGGAACACAAAAATAAAATCGAAAGCCTCCCAACCAACTGAACAGAACCCTCTTGGCTAAAGAGACCCCAGAGAAACCCTAAAAAATGAAGTCCTTGGTGATGATAGGACAAGAAGTTGGTTATGCCTCAGTAATCTCCTTCCTTATTAACATTTAACCAGAATTCTTTCCTAAGGCGTAAGCAGAAACCAACTCTGGAAAATAAGAAACAGACAACACATTCCTTTCTTGCCTTTAGCCAGTCATCTGAGGTCAAAACCAGGCTCCCTCTCCCTCTTTGAAGTTCTGATGTGACAGCCCACCAGGTTCACAATGCATCCCTTCCTAAAAACTGAGCACCATATCTCTGGACCAGTTCTGACTGACTAGCAAAGGATGTGCTATGAGGGTTTTCAGGTCCTCTGCTTCACATTTTCATGCTGAAAGGCCAAAAACTCCACCCTTGGATCATGCTACTGCCATCATTTTTTGAACATGTGACATATGAAGAGGCATGAAGCTCACTTGTGCTTCACCTGTCTTAGGCTTTCCTTCCTTAAATTGCTTGTTCTCAGCTTTTGCCAAAGGCTACATTTCCAAGCCTCCAATGTGCCACCCTCTATGAGAAATAAAGCTCTCCTTTTCAAATTTTTGAACTTCATGATTCTTCAGTTAACAAGTGTTAGGGGAATGCTTCTTCAGTTAACAAGTGTTAGGGGAATGCACATGAAAACCACAATGAGATATCACTATATATCTATCAGAATAAAAATAAAAAATAGTGACAACATCAAATGCTGGTATGGAGAAACTGGATCACTCACACATTGCTGGTGGCAATATAAAATGAAATAGCCACTCTGGAAGCAGTTTGGCAGTTTCTAAAAGAATTAAACATGCTGTAACTATAGGACTCGGGAACTGCACTCTTGGATATTTATCCCAGAAAAGTTAAAACTTATTTTCACACAAAAACTTGTAGACAAATGTTCATACCAGTGCTATTCATAAAGAGTTGGATGTCCTTCCATGGGTAAATGGTTAAACAAACTGGTACCCCATGCCATGGACATCTACTCTGCAGTAAAAAGCAACTACTTATACATGCAACAATTGGGATGAATCTCTAGAAAATTATCCCATGTGAAAAAAGCCAATTTCACAAGGTTACAAACCATAATTCCATTTCCATAGGATTACTGAAATGCAAAATAATAAGAATATGAAACAGACTAGCAATTGCTAGGGTTTCTGGAGTGGAACAGGGTGGAAGAAAATAGTATGCCTATAAAGAGTGGCAGGAAGCATCCCTTGTTGTTGGAAGTATTCTGACTACATTCATAACAAAATCCTGGTTCTTAACATTGCATTACAGTTCTGCAAAATGTTACCCTTAGTAGAAAATGGGTAAAGGGTAAACAAGATCTTTCTGTATTACTTCTCACAATTGTATGTGAATCTAAAATTATCTCAAAATAAAAAGTTCAATTAAAAAATATCTGCATTTGGAATTCTCTCATTGGCTCAAGGTATATGTGTTAATTGAAAGATTTTTAAGCAAGGGAGAGACATACTTTGATTTACATTAAAAAGAAATCCAGGCCAGGTGCGGTGGCTCACGCATACCTATGATCTGAGGACTTTGGGAGGCCAAGGCGGGCAGATCACGAGGTCAGGAGTTCAAGACCAGACTGACCAACATGGTGAAACCCTGTCTCTATTAAAAAATACAAAAATTAGCTAGGCATGGTGGCTTGTGCCAGCTGCTTAGGTGGCTGAGGTAGGAGAATTGCTTGAACCGGGACCCGGGAGGCAGAGGTTGCAGTGAGCTGAGATTGTACCACTGAACTCAGGCCTGGGCTACAGAGCAAGACTCCATCTCAAAAAAGAAAAGAAAAAAATCCTTAGCTGTTGTGTGGAATCTGAATTAGAAACCAATGGGACAGGTATTCCAATGGAGTGGTAAATCTTCTCCAATGTCAGCTTTCCCTTTCAGAAACCTCTCCTCTGATCACTTACCACTCTCCAGTCACTCACAGCAACTCTGGGCATTCACAGTGTCTCTTTGGATTTGCCTCTGGTTACATTCACTACAGCTCTCATCCAGGTACCCATAAAATAAGAAATGGTTGGCAACCACCACCTCACCCAGGATTTTCTCTTTCACAATATTAGTCATTAGAAAATGAAAGTTAATCCCTGGTGTCCATGGGGACGTGAGATAAAGATAAAAAAGAAAAGAAAATGACAGTTAAGATGATATTGCTTACAGAAATTTTCTCCCTTAATTAAGAAAACTGGCCAGGTGTGGTGGCTCACGCCTGTAATCCCAGCACTTGGGAGGCCAAGGTGACTGGAACAACTGCAGTCAGGAGTTTGAGACCAGCCTGGCCAACAGGGCAAAACCCTGTCTCTACTAAAAATACAAAAATTAGCCAGGCGTGGTGGAGAATCTCTTGAACCTGGGAGGCAGAGGTTGCTGTGAGCCGAGATCCCATCACCAGCCTGGTCAACAGAGTGAGACTCCATCTCAAAAAAAAAAAAAAAAAAAAAGAAAGAAAAATCATTTAAAGAATTCAGTATAAAGATAAGTTGGCAGTATATTCTTTGAAGAGTATTAATTGGCTGGGTGCGTGGCTCACACCTGTAATCCCAGCACTTTGGGAGGCTGAGATGGGTGTATCATGAGGTCAGGAGTTCAAGACCAGCCTGGCCAACATGGTGAAGCCCACGTTGAGACCGCACCACTGCACTCCAGCCTGGGCAACAGAGTGAGACTCTCACACACACACAAAAAGTGTTCATTATAACCATTTTTAAAAAAGTAAAATCAGAAAAATTCCATTATTCATTAACTCACTTAATAGCTATTTCTTGAACACCTATTATGTCCCAGTCACAAAGATTCATAAAATAGTCTCTGACCTAAAGCTTACTACCTATCTAGGGGCAATGGGGGAAAGACAAGAAGAATATGACCACAGATAGTAGTAAGTAGTACTGATAATATTGCAAATCATGTAGATTAGAGGCATGCCTTGGAAGTTAGTCCTCTGAACTAAAGGTGGAGTTAGAGAAAGTTCCTAAGAGGAGGCAATGCCCAGCCTTGGTAGGCTGGCCACAGGGGCAGAAGAGGGCTAGGAACTGTCTAAAAGAGGGTAAAAATATTTTACTGTAGTTTTGCAATTATATTTTTTTGAAAACCTTTCTTGGAAAAGGAGTTTTCAAAAAATATCACCCTGTGGTAACAGGGATACTTTTTAAATAAAATTCAAAAGTAAAATAACCAATTGTATTTTCCTTTTCACTTATTTGAATATAAAAAGTTAGCAGGAGAGAGATCCAAGATGACCGACCACTAGCAGCTCAGGCTTGTAGCTCCCACTGAAAGTGCAGAGAACAAGAGGACGCCGCACTTTCAGACGAATTTTTGTTGCTCAAGGACCAGGAGATTCCCAGTGGAGGAGCCCCACGGGTCGCCAGCGCGACTGTTGCAGCCGGTGCTGCGGTTTTGCTGGTGCCCCAGCGCAGCGGTTCTTGGTGCAGAGTAAACGGGACTGGTTCCCCTTTTGGCCGACGTTTGAAGCTGATTGAAGAAGGGATTCAGGAGGGAAGCCAGACAGGAGACTCCCAGACAGAAAAGCACCAACAATCTTGACGCTGCTGTTCTGGCCAGCGCAGTGGGTTGCTCAGATTTCGGCCCTGAGAATTAACAAGTTGGACGTCCACTAAGAGACCTAATTTGAAATTTGGTAATTACAAAGACAACAGGTGGATAAATTTACAACGATGAGAAGAAATCAGCATAAAAAGGCTGAGAATACTCAAAATCAGAATGCCTCTCCCTCTACAGAGGATCACAGTTCCTCATCAACAGGGGAACAAGGACTGATGGAGAACGAGTGCATTCCATTAACAGAATCAGGCTTCAGTAGGTGGATAATAAGAAACTTCTGTGAGTTAAAAGAACATGTTTTAGCCCAATGTAAAGAAATTAAGAACTTTGAAAAAAGATTTGACAAAATCCTAACGAGAATAGACAATTTAGAGAGGAATATAAGTGAATTAATGGAACTGAAGAATACTATATGAGAACTCCGAGAAGTATGCTCAAGTTTTAACACTCGAATTGATCCAGCAGAAGAAAGGATATCAGAGGTCAAAGACCAAATTAATGAAATGAAATGAGAAGACAAGATTAGAGAAGAAAAAGTAAAAAGGAATGAGCAAAGTCTCCAAGAAATATGGGACTATGTGAAAAGACCAAATTTACGTTTGATAGGTGTACCTGAATGTCATGAAGAGAATGAATCCAAGCTGGAAAATATTCTTCAGGAAAACTTTCCTAACCTAGTAAGGTGCGACAATACTCATCTCCAGGTAATACAGAGAACATCACAAAGATATTCCTCAAGTAGAGCAACCCCAAGACACATAATTGTTAGATTCACCAGGGTTGAAATAAAGGAGAAAATTCTAAGGGCAGCTAGAGAGAAAGATCAGGTTACCCATAAAGGGAAGCCTATCAGACTCACAGCAGATCTCAGCAGAAACCCTACAGACTACAAGAGAGTGGGGGTCAATATTCAATATCCTCAAGGAAAAGAATTTTCAACCCAGAATCTCATATCCAGCCAAACTAAGCTTTATAAATGAAGGAACAATAAATTTTTTCATGAACGAGCAAGCACTCAGAGATTTCATCACCACCAGGCCTGCTTTACAAGAGCTTCTGAAAGAAGCACTACACACAGAAAGGAACAACCAGTATCAGTCATCCCCAAAACTTGCCAAAAGATAAAGTTTATCTCCATAACGAAGTATTTATATCAACTAATGGGGAAAATAGCCAGCCAGCATTAAATGACAGTATTAAACTCACAAATATCAATATTAATCCTGAATTTAAATGGATTAAATGCCCCAATCAAAGACACAGACACACTTTTTGAATAAAAAGTCAAAACACATCGGCACTCTGTATCCAGATCCATCTCATAAGCAAGGACACACAAAGACTCAAAACAAAAGGTTGGAGGAAGACTCACCAATCAAATGGAGAGGAAAGAAAAACAAAACAAACAACAACAACAAAAAACAGGAGTTGTAACTTTCGTCTCTGACAAAATAGACTACAATAGTAACCAAGACTAAAAGAAACAAAGAAGGACATTACATAATGATAAAAAGATCAATGCAATAATAGGAGTCAATGATCATAAATATATATGTACCCAGTATAGGGGCACCCAGATATTTAAGACAAGTTTTCAATGACATATAAAGAGACTTGGACTCCCACACTAATAGCGGGAGACTTTGACACCACATTGTTAATATTCGACGGATCAACAAGATAGAAAATTAACAGAGACATTTATGATTTAAACTCAGATCTGGAACAAGTAAACTCAGTGAATATTTATAGAATTCTTCACCCCAGGTCCACAAAACATACATTTTTTTTTTTTTTTACTATCACATTACACCTATTTTGAAAGTGACCACATAAATGGAAGCAAATCACTCTTCAGCACTTGCACAGCATTTCACAGACTTAAACGAAATATTGGTTGGCTGTTTGTTATTTTCTTTCCTTATTCCTTCCTGTCTCCACTGTTAAGCACAATCATCAGCATAAAAGAGGTTTTTTAATACCTATTTCTAGATTGCATTCCAGCCTGGGCAATAGAGCAAGACTCCTGTTCTCTCTCCAACTTTTCTCTTTCTCTTTCTTTCTTTAAAAAAAAAAAAAGTTAGCAAATTCTTTTTGCGTGACATCAAAATTTATTTTCCCCTGTGCTTCAGGCTGGCCTCTACTCACTCTCCACCAAAGGAGAAATTGAGAGAACAATTTTATTGCTTCTGTTTCATTAGAAGTTTTGGTCCTAAATTAGCCTTATAACCTTCTCATGATAGTCAAGAAAGTATTTAGGATTCAAACCTTGTCTCAGCACAGTCTCTCAAACTGTGAGCTACACAAGTTCTAAGGGTTTATTTACCTCCAAGCATCACACCTGGCTAATTTTTGTATTTCTAGTAGAGATGGGGTTTCACCATGTCGGCCAGGCTGGTCTCTAACTCCTGACCTCAAATGATCTGCCCACCCTCTGCCTCCCAAAGTGTTGGGATTAAAGGTGTGAGCCACTGGGTCTGGCCCTGTTTTTCCATTTAAAAAAAAAATTAATATACTAATTTTTAGAGTAGCTTTGGGTTTATGAAGAAATTAAGCAGAAGTACTGAGAGTTCCCCTACACCCTTTCACCTATCTCAGTTTCCCTATTGACATCTTGCATTAATGTGATATATTCATTACAGCTGGTGAGCCAATATTGATACATTACTAAGTAAGGTTCATGGTTTACATTGGGTTCACTCTGTGTTGTACAGGTCCATGGGTTTTGGCAAATGTATAATTACAAATGTCCATCACAGTATCATACAAAAGTTTCACTGCTCTAAACATAACCTGTGTATCACCTATTCATCTCTCCCTCCCTCTAAACCCCATGAATCTTTTTAATATCTCCATAGTTTTGCCTTATCCAGAATGTCAAATAGTTAGAATTATACAGCATGCAGCCTTTTTAGACTTGTTCCTTTCACTTAGCAATATGCATTTAAGGTTCTTCTATGTTTTTTCATGGCTTGACAGCTCATTTCTTTTTGTCACTGAGTAATATTCTATTGTGTGGATGAATATGCATCTGTATTGTTTGTCCATCCACCTACTGGAGACATCTTGGTTACTTCCAAGTTTTTGGCAATTATGAATAAAGCTTCTATAAACAATTATGTGCAGGTTTGTATAAGTTTTCAACAATTATTTAGATAAATATGAAAAAGTACAATTGCTAGATCATATGGTAAGAATATGGGTATTTTTCTAAGAAAGTGCTGAACTGCCTTCCAAAGTAGCTATTCCATTTTGCATTCCCACCAGCAATGAATGATAGTTCTGTTGTTCCATATCCTTCACTGCATTTGGTGTTGTGTGTTTCGGGTGTCAGCCATTCTAATAGATATCTAGTGGTATCTCATTGCTGTTTCAATTGGCAATTCCTGATGACATATAATGTCAAGTATCTTTTAATGTGATTAGCTGTCATCTGCACATCTCCTTAATGAGTTTTCTGTTCAGATATTTTATTAATTTTTTAATTGTGGTGTCTGTTTTCTTACCGAATTTTAAAAGTTCTTAGTATATTTTGAGTACAAATTCTTTACAAGATCTGTGTTTTGTAAAGACTTTCTCCCAGTCCATGGCTTATCTTTTCATTGTCTTAACAGTGTCTTTCACAGAACAGATTTTTATTATTTTTTTTGACACAGAGTCTCTTGTCACCCAGGCTAGAGTGCACTGGTGCGATCTCAGCTTACGGCAACCTCCATCTCCCAGGTTCAAGTGATTCTCCTGCCTCAGCCTCCTGAGTAGCTGGGATTGCAAGCAGGTGCCGCCACGTCCAGCTAATTTTTGTACTTTTTAGTAGAGATGGGGTTTTCCCATGTTGGCCAGGTTGGTCTCAAACTCCTGACCTCAGGTGATCTGCCGCGTTGGCCTTCCAAAGTGCTGGAATTATAGGCATGAGCCACCATACCCAGCCAGAATTTTAAAATTTTAACAAAGTTCAACTTAAAAAACTTTTCTCTCATAGATAGTGCCTTTGGTCATTGCCATACCTAAAGTCATCTAGATTCTCTTCTGTCCTATATTCTAGTTTTAGAGTTTCACATTTTACATTTAGGTCTATGACCCATTTGAGTTACTTTTTGGAGTAAGATCTATGTCTAGATTCATTCTTTTTTATGTACATGTTCAGGCGTTCCAGCACAATTTCTTGAAAAGATTATTTTTCCATTCAGTTTCCTTTGCTTCTTTGTCAAAGATCAATTGACTATATTTGTGTGTGTCGACTTCTTGTTCTATATTCTGTTCTACTACCTATTTGGCTATTCTTTTGTCTCTATCACTGCCTTGATCACTTAGAATAATTCTTGAAGTTGAATAATGTTAGTTCTCTTTGTTCTCTTTCAATATTGAGTTGGCTATTATAGATATTTTGCATTTCTACAGAAACTTTAGAATCAGTTTGTTGATAACCATGAAATAACTTACAGGTAGTTTGATTGGAATTACACCGAATGTAGAGATCAAGTTGGGAAGAACTGACATCTTAGTATTGAGTCTTCTTATCTATGAACATGGAATATCTTTGTTTAGCTCATCTTTGATTTCTTCATCAGAATTTCATACATTTCTTCATTTAGATCTTTTATATATATTTTTAGATTTATACCTAAGTGTTTGATTTTTTTTAATGCAAGTGTCAATGATATTGTGTTTTTATTCTCCAGCTGTTAATTGCTAGTATATAAGTAACTATTACATACTAACGTATTCTGCACTTGCTATAATCACTTCTTAGGTTCAGGAAGTTTTTGGTGATTCTCTGGGATATCTACATACATAATCATGTTATCTGCAAATAAGGACAGCTTTATTTCATCCCTCACAATCTGTGAGTGGTGAAAGGAGCATCCTTCCTTGTCTTGCTCTTGATCTTAATGGGAAAGCATCATTTCTCACCGTTAAGTACAATGTCAGCTGGAGGTTTCTTTGCAGAGATTCTTTAACAAGTTGAGGATGTGTCTTCTATTGTTAGCTTTTTTTTAAAACATCAAAAATGGGTGTTGGATTTTGTCAAATCCTTTTCCTCCATCTATTCATAATATCATGATTTTTCTTCTTTAGCCTGTTGGTGTGATGGATTACATTAATTGTTTTTTGAAAGGTAAACTTGGTCAGGGTAGATCATTCTTGTTATATGTGTTGGATCTGATTTGTCAACATGGTGTTAAAGATTTATGTATCTACATTCATGAGAGACACTGGCCCTTAGTTTCCCTTCCTTATAATAATGACTTCAACTGATTTTTAAGACTGGCTTCCTAGAATTAGTTAGTCTTCCTTCTGTTTCCCTAAGTTTCTATTTTCTGGATGAGAAGATAGAAAATAGGTACAACTTCTGCCCTATATGGTAGAATTTACCAGTGAAGCCATCTGAGTCTGGTGCTTTCTGCTTGGAAAGGTTATTACTGATTCTCTTTAATAAATGCAGGCGTATTCAGATGATCTGTTTCTCCTTGTGCGAGTTTTGGTAGATTGTGTCTTTTATGGAATTGGTCTATTTCATAAGGTTAATAAATTTGTGGGCAGAGAGTTTTCCAATACATTAATAACCTTTTCATAGCTATGGGATCAGTAGTAACGGTCACTCTTTCACAACTGATATTAGCAATTTGTCTTTTTCCTTAATCTGGCTCCATATTTATCAATTTTATAATTGATATAATTTTATATAAATTCTAATTTATAATTTATATCAATTATACAATTTTATATCAATTATAATTAATAATTTTATAATCTTTGAAAGAACCAGCTTTTTTTTTTTTCTGTTGATTTTCTTTACTGATTTCCTCTATCAATTTAATTGATTTCTGCCTAATTTTTCTTTTGACTTTTATTTTAGGTTTGGGAGCACATGTGAGGTTTTGTTACATAAGTAAACATGTGTCATGGGGGTTTGTTGTACATGGTGGTTATTTTACCACTGCAGTATTAAGCCCAGTACCCAACAGTGATCTTTTCTTCTCTTCTCCCTCCTCCCATCCTTCTCCTTCAAGTAGACCCCAGTGTCTGCTGTTTCCTTCTTTGTGTTCTTAAGTTCTCATCGCTTAGCTCCCACTTATAAGTGAGAACATGTGGTATTTAGTTTTCTGTTCCTGTGTTACTTTGCGAAGGATAACAGCCTCCAGCACCATCCATGTTCCTGCAAAAGACATGATCTTGTTCATTTTTAGGGCTGCATAATATTCCATGGTGTATATGTACCACATTTAATTTGTCCAGTCTAATGTTGACGGGAATCTAGGTTGATTCCATGTCTTTGCTATTGTTAACAGTGTTCCAATAAACATTCACATGCGTCTTTATGGTAGCATGATATATGTTCCTCTGGGTATATACCTAGTGTATTAGTTTATTCTCATGCCGCTATGAACAAACACCCAAGACTGGGTAATTTATAAAGAAAAAAGGTTTAGTTAACTCACAATTCTGCATGGCTGGGAGGCCTCAGGAAACTGAGAACTCGCTATCTTAAGAACAGCATCAGAAAAATGGCCCCCATGATTCAGTTACCTCCACCTGGTCCTGCCATTGACATGTGGAGATTACAATTCTAGGTGAAATTTCGGTGGGGACACAGAGCCAAACCATAACACCCAGTAATGGGATCGCTGGGTTGAATGGTAGTTCTGTTTTTAGCTCTTTGAGGAACCACCCTACTGCTTTCCACAATGGTTGACCTAATTACACTCCCACCAACAGTGTATTAGGGTTCCCTTTTCTCTGAAACCTTGCCAGTATCTGTTATTTCTTGACTTTTTAATAGCTACTCTGACTGGTGTGAGATGGTATGTAATTATGGTTTTGATTTGCATTTCTCTAATAATCAGTGATGTTGAGTTTTTTTCCCCCCATATGCTTGTTGGCCACATGGATGTCTTCTTTTGAGAGGTATCTGTTCATGTCCTTTGCCCACTCTTTGGTGTTTTCTCTTGTAAATTTGTTTAAGTTCCTTATAGATGCTGGATATTAGACCTTTGTTAGATGCATAGTTTGCAAATATATTCTCCCATTCTGTAGATTGTTTACTCTCTTGACAGTTTCTTTTGCTGTGCAGAAGCTCATTAGTTTAATTAGATTCCATTTGTCAATTTTTTGCTTTTGTTGTGACTGCTTTGGTGTCTTTGTCATGAAATCTTTGCCCATTCCTATGTTGAGGATGGTACTGCCTATGCTGCCCTCCAGGGTTTTTATAGTTTAGGGTTTTACATTTAAGTCTTTAATCTACTTTCAGTTGAGAATTTTTATTATTTTATTTATTATTTGTAAAAATTATTTTATTTCTATTTATTTTGGATTTAATTCATTCTTCTTTTGCTGGTTTCCTAAAGTGGGAGCTTAAATTTACTGATTTAAATCATCTTTATTGTGTACATTTAATGTAAATAAATTTTCTTTACATTGTTTTCACTGCAACTTACAAATTTGGTTATGTTGCATTTTCATTTTCAGTTTGTTAAAATATTTTAAATTTCTCTTGAGACTTTTTGATGTGTGTTTGAAGTGTACTGTTTAACCTTCAAGTATTTTGGAGGTTTCCAGCTATCTTTCTGTTACTGAGTTCCAGTTTAATTCCATTATGGTCTGAAGCATACTTTGGATGATCCTATCATTTAAATTTGTTAAGGTGTGTTTCATGGTGCAGAATTTGGTGTGCCCTGGTGAATGTTTTGCATGAGATTGTGAAGAATGTATATTCTGCTGCTGTTGAATGAAATATTCTATAAATGTAAATTAGATTCTGTTGATTGTGTTGTTCATTTTTAACAATACCTTTATTGAGTTCTGTCTGCTGTATCTGTCAATTACTTATAAAAGAGTGTTGAAGTCTCCAACTATAATAGTAGTTTTGTCTATTTTTCTTTGCAGTTCTATAAATTTTTGCCTTATGTGTTTCAAATTTCTTGCTACATAAATACACATTGAGGGCTATTATGCCATCTTGGAAATTGGCCTTTTATTATCATTATGTAATGCTCTTTATCTTTGATAATTTTCCTTGCTCTCAAGTTGGCTTTGTTTGAAATTAATACAGGTATTCCAGATTTCTTTTGATCAATGTTAGCATCCCTATCTATGTCTTTATATTTAAAGAAATACCTTTTTATAAATTTAATGTAGCCTAGGTGTTCAGTGTTTATACAAAGTCTACAGTAGAACACAACAATGTCCTATACCTTCACATTTGCTCGCTGCTCACTCACTGATGGCCCCCGATAACAGAACAACTTCCAGTCCTGCAAGCTCCATTCCAGGTAAGTGTCCTCTAGAGGGGCACCATTTTTAACCTTTTGTACGATAGTTTTACTATACTTTCTTCTCTGCTTAGATATGTTTATTATATTTTTTTCTGACACATGGTCCTAAAGGTGTTTTATTTTGTTTTTGACACAGAGTCTTGCTCTGTTGCCCAGGCTGGAATGCAGAGGCTCAATCTCAGCTCACCGCAACCTCCACCTCCCAGGTTCAAGTGATTCTTGTGCCTCAGACTCCTGAGTAGCTGGGATTACAGGCAAGTGTCACCACACCCAGCTGGGGTATCACCATGTTGGCCACACTGGTCTCGAACTTCTGGCCTCTAGTGATCTGCCTGTTCACTGAGCCACTGCATTTAAGATATGTTTAAGGCTTGGTGAGGTGGCTCATGCCTGTAATCCCAGCACTTTGGGAGGCTGAGGTGGGCGGATCACCTTAGGTCAGGAATTCAAAACTAGCCTGACCAATATAGAGAAACCCCATCTCTACTAAAAAATACAAAATTAGTCGGGTGTGGTGGTGCATGCCTATAATCCCAGCTACTTGTGAGGCTGAGGCAGGAGAATTGCTTGAACCTGGGAGGCAGAGGTTGGCTGCAGTGAGCCGAGATCTCGCCATTGACTGCACTGCAGCCTGGGCAACAAGAGCGATACTGTTTCAAAAAAAAAAAAAAAAGGTATGTTTAGATACACACTATTTATCATTTTGTTACAATGTTCTATGGTATTCAGTATAGCTACATGTTGTACAGATGTGTAGCCTAGGCACAGTAGGCTATACCATACAGCCTAGGTGTGTAGTAGGCTACATCATCTAGGTTCAAGTGCCCTTATGATGTTTGCATAATGATCAAATCACCTAATGATGCATTTCTCAGAACATATCCCCAACATTAAGTGATATAATTGTACTTCCTTTTTTACATGGCTCCTCTTGAGTTTGATATATATGTAAAAGTAATTCAAATCCACTTTCAAATAATACCATGCCACTCCACGGTAGCACAAACAGGTTATAACAAAATATTCCTAATTCCTCCTTGCGTCTCTCATAATACTGCTGTCATTCATTTCACTTATACAGGTATTATGACCACTCAATACATTTTTGCTATTATTTTAAACAAAATATTATCTGTTAGATCAACTGAGATTTTATTTTACCTACAGTTATTCCTTCCCTTATAATCCTCCTTTCTTTATGTAGATCTCAATTTCTGACCTATATTATTTTTCTTCCATTTGAATAATTTCTTTTAACATTTCTTGCAAGGTAGCCTTAGCATTGACAAATTGTCTCAGTTTTTGTTTGGGCTAGTATTTTATTTTTCTGTCACCTTTGAAGGATATTTTTACTAGATATGGGATTCAAAGTTGGTGAGTTTTTCCTTCAATACTTTAAATCTTGTGCTACATCTTTTTGTTTGCAAGATTTCTTATGGGGAGTCTGATGTAATTCTTATGCTTCTTCTGCTATAAGTGGTATGTGTCTGCCAGATCCCCATCGGGTTTCTTCAAATGTTTTTTTTTTTTTGCCTATAATTTTCTGCAGTTAAAGTATGGCATGTCTAAGTGTAGATTTTGTTTTATTTATCCTGTTGGTGTTTAAGCTTCCTGCATCTGTGGTTTGGAACCCGTCATTAATTTGGAAAAATTCTCAGTCATAATATTGCTCCAAATATTTCTTTTGTGATTTCCTGTCTTTTCTCTTCTCTGGTATTCCCATTATATGTATGCTCTGCCTTTTGCAAATGTCCCACAGTTCTTGAATATTATGTTCCGTTGTTTTTTATTCATTCTTTTTTCTTTTCGTATTTTAGTTTTGGTTGACATTTCTTCAAGCTCACTAATTCTTTCAGTGGCCATGTCCAGTCTTCTGAAGAGCCAGCCCATTGAAGGCATTCTTCACTTCTGTTATGGTGTCTTTGGTTTCTAGCATTTTCTTTTGATTTTTCCTTGGGTTTCCATGTCTCTGCTTTACCCACCTGTTCTTGGCTGTTGTCCAATTTTCTCCTTTAGAGCTCCTTACATATTAATCATAGGAATTTAAAAAATTCCTAGTCTGAATAATTCTAACACCTCAGCAAAATCTGAGTCTGGTTCTAATGCTTGCTCTGTTTCTTCAAACTGTGATTTCTTTGTCTTTTAGAATACCTAGTAATTTTTTGTTACTGAAAGGCAGACATGACATATTGGGTGAGATGGACTGCAGTATTTTTAGTGTAAGGCTTTAAAATTTCACTTAAAAATTTTCTTTAATCTTTTTCATTTTACATGAGCTATGTATTTTAACAAGCAGATGCTTGACTTGAAGGGGGAAGTAGCAAGGATTCCTTTTCTCCCTTTTTTTGTAAAGACAGATTGACCCCATGTGAAGTTATACAGAAAAAAGTGATGAAATTGCCCTTGGTGTAACAATGATTTATTTTTTAAAAATTACAATTACCCAATGGAAAAATGTATATGAGGATTGTTATTATCATGTTGTAGCTGTTGTTGAAACAGGGAGAGCGTTGGAACAGAAAGATCAGAGCTGTGAGCAAGTCACTAATGGAGGGAGTCTTTCCACAAAACCAGTATTGACCCCATCCACTTCTCCATGAGATGTCAATCAAGACACACCATTGGTTATCTCCAAGTAATAGTTAAAAAAAAAAAAGATATATCACTGGTAAAAGTAATTTAGGAAAGCAAAAAAATAAAAATAAAAAAAGACAGCAATATGCTTCTGTGCCTTCACCATTTCATGTCCAATAAAGAATGGTAGCTCTCCGCCCAAAGATGGAAATAGAAAAATGAAACAGTAGCCCACAGGTGATATCTGGTGAATCCAACCAAGACTGGCACCAGTGGGGGCCATCTGGCAAACCATACTGATCCCAAGCTGGCAGTCAAGGCCAACACCTGCAGAGGACATCTGGTTGACCTGGCAACTTTAATGATGGGGCTGTCTTTATTATTTGCTATAGTGTTTTCAGAAGCTAAAATTTTCTCTGGTGTCCATGCTTTTGTCTGCCCTGTTGTCTTTGGGTTTCTTTAGAGCCTTCCGAGATGCTCAGTTTTTTCCATTTTATTCCTCTGTTGCTACACAGGAACCTTGCTATTATGGTGGGAAGTTTCAGGGAATGGGAAGCGTCCTATAGTTCTATGATGAAGTCTAGATCTTTGGTAAGCCTGTGCCTCTGGGCTGTGACCTTGACAGGTGCTTCTGAGCTTTTTTTCTCCGCTTAGGAGAAACAGAAAATCTGGAGTTGGTGTTGGTATTTTTCCTTCCCCTCGAGTTAACTGGGCTCTGATAAATCCCCAACTGGGTACACTCTGGTAAAATAGTTGCTCTTGAGGGCTGAATGCTCCCGTATACTGTTAAATGGCTACCTTCCCCTTCCCCTGTTACAAGTAAAATGGGCTATTCCCTGATCTTCACAGCTAGAACCTGGCAGGGTTCCTAGACATAGAAAATAAAACAAAACAAAAGTGTGCCCCCTTCTCCCCAAGACAGGACCCCTCGAGTGTAACTTGCAAGTTTCTCCACACTGAGCCTCTGGCAATGTGTCAATTAACTGAAGCTTTCTTAAGCCGGTTCTGGGTTCTGCTGGATACTTCTGCGCCTGGTCTTTTGCTGTGGGAAGCTGTGATTCTGTTTACTTGACTGTTGTTTGCTTCAATTTTGGGGGCAGTTGTTCTGTAACAATTCTCTGATGAAGCTAAAAAGCACTGATTTTTGGTTTGTGCAGCTTTTTTCTTATTGTAAAAACAGGAATGACAACTTCTACCCCACTTCCATGCCAGACTGGAAACCAGAAGTCAGAACTCCTGCTTTGGACTGCTTCATTTTGACCTGTTTAAACATTGTCTTGTTCGAGTTCCTTGATGTTCACCCTGCAGTTAGCTCTGGGAATCTCCTCAATGGTTTCATTTCTGTATATATGCTTCCTCTTAACACCAGGCAGCTGAATGTACCATCTCCAAAAACAGCCAAGAAGCAGCGTTCATTTTTTTTCTTTTCGCCTGAGGTCTGCACTATGTGACAGTCACGTCGTTTTTAAGGCTTCTTAGTCAATAAAGACTAGATTTTGCTCCCTGTGACCAAAATCCATGCCTTAAGTTTTCTGATTTCTCTTAGCACCTAGCAAAGTAACAGTAAGGTAGCAGCACTCTGCTCTATCTTAATAATAAACTCAAAATTTATTGATGTTTAATCTGGCTCTGATCCAACGGACCAGACCAGAATTAAATAACTAAGAACAGTGAGAAATACACATGTTGTGATGTCACCAAGGTCACGTGCTGACCCCAGGCATCACTGCAATGTTCCTTATTTCAGTACTGGAAGCACTGCCTCAGTGTGAAGAAGTCCAGCCTGGGAACAGCCCCACAACAGAACATCTTTCCTTTCTGTCCTTTCCATAAATTCAGAGGCTCTAAGTTTAACTCAGGGGAATACAAGATGCCTAAGGGCACACAGGCTAGAGCCACTATATCTTTCTGGATTCCTTCTGATCCATACTCTGCTAAGTTTTGCCGGGTATCTTAATGAGGTGGCCAGAACTACACTAAGTAGACTGCTTCACATTTTCTACAACTGCAGGAAAAACGGGTAAGCCCCCCCACACTTCCCACAAGTCCAGATGGCATGAACACCACCTTGTGTTTTCCCAGGACAACTCAGTAGGCATAGCCAGGTCCAACTAGCCAGGAGTGCTACCACCTTGCCTTGTGACTTTTTTTTTTTTTTTTTTTGATGCAGGGTCTCACTCTGTCACCCAGGCTGGAGTGCAGTTGCTCCTGGGCTCAAGAGATTCTCCTGCCTCAGCCACCTGAGTAGCTGAGAAAAGAGGCATACGCCACCACACCCAGCTAACTTTTGTAGTTTCAGTAGAGATGGGGTTTCACATGTTGGCAAGGCTTGTCTCAAACTCCTGACTTCAAGTGATCCACCCACCCTGGATTCCCAAAGTGCCTGGCCATGACCTCTTTTTATAAGTTCTTTCTTCATACAGAAAACTTTGGGAAGAGGGAGAACATACAATTTTCTAAATTTTCACCTATGTTTGTTAAAGAAAAAGTAAGTAGGTTATTCAGTTAGTAATGCCAAAGCTAGAACCATAAAAAGAAAGAGACTTTTATTTTTCCAGGCGGTCTCCTATTCTGGTAAATGGAATATCAGGATTCTCCACAGAATCCTGTGACGACAAGGCAGCAAGCAGCTGCCCTCTGGCACGGCATGTAAATGAACTCAGTCACCCCCTGGGTTTTCCCCTCTTCTTTCCCTGCTCTTTAGGAGGACACAGAATCATAGGGAGTAACTAGCTGAAGTTTGCTCTGTACTTTAATAGCAGGCAGGACGCCAAACTGCAAATACAATGACCAGATTCAGTTTTACAAGCAAACACTGGAACTGAATTCACCCTAGTCCGGGAAGAATGGCTCGGAACAGAACTAGCAGGAAATCCAATTCAAAACAGGGTGTGTCATCCCTAATTCACAGTGTGGCCCTTACACCTTTCATGAAGTCCTTTGGAAATAAAAGTTTCCTTCTGTAAAAGTTCTCCCCAAAAAACTACATTTTACTAAATTATATCAGAAATATTTTGCAGGAGATGTCTGAATTCCCACAACCAGCACCCTTGGTGCAAAGTGTTAGCTCCTCTCTTTCTTCTTTGGATAACTGATTATTAAAGTCTTAGGATTTACTAATAATTACTTAATTCTCTCAATTCTCTTCCAACCTCTGAGTGCTCTCTGACATCATGCAGCACCAACTCCTTTCCTGTTCTCTGGGTCACTTGAATAACTTAATATGAAAATGCTTTGAGACCTTCAGAGAATTAGGACAGTCACATACTTTGGCCCACACCCCCCCAAGATGTGCCAGGAGGTTTATGTGCCTGTGTCTCTGCCTCCTGCTGGCCAGGTTGTCCCAGGGCTCTGAGGAGAAACACATGCAAATGCTGAGAGCCAGTGGTTCCTCAGGGTGGTCAGGAGAGGTCAGGACCTGCTGCCCATGGCTGACCTACCAAAATGGTGCTGCGACTATAGGATCCCAGAGGGGCTGTGGTTAGGCCTGTGAAACAGTGAGCCACATGCCAGATACACACACTTTAATCTGGATGTACATGGGAGGAGATTATACAAGAAATGATGAAGCACAGGCTTCCTAAACTGGTTCAGGAGAAGAGGAGGAGGAGATTTCTCATCCACACAAGAACAGTGCTTTCTATGTAAATTCTTATCTTGCATAATCTAGTTTCAGGTGGAGAGTTGCCTGATTTACTTAATAAAATATAGGATGCCCAGGTAAATGTAAATTTCATATAAACAACGAATAATTTTGTTTTAGTATACATGTGCCCAGTAGTTTATCTAAAATTCACATTTACCTGGCACCCTTTATTTGATTTGGTAACCCAACTCAGGTGTCAATTCTAATTAAGTCATCTCTAAAATAATTTTCAGTGGTATCTGAGAAGCTACCATACCGCATTATCCTTCTGACACTTCAGGACACGTAATCCGTCATTGTGTTTTTTTGTGGGGTGTGTGGACAAAACTGCCACCTTCTAACCTCATAGAGGAAAACAGAGGAGCCTGCATTTCTGTGGAAAGACTTCAGAACAGCTCTCAAAAACTAAAATAATATCACCAGAGAAATTGGGTTATGTAATGGTGCATACCGCACTTCTGTTTACCTGAGGAAGTTAGCACTTCTTATTGAGAAGGATGTAGCCTGATTGTGCTGTTATCACCACTGAAAAAAAAATCTGTGATGCCCCTAGAGGCTTCCTAGTACTATGTAACAGGGAAGAGAGGGCAGACCTGGGTGCAGGGTGCTCGCATCCGTGCTCCAGCCTAACCAGCCCCTATCACCAGCCAGCAGGGAGACAGACTCACACTGAAGATAAAGCACAGCTGCTGTACTGGCTGGACGTGAGGTGGTTTATTTAAGTTGGCAGCTATGTTGAAGGACTTTTAAAAACCTCAAGTGATAGTTTCACCTTTGCACTTTCCACATTTAGCTGGCTTTTTCCCTTAAAACAAGCACAATCTTCAACCCTCCTTGAACAGGTGGAAATGCATCTTTCTTCCAAGCCAAGTTCTCAGTCCATATTAGTCCATACTTGTCTACGGATTTGACATTTGTGGCCACAATCCTACTAGAAACCACCTTTGGGTATTCCTTATCTTGCTGATCTGATTAGGGTCAAGTAATAGGTTTTCAATCAAATACTAAGAAGCTCACAAAATGAAAATTTAGGTAAAAATACATCAAAGTAGTATTAAAGTTCAAATTCCAAAAGTAAAACTTACATTAACAAAGAAAAGCCAGGCATGGTGAGAAGTGGGAGGAGAGCCTGAATCTGGGAGGGAGGGAGGGAGGGAGGGAGGGAGGGAGGGAGGGAGGCAGGCAGGCTACCACACAACAACAAAAACAACAAAAAATCAGTTTAAATCTTTAAACTATTCCTTTTAAAACAATGTGATAGAAACATCATCAGGTTACTGGAGATTTCATAAATAATGCATAATGAAGAGCTTTCTCAGAAACAGAATACTAACACCTAAAGAAAAAATAAAATCTATCCAAAACCAAGAATCTTCAGTAAATAAAATGCTTTTTAGGATTAAATAATAAAGATAGGTTTAAAAACCACGTTTTTAAAAATTGCAACAAATACTTCTTAAACCGTCTTTTTTAACAGAGCAAAGCAACAAAATATTCTGCATCCCCAGACAGTGACATTGTGTGATTTTGAGTAGGAACACATTTGAACCCTAACCGACCTTGGCAGGAGGAGACGGTAGGGGAGTCATTCAGCCTGGGGTCATGCTGGCAGCCAGGACATAGAGACTTCCTTCTTCCCTCTGAGCTCACAGGCCCTTCCCATTTCCCCGCTGGCTTCAATCCTTCAGCAGCCTTTCCTGCTGCTGACAACCAAGTGGCAAAAATAAATGAACTTTCAAACAGTTATTTTCCTCACAGATTTAGGGAAAGAAATGATGTGAGGGAAAACACATGTGGGTCAATACAAAATACAGTCATATATGTATTATGGAGGCTGCAGAAACCCCGGAGTCAAAGAACATGTTCCATTGAGAAGAGTGGAGAACAGCAGGAGAGGCCAATCCCTTCAGTATCACAGTTCTTTTCCTCCTGATCATTCATATATTTCTTTCTTTTTTTTTGAGATGAAGTCTGGCTTTGTTGCCTAGGCTAGAGTGCAGTGGTGCAATCTTGGCTCACTGCAATCTCCACCTCCTGGATACAAGCAATTCCCTGTCTCAGCTTCCTGAGTAGCTGGGATTACAGATGCCTGCCACCATGCCTGGCTAATTTTTGTATTTTTAGTAGAGAAGGGGTTTCACCACACTGGCCAGGCCACTCTTGAACTCCTGACCTCGTGATCCACTTGCCTCAGCCTCCCAAAGTGCTGGGATTACAGGCGTGAGCCACCACCCCCAGCCCAAGACAGACTCTCGGTCTTGTCACCTAGGTTGCCAGGCTGGAGTACTGTGGTCCAATATTGGCTCGCTGTATCTCGGGTTTAAGCAATTCTCCTGCCTCAGGCTCCCTGGTAGCTGGGATTATAGGCACCCGCCACCACACCTGGCTAATTTTCATATTTTAAGTAGAGAGGACCACTCTGGTCTCAAACTCCTGACCTCAAGTGATCGGCCCGCCTTGGCCTCTCAAAGTGCTGGGATTACAGGTGTGAGTGAGCCAGGCGCCTGCCCTCACTCATATATTTCTAAGAACTAGGAACATACTTCATTAACACAAAATTCTCCCCAATCTTGCTGATTAGACTTTAAAACTAACTGGAAGAATTTCAAATGCAAAATGGATCTCTCTTCTAAGCTGTCTTGAGTAGAGGAAAATAAAAAATAAACAGTGGCCTGGTGCAGTGGCTCACACCTGTAATCCCAGCACTTTGGGAGGCTGAGGTGGGCAGATCATGAGGTTAGGAGTTTAAGACCAGCATGGCCAACATGGTGAAACCCTATCTCTACTAAAAATACAAAAGTTAGCTGGGCATGGTGGTGCCTGCCTGTAATCCCAGCTACTCTGGAGGCTGAAGCAGGAGAATTGTTTGAACCTGGGAGGCAGAGGTTGCAGTGAGCTGAGATTGCACCACTGCACTCCAGCCTGGGCTACAGAGCGAGATACCGTCACACACGGGAAAAAAAAGAAAAGAAAAAAAGAATCACAAAAAAATGGCTGGGTATTGTTTCTGATATCTTCCATGTAGGTTCTGCAATTTCTTCATTTATAGCCACACACATCCCATAATGTCCAAGACAGAAATTTCTGGTTTTAATTATTTGCTCTCAAGGAGAAAGCAGTAAGGTAAGGAAGAAATGTGAAACATGGTTATTACTATTTGATTAGCCAAAGTGTGTCCAATTAAATCTCCGGCAAAACTGAATGAGGTTGACCTCAATTTTGCGTTGGAACAGCCCGCTAGAAACAAGGAAGGATTCAAGGCATACATGGATCCTGTCCAATCTGTGTGATATAAAACCCCATTCTTTGAAGCCTCTCTATTATCAGACGACTTGGATCCAACATTCATTCTCGAAATGTTACACATGTATTTTCTGCTAAAGAAATGAAGCCTTTTTACTCTTCTTCAGAGCAAGGCCATGTCCATACTTGTATTGAATTCGTATTGAGCAGCAGGACAAGGTCATGCAGCACCCACAAAGGGAAGTTCTGGAGCCATATCCCTGGAAAATTCTTTGAGGCTTATCCAGTTTGTTTAAGATTTTCTCTGGGCCATCAGCAAACCCTACTTTCTTGATCTGTAGTCAAATATTCTACCCCTGAGCTATACGCCCTCCTGAGCAAACCCTACTTTCACCTACAAATTGCAGGATGGCAAGAAGGGATTCTTTTCAAAAGTCATGCCCAGTGTCACACAGCTTTGTGATCCACTAGTGGTAGGAATTCGGCAAGTTATTTAACCTCAGTTTCCCCATCTGCAAATTTACTATAATAATGCCTCCCTTCCATTTGTGTTAAGAATAAAAAGAAAGCCTATGCAAAGCATTAAATATAGTTAGCTTCTTTTTTGAAAGGAATAAGTTAAGAATTTTCATGCTACTTGCAGCATACCGTCTTGGACTGCCAAAGGTTAGACTGAAAGGGGTGGGACTGGCTCCGGGGCAGCGAGAAAAATATTCACAGTACAAAGATTCTCAAGGCTAGATTTTTTAATGAACAAACTACTCTTTTAGCCAGCCTTCTGGGAGCTTGCTTGATACAAGTATAAAATTAAACAATTCAAGTTTTGTTCAATTCATATCAGACACTCAACATGTACCAGTTCCAAAAGGAAGAAAAAAGATGAATGGAACAGGCCCCTGCCATCCATGGGGCCTACACATGTTCAGCTCGTCATTAATGAGCTGGGGGATCATTAATGAGCCAGCTGATCAATACTGGAATGTGTACAGTGCTTTTAAAATATTTGCCTCTCCATGTTACAAGAGACCTATCACTAAAATTCTCTATAATTTTTCAGGAAATCTAAAGATAACTAAGTGAGAATCAAGTAATACATACTGCACATTCAAATACAATGATATTATCTATAGTCAAGTTCAGGTTATAAGGTTCTTGGTAACTAACCCCTTTTCCTCCCATAGGATTTAGGATGAATCTGTGCTATACTGACTGGTGTAAGGGCTTAAGATAATGACTAGAGGTAGAAATTTTAAAATCTGTCACACTTTATGCTCACTGACTAATTCAGTTGTCTTTGATCATACACCTTGTTTAAAAATTTTTAAAGATCATATCCCCAATCAAGCATATGTATTTATAAATGAATGCCTTATTTTTTGCAAACTTGCTATCACATATAATCAAAGTATCTTTTTCATTTGTTTGTTTTGTTGAGGCAGGGTCTTGCTCTGTTACTCCGGCTAGAGTGCAGCTGGGACCACAGGCCTGTGCCACCATGCCTGGCTAATTTTTAATTTTTTTTTTTACTACAGACAGAGTCTCACCATATTACTCAGACTAGTCTTCAACTCCTGGTCTCAAGTGATCTTCCCACCTTACTTTGGCCTCCCCAAAGTGCTGGGATTACAGACATGAGCCCCTGTGCCCAACCAAAGCATCTTTTTAAAAACGTTGTCATGGAGCTTAAAAGAACACATAGTGGCCGAGCGCAGTGGCTAATGCCCCAGCACTTTGGGAGACTGAGGTGGGGGGGGTCACCTGAGGTCAGGAGTTCGAGACCAGCCTGGGTAACAAGGTGAAACTCAGTCTCTACCAAAAAGACAAAAATTAACCAGGCATCATTATGTGCCTGTAATCCCAGCTACTCGAGAGGCTGATGCAGGAGAATTGCTTGAACCCAGGAGGCAGAGGTTGCAGTGAGCCAAGATCGTACCACTGCACTCCACCTTGGGCAACAAGAGTGAAACTCTTTCTCAAAAAAAAAAAAAAGGATACATAGCCAGGTCAGAGAACTGTCCACTCTATCCTGGTACATATCCTGATCATATGTACTTGGCATTATTAAATTATTTCCAACCTATAGTTCCTTACAGGAATCTTAGAGCTTGGTTTTCAAAGGTTTCACCAATTATTCACATTTCTTCACTTCGCTAATATAAGACTGTAAAAGTAGCATAAGTCTTGAGTGATATAACAATATGCCCTATCACCCCAGTTCTAGCAAGTGGCTGTCACCAGACATGCAGCTCTGGTGCGAGTGCTCCTGCTTCCCAATGCCTTCAGCATAGTGTCTAGGCACATAATGGAATCCCCATAACATTTCTTGGTCAAATAAAGAGAAAAGCATCATAAATCAAATAAAATTATTTGTTTCAAGTATTTCAAAAAGGAAATGCTATTAACATTTGTACTCTTCTAACAGGGATGATTAGGTGAAGCCCAAGGCAAAATAGTTACCATTGCAAGAATGTCGTAGCCAACTAGATGGAGCAGCAGGCTCTACAATTTAATTTATACAATTAATAAGTTCCTGAATTTCATAATAAGCAGATCATAAGAATACACCTGATCTTTTAGAATTCCTGCATGTCTAGCATGAGGTGAAACTGGAACTAACAAAGCTGCCTGGCTGCAACACCAGAACTATGTGTATATGAATTGCTACCAATGCACTTCTTCACATGGAGAGTATCTGTGAATGCTCGCTGAATAGCCTACAATTACTTTAAATATATTTTTAAAAGTATTAACAACCAAAAACTCTATAGAATGAATACTTGCTTAGCGAAACAGATTAGAATGAAAAAGAAAAGCTATTGACACAACGAAATAGAATACAGAGGCACGAAATAAATCTTATGATGTATAGGAATATGATATACGATAGATGCATTTGAAATCAGTAAGGGAAAATTATTCAGAAAGAAGTGCTGATAAAATTGTTTGGAAAAAAATTAAAATTAATCTCCACCCTTAAATCATATACCAAAATAAATTTCAGATGTAATAAAGAGTTAAATGTGAATAATGAAACCATGAAAATTAGCAAACTTATCACTGGTTTCATGATTACAAGATGGCCTTACCGTGAATAATTTCACAAACTTCCTAGCTTTAGGTTAAAAGTATGTTTTTTTCTGAGAAAGCTACAATCAGAATAAGTGAACATAATCATTCTGGATACCTAATGAATTTGATACAAATATATCAACAGAATACTGTGTAGACAGACTAGCTAATGAGGGAGGAGCCCGCTCTCTTCTGAGCCCTTAAGGATCAGTGGCTCCAGGGACATCTGTGGTTATGAATGTACACCTCATATCAAGCACTCGGTGTTTGTGGGCAAGGGGACGGCTGGTATTAGAGTATACAGAATTGATGAGGAACTCTTTATCCTAGTAGCAGACTTTTATTTTGCAGGTAATAGTAATAATTATGTTTTAAGTGGGGGTATTTCAGAATTTAAAGGTGTATCTGCCAGGCATGGTGGCTCACACCTGTAATCCCAGCATTTTGGAAGGCTGAGGTGGGTGGATCACTTAGGGGTCAAAAGTTCAAGACCAGACTGGTCAACGCGGTGAAACTCTGTTTCCACAAAAAATTAGCTGGGCGTGGTGGCAGGTGCCTGTAATCCCAGCTACTTGGGAGGCAGAGATTGCAGTGAGCTGAGATCAAGCCACTGCACTCCAGCCTGGGTGACAAGTCATTACAGAAATGCAAATCAAAGCCACAATTAAATACTACTTTTATACTCATTAGAATTATCAAAAAAAGAAAATAACAAGTGTTGGTGAGAAGGTGGAGAAACTGAAACTCCCATGCATTGTTGGTAGAAATATAAAATGATGCAACTTCTATGAAAAACAATATGGTGGTTCCTTAGGAAGTCAAACCAGGACATTCGCCAAGATGGCCGAATAGAAACAGCTCCAGAGCATAGTTCCCAGTGAGAGCCATGTAGAAGGTGAGTGAACTCCGCATTTCCAACTGAGATACCAGGTTCATCCCAATGGGAATAACTGGACAGTAGGTGTAGCCCAAGGAGGGCAAACTGAGGCAGGGAGGGATGCTGCCTCACCTGGGAAGTGCAATAAGCTGGAGGGCCCTCGCTCCTACCCAATGAAGGCCATTATGGACATTTCCGGCCACTCTGGAGCTCCGGTTTGGCTGCTATGCTTCTCTCTGTCTTTGCAGCCCACAGACCAGGAGATCCCCGCGTGCCATGGGTTTCCAAGGCAAATCTTGGCAGCCTATTCAGCAGTGCCACAAGTTCCCAGCACAAATCCCAGCACAAATCTGAGCAGCCCTTTTGACTTACACCTGGAGTTCCTTTGAGACACAGTCACCCATACCCCTGAGAGAAAGAGGTCTGAAGGCAGGGAGCCAGGTGATCTGGCTGAAGGCAGGGTTCCACCCCCACGGAGACCAGCAAACTGAATTCCACTGGCTTGGGATTTTTGCAGCCAGCACAACAGTTTGAGCTTGACCCTGGACAGTAGAGCTCCATGGGGGGAGGGGTGCCTGCCATTACCAAGGCAGCTCTAACTTTACCTGTGTAAACAAAAGCACAAAGTTTACGCAGCAGCTGCAGGGATCCTGCAGCAGCTCAGCAATGCCTCTGCAGGCAGACTGTGACTCAACCCCTTTGCTTGCTGGACAGGGCATCTCTGAAAAAAGCAGCAGCCTGTCAGGGACTTACAAATAAAGCCACATCTTCCTGAAACAGCACCTGGGAAAAGGGGTGGTTGTGAGTTCTGCTGCAGTAGACTTAAACATCCTTGCCCAGCAGCTCTCAAGGGAGCACAGCACTTGAGCTCTGACAAGGGACAGACTGCCTCCTCAAGTGGTTCCCTGACCCCCGTATATCCAGAGTCACCTAATACAGGAGAGCTCTGGCTGACACCTGGCAGGTACCCTTCTGGGATAAAGCAGGAGGGGACAGGCAGCAATCACTGATGTTCTGCAGCCTCCACAGGTGATTCTCAGGCAAGCAGGGTCTGGAGTGGACCTCCAGCAGTCCTGCAGCAGAGGGGCCTAACTGTTAGAAAGAAAACAAACAAACAAAAGAAATAGCTTCAACATCAACAAAAAGGATGTCCACTCAGAGACCCTATCCAGAAGTCACCAACTTCAAAGACCAAAGGTAGATAAATCCATGAAGATGAAAAGAAACCAGAGCAAAAAGAATGAAAACACCAAAAACCAGAACGCCTCTCCTCCAACGGATGACAGCTTCTCACTAGCAAGGTGAGAAAACTGGATGGAGAATGAGTTTGATGAAGTGACAGAAGCAGGCTTCAGAAGGTGGGTAATAAACTTCTCTGAGCTAAAGGAACATGTTCTAACTCAATGCAAAGTAACTAAGAACTTGAAAAAAGGTTAGATGAAATGCTAACTAGAATAACCAGCTTAAAGAAGAACATAAACAACTTGATGGAGCTGAAAAACACAGCATGAGAACTTTGCAAAGCATACACAAATTTCAATAGCTGAATCGATCAAGCAGAAGAAAGGGTATCAGAGATCGAAGATCAACTCAATGAAATAAAATAGGAAGGCAAGATTAGAGAAAAAAGTGAAAAGAAATGAACAAAGCCTCCAAGAAATATGGAATTATGTGAAAAGACCTAATCTATCCTTGATCGGTGTACCTGAAGAGGATGGGAGAATAAATCCAAGCTGGAAACACTCTTCAGGATATTATCCAAGAGAATTTCCCCAACCTAGCAAAGCAGGCCAACATTCAAATACAGGAAATACAAAGAACACCACAAAATATTCCTCAAGAAGGGCAACCCTAAAGGCACATAATCATCAGATTCACCAGTGTTGAAATGAAGGAAAAAATGCTAAGGCAGCCAGAGAGAAAGGTTGGGGCACCCACAGAGGGAAGGCCATCAGACGCACAGCGTATCTGTTGGCAAAAACCCTATGAGTCAGAGGAGAGTGGAGGCCAATATTCAACATCCGTAAAGAAAAGAGCTTTCAACCCAAACTTTCATATCCAGCCAAACTAAGTTTCATCAGGGAAGGAGAAATAAAATCCTTTACGGACAAGCAATTCCTGAGAGATTTTGTCACCACCAGATCTGCCTAACAAGAGCTCCTGAAGGAAGCACTAAACATAGAAAGAAACAACCAGTACCAGCCACTGCAAAAACACACCAAGTGGTAAAGACCATCAACACAATGAAAAATTGTGTCAACTAATGGGCAAAAAAACCAGCTAGTATCAAAATGGCAGGATCAAATTCACACATAACAATATTAACATTAAATATAAATGGGCTAAATGCTCCAATCAAAAGACACAGACTGGCAAATTGGATACAAAGTCAAGAACCATTTGTGTGATGTATTCAGGAGACTCCCCTCACCTGCAAAGACACAAACAGACTCAAAATAAAGGGATGGAGGAAGATTTACCAAGCAAATGGAGAGCAAAGACAGAAGGGGTTGCAATCATAGTCTCTGATAAAATGGACTTTAAACCAACAAAGATCAAAAGAGACAACGAAGGGCATTACATAATGGTAAAGGGATCAGTGCAACAAGAAGAGCTAACTATTCTAAATATATATGCACCCAATACAGGAGGACCCAGATACATAAAGCAAGTTCTTAACAACCTACAAAGAAACTTAGACTCCCACACAACAATAGTGGGAGACTTAACTACTCTGCTGTCAGTATTAGATAAATGAAACAGAAAATAAACAAGGATATCCAGGACTTGAACTCAGATCTGGACCAGGTGGACCTAATAGACATCTACAGAACTTTCCATCCCAAATCCACATAATATAAATTCTTCTTGGCATCACATAGCACTTACTCTAAAACTGACCACGTAATTGGAAGTAAATCACTCCTCAGCAAATGTAAAACAGAAATCATAACAACCAGTCTCTCAGACCACAGTGCAATCAAATCAGAACTCAAGATTATAAAATTCATGCAAAACCACACAACTACATGGAAACTGAACAACCTGCTCCTGAATGACTATTAGATAAATAATGAAATGAAGGCTGAAATAAAGATGCTCTTCAAAACCAATGAGAATGAAGACACAACATACCAGAATCTCTGGGACACATTTAAAGCAGTATCTAGAGGGAAATTTAGAGCACTAAATGCCCATATGAGAAGTGAGAAAAGATGTAAAATAGATACTCTATCATCAAAATTAAAAGAAAAGAACTAGAGGAGCAAGATAAAACAAATTCAAAAGCTAGCAGAAGACAAGAAATAACTAAGATCAGGTCAGAACTGAGGGAGACAGAGACACAAAAACCCTTCAAAAAAATTAATAAATCCAGAAGCTGGTTTTTGAAAAGTTAAAAAAAATAGATGGACTGCTAGCCAGACTAATGAAAAAGAAGAGAAAAATCAAATAGATGCAATAAAAAATGATAAAGGGAATATCACCACTGATTCCACAAAGACTACGAACATCTCTATGCACATAAACATCTAGAAGAAATAGATAAATTCCTGGACACTTACACCCTCCCAAGACTAAACCAGGAAGAAGATGAATCCCTGAATAGAGCAATAACAAGGTCAGAAGTTGAGGCAGCAATTAATAGCCTACCAACCAAAAACAGTCCAGATCTGGACAGGTTCACAGCTGAATTCTACCAGGTACAAAGAGGAGCTGTTACCATTACTTCTGAAACTATTCCTAACAACACAAACAGAGGGAATCCTCCCTAACTCATTTTATGAGACCAGCATCATCCTCATACCCAAACCTGGCAGAGATACAACTAAAAAAGAAAATTTCAGGCCAATATCCATGATGAATATTGATGTGAAAATCTTCAATAAAATACCGGCAAACCGAATGCAACAGCACATCAAAAAGCTTATCCATCATGATCAAGTAGGCTTCATCCTAGGGATGCAAGGCTGGTTCAACATACACAAATCCAAAAAGGAAATCCATCACATAAACAGACCAAAGACAAAAACCACATGATTATCTCAATAGATGCAGAAAAGGCCTTTGACAAAATTCAACACCTTTATGCCAAAAACTCTCAATAAACTAGGTATTGATAAAATGTATCTCAAAATAATAAAAGCTATCTATGACAAACCCACAGCCAATATCATACTGAATGGGCAAAAACTGGAAGCATTCCCTTTGAAAACTGGCACTAGACAAGGGTGCCCTCTCTCACCATTCCTATTTAACATAGTATTGGAAGTTCTAGCTAGACCAGTCGGCAAGAAAAAAAAAAAATAAAAGGTATTGAATTAGGAAACGAATAAGTCAAATTGTCTCTATTTGTAGATGACATGATTGTATATTTAGAAAATCCCATCGTCCAAGCTCCAAATCTCCTTAAAATGATAAGCAACTTTAGCAAAGTCTCAGGATACAAAATCATTGTGCAAAAATCACAAGCATTCCTATACACCAATAACAGACAAACAGAGAGCCAAATCATGAATAAACTCCCATTCACAAATGCTACAAAGAGAATAAAATACCTAGAAACAGCTAACAAAGGACATGAAAGCCCTCTTCAAGGAGAACTACAAAGCACTGCTCAAGGAACTAAGAAAGGACACAAACAGATGGAAAAACATTCCAGGCTCATGGTTAGGAAGAATCAATATTGTGAAAATGGACATACTGCCCAAAGTAATTTAGAGATTCAATGCTATCACCATCAAGCTACCATAGACCTTCTTCACAGAACTGGAAAAAAACACCTTAAACTTCATATGGAATCAAAAAAGAGCCTGCATAGCCAAGACAATCCTAAGCAAAAAGAATAAAGCTGGAGGAATCACACTACCTGACTTCAAACTATACTATAAGGCTACAGTAATCAAAACAGCATGGTACTGGTACCAAAACAAAGATAAGATCAATGGAACGCAACAGAGGCCTTGGAAGGATCACCATATATCTACAACCATCTGATGTTTGACAGACTGGACAAAACCAAGCAATGAGGAAAGGATTCCCTATTTAACAAATGATGTTGGAAAAACTGGCTAACCATGTGCAGAAAGCTGAAACTGGACCCTTTCCTTACACCTTATACAAAAATTACCTCCAGATATATTACAGAGTTAAACATAAAACCTAATAACATAAAAACCCTAGAAGAAAACCTAGGTAATACCTTTCAGGACATACGCAATACCATTCATAGGCATAGGCAAGGACTTCATGACTAAAACATGAAAAACAATGGCAACAAAAGCCAAAATAGACAAATGGGATGTAATTAAACATAAGAGCTTCTACATAGCAAAAGAAACTATCATTACAGTGAACTGGCAACCAACAGAATGGGAAAATATTTTTGCAATCTACCCATTTGACAAAGGGCTAATATCCAGAATCTACAAAGAACTAAAACAAATTCACAAGAAAAAAACCAACTCCATTAAAAAGTGGGCAGAGGATATGAACAGGCACTTTTCAAAAGAAGACTTTTATGTGGCCAAAAAACATATGAAAAAATGCTCATCATCACCGGTCATTAGAGAAATGCAAATCAAAACCACACTGAGATACCATCTCACACCAGTTAAAATGGTGATCATTAAAAAATCTGGAGACAACAAATGCTGGAGAGGATGTGGAGAAATAAGAATGCTTTTACACTGTTGGTGGGAGTAAAAATTAGTGCAACCATTGTGGAAGACAGTGTGGAGATTCCTTAAGCATCTAGAAATAGAAATACCATTTAACCCAGCAATCTCATTACTGCATATATACCCAAAGGATTATAAATTGTTCTATTATAAAGACACAGGTACACGTATGTTCACTGGGACACTGTTTACAATAGCAAAGACTTGGAAGCAACCCAAATGCCCATCAAGGATAGCCTAGGTGAAGAAAACGTGGCACAAATACACCATGGAATACTATGCAGCCATAAAAAAGGATGAGCTCATGTCCTTTGCAAGGACATGGATAAATGTGGAAATCATCATTCTCAGCAAACTGCCACAAGAACAGAAAACCAAACACCACACATTCTCACTCATAAGTGGGTGTTGAAAAATTAGAACACATGGACACAGGGACAGGAACACCACACAGTGGGGTCTGCTTGGGAGTACGGGGGTAGGGGAGTGATAGTGACTTTGGGAGAGTTTGGGGAGTGATAACCTTGGAAAAATAACTAATGTAGGTAATGGGGGGATGGAGGCTGCAAACCACCATGGCATGTGTATACCTATGTAACAATCCTGCAGGATCTGCACATGTACCTCAGAAGTATATATATAAAAAATAAGAAAAACCATTAGACCCAGCAATTCCACTTCCAGATTTATAGACAAAAAAAAATTCAGAGCAGAAACTAAACAGATACGTGTATACTTATGTTCACAGAAGCATTATTCATACAGTAGCCCAGAGGTGAAAACAAAGCAAATGTCTATGAACAGATGAATGGATAAACAAAATGTGGCATATACACACAACAGAATATTATTCAGCCGTAAAAAAGGAAATTCTGACACATAACGTGGATGAACTTTGAAAACATCATGCTAAGTAAAATAAGCCAGACACAAAATAACAAATATTGTATAATTCCACTTAAGAGTTACATATAATAGGCAACTTTATACAGGCAGAAAGTAGAATATAGATTACCAGGGGCTTGTGGGGAGGAGTAAGTGTTTAATGGCACCAGAGTTCACGTTGGGGGATGATGAAAAGTTCTGCAAATGGAGAGCGGTGTTGGTTGCACCGTGTTATGACTGTAGTTAATACCACTGAAAATACACCTAAAAATAGTTAAAACGGTAATTTTTATGTTATGTATATTTTACCACATTTTTTTTTAAAGCATTTCATGAGGCTGGGTATGATGGCTTATGCCTGCCATCCCAGTACTTTGGGAAGCCAAGCCAAAGAACTGCTTTAGCCCAGAAGTTCAAGACAAGTCTAGACAACAAAGGACGACCCTTTGTCTTAAAAAAAAAAAAAAAAAAAAGCACTGGCTAGGTGCAGTGACTCACATCTGTAATCTTAGCACTTTGGGAGGCAGAGGCGGGCAAATCATGAGGTCAGGAGATTGAGACCATTCTGGATAACACGGTGAAACTCGTCTCTACTATAAATACAAAAAATTAGCAGGGCATGGTGGTACGCGCCTGTAGCCCCAGCTTCTCAGGAGGCTGAGGCAGGAGAATCACTTGAACACAGGAGCAGAGGTTGTAGTGAGGCGAGATCATACCATTGCACTCCAGCCTGGGCAACAGAGCAAGACTCCATTTTGGGGGTGGGGGGAAGGCATTTCATGGGCTACATGAGTATACACACAAAAGCTTACAGAGAAAATGTATTTCTGCCTCAAAGAAGAGTAATTTCATTTATTTGGTAAAATGTATTAAATACCTATACATTTATGAGATATGCATAGAAACACAGTTCAGACAATTTAGACCTAGAATTTCATACGGTATTGGGAATGAAAGACAAAATATGATAAAGTCGTGTAAGTGCTATTATAGAGCCATATATGTCACTATTCTGGTCCGAAGATTTGTAGATTAGCCTCCCAAGGGGATTGGGACACCTCTCAAGGATCCTTGGGGGACAGTGACAGGCCCTAAGTGTCCCTACCTTCATCACTTTCAGTTTTTTCCATACCATAGGACATCAAAGCTAAGGACAACTACATATCAGTACCCAGTTGATTCCCAGACAGAATATTAGGCAGATGTTGACAAGGTTCTTCTTTGCTAAGTGTTTGAGAACTTAAAAAAAGCACTGAACAACTTTGGGAGGCCGAGGCGGGTGGATCACGAGGTCAACAGATCGAGACCATCCTGGTCAACATGGTGAAACCCTGTCTCTACTAAAAATACAAAAAATTAGCTGGGCATGGTGGCACGTGCCTGTAATCCCAGCTACTCAGGAGGCTGAGGCAGAATTGCCTGAACCCAGGAGGTGGAGGTTGCAGTGAGCCAAGATCACGCCATTGCACTCCAGCCTGGGTAACAAGAGCGAAACTCCGTCTCAAAAAAAAAAAAAAAAAAAAAAGCAGAGAACAATCCCTCATATTTTGAACTATGAGCTTAATTCTGTGAGTAATTCCTCATAAGAACCAAAATAGGTCACTGGTTTATGATCATTTAGCAGAAGAAATTGGCAGATAGTAAATTTAAGTAATGGGCTATTGTCAGAGAGCACACTGGAATCAGTTGAAGACTATCAGGGATCAGATGTGCAGGTTAAGCCTCCATAGCACAGTGTGGCCCAGGCTCCCATTTCCACTCCCTGCCCTACCCTGGGACCCCTGTTCAAAAGGAGGACATGTGCTCTTCCATTTGTTGAACTTTAAAGAAAACAGAAAACAGTTTTAAAATAATGTTCTATGATTTTGTGCATCCTTATGATTAACAAATAGCCATTCAAAAAATTTTTCAGGAATGATGAGAACATAAACCTCAGAAACATAAGGGCAGACTGTTTGAAAAGCATGGTCTTTTACAGCCTTTGAAAGCAGTCAGAAGTGGTAGTGAAACCATGTGTGCTGTTTTGTGTGGTGGCCTCAAAGCACATACAAATATAATTTGTAGTATATTGTTTGTTTTTCCTTTTAGGATGTCTGAATATTGGTTACCTACATATTTATATTTTCCTTATATCCCTTATCAGATTCTAGTTTCTATTTTTTATGTCTCTCCTAACATTATCTATTCAAATTACTTTCAATCAGTAACTCTGACAGCTTCAGAATCACATCCAAAAAACCACTCCCACAGACATTAGCACAGATTTTAGTATACCCCTCTTTCATGCCTCACTGTATCCTTAGATTTCTACCATATTAACTGTAAAGAACACTACATATTTCTGTAGACACATCCCCTGCAGTGGTCTCCCAGTGCCTCCCTCCCCTCAAACAAGGTAACAAGGAACACATCTTCCTCTGTTCTATGTCATCAGCGCTAACACAGAGCAGTGAGTACATGTTTGCAGAATTGATAGATGAGTGTATTTGGGATATATTAACTTTATGAGACCGGAGATGGGTTTAGAAGGTGAGTTTTTGTTTTAGAAATCCCTGTTCCAAAGCCAATCTAGCAGTCATTTCTATACCAAATGAACAAAAAAGAAATCTCAATCAGTAACTTCAGAATCAGACAATTTAACGAATGTAAAATATACAGGCCAGAAGCAGGCATATTAAAGTCAACAAATCCTAGTTTTTCTCTGTACTCCAGTCAGCTAATATTTAAGTTGTTATTATTACATTCAGGGACTTCTGATCGCAGACACAAAGGCACAATGCCATGGACCTTTTCCTGCAGCACTCTCCTGAATGCAAGCACTATGTGACTTTCACATTATAGAGACCATGGTGAGTCACCACCCCAGCCCAAGAAGGCACGTGGTTCACCTGTGGGCAAGAGGCAGAGAGCACAACAGTAGGGTAACTATAGCAAAAACAACCTGTTTTCCAAATTCTAATAATAGACTGTAGGAAAACACACATTTAGACACACATTTAACGCTAGAACTTGTCGCCATTTTAAAGCTATTAACATGGATCCCATGCTAAGCAACAGTCCCTCTTCCACCCTTACCCTTAATCTAAAAATAAAATGAAACATTACAGCCACATATTTTGCTTGCCTCAGCCAAGAGCTCAAAAATCCCCCTCAAGTCCTACTGTTGCTGGATCAGTCCACTGTATACTATGAGTCAGCACTTCTCCACATTTCTGGAAATTCCTCACCAGCAACATGACCTACAAGAGGAAGCCAACTTTCCATTTCAATGTATAACAGGAAGTATTCAAACAAATTTCGCCTAAACTGGAGAACTGTTGTTAATGTAACTGCTGTTACATCAAAATTAGTGCAAATCTACTGAAAAACATCAAGTTGTTTTTTAAAAAAGTATAATATTTTAAAATAAAGACATATAGATTGTGATTAGCTAAACCAGTATAGTGAATTTGAACAGAGGTACTTCAGTGGCTGGAAAACAAGAAAAACACAAACTTTAAATTCAATTCAATACTGTCCATTTTTCTATCGCACATATTATTGCCGAGTTGTAAGACTTGGGCAAAACCTGTTTGTTACGTTAAGAATCTGCTAAGTTTTGTTTTGAATATCTGGTTTGAGCAGTAATGTACAGAAATTACACTGGAAGTGTAAATATTTTGAGAAAAGACATTCTGCAGCAGTTGCTAACATAGAATTTACCTCTCTCCTCAATAATTGGTTTAAATTTGTTTGAACAGCACAAACTATGTTAATAGATTACAGAGCCTTTAAGTTTCAGAAGTGACTTTTCAGAATATTAACAGACCTTAAAGCAGCCTGTAGATTAACTAGAGGGTCATTTTCATCAGAGTCCTTGCTTTTACATTCAGAAAGTTGCTTGCATAGTTAACATGTCAACTATAAGAAGTCGTTTTTCCATAATTCTTACAGAGTTTCAAGACTTAAGTTCAGTAAAAAGCCAAATAGCTCAGTTATTATAGTCATTAATAAATTGATTTAACATTCATGCAGCATCGGAATGTAAGACATCTGGTTCTAATTTCAATTTTGGCTCAGAATAAAAGTGCCTCCCCCACAATACTTTGATTACAAACTGTCCTTTTCCTCCTCTCTTTTTTTCTTCTTTGGAACTGTTGTCCTTCATTCTTGCTGGAAGCCACCTGACCACTGCCAGGAAGAGGAATGCAAAACATTCCCAGGAGTGGCCGTGACGTCAGCGCCACATTCCACCTCTCCGTGGTCAGGGCTGTCGGGAAGCTCCAGCCTCCAGCAAAACCACTGGGAGAGATAGCAGCTGAGGCCTGCACTAAATCATATTATACTAAAAACTGCTTCATGTTATGCTTTAAAAATGCACAGTATCTTCCCCCAAAACAGAGAGAAAGAGAGTGGGAACAGAGCTGGCTTTCAAGCCATATTTACTGTTCATCTTCAAAACACCTTTTGGTTGCAGGAAGGAGAAAAGTAAAAAGTGATTAACAGTAATTCTCAGCTGACCAATCACCACAGGAAACAGTGTATAGACAAAGTAAGAACAATAACAGAAGAGTTTGGGTTTCAGCTAGCATATCCGCCTCTATTAAACCATCCTCAACAACCCAGTCACTAAGCTCCATCTCAGAAGAAAGAGACAAAAGACCCACTCAAGGATGCTTTAGAAACCCTAAGAAAGCAGTGACAGTAGGGAGGAGCATGGGTCGAAGATGGTGGCTGAACAATAGGAGGTGCTGAGGGAGTGTGTGGTGGCGACAGGGGCGAGGAGGACTGGCCTGCTTCTTCCTCGAGTCGGTTGGCTGGGACTTGCAGATGGTGCTAGTGAGCTTTTATGAGGATAGAGGGGATGGAGACATCACAACCATCTTGCAGGCAACCCCCAGTTCAGTGTCCAGAGGCACAGCCCCCAGTGATAATAAAGTGACATCCTTCAGAGACCTCATTCATGACCAAGATGAGGAGGAGGAGGAAGACCAGAGGTTTTATGCTGGGGGCTCAGAGAGAAGTGGACAACAGATTGTTGGCCCTCCCAGAAGAAAAGTCCCAATGAGCTGGTGGATGATCTCATTAAATGTGCCAAAGAGCATGGAGCTGTGGAGTGAGTGACCAACAGCAATGGAGAGACCAGTAAACTGATCATCTGCAGAAGGTGGCTACAGCCTTGGAGCAGCCAGAGGAAGAGTCTGCCTGTGTGGCAGGAGAAAAGAGGCAGCATTCCAGCCAAGGTGTTCATGTAGCACAGAAACTCTGGAAGAGGGGATTCAGCCTGGAAAATGGGGAACTCAGAAGCTACCAAGACCCATCCAATGCCCAGTTTCTGGGGTCTATCCACAGATGGGAGGTACTAGCAGAGGTGAGGAGGTAAGCTCATGGTGGACAGGTAAACTTGGATATGGAGGACCATTGGGACAAGGACTCTGTGAAGTCCAAAGGAGCCCTCAACGCCTTCACTGGCAAGGGTCAGAGAGTGGGCAGCCCTGCCACCCAGGGGTTGAGTACCAGCTCTCCAGACCAACCAGCAGAAAATAAAGCCAAAGCCAGCTCTTCCGTCTTAATTGTCCAATCAGAGCCTCCCACAAACATCCAAATTTGGCTTGCAGATGGTGGGAGGCTGGTGCAGAAATTTAACCATAGCCACAAGATTAGCGACATCCAACTCTTCATCATGGATGCCAGCCATGGCTACCACGAGCTTTATCATCATGACTACTTTCCTTAACAAAGAGCTGGCTGATGAGAGCCAGACTCTGAAGGAAGCCACCTCGCTCAATGCTGTCATCGTGCATTAGTGAACAAAACTGCCCAGCCAGCTGCCTGGACTCCCTCCTGTGTTTCCCATGACCAGTGGCCATGCCCCATGGGAATCACCCCTTCTGCTGCCTTGTGCACACCAGCAGTCCAGTGCAACAACTTCTCCATAGCTCTGGGTTCTTAGATGTTGTCTGAACATTTGCTTTCTTCTTAGTTGGATATCCTGGGTTTTTGTGACAATTAATGGACTTTAATGAAAAGAAATAAAACAAACAAAGATACAGCCAAATGGATGTATTTTCACTAAAAAGAAATATATAGACATAGAAACTGAAGACTGTAATTATTGCGAAAAATTCCAAACATACACATAATTCTCTTATATACAGTTTTTCATTCGTAACTTCCTAGACTCTATCAACAAGTATATTTGTTAACTATATGTACAAATACATTATACACTTTTTTTTGCAAATACTATACTGAATATTTCCCCATTCTATTTAATATAATATGATCTTTCATACTTTATGAAACTCTAAAACTAAAATTTTTTTTGGGAAAAAGAGAAGAGTTCTACTGCAAAAAAAAAAAAATGCTTTACATACATAATTTTTTTATGCTAAACTCCAATTTCCTTAAAGTAAACTTTCAGGCATGGATATCCAGATTAAGTATGTAATTTCTTTTGATATTTGTTACATATTGCTATACTGAATTCCAAAAGAACTGTACTCAGTAAGGCAATTACACATTTCAGTGTAACCACTGTAACTCTGTTAGCATTTGTGTGTGCACACTTAATTACACATAGCGTTGACATATACATTTTGCCAAGATACTTTAAAATTTCTTTGATTAATAATGAGACTGAGAATTCCTTCATGAGTTGGGTTTTGGGCAACTTCTGAGGTGAGAAATTTTAGAAAAAAAACCACATTGCAAGTAATGACTGTAACTGAAATCAAAACGCAGACTTTACTTAACCCTAACAATAGAAATCGCTGAATTGGAATTTCTTAATAATATATGCTGCTTTTAGGAGCATCAGCATTTGACATGACACAAACTGTAATTTCTGGATAGAGGGTGTGTGGTGTACAGATGTGTGTGTCATGTGTGTGGTACGTGCATAAGTGGTATGTGACGTGTGGTGTGTGTTACGTATGTATGAGTGTACCATATTATACGTATATACACATCCACGTGCCACTACAGTATCGTGTTGTAACAAAAGAGGACAAGAAGTTAAGAGATGTATGTTGTAGACCTAGCTCTGCCTCCAGAAAAGTTAATCACAGTTTTTGAATCTGTTTCCTCATCTGTAAGAATCTAGCTTTATGAATACTATACAGTTATCTTAACAGGAAGTAAGAAAATAAATGTGAAAGTAGGGTGAAAAGTTATTTGACCTGCTTTTTTGTCTGTTAGATGTTATGTTACTAGAGAAAGATATCCGAGGTATAAAACTGGGAGTTTCTCATACTTGCCTACATGCCAGTTTATAAGTGGCACTCTCCTTGGCCCTAAAACCAAGTACCTTAAAACATCTACCTTCTGCATAGAATAACAGCCCCCTGGAATCGAAATCAGAATGCCTGGATGCCAGGAATGTCTTGATAAATGCAGATGTAGAAATATAGACTTAGGGGGATCTATCATGTCTCCTGCTTACTCACCTCCTAACTACACTCCCAGGAGGCCAGACAGGAAGGCCAGCATTGCAGATGCTGCCTCAAGGGCTTCCTGATTTCTACAATAACAGGAATGGCTGAGGCAGCAGAGCTAAGCATCCAGAGGCAAGAGGGTCCTGTGAACAAAACAAGCTGGAGGGCCAAAGTATTGGTGTGAGCTGGCCGGGTATTTGGAAGAGGACAGTTAATGAGAGGGTTCGTAGTGCCACAACAATGGGAAAGCCTCAGACACTGATCTGATCTGTAGGCACGTGACAGAGGCCTGGAGGGATCCAGCACGACAGTGTCAATAGTCACTCTTCTCTCCTCCAACAGCGTCTCACTGAAGGAGCAATTGGTCCTTAAAGGAAGAACACTTCCATAATATGGGAATCATATAAGAAATCTTTCTTCTATCAATTCCCAAAGGATGTGCAGTTACTTCTGAGGAGAAAAAAAAAATAACTGGACTTTTCAGCACTTGATAGACATTGTTCCCGAGGACTCAACACCTTTGTGTCCTGATGGTGGGGTGGAAGCTGCGTGGGAGTCAGATACAACTGGAGTCTGTGGTATTACTACCTGCCTAGAACCTGGGTTTACAGATGGGATCTACACTCACACATAGGCAGAGTTTCCACAGCTGTACCTTGACCTATGCTAGAATTCAAAGGGTTAAAGAAAAGCTTCTGAACTTCTCTTCCCTGCCACAAAAGCAACCAAAAGCAATACTGCATCTTTTAGAGGATGCAGACATTAATGCCACTGTCAGAGACTTGAAGGGTTCAGGGTGGGGACTCCCATCACATCTCTTTTATTGTGTGTAGGCCTGTGAGGATGACACACAGGTCTTTGAGAATGACAGTGGGTTATAACAAACTTTATCAAGGAGCAACTCCAGTTGATCAAGCCCATTGGATCAAATCAACACATTCCCTTATCTGACATGCAGCTTCTGATATGACGAACATGGTGTGTGTGTTTTCCTATCCCAATGGCAGGAAAAATGAAAGCAACCTGCTCTAACCATCTTGTCAACTCTGGTTAAGTGCCATAACTCAGTCTATAGGAACCTCAATCATCTTACCTGTCCACAAGACATCATGCTGATAGGATTTGTTAGCAAGAAGTAACAATACCCGAGGATACCCTGATTAGGCAAGTATTTGCAGGAGGGCAGAAGACACATATTCGAAAAGTCCAGCCTGCTCCCAGGGTAGCCTTTTGAGTACTACCTTGATCTATTTACTGAGTAACGTATAAAGCCTCCAGTATTGAATGGTCTAAGAAAAAGCTCGCTATATGGGCTAGAAGGCAAGCAATTGTGCCCTTGCCCCTGTAGCCAACGAACTGGGATACTCAAAGTCAAAACAGAATAGTGGAAAGTCCCAAGGTTTTGGGGTCATGTCATACTCCATATAGCAAGTAACTATCTTCCTTTTGATAAACAGATTGGCTTCATACTGTCTCCTAGTGGACAATGAACAGCTGAGATTTCACATTAGATAACAGTGAAACCATGCCCATGGGACCCACATGTACTGGGTATTGAGGCTCCAGAGAAGGACATGTTTAGGACACTGTGTCCTCAGGTGAAAGTCATATATGTAGGATATTTAGGTGTGAATAGCATCTGAAACTCAGTTCTGTCAGCAGGAAGCTTATATTCCTGATGTGCCTACTCTTGCATCTGCCATCCTTCCCTCAGTCCACACTAGGGCTCAGGGAAAGTCTGCATGACCAGCTGTCAGAGGAGCTGGTATCCAGATAGAGCAACACCGCATGGGCAGCAACTGAAGTCGGCTGTTGCAGCTTTGCAGCTCCCTTCAGAGAAGGCCCTGATGGAGGAACAGAGATTACCATGGCATGTCTTGGGTCCAGTCTGCCCAGAAGACATGGCAATGGATCACACTGATTCATGGGCAGCAGTAACCGCTGAGCTAAACCACTGGGAACACGCGTTAGGGGCACATCTCATGGACCACCTGACCCAAGCAAAAAGACAGCTTGCAGTGCAAGCCTCTACTCACAAAGAATCAGCGCTTACACTGACCAGCACAGACAAAGGAGGAAGAAGGCTGAGGAGCTAGCAGCAGGTGGCTGGAAAGAAGCATGTGGGTGGATTTCTTGAACTAGGAATAAGAAAGAATACCGTGTCCATATGAATGCTTACTGGAGAAGAGACTCTCAGAAACCAAGTGGACATGATAAATCACCCTATGAATGCTTGTCTCACTCTCTTCACAGTAGCCCAGAGCTTGTTTAGTGGGCTCATCAGCAAAGTGACCACAGTAGTAAAAGTACAACATGGGCAGGCTCCCTGCACAGAGCTCAGCTGTTTCCCAAATGAATGGAGTGTCAACTTGACAGGAGCAACAAACTGGAGGGACCACCTACTACAAAGTAGCCGATTAATTACACTGACCCCTTCTACCAGGACAGGATACTATTTTATCCTTACTAGAATATACACCTCCTCAGGTTTGGTTTTGTCTTCACTCTCTGCCAGTAACACTGCATATGTCCTCCAACACACTAGGTGACACATTTGGATACTTTAGGACATTCAGACCATGAAATGGGTAGTAACCACTTGCAGAAATGAGAACTCTAATAATTATGCATACTTCTTCCTTTCTTAGTGTGGCAAGTATCTATTTATACATGTAAACTCATTTCCTTTCTCTTTTTCTCCAGTTTTAGATAGGGTGTATTGGTGATATTAGCCATGCAATTCATTCCATAGGTTACAGGATCCCAGAATTCTAAGATAGAACACTGCCTAAATTAGAGAAAGAAAGAAGATCACACTGAGAACTTGTGCTGGTGGGGCTGACTACAGAAATGAAGGAGATTTGTGGACTTCCCTCTAGGGAGAGAGAGACCCTCATTATTTCTATAAGAGAGAACTGTATGATAGGTGTAAATAACCTGTTGCTGCTGTTATTTGGAAATGTAAGGGAGGTTTATGTTTACACAGAACAGCCAAACATGCAGCTGAAATAGCAGCATTTGCGCTGAACTGCCTGGCAGCTTTCCTCTTCACTGTGTTATTTCCAGGTGAGTGGGCAGCAGCCAAACATGCTCAGCTTAGAAAGCCTCGCCTGGATTCTGTCCTCTGCAACTGAGCTCTCAACTCTTGTAGCATTAATACAAGAAACAAAGGAGGTACTATATATGCAGAAATAATTTGAGAAAGTATAGAAACATCTACAGAAAGCATAATTTTCCATGTTATAGTTTAAGATTGAGAAAATCATGAGTCAGAAGATATATTCAATGTGCCAGGAGAGCAATACTCAAAAATAATAGAATTACATATACTGAAATCATGCACAAGATATAGGCTAAGTATACATATGATTGAGAAGTTAGTGAAAAAAATTTCACAAAAGCTAAAGATTCGGAGAGAGTGAACATTAATATTCTGGGTGGCACTGCTAATTTTGTCACTAGATGACCACAGATCAGTGCATTTGAAATGCCGCTGTTTGATCTGACAGTGTCTATTTCTTTTTTTGTTTTCTTTTTCTTTTTTTTTTTTTGAGATGGAGTCTCACTCTGTTACCAGGCTGGAGTGCAGTGGCATGATCTCGGCTCACTGCAACCTCAGCCTCCAGGGCTCAAGTAACTCTCCTGCCTCAGCCTTCCAAATAGCTGTGACTACAGGCACGCATCACCATGCCCAACTAATTTTTGTATTTTTTAGTAGAGACCGGGTTTCACCATGTTGGCCAGGATGGTCTTGATCTCTTGACCTCGTGATCCGCCCACCTCGGCCTCCCAAAATGCTGGAATTACAGGCGTGATCGGCTGATGGTGTCTATTTCTGAAAGTCATGGTGCTCAATTGTCCACAAGTAGATCGAATGTTTTAATGAAGCAAAAGTAGTTCTAGAGCCATTTCATAGATTCAAGTTAGCTTGATGGGAGAGAGAGAGCCTAGGGTGAAACTATATTTTAGAGGCAACCCGAAAGCTCTAACAGACTTTTTGAGCCAATACTAGTGCAAACATACATCCTGTATTTGGATATCAGTCTGTATTCTGAAAGTCTGACAGTCATAGACTTTGCATGAACTTCTGTCCTTAGTTACATGCCAGTGTAGTGCAGCCAAGAATCATACATCAAGCAATTTGTTATGTACTCTGCATATTTTCTGTGCTTAGTTTTACCAAAGTGATTTTCCAACAGTCAACAGGCATTTGTTGAGCTCCTTCTAGGCTGACAGCAGTAAATGCTCACTGATCCACATAAATGGTTTTTTAGGTTTCTTTTGCTAAACAGCTAGAATTTCTGATACTGAAAGTTAACTGAAGGACCATAGAGGACTTTGCTTCTAGATGGTAATGAGAAACCTAGTGATAGTGATTACAAACATTTTCTTAAATAAACAAAATAGGTACATATTGTGACACTGTTTATTCAGTACAGCATCAAAAAGCTAAATGAAGAAACACTGAATTTGGGATCCAAATGAACCAGTGAGGTAAGGTTATAGCAATTACTCAAAATAGATATTAAAGATATTCTTGACATTATGCCTTTCTCTCATTGCAAAGACTATAGAGTACATCACACATTTTGGACTGGTTGAAAATAAATACAAACATGTTAGGTCTAAGTCGGTGTGGCAAATGTACAAGTCTTGACCTGGTAGATATGCTCCCCTTTGGCAGTAAAGGAAAAGCCCAGAAAATAGCACAGAATATCTAGGATATACAGTAGTAACAGTAAAAAAAAACTTGGTCCTATTTTTATAGTTAGAATATAGATAATCTTCCTACAGACTATCTGGGAAGGTTATAAACAATGAAAGTATTCATTGAAACCCATAACTTAAGCGTTGTTTTGCATTACTGCTTTATTTTAAAACAAAAAAGCTATCTTTCAGTAATGTTCTGGGCTGCTTTTTAAAATGGTGATTTGAATATTACAGTGTGTTAGATCACAGAAGAGAGCATATTTAACCTGGGTTGCTTTGATAAAGAAACTGCTGACCTCAGTTATTCAAGATGGAACATATGCCAATGAGTGTCCTTGTTGCTCATTACCAGAATGATGATGCAAAAGAACTTTTAGATCAATTGGCCAACAATGTGCTTCCCTTTGGCCTATCACTGCCAAAACAAGAGAGAGAGAGAGAGAGAGAGAGAGAGAGACACAGACAGACAGATGGAGTGGGGGGGAGGTATCATCTGTCCTCCAATCTTAAGAAACACACACGGGTCTTTTAGTTTCAACACTGAAAGTTACACTTAATTCTTGACATTCTCTTTGTATTGATGCCATAGTCAATACAGAAAAGAAAGCAGTACTCACCTTCTTATTTGCTATTCTTTGGGTACCTCTAAATCACTCTGCTGTGCAAATGTATGCCATCTTTCAGCATCAAAGCACTGTATGTAACTACCACAATTCCCTTTGTTAAACTAACATAATGAACAGGTTCTCCACATGAAGACTGTGCCTTGTGCCTTATACAGTTTCCTTGCTAGCCTGTCTTTAGAGTGATGCCTAACAACAGCTGTCTAATGACCAGATAGACGGTTACTCCAAGCCCTATAAAACACTGTATTTCCATGCAATATTAGTTTAAACTAAACCCTTTACCCTTGTAGAACTAATACTTCCACCAAGCCTTATCAAAAAAATCAAGCAAAATTAAAAGCTGCGTTATGCTAAATGAAAAGCTGTAAAAAGCTTATCTTTTCTAAGTGCACAGATACTGTCTCCTGAACAGACCAAATGCTCAGTAAATACAAAATGACTGAAGTCATACAAGGTATCTTCTTTGAACACAGTGAAATGAAATTTGAAATCAACAGCACTATGAAATGTGAAAAATTGACAAAGATGTGGAACTTAAACAACACACTCCTAGATAACCAATGGGCCAGTGAAGAAATAATAGAAATAATGAAAAACACTTTGCCATGAATGAAAAGGAAAACACAGCAAAGCACAACTTATGACATCAAGCTAAAGCAATGCTCAGAAGGATATTTATAGTTATATATGCCTGTATTAAGAAAGAGAGACCTCAAATCAATCTCAACTTTCATCTTAAGAAACCAGAAAAATGAGGAGGACTCAAGATGGCGCTGTGAGAACAACCCAGGATTGGAGCTCTCGTTGAATCCGCAAACGGTGAGTCGGAGCTGCATTTCCAGACTGATCTTTGCTGCCCACAGAACGGGAAAACTCCCAAGTATAAAAAAGACACGGGACGCCAGGCAGTAGGTCTGCCTGGCGAAGCCGGCAGCCGGGGCAGTGGTGGCCGGCCCTACCCAGGAATCCCCACAGGGTGCATTTGTCCGGGTGCCCTGTTGAACCGGCAACCTGAGACTTGAGAGGGCTGGACTTGAGATTGAACGAGACTTGGACAGTAAGCCAGCCCAGGGGATTGAAGGGACAGATCGTTTGGGATACCCAGTGGGACGAACAAAACCGCGATTTCAAACTATCCCGAGCAGACGGTCCGAGACGCTCTGTGGGGGAGGGGCATACACCACTACCGAGGCAACCCGCCCCAACTGAGATACACGCCCACTGCTGACGCAGCCAGCCGTTGCCGAGGCAACCCGCCCCAACTGAGATACACGCCCACTGCTGACGCAGCCAGCTGTAGCTGAGGCAACACGCTACAACGAAGAGACTCCGCTGCAGGGCGTGGCGGAGACCACAGCAGAGCCTGCAGAAACAGGGCGAATCGCACAACAGCAGGGCGGAGCCTCAGCAGCCAAACAGTGGCTAGTCTGCCTTCTAGCTGGGCAGGACACCTCATCGGACATCGAAAAATAAAGCCCGAACCCCCCAACACAGAGCATTTGAGAAAAAAAGGGTTTTTTTTTTTCATGAGCTCTGTTGCAGCAGAATCAAACATAGCAGCCTAACAGCCCTGAATGAACAGAGCTAACAGCTCAGCAATTGAGCTCCAAAAAAGTACAGACTGTCTCCTCAAGCAGCTCCCTGACCCCTCTATATCCAAAAGACTGACATTTGGCAGGCATCATCCTGGGACAAAGATAGAAGAAAAAGAAGCGGGTAGCATCCCTCACTGTGCCACAGCTGCTAGAGGTGCATCCCAGACAAGCAGGGCCTGGAGTGGACTTCAGCAGTCGTACAGCAAAGGGGCTAGGCTGGTAGAAGGAAAACCAAGTAACAGAAATACTTCATCATCAACAATCTGGGTGTCCACTCAGAGAACCAATCGAAAAGTCAGCAACTACGCAGACGACAAGCGGATAAACCCACAAAGATGGGAAGAAACCAGCGAAAAAAGGAGGAAAACACCTGAAACCAGAACACCTCGCCTCCCAGAAAGGACCAGAACTCCTCACCAGCAAGGGAGCAAAGCTGGATGGAGAATGACTGTGACGAAATGACGGAATTAGACTTCAGAAGGTGGATAATGAGAAACTTTTGTGAGCTAAAAGAACATGTATTAAATCAATGCAAAGAAACTAAGGAACTTAAAAAAAGATATGAGGAAATGATAACAAGAATGGATAACTTAGGAATATGAATGAATTAAAGGAGCTGAACAACACAATACGAGAACTTCATGAAGCATGCACAAGTTTCAATAGCCGAATTGACCAAGCAGAAGAAAGAATATCTGAAGTCGAAGACCAACTCAATGAAATAAAACGAGAAACCAAGATTAGAGAAAAAAGCACAAAAAGGAATGAACAAAGTCTCCAAGAAATTTGGAACTATGTGAAAAGACCTAATCTACGTTTGATAGGTGTACCAGAAGGGGACGAAGAGAATGAATCCAAGCTGGAAAATACTCTTCAGGACATCATCCAGGAAAACTTCCCCCACCTAGCAAGACAGGCCAACACTCAAATGCAGGAAATACAGAGAACACCACAAAGATATTCTGCAAGAAGAGCAACCCCAAGGCACATAATCGTCAGATTCAACAAGGTTGAAATAAAGGAGAAAATACTAAGGGCAGCCAGAAAGAAAGGTCGAGTTACCCACAAAGGGAAGCCCATCAGACTCACAGCAGATGTCTCGGCAGAAACACTACAAGCCAGAAGAGAGTGGGGGCCAATATTCAACATTCTTAAAGAAAAGAACTTTCAACCCAGAATTTCATATCCAGCCAAACTGAGCTTCAGAAGTGAAGGAAAAATAAAATCCTTTGCAAACAAGCAAGTACTCAGAGATTTTGTCACCACCAGGCCAGCTTTACAAGGGCTCCTAAAAGAGGCACTACACATAGAAAGGAACAACCAGTACCAGCCATTCCAAAATCACACTAAAAGTTAAAGAGCATCAACATAATGAAGAATCTACAACAACAGGCAAAACAGCCAGTTAGCATCAAAATGGCAGTATCAAATTCACACATAACAATATTAACCCTAAATGTAAATGGACTAAATGCACCATTTTTATCCAATTTGCCAGTCTGTGTCTAAATCAAAAGACACAGACTGGCAAACTGGATAAAAATCCAAAACCCATCAGTGTGCTGTATCCAGGAAATCCATCTCACATGCAAGGATACACAAAGGCTCAAAATAAAGGGATGGAGGAAGATTTACCAAGCAAATGGAGAGCAAAAAAAAGCAGGAGTTGCAATTCTCATCTCTGATAAAATAGACTTTAAAGCAACAAAAATCAAAAGAGACAAAGAAGGCCATTACATAATGGTAAAAGGATCGATAAAACAAGAAGAGCTAACGATCCTAAACATATCTGGACCCAATGCAGGAGCACCCAGATACATAAGGCAAGTTCTTAATGACTTACAAAGAGACTTAGACACCCACACAATAATAGTGGGAGACTTTAACACTCCACTGTCAATATTCGACAGATCAACCAGACAGAAAATCAACAAGGATATCCAGGGCTTGAACTCAGACCTGGAGCAAGCAAACCTGATAGACATTTACAGAACTCTCCACCCCAAATCCACAGAATACACATTCTTCTCAGCACCACATCACACCTACTCTAAAATTGACCACATAATTGGAAGTAAAGCACTGCTCAAAAAATGCAAAACCACTGAAATCATAACAAACAACCTCACAGACCATAGTGCAATCAAGTTAGAACTCAGAATAGAGAAACCAACCCAGAACCGCACAGCTTCATGGAAACTGAACAACTGGCTCTTGAATGTTGACTGGGTAAACAATGAAATGAAGTCAGAAATAAAGAAGTTCTTCGAAACCAATGAGAACGAAGACACAACATGCCAGAACCTCTGGGACACATTTAAAGCAGTCTCTAGAGGAAAGTATATAGCAATAAGTGCCCATATGAGGAGAATGGAGAGATCCAAAATTGACACCCTATCATCAAAATTGAAAGAGCTAGAGGAGCAAGATCAAAAAACCTCAAAACCCAGCAGAAGACAAGAAATAACTAAGATCAGAGCTGAACTGAAAGAGATTGAGATACGAAAAACCCTTCAAAAAATCAATAAATCCAAGAGCTGGTTTTTTTAAAAGATCAACAAAATAGACCACTAGCCAGATTGATTAAAAATAAGAGAGAACAACCAAATAGATGCAATAAAAAATGATAAAGGGGAAATCACCACAGATTCCACAGAAATTCAAACCATCATCAGAGAATATTACAAACAACTCTATGCACATAAACTAGTAAACCTGGAAGAAATGGATAAATTCCTGGACTCCTGTGTCCTCCCAAGCCCAAACCAGGAGGAAGCTGAAACTATGAATAGACCAATAACAAGGTCAGAAGTCGAGGCAGCAATTAAGAGCCTACCACACAAAAAAAGCCCAGGTCCAGACGGGTTCACAGCCGAATTCTACCAGACACACAAAGAGGAGCTGGTACCATTCCTTCTAAAACTATTTCAAACAATCCAAAAGGGGGAATACTTCCCAAATCATTTTACGAGACCAACATGATCCTGATACCAAAACCCGGCAGAGACCCAACAAGAAAAGAAAACTTCAGGCCAATATCCATGATGAACATAGATGCAAAAATCTTCAATAAAATATTGGCAAGCCGATTGCAACAGCAAATCAAAAAACTTATTCATCATGATCAAGTAGGATTCATCCCGGGGATGCAAGGCTGGTTCAACATACGCAAGTCTATCAACGTAATTCACCACATAAACAGAACCAAAAACAAAAACCACATGATTATCTCAATTGACGCAGAGAAGGCATTTGACAAAATTCAACAGCCCTTTATGCTAAAAACCCTCAATAAACTCGGTATCGATGGAACGTATCTCAAAGCAATAAAAGCTATTTACGACAAACCAACAGCCAATATCATACTGAATGGGCAAAAACTGGAAGCATTCCCTTTGAAATCCGGCACTAGACAAGGATGCCCTCTCTCACCACTCCTATTCAATATAGTACTGGAAGTTCTAGCCAGAGCAATCGGGCAAGAAAAAGAAATAAAGGGTATTCAAATAGGAAAGGTGGAAGCCAAATTGTCTCTATTTGCAGACCACATGATAGTATACCTGGAAGACCCCATCACCTCAGCCCAAAAACTCCTGAAACTGATAAGCAACTTCAGCAAAGTCTCAGGATATAAAATCAATGTGCAAAAATCACAAGCATTCGTCTACACCAATAACAGACTTAAAGAAAGCCAAATCAAGAACGAACTGCCATTCGCAATTGCTACAAAGAGAATAAAATACCTTGGAATACAACTCACAAGGAACGTAAGGGACCTCTTCAAGGAGAACTACAAACCACTGCTCAACGAAATCAGAGAGGACACAAACAAATGGAGAAACACTCCATGTTCATGGTTAGGAAGAATTAATATCGTGAAAATGGCTATACTGCCCAAAGTAATTTACAGAATCAACGCTATCCCCATCAAGCTACCATTGACTTTCTTCACAGAACTGGAAAAAACCACCATGAACTTCATATGGAACCAAAATAGAGCCCGCATAGCCAAGTCAATTCTAAGCAAAAAGAACACAGCGGGGGGCATCACACTACCGGATTTCAAACTATACTACAAGGCTACAGTAATCAAAACAGCATGGTACTGGTACCAAAACAGAGATATAGACCAATGGAACAAAACAGAGGCACCAGAGGCAACACAACATATCTACAACTATACAATCTTTGATAAACCTGACAAAAACAACCAAGGGGGAAAGGATTCCCTGTTTAACAAATGGTGTTGGGAAAACTAGCTAGCCATGTGCAGAAAGCAGAAACTGGACCCCTTCCTGACACCTTACACTAAAATTAACTCCAGATGGATTAAAGACTTAAACATAAGACCTGGCACCATAAAAACCCTAGAAGGAAATCTAGGCAAAACTATCCAGGACATAGCAGTAGGCAAGGACTTTATGAACAAAACACCAAAAGCATTGGCAACAAAAGCCAAAATAGACAAATGGGACCTCATGAAACTCCACAGCTTCTGCACGGTAAAAGAAACAGTCACTAAAGTGGATCGGCAACCAACAGAACGGGAAAAAATTTTTGCAGTTTACCCATCTGACAAAGGGCTGATATCCAGAATTTACAAAGAACTCAAACGGATTTACAGGAAAAAAACAAACAAGCCCATTCAAAAGTGGGCAAAGGATATGAACAGACACTTTACGAAAGAAGACATATATGAGGCCAACAATCATATGAAAAAATGCTCATCGTCACTGGTCATCAGAGAGATGCAAATCAAAACCACATTGAGATACCATCTCACGCCAGTTAGAATGGCGATCATTAAAAAATCTGGAGACAACAGATGCTGGAGAGGATGTGGAGAAAAAGGAACACTTTTACACTGTTGGTGGGAGTGTAAATTAGTTCAACCATTGTGGAAGACAGTGTGGCGATTCCTCAAGGCCTTAGAAATAGAAATTCCATTTGACCCAGCAATCCCATTACTGGGTATATATCCAAAAGACTATAGATCTTTCTACTATAAGGACACATGTACATGAATGTTCATTGCAGCACTGTTTACAATAGCAAAGACCTGGAATCAACCCAAATGCCCATTGATAATAGACTGGATTAGAAAAATGTGGCACATATACACCATGGAATATTATGCAGCAATCAGAAATGATGAGTTTGTGTCGTTTGTAGGGACATGGATGAATCTGGAGAACGTCATCCTCAGCAAATTGACACAAGAACAGAAAATGAAACACCGCATATTCTCACTCATAGGTGGGTGATGAGAAATGAGAACACATGGACACAGAAAGGGGAGTACTAAACACTGGGGTCTATTGGGGGGAAAAGGGGAGGGCCAGTGGGAGGGGGAGGTGGGGAGGGATAGCCTGGGGAGAAATGCCAAATTTGGGTGAAGGGGAGAAGGAAAGAAAAGCACACTGCCATGTGTGTTCCTACGCAACTATCTTGCATGCTCTGCTCATGTACCCCAAAACCTAAAATCCAATAAAAAAATAATAATAATAAAAAAAAAAGAAACCAGAAAAATAAGAACAAACAAAACCCAAAGCAGGCAGAGGAAGAAAATCACAAAGATTAGGCAGAAATACATGAAATAGAGAATAGAAAAACAATTAAGGAAACAAATGAAGCCAAAAGATGGTTGCTTGAAAAGATCAACAAAATTAACAAACTATTAGCTAGATTGACCAAGAATAAATGAAAGATGGCTCAAACTGTGAAAATCAGAATTAAAAGGGGGGAAGCACTACCAAGCTTACAGAAAGCAAAGAGATTGTATAGCACACTAAAAGAAAGTAACCTGAGCAACTGTGCACCAATAAGTTAGAAAATGGAAATAAAATGGACTAACTTCTAGAAAGGCACAAACTCCCCAAACTGATAGGTAGAAATAAAATCTGGGCCAGGCGCAGTGGCTCACGCCTATAATCCCAGCACTTTGGGAGGCCGAGGTGTGTGGATCACGAGGTCAAGAGATTGAGACCATCTTGGTCAATATGGTGAAACCCTGTCTCTACTAAAAATAGAAAAAATTAGCTGGGCATGGTGGCGCGTGCCTGTAATCTCAGCTACTCAGGAGGCTGAGGCAGAAGAATTGCCTGAACCCAGGAGGCAGAGGTTGCGGTGAGCCGAGATCGCGCCATTGCACTCCAGCCTGGGTAACAAGAGCGAAACTCCGTCTCAATTAAAAAAAGAAAAGAAATAATAAAATCTGAATAAATCTATAACAAATAAAGAAATTCAGTCAGTAACTTAAAACTTCTGACCAAAAAAACAAAAAAACAACTTAGGGCCAGTTAGCTTCAGTGGTGAATTCTACCAAATGTTTAAAGAGAAATTCAGAACAATCTTTTACAAACTCTTTCAAAACAAATAAGAGATGAGGGAACTCATTCTTTGAGGTCATTATTACTCTTATGCCAAAATAAAAGACATCACAAGGAAATTACAGACCAATATCTCTTATGAATATATATGCAACAACTCTGACAAAATGTGAGCAAATCAAATCTAGCAACACAACTAAATGAGATTTATACCATGACTGTTAGGTTGCTTTACCACTGGAAACTCAATTAATGTAATAGAATCATCTCAATAGAATAAAGAACAAGTCATATAATAATCTACATAGACACAGAAAAGGCATTTGACAAAATCTAACACATTTTCATGATAAAAACACTCAAGAACTTGGAAATACAAGACAGCTTCCTCAATCTGACAAACAGCAGTCACAAAAGCCCTGCAACTAACATCAGACTTAATGGTGAATGCTTTCCCTGAACAGTTTCCCCCTAAGATCCAGAACAAGGACAAAGATGTCTGCTCTCGACACTTCAATTCAACGTTGTACTAGAGGTTCAAGTCAGGGAAATGAGGTGGGGCGGGGGGGAAGAAATGAAGGCATCCAGATTGAAAAGAAAGAAGTACAACTCTCTGTTAGCAGATGACATAATCTTGTATATTACAAAGAATCTTAAAAAAACTATGATCAGTAATAAATGAGTTTAACAAGTTTATAGGATATAAGATCAATATAGGAAAATCAAATGTATTTACTTAAAAAAATTAAATTATATTTCTATGAAAATGAAATTTAAAACAAACATTTCATTTATGATAGTATCAAAAAATAATATACTTTAACAAAGAAAGTATAAAACTTGTGTTCTAAAAACTATAAATCATCATTGACAGAAATTAAAGAATACTTAAGTAGAATGACATTCCATATTCGTGGATTAGAAGATAATATTGTCAAGATAGCAATGTAATCTACATTGATCTCAAGATTCAACACAACCCTATCAAAAACTCATCTGGCCTTTTTGCAGAAATTGACAAGCTGATTTTAAAATTCATATGAAAATTCAAGGGACCTACAACAACAAGAACAATATGGAAAACAAAGACTCATACTTTTTAATTTCAAAATGTACTATAAAGCTATGCTAATCAAGATGGGATGGTACACAGACCTAAAATTAATAGTGGCATAATGAGAGAAATATAAATCAATGGGAAAGAATTGATCCTTGAACTTATAGTGAATTCATTTTCAATAAGGGTGCCAAGAAAATTCAGTAAGAAGAAATATTTTCAAAAATGGTGCTAGAACTGGATATTCACAGGCAAAAGAATTTGAATCCCTTTTTACACCATACACAAAAATTAACTCAAAATAGATTGCAGATCTAAAAGTAAGAGCTAAAACTATAAAATTTTTGAAAGAAAAAATCAGAGCAAATATTTGTAATCTTGGACCAGGCCATGGCTCCTAGATATGATACCAAAAGGACATATGACAAAAATTAAAACAATAGATGCTGGACTGAAAAGTAACAGTGAATGGGTAAAAGGTTTCTATTCAGGGTAACCAAAATGTTCTCAAATTTACTGTAGTGTGGTTGTACAACTCTGTGAGTATATGAAAAACACTTAACTATATGTTTTTAAATAAAGAATTGTATACTATGTTAATTACATCTTTTTTGGGGGGTGGGTAAAGCAGCTCTCATATACCTGTTTTACTTACATCCTTTTAGATGATACTTGTACCATCTCAGAGGACAAGGAATGAAAGACAGGTGAAGGTGAATTTCCCAATGTGCCCACAGTCCCAACTGATCTGGATACAGGTGAACAAAATATTCATTTAGTAAAAGGAGCTCAATTCCTGGACATGTGCACTATGCAACAGAAGGGTGCTGTGGTTAAAAATGCATATTCTTGGTGGCAATATTGTTGCCATGTTATTTCCATCAGATCCTTGATCTATGCAATACACATACAAGATAGCAAAATAAGATTCCAAACAGTAACTTTACGAAAATACTGTCACTAAAATAGACTTGGTTACAACTCCAAAGATTCACTGGGGTGGCTCTGTCTCATCAATGGTGAACATTACAAGAGTCACCCACAGCCCCATACCACTTCCCTTTCATTGTCACTAGATGGAACATTTGCAAGTCCTATGACAGAATGAGAAAAAACAGTAAGATTTTCTCATCCTCTAAACTCTGAGTGGGCCCCCTGCTGCTACCACCCCAGGCTCCAGGGCCTCTCCCAGGCTCCAAACCTCTGCTCAGATCACCAGGACAATAGCAACCATGAGGGTTTGCAACTCTTCTTTCACAGTGTTACTGAAAAATAAGTAGGCTTTAAAAATGAAAGCATTGGTCTACATTTTAACATTTTCCTACTGAATCTTGAAGTGTTAAAACAAAGCACAATACTTAAAAGACACCCTATTTTTCTTTTCTTTTCTTAAATGTTTTAAGAAATTTAAAGCATTAATTTCTTTTCTTAAATGTTTTCTAGAAAATAAATTTTAAAACCTGTTTAAATAATATATTAAAATAATAACGGTATCTGTGGCATTAACTCTGGGTTTCTTATTGGTAGCAGGTTTAGAGATAATAAACACTGTCAAATCTCTATGGAATATATGAATTTTTCTACAATGCCATTCCAAATTATAGCAAATTCTGTTACTGGAGATCTATGCTATGAATGGCACTGTGTCATATCCATTGTTTCTGCTCTTAAGCAGGTAGCAATCTCCAAAGTAGGAAGATAGAATAAACCTATGTATAACTCTTGCATTAAGCAGAATATGCAAGTGCTATATGCAAAGTACTAGTTAAACAGACACACACGCACACACACGGAGACACACACAAACACACACACATATTCCAATGGTTCAAACACTAGAGAAAGCCCATCCAGCTGGAAAGAATCAGTAGAGACTTCATCAGGAAGAATTTGAGATGTCTCAAATGAAGAGTCAAGACATTCCGGGCACAATGAGGGTGGAAATACCAGGAACATTGAGTTAGTTCATTAATTGGGCCAAAGAATGAATGGCAGAACAACAGAAAATGCACATGGAAAAGCTGCATTAGGGAAAACTTGTACACGGAGAAGCAGGCTGTAATGTACATCTCAAGGAACCATCTAAGATTTCTGAACAGATGAGCAGTAAAGCTAGACCTGATTCCTAAATTCACATCTCAGCTGTGACAACACCCAAACGAGGACCTACAATGGCTTGAGGAAAGAAAGTCATAGAAGTAGGCAGGTAACCAGCTAAAGGCCATTGCAATGATTTAGAGAAGAGGTAAAAGGACAGCAGTGAAAATGGAAAAGAGAAGGAACCAAAGAGCCCGTCTGGAGGAAGAGTCTACGAAGACCGAGGCACTCATTTGTCACTAAGCATTGATTTACAATCAGCAGGGTGCAAGAAGTGAATTCATTAGGGCTAAAATGCACCATGGTTTATCTGTTTCTTAGGGATGAGAGACCTGATTAATTTAAAAAACCAACCTCTCTGTAGAGGAAATGGCCTTTATGAGAAGTCTGCCTACTTGGCCAGACATTGGTTTTATACCTTGGGAAGAATAAAATTATGTGCGGGTGGAGTTCAGGCCATGACTGCATCTGGCAAATGGAAAAGGAAATCAGGGGAGGGACAAACCATGCACTGAAGACATGGCATGTAGGTTGGGAGTTTGCTGCTAGAGAGCAGCATGAGCCATGCTTGTCACATCATGTCCAGCTTCTTCACATGTAGCACAGGGAAGGGGCGAATCTGATGCACAGGGGTCTAGTTATGCAGGCTTCTCTTTTCAGGTTGGGGAGTGAGAGACCTGGCCGCTATCCAGGGGTGGTGTCACATGGTTAACCACATGACAGCGTCACCTTGTTCCTCCTATGCTGCCTGGCCTCCTGGGGTCTGGCTCCTTATCATATCTTTGTAGGTTGCTGTGTGGTTAGAGATCTCAGCATAGAATCACTGTAAAAACAAAAGGTTCAATATTGGCCTTTTTTCCTTTTCTTTTTAAAAGACAGGGTCTCAACTATGTTGCCCAGACTGGAGCGCTGTCGCAGGATTATACTTCACTATGGCGTTGAACTTGTGGGCTCAAGCCATCTTCCTGCTTTAGCCTCTGGAGTAGGTGAGACGACAGGTGTGTGCCACCATGCCGGGCTAATGCTGGGGCCACACCCTTCTGGGACACCAAAGCAAACATCAGAGAACAGCACCTCTGAACAGCTGCCCCTGGCCCTTGGTGATTTCACTGCATTCGTGTTCTTCCTCCCTGCACCTAAGTTTTGTAGTTACCTAAGATAGCCACTCTGCCTCAACATTTTTTTTAAAAATTCTCTCAGGCTTACAGAAAACATTCAAAAACTTTGATATTCTTGAGCCAGATTCATGAATGGTTAGCAGATTAGACAGACAGACAGACAGACAGATAGATAATTTGTGGTGGTCATTGTGGCTACTAATATTATTTTGCTGAACCACAGAGAATAAACTGCAGACATCATGGCCATTTAATTCTAAATAGGTCTGGATATGTTTCTAAGAACAAGGCGATTCCCTTGGAATGCCACAGTGTGGTGAACACATTCAGGAAATGTGACACTGATAGAATACTATAATCCAAGATGCAATTCATGTTCAAATATTAACAATTGTCCCAATGATATCTTTTATAACAAATCTTTTCTAATCCAGGATCACAATTGTGTCTGGTATCAGCTACCTGGTTTTTACTGTTGCTTTTCTATGTCCAAAACTATGAGACCCTCTCTGCCAAATACACCCATCTGTAGCAACTGAGCCTCAGGAAACTTAACAGCATGAGCTACTTACTGCCTGAGGAGGATAAGGGGCCAGTGTCACTGAGCCTCACCCACCATGTTCTGCTCTGGAGGATGGATTTACCTTCAAGAAGGCACTGCACATGGGACTATGAGGTTCACCAGGACCTCAGGAGCAGGAGGACAAGGCCAGGAGCAGGAGGACCAGGCCAGGAACAGCTGAGCCCACCCTAGGTGAGATGACCCATCTTGTTAGGCCTTACCAACAAATTCACAGCAGCTTCAAAGAGCATTGAGCCCATACTGGGTACTGCAGGGGGACTGACCCATCTGCCCTCAATGTGTTGATATATGTATAAAGCCCTTAAAAGACAAGTGAGCTCTCATCAAAAGTTACTACTTTCATTGCTATGACTGCTTCTCTTGGGTTCCTGATTTTGGTGAAGAAAACTATAACTGCAACTTCCCTTCACTCATTCCACACTTTATTAAGTAACTTCTTTGGGTCGGGTCACGTGTCAAGCACTTGGTCTACCTTCCCTTGTAGAGAATACTGCTACAACCCTAGCTATGGAAATCTGAGAACCGGTTCAATCAAATTACTCTGGAAATAGACAATCACAGAAATAGTTTGCTAACCTGATAAAGACGCAACAACATTTTTTTGTAACATAAAATTGTACTTGATCATTTTCCAGGTTTCAAGGTGGGTATCAAAATTTGAGAGCTTTCATTAGTAAAACTCAAACTCCATCTTATCCTCTCTCACACTCACATCTAAGACTGCACAGGCACCACTTGACTGAAATAGCTAGAATCCAATGACACATACTACAGTGGCGACCAAGGTTTTCGGATCACGAACATAATGAACCTCAAAGGTCATATAGCTGAGACTGATGATTTTACTCTGGGCCACAGATTCCCATGAACAATCAGATATAAAGGGATCCTCTCCCTAGAAAAAAAGAGCACATACTAATCTTCACAGGATCCCTATCCCAGAGCTAAGACAATGATACTGTTAATCAATTCCTTTGTCTTGTCTTTGGAGTTCAATTTCTTAGTCACTTCTCTCAGAGAATCTGTGCAACCGCCTATCCTAAATAGGTCATCTATTCCTCTACTTTTGAGATGGCAGTCACCCCAAAGGGGCAGCAGAAGGAAATGATTGGTGCTACAGGGAGTATCTTTTCAGGACTTATTAGAACCAGGAAAGGCATTTAGCCTGCTCTGTTTGGGGTGCAGACAGGCTGCATATCTGACCTCTTGGGCTGCCATTTTCTACTAACTTTGTTGTTGAACGGCAGGAAATAAAAAGTTGATATAAACTGGATGACAAAGGCTATAAAGTTGGTTTTTTTTTTTTTTTTTGAGACAGAGTCTCACTCTTGTTGCCCAGGCTGGAGTGCAATGGCATGATCTTGGCTCACGGTAGCCTCTGCCTCCTGGGTCCAAGTGGTTCCTTTGCCTCAGCCTCCTGAGTAGCTGGGACTACAGGCATGTGCCACCATGCCCAGCTAATTTTTTGTATTTTTAGTAGAGACAGAGTTTCACAGTGTTAGCCAGGATGGTCTCAATCTTCTGACCTTGTGATCCGCCCACCTCAGCTTCCCAAAGTGCTGGGATTACAGGCATGAGCCACTGCGCCCAGCCAGCTATAAAGATTTTTAACACATAAAACAAGGCTTACTTTAAGTAATTATCCCAATATATAAGAATAAAAGAAAGTTTTAAAAAAGAAGACAACTCCAAGAGTAAAAATCTCACTCACACACACACACACACACACACACACACCCAAGTAGCTATGAATCCCTGAATGAAAAAGAGCAGGGTCTCTACAGCTGAGTCAGCAAGAATAGGGAAGCTTAGACCTGCCCGACTCTGGGCACCACCCACTGTGGAGGAGCCGAGGGGCCTTTCCTTGGGAAGGGGGAAGCCAGGGAGGGGGCAGCCAGCAAGTAAAAATTTTATAGGGTCAGGATTGAGTAAGAAAATAAGTAGAAAAGCTTTTTTTTTTTGCCTTTTTTATTCCGTTTTAGGTTTTGGGGTACTAGAAAAGCTTCTTAAAAACACAGCTGCTGCCCATGAGGATTCAGTTGGGGAGGCGGTATCAAACCCACAATGCAAAGGTCAGAGGACTCAGGCGCTATGCCCTCTTCCCTCATATCTTGCCAACTGCTCTTCATTTTTCAAGAAGCATCTCTGAAGTCTTTGCCTGGGCTCAGTGCAGAGACTGGAGCCCTACAAACCTGTCTCCAAACACTCTCTCCTGTGGTTGCCCTGTTAGTCATTTCTCCCCTTCACTAGGCAGGATGAGGAAAAGATCTGTGCCCCAGCACTTACAGCCTCAGAGAATAGCTGCTCCATCAATGTCTGCTGGCCCCGCACATGAGAATGCAAGCAAAGGCACCAGTGGAAGATGGTCTCATGTAGAGAAGACAAAGTCATGAGACATTTTTTTTTTTTTGAGACAGAGTCTCACTCGATAGCCCAGGCTGGAATGCAGTGGCATGATCTTGGCTCACTGCAACCTCCAGCTCCTGGGCTCAAGTGATCCTTCTGCCTCAGCCTCCTGAGTAGCTGGGACTATATGTACACACCACCATGCTCAGCTCAGCCTCCCAAAGTGTTAGGATTAGGCCAGAAATGGAAAGATGTACATGAGTTTGAGGAGTCACAAAGGATTAAAAAAAAAAAGGAATGAGTAAGCGTGTGGGAGAAGATTTTAAAGCGCAGATGTAAACACTGACGGTGGAACTGCTCATGACGCTATCAGCAACAGAAGGGAAGTACGTACTTTAGGTATAAGTACCCACTGACCATGCTCAACATGTGCTGTACATAACATGTAAACTACATTCTCACATGAAAACTGACAGATGCTAGGACATGAAGAAACATGCCAAAATGTTTGTTATTTACTCTGAGTAGAACAATATATGAAAAATACTGACTTTGGTCTACATTAAAAACGATAATATCATCTACATGCAATTGAAGGCAGATCACTATCTCGCCTAAAATGTGGCTGAATATTTTAAGAACAAAGAGCAAAGACTAAGAACTCTATTATCTCCAGAGAGTTCCTCTTCAACAACTTCTAGTGATCCTTTCTAGTCTTTTTTTAAACTCAATTACGTGGAGTCAACCTTGTCAATCATATAATCAGCCTGGTCACTCACATGGGCTGGTCTCCCACAACTGTTTTCCTACCTCCAAGTTCCTTTTTTTCCTTTGTATTCATTCTGTCCGTAGTCATTCAATACACACTGAACACAAACACTGAAGTGGCCAGAAATACAGTAGGAAGCAAAACAGACAGTGCCCTGTGGAGCCTCCCAGGTTCAGGTGATTCTCCTCTCTCAGCCTCCAGAGGAGCTGGGATTACAGGCATGTGCCACTATGACTGGCTAATTTTTGTATTTTTTTAGAAATTTAGAAATTTAGAATTTTAGAAATTTTAGAAGTTTAGAATTTAGAAATGGAGTTTCTCCATATTGGCCAGGCTGGTCTTGAACTCCTGGCCTCGAGTGATCTGCCCACCCTGGCCTCTCAAAGTGCTTGAGATTACAGGCATGAGCCACCACACCTGGCCAACCATCAATCCTGAGGTACATTAAAATTCTCAGTTTTTCATGTACCATTATACATACAAATGTCCGATTATATTCCTCTTTCCAGAGATCTGTCATGTACTACAAACCTAAATGGAATGTAATGACCAGAAAAGACCATTATACATTATAGATGTCATAAGATTGTGACAGTGACCAAGAAGTCAGTCAGAAGATAGCAGCACTCACATACATTCAACAGTAACATCACAAAGATAGCATTACAGCAGTGATTCTTGTGCTGTCCTTCAAGAAAGAGCTTTCACCTTTTCTGTCATTACTACCACCACTATTCAACAGTTTCATGATGGCAGCTGGGTTTGCCAATCATCTTGAATTAACTTTTCAATATCCCTACTTTTGCTTTCATGAAAAAAAGCGTTTTTGTTTTGTTTTGTTTTCTGAGATGGAGTCTCACTCTGTCGCCCATGCTAGAGTGCAGTGGCATCATCTTGGCTCACTGGGAGCCTCCACCTCCTGGGTTCAGGTGATTCTTCTGCCTCAGCCTCCCGAGTAGCTGGGACTAAAGGCATGTGCCACCATGCCCAGCTAATTTTTTTTTTTTTTTAAAGTAGAGATGGGGTCTCACCATCTTGGCCAGGCTGGTCTCGAACTCCTGACCTTGTGATCCACCCACCGCAGCCTCCCAAAGTGCTGGGATTACTGGCATGAGCCACTGTGCCTGGCCAAGTGGTTACTTTTATCAACATTCTATCAGAAAGGTCTAGCAAGGTTAGCAAAATTAGTATTAAAGCCTCTAAAGTTTGGACAATGAGAAATCAAACCCATTCCCAATGAAGGGATTAATCATTATAAAGGAATGAAGAACCCTCTCATTGGGCCCCAGGAACAGATGCTGAGACCCTTCCTGCTGACTCAGCTCATCTGGACAGGAAGGAGAAGATGCTGGGCCTTTTCCAGACTCTCAGCTGTGCCTCATATAAACTCTGAAATCCAAGTCAGGCTACATGGGAGCACATAGGTTGCTCACCGATCCCTGAGGGCACCAAGAACACTTGATCCCGGATTGTACCCTTTCAGTTTATATAAACGAAGCTGTTCACCATTCTGACATTTGACATCATCCACCAACTACCCACTAACACTATCTGTTACTGCAGAATGTTTGGAATTTCCTTGTTTTTAAGAGCTGGAAAGTTTCAAGTACAGATCTTACATTTTAACAAAGTAGTACATGCTATTACTTTTAGGGATTTAGGACCTTTCCTCCTAGATTACTCAATTAGGACATACTCTTCTAATCAAATACTTAACCCACACACTAAGAGACAAACATGTCTGTGTCTAAGAGACAGCTTTTAAACAATTCCATGAACACTGCAGGATAACATTTTAAATCAGGTAATTGCTTAATTGATTTCCTCCCAATCTTCCACTTTAGACACTAAATCCATCTTGTCTTTTCCTTATACTTACTTCTAAGTCTTCAGTGTCCAACACAGTATTCAACTGTGGCCGGGCAGGTCTTAAACTCAGGCAGGCTCTCATGAGTAGTAGATGGATACATTTTCCTTTATTTGGTAGATTTTAAACAGGAAAATACTGGTAAGATAGCGGAAGAAGTTCTCCAAGATAATACTTTACTTTTTCTTTTGCCCTAAGCCTCAAAGAAGATGAATTCACATTTCTGCCTGGTGGTGAAATCTTTTTACTGTGGTTCATTTAAAGCTCAAAGCACCATGAGGCACAAACTAAGAGAAACTGGACGGTAAACACTGGAGAAGCTACTGTGGTCCTCACGGCATGATGGACTTGAACTATTAGTGCTCCTAACGGCTGTTCAGTTCTTGAGCACAAACTACTCTGTTTTCTAAAATCGATAAGCCTTGCTTCCCCAAACTTATAGTTCTATGAGTCTATAGAACGTTCCACTACAGTGTAAAACTAATTCCTTTCTGACAAGCTACCCTGGCCTGTCTGGGAAGAGCAGGTTGGCTTCAGGCCACTCCCCAGCTCCTGCTCATGGCTGCTTTACCACCTGAAGGAGAACCTCAGCCACAGGATCAGGTGCAGCTCTCCCTGCATTTCCCCTCACTACCCCACTTTACTTGGGGAGTAGAATTCAGCTGTGGGCTGTGCTGCTGAGCTAGCTTACCACAGGAGCCTGTTAATGACCTGAGGACAGAAGTTGTACCCACTATGGGAGTCAGAGCAGGGGAAACCTTCTCTTATCAGATAAGATACTTCCCAGCAAAGTAAGACAGAATTGTGCTCCACATCTCTTTCTTTTCTTTTCTTCTTCTTTTTTTTTTTTTTGAAAGAGTCTCACTCTGTTGTCCAGGCTGAAGTGCAGTGGCATGATCTCAGCTCACTGCAGCTTTTGCTTCCTGGGTTCAAGTGATTCTCTTGCTTCAGCCTCCTGTGTGGCTGGGATTATAGGCGCCCACTACCACGCCCAGCTAACTTTTTATATTTTTAGTAGAGATGGGGTTTTACCATGTTGGCCAGGCTGATCTCAAACTCCTGGTCTCAAGTGATCCACCTCTCAATCTCTCAAAGTGTTAGAATTACAGGCGTGAGACACTGCACCCAGACCCACATCCCTTTCTTTAAATTTTTTTTTCACTCACTTTATACCACTTTTGCAAGAGATGAACACCTTCCTAACCAAAACAAAGAACACATGGAAAAAACTGTTCAAAAGCAAATCATCTATTATTAATAAGCTAAGAATGACCTGGATGAGCAAGCGCCTCTGCTAATTAAACATGGCTTCCGATTAATTCCTCAGAAATCAAAGTTATCTTTGTGGTGAACACTTTTGTGCATTCAACAGGTTTAGAAATGATAATCTAGGTAAAGCATTCAGTTACACATTTTATAGCCAGTTTAGGAAAGCGCAGCTTTTGCCTCACTGCAATTACAGTTTATGAGCATTTTACTATTTTACTGGATTTCCTTTTTTTTTTTTGAGATGGAGTCTCACTCAGTTGCCCAGCCGGGAGTGCAGTGGCGTGATCTCGGCTTACTGCAGTCTTCGCCTCCTGGGTTCAAGCAATTCTCCTGCCTCAGCCTCCCAAGAGAATCTGATTCTCCTGCCTCAGCCCCCCAATAACTGGGATTACAGGCACTCGCCACCACGCCCGGTTATTTATTTATTTTTTTAATTTTTAATAGAGTCAGGGTTTCACCGTGTTGGCCAGGCTGGTCTCAAACCCCGACCTCAAATGATTCACCCATCTCAGCCTCCCAAAGGGCTGGGATTACAGGCATGAACCACCATGCTCGGCCTGGGATCTCCTTTTTAATGGAGAGATGAGTATCTGTTAACACTGAGAAATGCTGCTACTTTATGGAGGAGAACCTTGAAGACCTAAAACACAGTGACCATGTGTTCATATGAACCCAAACTGTTCTTGCTAGGATGAATGTGGCTCTGCAGCAGGGGCTCCCCAGTGCTCTATTTGGGCACATGCTGCTCTTAGGCTCCTCACTTACCGCAACCTCAGCTGACTTTTAAAAGTGCAGCTAGTTCATCTGCACTCAATCAAGAAATGAAAAGTAATCGAGGCCTGTCCTTCCTGCTTCTTCCATCTCTGAGAAGGTGCATATCCCCAATCCTCATCCTTTGAACTCTGAGAAGCCTGTTCCTTCTTGCCACTGGTTAATCCTCCCCATCGCACTGTGTCTGCCCTACTGGTTGCTCCTCTTCCCACTGCCTTTTACCTCCTCAGAGGTGTGTTTGTTGCCAGGCTGGAAGCCTAGCCAGCTCTCAGTTCATTATTCACATTATTTCTGTTGGATTTTCTAAAACAAAGCCTGATGCGTGACCTCTGCTATTCCTTATGCTTTCCATACTGCATTCTTTCCTCACACAAAGTGCCAGCCCTTCACGCCCAGGGTGCTGCTGGCACTGTAGCTTCAATCTCAGCCATACCACCTCCCTTTCACATGTTCTACCTGAGCAAGTTACCCTGCCCCTTGCTGCCCCTAATCCTGCAGCCCGCTCCTCCAATTTCTCCTTTCCAGCTAAGCACAGCTCTCTTTCCTGGGGGTGCCTTTCCTAGGGCTCTGCCTCCCCATGCTCCCCTCTGAGCCCTGACAGGCTCCCCCAGTACCCTGTGTGGTAACTACTTATAGGACTGTCAATTCCACCAAGGCCCTGAAATGGATGCATCCTCAGCACCCCACACTAAAAATATTTGTTGAATGAAACAAAGGATGAAAGTATGTCAGCGGCATAACTTTAAACTCACTGTCACTTTAATACTAATTGAGGGACAATATACAAGAAGCCATCATTTATTGAGTAGTGGCTTAAGTTTTGCTTTTATTTTATTTTTGAGATAGCTTAAGGAATACTCCAGGACTAGATTTCTAAAATTACCTCTACTATAGAAAACATTACAAATTAATATGAACAATAAAATAGTTAAAGTTAACTAAGCATCAGCCAGGTGCTGTGGCTCATGCCTGTAATCCCAGCACTTTGAGAGGCCGAGGCAGGCAGATCAGTTGAGGCCAAGAGATTGAAAACAGCTTAAGCAGCACAGCAAAACTCCATCTCTACTAAAAATGCAAAAATTTGCTGGGCGTGGTCACGGGCACTTGTAATCCAAGCTACTCAAGAGGCTGAGGAAGGAGAGTTGCTTGGACCTGGGAGGCGGAGGTTACAGTGAGCAGAGGTTACAGTGAGCCAAGATCAGACCACTGCACTCTAGACTGTGCAACAGAGCGAGACTCCATCTTACCAAAAAAAAAAAAAAAAAAAATTGAGCATCTACTACATCTAATATATACAGAATTTGGTACCAGATACTATGTTTCATTAAGCTTTTCACACCCCTTGAAGTGTTTTTAATCTCCATTTTACTCATTGGAAACTAAGCTCAGAGATGCTTAAAAGTTTCAAAATAAGAGGGCCAATAAATACTACATAATCTACAATCCCGCTGAGCTGTTATGCTGGCAGTTTGCACCAACAGATATTAACAGAAATTGTTCTCATTAAATAGGTAATTAATTTGTTCTCCTGTATTATTTTATTTCTGTGTTATAGCTTCCTACTTATATAAGGTGTTACTACCAGATATTGCTGTGCTTTTCCTGTTAACAGATCTGTTTTCGGGCAGAGACCTGCTCCTTGGTGTTGACCTACTCTCCTACTTTACCACAGCCTGCTGCTTCTCTTGCATATAGATTTGTGCACTCAGTGAAACTGGTATTTTTGTAAGCCAATTAAAATAAATTTTTAAACAAGATAGATGCAAAATAAACAAGCAAATAAATAAGAACTGGTGACTTAGACACAACCCTGGTTCAGTGAAGAATCAGAAATGACAGGGTTGGGATGGTCCAGGCAGGGGTGGAGTGAGTCTCGGAGGCAGTGAGGTGAAAAAGAGGCAAGGTGAGTCTCAGAGAGAAGGAAAAGAAGGCTACCTGTGGAAAAATGTGTGACTCACAATGCCACGACTGTCTTGCAATTTAACTGTAGTCAATCTGGGCTACCATTTATCGAACTGCTCCTGCTTATTGGCTGTGTGCTGGGTGCTTTCACATGGTATTTTCATCTCTTCGTCACCCTAATGAAGTAGCTGTAAATGCTGTGTCACAGCTATGGAAAAGGGGATTCATGGCAATCAAGGAACCTGTCCAATCTCCATCACAAACTCAAAAGCCATTGTTTCAATGCCAGTGCTCTTACCTGTCCTCCAGTAGCTGAACACCTGTTATTTCATGGCAGTCCTCTGGAGTTTAGACACAACAGACCATCCCTCAAGCAATGCCTAAACCCACAACTCCAAGAACACTTTCACACTTTGACACTGTAACACAACAGCTACCCAATTTAAGGGATACACAAAAAGCTTTAACTTTTGTGTTACAATAGGTACCCTTAAATTGGTTCTGCCTGATATTCACAGATCACAGAACACTAAGAGGTAAACCTAACAACTTGTATTTCCTCTTAAATGACCTATAAATACTTTTAAAAATGCTGTATCTTTTATTAAAATGAAACAGTAAACAAGAAAATAGACTTTTCTTTTCCAGTTATAATATTGTATCCAAACCTCCTACAACTTTTCCACTGCTAAATTTGACTGGCTTTACAAAGTGGGGTGGGAATGCTGTATTGGTTTAGATAAAGAAACCTTAACCATTTACTTCTTACCTTTTTGGGTCATTTTATGTGTGTATTCTTGGCTCTGGTATCAATACACATTACTTCCTCTTCTCTCCATAGTTAAAACTAGATGCAAAGTCAGCCTTGCATTCTCCAAGTGATGAAAAAGTCAAGAAACATGTAGCCTTTTATTATAATTTTTCTTTCACAGAAAAGAGTTACAATCAAATGTTTTGCTACCAATTACCTAAAGATTATCAAAGTGATATTTTACTTGCAACTTTATTGTAATAGAAATTATACTTTAACCCATGGCTTTAAAGATCACTGCATGATCTTTGGATTATTTTAATTACAAAATTAAATAATTGTTTAAATAATTAATAATTGTTTGCTGACAAACACACATCTATTTCTCAATACCTGTTTCTTTACATGAAAGGTAGAAAAGAAGTTAAAAATAAAGTAAGTATGAGACAACATACCAGATGTCTTTGCTATCTTTCATGACTACACTCTAATCTGAGGATGCTCTGAGCCCAGCAGGCATGCCCTGGGAGAACTGTGAATTGAGGGCAGGGTGTGCTACCAGCCTGTCTTCCTAGTAGATCTGCTAATCCAGGAGAGAAGAGACCAGCAAGGATACTAACTCAGCTACACTCATCTTCTAAGCTGCAGGTCAGGACAATACTGTTGTTTCAAGTAGTGCAAATAAAAAGCTTCATTTCCCAGCACTCTCTCTTATTTGTCCACTGTCATCTTAGTAGCTGAAGAGAATCTATGAAACACTTCCAGAACATCAAGCTGCTTCCCCAGAGGTCTAAAGGAGCTTAAAGCAATGTAACAGAATTGGCGTTCCATAACTTTGTGTCTATGAAACTACTAAGGAAAATGACAATAGATAAAACCCAAGCTGACCTAAAAGCCAAAGAATCAAATGTTAATTATGACTTAGCCACAGACATAACTGCTTCCAGCAAATCAACGACATTTCAACTGTGTAAACTCTGGACTCTTATCTACAATGTGGAAAATAACAAATTCTACTGACATCCTACAAAAGTGCAGGTAATAAATTAACTCTCTGTTGGACTGGATTCTCATTTCTTAAATCAATTCTTTAGAAAACGCTTAGGATTCTAGATGTTGGAATAAAACCAAAGAGGTTTTTTATCTTTTTTGTTAACATGAAAATCTCTGAAGCCAACTTTGAAAAGGGAAGAGATTGAGAATTCCATTTTAATATTACTGACTTGTCTAAAAGAGAAAATATGCCAGACAGCAGCCTGACATATTCACATATCTGTGACTGGTTCACAGATCTCCCAAAGGCGAAGAGCTGCCCTTCACTCACACCAGAAAGAGAACCAACATTCAGAACTACTCCTGAGTGTGAGATGTTATGACTGGGGCTAGAATAATAGGTATTGGCATTACCACATTTTTACCTTTTAGATTATTATTATTTGAGACTGTATTTTTCAAACAGCTAAAGATGGCATATTTATTGAGAAAAATTATTAAGTAAGCTCAAAATAAGTAAGATATTCATTTTCAAAATACTTTTGAATATTCAGAATACACAGGGGTATTCTACACAGAATTAAAAGACCTATTTTATGAAAACTGTACTCCATAATATGCTGAGGAGTTGGGATCAAATATACAGAAAGACAGAACCTCCAATTAGCAATCATTCATCAGACAGGTTTGATATTTTTCCTTTTGGTCAGTTTTTTTTTTCACTCAATAAAGAATGCTGAAGGGATTCCAGACAGCATGACCACACAGGTTGGGAAGAGAACTCATCCATGTGAGAACAACTGGGAGCCCAGTGATCATGCCTGCTTGTGTTCTCCTTGTCTGCTTGGCACTAATGTAGCAAGAGAGCACTTCTGTTGAGTGAACACCACCCACCTCTCCTACTGTAAGCCCTCTGGCCTGTAAGGTGTGGATGAGAATGAAAATTTTCCAAGCATTTGTATCTTAGCTGGTGTAGAAAGATCCACTGAACCATGTATTTTCATAGCTGCAAATACTAGCATACAAATCCCCATCCTCCTTCTGGTTTCTCACAAATCAGTTGGGATCTACTTTCCAGCTCCTGTGAGAAAACATGAAGACTCTATGGCCACACTGGTCTTGCAAGGCCAAGATTTCCACTTAAGCCACAAATCATACTTGCCTGCACTCCACAGCATAGAAAAGAAGGCAGAAATGCAACCACAGATCCTATTGAATGTGCTCCAACAGACGCGTATGGAAGGCACCATGGTGCTATGCAGAAGAGAGGGACCAAGTACGTCAGTGTTGGGAAAAAGATGGCAGTGAAAGTACAAAGAAAAGGAGCAGAATTATGAGTGAGGTTTTCAGGCAGACCAGGAGTGGGAAAGGGTACTCCAGGAAGAAACAACAGCGCCCACAAAGTGGGGAGACATGATAGGAACCCTCAGTGGTCACAATAAGCCCCTATCAATTTGAGAACAAGCCAAGTCAAAGGCCACTTCTATCCTGATCCTTTCCCTTAAGCTTATAGTTTATATTGAAAAAAAGAAAATAAGCTAGAAAAAGTAAAGAAAACCTTCATTCTAGCTAGGACATGTGTAGGTATAGCATGTTATGCTTCTATGCGTGAAATCACAGAAGACAGAGAATATGCTTGCTTCCGAAACATTTTAAGCTAGAATAAATCTGTATTAAATTATGAAACATTTTGTTCATATATATAATTAACCTGATGGGTGTGTTATGTGTCCAAAATCATGAGTGTGCTAAGTGGTGGCAGTACCGGAGAGAGTGCAGGGGCTGGCACAGCCTGACCATCCAGGCAATCGCAGGTTGAACTGAGGCCAGTAACTTGGGGTTGTGCTGGTTAACACCACACCCCCAGAAAACCATGGCCAGAAAGAAAAAAATTTTTAAGCAGTGAAATTTTGTTTGCTTTTCCAGTCTTTGCTTTTGTGATAAAGAATACAAATGGACCTACTGAGAGGCTGCATTAGATATGAAGCATTCCATTCATTCAATAATGTTTAATATTTAACCATAAGTTTATTGCTTTAACTGTAAAGTTCTGAACAGGGCTTCAAAGCTGGATCAAAACTGTCTTATATCCCTGACAACTAATCACTTGGGTTGTTGCATCAAAATTACTTATTTTGAGGTCAGTGATGTTTAGCTTCTCTGAAGTAAATAAACTGTGTTCTAAACAGAAAAAGTAGTGTCCTCTCAAGAACCCACATTCTTTCAGAAACAAAATAGCACAACTCATCTCTATGAATTCACTTAGTTTACACTGTGTGTGGGTATCAGCCAGCAGTGTTTTACTTGACCCTTTAATACCTAGAATCCTGTGCAAAATTATGTTACAATTCTCTGTCGAATTTCTCCTGGTCCTCACTGGCCCCTCAACCCAGAACACTCTCCTGGAATGTTGGTCATCACTCCTCCCTCTGTGCCCACCTCATCAATGTCTCAACAGAGTGTCTACCCTTCAGGTAACTCAGACACAAGCTCTCTACCAAGACTTCTTGAGTTACATGATCAGATCTTGCAGGGTGACAGCCATCATCCCAAACTCTCCTAGGAGAGAATAAGAAAGAGGGGTTAGCCCCATAGTAGCAGACTTGCACATGGTTGTATGCAACGAGCTGCAGCTTTGTTCAACACAGCAAGGCCTGACTGCAGCCCTCCTGTGCCGCGTTTACTACTTTCGGGGAGACTGTAAAGAAAATGGGGAAGATACAGAATAACTCTGAGGGCTACTGCAAAGTTAAAGGAGATTCAGGAACCAGGCACTGTACTGGCATATAGTGAACATGCAGGTAAAAGTTTGCAATCACCACTCTTGTACTATTTATAAATCTAATGATTAATTAGTTAGGGCATAACTAGAATTTTGGAACCTTCTAAGTTCGCAGAAAAAAATTATTCCCCTTCTAATACACCCATTTTGAAAATGAGAACTAAGTTTTACTAGATGTTTTATTGTAAATGGATGGATACATCTACAGATTAAATATGCCTCCACATCCATGTGTACTACACAAGTATGAATTTGGGTTAGAAAACTAATTTATGAACTGAAACAAACACCAGAGAAGTAGCCAATAATAACTTTTAACTGCTTCCTTCTCTTTTTATATTCATTTTTGTTATGATAAAACATACATAAATGTTGTTTTGACCATTTTCAGTGGATAATTCTGAGGCATTAAGGACATACATGATGTTGTATAACCTTCAACATTATCTATTTCTGGAACACGTTCATTTCCAGGACTGTTTTCCTTAGTAACTATGCCTTCTTAAATTTCTAGCAGCAGTGCTAAAGAGCTCCAATTTCTTTGCATTTTTGCCAAAAATTGTTATTCTCAGTGATCTTTGATCAAAAAATGGTATTTCATTGTGGTTTTGATTTGCGTTACCCTAATGACTAATGATGTGGAGTGTTTTTTCATGTGTTTATTGGCAATTTGTTTATCTTTTTTGGATAAATGTCCATTATAGTCCTTTGCTCATTTTTGATTTGCGCTGGGTTTTCCATTTTTCTATTTTTTTTTTGACTGTGATTTATAGGAGTTCCCTATATATTCTGGATAGTAATCCAGTAACAGACATACAATTTGAAAATCTTTTCTCATACTGTATGGATTGTCTTTTCATTCTTTTGACAGTGTTCTTTGATGCAGGAAACTTTAAGATTTTGATAAAGTTCAACTCACCTATTTTTTTCTTTGGTTGCCTGTGCTTTTAGTGTCATGTCCAAGAAATCACTGCCAAATCCATCGTCATCAAGACATTCCCATGTATTTTCATCTAATGGTTTTATAGTTCTGGCTCTTAAGTTTCAGTCTTTAATATATTTTAAGTTGATTTTTGTGTATGGTGTAAAACAAGGGCCCAATGTCATTAATTTGCACAGGGATTTCCAATTTTCCCATTAGTTGAAAAAGACTGTTCTTCCTATTGAATGATCATAGTGCCCTTGTCAAAACTCACTTCACGGCCAGGCGTGGTGGCTAGGGCCTGTAACACAAGCACTTTGGGAAGCTGAGGTGGGCATATCACCTGAGGTCAGGAGTTAAGAGACCAGGCTGGGCAACATGGTGAAACCCTGTCTGTATTAAAAATACAAGAATTAGGCATGGTGGCAGGCACCTTGGAAGGCTGAGGCAAGAGAATTGCTTGAATATGGGAGGTGGAGGTTGCGGTGAGCCAAGATCATGTCACTGCCTGGACGACGGAGCAAGATTCTGTCTCAAAAAAAAAAAACCCTCAAAAATAAAACTCACTCCACCGTATATGTAAGACTGCTTATTTGTGGGGCCTCTATTCTATCCCACTGATCTCTACCTCTCTCCTTATACTAGTATCCTACTGTTTTAATTACTGTAGATTTATATTAACATTTGAAATCAGAAATTGTGAGTCTTCTGTATTTGTTTTTCCTTTTAAAATGGTTTTGGCTATTTGAGGTCTGTTGATAGTCCATATGAATATTCAAATAGATTTTCTCTTTCTACAAAAAAATGCTGTTGGAATTTTGATAGGGAAGGGGAGGGGACCGGAGGGGAGGGAAGGAGAAGGGAGGGTAAGCGGGGGGGGGGGGCAGGGGAGTGGGAGGAGAGGGAAGGGAAAAAGGGGTCTCTGCCTCCTGGTATTCCAGAGGCTTGTGGTAAGAGCAGGTTGCTTATTGTCAGTTCAACTCAGCCATTCCCCCTGAGTCACTGGGAGCTAGGAAGGAGTCCCAGTAGGCAGTAGCACTGTGCTGGGTTCCCAGCTTCCTACCCTTTCAGCCCCACTTCTGTTTCTTCCTTCCATCCACTGTTAGGGCCTTCCTTCTGAAGACCTTAGGAATGCGCCAAGTCTTCCTGGTTCCTTCATGACAGCTGTTCCACCTAGCTACATCTAGTTGGTCATCTTGCCCAAATCTGTTTTGAAGTTTTTATTGTAAAAGTCTGGAATCTACTTGGTTAAATTTGTTTTCCTAAGTGGTTTTTAAAAAAATGCTGTTATAGTTGATACTGCTTACTTAAATTCCTTTTTTAGATTATTCACTGTTAATGATAAAAATCTAATTTTTGTATATTAATCTGCATTGTGCAACTTTGCTCAATTTATTAGCACATGCTGTCTGTCTCTCTCTCTCTCTCTGTGTGTGTGTGTGTGTGTGTGTAATCTTTAGGGTTTTCTATAAATAAGATCATGTCATCTCTTAACAGAGATAATTTTCTTTCTTTCCAATCAAGATCTTTTCTTTTTCTTGCTTAAGTGCTTTGTCCAGAACTTCTAGTACTATCTTAAACGAAAGTGCTGAAAACAAGCAGCTTTGCCTTGTCTCTGATTTTAGAGGAAAAGCTAATAGGTTGTCATCATTTGGTATAATGTTAGCTATGGGTTTTTCATAAATGGTCTATGTTAGGTTGAGGAAGTAATCTTATATTCCTAGTTTGTTGGAGTGTTTTTACCATAAAGTGTTGGAGTCTGTCAAATACTTCTGCATCAATTAGAATAACTGTATGGTTTTTCTCCTTCATTGCATTAATGTGGTATATTATATGGATTGGTTTTTGTGAACTATCCTTGTATTCTGGAAAATCCCATTTTTAATATGCTGCTCAATCCAATTTGCTAGAGTGCTGTTGATTTTTTCATCAATACTCAGGGATACTGGTCTCCAGTTTTCTTGTAAAATCTTTGTCTATCTCTAGAGGAAAGTATATAGCAATAAGTGCCCATATGAGGAGAATGGAGAGATCCAAAATTGACACCCTATCGTCAAAATTGAAAGAGCTAGAGGACCAAGATCAAAAAAACTCAAAACCCAGCAGAAGACAAGAAATTACTAAGATCAGAGCTGAGCTGAAGGAGATTGAGACACGAAAAACCCTTCAAAAAATCAATAAATCCAAGAGCTGGTTTTTTGAAAAGATCAACAAAATAGACAGACCACTAGCCAGATTGATTAAAAATAAAAGAGAGAACAACCAAATAGATGCAATAAAAAATGATAAAGGGGAAATCACCACAGATTCCACAGAAATTCAAACCATCATCAGAGAATATTACAAACAACTCTATGCACATAAACTAGTAAACCTGGAAGAAATGGATAAATTCCTGGACTCCTGTGTCCTCCCAAGCCTAAACCAGGAGGAAGCTGAAACTATGAATAGACCAATAACAAGGTCTGAAGTTGAGGCAGCAATTAAGAGCCTACCTCACAAAAAAAGCCCAGGTCCAGACGGTTTCACAGCCGAATTCTACCAGACACACAAGGAGGAGCTGGTACCATTCCTTCTAAAACTATTTCAAACAATCCAAAAAGAGGGAATCCTTCCCAAATCATTTTATGAGACCAACATCATTCTGATACCAAAACCCGGCAGAGACCCAACGAGAAAAGAAAACTTCAGGCCAATATCCATGATGAACATAGATGCAAAAATCTTCAATAAAATATTGGCAAGCCGATTGCAACAGCAAATCAAAAAATTTATTCATCATGATCAAGTAGGATTCATCCCAGGGATGCAAGGCTGGTTCAACATACGCAAGTCTATCAACGTAATTCACCACATAAACAGAACCAAAAACAAAAACCACATGATTATCTCAATTGACGCAGAGAAGGCATTTGACAAAATTCAACAGCCCTTTATGCTAAAAACCCTCAATAAAATCGGTATCGATGGAACGTATCTCAAAGTCATAAAAGCTATTTATGACAAACCAACAGCCAATATCATACTGAATGGGCAAAAACTGGAAGCATTCCCTTTGAAATCTGGTACTAGACAAGGATGCCCTCTCTAACCACTCCTATTCAATATAGTACTGGAAGTTCTAGCCAGAGCAATCAGGCAAGAAAAAGAAATAAAGGGTATTCAAATAGGAAAGGTGGAAGCCAAATTGTCTCTATTTGCAGACGACATGATAGTATACCTAGAAGACCCCATCGCCTCAGCCCAAAAACTCCTGAAACTGATAAACAACTTCAGCAAAGTCTCAGGATATAAAATCAATGTGCAAAAATCACAAGCATTCGTCTACACCAATAACAGACTTAAAGAAAGCCAAATCAAGAGCGAACTGCCATTCGCAATTGCTACAAAAAGAATAAAATACCTTGGAATACAACTCACAAGGAACGTAAGGGACCTCTTCAAGGAGAACTACAAACCACTGCTCAACGAAATCAGAGAGGACACAAACAGATGGAGAAACATTCCATGTTCATGGTTAGGAAGAATTAATATCGTGAAAATGGCTATACTGCCCAAAGTAATTTACAGAATCAACGCTATCCCCATCAAGCTACCATTGACTTTCTTCACAGAACTGGAAAAAACCACCATGAACTTCATATGGAACCAAAAGAGAGCCCGCATAGCCAAGTCAATTCTAAGCAAAAAGAACACAGCGGGGGGCATCACACTACCGGATTTCAAACTATACTACAAGGCTACAGTAATCAAAACAGCATGGTACTGGTACCAAAAAAGAGATATAGATCAATGGAACAAAACAGAGGCACCGGAGGCAACACAACATACATACAACTATACAATCTTTGATAAACCTGACAAAAACAAGCAATGGGGCAAGGATTCCATGTTTAACAAATGGTGTTGGGAAAACTGGCTAGCCATGTGCAGAAAGCAGAAACTGGACCCCTTCCTGACACCTTACACTAAAATTAACTCCAGATGGATTAAAGACTTAAACAGAAGACCTGGCACCATAAAAACCCTAGAAGGAAATCTAGGCAAAACTATCCAGGACATAGGAGTAGGCAAGGACTTCATGAACAAAACACCAAGAGCATTGGCAACAAAAGCCAAAATAGACAAATGGGACCTAATCAAACTCCACAGCTTCTGCACGGCAAAAGAAACAGTCACTAGAGTGGATCGGCAACCAACAGAATGGGAAAAAATTTTCGCAGTCTACCCATCTGACAAAGGGCTGATATCCAGAATTTACAAACAACTCAAGCAGATTTACAGAAAAAAAACAAACAAGCCCATTCAAAAGTGGGCAAAGGATATGAACAGATACTTTATGAAAGAAGACATATATGAGGCCAACAATCATATGAAAAAATGCTCATCGTCACTGGTCATCAGAGAGATGCAAATCAAAACCACATTGAGATACCATCTCACGCCAGTTAGAATGGCGATCATTAAAAAATCTGGAGACAACAGATGCTGGAGAGGATGTGGAGAAAAAGGAACACTTTTACACTGTTGGTGGGAGTGTAAATTAGTTCAACCATTGTGGAAGACAGTGTGGCGATTCCTCAAGGCCTTAGAAATAGAAATTCCATTTGACCCAGCAATCCCATTACTGGGTATATATCCAAAAGACTATAAATCGTTCTACTATAAGGACACATGTACACGAATGTTCATTGCAGCACTGTTTACAATAGCAAAGACCTGGAATCAACCCAAATGCCCATTGATAATAGACTGGATTGGAAAAATGTGGCACATATACACCATGGAATATTATGCAGCAATCAAAAATGATGAGTTCGTGTCGTTTGTAGGGACATGAATCTGGAAAACATCATCCTCAGCAAACTGACACAAGAACAGAAAATGAAACACCGCATATTCTCACTCATAGGTGGGTGATGAAAAATGAGAACACATGGACACAGAAAGGGGAGTACTAAACACTGGGGTCTATTGGGGGGAAAAGGGGAGGGCCAGTGGGAGGGGGAGGTGGGAAGGGATAGCCTGGGGAGAAATGCCAAATGTGGGTGAAGGGGAGAAGAAAAGCAAAGCACACTGCCATGTGTGCACCTACGCAACTGTCTTGCATGCTCTGCTCATGTACCCCAAAACCTATAATCCAATAAAAAATTAAAAAAAAAAAAAAAAATCTTTGTCTAGTTTCTCACCAGGGTAATCAGGAAGTGTTCCTTTCCCTTCAATTTTTGGGAGATATTTGAAAACAACTGGTGTGAATTCTTCTTTAAATGCTTGGTAGAATTTTTACTCATGGATACATTTGATCATGGATCTTTCTTCATTAGAAGGTTTTTATTACTGATTAATCTCCTTACTAGTTATAGGTTTATTCAGATGTTTTATTTCTTCATGAATCAGTTCTGGCAGACTGTTTTTTGTAGAAAATTGGTCATTTCATCGAGGTTGCCCAATTTGTTGGTATTCAGTTGTTTATAGGATTCTCATATAATCCTTTTCATTTTTGTAAAATCATAATAGTCTGTTCTTTACTTCTGATTCTAGTAATTTGACCAGTTTTTTTCCCAAGTCAATCTAGCTTAAGTTTGGTCTATTTTGCTGACTTCTGCAAGGATGCAATGCTTTTAAAAATGATTTTTGATTTTTCTCTAATGTTTGTACTCTTTCATCTCCACTCTAACCTTTATTATTTCCATCCTTCTGCTAGCATTGCATTTAGTTTGCTCTTATTTTTTTCTAGTACCTTAACATGTGCAGATGGTTTACTGATTTAATATCTTTCTCTTCTTCAATATATATATTTATATCCATAAATTTCCAACTTTTCATACTACTTTCACATCATCTCATAGTTTTGGTACATTATGTTTTTGTTTTCATTCATCTCGATAATTTCTTCTTGAAGATTTGGAGGGGGGAATGATGGACAGAAGGCAGGAATAGATTGCAGCCCCCACTCAGACAGACAGAGCAGCTCATAGAGATTCATATCATGAACTTTTGCTCCAGAACTACTGCAGTAATGTACCAGGAAAGCCAAGAGAATCTGAAGACCCTCTGAAGAAAGCATATTGCTCCTGCAAGACCCAAGAGACACCTTAAATACTGTGTTGGTATCCTTGGCAGAGAGACCTCAAGAAGGTTCACATCACAGGACTCTGTGCAGACAACCCCCAGTAATAACCCACGGCTTCTTAGCCTGGCTAAATGACTAGATCCAGAAGAGAAATAATAGTCACTACAGCTTGGCTCTCAGGAAGCCACATCCCTAGGAAAAGGCAGAGTACTATATCAAGGGAACACCCTGTGGGACAAAAGAGTCTGAACAAGAGCCTTGAGTCCCTGATCACCCCTCTGACAAAGCCTACCCAAATAAGAAGAAACCAGAAAAACAATTCTAGTAATATAACAAAACAAGGTGCTTTAATATCCCCCCAAAATCACACTAGCTCAGCAGGAAGGGATCCACACTAAGAAGAAATCTCTAATTTACTTAAAAAAGAATTCAGAAGATTGATTATGAAGCTAATCAAGGAGGCACTACAGAAAGATAAAGTCAAATTTAAGGAAAGCAAAGAAATAATATAAGAAATGAGGGGAGAAATCTTCAGTGAAATAGATAGCAAAAATGAAAAAAAAAAATCACAACGTCAGGAAGTAAACACAGAGAAATGCTAAAAGTTCTGGGAAGTCTCAGCAATAGAATTGACCAAACAGAAGAAAGAACTTCAGAGCTTGAAGACAAGGTTTTCATATTAACCTAATCCATCAAAAGATGAAGTAAAAATAATTCAACAACAACAACAAAAAACAGGCTGGGCACAGTGCTCATGCCTGTAATCCCAGCACTTTGGGAAGCCGAGGTGGGCAGATCATAAGGTCAAGAGATTGAGACCATCCTGGCCAATGAAGTGAAACCCCATCTCTACTAAAAATCCAAAAATTAGTTGGATGTGGTGGAGCGCACCTTCAGTCCCAGCTACTTAGGAGGCTGAGAGCCAAAAGCACCAGGTAACCTAAAAATGAAAACTGATCAGATTAACAGAAGATTTTTCAGCAGCAATGCTACAAGCTAGAAGGTACTGGGGCCCTATCTTCAGCTTCCTTAAACAAAACAATTATCACCCAATAATTTTACATGGAGGGGGAGGGATCCAAGATGTCCGATTAGGAGCAGCTCAGGATTGCAGCTACCAGTGAAAGCGCTGAGGGTAAGTGGACGTGACATTTCCAGATGAATTTTTATTGCCCAGAGACCAGGAGATTCCCAGGCAGAGCAGTCCCACGGGTTACCATCATGGCTGTTTTGGCCAGTGGCTGTTTTGGCCAGCGCTGCTATTTTGCCGGTGTCCCAGCGCAGTGGTTCTCCAAAAAAAAATAATACATGGGTCCAGGCACCATTTTAGCTGGGGATTGGAGCTCCAGGAAGGCAAAGTTGCCCATTCATCTGATTAAAAATGGGACTGAAACAGGGAGCCAGGCCAACAGATTCCAGGGCAAAAAAGTGTCATGAATCTCAGCACCGCTGTTTCAGCCGGCGCAGTGGGTCACCACACGGGAAATCACACAGATCCTGGTGCCTTTTCAAGAGGCGACTGGAACACCTGGGAGACAGTCAACCATTCAACTAGAAAAAAAAAAAAAAAGGCTCTGAGACAGGGAGCCAGGTAATCAGGCTTGGCTAGTCCCACCCCCACAAAAAAACAGCAATCGGAAATGCTCTGGATTGAGAGTTTCACAGCAAGCACAGCTGAACCCAGGATGGTCCAGCTCTGTGGGGGAGGGGTGTCCACCATTACCGAGGCAGTCCACCACTACGAGGTAGTTTGCCACTGCTTAGGCAGCCTGCCATTACAGAGAGAGTCAGCCATTATAGAGGTGGGCCGCCATTGCCAAGGCAGTTCTAACTACACCCATATAACAGGACTGCAGGGAAGTTCACAAGGCAGCTGGGTGGAGCCCACAGCAGCTCAGCAAAGCCTCTGCAAACAGACAGTGACTAAGCGGCCTCCTCGATCAGCAGGGCAGCCCTGAAAAAAGGCAGCAGCAAAACAGAAACTCATAAATAAACCCCTTTCCTTAGGGACAGAGCACCTAAGGAAAAAAACAGAGGCGGGGTTTATGAGTTCTCAGCAGACCTAAACGTACCGGCCCAGCAGCTCTGAATGAACAATGGAGACCACAGCTCAGCACTTGAGCTCCTATAAAGGACAGACTGCCTCCTCAAGCAGCTCCCTGACCCCGGTATATCCAAAGAGTCACCTCATAAAGTAGAGCTCAGACTGACATCTGGCAGGTATCCTTCTGGGACAAAGATAGCAGCAGAAGAAACTGGCAGCAACCCTTACTGTTCTGCAGCTGCTGAAGGTGATCCCCAGACAAGCAGGGCCTGGAGTGGACACCTCAGCAGTCCTACAGCAGAGGGACCAGACTATTAGAAGAAAAATTAAGAAACAGGAAGAAATAACTTCATCATCAACAAACTGGATGTCCACTCAGAGACCCAATCTGAAAGTCAACAACTACAAAGACAACAGGTGGATAATTCCAGAAAGATGGGAAGAAATGAGTGCAAAAAGGACGAAAACACCTGAAACCAGAATGCTTCTCCTCCTACAAGGGATCACAACTCCTCAAAAGCAAGGGAACAAGGCTGGATGGAGAATGAGTGTGATGAGTTGACAGAATCAGGCTTCAGAAGGTGGGTAGTAAGAAACTTCTGTGAGCTAAAAGAACATGTTTGAACCCAACACAAAGAAACTAAGAACGCCGATAAAAGATTTGGCGAAATGCTAATGAGAATAGACAACTTAGAGAGGAATATAAGTGAACTGATGGAGCTGAAAAACACAACACGAGAACTTCGCAAAGCATGTACAAGTTTCAACAGCCGAAGTGACGAAGCAGAAGAAAGGCTATCAGAGGTCGAAGATCAACTCAATGAAATAAAACGAGAAAGCAAGATTAGAGAAAAGAGGGTAAAAAGGAATGAACAAAGGTTCCAAGAAATATGGGAGTATGTGAAAAGACCTAATTTACGTTTGACAGGTGTACCTGAATATGATGAAGAGAATGAATCCAAGCTGGAAAATACTCTTCAGGATATTATCCAGGTAAACTTCCCCAACATAGCAAGGCAGGCCAATATTCAAGTCCAGGAAATACAGAGAACACCACAAAGATATTCCGCAAGAAGAGCAAACCCAAGGCACATAATCGTTAGATTCGCCAGGGTTGAAATGAAAAAAAAAATGCTAAGGGCAGCCAGAGAGAAAGGTCAGGTTACCCACAAAGCGAAGCCAATCAGACTCACAGCAGATCTCTCAGAAAAAACCCTACAAGCCAGAAGAGAGTGGGGGCCAATATTCAACATCCTTAAAGAAAAGAACTTTCTCACGATTCTCCTGAAGATGGTACAGTAGGAGCAACACAGGATTGCAGCTCTCAGTGAAGGCACAGAGGCTGCTACAGGTGTACCCCAGATGAGCAGGGCCTGGAGTGGACATCAGCAGTCGCACAGCAGAGGGGCTGGACTGTTAGGAAAAAAACTAAGTAACAGAAATACTTCATCATCAACAATCGTCCACTCAGAGACCCACTCGAAAAGTCAGCAACTACTCAGGCGACAGGTGGATAAATCCAGAAAGATGTGAAGAAACCAGTGCAAAAAGAAGGAAAACACACAAAACCAAAACACCTGACCTCCTACAAAGGACCAAAACTCCTCACCAGCAAGAGAACAAAGCTGGACGGAGAATAGTGTGACGAAATGACGGAATCAGACTTCAGAAGGTGGATAATGAGAAACTTCCATGAGCTAAAAGAACATGTTCTAAATCAATGCAAAGAAACTAAGAACCTTGAAAAAATATTTAAAAAAAGATTCAAGCAAATGATAACAAGACTGGAAAACTAGGAGAGGAATATGAATAAATTGAAGGAGCTGAAAAACACAACACGAGAACTTTGCTAAGCATGCACAAGTTTCAACAGCCAAATTGACCAAGCAGAAGAAAGAATATCAGAAGTCCAAGATCAACTCAAAGAAATAAAACAAGAAACCAATATTAGAGAAAAATGCGCAAAAAGGAATGAACAAAGTCTCCAAGAAATGTGGGACTATGTAAAGAGACCTAACCTACGTTTGATAGGTGCACCAAAATGTGACGAAAAGAATGAATCCAAGCTGGAAAATACTCTTCAGGATATTACCCAGGAAAATTTCCCCAACCTAGCAAGGCAGGCCAATATTCAAGTCCAGGAAATACAGAGAACACCACAAAGATATTCCACAAGAAGAGCTACCCCAAGGCACATAATCCTCAGATTCACCAGGGTTGAAATGAAGGAGAAAATACTAAGGGAAGCCAGAGAGAAAGGGCGGGTCACCCACAAAGCCAAGCCCATCAGACTCACAGCAGATCTCTCGGCAGAAACGCTAATGGCCAGAAGAGAGTGGGGGTCAATATTCAACATCCTTAAAGAAAAGAATTTTCAACCCAGAATTTCATATCCAGCCAAACTGAGCTTCATAAGTGATGGAAAAATAAAATCCTTTGCAAAAAAGCAAGTACTGAGAGATTCTGTCACCACCAGGCCTGCTTTACAAGAGCTCCTGAAAGAGGCAACACACATAAAAAGGAACAACCAGTACCAGCCATTCCAAAAACACATCAAATGCTAAAAAGCATCAACAAAATGAAGAAACTACATCAACTAACAAGCAAAACTGCCAACTAGCATCAAAATGGCAGTATCAAATTCACACATAACAATATTAACCCTAAATGTAAATGGGCTAAATGCACCAATCAAAAGACACAGAATTGCAAATTGGATAAACAAGGAAAACCCATCGGTGTGCTGTATCCAGGAAACCCATCTCACATGCAAGGATACACAAAGGCTCAAAATAAAAGGACAGAGGAAGATTTACCAAGCTAATGGAGAGCAAAAAAAAAGCAGGAATTACAATTCTCATCTCTGATAAAATAGACTTTAAAGCAACAAAGATCAAAAGAGACAAAGAAGGTCATTACATAATGGTCAAAGGATTGATACAACAAGAAGAGCTAATGCTTCTAAATATATATGGACCCAATACAGGAGCACCCAGATATATAAGGCAAGTTCTTAATGACTTACAAAGAGACTTAAGACTCCCACACAATAATAGTGGGAGATTTTAACACTCCACTGTCAATATTAGACAGACCAACCAGACAGAAAATTAACAAGGATATCCAGGACTTGAACTCACACCTGGAACAAGCAAACCTGATAGACATTTACAGAACTCTCCACCCCAAATCCACAGAATATTCATTCTTCTCAGCACCACATCACACCTACTCTAAAATTGACCACAGAATTGGAAGTAAAGCACTCCTCAGCAAATGCAAAACAACTGAAATCATAACAAACAGTCTCTCTGACCATAGTGCAATCCAGTTAGAATTCAGAATTCAGAAACTAACTCAGAACCACACAGCTTCATGGAAACTGAACAACTGGCTCTTGAATGTTGAATGGATAAACAATGAAATGAAAACAGAAATAAAGAAGTTATTCGAAACCAACGAGAATGAAGACACAACATACCAGAATCTCTGGGACATATTTAAAGCAGTCTCCAGAGGAAAATATATAGCAATAAGTGCCCACATGAGAAGAGTGGAGAGATCCAAAATTGACACCCTATCGTCAAAATTGAAAGAGCTAGAGGTGCAAGATGAAAAGAACTCAAAACCTCGCAGAAGACAAAAAATAACTAAGATCAGAGAAGAACTGAAGGAGATAGAGACACAAAAAACCCTTCAAAAAATCAATAAATCCAAGAGCTGGTTTTCTGAAAAAATCAACAAAATAGACAGACCACTAGCCAGACTGATAAAAAAGAGAACAACCAAATAGATGCAATAAAAAATGATAAAGGGGAAATCACCACAGAATCCACAGAAATTCAAACCATCATCAGATTATACTACAAATAACTCTATGCACATAAACTAGTAAACCTGGAAGAAATGGATAAATTCCTGGACTCCTGTGTCCTCCCAAGCCTAAACCAGAAGGAAGCCAAAACTGTGAATAGACCAATAACAAGGTCTGAAGTCGAGGCAGCAATTAAGAGCCTACCACATAAAAAAAGCCCAGGTCCAGATGGGTTGATAGCCGAATTCTACCAGACAAACAAAGAGGAACTGGTACCATTCCTTCTGAAACTATTCCAAATAATCCAAAAAGAGGGAATCCTTCCCAAATCATTTTATGAGACCAACATCATCCTGATACCAAAACCTGGCAGAGACTCAGCAAGAAAAGAAAACTTCAGGCCAATATCCATGTTGAACATAGATGCAAAAAATCTTCAATAAAATACTGGCAAGCTGACTGCAACGGCACATCAAAAAACTTATCCACCATGATCAAGTAGGATTCATCCCGGGGATGCAAGGCTGGTTCAACATACGCAAGTCTATCAACGTAATTCACCACATAAACAGAACCAAAACCAAAAACCACATGATTATCTCAATTGACGCAGAGAAGGCATTTGACAAAATTCAACCGCCCTTTATGCTAAAAACCCTCAATAAACTCGGTATTGATGGAATGTATCCCAAAGTAATAAAAGCTATTTACGACAAACCAACAGCCAATATCATACTGAATGGGCAAAAACTGGAAGCATTCCCTTTGAAATCTGGCACTAGACAAGGGTGCCCTCTCTCACCACTCCTATTCAATATAGTACTGGAAGTTCTAGCCAGAGCAATCAGGCAAGAAAAAGAAATAAAGGGTATTCAAATAGGAAAGGAGGAAGCCAAATTGTCTCTATTTGCAGACGACATGATAGTATATCTAGAAGACCCCATAGTCTTAGCCCAAAAACTCCTGAAACTTGGCAAGCAACTTCAGCAAAGTCTCAGGATATAAAATCAATGTGCAAAATCACAAGCATTCCTCTACACCAATAACAGACTTAAAGCCAAATCAAGAACGAACTGCCATTCAGAACTGCTACAAAAAGAATAAAATACCTAGGAATACAAGTTACAAGGAACGTAAGGGACCTCTTCAAGGAAAACTACAAACCACTGCTCAACGAAATCAGAGAGGACACAAACAGATGGAGAAACATTCCATGTTCGTGGTTAGGAAGAATTAATATCGTGAAAATGGCCATACTGCCCAAAGTAATTTACAGAATCAACACTATCCCCATCAAGCTACCATTGACTTTCTTCACAGAACTGGAAAAAACCACCTTGAACTTCATATGGAAGCAAAAGAGAGCCCGCATAGCCATGTCAATTCTAAGTAAAAAGAACACAGCGGGGGGCATCACACTACCAGACTTCAAACTATACTACAAGGCTACACTAATCAAAACAGCATGGTACAGGTACCAAAACAGAGATATAGACCAATGGAACAAAACAGAGGCATCGGAGGCAACACAACATATCTACAACCATACAATCTTTGATAAACCTGACAAAAACAAGCAATGGGGAAAGGATTCCCTGTTTAATAAATGATGTTGGGAAAACTGTCTAGCCATGTACAGAAAGCAGAAACTGGACCCCTTCCTGACACCTTACACTAAAATTAACTCCAGATGGATTAAAGACTTAAACAGAAGACCTGGCACCATAAAAACCCTAGAAGAAAATCTAAACAAAATCATCCAGGACATAGGAGTAGGCAAGGACTTCATGAACAAAACACCAAAAGCATTGGCAACAAAAGCCAAAATAGACAAATGGGACCTAATCAAACACCACAGCTTCTGCACGGCAAAAGAAACAGTCACTAGAGTGGATCGGCAACCAACAGAATGGGAAAAAATGTTTGCAGTTTACCCATCTGACAAAGGGCTGATATCCAGAATTTACAAAGAACTCAAACGGATTTACAGGAAAAAAAAAACAAGCCCATTCAAAAATGGGCAAAGGATATGAACAGACACTTTACAAAAGAAGACATACATGAGGCCCACAAACATATGAAAAAATGCTCATCATCACTGGTCATCAGAGAGATGCAAATCAAAACCACATTGAGATACCAACTCACGCCAGTTAGAATGGCGATCATTAAAAAATCTGGAGACAACCGATGCTGGAGAGGATGTGGAGAAATAGGAACACTTTTACACTGTTGGTGGGAGTGTAAATTAGTTCAACCATTGTGGAAGACAGTGTGGCGATTCCTCAAGGCCTTAGAAATAGAAATTCCATTTGACCCAGCAATCCCATTACTGGGTATATATCCAAAGGACTATAAATCGGTCTACTATAAGGACACATGCACACAGATGTTCATTGCAGCACTGTTTACAATAGCAAAGACCTGGAACCAATCCAAATGCCCATCGATGATAGACTGAATTGGGAAAATGTGGCACATATACACCATGGAATATTATGCAGCAATAAAAAATGATGAGTTCATGACCTTTGTAGCGACATGGATGAATCTGGAGAACATCATTCTTGGCAAACTGACACAAGAACAGAAAATGAAATACCACATATTCTCACTCATAGGCGGGTGATGAAAAATGAGAACACATGGACACAGGGAAGGGAGTACTACACACTGGGGTCTATTGAGGGGAATAGGGGAGGAACAGCGGTGGGGGAGCTGGGGAGGGATAGCATGGGGAGAAATGCCAAATGTGGGTGAAGGGGCGGAAGGCAGCAAAACACACTGCCATGTGTGTACATATGTAACTATCTTGAATGTTCTGCACATGTACCCCAAAACCTAAAATGCAATTCAAAAAAAAAAAAGAAAAGAAAAAACTTTCAACCCAGAATTTCATATCCAGCCAAACTAAGTTTCATACATGAAGGAAAAATAAAATCCTTTGTGAACAAGCAAGTACTTACAGTTTCATCACCACCAGGCCTGCTTTACAAGAGCTCCTGAAAGAGGCACTACACATAGAAAGGAACGACCAGTACCAGCCACTCCAAAAACATACCAAATGGTAAAGAGCATCGACACAATGAAGAAACTACATCAACTAACGGGCAAAACAGCCAGCTAGCCTCAAAATGGCAGGATCAAATTCACACATAACAACATTAACCCTAAATGTAAATGGGCTATATGCGCCAATCAAAAGACACAGACTGGTAAATTGAATAAAAACCAAAACCCAATGGTGTGCTGTATCCAGGAAACCCATCTCACATGCAAGGATACACAAAGGCTCAAAATTAAGGGATGGCAGAAGATTTGCCAAGCAAATGGAGAGCAAAAAACAGCAGGAGTTGCAGTTCTCGTCTCTGATAAAATAGACTTTAAATCAACAAAAATCCAAAGTGACAAAGAAGGACACTATATAATAGTAAAAGGATCAACGCAACAAGAAGAGCTAACGATCTTAAATATATACACATCCAGTACAGAAGCACCCAGATACATAAGACAAGTTCTTCATGACTTACAAAGAGACTTAGACTCCCACAAAATAATAGTGGGAGACTTTAACACTCCACTGTCAATATTAGACAGATCAATGAGACAGAAAATTAACAAGGATATTCAGGACTTGAACTCAGACCTGGACCAAGCAAACCTAATAGATACTGACAGAACTCTCCACCCCAAATCCACAGAATATACATTCTTGTCAGCACCACATCACACCTACTCTAAAAATGACCACATAATTGGAAGTAAAGCACTCCTCAACAAATGCAAAAGAACGGAAATCATAACAAACAGTCTCTCAGACCGCAGTGCAATCAAGTTAGAACTCAGAATTCAGAAACTAACTCAGAACCGCACAGTTTCATGGAAACTGAAAAACTGGCTCTTGAATGTTGACTGGATAAACAATGAAATGAAGGCAGAAATAAACATGTTCTTCAAAACCAACAAGAACAAAGACACAACATTCCAGAATCTCTGGGACACATTTAAAGCAGTCTCTAGAGGAAAAGTATATAGCAATAAATGCCCATGTGAGAAGCAAGGAGAGATCCAAAATTGACACCCTATTGTCAAAATTGAAAGAGCTGGAGGAGCAAGATCAAAAAAACTCAAAAGCTAGCAGAAGACAAGAAATAACTAAGATCGGAGCAGAACTGAAGGAGATAGAGACACAAAACACCCTTCAAAAAATCAATAAATCCAGGAGCTGGTTTTTCGAAAGATCAACAAAATGGACAGACCACTAGCCAGATTAATAAAAAAGAAAAGAGAGAATAATCAAATAGATGCAATAAAAAACGATAAAGGGGAAATCACCACAGATTCCACAGAAATAGAAACCATCATCAGAGAATATTACAAACAACTCTATGCACATAAACTAGTAAATCTGGAAGAAATGGATAAATTCCTGGACACTTGCGTCCTCCCAAGCCTAAACCAGGAAGAAGTCAAAACCCTGAATAGACCAGTAACAAGGTCTGAAGTTGAGGCAGCAATTAAGAGCCTACCACACAAAAAAAGACCAGGTCCAGATGGGTTCACAGCCAAATTCTACCAGACATAAAAAGAGGAGCTGGTACCATTCCTTCTGAAACTATTCCAAACAATCCAAAAAGAGGGAATCCTTCCCAAATCATTTTAGGAGACCAACGTCATCCTATACCAAAACCCAGCAGAGACTCAGCAAGAAAAGAAAACTTCAGGCCAATATTCATGATGAACATAGATGCAAAAATCTTCAATAAAATACTGGCAAGGCGATTGCAACAGCACATTAAAAAGCTTATCCGCCATGATCAAGTAGGATTCATCCCGGGGATGCAAGGCTGGTTCAACATACGCAGGTATATAAACATAATTCACCACATAAACAAAACCAAAGACAAAAACCACATGATTATCTCAGTTGATGCAGAGAAGGCCTTTGACAAAATTCAACAGCCTTTATGCTAAAACCCTCAATAAACTAGGTATTGAGGAAAGTATCTCAAAATAATAAAAGCTATTTAGGACAAACCAACAGCCAGTATCATACTGAATGAGCAAAAACTGGAAGCATTCCCTTTGAAATCTGGCACTAGACAAAGATGCCCTTTCTCACCACTCCTATTTAATATAGTACTGGAAGTTCTAGCCAGAGCAATCACGCAAGAAAAAAAAAAATAAAGGGTATTCAAATAGGGAAGGAGGAAGTCATATTTTCTCTATTTGCAGATGACATGATTATATATCTAGAAGACCCCATCATCTCAGCCCAAAATCTCCTGAAACTGATAAGCAACTTCAGCAAAGTCTCGGGATACAAAATCAATGTGCAAAAATCACAAGCATTCCTATACACCAATAACAGACTTAAAGAGAGCCAAATCAAGAAGAAAGTGCCATTCACAATTGCTACAAAGAGAATAAAATACCTAGGAATACAACTAAGAAGGAACATAAAGGACCTCTTCAAGGAGAACTACAAACCACTGCTCAACCAAATAAGAGAGGACACAAACAGATGGAGAAACATTCCATGTTCATGGTTAGGAAGAATCAGTATCATGAAAATGGCCATACTGCCCAAAGTAATTTATAGATTCAACGCTATCCCCATCAAGCTTCCAATGACCTTCTTCACAGAACGGGAAAAAACCACCTTAAACTTCATATGGAACCAAAAGAGAGCACACATAGCCAAGTCAGTTCTAAGCAAAAAGAACAAAGTGGGAGGCAACACACTACTGGACTTCAAACTATACTACAAGGCTACAATAATCAACACAGCAGGGTATTGGTACCAAAACAGACATACAGACCAATGGAACAGAACAGAGGCCTCGGATGCAACACAAGACATCTACAACCATCCAATCTTTGACAAACCTGACAAAAACAAGCAGCGGGGAAAGGATTCCCTGTTTAATAAATGGTGTTGGGAAAACTGGCTAGCCATGTGCAGAAAGCAGAAACTGGACCCCTTCCTGACACCTTACACTAAAATTAACTCCAGATGGATTAAAGACTTAAACATAAGTCCTAACACCATAAAAACGCTAGAAGAAAACCTAGGCAAAACCATTCAGAACACAGGCGTAGGCAAGGACTTCATGACCAAAATACCAAAAGCATTGGCAGCAAAAGCCAAAATAGACAAATGGGACCTAATCAAATTCCACAGCTTCTGCACGGCAAAAGAAACAGTCATTAGAGTGAATTGGCAACCAATAGAATGGGAAAAAATTTGGCAGTCTGCTCATCTGACAAAGGGTTGATATACAGAATCTACAAAAAACAGAAACAGATTTATAAGAAAAAAACAAGCCCATTCAAAAGTGGGTGAAGGATATGAACAGACACCTTACAAAAGAAGACATATATGAGACCAACAAACATATGAAAAAGTGCTCATATCACTGGTCATTAGAGAAATACAAATCAAAACTACATTGAGATACCATCTCATACCAGTTAGAATGGCAATCATTAAAAAATCTGGAGACAACAGATGCTGGAGAGGATGTGGAGAAATAGGAACATTTTTACACTGTTGGTGGGAGTGTAAATTAGTTCAACCATTGTGGAAGACACTGTGGCGATTCCTCAAGGACCTAGAAAAAGAAATTCCATTTGACTCAGCAATCTCATTACTGGGTATATATCCAAAGGATTATAAATGGTTCTACTATAAGGACACATGCACACGAATGTTCATTGCAGCATTATTTACAATAGCAAAGACGTGGAACCAACCCAAATGCCCATCAATGATAGACTGGAGAGGGAAAATGTGGCACATATACACCATGGAGTACTACGCAGCCATCAAAAAAGATGAGTTCGTGTCCTTTTTAGGGACATGGATGAACCTGGAAACCACAATTCTCAGCAAACTGACACAAGAACAGAAAACCAAACACCACATGTTCTCACTGCAAGGTGGGTGTTGAACAGTGAAAACACATGGACACAGGGAGGGGAGCATCACATAATGGGGTCTGTCGGGGGGAAATAGGGGAGAGACAGCGGGCAGTGGGGAGTTGGGGAGAGATAGCATGGGGAGAAATGCCAGATATAGGTGATGGGGAGGAAGGCAGCAAATCACATTGTCATGTGTGTACCTATGCAACAATCTTGCATGTTCTTCACATGTACCCCAAAACCTAAAATGCTATAAGAAAATTAAATTAAATTTAAAAAAGAAGAATTTTACATTGAGCATAACTAAGCTTCATAAATGAAAGAAAGATACAGTCTTTTTGAGACAAACAAATGCTGAGAGAATTCACAAGTCTCACAGGATCTATAAAATGAAAAGACAATAATTTAAAAAACCACCAAGGTATACAGCCAACAAACAGCACAATGAATGAAATAGTACCTCACATCTCAATACTAATGCTGGGTGTAAATGGCCTAAATGCTCCACTTAAAAGAAACAAAATAGCAGAATGGATAAGAATTCACCAACCAAGTAAGTATCTGCTGCTTTCAAGAGATTTACCTAACACTCAAGGACTCACAGAAACTTAAGGTAAAGGGGTAGCAAAATACATTCCATGCAAATGAACACCAAAAGTGAGCAGGAGTAGCTTTTTTATAACAGATAAACTTTAAAGCAACAGCAGTTAAAAAACATGAAAAAAAATACCAAAACCCACAATTACTCTTGCACCAACCTAATACAATGATAAAAGGCCTTGTCTAACAGGAAAATATCACAATCCTAAATATGTATGCACCTAACACTGGAGCTCCCAAATTTATAAAACAATTACTACTCGACCTAAGTAATGAGATAGCAACACAATAATAGAGGAGGACTTCGATACTTCCACTGACAGCACTAAACAGGTAATCAACAAGACAGAAAGTCAACAACAACAACAACCAATGGATTTAAACTATGTCATTGAACAAATGGACTTAACATATTTATAAAATATTCTACCCAACAACCACAGAATATACATTCTATTCATCAGCACATGGAACTTTCTCCAACATAGACATATGATAGGCCACAAAACAAGTCTCAATAAATTTAAGAAAATTGAAATTATATCAAATACTCTTTCAGACCACAATGGAATAAAATTGGAAATCAACTCCAAGAGGAACTGTCAATACATGGACATTAATAACCTGCTCCTGAGTGATTATTGGGTCAACAATAAAATCAAGATGAAAATTAAAAAAACGATTCAAACAGAACAATAATAATGACACAAGCTATCAAAACCTATGGGATATAGCAAAGGTGGTGCTAAGAGGAAACTTCATAGCCTTAAATGCCCACAGCAAAAGTCTGGAAGAGCACAAATAGACAATCTAAGGTCATACCTCAAGGAACTAGAGAAACAAGAACAAACCAAACCCAAACCCAGCAGAAGAAAGGAAATAACCAAGATCAAAGCAGAACTAAATGAAAATGAAGCAAAACAAAACAAAAGATAAATGAAACAAAAAGCTGGTTCTTTGAAAAGATCAATAAAATTGACGGACCATTGGCAAGACTAACCAAAAGAGAAGATCCAAGTAAGCTCAATTAGAAATGAAATGGAAGATATTACAACTGATACCACAGAAATACAAAAATCATCCAAGGCCACTATAAACACCTTTACGCACATAAACTAGAAAACCTAGAGGATGATGGATAAATTCCTGGAAAGATACAACCCTCCTAGCTTAAATCAAGAAGAATTAGAAACCCTAACCAGACCAATAAAAAGCAGCGAGATGGAAATGGTAATAAAAGAATTACCAATAATAAAATTCCAGGACCAGATTCACAGCTTAATTCTACCAGACATTCAAAGAATTGGTACCAATCCTTTTGACACTATTACACAAGATAGAGAAAGAGATAATCCTCCCTAAATTATTCTATGAAGCCAGTATCACCCTAATACCAAAACCAGGAAAGGATATCAGACACACACAAAAAACTATGGACCAATAACCCTGATAAAAATAGATGCAAAAATCCTTAACAAAATACTAGCTAACCACATCCAACAGCATATCCACCATGCTCAAGTGGGTTTCATACCAGGGATGTAAGGGCAGTTTAACATATGCAAATCAACAAATGATATGTGATACACCACATAAACAGAATTAAAAACAAAAATCACATGACCATCTCAACAGATGGTGAAAATGCATCTCACAAAATCTGGCATCCCTTTATGATTAAAACCCTCAGCAAAATCAGCATACAAGGACATATCTCAATGTAATAAAAAGCCATTTATAATAAATCCACGGTCAACGTAATATTGAACAGGGAAAAGTTGAAAGTATTCCCTCTGAGAACTGGAATAAGACAAGGATGCCCACTTTCACTATTTCTATTCAACACAGTAATAGAAGTCCTAGCCAGAGCAATCAGACAAGAGAAAGATATTAAGGGCATCAAGATCAGTAAAGAGGAAATCAGACTGTCACTGTTTGCTGATAATATGATTGTATACTTAGAAAACCCAAAAGTCTCCTCCAAAACGCTCCTAGAATGGATAAATGAATTCAACAAAGTTTCAGGATATGAAATTAATGTACACAAATCAGCAGCTCTGTTATACACCAGCATCAACTAAGCTGAGAATCAAATTAAGAACTCAACCCCTTTTACAATAGCTGCAAAATGAATAAAATACTTAGTAATATGCCTAACCAAGGTGAAAGGCCTCTACAAAGAAAACTATAAAACATCACTGAAAGAAATCATAGACAACACAAACAAATGTAAATACATCCCATGCTAATGGATGGGTAGAATCAATATTGTGGAAATGATCATATTGCCAAAAGCCATCTACAAATGCAATTAATTCCCATCAAAATACCACCATCATTCATCATAGAACTAGAAAAAAGCAATCTTAAAATTTATATGGAACTGAAAAAGAGCCCACTTAGCCTAAGCAAGACTAAGCCAAAAAAACAAATCTGGAGGCATGACATTACCTGATTTCAAAGTATACTATAAGGCCATAGCTAACAGCATGGTGCTGGTATAAAAAATAGGAACATAGACCAATGGAACAGAATAGAGAACCCAGAAATAAACCCAAATACTTAACAGCCAACTGATCTTTGACAAAGCAAACAAAAACATAAAGTGGGGAAAGGACACCCTATTCAACAAACGATGCTGGGGAAACTGGCAAGCCACATGTAGGACAACGAGAGATCCTCATCTCTCACTGTATACAAAAATCAACTCAAGATGGATCAAAGACTTAAATTTAAGACTTGAAACTATAAAATTTCTAGAAGATAACATTAAAAAACCCTTCTAGACATCTGCTTAGGCAAAGATTTCATGACACAGAACCCAAAGCAAATGCAATGAAAACAAAGATAAAGAGGTGGGACTTAATTAAACTAAAGAGCTTTTGCACGGCAAGAGGAACAGTCACCAGAGTAACAGACAACCCATAGAGTGAGATAAAATCTTCACAATCTGTACATCTGGCAAAGTACTAATATCCAGAATCTAAAAGAAACTCAAACAAATTAACAAGAAAAACCCAAACAATCCAAACAAAAAGTGGGTAAAGGATATGAACATACTATTCTCAAAAGAAGATACACAAATGGCAAATAAACGTATGAAAAAATGCTCTATATCACTAATGATCAGAGAAATGCAAGTCAACACCACAATGCCATACCACCTTATTCCCCACAAGAATGACCATAATTAAAAAATCAAAAAATAATAGATGTAGGTGTGGATGCACTGAAAAGGGAACACTTCTACCCTGCTGGTGGGAATGTAAAGGAGCACAATACTATAGAAAACAGTGCAGAGATTCCTCAAGGAACTAAAAGGAGAACTACCATTTGACCCAGCAATCCCACTACTGGGTACTGACCCAGAGGAAAAGAAGTTGTTACAGGAAAAAGATACACGCACATGCATGTTTACAGCAGCACAATTTGCACCTGCAAAAACGTGGAACCAGTCCAAACGACCATCGATCAATGCGTTCATAAAGAAACTGTGTATATATATATATATATATATATATACATATACATATATACCATGGAATACTACTCAGCCATAAAAAGGATTTATAAAGAATTAATGGCATTTGCAGCAACTTGGATGGGATTGGAGATTACTATTTTAAGTGAAGTAACTCAGGAATGGAAAAACAAACATGGTATGTTCTCACTCATAAGTGGGAGCTAAGCTATGAGGATGCAAAGGCATAAGAACGATACAACAGACTTTGGGGACTGGTTGGGGGAATGGGTGGGAAGGGGATGATAAATAAAAGACTACAAATTGGGTTCAGTATATACTGCTTGGGTGATGGGTGCACCAAAGTCTCACAAATTACCACTAAAGAACTTACTAATGTAACCAAATACTACCTGTTCCCCAAAAACCTATGGAAATAAAAAATTAATCAAAAAGAAAAAAGAAAAAAAATTCTTGGGACCAAATGGTTATATAAGACTGTGTTGTTTAATCTGCACATATTTATTAATTTTACAGTTTTCCTTCTGTTAGTGATTTCTAGGTTCATTCCATTGTGAACAGAAAAGATACTCGGTAATTTGAAAGTTTTAAAATGTGTTGGTTTGCTAGAGCTACCATAACAAAATACCAGTCTGAGTAACCTAGCCAAAATTTATTTTCTCACATTTCTGGATGCTGGAGGTACAAGATCAAGATGTAAGTAGGCTTGGTTTCTCCTGAGGCCTCTCTCTTTGGCTTGTCTATCTTACTGTGCCCCCACATGGCACTTTCTGTGTGCACACATCTCCCTCTTGGTATAAGCACACCAGTCATACTAAATTAGAACCCACTCTACTTAACCGTAATTACTTCTTTAAAGGCTCTATCTCCATATAGCCACATTCTGAGATGTAATGGGAGTTAGGACTGTAGCATATGAATTTCAGGGGAACACAATCAATTTATAACAATTTGTTTTGTTGCTTAACATATGGTCTAATCTAGAGAATGTTATGTATGCACTTAAGAATGGGTATTATATTTTTTGATGCAGTGTTTTACATATGTTTATTAGGTCTAATTGGTTTATACAGCTGTTGAATCCTTTATTTCCTTATGGATTTCCTATATGATCGTTCTGACCATTATTGAAAATGGGTACAAGTTTTCAACAGTTATTGTAGATCTATTTCTCCCTTTAATTCTGTCCATTTTTACTTCATATATTTTGGGGCTCCTTTGTTAAGTATGTATATATTTAGAATTGTTTTATTTTTTGCTGTGTTAAACCTTTTATCAATTTAAAGTCTTCTACATCTGTTGTAAACTTTTTTAGATTTACCAAGTCAATTTTGTCTGATAATAATATAGTCGCTCGTTCTTTTTTAGTATTTTCATTATTTTGCTGTCAACCATTTTGTGTCCTTATGTTTTAACTTGATTCTCTTGTAGACACCTTATAGATAGATTCTTGTTTTATTTAATCTTATCTACCAATTGCTACCTTTTAACAGTCATGTTTCATTCATTTACGTGATTACCAATAAAGAAGGAATTCACTTTTTCCATCAACTGTTTTACATACTTTTTTGCTTTTCAATTACTTCATTACTAGTTATTTTTCTGTTCTTTTTCATTTTAATTCCCTTCTTTTCTCCCATCCCATTCTCTATATTAGTTATTTTCTTAATAATTTTCTTGGAAATTACAATGAGTGTCTTTTTTTTTTTTGAGAAGGAGTTTCACTCTTGTTACCCAGGCTGGAGTGAAATGGCGCAATCTTGGCTCACCGCGATCTCTGCCTCCTGGGTTCAAGCAATTCTCCTGCCTCAGCCTCCTGAGTAGCTGGGATTACAGGCACGTGCCACCATGCCCAGCTAATTTTTTTGTATTTTTAGTAGAGACGGGTTTCACCATGTTGACCAGGATGGTCTCGATCTCTCGAACTCGTGATCCACCCGCCTCGGCCTCCCAAAGTGCTGGGATTATAGGCTTGAGCCACCGCGCCCGGCCAATGAATATCTTAAATAACATCCTTTGAATAATATCAACTAAGTTTCAGTAGTATACAACACTCTGTTCCTCTACATCTCTACCCCTCTCCCTTTTTATTCTTATTGTCAAAGACTATATCTTTTTTTTTTTTTTTTTTTTGAGACAGTCTCACTCTGTCGCCAGGCTGCAGTGCAGTGGTGCAATCTTGGCTCACTGCAACCTCTGACTCCCTGGTTCAAGAGATTCTACTGCCTCAACCTTGCCAGTAGTTGGGATTACAGGCACGCGACACCACGCCCAGCTAATCTTTGTGTATTTAGTAGAGACGGGGTTTCACCAGGTTGGCCAGGATGGTCTTGATCTCCTTGTGATCCACCCACCTTGACCTCCCAAAGTGCTGGTATTACAGGTGTGAGCCACTGCACCCGGCCACAGACTGTATCTTTATATACTGCATACATCCTAATATAGATTTATAAGTATTATTAAATGTATTTGCCCATTACATTATATAGGAAAAAGAGAAATAACAAACAATTTCGAAAGCATGGTAACAATGGCAGTTACATTTACCTATGTAACTACCTTGACCAACAGTCTTTATTTTTTCTTTTGGCTTCAAACTGCTGTTTAGTATCTCTTCCTTTCAGCCTGAAGGACTTGCCTTAGCATTTCTTGTCTATCAGTAATGAAGTACTTTGGCTTTTATAATATTTGGAAATGTCTTAATTTCTCCTTTATTCTTAAAAAATTTTTTTATTTTTTAGAGACAGCATCTTGCTGTGTTGCCTAGGCTGAGGGAGTGCAGTGGCTATTCACACACATGCTCACAGCACACTGCAGCCTCAAGTTCCTGGGTTCCAGCAATCTTCCTCCCTCAGTCCCCCAAGTCACTGAGGCTATAGATGCATGCCACCATACCCAGCTTCATCTCCTTCATTCTTAAAGATATTGGCCTGGCACGGTGGCTCATGCCTGTAATACCAGCACTTTGGGAGGCTGAGGTGGGCAGATCACTTAAGGTCAGGAGTTTGAGACCAGCCTGGCCAACATGGTGAAACCCCATCTCTACTAAAAATAAAAAATTAGCTGGGGGTGGTGGCACGCGTCAGTAGTCCCAGCTACTCAAGAGGCTAAGACAGGAGAATTGCTTGAACCCAGGAAGCGGAGGTTGCAGTGAGCTGAGATCATTCCACTGCACTCCAGCATGGGAGACAAAGTGAGACTCTGTCTCAAAAAAAAAAAAACAAAAAAAAAAAAACAGATACTGTTGCCAGACAGACTGTCTTGGTTGACAGTTTCTTTCTTTCAGGTCTTTAAATATGTCATCCCACTGCTTTCTGGCCCCCATAGTTTCCTTTTTTGTTTGTTTCTTTTTTTTGATTGGTTGATTTTGGACCTTGTAGTTTCTGATGAGAAATAAACTGTTAATATTATTGAGGAGCCCTTATACGTGACAAGTTGCCTCTCTCTTGCTGCTTTCAATATACCATCTTTGTTTTTGGGTTTCGGCAATTTCACTACAATGTGCCTTGGTATAAATCTCTGATGTTTTATGCTTGAAGTACACTAGTCTTCTTGGGTATGTACATTAAACATTTTCAAAAATAAAAAAAAATTTCATCAAATATGAAGAATTTTATTATTCTTCAAGTATTTCAAAGTAGTATTTCAAGTGGTAGCAATTACCATTCCCTAGCCCCATAATCCTGGTTTAGATTAATGGGACCAGGGCAGATTATGTGTTCTGATGGCTAACTGCTGCTTTTGATCACTGAGGAGCTGGCACAGAAACTAGAAGATATTGTTCCTCAGCCATTATTCTTCAAATATTTCTTTCTGGTGTTTTTTCTCTCTCTTCTCCTTCTGGTACTCCTGTAATATAAAGGGTTCTATGTTTGATGATGTCCCACAGGTCCTTTGGGCTCTGTTCATTTTTTTCATTCTGCTTCTCACACAGAAAGAGTTCAATTTTCTTTTCTTCGAGTTCAATGAGTTTGTGTTCTTGAAATCGGCTGTGGAACCTCTCTAGTCTGTGTCTGTGTGTGTGTGTGTGTGTGTGTGTGTGTTTCTTTTTTCTTTGTTTGTGGCAACATCTCAATCTGTTGCCTAGGTTCAAGTGCAGTGGCGCAATCTCAACTCACTGCAACCTCTGCCTCCCAGATTCAAGCCATTCTTGTGCCTCAGCCTCCCAATAGCTGGACTTCAGGCACGCATCACCACACCCAGCTAATTTTTGCATTTTTTTGTAGAGATGGGGTTTCTTCATGGTTCCCAGGCTGGTCTTGAACTCCTGGACTCAAGTGATCCACCCACCTCAGCCTTCCAAAGTGCAGGGATGAAAGGCTTATGTCACCATGCTCAGTCTCTAGTGTGTTTTTAAAATTTAAATTACTGTACTTTCACTCCAGAATTTCTCTTTGGTTTTTAAATAATTTCAATATCTTTATTGATATTTTCATTTATTGATATCATTTTCCTGTTTCCTTTAGTTCTTTATCTATGGGTTCCTTTAACTCATTGAACATGCTTAAGACAATTGATTTCACATTTTTGACTAATAATTCCAATATCTAAATTTCCTTGGGGATGCCTCATGTAAAATTATGTTTTTCCTGTACTAGGCCATACTTTTCCTGTTTCTTTATGAGTTCTGTCACTCGTTGAGAATTGGACATTTGTGTGATATTTTACAAAAACTCTGTAATCTAATTATCCCACTCCTTAGGGATTGCAGAATCTTACTTGCTGAAGACTGAAATTGTCCATCTGTGACTTTTCCAAATTATACTTTAATATTTGCTGTAAGTGTTCACCTGGACTGTAGAATTCCACAACAGGCACTTCATACGGTTCCTTCCAGGTCAGTAGTTATTTAGATAAAGGGATGGATTTCGGGAACTTCCTAATCTATCATTTTCATAACATTGTTCCTCTCAGTCGCTCTCTTTACTCAGTATCTTAGATTAGGAAGAGGATGGTAATTTGTTTGCTAATATTTTGTTCAAATGTTCCCATTTCTGCTTCCCTCTACTGGAAATAACATGTACATCTGCATATGAGAGACTCTGAGCAGTCCTACAATACAACAACTGGGACACATTTCAGCAGCCTTTTCCAAGCTTATTTGAGTAGAAAACACTTTAATCATATTTCTATGAACACCCTGCTATAGTCTGAATGTGTTTCCCAAAGTTTCAGCATTGGAAACTTAATTTCCAATGCAGCAGAATTGGGAGGTAGAACCTAATAAATGGTGATTAGCTCACAAGGGTGCTACCTTCCTGAATGGATTTCTGTCATTACCACAGGAGTGGGCTAGCTATCACAAGAATGGTCTTAATTATAAAAGCAAGTTTGGCTCCCTTTTGCTTTTGTGCTCTCTTGCCCTTTCACCTTCTGCCACAGGAAGATGAAGCATGAAGGCCCTCAACAAATACTGGTGCTATGCTCTTGGACTTCCCAGCTTCTAGAACCATAAGACAAATAAATTTTTTTCTTTTTTTGAGACAGGATCTCACTCTGTTAGAGGCTGAAGTGCAGTAGTGTGATCATGGCTCAATTCAGCCTTGACCTCCCTTGGCTCAGGTGATTCTCCCACCTCAGCCTCTCACGGAGCTGGAACTACATGCATGCACCATCATGCCTAGCTAATTTTTTTATTTTTTGTAGAGATGAGGTTTTCCCAGGCTGCTCACGACCTCCTGGACTCAAGCAATCCACCGCTAGCCTCCCTAAGTGTCAGGATTATAGACATGAGCCATTGCACCTGGCTGATAAATTTCTATTGCTTATAAATTACGCAGTGTCAGGTTTTCTGTTAAAGCATCACAAAACAGACTAAGACACACCTCAAGGAAAAGTGTCATCTACTTTACTTCCTCCTCATGCAGAATAAATGACTGCCCTCCTTCCAGTTTTTCAGATTATCCAGATTACCCTCACAGTCTTTATCTTTTCCCTTTTCGTACAGCATTAATTTTCTTTCATACTTATTTCCTCTTAAGACACCCTGTAATTTTGGTGGAAAAGACTGAATTCCTGGTTGTCCCAACAGGAAGAAAATCTCACTGAATAAACAAACCTTCTGTCTTTAGCACTGCTTTGGTCGTCTCAGCAATAGTAGCCAGCAATTTATTTATTTCAAAGAATCTGATGTGGCAAATATAAAACAGGAACCAAAGCAGTTGTGAATAGGCCCATGGACTCTACCTTTCTCCTCTGCCAATTACCACACATGGGTTATAATGAAAACTCAGACCAGCTGACAACGTTTCTCTTTCGGCATCGCAATCTTTCTTGTATTTACTCTGGGCTCTAATTACTGCTGGCACCAAAAAAAAAAAAAACAAAAACCTACAGTTGTCTGGGCCCCACAAATCCATCCCAAGTCTCCCATTTTAGTACACGGTATGATCATTAACTTGTTTGCTCAAGCCAAAAATTTAGTTGTTTTCCTATCTTTCCTTCAAATACCACATCAAACCCATCAGCAAATCCAGTTGCCTCTAACTCCAAAATATATTACGAATCCACTATTCACCATCATAGTCCAAATCACCACTTCTCCTACTTGAGCTACTCCCACAGCCTCCCAGATGCATTTATTTTGCCCTTCTACCCAAGTAATCCTCTGCAGACTTTAAAAGGTGAATCAGATCATCATGACTCTCCTATAAATCTTAGCTCTTTAACACTGCACACAGGGTGGTTCTCCAGACTCACTTTCTGCTGCTACTGCCTTGAAATTTCCACTTTGTACACAAGCACTACACATACCCCTGCATATGTCTTACATTAGGCCCTTCTGACTTTTTGGTCTTTACTCACGTGGTTTCCTCTACTCCAAATCCCCTCACAGTCCTCCCCTGGTTCTTTCTAATATAGCCCTTTTAGCTGAGATAGGGCATCCTCAACTTCGGGAAGCTTCCCCTGTCACCACATCTCTCAGTCCTACTCTCCCCTGCATACACACATACAAACAAAGTACACACATATACACTCACATAACCCCCCACCCCTACTGACGTACCTATCTAATGGTTGCACTTACCTCTCCAGTGCTCTCATATCCTCTGTACAGATGTCTATTACTATGCCTGCAAGGGTCTTTTAAACTTGTTTCTATTACTTTTCTCTTCTACTACACTGTGAGCTCCTTAAGGGCAGAAATAATTTGACATCCATGTTGAATGTTGTATTCCCAGTAATTCTAGTACAAGGCTTATTAAAGAATAGGTAAGTAAACATTCGGTAAAAATTTTTAAATGAATGTACAAATCAGCAAAGTCTTCTCATTCAATTAGGGAGGATAAACAAGGCTGACAATATCTTCACGATGATATAATACATTAATCATTCAGTTACTGAGTGCCTACTATGTTTTAAGCAGTATTCCGGGCATTGGGAATGCAGTAGTAAAACAATTTTGATTTGAATGTTTTAGCCAAAGTGATAAGACATTAGTCAGATAAAGAAGCATGAATACTGGAAGGAAATATTAAACTTATTATTCTAAGTCATATAACTTTAAAAAGAAAAGCTGTCACTAGTAAATAAATATAAGAAAAAGTACGGGCATATCTTGGAGATATTGCAGGTACAGCTGCAGACCACTCCAATAAAGTTATTATCAGAACAAAGCAAGTCACATGAATTTTTGTTTCCCATTGTATATAAAAGTTATGTTTATATTATAGCCTATAAGGTGTACAACAGCATTGGATCTAAAAAAAATGTGCATACCTTAATCAAAAATGTGTTATTGATTTAAAAAAATGCAGCCTCAGTGAGTCATAATCTTTTTGCGGAGAAAGGGTCTTGCCTTGATGTTAATGGCTACTGACTGACTGGGGTGGTGGATGGTGAAGGCTGGAGTGGCTGAGGCAATTTCTTAGAGAGAACAATAAAGTTTGTTGCATCAATTGACTCTTCCTTTCCAGAAAGATTTCTCTGTAGCATGAGATACTGTTTGATGGCATTTACCCACACTGGAATTTCTTTCAGAATTATAGTAAATCCTCTAAAACCTGCTGGTGCTTTATCAATTAAGTTTTTGGAATATTCTAAATTCTTTGTTGCCATTTCAACAATGTTCACAGCATCATCATCAGAAATATATTCCATCTAAAGAAACCAGTTTCTTTGCTCATTCATAAAAAGAACTCCTCATCCATTAAAGTGAGGAGATTTTAGTATTCAATCCCAATCTTCAGGCTTTGTTTCTAATTTGAATTGTCTTGCTTTTTCCACCACATCTGCAGTTACTTCCTCCACTGAAGTCTTAAACCCCTCAAAGTAACCCTCTTCCATATTCCTGACAATGTTGATATTTTGACCTCCTCCCATGAATTATGAACGTTCTTAATGGGAGGTACAATGGTGAGTCCTTTCAGGAAGGTTTTCAATTTACTTTACCCAGATCCTTCAAAGGAATCATTATCTATGGCAGCTATAGCAAGACTTGAAAGTCAGAATTAACCCTTGATCCACAGGTTACAGAATGGATGTTGTGTTAGCAGTCATGAAAATAATGTTAATCTCCTTGTACGTCTCCATGAGAGCTCCTGGCTGACCACGTGCATTGTCAATGAGGAGTAGTATTTTAAAAGATTTTTTTTCTCCTGAGCAGGTCTTTAGTATTTAGTAAACCATGCTATAAACAGATGTGCTGTCACCCAGGCTTTATTATTCCATTTATAGAACACAAGCAAAGTAGATTTAGCATAATTCTTAAAGGCCCTAGAATTTTCAGAACGATAAATGAACACTAGCTTCCACTTAAAGTCACCACCTGCATTAGCCCCTAATAAGAGAGTCAGCCTGTCCTTGGAAGCTTTGAAGCCAGGCATTGACTTTTCCTCACCAGCTATGAAAGTCCTAGGTAATATCTTCCTCAAATACAAGGCTGTTTCATCTACATTGAAAATCTGTTGTTTGGTGCAGCCACTTTTATCAATGATCTTAGCTGTATCTTCTGGATAACCTGCTGCCGTTTCTCTGTCAACACTTGCTACTTTATCTTGTACTTTTATGTTATGGGAGAGTTTCTTAAATCTCATGAATCAACCTCTGCTAGCTTCAAATTTTTCTTCTGAAGCTTCCTCACCTCTCTCAGCCTTCTAAGAACTGTAGAGGGTTAGGGTCTTGCTCTGGATTAGGCTTTGGTTTAAGAAACTGTCATGGCTTTTTGATCTTACATCCAGACAACTCAAACTTCCCCCATATTAGCAAAAAGGCAGCTTTGTTTTCTCATTATTTGTGTGCTCACTGAGTAGCACTTTTAATTTCCTTCAATAACTTTTCCTTTTCATTCATAACTTGTGTAACTGCTTGGTCCAAGAGGCCTAGCTTTCAGTCTATTTTGCCTTTTGACATGCTTTCCTCACTAAGCTTAATCACTTCTAGCTTTTGGTTTAAAGTAAAAGATGTGGAATTCTTCCTTTCATGTGAACACTTAGAAGGCATATTAGGATTATTAATTGGGCTAATTTCAACTGTTGTGTCTCATGGGATGCAGGGCCTGAGGAGAGAAAGTGAGAAAGGGAAACATCCGATTGATGGAGCAGTCGGAGCAAACATAGTATTCATCAATTAAGTTTGCCATCTTATATGGGCACGGTTCATGGCACCTCAAAATAATTACAATAGTAACATCAAAGATCACTTATCACAGATAACCATAATAGATAACACAAAACTTTGAAATATTGGCATAATTATTTAAATGTGATATAGAGACACGAGGTGAGCACATGCTGTTGGAAAAATGGCACTGATAAAAAGTACAACATGTGTGAAGTGCTATAAAAGCAAAGAAGCAAAGCACAGTAAAATGAAGTGTGCTGTATTTGATGTGATCGGCTGCAGGGACTCTGCTAGGAGGTTTACAGATGACTTAACAATATCAAGGAGTCACAGCAGCAACAGCAAAAACAAAACAGAAACCCTATACTAAAACAGTTCCTAAAACCTGCTTTGAAACATCTGAAGTACATACCAAACTACACATATAACAGTATCTACTACATAGCTGTTTATGAGTAAAAGAACCAATATGTATCATATCCTGAGAATATGGAAAGTGTTTTTAAAACTGTATCACACTATGCAGTCATAACAAATGCTGAATGTGGTGTGATGAGACTGGCGGCAGCAAAGACACCTTCAACCTTTACAGGTTACTATGGAAATAATATATCAAAAGGCTCAAAACCCACTGGTGTTCTATGACCAAGAATTTCTACTTTTAGAAATATTCTATGAACTAAATCAGAAGGAAAGTATAAGTATAAATACTTCAACCAAGCAGTGATGAAAACAGCTCAAAACAGAAAGAAACCTTAAAAATCCTAAATAACAGGATGTTTAAATTACCACATAATCATATAGAGGAATACCAAGTAGTGACTAAAAAGATGATACGAATGGACCAATGGAGGGGTATTATCCTGACAATGGGGAAAGTCAGACTTCACTTTTCCAGCATACTGGGATGTGTATTAGGAGATGCAAAGTATCTGGTACAGGGGATACCAATAAATACTTCTGAATGAATAAGAGGTGTCCTGGTTGTCCCTGGATATACTCTCACACACTCAACCGCTTACCTGTCCTCCTTCCGGCATTAGGGTTCATGACAGGATGTAATTAGGCAGATGGTTTTTACCTTCCTCTCTCCCCAGTATCATTATAGTAAATTGCTTCATTTGCTTTTTCTGGTATATCTGCATTCAAGTGGTGAGATGTTTCTTTGGAATCATTATAAAGCTTTCAGTTTCCTTGAGTAGTAAAAGCTATTTATTCATTAGTTAATAAATGCTGAAACTATGAAACATGGGATTCATTATACTAGTTTATTTTTATATGTCTGAAATTGCATAGATTAATACATTTTTAATAAGTTGGTTACTGTTATATAATTCTATGATTATTTCATAATGCAATTAATTGGAGGCAAGGCATTTTATTTCTATCTTTATTTTCAGACTGCCAGAGGCAAAGCTGCATTACCTCTCACTGGAATCCAATGAGAATTTACTAGGCAATATCTACAGAGGGCTCTAAAGCTCCCTGGGGTAAGCAGCCATTGTACCTAAACTCATATTTATTACTATAGGACAAATAGGAGCATCTAAAGTTTATTGATTCTTTTTAAAAAAAACTGTGCCCATGTTAAAAAACAGTTTAAATGAACACAGAAGGGTGCTAGTGGGAAAAGGATAGCTAGCCCACAAGGAAAAATATATTGACTATGATTTGTTAAGTTTCCTTAAAAAAAAAATAAAAAAATATATATATATATTTATTCATTTATTTTGCGGGGGGCGGGGATGGAGTTTTGCTCTCATTGTGCAGGCGCAATCTTGGCTCACTGCAACCTCTGCCTTCCAAGTTCAAGCGATTCTCCTGCCTCAGCCTCCCGAGTAGCTGGGATTACAGGCATGTGTCACCATGCCTGGTTTGTATTTTTAGTAGAAACAGAGTTTCTCCATGTTGGTAAGGCTGGACTTGAACTCCTGACCTCATGTGATCCACCTGCCTCAGCCTCCCAAAGTGCTAGGATTACAGGTGTGAGCTACCATGCCCGGCCAAGACTAGTCCTTCAAAATTATTTTGGTTTTCTTTCATTAAGTATGAGAGTTTTTTTTTTTTTGGAGACAGGGTCTTGCTCTGTCGCCCAGGCTGGAGTGCAGTGGTGCAATCTTGGCTCCCTGCAATCTCCACCTCCCAGGCTCAAGCGATTCTTTCACCTTAGCCTGCCGAGCAGCTGGGACCATAGGCACACACCACCCATACCCAGCTAATTTTTGTAGTTTTAGTAGAGATGAAATTTTGCCATGTTGGGCAGGCTGGTCTCGAACTCCTGACCTCAACTGATCTGCCCGCCTTGGCCTCTGAAACTGCTGGGATTATTACGGGCATGAGCCAATGTAAATGGTCTCTTCTATCTTCTTAAGTATTATATGCTGAATATACATAAATAATCTCTTGACAGCCTGCAGGAATTCCTGTGGAGAGCAACACCCAAGGGTTGTTTGGTAAGACCCAGACCTACAAACATTCCAAAGTCCAATGATAATAACTCATTTACTTGTAAAGTCTAAGAAGCCGGTGGGATTTAGAAATTCTTGGTCATATAAATCTTTGGAGATAAACTTGATCTAATTTTACTTCTCATAAGCCCAAGAAAATGTCCTACATTTAAAGCCTCTTAAACATCTTCCCTGAAGAAAAATAATCATATAGATATTTTTTTAAAAAACTAGGCCATTTAATAAATGCATTTAAAAACATATAAAGGTGTGCAAAAAAAAAAAAAATCAGAAGTTGAGAAGGAGTCAGCCCTGGTGGCTCAGGCCTATAATCCCAGCACTTTGGGAGGCCAATGTGGGACGACTGCTTGAGGGCAGGAGTTTGAGACCAGCCTGGGCAACATAGCAAGACTCGGTCTCTACAAAAACAAATAAAAGAAAAAAGAATTTAAAAAGTTGAGGGGAGAGGAGATTTTTAAAAAATAACAACAATAAAAGGCTCTGCTACCACAAATAAACTTAGATGTTAATAAGAGAACTAAATTCTACAAGGGAGTAAAACTAAGGTGGGAACCAAGAAGGTCTGAATGAGGACAGATTTCTGAAGGAGGGAAGACAGTTTCAAGGTAAGAGAGGAGATGCTGATAGAAGTTCTGTGCTGCTGTGTGCTCCATGAACGCAGAGAGGGAAGCATCAAATCAGAACCCTGCCAGCCACTACCTTGAAAGCCATGCTCCATGAATGTAGATTAACCTATACTAATAAACCTATTGATCTGTTTTTAATCCAGTAAATTAAAACTAAAGTTATTATAGAAAAATAGGCAGAATTACATAAGTTACATAAAGATTATATATAGTCACTGGGATGTGTTAAATACATTATAATTGAATATTTAACCATTAAAAAAATGCTGGAAGATTATACTCCAAATTGTTAAAAGTGGTCATCTAGAATGAGTGTGATTAATTGAAGAGGTGGGGGTAAGAGGATTCACTTTCTTTTTTTTTCTTTTTATTTATTATACTTTAAGTTCTGGGGTACAAGTGCAGAACGTGCAGGTTTGTTACATAGGTATACACATGCCATGGTGGTTTGCTGCATCCATCACCCCATCATCTACATTAGGTATTTCTCTTAATGCTATTCCTCCCCAATTCCTCCACTCCCTGCTATCCCTCCCCTATTCCCCTACCCCTGACAGGCCCCGGTGTGTGATGTTCCCCTCCCTGTTCTTTCTAAGGTATATATTTCTAAATTGTTTTAACTTTCACGATGGATATTTGAAAATAAATGTTTAAGGCAAATATTTAAAGCAAAAAAGAAAGAAAGCATGATTAGGAGGAAAGTTCTAAAAAATAAGCTTAATGAGATGTAAGTAGTCATAGCAGTTACTGAAACATCATACAAAACTATAGTAATTGAAATAGTGTAATACTAGCATGTGCAAATACAGTTACATTAAAAGAGCTAAAAGCCCAAAAATATATGTAGGTATTTAGTACACGATAAAGGCAGCATTAAAATTATATGAAGAAAAGACCCAATGTTCAATAAATAATGTTGAGATTCTTGGTGGCCAATTGGAAAAAAATAAAATAGCATTTGCTACCTCACATAGTACACATAAAGATAAATTCCAGGAGTGTCAAAGACTTAAATGTAAAATTTTTAAAAATCCATGAAAGTATTAGAATAAAACATATAATAATTTTTACACCTCACAGTAAGGAAAACCTTTCTGTCTATGATACAAAACCTAGAAGCCATAAAAGATAGGTGAAATAAACCACAGAAAAAGAGAAAATTTCTGCTCATCAAAAACAAAGCAACAAAACAAATCCCTCCCCCAAAAATGTCAAAAGTCAAATGACAAATGAGGAATGAACTAAGTGCAATGTATATGACTGACAAGGCGCTTTTTTTTTGAGATGGAGTTTCGCTGTTGTTATCCAGACTGGAGTGCAATGGCACAATCTCGGCTCACCTCAACCTCCACCTCCTGGTTTCAAGCAATTCTCCTGCCTCAGCCTCCCGAGTAGCTGGGACTACAGGCGTGCACCACAATACCCAGCTAATTTTTTTATTTTTAGTAGAGACGGGGTTTCACCCTGTTGACCAGGATGGTCTCAATCTCTTGACCTCATGATCCACCTGCCTCAGCCTCCCAAAGTGCTGGGATTATAGGCATGAGCCACCGCGCCTGGCCTAAGGTGCTTTTTAAAAAAAAAAAAATTATAAAAATGTTGGTAGAAATCACTTGGACAAATAGTCTAAGAGAAGAAAGGAATTATCAATGGACATAAAATGAAATACAAGTGATTCTTAAACATGGAGAAAAATGCCTAGGCCCATTTTATATAAGAGAAATACAAATTAAAATGATAAACACCATATTTCCAATTTTTAACTTGGTCAAGATCAACAGAGTAGGTTTGTAAAGGAAAAGAAATCAGCACTTCATGCATTGCTGGTGGGAATGTAAAATGGTGCCATTTGACAAAGTCTGCTAAAATTAAGGAGGCACATATCCTCTGATCCAGCAATAATAATACTTATAAAAATTTATCCTATAGCCCTTCCTCATACATAAACAAATGGAAACTTACAAAAAATTACCAACAAATTAATAATTGGCTCTTAAAACACAGATGCTCAAACAATCCCTCAAAAGCAGTAAAATTTTCTTCTATTCATGGTAAAAATCAATATCCCATTGCAAAAGAAAACATAGTATCCTTTAAAATAATTTCTGATCATTTTTGCTCCTGCAATTCAAACCCTAGTATATCTCAGTTCATGCTTTTTATCCTCCCCTCTCAAGTGACTAAGAAATATTTAATTAATAATGTGTGTTATCCTATTGTCATATAATGTCTCTTAATAAAATTATTTTTCCAAGAAATATAAAAACAAAAACAGCCAGATCTTATAACACATCACTTGGGCAAGAATTTTAATATGGCTGTTTCCTCAACCCTCTCATCCCAAATTATCAGAAATCTGCTGACAGAAGTAGAAACAAACCATCAGAGACAATCCAGTGCTTCTCTGACAGAAAACCAACGTCCAATCCTGGCTCTCTTCCTCTGACATTGCTCTATGATAAAGTGACAAAAATGTTCCTGATAAAAACTTCTTTTCTTATGAGGCTGACTCACAGTTGGTGACTGCTGGATTCAGTTCTGCGCACTCACCAGGGAGGGAAGATCCGGACGACGTCCTGGGGACGGCCCCTGAGGTAGCCTGCAGTCTCCTTGGTGAAGAGAACTTTCAGGCCAGCCCCAGGCCTGGAGGCCACACCTCGGGAGGGGCTGGTGGCTGGTGGTCCCAGTAACTGCTCACACATGGCAACCTGCATGGCACATTCCTCGTGCAACTCTAAAATTTTCACAGTTAATACACCGGATTTTCTACCTAGAGGTTGACGAAAAGAATAAAGCAAAAATGAAGTCAAAAGACAGATAATTAAAGTGTGAATAAAGAGTCATGAAAAAAAGATCCACATGCAGATAACACTCTTTGCCTGGAGAAAATGGTCTCTACATTTTGCAAAGTAAAACAGAGATATTACCATGCTCACTATAACAATGTTCTTCAATCAAAATAGGCTTGCATGTTGCATTTAATATATGCATTTTAAGCAACATAAACAGTCTCTGTCATGAAGAAATTGTTTTGTATAAACAGAAACCTTAGACCCATAGACCCATCATCTTAAGGAGCATGCTTTTTACTCCAAGTCTCAAATCCTTTGATAACCACAAGGAGAATATGGCCACTGTGGATTCTTCTTGTTAAGGATGAACCTCTTCATGATGTTTTTATTCTCTGCTTTGATATCATGTATGTTACTAGCTAGCTGCAACTGTTCCAATGATCAGAAAGGCTAACAGTTGAAGAGTTATGTGGACTGCTGGGTATTAGAGCTCTAGATTGAAATGAGTGAATCTGATCTGGATTCAAGTACTGGTTTCCTTGTTAAGTTGGCTAAGTTCTTCAGCATTCAACACTTCCAATTTTCCCATGTGTAAAATGGAGATCCTGCCACCTGTCCCAGGGAACATTTGCTGGGATTAAGTGAGATAACTAAAGTTTAGAGTATGCATAGCCTCTACCCCAGAAATCCTAGGTAGGTACTCAGAAACTGTCAGATGCACCAGGAGACCTAAACAAGAATACATATCTCAGTGTTGTTTATACGAGTAGAAAACTGCACCCAGCATAAATCAGTAGGATGGGCAAACCATGGTGTGTCACATAACAGAACACTGTATGGCACTTAAAATGAGGTGAAACAGATTTGTAAGTTATCAGATAGAGAGGTCTTAGGAAAAGAAAGGGGATAAACAGGATATATAGAGTATGACAACTATAATGTAATTTTAAAAACACAGACATCATGCGATATGTTTATGAATACAAGTATAAAAATATAAATAGAAGGATTCACAGAAAAGTCATGACAGCCACTGTCTCTAAGGAGAGAGAAAGAGGAGTATGACTCAGGAGGGGAATCCAGAGGGTTTCAAATTTGTGTGTCATATTGTTTCTATTATAAAAGTATGAGAAACGAAAAAAACGAAGGATTAACATGTGCTACTAATTCTAGGTTGTGAGTATGCTTATGTGTTTCTATCACTCTCTGTGCGTTTTAATTTAAAAAAAATGAAAAAATACACAAATTAAGAAGAGCAAAAATGAAGGGTACAACATACCATCTTGTTAAGAACAGATACTCACCAATATGAGTTTCTCTACCACTTCAGCCCACTGGTTAACAGCGAATAATAAAAATTAGTATTTAAATGGTGCTAAGATTTTAGTTGTAAAGTTTAATTATATTTCTATTTCTTTCTCTCTCTTTTTCTTCATTCATTTCCCATTCTACCTCAAATTTTCCATCCTTTCCTTTATCTAGGAGTCCATGGCACATGCCCATATACTGGGCCCTGGGCCACAATGCCTCCCCTGAGCACTGTCTTGACAACTATTACTTAAGGCAAGAAAACAGAATGAGGGAAGGATATGAACAAGTATAATGTACAAGCAGCATATGAACAAGTTTCTGCAGGTCACTCTAGAAGAGGGAACAAAGGAGTGAAACCAACTTGCAAAGAAAGGCACTAAGAAGTGAACACACAGATGCCCTGCAACAACAGGTGTCTTGTTAATGAAAAGTAGCTCATCTTTAATTGATAAATTGGAGAAAAAAATCAAGATAATATGGAGGTCACTTCAGCCCATAAAACTGTTCCTCAACAGGGCAGCCAGAGCAGTGTGTGCAGAATTAGAGTCTCCAGAAGCAAAGGGAAAAGCCCTAGATTTAGGAGCTACAGTGGCTGCAGGAGCATTTTGAGACATAATTTAAAAATTGTTGAACTTGTACCTATACTCAACTCAGGGCTCATCGCCAACATGCACAGGCCTGAAGCCTCCCCTGTAACCCACTGACAGCAGCAGCTATCAGGGCTCCATGGCCACTTCCGCTCTCAAGCACCCAGTGGTCTGCTCAAGTTCAAGTGTGCCAGCTGAGCACAGGCATTTGGTTCTGCGCACTGCAGTATTCTTGTCATGGGCAGCTCCACAGACCCTGACAGATTTTATCAATGCAAGCTATTATAGAAATACATAAATAGTATTATAGAAGAAATACTTACATACCTAAGATGTATCATACTGCCTGACTATAGTTTCTTTGAAGATTTCCATGATAAATCCTGACAATATTCCAGAAACTATGAATTGTGATTAAGATCTATGGCACCAAATAACTTATAGAATAACATTTTATGAAGTTAGCTATCACCCGCAGCACTGCACAGGACAGCTCATGTGGTGACTAAATAGGCCTTGGAAGCAATACCGAGCGGTGCTCCTATGACTGTGCCACCAGGTCGGGGACAGGGCTACCCTCCCCACCGGGCATTCTAAAGCTCTTCCTACAAAGCACCCTCCAAAGCCTTCCTTACTAGGAGAAAATAAAGCAGGGTAAGCTCCTCCTTGTCTAAGAGAGAAAAAAGCAAGGGCAATTTACACTAAAAATGTGCTTGAGGCAAGCTTTTATTTTATTTTTAGAGACAAGGTCTCGCTCTGTTGCCCAGGCTGGTGTACAGTGGTATGGCCTTGGCTCACTGCAGCCTCAATAACCTGGGCTCAAGGGATCATCTCACCTCAGCCTCTCAAGAACCTGGGATGACAGGCTTGCACCACCAAAACATCCAGCTAATTTTCACATTTTTTTTTGTAGGGATGGGGTCTCACTTTGTTGCCCAGGCTGGTCTTGAAGTCCTAGGCTCAAGTGATCTTCCTGTCTCAGCCTCTCAAAGTGCTGGGAATACAGGCGTGAGCCACCATGCCTGGCAGAAGCAAGCTTTTAATCTAAGCAGGGGATATATTCATTTTACAAACAAAGAACAATGTGTTGCAATTAGATGACTAGTACATAAAAGGCCATTTTAGTGCTACCAGGCAACATTTTCCATAACTGCTACAAGACAGCCAAAATTTCACCTTGTCCAGGAAGATTTTTCTGATTACCAGCCAGAAGAAACTATTCCTTCCCTTCAAAATCTCCAAATACTTTATCTATGTCTCTCTTATAAGAGCATCCTCAGTTTTAAATACAGACAGTAGTAGCTACCCCAAGAGCACTAAAATCACAGACGCAATGCAGCAAATGTACCACAAGGTGCCTGGCCTGGCACACATGCAAGGATGGCAACCACTGTCACTGCCATCAGCTCTTCAAGGCATTTTCAAGGCCAGTCTCTTACTTGATCCACAACAACCCTATGACATAGGTAAGGAATGTATCAATCTCCCTTTTTGGAAGATGAGAAAACTGAAAAATAAAGCTAAGTTGCTCATGTGACTTTCTTAAGAACAGAGAACACAGCGGGGGGCATCACACTACCGGATTTCAGACTATACTACAAGGCTACAGTAATCAAAACAGCATGGTACTGGTACCAAAACAGAGATATAGACCAATGGAACAAAACAGAGGCACCACAACATATCTACAACTACACAATCTTTGATAAACCTGACAAAAACAAGCAAGGGGGAAAGGATTCCCTGTTTAACAAATGGTGTTGGGAAAACTGGCTAGCCACGTGCAGAAAGCAGAAACTGGACCCCTTCCTGACACCTTACACTAAAATTAACTCCAGATGGATTAAAGATTTAAACATAAGACCTGGCACCATAAAAACCCTAGAAGGAAATCTAGGCAAAACTATCCAGGACATAGGAGTAGGCAAGGACTTCATGAACAAAACACCAAAAGCATTGGCAACAAAAGCCAAAATAGACAAATGGGACCTAATCAAACTCCACAGCTTCTGCACGGCAAAAGAAACAGTCACTAGAGTGGATCGGCAACCAACAGAATGGGAAAAAATTTTCGCAGTCTACCCATCTGACAAAGGGCTGATATCCAGAATTTACAAAGAACTCAAACGGATTTACAGGAAAAAAACAAACAAGCCCATTCAAAAGTGGGCAAAGGATATGAACAGACACTTTACGAAAGAAGACATATATGAGGCCAACAATCATATGAAAAAATGCTCATCGTCACTGGTCATCAGAGAGATGCAAATCAAAACCACATTGAGGTACCATCTCACGCCAGTTAGAATGGCGATCATTAAAAAATCTGGAGACAACAGATGCTGGAGAGGATGTGGAGAAAAAGGAACACTTTTACACTGTTGGTGGGAGTGTAAATTAGTTCAACCATTGTGGAAGACAGTGTGGCGATTGCTCAAGGCCTTAGAAATAGAAAATCCATTTGACCCAGCAATCCCATTACTGGGTATATATCCAAAAGACTATAAATTGTTCTACTATAAGGACACATGTACACGAATGTTCATTGCAGCACTGTTTACAATAGCAAAGACCTGGAAACAACCAAAATGCCCATTGATAATAGACTGGATTGGAAAAATGTGGCACATATACACCATGGAATATTATGCAGCAATCAGAAATGATGAGTTTGTGTCGTTTGTAGGGACATGGATGAATCTGGAGAACGTCATCCTCAGCAAACTGACACAAGAACAGAAAACGAAACACCGCATATTCTCACTCATAGGTGGGTGATGAAAAATGAGAACACATGGACACAGAAAGGGGAGGGCAAGTGGGGGGGGAGGTGGGGAGGGATAGCCTGGGGAGAAATGCCAAATGTGGGTGAAGGGGAGAAGGAAAGAAAAGCACACTGCCATGTGTGTTCCTACGCAACTGTCTTGCATGCTCTGCTCATGTACCCCAAAACCTAAAATCCAATAAAAAATTAAAAAAAAAAAAAAAAAGAAGAGAGGATGACTGGCATGTCTAATCCGAATAATCAAGTATCCTTACAAGCCAAGGACCAAAATATTTCTCAGATAAATGCCAATTGTGAAACCCCGTCTCTACTAAAGATACAAAAAATTAGCTGGCCATGGTGGTGCGTCCCTGTAATCCCAGCTACTCAGGAGGCTGAGGCAGGAGAATTGCCTGAACTGAGGAGGCAGAGGTTGCGGTGAGCCGAGATCGCGCCATTGCACTCCAGCCTGGGTAACAAGAGCGAAACTCCGTCTCAAAAAAAATAAAAAAAGAAAGAATAAGAAATTGTGAGTGATCGGTTTTCCCCCCTACTTCATTCAGCTAAGACATAGGGCTTGTTTAAAATGCAAAGACAGACAATGCTTCAGGTTGAGAAATGGACTCCGTGAGACCTACTGCTGTGGCTGGACACAGTGAGGGTTTCAACAGAACTTGTACTGAAAAAGAGGATACCTAATCAAGTGCTAATCACCAAAGAGAATGTGCCACAAAGAGACCACAAATACTAATATACAATAGCAAAGACATTAAATGATTAAGAAACAGGAACAGGGGGGGAGGACTCAAGATGGCGCTGTGAGAACAACCCAGGATTGGAGTTCTCGTTGTGTCTGCGGAGAGCTGAGTCTGAGCTGCATTTCCAGACTGATCTTTGTTGCTCACGGAACGGGGAAATTCCCAAGTGAAGAGGAGATGCGGGACGCCAGGCAGATATTACGCCTGGCGAAGCCGGCAGCCGGGGTGGCGGCGGCCGGCCCTACCCAGTGCTCCCCACAGGGCGCACTTGTCCGGGTGCCCCGTTGAACCGGCAACTGGAGACGTGAGAGGGCTGGACTTGAGACTGAGCTAGACTTGAACAGTGGGCCAGCCCAGGGGATTGCAGGAACAGAGCGTTAGGATTGGCCCAGTGGGACGAACAAAACCGCGATTTCAAACAAGCCCCATGCAGACGGCCCGAGACGCTCTGAGGGGGAGGGGCGGCCACCATTACCGAGGTAACCCGCCCCAACTGAGATACACGCCCATTGCTGACGCAGCCAGCCGTTCCCGAGGCAACCCGTCCCTACTGAGATACACGCCCACTGCTGACGCAGCCAGCCGTTGCGGAGGGAACCCGTCCCTACTGAGATACACGCCCACTGCTGACGCAGCCTGCCATCGCCGAGGCAACCCGCTACAACAGAGAGACTCTGCCGCAGGGGGTGGCGGAGAACAGCAGAACAGCAGAGCCAGGGCGAGCCTCACAACAGCAGGGCGGAGCCTCGGCAGGCAAACAGTGGCTAGTCTGCATCCTAGCTGGGCAGGACCTCAACGGACATCAAAAATAAAGCCCAAACCCCTCAACACAGCATTTGAGAAAAAAAAGGGTTTTTTTAATGAGCTCTGTTGCAGCAGAATCAAACATAGCAGCCTAACAGCCCTGAATGAACAACACAGCTCACAGCTCAGCAATTAAACCCCTATAAAGTACAAACTGTCTCCTCAAGCAGCTCCCTGACCCCTCTATATCCAAAAGACTGACATTAGGCAGGCACCATCCTGGGACAAAGATAGCAGAAAAAGAAACTGGTAGCATCCCTCGCTGTGCCACAGCTGCTAGAGGTGCACCCCAGACAAGCAGGGTCTGGAGCGGACCTCAGCACTCGTACAGCGAAGGGGCTAGACTGGTAGAAGGAAAACCAAGCAACAGAAATACTTCATCATCAACATTCAGGGTGTCCACTCAGAGACCCAATCGAAAAGTCAGCAACTACGCAGACGACCAGCGGACAAATACGCAAAGATGGGAAGAAACCAGCGCAAAAAGGAGGAAAACACCCCCCGAAACCAGAACACCTCGCCTCCTAGAAAGGACCAAAACTCCTCACCAGCAAGGGAACAAAGCTGGACGGAGAATGACTGTGACGAAATGACGGAATTAGACTTCAGAAGATGGATAATGAGAAACTTTGGTGAGCTAAAAGATCATGTATTAAATCTATGCAAAGAAACTAAGAACCTTGAGAAAAGATTTGAAAAAAGATTTGAGGAAATGATAACAAGAATGGATAACTTAGAGAGGAATATGAATGAATTAAAGGAGCTGAGAAACACAATACGAGAACTTCGCGAAGCATGCATAAGTTTCAATAGGCAAATTGACCAAGCAGAAGAAAGAATATCTGAAGTCGAAGACCAACTCAATGAAATAAAACGAGAAACCAAGATTAGAGAAAAAAACGAAAAAAGGAATGAACAAAGTCTCCAAGAAATGTGGGACTATGTGAAAAGACCTAACCTACGTTTGATAGGTGTACCAGAAGGGGACGAAGAGAATGAATCCAAGCTGGAAAATACTCTTCAGGACATCATCCAGGAAAATTTCCCCCACCTAGCAAGACAGGCCAACACTCAATTGCAGGAAATTCAGAGAACACCACAAAGATATTCCGCAAGAAGAGCAACCCCAAGGCACATAATCGTCAGATTCAATAGGGTTGAAATAAAGGAGAGAATACTAAGGGCAGCCAGAGAGAAAGGTCGGGTCACCCACAAAGGGAAGCCCATCAGACTCACAGCAGATCTCTCGGCAGAAACACTACAAGCCAGAAGAGAGTGGGGGCCAATATTCAACATTCTTAAAGAAAAGAATTTTGAACCCAGAATTTCATATCCAGCCAAACTGAGCTTCAGAAGTGAAGGAAAAATAAAATCCTTTGCGAACAAGCAAGTACTCAGAGATTTTGTCACCACCAGGCCTGCTTTACAAGAGCTCCTAAAAGAGGCACTACACACAGAAAGGATCAACCAGTACCAGCCATTCCAAAATCACACTGAATGCTAAAGAGCATCAACATAATGAAGAATCTACAACAACTAACAGGCAAAACAGCCACTTAGCATCAAAATGGCAGTATCAAATTCACACATAACAATATTAACCCTAAATGTAAATGGACTAAATGCACCAATCAAAAGACACAGATTGGCAAATTGGATAAAAATCCAAAACCCATCAGTGTGCTGTATACAGCAAACCCATCTCACATGCAAGGATACACAAAGGCTCAAAATAAAGGGATGGAGGAAGATTTACCAAGCAAATGGAAAGCAAAAAAAAGCAGGAGTTGCAATTCTCATCTCCGATAAAATAGACTTTAAAGCAACAAAGATCAAAAGAGACAAAGAAGGCCATTACATAATGGTAAAAGGATCGATACAACAAGAAGAGCTAACGATCCTAAACATATATGGACCCAATGCAGGAGCACCCAGATACATAAGGCAAGTTCTTAAGGACTTACAAAAGGTCTTAGACTCTCACACAATAATAGTGGGAGACTTTAACACTCCACTGTCAATACTAGACAGATCTACCAGACAAAAAATCAACAAGGATATCCAGGGCTTGAACTCAGACCTGGAGCAAGCAAACCTGATAGACATTTACAGAACTCTCCACCCCAAATCCACAGAATACACATTCTTCTCAGCACCACATCACACCTACTCTAAAATTGACCACATAATTGGAAGTAAAGCACTGCTCAACAAATGCAAAACAACTGAAATCATAACAAACAGCCTCTCAGACCATAGTGCAATCAAGTTAGAACTCAGAATTCAGAAACTGACCCAGAACCGCACAGCTTCATGGAAACTGAACAACTGGCTCTTGAATGTTGACTGGGTAAACAACGAAATGAAGGCAGAAATAAAGAAGTTCTTCGAACCCAATGAGAACGAAGACACAACGTGCCAGAACCTCTGGGACACATTTAAAGCAGTCTCTAGAGGAAAGTATATAGCAATAAGTGCCCATATGAGGAGAATGGAGAGATCCAAAATTGACACCCTATCGTCAAAATTGAAACAGCTAGAGGACCAAGACCAAAAAAACTCAAAACCCAGCAGAAGACAAGAAATAACTAAGATCAGAGCTGAGCTGAAGGAGATTGAGACACGAAAAACCCTTCAAAAAAATCAATAAATCCAAGAGCTGGTTTTTTGAAAAGATCAACAAAATAGACAGACCACTAGCCAGATTGATTAAAAATAAAAGAGAGAACAACCAAATAGATGCAATAAAAAATGATAAAGGGGAAATCACCACAGATTCCACAGAAATTCAAACCATCATCAGAGAATATTACAAACAACTCTATGCGCATAAACTAGTAAACCTGGAAGAAATGGACAAATTCCTGGATTCCTGTGTCCTCCCAAGCCTAAACCAGGAGGAAGCTGAAACTATGAATAGACCAATAACAAGGTCTGAAGTTGAGGCAGCAATTAAGAGCCTACCACACAAAAAAAGCCCAGGTCCAGACGGGTTCACAGCCGAATTCTACCAGACACACAAGGAAGAGCTGGCACCATTTCTTCTAAAACTATTTCAAACAATCCAAAAAGAGGGAAGCATTCCCAAATCATTTTATGAGACCAACATCATTCTGATACCAAAACCTGGCAGAGACCCAAAAAGAAAAGAAAACTTCAGGCCAATATCCATGATGAACATAGATGCAAAAATCTTCAATAAAATATTGGCAAGCCGATTGCAACAGCAAATCAAAAAACTTATTCATCATGATCAAGTAGAATTCATCCCGGGGATGCAAGGCTGGTTCAACATACGCAAGTCTATAAATGTAATTCACCACATAAACAGAACCAAAAACAAAAACCACATGATTATCTCAATTGACGCAGAGAAGGCATTTGACAAAATTCAACAGCCCTTTATGCTAAAAACCCTCAATAAACTCGGTATCGATGGAACGTACCTCAAAGTAATAAAAGCTATTTATGACAAACCAACAGCCAATATCATACTGAATGGGCAAAAACTGGAAGCATTCCCTTTGAAATCTGGCACTAGACAAGGATGCCCTCTTTCACCACTCCTATTCAATATAGTACTGGAAGTTCTAGCCAGAGCAATCAGGCAAGAAAAAGAAATAAAGGGTATTCAAATAGGAAAGGTGGAAGCCAAATTGTCTCTATTTGCAGACGACATGATAGTATACCTAGAAGACCCCATTGCCTCAGCCCAAAAACTCCTGAAACTGATAAGCAACTTCAGCAAAGTCTCAGGATATAAAATCAATGTGCAAAAATCACAAGCATTCGTCTACACCAATAACAGACTTAAAGAAAGCCAAATCAAGAGCGAACTGCCATTTGCAATTGCTACAAAAAGAATAAAATACCTTGGAATACAACTCACAAGGAACGTAAGAGACCTCTTCAAGGAGAACTACAAACCACTGCTCAACGAAATCAGAGAGGACACAAACAGGTGGAGAAACATTCCATGTTCATGGTTAGGAAGAATTAATATCGTGAAAATGGCTATACTGCCCAAAGTAATTTACAGAATCAACGCTATCCCCATCAAGCTACCATTGACTTTCTTCACAGAACTGGAAAAAACCACCATGAACTTCATATGGAACCAAAAGAGAGCCCGCATAGCCAAGTCAATTCTAAGCAAAAAGCACACAGCGGGGGGCATCACACTACCGGATTTCAAACTATACTACAAGGCTACAGTAATCAAAACAGCATGGTACTGGTACCAAAACAGAGATATAGACCAATGGAACAAAACAGAGGCACCGGAGGCAACACAACATACATACAACTATACAATCTTTGATAAACCTGACAAAAACAAGCAATGGGGCAAGGATTCCATGTTTAACAAATGGTGTTGGGAAAACTGGCTAGCCATGTGCAGAAAGCAGAAACTGGACCCCTTCCTGACACCTTACACTAAAATTAACTCCAGATGGATTAAAGACTTAAACAGAAGACCTGGCACCATAAAAACCCTAGAAGGAAATCTAGGCAAAACTATCCAGGACATAGGAGTAGGCAAGGACTTCATGAACAAAACACCAAGAGCATTGGCAACAAAAGCCAAAATAGACAAATGGGACCTAATCAAACTCCACAGCTTCTGCACGGCAAAAGAAACAGTCACTAGAGTGGATCGGCAACCAACAGAATGGGAAAAAATGTTTGCAGTTTACCCATCTGACAAAGGGCTGATATCCAGAATTTACAAAGAACTCAAACAGATTTACAGGAAAAAAACAAACAAGCCCATTCAAAAGTGGGCAAAGGATATGAACAGACACTTTACGAAAGAAGACATATATGAGGCCAACAATCATATGAAAAAATGCTCATCGTCACTGGTCATCAGAGAGATGCAAATCAAAACCACATTGAGGTACCATCTCACGCCAGTTAGAATGGCGATCATTAAAAAATCTGGAGACAACAGATGCTGGAGAGGATGTGGAGAAAAAGGAACACTTTTACACTGTTGGTGGGAGTGTAAATTAGTTCAACCATTGTGGAAGACGGTGTGGCGATTCCTCAAGGCCTTAGAAATAGAAATTCCATTTGACCCAGCAATCCCATTACTGGGTATATATCCAAAAGACTATAAATCGTTCTACTATAAGGACACATGTACACGAATGTTCATTGCAGCACTGTTTACAATAGCAAAGACCTGGAATCAACCCAAATGCCCATTGATAATAGACTGGATTGGAAAAATGTGGCACATATACACCATGGAATATTATGCAGCAATCAGAAATGATGAGTTTGTGTCGTTTGTAGGGACATGGATGAATCTGGAAAACATCATCCTCAGCAAACTGACACAAGAACAGAAAATGAAACACCGCATATTCTCACTCATAGGTGGGTGATGAAAAATGAGAACACATGGACACAGAAAGGGGAGTACTAAACACTCGGGTCTATTGGGGGGAAAAGGGGAGGGCCAGTGGGAGGGGGAGGTGGGGAGGGATAGCCTGGGGAGAAAAGCCAAATGTGGGTGAAGGGGAGAAGAAAAGAAAGCACACTGCCATGTGTGTACCTACGCAACTGTCTTGCATGCTCTGCTCATGTACCCCAAAACCTATAATCCAATAAAAAATTAAAAAAAAAAAAAAAAAAAAGAAACAGGAACAGAAAGATTTAATAAAGAAGATACACCAAGAGATCTAGTAATTTCTATCCATGCATATGCCTAGCAGATGAAACAGAGTTCTTAAAGATGGATAGTATTTAACTTAAAGGATAACATTTGCTGAACAAATGCATGAATGAGTAATTGAATCAGCTAACTGCTCTTTGAAAAGTCTTTGGTTTGAAATAACAAAGAGGCCATACATAAAAAAAAAAAAAAATCTAAGCACATGACTGAGCACGGTGGCTCACACATGTAACCCCAGCACTTTGGGAGGCCAGGGCAGAAGGACAGCTTGAGGCCAAGAGTTTGAGACCAGCCTGAACAGCACAGTGAGACCCCCAACTTTACAAAAATAAAAATAAAAGAATTAATTAGGCAGTGGAGTATACTGTAGTTTCAGCTACTTGAGAGGCTAAGGCAGGAGGGTCTCTTGAGCCCAGGAATTTGAGGGTATAGTAAGCTATGATCACATCACTGCACTAACTGGCCTCCCTACTAGTGGAATCACAGAGTGAGACCCTGTCTTTCAAACAAAACAGAAAAAAAAGAAAATAAAAAAAACACCCCACATCGCACTTACTCTAAAACTGACCACATAATTGGAAGTAAATCACTCCTCAGCAAATGCAAAAGAATGAAAATCATAATAAACAGTCTCTAAGACCACAATGCAATCAAGTTAGAACTCAGGAGTAAGAAACTCTCAGGGCTGGGTGTGGTGGCTCATGCCTGTAATCCCAGCACTTTGGGAGGCGTAGGAGGGTGGATCACTTGAGGTCAGGAGTTCAAGACCAGCCTGGCCAGCGTGATGAATCTCCATCTCTACTAAAAATACAAAAAATTAGCTGGGCGTGGTGGCACATGCCTGTATTCCCAGCGACCAGGAAGGCTGAAGTAGGAGAATTGCTTGAACCTGGGAGTAGAAGGTTGTGGTGAGCTGAGATTGCACCACTGCTCTCAAGCCTGGGCAACAAGAGTGAAACTCCATCTTAAAAAAAAAAAAAAACACATTCAAAACGGCACAACTACATGGAAATTGAACAACCTGATCCTGAATGACTGCTGGATAAATAATGAAATTAAGGCAGAAATAAAGAGGTTTTTTGAAATCAGTAAGAACGAGGGACCCATCCAAGATGGCCGATTGCTAACATCTCGGGATTGTAGCTCTCAGTGAAAGCACAGAGAACTAGAGGACGCCACACTTTCATACGAATTCTGGTCGCTCACAGAGCAGAAGAACCCCAGTGGAGGAATAACACGGGTTGCCAGCGTGACTCTTGTGGCCGGTGCAGCAGTTTCGCCGGCATCTCGGCGCGGCAGCTCTCAGAGCAAACAGGGCTGGCTCCCCTTCCGACCGAGGTTTGGAGGACCCACACGGGTCCCTAGCATGATTCCTGAGGCTGGCGCAGCGGCTGTGACTGCACCTCCGCGCGGCAGCTCTTGGCACAGAGTAAACAAGACTGGTTCCCCTTCTGACCGAGCTTTGGAGCCCTGGGAAGGCAGAGGCGCCTATTAGGGACACAAGAAGAAAGCCAGACGGGAGAATCCTGGGCAGAAGAGCACCATCAGTCTTAACGCCGCTGTTCTGGCCCTGGGAACTAACAACTTGGACGTTCACTCAAGAGACCTAATCTGAAAGTTGGTAATTTCAAAGAAGACAGGAGGATAAATTTACAATTATGGGAAGAAACCAGCGTAAAAAGGCTGAGAATACTCAAAATCAGAATGCCTCTCCCTCTAAAGATGATCACAGTTCCTCATCAACAATGGAACAAGGCTTGATGGAGAACCAGCGCATCCCAATGACAGAATCACTCTTCAAGGAATGGAAAATAAGAAACTTCTGTGAGTTAAAAGAACATGTTGTAGCACAACGTAAAGAAACTAAGAACTTTCAAAAAAGGTTTGATGAAATCCTATTGAGAATAGACAACTTAGAGAGGAATATAAGTGAATTAATGGAACTGAAGAATACAATACAGGAACTCCGAGAAGTATGCACAGGTTTAACTCGAATTGTTCAAGCAGAAGAAGGGATATCAGAGGTCAAAGTCCAACTTAATGAAATAAAACATGAAGACAAGATTAGAGAAAAAAGGTTAAAAAGGAATGAGCAAAGTCTCCAAGAAATGTGGGACTATGTGAAAAGACCAACTTTACGTTTGATAGGTGTACCTGAATGCGACGGAGAGAATGAATCCAAGCTGGAAAATACCCTTCAGGATATTATTCAGGAAAATTTTCCTAAACTAGCAAAGCAGTTCAATATTCAACCCCAGGTAATACAGAGAACACCACAAAGATACTCCTCAAGAAGAGCAACCTCAAGGCACATAATCGTTAGATTCACCAGGGTTGAAATGAAGGAGAAAATACTAAGGGCAGCCAGAGAAAAAGGTCAGATTACCCACAAAGGCAAGCCTATCAGACTTACAGCAGATCTCTCAGCAGAAACTCTACAAGCCAGAAGAGAGTGGGGGCCAATATTCAACATCCTCAAAGAACAGAACCTTCAGCCCAGAATTTCATATCCAGCCAAACTAAGCTTCACAACTGAAGGAAAAATAAAATCTTTTATGAACAAGCAAGTACTCAGAGATTTTATTACTACCAGGCCTGCTTTACAAGAGCTTCTGAAAGAAGCATTACACACAGAAAGAAACAACCAGTATTAGCCTTTCTAAAAATATATCAAAAAGTAAAGAGCACCAACATAAAGAAGAATTTACATCAACGAAAGGATAAAACAGCCAGTTAACATCAAATGGCAGTAACCCTAAATTTAAATTGACTAAATCCCCCAATCAAAAGACACAGCCAAAACCCAACGGCATGTTACATCCAGACCTGTTTCACATGCAAGAATACACAAAGACTCAAAACAAAGGGATGGAGAAAGATTTACCAACCAAACGGAGAACAAAAATAAATAAATAAATAAATAAATAAATAAAAAGCAGGAGTTGCAATTCTCGTAGCGGATAAAATAGATTTTAAAGCAACAAAGATATAGTGGTAAAAGGATCAATGCAACAAGAGCTAACAATCCTAACACCCAGATACATAGAGACTTAGATTCAGTCAGACAGAAAATTAATAAGGATATCAAGGACTCAAACTCAGATCCAGAACAAGTAAACTTCATAAAAATTTATAGAGCTCTCCACTTCAAATACACAAAATATACATTCTTGTCAATATCACATCACACCTACTCATAGGTTTAAATGAAACATTGATTGGCCATTATTAATACCCATTTTTTTTTTCAGAATAAAGCAATATTTCCGTTCACCCTCCCTCTTTCTCTTCCTCTTTCTTCCTCTCCTTTACTCATTTTTTTTCTTTCCTTCTCTCAAAAAAAATAAAAGAAAAAAAAAAGAAAAGAAATCAACTTGTAAACCTCTAGATCCAGGTCGGCAATGTCTCTCTCATTGCTTGATTTCCTTCCTTCCCTTCCCTTCCCTTCCCTTCCCCTCCCCTCCTTCCCTCCCTCCCTCCCTCCCCCCTTCCTCCCTTCCTTCCTTCATCCCCTCCTTCCACCCTCCCTTCCTCTTTCCCTCCCTTCCTGCCTTCCTCCCTTCCTCCCCAAAAAAAAAGAAATCAGTAAGAATGAAAATGCAATGTACCAGAATCTCTGGGATACATTTAAAACAGGGTCTAGAGGAAAATTTATAGCATTAAGTGCCCACAAGAGAAGCAAGGAAAGATATAAAATCGACATCCTAATGTCACGATTAAACCAACTAGAGGAGCAAGATCAAGCAAATTCAAAAGCTAGCAGAAGATAAGAAATAACTAAGATCAGAGCAGAACTGAAGGAGATGGAGACACAAAAAAACCCTTCAAAGAGTTAATAAATCCAGGAGCTGGTTTTTTTTTTTTAAAAGATCAACAAAATAGATAAACTGCTGGCCAGACTAATAAAAAAGAAGAGAGAGAAGAATCAAATAGATGCAATAAAAAATGATAAAGGGGATATCACCACCGATGCCACAGAAATACAAACTACCATCACAGATTACTACAAACACCTCTATGCACATACACCAGTAAATCTAGAAGAAATGGATAAATTCCTGGACACTTAGACTCTCCCAAAACTAAACCAGGAAGAAGCTGAATCCCTGAATAGACCAATAACAAGGTCTGAAATTAGGGAGCAATTAATAGCCTATCAACCAAAACAGTCCAGGACCAGACAGGTTCACAGCCGAATTCTACCAGAGGTACAAAGAGGAGGAGCTGGTACCATTCCTTCTGAAAGTATTCCAAACAATACAAAAAGAGGGAATCCTCCCTAACTCATTTTATGAGATCAACATCATCTTGATAGTAAAACCTGGCAGAGATACAACTAAAAAAGAAAATGAACACTGATGCAAAAATCTGCAATAAAATACTGGCAAACCGAATCCAACAGCACATCAAGAAGCTTATCCAACACGATCAAGTCGGCTTCATCCCTGGGATACAAGGGTGGTACAATATATGCAAATCTATAAATGTAATCCACCACATAAACGGAACCAAAGACAAAAACCACATGATTATCTCAATAGATGCAGAAAAGACCTCTGACAAAATTTAACAGCCCTTCATGCTAAAAGTTCTCAATAAACTAGGTGTTGATGGAAGGTATCTCAAACTAATAAGAGCTATTTATGACAAAGCCACAGCAAACGCAATATTGAATGGGCAAAAACTGGTAGCATTTTCTTTGAAAACTGGCATAAGAAAAGGATGCCCTCTCTCATCACTTCTATTCAACATAGTATTGGAAATTCTGGCCAGGGGAATCAGGCAAGATAAATAAAGCATATTCAGTTAGGAAAAGAAGAAGTCAAATTGTCTCTATTCGCAGAAAACATGATTGTATATTTAGAAGACCCCATCGTCTCAGCCCAAAATCTCCTTATGATGATAAGCAACTTCAGCAAAGTCTCAGGATATAAAAATCAATGTGCAAAAATTACAAGCATTCCTATACACTAATAGACAAACCGAGAGCCAAATCATGAGTTAACTCCCATTCACAATTGCTACAAAAAGAAAATACCTAACAAGTTGAATAAAATACAATTAACAAGGGATGTGAAGGACCTCTTCCAGGAGAACTACAAACCATTGCTCAAGGAAATAAGGGAGGACACAAACAGATAGTAAAACATTCCATGCTCATGGTTAGAAAGAATCAGCACTATGAAAATGGCCATACTGCCCAAAGTAATTTATAGATTCAATGCTATCCTCATCAAGCTACCACTGCCTTTTTTCGCGTAATTGGAAAAATACCACCTTAAGCTTCATATGGAACCATAAAAAAGCCCGCATAGCCAAGACAATCCTAAGCAAAACAAAACTGGAGGCATCACGCTATCTGACTTCAAATTGTACTACAAGGCCACAGTAATCTGAACAGCAGGGTACTGGTACCAAAACAGAGATCTAGACCAAAGGAATATAACAGAGGACTCGGAAGTAATGCCACACATCTACAATCATCTGATCTTTGACAAATCTGACAAAAACAAGCAATGGAGAAAGGATTCCCCTATTTAATAACTGATGCTGGGAGAACTGGCTAGCCATGTGCAGAAAGCTGAAACTGGATCCCTTCCTTACACCTTATACAAAAATTAACTCCAGATGGATTAAAGATTTAAGCATAAGACCTAACACCACAAATATCCTAGAAGAAAACCTAGGCAATACCATTCAGGATATAGGCATAGGCAAGGACTTCATTACTACAACACCAAAAGCAATGGCAACAAAAGCCAAAATAGACAAATGGGATCTAATTAAACTAAAGAGCTTCTGCACAGCAAAAGAAACAATCATTAACTATCATTAGAATAAACCGGCAAACAACAGACTGGGAAAAAATTTTTGCAATCTACTCATCTGACACAGGGCTAATATCCAGAATCTACAAAGAACTAAAACAAACTTACAAGAAAAAAACCAAACAACCCATCAAAAAGTGGGTGAAGGACATGAACAACACTTTTCCAAAAGAAGACATTTATGCAGCCAACAAACATAAGAAAAAAAGCTCATCATCACTGGTCATTAGAGAAATGCAAATCAAAACCACACTGAGATACCAACTCACACCAGTTAGAATGATGATCATAAAAAAATCAGCAGACAACAGATGCTGGAGAGAATGTGGAGAAATAGGAACGCTTTGACATTGTTGGTGGGAGTGTAAATTAGTGTAACCATTGTGGAAGACAGTGTGGTGATTCCTCAAGGATCTAGAACTAGAAATACCATTTGACCCAGCAATCCCATTAATGGGTATATACCCAAAGAATTATAAATCGTTCTATTATAAAGACACATCCACATGTATGTTTACTGTGTCACAGTTTACAATAGAAAAGAACTGGAACCACCCCAATCAATGACAGACTGGATAAAGAAAATGTGGCACATATACACCATGGAATACTATGCAGCCATAAAAAAAGATGAGTTCATGTCCTTTGCAGGGATATGGAACAAGCTGGAAATCATCATTCTCAGCAAACTGACACAAGAACAGAAAACCAAAGGCCACATGTTCTCACTCATAAGTGAGTGCTGAACAATGAGAACACATGGACACAGGGAGGGGAACATCACACACCGGGGCCTGTTGGTGGAGGGAGGGGAGGCTAGGGAAGGGATAGCAGGGAGTTGGGGAATTGGGGAGAGATAACATTAGGAGAAATATCTAATGTAGATGATGGGGTGATGGACATAGCAAATCACTATGGCATCTGTATACCGACGTAACAAACCTGTACATTTTGCACATGTACCCCAGAACTTAAAGTATAATTTAAAAAAATAAAAATAATACTAAATTGAGTAAATGACAGAAAAACAAAGTATGTCTGTGACTCCTGAGTTTAATGCATTTTTTGTTGTTGAAATACACAGGTAGCCAGGGCCCAATTACACTCATGTCAACTGTCAAGTCTTCCTAAGTAGGTTATCTTTAAGTAATATCTATTATGAGGATAACAAATAACTATGCAAGAAACGACACAGTGAAGCAAGTTAGTATAAGGGGAGAGATACTGAAATTATTCTCTGATAGAGGACAGTAAGTCTTTCTAACAGAAATACTTTTCATAACATAATTATTGCCACTAATGTTAAGTTGTCCATTTTCTAAACACTGACCACATGGTAATTTGGAATTTTCCTCCTACATTATTGTTCTGTCTCTCTTTATCTTCAGAGATATCCCAGAAGGCTAGCCTACCCAGTATCCTGCTCTAAAACATATGTTCCAGTATTCTCTGAAATTGATACTTTTTGTCTTCTTCAGGTCAATTCATCAAGTGTCCACCGTTTTTTCTCTGTCACTTTCACCTAGCATGCATGTAAATGTGCAGACACACATACACACACACACAATCATGAGCAAACACCAATGGTCAGCGATGGACATCAGGGGGTTTTAAAGTCCCTCTGCTTCCTATGTGTACACGATTCTATCTTTATTACACACTCTGACACTGGTTATCACAAGGTGTGATGATTGTAATTCATCTTGCTGCACACACTCCAAACTACTGTGCTATATAATCAGTGTACATTTTACTCTTTTAAAAATAGTGTTTTATGTCTTTCCCCCCCAAATAATACATGTATCAATTACTAAAATGGTTTGATTTGGGGTGTTTCTAGTTACTTGTGAAGTTTTAAACAACATATTTAACAAACTCTATTCCCTATTTTACTCACTTGGCATAGCGTTTTGGGGTTCCTAGCATTGTAAAATGAAGAAAGGCATATACCCTGCTCTATGTTTTCCCTCCCCAACATGCTACACAATTTTAATTCTACCTAATTCCACTTTCATTGTCAAGGTTAATGTTCTATCTTATAACCTATGCCAAATCTCTGTGCTCCGGCCATATTCTGACTCCAAGAGTTAACAAATAATCAACAAATTTACATTAGCACAATTATATAAACAGAATTTAATGCTGATTAGGATCTTAGGATTGCATTTAAATGAGAATATCTCAGACTTAGGTCAAATAATTTGACTTTAATAATTCTTATGATCATTTAGGCCTTCCAAATGCCAAAAGAAAAAGGACTATATTCTGGTGGCCCCAGCATACTGATTAGTAGTCTCAGCTTTCCCCAAAAGTTCACTCCAGCTTTTTAGAGAACGGCCCATTCATGTTCTGTCTGGGACTAAATGTGGTCAGCTGGAGCCTGGGCAGGAAAAAAGAAGATCAAATCAGTTCGAAATCATCAAGCAGGGAAGAAACAGGCCTTCTATCTTCAGAGTGTGAACCTGGGTATTTCCTTTGGATATGATAAGAAGCCAGCAGGGAAGTCAAATGATGAGCTGTGTTGAGACCAGACTGGAGGGGACCAGGGATAAAGTAGGGAAGCTAGTTAGGAGAGTCTGCAGCAATCCAGGACAGATGATGGTGTCTGGGACCTAGGGAGTGACAGGAGAGGTAAGAAATGGTCAGATTCTAGATATTCTTTGAAGGTAGAGCCAATAAGACTTGTTTATGGACAAGGAGTGAAAATGAGAGTACAAGAATGACTTCAGTGTATTTGGCCTGAGCAAGAATAAGAACTGAATTAACATTTGCTGAGACAGTAAAGGTTTCTAGACAAATGCATTTCTTTTCTGGGAAGTGCAGGTAGTATAAGAATACTGGGACAAGACAGATATTAATATTGAGATGCCTCTTAGTTATTATAATAATCTGGTACTAACTGACCTCCCAAGTCTAGTACCTGATTCTTCCAACCTACTGTTCATAAGGCTGACCTGAGTGACCTTCGTAAGTGCAGATGTAATGACAGCCACCCTGTACTTGCACCCATCCATGGCTAGCCACTCGATCAAATCCAAACTACTTGCCATTGTATAGAAAGTCCTTGGTTAGCTGTTACTTCTTACTGCTCTAGTCTCAAATTCCATAGTTTCATTCAAGCAATTTAAAATTATTTCTATGACAAGGTGAAACGTAAACAATTGTGCATTAAGACAGTTCCATCACTGCCTCCCTGGTGAGCTTCTCCCTGGGCATGACTCTCCTTTCCACTCTGCAGTTTACCATTTCCCCGTACACGTTATCACTGTACGTCTTGTTTATACCTCTGATTTAACACAGAAAGTAAACAGTTTCATCTATTAAACCATGAACTCTGTGTTGCACCTGAATCAGTACCAATACATATGTAAGAAAAATGAATCCTAATACAAATTGATGTAAAGCACGTGGGGGACTCTGTTGACTTCACTGCTAACCAGGATGCTCCTGACCTGTCTCTGCTTCACCCCAACTGCACTTTGTGCGTACTCAGGGAATGCAAATTAAACTTGACTCAAATGATGCTTCAAAGAGAAAAATAAATAATACATTCCAAAATCAAATCCAAATGACATTTTATCTATTCATTCTATTGTACCATGTTTTCATTAACATGCACTAAAAGCTTAACTGTATTTACTTGTTTATACTGTCTTTTTTTTTGAGAAGTTACAACAAATAGCAATTTTACCATGGACTCTCAAACACATAACAATATGTTCCCATAAGGATTTGGTAAGTAAATATCTGTTAAATTATTGATTGTATTAGTAATGTTTAGTAAATCAAAATTTTAATTTCTGAGTAAATCTGATAGGATGACATGAGACTCATTTCATAGATAGCTTCAGGATAAAATTCATAAAGTTGCAAGCAAGAGAACCTGATTATAATGCCTAAAAACAAATTCTGGAAAAATTCACATATTTATCCTATAAACAGCACAATTCATTTTTGTTTAAAATTTATGCTCCCCCATAAAATTTGAAGTCATCTGGCAATGATGAATAGACACATTTCTTTACCACAACTGCTTACTGAACTGTAAACAATTGTGCTTTCACTTCTTGATTCCACATTTTTTGCCTTTTCACCCAGTTTAAAATATTCTTCTCCAAAAGCCACAATTATTCTAAGCATGAAACAGAAATCTGAAACCCAACTCTTAAAAAAAAACAAACAAAACTCAAAACAAAGAAGTAGACAAGACTGACCAGGCGATCAGACTGTTTTCACAATCCCCAGTGATGAGAGCAGTCAAAGCCTAGCTGAGTACCTTGGCCTCCAGGGTCACAGTGACCCCACCTCCTCCTGTGACTCATTCTGTAGGAATAGCCTATACTGTCCTGTAGAAAGTGAGTGGACAATGAAATATCCAATTTTAAAAGAAAGTCAAAGTCGGGCGCGGTGGCTCATGCCTGTAATCCCACCACTTTGGGAGGCCAAAGCAGGCAGATCACAAGGTCAGGAGATTGAGACCAGGCTGACTGACATGGTAAAACCCCTTCTCTACTAAAAATACAAAAATCAGCCAGGCATGGTGGTGTGCGCCTATAATCCCAGCTATTCAGGAAGCTGAGGCAGGAGAATCACTTGAACCCAGGAGGTGGAGGTTGCAGTAAGCCGAGATCGTGCAACTGCACTCCAGCCTGGGGTACAGAGTGAGACTCTGTCTAAAAAAAATAAAAAAAGAATAAAGCAAACAAAGGCTCTAGAAAAGCAACAGATCCCCAAACCAAGTTAAGCCAGACAATTGGGGTGTGTTATAGATTGAAAGTTGGTGTCCCCTCAAAATTCCTATGTTGAATCCCTAATCCTCAGTCTGGCTGTATTTGGAGATGGGGCCACCAAGGAAGTAACTGAGGTTAAATGAGGTCCTAACGGTAGGACCCTGATCTGACAGGCTTAGTCTCCTCATAAGAGGCAGCACTGGAGGACTTGTTTTTTCCCTGCACCCATATGGGAAAGGCCCTGTGAGCACACAGTGAGAAGGCCGCTGCCTAAAACCAGTAGGAGGGCCCTCACCAGGACCCCACCACACTGTGCCCTGGCTACCAGCCTCCAGTACTGTGAGAAAGAACTGTCTGTTCTTTATGTCACAGTCTATGGGATTCTGTGATGGCAGCCTGAGCTGAGATGGGACAATGCTATAAACACAGGACTGCCCAGCACAAACACTGACGCCGATGACCAGCCACACCTTCCACTCTTGAGTATCCAGAATGGGGGTTCTTTATTGAAACCTTTTTCATTTAAAACACCTTATTTCATACAACTATAGATGATAATTTTGGTTCACAAAATAGAATTAAAATGGTGTCTAGTAATCACACTGAAAACTTTTAAAAGGTCATATTGCTAATGACAAAGTACAGAAACAGGTATTTAGGTATTTGCATTTTTATAAATGTGGCATCAACAGAGAAACAAATGTGTTGGGAAAAACTGCAAGAACCCAATGTTAAAATAGTAAGTTACTAATTATGGGTAGTCACTATAGTCCTCACAAACCTACCTCTAAACCATCCCGAGGAACGCTAGGAGCATCTGGGCATCGGGCCTCTCCAGCATGAGGCCAACACACTGAATCTCTGCAGCAGGGAGAGTTGAAAATACACTTACTGATGAACTGACAAGAGTCCGGGGAATCCCTCCTGCCCCCTTATCCTTGATTTTTAAACTCCAACATTAATCTGGCCCCTGCCATAACGACTATCGATAAAGGACATTCTAATGAACAACTTCTACTTTATCTTAATTTGGGTGGAAACAGGCAAACCCTGTGATAAGCCAGAATAGGGCATGTCCAAATGGAGTATGGGAAATTCACAACTCCTAGACATAAGAAGATATTTGTGTCTTGCTGCCATCTTCTTCGTATGGCATTTCAACAAACAGGCAGTGAAAAGAAGAAAAAGAAGAGAAATTAGCTTAAGGATTAAAATGAGATAATGCAGTGACAAAAACACAGAGCGACCATTACCACGAAGTGTCTCTCCTGAAAGGTGTGCACAAGATCAGAGTGTACTGATGCTGGGAAAGCTTCATGGGCATCAGACACAAAAGTTAAAAGACACAAAGTTAAAAGCACTCTGAGAGAGACTTTCACATAGGAATAACAGACAAGACAGGGGAAAACAGCAATATCAACTTCAAAAAGTGGAAATAACCCACGGTTTAACAAAGTCACTCTTTCTCAGTTAAAAAACTGCAGCACAGATGAAGTAACCCACATAGGCCTTCAGCCCTGGCCAGGTTGGGACCAGAACCAACACTGCCTGATGAGGGCCATTTCTGTACTCTGATGCCATGTTATAACATTTTTAAATTACTAGGCATGGCTCAGGGATGCCCTATACATCTTTGTAGCACTTTGTGCAGTTCTTATTTGCTTATATTTTGGGGAATTAACTGTATTAACTACAGGATACTGGAATTATAATTACAAACAGAGCATTAAGAGATAAAAGTACATGTATTAGGCCTGCTGCCCAACTTATCCCATGAAAGGCATGGCTTTGACTCATGGAATTATTGCATTCTGTGCACATGGAGGTTGGGGGCCACAGAATGGGGGAAGTGAAAACTGAGATCAAGACAGTTGGGCTGAGTGTATGACAAAGAATGTCACCCCAAAGAGCCTTCAGATAATGAAGCTTTGTCCCATGGACACTAGGCAGTCAATGAAAATGTCTTAAAACAGGAGGGTAACAGTATCAGATTTGCCTCTTATGATGATAATCCTGATAGGCTGAAAACAAAAGAAAGGTCGATGGCAGCAAGACGACCAGGCAGAGCCTAACACAACAATCCTGGCACAGGAGAACAGGGGCCTGAGCAGAGGTTGTGGCGGATGTAGTAAATGAGATCTGCTTGAGAGAACACTCTGCAGTAGAATCATCATCTGAATCTGGGGATGAGACGGACTGAAAACATGTCAGAGAGGCCAGATGCAGTGGCTCACACCTGTACTCCTTGCACTTTGGAACGCTGAAGAAGGTGAATCACCTGAGGTCAGGAGTTTGAGACCAGCCTGATCAAACCTCATCTCTACTAAAAATACAAAAAATTAGCCGGGCATGGTGGTGGGCACCTATAATCCCAGCTACTCGGGAGGCTGAGGTGGAAGAACTGCTTAAACCCGGGAAGCAGTGGTTGCGGTGAGCCAAGATCATGCTACTGCACTCCAGCCTGAGTGACAGAGTAAGACTCCATCTCAAAACAAACAAACAAACAAAGAAACCAACAAAAAACCCCCAAAAATAGAAAACATGTCAGAGAAAGCCCAATCAAAGATTGCTGAGTTAACAGACCAGGGGAGGAAAAGGCGGGCCATGCTGCGTCTGAAGTGTGCAGGATGCTCAAGCGCAGGTGGACTGGGGTGGGGCCGTGAGATCCGGCAGAACAGAGGCTGGGCAGAAGCAGCCATGAAGGTCACTGAATACCAAGGAGGGGCACATGGAACAAGAATGAAAGAGGTGCTGGCAGAAGTCTGAGGAGCCCATGTTGAAGGAGCACATGGAGAAATGGGTACAGAAGGCAGAAAACCAAGAAGGAGCACTGTCCTTGAAGCTGAGGAAGATAGGTGACAGGCCATGTGTGTGCTGCAATGAGGCGGCACTCAGGAAGGTGATATTTTCTGCACACTGGTGGAAAAGAGACTGTGCAGTACTAGGATGGAAAGAGAGTGAACATGGGCTACAGGCTACTCTTTCAAATCACTCTCACGACGCAAAGTCATAGTTTCCATTTTTTTCCAACTTCACGAGGAATTTTACTAATTCAAGAACTTTTTTATTCCATCTGCCAGCTGAAAAGTTCCCTATATTAAAACAGAAAAACAAATTTACCATCTGGTCAGAAAAATAACAAGTGCTGAATGATAAGCAGTAATCCATTCTAGGATCACCTTCCCAGAAGATCTTCAACCAGGGCTGGGCAGAGCATGGATACCTGCCTTGCGACCCATGCCCCCTGCAGCAAGCTCCATGAACGGTAAGGAGAAATCCAGTCTGGGCTTGTGTATTCCAACAGGCTTCTCAAGGCAACAGGATCCCAATGGAAAACCTAGAACCCTTTTGAAAATAAAAGTGAGCTCAAGAAGTTTGGAAAACTAGATTAGTAGAAAGGTTAAGATGGCATGCACAAAATTTCATAGCATGGACAAATGCCAACATGATTCCAAACCAGGCTGGAGAGTAAAAGTGACAATTTGTTTAGCAAGCCAAAGATAATGCTCCCTTGCCAAAATCGATACTTGTCCTTAAGGTCAAAAACAGGGTTTTCAATGTACAGATAATTTTCATCATAAACAATGTCCCAATTTAACCCTATGGATGAATATTTGTCAAGCCATATACGGAAATCAACAAGTTTCAACAGGAAACATGTTTTACACACTATATATGTAGAATAGACTAACTTTGCAGTCTTATTTTTGGATCACTTACAACACAGTAGAAAGAATCTCTTAAACTTCAGGTCTATGAGAAACTAACCTTAAAACTATATGAAAAATGAAAAGATTTTTCTTTTCATGGAAAAAGAAATGGAGAAAGTACAGATGAAATAAATACACTGGGAATCTAAAAGCATCATTTAATTCCATAGTATCATGGAATCTCACTTCATAGTTCTTTGGCTATGAAAATTTACAAGAAATAATGTATTTCTAGGAACAAAGGCATAAATGGAAGTAGCTATGGAGTGACAGCTAGGGAACTGAGTTTGGTATTAAGTACCCCTTCCTCTATTTCTTAGGTCTCACCATTATTTTTAATAAAATTATCAATTAACTTGGTATTATTAAATTCTAATAAGAACTCTTTACTCTTCTGTTAATACACACTTAAAATGACCACTGGAAATTATGATATATTGTGACATGGAATCATAGCTCTAACTTGTATCACAGTTTGTTTCCTGACTAGAATAGTTCAGCCTGAGTATTTCCACAAAATCTTCCATGACTACAAAGAATAATATTAAATATCACTGCTGCACTGAAAAGTGGCTAAGGATATAGCAGTGGGAAAAATAAAAGTTTGAATACTATAGTTGGCATTCTGGTTTTACTGGCCAGAGGGAAGCGGGAGATAATCCAGAGTCAGCTCCCCTGACCCCAGAGGAAAGGGGAAGTAAGACAAGAAATGGAAGCAAAACTTCTCTGGCCAAATCAGAGCTGACCCACGCTGAGTGGGCAATGGTTTCAACTGAAGCACAGAGAGGGAGAAGACAACCCAGCAAGGAAGTTTAAGAAAAAATTTGAAATGACTTTTTAAAAGATGTTGACATTAACAACTCTTCTTTAATCCGTTCTCATTTCTTAAATCTAAAAAAAAAATTGTTTTTTAAAATGTTTGCTATTACACAAAAAAATTCCCACAGAAACTAAAGATTTTAAAGGCATAAACTATTGCCAAGAATTGGCTAAATTAAATGAGTGGCTCATCATACACCTACCTTTTCTGGGTTTAAATATACAATACTAGAATACTAAGATTAAATATTTATTTTCTAACACTTATTTTCAATTAAATAAAAGGGATCTTATTTTACCAACTGACTTGTCTTGGGAGAAATGACCAGTCTACCATTTTCGACACCAAGTTAGGCTTTAATTATTAGAAAATACTGCATCAAGGAAATTAGTGAAATCTTATAGACACCCATGTATCTACACAAGATTCCTTGTTCAGCCTCCAACTCACACCATTTCTGTATAGAAATCGCTGACCGTGGGCCGGGCATGGTAGTTCATGTGTATAATCCCAACACTTTGGGAGGCCAAGGCCAGGTATATTACTTGAGGTCAGGAGCTTGAGACCAGCCTGGTCAACATGGTGAAACCCCATCTCTACCAAAAATACAAAAATCAGCTGGGTGTGGCAGCTGGCACCTGTAATCCCAACTACTCAGGAGGCTGAGGTGGGAGAATCATTTGAACCCAGGAGGTGGAGGTTACAGTGAGCTGAGATTATGCCACTGCACTCCAGCCTGGATGACAGAGTGAGATTGTGTCTCCAAAAAAAAAAAAAAAAAAAAGAAAAGAAATCGCCAACCTCAACATTCCTTCTTCCTCTCCCAACCACTCAAGTGGTGACCCTAGACCACAACCCATCTCAGGGGCTTTGGAGGGGTTCCTGGAAGCAGTAAGAAACAGGTGCGGGGCCAGATTTCTGGCTACACGCTTGCGATGAGACTAAGGAAGCCCCACTCTATGGACTGCACTGTGGGAGCACCACATACACTGCTCCCGAGGTTGCCTGAGGGTCAGGGCTGTCTCAGCCTCCTTGTTTCTCTGCATCTGGTACACAGAGACACTCACCTAAGGTTCACACAGTAACAAGGAGGGTGTGGAGGTATTGGAGATTATACACCAAGCATGTCAGGCTGTTGACAACTGATCTCGTCCAAGGACAAAGATCACTACACTCTTCGTTCTGGAAAACTACCGTATTACAGAAACTAGTCTTGTTATTGAATTTTTCATTTCTTGACACAGAAGTATAATTTTTTATACTTTGTAAGTAAAATTCAGGGTGCAGTTTTCTATGACTTCACATTTATCTCACTACAATGGTAAAAACAACACTTGATTTTGACGGATTTCTTTTCTAAAAGGTATATTAAAAAAAAAAAACAACCCTGTCCCAACCCCTTTTCCAATGGAATTCTTAACTGCTTCTGACAATTATTTTTTATTTATCAAAATTTTTATATTTTATAAATATTTATGATATTTATAATGTTTACAAATATTTCCAAACCATTATATAATGTGAAGAAAATCTAAAAGCATTAGAAGCATCCAGGAGTGTTACCCTGTATGAGTATTTTATCATAATCATCAGAAAATGGAAATAGCGTATGATTTTAGTTTCTCTTGAAATTATATAAACACAATATTCTTCAAGCAGTAACTCATCACAGTTTTTCTCCTTTACAAATCCTAAGAAATACTTTATTCTCTTAGGCTTTCTTTCTTTCTTTTGATTCTTCAAAATGTACTTCAATAAATGGAAAGTTATAGATGTTATTGCTATGGTCTGAATGTATCTCCCAAAGTTCATGTATTGGAAGCTTATTCTCCAATGAAACAGTGTTGAAAGGTGATCTTTAGGAGGTGCCAGGGCTCTGCCCTCAGGGATTAATGTCATTACCATGGGAGTGGGCTCCTCATTACAGGGTAAGTTCTACCACCTTCCCCTCCCTCTCTCAGGCTTGTGTTCTTCCAGTGAGGCAGACAGTAGATTTCCCAGCCTCTAGACATATGAGAAACAAATTTCTTTATCAATAATCTAGTCTGTGGTATTTTATTATGGCAACACAAAACAGACTAAGATTGTTATGAAAACATCTTCAAGTGTGAAATACTGTTTTGTTTTCTTCTAAAGAATAAAGTTTTAATATCTTAAAAAAGCAAGCAAGGAAAAATGAATTATAATGTTATGATGAAATCAGACAGTTCTGTCAATGATGGACATCTACTTGTTGCTTAATAAATGTTGAATGAAAGTAGTAGGAAACAAAGTAAAAAAAAGTAACTAGTCAATTTTTTTTTTTTTTTTTAGATGGAGTCTCGCTTCGTCACCAGACTGGAGCGCAGTAGCGTGATCTTGGCTCACTGCAACCTTTGCCTCCCGGGTTCAAGTAATTCCCCTGCCTCAGCCTCCAGAGTACTTGGGTCTACAGGCACGCGCTACCATGCCTGGCTAGTTTTTTGTATTTTAGTAGAGATGGGATGTTGGCCAGGATGGTCTTGATCTCCTCACCTCCTGACCAACCCATCTCAGCCTCTCAAAGTGCCAAGATTATAGGCATGAGCCACTGCACCCAGCTGATTAGTCAAAATACTACAGTCATTTGCCAAGAAAAAATAAAAAGGCACAAGGCATCAATTTACAATATCGATGCAGTGAGTAAAAAAATACTGAATAGAAAACCATCTATTTCTATTCCTTTTTTTCTTTTTTAAGACAGAGTCTTGCCCTGCTGCCCATGTTGGAGTGCAATGGTACGATCTCAGCTCACTGCAAACTCCACCTCCAGGGTTCAAGTGATTCTCCTGCCTCAGCCTTCCATGTAGCTGGGATTACAGGTGTGCGCCACCGGGCCTGGCTTTTTTTGTTGTTGTATCTTTAGTAGAGACGGGGTTTCATAATGTTGGCCAGGCTGGTCTGGAACTCCTGACCTTGTGATCTTCCTGCCTCGGCCTTCCAAAGTGCTGGAATTACAGGTGTGAGCCACCATGCCTGGCCTATTTCTATTCTTTACATAGTGGTAGTTACGGGGGCACTTGCTATATAATACTTGTTAAGTTGTATATCTGTGTTTTCTGTAGTTTCTTATATTTCAACAAAAAATAGTAATTCAATAAAAGCAAATATTCACATGGCAAAGGTAAGCCTAGACCAAAATTTTCTTCCACCCTACTGGGTGAACATAATATATACTAAATAAACTGCTTCTTATCGAACTTCAATAATAACCTAAAGAAATCTTTCAAATATAATAATTTTATGCAAGAAAAAATATTTAAAATACGGGCTACTTAAAATCTGTTACATAAAATATATTTTTTCTAGCAAAAACAAATAAATAACAGAACTCCCACTATCCCAAAACTGTTTAGGCATCTCACATTGATATTCTGGCTCAGAAAGTAGACAGAAGTTGTAGTTACACACTGTAAATATGAAGCTTGCTTCCATAGCCTGTCCTGCACAGCTCCCACCACACCCACACAGACTTCCCTAACCTGTCCCGATTTTCTCTCTGCTTGTCATCCATCTAGTCCACTAAAAGAGAAGGTCTAAGGGTGCAGTGACCAGATCTTGCTTATTCACTGTGTGTCTTTAGTGCCCAGCAAGGAGCCTAGCACACTGGAGGCCCCTGCTGAGCAACTGCTGAGTAAGTCAATGAATGTGACCTGCCAGCTTGGTATCTGTGACTCTCACTTCCCAGTATCCAATCCCCACCACCAGATATAGGGACCAGTAAAGCATTTACTTCATACAACAAGATTAAACACAGAAATATGAGCACATGCAAAATTTTCCTCTGTATGACTGAAAACTACTGAGAATATTACTTAGTTGCTTATCCTCTATAAATTTAAATGAGAATCATTGTTTTTAAATTAGCTAATGGAAGTGATCTTAAATTTAAAAAAAACAAGTGTCTTGCTTAATAGGTAGCCAAAGGCAGGGTGCGGTGGTTAATGCCTGTAATCCTAGCACTTTGGGAGGCTGAGGTGAGCTCTACTAAAAATACAAAAACTAGCTGGGCATGGTGGTGGGCGCCTGTAATCCCAGCTACTCAGGAAGCTGAAGCATAAGAATCATCTAGACGCAAGAGGCGGAGGTTACACTGAGCCAAGGCTGCACCACTGCACTTGCTCTTGCAAAAGAGCAAGATTCTATTTAAAAAAAAAGGGGGGGGGGCAGCTAAATATTTAAAATTTAAAAGAGTAGAGGCCCTGCCTCCCTGATCCCCAAATCAGTCTTCTTCCTTTAACCAATAATCTGTAACTCTAAGGGCTAGAGTGTGGAATATGTGAACACTGTTAGGGTTTGGAAGGCACACTCTAACCTGCTGGGTGACCTTGAGGACAGCCATGTGAAGGCTGTGAGTGCAACCTGCTTAGTGTCTAGCCTGAAGGACACCCTCACTTGCATTATCTGCATCAATCTGAACTCTATTCACTTCATAGTCTTTGAAAAACTTTCAAGTCTAGTATTCCAGAAATCCAAGGAGGAACACAGAGTGTCAGGAGATCTTTTTGCCCTCCAGCCTATGCTCTGGAGGCAAACACAACTCAAACAACCCACCAAGCAACAACAAAATCTTTGACTAGGATAATGTGTAACAAAATGTGGCACTGGAAAAATAATAAGGCAGTGAATTTTTGCAAAAGTCACAGTAGGAAGAATAAGGAAATAATTATTCTCAACACAAAGATTTTACGAAATTAAAATTTTTGAATGGACGAAAAAGAAAACAAGAATTCTTGAAATCGAAACTTATCCAATAGATCACTGTGTGTGAATTTCTTTTTTTTTCTTTTTCTTTTAAATTTTTTTGAGACAGGGTCTCACTATGTTACCCAGGCTGGAGTGCACTGGTGCAATCACAGCTCACTGCAGCTTTGAACTCCTGGGCTCAGCTGATCATCCTGCCTGAGCTGGGAGCACAGACACGTCCCACCACGCCTGGCTAATTTTTCGTAGAAATGGAGTCTCAATTTGTTGCCCAGGCTACTCTCAAACTCCTGGGCTCAAGCAACCCTTTCACTTCAGTGTTGCTAAGTGCTGAGATTACAGGTGTAAGCCACTGTGCCTGGCCTAAATTTATTTCTTAAAGAGACTCAGTACCTAATCTAGGTAAGCTGGGTTGGGCTGTCCTCAAACTAGGTGGAAAGTACCCATGTATTGGCTAGTGGTGTAAAATGAAAGCAAGGTTTCCTGGTGGCAGCATCAAGATGCTGTTGAGAAGTGGATAAAAGACATTCACAGAAGTTATGCCATTTTGTGACCTATGAAAGTTTCAGCTGAATATGACCCAGCAGCAAAAAGCTAAAAAACAAAACAAATCCTAACACAAAAGCTATTACTGCAATACTGACATGAAGAGCTAAGTTCATTCTTTGCATCTTAGGATACTATCTTCAGTATGACGTATTTAACACTTTTTGAAGACATACACATTCCCACACACACGCACACACACACACACACACAGAAAACCCACAGCAGTTCCACCTTCACAGGCACGTCAGAGGGTGTTCTGAAGCAAGCACTCACACACATATACACACACACACACACCCTCACACATATGGTAACATATTCGACAGAGATCACATTGAGGGAAAAACAATTCAGGGGGAATTCTGCTCTGGACAACAGTAAGGACTACTGAACTTCATTGATTTTGTTTGTATTTTTATTATTTCCTACACCCTTTTCCTTGAAGTTTAAAGGGAACTTTTAGGAACAAAAATCTCATTTTGAGGCCGGGTGTAGTGGCTCAGGCCCATAATTCCAGCACTTTGGGAGCCTGAGGCAGGAGGATCACTTGAGCCCAGGAGCTCAAGACCAGTCTGAGGAACATAGTAAGAATCTGTCTCAATGAAGAAAATTTAAAAATTGGCTGGGCCTGGTGGTGTATGCCTGTGGTCCCAGCTACTCAGGAAGCTGAGGTAAGAGGACTGTTGAAGCCCTGGAAGAGAGGCTTCAGTGGGCCATGATGGTGCCACTGCACTTTCAGCCTGTGCAACAGAGCAAGACCCTCCTCCTTCCCCCAAAATATCTTATTGTGAAAAATCATTCATCTGAAGCCCATCACTTTCTTTGGTATCACCTGTTCTTTTTTTACTCTCTTCCTGTATAATACAAGAAGTTTTTCTGCATTTAAGAACATCTAAAGGTTCGGGTGTGGTGGCTAATGCCTGTAATTCTAATGCATTGGGAGACTGCAAAGGGAGGTTCCTTTGAGGCCAAGAGTTCAAGACCAGGCTGGAAATCATAGCAAGGCTCCATTTATACAGGAAAAAAAAAATATTTTTTTAAACAGCTGGGTGTGGTGGCATGTGCCTGTAGTCCCAGCCACTCTGGAGGTTGAGGTGGGAGGAGTCCTTTGAGCCCAGGTGCTTGAGGCTGCGATGATGATGGTGAGCTGTGATGATGCAACTATACTCCAGCCTGGGCAACAGAGGGAGCCCCTACTCAAAAAAATATAAGAACATTTGTAACTATTTTTAGTTTTAAAAACAATGGTATCAAACATATTGTGAAAATATTTGTCACAGAGATCAGACAAGGGAGCCAGGGAGTAACCACTGCTGCACTCGCATCTCCTGAACTCAGTTCTGCCCAGACGTGCCCCCAAGACAAGTGGGCCATGAACATGGGCCACATTAGGCTGCCCAGTGTAAATCTGGCTCCACCACCCACTGGCAGGCACATTGGCTTATATCCATTCATATTCTCCTGTGTCTGCACTGTCCTCATCTCTAAAGTAAGGAGAGCAGGACGTAACTAAAAGGGTAATTGTGGGGGCTTAATTAGTTAACATACATGTAAAATGCTTTGAATATCACTTAGTAATCGCTGCTCACTAACATGAAGATAAAGAGCAGAGTGATGTTGGGAAACTGTTTCCTCCTTGAGAAAAGGAAAAATACAATGATTTCTGAAGATAAATAGAACACAACTTCCCCTTGCCTCTATAGTTGACCATTCTCTATGCCATAGCTACATTTTAAAGTGCAAGTTTCCATGGCATCACCTTGGAAGTAAAATCTAGCCAATGCCTCCAGGCCCTGCATGATCCGGGCTCCCCTGCCCACCCCCTGCCATGTCATCAAACCACATTCCCTGCAAGGCCTTTGTGTGCAACACTTGTGCTTCTTGCTGCTCTTTTATTTTTTTCAGACAGTGTCTTGCTCTATTGCCCATTTTGGAGTGCAGTGGCACCATCTCAGCTCATGGCAACCTCTGCCTCCCAGGTTCAAGTGACTCTCATGCCTTCGCTTCCAGAGTAGCTGGGATTGTAGGCATGCGCCACCACACCTGGCTAATTTTTTTTTTGTATTTTTAGTAGAGATGGCATTTCACCATGTTGTCTAGGCTGGTCTTGAATTCCTGACCTCGTGATCCATCTGCTTCGGCCTCTCAAAGTGCTAGGATTACAGGCGTGACCCACCGTGCCTGGCTTGTTGCTCTTTTCAAGCCAAGCTCAATACCTTCTCAGTGTATCACAAAGAATCTTGATATGTATGTCTTTTATACTGAAACGTACTAGAAGGCACCAACAAGGAAGATAACATCGATTGTTAAAAGGTACAAGCAGGAGTTATAAAACAGCCCAGTAAAGTCAGCTATCCAGGAGGAAAGAAAGAAAAAATTGACATCCACATGGCAAAGATGTTAAAAATAAAATTTCTTAAGCCTAGAAAGATGTACTAGAGATACTCACTGAAATATTTGATATTCATATGCATTTTTAAACAAAGCAAAACATGCCCTTATCATAACACCTCACAACTGCACTGTTGATCATTTATTCCAGAAAAATAAGAACATATATTCCCTCAAAAACTGGTACACAAATGTTTACGGCACCTTTTATTTGTAATGACCCAATATGGAAACAACCCAAAAGCCCTTCAGTCAACAAAGAGTTCAACAAACTGTGGCACATTTGTCCCATGGAATACTACCCAGCAATATAAGGGAGTGAGATACTGACATACACAACAACTTGGATAAATTTCCAGGGAATTAGACTGAGTGAAAAAAGCCAATTCCAAAGGTTATAAACTATATTATTACATTTCTGTAACATTTTTTAGATGACAAAGTATGGAAATGTTAAACAGATTAGTGGCTGCAAGGGGTGAGGGAGGAGAGTCGCTAAGAGGTGGCTATGGGTATAAAGGGTGGCACAGGATCTTTGTGGTGATGGATCCTTCTGTGTCCGGACTATGTGATAGTCACATGAATCTACCCAAGTATTTTAATCCATCTTGGCTGCTATAACAACAAACCAGAGCTATGTGGATTTGAAGCAACAGGAATTTGTTTCTCACAGTTCTGCAGGTTGGGAAGTCCAAGATCAATGCTCTGGCAGATTCAGTGTTTGGTGAGGACCTATGTTCTCACAGATGGATTCTTCTTGATGTATCCTCACATGGTGGAAGGACCAGCTAGCTCTTAAGGGTCTCTTCTAATTCCTTTCATGAGGGCTCCACCTCATAACCTAATCACTTTCCAAAAGCCTTACCTCCTAATACCATCTAATTGGTGATTAGGTTTCAACATATGAATTTTGAGAGGATACAAAAATCCAGACCATAGTAACAGGTGACAAGATTACATAAAACACACACACACACACACACACACACACACACATAAATGCATGTAATATTGGTGAAATCTGAACAGGGTCAATGGACTGTATCTGAGATCATCATCCTGGTTGTCCTGTCATTCTACAGTTATAAAACATGTCATTACAGCGGGAAACCACGGGCATGGTACAAGGGATCCCTCAGTATTATTTCTAACTGCATATGAATCTATAATTATTTTTAAATACAAAGTGTTTTAAAAGGGAAAAAAGAAGTGTTACAGACATTCAAACATTTTAAATCAATATACAGGAGAAAGTGTACCTCTTAATTATGGGGTAATTAAATAATACTCTCCAAATGGAAGACAAGTGGAAAGAAAGACCTCAAGCTAAATCATCATAATCTACAGATCAATTTTGTAAACCAAAATTTCTTATCTCTTAAGGAGATAAGGAGAACCTCAGTTTGACAAGCTACACTTAATGTCTAGAACAAAATTTAAGAAGTGATATTGTAAGGAACATTCCAAATAAGCTATGTTTTGGTTATGAGCCAAACAAAAAAAAAATCACCTTTTTCTCCCTTCATTCTGGACCACCAGTCATACAAGTTTAACTTGATATTTTTCTATCCAGACATGCAGAAGACACTCTGTCAACTACATACTTGACAATTTGATCAATTCACTATAATGAGTAACCAGGATGACAATGTCTAGTGATTTCTGACTTATAGTAATATCAGTAATTAAGAAGATAATCTGCCACTTCTCATCAAAATCATAATATTTTAGGACATCCTATACAGTTCCACAATTTACACAGTCTCAGCAATCTTCAAACCTATGTCCTATGCTTCTCCAATTAGTACTGTCTCAAGAATGTGATAAAGACCTACATTTTGAAAGATTTTTTTCAAAAGAAAAACATCCGTATCAATATTTCTAATTTTGCTGATTCCTTAATCCCTTGTTTTCTTAAGTCTAACTTTCTCTAGCCCAAACAGATTAACTAATGAAGCTCTGTAGAGATTAGTGAATAAGAACTTGAACTTCAGAGTACAAATCTGGGCTTAGTTATCTGTAGCATATACTCAACCTATAGTTTTTTCATCTGGAAAGTAAGGAAAGCAAACTCTTTTAGAAGATTACTTTACATACTAAATGATTTAATATATTGTAAGCCTTTGGCATTGTACCCATAGATATCAAACTTCCAAATGTGATGCAACAATGAGGATGAGACTGAAGGAAAGAGGACAGACAGAACCCAAACTATTTCTTAAGAATTTATGATCCAGTTCAAAGTTTGCCCACATTTTGCTCCTATTTGGAAGATATTTACAATTTTTCAAGACTATAATAACATCAGCAAAATTCAAGACACTACCTGACTAAACACAGAGTCCAATTTGGACTACCTGGTTATTCCCCACTAGTAATCTCAATAGGAAACTGGCAGAGGAGTAAAATGATTATTTTCATATGGCAGAAGGGTGGCAGGGTTTGAAAGCATGGCACTGGGAATCAGGAGGCCTGGTTTTGGCCCTGTCTCTTCCTTGGCTAGATAATCAGAGCAAGTCACTTCCCTCCCTCTAGGCAATCTGCCAAAGAGGAGCTTAAACTGGAAGGTCTCTAAGAGTCCTCACAGAATTAACATTCTATCTCCCCATGTGGAAAAAGGAAACAAAAGTGCTGCATTAATGCCAATGAAATAAGCAAATGATATCTTCAGGTTCTAGTCTTTAAGGCCTTCAGTAGCCAGAGTCCTGTGTGCCAGGCTCCTCTTTTCCATCCGATAGCTCGCCATCCACCCCATCCCAACGCAAAGCTGATGTTACAACTAAGAACTGAAAACAGCCTTCCTGAAACAGAATAATGCAAACATTTATATCCAGTTGAAAGAAATCCAAGCTTACCATTCTCTCATGTCCCTACTTCAAAAGAAGGGAGGCAAAAGGAGGACAGAAGGAGGAGCAATTTGAGAATTTAAGTGGCAAGGAAAAATATTTTTCTGGTTCAAGCAGAACAAAATATAATCATAGAATCCCAAAGTGATGAGTGACACACAGATTAAACAGAAACTATTTAGAGGTGGAGATAGGTAGAGTGTAAGACAAAGTTCCAGTTCAAGGTCATTCACACTTGAGAGGTTAAACATACACATGCAAATACTTATAAATAGGAGAACATAAAGAATCACTGAATGACTAAAATGAGATAACATACTATAGAATTACAAATGGTTCCTGCTGGTTTTTATCAAATAACTCTGGAAATAAAATAATCATGAGTTAAGTATATGGCTGGTAGAGTGTTACTGACTGTAGTCCATGCTGGCCAGAGTCATTAGGATGACTTCCATCAGGGACTCCTGTCTCTACCAGATCAATGAAAGTCATTTTGGGCATTTCTGGTAAAATACTGGAAAGAAAGCATTCTTTTTATTGGACTTGAAGCTGAGAGTTACCACATAGAAGATGACTGCCAGCCTTTTCAAAACCAGTATGTCTGAAGCATAAAGTCTTCCCTGTGGCATTCAATTACAAGTACCATTAAATTCTTTTTTGTGCTTAAGCCAATGTGCTATTAAGACTTCCTTAAATAATAAGACAAGACAACCTTTATGTCTACCTGGCCTTCAAGGTGATCAAATGAATTGCAAAGATTATTATTTAATGTCCTAATAATTGATATTAAAAAAGAAAAACAAGAAACAAAGTCATAAGTATAACAATGAATTGACCCACAGATATGTATAAAAGAAAAAGTGACCAGGTACAGTGGCTCACGCTTGTAATCTCCACACTTTGGGAGGCCCAGGCGGGCAGATCACCTGAGGTCAGGAGTTTGGGACTAACCTGGCCAACATGGTAAAACCCTGTCTCAACTAAAAATAAAAAAATTAGCCAGGTGTGGTGGCTGGTGCCTGCAGTCCCAGCTACTTGGTGGACTGAGGAGGAGAATCGCTTGAACCCAGGATATGGAGACTGCAGAAAGCCAGGATCGTGCCACTAAACTCAAGCCTCAGCAACAGAATGAGATTCTGTCTCAAAAAAGAAAAGTATACTTGGGTCATATGTATTAGGTCATCCTGACACATATATATGTATTTCGTATTACAGTACTTTAATACAAAAATGTGAGAGAAGACAATTGCTAAGTGACAGCTGGGAAAGGATTTTATTACATATTTTTTAGAGACAGGGTTTTGCTCTATCACTAAGGCTGGCGTGCAGAGGTGCAACCATAGCTCACTGTGACCTAGAACTCCTAGGCTAAAGCAAATCTCCCACCTCAGCCTCTCAAGTAGTTAGGACTATAGATGTGTGCCACAACTGTACAGTTGGTTTTTAATTTTTTTTTTTTGTAGAGAATGAATTTCACTACATTGCCCAAGTTGGTCTTGAACTCAGCCTCAAGTGATCCTTCTGCCATGGGGAATACAGGCATGAGCCACTGCAACTGGCCTCAGAAAGGATTTTAGAAAGAATAAATGAGATGAGAATTGAAAAGTCTTCTAAAGAAATGTGTAATATAATAGTTGAGAACATAACAGTTGAGTGATCTATTTAGTAGAATATATTATTCTATTTAGTAGAATACATTATTGGGAATGGGGGGATCAACTCTAAGAATAATGTTTCTTAAATTCTAGCATGTGCAAAAATCACCTGGAAGCCTATTAAAATGTACATCCTAATGATCCCCCATGAAATACTAATAATCGTTGGTTTGGTATATGTGACTGTGCCTACCTACCCATCCCTGCAATCCAGATGGAGGAAACACACAGAAAAAAACCCACTAAATCAGCACTGTTTAGGACGAGAGGAGGCTTTTCTAGACATGTGGTATCTTTTCAATATCAAACAATTTGTTAAGAAACAAGAGTTTTCAGTGATTAGACCTTGGAAGAATAGACTCATCTCCTGGATAATTTCTGAGACCTATATGACACCTGAATAAAACAATCAGTTTTCAGAGTACAAGTCCTTAACATCCATGATTAAGTTTATTCGAGTATTTCACTCTTTTTGATGTTATTGTAAATGAGATGGCTTTCTTAATTTTCCAATAGAAAATATTTCATAGTTAATAAACAGAAATTTCATTGTTAATATATAGAAATGCAATTGATTTTTGTATGCTGATTTTTAATCCTGTGGCTATGCTGAATTCACTTACTAGTTCTAACCTTTTTTGGCAGGGGCAGGGTGTCTTATAGGGTTTTCTAGATATTAGATCATGTCATCTGCAAACAGAGATAACTTTACCTCTTGCTTTCCAACTTGGATATCTTTTATTTCTTTTGCTTGACTATGTGCTCTGACTACAGAAGCAGAACCTGCAACAGTGGCTACCAACACAGAGGTAGGTATTCATAAAAGGGTTCAAAGTTTTGATTATATAAGATAAATAAGTTCTAGAGATCTGCTGAACAGTATCCTGCCTATAGTTAACATACTATATTGTATACTTAAAATTTTGCTAAGAGGAGCTGGGCATGGTGTCACAAGCCTGTGGTCTTAGCCACTCGGGAGGCTGGAGTGAGAGGATTTGCTTGAGCCCAAGAGTTTGAGGCTACAGTACACTATGATTATGTCACTACATTCCAGCCTGGGCAACACAGTGAGAACCTGTCTCTAAATAATGAAATAAAATAAAATAAACTTTGCTAAGAGGGTAGAGTGCTCTTAATGATAAGAACAGATCAAAACTTTTGGAGGTGAAGGGTAGATTTACAGCACAAATTGTGGTAATGGTTTCACAAGGGTGTACTTATCTTTAAACTCATCAAGTTGTAGATATTAATTACGTATCACTTTTGTCTGTCAAAATTAGAATGTTGGAAAAACAAACATTGTTTTTAAAGTAATGAAAATAGTAATAACCAACTTCATATATTTTAATGGAAAAATTCCTGGCAAATGTATAACCAGGTAACAAACCTGCACATTCTGCACATGTACCACAGAACTTAAAAGTATAATTTAAAAAAAATATATTAATAAAGTGAAGAAAAAAATTCTTTTAACTAAAATTGTTTTTATACATTGTCTCAGGTGCCTGTATAAGCCTTACCTGAAAGTGTCTTTTGGTAAGAAATACATTGATGTCGCCACAAAGAAATGGAAGATCTCTCTCGATTCTGCAGTCCATTTAATCTTTCTGCTAGTCCACCTCTGTTTAATGAATTATAATGCATTAAGTTTAGTTAAAAGGAAAACTTCAGAATCACTCAAACAGTTATACTGTATACCTCCAACCAGAGACAGATAAAACATGCAAAATTTTAAAGTATATTTGTTACCACATTCTCTTCCTAGAGACCATATCCTCGTAAGTCAGTTTTTGTTTTCTTAGAAGCTTGGTTTTCTGATTCTTAGAAATATGGGCTAATATTATGTCTTAAACATAGTTGTTGGAAATATGACAGCTAAATATCAGCTTACCTCCTTTTCTATTCTTTCTTATTTTATTCAATCCTAAAACACGTACTGCTTACTCATCACCTGCTATACGCTGGCACCTAGCACTTTGTTAGGTACCAGGGACACAAGGACAGCTATGAGTGCTGCTGTGGAGGTGAGAGAGCTCCCAATGAGCTCAGCAGATGGGTGCAAATGGAGAAATATAAAGTGGGCTCAGAGTTCCAGTCAAGAAAAACCTTGCCAACTGCTGACAGAACACTCAGATAAGAGCACTTGGGTACGAGTCCATTATTTGAACTCTAGAGATATTTGAGTATCAATCACAAACACACAGCAAGGATACCGATGTTATAAAAAAGAAAACTTCCACATACAATAGAAACACAATTTATAACGACAGACATACAGGGACTGCAGAAGAACGTTAACCTATCAATGAACATACATACTCACTGAGATATATATGCTTATAAGTATATAATTATATGTAAATTATAAATGTAAGTAAATAAATACATGCATATGTAGAGAGAAAGAGAAGTTATCAACTCCTAACATAATTTCAAGAAAAATCAAGATCAGTTGCTAATTATCACTATAGCTACATGCTATATAGATTATCAATGTATTATCTCGTAAGATTATTATTATCAATTCATTAATATTTCACTACACTATATTTATTCAAATAATATCATTTTGAGGTAGAAAGAACAGATATCAATACCCACTGGACAGATGACAAAACCAGAATTTACAGAGAGATTAAGGAACTTCTCCAATATTACATAACTAGCCAGATGAGGAACTAGCTATTAAAACCAGAATGGACTTAGCACAGCATGTAGCCTTTAATAAACCTTCAAAAAATGCCCATGATTGGTGTAACTGTTTTTGTTATGTATTTTACTTGTACCCTATATGGCTCTTTCCACTATGACGGTAATATTTTAATAAATATATTTAATACCTATAGAAAAACCTAGTATTTTTTCCTACAGGTATTATTTCTGAATGTATTTGTTTATAGCATATATAACAGAAAAAATTTAAAAACCTCTTATACACAGAAATATGCCATAGCACCTCTACGTGTCAGTCTCTACTTACTATTAAGCCCTTCTTCATATAATTCTATTTACATGAAGTAACTCATTTATGCTTCCCCTTTACACAATACTGTAAAGTAGGTACTATTATGATTCCACTTTATAGATTACAAACTGAGGCACCAAGATGTTAAACATCTGTCCAAAGTGAGATGTCTAATGGGTGGCGTAGCTGGATGCACACCCAGGCAGTCCAGCTCCAGAGTCCAAGCTCTTAGTCTTGATAATATATCTATCACCTCTTAAACAGTACTATTTAAAATGATGTACATAATAATTACAAGAAACAAATGCTGTATTCTTTGTCCAGTTATATAGATAATTATTTCCCCAATATTGCTTTTCAATGCTGTGACCTTACAGAAAAAAAAAAAAAAAGGCAAAATGAACTCTGAAAATAGTATCTGGTTAAAGTCAAGCCTAGAACCCTGCAAGAAAACTGTAGGGAGTACAGGACGAAAGGTAAAAGCAACAGTAAACATATGTAAAGGAGTTCTCTACACATGGCATCATGAGTGGAGATGCCCTCAGATAAAAACTGTGTCTGGAGACCTCAGATAAAAACTGTGTCTCCACTGGTACCATTCCTTCTGAAACTATTCCAAACAACACAAAAAGAGAGAATATTCCCTAACTCATTTTATGAGACCAACGTCATCCTGATAAACCTGGCAGAGACACAACTAAAAAAGAAAATTTCAGGCCAATATTCATGATAAATATTGATGCAAAAATCTTCAATAAAACACTGTCAAACTGAATCCAACAGCACATTAAAAAGCTTGGCCGGGTGCAGTGGCTCACTCCTGTAATCCCAGCACTTTGGGAGGCCGAGGCGGGCGGATTGCAAGATCAGGAGATCAAGACCATTCTGGCCAACATGGTGAAACCCCATCTCTACTAAAAATACAAAAATTAGCTGGGCATGGTGACGCGTGCCTATAATCCCCGCTACTCAGGAGGCTGAGGCAGGAGAATTGCTTGAACCCAGGAGGTGGAGGTTGCAGTGAGCTGAGGTTGCGCCATTGCACTCCAGCCTGGCGCCTGGCAACAAAGCAAGACTTTGTCTCAAAAAAAAAAAAAAAAAAAAAAAAGCTTATCCATCACAATCAGGTAGGCTTCATCCCAGGGATGCAAGGCTGGTTCAACATACACAAATCTATAAAGGTAGTCCACCATATAAAAGGAACCAAAGACGACACCATATGATTATCTCAATAGATGCAGAGAAGGCCTTTGACAAAATTCAAGTCCTTTATGCTAAAAATTCTCAATAAACTAGGTATTGATGGAACATATCTCAAAATAATAAAAGCTATTTATGACAAATCTACAGCCAATATCATACTGAATGGGCAAAAACTGGAAGCATTCCCTTTGAAAACTAGCACTTGACAAGGGTGCCGTCTCACATCATTCCTATTAAACACAGTATTAAAAGTTTTAGTCACCGCAATCAGGCAAGAAAAAGAAATAAAGGGTATTCAATTAGGAAAAGAGGAATTCAAATTGTCTCTATTTGCAGATGACATGACTGTATATTTAGAAGACCCCACGTCTCAGCCCAAAATCTCCATAAGATGGTAAGCAACTTCAGCAAAGTCTCCACATACAAAATGAATGTGCAAAAATCACATGCATTCATATACACCAAAAACGGACAAACAGAGAGCCAAATCATGAGCGAACTCCCATTCACAATTGCTACAAAGAGAATAAAATACCTAGGAATACAACTAACAAAAGACGTGAAAGACCTCTTCAAGGAGAACTACAAACCACTGATCAATGAAATAAGAGCAGACACAAACAGATGGAAAAACTTTCCATGCTCATGGTTAGGAAGCATCAATATCGTGAAAATCGCCATACTGCCCAAAGTAATTTATAAATTCAATGCTATCCGCAAGAAGCTACCATTGACCTTCCTCACAGAACTGGAGAAAACCACCTTAAACTTCATATGGAACCAAAAAAGAGCCCACACAGCTCAATCCTTGCTACCTGGCCTTTATCAGGTAAAAAAGTTATTTTTAATCACGACAAACCACCATCCCTTCACCAAAGGCAGTGATTGTCTTCATCAAAGACAATCCTAAGTAAAAAGAACAAAGCTGGAGGCATCACAATACCTGACTTCAAACTATACTACAAGGCTACAGTATCAGAGATACAGACCAAAGGAATAGAACAGAGGCCTCCAAGTACCACCACATGTATAAAATCATCTGATCTTTGACAAATGTGACAAAAACAAGCAATGGGGAAAAGATTTCCTGTTTAATAAATGGCATTGGGAAAACTGACTAGCTATATGCAGAAAGCGGAAACTGGACCCCTTCCTTACACCTTACACTAAAATTAACTCCAGATGGATTAAAGATTTAAACATAAGACCCAACAACATAAAAACCCTCGAAGAAAACCTAGGCAAAACCATTCAGGACATAGGCAGAGGCAAGGACTTCATGACTAAAACACCAAAAGCAATGGCAACAAAAGCCAAAATAGACAAATGGGATCTAATTAAACTTAAGAGCTTCTGCACAGCAAAAGAACAACCATTACAGCGAACTGGCACCCAACAGAATGGGAAAAAATGTTTGCAATCTACCCATCTGACAAAAAGGCTAATATTGAGAACGTACAAAGAACTAAAGCAGATTTACAAGAAAAAAACAAACAAGCCCATTCAAAAGTGGGCAAAGAATATGAACAGACACTTTTCAAAAGAAGACATTTATGCGGCCAACAAACATTAAGAAAAAAGACTCATCATCACTAGTCATTAGGGAAATGCAAATCAAATCACACTGAGATACCATCTCATGCTAGTTAGAATGGCGATCACTAAAAAATCTGGAGACAACAGATGCTGGAGAGGATGTGGAGGAATAGGAACACTTTTACACTGTTGGTAGGAGTGTAAATTAGTTCAGCCATTGTGGAAGACAGTGAGGTGATTCCTCAAGGATCTAGAAACAGAAATACCATTTGACCCAGCAATCCCATTACTGGGTATATACCCAAAGGATTATAAATCGTTTTATTATAAAGACATATGTACATGTATGTTCATTGTGGCACTGTTTACAATAGCAAAGACCTGGAACCAACCAAAATGCCCATCAATGATAAACTGGACAAGGAAAATGTGGCACATATACACCATGGAATACTATGCAGCCATAAAAAAGGATGAGTTCATGTCTTTTGCAGGGACATGCATGAATCTGGAAAGCATCGTTCTTAGCAAACTGACATAAGAACAGAAAACCAAACACCACATGTTCTTACTCATAAGTGAGTTCTGAACAATGAGAACATACAGAAACAGGGAGGGGAACATCACAGACTGGGGTCTGTTGGAGGGTGGGGGGCTAGGGGATGGATAGCAGGGGGTGGAGGGATTGCAAAGAGATAACATTAGGAGAAATACCTAATGTAGGTGATGGGGGGATGGAGGCAGCAAACCACCATGACATGTATATATCTATGTAACAATCGTACAAGATCTGCACATGTACCCCAGAACTTAAAGTATAATAATAAGAAAATTAAAAAAAACAGAGAGGAGGAGGAGGAAAAAAAAACAAACTGTGTCTCCAGCTGAGTTTGGCCATTAGGGTTTGTCCTGCAGGGAATTCAGACCACATGCACTTGAACTTAAGAACAGAAACATCATGTCCTCTAATCAACAATCCTATTTCTAGTAAAAACCTATCCAACATTAAAAAAATCAAGTCATACCAAAAGTTCAGGAAGGCCCTGACATCTATATCCAAATTAACTCTTTTGAATGTAGCCAGACAAGTTAATAATAAAAGCCAAAACTCCAATGGAACAAAAATATGATGAATTCACTGAGCAAGTTAAGATATCCTAATTATCTTTTCTGTAAAATTAACAGATTCGTAACCTATCTCCAAAGATTACTGGTATCAATTCAACACTGGTAAACAGTTCTATAAAATCAACATGAAGAAGTAAAGAATAAAGATTCAAAAATATTACAACATTTCTAGTCTGCTTTTTCTCCATAAAGTTTCTCTCCTCTGACTTGACATCTAAAGGAGCTGACTTCGAAGCTCCTTTTTAGCCTTCCCTTGACACAGGCGGGGCTCCATTAACCTTTGCTCTCTATTATGAGCAACGATTCCACTTTGCTTGTTCCTGTGCATGAACAGTGCTTGGCAAGTGGCAGGCCCTCAGCAAGGCTGGGGACATGACTTCCTGTAATTGCGTGGCATCACCTTCATCAACAAAGACATGGTAATCCCTTTAATGGGCTTCCTTTTCCTTTCTCCCCAGAGACTATTACAAATCACATTCTATTACAAATTACATCCTATTACTATTACAAATTACATTCTCTTTTGAGGCCACAACTTTGTCACTTTGGACATAAAGCCTTCTGCCTTACAATGAGTAGGCACGAATGGATCTCTGTGACCTGGCCATCTCGCTGGACTTGGCCATATCCTCATGCTCTTTCCTCCACTGGTGTCCTCAAGCTGGGGCTCCCCTCTCCACCTTCCTTCCCTACCTCCTCTGCAGGTTGCTGACAGAACCATGGTGCAAGCTCTCTGTCTACTGGGACCCCTGCTGTTTTCAAAATCTGTCTCTCCTATTCCCTGCACTATTTCTAGAGGCTCGACATTTTCCATGTGATTGGCAATCCCAAAGAGAAGAATCAAAGAGCTCCTGCCTGGTCCCCAACTCCCACACAGGAGCCACAACCCCATCCTCACTCCCTGAACCATGTGCTACTTCAGCCACAGGCCCTGGTCTCCTTAGATGCATGCCAGGCTTGTCTTCTCATGATGTGACAATATAATCCGTGGATCCAACATCTACACTCTTGATTATCACATTTACTCTTTCTACTGAAACTCCTTTGCCTTGAAATGCTTTACTACTTTGCATTTGTGGCAATGCTTCCTACAGGTTCTCTTTCTTATTTTCACTGGGTCTTTGCTTGACATTGTTTGGGTTTTTTTATATGTATATATTTTTTATTGTACTTTAGGTTCTCAGGTACATGTGCAGATCATACAGGATTGTTGCATAGGTACATACATGACAATGTGGTTTGCTGCCTCCATCCCTCTGTCACCTATATCTGGCATTTCTCCCCATATTTTCTATCCTTCCCCAACCCCCCTACCCCCCACTGTGCCTCCCCTAGTCCCCACCAACAGACCCCAGTGTATGATGCTCCCCTCCCTGTGTCCTATGTTCTCACTGTTCAACACCTGCCTATGAGTGAGAACATGCTGTTTGATTTTCTGTTCTTGTGTCAGTTTGCTGAGAATGATGGTTTCCAGATTCATGCCATGTCCCTACAAAGGACACAAACTCATCATTTTTTATGTCTGCATAGTATTCCATGGTGTATATGTGCCACAATTTCCTTGTCCAGTCTATCAACAATGGGCATTTGGGTTGGTTCCAAGTCTTTGCTATAGTAAATAGCACTGCAATGAACATATGTGTGCATGTGTCTTTACAATAGAACAATTTATAATCCTTTGGATATATACCCAGTAATGGGATTGCTGGGTAAAATGGTATTTCTATTTCTAGGTGCTTGAGGAATCACCACACTGTCTTCCACAATGGTTGAACTAATTTACACTCCCACCAACAATGTAAAAGTGTTCCTATTTCTCCACATCCTCTCCAGCATCTGTTGTCTCCAGATTTTTTAACGACTGACATTCTAACTGGCGTGAGATGGTATCTCAATGTGGTTTCGATTTGCATTTCTCTAACGACCAGTGATGATGAGCATCTTTTCATGTTTCTTGGCCTCATATATGTCTTCTTTTGAAAAGTGTCTGTTCATATCCTTCACCCACTTTGGAATGGGTTTGTTTTTTTTTCTTATAAATCTGTTTTAGTTCTTTGTGGATTCTGGCTATTAGCCCTTTGTCAGATGGGTAGATTGCAAAAACTTTTTCCCATTCTGTTGGTTGCCAGTTCACTCTAATGATTGTTTCTTTTGCTGGACAGAAACTCTGGCGTTTAATTAGATCCTATTTGTCCATTTTGGCTTTTGTTGCCAATGATTTTGATTTAAACAACAAAGAGACCTTGTATCACACATGGATGGGGAGGGTCCCTACCTACAGGCTCCTTCACGTATCTTTCCTGATTTGCTGCCCATGGCCACAGCCCAGCCCCTGAATGACACTCTAGTTCATGGCACACCAGACACATCTTGTCTGTGGGTCTCTGCTCTCTCACACTTTTTTGCACTTGCAAGTGTTGTCCTGGCAGATCTCTCTCATAAAAGTAGTCTGACATGATCTATACATATTTCTGTTTTCCCTTTTACATTATAAATTACTCAAGATTAGAACAATTACTCACTTGTATTCAAGTGAATTCACTTGTCTCCAAGGTACCTAGAACACTGACTCTCAATAAAATTTGTTTAGCCAAACAATAAATCTCCATTAAAAAATGCAGTCACATCTGCTGGCCACGACTGAACCCATGACCCTCAAATTGGATGAACGTTCCATTAATCAGCTCCAGAACTTAGGATTTCATATGCAAGTATATTAAAATTAACATTTTAGATATTTCAGTTTTTAAAGAAAGAGAAGAAAAAAAGAGTATTTAAAAAGGTATAATTTAACCTTAAAAGCTTCTTCTTTGCTGAATTTTCTGGAGTCCTGGGAAACTTAGTTGTGGGTTTCTGGGGTGTATGCAAGATGGTCTCTCTTGATTTTGTCCTTGGGTCTATCAGTCCCTCCATAATCTGTCTTGCATCCGATGCCAACTCCATGTGGTATTTGTGAGGGGATTCTGAATCAATGCGTGGGACATTTTCCAAGTCATCTTCTTTTTCACTATCTGATGAATATTCTAAAATTTCTATAGAACTTAGCTGAAAAAAATTAAGAGAAAGGCATATTTTTAAATACAAAGAGTATTTTATTTAAGTCCACATTTATTTACATCATTCCATTCCCTTACAGTTACATTTCTTGAAGGAGCTTTTTGAATACAGTATCTGCAGCTTAAACCCCTGTTCTGACAAAATCCCAAAGTAACCAAGACAAAGACAAGAAGAGGTTAAATCAACATGAGTCAGACTTTATATCATAGAACCCACAAAAATAAGTACAAATATTTCAATCTTCTTTCAGCAAACTACAAGACAGTACAATCTCCAAAACTGAACTAATAACACTCATCTGAAAGGCTGATGATCCTCACTACGAATCTGACAACTACTAGAAAGTATTTCTTGGACTTTGAAATTTACTATGAAGTTAAATTGCCTCTTCAGGTGTAAATCATTTAATTTGCCAAAGGAATCCCCAAGAATAAAGATAAAGACTTGACTCTCTCACAGTAAAATTATATAATATTTTCCAGAGACTAGTTTGAAGTTGCAAATATCAACAGGAACCATTCAAGAATATGAGTCACTGTCTCCTTTTCCTAACATTTCCTAAAGTGTTTCTTCTTTCTCCGACTGAGATTTCTAAACTTCCAAAATAATTTTTTGAAAACTGGATTATCAAACAAGAATTCATATCATATGGCCTACAAAAAAGAAAAAAAAACATTATCATATGGCCAATTCTGGAGGAAAGAATCAAAACTTTTTTGACGTTTTCCGTCTTTACCAAAACACATGCTAAAACTTTAAAGCACAAGATCTTATTTTCCTATACTTGATTATATAGATCAATCCCATGTTATTCTGTGTTAGCAACAATTCATCCTTCAATTTCCTAACTTCCAGTTAGGATGCACTAGCAGTCCCATCTAATTTACTACCTAAATACTGGGGGTGGTACCAGAGTTTACTTCATTAACTAATCTACATAAAGTGAAAGGCCTTTTTTTCTGAGGATTACATTTTTTTTTTTTTTGAGATCCAAGTCTCACTCTGTCACCCAGGCTGTAGTGCAGTGGTGTGATCTCAGCTGACTGCTACCTCTGCTTCTCCAGTTCAAGTGATTCTCCTGCCTCAGCCTCCCAAGTAGCTGGGATTACAGGCACCCGCCACCATGCCCAGCTAATTTTTGTATATTTAGTAGGGATGGGGTTTTACCATGTTAGCCAGGGCTGGTCTCAAACTCCTGACCTCAAGTGCACCACCCACCTCAGCCTCCCAAAGTGTTAACAGGCGTGAACCGCCACACCCAGCCAAATTCTTTCTGAGTCAAAAAAAAAGAACCACCCATCTCCACACATCATCAAAAAACTGCGTGGGTAGTCACATTCTATAGGATGCACTGAAAATAAGAAAAAGTAAATGCCTAAATTTCTAAAATAAATGCAGAGCTTAGTTCTACTGTCCTCACCATTTCAGTTTTGTGCCTAACTCACTCCAGGTACCTGTTAATACACTAGTAACCACTGAGACATAGGTCTGCCTCACACGAGAGCTTCTGAATAAACATTAAAAATGGGTCACCAAAAGATCCAGAACAGTTCAGATTCAGAACGAAGCTCTCTGACACTAAAACCTTTACATATTACTTAAGAACTCCATATTTAAATAATTTCATTTTTTCTGTTATGAGAAGTCTTTAGTGCCCTAAAGTTTTGCCCTTTGTCCTAGAGCATTGTCTCTTAATCTTGGCACTCTTGCCATTGGGGCTGGACCATGAGCTGGGCCATCCTGTGCACAACGGGGTGCCTCTCGGCACCCCTGGCCTCTACCCACTAGATGACAGGAGCACCACCTCACCAGTCAGGACAATAAAAAAGGTCTCCAGGAGTTGCCAAATGTCCTCTGGGGACAAAATCACCCCCAGATGAGAGCCACCATCCTAGAAAGAAGTCAACAAATAACCAGCCACAGGTGGCTTGGGCTGGGGACTCACATGCAACCATGAAGAGGATTCATGCTGCTTGTAAGGATGGGAGAGGCCAAACCCAGATAGTTATAAAACACTGTGGTAGGAATGCTGCCATGGAGGTACTGCTTGGGCTCCAAGGAGAACACATAAGAAGGGCAACAAAGCCAGGAGGGGCATAAGGAAAGAGAAGAGTTAAGTGTCAGAAAAGGTCTGTTTCTGGCTGGGCAGGTGTAATCCCAGCACTCTGGAGGCTGAAGCAGGCAGATCACTTGAGGCCAGGAGTTTGAAAGCAGGCTGGCTAACATAGCGAAACTGCATCTCTATTAAAAAACACAAAAATTAGCTTGGTGTGGTGGTGCATGCCTGCAATCCCAGCTACTAGGGGGGCTGAGGCAGGAGAAAAACTTGAGACGCTGGGAGGCAGTGGTTGCAATGAGCCAAGATCACGCCACTGCACTCCAGCCTGGGCAACAGTGTGAGACTGTCTCAAAATAAATAAAGAAAAGGTTTGCTTCCCAGAATCTGCAACCTGAAGTTTGATGCTAACTGTGGATTAGACAGAGAGAAGAGGGAAGGACAATCTAGGGAGAAGAAAGAAGACGACCAAGATTCTGAGGCAGGAGACAGCCACTGGCAGCTTCACACAGGAGCTAACAACCTCTGACGGTAATGGAAAATGACCATTTGAACAACACTGGAATGGTGATACAGAGAGGGAGGAAACCATGCTGGCAGGGGGAGAGCAGCTAGCTGGAAGGCTCTTCCATATTCAGAGCAAGAGATAGAGAGGATCTGAGTGGTAGTGGGAACAGAGAGGTAGACTGCAAAGAAATGAGGAAAAGGATGCAGTAACACTTGAGGACCAAATTCAGTATCAGGAAATACATTTGGGCAGGAGTTGCTGATACTCAAGCTGGTTTGGATGTGTGAATGTTGTGGTGCCTATGGGATACCCAGGGAAAAACTGGTCAACATGCAGTGGCTCTGCAGGTCTGGAGTTCTAGGAGTGATGTGGGATGCAAATAAAACTTCAGAAATCATGAGAAACAGGATGTGAAGCCATGAGGGCTGGAGAAGATTATGGAAAGTATGTGAAAGGAAGAAGAGAAGGTCCAGGTTGGAACCTCGGAAACATCAACAATATTCATGCTGTCTTCAGGTGAGAAGAGACTGAAAAGTGTTTTGCATTTGAAAAAGAGAAATTGTACAGAGATAAGAAATCCATGGGACCTTGGTAAGAATGTGCCTTAAAGAATAAATGGAAGATAAAATGAAAACAGCAAACCTGATAATTTGTTTTAGAAAGTTTAGATAGGCATATTTTATTTTCTTTCCCAGAAAGAATGGCATAAAAACGTACATTTGGTTAGCTTTGAACAATGTGGCACAATGATGCTTAAGTTAAAAATCATGAAATCCAAATGAATTTCCTCAGTGAAGAATTTAACATCAGTAAGACTGGTGAGACTTAATAGTAGCTCAGGTAGTACTTCGAAATTCTCAGCATCAATCCATAACAAATATTAGGACCCTTTGGCTTAAGCTGTTGTGTCGTCCGTGAGAACTAGCTAATATCTAAGAATATACTGCATGCCAACTACTCACATGCTATGTTAGCTGCTACAGTAGTATAAAAAAATTTAAGTCCATTCAAATTCCTGCATCCTTATACCCAATTTAAAAACTGAAGGAAAAACTAAACATACAAAGTAATTTATGGACAATTCCAAATGCAGCCGGCACACAGCAGATGTAGACATGGAGATCACCTGGAGTGGTAGCAGCCTAGAAGGTCTTTCCCAACAAAGGTGGTGGTTGACTAGAACACTGCCGTGGTCTCAGCCCTATTCCCTACTAGTGGCTACCTCGGGGAATTATTTAACTTCCCTATACCTTTGTTTCCTCATCTTCAAACTGGAGATGCAGTAATAAATGCTACCGTATTAGCATTTAGCAAATGTTAGCTATTCTTTTTAGTCCCTAGAGTTTATATGTCTTTTGGTTTCAAATGTAATATTTTAAAATTTGTATTTATTTTTCTATTAAAACCTTTTTCTTGGTTTCTAAGAGGATTTCTATATAAAAGACAATATGGAACACAAAGAATGTCTTCTGTAGACAACCAAAAAAGACAAATACTGTCTTAACCCACAGAGTAAATCCTGGACCCTTTGTGTAGTCATTTTTAAATTAATTATTTACTTGGTTTGTTTTTTATTTTTTTGAGATAGAATCTCACTCTGATGCACAGGCTGAAGTGTGGTGGCATGAACACAGCTCACTGCAGCCTCAACTCTTCTGGGATTGAGTGACACTCCCACCTCAGCCTCTCAAGTAGCTGAGACTACCGATGTGTGCCACCATGCCTGGCTAACTTTTTAAATTTTTTAGTAGAGACAAGGTCTCATTTTATTGTTGCCCAGGCTGGTCTCAAATTCCTGAGTTCAAGCCATCCTCCCACCTTGGCCTCCCAAAGTGCTGGGATTACAGGTGTGAGTCAATGAGCCCAGCCCACGTAGTCATTTCTAACAGAAGCCAAGCTAGAAGGAACACATTTAAGAAAAGATAACTGTAAGTCACCATTTTAGCAAATTGTATTTTAAAACATCCCTCTATGCCCATAATCCTGGATGAACATGGAGGAACTCTCCCATCACAGACAGAGAGGACCTAGAGGACCTACTTGCTCACTTAACACCAGCTGCCTTGGCCTGGGCCTGACTATGAGGAACACATGATCTTTCAGAAAGGGATGGTACGTGCAGGTGTACATGTGCGCACAGACATGTACGTGCCAGGGAGGGTGGAAAGAGAGGGAATAGTAAGAGATAGGTCAAAGGTGACTGACCACAGGTTCATAGTTTCAAGCTTACATTTCCTCTCTATGTTGTAGAATCAGATTAATGAGAAAGAAGCTCCGTGAGTTTTGGAACAAGACAGACTTGTTTTTGATCTCAGCTCAACTATTTAATTACTTTGTTACTTTGGAAGAGCTGACTCCCCCGTTTCCAGTTTAATCATCCAAAAATGGAAAAATTCTTTTAGAAATATTTTAAGAATTAGAGATAATGACTATTTATTATAAAATATTTAAAGGCACAGAAAGGTAGGGAAAAAAATAACAAGCAGATGTACCCATCACCTTTTGTCAAATTTTAACGTGATGCAAAGTTTTTTTTTTTTTTTTTTAATAGCACAGTTGAAATGTCCTGTATTTTTCTTCCTGTGTCTGTTCTCCTTAGAGGCAATTCTCTTCTGAATTTGGCATTTCATTATCATCTGTTTTCATTTTTTTTAAATCGCACACATACAAACGTACTATTTTGCAAGGACACAGCAGCTGTAATTCATTAATTTTCATTGCAATGAAGTATTCCAGAGTCTGACTATACCACTTTTTTTTTTTTTTTTTTCCCGAGACGGAGTTTTGCTCCTGTTACCAGGCTGGAGTGCAATGGCGTGATCTCGGCTCCTCCGCCTCCTGGGTTCAGGCAATTCTCCTGCCTCAGCCTCCTGAGTAGCTGGGATTACAGTCACGCGCCACCATGTCCAGCTAATTTTTTCTATTTTTAGTAGAGACAGGGTTTCACCATGTTGACCAGGATGGTCTCGATCTCTTGACCTCGTGATCCACCCGCCTCGGCCTCCCAAAGTGCTGGGATTACAGGCTTGAGCCACTGCGCCCGGCTATACCACTTTTTACTTATCTGTTTCACTACTGGTGGACACTTAAGAGTTTTGTAAATTTTCTCATTACAACAAAACTGTAATGTGTATGTACTGTACTTGTTTTACTGGGCACATACATGCTGATTTCTCAGTGGTAGACACTACCCAGTGGATTCGTGGACAGTCCATTCTCAACTACACTGGCAATTGTGAGATGGCTCTGTAGAGACACTGTGCTGACAGCGATGCCCATCAGCAGTGTTTGAAAGCTGTGGCACATTATCAGCCTCACTGAGTAATTTTAAACTTCTAAATTTATACCTATCTGATTGGTATGAAATGTTATATCTCTCCTAAGTGTGCACATCCCTGATCATTCACAGGATTGAGCATCTTTGTACTTGTTGAATGGCTCTTCACATTTCTTCCTGTTTATTCATATCCTTTACCCACTTCTCTAGTAGGAGAGAAAATGAATTTTTCAATCATCTGGATCTATGTATTCCATAGAGAGAAGGTGGTTAGAAAAATGTTTTTAAAATTTTAAAGTGACCGAAGAAGGACCTGGTATACACCACTGACATCCTTTCCCAACCATACCTTAAAAAAAATCAATCACATTTCTTAACCACACTTATTCCTGATAGGTAGCCTACTGCTGCTACACAGTGACCCAATGTACTTGGGTAAAGTTTTTGTTCCATGGAAATTTTTATCCTTTACCAAACCATGTTTACAAAAAATAATTACTTTGCATAAATGGTAAGTTTCAAGAACAAAGTAAAGATTTAAATTTGTTTTTGCAAAGTTAACCAACTGATGCCCTCCTGAAACTTTCACAGGTTACTTCTTTCAGAGATATAGCCCAGTTATAGAAATAATATAGATGAATAAATAAGGATCTTTTATAGCAGTAAAACAACTGCAATGGTCAAATGCACAGAGCAAAGAATGACTATGTAGCTATTACCATAATCTGCTGATGTTTAAATGAAATAAAATTATTGCCATAAGGACTTTTTTTCCTCCTGATGTAAGAAAGTTTAGAAGGAGGAGTCTTCTGATTTAATGAGTAAATATCACAAACAGCAAGACTGATAGGAGGCAAGGAATTGTTCTTATGAAGTCAGTCAACAAACACAATAGTCTGGTACCACTTCCATTGCAATATACTAAAACGACCTTGGTTAAAACCATCTACAATTTCTCAAAACCATAAAGTATTCAATATTGACTCAGTTTCCAAAGTTAGCAATACTGCTATAGTACACATCTATCACAATTTATTTCTGACTCTTTTTTTCAGAAAGCAAATGTTTCTATCCACAGAGGGAAATCCTTCAACCTCTGGCAGCCATGGGGTTAGGGATATCTCACATTGCAGCAGCCATGTGTCTAGGATAAGCCTGTTTCAGGGGTCAAAGCTGATTGACCTCAGGTAGACAACTGACCAGTGCTTAGCCAATCAGATTCTTTTCCTCCAGATTTTGAATTGAGTCTGGAAAGTGGAAGTTAAGCTACACTAATGACACACCTCTACATGAAAAGTCCATGAGCTTCTGCTGGTGAGGTTCCCAGGGCTGCCCCAAGGCTCAGTTCATCCTTCAACTTTATCCTGTTACTCAAGATATGCAGTACTGTTCTAGTGAATTTTCTCTTCTTTAAAAAACAGCTACACTTCGTTCCTTTTACTTGCAACTAAGAGGCTAATTACCTTAAAAATATCTCCAAATAGAGAAAACATTAAATAAATATTTATTCAGTACACACCATGTATAAGGTATTACAGAATAGAGAAAATGTGATGCACTTCCATATAGAGCCTGAAATAAAATAAAGCAGATATAAGCAGGGTTCACACTAATTCTCCAAATGGACAAAAAAGGGAGCCCTTATTTCCGGTTGATCTAAAACCAGTAGATATAGTGGAAGAGGTAAAACCTGTATTGGGCCTCAGAGGATTGGAAAATTCTCAACTGATAAAGATGCAAAAAGAGAGAAGAAACCACATAAGGCAGGAAAGTACAATGACTTTCATGACCTATAGACAAGTTCAGACAACTGAGAGTTTAGAATTCATACTGGGAGGCAAGAGACAGTAACAAGAAAAACATAATCCTGTGGGTTGGATGAGGAGCAAGCTGTGGAGGATCTTGAATGTCAGGTTTAAGAGTTTAGATATCCCTGAAGAAAGCAGAAAGCTTTTGAGTAGGCAAGGAGGATGAACTTAAAAGGCATGCTGATAAGACTGCAGTGGAGACTGCATATGGGATGTATTTAAAGAAGGGAAATGCTAATGCAGGAAGTTACTGTAAATATCCCGGCCAACTTCTCTCCATTTCAGAGCTGTCCATCTTCTCTCAAAGGGTTCAGTTCACATATTCACAAATATCTCAATACAGCAAGTTCAAAATCAAACTCCTAATATATTCCTCAAAACCAGGTGTTTGGCCCAGTATAACCTGTATCAGTAATACCACACGCTACCCAGGTGCACGTCAGAAATTCCCTGATCTTCAATTCATGAGTATGAAGTTTTACCTCTAAAACTAGCCAGGATATGCTCCTTTCTCTCCACCCACTCCCACCTGGCACCACAATGGCTGCGACTCAGAGCTACTCTCTCGCTCTGCTCCTGCCCTCCTGCCGGGGTCTGCTCTCCACACAACAATCAGAACAACCTAAGTCAGAGCATTCCATACCCTTCCTTTAGATCCTATAAACGACTTCCCAGTACATCTAGGATGCCATTCAATGCCCCCAACCTGCCTGGTGGTTTCTAAGGCCTCAGGTGGCCTGTGGACCCACCAGGCCTCTACTGGTAGCTATCTGCCTCCACACTGCTGCTCCCCAGCCCTTCTGACCTGCTTTTAGGTTTCCATACCATGTTCTTTCCTGCCTGTGGACACTACAGCCCTTCCAGCCCTAGAATATGCTTCCTCATTCCCACCCCAAATCTTTCCCTAAGTCGTCCTCACGTTTCAAAGTTTTAGCTTACATATCCTCTCATCATACAGGTCTGCCTTCAGCACACGAGCAGAAATTGGTGGGTGAGGAGGCTGGGGCAACAGCAGCAAACTCAACATCTCTCTCTCTCTCTTCCTTATTTTCTGGAACATGAGAAAAAATTAAGCTCCCTTCAACTAAAGTAAAACAGGAAAAATAACTACAATATCATCATCATCATGTTCTTATACTACACTCTACCGGTTTTGAAGTACTTACACATGTATTAATTCATTAATTCCTCACAACAGCTGAATGAAATATAGTGATGGAAAACTACTCACTGTATCTAAATATGGGTAACTATGCTGGGACAGGCTGTCCTTGTATACATGGAAACACATGAGGGACACTTTGGTGACTTGCTCAAGCCCCCACAGCAATCTAGTAACAGAGCCAAAAGGCAGCCCACTTCCTACCACTCCTGACTCCACTCTTCCAAAACACTGTCCTGCCTCTCCAGGCCTACACATCTGATGCCCTCAGTGACTCTCAAAGCAACAGTTAATAACTAGGAGCCTCAGTATAACCAAAAATTTTTAAAGCATACATATAAAGTATATGAGTACTTATGTCAAGTAGAATTACCCCACTAAATTTAAAGAATTTCCTTCAAGCTTTTTTTATTCAAGCAAGGAAAATTCAAGAAAAGAAAATAAATGAAGGGCAACACTTACCAAATAATAAATCATACTATAGAATATAGTTATTAAAAGCTTGGTACCAACACAGGAACAGACAATCCAATGAAACAGAAGTGATATTCCAGCAGTATACCCAAATAGAAATAAGATTGCATGTAAAAATAATAAAAATAAGAGTCAAAATCACTGAGCAAAATAAACTTACTTGGGAACAACTGACTACCTTTCTGGAGAGAGAAAAAAACTGGATCCCTCTCTATTTACATCAAAATAAATTTCCAATGGCTCAAAAAATCAAAATATTTTTATAAAGAACTAAAACAAAATATGGATGCATTTTTAAAATAATTGTAAACTGGAGAAAGGTTTTTCTAGTATGACACAAAGTCCACAGAAGAAATGACTGACCACATAAAAATTTAAAACTGTGTCCAAAAATTTCCCTAAGTGGAAACATTTAAAAAAACAGCAAACTGGTAAAACAACAACAACAAAAGAGGACCCAAAAAAAAAAAAAATCTGCCACAATTAACAAGCAGTTGGTTTTCTTCAATGTACAAAAGACTGCCATGAATCAATAAGAAATGGAAGCCAACCCAATGGAAAAAATGAGCAAAATATGCAAACAGGCATTCCAATGAAACATGATTCAAATGACCAAGATAAGATGATCAGTGTCCCTGGGCAACCACATGCCGGCAGAAGCACTTGGCCAATGAGAGAGAAAGAGTGAATTCATGTGACTGTACTGGGAGACTAAAAGCAACATACATTAAAGCTTAAAATGTAAATACTTTCAACCTTACAGTGTAAATACTTTCTTATAGGGTCTATTCACTCAACTGTCCATACACATATGTACATGGAAGCACACCACAGCACAATATACGTAAAGAAAACCCCAAACCAAAAAAACTGTAATCATTCATTAATCAAGTGCTGGTTATGGTATTTATACAAGAAAATATTATGCAACCATTAGAAACAATGTGATAGATCTATAAGTCTTGATAAGAATACAGAAAGTGGTAAAACTAATGTATATATATGGGAAGACCTTATGGGTAGAAAAACCAAAAAATACAGAAGAACACATACAAATATTCTTGAAGGCTACTCAAGAAATTTAATGATTACTTCTGGGAGCGGAGATTATTATTCTTTGATTTAACCACTGTTCTAGTTGAAATTTTTTCAGTAAGTATGTATTTTTTTATTTAAAAATATTTTAAATTTAGTAAATTAAAAGTAGAGAGTATAAAAGCCATCTAGAGGATTCAGACACTCAGTGGCCAAAAGAGGAAACAAAACAAAACAAAATGGAGGGAGAAGGAACAAGAGAGAGAGACTGGCAGGAAGCCATCTCATGGGTAGGAGAAGACATAATATTTCAATCTGTTTAGTCACTAGGGATGTTTGTTCTCCAAAATGAGCAGAACAAGAAATACAAAAATCTTTCTTAGGCCATCTAGATAAACAAAAATATATCACTGGTCACTGACTTGGGTTGCCAATGGAATTTTTTAGCAAAGGGTCTGAGTTCATGGCCTCCAGCCCCAGAGGGTGAGAGAGACAAGAAGGAGAGGATGGCAGGGGTGTGAGGGAAGTCCCGCATCTGTCTAAACTGGCAGCTGCTGCTCAGAGCAAATTGCTTCCCGCAACATGGGCAATCTGCCCAATAACAAGCAGAGTTCTTCAAGGGAAGATAAAGAAATCTGAAACCTAAGTGAATTCTCCTAATTTTAAAATATTTGCCACTAACTGAAAAAAAATATTTTTAAACATGGTATAAGGGCACTACAGCCTGCGGATACCAGTTTCTATACAAATTACACTGAAGTACTAAAAAAAGAAAAAGTTATTTCTAATAATATTTCCAACTTTTCTTCAATGCTAGATTTGTTTTGTTAGTCTTAAGTAACACAAAAGCTTTATTTTAATATTTTGAAAGTAAATAGAAACCAAAGTATCAGTAAAGCTATGCTTTTTCAAAGGCTAACAAAAAGGTATATATACAACTATATAAGAACAAAGATTTGAGAGTAGTTTCACCAGAAACACTGATGGTTTTGCTTTATTGAGGGGGCTGGGTGGGCTTAATAATGAGTGGTAAACTCTCATTCACTAAATTCAACAAACCAATACATGCTAATTCCATAAGAATTCGGTGGGGAAAAAATGGAATCCTTAATAAACTGTTTTCATTTTTGTTCAGGAAATTCTCTTTCCAGTTTTAGAGCTTCGTGTATGTTGAGAGAACTAAATACCATATATCAAAACATGAACATTTTACGCTAATAATACCTGGTGGTATTCAGGTCTACCAAGTTCACTGAAACACTGCACTGCAAAAGATGAACAGACTACCTGGAATTTCTGTCCTTCAGTCAAAAAGATAAAAGCAAATAATCAAAATGGCAAGCCCAAGTCTTCTACTAATTATAAAGATTATAATTAAAAAACACAAATATATAGTTTTACTTATAAAAAAAATGTTCTAAAGCATAACTAAATACAAGTGTGTGCCTGCAGGTGCATTAATAGAAAGAGAGGACACAGGTTCTCTTGCAAATAAATCAAGACAAATAAATCAACAGATAAATCAACAGAACTATCAGCAGTGGGGACAATGCTCTAAGTGTTTTTCTTAGAATAATGATGAACTTGGGCACATTTACCCACACCCATTAAATAGGGCTTTGAGACATTGGGGTCTGGGGGTCAGTGGTAGTCTGTGCAATTCTGACTTGTCTTCATTTTCAACTCCACTGATGAAATGCTCTAACAAATTAAGTTAATAAAACATTTTAATATACTGAAAGTAATTCAGCATACTGGTAAGTGCTGATTCATTTCCGTCCCATTACTTTAATAACTATTATTCTAAAACAGTTCAGTAACCAAATGTTATTAATGAAAACACTTCAGAGAAAGAGTTAGTTGGTTCAAGTGATGGACTAGAAGACGCCAAAGTTCATGCCAGCCAGGATAATGGTGTTAACTGAAACAGATAAAATATTAGGGAGCAAAGAAAGGAGAAGGAAAATACTACTTGGAGTTTTAAACGTTCACAGGACCAACACAGAGACACAGAGCACCTGGCAGGAGGCTGAAAATGCAGCTGTTTAGCAAGGAGACCATGGAGAAGAAAAGATCCCAGTAAGATGTCCCTGTGGTGGGTAGGGTGAGGCTGCAGCAGCACCCTAACTCTTGGACTCTTGACAGTTCAGGTGCATTTCTACAGCTTCGCCTCACCACAGGCGGTGTCCCACAGGCTGTATGCTAAGAGTTACAGTGACTCCGCAATTCCATTCCTTTTGGGGATTCTTTGACATTCTATAATACTGGGCAGTCAAAACGATAAGAAAAAGACCTGTTGTTTCTCTAACTTGAAATCTGACAGTTTTTTGGTAATGTATGCAATGGGGAGAAGGGGTGTGTAAAATGAGAAGTACAGGCATATGTTTCAGGGAGCTGACCAGAAAAAACAATTTTAAAATCCTACAATTCTCTTAACAGTTGGACATTCAACAATATCACTTTTGCTTTAAAAAATAAACTTTACACCAGGTGCAGTGGCTCATACCTGTAATCCCAGCACTTTGGGAGGCTGAGGCGGGCGGATCACGAGGTCAAGAGATCGAGATCATCCCGGCCAACATGGTGAAACCCTATCTCTACTAAAAATACAAAAATTATCTGGGGGTGGTGGTGCACGCCTGTAGTCCAAGCTCCTCAGGAGGCTGAGGCAGGGGAATCTCTTGAACCCGGAAGGCAAAGGTTGCAGTAAGCTGAGATCATGCCACTGCACTCCAGTCTGGTGACAGAGTGAGACTCTGTCTCAAAAAAACAAAAAAAAAACCAACCAACCAAACTTTAAATTTAAAAAGTAATTAGCACAATGCTTTATACAATTTAGTTGCTACTCTTTAAGCTAAGGTTACTTCCTATAACCCTACCTACACATTTCTTCATGAAATGTTCAGAAAAGCTTCTCGTGATTGCCCTGAATACCTGAAGAGCTGTCCTTGAATTGCAGTGTCCCAGTTCCTATCAACCAAATCTTAATCTAAATCCATGTATGATACTTCACATGTGTAGGGTCCTCCTAGATGAAAAACTGTCTGCTTTCAAGTGAGGAAGACATTAAAGTCTAATTTCAAGATGAAGCAGTCCCTCTGTAGTATGAAATAAATCAGCCAGATGAAACACTGTTCTTTAATGTTCAGAAATTAAAGCTCTTAATTCTAGAATTTATAGAAAGATCACATCAAGAGCAACGATGGAATATCACTAATAAATGATCACTTCCTTATTTTAAAATTACACCTTTACAGCTAAATGCTACCCAGCTGGTAGAACAAAGGGAGGATGGTAACTAAACTCATCATTCTTCAAGATAAACCAATCATAAGACAGAAAACTTCTCACTTGACTCACATTTCATGCAAAAACAAAAGTCTCAAGTCTTTGGTCTCAGCCAACATGCAAAGGCGTGCCACAGGGCGGCTCTTTGAGAACAACTTGTGCGCATGGTACCATGTGGGGCAGGTCTGGCTGAGCCCAGACTCCCCATGCCACTTCCTGCTGATCGCTGGCTTCTGCTCTCTGAGGCCTCCCACCCAATTACTGACCAGGTCCAGACCTGCCCAAGTAGGATCTTCTGAGAACACCCAGAGCAGTGTTATGCCAGGTTCACCTTGCCTATCCTGAGTTCAGTCTCCCTTTCTTAAAGTCATACTACAAATGAGCACAGTCAGTAGCACCATAAGGAAAGAGCAAGAGAGTTAGAAGGCCCTGCCTGCCTAGAAGCTTTTAAATCCCATACAAACCACTGTTTTAAGGAGGTTGGATGGTAAGGGCAACTACAAAAATGCTACAGAAGATATACTATGGCAAGTAAAATCATGAAAACCAAGACTGCTCTTCACACACTGAGGGGAATGAAAGAGTACTGGTAGCGGATAGGCCAATAGATGTAGTTATCACATGACTGTGTTTTCACTTCCACTTCTAAAATGAAATTTATTCATGTAACACATTAACTGAGTGCCTACTGTGTATCAGGAATCATTCTGGGTACAATGGGTACAGAGGGAGAAAGGGACCCGAATGCACATGGTCCTCTATTATCCCAGTGCAGTCATGGTGCATGCACGCGAGCACACACACACACACACACACACACACATTAATGTGGAATGCTCTCTGGCTATGCAGTAAGAACTTCACTGGTTGTGTGGAAAAGAACAGCAAAACAACCCGAAATAAAGAGTATATTGGACTTCCACTTGCTAACAAAATTTTATTTTCTATTGAATTAAAACCAATAGAGCAACACCAATTCCAAACAATAGAAAGGCTTAAACCACCGATAAGAGATCTACTTTCACTGTTTACATGGTGTGCTTTTTGTGACTGAAACTTTATCCATGAAAATCAGCCAGCTAGTGAGAGGCAAAACAAAAGCTACAGGTTTTCTCACACATTCCAGGAAAAAATCTTTTTTGAGGTAAACAGTTTAACAAGCTACACCCACAGTTACACCTCTGAAAGCCACCTGGCTTGCCTTCCTCAAACCAAATCAAAGTTTCCAGCCTCAGCTGCAGCCCAGCGAGACAGAACAAACTTTACTCAAGTCCCATGGACTGGCTTATGGAAGCCCCCTCCACCTATCACCAGGCCCCGCACCCGCTCTGCGGAGTCCAAGGACAGAGATAGGAAGGCAAGTGGGGAGGGGAATCATGAGACTCAAGAAAGGCACCTGCCAGATCAGTCAAAGTTTACCAAGCAGTAGCTGGGGGTGGAGAAGGCAGCAGCGCCCAAGCCAGGGGGCTCCACAGCAAACAGCAGGCCCCACCCAACAACACGGTCCTCAGAGGTTCTCATGCATTTTGTCTGCAGTGATCACAGATGAAAAGTACCCGCTTCTCCAACAAAATAGCATACACCTGTGGATACAGTCTGTGATATGACCTGTCCGGCCATTCTGTGTGTTTTAAAACCTGCTCAGTGAGCGTCAGCCCTGAGCTGCTGCAAGGGTGCCTTCTGCCAGTCCCAGGCAGGGGCACCATGTGTTGCTGTGGTACAGGCTGAGGGGTCATGACTCAGACCTACACTCAAAACCAGGGCCTCAAAATTAGTAGAAGCAAACATGATGGCATGTTTTAAAATTAAATCTGTTCATTTATGCAGCTGGACCCAAGGCAACCCAGGTTGCTTCTCGTTATGAGCTAAGCTTTGTTTTCATTAAAGGCAAAGAATTAAAATGCTACACAATAGAGGACTGAGGAAGGTGAAAATGAAAGAAATTGAGAGAGAAGCCCTGAGAAGGTAGAAGACTTCAGAGGAATCAAGCCAGGTGGGTGTCCTAGGAGAACAAAACCAATAAAGCCAAAGCAGTGACCTGTGGGTGGACAGCCCTGAGCTGTGGGCCCAGGGGTGTTCCTCACCCAGGAGCTCCACAAGGAGCGAAGGCAACAGGGAACAAGGAGCTTCGCTGGTACGTGGGCTTAAACACACCTGGCACAGGAAGCGCCTTGAACTGTGAATATGCTTGTGTGCACTCTGCCCTCTACAAGGAGTCTACAATAAGTAGTCTTTCCTAAACTCCTTTAGCCTCAATTTAACCAGCGTTTCACTGCACATCTCATGGAGCTGAATATTCTAAAATTTTATATTTTAATCATTTTAATGAAAAGCTCTTGCAAGTGAAGTTTTCCATCATTTCTTCTTTCACCCAGGTCACGCAGGCTGGAGTGCAGCGGTGCTATCTTGGCTCACTACCACCTCAGCCTCCCAAGTGGCTGGGACTGTAGGCTTCCACCACCACACCTGGCTAATTTTTGTATTTTTTACAGAAATGGGGTTTCGTTATGTTGCCCAGGCTGGTCTCAAACTAATGAACTCAAGCCATCCACCTACCTCAGCCTCCCAAAGTGCTGGGATTATAGGCGTGAGTCACCAAGCCCAGCCTCTTTATGTTGAATATAGGCAAATAATCTCATGACAGCTCACAGGCATTCCTGTGGTGAGCCATTATTTTGGACTCTGAGGTAGCGGGGTTCTGCATGCCAGCTGGGCTTCCTTCCCTCCGGCTACAGGCTGCTCTGCTCACTGACCCCACTCCTAGGGTGCTGGAGTCTGCTCTAACAGCCTTTTCTGACTGACTGCCTAAGCCACGAGCCCCTCTCAGTTTGCCTTGGGTTTTAAGGGCCTACAGCAAGACTCAATGTGGGACACCTGGAGGACTCTTAAAACTAATAAAATACAGATTCTGCTCTTTAGAGATTTACATTTGGCTACTTGTTCACAATTAAGTTGAGCCACTGAGAGCTCAAAACACTCAACTGTAAAGCACAACTAAGAGCAATTATTTCAGAGTCCCAGGGCCCCATTCAAGATCCAAGGAAGGCACTGGCTGAGGTTCTGGCAAGTGCCATCTTGCCATCTTAGGTGTACAAAATGATGCTTCTTTGAAATAATCAAACTTGAGCAAAATAATCCTTATGAGATTACTTTGGGGTGAAAGAAGACAAATGAGGTAAACTGAAACAAGATCAAATGAATTAAATGAAGCTGTCCACAGTCACACAAGAGAAAAATCTCAGAGCTACTACTATCCACACAGCATCTTACACATAATGTACCAGGCTCTGTCTAGAAAATAATAGAGGCCAAAAGAATTAAGAAAGGAAAATCTATACATATGTAGATACATTTAACTTTGATAGCTGCAATTATGAGTAAAGGCAAAATGAATTATCTTTAAAGAACAAATTTGTTCCTATGTATTTTTCCATAACCATGAAGTTCAACAAACATGATTTCCTAAGGACTTTAGTATTAAAAAAATTAAAAAGTAGTTCATGTTTCATAATGCTTGTTTCATCATTATTTCAATAGTGAAAAGATAATGTTTAATATACTATTGGGAATTTTATTGGCCACAATGAGCTAAAACAATATTATGTACATAAGTCATCTCTGAAAATAATTACTGTCTGATATTCATGCAAGAACATGAACTATGGGGAAAAAGTGCAGGTTCTCTCAGTTCCTAAAAAAACTAGAAATGTCAAAGGTAGTGCTGGAAACCCCACTCTTGGGAAGACACTTGGTTTAAGTTATGAATTAAATTAAAACAAAACTATGTTTATCTTGGTGTAACTTTAAATACCCATAACTTTAAGTACTATAAAGTTATCCTGGGTTTGATTTATGAAGTCATATAAGAGTTTCTTAAATGAAAATAAGATACTGCTGAATAAAAATAAGGCACTAAAAGGACATTTTGTAATATAACTAGCAAAACATGTCATGTTTCTGAAATATACGCCACTAGAGATTCTTATTATGGAGAGTTTGGGAATGAATTAACTCCGCAGGCTGAGTTGCTTCAACCTGTTCAGGTGACTGGCCCTTGACCCGGTCACTTGGGAACTGAGTTCTGGGAATATTCTGATAGAAATGTTTGCATGCTTGAAACCTTGACCAAACTGTATCACTGTCTACGTAGTCTGTGCAAACAACATAATTTATGGTGAAACCTGCTGTTTCCTCCTGGGCGACAGTTTTAGTAGCTGTGGTAAGTCACACAGGCACTGTGAATCTACAAAACTGATTCAGAATAAAAATCCTAAACTGTTAGGACCAAGAGAGTTTCCCTGATAGCCAGTATTTGCACATAATGAACTGCCATAATTCACTGCTAGAGGAACTAAGCGTGTCCTGTTCAACTCCCATGAACAGGACACTTGGAGGCTTGTGCCTGGTCTCCTCCAGATTGCTCTCAGCACACCTTTCCCACTTGCTTCCTTTGCTGTAATAAACTGCAATCATGAGTATACTTACTTCTAAGTCCTAGGACTCCTTCTAGCAAATCACTGAACTTGGAAATAATCTTAGGGACCCCAAACACACACAGTTTATGAGATTTTATTAATTTTATCACATTTCCTATCATTTCAGTAGAGTGAGATGTAAAAACCAGTCTATACAACCCTGATAATCAGGTATGGCTGACTACATTAAAAATAATAACTTAAAGGAGTATCAGTCCTCATAGATGGAAGCCAATTAGGGTTAAATGAATATGGCTAGAAAGCAAATCACCATCGAGAACAGGGGTCAGCAAACTTTTCTATAAAGGAAAATATTTTAGGCTTTATATATGGTAAATATATATATAGTAAATATTTTAGGCTTTGTGGGCCATGCAGTGTCTGTCACAAATACCCAACTATGCCATTATAGTGTGAGAGCAGCCAGAGATAACATGTGAACTAATGAGTATGGCTGTGCTCCAGTAAAATTTCATTGTGGAGACAGGTGGTGGGCCAGATTTTAAACTGTAAGCTATAGTTTGCCAACTCCAATCCAGAACAAGTGAGCTTCAATAAAAATAATGTTTCTCTATTGCTTTTCTAGGTTAAAAAAAGTTTTTTTAAACATATAGGAAAATTCCAAGATGTTTTCCTCATCACTCAATATACCTTGACATGCTACAATAAAACTCTGAAATTCAAATGACCTATATTAGAAGTACAGTGATTTTGAAAATTCAACTTACTACTATTGGCATCTACTATGACCTTAGTACAACATCAAATGTCCTGAAGAGAAATCTATGCAAGAGATCCTGCCACTGGAATTGGGATATTACAGACTGGTTGATGTTGCCCTGTATGGGTTTTCCAATGCTTCACAACAAATTACCACAAACTTAGCAACTTAAAACATCTCCCATTTATTAGCTCACAGCTCTGTTCAAACTTTATCTGGGTAAACAGAAGGCTGGGCATGGCAAGAACGGGTTCTCTACACAGGGCTTCCCAAGGCCAAAATCAAGGTCCTGGCTGGGCTCCTTTGTCATCTGGAGCTCAGGATCCTCTTCCAATCACACCTGCTTGGGGTGTGATTCAGTTCCTTGCACACTGGGGTCCCTGTTTCCTTGAAAGCAGTCGAGGCTGCTCTCAGCTTCAAGAGGCTTTTCACATTATTTGGCACATGGTCTCCTCTGAGTTTTTGTTTCATTTGGTTGTTTTTGAGATGGAGTTTTGCTCTTGTTGTCCAGGCTGGAGTGCAATGGCGCAATCTTGGCTCACCACAACCTCCATCTCCTGGGTTCAAGTGATTCTCCTGCCTCAGCCTCCCGAGTAGCGGGGATTACAGGCATGCGCCACCACGCCCAGCTAATTTTTATATTTTTAATAGAGACGGGGTTTCTCCATGTTGGTCAGGCTGGTCTCTAACTCCTGACCTCAGGTGATCCACCTGCGTCGGCCTCCCAAAGTGCTGGGATTACAGGTGTGAGCCACCACACCTGGCTAGTCGTCTCCATGTTTAAAGCCAGCTAGAAATAAATAATCTTTTTGCTATTTAATAAATGATCAGTTCCTGAAACTGGCTCTTACAACAAAAAAGTTTAATTTACCTAGATTCACTGTTGCTCAAAGACCTCAAAGTGTGTCTAACACAATCAAAGTCCCTAAAAAGGCACAGTGAGAGATAATTTTGAAATGATTTTTTTCTTAGAAATAATTCTATCTTAAGGTCATGTAAAATGATGGATTTCCTGGGACTGATAACAAACTTCCTGGGAATACTGAGTATTAACATAATCTTAAGTATTCAGGTAATGTAGACAAACTAAAAAAGCTTTTCTATTATGCTAGATTCTCTTTTCTTTTCTTTGAGATGGAGTCTTGCTCTGTCACTGGGCTGGAATGCAGTGGTGCGATCTCGGCTCACTACAACCTCCACTTCCCGGGTTCAAGCAATTCTCCTGCCTCAGCCTCCTGAGTAGCTGGGACTACAGGTGCGCGCCACCACGCCCAGCTAATTTTTGTATTTTTAGCAGAGACAGGGTTTCACCATGTTGGCCAGGATGGTCTCGATCTCTTGACCTCATGATCTGCCCACCTCAGCCTCCAAAAGTGCTGGGATTATAGGTGTGAGCCTCCATGCCCAGCCCAGAATCTTAATAATACTTGTAAGAGACCCTAATATATTAAAATTCCTTTCTTCATCATCTACAACTTACTGATTTAATGACAACTATCTTAAAAGAAACTTAACAAAACGAGAAATTTCTGAGCACAGTGGTGCACACCTGTAGTGTCTGCTACTCACGGAGATCCCTTGAGACCAGGAGTTCAAGACCAGCCTGTATAACACAGCCAGACACTGTCTCTTTAAAAAAAAAAAAATTCGGGTAGCTTGAGAATATGGAACAATTAAACCTATTTCTTTGAAGGCTGTGCTTTAGAAAACTATTATTTTTGTTTTCTTAATAGCTATTATTTTGTTTTCCACTGCCCCTCAAAAGAATACAACTTTAAAACCAGACAAAGCAAAATAAGAAAATCACATGCTTTGAAAACTATCTACCAACTTTGGCTACACATCTCTCTGGCCTTGTCTGTTATAATTAAATGACTGGGTTTTTGGGGGGAGCAGGGGAACCAAGTCTTGCTCTGTCTCCCAGGCTGGAGAGTGCAGTGGCACGATCTCCATTCACTGCAACCTCTACCTCCTGAGTTCAAGTGATTCTCCTGCCTCAGCCTCCTGAGTATCTGGGATTACAGGCACCTGCCACCATGCCCAAATAATTTTTGTATTTTCAGCAGAAAGCGTTCACCACGTTGGCCCGGTTGTTCTCAAACTCCTGGCCTCAAGTGATCCACCCACCTTGGCCTCCCAAAGTGGTGGGATTACAGGCATGAGCCACCATGCCCAACCAAAAAATAACTTACCACTTACAAGCATAAATGAAAAGCAAATAGTCTGGCATTCAGGACATTTATGATCTTAATTCTGTAATCTCATTACCTGCTGCTCTTCCACAATAAAATGCCTAACTCACCTAGACCAAATTACTGAAGTTTCTCCAAGAAAACTAGATAATGTGTTGGTTTTTTTTTTTTTTCATATTTCTAACATACTGTTTCTTTTACCTGGAATGCCCTTCCTCTTCCCTTCTGGCAAACTACTACTCAGTACAGAAGACTTTACTAAAACATCCTTCATATGTGAAGCCTTTCTCCCACCCCAACAGTCTATGATGAGTGAATCTGACAGCATCCACTTACTTTCTTTTTTTTCTTCTGGAGACAGAGTCTGGCTCTGTTGCACAGGATGGAGTGCAGTGGGGAGATCTCAGCTCACTGCAACCTCCACCTCTTGCCTCAGCATCCCAAGTAACTGGGATTGCAGACACACGCCACGATACCTGGCAAATTTTTGTGTATTTTTAGTAGACATTCACCTTAGGTTCCACCATTTGTCTTACTATATGCCTCCTTTAGCATCATCCACTACAGGGTCTTTTGAAGCCACAGAGGGCTGTCACCACCACATATGATACCATTTCCATTACTTAATTTCTGTGCATTACAATAATTTGTATAGATGTCTGTCCCTTCTTTGAGACTGTGAGCTTTAAAACCTGGCTTGGTTTTTATAGGCTTGGCTCCAAGAATATAGACAGGCATAAAAAAATCTACGTGAGAGAATATAAAATAAATAAATCTTGACCACTTCACTTACTGAAAGCTTCTGCTTATCTGATCCCTAAATAACAACAGCAAAAAAGTATTTTTTGTGATATACTATTTCTTTATGTTGGGAGCCCTAGAGGCAACTGATCAACATTGCGCCTCCTATGCAGTTGATACAGAGGGCAACTAAAGAGGTTCCTTCTGCCTTCTGAGGAGAGAGACAGATTTCTTTCTACATAAGATGTCACACACAGGAAAAGACACTCCCTCGAGTCCACGACCACATTTATAATCCCCACTCACTTAGTTAATTACTGTTGACATACTGCTGTGCCTACAAAAACCATCTTTATAGGAGACAATCATGAAGCCAGGTCCTGAACAGAAAGATGAAACTAACAGTATACAAGAGACTTGCAGTGCAGAAAATAAAGAGAATGGAAGATAGAAAAAAAAAAGAGCAAGGGAGAGAGAGATTTATTTGCATTATGTTAAAGAAAAAGACTCTCCCTTACAATGGGAAATAAAGACCCCTTAAAAAAACACAGACAAACTAAAAAATCACTATTGGAAATTAATGTATTTAATATGACTATAAAGGAAAACAGCACTGGACCATAAGATCTTTTTTAGACTATGGTTAAAATATTTCCTTTACGTATGTATTTTGTTCTCCAAATGATCAGACTCTTAAATGTATCTCTAGAAATGAAGTCCTTTCTATAAACTATCCTCTTCATAACTGCCACTCAGAACACCAACTGCCTATTATGACACAGCAACCGAGAAACACTTGGGCTTGTATTGGGGACAATCAACTTGTGACTTCCTGCCAGACTTTCTCAATTCACATGATGATGAAATGGCTAGTGTTGCAATGCACTCATGGCTTTAGATAAAAACATACGCACTCAAGACAGAAGTGGCCAAAGAGAGCATCGCCCAGCAGGAAGTTGTTCCTACAAAGGAAATTGCAGTTTCTAAGATGAAGAGGAAGTCAAGTGGGAGAATTAAGTGTCTTAAGGACTTGAGAAAATACTGAAGAAACTACTTGTGGCCTCGAATACAGTTAAAACACTAAGCAGTCCAGGCTATCACTAATTATAAATTCAAAACTTTAACAATGCAATGTGGGGTAAAGCTAGTCCACAAAAGGTAAATCGTGTCTGTGTAACCTCTGTTCTTACACACCTGCTCCTGCACAATGTGAGAATCTTAGTCCCATTTCTCTTCATTTTATGATATCCTGCAATGTCCTCTTCATATACAAACCCACTCCCCAATAAGCTTCTAGTTTCTATATAATAAATGGCTACCTTCTCAAGTTTGTTCATTCCCACATGCCTAGGAAACATAACCTGGACACAGAGAACACATTACTAGTCATTTATCTGGCATTACAGCTGTTTACTTTACTACAACTTTCATAAGTTCTAAGAAACCTCTGATAGAAGCTGTTTCAGCCCTTTCATCTCTACACATTTCAACCATATGGGAGCTTTGTATCTCACCTACTTATTTTCAGTTTTGAAAAATCATGCCCAGAATTCTTTGATGCTGATAAATATTCACAGAACAGACTTTTTCCATCATTAAACAGGAAACTGAATATTGCACATCTATGCTTTATAGTCAATAGGCTGTATAGAGTTATTAGTGGTATTAACAAGGAGACTACTGATCATTTTTCATAAAAGACCACACATGACCTTCTTTTCCATAGGTTAATCATATGTTAACCACTTCTGCACAGAAAAGACGTGCACATGGAAGGCAAGCATGAAGAACATGCCCACATACAGCAATTTTCTTGTCTCATCAAGACCACAGCATGTTTGCCAAGATGGCTGGCAAGATGACAACAGGCTCCAAGGATCTGCTTTTTATTCTAATTACTGAAATCTAGTCTTAGTTTTCAGCATTTCATAGAAAGCCATCTACACTCAGCAGTGGGATCTCCCTAGCAAAATCTTTTTCTTTTTTTTTACTTCTCAACTCTTTCTGACTCCATTAACAACCACTGACATATGCTATGAACTGAATGTTGTGTCCTCCCCACAAGTTTCAAAACTTGTAAATTGAAACTAATTGCCAATGTGGTGGTATCAGAAGGTGGGACTTTGGGGAGGTAATTAGGTTAAGGGGGTGGTTATAAATGGGATTAGTGCCCTTATAAAAAAAGGTCCCAGAGAACTGCCTTGTCCCTTCCACCATGTGAAGTTACAGCAAAAAGATGGCTACCTATGAACCAGGAAGTGGCCCTCACCAGACACCAAATCTGCTGACACCCTAACCTTGGACTTCCCAGCCTCCAGAACTGTGAGAAATGTATTTTCATTGTTTATATGCCACTCAATCTGTAGTACTTTGTTACAGCAGCCCCAATGGACTAGGACAAGTATCATCCTACGATTTCCAGTTTGGCTTTGAATCACCATGTTCTTATGATCTCCAGTACCACTCCTTTCCTCCAGCTGCTTATTTTCTCCAACTAGCATTTCACAATTCCTTCCCACCTTCATTCACTGAACACATACAGGCTGAAAACCAAGTATTTGCTACATGCTGCTGCTACAACACTGAGCAAGACTCAGGCAGGTTATGAACACATTCCACTAAATGCTATCAAAGGAGTGGAGTGGGCTGGCCAGGGGAAGGGCAGCAATGGGGGCTAGTGGTAGAACTTCTTGCTGACCATTTAACTTTTTTCTATTCCCATATTCCCACTGCCTTAAATGTGTGGGTTTATATAATGATCCACACTACTTGCAACCTTCAACTGTTGTTCCAAAACTTTTGTTAGTTTCCTATTGCTGTGTAACAAATTGCCACAAACTTAGTGGCTTAAAGTAACACTCATTTATTAGCTCCCAGCTCCAGAAGCCAGAAGTCTGGCCATGTTTTAAACTGGGTTCCCTGCTCAGAGTATCAGGAAGCTGAAATCAAGATGGTGGTGGAGATTAGTTCTCCTCTGTTAGCTCGAGAAAAATCCAATTCCAAGCTCATTCTTTGTACTAGCAGAATTCAGCTCCTGTGGTGACAGGACTGAGGTCTCTGTTTCCTTGTTGGCTATCAACTGGTTTGCTCTGGCTCCTGGCTATGGCTGCATTCCTTGCCTGGTGGTACTCTCCATTTCTGAGCCAGCAATAGCACTTAAACCACTCTCCTGCTTTGAATCTCTCCTCAGCTTCTGACCTCTAAATACAAATGTAAAGGGCTCTGGGGATTGGGTCAAACCCACTGAGGACAAATTCCCTTCTTGCAGTCAACTGTGCCATATATTAAACCTAATCACAGGAGTATAACCCACCCTAGTCACAGTCTCAGGGAGGTATAGCGGAAGTGGGCATATTGGAGGTCATTCAGAATTCTGTGTACCACAGTTTATTAAAAAACAAACAAAAATTTGGCATTAATAAAGAATTTTATGGCACTGATTAGAAATACAGTACTGAGATTTAGTTTTCAATCCTGAAAGCAGAATAACCCAAAAAATCATGGGTAACTCAAAAATCCATTCCTCCAGCCCTTTTGGCCTTAATCTATACAGCTTTGCAAATACCCAACAGGCACTTACATTTGAAAATTTCATTCAACCATACCTGATAAAACTGATTTAATAACCTCCCCCTTTCTCAGATTTCCATTATACCAACCAGGCTGCCAGCACTCCAAGATCACCTTTGAGGGATTATCATTTACTCTATTTTCTCTTTATCATCAAACTGAAACTAATTCAATACCCAATCTAAACAACTTGCCCTTCCGCTCCATTCTCAAACACACTTCATGTCTAGAGCAGAATCATTAGATACACTGATCTCCTACCCTTACCTCCCTACCCTTTCCTGTTCTGTCTGTGCACAGCCTTGCCCTATCCTACACATACCTCCCAAGAAAGTCTAACGCTGTGCTTCATGCTCTCCTCTTCAGGAACCACAGCCTCCTCAAACTAGTCAGAGCTATCAAAGCTCTTCATCCCAGCACTTAAGGCCAACAGTATCCTCTGGACCCCAAAGTCATACTCCAAACCCCACCATCCACTGCCACACCACACCCTCAGTCCCTGGGACACCTCACCTTCTGACCCCACCTTCAGCCTCTCCTCAGCTGCTTTCTCAGGCAGACATACCACAGCAGGGAAGGGACAGCTCCACAAAGATGTCTCATCCACAGCCTGCTTGCTGTCCTCTGACCTAGACCACCTGGTATTATCTTTACCTTGCTTTGGCTTCATGTAATTTTTTAATAGGTACATTTTACCTTTCTCACTATATCAGGAACTTTGTGTGTGTGTGTGTGCACACGTGCACTTGTGTGTTTATGTGTAAACATGAATATTCTTTTTCTTATTCCATAGCATTTATGCAGCACACACAAGAAATTAAACAAATTTTGCTTTTTTTCTCACAATCCAATCTGCATATACTGTACTGACCTTTCACCTATTTTTATAATCTCTTTATCTTTACTTGCCTGGAAGAACAAAATCTTTAGAATAGAGGTTAATAAAATAGGTCATCCATCCTTGTCTCTGCATGAATGACGTAATGGCATAAATAACAGCCCAGAGTTACAGAAAAGGACATTTATTTAATGTTTCAATTAAATAAAATATAAAACTCTTAAAACAGGAATAATAGAAAAATTCTAGGAAAAAGGTCAAGAAGCTTTAAAGGAGGAAAAGGAAGAGAACTTGGAAAATGTGCATTTTCACATGCAAAAGACGGGAAACAATCTGAAAGTCCACCTACAGAGAACAGCTAAACAGATGAGGGTACTGCCAGGCAATGCAAGGCTGCACACCATAGGGGTAAATAAAGAAACTTTCCCACATTGCTCAGAAAGACCCATGGCATGCTAAAATGTGGATGGGTCTCCTGAGCAGTTGTGGAATATGCTGCCATGTGTCTCTAATTGGGCGGGCAACAGATCATCAAAAACATTTATTTAAGTCTCTGCAAGAACTCAATAATCATGTCTGCCTATAGGGGAAGGGTACTCTAGGTATATAGGGACAAGTGTGAGGAGGCTTCCATCCGTTTTCATGCCACTGGACTGTGTGAATATGGAAAAAGGCCAGGTAGACTCCTCTCTGCAAGTGCAGGAACAGGGCAGAATCAGCCACAGATTGCTATAAAGTTCAGTGTCCAGGAAGGAGCATGATGCCTCCAGATGAAAAATAAATGTATGCCTTTGCCTGTTCTAGGTTCTCTAGCAGAAGGAAACAAGCCATGCAGGTCTTACTCTCTGAAATACTTGCCAACTCCTCCTTTTGCTACAGATGTGCTGTATATGGCATAGAGAAGCACAAACTGTACAGGTCGCAGGCTTGCTGTGGGGAAGACAGAGGCAGCAGTGGGGCTCTGCCGGGGCGCCTGCACATGATGGGGCATAAAGGCCCATCCGCTACCTGTGTCAGTGCATGCAGGGAAAGTCTGGAAAATCACCTGAGACTCTGCAGGATTTACATATTCAAGACAAGCTAAAGCTCTGACTACAAACTCAGAAAAAAGGTAATGCATACAGACAAATATGCTTTTTAACAGACTTTTTTTTGGATTATGATGCCAGCATTATCAGAAAATGCCACTGAAAAGACTTCCTGAAAAACATATGGTATTTTAAAAACTCAAATCATAGTCTGTGAGATTTGCTGCAACTGAGAGAAACCAAATGAACATTGGATATATTCCAAATGAGAATTCTATTTGTGAACTGAAGAAAAACTGGGGCCTGCCAAACTGATAATTAAACTGAGCACCCTGAACCAACTAGTGGAATGACTCCCTCTTCCTGGAATAGGTTCGCCATACCTTACATATTGAAAAACAAACTTTGCGGGAAAACGAGAAGATGGTGCTGTAGGACCAACTCAGGATTGCAGCTCCCAGTGAAGACGCAGAGGATGAGTGGACGCCACATTTCCAGACGGATCTTTATTGCCCACAGATCAGGAGATTCCCAGGTGTAAGAGTCCCATGGGCCACCAGCACGGCTGTTTGGGCTGGCGCGGCTGTTTGGGCTGGCGCAGCTGTTTGGGCCGGGGCCGCAGTGCAGCGGCACTCCGTACAAAATACACTGGTTTGGTTGCCCTGTTAAACCGGCAACTGGAGATTTTGGAAGGCAGATTAGCACATTCATCTGATTAAACAGGACTTAAACAGAAAGCCAGGCTAGGAGATTCCCCGGCAGCAACGTTGTTCCAGCTGGCGTAGTGGGTCACTGCACGGGAAATCACACAGATCCCAGCGCCCTTTCAGCAGGCAACTGGAACACCTAGGAGAGAGTCAACCGTTCAACTTAAAAAAAAAAAAAAAAGGGCTTTGAGGCAGGGAGCCAGGTGGTCAGGCTCGGCAGGTCCCACCCCCACAAAAACAAACAAAAAAACAATTGGAAACACTCGGGGTTGAGAGTTTCACGGCAAGCACAGCTGAACCCAGGACAGTGCGGCTCGGTGGTGGGGTGTCCACCATTACCAAGGCACTCGACCCCTACGGAGGTACTCTGCCATTGCTGACACAGCCTGCCGTTGCCAAGGCAACCCGCTGTAGCCAAGGCAACCTGCCATAACAGAGAGAGTCCGCCACTACAGAGGCGGGCCACCATCACCATGGCAGCTCTAACCACACCCATATATACAGGACTACAGGGAATTACACGAAAGCAGGGCGGAGCCCACAGCAACAGGACGGAGTCCACAGCAGCTCAACATAGCCACTACAGGCAGGCAGTGATTAGACTGCCTCCTTGCTGGGCAGGACAGTGCAACTCATAAATACTCATAAATAAAGCCCTAACTCCCTGGGACAGAGCACCTGAGGAAAAAAAGGGGCTTTATGAGTACTGCTGCAGCAGACTTAAACGTACCTGCCTAGCAGCCCTGAATGAACAATGGAGCTCACAGCTCAGCACTTGAGCTCCTATAAAGTACAGACTGTCTCCTCAAGTATAAAGTAGAGCCAGTCTCCTCAAGCAGCTCCCTGACCCCCATATATCCAAAGAGTCTCCTCACAAAGGACTGATCAGACTGACATTTGGCAGGCATCATTCAGGGACAAAGATAGCAGAAGAAGAAACTGGTAGCAAACCTCACGGTTCCGCAGCTGCTACAGGTGTACCCCAGGCAAGCAGGGCCTGGAGTCGACCTCAGCAGTCCTACAGCAGAGGGGCCAGACTGTTAGAAGGAAAACTAAGAAACAGAAATACTTCATCATCAACAATCTGGACATCCACTCAGAGACCCAATCGAAAATCAGCAACTACTCAGACAACAGGTGGATAAATCCACAAAGATGGGAAGAAACCAGTGCAAAAAGGAGGAAAACACCCGAAACCAGAACACCTCGCCTCCTGCAAGGGACCACAACTCCTTACCAGCAAGGGAACAAAGCTGGACAGAGAATGAGTGTGATGAAATGACAGAATCAGACTTCAGAAGGTGGGTAATGAGAAACTTCAGTGAGCTAAAAGAACATGTTCTAACTCAATGCAAAGAAACTAAGAACCTTGAAAAAGATTTGAGGAAATGATAAAAAGAATGGACAACTTAGAGAGGAATATGAGTGAATTGAAGGAGCTGAAAAACATGAGAACTTCACGAAGCATGCACAAGTTTCAATAGCCGAATTGACCAAGCAGAAGAAAGAATGTCAGAAGTCGAAGATCAACTCAATGAAATAAAATGAGAAGCCAAGATTAGAGAAAAAGGTGCAAAAAGGAATGAACAAAGTCTCCAAGAAATGTGGGACTATGTGAAGAGATCTAATCTATGTTTGATAGGTGTACCTGAATGTGATGAAGAGAATCAATCCAAGCTTGAAAATACTCTTCAGGATATTATCCAGGAAAACTTCCCCAACCTAGCAAGGCAGGCCAATATTCAAGTCCAGGAAATACAGATAACACCACAAAGATATTCCGCAAGAAGAGCAACCCCAGGGAACATAATCGTCAGATTCACCAGGGTTGAAATGAAGAAGAAAATACTAAGGGCAACCAGAGAGAAAGGTCGGGTCACCCACAAAGGGAAACCTATCAGACTCACAGCAGATCTCTTGGCAGAAACCCTACAAGCCAGAAGAGAGTGGGGGCCAATATTCAACAACCTCTAAAGAAAAGAACTTTCAACCCAGAATTTCATATCCAGCCAAACTGAGCTTCAGAAGTGAAGGAAAAATAAAATCCTTTGCGAACAAGCAAGTACTCAGAGACTTTGTCACCACCAGGCCAGCTTTACAAGAGCTCCTGAAAGAGGCACTACACATAGAAAGGAACAACCAGTACCAGCCATTTCAAAAACATATCAAATGCTAAAGAGCATCAACAAAATGAAGAATCTGCATCAACTAACAGGCAAAACAGTCAGCTAGCACCAAAATGGCAGTATCAAATTCACACATAACAATATTAACCCTAAATGTAAATGGGCTAAATGCACCAATCAAAAGACACAGACTGGCAAATTGGATAAAAAGCCAAAACCCATCAGTGTGCTGTATCCAGGAAACCCATCTCACATGCAAGGATACACAAAGGCTCAAAATAAAGGGATGGAGGAAGATTTACCAAGCAAATGGAGAGCAAAAAAAAGCAGGAGTTGCAATTCTCATCTCTGATAAAATACACTTAAAAGCAACAAAGATCAAAACAGACAAAGAAGGACATTACATAATGGTCAAAGGATCGATACAACAAGAAGAGATAACAATCCTAAATATATATGGACCCAATACAGGAGCACCCAGAAATGTAAGGCAAGTTCTTAATGACTTACAACAAGACTTAGACTCCCACACAATAATATTGGGAGACTTTAACACTCCACTGTCAATAATAGACAGATCAACCAGACAGAAAATCAACAAGGATATCCAGGGCTTGAACTCAGACCTGGAACAAGCAAACCTGATAGACATTTACAGAACTCTCCACCCCAAATCCACAGAATATACATTCTTCTCAGCACCACATCACACTTACTCTAAAATTGACCCTCCTAACTAGAATGTGAGCTCATGAGGGTGAGCTGAACTGTAGCATAGAGCAAGCATAGAGCACAGTTCAGTTCTAGAGAGAGCAAAATCAGAAAGGGAGTATTTTTTAATTAAAAAAAAATATCATTTTAATAACATGAATAACTGTTCACTATGGTTCCAAACATAAGCACTGTGGAAAGTAGCCATCCAACAAGCTTCCTCCCAAGGGATCACTGCCAGAGGCTGGGTCAGGAAGAGAAACCAAGAGATTGAAGAGTTTAAAATACTTTTTGACCTAATTAAAAAAAAAACAGCTTTAATTTCTATGCCTTTTAATTCCCTCAGAGATGCTTTTGCCACATGAACTCGCCTAGGGGACTCTGTGGAGCTTACTATAACACGAGCCCTGACAAACTCACTGCCCTGTCAGTTTACTAGGTAGAGATGACACATTTGGGTTGACCACCTGCAGGTGGAATAGGATTTGGTAAGAACAGATATGTTGTCTAATGGGCAATATTGGCCAGAAAAAAGAACACTGGCCAGGTGTGGTGGCTCATGCCTGTAATCCCAGCACTTTGGGAGGCTGAGGTGGACAGAATACTTGAGGTTAGGAGTTCAAGACCAGCCTGGCCAACATGGTGAAATCCTGTCTCTACTAAAAATACATAAAAAATTAGCTGGGCATGGTGGCATGTGCCCATAATCCCAGCTACTCAGGAGGCTGAGGCAGGAGAATCGCTTGAAACTGTGAGGCGGAGGTTACAGTGAGCCAAAATTGTGCCATTGCACTCCAGCCTGGGCGACAGAGTGAGACTCCATCTCAAAAAAAAGAGCACCACATGAGTGTTCATTACTTCTCTTTACATTTTTATGTTTTTTTCTCTTTACACTTTTGTGTGCCTGATCTATTTCATTTAAAACAAAGAGGAAAACACAAGCAAAATACATTCTAAAACTGGCAGTGACCTGACATGGCTGACATGTAGTGATGTGTGGTCAAAGAGCAAGGGGAGGAAATGCTGGAGATGAAGCTGGGTCCGGGCTTCATCCTGAACACCAGGGGAGATGTGTTCAAGGGAGCCTTCTAGACCACAGAATGCAGAGGAGGACTTGTCAGTCCTGACTCCCAGTAGTAAGCAATACCACTTAGGGAGTTTTCAACCCCACGGCTAATTACAATCATTACAGGTCTTTAAAAGTGATCCAAGCGGTTCTGTCAGCACCATAAAAGGCAGTCACTCTCAGCAGAATCTCTCAAGCTGCAGCACCACAGGTTATGTCTAGGATAGCACAGCTGGCTTCCACTAAGCTGAACTCAAAGGAGTATGCCACACTTGTGTGCAAATGCACATGTGGCACACCCACTGCTACAGTAGCAACCAGTTCCACACATGCCAGGCTTCAGCACCTGTGCTCACACTTCTACTCTGGCCAGCAGTACATTGTGCTGGGCCCACTCTGGATACTCTAAAGTCTACATCTGACTATCAAGGGCTGAAAAAAATATATAGCACATGGAGCCTCTGGGCTGGACAATTACACCAAAGGGCAGTCCAGGAGCACATGTGGTGTCCCTGATAACTAAGGGTCCCTGCATCCCCAACTTTCATCATGAAGGACCTACTCTCTTAACTACATGGAGCCAACTAAAATAAAGCCTGGCCTCAGGCTGGTGCTCCTGCTTTTGCCTGCCCTCATCCATCTCACATTCTTCTCATCTCCCCTCAATTGTAGTCCTCTCACCCACAAGCCTGCTGCTTGGCAGGGCCCTCTATCTCAGTTACTCTCAAACCACAGAATCACCCGTAGAGCTGTTAAAACATAGTGGAGCCCCACCTCAGAGTTTGATTCAATGGTGGCTGGAGGGTCTGAGAATTTGCATTGCTGACAGATTTTCAGCTGCTGTTGTCAGTGGTTGGAGGACCATCCTTTGAGAACCACAGCTCTAACTAGCACTTACATATGAATATTCGATTTGGGTTCCTACTTGACTTACCCAGCCTCATCCAACCCAAGTTCATTAGCTCAGGGACTGTGGACTGCCCAATTCACAACTGGGATGCCAATTCCCACCCAGGCCCTTCCTGGGAGCCACAGTGTGCCACAGATCCACAAACCAGCAGCATTGCATGCTCCTCCTGTCTCCTCCTAACCAATGGTCAGATGGATGGAAGGCTGAACTGAATTCTTAATAAAAATTAATGATTTATTCCCATGATAAATTCATGTAGTGCCCTGTAGCTGACAATGCACTTTCCTTCTCCTGTTGCTCCATTTGAACATCAGCACAAGTTCTAGAAGTAGATATTACCATTTCCAATTTACAGATAATAAAACTGAGGTCGGAGGTACATAAGATCACAGCACTGGGACTTCAGTTACCTTCTTTTAAGTAATTGTGGTCATGTAACCCATTTATCAGTTGAACATTTTTTATACTTTTAACAGCATCACTCATTTATTTTTAATATTAAAAAGTCCATCAGCGTTTTTTGTAAATGTGAAATAATATGTCAATGCTCACCATACACTCCAGAAGTATTGGTTGAATCAGAGTTTTATCCTACCATGAACACAAACAACACCAAAGCAATGTCTGCGGTCCAGCACATTCCAGAAGGCTGAAAATACCACTAATACCTTCAAGAACTGGACAAAACTGGCAACCAGGGGACAAATTTTTGCCCCACAGACTTTCACTTCTGGTTGTTTTTTTGTTTTGTCATTTGAACTAGCTGCCAACATGTAGAAGTGGGAGATTTGATATACATATCTGGATAGCCAGCTCTCTTAAAATTGAGAAGACCTGACATCTTTTCAAGGCACACATAGCTGGCTGGAGTTTACCACCAACCCTGGTGCTCAGCCATGGCAACCTCTCCAGCCAAACAGAGCCCTCTGGGTCTATGGGTTTTCACCATCCACCTGGTCTACAGGCATTCTTAGGCTCCTGCCCTGGAGCTTATTCTATAATACAGTTAAAATAGATGAATGACAAAAAAATTGAGCAAAACGAATTCCTCCTGGCTCACCAAATTAAAACTGAAGAATGATAAGGTTTGGCTGCTTAGGGATTACTGAGAAATAATAGAAAAAATCACTAACTACACAGCAATTAGATGAAGAGCCTGATTCTTATTGCCTCTCTCCAGGGAAAGCCAATCCCTCCATTTCAATAAGAGAAAGTGATAAAATTGTTCCAGGCTCTCTCAAACACTTTGATATACATGTATACAGATGTACAATACATCATGTATTGTACTTACCAAGCACTTACCACAGTATCAGAGCTTGTTCTTACAGAGGATCCCTTTTCTAGAGAAGGAGGCTGGCAGCACATTTCAAATGAAAACCACTATTTAGGATATATTCTTGAGTTAAAAAACACACACAACACACAGAAAGAAGAATTATACTTTCTTTGGAGACAGGATGCTCTCTACCTACTAGAGAATAATCACAAACTCTATGGGGCACGATACTGAGCAGTCAAAACTTTATTTAATGTCTAACTGTAGTAGTTGATTTTCTAGAAATATGGGAAAAAGAATTCAAACAAATTCATCCTCTACCCATGCATGTCACTGCAGAAAAGGTGAGTCATAAAATCACTATCTTGCATTCATCAGCTCTTTTTTCCGTTTTGCCCCTTTGAGGACAGCCCAGAAGAAAGGCTGTCCCAGTTTCCTTTACATGCTCTGACACACAAAGGGGACCTAGGACTCCCAAACAAACAGAGCCCTTGACCCATGGTGCTTTCTGAAAAAGAGAAGTTCAAAGTTTGAGACTTTCATCAAATGTGCCAAAGTGGATATTATAAAAGAGAACTACATAAAATTAAAAAAAAAAAAGTAGGGGGGGATGGGTAGGAGGGAATCTGAGATCTCTGCTCAATCCTATAAACAGATGTCTCTGAAATCCAGGCCATGCCAGAGTTAGTGTCTTAACATGAAAACAAACTATAAAAATGTTAACACCAATTGCCTCCACCTGGAAACTACCAGAAATTTTTGTGATCATGGGTTATTTTATTAAAAGAGAGAAAACTCAATGAAATTTATTCGTGCTGAAATATGTGGGGCAAGTATGCCTGTATATAAGTATTCTACATCCTAACTTCCTAAATGCAAATACCTATGGATAGTACTAAAGTCCATAAAAGCAGAAAATGGACAATTCTATGAAAATAATAAAATATTTAAAATTCTCCTGAAGTAATATAGGGATCAGATAATAGAACTGACCTGTAAAACAAATTCTAATGAGATAATCTAAGCCAATGCCATGCCATTTTTAGGGATAGCAACAGGGAGAAATAACATGGCTTGATTTCCTCATTTCTTCTTTATGACATTGTCATAGGAAAGCTAGAGAGATCTTAGCCCCAAACCTTAATCTTAAAATTTGGTGTTAAATCCTGTCTCCCGACACCTCAGGAAAACAGGCCAAACTCAGTAGTGAGTATACATTGTAAATTTATCATTTCTAACATAAGGTATTTGAGAAAAAGTAAGATAATCTCTCAATATTTCTTTAAAAATTAGGCGGGGCATGGTGGCTCACACCTGCAATCCCAGTACTTTGGGAGGCTGAGGCAGGTGGACCACGAGGTCAGACATTCAAGACTAGCCTGCAAACATAGTGAAACTCCGTCTTTACTAAAAATTCAAAAAATTAGCCGGGCATGGTGGTGGGTGCCCATAGTCCCAGCTACTCGGGAGGCTGAGGCAGGAGAATTGCTTGAACCTGGGAGGCAGAGGTTGTGGTGAGCCAAGATTGTGTCACTGCACTCCAGCCTGGGTGACAGTGCAAAACTCCATCTCGAAAAAAAAAGAAAAGAAAGGGGCATGGTGGCTCACGTCCTAATCTGAGCACTTTGGGAGGGTGGATCACGAGGTCAGGAGATCGAGACCATCCTGGTTAACACAGTGAAACACTGTCTGTATTAAAAATACAAAAAATTAGCTGGGCATGGTTGCACATGACTGTAATCCCAGCTACTTGGGAGGCTGAGGCAGGAGAATTGCTTGATCCTGGGAGGTGGAGTAAGCCAAGATTGCGCCACTGCATTTCCGGCTGGGTAATAGAGCAAGACTCCATCTCAAAAATAAAAATACAATAAAAAAATTAAAAATAAAATAAAATGACTAGGCAAGGTGTCTCATACCTGTGATCCCAGCAACTCAGTAGGCTGAGGTGGTAGGATCACTTGTGCCCAGGAGTTTGAGACCAGCCGGGGCAACACAGTGAGAATCCCATCTCTATAAAAACTTTTATAAAAATTAGCCACTGTGGTGTGCCATATCTGTAGTCTCATAGTGAAACAATGAGTAGTCTCAGCTACTCAGGAGGCTGAGGCTAGAGGATTCCTTGAGCCCAGGATTCTTACAGAGGATCCATTTTTAGAGAAGGAGGCTGGTAGCACACCTCAAAATGATCACACCCGTGAACTCCAGTGTGGGCAACAATGCAAGACCTAAAACAAACAAATAAACAAGCAAACAAGAATAAAAAATAAAATAGTCTGCCAAACAGTCATTTACTGGTTAACAGATATGGAAAACAAGGATGCTAATCCTCATCAGGTTGGAGAAGAAAGACTGCCAAAGTGAATGTAAACCATACATACTTCCCAACTACACGAAAGCCTGCTGAAATCACAGGTGAGTACTTATTTAATGGTCTCTAGTATCATTTACTGACCTTCGTGTGGCTTTAAACACTAGATGATCAACATGTATAAAATCTCCTTATTTCCTCTCCATTTCCTTCCCTAACTTTTTTTCAGAATCCCAAATTCCAGACCTCAAATTTCTTTCTTAAAAGTGAAAAACTAAACAAAAGCACATATTTATGGAAATGAGTATGAGGCTCATTGTGCTTGCCTTCTTAGAAGTTCAATTAAAATGGAAGAATCAAAAATTATATACTGAGGAAAATAAATGCTATCTTCCTCCATCATACCACTGAAAGAATGTAACCCATAACCAGAGTAAAACGATAGATGAAAAATAAGATAAAGAAGTTTGATTTGAGCAAATTTCTTTCTTCTCTTGGCCATCTAAGCTCCTCCACCCCATCTTTTCTTCAGGCAGTTACCCTAGAGCTAAGCCTAGTGGATGTCTCAAGTAACCATCAGACATACACCGAGCAGGGCAGAGTGCTGCTATCTCCCACACAGGCCAGATAAGCACAGCGAGTTCTGACAGGTAGCTATGGCGTGGGTGTCGGGACATGGGAACTGGGTGGAATGATTTTCCCTCCTTCGTATCCAAATACCAAAGGGCACCAAGGTCCGGAAATTTGGATGCCAGACTCTTAGTAAAAGATGAACAAGAAAACAGGCTAGCATAGAAAGCTTAACTGTTCTATTATGAGCAAGTGTTAGATTGTAAATCTAAAGACAGAGAGGTCAAGGCCTCTTTTTACCAGCCCTGAGGTGATTTCTCATGCCTAGCTGATAAATTCACACTCTTTCCCCTAATTTCCTACCTATTTAAGAAAATATGTTACACAAGCACTCAATTTAATCTGACTAGTAGAATACAAGAGAATTCTTCTCTTATGATCTAATTCAAAGATTTCCTTGGTTGTCCTCACTCTGCTCCTTCCTGGCAAGTAATGCTAGGCAAGTTTTTAATTTATTTGAGACACAGCCAAGTTATCCCATATGTAAAATAAACCCCATTTCAACAGGGTCATTGAGGAAACTAAGTGAGAAAATATGTATAAAATAGATTCTGCAGCACCCTACATAGTAGGTAGGTGCCTACAAAACAGCAGCTGTCATTACTACAGGCATTCTAAAAACCAAAGTTCAGTATCCAATTTTTTCTAGGACTTTATGTTCGTATTAGCCTTACTATAGTTAACAGATGCAAACCACCCCCTACCCTCTGCTGCTACCCACTGCAAATATGCTGTCTGTGCAATCATGTTTTCCACTAAAATTTCTTCTGGAAATACAAGTTATACAATCACAGCCACATATTCAACCCATGGGATACTTCAGCTTTGTTAATGAGCAGTCTACTTACAATTTAATTATCATATAGAATCCTGGTAGTAGGTTTTCAAATGACCAAGCCATGTGATCATTACACACTCCTTTCTTCAACTATTTTTCCTAATTAAGTGCAGAATCTCTCTCCAGTTAATTCTTCTCATAGTTGAAAATTCTGATTACATCAGGAAACATATTTTGTTAAATATTCTCAGCTCCCATAGGAATGCACAGATATAATCAATACTCTGAGGGAGCCCTCAGTGAATGAGAAATTATGCTCCCATGACAGCGACTCTGATCCCTTAACTTTATCCCATCACTTTCAAGAGTAAAACTGTTTGATAAAAGTAGAGAAATTTAAGGGAATAAGTATAAATCAAAACGTGTAATATCACGAATCTATTTTCACAAGGACTAAATGTTTAAACAGTTGTACCTATTATGCTTTTATCACAGATACAGGTATTTTGATCATTAGCTCATGAGCATATGAGTCTTTGCCACTGGTTTCAGTCCCTGCCATTATTTGTCCACATGTGCTGTGTCTACTACATTCATTCACTCACTCATTCATGATGATCCTGGCCCTCAAGAAACCTGCAGCCTATTAGGCAAGCAAGGTAAATACGGCAATAATTAACAAGAGCTATGCCAAAGCTCTTGGCACTATTGTGATGTGATATGCAGGCCCAGTTCTTAACATCTGCAACAGAGCCACCAGAGGGGAAGTGGGAGGAAGTAATAAACTCCTTCCAGAGTTTAATAGGAAAAGGTTTTCTGAGAAATCCATGCAAATCCAATCTACATTTTAAAAATATTTAGTACTGTTTAGAGTCCCTGGAAGAACAATGAATAAATAGGAGAAATACCTCATGTAAATGATGGGGTGATAGATGCTGCAAACCACCATGGCACATGTATACCTATATAACAAACCTGCACGCTCTGCACATGTACCCAAGAACTTAAAGTATAGTTATAATAAGGTACTTTTGCCAAAGGAAGATTTAATGAGAAAATATGTAACTTCCATTTGAACTTCACTGGACTCTGATTTTAAGTAGCCCAGGCAATGTAACTAACTCATCCAGAAAAATGTCCCAAAGGAATGGTTATAATATAGCTTTCTGATAATATGTTCGCTTTTAAATACTTGAGCTATGTCTGTAAAAACATATATTTGTGATTGCTTCATTTGTTTTTCATATATGTATGATATCAAATAGGTTCCCAGACATTAATACTCCATTACTGCAAAGTTGAGTGGTGGTTGTTACCCATTCACTGGTTAGGTTTTGGGTACGTGGAGAGCAACTATGGGCCAAGCACTCTGTCAGATTCTAGAAAGGCATTAATGAATAAGGACATAATGATTGATCACAAACATGCTAATTACCAGACATCAGCAAAAAAAAATCACACATTCCAACAGACACTATGGCAGTATTTTTTTTACAAAAAACCTTGGTCAGCCAGATGCCATGGCTCACACCTGTAATCCCAACACTTTGGGAGGCCGAGGTGCGTGGATCACCTGAGGCCAGGAGTTCGAGGCCAGCCTGGCCAACGTGGTGAAACCCTGTCTCTAGTCAAAATACAGAAATTATTTGGGCATGGTAGCAGGTACCTGTAATCCCAGCTACTCAGGAGGCTGAGGCAGGAGAATTACTTGAACCCAGGAAGCAGAGATTGCACTGAGCCTAGATTGTGCCATTGCACTCCAGCCCGGGCAACAATGGCAAAACTCCGTCTCAAAAAGAAAAAGAACAAAAACAACTTTCATCAGGGCTCAGTGTGGTAGCTTATGCCTGTAATCCCAACACTCCAGGAGGTCGAGGAAGGAGGATCACTTGAGTCCAGAAGTTTGAGACCAGCCTGGGCAACATAGCAAGACCACCATCTCTACAAAAATTTACAAAATTAGCCAGGCATGGTAGTGCATGCCTATAGTCCCAGCTACTCAAGAGGCTGAGGCAGGAGGATCACCTGTGCCCAGGAATTCAAGACTGCAGAGAGCTATGATCGTACCACTGCACTTCAGCCTGGGCAACAGAGCGAGACCCTGTTTCTAAAAAAATATAAAAAATTTGGCTGAGCGCAGTGGCTCACGCCTGTAATCCCAGCACTTTGGGAGGCCAAGGCGGATGCATCACGAGGTCAAGAGATCGAGACCATCCTGGTCAACATGGTGAAACCCCGTCTCTACTAAAAATACAAAAAATTAGCTGGGCATAGTGGCGCGTGCCTGTAATCCCAGCTACTCAGGAGGCTGAGGCAGGAGAATTGCCTGAACCCGGTAGGCAGAGGTTGCGGTGAGCCGAGATTGTGCCATTGCAATGCACTCCAGCCTGGGTAACAAGATCGAAACTCTGTCTCAAAAAAAAAAAAAAAAAAAAATATATATATATATATATAAATTTAAAATAAAAAAATAAAAACAGTCATCAGTATCAACATAAATATGTTACCTTGGTTAAATACTATAATTAATAGAAAAAAAACAATTAGCGTCTGAAGGTCTAATGAGCTAGTTGTAAGGCAGAATGTTCACTCAGAAATCAGTATTTATGCATAATTTCCAGGCAAAACTGAGTGATCAATTAGCTCCAATCCTTAGCTTTTTGTATAGTGGGTGCATTTTTAAACTAAAAGTCAATACACTTCTGTGGCTGAAAAAAAAAAAAGATGGCAGATGAAATAAAGGAAACTGAGGAAGAACTGAGTAAAGAAATTAATAAAATATATATAGATAAATATATCTTCATAGGTAGATACTCCTTATCAAACACTGTATTTTTGTAGCTTCTGAGCCACTGCTTCCAATTTTTGAATTCACATATATCAAAAAAAGCATTTGGTGAATATGTTTTCTTCCAAAGTATAAAATAATACCTCGAAATGATACAGTAGAGTCAGTATGTTATACAGTAGATTCTAACCTGGTATGGTTAGGAGAGCTGTTATTTTACCAGATGAGGCATGGAGAGTCAGTAAGTAGACACGAATGTGATACTACTATCAAAGCACTGTCTGTATAAGAAGTCTTAAAAGCAAAAAATCCGTAACCCTGAAAAAACAAAAGTATAAGCTTGTTTTAAAACAACTAATTTCCCAGACCCATCTAACATGCAAAGACAAGAGGAACATTCCTCACTCAGTCAGAATCTACACTGAAACTTATGTGAATGAACTTGACCCAGGCTGGCAGCAAGCCAGCAATCTTCGTCACTGAATGACTTAACAGAACACTGTGTTCTTGGCAAAAGCACAAAAAAAGTGTCGACATCCACACTAAAAAAATCTCAGTATAGATTTTAAATCAATTTTAAAATACAATGATAAAGAATACTAAAATACAATAAGGGATTTTCAGTGTTTGGTACATATTTAATTCAGGTAACGTTTTTATACTCACTCAATTTGGCCACGTTCAGTGTTTCCCTTGAACAAGCACTCCAACCCTCTTCCCACCAAACTAAACCCACGCTCTGGCCTCCTCCGGTGTTATAACTTCTCCAACACTGTACCTGGAAAATTCCAAAGCACCCTAAGCTGGCATATTAGGGAGGGACAGCAAGTAAAGCCAGAAACAATGTGTTGACTCACTTCCGTGGAAAGACTTAGAGAAAAATCTAGGCCACAGTTCAGCCCTCTCACGCGATGCAGCTGCAAAGAGGTTGGTGAAGTTATGTCATTCCCACACAGGTCCTGCTAACTTAGCCACAAAGGTAAGATGCAAATGAGAAGGCAAGTAAAATATAATCTGACATATATATATATATATATATATATAAGTACGCAGATAGTCTATACAGTTACAGAAAAAATATGATTTTAATTCTTTTGACTCCCCCCATGTTGGATGTTATCTAGAACTTAACTTTTGAACATAAATTGAACAAAATTAAGTTAAACAAAACTATACTTTTGAAAGAGTAACTTTTGAAGTTACTTTACTAACTTTAGTTTTTGCCATCCTCCTTTTCCCCTACTTTAAATTTCTCCCAAAATGCCATCTTTGTTATATAACATTATGGTAATTCACTCTCACCATTAGCAAAAGCAGTTCACAACCACCTCATACTCTGGGGAATACTACACAAGTCCTAAAATGTTCAGAGTGAACGAGATCCAAACCACAAACATTCAGCAGTCTACACTGGCAGAATCACCGTAATTAAAAATGTTTAGTCCTTCCTTTCACCCCTCAACCCTGCAGTTTTCAGTCTTAATTTTTTACCACATTTACTGCTAGTAGCTAAAATAAATCAGATCTCTCATCCTATAGCAATACATATCCAGTATCTAGGCTAAGACAAATAGACATATAAAGCCTTTAACTGCAATGCTTATATTTTATAGCCTAGACTCTAGATGAAAACAAGTAGTACATGGTCAAATTATTTTCTAATACAATAAAATGTTTAAAGGATTCTGAACATCTATTCTTTCAAAATTCTAATATACAGTCATCCCTCAGTATGCATGAGGGATTGGTTCTAGTACCTCCTCACCCTGAGGACAACAAAATCCAAGGATGCTCAAATTCCTGATATAAAATGGTATAGTATTTGCATATAATATTATGTACATCCTCCTGTATACTTTATATTAGTTATAATACCTAACACAATACCTATGTGTCACTTCATTCAGTGCAGTACTCACTGTGGCAAAATCAAGTTTTGTTTTTTGGAACTTTGTAGAATTTGTCTTTCCAAATATTTTTGATCCGTGGTTGGTTGAATCGACATAACTGATCCCGTGGATATGGAGGGCCAACTGTACTTTAAAAGATACTCTTTCAAAATTATGATACCATTTTGTTCAACTTGTGTTCAAAAAGTTAAATTCTAGGTAACATCAAACATGGGGAGAGAGGTCAAAGAAAAAGAATTAAAATATAATATATATGGTTTACCCTCAAATACAAGCTATTTTTTTCTAAGCATATTTATTTTTCCAAATATAGTTTACTTAGATAAATGTTAAAAGCAATAAAAATATATTGATACCAACCGATGCCTATGGGACATATGGACCACAATTGTGTTTAGAAGTCAGCTTGGGCTTAAAATTTTTCTGTAATTAAAAAGTCATCTCTACTATATATTTATATGCCATGACTATCTAACCAATAAATAAAAACACTTTGTACACTATGTTAGTTTTTATATAAAACCATTATTTGTATATTTGCTAGGATATCCTCTCATATAGCATTTCACAGTATAAAACAGAAGCACTTCAACAATTCAGGGATTCTTGGCACTAGAATTGTGCCAAGGTGCAAAGACCATCTGGATAATCCTTACAGAAACAATACCACCTACACAGAGTGATAAAGAAATGAGACTACCTACTTTTGTACACACCCTCATCTGTGCATATAAGAAGGCAGTGCTTATTCAATATACATGAGCATTAGGGGACTGGCAACCTCAATGAAGAGAAGAACGTTTTAACTTTTTGTCCTGGTAAGATTTTAAACATACAGAAGATTTACAAAGATAGTATAGAGAATTTCCACATAGTCTTCATCTACCTTCCCTTAATGTTAACGTCTTACATAACAGTGGTATAATTAGGAAAACTAACAGATTAACATCAATTCAACACTACTAATTAAATTAAAGGCTTCAATCAGTAGACTTCAGCTTTTCTGTTTCAGGATCCAACCCAGGTTTCCACGTGGCAGTTAGTTGGCATGCCTTGAGTCTCCTCCCACCTATGAGAGTTCTGCTTATCCCTGTCATTCAGGAACTTGGCACATTAGAGAGTATTGTTCAGGTATTCTGTAGAATGCCTCTCAGTTTGGGTTTGTCTAATACTTTCTCATGGTTAGACTGTGGTTATGGACTTTATGATAGTGTGTCCTCAGTTCACCGTAACATAGAGTACACAATATCAATGTGTAATAATTTTTAACATTCATCATGTGGTTAAGAGGATATCAGCCAGGATTCAACACATAAAGTTACTGTTGTTCCCTGTTTAATTAAGAAATATTTGGGGGCTGGGCACAGTGGCTCATACCTGTAATCCCAATATTTTGGGAGGCCAAGGTGAGAGGATCATTTGAGACCAGGAGTTCAAGACCAACTTAGGCAACACAATGAGACCCCTTCTCTATAGAAAATTTTAAAATGAGCCAGGCATGACAGCTAAAAGAAACCAGGTGAGATTACAGCAAGCTATAATCATACCCTGTAGTCCAGCTTGGGTGACACAGCAAGATTAACAATAATAACTAATTACATAATAAATGGAATAATAATAACAATATGTCAAAAAAAGAAAAATATTTTGGGGAAAATGCTTTGAAGTCACACAAATACTCTGTTTCTCATTAAGTTTTACCCACTAATTTTAACACACTGATGGATCTTGCCTCCAGCAGTTACTACTGTGAGGGAGGTCTAAAGATGATTTTCTATTTCCCTCAATTCTTCATTTTTAATTAATTAATTTATTTATTTATTTGAGACAGAGTCTCACTGTGTTGCCCAGGTGGGAGTGTAGTGGTGCAATCCTGGCTCACTGCAACCTCTGCCTCCAGAGTTCAAGCGATTCTCCTGCCTCAGTCTCCCACACAGCTGAGATAACAGGCACGCACCAAGAAGTGTGGCTAATTTTTTTGTTTTTTTAGTAGAGACAGAGTTTCACCATGTTGGCCAGGCTGGTCTCGAACTCCTGACCTCAACTGAGCTGCCCACTTCGACCTCCCAAAGTGCTGGGATTACAAGCGTTAGTTACCACACTCAGCAAATCCTTTTTTATCTTTACATTCTCCTGAAAAGTTGTTCTTTCTCTGTTATGTATGTATTTATTAATGTATCTATATAAGTATGAACTTGTAGGCATTTGATTCTTTGAGCTATAATCTAATGTTCTTTATCTCAATGCTCAAGTTGTTTCAGCTTTGGCCAGGCACAACACTGACTGGATGTGTCCTTTGGACATTCCCCACCTGCTTTGTTTAGAACTCTTCCTTATTTTCTGACAATACATGATCCTCAAAGTTCATCCTGTATTTTCTCTGCCTTGGGCAGAGTCAGCCATTTTTCTAAGCAGCCCTGGTTCCTCTTACAGGAGAATGGTACTAGAAACCAAGATGGAGGTGCTAGGTATGGTTGTTTCTCACTGCTTTTAGGACCTCTCAGTGGACAGAGATAGAAAATGATACACACACACACATTTATTGCTACATTTATTTCTTGAATCTGTGTGTGTGTGTGTGTTTTAAAGAAAACACCTGAATTCCTACCAATCCAGCACCACAAGATTCATTCCAGCATTCCCATGGCTTATTTGCAACTTCTTTCTCTCCTAGTTTTAAGCATCTACAACATGAAATATATTTATTCAATTACAGTATTAAGTAGTTTTAAAACTGCTAAGTCATACAGCTGTGAAAAATGAATTTATCAACTCAAATATGTTTGTATATAGTTCTTTTTGTCTTCAGCATTATAAAACACAAACACTGTATTCCAAAATACAAAGAATGTATTCCAAAGTTGCTTGGGTCAGCTCCCTTTTCCTTACCTCCTTCAGTGAGGTTATATTATTGGTCTACATTCTATCTTGGGTTCCCTTGACACCTGGTTGATTTATTTAAATGTGCATAGAGTAAAATTCACTGTTTGGCATTTATAAATATACAGGTTGGGACAAATGTCTAGAGTTGTGTATCCACTCCCATAGTACAAGAAGGACTGTTTCCTTATCCCCAAAACCCACTCCTCCCCCATGCCACCGGAAACGGATTGCCCTTTGGTGTCAATCCCTTACCCCAACCCCTTTAACCACTGATCTGTTTCCATCATGAGAGAATTGTAGTATACTTGATTCTGCCTTCTTTCACTTAGCAAAATGCATTTAAGATTCATTCACATTTTGCATGGATTAAATCTGTTGCTTCTTATTGCTGAGAGTAACCTACTGTATGGATGCATCCATTCACCTACTTAAGGACATCTGGGTTTCCAGTTTGGGGTGACTATAAACAAAGCTGCTATCAACTTTCATGTTTAGGTTTCTGTGAGAACATAAGTTTTTAGTTCACCCAGGTAAATACCTAAAATTGGGATTGTTGAGTTGTATGGTAAATTTACTTTTAACTTCATAAGTACCAAAATGTTTTCAAAGTAATGTATGACAGTTCCAGTTACTCCCCTTTCTCACAGCACTCAGGTTTGGCAAGATTTGGGGTTTTATTGTTTTGTTCAGCCATTCTGATAGGTGTGCAGAAGCAGGTATACTTAGCAAATCAGAAAATCACACATATGAAACCAAATTCCTGTCTTCTAATGGAGAATCAGAGGTTTAGATAACATGGTACCAGCATTCTTGAAAGGCAACAAGTGGCTAGAAATACTGCCATGGTTCCATGAGCATATTTTCTCCATTTTACCACAACACCCTACCCATTTCAATTATCTAATATTGGCCTGCTTCACACATGCAAGTCACTTGCCTCATCTGTATGGCCACCTGAGTTTGTGACCCAATTACAAATATTGGTGGTCTAGTGTGGCTACACCTAGTCTATCCCCTAAGACTTAAATCCACTCCTCATATCCCTTCACAGTCTTGCCCCAAGCCACCTTTATAATTCAATCTCTTATCATCTTCCCCACCCAAGGGTCCCAGACTCCAGCCTGCAATGACAATACACACACACACCTGTGTCATCCCAGCTCTTTACCACATTTTCTATATTACGAAATCCCACTTGACCTTCAAAACTCAACTCAGTTTCCTTTCTGAACTCACCTACCTTCTTTACATTGCTTTTAAAACATGAGACCCCTCTCAGACAATAATCAGTTCTGAGAGGATATGTTCCAAGACTCCCAGTGGATGCCTGGAAACACGGATGGTACCAACTGCTATATTCACCAATATTTTTCCCATGAATAGATGCCTATAATAAAGTTTAATTTATAATTTGGGCACAGAAAGAGATTAACAGATAATAATAGAACGATTATAACAACACGCCAGCATCACTACTCTTGCACACTGGGGCCACTACTAAGTAAAATAAGTGACATGAACATAGCACTGAGGTATTGTGATAGTCAATCTGATATCAGAGTGACTAACATGCAGGGGCATGTACAGCATGGATAGGTGGGACAAAACGGGGTATTCACGTTGCAGGTGGGACAGAATGGCGTGGCAAGAGATTTCATCATGCTGTTCAGAATAATGTGTGTCTTAAAATTAATTACTCCTAGAATCTTTCATTTACTACTTTTAGATCGAGGCTTATCACAAATAACTACGGCCTCAGAAAATCAAACTGTGAATAAAGGGGGACTACTGCGTATCACATAAAAGTTGTTTCTCAAATGTTACAGTACTGTTTTCAAATTTAAAATTTCATTTAAGTCAGCCATTCTTGACCATAGTATGATGTGGGCTATGGTCAACAGCTAGGAAAAGACGTTAGATATGGTCATAAAATAATAAAGTACTAAGGTTTACATTTGCTCCTTAAGAAATTAGGCCAGGCACAGTGACTCACGCCTGTAACCCCAGCACTTTGGGAGGCTGAGACAGGCAGATCACTTGAAGTCAGGAGTCCAAGACCAACATGGCCAACAGAGTGAAACCCTGTCTCTACTAAAAATACAAAAGTTAGCCAAGCATGGTGGCACATGCCTGTAATCCCAGCTACTCGGGAGGCTGAGGCAGGAGAATCACTTGAACTGGGGAGGGCGACAGAGGGAGACTCCATCTCAAAACAAAATGAAAGAAATTAGAGCAGATTCCCACCACATTTACTCACTCACCTTATAATAGGCTTTCTTTTAGTAAGTAAAGCGGGCATAATATTATTAGCTAGTGCCAGAAATGCATATAACTCTGAGAGTATGACACAAAAATTTTAACAAATGTAATCTTTCACATATGTCAAAAAAGAAAAAGGTTTAAAATCACCAATCTTAGCAATCATACTATGAAACATCCTTTTCCTGCTCAGAGCATTTTCTTGGGAATCTGCAAATTGTCTTTGTTATAATTTACATAATCCCATTTACACAAATTTCATTAAGATGGGGATTACAGTAACAGCAAATTTGTTGGATTATTATTAAGAAAAAACCAACAAAATATATAAAATGGCCTTGGAGAGTCTCTGCCACAGAAGGTTAAATACGTAAGAAATGTCCTACAAGCATTTTTTCTCCCCTGAAGGACAAGTCTCCAGGTGACCTTGGACGGACCCAGTTCTCCCTGCTCCTCCTTGTAGTGCTTAAGAACTGCAGAATGATCTGGAAATGAAACATCCTGAGAAAGGGAAAGACTGGCAAGAGAAGCCGAGGTTCTGTTTCAATCTCTGCCCGAAACAGGATGCCCTTCCACACTTTAACCCAATAGTTCTGTGGCGCCTGGGGTATAAAACCCACGTCAGGCTGCTTTCTGAGGTCCTGCAGCTGTGGTGCAAGTGGGGAACATGGAGATGAGACTCCATTCACCCCAGGCAGCTTTCCTCAGCCTTGAGAAACTGGTGCGTTAAAAAATCCCCAGGCTTCTTCTGGCCCTCACTGCCTGTCTGTGAGTAATAAACCGGCTTCACGTCAGTTGTGTCTCACCGAGCTTGGACATGTTGGTAACCAGTGCACAGTGACCCTGTTTCACACCCTCCACTTCATTAGTTCATTGATCCAGTAAACATTTAGTGAGTATCGAGCACATGCCAACCTCTATGCTAGGTACTGGGAATGAGAAATCTTAACCTAAAGAAGAGACTCAAGTCTCTTCCTGAACACAAAAATCCAACTCTCAGATACCTGATGTCAAAAATACTACAGATAAAGGGAATCTTTGTTTTCATATTTTGTATCATAATTTTAATACTGTCAATCAGATTTTTATACTACAAATAAATTTTTTATAGTAAAGGCACTCTGTATTCTCAAACACTAGAATTTGTTATTAGGTATTTAAAGAAAAAAAAAGAAAAGATCAATAATCAATATTATCAATAAACAAAACAAGGCTACAATTCTCAAAACTTCTCCTCAGTGAAGAGTTAACATGGATGATATGACATGCGCCTAAACATAATCTTAATTCACTAGTATAATAAAGTTAGAACAGCCAGATAATGAGCTTGGGGAGTGTGTATCTGAACAATTTCCAATCAAACAGAACCCTAGATGTGACTGGGAGATTTGTTTTTATAAATTACGTCCATATTCTGAAATATCTGCTCATAAATATGACTAGTCTGGTTTTAAGAACACGGTGGGAAAATGCTCTCACAATTACTGTATTAATACAGTACAGCCTAAAGTCAGAAATAAAGGGTAGCCAAGAGAGGTATCTGCACTAAAGGTATGTAAATATTTAAATTCCAGCGTGCATAAGAATGGTAATAATAAGAAAGAAGTTTACCATGTGTGCTAAAAGCTGCCTTTAAAAATATAAAAATAAGACATTTCAGGCCAAGCACAGTGGCTCAAGGGGCAATCTTATGAAAGCAGATAATATTTATGAGCAGATATTTCAGAATATGGAATGGCATGTACTGCAATTCAACTCTGACAGTAACTACCTGAGTTAGCACAGAACCCACAGGTGAAGGGAAAGTCCTCCCCAAGGCTGCCCTCACTTCTGATGTCAGTCTCAGGAGCCAGGCATTGCCCACGCTGACTGGCTACAGAGGGTCCTTCACAGTCCTCTTGGGTTAAAAAGGTACAAACAGTACAACTCAGAGAACTCAGGGAAACTGCTAAAATTGGAACTAGTTACTATAAAAGATAGACATAGGGTGAGGTCTGGGAAGGTCCTAGACACATAGTTTCCATACCCTCTCCTGACTCCATGATGTGGAGCCAGGATGCATCAGCCTCTGGACACACTGGTGGGTTTGCTAACCAGGAAGAGCCCATTGAGCTGCAGTATCCAGAGTTTTGAGTTTCATTATGCAGAAATGATTGATTACATCACTGACCTCCCTAGAGTTCTGGCAGCTGAAGTCCCAGCCCTCTAAACATGTGCTTGGTATTTCTGGTGATAAGCCTTCAGAGGTCTCCACCTAATTACATAACAAAGACGCCCAAGGATTTCTGGTGGGTTTTTGTTGTTGTTGTTTTATTTTTTTCCAGACAGGTCTCACTCTGTTGCCCAGACTGGAGTGGAGTGGTGCAATCTTGGCTCACTGCAACCTCCGTCTCCAGGGTTCAAGTGATTCTCGATTCTCCCACCTTAACCACCTGAGTAGCTCCCACCTTAACCACCTGGGACATGGTGCTACTATGTCCTGATAGTTTTTGTATTTTTAGTAGAGACGGGGTTTCACCATGTTGGTCAGGCGCATCTTGAACTCCTGACCTTAAGTGATCTACTTACCTCGGCCTCACAAAGTGCTGGGAATACACAGGCAGGAGCCACTGCACCTGGCCTATTGTTATTTATTGTACACACTGAGAAAAAGCCAGAAACTGAACTTAAACTTCGAGTCTCATGGTTGTATCTCGCCTTGGGAACCTGCAGACATATGGGACAAAATGCCTTGAAAGCACACATTCATTGATAAAGCCCATAACCTCTTTTGTGCTAGAAACTGTTTATCCTCTTGGAAGGTGAAGAAAGAAGGAATAATACAAAATCATAATAGCCACTAAAAATAATAAGCATGAAAAACTGGAAAAGCCCCACAAAATTAAACCACAACTAGAATACAATTATGGAAAGACTACATTGACACTCATGGAAAGAAATGAAAGCAGCAACAGAAGAATGTAAACAATTATGTTATGCTCAACATGTATTCAGCTTAAAATTTTCGTTTTAAATAAAAAACAGTGATTTTCCTTTTCCACTCTACACAAGTCCTCAAAATGCAAAGAATATCCTTATCTTGTGGATTGTTTAAATAAATACCCATTTTCACAAGCCCCGGTACTTAGTTCACTTTCATCTACTGATCTTCTTTAGGTAAATGAGAAAAATGTGGAATTTATTAAAGTGTAAGTTAATTACATTAAAAGAATGGTAAATAAATTTTCACCTTCAAATATTTTTCTCTGGCTAGAATCACACAAACATTATGGTAAATTAGTTTTTAATAGGAGCATGTTAGATTAGTTCTCCATTGAAAAATAGTAGGAGCATAGTAAATTGATTCTTACTAGAAACATAATAAATTAAACACAAGCAGCAATCTCATGAAAGCATAAACTAGAACATTTTCAATTTGTTGTTTATAAAAAAGGTACAAACAGGCCGGGCGCGGTGGCTCAAGCCTGTAATCCCAGCACTTTGGGAGGCCAAGATGGGTGGATCACGAGGTCAAGAGATCGAGACCATCCCAGTCAACATGGTGAAACCCCGTCTCTACTAAAAATACAAAAAATTAGCTGGGCATGGTGGCGCGTGCCTGTTATCCTAGCTACTTGGGAGGCTGAGGCAGGAGAATTGCCTGAACCCAGGAGGCGGAGGTTGCGGTGAGCCGAGATCACGCCATTGCACTCCAGCCTGGGTAACAAGAGCGAAACTCCGTCTCAAAAAAAAAAAAAAAAAAGGTACAAACAAAACCTCTAAACTTCCAAAAACTGAATCCCACAATTCTGTGTCAAGTCTTAATTCTTGGATAAAATTTCAAATGAAAATGTTAAATATTAAATATTTAAAACCCCTCTGAGCAGTTGTACTAAAACAAATTCATAGATTTAGTTAAGGAAATTCTTTACTTCCTCATTGTGACCTCTCACTCATGTAGATTCACTGTAAGTAGTACTTTTATCTAAACCAGAACAATGCAAGCTTCACTGATTTTACTCATTTTGTCCTTTACTCTTGAAAGTAATTCCCTATTCTCACCTACATTAAGCCATTTAAGTTGAAAGAATGCCAAGCTGACCCTTCCACTCCCATCCACCAATAAAAACAGCCGCTATGGTATCTAGTAACATAAACTTGAGCAGGACTACCCTTACGATACAGAGAAGCCCTGGGCAAAAAATTTTTGTGAGACCTTATGTATAAATAAATTGATTTTAAAGTATATTACAAAATCATGGGCCCATAAACACCTGAGTGATTTTTCAATGAAGTTTTAAAATATTAGGTAGAAAACAGATAGTCTAAGTATTTATTTATTGTTCAATCATGCACATGAACTTTCCTCAGTGTCCAGGCACCATCTCTAATTCTTCATTGTTATATGTGCTTTTCCTTGCTAATTTCCTGTCACCCAAGAAAATGGTAACAATACTAGTAATACTCACAATGCCATGGCTCCTAGGACATGTTAGTATTGAGACAACATATATCTGCTGCAGTTCATTAATGTCATTTATTTAATGCTGGTTCAATCATTACTAATGATGCTGCATCTTGCATTATAATACATATGAATACAAACTTCCAATGACTCTCTCAAAGGTAGTTCATTGTGTTTCATTTGACAATCTCAAAATTTCTGGTCATGTTAAATTTATGTTGGGAATTTCATACCATAAAATTAGAACAAACATATCTTTTAACCATGTCCCATCTTGAAATCTTCCACCATGCTTACCACTAGATCACTACAAGAATGTAACCTCTTTCCATTTGGACTGCACCTCTGGCCTCCCACACACCACCACCAGGAAAGGGACAGGCAAGAGACCCACAGGCTGGGGATAAGAGTACAGAAACAGAAAAGCTTATTCTAAACTTTGTATAGAGACAGAAAAGAACCAGAAGAGCCAAAACAACCTTGAAAAAGAAAACAAAGTTATAGGTCTCCCACTTCCCAATTTTAAAACTTATTATAAAATGACACTAATTAAGGTAAGGTGGAACTGACATGAGGATAGACACATAGACCAACGGAAATGAATAGAAAATCCAGAAATAAACCTATAAACCTATAGTCAACTAATTTTTCACAAGGGTCCCATGACCTTTAAATGGTAAAAGAACAGTCTTCTCAAAACATGGTGCTACAACAGCTGAATATCCACATGCAAAGTAATAAATCTGGACAGCTACCTAATATACCAACAAAAAAGTTAATTCAGAATGGAGATACATCTAAATTGAAAAGCTGAAACTACAAAGGTCTTAGAAGAAAACACAGGTATAAATCTTCATGACCTTTTTTATAAAAATACGTTAAGTTCTGAGTTACATGTGCAGAATGTGCAAGTTTGTTACGAGGTATACACATGCCATGGTGGTTTGCTGCCTCCATCCCCCTGTCATATATATTAGGTATTTCTCCTAATGCTATCCCTCCCCAATCCTCCCACCCCCGATAATCCTCCCCCAGTCCCCCAACCCCTAACAGGCCCCAGTGTGTGATGTTCCCATCTCCATGTGTTCTCATTGTTCAAAAACCACTTATGAGTGAGGACATGCAGTGTTTGGTTTTCTGCTTCTGTGTCAATTTGCTGAGAATGATGGTTTCCAGCTTCATCCATGTCCCTGCAAAGGACATGAACTCATCCTTTTTTATGGCTGCACAGTATTCCATGGTGTATATGTGCCACGTTTTCTTTATCCAGTCTATCATTGATGGGCATTTGGTTTGGTTCCAAGTTTTTGCTATTGTGAACAGTGCCGCAATAAACACATGTGTGCATGTGTCTTTAAATAGAACAATTTATAATCCTTTGGATATATACCCAGTAATGGGATTGCCGGGTCAAATGTTATTTCGATTTCTAGGTCCTTGAGGAATCGCCACACTAACTTCCACAATGGATGAACTAATTTACACTCCCACCAACAGTGTAAAAGTGTTCCCATTTTTTCACATCCTCTCCAGCATCTGTTATCTCCAGATTTTTTAATGATCATCATCCCAACTGGCATGAGATGGTATCTCAGTGTGGTTTTAATTTGTATTTCTCTAATGACCAGTGATGATGAGCATTTTTTCATGTTTCTTGGCCACATAAATGTCTTCTTTTGAAAGTTCATAGCCTTTGCCCACTTTTTGATGGTTTTTTTTTTCTTGTAAATTTGTTTAAGTTCTTTGTAGATGTGGATATTAGTCCTTTGTCAGAATGGGTAGCTTGCAAAAACTTTTTCCCATTCTGTTGGCTGATGGTTCATTTTGATGATAGTTTCTCTTGCTGTGAAGAAGCTCTGAAGTTCAATTAGATCTCATTTGTCTATTGGCTTTTGTTGCCATTGCTTTTAGTGTTTCACTCACGAAGTCCTTGCCTATGACTATTGTGTAGGTTTTCTTCTAGGGTTTTTATGGTGTTAGGTCTTATGTTTAAATCTTTAATCCATCTGGAGTTAATTTTTGTATAAGTTGTAAGGAAGGGATCCACCTTCTTCTTTTTTTTTAAACAGTGGTTTCTAACATGTTTAGAAAAAGCAGCAGCAACCAAAAAATATATAAATATAAATTACTAAAACTAAAAACTTATGGAAAAAAGGACGACATTAAGGAGGTGAAAATACAACCTAATGATGAAAAAAGTATTTACAAATCATATACCTGGAAAAAAAAAGACATACACAGAATATATATAGAACTCTTACAACTCAATAATAAAAACATGAATAAGGGTGAGACACAGTGGCTCTCATGCTTATAATCTCAGCACTTTGGAAGGCCAAGTCAGGAGGCTCACTTGAGCCCAGGAGTTCAAGACAAACTTGTCAATATAGTAGGACCTTGTCTCTACACAAACATTAAAAAAAAAAGTAGCCATGGGTGGCATTAAGCCTCTCTCTAGTCCTAATTACTTGAGAGGCAGATGTGGGAGGACAGGTTGAGCCCAGGAGGTCGAGGCTGCCGTAAGCCATGATCAGGCTACTGCACTCCAGCCTGGGGTGATGGACCAAGAATCTGTCTCAAAAAAAAAAAAAAAAAACACACACACAATTAAGCCAACTGAAAAATGGACAAAGAATTTAAATAGACATTTCTCCAAAGAACATATACAAATGGCCAATAAGCACATAAAAATAGCATTAGCCTTTAGAGAAATGCAAATTAAAACCAAAAAGTTACCATTCCACACCCACTTAGAATGCTATCATGAACAAGGAGGTGAAAGGCTGTGTTGATAAGAATGTAGAGAAACTGAAAACCCTCAGACATTGCTAGTGGGAATGCAGAACAGTGCAGCCACATTAGAAAAAATCATGTCAGTTCCTTAAAAAGTTAAAAAGAAATATAACATGATCTAACAATTCGACTACTAGGTATATATCCAAGAGAACTGCACACATACTGAAACCAACCTGATGTCCCATAGTTTTTTAACATAAACAGAGACATTCTTTAAGTTTGAAACTTCATCTGAATTCCTTCCTCATGAAATGAACTTCTGCTCTTGAAAAGTATCAAAGAACTGAAATTCACCAATCACCACATCCAGACAATGAGATGCAAGACCCCTCATCATGATTGCTTCCTTGCCCCTCCCTAGCTCCTGTTTTCTTATACACTGTTACATTTTTCCCTGCTATATAAACCCCTAATTTTAGTTGGTCAGGGAGAGGGATATGAGACTGAGCTCCCATCAGCCACAGCACCCAATTAAAGCCTTCTTCTTTGGCAATACTCATTGTCTCAGTCATCAGCTTTCTATGTGGCAAGAAACAGTGTTTCAATAACTGTATGTTAACAGAAAAACCTGCACATCAATTTCAGAGTGACAGTATTAATAACAGCCAAAAAGCGTAAAAACACCAAACATCCTTCAACTGGTGAACAGGCTTTTAAAATGTGCTATATCTATACAATGGAATACTACAAACCTACAAAACTGAAAAGGAAACAGAGAAAAGACTAAAAAAATAGAATATCCAAGAAGTGTGGAACATCTATAAAAGATATACACTTAATGGGAATACCAGAAGTAGAAGAAAGACAAAAAGGAACATTACAAATATTTGAAACAATGACTGAGAATCTCCCCAAATTACTGTCACACACCAAACCATACACAGATCCAAGAAACTAAGGACAGCAAGCTCAATGCAGAAAAAAAAAAAAAAAAAAGCAAAAACTTGGGCATTATAAATTTTGAAGTACAGAAAAATGTAACAAAAACAAATTTCCAAAGGAAGTCCAAGGGGGTAAAAATACCTTATTTACAGAGAAGCAAAGATCACAACTTCTCAGAAACAATGCAAGTAAGAGAGTAGAGTGAAATGTTTAACCTGTTGAGAGTGGCCTGGGCATGGTTGCTCACACCTGTAATCCCAACACTTTGGGAGGCTGAAGCAGGTGGATTACTTGAGGCCAGGAGTTCAAGACCAGCCTGGTCATGATGACAAAACCCTGTCTCTACTAAAAATATAAAAATTAGCCAGCTGTGGTGGCACATGCCTGTAATCCCAGCTAATCAGGAGGCTGAGGCAAGAGAATCACTTGAACCTGGGAGGCAGAGGTTGTAGCAAGCTGAGATCATGCCACGGTACTACAGTCTGAGCAACAGAATGAGACTTCATCTATAAATAAATAAATAAACAAACAAACTGCTGAGAGAAAAGAAACCACCAAAATAGAATTCTGTAGTGGGTAAAATTATGCTTTAAAAGTGAAGGAAAAATACTCTGTCAGATGAACAAAAATCTAATGACTTTGTTGCCAATAAAACTGCCGTGCAATTAGTGTTTAAAGAAGTTTTACAGAAGGAAAATAATATAGGTTGGAAATTCCGTTCTACATAAAGAAAGTAAAAGCTGATGAAGGAATAAAGACAGTAAAATTTTTTTTTTAATTTTTGAAAAAATTCTTAATTGACCTAAAAGACAACGGTTTGTTGAAAATAGAAACTGCAACATGTATTTAATTATGTATACTCTTTATATTTATTTATGTATGCTTACATATAAGTAATATGAATGCCAGGAATGGGAAGGAGAAATTAGGATAATTTTGCTATTATAATATAATCACATTATCTGTGAATGTGTAATAGCGTTATTGGAAAGCTGGCTTGGATTAGTTATAAATGTATATTGCAAACTCTAAGGCAACCATTTAAAAAGTTAAGAAAGAAGTGTAAAGGATATACTAAGAAAATGAGAAAAAAATAGAATCATGCAAAATGCTCAAAGAGTGGAAAATAAAAATAGGAACAAAGAACAAATAATAATAAATAATAAACCAGTAATAAATACAGTAGATATTAATCCAACTATACCAATGATCATTTTAAAAGTCAATGCACCAATTAAAAGACAGTCAAAGTGTAATTAAAAACAAGAGCCAACTGCTTGCTGTTTACAAGAAACCTGCTTCACATGTAAAGATACATATGAACTAGAAGTAAATGGATGGAAGAAAGATATATCATGCTAACACTAATCAATGCAAAGCAGGAGTAGCCACATTAATTTAAGGCAGAATAGACTTAAAGCAAGGAAAGTTATTAAGGATAAAGAAGGGTATTACACAATGATAAAGGATTCAGTTCTCCAAGAAGACACAATGATAGATGTAACATGTATACATCTATCAACAGTGTTAAAACACAAAGCGAAAACTAGTAAACTGCAAAGTGAAATAAATTAGTCCACTACCATAACTGGTGACTTCAAGATTTCTCATCAGAAATAGACAGATTTAACAGGCAGAAAATCCATAAAGATATATTTGAACTCAATAACACCACCTATCAACTGGATATAAATGACATTTATACACCACTTCATCCAACAATAGCAGAATACATATCCTCAACATTACATGGAATATTCATAAAAATAGATCACACTCTAGGTCATAAAATAAATGTTAAGAAATTTTTTAAAAACATACAATATATAACATCTGCTTTAAGACCAAAATAAAATTAAACTAGTGAAATCAATTAACAGAAAGATACATAGAACATCCCAAAATATGTGAAAACTAAACAACATACTTCTAAATACACAAGGGTCAAAGAAGAAATCTGACGAGAAATTTTTAAATGTTTTCAACGACATGAAAATAATACCCAACTTATCAAAATTTGTGGAATGTAGTGAAAGCAATGCTTATAGGAGAAATTTATATCACTGAATGCATATACAGTCATGTGCCACCTAATGATGTTTTTGTCAGTGACACACCTCATATATGACAATGATGGTCCTGTAAGATGATAATGGAGCTGAAATTACTACTATCTAATGATGTCATGGCAGTTGTAACCTTGCAGAGCAATGCATTTTCACATTCATGGTGATGCTATTGTAAACAAACCTATGTGCTGCCGGCTATATAAAACTATAGCACATATAATTATGTATAATACATGTTTGATAATGATGACTGTGGTACTAATCTACGTATTTACTATACTATACTTTTTATTATTATTTTTAAGTATACTCCATGGCCAGGCGTGGTGGCTCACGCCTGTATTCTGAGCACTTTGGGAGGCCAAGGTGGGCAGGTCTCCTGAGGTCAGGAGTTCGAGACAAGCCTGGCTAACATGGCAAAACCGTGTCTCTATTAGAAATACAAAAAAATTTAGCTGGGCGTAGTGGTGCATGCCTGTAATCCCAGTTACTAAGAAGGCTGAGACAGAAGAATAGCTTGAACCCAGATGGCAGAGGTTGCAGTGAGGCGAGATTGCACCACTGCACTCCAGACTAGGTGACAGAGCAAGACTCCATCTGAAATAATAATAATAAGGTATACTCCTTTCACTTATTTTTTTTAAGTTAACTGTAAAACATCCTCAAGGTCCTCAAGTAGACCCTTCAGGAGGTATTCCAGAAGAAGGAATTGATATCACACAATGTGACAGCTCCATGTTACTGTCCCTGAAGACCTTCCAGTGGAACAAGATATGAGGTAGAAGACAGTGACACTGATGATCCTGATGCTGTGTAGGCCTATGTTAATGTGTGTGTCTGTGTCTTAGTTTTTAACAAAAAAAAAAAAAGCTTAAAAATAACAGAATTTTTGAAAAAAGTTGACAGAATAAGGATATATGAGTTGAGATCACGCACAGCACTCCAGCCTGGGCGACAGAGCAAGACTCGCTCTCAGAAAAAGAGAAAACAAACAAACAAACAAATAAAAACAAAGTATTTTTGTTCAGCTAAACAGTATGTTTGTGTTTTAAGCTAGGTGTTATTGCAAAAGAATTACTACAAAATGTTATTACAAAAGAGTCAAAAAGTGAAAAAAAAAATAAAAAAGTTTAAGAAATAAAAATGTTAAGGTTAATTTATTATTGAAGAAACAATTTTTTTTGTCCCCAAGACAGAGTCTCACTGTGTCACCCAGGCTGGAGTGCAGTGGTGTGATCTTGGCTCACTGCAACTTTCTCCTCCCAAGTTCAAGCAATTCACCCTGCTTTAGCCTCCCAAGTAGCTGGGATTACAAGTGTCCACCACCATGCCTGGCTAATTTTTGTATTTTTTTAGTAGAGATGAGGTTTCACCATGTTGGACAGGATAGTCTTGAACTCCTGACCTCAGGTGATCTGTCTGCTTTGGCCTCCCAAAGTGCTGGGATTACAGGTGTGAGCCACCATGCCTAGTCAGAAAAGTTTTTAAAATAAATTTAGTGTAGTCTAAGTGTACCATGTTTATAAAGTTGATAGTAATGTATGGTAATGTCTTAGGCCTTCACATTCACTCACTACTCACTCAGTGACTCACCCAGAGTGCCGTCCAGTCCTATAAGCTCTATTCATGGTAAGTGCCCTATACAGGTATACCATTGTTTATCTTTTATGTCATATTACCTTTTCTATACTTAGATACACAAATAATTATCATTGTGTTCCAATTGATTACAGTATCCAGTACAGTAAGATGCTATACAGGTTTGAAGCCTAGGAGCTAAAGGCTATACCATATAGCATAAGTGTGTAATATGACAGACCATCTAGGTTTGTGTAAGAACACTATAATGTCCGCCAAGGACAAAATCACCTAATGATGACACATTTCTCGGGATGTATTCTGATCACTAAGTGATACAGGACTGCATTAAAAAAGAAAAATGACCTAAAATCAATAATCTTAAGCCTCTGCCTTAGGAATTAAAAATTGGCCAAAGCCTTAACAGATACTTCACCAAAGAAGATGTAGACACAGATGGCAAGTAAGTGCAAGAAAAGTTGCTCCACATCATATGTTACCAGAGAAATGCTGTAAACAATGAGATATCATGACATACCTACTAGAATGGCTAAAATTCAAAACATTTTTGACACAGCCAAATGCTGACAAGAATATGGAGCATCAGGAACGCTTTTCCTGGTAGGAATGCAAAATGCTACAACCACTTTGTAAGACAGTTTGGCAGTTTCTTATAAAAATAAAAGTACTCTTACTGATGCAATCCAACAATTGCTTTGCTTGGTATCTACTCAAAGAAGTTGCAAATGTATGTTCACATGGAAATTTGCACATGTAAATTTATAGCATGTTTAATCACAATTGCCGAAACTCATAGGCAACCTAGACGTCTCTCAATAAATGAATGGACAAAATGTTATATATCCAGACAATGAAACATAATTCAGTGCTGAATAAAAATAAGTAATCAAGCTATGAAAGACATGGAGGAAAGTTAAATACATATTACTAAATGAAAGAAGGAAACCTGAAAAGACTACATACTATATAATTCCAACTGTATGACATTCTGGAAAAGGCAAAACTATGGAGACAGTAAAAAGATCACTGGTTGCCAGGGATTAGGGTGTAGAGAGTAATTACTAGGCAGAGCAAAGAGAATTTTTAGTGCAGTGTCAGTACTCTGTATGTCATTATAATGGTGGATATATAGTTTGATACATTTGTTCAAACTCACAGAATACAAAATGCCAAGAATTAACCCTGATAGAAACTAGTGATAAAGATGTGTATATACAGGCTCATCAACTGTAACAAATATGCCATTCTGGTGGGGGATATTGATTATAGGAAAGCTATGCATATGTGGGGGAAAAAGGGATATATCCATACCTTTCTTTCAATTTTTCTGTAAAACTAAAACCTCTCTAAAAAAAACTTAAGAAAAACACCACCAACAATAAAATGAAGGCATAATCCCAGCACTTTGGGAGGCCGAGGCAGGTGGACCACGAGGTCAACAGATCGAGACCATCCTCGTTGACATGGTGAAACCCCGTCTCTACTAAAGATACAAAAAATTAGCTGGGCATGGTGGCACGTGCCTGTAATCCCAGCTACTCAGGAGGCTGAGGCAGGAGAATTGCCTGAACCCAGGAGGCGGAGGTTGCGGTGAGCCGAGATTGCACCATTGCACTCCAGCCTGGGTAACAAGAGCGAAACTCCGTCTCAAAAAAAAAAAAAAAATGAAGGCATAATAAATATATTTTCAGATAAACAAAAACTGATCATTGCTTGCAGACCTACCTGATAAAACACACATACAGAATTTCTTAAGGCTAAAGCCAGGTGGCCTAAGAAGCCACCTAAGTTAACAAGAAAAATCTGGGTGTCAAGAAAAGTAATTATCTAATTAAAACTCAGCATATGTGTGTATTTGTTCTCCTAGCTGATTTAAAAAAACAGCTGCATAAAATATGTATATAATGGTACTGCTGTACCTACAACATACAGAAATGTTATTATCTGTGAGTCACAGAAGATTGGTGTGTGGGAACAAAACTTTATCAAACTAAGGAAACGACACCAGATGGTAACATGATTCCTTCGGAACCAATGAAGAGAACACAAATGGTAAATAAGAAGGGTCAGTTTTGCAAGGTGCAGTGGCTCATGTCTATAATCCCAGAACTTTGGGAGGAAGAGGCAGGCAGATAACAAGGTCAGGATATCAGACCATCCTGACCAACATGGTGAAACCCCATCTCTATTAAAAATATAAAAAATTAGCCATGCATGGCAGCACTGTGCCTGTAGTCCCAGCTACTGAGGTGCTGAGGCAAGAGAATCACTTGAACCTGTGAGGTGGAGGTTGCAGTGAGCCAAGATTGTGCCACTGCACTCCAGCCTAGGTGACAGGGCAAGAATCTGTCTCAAAAAAAATGAGTCATCTAACACTATAAATGTATACTTGCTCTCCTTTCTTTTCACTTGTATAAAAGACAAAATTATGTTAATTAAAAATAATAACAGATATAATTGTTATATCTGTTAACAAAACAATAAAAGATATAATATGTATAATAATAGCATAAAGGGGAGGAAGAGAAAATAGAGCCATGTAGTGGTAATGTTTCCATGCCTCGCTGGAATAAAACTAGTAACAAACATGAGAGAAATCTGGTTGAGATGTATATGATAAGCACTAAAGCAATCCATAAAATCTCACTCAAAAACATATTGCGGGCTGGGCGAGGTGGCTCATGCCTGTAACACAGCACGTTGGGAGGCCAAGACAGGCAGACCACTTGTGGCCAGGAATTCAACACCTGCATGGCCAACATGGTGAAACCCTGTCTCTACTAAATAAAAATACAAAAATTAGCTAGGCATGGTGGGACATGCCAGTAATCCAAGCTACTCGGGAGACTAAAGCACAAGAATTGCTTGAACCCAGGAGGTGGAGTTTTCCATGAGCCAACATTCTGCAACTGCTCTCCAGCCTGAGCAACAGAGTGAGACACAGTCTGCAAAAAAAAAAAAAAAAAAAAAAGGTGAAAATGACAAAAGAAGAACTAAATGTTACCAAAGAAAATATTGCTTTAAAGTAAAAGAAATGAGGAAAGAGCAGAGAAAAAACCCTGAAACATTTGCAGAAAGTAAACTGGTGTACATAAATGCAACTATATCAATAATAAAATCAAATGAGCATAAATTAACCTAGCCAAAGGCAGAGACTGTCATATAGGATTAAAAAAAGTAAAGATTCCACTGTATGTTCTGTATAAGAGATGCAATACATACTCTACAAGGGTGTCATGACCTGCCAGTAAGGAAAGAATAATCTTTTCAACAAATGGTGCTTGGACAACCAGATTTGCATATTCAAAAAAATGAAGTTGGAGCCCAGCGTGGCAGCTAACGCCTGTTATCCCAACCCTTTGGGAAGCTAAGGTGGGAGGATCCCTTGAAGCAAAGGAGTTTGAGAACAGCCTGGGTAACACAGCAAGACCCAATCTCTAAAAAAAAATAAAAAATTAGCCAGCTTTGGTGGCACTGTAAAGGTTATAGTATTAACTAAGACCAATAAACTAAAATTCAAAAAAAATTTTTTTTCAGCTTAAACAAAGGTTGCAGTATTATTTCTTATAAAATTTTAACTAATAGTTTCCAATCAAGATACAACCGGGCCTTAGAGACCAGAAACACAGCATTTAGTGACTACAGGTAGGTGTCTATGGGTTCTGTAGTCACTCAGACTCAAAGGAGATCTGAAGAAGTAAAAGACAAATTCTGCTTCTAAATCTATTATAAACCTAGGAATGTCCACCTGCATCCTAAATGAATCTGGCATTGCTTGAATGTCTTCTATGTTCTAGGTGTTCACTGTGTCATGACTCACCAATTTTCACCGTTTAACTATGTGAGGAATATATTATTGAAGTCATTTGACAAACAAACCAGTTGGGTCAAAAAAAAGTTAAATACCCTCGTGAGTACAGTGGCTCACACCTATAATCCCGGCACTTTGGGAGGCCGAGGTGGGAGGAATCACGAGATCAGGAGTTTGAGACCAGCCTGGCCCATATGGTGAAACCCTGTCTCTACTAAAAGTACAAAAATTACCTGGGCGTAGTGGCGTGTGCCTGTAGTCTCAGCTGTTCCAGAGGCTGAGGCAGAAGAATTGCTTGAACCTAGGAGGTAGAGGCTGCAGTGAGCTGAGATCATGCCACCGCACTCCAGCCTGGGCAACACAGCAAGACTCCATCTCAAGAAGAAAAGTTAAATACGTTGCTTAGGGCCAAGCATTGTGTGAGAGGTAGAACGCAGATCTGAGCCTAGGACGGTTGTTGATACAACACCAATGCTCAGGGCCTTTTTCTGTCTCCCGAAAAGTAAAAGCTAGTCCTAATACATTTCATGTCTAGGACAAAAATAACAAATAACTTCATTATCAATTGTACTGTTTTATAGCAACTGGAAATAAACTCAGGTGGTGGTGAAAGGAGATACGGTACACCCACATCAGAAATTTAAGTTCTCTAATATTATGATTCTCTAATAATTATTATGACAATTACCTACATAAACACAAAACACAGTTCCATGTTCCCTGAAAAGATTTTTTAAATTTTTCACACAGAATATTATGCAAACTTCAACCAGAAATTTTTTAGAGATACTATAGTAAAAACCAATATATATATCACCAAGACTTTACAACTGTTATTATTTAGCTATGACCAGTTTATTACATTTCTCTATCCATCAATCCATCTTACTTTTTGATGCATTTCAAAGTTGCAGATGACACTACACATCATCCCATTAACCCTCAGCATGAACATCAATAACAAGAATTCAGTGTATTTTCTATTAATATGTATTTACTTTTTTCAGTAAGTTTTATATATGATAAAAGACATACCGTTTGATAAGTTTTAACACACACACACACACATATATACAGCATTTAACTCAAATTCCTAACAAGAAATAAAGCATTTCCTATCACCCAGCAAGTTCCTCTGACTTTTCGCAAATAATCCTTAACCCGCTATCGAAGGCAACACTGCTTTTTCTTCCATTATATATCAATTTTGCCTGTTCTAGAACAAGAGGTAAATGGAATACAGAATGTACTCTTTTGTGTAAGCTTTCTTTCACCTATCATGTATTTGAAATCCATTATGTTGCTGATGTACCAAGACAGTGTTCCTTTTCAATGCTAAGTTGTATTCCATTTATGATTATACCTATTTGTTGATCCAGTCTCCAACTGAGGGATATGTGATCTGTTCCCATTTCAGCCTATTATAAACACTTCTGGACAAACCTTGTAGATGTATTTTTATTTTCTATTAAGTAAATTACTAGGAGTAGAATTGCTAAGTCATGGGTTAGGGTATAAAAACTCTTAGTTTTCTCAGAGTTCTCATTGCTCTACATGTGGTAGTATTACTCTAAGCTAACGAGACAAAGTAGTACTTCATTGCAGTTTAACTTTGTATTTCCTTAATAATTGATTGATGATGTTTGGTAACATTTTCAGGTGTTCACTGGTTTTTCAATATAGCATCATTCATGAAATGGTTGTACTAATTCTTTTCCAATTAATCAAGTTGTATTTTCATTGTTCAGTTGAAGAGTTTCTTTATATGGTCTTAATACAAATCCTTTACAGATACAGGTTTTGTTATTATTTTCTTCATGTCTTAATAATGCCTTTTGACAAGTAGAAGTTTTTTAGTTTGAAGAAGTTTAATTTAGAGTGTTAGGTGTTTTCTTTAAAACAGTTGCTGCTTTCTGTATCTTCTCAAGGAAACCTTTGCCTATTCTCTACTTGTTTCTTCTAAAAGCTTTATACTTTTTGCTTCTACATTTAGATCCATCTTGATTTATCTTTTGTGTACCACATGAGGGTAGGGAGTCAAGGTGAACTTTCATCCATACCGATGGCTAGTTGTTCCAGTACTTTTTGTTTAAAAGCCTTTCTTTTCCCTCACTGGATAACTTTCTTTGTTAAAAACAACTTACCAGTTCTCTGTTCTGCTCCGTTTATATACCTATATATCCTTATGCTGATATCACAGTCTTAGCTACTGTATCATTAGACTAAATCTTGAAATAAGGAAATTTAAATTTTCCACCGTGTAAATCTCTTAAGATTGCTGTGTATAATGTAGGTCATTTCTATCTTCACATAAATATTATAATCAGCTTTTCAATTTCTACCAAAAGAGAAAAGTCCAGCTAAGATAATGATTTGAACCATATTAAATTCACGGATCAACTAGGTATAATTATGTTGTTTAATTTCCAAATATTCAGTTTTTCCTGGTTATCTTAATGCTATTGATGTCTATTTTAAATTCTACTGTAGTTACAGAACATACTCTTTAGGATTTCAACCTTTTGAAATATACTGAGACATGTTTTAGGACCCATATATTATTTATCCCGGTATGCATATGACATATACTTGAATAGAATGCACACTCTATTTTAGTTGCACACGATATTCTACAAATGCCAGTTAGGTCAAGGTGGTTGAAGTATTTTACTTCAGTTAGATCTTCTATGTTCTAATTGATTTTTTGTCTACGTTTTCTATAAGTTATGGAGTAGTGTTAAAATTTCCACCTATGACTATAGATCTTATTAGGTGCATACAAATGTATGATTACTATATATTTCTACTGAGTTTTATCACTATATAATGCCCTTCTTTAACTTCAATAATACTGTCTTGAAGTCTACTTTATCTAATATTAATATAAGACTCCATCTTATACTTACTATTTGCATGCTACATCTTTTCTCATACATTTACTTTCAATCTCTCTGTGTCATTATATATACAATGCATCTCTAGTAGACAGAATATATGGAGATCTTGCTTTCTATCCAATGTGTGAATCTCTGCCTTTAAATAAAACACTTAATCTATTTTCACTTAATATAATTATTGATAGGGTTCATGTGGGACTCAAGATGGCGCTGTGAGAACAACCCAGGATTGGAGCCCGCGTTGAATTCGCAAACGGTGAGTCAGTGCTGCATTTCCAGACTGATCTTTGTTGCCCACAGAACGGGGAAACTCCCAAGTATAAAAAGACATGGGACGCCAGGCAGTAGGTCTGCCTGGCGAAGCCGGCAGCCGGGGCGGCAGCGGCCGGCCCTACCCAGCAATCCCCACAGGGCGCGCTTGTCCGGGTGCCTTGTTGAACCGGCAACCTGAGACTTGAGAGGGCTGGACTTGAGACTGAACGAGACTTGCACAGTAGCCCAGCCCAGGGAATTGCAGGGACAGATCGCTTGGGATACCCAGTGGGACGAACAAAACCGCGATTTCAAACTATCCCGGGCAGACGGTCCGAGACGCTCTGTGGGGGAGGGGCGTCCACCACTACGGAGGCAACCTGCCCCAACTGATATACACGCCCACTGCTGAGGCAGCCAGCCGTTGCCGAGGCAACCCGCCCCAACTGAGATACACGCCCACTGCTGACGCAGCCAGCCGTTGCCGAGGCAACCCGTCCCTACTGAGATACACGCCCACTGCTGACGCAGCCTGCCATTGCTGAGGCAACACGCTACAAGGAAGAGACTCCGCCGCAGGGCGTGGCGGAGACCACAGCAGAGCCGGCAGGAACAGCGCGAATCACACAACAGGAGGGCGGAGCCTCAGCAGCCAAACAGTGGCTAGTCTGCCTTTGAGCTGGGCAGGACACCTGATCGGACATCCAAAAATAAAGCCCAAACCCCTCAACACAGAGCATTTGAGAAAAAAAAAAGGGTTGTTTAATGAGCTGTGTTGCAGCAGAATCAAACATAGCAGCCTAACAGCCCTGAATGAACAACAGAGTGCACAGCTCAGCAATTAAACCCCTATAAAGTACAAATTGTCTCCTCAAGCAGCTCCCTGACCCATCTATATCCAAAAGACTGTCATTAGGCAGGCATCATCCTGGGACAAAGAGAGCAGAAAAAGAAACTGGTAGCATCCCTCGCTGTGCCACGGCTACTAGAGGTGCACCCCAGACAAGCAGGGTCTGGAGCGGAACTCAACAGTCATACAGCGAAGGGGCTAGACTGGTAGAAGGAAAACCAAGTAACAGAAATACTTCATCATCAACATTCTGGGTGTCCACTCAGAGACCCAAACGAAAAGTCAGCAACTACGCAGACGACCAGCGGACAAATCCACAAAGATGGGAAGAAACCAGCGCAAAAAGGAGGAAAACACCCGAAACCAGAACACATCGCCTCCTAGAAAGGACCAAAACTCCTCACCAGCAAGGGAACAAAGCTGGACAGAGAATGACTGTGACGAAATGACGGAATTAGACTTCAGAAGATGGATAATGAGAAACTTTTGTGAGCTAAAAGATCATGTATTAAATCAATGCAAAGAAACTAAGAACCTTGAAAAAAGATTCGAGGAAATGATAACAAGAATGGATACCTTAGAGAGGAATATGAATGAATTAAAGGAGCTGAAAAACACAATACGAGAACTTCGCGAAGCAAACGCAAGTTTCAATAGCCGAATTGAACAAGCAGAAGAAAGAATATCTGAAGTCGAAGACCAACTCAATGAAATAAAACGAGAAACCAAGATCAGAGAAAAAAGCGCAAAAAGGAATGAACAAAGTCTCCAAGAAATGTGGGAGTATGTGAAAAGACCTAACCTACGTTTGATAGGTGTACCAGAAGGGAACGAAGAGAATGAATCCAAGCTGGAAAATACTCTTCAGGACATCATCCAGGAAAATTTCCCCCACCTAGCAAGACAGGCCAACACTCAATTGCAGGAAATACAGAGAACACCACAAAGATATTCCACAAGAAGAGCAACCCCAAGGCACATAATCGTCAGATTCAACAGGGTTGAAATAAAGGAGAGAATACTAAGGGCAGCCAGAGAGAAAGGTCAGGTCACCCACAAAGGGAAGCCCATCAGACTCACAGCAGATCTCTCGGCAGAAACACTACAAGCCAGAAGAGAGTGGGGGCCAATATTCAACATTCTTAAAGAAAAGAATTTTGAACCCAGAATTTCATATCCAGCCAAACTGAGCTTCAGAAGTGAAGGAAGAATAAAATCCTTTGCGAACAAGCAAGTACTCAGAGATTTTGTCACCACCAGGCCTGCTTTACAAGAGCTCCTAAAAGAGGCACTACACATAGAAAGGATCAACCAGTACCAGCCATTCCAAAATCACACTGAATGCTAAAGAGCTTCAACATAATGAAGAATCTACAACAACTAACAGGCAAAACAGCCACTTAGAATCAAAATGGCAGTATCAAATTCACACATAACAATATTAACCCTAAATGTAAATGGACTAAATGCACCAATCAAAAGACACAGACTGGCAAATTGGATAAAAATCCAAAACCCATCAGTGTGCTGTATCCAGGAAACCCATCTCACATGCAAGGATACACAAAGGCTCAAAATAAAGGGATGGAGGAAGATTTACCAAGCTAATGGAAAGCAAAAAAAAGCAGGAGTTGCAATTCTCATCTCTGATAAAATAGACTTTAAAGCAACAAAGATCAAAAGAGACAAAGAAGGCCATTACATAATGGTAAAAGGATCGATACAACAAGAAGAGCTAACGATCCTAAACATATATGGACCCAACACAGGAGCACCCAGATACATAAGGCAAGTTCTTAATGACTTACAGAAGGACTTAGACTCCAACACAATAATAGTGGGAGACTTTAACACTCCACTGTCAATACTAGACAGATCAACCAGACAGAAAATCAACAAGGATACCCAGGGCTTGAACTCAGACCTGGAGCAAGCAAACCTGGTGGACATTTACAGAACTCTCCACCCCAAATCCACAGAATACACATTCTTCTCAGCACCACATCACACCTACTCTAAAATTGACCACATAATTGGAAGTAAAGCACTGCTCAACAAATGCAAAACAACTGAAATCATAACAAACAGCCTCTCAGACCATAGTGCAATCAAGTTAGAACTCAGAATTCAGAAACAGACCCAGAACCGCACAGCTTCATGGAAACTGAACAACTGGCTCTTGAATGTTGACTGGGTAAACAACGAAATGAAGGCAGAAATAAAGAAGTTCTTCGAAACCAATGAGAACGAAGACACAACGTGCCAGAACCTCTGGGACACATTTAAAGCAGTCTCTAGCGGAAAGTATATAGCAATAAGTGCCCATATGAGGAGAATGGAGAGATGCAAAATTGACACCCTATCGTCAAAATTGAAAGAGCTAGAGGACCAAGACCAAAAAAACTCAAAACCCAGCAGAAGACAAGAAATAACTAAGATCAGAGCTGAGCTGAAGGAGATTGAGACACGAAAAACCCTTCAAAAAATCAATAAATCCAAGAGCTGGTTTTCTGAAAAGATCAACAAAATAGACAGACCACTAGCCAGATTGATTAAAAAGAAAAGAGAGAACAACCAAATAGATGCAATAAAAAATGATAAAGGGGAAATCACCACAGATTCCACAGAAATTCAAACCATCATCAGAGAATATTACAAACAACTCTATGCACATAAACTAGTAAACCTGGAAGAAATGGATAAATTCCTGGACTCCTGTGTCCTCCCAAGCCTAAACCAGGAGGAAGCTGAAACTATGAATAGACCAATAACAAGGTCTGAAGTTGAGGCAGCAATTAAGAGCCTACCTCACAAGAAAAGCCCAGGTCCAGATGGGTTCACAGCCGAATTCTACCAGACACACAAGGAGGAGCTGGTACCATTCCTTCTAAAACTATTTCAAACAATCCAAAAAGAGGGAATCCTTCCCAAATCATTTTATGAGACCAACATCATCCTGATACCAAAACCCGGCAGAGACCCAACGAGAAAAGAAAACTTCAGGCCAACATCCATGATGAACATAGATGCAAAAATCTTCAATAAAATATTGGCAAGCCGATTGCAACAGCAAATCAAAAAACTTATTCATCATGACCAAGTAGGATTCATCCCAGGGATGCAAGGCTGGTTCAACATACGCAAGTCTATCAACGTAATTCACCACATAAACAGAACCAAAAACAAAAACCACATGATTATCTCAATTGACGCAGAGAAGGCATTTGACAAAATTCAACAGCCCTTTATGCTAAAAACCCTCAATAAACTCGATATCGATGGAACGTATCTCAAAGTAATAAAAGCTATTTATGACAAACCAACAGCCAATATCATACTGAATGGGCAAAAACTGGAAGCATTCCCTTTGAAATCTGGTACTAGACAAGGATGCCCTCTCTCACCACTCCTATTCAATATAGTACTGGAAGTTCTAGCCAGAGCAATCAGGCAAGAAAAAGAAATAAAGGGTATTCAAATAGGAAAGGTGGAAGCCAAATTGTCTCTATTTGCAGACGACATGATAGTATACCTAGAAGACCCCATCGCCTCAGCCCAAAAACTCCTGAAACTGATAAACAACTTCAGCAAAGTCTCAGGATATAAAATCAATGTGCAAAAATCACAAGCATTCGTCTACACCAATAACAGACTTAAAGAAAGCCAAATCAAGAGCGAACTGCCATTCGCAATTGCTACAAAAAGAATAAAATACCTTGGAATACAACTCACAAGGAACGTAAGGGACCTCTTCAAGGAGAACTACAAACCACTGCTCAACGAAATCAGAGAGGACACAAACAGATGGAGAAACATTCCATGTTCATGGTTAGGAAGAATTAATATCGTGAAAATGGCTATACTGCCCAAAGTAATTTACAGAATCAACGCTATCCCCATCAAGCTACCATTGACTTTCTTCACAGAACTGGAAAAAACCACCATGAACTTCATATGGAAACAAAAGAGAGCCCACATAGCCAAGTCAATTCTAAGCAAAAAGAACACAGCGGGGGGCATCACACTACCGGATTTCAAACTATACTACAAGGCTACAGTAATCAAAACAGCATGGTACTGGTACCAAAACAGAGATATAGACCAATGGAACAAAACAGAGACACCGGAGGCAACACAACATACATACAACTATACAATCTTTGATAAACCTGACAAAAACAAGCAATGGGGCAAGGATTCCATGTTTAACAAATGGTGTTGGGAAAACTGGCTAGCCATGTGCAGAAAGCAGAAACTGGACCCCTTCCTGACACCTTACACTAAAATTAACTCCAGATGGATTAAAGACTTAAACATAAGACCCGGCACCATAAAAACCCTAGAAGGAAATCTAGGCAAAACTATCCAGGACATAGGAGTAGGCAAGGACTTCATGAACAAAACACCAAGAGCATTGGCAACAAAAGCCAAAATAGACAAATGGGACCTAATGAAACTCCACAGCTTCTGCACGGCAAAAGAAACAGTCACTAGAGTGGATCGGCAACCAACAGAATGGGAAAAAATTTTCGCAGTCTACCCATCTGACAAAGGGCTGATATCCAGAATTTACAAACAACTCAAGTAGATTTACAGGAAAAAAACAAACAAGCCCATTCAAAAGTGGGCAAAGGATATGAACAGATACTTTACGAAAGAAGACATATATGAGGCCAACAATCATATGAAAAAATGCTCATCGTCACTGGTCATCAGAGAGATACAAATCAAAACCACATTGAGATACCATCTCACGCCAGTTAGAATGGCGATCATTAAAAAATCTGGAGACAACAGATGCTGGAGAGGATGTGGAGAAAAAGGAACACTTTTACACTGTTGGTGGGAGTGTAAATTAGTTCAACCATTGTGGAAGACAGTGTGGCGATTCCTCAAGGCCTTAGAAATAGAAATTCCATTTGACCCAGCAATCCCATTACTGGGTATATATCCAAAAGACTATAAATCGTTCTACTATAAGGACACATGTACACGAATGTTCATTGCAGCACTGTTTACAATAGAAAAGACCTGGAATCAACCCAAATGCCCATTGATAATAGACTGGATTGGAAAAATGTGGCACATATACACCATGGAATATTATGCAGCAATCAGAAATGATGAGTTCGTGTCGTTTGTAGGGACATGGATGAATCTGGAAAACATCATCCTCAGCAAACTGACACAAGAACAGAAAATGAAACGCCGCATATTCTCACTCATAGGTGGGTGATGAAAAATGAGAACACATGGACACAGAAAGGGGAGTACTAAACACTGGGGTCTATTGGGGGGAAAAGGGGAGGGCCAGTGGGAGGGGGTGGTGGGGAGGGATAGCCTGGGGAGAAATGCCAAATGTGGGTGAAGGGGAGAAGAAAAGCAAAGCACACTGCCATGTGTGTACCTACGCAACTGTCTTGCATGCTCTGCTCATGTACCCCAAAACTTGTAATCCAATAAAAAATTAAAAAAAAAAAATTATTGATAGAACTGACCTAGGTATGGAATTTTGCTATTTGTTTTCTTTTCATCCTGATATGGTTTGGCTGTGTCCCCACCCAAATCTCATCTTGAAGTGTACTTCCCATAATCCTCACATGTTGTGGGAGGGACCTGGTTGGAGGTAACTGAATCATGGGAGCGGTTCCCTCATGCTGTTCTCATGATAGTGAGTGAGTTCTAATGAGATCTGATAATTGTATAAGGAGCTTTCCCCCCACTTTGCTCTCAATTCTGTTCCTTGTTGCCACCATGTGAAGAAGGACATGTTTGCTTCCCCTTCCACCATGACTGTAAGTTTCCCGAGGCCTCCCCAGCCATGCTGAACTGTGAGTCGGTTAAACCTCTTTCCATTATAAATTACCCAGTTTCAGGTATGTCTTTATTAGAGCATGAGAACAGACTGATACACACCTCATTTGTTTTATATTCCACTGTTCCTTCCTTTATACCAAAGATCTAAATATATTTCTCTATATACAAAATATATTCTCTAAATATATTTTAGAAATCCATTTTGACTTCTCTTGTTTTTTTTACCTATCACCTTTGTATCTTTTTCTTCTTTAGTGTTTGTTTTAGGAATTATAACAAATATTTTTAACTTTGCACAGTGGACTTAAAGCTAATTCTACCACTTCACATAAAATAAGAACCCAGTAAGTACATAGCTCCGTCTACCTAGACTCATTATTCTTAATGCTCAGCAGTCACATATATATATATATATATGTCATAAATGCCATATGAAAACATTATAATTTCTGCTTTAAACAGTCAGAATTATATATTTCTTACTGGAATGGGGAAGAATTACATTTTTACAAATTTCAGGGCTCTTCATTCCTGAAGATCTGAGTTTTCAACTGGTATCACTTTCCTTCAGCTTGAAGTATCTCCTTAAATATTTCTTGTAAAGATTTTCTTAGTTAGAAAATATGGAATTTGGCTATAGAATTCTGAGTTCATTTTTATTTTACCAGCACTTTAAAGATAGCCTGCTGGCCTGCATTACTTCTGATAAGAAGTCAGCTACCATTCATTAGCATTTCTCAGGGTGCTTACCAAATTTTTTTCTTTTGGTAGAGATGAAGTCTCATTTCATTTCCCAAGCTGGTCTCAAACTCCTTAGCTCAAGCAATACCCCTGCCTTGGCCTCCCAAAATGCTGGTATTACAGGCATAAGCCACTGCACCTAGCCAAGCTTTTTGTTTATCATTTTTAACAGCTTTACTATAATGTGCTTAAGTGCTATTTTATTGCATTTATCTTGTTTGGAGTTCACTAAACTTCTTCAATATGTAAATTCATGTTTTGTTTTTTTTTTACCAATTTAGGGACCTTTCCAGCCATAATTTCTCCAGAATTTTTTGACCCAATTTCCCCTGTCCTCTATTTCTAGGACGACTTCAAGTGTTAGACATTTTGATATTGCCCTACCAGCCACTGAGGCTAGGTTCATTTTTTGAAATCTCTTTTTTACTTTTTTTTTTTTTTGAGCCAGAGTTTCGCTCTTATGACCCAAGCTGGAGTGCAGTGGCGCAATCTCAGCTCACCGTAACCTCCGCCTCCTGAGTTCAAGCAATTCTCCTGCCTCAGCCTCCCAAGTAGCTGGGACTACAGACATGCACCACCATGCCCAGCTAATTTTTGTATTTTTAGTAGAGACAGGGTTTCACCATATTGACCAGGATGGCCTCAATCTCTTGACCTCATGATCCACCTGCCTTGGCCTCTTTTTCTCTTTTTAAGAAAAAATAACTTCTATGAATCTATCAAGTTCAATAGCTCCTTGATCTTTTTCCTAGCCTTCTGTAATCTCTAATCAGTTTTTATTTCAAATATTGTACTTTTTACTTATAGAATTTTCATTTAGACCTTTTATCTAGTTTCCATTTTTCAGCTGAGGTTTCTTATTTGTTCATTCATGGTGTATATATTTCTTTATGTATCCTTAAAAAGAGTTAAAACAGCTGCTATTTCTAACACAGGAGTCATGTCAAGGCCAGTCTCAATTAATTGGCTTTTCACTTAAGTACAGATCACATTTTTCGGTTTGTGTATGTGTCTACTGAAAATGGATTGTATTCTGGACACTGTGCATGGTACATTTTTAGAAACTCTGGATTTGATTATGTTCCTCTGAGGAGTATTGCTTTATAAGTAGTTAACCTGGCCATACTCCTCTCTTGTGCAAATGAAGTATCTTTAGTTATTTTAGCCTAAGAGTTTTATGCAGAACTTAGGACACCTTCCTCTATGAAAGACTACTTTACACTCACTAACTTTCTAGCTGCTAGAGTTACCCCAACTCAGTCTGTGGTTTCTATTCAAGCTGCTGTCACCTACACAACCAATGACTGAGTCCTGTCCTCTGGGAAACATTCACAAAAACGGAATCGTTCACCTTATACCAGTCTATCTTCCAAATTTCAATATCCTTCAGTTTCTTCATACTCTCTGTCCTCCTAATGTGTCTTCACATACATGTTTTTTTAAAATATTTTGTCCAAAAGTTGTCATTGTTATTTTCAGGAAAGGTAGTCCAACATGTACAACTCTGTCATTAAAAGTAGAACTCCTAAGAATTGTTTATAATACCAGAAGACTATAAAAGTCACACCCATAGTGACTTATTACTTTTTAACATTACATAGTTGTAACAATTTTCCTAAAACAATCCTTTTCTGTTCTAGTCCTTCTTATATCAGAAAAAAAGGAATTATTTGGGAAACGAAAAGACAAGAAAGAGGGCAATGAAGGGAAATGAGATGACACGGTGCTAGTGAAAGGGGAAGAAGGTTCATGGAAAGAAAAAGAACAAACTGACAGAAACTCCTTGTCCTGACATCTTATAAGCTAAAGTTCAGCTACACAAAACGGGAAATGAAGAAAAGACAAAACATAATTTCTGCCACAGATCCAACAATTGATATTGGTATATACAGTTACTTACTTTCATAAAGACAATAAAAGCCCAAAAATGCTATACCATTGTAATGAACAGATACATCATATAATACATGAGTTAAAATATAAAATAACAGCAAAAATAAATACACTCCTCAACACAATCTCCAACCTTCTTCTCTTTTTATCATGAGAACACACTGGAACATAGACTTCAGTACAATGTTTCTATAATTAAATCTTTAAAATATAATAATACAAAAAGCATGACTAGGAACTCTGGAATTCCCTTTACAAGCACTAAATTTTATCAGTTTTTAAATAAACATAGTCATATGATAGGTTTCTAAAATGCATGACCATCAGAATTAAACTCTTTCAACTGTATATGTAAATTACATGCAATCAGATGATTCTGGGAAAATGGTGGAGTAAGAAGCACCATGAATGTGTTGCCCCACCTAAAAGATCATTGCACTGGCAGAATCTGTCCTATGTAACTATTTTGAAACTCTGGAATCTGTTGAAGGCTTATAACATCCAGGGAAAGGCCTGGACATAATTTCAATTGCTTGCAGGTACTAGCACAGTAACAGCTATCCATTTGCCACTCTCAGCCCTATGGCAGGCAGTTGCACATGCATTCCAAGGAGCAGCTTGCGCACAGCTTACAGGAACCAAGGACAGACAAAAAGGACTCTTGACTACAAATATAGGGTATGTGTGCCCTGATTACTGAAAGCTACTTGATCAGAAGTGGGAGGCAGAGGTAGGCAGATCACCTGAGGTCAGGAGTTTGAGACCAGCCTGTGAAATATGGTGAAACCTCACCTCTACTAAAAAAACACAAAAATTAGCCTGGCGTGGTGGCAGGCACCTATAATCCCAGCTACTCAGGAGGCTGAGGCAGGAGAATTGGTTGAACCCAGGAGGCAAACGTTGCAGTGAGCTGATACTGCACTACTCCACTCCAGCCTAGATGAGTGAAACTCTCTCAATAATAATAATAATAATAATAGTAGTAGTAGTAGTAGTAAACAGCAAACGGTGGGAAAGAGGGAGACTCTAATTTCCAGACTTACCACATCATTATATTCAAATGATGTTTTGGATGTTTGTTTTCAACAAAAAATGACAAGATATACAGGAAAGTATGACACATTCAAAAGAAAAAAAACAAAACAACATAACTGTCCCTGAAAAAGACCTGATGGCAGATCTTCCAGACAAAGACATTATGACAATTGTTTTACAGTTGTTCAAAGAACTAAAGGAAGATATAGAGAACAGCAAGAAAATATTACATGAATAACAATATCAATAAAGAGAAAATCTAAAAAAAAAGACCAAAAAGAAATTCTGGAGCTGAAAAGTACACTAATGGAAATGAAACATCAGCTGGACCAACGTATGCATTCTGGGAGTATCAGAAGGAACAGAAAGAGAGAAAGAAACAGTATATTTGAAGAAAAAATGGCTGAAAACTTCCCAAACCGGATGAAAGATACGAATAAAAACATCCAAGAAGCTCAATAAATTCCAAGAAAAATAAAGTGAAAGAAATATACATGGAAACACATTATAATCAAATATACTTCCAAGGGCCGGGAGCGGGTGGCTCACGCCTATCATCCCAGCACTTTGGGAGGCCGAGGCGGGTGGATCACGACGTCAAGAGATCGAGACCGTCCTGGTCAACATGGTGAAACCCCGTCTCTACTAAAAATACAAAAAATTAGCTGGGCACGGTGGCGCGTGCCTGTAATCCCAGCTACTCAGGAGGCTGAGGCAGGAGAATTGCCTGAACCCGTGAGGCGGAGGTTGCGGTGAGCCGAGATCGCGCCATTGCACTCCAGCCTGGGTAACAAGAGCGAAACTCCGTCTCAAAACAATAACAACAAATATACTTCCAAGAGAATCTTTTTTTTTTGAGACAGAATTTCGCTCTTGTTATCCAGGCTGGAGTGCAATGGCGCGATCTCGGCTCACCTCAACCTCCGCCTCCCGCGTTCAGGCAATTCTCCTGCCTCAGCCTCCTGAGTAGCTGGGATTACAGGCACGCGCCACCGTGCGCAGCTAATTTTTTGTATTTTTAGTAGAGACGGGGTTTCACCATGTTGACCAGGACGGTCTCGATCTCTTGACCTTGTGATCCACCCGCCTCGGCCTCCCAAAGTGCTGGGATGATAGGCGTGAGCCACCGCGCCCGGCTTATGATAAGCGACAACCTGTCACACATAAGGGATCATCAATCAGATTATGAGCATATTTCTCATCAGCAACTTTGAGGCCAGAAGGCAGCAGAATAACATATTAGGAGCACTAAAAGAAAAAAAAAAAGAAGAAAAAAAACACAGGCTAGGCACAGTGACTCAGGCCTGTAATCCGAGCACTTTGGGAGGCTGGGGTGAAAGGACTGTTTGAAGCCAGGAGTTCAAGACCATCCCGGGCAACATAGTGTGACCTCGTCTCTACCAAAAAAAAATTTTTTTTTTCCAAATCATCTGGTCATGGTGGTGTACACCTGTAGTCTCAGCTACTTGGGAGGCTGAGGCAGGAGGATCACTTGAACCCAGGACTCAGAGACTGCAGTGATTCATGAACACACAACTGCTCTCCAGCTTGAGTGACAGGGTCAGAATCCGTCTCAAAAAAAAAAAAAATTGTCAACCCCAAATATTACATTTGGCAAAACTCGTTCAAAAGTAACGGAGAAATTAAGACATTCCCACATAACCAAAAACTGAGGGAATTTATTACCACTAGACCTGCCATGCAAAAACGCTCAAAGGAGTCCTGCAGGTTGAAATGAAAGGATTAGCCAGTAACTAGAAGCCATATGAAGAAATGATTATCTCAATAAAGGTAAATACATGGGAAATTATAAAAGTCAGTATTATTGTCACTTATTGTTTTCTACATAATTTCAGAGAGTAATACATGTTTTAAAGGTTATTAGTCAATAAGATATTATTATTGTAACTTTTGAACTCTATATTGTTTTCCACATACTTTAAACAATTTAAAAGAATTACTCATTTATGTTTTTAGACACACAATTTAAAAAGATGTAACTCTGTGACATCAACAACCCAAACGAGTGGCAAGAGAGCTGCAAAAAGGCAGAATTTTTGTACGTTATTGAATTTAAGCTGGTATAAAATTCAAATTAGAATGTTATAGGGTTAGGACATTAAATGTAATCCCCATGGTAATACAAAGAAGAAAACAGCTATAGACTCTGCACAAAAAGAAATGAGAGCCAAGCGTGATAGCTCACACCTGTAATCTCAGCATTTTGGGAGGCTGAGACAGGTGAATCACTCAAGTTCAGGAGTTCAAAATCAGCCTGGCCAACATGGTGAAACCCCATCTCATTAAAAATGCAAAAATCTGCCAGGCATAATGGCACGCACCTGTAATCTCAGCTATTAGGGAGGGTGAGGCACAAGAATCGCTTGAACCCGGGAGGCAGAGGTTGCAGTGAGCTGAGACTGTGCTACTGTACTCCAGCCTGGGTGACAGAGTAAGCCTCCGTCTCCACAAAAAAAAAAAAAAGAGAGAGAAAGGAGGCCGGGTACAGTGGCTCACACCTGTAATCCCAGCACTTTGGGAGGCCAAGGTGGGTGGATCACCTGAAGTCAGGAGTTCAAGTCCAGCCTGGCCAACATGGTGAAACCCCATCTCTACTACAAATATAAAATTTAGCTGGGTGTGGTGGCACATGTCTGTAATCCCTGCTACTCAGGAGGCTGAGCCAGGAGAATCGCTTGAACCTGGGAGACAAAGGTTGCAGGGAGGCACAGGCTGCAGCGAGCCAAGATCATGCCACTGCACTCCAGCCTGGGAAACAGAATGAGACTCCAATAAAAAATAAAAAAAGAGAGAGAGAGAGAAAGGAATTTAAACATTTCATGAAAAAACTCAACTAAACACAAAAGAAGATAGTATTGCAAGAAATGAGGGCCCCTATAAAAAGCAGTAATTATATGAACAACAAATAACAAAATGACAGAAATCCTTCTATACAAATAATTTAAATTCAAATGAATTAAACTTTCCAATCAAAACACAGAGATTGACAACATGGAGAAACAGGATTCAACCATATGTTGACTATACTAGACTCACTTTAGATCCATAGACGAACGTTTGAAAATTAGAAGACGGAAAAAGATATTCATGCAAATAGTAACCACAACGGACTAGAGGTGGCTATACTAATATCAGAGAAAACTGACTTAAAGCAAAAAAGGTTACAAGAAAAAAGGACATTATATATTAATAAATTATTTGATACAGCAAGAAGACATACCAATTATAAACATTTATGCAACAATTTAAAAACCTCAAAAATACATGAGACAAAACCATACAGAATTGAAGGGAGAAACAAATAGTTCTAAATAAGAGATGATTAAATCAATACCTTACTATCAATAGTGGATAGAATAACCAGATCGAAAATAAGTAAACAGAGGACCTCAGACAATAACCAATTAGATCTAACAGACATATACACAACACTGTAACCAACAGCCATACACAGTCTTCTCAAGTGAATACAGAACATTTTCCAGGATATACCATATGTTAGGTCACAAATTAGGTAAAACTATGGTATAAACATACGAAGGAAAACTATTCAGTCTTTAAAAAGAAGAAAATTCTAGTTGGGTGTGGTGGCTATGCTTGTAATCCCAGCACTTTGTGAGGTTCAGGTGGGCAGATCACTTGAGGTCAGGAGTTCAAGACCAGCCTGGCCAACATGGTGAAGCCCCGTCTCCACCTAAAATACAAAAATTAGCTGGGTGTGGTGGTATGCGCCTATAATCCCAGCTACTGGGAGGCCAAGGCACGAGAATCATTTGAACCTGAGAGGTGGAGGTTGCAGTAAGCCAAGATTACACCACTGCTCTCCAGCCTGGGTGACAGTGAGACTCCTTGTCAAAAAAAAAAGGAAATTCTAACAACAAGGATTAACCTTAAGGATATTATGCTAAATGAAATAAACCAGTCACAAAAAGACAAATACTATATGATTCAGGAGTTAATTACAGCAGTCAAAATAATACATAGAGACAAAGTAGAACGGTGGTTGCTAAGAGCTGGGGGAAAGACAAAAGGAGGGATTACTGTTTAATGAGTAAAAAGTTTCAATTTCACAAGATGAAAAGAGTTCTGGAGATAGATGGTGGTAATGGTAGTTAAGCAACATTACGACTATATTCAATACCACTGAACTGCACATTTAAAAACGGTCAAGTAGTAAACTGTATGCTATGTGCATTTTACACTGTAAAAAAGATTAAAACAGTGGGCAGTTCTTAGGCATTAACAATTAGCACACATCCAGTCATATCATTTTATTCAAATTCACTATTAAAAGCAAAACTAAATTATTACTTTCAAAAATGTATATAAATAAGTAAAAATAGGTTAGGCACAATGGCTCACACCTGTAATCCCAGCATTTTGGGAGGCCAAGGCAGGCAAACCACGAGGTCAAGAAATTGAGACCACCCTGGCCAACACGGTGAAACTCCGTCTCTACTAAAATTACAAAAAAATGAGCTGAGTGTGGTGGTGCGTGCCTGTAGTCCCAGCTACGAGGGAGGCTAAGGCAAGAGAATCGCTTGAACCCAAAAGGTGGAGGTTGCAGTGAGCTGAGATCAAGTCACTGCATTCCAGCCTGGCAACAGAGCAAGACTCTGTCTCAAAAAAAGTAAAAATAAAGAAAATTACACATACGCTCATTAAATTTAGAACTTTTTTTTGAGATGGAATCTCGCTCTGTTGCCCAGGCTGGGGTGTAGTGGTGTGATATTGGCTAACCACAACTTCCACCTCCCAGGTTCAAGCGATTCTCCTGCCTCAGCCTCCTGAATAGCTAGGACTACAAGCACATGCCACCACACCCAGCTAATTTTTCTATTTTTAGTAGAGACAGGGTTTCACCATATTAATCAGGCTGGTATTGATCTCCTGACCTCGTGATCCATTCACCTCAGCCTCCAAAAGTGAGGGGATTACAGGCATGAGCCACTGTGCCTGGCCAGAAATATTTTTAAAGATGTGTCAGATCACTTTCTACAAGGTTATAATATACTCCCATGTAACATAAAATTTTGTTTATTCCTGTTTTTTTGAGATGGAATCTCACTCTGTTGCCCAGGCTGGAGCACAATGGTGTGGTCTCGGTTTACTGCAACCCCCACCTTCCAGGTTCAAGCAATTCTCCTGCCTTAGCCTCCTGAGAGGCTGGGATTACTGCATGCACCACCATGCCCAGCTAATTTTTGTACTTTTAGTAGAGATGAAGTTTCACCATGTTGGCCAGGCTACTCTCAAGCTCCTGACCTTGTGATCTGCCCACTTCGTCCTCCCAAAGTGCTGGGATTACAGGCGTGAGCCACTGCGCCCAGCCTGTTTTTCTTTTTTTTTTTTTAACTTTTCCATAATTCCATCTTTTATGAGTTACTGAATCATTTCTCCTACCCCTACTGGTAAGAATACAAACAAAACATCTGTCTCATAAAAATGAATCCATATTTCAAATTTGAAAGCCACATTTACTTTCCCTTTAAAACTACATGAACTACTTTCAGATCTCTTATTTGTGCCAGCCAGCAGCTTTCTGTTGTTCACCTTCTTACAAAAGTGCCAGAATCTCATTCACATTATTTGATATGCATTATGTCTATTCGCCTGTATTTGCACAGGGGTCACTACATAAAGTATATGAGAATTACATAACAAAGTTCACCTAAATCCAATTTCCTTCACACTTCCTGAAAAATGTAGGTTATGAGAATTCACTGCTATGTCTCTGCTGCCCTCTATAGGTACGGTGTCTTAGTCTACTTTGCTTTGCTATAACAGAACACCACAGGGTGGGTAACTTCTAAAGAAAAGAAATTTATTTCTCAGTTATGGAGACTAAAAATTCCAATATCAAGGTATTGGTGCCTGGTAAGAACCTCTGTCCTGCACTTTCCCATGGCAGAAGGCAGAAGGACAAGTGAGGGTGAGAGCAAGGGACAGAAAGTGTTGTTACAACAATACATTCTTGTGGTAACAAAGCCACCACTGTGATAATGATATTTATCTATTCATGAGGGCAAGGCCCTCATGGCCTAATCACCTTACTGGTCCCTGTATTAGGCCATTCTTGCATTGCTATAAAGATATACCTGAGACTGGGTAATTTATAAAAGAAGAGGTTTAACTGGCTCACAGTTCTGCAGCCTGTACAGAAAGCATGGTGACACCTGCTTCTGGGGATGCCTCAGGGAGCTTTTACTCATGGTAGAAGGCAAAAATGGGTGCAAGCACTTCACATGGTAAAAGCAGGGGGCGAGGGGGAGCAGACACTTCACATGGTGAAAGCAAAAGAGCAAAGGGGGCAGTCCTACACACTTTTATGTATTTATTTTAATGTTTTTTAAAAGAGACGAGTCTTGCCATGTTGCCCAGGTGGGTCTCTAACTTCTAGGCTCAACTGATCCTCCCATCTTGGCTTCCAAAGTGCCGGAATCACAGGTGTGAGCCATGGGGCCCAGCTGCTACACATTTTCAAATGACCAGCTCTTGCAAGAACTCACTCACTATTGGGAAGACAGTACCAAGGGGGGATGGTGCTAAACCATTCATGAGAAATTCACTCCCATGATCCAATCACCTCCCACCAGGCCCCACTTCCAACAATGGAGATTACAATTCAACATGAGATTTGAGCGGGGACACAGATCTAAACTATATCAGTTTGGATATTTAATATTGTTACCATTGTAATTAAATTTCAACAGGAGTTTTGGAGGGAACATTTAAACCATAGCAAATGGTCCTTGGAAGGCACCAATAAAATAAATTATAAACACCCAGACAATAATATCAAAGTACTATCAACTTAACAATATGGAAAGTCCTATCAGTATCAAATACATCCGTTAAATGTCCTAAAAGACAATACTGCAGGTGGGCATGGGGGCTCACGCCTATAATGCCAGAACTTTTGGGAAGCTGAGGTGGGTGGATCACCTGATGTTAGGAGTTCGAGACCAGCCTGGCCAACATGGTGAAACCCTGCTTCTATTAAAAATACAAAAATTAGCAGCGCATGTTTATGGGCGCCTGTAATCCCAGCTACCATATCATCCTTGATGGACAAAGATGCAAAAATCACCAACAAAATACTAGCAAATTGAATTCAATAGTGCATTAAAAGGATCATTTACCAGGATCAAGTGGGATTTACCCTTGGGATGCAAGGACAGTTCAACATATGCAAATAAGTAAATGTGATATACCACGTTAATAGAATGAAAGACAAATCCATATGATCATCTTGATAGATATGGAAAAAGCATGTGATAAAATTCAAAACTATTTCATGATAAAAACTGGCAACACATTAGGTACAGAAAGAATATACATCAATAAAACAAAGGCCATAAGTAATAAGCCCACAGCTGCCATGCTCCGTAGTAAAAAGGTAAAAGCTTTTCCTCTATAATCAGAAACAAGATAAGAACGCCCACTCTTGCCACTACTATTCAACATAGGTAGAAGTCCTGGCCAGAGTGATCAGGCAAGAGGAAGAAATAAACGCATCCGTATCAGAAGGAAGAAGAGAAATCATCGGTTTGCTGATGTCATGGTCTCACATATGGAAAATGCTGAAAACTCCACCAAAAAAACCACTTGGACTGATAAACAAATTCAGCAAAGTTGCAGGATACAAAATCAACAGTGCTTCTTTATGCTAACAATGAAGTACCTGAAAAAAAATTAAGAACTCAAATTCATTTACAGTAGCATGGGGAAAAAAAACTCCTCAGAAGTAAATTTACGGAGGTAATCTATATACTATATAATTTATATACTATATAATCTATATACTAGAAAATACACACACTGGTGAAAGAAATAGTAGATGATACAAACAAATGGAAAGGTACCCATAATCACGGAATGGAAGAACATTGTTAAACTATTCATACTACCCAAAGTGATATACAGATTCAATGCAATGCCTACCAAAATTCCAATGTCATTCTTCAAAGAACAAAACAAACAATGCTAAAACTCATATGGAACCACAGAAAAAAAACAGTCAAAGCAAAAAGAACAAACCTAGAGGCATCACACCATCTGATTTTAAAATCTACTACAGAACTATTGTAACCAAAACAGCATAGCATAAAAACTCACCAACTAACCAATCACACAGGATAGAGAGCCCAGAACTAAACCCACCCATTTATGGCCAAATGATTTACAACAAAGGTACCAAGAACTTACAATGGAAAGAGGACAATCTTCAATAAATGGTGTTGGCAAACAGGTTAACCACATGTAAAAGAATGAAATTAGACCCTTATCTCACATCATACACAAAAATCAACTAAAAATGGATTAAAGACTTAAACATAAAACCTGAAACTGTAAAGCTAAAACAGAGAAAAGGCTCCACAACATTGGTCTGGGCAAAGATTTCTTAAAATATTACCCCAAAAGCACTGACAACAAAAGCAAAAAACAAATGAGATTGTATCTAACTAAAAAGATTATACAAAGCAAAGGAAACAATAGATCAAGAGATGACCCACAGGTTGAGAGAAAATATTTGCAAACCATACATCTGATAAGGGGCTAATATCTAAAATATATAAAGAACTCAAACAACTCAATAGCAAAAAAACAAAGAACCCAATTTAAAAATGGGCAGGGGACCTAAATAGACATTGCTCAAAAGAAGATGTATACATGGCCAACAGATACATATTAAAATGCTCATCATCACTACTCATCAGGGAAATGCAGATTAAAGTCACAATGAGATATCATCTCACACCTGTTGGAAAGGCTATTATCAAAAAGATGAAAGATGACAAGTGTTGGTGAGAGTATAGCAAAAAGGGAAACCCTGTATGCTGTTGGTGGGAATGTAAATGAACACAGCTATTATGGAGAACAGTATGAATGTCTCTCAAAAAACTAAAAATAGAACTACCGTATAATCTAGCAATCCCACTTCTGGGCCAAAGGATTGAAATCAGTATGCTAAAAAAATATCTGGACTCCTGTGTTCACTGCAGTGCTATTCACAATAGCTAAGATTTGAAAACAATCTAGGTGTCTAGATGAATGGATAAAGAAAATGTAGTCCATATACACAATGGAATACTATCCAGTCTTAATAAAGAAGGAAATTCTATCATTTATGACATGAATGAACCTGGAGGACATTATGTTAACTCAGATAAGCCAGGCACACAAAGACAAATACAGCATGATCTAACTTACATGTGGTATCTAAAACAGTAGAACTCATAGAATTGGGGTAGAATATTGGTTAACAGAGGCTGGAAAAGAAAGGTAGATGGGGAAAGGGAAGATGCTGATTAAAGGATACAAAATTTCATTTTGACAGAAGGAATATGCTTTAGTAATCTAATATGCAGAATGATGACTATAATAAATAATAGTGCATTGTATTTTATAATTCTTAAAATTTATACACATGCAAAAAAGCAGAAAAATACAACCCATAAGGAGAAGAAACATGACACAGATAGATTTAATAAAAGAGCCATTAAAAACAGCTATTATACATATACTCTATATGTTCAAAATACAGACAAAAGTATGACATGTTAAGGAAAGACATGGACAATATAAAAAGACTGATATCCAACTTCTAAAAATGAAAAATACAACATCAGAGATGACTAACACACTCGAGGGTATTAGCCGCAGAATATACTGAATTTTTTTTAAAAAGTTATTAAAGTTGAAGATTTAGCAACAGAAACCACCCAAAATGAAATGAAAGGTAAAAAAAATGGCTGAAAAAATGAGACAGAACACATCATCAAGCAGCTTAATTAATATACATGTAATTGGAGTCACAGGAGGAAAAGAAAAGGGGAGTCAGAAAAAAAAATTTCTTAAGAAATAAAAGCCAAACATTTACCAAATGTGATGAAAAATACAAACTCACATATATGCAGAAAAGAGTTAACATAGTTGGCCTGAAGTGGCTTTCCTTAGAAAACCCTGCTTGCAAAACTGGTTCTTGCCTAGCTTCTGAAAACAGATTTCAGGAGAATCTTCATCAATCCATAAATGATAAGAAGGGTGGCACAATGTGCCTAAACTGTATAAACAATATGGTTTTACTGAATATCTATTTTCTTTCTGAAGTCTGGAATTTGGGTAGATTCTAGGGAGACAGTGCCTATGTTACCAGTTCCCAATAAAAACCCTGGGCACTGAGTCTCTAATGAGCTCCCTGGTACATAACACTTTACACATATTGTCAAAACATTTTGCTGGGAAGATTTAAGCACATCCGGTGTGACTCCACTGGGCAAGGACTCATGGAAGACTGCTGATTTAAATTTGTATCCTTTTGGCCAGGCATGGTGGCTGACACATGCAATTCCAGCACTTTGGGAGACCAAGGTGGATGGATCCCTTGAACACAAGGGTTCGAGGCCAGCCTGGGCAAGATGGCAAAATCCCATTTCTACAAAAAATTAGCTGAGCGTGGTGGCACATGCTTGTAGTACCAGCTACTCTGGAGGCTGAGGTGAGAGGATCACTTGAGCTAAGGAGATCAAGGCTGCAGTGAGCTATGATTACACCACTGCGCTTGAGCCTGGGGAACACAGCAAGACCCTGTCTCTAAATAAATAAATAAAAATAGATCTGTATCCTTTCAGTTTAATTAATGATAGCCATAAGTATGACTATATGCCAAGTCCTGTGTATCATCCTAGTCAACTGCTGAACCTGAAGGTGGTCTTGGGGAACCCCCAAAACACCACAGATTGAAAAAGCTTGACAAACACCAATGGAAAAATCATACCAAGGCATATCACAATCAAACTGCTTAAAAACAGTAGTAAAGAAAAAATCTTAAAAGATCAAGAAATGAGAATAGCTTCAAGCTTACTCACAGCAACTCAAGCTATGATAAAGAAGCAATGCCTTCAAAACTTTGAAGTAAAATTATTTCCAACCTAAAAGTTCAATACAAAATTTCAGTCACATATCAAAATATGACAAAAGCATCTTCAGACATGCCAAATCATTCCTCAGGAAGTTACTGGAAGATGTGTTCAATCAAAATAGGGTGAAAACCAAGAAAGAAGAAAGTATGAAGTCCCGGACAACAGAGCTCCATCCAGGAGAGAAGTTAATAAATTCCCAGAATGACAGCAAAGTGTGAGTGACAATGTACACAAAAGCAGAGAGGATGCTGAGTTCAAACTGGAGCCCCAAGGACTTTGTAGGAAAGAGTTCTCCAAAAAAATGAAACTCACAGAATGCCTGCTGTCTGAAAATCTTAACAAAGAGAGCTAGGCAATGGTGAAAAAGTATTTTTTCCATCAATAAATAAAACCAGATGAACAAAAACCAAAATAATTATTAAGTCTAGGGAAAGCAAATGGCTGCAAAGGATAATAATGATAATTAGCATTTCTCTTGGTTATCAATGTTATTTATTCACAATTGTATAAATGCTGTATATAATCTAATCAAGCTATATATCTGTACTGGGAGAATGGTAGGATTAAAAAAGGTTCAGTGTGCAGTGAGGGAGGGAAGTGAATGAGAAGAAAGCTCAATATTTATCCATGTTGGGAAGTACAGCACAAGCATGTTCTTTAGAGATAAGCAGGTAAAGAACAAAAGAATCCCAAGTCAAAAGTGGTTGTTCTTGAGGAAGGATGGAAAAAAAAACAACAACTCAAGACGACTATGATTAGCAAACGTTATAAACAGAATAAAAGTTTTGAAAGAATTCATTCTTACCTTGGGAAACTCAGATAGCTTCTCATCACTTGTCAAAGACCGACTACTCGCACAAGAAGCACAGTCTGAGATTTCCACAGCACCCTCGCCATCTTCAAATTCATTACAGTCACTAGCATCTGCCCTGTCACTGTCGATCTCCCAGTCAATAAACTGTAATTCATCTAAAAAATACAATTTTTAAACTTAATTATATATCTCCACAGCCTTTCACTTTTAAATCTTTTATTCTTAGTAGTTAACATATCCATGTCACTCAATAATTTTAAAAAACATATTTAGGACCGGGCACAGTGGCTCATGCCTGTAATCCTAGTGCTTTGGGAGGAGACTGAGGTGGGTGGAATGCCAAAGCTCAGGAGTTCAAGACCAACTTGGCCAACAAGGTAAAATGCTGTCTCTATTAAAAATACAAAATACAAAAAATTAGCTGGGCATGGTGGCACACACCTATAGTCCTAGCCACTCAGGTGGCTGAGGCACCAGAATCACTTGAACCTGGGAGGTGGAGGTTGCAGTGACCTGAGATCATGCCACTGAACTCCAGCCTGGGCAACAGAGTGAGACTCTATCTCAAGAAAAACAAATTTAAACAGTGAAAAGTACATTTCTACTCTTATCTCAAATCACTGATTCTTCCAAATCGTACTCCAACCCCAATTTTAACTACTTTTAGTAGGTGTTTCTGTATCCTTGTATAGTTTCCCCAGCATGTTTAAGCAAATAAACTATGTATTTTATTTTTTCCTCCTTTCTTACACAGCTAAACTCTTTCACTAAACATAATTAAGAAAACTTACTATACGAATAAGCAGGATGTATCCTCATTCTTTTCTACAAATAGTATTCCATATTACATAGTTGAACCATAGTTTATTTAACCAGTCTTCTATTAGAAAATATGTTTTCAAACATATTTTCACCTAATGATTTTTTTCGATGGATTTCTACTATAAGTAAGGAAACAATGAAAGTAAAATGCAAATTTAAGTGTAATAGTAGTAGTCCTTCCGCCTTTAGTTTACTTCATAAACATTATCTAAATGCTGCTTTTACAAAATTTTAAGTCAAACTCAAATTATTTTTATAAACTAAGTAACCAAATGTACTGATTCTAATCTGCTATGCTTAAACAAAGTAGTAATTAAAGATAAATTAGTCTCTGAGGTAGGATAACATAAACCTTCCTTATAATACAAAGCACAAGTATTCCCTAGGAATTACTTCAGTAACTCAGAAAGCTAATTAGATATCTTGGTCCTATTTGGAGGTGTGATAGCAACCATCTCACTTCTAATGAAGTGAGCTTATATATATTTTTCGAGACAGCGTCTCCCTCTGTCACCCAGGCTGGAGTGCAATGGCACAATCTTGGCTCACTGCAACCTTACCTCCCAGGTCCAACCTTTTCTCCTGACTCAGCCTCCTGAGTAGCTAGCTGGGATTACAGGCATGCACCAATATGCCTGGCTAATTTTTGTATTTTTAGTAGAGACAGTTTCACCATGTTAGTCAGGCTGGTTTTGAACTCCTGACCTTGTGATCCACCTGCCTCAGCCTCCCTAAGTGCTGATATTATAGGCTGCCAGCTGGTAACATATTTTTTTTAATGCTAGCTTTAATACCTGAAGGGAATTTAAAATTTAAAAAGAAAAAAATAAGCTAAAAAGTATGGAATGAAATAAACAAACAAAAATAAGTATTAATACTTTTCAGTGGCTCATGTCTGTAACCCCAGCACTTTGGGAGGCCGAGGCAGGCAGATCACGAGGTCAAGATATCAAGACCACCCTGGCCAACATGGTGATACCCTGTCTCTACTAAAAATACAAAAATTAGCTGGGCGTGGTGGTGCACGCTTATAGTCCCAGCTACATGGGAGGCTGAGGCAGGAGAACTGCTTAAACCCAGGAGAAGGAAGTTGCAGTGAGCCATGATCATGCCACTGCACTCTAGCCTGGAGACAGAGCAAGACTCTGTCTCAAAAAAAAAAAAGTATTGTTGTTCCAGAAGATGCAGTAAAAGTCCACTATAAGTTGGGAATGGTGGCATGTGCCTGTAGTCTGAGTCACTCAGGAGGCTGAGGCAGGAGAATCACTTGAGCCCAGGAGTTTGAGGCTGCAGTGAGCTATGATCCACTGCACCCCTCCCCCAGCCTGCATTACAGAGCAAGACCTCTTCTCGTAAAAAAACAGCCACTATAATGATCATAACAGACTGAAGGTCAGACCACTATTGAGAGAAGCAGATGCATAATGGCAACTACTTGCCACACTAACATCATATTTAGTCATGGAAGCCAGGGAGGAGAACATATGAGAGATTCTCCAGATTGCTGAACCTTCCCAACAGGAAGCCAGGGAGAGACAAGGGAAAAACACAAGTGCCCTCAGAGCTGCTGCCAGCATCACAAATCTGTGAAGCACTCATTCATTCATTAGACAAAGCAAGTGCCTAAAAAGAGACCATCACACCATTCAAGATAGTCACAATACAAAATAAACAAATACAAGAGAGAAAACAGCACTATTCCTAGCCTGGTGTAGTCCACAGATTAATATATATTGCAATATGATACATGCTATGAAATATCTGGGACTTTCATCACAAAACTTTTATAGTCACAAAACTTTTATAAAGCAGGAATACTACTATTACACTTAAATTTGCATTTTACAGATAAGGAAATTGGGTCTCCGTCCAATAAGTTAAAAGATTTTCCCAAAGTTATATAAACTTTTTTTTGTTTGTTTGAGACGGAGTTTCGCTCTTGTTGCCCAGGCTGGAGTGCAATGGTGCGATCTTGGCTCACCGCAACCTCCGCCTCCTGAGTAACTGGGATTACAGGCATGCGCCACTGTGCCCAGCTAATTTTTTGTATTTTTAGTAGAGACGGGGTTTCACCATGTTGACCAGGAGGGTCTCGATGATCTCTTGACCTCGTGATCCACCCGCCTCGGCCTCCCAAAGTGCTGGGATTACAGGCGTGAGCCACTGCGCCCGGCCCTTATAAACTTTTAGATAATTGGTAAAAACCATATGGAAGGGAGGCCAGGCACAGCAGCTTACATCTGTAATTCCAGCACTTTGGGAGGCCGAAGTAGGCAGATTACTTGAGGTTAGGAGTTTGAGACCAGCCTGGCCAACATGGTGAAACTCTGTCTCTACTAAAAATACAAAAATGAGCCAGGTGTGGTGGTGCACACCTGTAACACCAGCTACTCAGGAGGCTGAGGCAGGAGAATCACTTGAATCCAAGAGGCAGAAGCTGCAGTGAGCAGAGAATGCGCCATTGCACTTCAGCCTGAGTGACTGGGTGACACAGTGAGACTCCGTCTCCAAAAAAAAAAAGGAAGGGAAAGTATTTTTAAGAGAAAAATATTTTAAAATTTTAAGTCAGGATTCCTCCCTCTCAAGCCCAATTCCAGGCCTTAAGGTCCAGAGACCAATCCAGCAGGACTGCAAAAAGGTCTAGGAATATCGTTTTACTTTTTTTAAATTTCCATTTTAATTTCTGTTAATCTTTTACATAATTCTAAATATCTTACACATTTTGTATTTTAGATCTAACATTTTATATTTGTTATATTAATGTAAATAATATTTTTTAAAACTGTCCTATAATTTGTTACTCATATAAAATTAAAATGGATGTTTATATATTGAGCTTGTATTCAGCATTAGGAATATTGTTTTTAAAGCTCACAAGGTAATTCTGATACCTGGACGCCAGCTTTGGTGACCACCACAATAGTGCTGAGGCATACGGCATCCAGGTTAGACAAACCTGGTTCTGGTTACCAGCTGGCACACTTATTAACTATGTGACTCTGGGCAAGTGACTTGTAAGTCCCATATTTCTTCTCTAAAATGAGGATACTACTTAGCACACAAGATACAGCAGACATCAAAGGAAATAAGCACATCTGACACCCAGTCAAATGTCTGAGTCAAACAAAAACTTAACCAGTAAATGTAAAAAGGAAGGAAGAAGTGGGGACAGGAAGGACACGAGCAGAGGATGGGGAGTTGGGGAAGAGAAAGATAAACCAGAAGCTGTAAACAGAATTACACAAACCCCAAGGGATCACCTACTTGTCACTTAGTGCTCAACTTTTTAAGATAAGTCAACAATTTTAAAGTACTATAAACTCATTCTTAAGTAATTAGCACAAAGCATCTTTCCACTGTTAAGAGTTTTAGAAAGTACTGAATGTCCCTATTCATAGAAGATAAACTTTTTAAAAAAAAACCAGCTTTATTGAGATATAATTTGCAAACCATAGTATTACCCACAAAAAGCACAAAGTTGTACTACTGAAATTGTATTCTGAAATGTATGAAGACAAACCAAGGGTTACGTAACAATAAATTTCATTTAATGTGTCTGAATTAATAATACAGGTGCTATCAGCTTATACATAATCTTAAAACACCACTTCACCTGATAACTACTAAAATGTCAAGGGTATTGAATTACTAAAATGAGATACAAAGTGGTCAAAAGAATTTAACTACCCCCCCCAGAAGCTGTCTGTACAAACCTATCATGAACTGTCAGAGTTAAAAGTCGCAAGCTTATTTTGAAAACATTAAGATCTTTAAATACTCTAGATGATTTGTATATTGTAAAATTTCTAAAAAGACATGATTTCCATAATTCTACATCTGTGGTTATCAACTAGGGGTGATTTTTGTACTTCAGGAGACCCTTGACAACATCTGGAGACATCTTTGTTTATCATCCCTATGGCTGGGATGCTGCCATGACCCAGAAGGTAGGGGCCAGGGACACAGAATATCCTACAAGGCATAGGAAGGTGCTTCTCCCCATAGCAAAGAATCAACTGACCCAAAATGTCAAGAGTGTCAAGGATGAGAAACTTTGCTTTAAATTATCTACACATGACACAATATAAAACACCATCTAAATAGAAATTTGTCAGTCTGTTACACCTCTATCACACATTGGTTGTCACAGTATTTACTCAACAATAACAGGCTGGCAAGAAGGCAGTATGGGTGCAGCACTGTGTAGAAGTTGAAGGAACTGGCTATGGAGCAAAAGAGACCTAAAATGGAATCCCAATCCATTCTTGTAAGTCCAAGCTTAAGCTGTTAACTATAAAAATAATACCTATCTCTTACAGTTACTGTGAGAAATATCAAGTCAGAAAATGTTTCTGAAGTGTTTAGCACAGAGGGTGGGACTCAGTAAAATCCTATTAGAAAGGAATTTAATTTTCATTCTCTGGGACAAATGTCTAAGGGTACACTTACTGGGTTACATGGTAACTGCATAGTTAGTCTTTAAGAAACCGCCAGACTGTTTTCCAGAGTGGCTGTACCATTTTACTGTGTACCTGCAATGTATTGGTGATCCTATCTCTCCATAACTTCATCAGCATTTGGTATTGTCACTATATTTTATTGTAGCCATTCTGATAGGTGGAATGTTAATGATAAATACTAGAAAGGAATGTAAGTTTCTCCCAATATTAAATCCAATATTTAACAGAAACTGGATTTCTAACAAAATTATCAATTTACCTTCACTGGCCCCATCTTCTGGACACAAAATGCTCCTCTTACAAAATCTGTTTATTCTAGAGCCATGTCCATTATCTCTCTGTAGTTTAGAAGGTGTCTTATCTTCATCTGACAAATCACTTCCACTGGAACTCCATGTAATGTCTGTAAGCTCATTGGTGCTCTTAGATGTGCTGGTTTCTGTTGAAGAAAAAGAAAGCACATAAACATGATCCCCTTATATGGCTATTTATCAGAATACAATTTTATGCATGTAATTTTGCCAAAGTCACAAATACACAAAACTCTGTGATAGGAAAAGGAATGTCTACATCAAATCTTCCTGCCTAAAGTGCTATGTACAATCTCACTAACATTCTCTGAGTTGAAGCTAAGTTCCAAGAAGAAAAAGAAGTAGAACTGGTTAAGTTATATAAAAAAAGGAAAATGACTGGAGCACAAAAGAAAACTGGAAAAGTAAGACTTGAAATAACATTTATAAAAGTATAACTTCCTTGGATATTTGATGAAACAAAAAAATCTTTTTAAATGCAAAACACAAAGTCAAACTTATGAATAAAAGGAATGCTTCTGTGTGCTTCCTTTGCCATGTTAAGAGCTCTGGGAGCAGGGTGCATAGAACACTTGACAGCTAACCTTGTATTTAATTAAACTTTTTATTTTAAGATAATAGTAGATTCACATACAACTATATGTAAGAAATAACAGAGAAAATACTTGTGTCCCTCACCCAGTCCCTCCAATGGTAACATCTTGCAAAACTGTAGTAGAACACAACCAGGATACTGACATTGATCTGGTCAAGCTACAGATCAATTCTATCACCACAGGATGCCCTGCATTACCTTTTTATTGCCATATCACCTCCTGGCCCCATATCAATCCCTAAACTCTGTCAACCACTACTCAGTTTTGCATTTCTGTAATTTTTTTCATTTTAAGAATGTTAGATGATCGAGACCTGCCTGGCCAACATGGTGAAACCCTGTCTCAACTAAAAATACAAAAAATTAGCTGGGCACGGTTGCAGCATCTGTAATCCCAGCTACTCGGGAGGCTGGAGCAAGAGAATCGCTTGTACCCAGGAGGTAGAGGTTACAGTAAGCCAAGATCAAGCCACTGAACTCCAGCCTGGGCAACAAGAGTGAAACTCAGTCTCAAAGAACAAAAAAATGTTACATAAATGAAATCACTATGTAACCTTTTAGGATTGGCTTTTTTTCACTCAGCATAATTTCCTAGATAGTCATCTCAGTTGTGTATATCAACACTTATCTTCTTTTTATTACTGAATAGTATACATGGTACTATGCACCATAGTTTGTTTCATCATTCCCTTACTGAAGGACATCTGTGTTGTTTCTAGTCTGGGGCTATTATGAACAAAGCTGCTTATGAACATCTGTATACAGGATTTTATGTGAATTTAATTTCCATTCTCTGGGACAAATGCCTAAGGGTACAGTTGTTGAGTTATATGGTAATTGCATGTTTAGTCTTTAAGAAACGGCCAGACTGTTTTCCAGAGTGGCTGTACCATTTTCTGTATACCTGCAATGTACTGGTGATCCAGTTTCTCCACAACCTTACCAGTATTTGGTGTTGTTACTATTTTTTATTGTAGCCATTCTGATAGGTGGAAAACCTAGACAGAATGGAGCTATTTCATCTTGGCAGAATCAAAAGTCAACAGCAAATATTTCTGATACTGATCAGAAAAAGAATATATACCTAATAAAAATCAATTATTCTGTTCACATTCATAATTGTAGACATAATGTTAAAATGTATGTACACACATATATATATCTTATCCTATGTGGTATGGTATTTGACATATTTCAAAGCACATTTCAAAACACTATGAAATTAAGAGATTAGATATTTATAAAATTCATGTTTTACAGAAAATAAACTTAGGCTTCATTAGATATATATTTACAGAAGCCCTCTGATACAGTAAGCCATGAAGAAACAAAGAAAACTCCAGCCTAGGCAACACAGTGAGACCACTTATCTATAAGAAATTAAAAAATTAGCTGGGCATGGTGGTGCATCCCTGTAGTCCCAGCTAGTTGGGAGTCTGAAACAAAAGGACAAATTTAAGTGAAAAAGTTTGAAGTTGCAGTGAGCTATGATTGTGCCACTGCATTCCAGCCTGAGTAACAGAGTAAGATCCTGTCTCTAAAAAAGAAAAGGAAACTCCTTCTCACAAGGAATATGTGTGATCTGGAAGGAAATACTAATCACGAAAAAAACTTAACACTATACCCGATGTATGTCACAGAATAATGGTGGCACAAAAAAAACTGAATGTTCTACTTTGCACTGATCAGGAAAAGAGGATTCACTAACAAGATGATGTCTGAAAAAACAGTACTTACAAAGGCACAAAAACATAAAATAGTCAACATTTACTGAACACTTACTTTGTGCCACAAACATCTAGAATTACTGACGTGGCCTATCTATCGTTCATGTTATAAAAGGAAAAATAAACTATTCAGAATATCCTTAAGAATCTACATCTATCTAAATAGCTAATAAAACGAAGCTGAGTACTTGCTTGCAAGAGACATTATCAATCTCTATCATTGTTATGCATCTGAAAAATAAGTCAAAAAGAAAATTATCACTATTTTCAAATTATAAAATGAATTCATGAAAAAAGTTAAGAAATCAACTGAAAAGCTACTACCATTAATAAGAAAGTCCAATAAAGGCAGCAAGGTACAAGCTGCAATACAGAAATCAAATTTAAAGCAGTAGCAAAAAAAAAAAAACCTATAAGAAACTTAGAAGATACATAAAACCAAAGTACACATTTTTAAAAGCCTTCAAAAGAACATAAAAGAACAAACAGACATATGCTAAGATTTTGGATGAACTGATCAGAAAAAAATGATCTCTCAGTGCCCTTGAGGCTGGGTATCTTTTCATATGTTTGAAAATCATTTACGTTTCCTGAAAACAGACCCTTCATAATCATTATTTTTACAATAGTTATCTTTTTTCCCCTAGATTAACTTCTGATAGTTCTTTATTAGAAATATCAGCCTTGGTCTGTGACATGAGCCACAAATGTTTTCCCTGGTTTTTCTGAATTTTAAATTTTGTGTATACATGTGCAATTTTTTGTAAGAGATGTGGTCTTGCTATGTTGCCCAGGATGCACTGCAGCAGCTATACACAGGCATGATCACAGCACACTGCAGCCTCAAACTCCTGGGCTCCAGTGATCTTCCCACCACAGCCTCCCCAAGTAGCTGGGACTACAGACGTGTGCCACCCTACCAGACTTATGTGTGTCATTTTGGCCATGCTGTTTTTCCCTTTCTATTTAGGTGAATTTACCAGCTTTATTCATACAGTTTCTAGGTTATGAGTCATTCATTGGAAATGACTTCCCAAATGTAATGCCTCTTTTTCGCCAGCAGCTGTGGTGCCTGAGAGATTCACTTAGGCAGCTTAGCTTCTGAGTCCATATTCTTAACCATTATGCAAAGCTCCCAAGTCAGACAGACCTGCAATTGCTTTCACCATTAGTTTGGTGTGAGTATCTAAGGGAATATATATGTAACTGGTGCTTTTGTACCATCTAATTTAAAAGACAGGATAATCATTAGTTATGTCATTCAAAACCTCAGAGAACAGGACTCTAGATTTATAAACCCATGAATTATAAGCACCTGAATGAACAACTAGATAATTTAAACCACTACCAGGAATTGACTAGTAACTCATTTTACTTGCTGAAAAGAGACTATTCTTGAGATCAAGGCTCATTTCAATGGAACTGTAGGATGGATATTAGCCAGACTGAACATTTCGGTGTACCCACGGTGTGCCAGGCACTGTCCTAGCACCCAGTGTTACAAGCTGAACGGTGTCCCCCTCAAAATTCATATGTTGAAGTCCTAACCTCCTGTACCTCAGAATGTGACTTTATTTGGAAATGAGGTCTTCACAGAGGTAATCAAATTCAAGTGAGATCATTAGGGTGGGCCCTAATCCAAGATGACTGGTATCCTTATAAGGGGAAATCTGGACACAAAGACAGATGTGCACTGAGAAGACAATGTGAAGAGACCTGGCAGAGACAGAAGGAGAAGGCAGTAATTTACAAGCCAAGGAGAGAGGTCGAGAACAGATTCTTCCCCTACAGCCCTCAGAAGGAACCAACCCTGCCAACAGCTTCATTTCAGAGTTCTGGCCTATAGAACTGTGAGAGTTTCTGCTGATTAAGCCACCCACAGTTTGTGGTACTTCCAAAGGCTGTGATCCAACCTTTGGGAACTAGTTCAGCTGGGATATAAAGATGAGCAACAGATGGGGTCTGCCCTTAAGAAGCCAGTGGTCCAGTGGGAAAAAAGGCAGGTCCAGAAATAATAATAAAGTTAGTAATTTTTTATTAGCCAGCTAATTTTAACTTTTTCCTTTTCTCATAGTGCCAAATGCTGTAATATTCAAAGATCAAGTTAATTTGGTTTCTAAACCTTTATAGTATATGGGAGGAAAATATTTGTCTTTAAACAGATATGGTTTAAATCTTTTCTGGAGATTTAAAATATGTATAGTAAATTCAATTTTAGAAAGAAATACTAAATAAGTTATCTTGTCTTTAATAACAAAATGATATTTTGGATGATTTTCCCACGCCAGTACTTATTTGACCAATACTCTGATGTACCTTCTACTCTACAGAATGATCAATATATTTTGAAAGGTTAAAAGAGCTTATATGAATGTATAGTTACTTTATAATATATGCAGCTTGTTAAGCAAAAAAGTAGTCAATAACTTAATAAAGGCTTGCTATTTGTAGTAGAGATTGGTAGAAAAAGGGACTTGAGGAATTTCCTAGAACTGGTTCATTTTTAACAGTAGCTTCTAAAGTATTAGTTTAAGAAATCCTATTAACAAATATTCCAAGATAAAAATTCTACACTATATTTTGGGTGAGGCGGTTGTATTTTTAAGACAGCTGGGAAGCAGAGTGGGGAACATACATTTGTAATGTGTGCATAAGGTCAGAGTCTTGTCTCTGCCAATAGCTTCTGCAGTTCCATCAAAAGATTATAGTATTTAAAAGATGTGTACCAATTTATTCCATAATAAACTATTTTATGAATTTTAAGGAAATATTTTGGCAAATTTTGTTTTTCGTTTCCATAGAAAAGAACCCCCTTCTATGTCACTGAAATAATAATATGGTTTAGAATGTCGCAGAAAGTTAGTTCACTCTGCAGAACTCTGAAGAGGCTTTCACACAGCTCTTTCTGCCATCAGACAAAGCAACTGCTGTCCTCAATCAAGTACCTTTTAACTAAGCATTTTATCTACTTTTCTTAGCTCACTTAATATTCATAATAACCCAGTGATTATGTCAATTCTCCAGATACAAAACTGAGACAGAAAATGTTTAGCTTAGTTTTCAAAGATTATAGAGCCAGGACAGAGCAGGATCCAGTAAGTCACAAGTCCTCACGCTTCCTACACACTCACAGCAGGGCTGGCTGACTGTGGCAGCAGAACCAGCAGCCTACCTGATATCCACCCCTTCTTCATTACTAATAACCCCAGTTTTCTTTAGCAGCAACATACCAATCTACAAATCCTTAATTTCACTCAAGCATCTTTAATGGAGGTGACCCTGTGTAATAGCTTCTAGCCAAAGGTAGAGATACTGGGAAGGACATTCCTTCCCAAAGGAAAGGCAGAGCGGATTTGGCGAAAATCCTCAGCACCTACACTCTTCCAAGAATTCAGCTTAAAGAATTCAGCCACTACCTCCTGACCATGAGAACCAATTCCACACTCAGGCTACAGAATTCAGAAAGAGTCTAGCCCTCTGGATGTCCTGCTGCACGACACAAATGCAACCTCATTTGTCCAAACACTCAAGTGTTTGAACAGAATTTTCTACTTCTTATAGCTTGAAAGTTTCCTAATTCATCAAGAAAGGATTTCATAGCCTGAAGCAGTCCAGTTCTTATGCTATAGTTCACATTTCTTTCCCAAATCAGATTAAAACAATAAAAAAAGAAACCCTGGAGCTAAGAGCATGAGCTAACCTACTGGGCTCTGTGATAAAAATAAACTCAGGAAGGACACACAAAAAATGTTAATTATCTGTAAGGGGGCAGGAGAAACGCAGTAGATGGTGACAGCAATGAAAGAGTTCTCAAAAATACCTTTTTACATTGTCCTGATGGTTTTTAACTATGAATACAGTCTACCCAAACCACATAACTTTTTTAGAAAGCAAATTTTAAAAATAATCACAGAAGAATATAATCTTATATCTTCTCTGTCAAGAAATCTACAAAATAGTATTACCTTGCTTGGGTCTAGGTGATAATTCAAGGTGCTTTACTGTAGTCGTCTTCTCTTCAGCTGTTAATGACTACAGGCAAAATAATAATGATGAAATTTATGTGACAAATGCTAAGAAGAACCGATATTTTATAAAACATCAAAATCTTAAACTACACTCTCCTTAACATTTTCTTCTCTGATTTCCTTTACCCATTCACTAATTTCAGTATTCCCAGCGCATATACTCCTCATATATTTATGAATTTGTTGTTTTCCAGAATCTAAAGAGATCTCCCTGACCAAAATGTTTCACACTAACATTCAGGGTTACTATCTGCTCATACATATGACTCTGACCACCTATGAGGTACTCATTACTACTCAGACCCAAATTATCTTGAGTTTATAACATCATTCCTCTATAAGTCACCACATACACAAAAATTATCCAGAATATCTCATTGCCAAAAGATTCTGAATATACAGGCATACATCATTTTTGTGTGCTTCACTTTACTGTGCTTTGCAGATATAGCATTTTTTTACAAACTGAAAATTTCTGGCAATCCTGTGCCCAATTCTATGGGCGCCATTTTTCTGACCGCACGTGCTCACCTATAAACTTGTGCTTCTGTGTCATATTTGGATAATTCTTCCAACATTTCAAACTTCATCATTATTAAATCTGTTATGATAGTCTGAGATCAGTGATCTCTGGTATTACTACTATAACTGATTTGAGGTTCCACAGTCAAAACCAATATAAGACAGCAAAATTAATAAATGTTGTGTGTGTTCTGACTGCTCCACCAACCAACTGCTCCTCCATCTCTCACCTTCTCCTTAGGCCTCCTATTCCCTGCAACACAACGATATTAAAATTAAGCCAATTAATAACCTTACAATGGCATCTAAGTGCTCAAGTGAAGAACAGGTGAATGTCTCACACCTTAAATCAAAAGTTTAAAATGGCTGTGCACAGTGCTTCACACCTATGATCCTAGCACTTTGGGAGGCCGAGGCCTGACCAACATGGTGAAACCTGGTCTCTACTAAAAATACAAAAATTAGCTGGGCCTAGTGGCAGGTGCCTGTAATCCCAGCTACTCCAGAGGCTGAGACAGGAGAATTGTTTGAACCCAGGAGGCAGAGTTTGCAGTGAGCCAAGAGTGCACTACTGCACGCCAGCCTAGGCAACAGAGCGAGACTCCATCTCAAAAACAAAAACAAAACAACAAAACTGGAAATAACTAAGCTATAGGAAGCCATGACAAAAACCAAGATAGGCTAAAAGCTAGACCTCTTGAACCAAACCATTAAGCCAGTTGAGAATGCAAAGGAAAGTTCTTGAAGGAAATTAAAAGTCCTATTCCAGTGAACATATAAATGATAAGTAAGTAAAACAGCATTATTGCTAATACAGAGTTTTAGTGATCTGGATACATCTATCCAGATGAAGAGTTAATTCTTATGGATGAACAAGGAAAGTGGTTCCTGGAAATAAAATCTGCTCCTGGTGAAAATGCTGTGAACGCTGTTGAAGTGAAAACAAAGAATTCAGAATATCCTATAAATTTCATTGATAAAGCAGTGGCAGGCTTTGGGAGGATTGAGTCTAATTTTGAAAGAAGTGCTATTACGGGTCAAATGTTATGAGCATCACATGCTACTCAGAAATCTTTCATGAAAGGAATAGTAAATATATGTGACAAACTTCACTTTTGCCTTATTTTAAGAAACTGCCACAGCCACCCTAACCTTCAACCACCAACAACCTCATCAGTCAACAGCCATCAGCATCAAGGCAAGACTCTCCCCTAGCAAAAAGATTATACTTTGGTGAAGCCTCCTATGATTATTAGCATTTTTTTTTAGCAATAAAATATTTCTAAACTAAGGTAAATACATTGCTTTTTTAGACATAATGTTATTGCACACTTAATAGACTACAGTATAATATAAATATAACTTTTATATGCACTGGGAAACCAAAGAATTCATGTGATCACTTTATTGCCTTGGTCCTGAAGCAAACCTACAATATCTCCAGAATATGCCACTATAAACACTTCATGAATACATTTCTTGTGAAGAGTGGTATACTCAATGGTTTCATCTTCTGAGAACATTCTTAGTAAATATCCTTCATTTACAAACAAAGAAGCAGAAAGGTTCTGCATGAATTTAAAAAGTGAGTATAGCTAGGCACGGTGGCTCACACCCATAATCCCAGCACTCTGGGAGGTGGATGTGGGAGGATCTCTTGCATCCAGGATTTAGAGACCTGCCTAGGCAACACAAGACCCTGTCTCTACAGAAAGTTTTTGAAAAATTAGCCAGGCAGACGGGCACAGTGGCTCATGCCTGTAATCTCAACACTCTGGGAGGCCAAGGTGGGTGTATTACCTGAGGTCAGGAGTTCCAAACCAGCCTGGCCAACATGGTGAAACCTGGTCTCTACTGAAAATACAAAAATCAGCCGGGGGTGGTGGCATGTACCTGTAATCCCAGCTTACGCAAGACGCTGAGGCAGGAGAACTGCTTGAACTGGGGAGGCGGAGGTTGCAGTGAGGCAACATAGTGCCACTGCACTGTAGCCTGGGCAACGAAGTGAGACTCCATCTCAAAAAAAGAAAAAATTAGCTAGGCATGGTAGTGTATAACTGTAGTCTCAGCTATTCAAGAGGCTGAGGCAAGATAACCTGAGCCCAGGAGTTCGAGGTTGGAGTGAGCTATGATTATGCCACTGTACTCCAGTCTCTGCAACAAAGTGAGACTCTGTTAAAAAAAAAATGTGAATATTAACTTGCCACGATTATTCAAGGAATGAAAGGGAAGTAAAAGGAGTACACCAATTACAGTGACCTGAAAGAACAAGAAAGGGATTTCAATGACATGTAATTACAATGTTTTGAACACTCAGATAGGATTTCTTCTTTGGCATTCAGGGAAAACAATTCTACAGATACTTTACCAGAGTCCCAGAAGTGTCCTGAAATCCTTCTCCACACCTAAGCCATGCTTCAGAGAGGGAGGCAGCTCCCCCAGATGTCCTGAGTCCTGCTTTTCGGAACTGCAGTGGTCTTTCTCCTGGAAAGGATGGGCATTCTATATCCCAACTCCTTTTTCTCTGTGGAGATGATTATTAAAAGAAAAAACAAAACAAACAAAATCAACTTCATTAAATAGACATTAAGTTTACAGTTTACAATTTGAAAACCTAGGAGTGGCAACAGAAAAGGCATAGTTTTTGAATGCCTCTGAATCTCCACATAAAGAGCAACTAGACAGCAAAGTCAAAAACAGAGAACGAAATTAATCAGCAAACTCCAAGACATAAGTGGGTAAAGACAAACCACCAACTCTCCAAGGTCTGGCATGGATCAGTATCTGAGAGGAAAGACGCCAAGGAAAGTAAGAGAGCCAAGGAGGCCCTGAGAACCTAGGTATCAGTGCTCCCTAGGAAGAAGAGCAGACGACAGATCTGAGAAGAGTGTATGACAGAACTGACAACAGCGCCTGAATCTAGGTGAGAGCAGGGGCGCCACTGTAAGAAGATGTGAAGACATGGGAGCAGCCTGGGCCACCCGAAACTGGTCACTGTGGAATCCCTTCTGGGCCCCTCATTGAAAGTGTTGAGAGTGGAATCCACTCAGCAGCACAGGGTGGCAGAGACACAGAAAAAGTCCAGATGGAGCAAACTCGGGAAGAATCTGTAAGACAAATACACAAGTGGCCCTATTTTTATAAGCCATATGAAAACAACACAAGGTACAAAAGCAATGCATCACTGGGTGCCATGGCTCACACTTACAATCCCAACACTATTAGTGGCCAAGGCAGGAGGATTTCAAGAGCCCAGGAGTTCAAGACCAGCCCAGGCAACATAGCAAGACCCCATCTCTTAAAGAAAACTTTTTAGTGAGCTGGGCATGATGGCACACAAATGTGGTTCCAGCTACTCAGGAGGCTGAATCAGGAGGATCGCCTGAGCCCAGGAGTTTGAGGCTGCAGTGAGCTATGATCGCATCAGTGAGCTATGATCACACCACTGCACTTCAACCCGGGCAACACAGTGAGAGCCTACATTCTTTAAAAAAAAAAAAAGTATCCTAAATCCTGCCTCCTTCTAACATTTCAGAAGACTGTGACACAAAAATAAGCAACAGAAAGGTATCAAAGCTAAATCCCATAAAATCATTATTAGGGAAAAACTAAGTAGAATAACATCCTAACATACAAAAAAAAAAAAGTACATCAAAGACACACAAAACAGATAAAATGGTAAACTACCAATTTCAAAAAAAGGTAAAACATTCAGATTAGAAACTCAGAAATGAGGTAACAAAACTTAAGTAGAATAAAATTTAAAATGTACTAAATCAGAAGAAATCCAAGAACAAATAGGTATTACAGATAATATCTTAAGTCTTCAGTGTAAAAGGAGTAAAAATTTAAACATAATGCTATCTTACAAACTAGCTGCTTTACTCCTAGCAATTTATACAAAGAAATAAAACTATATGTCTACAAATATTTTTACATATATTTTATAAGCACTTTATTTGTAACAGCCAAAATCTAAAAACAACCCCCAAGTCCATTGCAGTAGCTTTAAAATATTACAACAAATTCTTTGATACTGCTCCCTTCAAAAGCAGCCCCTAATTCTTTACTCTTTGAGTGTGGGCTGGTTATAGTGACTTATTTCTAGCAAATAATATGAAGAAAGTGACAATGTGTGACTTCCAAGACCAGGTCATAGTAGGCATTGAGGCTTCCAGCTGGGAGCAGTAGCTCAAGCCTGTAATCCCAATACTTTGAGAGACCAGAGCGGGCAGATTGCTTGAGGCCAGGAATTAGACAAGCCTCACCAACATGGTGAAACCCCATCTCCACTAAAATTACAAAAATCAGCTGGGTGTGGTGGCGTACATCTGTAATTCCAGTTACTCGAGAGACTGAGGCACAAGAATCACTTGAACCCGGAAGACGGAGGTTGCAGTGAGCTGAGATCACGCCACCGCACTCCAGCCTGGGCAACACAGAGAAACTGTCTCAAAAAAAAAAAAAAAGCATTGTAGCTTCCTCTTTGCCCACGCTGCTGTTAGATCACTTGTTTTAGTAGTAACCAGATTCTATGTAATAAGAACACTTCGCCAGGCATGGTGGCTCACATCTGTAATCTCAGCATTCTGGGGGCCTAGGCAGGCAGATCACTTGAGGTCAGGAGTTCAAGACCAGCCTATCCAACATGATGAAACCCCATCTTTACTAAAAATACAAAAATTAGCATGTGGTGGCAGGTGCCTGTACTCCCAGCTACTCAGGAGGCTGAGCCAGGAGAATCGCTTGAACCTGGGAGGCGGAGGTGGAAGTGAGCCAAGATTGCATCACCACACTCCAGCCTGGGCAGCATAGTGAGACACCATCTCAAAAAGAATCAAAACAAAACAAAGAAAGATCCTGCAAAGAGGATCCTTGGTCAGAAGACTAGAGGTTGAGGCCTCTGGCCAATAGCCACAGAAGTATCTTTGAATTGAATACTGCAGTGAAGCCTTCAAATGGCTTCAAGGCATCCAACATCTTGACAGCAATCTTATGAAAAACCCTGAGCAGTCACCCAACTAAGCCACTCCCAAATTCCTGGCACAGAAACTGTCAGGTAATAAATGCATGTTGTTTTATGCCACTAAGTTTTTAGATAAACTTTTATATTGCAACAGATAGCTAATATAGCCATCAACAGGTGGATGGATTTTAAAATTTGTGATATAGCCACACAATGCAATCATATTAAATAATAAAAAAGAATGAAGTACTGAAACATGCAATAATATAACTGGATTTCAAAGTGACACTGAAGGAAAGAAACTAGACCACAAAAATCCATTTGCATACAATTCTAGAAAATGCAAACAAACCAATAATAACAGAAAGCAGGTTCATGATAAACTAGGAATGTGAGGAAAAGGGAGAGAAATAGGAATTACAAAGCGGCAAAGAAAAACCTTGGGGCATGATTGTTATATTCCCTAAATTATTTGTACTGATGGTTTCATGGAGATGCGTGGATCTCAAAAGTTATCAAATTGTATGCTGTAACTATGCAGTTTATGTCAATTATTCTTTTAACAAAGCTGTTAAAACATCAGTATATTCCAGCCAGACACAGTGGCTAATGTCTGTAATCCCACTACTTTGAGATTCCTAGGTGGGCGGATCATGAGGTCAAGACATCAGGACCATCCTGGGCAAAATGGTGAAACCCCCATCTCTACTAAAAATACAAAAATTAGCTGGGCATGGTGGTGCATGCCTGTAATCCCAGCTACTCAGAACACTGTGGCAGGAGAATTGCTTGAACCTGGGAGGCAGAGGTTGCAGTGAACCGATATCGCACCACTGCACTCCAGCCTGGCGACAGGGACTCTGTCTCAAAAAAAAAAAAAAAAATCAGTATATTGCAAAAAGAAAAAGAGAGAAACTGAAGATGAAAAATGAATTTTTTGTAAAATTTTTTTTTTTAAAGTTCCTGGGGTACATGTGCAGATCATGCAGGATTGTTACGTAGGTATACACATGCCATGGTGGTTAGCTGTATCCATCCCCCTGTCATCTACATTAGGTATTTCTACTAATGTCCCTCCCCAATCCCCCTACCCACTGCTATCTCTCCCCTAGCATCTACCCACCAACAGACCCCAGTGTGTGATGTTCTCCTCCCTGTGTCCATGTGTTCTCATTGTTCAACACCCACTTATGAGTGAGAACATGCAGTGTGTGGTTTTCTGTTCTTGTGTCAGTTATCTGAGAATGATGGTTTCCAGCTTCATCCATGTCCCTGCAGAGGACATGAACTCATCCTTTTTTATGGCTGCACAGTATTCCATGGTGTGTATGTGCACATTTTCTTTATCCAGTCTATCCTTGATGGGCATTTGGGTTGGTTCCAGGTTTCTGCTATTGTAAACAGTGCCACAATGAACATATGTGTGCATGTGTCTTTAAATAGAACAATTTATAATCCTTTGGGTATATACTCAGTATTGGGATTGCTGGGTCAAATGTTATTTCTATTTCTAGATCCCTGAGGAATCGCCACAATGTCTTCCACAATGGTTGAACTAATTTACATTCACACAAACAGTATAAAAGCATTCATATTTCTCCACAGCCTCTCCAGCATTCATATTTCTCCACAGCCTCTCCAGCATCCGTCTCCTGAGTTTTTAATGATCATCATTCTAACTGATGTGAGATGGTATCTCAATGTATCCTTCGTGGCTGCTGGTCCACTATAATGATAGTTTCTTTGGCTGTGCAGAATCTCTTAAGTTTAATTAGATCCCATTGGTCTATTTTGGCTTTTGTTGCCATTGCTTTTAGTGTTGTAGTAATGAAGTCCTTGCCTATACGGATGTCCTGAATGGTACTGCCTAGGTTTTCTTCTAGGATATTTATGGTGTTAGGTCTCATGTTTAAATCTTTAAATCCATCTGGAGTTATTTTTTGTATAAGTTGTAAGGAAGGGGTCCAGTTTCAGCTGTCTGCATATGGATTCCCTATTTAATAAATGGTGTTGGGAAAAGCTGGCTAGCCAGTTTTCCCAACACCATTTATTAAATAGGGAATCCTTTCCCCATTGCTTGTTTTTGTTGGACTTGTCAAAGATCAGATGGTTGTAGATGTATAGCATTACTTCTGAGGCTTCTGTTCTGTTCCTTTAGTCTGTATCTCTGTTTTGGTACCAGCACCATGCTGTTTTGATTACTGCAGCCTTGTAGTATAGTTTGAAGTCAGGTAGCATGATGCCTCCAGCTTTGTTCTTTTTGCTTATTATTGTCTTGGCTATGTGGGCTCGTTTTTGGTTCCACATGAAGTTTAAGTTGTTTTTTTCCAGTTCTGTGAAGAAGGTTAATGGAAGCTTGGTGGGATAGCATTGAATCTATAAATTAATTTGGGCAGTATGGCCATTTTCATGATATTGATTCTTCCTAATCACGAGCATGGAACGTTTTTCCATCTGTTTGTGTCCTCTCTTATTTCATTGAGCAGTGGTTTGTAGTTCTCCTTGAAGAGGTCCTTCACATTCCTTGTTAGTAGTATTCCTAGGTATTTCATTCTCTTTGTAGCAGTTGTGAATGGGAGTTTACTCATGATTTGGCTCTCTCTTTGTTACTGGTGTATAGGAATGCTTGTGATTTTTACACATTGATTTTGAACTCTGAGACTTTGCTGAAGTTGCTTACCATCTTAAGGAGATTTTGGGCTGAAATGATGGGGTCTTCTAAATATAAAATCATGCCATTTGCAAATAGAGACATTTTGATTTCCTCTTTTCCTAACTGAATATCCTTTATTTCTTTTTTCTTGCCTGATTGCTCTGGCCAGAACTTCCAATACTATGTTGAACAGGAGTGGTGAGAGAAGGCACACTTGTCTAATGCCAGTTTTCAAAGGGAATGCTTCCAGTTTTTGCCCATTCAATATTATATTGGCTGTGGGTTTGTCATAAATAGCTTCTGTTATTTTGAGATACATTCCATCAATACCTAGTTTATTGAGAGTTTTTAGCATAAAAGGCTGCTGAATTTTGTCAAAGGCCTTCTCTGCATCTATTGAGATAATCAGATGTTTTTTGTCTTTGGTTCTGTGTATATGATGATTACGTTTATAGATTTGCGTTAAACCAGCCTTGCATCCCAGGGAAGACACCTACTTGATCATAAGGGATAAGCTTTTTGATGTGCTGTTCGATTCAGTTTGCCAGGATTTTATTGAAGATTTTCACATCAATGTTCATCATGGATATTGGCCTGAAATTTTCTTTTTTAGTTGTGCCTCTGCCAGGTTTTGGTACCAAGATGATGATGTTGGTCTCATAAAATGAGTTAGGGAGGATTCCCGCTTTTTGTATTGTTTGGAATAGCTTCAGGAGAAATGGTACCAGATCCTCTTTGTATCTCTGGTAGAATTCAGCTGTGAACCTATCTGGTTCCGGACTTTTTTTGGTTGGTAGGCTATTAATTGTTGCCTCAACTTCACACTTTTTTATTGATCTATTCAGGGATTCACCTTCCTCCTGGTTTAGTCTTAGAAGGATGTAAGGGAGGATGTAAGTGTCCAGAAATTAATCCATTGCTTCTAAATGTACTGGTTTATGTACATAGAAGTGTCTGTAGTAATCTTTGATGGTAGTTTGTATTTCTGTGGATTTGGTGGTGATATCCCCTTTATCATTTTTTTACTGCATCTATTTGATTCTTCTCTCTTTTCTTTTTTACTAGTCTAGCTAGTGGTCTGTTTTGTTGATTCTTTTCAAAAAACCAGCTCCTGGATTCATTTATGTTTTTGAAGGTTTTTTTTTTTTTTTTTTTTTTTTTTTTTTTGCATCTCTATCACCTTCAGTTCTGCTCTGATCTTAGTTATTTCTTGTCTTTTTGTTAGCTTTTGAATTTGCTTGATCTTGCTCCTCTAGTTCTTTTCATTGTGACATTAGGGTGTTGATTTTAGATCTTTCCTTCCTTCTCATGTGAGCATTTAGTGCCATAAATTTCCCTCTAGACACTGCTTTAAATGTGTCCCAGAGATTCTGGTACGTTGTGTGTTCATTCTCATTGGTTTCGAAGAACATCTTTATTTCTGCCTTCATTTCATTATTTATCCAGTAGTCACTCAGGAGCAGGTTGTTCAGTTTCCACGTAGTTGTGTGGTTTTGAGTGAGTTTCCTAATCCTTAGTTCTAATTTGATTGCGCTGTGGTCTGAGAGACTGTTATGATTTCTATTTTTTTGCATTTGCCGAGGAGTGATTTATTTCCAATTATATGGTCAATTTTAAAGTGAGTGCAATGTGGTGATGAGAAGAATGTGTATTTTGTGGATTTGGGGTGGAGAGTTCTGTAGACGTCTATGAGGTTCACTTGGTCCAGATCTGAGTTCAAGTCTTGGATATCCTTGTTAATTTTCCGTCTCATGGATCTAATATTGACAGTGGAGTGTTTAAGTGCCCTACTACTAATGTGTGGGAGTCTAAGTCTCTCTATAGGTTATTAAGAACTTGTTTATGTAAATTTTATTCCTCAAGTAAACTTGTCTAAGAAGAAAAAGGAAACTTAAAAGTTCCACCATCCAGCTCCAATGAAGAAAGAGAAAAAGTATTCAAGAGAAATAATCTGATTAAGTCTCTTTCAGGATCCAACATAAAAGGTACAGAAATTCCTGAAGAACATCAATACAATTGGACAGATACTAAAAACTACAATTCCAGAAAACTTGACTGAATTTTTTTTTTGAGACCGAGTTTTGCTCTTGTTGTCCAGGCTGGAGTGCAATCGCACCATCTCAGCTCACTGCAACCTCTGCCTCCCAGGTTCAAGCAATTCTCCTGCTTCAGCCGCCTGAGTAGCTGGGATTATAGGCATGCGCCACAACACCTAGTGAATTTTGTATTTTTAGTAGAGATGGGGTTTCTTCATGTTGGTCAGGCTGGTCTTGAACTCCTGACATCAGATGATACACCTTGGCCTCCCAAAGTGCTGGGATTACAGGTGTGAGCCACCATGCCCGGTCAACTTCACTGAATTTTTAAAAAGAATGTAAGCCAAGGAGATTATATGTAGTAATAACAATGATATTTTCTCTAGGCTTGTTTGCCCTTTTTTCCTTGTTTAAAACAAACGTCTGCAACATACATATCTTCATTTCATAATATTTTTAATTTGCATTTTAAGGAAAATTTTAGGTTTGTGTTGGGAACTAAATTAAGGTCAACTATTATAACTTGATCACCTATACAGAAATACGTCTCCACATCAATACCATTGTAGTTTAAGCAATAATAATACATTAAAATTAAAATACACCATTAAAACTTCCTTAACTAGTGCTATAGTCTGAATGCTGCTGTCTCCTAAAATTCATATATTGACATTCTAACCCCCAATGTGATGCTAGTAAGAGATCAGGCCTTTGGAGGTGAAACTACAGCCCCGCAAATGTGGTTACTGTTAAAACTGGTGAGCACCCTAGGCAACACTGTGAGACCTCATCTCTACGATTTTTTTTTTTTTTTTTTTAGAATTAATCAGGTATGGTGACATGTGCCTATAGTTCCAGCTACTCGGGAGATTGTGGAAGGAGGATTGCTTGAGCCCAGGAGGTCAAGGCTGCAGTTAGCCATGATTACACCACTATACTCCAGCCTGGGTGACAGAGCAAGATCCTGTCTCAAAAAAAAAAAAAAAAAAAGCTGGCTGTGGTGGCATGTGCCTATAGTCCCAGCTAGTGGAGAGGCTTGGGTGGGAGGATCACTTGAGTCTTGGAGGTCAAGGCTGGATCACTGATTATGCCACTGCATTCCAGCCTGGATGGCAGAGTGAGATCCTGTATCCAAAACAAAAACAAAAAGCAAAAAACTACAATGATATGCCACTTCACACACATCAGAATGGCTATTAAAAAAAAAAAAAACAGCATTGCCAAGGATGTGTAGCAATTATAACTTTTGCGCGCTAGTGGAAAAGTAAAATGTTGCAGTTGTTGAAAATGATTTGATAGAGTTTCAAAAGTTAAACACAGGGTAGGGCACAGTGGGTCACACCCATAATTCCAACACTTTAGGAGACCAAGGCATGAGGATTACTTGAGCCCAGGAGTTCAACACCAGCCTAGGAAACAAAGCAAGTCTCTACAAAAAATAAATTAGCAGGCATGGGAATGTGCATCTGTAGTCCCAGCTACTTAAGAGGCTGAAGCGGAAGAATGGCTTATCCCCAGGAATTTGAGGATGCACTAAACTATAATCACACCACAGTTCTGAAGCCTGAGGAAAAGAACAAGACTCTGTCTCTAAAATAAAATAAAATTGAGTTAAATTAAATTAAAATGCTAAACAACCATGATCTAGCAATGCCACTGCTCAGTATATACCCAAAACTCAAACAGATACTTGCATACCAACGTTCACAGCAGCAATATTCACAATAGTCAAAAGGCGGAAAGAACACAAATGTCCAACAATGAATGAATGGATGAACAAAATGTGGAACATATATAATGATTTACTATTCAGCCTTAAAAAGGAATGAATTTCTCATACATTTTACAACATAGTTGAACCTTGAAAACATTATATTCAGTAAAATACGTCAGATACAAAAGGGCAAACATTATATGATTCCACTTATACAAGGTCAATTATAATTGAGCCATATTATGAAACAAATTCACAAAGACGAAGTAGAATGGTTGCTAGGGGCTGGGGAGGGAAGAATGAGGAGTCATAGTTTAATGAGTACAGAATTTCCACTTTGATGATGAAAAGGTTCTAAAGATAGATGGTGGTGATGGCTAAACAACAATTCTATCTTAGTTTGTTCTGGGAGCTATAACAAAATACCATAAACAGAGTGGCAAAGAAACAACAGAAATTTATTTCTCATAGGTCTAGAGGCTGTAAAGTTCAAGACCAAGGCATCAGCAGATTCAGTGTCTGGTTGAGAGCCTGCTTCCCAGTTCATAGATGGCTTCCTGGTTCTTCTCGCTATATCCCTATGTGACAGAAGGAAGAAGAAAGTCTCTGGGAATTTGTTTGTTTTTTTTTAAGGGCACTAATCTCATTCACGAAGGTACCTTCATGACTTAATCTCCTCCCAAAGGCCCCACCTCTAAATATCATCACTTTGGGAAGCAGGTTTCAACATGTGAATATTGGAGAGACGGAAACATTTAATCTACAGCAAATGTGATTGTATTTAATACATAGGACTACACACCTAAAAATGGTTAAAACAGTAAATTTCACAGTGTATATATATATACACACACACACACACAAACAGTGGTAAATATATTTTGGTAAACATATTGTGTAAATATATTGAGGTAAATATATACATTTTACTACACACACACACACACAAAAATGCAATCCAAGGAACATGCACATCAGAGCAGGGATGCTTTAACAGATACCTAGGTACCCAAATCACAAGTTAGAATTCTGAGAGAAGAAAGGCTCAGGAATCTGCATTTTAACAACCATCTCTGCTGATTCTTATTCCATAAATGTTTGAGACCACTGCTAAGCACGTTGGATTAGAATTCAACCTGTAATAGGCAAATCAAACGCAAAATTTAAATCCTCAGGATCTAATTCAAAATCACAAGTTTCTCTGTGCACGCCTGAAATTTTTTATTGGAGTATATAATGTTGGGTAAAACAGTAAAAATATCACAAACTTGGTCAGGCATGGTGGCTCACACCTGTAATCCCAGCACTTTGGGAGGCTGAGGCAGGTGCACTGCCTGAGCTCAGGAGTTCACAACCAGCCTGGGCAACATGGTGAAACCCCGTCTCTTCTCATATACAAAAAATCAGCCGGGCATGGTAGTGTATGCCTGTAGTCCCAGCTACTTGTAAGGCTGAGGCAGGAGAATTGTTTGAACCCAGGAGGTGGAGGTTGCAGTGAGCTGAGATCACACCACTGCACTCCAGCCTGGGCAAAAGAGTGAGATTCCGTCTCAAAAAAAAAAAAAAAAAAAAATCATGAACTTTGTTAAGTTAAAAAAAAAAAGCTGAGGAAGACACTCATAATGCCTTACATTCCAGTGGTTTGAGACTATAAAAAGGAAATCCTAAACAGAAAAACAGGGTGCTCATGATGAGACACGGCAATCAGGATTCCAATCCCCTCCACTTTAACCGGTTTCATCACTCAGTCCACCATTCAATCATGTTCAAGTCTCTAACACTAACCACCATAAAAATCTCTCCCTCACCTTTAAACTATCTAGCTTGCTCATTCCCTTCCCCAGCAGCCTTAGAGAGTTACCTACCTGAATAACTTATTTGTTTTTCCAACCATTGCAAATTCTTTTTTTAGATGGAGTCTTGCTCTATTGCCAGGTTGAAGTACAGTGGCACGATCTTGGCTCACTGCAACCTCTGTCTCCCAGCTTCAAGTGATTCTCCTGCCTCAGCCTCCTGAGTAGCTGGGATTACAGGTGCATGCCATCACATCCAGCTGAATTTTGTATTTTTAGTAGAGATGGGGTTTCACCATGTTGTCTAAGCTGGTCTGGAACTCCTGACCTTAAGTAGTCCACCTGCCTCGGTCTCCCAAAGTGCTGAGATTACAGGTATGAGCCACCATGCCCAGTCCATTGCAAATTCTTTACTAGCCTTTCCATCAAAATTGTCTTCCCTTTGGTTATTTTTTTTAGTTTCTTCTTTTGTTTTCCCTTAGTTACTTTATTTCTCTACCTTATGGATATACAAGTATATTTGTTACCTATATTTTATTAATGGGTAAATGACAAAGAACTAAACATGAAATTCAATAAACTCATTTGAAATAAGAAAGGTCTTATAGGGTAATGTACAGAGAGAAATATTTTCAAGATCTTGGTAAAACTACATACAAAACTCAGGTGCAAAATAGGTTTCACTTTTTTCCATAAATAAACTAGCATGTGGACAGATGACATTATATACTGCTTTTCTTTGGTCATAGCATTTAACAAATACAGAATAAAATCTAGAGCTATAAAAACTGGAAAGGTAACTTTTTTTTTTTTTTGAGATGGAGTCTTTCTTCGTCACCAGGCTGGAGTGCAGTGGCATGATCTCAGCTCACTGAAACCGCCTCCCAGGTTCAAGCTATTCTCCTGCCTCAGCCTCCCGAGTAGCTGGGATCACAGGCATGCACCACCATGCCCAGCTAATTTTCGTATTTTTAGTAGAGACAGGGTTTCACCATGTTGGCCAGGATGGTCTCAATCTCCTCACCGCATGATCAGCCCGCCTTGGTCTGCCAAAGTGCTAGGATTACAAGTGCGAACCACTGTGACTGGCCCTGGACAGGTAACTTTCAAAAAAATTATTCATGTGTTCCTAAATCTTCACAGAAATTACACCTTCTTTATTTATTCTCTTAACATTATAACAGACCAGGCACAGTGGCTCAGGCCTGTCATCCCAGCACTTTGGGAGGCCAAAGCAGGCAGATCACTTAAGCCCCAGAGTTTAAGACCAGCCTGGGCAATGTGGCAAAACTCTGTCTGTCCAAAAAAGAAATACAAAAATTAGCCAGGCATGGTGGCATATTGCTGTAACCCCAGCTACTCAGGAGGCTGAGTCAGGAGGATTGCTTGAGCATAGGAGACCCAGGCTGCAGTGAGCCATGATCATGCCATTGCACTCCAGCTAGGGCAAGAGAAATAAGGTCCAGCCTCAAAAAAATAAACACACACACACACACACACACACACAGAGAGAGAGAGAAACAGAAAAAAAGTAGTCATGGTCTCACTATTCATCCATTCCAAAAATATTTACTGAATATGAAATTAGGTACTGGGCATCAAGCTACCAAACTGACATAACTATTTTAATGTTTTCCTACCCTATTTGAGTCTTCTGATTAGATATATTTTCAAGTTATAACTGTAAAATAGACAATGTTGTACTCTGCTCCTTTTGTTTATTTAAAATAATGAAACATTTTCTTTAAATAGAGGTTCTACTCATTGTAAGAATGGAAACTAAAACTTACAAACATATGAGAAGCCAATGGAAATCTTATTTACACATAAGAATACATACTCTGCTTTTATCAGAATGGAAAATATTATTCTTACCTAGTTTTCAAATAACACATCCATGTAAAACTAGTGACATTAAATTTTAAAATAATGTACAAATTTGTAATATGTATGATAAGCATTTGTATAAAAACATGAGCAGGGAACTGATCAAAATGCTTATATTATCTGACTTTATAGTCAGATATGGGGGATATTTTCTATTGTATTCTTTATTTTCTAGCAGCTCTGAAATATACTTAGTAAAGAGAACAATCATTAAAACCATTCTAACTGGAACATATGGAATTCTATTTCTCTGGCTTGAGTCCTTGTTCCAAAAGAACATCCGTACATGCTCCCTCTGCTGGTTACATGAAAACATTAAACACCTATAATGGAGAGTTGCTAGTTTCTAAAAAGTATGAGCAGTAGTCAGAAGCAAATGAGCACTTCAAATGAAATCATGCAGAAAGGCAATGATACCTATCTCTAAATTTCAGTGTAAATGAAGATATCTGAAAACAAACTAACTACTAACTTGATAGGCTTTCTTCCCTAACTTTCTCTACATCCTATCTCTTCCACACACCCATACTTTTTTATTCCTCCATCTTAACCCATGACATTGTCTGACCATTACCCATATAATACAACAGGGTTTTTTTATGTAATAGGAGTATTAAAATAAGTGTTAACTAATTTTCCCAAGTACATCTGTGGGCCTTGAATATCCCCAGCTCCAATCCCATCCCCACTTAGATTTTGATTGAGTCATCTGAAACAAAATGGATGTTAGAAGATAGCAGAGCCATGCCTTAAATATTCTGAGGAAAACTGATTTCCAATTTAGACTTCTGTTCCCAGGCAAACTATTACTCAAGGGAAAAAATAAAGTTCTTTTTAAAACATGCAAGAACTTTAAAATTTTACTTATCATGATTCCTTAAATAGGAAGATAATGGAGAATATATCTCAACAAGAGAAGGAAAGAAGACATATTATCTGACCAGTAATGGGCACAGAATTAAAAATTTTAAAGTACAGGGAGATGAAGAACAATGTAAAGAAAAATGCATAGCAATTATTTACTCTTGTACAACTAAAATGTTCTGCATGAACTATATAAATCATAAGCAATGATTGAAGCAAAAATTGTAAAACGATTCGATACTCAATACAATATTTTTAAATAGGGAAGGTAAAGATATTGTGCTATAACATGAAATATATCTGGTCATTATTCCAGGTTTCTGCCACAGAACTCTTACAACTCTTGGAATTTCCTAAGTGATAGGAATATCTTTTGCTATTTATAAAGAGCCCCTGTGATAACTCCTGAGTTTATCCTACTAAGGTTACTTAGGGTGGCCTCAGAATGGGGCCACTCAGCAAAAAGACCAAGTGATTAGAGGATTAATGGGTTGATATTTTCAGCTCTACTCAGTTTCCTCTGGGAAAGGGGAAGCCAGAGATCAAGCTTTATAAAAATACTTTAACAGCCAGCACTATGGCTTACTCCTATAATCACAACACTTAGGGAGGCCAAGGCAGGAGGATCTCTTGAGCCTGAGTTTGAGACCAGCCTGTGCAACACAGCAAGACCCCATCTCTACAAAAAATACAAAAATTAGCCAGATATAGTGGCATGCACCTGTGGTCCCAGCTGCTCAGGAGGCTGAGGTAGCAGGATAACTTGAGCCTGAGAGGTTGAAGCTGCATTGAGTCAAGGTCATGCTACTGCACTCCAGCCTGGGTGACAGAGTGAGACTGTATCTCAAACAAACAAACAAACAAATGAACAATTTAAAAAAACAGTCTTTAACAACATTCAATGAGCTTCTCAGTTGCTAGACATACAGAGTTATTAGGAGGGTGGTTTGCCTGAAGAAGGCATGGAAGCTTCAAGCACGCCTCTCGCCCTGTCCATGTCTTGCTCTATCCATCTCTTCATCGGGCTGTTCATCTACTTCTACTGAATACCTAAATCAGTAAATGTAAGCATTTCTTTCACTTATGTGAGCCAATATAGCAAATTAATTGAACCTAAAGAGGAAGGTTTTTGAATCCTAATTTATATCCAGTTGGTCAGAAATATGGGTGACAACCTACTACTTGTGATTGGCCTCTGCAATGAAGCCAGTCTTGTGGGACTAAGATCACTTGTGTGATCTCACAGCATCTCCAGGTAGAGAGGATCAAAACTGGATTAAATTATAGGATACCCAGTTGGTGTCTGCTGGATGCTTGGTATCAGGATAAAACACCCCACACATCTGGGCATAGAAATGTACTGTGCTAAGTATGAGAGAAGAGGGAAAAACAGTTTGTTTTTTCTTTTTATAGGTACCTAAGTGAAAAGTGAAGTTTCTATAACTCATTTTAAGTGGTAGAATGTTGCATATGTAGACTGTGGTAAGTTACATATGTATAATATAATATCTAAAGAAGCAATTAGGAAAACTAAAACAGGGCGGGTGTGGTAGCTCATGCCTGTAATCCCAGCACTTTCAGAGGCTGAGATGGGCAGATCACCTGAGGTCAAGAGTTTCAGAGCAGCCTGGCCCACGTAGTGAAACCTCATCTCTACCAAAAATGCAAAAATTACCCAGGCATGGTGGTGCGTATGATCCCAGCTAGTTGGCAGGCTAAGACAGGAGAACTGCTTGAACCTGGAAGGCAGAGGTTGCAGTGAGCTGAGATCGTGCCACTGTACTCCAGTCTGGGCGACGGAGTGAGACTCTATCTCAAAAAAAAGTGAATAGGTCAGACATAGTGGCTCACACCCATTATCCCAGAATGTTGGGAAGCCAAGGCTGACAAATTGCTTGAGCCCAGGAATTCGACACCAGGCTGGGCAACAGGGGAAAAGCCTATCTCTACAAAAATGACAAAAATTAGCCAGGAGTGGTGGCATGTGCCTCTGGTCCCAACTACTCAGGAGGCTGGGGTGGGAACTGCTTCGGCCCGGGAGATCAAGGCTGCAATGAGCTGTGACTGTGCCACTGAACTCCAGAGTGGGCAATAGAGAGAGACCCTGTCTCAGAAACAAAAAAGGAATAAAGATTGAATCCTAAACTTATTTAAATAACCCCAGGAAGGCAAAAAAACAAAAACAAAAACAGGTAACAGCTCAGAGGGGTAAAAATAAAATGGCAGACCTGACCACTAACAATACCAATAATTATCTTAAATAGGCCAGGCGCAGTGGCTCATGCCTGATATCCCAGCACTTTGGGAGGCCAAGCTGGGTGGATTGCTAGAGTTCACCAGTTCCAGACCAGCCTCAGCAACATGGTAAAACCTCATCTCTACCAAAAGTACAAAAATTATCTGGGTGTGGTGGTGCACACCTGTGGTCCCAGCTACTCAGGAGGCTGAAGTGGGAGGATGGTTTGAGCCGGGGAGGCAGAGGTTGCAGTGAGCTGAGATTATGCCACTACACTCTAGCCTGGGTGACAGAGCCATACCTTGTCTCCAAAAAAAAAGAAGAAATATCTTAAATACAAATAATATAAATACATCCATCAAATACAGAGATTGGCAGTGTAAATAAACAATCATAAACCAATCATACACTGTTTGGAAGATGCTAACTTCAAATTCAACATTATAGGCAGGCCTGAAAGTAGAAGATTGGAAAAAATTATACCAGGCAAACATTGATCAAAAAAGCAGGAGTGACTGTATTAACATCTAATAAAGTAGACTTCAGAGCAAAGGTAATTACTATAAAGAGAGAGAATGCATAGTGACAAGAGGAACAATTCACTAGGAAAACATAACGATATTAATTATGACAGGAGACAGCCAAATGCTACCCAGGTGCATGAGGGCTTGCCTAAACATGCCCATGGTGAAAAATTCCATCCCTTTACACATGTGCAATAAGGGAAATGTGCAGTAAGGGAAAGAAATCAATGTCGAGTGGCTCAGACTAAGGGTCTACCTGTGTACCAGGAGAATGGGGTGGAGCCACCAGGAATTCTCACCTTAAGGAGGGGGATGGGGTAGAGAGGAGCCTGGCCTCTTCAGCTTATGTAGGGTGGCCTGGTATTCAATCTGTGAGGTGGGAGCCTGTTGGCAGGACCCCCTTTCTTCCATTGAGAGCTTTCTTTTAATAAATACTGCTCTCCTCACCTGGCAATGTGTCCGTGTGCCTAATTTTTCCTGGTCGTGAGACAAGAAGCCAGATTTTAGCTGAACTAAGGCGCAAAAATTCCTGCATCACTATGTACATGCCTAATGAAAATGCAAAATTCTCTGAACTCTGGATCACCTCAAGGCTCTGCACAAGGAGGAAGTGAAAGTTAAAATGGGGTTACAAATTGCCAGAGTATATGTCTGAACAGAGTCCCTCAGTAAAAGATGACAGACTTCTTGGCCCAAAGCATTTATGGTAATCTCTATCCAATAATCCACAGACAACTAAACTAACCACATAACATCTTCATTAGCTACACACAACAGGCAATATGGACTTTACAAAATTCATCCAGGAAAATCATTTAATGAACAAAATTATAGCACAAATAACAAACAAAATCCCTGGGGAGGGGTTGGGAGAATTTAATATCCAGGGTTGTTACATCATATTACTTAAAACATCCAGTTTTCAAGCAAAAATTATAAGACATATGAAGAAACAGGAAAACATGACAAGGAAAAAATGCAGTCAAGAGAAAATGTCCCTATGAGGAGCCAGAAGTTGGACTCACTAGATAAAGATCTTAAATCACTTATTATAAGCATATGCAAAGAAATAAAGGAACTATATCCAAAAAGTGAAGAAAATTATAAAAATGCCTCACCAAATAGAGAATATCAATAAAGACACAGAAATTATAAAAAGACAGAACCAAACAGAAATTCCAAAGTTGAAAAGTACAATAACTAAAATGAAGAATTCACTAGAGGAGCGCAACAGCAGATTTGGCCTGGCAAGAGAAGGTATCCAGAAACTTTAAACCTGACAAATTAGATTATCCAAGCTGAGGAACAGGAAAAAAGGAGCATAAAGAAAAATGAACAGTACCTCACAGAACTGTGGGACACCAACAGACACACAAATATACATATAATAAGAGTCTCAGAAGGAAGGAGAGGCAAAAGTAGAAAGAATATTTGAAGAAACAAAGCCCAAAATGCTTCCTCGATTTAATGAAATGTTATACAACCAAGAAGCTTAAAAACTCCAAATAGCGTAAGATCTAAAGAGATCCACCCTAAACATACCAAGTCAACTGGTAAAAAAGAAAAAACTATGAAAGTAACAAAAGAAAATGACTTATCACATACCAAGGATCCTCAATAAAAGTAACAGTTGCATTCTCGACAGAAACCATGAAGATACCCTCTAACACTAAGGAACAGCAGAATACACATTATTCTCATGTACGCATGAAACATTCTCCAGGACAGACCATATGTCAGGCCATAAAACAAGCTTCGGTAATACTGTTCTTAGGCAGTAATAGGAAAAAATTTAAACTTTACAATAAAAATAAAATAAACATGCAAAAATTAAACACAATCCTAAACAGCCAATAGATCAAAAAATCATGAGAAAATCAGAAGATAACTTTAAAAGAAATGAAAACAAAATATACCAAAACTTATAGATGCAGCTAAAGCAGTACTTACTGGGAAATCTGTAGCTGTAAATAACTATATTTAAATAGAAAAAAGATCTTAAGTCAATAACTTAAACTTCCATCTCGCAGAAATAAGTGAAATAGAGAACAGAAAACAAGAAAGAATATTTTTAAAAACCCTAATAGTTAGTTCCTTGAAAAGATCAACAAAATTCACAAGCTAGGCTAAGTGGGGGGTAAAAAAAAGAAGACACAAATCACAAAAGTCAGGAATAAAAGAGAGGAAGCACTACCAATTCTGCAAAAACCTGAAAGATTACAGAGAACATAATAAAGAAATAATATGAACTATATACCAACAAATTAAATAACTAAAACAAAATGAACAAATTCCTAGAAAGACAAACTAGCAAAACTGACTCAGAAATAAAAAACTGATCAGAGAGCTATAGCGAATAGAGATTGAGTCAGTAACTTTACAACTTCCTACAAAGAAAAGCTGAGGCTCAGATGGCTACAATGGTGATTTATACCAAACGTTTTAACAAACAGTATCTGTCTTTCACAAATTCTTCCAAAATACAGAAGAGGTAATTCTTCCTAATTCACACCATGAAACCAGTATTACTGTGATAAAACCAAAACATCACAAGGAAGCACAGAGCAAAATTGTTTATGGATATAGAAGTAAAACCCTCAACCAAATACTAGGAAACTGAATCTAGCAACATATACAAAGAATTATACACAATAACCAATAGAGATTTTTTGCAGGAATACAAAATTGATGTAATATTCAAAATTCAATCAATGTCATATATTAACAAAACAAAGGATAAACACCACAGGATCATCTCAATTAGATATAGGAAAAGCAACTGACAAAGGCCAACAACTATTCCACGGTAAAAACTCAACATACTGGCAATAGACAGTTATTTCCTCAACCTGATAAAAATGTATCTACAAAGAACGAACCCACAGCTAACATCATACAGAATAGTGAAACACTGAATTTATCCCTGAAAGAAGGAAAAAGAATGTCACCTCTTGCCAATTACATTCAATATCTGACTGGAGGTTCTGGCCATGGTAATGAGAAGAAATAAAAGATGTCTAAATTAGAAAAATTAAAATCATCTCTACTGACACACAGCACGATATTTTTGTTTTCTTTTTTGATTATTTATTTATTTTTTGAGATGGAGTTTAGCTCTTGTTACCCAGGCTGGAGTGCAATGGCGCGATCTTGGCTCATGGCAACCTCCGCCTCCTGGGTTCAGGCAATTCTCCTGCCTCAGCCTCCTGAGTAGCTGGGATTACAGGCACACGCCACCATGCCCAGCTAATTTTTTGTATATTTTTTAGTAGAGACGGGGTTTCACCATGTTGACCAGGATGGTCTGGATCTCTTGACCTTGTGATCCACCCACCTTGGCCTCCCAAAGTGCTGGGATTACAGGCTCTTTTTTTATTTTTTAAGAGTCATGGTCAGCCAGGCACAGTGGCTCATACCTATAATCCCAGCACTTTGGGAGGCCAAGAAGGATAGATCATGAGGTCAGGAGTTCGAGACCAGCCTGGCCAATATGGTAAACCCTGTCTCTACTAAAAATACAAAAATTAGCCTGGCATGGTGGCACATGCCTCTAATCCCAGCTACTCAGAACTGAGGCAGAAGAATCGCCTGAACCCAGGAAGCGGAGGTTGCAGTGAGCTGAGATTGCGCCACTGCACTCCAGCCTGAGTGACAGAACAAGACTCCGTCTCAGGGAAATTAAAAAAAAAAAAAAAAAAGAGAGAGAGAGACCAGGGTCTTACTCCGTTGCCAAGATGGTCTACAGTAGCACGATCATGGCTCACTGCAGCTTCTACCTCCTTGGCTCAACCAATCCTCTTGTTTCAGCCTCTCGAGTAGCTGGGACCACAGGCATGAGCCACCACATCCTGCTAATTTTTGTACTTTTTGTAGAGAAGCAATTTCACCATATTGCCCAGGCTGGTCTTGAACTCCAAGGCTCAAGTGATCCACCCGCCTTGGCCTCCAAAAGTGCTGGGATTACAGGTGTGAGCCACCACACCCAGCTTCATGATCTTATACATAGGAAATCCTAAGGAATCCACCCCCTAGAAAGCCCAAACGATTATTAGAACCAATATATGAGTTTAGCAGAATTCCAGGATACAATCTCAGTATTAAAAAAAATCAAGTGAGCTAGGTGCAGTTGGCTCATATCTATAATCCCAGAACTCTGGGAGACCAAAACAGAAGCATCCCTTGAGTCCAGGAATTTGAAACCAGCCTGAGCAACAGAATGAGACCCCATCTCTGCAAAAAAAAATTTTTTTTTTAAATAAGCCAGGCATAGTGGCATGTGCCAGTAGAAGTGCATTCAAAATAGTATGAAAATGAATAAACTCTTAGAAATAAATTTAACCAAAGAAGTGCAGGACTTTTTCACTGCAAACTATAAAACACAGATAGAAATTAAAGATCTAAATAAAAGGAAAGACAACCCATGTTCATGGGAAGTAATATTGTTAAAATGATAGTACTCTCCAATTTGTCTACATATTCAACCCAATCAAAATCCCAGATGGCTTTTTGCAAAAATTGACAAGCTGCTATTACTCATATGGAAATGCAATGAACCCAAAACAGTTAAAACAATCACAAACCAGAAAACAAGTCAGAAACTCACTCTTCTAATTTCAACACTGCCAAGTTACAGTAATTAAGACAGTAATGGTACTAGAATAAAGGCAGACACAGAGACCAGTGGAATAGGATTCACAGGCCAAACCAAATCTTTACTTTTATGGTCAACTGACTTTCCATTAAAACAAAAAAGTGCCAAGACAACTCAAGGAGAAAGGACAACTTTTTCAACAAATAGTGTTGAGGCAACTGGATATCCACATGCAAACAAATGAAGCTGTACCCCACCTCACAGTGTATAGAAAAATTAACTCCGAGTGAATCACAGACCTAAATGTAAGAGCTAAAACTGTAACTCTTGGAAGAAAACATAGGAATAAATCTTTGTGATCTTGGTTTAGGCAATGATTTATTAGACATGACACCAGTAAGCGCAAGCAACAAAAGAAAAACAAATTGGACTTCATCAAAATTTTAAAAAACTTTTTTACTTCAATAAGAAAATGAAAACCCAAAGGATAGGAGAAAATATCTGCAAATATACATCTTAGAGGAGAACAGTATACGGAATTTTGAAAGACTCATGATTCAACAATAAAACAGCAAATAACCCAACTAAAACACAGCCAAATAAGCTGAATAAACATTTCTTCAGGAAGATACAGAAATGCCCAATAAGTACATGAAAAGAGAACTGCAAACCCAACCACAGTGAGGTAACACTTCATAAGCAACAGGATGACCAAAAACATGACAGGCAATGGCAAGTGTTAGCAAGAATATGGTGAGATTAGAATATTCATTCTTTGCTAGTAAGACTGTAAAAGGTGCAACCACTTTGAAAAAGTTTAGCAGTTATCCAAAATGTAAACATATAGTTATTATGTGACCCAAAAATTCCACTGCTAGAAAGAAAAACTTAGGTCTACATAAAGATGGATACACAAGGCCAGGCTCGGTGGCTCGTGCCTGTTATTCCAGCACTTTGGGTGGCTGAGGTGGGCAGCTCATGAGGTCAAGAGATTGAGACCATCCTGGCCAACAGAGTGAAACCCTTTCTCTACTAAAATACAAAAATTACTTGAGTGTGGTGGTGCGTGCCTGTAGTCCCAACTACTCAGGAGGCTGAGGCAGGAAAATTGCTTGAACTTGGAAGGCAGAGGTTGCAGTGAGCCGAGATCATGCCACTGCACTCCAGCCTGGTGACAGAGCAAGACTCCGTCTCAAAAAAATAATAGTAATAATAACACAGACACAAATGTTCAATGCAGGCCAGGCACGGTGGCTCACACCTGTAATCCCAGCACCTTGAGAGGCTAAGGTGGGAGGATCTCTTGAGCCCCCGAGTTTGAGACCAGCCTAGGCAATATAGTAAAGAACTCATCTCAATTAAAAAAAATAAAATGTTCAAAGCAGCATTATTCTTAAGAGCCCAATAGTGGAAATAATCCAAATGTCTATCAACTGACAAATGGATTTTTAAAATGCAGTATATCCATACAACGAAAACTTTATTCAAAATAAAGAGGAATGAAATACTGATACATGCAACATGTATAAACCTGGAAAACATTATGCTTAATGAAAGAAGCCAGTAACAAAAGAACCACACACTCCATGATTCCCTTAATATGAAATGTCCAGAAAAGGCAAATCCGTACACACAGAAAGTAGCTTAGTGGTTATCAATGGATGAGGGAAGAGAGAATGGGGAGTGACTAATAGCTATGGGGTTTCTTTTTGGGGTCATGAAAATATTCTACAATTAGGAACACTTGTACAACTCTGTAAATATACTAAACACCACTGGATTTTACACTTTAAAAAGGTAAACTTTATTATCTATAAAACTGAATCATAACATTCCCAATAGGACTGTAAAATTATACAGATAAAGCTCACGCCTATAATCCCAGCACTTTGGGAGGCTGAGGTAGGCGGATCACGAGGTCAGGAGATGAAGACCTTCCGGGCCAACATAGCGAAACCCCGTCTCTACTAAAAATACAAAAAAGTTAGCTGGGCGTGGTGGCACACACCTGTAGTCCCAGCTACTTAGGAGGCTGAGGCAGGAGAATTGCTTGAACCCAGGAGAAGGAGATTGCAGTGAGCCAAGATCATGCCTGTGCAACAATGCGAGACTCTGTGTGAAAAAAAAAATTATACAGATACAGCCACTTTGGAAAAGTCCATCAGTTTCTTAGAAAATTAAATATTAAATTACCATAGGATCTGGCAATTACACACTTAGGCATTTATCTCAGAGAAATGAAAACTTATGTTCACACAAAAACCTGTACACAAATGTTCGTAGCAGTTTTATTTGCAATACCCAAAACCTGGAAACAGCTTAGAGGTCCTTCAATGATAAATGTTAATTCAGGCTCTGGTATATCCGCTATATGAAACACTACTCAGCAATTAAAACAAAGAAACTGGCCAGGCGCGGTGGCTCAAGCCTGTAATTCCAGCACTTTGGGAGGCCGAGGTGGATGGATCATGAGGTCAAGAGATCGAGACCATCCTGGTCAACATGGTGAAACACAGTCTCTACTAAAAATACAAAAAAATAGCTGGGCATGGTGGCGCGTGCCTGTAATCCCAGCTACTTAGGAGGCTGAGGCAGGAGAATTGCCTGAACCCAGGAGGCGGAGGTTGCGGTGAGCCAAGATCACGCCATTGCACTCCAGCCTGGGTAACAAGAGCGAAACTCCATCTCAAAATAAAAAAAGAAAAGAAACTACTGATATGCATAACAACTTGGATAAATCGTGACAGTTTTATGTTGTATTTAAAAAAAAACTCAAAAGGTTACATATTACATTATTCCATTTATGTAACACGTTTGAAATGACAAAATTTTTTCCAGTAATTAGGTAAGGGAGCTACTGGAAGTGAGTGACTGTGATTATATGAGATCCTTGTGCTAACGGAGAGTGTCTTAACTATGGTGGTGGATACATGAACCTACAGAACCCACATGTGATAGAACTGCACAGAATTGCTATGGCCCAATGTTTGTGTCTCCTAATATACATTTGTTGAAATCCTAACCACTAAGGTAGTGATATTAGGAGGTGAGGCCTTTGGTAAGTGATAAGTTATAGAATGGATGCCCTTATAAAAGAAAATAGCTCCTTGGAGAGCTCCTTTACTACTTCCACCATGCAAAGACATGGTGGGAAGATGGCTGCCTATGAACAAGGAAGCAGGCCAACACCAGACATGAAATCTGTAAACACTTTGATCTAGCAAGTCCCAGCCTCCAGAATCAGTTTATAAAACAACTATTCTCTGTATTACTCACAACTGTCTACAAATTTACAATTATCTCAATAAGAATAAATGGAAGGAGATGTGCAAGGGATTGCTGGATTTTACGAGAAACTTTTTAATACTCTTTTACCTTATCTATGAAAATATATTATTTTGACTAAAAAGAAAACACAAGTGAGGTACTCTATGCAAAGTGCTTGACATATAGAATGTTTTCAATAAAAGGTCTCTCTCCCTTTGGTTTGAGGAATAACACAACCTCTAGGCCAGGCACGGTGGTTCACGCTGTAATCCCAGCACTTTGGGAGGCCAAGGAGGAAGAATGACTTGAGGCCAGGAATTGGAGACCAGCCTGGCAACATAGCAAGATCCTATCTTTACAAATGAAATTTAAATATTAGCTAGGCACAGTGGAACGGCCTATGGTCCCAGCTACGGGGGAGGCCAAAATGGGAGGATCATTTGAGCCCAGGAGCTCAAGACCGTGTGAGCCCTGATTGTACCACCGCACTCCAGCCTGGGCAACAGAGTAAGACTGTCTCAACAAAACAAAACAAAACAAAAAAGACAACTGAGATGTCCATACTAAGTAGTCTAATTCTGAGATGTAGGGCCACCAGTAAATGATTCAACGAGATTATCAAGGCCTTAAACTGGAAGGCCTTAAACAAAACAAAACAAAACAAAAAAGACAACTGAGATGTCCATACTAAGCAGTCTAATTCTGAAATGTAGGGCCACCAGTAAATGATTCAATGAGATTATCAAGGCCTTAAACTGGAAGGCCTTAAACCATGAGGTACTCCTACCAAGATAACTATGAGAATTTCCTGCCATCACCGAAAAACTTTAAAATAAGCCCTTTTCCTATTTCTTGTTCGACAAGCTGAAAGACAGCAATTCAGGGAAATCCAGAGACAAAGTAGCAGAAGATGAACAATTATCTTTGTCCTCATACAATTTCTTTAATTATCATGGTGTTTCATTAATTAATTGCTTTCATTATCACCAACATTTATTGAGTGCTTATATGCTCAGTATATCATCCCATGCATTCTCATCATTTAATCCTCACATCAACCCAGCAATATAGGTATTAACCCCGTGTTATAAAGAAACCACAACTCAAAAATATTTGCCCTATTCAGAGCTAAGAAGCAATGTGTCAAGATTTTCTTCCATGTACGCCTAATTCCAAAACTAAAGATTCTAGCCACTGGTTCTCAATTACCTCACATTAATAAAAGTGTCTATCAACTATACAAGCACTTCCCACACATAGGCATCACAAGTGAGTTTCTGACTGGGCTCTAAGTATCTGAAAATTCACTGGGACTTGTAAGTCCCACTCACTTTATCAGAGTCACTCCCTCCTAATCATGACGCCTCCCATGCCATTCTGCACTCTATGGCCTACTACTTCAGTGTGGCCTTTAAAGCACTAAGACCCCTACCCTTCTACCAACCCATGGGGTTACCAATCACCAACCTATGGGGCCACTGGAAAAAGGCCCCAAAATGAGAGCAGTTCCTCCAGTTATTCTTACATGTCTTGTCTACTGTTAAATACTTACTTCCTAGTTTTCTACTATAAACCTACACAGAATCACACACATACATGTGAGTTCCATACCCACACTTCTCTTGACATCTCCATATCAGCCTCATAGCTCATGCTGTCACATCTTCCTCAGGAAAAAAGAATTAGCCATTGTAAAAATCAGCTAACTTCCCATCTACTGGGCTCTCCTTCTTCCCTACAGTCTCATGGGGAAATGTGCCTATTCTCTAAAACTAACCCTGCTCTGTAATGAAATCCAAACCTTCTAGGATACTAAAAGGTCCATTGGCTTCTTCTCTCCTACTTCAAATAGGCAAAATGTTTCCCTTTCTTGACAAAGAAAACCCTTTTTTAACCTGCAGCCGTGAGTACTCTTCAATCTCATGTGTACACTGTATTTAATCAATACCCACCATATGCCTGGCCCAGTGCAAGAAGCACCAGAAATAAAGTAAATTGGCCGGGTGCCACGACTCATGCCTGTAATCCCAGCACTTTGGGAGGCCAAGACAGGAAGGACTGCTTGAGGCCAGGAGTTCGAGACTAATCTGGACAACATGGCAAAACTCCATCTCCACACAAAAATTAAAACAAGCCGGGTGTTATGGTGCACACCTGTGGTGTCATCTACTCGGGAGGCTGAGGTGGGAGGATCGCTTAAGCCTGAGAGGTCGAGGCTCCAGTGAGCCACTTCACATCACTGCACTCCAGTTTAGATGACAGAGTGAGACCCTGTCTCCAAGAAAAGAAAAGAAGTTTTGGTGATGAGGGAGACCCAAAGGATTAGAGAAAGAAGGTGTCATAAGGAAGATGTAGTCTCTCTTTCATAATTTTGCCAAGATACAGTTTTTCTTTCAGTGGAAAAGAGTAAGAAGGTGGGGTGGGGAGAAGCGAGAAACTAGAATTCAGTCTAAGGAGGTGAAAGGAGCTGTGAGAGTATAATAGCTGGGGAGGATCAGAAAATCTCAAAAGGCAAGGTGCTGGCCAAGAACAGGAGTATATGTGGTCATCCTTGGCTACTTCTTAAGGAAAGGAAGAACACAAGGCATAAAGGGAAGAAAGAATCACAGCATGTTAAGGGATAGTGAGGGGCTAGGACATGAGAGGCCCATGGAAGAGATGGGAGTCAGAAAAGAGCTAAGATATCCCCAGCCTTTGAGCAACTGACTGCCCTAATCTCCCTAGGGCTTATATTCCACATATCTATATATCCTAACATCAGTCAAGAGGCAGGCAACCAACTCTCCCACTTCTCACAGGTTCAACTTTGAGTCACCATGGGTTCCCTCCTCTTCCTCTTTCAATTGCAGTTGCCTAAATCTCACCTTCCATTTGTAGTCTATCAACCCAGTCCTTTCCATTCTATTCCAAATTCCACCACTTTAGTCCACGACAGAATAACCTTTCATCTTAAGAGTCCTGAAATATCTGCATGGCTTGTCCAAAATTGCAAAATCAGTCAGCTGTATTGCTGAGGCTGATATCGAAGGCTTCAGACTAAGGTATCCTCATGTTTCTTCACATCTGGAATACTTGCAAATCTTCTAAACTGTTTCCCTTTCATTAATTCATCAGATGTTTCTTAGGTATCTAGCATGCACAAGGGATATGACAGGTACTCTGGGGAATATGGGCAGAAGACACAGTCCCTAATCTTAAATGTCTAGACTATACGGGGATAAAAGTGTAGACACAAATAAACCTAATACATGAAATAGTAAGAGTTATTTACGTAAAATTCCACAGACTACAGAAGAAAGTTTATATATAGCTCAGATAATTTGGGAGAAGGTGGGACTTGAGGTGGGCCTCAATGGATGATTAAGATTTCAATCAGCAGAAATAGGAGAACTGGCATTATTCCAAACCATGAACATTTCAATTACCACCAAAGGGCAACAAAGTAAGATGACAGCAGTAGTCTAGTTTACCTGAAAGATAAATAATGAACAAAGCTGTAAAATTAAGGAATAAGATACAGATGTATTATGGAACCTGTGAATAACAGGCTGAAAGCCTGAACAAAAGCAAGGTCTGGAGCAGACTACCTGGATATAAATCCTAGCTTTTTCCTTTAACTGCTGTGTGACCTTGGGCAAATTACCTAACCTCTCTGCTGAGCCTCAGTTTCCTCATCCATAAAATGAGACTAAAGGTATCTACCTCACATAATTGTTAAAATAATTACATAGTTAATACATATAAAGTACTAAACATAGGGTAAGTACTGCAATAAATTAGGATGCAGCCAATAAGAAGTAAAATGAGATTTAGGTAGAGGACTAACAATATAATCAAAGTGGTGTCTAAGGGAAAGTCACCTCTGAAGATGAGTGGGAGCATGCTAGCTGGCACCACACATCAACACTCTAACCATTAAGTACTGACCTAGAGAGACAGAAACAAACAAAAAAAATCCCTGGGGCAAAACTACTGTGGAAGCCAGCCTCCAAGGTGGGCCCTGTGATCCCCACCTCCTGGGTCCTTGATACCCTCCTCATTCAGTGTACCAGATTATTGGTCCATGTAATGAATAGACAGGAGATGGGATATTACTTCTGAAATTAGGCCATAAAAGACACGGGGGGGGGGCAATATCTTGTTGCTTGCTGGCGCGCTCTCTCTCTCTCTCGCTCGCTCGCTCGCTCGCTCTTGGAATAGCCAGGACCCTGCTGTGAGCTGTCTTAGAGAGCTGTCAAGAAACAATCCGTGAGTGAGCTTGGAACTGGATCCACCAGCTCCAACGACTCTTTATTTGACTGCAGCCTTGTGGGAGATCCTGACCTACAACCACATAGTTGTAGATTCCTGAATCTCAGAAACTATGATATAATAAACATTTGTTATGAACTACTTCAGTTTTCAGCAACTTATTACACAACAGACAACTAACACAACTACTGAAAAGAAAAACTGATAGAGTCTTGAAATATGACAGGATGAAGAGACCAGAGGTGAATGTCAATCCAAAAATACTAAGTTGTCTAAGTCAAGTGAAACGGTTAGGGCCTGGACAACTAAGGGTGAAATGACGATGATTTTGTGATGCACTAAGTTTGAGCTCAAGGAAAAGAGCTAACATAGATCTGAAAGTCATCCATACAGCCCTAAAAGTTAATTTCCATGTATGTTTCCACTGCCCAGAGCAAACGTGGAAAGTGAGAAAAAGCACAAAGTCAAAAATTAGAACATGGCACGAACACAATAAAGAGAAGAAAATGAGCAGTTGCAAGACAGGAAGACAATCAGCGTAGCAACTTCAGGGATGTTCCAAAAGAAATAAAAGCAGGTGATGAATGTGTCCAATGCTGCATGACCAAGTAAACGACTTATACTGGATTTAACAAATCCTAGTTTTTCTCACACATTAATGCTTCTGAAATCAGGCTGCGTCTTATAATCAACAGAGGTGCCTGAAATGTTTTATTCCCTAAAGCCAGTCACAAAATTGATAGTGTGGTCTGATAATCAATGGTATCTGAAGCGAGAAAGCATGGTAGTTCCAAAGTCGAACCAGTATATGTGGACTATTTCCTCAAGAAGTTTTCGAGTAAAGGGAAGAGTCAAGAATGGAGGTCCTGTCTTTGCTTTTCTAAAACTGTTTATGAGCAAACGTATTTGAAAGCAAGGAAGTTATAAGGAACTTGTAAAAAGATAAAGGACACACGCCAGGAGAAGCACAATTAGCAGAAGAAAAAAGGATGCACTCTCGGATGCAGGTGCAATTAAACACCACTCACGCAATGCTTCCACCCGCTCCCCGCCTGGACCCAGAGGCAGCGCGGTGCTCACGGACCGGGCAGTCAGCCGCAGAGTCCCCCCCAGTGCGGCAGAGAGAGAGAGAGAGTTGACAGTGGGCTATCCGGGGAGACGGGCAAAGCCGCTAGGATTCCCTGCTGTTTGGTGCATTACACCAGAGTGAAAAAGAGACAAAAGCATCGCCAAGTACCCCCGAGGCTGACCTAGGTTCCTGCTCACTCCGGCCTCAAGTCCCAGCAGCCAGCTCCGTGTCTCCCATAGCTCCACCCCTCGCCTCCCGGACAGCCGCTGAGGGCTCGGCCAGGACAACGGGACCGTAGCCGGACCCGAGGGCTGCACCCCGCGGCGCGGGCTCGCTACACGCGCGCAGACGGAACTCGCCACCACCTCGTCCTTCAACCCCAATGCCCACCCCCTCTTACCCCAGCAGCCCGGGGCCAGCCCAACACCGGCCCGCCGCTCCCCCGCGACACTTAAAACGGCGCGGCGCCCGCTACAGCCCCAAAGCCTACCTTAGGGCCACTAGCGCAACTGCGGCGGGGCATCTCCAGGAGGGAAACCTCAGCGCGCCGCCTCAGCGCGCCGCCTCCTCAACGCGTCGCCGTCGTCCCACCTCGGCGCGCCGCACCGCGCGCTGCCATTGGCGGGTGCTCGGGCGGGGGGCGGGGCTTCGCCGGGGCCGGGGTTTCTCGGCCCCCAGGCGCTTCAGGGCTTCCCAGACCTCCCGGCTGGGGAACCCGGAAGAGGTGTGGCGCGGCGGGTCGAGCTTTCTTGCCCGGGCAGGGGTCGTTGCTCGCCGTTTGGTTCCTGGCGGGTTCGGGAAAGCTGCTGGGCTGGCGCCTGGAGCGGGGTCCGCTTCGAAGTGCTGTCTTTCAAATAAAGTTAATGTCTGTGTTGTCAGGCAACAACTGACCTTAAATAAAAATGGAAACCTGAAGTAGGGTACACATGCAACAGTGGAAACTTCAGGAATGGGAGTGGCTGCTGGTGACGGGAGCAGAGAGAGTGTGGTTTCCCCATGTTTGGCGTCCGGGGAGGAAGGAGTAACGTCTGAATATCCAGAGCTGAGACTGCACGTCGGACATCACATCCCCTGGAGAACTTGTGGAGGCTGAGGAAAGGGTACGGGGCGCCGGCGTCTGAGGAGGCGGGAGCCTGCGTTCCTACCTGGTTCGCCTGGGCGCGCAGGGGCTCCGCGGGGGCCGCAGCTCCTAGGGGCGCTGGAGGAGTGAGCCTGAGACCGCGCGGCGGCGACCACGGCCGGAGGAGGAAGCCGCGAGTCTGACTGGGACGCGAGGACTGTGAAGAAGGCATCTCCCATGGAGAAAGCTGCCAGGTAATTTAACAAGGTGCAAAGCGTCAGCCTGAGGAGGAGGGAAGGATGCTCAGAAAGTTGCCTTCTGAGGACGCAGCGGTGGAGGGGAATCTAATGCTTCAGAGGCACGTTTTGTGCCTCTGAGAATCCGTTGCTTTCTGGTTGATCCATCTTCGGGTTTTCTCTCCGTCCTAGTCCCTGTTCTGCCACCATCCCATTTTGAATCTGGTACCCAAGCCCACAGGTACCTGGTTTATGGTAGCTGTCCACTCTGCAGTGGCTGAAAACACGGAAGAAAAACATCTTCGCCTGGGGAGGACGCCATTGCTAGTGCCATTACGGTCAACCGTTGGAACAAGATAAACGGCACGCCCAATCTAGTGAGGATTTTGGACACGGGGACTCCGACTGGGACCCCACCTAAAACCCGATCTGCGTTGCCGCCTCGGCGGGGCCTCGCTGTCTTACTGAGCACAGTAAGTGGACCCGACCTCGCCGAGGTCCCCATTTCACCCCTGCAGCCAGACCTCTTGTGAGGTTCCCGCTTGCCATCTGCACCCGGAGATGCTCTCCTGCCGAAATGTTGGGGGTTTTCTCCAGACTTCCTCCCGTTCAGAATTCACTAGCTCAGTAGTGGCAGGGACATCCACTTGGTGATGGTTCACCCAGAAACCTGGGAGTTTCTGTGAACACTTCTGTGTCTCTTACCAATCTGTCCACACTCTCCACTGCCACCACTGTTTCCCTGGCCACTAGTGTCTTTTTTGCCCAGACTGCTAGTAGCTCCTAACCCATGTCGCCTAATCCACTCTTGCCCCTCACACACCACACACATAGGATCCATTCTCCACACAGATACCGCAGTGATGATGCTGTCTATATTGGCCTTCCTTTCGGTGGTCAAATGCGCCTAGCTCCTGCAGCGCAGGGTCTAATAAGCATTTGCTCTTCCTTTTGCCTAAAAGGCTCTGACCTCCCTCTGCCATGCCAATTCCAATGGGCCTGTCAAACCTGAACCTGGTAGCCTAGCTTCCCTAAACTAGCAAGCCTGAACCTCCCTGCTCTTCATGTCCATAGGACCCCGTGCTCTGTTGAAGATGTTTTGACAATCAGAATCTAAATAATCATGATAGTTATTTTTTTACCATCCGGCTCCACCCCCATGCTGTAAGGTAATACCATTTCTATCTTCTCTGTTTTTATATCTCCAGCATTTAACACAATGTCTTCCACACACAAAGCACTCAATTATTTGCTGTGGGTGAACTACTAATTATAAAACAAATGAATTGCCAGAGGCTGCACAGCTACCAAGTGTTCAGGATTAGAACTCATATGTGATACCAAGGTCCATGCACTCTCCACTTCACCAGTCAGAGCATAGTAGAATCATGAGGAATTTTCAATTGAACATATGGACTCAGTAAAAGGGAACTGTTGATAAGAAAGATGAGTCCTGCGGAAAGAGACTCTTGAGTCCTCTCCAGGCTTTTCTTATTTCCTCCTCAACAAACACTCAGTGGCAAACACCAAGACAAACCAGAAAGTCCTTCTTTTAACTTTTTTCTCATCAAACTTTTTGGCCTAGTTGTTGTTCGGCAGATATTTGTGGTGTTCACTCTGCTTACAGCCATCCCAAAGATTTCCATGGAGAACCATGGAGTCTATGGGGAGGGTGTGACTCACAAGAGGGTCTCTGCTGTACCTTCAGGGCAGCTCTCCTTCCATCTGTCTTACATATGGGGCAAGATTGTATTTAAAGAAAGATCTAATATAGGGAGAAATGTTTAAAACATACTCATCCATATTCTTTTTTGGTCTGGTAGGTGACAGTGCTCTAGGCTACAAATCCAAGATTGAACGTGAATAAAATGTCAAGGTATTAGAATAAAACATGACCAGATTTCTTTATAATCTTAGAGTGGGGGAAAGGGAAGAAAGTCTTTTCAACTATGAACTCAAAATGCACTAATCGCAATAGGAAAGATTGATCAATTCAACTACATAAAAACCCTAATTTATGCATGGCGAAAAACACAATAAGCAAAATTGAAAAATAGTTAATAATGATGTCATATAGAAACAACCCCCTAAAGTATAAATTACTCCTGGAGGAGTAACCAAGAGTACTCCTTGGGGGAAATAACCAAAAACCCAGTAGACAATGGGCAAAGGACAAGGGCAGTTCACAGAAAAAGGAACACAAATGGCCTTTATACATATGAAGAATGTACTATCTCACTCGTGATGAGAGGAATGCAAATTTAAACTGTACACCTATCATATTGGCTAAAATCCAAGTCATAGGCAACACATGTCAGGGTAAGGGCATGTTGCTAACAAAAGTACAGAGTTATACAACTCATCAATGGGACTTTGGAAATATGTTCCAAATTATAAACATATTTACTCTTTAAGCTAGCAGTCCCACTTCTGGGAATTAATCCTATACATACACCTACACACATATTGTCTTAGTCTGTTTTGTGCTGCTATAACAGAATACCTGAGACTAGGTAGTTTACAAAGAACAGACATTTACTTTCTCATGCTGAGAAATCTGAGATCAAGGAACTAGCATTTGGTGTCAGATGTGGGCCTTCTTGCTGCATCTTTATATGGCGGAAGACAGAAGGGTCAGGGAGCAAGCTAGCCAAATGCTGCATGAAACCTCTTTTATAAGGGGCCTTAATTTTATTAATGATGGAGGAGCGTTCAGGGCCTAATCACTTCTTAAAGGTGCCACCTCTTAATACTAGCACATTGGCAACACCTGAATTTTGGAGGAGACACATTCAAACCATAATACATGTAAAATGATATTGGGTATTTATTGCAGCATAGTTTGCAATAGCAAAAGACTAGAAACAATTGAGATATTTGTTTACTTGAAGGAGACTGTTAAATATGCCATGGTAATATGTCCATAATGATCTCCAGCTGTAATAAATGAAAAAAAAATGGCAGAGTATGATCATAGTGTGCTGCCTCTCTAGTACAAGAAAACAGGGAAAGACCACATGTTCCTTGTATCTGCATGAAGAAATGCTATATAGAAATAGATATATAGAAAAGTAAATAAAAGTGGCTACCTAGTGGTGGGGAGAAACCAAGTGATTTGGATAAGAGGAGGAAGACTTCTTCATCTCTACTTTTCTGTGTAGTTTTATATACCTATTTTAAAAACAGATTGAAAAGAAAAATGTGTACTTTATTCTAAAGTGATGATGGTTGTACAACTCTGAATTTTGTAACAAATCACTGAATGGTATACTTTAATGGGTGATTTTATGGTATTTGAATTATATTTTAATAAATCATTATTTTAAAAATGTTTGGTCAGGGGCTGGTAGCATCAGCAGCATCTGAAAAATGGTCAGAAATGCAAATTCTTGGACTCCATACTAGACCAATTGAATCAGAAACCTGGTAAACAAGACCTGGCAATCTTTTTTGACAAGCCCTCCAACTGACTCTGATGCACGCTCACCTATGAGAAGAACTGGATTGGACGCAATTGCATGGAGTAACAAGCTCTTGCAGAGTGGTCACCTACAAAACACCCACTCAGGGTGGGACGAAAAAGCCTTGTCAGCCTTTTCTTTAATCATTGACTACAATAATGTTAATAATAATATGACATTTATGTATGCAGGCAATGTTAATCCCTTTATATGAAACAAAAATAGGGCCTCATCTGATGGGTTAGAACACAGCAGATACAAAGGAAGTGCCCAGAAAGGGTTAGCAATTATTATCATCATTTATCTCAGAAAAACTCTATGACAATTGTGTGAAGCACGATTGTGATTACATATAATTACATCACAGACATGTTATGTAACTTGCAAAAGGCCACAAACCCAATAAGCCTAAAACACAGAGGTTTTCAACTTCTGTGAATCTCTGTCTCTTTGTCCTGATCACACTTAGAGAACCATGGATCTCAGTTTTCAAAGGTGTACAAATAGTTTTTATACATAAGAAAAGTGGGAGTGTCAGCCAGGTGGCTGGTGTGGTGGCTCACACCTGTAATCCCAACACTTTGGGAGGCCGAGGTGGGTGGAATACAAGGTCAGAAGATTGAGACCACCCTGGACAACATGGTGAAACCTCGTTTCTACTGAAAATACATAAAGAATTGGCTGGGTGTGGTGGCACTTGCCTGTAATCCCAGCTACTTGGAAGGCTGAGGCAGGAGAATAGGTTGAACCTGGAAGGCAGAGGTTACAGTGAGCTGAGATCACGCCATTGCACTTCAGCCTGGGTGACAGAGCAAGACTCCATCTCAAAAAACAAAAAAGAAAAGAAAAATAGGAGTGGAAAATAGAGTAAAATGCAAAGTATTCAAGGAATGTGCATTCATTCATTCAACAAACAAATATTGAAGTTTACTATGTACCAGGCCTATCTTAGGCGTTGGTTGGTTTTCTTAGTCCATTTGGGTTGCTATAACAACCCATCAACTAATAACTCAAAACTGCATAGCTGATAAAGAATATAAATTTATTTCTCAAAGTTCTGGAGGCTAAGAAGTCCAAGATCAAGGCACTGGCAGATACAGTGTCTGGTAAGGGCTGATTCTTCATAGATGGCACCTTCTAGCATGTTCTCACATGGTGGAAGGGGCAAGTTATCTCTCTGGGGTCTCTTTAAAGGCATTCACCCTATTCATGAGAGATCTGCCCTCATTACCTATTCACTGCCAAAAGTCCCACTTTCTTTTTTTTAACTCATTTTTTAATTGACAAAAATTATATATATTTATGGTGTATAACATGATGTTTTGAAAAAATGTATACATTGTGGAATGTCTAAATCAAGCTAATTAAAACGCATGCATTACCTCACATAGTTAACTTTTTTGTGGTGAGAACACTAAAATCTAATCTTAGAAATTCCCAAGTATATGATACATTTTGTTTGAGAGGGGGTCTCACTCTGTTGCTCAGGCTGGAGTGCAATGGTACAGTCACGGCTCACTGCATTTTCAGCCTCCTGGGCTCAAGAGATTCTCTGCCTCAGTCTTCCAAGTAGCTGAAATCACAAGCACACACCAACACACTTCACTTTTTTTTTAGTTTTTGTAGGGAAGGGTTTCACCACGTTGCCCAGGCTGGTCTCAAACTCCTGGTCTCAAGTGATCCTATTGCCTTGGCCTCCTAACATGTTAGGATTACAGGCATGAACCAGTGTGCCCACCCAATACATTGTTATTAACTATAGTCACCATGTTGTATAATAGATTCTTGAACTTATTTCTCCACCTATCTGAAATTTGACCAACATCTCCAATCCTATCTGAACTTATTTCTCCATCTAACTGAAATTTGACCAACATCTCTCCAATCATATTACCTCTCCCCTGAGCCCCTGGTAACCATCATTCTCCCCTCTGCTTCTGTGAGTTTGACTTTTTTAGATTCCACTTATGAGATCAGCAGTATTTGTGTTTCTGTGTCTGGCTTATTATTAACACCATTTATTCTCAATCTCTTTCAAAAAATAAAATATGAAGGAACACTTCCCAACTCATTCTATGAGGCCAGCATTATTCTGATACCAAAGCCAGGCAAAGATATCACACAAAAAGAAAACTAGAAAGTAATTCCTGGAGTCAGGTGTGATGGCTCACGCCTGTCATCCCAGCACTTTGGGAGGCCAAGGTGGGTGGATCACGAGTTCAGGAGTTCAAGACCAGCCTGACCAACGTGGTGAAACCTCTGTCTATATTAAAAATTAAAAAAAAAATTAGCCAGACTTGGCAGCATGTGCCCGTAATCCCAGCTACTCACAAGACTGAGGCAGGAGAATCGCTTGAACCCAGGAAGTGGAGGTTGCAGTGAGTCCAGATTGTGCCACTGTACGCCACCTGGGCAACAGAGTGAGACTTCATCTCAAAAAAAGAAAAAAAAGGAAATTATTGGATGTCACAAGATGGCTGACTGGAAGCTCCTAGCACTTCCCTGACTCCAACATAAAATATACTGAAGTAACAACTATATTTCAATCAAAATAACTAAAGGAGAACACAGGAGAACAAAAAAAGCAGCAGAAATTCTGTCAAGTATGGAAACCTGGGATGGCAGCACAGGAAAGGAAAGAATACTCTGCCACCCTGTGCACTCAGGATCAGTGTGGAACCAGGAGAGACTTCTTCCTGCAGGAAAAAGGTAAGCAGGAGGACCCCAGCAACCCCCATCACCATGATTGACACACACAATCTTCATTACCAGAAGTTCCCACATCCCTCACAGGCTCTGAGCCCAACTGAGAGAGCTCCCCAGAGTTCACGTGTTGAGCTATCCGAGAGAAAGAGCTGATACTTTGCCATCTCCCATCATCTGTGCAGCTACTGCACTGCACCATCTTGGAACCACAGCCACTGCTTGAGTGTGTTGTGATCTGGGAGTGAGAAGTATGCACCTCTTCATCCTGTGGCTTTGCCAAGACTGAATCCATCCTACCCAGTAGCACATCATCCCCAAAACAAGCTGCTCCAAGCTCTATCCCCTAGGGCCAAACTGCCATGGAACTTCATCACTCACATGTGAGGCACTGGTGCATCCTCCCTTATGGCTGAGCTGAAGTGACTCTCCACCTCCCAGGGACTTCAGGCATCCTACAAACAATAGCAGACACAATCCTGGTGCCACGGCAGATGCAATGCCCTTCTCCCTAGGGACCTCATGTCTTTGGCACTCCAGAGCCACTGCAGGTGAGGCAACCCCTTGCCCCAGGGCTCTGAGCCTATAGCACATTGGAGCAGTTGCACCCACCAGTGCCACAGCTGATATGGAACCATGCCCTAGGGAGCTGGATCCTCCACTGACCCACATAGCCATGCTTTCTGGGACTTAGCTGCACCTTACATCCCAGGGAATCAGGAGCTTGCCTGAGCTGGGTCATATCAACCTCTAGGCTAAACATCCACAGTGCCCCACCTATCTCAAACTGGACTAGTCCCTCGAACTCTGAGCTGCTGAGGTGTTCTACCTCTTTGGAGAGTGGAATCATTGCTGTGCTGCTCTATTCCCCCCAGGTCCCAAGCACAGGGGCATCTTCCCATGTGTCCAGGTCCTTGATGTTGCTGCCCCTAGACTCAGAGTCTTGGCTACGGCCATGTGCCACCCTCCCAGCGTCCAGAGTGACTACTGTGTGCTACCTCATCTCCCAGAGCCTGCACTGTTTCTGTATCCTGTTGGTTCTGAGTCCCAAATTGCAACTGTGTCCTGCTCCCCGAACCTGAGCCTCCAGAGTACCTCTTTACACTACAGCTGTGTCAGGGCTTTACTTTAGCCCTCCGTGTCAGAACTACAGCTACATCCCAGGCCCTGGGACCTCTCAGTGACCCTCATCATGACATTGGCCACGACCTTCATGCTCCTCTTCATCTGGCTGTTAACCTGAACCTATATTTCACCCAGCCCTTGGCCTTGACCTAACCCCTCATCTTTACCTTGACACTACCCTAAGGCTGGCCATGAAACCTGACCTTGTCTCTGACTCCACTGTATCTGACCTTGACTCTGCACTGGGTTAATTAGTGACCCCAAAAAGGTATGTCGATGTCTTAACCCTTGATCTCTGTGAATGTGATTTGATTATTGAGTCTTTGTGGAAGTGATTAAGAACCTTGAGATGGGATATGTGGAACACTGCTTCATAGTGGATTGAATGTGTACATTTGTTTACTTATATATGTTACAATACAGAGAGGGAGGAGACTGACTCTGAGGAGATGCATAGAAAGATGACCATGTGGAGACAGAGGCAGAGACTGGAGTGATGTTCACAAGGAAAGGCACTCTAGGAGCCTGCAGAGGCCTCAGAGATAAGGAAGGATCCTCCCCTAGAGCTTCCCGAGGGCTGGATTCTAGCCCACACATGGATTTTAGACTTCTGGTCACCACAATCATGAGATAATAATTTCTATTGCCTTAAGTCATTCTGTTAGTGTTGTTACTCAACCCTACGAAATGAATAGACACTGTGATCCTCACTATGACAAGGTGTCTGACATTTCTCATGCCCTTAGCCTGACACTGACTCTCCTCCTGGCCCCAGCCCTGACATGGCCACTCACCCAGAGCTAGACTTTATCCTGGCCCTGACTGTGACCCTGAGCCTGACCCTCACCATTATCCTGAATGTTCTGTGTCCCTCACCCTGACCATCTTCTACCCCGTGCCCTCACATTCTCTTAGAGCTAGACCTTGACCACCCCCTGCCCTAACAATCACCCTGATATTGAATATAACCTTCTTCATAACTTTGACCCTGACTCTGACCTTGATCTTCATCCTGATATGAACTCTGATATAAATTCTTTCATTTATTTTCATCATGAAGATCCCATGACCCTGAATCACGCTGAACATTGTCCTAACCCTGACCCTTAGCCTGACCCAACCTCACCATGATCCTGAACCTGTCCTGGCCCTGACCTGGACCTTGTGCCTCACTCTGACCCTGACCTTTTTAATGATATATGTTGAAACAGTGTGTTTAATAGTGTTAGGTGAGCATGCTACCCAGTATTTAGGTATGTGTTAGAAACACTGCATTTAAGCTCAGTGTGGAATGATGGACAGAAGACTCAAAAGTGGGAGTGAGAGGGGGTTGAGTAATGGGAAGTTGCTTGGTGGGTGCAATGTGTATTACTCCAGTGATGGATGAGCTGACTTCACCACAATGCAATGTAGCAATGTAGCAAAACTGCGCTTGTACCCAATGAATATGTACAAAACAAACAAAAACATTGTGTTTATATGTGTGTATTTCACTTTGTTAAATGATACGCCATAATATATTTAAGAGTGGTGGGTAAGTATATTATTATGTGTGTTTGAAACATCCTGTTTAGCAGCCTTCAGTACATGTGCTGTTATCTGTGATATATATTGAAACACTGTTTCCAGAGCCTGATGTTACTGAGTATAATGATATGTATGAGAAACAGGTGAGTTCACACTCTGCCGGCATGCAGGACTTTGTGTTTAAAAAAGATAGTGTGTGTTCCTATATGTAGTGATCTATGCGTGAAACATTGTGCTAGCAGTGTGGAGTGCATGTACTATTTTGTTTAGTGACATTTTTAAACTGCATTTAGGAGAAGTGTATAAGTTACCTGAGTATTGTGATATAAGGGATTTATGAAATGTGGGATAAGTTAGTAGCACCTACTAAATGTACTGCTTTTTTAAAAGGAAGATGAGTGTGGTGCAGGTACTGCTTTGTTATGGGAAATGTTGGAACACTGCTTACAGGACTAGGCGTATACCATCTTGAGGATTAGGATATACATAGGAAACCACTGAACCACTGCTAAGCTAGGTATGTTTGTGTGTATGTGTGTATACTGAACCACTGCTAAGCTAGGTATGTGTGTGTGTATGCATGTGTATTTTTTTTGTTTTTTTGAGACGGAGTCTTGCTCTCACCAAGCTGGAGTGCACTGGCACGACCTTGGCTCACTGCAACTTCTGCCTCCCAGGTTTAAGCAATTCTCCTGCCTCAGCCTCCTTGGTAGGTGGAACTACAGGCATGCACCAACATGTCCAGCTAATTTTTGTATTTTTATTAGAGATGGAGTTTCACCATGTTGGCCAGGATGGTCTCGATCTCTTGACCTCGTGATCACTTTGGGAGACCTTGGCCTCCCAAAGTGCTGGCATTACAGGCGTGAGCCACCATGCCCAGTTGTATGTGTGTGTATTTTTATGGGATAAAAAGTGTGCTTAGCACTGTTTGCATGCTTGCTCTTTGAGTTTGTGTGCTTGTAATATTTTCATTGGGAAAATATTTTGAAACATGCTAGGTGTATGCATTACCAAGTGTAGTGATATGTGTGTGAAACACTGTATTAACAGTGTGTACTGCATGTATTACTTTGTTTTGTGATTTCTTTTTTGCCTTTTTTCCCCTAATAGACCTCCGTTTTTGTTTTTTTTTTTAAGACAGAGTTTCGCTCTTGTTACCCAGGCTGGAGTGCAATGGCGCGATCTCGGCTCACCGCAACCTCCGCCTCCTGGGTTCAGGCAATTCTCCTGCCTCAGCCTCCTGAGTAGCTGGGATTACAGGCACACGCCACCATGCCCAGCTAATTTTTTGTATTTTTAGTAGAGACGGGTTTTCACCATGTTGACTAGGATGGTCAAGACCTCATGATCCACCCGCCTTGGCCTCCCAAAGTGCTTGGATTACAGGCTTGAGCCACTGCGCTGGTCCCAGACCTCAGTTTTTAGAACAGTTTTAGGATCACAGCAAAACTGAGTGAAGGTACAGAGATTTCCCACGTACCCTATCCCCACACATGCTTAGCCTCCCCATTATCAACATCCTCAATAGAAAAATACCTTTGACTATTACAATTGATGAACCTATATTAACATACCCTTATCACCCAGAGTCCATAGTTTACATTAGGGTTCACTCTTAGTGTTATGTATTCCACTGGTTTTAACATATGTATAATGACATTTATCCACCATTATAGTATCACATAGTAGTTTCAGTGGCACCAAATCTTCTGTGTTCCACCTATTCATCCTTCCCTCTTCCTTAACCACTGCTAACCACTGATCTTTTTACTGTCCCTATGGTTTTGCCTTTTCCAGAATTTCATATAATTGGATTCATACAGGATGCAGACTTTTACAGATTGGATTGTTTCACTTTGTAATATGCATTTTTTTCTCCATGTCTTTTCATGGTTTGATACCGATTTCCTTTTAGTGCTCGTAATATTCCATTGGCTGGATGAACCACAGTTTATTTATTCATTCACTATTGAAGGACATGTTGGTTGCTTTCAACTTTTGGCAAAGGCTGCTAAAAATATCTGTATGCAAGTTTTGTGTGAACATAAGTTTTCAACTCCTCTGGGTAAATACCAAGGAACACAGTTGCTGGATCACATGGTATGAGTATATTTAACTTCGTAAGAAACTACCAAACTGTCTTCCAAAGTGGCTGCAACATTTTGCATCCCCACCAGCAGTGAATGAGAATTCCTGTTGCTCCACATCCTCACCAGCATTTGGTGCTGTCAGTGTTTTGATTTGGGTCATTCTAATTCACATGTAGTGATGTCTCATTGTTGTTTAAATTTGCATTTTCTTCATGATATATGATATGGAGCCTCTTTCATATATACTGGTCTGCCATCTGCATATCTTCTTTGATGAGACATCTGTTAAGGTTTTTTAATTTTAAATGGGGTAATTTTCCTACTGTTGAATTTTAACTTTTTTGTATATTTTCAATAACAGTTCTTTAGCAGATATAGTCTTTGGCAAATATTTTCTCCCAGTCTTGGCTTGTTTTTTAATTCTCTTGATAGTGTCTTTCACAAAGTAGTTGTTTCTAATTGTATCCATTCTTCTTTCATGGATCATGCCTTTAGTGTTCTATTTAAAAGGTAATCACCAAACCTAAAGTCATCTACATTTTCCCCTATGTTATATTCTAGGAGTCTTATACTTCTGGCTTTTAGATTTAGGTCCGTCATGCATTTTGAGTTAATTCTTATAAAATGAATAAGATCTATGTCTATTCACTTTTCTTTTGCAGGTGGATATCCAATTGTCTTGAGCACCATTTGTCAAAAAGACCAATTTGCTACATTGTCTAGACTTTGCTTCTTTGTGAAAGATCAATTGACTAAATATAGGTGGATCTATTTCTCAGCTTGCTTTCTGTTCCTTTAATCTATTTGTCTATTCTTTTGCCACTACCACACCGTCTTGATTACCAAATGATTATAATAAGATTCAGAGTCTGGTAATCTCAGTCCCCCAAGGTTTTTCTCATCAATATTGTATTGGCTATTCTGGTTCTTTTGACTCTCAGTATAAACTATAGAATCAGTTTGTCAATATTGACAAAGTAACTTGTTAAGATTTTCATTGAGATTTTATTAAATCTATGTGGTGCAGTCATGGCTCTGCAGCTTCACTCTCCCAAGCTCAAGTGATCCTCCTTACCTCAGCCTCCAAGTAGCTGGGACTGCAGGTGCATGCCACCAGATGTGTCTAATTTTTTATGTTTTTGGAGAGATGGGGTTTTGCCATGTTGCTCAAACCAGTCTTGAACTGCTGGGTTCAAGCGATTCCCACACCTCAATCAGCCAAAGTGCTGAGATTACAGGTGTAAACTATCATGCCTGGCTATTATTGTGTTTTTAATTTCAAATTTGACTTGTTCATTGCTGGCATATGTGAAAGTAATTGAATTTTGTACATTAACCTTGTATCCTGCAACCATATTATAAGTGCTTATTATTTCAGAAGTGTTTTTGTCATTTTTTTTGGTTGTTCTACCTAGACAACCATGTTATCTGTGAATAAAGAGTTTTATTTTTTTCTTTCTAATCAGCATACCTTTTATTTCCTTTACTTAGCTTATTGCATTAGCTAAAACTGCCAGTATGTGGTTGAAAAACCACATGGTTGTCTAGGTAGAACAACCAAAAAAAAAAAAGCAGTGGTGAGAGGGGACATTCTTGCTATGTTCCTGATCTCAGTGGGAATGTTTTACTTTCTCATCATTAAGTATAATATTAGCTGTAGGATTTTGTTGTTTTTGTTATTCTTTCTCAGTTTGAGGAAATTTCTCCCCATTCCTAGTTTAGTGGGAGTTTTGATCATGATTGGGTGCTATTTGTCAAGTGCTATTTCTGCATCTATTGCTATGATGTTATTTTCTTCTTTAGCTGGTTGATGTGATGGGTTATGTTAACTGATTTTCAAATGATGAGCCAGCCTTGCATACCTGGAATAAATCCCACTTGGTTGTGGTATATAATTCTTTTTATACATAGTTGGATTTGATTTGCTAAATTTTGTTGAGGTTTTATATCTATGTTCATTAGAGATACTAGTCATTAGTTCTTTTTCCTTGTAAGGTCCTTTTCTTGCCTTGGCATTAAGATAATACGAGCTTCATAGAATGAGTTAGGAAGTATTCCCTCTTCTATCATCTGAAAGAGGTTGTAGAGAATTTATATAATTTATTCTTTATGTTTGATAGATATCATCTGTGAACACATCTGGGATTGGTTCTTTCTGTGTTGGAAAGTTTAAGTATTGATCTGATTTTGTTAATAGATGTAGGCCTATTCCAGTTTGTATATTTCTTCTTGGGTGACCTGTGTCATATTGTGTCTTTCAAGGAATTGGTCCATTTTCACTAGGTTATCAAATTAGTGGGCATAGAGATATCGATAGTATTCCTTTATTATCCTTTCAATGTCCATGGGATCTATAGTAATGCCCCCCTTTCTCTTTCTCTCTTTCTTCTTTCTTGAGGGAGTCTCACTCTGCCACCCAAGCTGGAGTGCAGTGGCGTGATTCTGACTCACTGCAATCTCTGCCTCCCAGGCTCAAGAAATTCTCATGTCTCAGCCTCCTGAGTAGCTGGGATTACAGGCACACATCACCATGCCTGGCTAATTTTTGTATTTTTAATAGAGATGGGGATTCACCATGTTGGCCAGGCTGGTCTCGAACTCCAAACCTCAAGTGATCCACCTACCTCAGCCTCCCTAAGTGCTGGATTACAGGCATGAGCCACTGCACCCGGCCCCCTCTTTCATTTCTGATATTAATTAGTGTCTTTTCTCTTTTTGTCTTAGCCTGACTAGAGGCTTATCAATGTATTGATCTCTTTTTTTTTCAAAGTACCAGGTTTTATTTTTGTTGATTTTCTTCTTTCAATTTCATTGCCTTCTGCTTAATAAAGCCTTTAATTATTAATATTTTTTCTTTTATTTAGTAATAGTTTAGGGCCTGATGTAATGGCTTATGCCTGTAATTCCATCCCTTTGGGAGGCCAAGGTGGGAGGATGCCTTGAGTCCAGGAGTTTGAGACCAGCTTGGGCAACAGAGAGACCGTGTCTCATGAATGATTATTATTGTTTTATTTTCTTCTTCTCCTTTTTTTTTTAATCCTTTTTTGATACAGAGTCTCACTCTGTTGCATGGGCTGGCGTGCAATGGCGCAATCTTGGCTCACTGTAACCTCCGCTTTCCAGTTTCAAGTGATTCTCCTGCCTCAGCCTTCTGAGTATCTGAGATTACAGGCATGTGCCACCACACCTGGCTAATTTTTGTATTTTTAGTAGAGATGGGGCTTTGCCATGTTGGCCAGGCTGGTCTCAAACTTCTGACCTCAAATGATCTGCCTGCCTTGGGCTCCCCAAGTGCTAGGATTACAGGAAAGAGCCACCACATCTGGCCCATTTCAAAATATTTTCTAATTTCTCCTGAGATTTCGTCTTTGAAATATTTCTTCTCTGTAGTATTTAGAACTGTTTGTGTAATCTTCAAATATTTTGAGATTTTCAGCTGGGCATGGTGGCTCATGCCTATAGTCCTAGCACTTTGGAAGGCTGAGGCGGGCAGATCACTTGAGGCCAGGAGTTTGAGACCAGCCTGGCCAATGTGGTTCCATCTAAATGTTCCCATTTAGTAGAGTAGAGTAGAAATCCCATCTCTACTAAAAATACAAAAATTAGCCAGGCATGGTGGCGTGTGCCTGTAGTCCCACCTACTCAGGAGGCTGAGGCAAGAGAATTGCTTGAACCTGGGAGGCAGAGTTTGCAGTGAGATGAGATCACACCACTACAGTCCAATCTGGGTGACAGAATAAGACCTTGTCTCAAAAAAAAAAAAATTGAGATTTTCCAGCTATCTTTCTATTATCGATTTTTAGTTTAATTTCACTGTGGTCTGAGAGCAGATGTTGTATGATTTCTATTCTTTTAAATGTGTTAAGGTATGTCTTATGGCCTGTCTTGGCAAATGGCCCATGTGAGCTTGAGAAGAATGTATATTCTTCTGTGCTTGGATGAAGTAGTCTATAGATGTCAGTTATATCCAGTTGGTTGATGACATTGAATTGAATTCACTTATGTCTTTACTAATTTTCACCTATGTCCTAACCTTCCATATCTTTCCTTTCCTTTCCTTTTTTTTTTTTTTTTTTTTTTTGAGACAGTGTCTCGCTCTGTCACTAGGTTGGAGTGCAGTGGCATGATCTTGGCTCACTGCAGTCTCTGCCTCTTGGGTTCGAGTGATTCTTCTGCCTCAGCCACCTGAGTAGCTGGGACTGCAGGTGTGCACCATCATGCCCAGCTAATTTTTGTATTTTTAGTAGAGATGGGTTTCACCATGTTGATCAGGATGATCTCAATCTCTTGACCTCATGTTCTCCCTGCCTTGGCTTCACAAAGTACTGAGATTACAGACATGAGCCACTGCACCTGGCCATATCTTTCCATTTCTGATAGACAGTTGTTGAAACTGAAATATAAAATCATAATAGTGGATTCATCTATTTTTCCTTACAGTTCTGTCGGTTTTTGCCTTAAGTATTTTGACACTTTGTTGTCAGGTGCATACATTTTAACAAGTGTTATGTCATTTTGGAGACTTGATCTATTATTAATCATTATGTAATACCCCTCTTTATCCTTGATAACTTTTCTAGCTCTGACTTTTCTAGTTCTACCTGCAATTAGCATAGCTACTCTTGCTTTCCTTTGATTGATATTAGCATGATATCGATTTACTTTTAATCTACATGTGTCTTTACATTTAAAGTATGTTTTAAAAATCATTCTCACAATCTTTTAATTGGTGCATTTAAGACCACTGACATTCAACATGATTATTGATATAGTTAGATTAGTATCTACCATATTCATTACCATTTTTGTATTTGTTGTCTTTGTTCTTTGTTCCTATTTTTGTCTTCTTTTTCTGCCTTCTGTGGTTTTAATTGAGCATTTTATGTGATTTATTTTTCTTTTCTTAGCATATTCATTTTACTTCTTTTTTTTCACTGGTTGCCCTAGAGTTTGCAATACGCATTTACAACTAATCCAAGCTCACTTTCAAATTCTGCTATACTACTTCACAGGCAGTTTATTTACCTTATAATAACAAAATAATCCTAATTTTTCCTTCCCATTGCTTGCATCATTACTGTAATTCACACCACTTATACATAAGCATATATAATATATCTTCGTAAGCATGAGTAATGGAAGAGCATTATTGCTTTTTTTTTTTTTTTTGAGATGGAGTTTTGCTCTTGTTGCCCAGGTTGGAGTGCAATGGTGCGATCTTGGCTCACTGCAACCTCTGTCGCTGGGGTTCAAGTGATTCTCCTGCCTCAGCTTCCCAAGTAGCTGGGATTACAGGCATTCAACACCACATCTGGCTAATTTTGTATTTTTAGTAGAGATGGGGTTTCTCCATGTTGGTCAGGCTGGTCTGAAACTCCTGACCTCAGGTGATCCACCTGCCTTGGCTTCCCCAAGTGCTGGGATTACAGGCATGAGCCACTGTGCCTGGCCCCACATTATTGCTTTTATTACTTTTAACAAACTATCAATTAAGAATAAGAAAAATACAAGTTTTGGCTAGGTGCAGTGGCTCACGCCTATAATCCCAGCACTTTGGGAGGCCGAGGCGGGTGGATCACAAGGTCAAGAGATCAAGATCATCCTGGTCAACAAGGTGAAACCCCTTCTCTACTAAAAATACAAAAATTAGCTGGGCGTGGTGGTGCGCACCAGCTACTCAGGAGGCTGAGACAGGAGAATTGCTTGAACCCAGAAGGCGGAGGTTGCGGTGAGCCAAGATTGTGCCATTGCACTCCAGTCTGGGTAACAACAGCGAAACTTCATCTCAAAAAAAAAAAAAAAAAGAGAGAAATACAAGTTTTTATTTTACCATTACTTATTTATTCTCTGATGCTCCTCCCTTCTTTTTGTAGTCTAAATTTCTGACCTATATCATTTTCCTTTTTTCTGACGAATTTCTTTTAACATTTCTCAAAAGGCAGATCTACTGGCAATAAATTTCCTCAATTTTGAGAAAGCATTTCTTCTTCACTTTCAAAGCATACCATTATAGAGTATAGAATTCTAGGTGGGTGGGTTTTTTTCCCTCAGTATTTCAGTCTGTTTCTTGTATGTGTTGCAAATGTATTTCTTTTCTTTATTCTTCATGTTCTTTTTTTTTTTTTTGACAGAATCTTGCTCTGTTGCCCAGGCTGGACTGCAGTGGCACAGTCTCAGCTCACTGTAACCTCCACCTCCTGGGTTCAAGTGATTCTCTTGCCTCAGCCTCCTGAGTAGCTGAGATTACAGGTGTGCGCCACCACACCCAGCTAATTTTTGTAGTTTTTTGTAGAGACGGGGTTTCACCATGTTGGCCAGGATGGTCTCAATTTTTTGATCTCATGATCTGCCTGCCCCAGCCTCCCAAAGTGCCGGGATTATAAGCTTGAGTCCAGCCATCTTCCTGGGCATTTTCCCTGAGTCTGTCCCTCATGGTATATCATGGTGAGAAACAAGAGCCATAGGCAGGCTCCCAGCTGGCATGGTTTGCCTTTTGAAAACACTTCTGTTATGATTCTGCTCATGGAAGCAGCTTCCATTTATAAGAAAGGGCAACTCTGCATAGTAAGCTGCATTGGAATAATCAAGTGTTTCCTAATAGGCCTGATAAGGTTCAATTTTTACCTTAAGAATGGAGATGATACTAACTTCTCTGCCTTACAGGACAATTGTTAGACTCAGCAATATTATTATGATGATAATAATAATGATGATGCTAGTGATGATGATGATGTTGGTGATTGTGATGATGCTGGTGACAGTGATGATGCTAGGGATGGCAATGGTGTTGGTGATGAGGCTGGGGATGGTGATGATGCTGGTGATGGTGATGATGCTGGGGATGGTGATGATGTTGGTGATGGCAATGATGCTCAGGATGGGGATGGTGATGGTGATAATGATGATGCTGGGGATGGTGATGGTGTTGGTGATGGTGAGGATGCTGGTGATGGTTATGATGTTGTTGATAGTGATGGTGTTGCTTATGGTGATGGTGTTGCTGATAGTGATGATATTGATGAGGATAATGTTTCTCAGCAACAATGCAATGATGGAAGCACCATTTATGGGGTAGATATGATGTGATAGGGGGTGCAGTAAGCTTTGTGCAGGCATGGTCTCATTTCATTCCCACAACAGTACTTGGGAATGAATAAAAAGCAGGCATTAATGTCTCACTATTTCAGATGAAGACAGTAGGCCCAAAGATCTGAGCAGTATGTCTGGAGTCACCTTGCAACTGGGATGACAGCAAGTGCAAGGCAAGTAGGGTGGTGAGAGCAATCGAGATGGGAAAGTTCTAGCAGATGTGACATTGTCCTCCAGGTGGGTCATGGAAACCACATAGGAAGCTCCGGCTGCCTGCTGGTCCACCTGCTGAGGCCTCACTCTTGTCTGAATGTCTCCAGAAGCAGTGATTCTTCTGGGCAGAGAAAGAGAGAAGCTCGGGCGCTGTGGATGGCTGTGGCTTCCCTCATGAATTTGCCACTTGCGGTCTGAATGCATTTTGTGCAGATAGTGTAGAGTGTAATTGAGCCCAGCAGAAACCCAGGCAGAGTTCATGAGCCCCCCAATAGGTTCTGACCCCACAATATTGTTGCTCTTGGTCAACATGCTGTCTGTCACCACGAGGAGAACTCTGCAAAGTTGGCTGTGGTTTATTTATTGTTGGAGCCCTCAGTGCATGGCAGCTCAGTGCTGGCTCAGGGCAGCACCCAAAAGAGAGAGGCGGGGTTATATTCCCATAGGAGCCCAGCTGCCCTCACCTTTTGTGTGGTGTGGATGATGGTTTTGAAGAGGCTCCTGTGAAAAGCAGGAGGAACTTGGTTCACCTAGCAGGAGAGGCCACAAGAGCCCAGGATCTGCACTCTCCTGGAGAAGGTGCTACCTGGAAATTCAGTTGCCTGTCTGGTCCTCCCCTTGACACTTGAAGAAGCTGTGCCAGAGTCTCATGTCTCCTCCATGTCTCCACTGGTAACATGGGCATGATTCCCTTCTTTGACTCATGGAAACAGGTTGCTAGGTCGTCTGATGCAGATTAAGGAATGAGTCTCAGGAGCTCCAATTTTTGCTTTCAATTGGTTCAGCCCCTCACTCACTGCCTCTCCTCTGTCCCTTCCAGAGCTGCTCCAGTACTGCGTGCAGTGTTGTCTATGAAGCCCTTGCCTGACTGCTTCAGTCCTCCCCAGGCTTCTGCAGTGACACCCTCCATAGTCCCAGGAGGACACATGGAAGGAGCCAGAAAACAAAATGGCCTGGTGGCTGCTCATATAGTTCTAGTCATGACCTGTAATGGAACTCAGGAACGGCCTGGACACTGCGGGGGAGACAGGGCACGTTATTTTGGTGAATAAATAGCCTGGAGGCTGACTCATCAGGGAACAAGGTCCAGTTTCTCAATCATGACCCTGCTGATGGATGTGCTGGGGCCCCCTTAGTCCTTGGGTCCTCAGACCTTGCTCTCTGCAGCTCTCCACTGCTCCCCATGAGAGCAAAGAAGAAACCCTGGCTGAATCCTGGCTCCTCCTGTGCTGTCCAGGACTACAGGGACAGGTTCAGTGGGTAGCTCAGGGTCTGGTGGTCAGCTGTGTTCAGTCTCTGAAAGCCCTGCTTTCTAAAAAGCACCAGGGGTTGCCACTTGTGCTTTATTAAGTGATCAAACCTGAAAGATAGGGCTTAGTAATGCTGTCTTGATCCAAAAATGAGTTCTACACTTATTACTAGTTTTACTGTAAAAGGAAGGAGGAGGTAGTTTTGTCTAGAATATGCTCTTTGTGGGTAGCATATGAAAATGTCTGTAACCATGGCTTTGCTACTAAGATGAACAGAACAGCAAGGGTTCGATGGTCACAAACAAGCTTCTCCAACAATATTCCATTTATTTCTCACAACTATGCTGAGAATTTTATAATTTGATTTTCTGTTTCTCAGTTGCAGAAATTAAGAGAACGTCTATGACTTGTCCCAGGGGTCACAGTCACAGATTGCAGAACTGGAACTTGAGCCCAGGTCAACTACCAGAAAATTCCTGCTTGGGCCATGCGCATGTTTTCCAACCTTGTTTACTGGAGGACCTTCTTTCTGCATCACTGTGGCTACATGGACGGGGCTAAGGTTGGTGGTCACCCTGTAACCCAAGCCCACCATACCTCCCCATCAAAGCGCGACCCACCTTGGCCTCATTCTGCAAACCGGAAGAGTCCCTTATATTGAGTATCAAGCAAAAATAAAATCCCAAGTTCTTCAATTGACTGAACTTAACTCCCTCTGGGCCAAGAAGAACTTGAAAAACTGAATTCCTGGCCATTACAGGAAGAGAAGCTGGGCACACCTCATTGTACCCCCTCTCTTTTGGAGTTTAGGCACAACTGGCCAGCATTAACATTAAAATAGAGATCAATAAGAATGAAAGAAAGAGTTTTTTTGGCAATGAGATGCCAAACTCCAACCTGATTGTTACACAGCATCACATGGCAGATGGCAGACCCTGAAAGAAATAAAAGTATTTTACCCTAAAATGTACTTCTTTTTTTTTTTTTTTGAGATGGAGTTGTGCTCTGTCACCCAGGCTGCAGTGCAGTGGCACAATCTGGGCTCACTGCAACCTCTACCTCCAGGTTCAAGCGATCCTCCTGCCTCTGCCTCCTGAGTAGCTGGGACTATAGATGCATGCCACCACACCCAGCTAATTTTTTGTATTTTTGGTAGAGACAGAGTTTCATCATGTTAGCCAGGATGGTTTCCATCTCCTGACCTCATGATCTGCCCACCTCGGCCTCCCAAAGTGCTGGGATTACAGGTATGAGCCACCGTGCACATGGCCAACTTCTTTAATGTATTTTGAAATGGCCAAGCAAAGCTGTCTTTTGTGGGAGAAATTTTCATCTGTAGAGACTCTCCATTCACGCAGCCAGGCCTCCCTCTCTAGACCTTTCCCAAATCTAGGCAAGATTAACTGAGAGCCTGACACCTCTAAGATCTGAAAAAAGACATTCACGATCTATTCTCTCTGGGGCTGCTACCTATGAGATTTCATCTATGTCACAAGAACCTTGGCCCCACAACCCCCTTACTTTAACTCAAGCATTTCTTCCTACTGACTTCAAGTCTTCAAACAAAGCTTAAGTCTTTCAACCGACTGCCAATGAGAAAAATCTTTAAATCCACCCTACTTCAAGATTTCTCACCTTCTCAGGTTGAACCAATGGCCACTTTCCATATTTTCTTTTATGATATTACCTACAGTCCTGTCACTCTAAAATGTATAAAGTCAAACTGTAACCCAACCACCTTGGGCACATTTTCTCAGGATCTCTTGAGACTATACCTTGGGCCATGGTCTCTCACATTGGCTCAAGATAAACCTCTTTAAAGTATTTTACAGAGTTTGTTTTTTCCATTAGCAGGGATGAAGATCCCATCTTCATTGATCATTTCAGTCTTTCATTTCTTTATCTCTACCCACTAAGAAGCAAAGAAAAAATTCCTACATCATATCTGTAATTTAGTGTACACTTTAAAAGGTGATAATTTATATGAAATAAATGTTCTATAAAGCTACATATTAACATGATAAAAGTGGTGAGAGAAGTAGGCTTATTGGAAAAATTTTATTCTATTTGATATCTAAATTTTTTATATTTTCGGAATGAGGATGTATATTTCTTTTTTTTTTTTTTTTACTATTGCAAAAGTATTGCTTTATTTTCTGGGAGTTTTCTTTTAAAATGTTGAACTCCCCAACTGTGTTTTTCCTTTTTTTTTTTTTCTTTTTTTGAGACGGAGTTTCGCTGTGGTTACCCAGGCTGGAGTGCAATGGCGCAATCTCGGCTCACCGCAACCTCTGCCCCCTGGGTTCAGGCAATTCTCCTGCCTCAGCCTCCTGAGTAGCTGGGATTACAGGCACGCGCCACCGTGCCCAGCTAATTTTTTTGTAATTTTTTAGTAGAGACGGGGTTTCACCATGTTGACCAGGATGGTCTCGATCTGTTGACCTCGTGATCCACCCGCCTCGGCCTCCCAAAGTGCTGGGATTACAGGCTTCAGCCACCGCGCCCGGCCCATTTTTTTTTTTTTTTATTGCATTTTAGGTTTTGGGGTACATGTGCAGAGCATGCAATACAGTTGCATAGGTACACACATTGCAGTGTGTTTTGTTTGCTTTCTCCCCTTCACCCACATTTGGTATTTCTCCCCTGGCAATCCCTCCCCACCTCCCCCTCCCACTGGCCCTCCCCTTTTCCCCCCAATAGACCCCAGTGTTTAGTACTCCCCTTTCTGTGTCCATGTGTTCTCATTTTTCATCACCCGCCTATGAGTGAGAATATGCGGTGTTTCATTTTCTGTTCTTGTGTCAGTTTGCTGAGAATGATGTTCTCCAGATTCATCCATGTCCCTACAAACGACACAAACTCATCATTTCTGATTGCTGCATAATATTCCATGGTGTATATGTGCCACATTTTCCCAATCCAATCTATCATCGATGGGCATTTGGGTTGATTCCAGGTCTTTGCTATTGTAAACAGTGCTGCAGTGAACATTCGTGTGCATGTGTCCTTGTAGTAGAACGATTTATAGACCTTTGGATATATGCCCAGTAATGGGATTGCTGGGTCAAATGGAATTTCTATTTCTAAGGCCTTGAGGAATCGCCACACTGTCTTCCACAATGGTTGAACTAATTTACACTCCCACCAACAGTGTAAGAGTGTTCCTTTTTCTCCACATCCTCTCCAGCATCTGTTGTCTCCAGATTTTTTAATGATCGCCATTCTAACTGGCGTGAGATGGTATCTCAATGTGGTTTTGATTTGCATCTCTCTGATGACCAGTGACGATGAGCATTTTTTCATATGATTGTTGGCCTCATATATGTCTTCTTTCGTAAAGTGTCTGTTCATATCCTTTGCCCACTTTTGAATAGGCTTGTTTGTTTTTTTCCTGTAAATCTGTTTGAGTTCTTTGTAGATTCTGGATATCAACGCTTTGTCAGATGGGTAAACTGCAAAAATTTTTTCCCATTCTGTTGGTTGCCGATTCACACTAGAGACTGTTTCTTTTGCTGTGGAGAAGCTGTGGAGTTTCATTATGTCCCATTTGTCTATTTTGGCTTTTGTTGCCAATGCTTTTGGTGTTTTGTTCATGAAGTCCTTGCCTACTCCTATGTCCTGGATAGTTTTGCCTAGATTTCCTTCTAGGGTTTTTATGGTGCCAGGTCTTATGTTTAAGTCTTTAATCCATCTGGAGTTAATTTTGGTGTAAGGTGTCAGGAAGGGGTCCAGTTTCTGCTTTCTACACATGGCTAGCCAGTTTTCCCGGCACCATTTGTTGAACAGGGAATCCTTTCCCCATTGCTTGTTTTTGTCAGGTTTATCAAAGATTGTATGGTTGTAGCTATGTTGTGTTGCCTCTGATGCCTCTGTTCTGTTCCATTGGTCTATATCTCTGTTTTGGTACCAGTACCATGCTGTTTTGATTACTGTAGCCTTATAGTATAGTTTGAAATCCGGTAGTGTGATGCCCCCCGCTGTGTTCTTTTTGCTTAGAATTGACTTGGCTATGCGGGCTCTCTTTTGGTTCCATATGAAGTTCAAGGTGGTTTTTTCCAGTTCTGTGAAGAAAGTCAATGGTATCTTGATGGGGATAGCGTTGATTCTGTAAATTACTTTGGGCAGTATAGCTATTTTCACGATATTAATTCTTCCTAACCATGAACATGGAATGTTTCTCCATCTGTTTGTGTCCTCTCTGATTTCGTTGAGCAGTGGTTTGTAGTTTTCCCTGAAGAGGTCCCTTACGATCCTTGTGAGTTGTATTCCAAGGTATTTTATTCTTTTTGTAGCAATTGTGAATGGCAGTTTGTTCTTGATTTGGCTCTTTTTAAGTCTGTTATTGGTGTAGAGGAAGGCTTGTGATTTTTGGACATTGATTTTATATCCTGAGACTTTGCTGAAGCTGTTTATCAGTTTCAGGAGTTTTTGGGCTGAGGCGATGGGGTCTTCTAGGTTTACTATCATGTCGTCTGCAAATAGAGACAATTTGGCTTCCACCTTTCCTATTTGAATACCCTTTATTTCTTTTTCTTGCCTGATTGCTGTGGCTAGAACTTCCAGTACTATATTGAATAGGAGTGGTGAAAGAGGGCATCCTTGTCTAGTGCCAGATTTCAAAGGGAATGCTTCCAGTTTTTGCCCATTCAGTATGATATTGGCTGTTGGTTTGTCATAAATAGCTTTTATTACTTTGAGATATGTTCCATCGATACCGAGTTTATTGAGGGTTTTTAGCATAAAGGGCTGTTGAATTTTGTCAAATGCCTTCTCTGCATCAATTGAGATAATCATGTGGTTTTTGTTTTTGGTTCTGTTTATGTGGTGAATTACGCTGATAGACTTGCGTATGTTGAACCAGCCTTGCATCCCCGGTATGAATCCTACTTGATCATGATGAATAAGTTTTTTGATTTGCTGTTGCAATCGGCTTGCCAATATTTTATTGAAGATTTTTGCATCTATGTTCATCATGGATATTGGCCTGAAGTTTTCTTTTCTTGTTGGGTCTCTGCCGGGTTTTGGTATCAGGGTGATATTGGTCTCGTAGAATGATTTGGGTAGGATTCCCTCTTTTTGGATTATTTGGAATCGTTTCAGAAGGAATGGTACCAGCTCCTCTTTGTGTGTCTGGTAGAATTCGGCTGTGAACCCGTCTGGACCTGGGCTTTTTTTGTGTGGTAGGCTCTTAATTGCTGCCTCGACTTCTGCCCTTGTTATTGGTCTATTCATAGTTTCAGCTTCCTCCTGGTTTAGGCTTGGGAGGACACAGGAGTCCAGGAATTTATCCATTTCTTCCAGGTTTACTAGTTTATGTGCATAGAGTTGTTTGTAATATTCTCTGATGATGGTTTGAATTTCTGTGGAATCTCTGGTGATTTCCCCTTTATCATTTTTTATTGCATCTATTTGGTTGTTCTCTCTTTTCTTTTTAATCAATCTGGCTAGTGGTCTGTCTATTTTGCTGATCTTTTCAAAAAACCAGCTCTTGGATTTATTGATTTTTGGAGGGTTTTTCGTGTCTCAATCTCCTTCAGTTCAGCTCTGATCTTAGTTATTTCTTGTCTTCTGCTAGGTTTTGAGTTTTTTTTGATCTTGCTCCTCTAGCTCTTTCAATTTTGACGATAGGGTGTCAATTTTGGATCTCTCCATTCTTCTCATATGGGCACTTATTGCTATATACTTTCCTCTAGAGACTGCTTTAAATGTGTCCCAGAGATTCTGGCATGTTGTGTCTTTGTTCTCATTGGTTTCGAAGAACTTCTTTATTTCTGCCTTCATTTCGTTGTTTATCCAGTCAACATTCAGGAGCCAGTTGTTCAGTTTTCATGAAGCTGTGCGGTTCTGGGTCCGTTTCTGAATTCTGAGTTCTAACTTGATTGCACTATGGTCTGAGAGGCTGTTATGATTTCAGTTGTTTTGCATTTGCTGAGGAGTGCTTTACTTCCAATTATGTGGTCAATTTTAGAGTAGGTATGATGTGGTGCTGAGAAGAATGTATATTCTGTGTATTTGGGGTGGAGAGTTCTGTAAATGTCTATCAGGTTTGCTTGCTCCAGGTCTGAGTTCAAGCCCTGGATATCCTTGTTGATTTTCTGTCTGGTTGATCTGTCTAATATTGACAGTGGAGTGTTAAAGTCTCCAACTATTATTGTGTGGGAGTCTAAGTCTCTTTGTAAGTCAACTTGCCTTATATATCTGGGTGCTCCTGTATTGGGTCAATATATGTTTAGGATCGTTAGCTCTTCTTGTTGTATCTATCCTTTTACCATTATGTAATGGCCTTCTTTGTCTCTTTTGATCTTTGTTGCTTTAAAGTCTATTTTATCAGAGATGAGAATTGCAACTCCTGCTTTCTTTTGCTCTCCATTTGCTTGGTAAATCTTCCTCCATCCCTTTATTTTGAGCCTTTGTGTATCCTTGCATGTGAGATGGGTTTCCTGGATACAGCACACTGCTGGGTTTTGGCTTTTTATCCAATTTGCCAGTCTGTGTCTTTTGATTGGTGCATTCAGTCCATTTACATTTAGGGTTAATATTGTTATGTGTGAATTTGACACTGCCATTTTGATGCTAGCTGGCTGTTTTGCCCGTTAGTTGTTGTAGATTCTTCATTATGTTGATGCTCTTTAGCATTTAGTGTGATTTTGGAATGGCTGGTACTGGTTGTTCCTTTCTATGTGTAGTGCCTCTTTCAGGAGCTCTTGTAAAGCACGCCTGGTAGTGACAAAATCTCTGAGTACTTGCTTGTTCGCAAAGGATTTTATTTTTCCTTCACTTCTGAAGCTCAGTTTGGCTGGATATGAAATTCTGGGTTGAAAGTTCTTTTCTTTAAGGATGTTGAATATTGGCCCCCACTCTCTTCTGGCTTGTAGAGTCTCTGCCGAGAGATCTGCTGTGAGTCTGATGGGCTTCCCTTTGTGGGTGACCCGACCTTTCTCTCTGGCTGCCCTTAGTATTTTCTCCTTTATTTCAACCTTGTTGAATCTGACGATTATGTGCCTTGGGGTTGCTCTTCTTGTGGAATATCTCTGTGGTGTTCTCTGTATTTCCTGCAATAGAGTGTTGGCCTGTCTTGCTAGGTGGGGGAAATTTTCCTGGATAATGTCCTGCAGAGTATTTTCCAGCTTGGATTCATTCTCTTCATCACATTCTGGTATGCCTATCAAACGTAGGTTAGGTCTCTTCACATAGTCCCACATTTCTTGGAGACTTTGTTCATTCCTTTTTGCGCTTTTTTCTCTAATCTTGGTTTCTCGTTTTATTTCATTGAGTTGATCCTGGACTTTTGATATTCTTTCTTCTGCTTGGTCAATTCGGCTATTGAAACTTGTGCATGTTTCGCGAAGTTCTCGTATTGTGTTTTTCAGCTCCTTTAATTCATTCATATTCCTCTCTAAGGTATCCATTCTTGTTATCATTTCCTCAAATCTTTTTTCAAGGTTCTTAGTTTCTTTGCATTGATTTAAAACATGTTCTTTTAGCTCACAAAAGTTTCTCATTATCCACCTTCTGAAGTCTAATTCCATCATTTCATCACAGTCGTTCTCCGTCCAGCTTTGTTCCCTTGCTGGTGAGGAGTTTTGGTCCTTTCTAGGTGGCGAGGTGTTCTGGTTTCGGGTGTTTTTCTCCTTTTTGCGCTGATTTCTTCCCATCTTTGTGGATTTATCCACCTGTCGTCTGTGTAGTTGCTGAGTTTTTTATTGGATCTCTGAGTGGACACCCAGATTGTTGATGATGGAGTATTTCTGTTACTTGGTTTTCCTTCTACCAGTCTAGCCCCTTCGCTGTACGACTGCTGAGGTCCACTCCAGGCCCTGCTTGTCTGGGTTGCACCTGTAGCGGCTGCGGAACAGCGAGGAATGCTACCAGTTTCTTTTTCTGCTATCTTTGTCCCAGGATGTTGTCTGCCGAATGTCAGTCTTATGGATATAGAGGGGTCAGGGAGTTGCTTGAGGAGACAGTCTGTAGGAGCTCAAGTGCTGAGCTGTGAGCTCTGTTGTTCATTCAGGGCTGCTAGGCTGCTATGTGTAGTTCTGCTGCAACCTAACTCGTAAGAAAACCCCTTTTTTTTTTTTTCCTCAGATGCTCTGTTTGGGAGGGGGTTGGAGCTTTCCTTGTGAGTGCCCGCCTCATTGTCCTGCCCAGCTAGGAGGCAGTCTAGTCACTTTTTGCCTGCCGAGGCTCCGCCCTGCTGGTGTGAGGTTCGCCCTTTTCCTGCAGGTTCCGCCCTTCTGCTGTGGTCTCCGCCCTGTTGCCAAGGGCTACGCCCTGCGCTGGAGTCTCTCTGTTGTACCGGGTTGCCTCGGCAGCGGCAGGCTGCGTCAGCAATGGGCGTGTACCTCAGTAGGGGCTGATTGCCTCAGTAATGGCTGACGCCCCTCCCCTGCGGAGCTGCGCTTTAAAAAAAACCTATTCACCGGGAGCGTTTGGAATCGCCGTTTTGTTTGTCGCACTGCGCTCCCCCAAACGCTGAGTCCCTGGCATTTCCTGGGCTGGGTCACCGTTCAAGACCCGTTCAGTCTCAAGTTCAGCCCTCTCGGGTCTTAGTTTGCCGGTTCAACAGGGCACCCGTAACAGTGCGCTTTTGTATGGAGTACTGTGGAGCGCCTCTGTGCTCCGGCGCGGGCCGGAGCCGCACCGGCTGCCGGCTACCGGCTACCCCAGCGGAGACCTCTGCCTGGTGTCCCGCGTCTCTTTTATACCTGGGAATTTCCCCGTTCTGTGGGCAACTAAGATCCGTCTGGAAATGCTTCCCCGACTCACCCTCTCCGTGCGTCCAGCGAGAGCTTCAATCCTGGGTTGTTCTCACCGTGCCATCTTGAGTCCTCCCCGTATATTTCTTATAGTAACCACAAAATGAAATGCTTGGGGGAAAAATCCAATGCAAAGTAAATAAATACAGGAAAGAGTTCAGGGACCCCACAGGCTAAATGATTCTCATGAGAGTGACATGAAAGCCCCATACTTCTGTGTCTGTTGGCTGAGTTCCAAGCTAAGAGCAAAATCTGAAAGATGTGGGGGTTGGGGAGGGCCGTAGAGAGTGAGAAAGGACCTTGATGATTGTTCTGTGTCTTCCTCCCCTATCTGCCCTGTCCCCAGCAAACCAAGAGAGTCGTTTCTGTGCAGCACTGACATTCCCAGGGGCACCACCTGCCCACCCACCCTGAGCATCCCTCTGCTCAGCCTGCTGGAGCCAGGCTTTCCAGGTCATGCAGTCTTGGACAGGTCAAGTGGGGCAAAGGCAATGCCAAGGAAGATGCTGTGTCCCTTCTGACAGGTAAGAAAAGGGCTTCAGAAAGTTGCATGGCAAGAAAAATCCCCAGGCCTGAGGCAACCAGAAGGTGTCAGCAGCTCTTGCTGCTTCCAGGTCCTGGAGACAGAGAGCCCACAGCTCCAGGCATCCCACTGCAAAGAGTCCACAGAGACCCCTGCAGTAGTTGGTGCCTCCCCCAGGGACTCCCATATTCTGACTTTTTTTTTTCTTTGAGACGGAGTTTCACTCTTGCTACCCAGGCTGGAGTGCAATGGTGCGATCTCAGCTCACGGCAACCTCTGCCTCCTGAGTTCAGGCAATTCTCCTGCCTCAGCCTCCTGAGTAGCTGGGATTACAGGCACGTGCCACCATGCCCAGATAATTTTTTGTATTTTTAGTAGAGACAGGGTTTCACCATGTTGACCAGGATGGTCTCCATCTCTTGACCTCACGATCCACCCTCCTAGGCCTCCCAAAGTGTTGGGATTACAGGCGTGAGCCACCGTGCCCGGCCCTCTGTCCTCTTTTAATCTCCTTGAGAGGATATCACTATGTGAGTTTGAACAATCAAAGCAGGGAGAGACAGAATGAGATCCTGTCTATTGGGAGAATCAGGAAATGGCTCAGCTTGGGGTTCTGACTTTTCTTTGCAGCTTTTGCTTTTTGTTTTTACTTCTATTTATTTGTTTATTTTCCAAACAGACTAGGAGTCTAGGCGCTATCGCATGACTTGCCAATTTTGGGGAAGTGGGAAGTGGAGCAGGTCTCAGCTCAGACCTACTTGGGATCATCCACCACTAGCCTCATGGAAACCCTGGCCTGGGGCTTTGAAATGGCACTGTGACATCTTAGAACTCAGTGTGAAAAGGAGTTCATCCAGATTGGTTTATCCTGATACAGGTCACAAAGACCTCGCTGATAAAACAGGTAAAGAAGCTGGCCATAATCTTCCAAAACCAAGATGGCGATGGAAGTGACCTCTGGTCATCCTCACTGTTCATTATACACTAATTATAATATATTGACGTGCTAAGAGACACTCCCACTAGCACCATGACAGTTTACAAATGCCATGGTAATGCCTGGAAGCTACACCATATGGTCTGGAAGTGGAAAGAACCCTCAGTTCTGGGAATTCCAGGAAAATTCATGAATAATCCACCCCTTATTCACCATATGATCAAGAAATAACCATAAAATAGCCAACTATCAGTGCTTAAGGCTACTCTGCCTATGAAGTAGCCACCCTGTTATTACTTTGCTTTCTGAATAAGGCTGCTTTCATTTTACTCTATCTGCTCACTTTTGAATTCCTTCCTGTGTGAAGCCAAGAACCCACCATGTGGCCTCCCAGGCTGCACCCCAAATTTGGGATTCACCCTGTAATATCTTTTCTGGTGATTATTAAGGGATGATGGAGACCTCTCTCTACCTCAAATTAAGAATGATCAGCACCAGGCCAGGCATGGTGGCTCATGCCCGTAATCCCAGCACTTTGGGATGCTGAGGCAGGTGGATCACCTGAGGTGGGGAGTTCAAGAGCAGCCTGACCAACATGGTGAAACCCTGTCTCTAAAAAAAAAAAAAAAAAGAAAAGAAGAAAAAAAGACTGATCAGCACCATTTGGACCTGACAGGTGGTGGGTCCCTTCTGTCCAGATTCAATTCCCTACCTTTCTTTCCCCTTCAATTTTGGCTTCTCTCTTCCTTCATATATTCTTTATTTTGTACAGTTGGAGAAGTGGCCATGAGACCTCTGCTGGGGAAGCCTGACTGCAGTCTCCCATTGCCTGGTGCCCTGGACAGGAACCTGCCTGGCTGGCCACATCTTTTGTAACCCACCTGGTTGCCCCTTCTCTTAAACCCAACCGGCTGTTTTACTTTTCTGCTTTTAGAGCTGAAATGCATGTGCATGTTTATTCCATTGTTGCATTTGTAGTCTCTGGGTTGGCCATTTGGGCAGTTGTCTCTACTCTATGTGAGGCAGGGCACTTTCCTTGATTTTTTGAATTTTTGCCCTTTGTCATTTTGAGAGATCACCTATTGTGCTGATTCTGGGATTCCAGGGTCACTTTATTTTGTGGTCCCAAATATGTTTGGTCTTCTGCCTTCCCTACATTCCAGCCCTTCTGCACCCAGCCTCCACCCCGCTGCGTTTTCTTTTTTAACTCTGGTCCCAAACATTTGTATAGTTTGGCTGCTTAACCTAACCACATCTCATTCCATATGTCTTTTCTCTGTACCCTCAGTTCATTAATCAACAATACTGATTATTAATTACATTGATAGACCATCTTTACTGACTGTAAACACTAAAGTTGTTTTCTCCATAGAGGGATGTATTGTATTTGAACTATTCATCATTCAAGAAAAATCCTTGTTTGTGAAGTGAGCTTTTTTATGATAGGGGAAAATTAATGAGACTGTAAAAACAATTATTTTTTCTCTTTTTTTTTGGAGATATGTTAAGTTTTGCAGCCTGGAAAGTGACTTAAATATAATAAACTGCCTTGCTGCTGCTGGTCATCTAGGCAGTCTCAGGTTCTGAAGGGGAGAAGGCAAAGGCATTGGGGTTCACTGTTAACCACCCTCTGGATGCTCTGGGATTTTTCAGTATTCTGGATGAAGACTCTCATTGGCTGATACCTGGGAAATCAGTATTTTTTTTTTTAGCATTTGGTACTGTTGGCCACCCCCTGGATGATCTGGGATGTTGAGCATTGACATTCCTTCTAGGATTGTGGAATAGAGTCCCATCCTAGGGTAATCATGGTCTTTCCTTTTATATTGTGCCCTAAAGTTATCATTTTCTCAAAAGCATTTTCTTTGCTTAATGTCACTTAACACTTTGGTACAGGAGATGAGAATTTGCAGGGGAAAATAACTGGGCTCTTGCTACACTGAGAAAACTTTTGTGTCTAGTAGAGATCCTTGTTAGACAATGGCACATCTTTGTTGATATATGTGTATACATGTCTAGATGTGTTTATGTGTATGTACATTTATTATGTTATATATTGTGTGTATGGAGTGCCAAACTGGCTTATTAACAAAAGAGCACTCATAAGTTCAATAAATAAGTCTAAGCATTTTTCAAGTTCATGTCACTTAAGTTCACTAAAATTTAGGGTTACTAAAAATTTGTATGCAATTCTGTAAATAAAATGTGCCAAAGAAGATATCCTCTTATTGAAAAAAAATTTGACCAATTCAAACTTATTTAAAGTGGGGGTTTTAAATGTGGATTTAGGAAGATGATGTGAAGACAGTTATAAATATGAGGACGTATTTTTGGTAATAAAAGAAATTTTATGTGAGAAAGAATCTTACATAGTATGGTCTTGTCCTAAAATAGAATGATTGATTATTTAGGAAAGAGGGAAATATAGGCCAAAGTCCAAGCATCTTATAGATGGTCTGTGTAAGTCATGATAAGGTTCATAAAAGGAAATTTATTAACAATTTTGTAAATAAATTAACCATAACTGAAAGAAAATTTATTTATAATTGTCTATGTAAATGTTGGTTCCCTGTATTTAAAAAGTTGTTTCTTGTAAGTATAAGTTTGCTTTCAGTAAAATTGCCAGAAATACTGACTTTTAATTATAAAATCTATTTCAAGACTTCTCATACATAGATATCTGTTCCTTTCCCCTTGAAAGGTTACATCTTTTGCAAGCTCAAAGATGACTACTGTAGATTCCTCCTGGGAAAAACAATATGGTGCTCACTTCATGCTGTAATTGAGTAAGGCTTTGATCCTCCATGGTGATGGCTTAGGGAATGAGTTTCTGGTTTGATACTTGTGGGACTTCTGCCATTTATTTATTCTTTTTCCTCCCATGGCCAGCTTATTGCAAGGGTATTCCCTCAAGGATGGTGGGCAACCCAAAACCGATTAGCTTGATTAACCAAGTCTAATTTCCTGACTGCAATTTTCTTTGAGCTACTATAGGGATGATTCTAGATCCTATAAAAAATCACTCACCATCTCTTTGGAGGAAACTTATGTGTCCATGATTAAGTTGTAACCTTAGTAAAGGTTTATTGGTTTCACTTGAGAAAATACCTTTGCAGGAAGAAAAAGGTTTAAAAGCTAGAGGTTTCAGCTCTGTCCTGGATTGAGTCTGGTATTAAGATATTTAAAATAATTTTTTAAAAAGAACTCTATGGTTAAAAGTCAACTTAATTAAAAATGAAGATCCAAGCTATGTATATTTATTTATTTATTTATTTATTTAATTTTTTTGAGACAGAGTCTCACTCTGTCACCAGGCACCAGGCTGGAGTGCAGTGGCACAATCTTGGCTCACTGCAACCTCCGCCTCCCAGGTTCAAGTAATTCGCCTGCCTCAGCCTCCTAAGTAGCTGGGACTACAAGTGCATGCCACCACACCCAGCTAATTTTTTTTGTATTTAGTAGAGACAGAGTTTCACCATGTTGGCCAGGATGGTCTCAATCTCTTGACCTCATAATCCGCCTGCCTTGGCCTCCCAAAGTGCTGGGATTACAGGCTGAGCCACCGTGCCTGGCCTCCAAGCTATGTATATTTAAAAGACTGTATGCTTTTTCTATTTTGGGATCTTGGGTTTTTGGAAGATAAAGTGGGTTTCTTTGGGTGTTTCTTCTAAGTTGACTATATTATTTCTCCAGAACAATTTTCTGTGGATGACAGAAGTTGTAGGACAGCCACAGTTGACACAATTAATAAGGAAATTGTTGTCTTGTTGTAATCCTTTTCAAAAGGTGGTTTACAATCAGCTATAGGACTCTGATGAGTATTGATAAATGCAGGTCTCTGACAGCTTTAAAAATTGTGCCATTGAGCCAGGTGTGGTGGCTCATGCCTGGATTCTCAGCACTTTGAAAGTCCAAGGCAGGCAGATCGCTTGAGCTTAAGAGTTCCAGACCAGCCTCGGCAACATGGTGAAACCCTGTCTCCACAAAAAATACAAAAATTAATCACATGTGGTGGCATGTGCCTGTAGTCCCAACTACTCAGGAGGATGATATGTGAGGATCACTTGAGCCTGGAATGCAGAAGTTGCAGTGAGCTGAGATTACACCACTGCACTTGAGCCTGGGCAACATGAGTGAGACCCTGTCTCCAACAAAAAAAGAAAAAGAAAGAAAAAATTAAATTAAATTAAAAAATGGTACTGTTAAAACAGAAGAAAAAACTTCCAAGACTGTTGTAGAAAGCTAATATATTCATAGACTATGGCTCAATATCTATGCTATAAAGAGTTAATAGCATAGACTAAACTAATAAAAATGTAATCTTTTTGTGATTTTTTGCTTTGAATGTTTCTGATTCCTTCTGTTGTTTTTCAGAGTCAAGAAAACTTGTTTTTCTTCTGAACTATTTACAGCTCTTAGCACTTGAATAAAGTATAGTCCTGTAAGCAAAATTTGGAGCATATTTCTTTCTGTCTACCTGATTTATTTAGAATTTGGAAACTATTTCTGAGTACTCTTAGCTTATGGCAATATAGTTATTTGCACAAGTACAATAGAAATCTGTTTTATTTTGTAATAAAACACAGTTAGAGACATTGGTTATTTTACCAAGGCTTTGACTGGAATGGCATGGTTTTAACTATAAACAAATTGCTTTATGCAATCAAAGTTGACATCTAAGGCCAATAAAAGCCATTTAGAAAAACTGGCCACATGCCTTATCTATTCAGTACCTGTACAGGGTTCCTGGACCTGTGGTAAATAAAGAATGTCACTTTCTGACAGGCCCAGGAGCCTCCATTTATCTTGGGACCTCAAGAGGAGAGGAATTCACCCAACTCATGCAGATGCTTCCAAGCGCAGATAAATCTGAGGCTTCTACAGGACAGATTTTCATACTGTCACAGAGTAGCTACAAAGATAGGAAAACCTGCCAAAATTATTAGATCAGGGAGCAAGAGATTATCTATGCCTCTATGTGGCTGAGCTCAAAGAAAAAAGCAATTTCTGTCAAAATACATTTAAAGAGGTTTATCCTTAGCCAATATGAGTGACTGCAACCTGGGGTTACACAATCTCAAGAGGTCCTGAGAAAGCATGCCTAAAATGGTGAGGTTACAGTTTGCTTTATACATTTCAGGGAGACAGGAATTGCATGTAAAGTCATAAATAAATATATGGATGGTACACATTGGTTCATTTCAAAAAGGCAGAACATCTACAGGGGGAGAGGGGCAGTGCTTTCGAGTCACAGGTGGGTTTTGAGGATTTTTAAATTTTTTTTTAGATGGAGTCTCACACTGTTGCCTGGGCTGGAGTCCATTGGTGCAGTCTCAGCTCACTGCAGCCCCTGCCTCCCAAGTTAAAGTGATTCTCCCGCCTCAGCCTCCTGAGTAGCTGGGATTACAGGTGCCTGCCACCATGCCCAGCTAATTTTTTGTATTTGTAGTAGATACAGGGTTTCACTATGTTTACCACGCTGGTCTTGAACTCCTGACCTCATGATCTGCCCACCTTGGCCTCCCAAAGTGCTGGGGTTACAGGCATAAGCCACTGTGCCAGCCAGGGTATTCTTTAGTGGACAGTTGGTTGAGAGAGTTAAGCTATTATCTAAAGACTTGAAGTCACTAGGAAGTAATACCTGAGTTAAGGTAAGTGGGCTATGGGGCCAAGGTTCTTGTTATGTAGATGAAGCCTCACAGGTGGCATCCCTGAGAAAGGATAAATGGTGAATATCTCTTATGAGACCTTAAAATACATCAGGCTCTCTTAAATCTAGGAAAGGCCTAGAAAGGGAAGGCCTGGCTGCATGAATGGAGATTCTCTACAGATGCAAATTTCCCACAAAAGATGGTTTGCAGGGCCATTTCAAAATATAGAAAAAAAATTATTTTCAGGTTAAATACTTTTATTTCCTTCAGGGTCTGCTCTCTGTCATGTGATGCTATACCAGAGTCAGGTTGGAAAGTAAGTCACATTGTACCAGATTAATACGAATCTGCATAACTAGATGTTATGGTTTGTAGGGCATGACTCCTCAGGTCCCTCAGGTGAGAATTTGGGCAAGAAAAAAAAAGACTTTAGTCCTGTTCATGAAAAGAGTCAAGCTCTGTAAAGTATTTAAAGAATTTATTCTGAGCCAAATATGAGTGACCAATGGCCTGCGACACAGCCCCAGGAGATCCTGAGAACATGCGTCCAAGGTGGTTGGGATGCAGTGTGGTATTTTATTTATTTAATTTGTAAATTTTATTATTTATTTCTTTTGAGATGGAGTTTCACTCTTGCTGCCCAGACTGGAGTGCAATGGCTCCATCTCAGCTCACTGCAACCTCTGCCTCCTGGGTTCACACGATTCTCCCACCTCAGCTTGCCAAGTAGCTGGAATGACAGGCAGTTTTAAGCTTACGTAAATTGAGCAGAATGCATACAGAGGTTCTAAGAATTCTCAGACTGTGGTCACCCAGTTTTCTTATTGTTAGCATCTTGCATTGGAGTGGTATGTTCATTATAACGGACAAATAATAGTTGTTATTAACTAAAATCTAAAACCTACATTAGGGTTCAGCTTTGCATTGTGCACTCTAAGAGTTCTGAGAAACGCATAATGTCTCATATCCACCATTATGTGCCCTACAGAATGTTCTGCATAAAAATCCCATGTCTCACCAATTTATCCCTTCTCTCCAACACTGATTTTAAGAAAGGAAACTCTGTTGATGGAGGAACTGCTGAGGGATTCACTGCATCAGGTGATTTAAGCTGCTCCATGATGCTCACACTAACTTGTTCACACACAGTGCCACTTGTATTTTTGATTTTGGGATAAATCCCATAATATAATGGTAAATTTATTATCTTCTCCTCAAAATCTGCAGTTCCAGTGGAAGTCCTTTTTACCACTGATGTCTTCTTAGTGCAGGAGAGAGTCTACCCCCAGCCTGGCAGTGCTGCTCTGGGTGTTGGCTTTCTCAGCCTTGGGCCCCACACTGAGGTTACTGAAGACAGCCCCAAGGACTGAGTCAGGGAGACCCTGCCTTGGGACGTAGTTAGAGAGCCCACCCCAGACACAGCTCTGTGGATTCCCAGTAGGCCCTCTCCTGGAGGAAGGAGGCCCTGCTACTCACTCAAAAAGCGGCAATCATTTCACTGGGGAGGGAAGAAAATGCTCCCAGGGATAGAGTTAGATTTGCCATAAATAAGATTATGTGGCAGGAAGGAGAAAGCACCCATCTCCTCCTTCAGCCCTCTAGTCTGCCAGAGAAGGAACGTTGTATTGAGGTCACAAGAGGCTTGGAAGAGTCATCAAAACTCATTCCTCAGTATCTCAGCTCTTTGTGGTCAGGGTCTGTGAGGTCTCAGCATCTGCCTCTCTCAAGGTTTCTCTTAAGGGACAGCAGGGTGAAAACTGCCACAGGAAGGGTAGGGAAGCTGATTTGCAGAAAGAAGGTTTTCCCCTGTTGGGTCTGGAGAGACATGAAAAGGCCCTGAGGACAAGAAACCCCAGTGAAGAAGCCTGAGGCCACCTAGCTCTTGTGACTGTACCCACCATGGCCTGCACGATGCTTCTCCTTGGGCTCCTTGCTTATGGGTCAGGTCAGGGGAAGGGACTCTGCATCCCTGGAGGGACCACACAAGCAGGGTCCAGGTTACCCTCATCCCTGTGACCATAACTATGTGTCTCCTGTTGGTTTTAGGAGTAGATTCTGTCTGTGGTGACCCAGGAGCCATCACTCTCAGGGTCTACTGGAGGGATGGTCACACTCACCTGTGGCCTGAGCTCCGGCTCAGTCCCTACCAGTCACTACCCCAGCTGGTACCAGCAGACCCCAGGCCAGGCTCCACACATGCTCATCTGCAGCCCAAACACCTGCCATTCTGGGGTCCCTGTTCACTTTTCTGGCTCCATTCTTGGGAGCAAAGTTGCCCTCCGTCACGGGGACTCTGTAGATGATGACTCTGATCATTACTGTGTGCCACACATGGGTAGTGGCAACTCCACAGTGATTTAAACTTATGAGCAGGTGTAACTAAAACCTCTTTACAACTTAGAATGATTCAGCCCTTAGAGGCAGGAGAGAAGGTGAAAGGGTGGGAATATCAACACCATGAGCAGGGTGCCTCCTTACCCCAGTCTCCTGTGCAGGGGTTCACTGCCAGGTGCTTCATCCAGTCTCTCCCAGGATGTGTCCACCTCCCCAGCTCACATGGCTCTATCTACCCTAGATACCGATGGCCATCACAGTCACCACTGAGCCACGCAGGGGGGCCTCCAATGCCTGGGTTTCACAGTGCTGCTGCCAGACCACCTACATGTGAGAATGGCTGACAAGCAGGAAGCCTTGGTAATGTCATCCTTGACCCAGCCAAGGCCACAGTCTCAGGCTCTGGCATCTGCTCCCCACTTCCACCCCTAGGAGTGTGGGCCATGGATGCTGCCCCAACCTGTAATATCACCTCACCCAGGAAGGCAGAGGTTAGGTGCAGGGACACCAGTGGTCCATGCCATTAGGGGGACTTCTAATGAATTTGCAGTAAAATATTTTATCTTCTAGGTAGAATATGTGACATTCTTAAACAAATGAATCTTCATTTTGAAATATCCTTATTCTTTTTGTTGATTCTGCTATTAAGTTTTGACAGTATTCCCAGCTAAATTTGTTCTCAACAGCTTTGTCAGCAGCCATCATGGGTGGTTCTAGATTAATATAGAAGTAGTCCTATTATCTCACCTTGAGGACTAATGCTTTTATTTATTCCTTATTTTTTTTAATGGCTCGTGGTTCTGGATGCCTCCTTCCTCCATTTGAGCAGCATCGCAGACAAAAAAAAAAAGGCTGCTGGACACCTCCTTTCCAGTGGTCCACATGACTGTGGATGAAGGCATAAGACAGTAAAGTCTTGGACAAACGTAAATCAGTTATGAGGCTAAACACTGATCCAGAACTATTTGAGGGTTACTTATGTTGATATGTTCAATATCACATTCCTTCCCAGAGGCCTTATCAAAGGTAAGTAGTGAGTTCGGTATGAAGACAGCAAATCAGGTGATACCTCAAATGGATTGGAATAAACCCCAGTCCTGAGGGACTTTATGAACAGCAACTAAATTTGAATTAACAGAATAGAGCACTTGACACAGAAAAATTCATGGCAAAAGAACTGAGGCTTTAGGACTCTGTCATTTGCTAATGAGAGCATTACATGGAGTCTTATTGAGAAACATCTATCCAGAATGTCCTATACTGGGACTGTGGCAGTGGAAAATTTAAGATATAGACCCACTCTAAAGGATTGGCTTCCCACTATCAGATTTCAGCTTATCATGACCCATGGAAAAAACAGCAGAGTTGAGGGCTCAATTTGTGAACTGGAACAGGAGCAAAAGCCTGGCTATTCAATATTAACAGGGTTGCAAGTCTGGCTTTGGAGCATGTTTAAAATATTGCAAAATGACAACGACATTGGAGTCTTGCATGGAACTGAGAATTGATAGAAAAAATAGCAAATAAATATAAAAAAGCACTGCTCTACAGTCCAAACAACCATAAATACTTGGCTGTATTCAAGAACTAAAAGAGTTTTCTCAAGCACCTCCTGATAAATTTGTGTCAGCTTTCACTGTTGGGACACCTGTATGGTGAATGGGGAAATGTCTTTTGAGCCTACTGCTGGAGCCATTGCTTCAGTGATGATTAGTAAAGATGATATCGGAACTATGCTTCAAGAACAGTAATGATGTCCTCAGATCACAAAATTTGATTACTGGAAAAATGTTTTTACTGCAGAAGCAGACTACCAGTGCCAGGTATGATGGCTCAGGCCTATAATCTGAGCACTTTGGGAGTCCAAGGTGAGAGGATCACTTGAGCCCAGGAGTTTGAGACCAGACTGGGCAACATAGTAAGACCTTATCTTAACCAGATATGGTGGTGCATGCCTGTGGTCCCAGCTACTTGGGAAGCTGAGGTGTGAGGATCAGTTGAGTTCAAGGAGTTGAGACCCTCGTGAGCCAAGATCGTACCACTGAACTCCAACCTGGGTGGCATAATAAAATCCTGTTTCAAAAAACAAAACCAAAAACAAACAAACAAACAAACAGAAAAGAAACCCCAGACTATCTGTCATTTACTACATTTTTTTGGTTATTGTTGGGACAAGTTGTCTCTGGCTCAAAGGTGACAGAGAAAGTGAGATTTACAATATCTTTCCATGAGAATCTGACACAAAAATTAGATGTTCACTTAAAAAATGAATAGACTCAACTGATTAAAATTGATACCTGTGAAATTTCCATATTGTATAGAATTGATAACCAAAAGTGCTGACACATTTTAAATTTCGAGAGACAGTCTTAAATAAATGATGAATTGTTTAGAATTTGAAATTTAACTGTAAAAGTGCTTTTTCCTTCCCTTTACTCCTAAATTTATGGAATTGTCAGACAAAACATGTATCATTTCATTAGTGCATATTTTTATAGTACTTAAAAATCAAGATTTTGAAATAAGTTGAAGATGATGGAGAATGTTAGGAAATCTTGATATTGCCCTAATTGAAACAGGCAAATAAATAAGCTTTATATGTGCTAAGAAATCTATAATTTAAGAACACAGTATTTTATGACTTTTTTCATTTCAAAATGTTAAATCATTTAAAAATTATAGATGAATATTTTCATTTGATTTTAATTCTGGTAATTTCAACAATGAAACACATATATCTGAAAACAATGATAATGCTGTTCCAAATGTATTAATTATGTAATAGCTGTTTCAAGTCAGACAATTTTTTAAAAATCAAAACCACATTGAGATACCATCTCACTCCAGTTAGAATGGCGATCATTAAAAAATCTGGAGACAACAGATGCTGGAGAGGATGTGGAGAAAAAGGAACACTTTTACACTGTTGGTGGGAGTGTAAATTAGTTCAACCATTGTGGAAGACAGTGTGGCGATTCCTCAAGGCCTTAGAAATAGAAATTCCATTTGACCCAGCAATCCCATTACTGGGTATATATCCAAAAGACTATAAATCGTTCTACTATAAGGACACATGTACATGAATGTTCATTGCAGCACTGTTTACAATAGCAAAGACCTGGAATCAACCCAAATGCCCATTGATAATAGACTGGATTGGAAAAATGTGGCACATATACACCATGGAATATTATGCAGCAATCAGAAATGATGAGTTTGTGTCGTTTGTAGGGACATGGATGAATCTGGAGAACGTCATCCTCAGCAAACTGACACAAGAACAGAAAATGAAACACCGCATATTCTCACTCATAGGTGGGTGATGAGAAATGAGAACACATGGACACAGAAAGGGGAGTACTAAACACTGGGGTCTATTGGGGGGAAAAGGGGAGGGCCAGTGGGAGGGGGAGGTGGGGAGGGATAGCCTGGGGAGAAATGCCAAATGTGGGTGAAGGGGAGAAGAAAAGCAAAGCACACTGCCATGTGTGTACCTACACAACTGTCTTGCATGCTCTGCTCATGTACCCCAAAACCTAAAATCCAATAAAAAGTTAAAAAAAAAACAAACAAAACTTTGCATATACTGGCAATGAATATAAAATAATAAATAAAACCATTATCATTCTGTGCAAAAAAAAAAATGACTTGAGTCTAATTGGTTTCTTCTATCTTTAAAACTCTCTAACATAGATTCAAAGATGAAAATGATAAATTGCTTAGACATTTTGTATTATGAGTTCAGTAACATTGTAAAAAAGTAGATTAATCTAAGGTTAGGGGTATTGTCAGAAAGAGAATGCATTCTTTGGTAAATCTGTGAAACAGTAGTTTTGGAATTGACTTATATAGCATCCTGGTGGGTTAAAATTAGTTTATATTATAAATATTACATATGAGGCTTGAAGAATAAAGTGTTATTGTTTTTCTTTTTTTTCCCTTTATGAGAATTTATTTACTTTTGGAGGAAAATACTTTTGTTGAACTCTTGATCTACTTATGATAAGTAATCCTAGAATGTTTGGGGAAAGCTCCTTTTGTTGTACACTAAAACAGTTGCTATTCTCATGACATGTATTTAAGATGTTTTTTTGACTTGCAGGAAAAAACATTTGTTCAATTATTAACAAATATTTATTGAATATCTCTGCTCTGTGCCATGTACTCCTGTGTCAGGTACTAGCTACAGGTTGGTGAATAAAACAGACTCTCTCCTTATAGAAATTGTGTACAGTGAGCATAGAAGTAGATTCTGTGAGGGCTGCAATGGAGAGTTAAATTGAGCTCTCTTAGATTTGCCAACATGTAACATGTTGTTCTTACCAATTTCTTATTTTAAAATAAATGTTAATATACAAAGATAATCTAGGTTTTAATGTATATTCAGAAATATATATTTTTCTTAGTTAAGATTATCTACACAAACACAGCAAATAATTTATAGTATGTATCAGATATAAATAATATAAAAGTAAATGAAGTGTTTTACCAGAGCTTGATCTAGTTTCTGATTTGATATTTTAATGACATACATAAAATATCACTTTATAAAGAAGTGTTGTTCCACACTATAGAAACTTGCCTAACGGGTTTAAAATATCTTCTTGAAAAAATACCAACACCATCTTTAATCTGAAGGAAATCCGATTGTCCAAATACATCTGTTAAGATGTAACATACGAATAGGTAACACACTGTGTAAGATTACTTATAAGACATATTTTAAAGATTTTAAAAATACTTAATGTACTCACTTTGTGCTGTAACTTCTAACATTTCTGCTCTGTGGTGGTGACTTGTAAGAAATGAGAGGTGGCAAGGCACAGGTGCAGACTGTTTTTGGGTGGGTCAGCTGACCCTAGGGTCCCTTGAGCTGATTTAGGCCACTTGCCTTGGTCTCAGAAACACCGCTGTCATGGCTAGTCAGTCACAGGGGACTGAGAAGCAGGCTGTTGAGAAGGTGTCAGAGGCCTGCAGCCAAAAGAACCAGAGGCTGAAGCAGGCCAAAGTGGCAGCTCAGGCTGAAATTGAACAGTGCCACCTGCAGAAAGAGAATGAGTTCAAGGCCAAGGAAGCTGTGGTGCTGGGATCCTGAGGCAGCTGCAGCATGGAAGTGGAGGAGACTCAGGATAAGGTGACTATCCTCCAGACCTACTTCCAGCAGAACAGGTAAGAGGACATGGATAACTTCTTGGCTTCTGTCTGTGACATCCGGCTGGAAATCCATTAAAACTACGGCATAAATGAATACGATGAGAAGCGCCTGCTCCATGGACTAGCATTTTAGCTGCCCTCATGGAATAAGAAACTTCAGCAAAGCTCGAGTTATATTCTGATGAGAAGGCATTTAATTATTTCTGTACATTGTATATTTGGTCTCTTCACTTTATGAAGAGCAGCAAACCCAGCTTCTTGTGCAGACATATAGCTAAATATGTCATCCTTTTACTTCATGTTTCTTAGGAATCTAATGGTTATGTGCTGTCTGTTTTCCTATGCCTTTTGGCTCAAGTAACATATAGCAGTGTTGACTTTTTCTTTTTTTAGATCTAGTAAAACAACAAGAAAACAATCTTTGAAGAAAGGAAGGAATTAAATATTTTTCCTCTAATGCTTTCTTGAAGGTCAAGGACTTTATCAATGAAAAAGTGGTAAATAGTTATTTGTTACCTGTGTGAAGCAGCAGCCAGCCCTAAAGGGGTCCATTCCTTCCAAAGCTTAGAACAGTGACTACTATTGTAATTGCTCAGGCTTCTGTTAGTTGCTCTTAATAAAAATTACTATATGATAGAAGTCATATTACTTGATGTACTGAAGATAATTTAAAAGTAAAGACTCTGTTGTGCAAAAAAGGAAGAAATGAGAGGCAAAGAATGTTAAAAATAGCAAAAATGTTTTTATGAGAGAGTTAACCTTTTTTTTTTTTTTGAGATGGAGTCTTGCTGTTGGCCCCCTGGGCTGGAGTGCAATGGCATGATCTTGGCTCACTGCAACCTCCACTTCCCAGCTTCCAGCAATTCTCCTGCCTCAGCCTCCCGAGTAGCTTAGATTGCAGGGGCCCACCACCATGCTCGGCTAACATTTGTGTTTTTAGTAGAAATGGAGTTTCACCATGGTAGCCAGGCTGGTCTCAAACTCCTGGCCTCAGATGATCCACCTACCTCGGCTTCCCAACGTTCTGGGATTACAGGTGTGAGCCACCATGACCGGCCAAGAGTTAATCTTTTGATGGCAACTATATGTGAATAAAATTAAACCATCACAAAATATTCATTAGAATAAATAATAAAATAACCAAATTCATAATTAATAAAATATATTGTTGGTTTTTGTTATATTACTTTTTATTCATATTAGAATTTCTGTCAGTGTTTGAACATTAATATTTAGAGAGTTTGTACATTTTCACCTTTTAAGGTTTAAAATGAGAACCACACTACATCACAAAAGGTAACTAATAAACATTTCACAATTATGTGAATATCCACTCACTCTCTCTCTCTCTCTCTCTCTTTTTTTTTTTTAAGACAGAGTCTCCTTCTGTCTCCAGGCTGGAGTGTAGTGGCACAATTTCGGCTCACTGCAACCTCTGCCTCCGGGGTTCAAGTGATTCTCCTGCCTCAGCCTACAGAGTAGGTGGGACTACAGGTGCATGCCACCATGCCCAGCTAATTTTTTTTGTATTTTTAGTAAAGACAGGCTTTCACCATGTTGGCCAGGATGGTCTTGATCTCCTGACCTTGTGATCTGCCCGCCACAGCCTCTCAAAGTGCTGGAATTACAGGCGTGAGCCCCTGAGCCTGGCCACTCTCACTCTCTTAATACTGTTAAACAATTTCTTTCCTTACTGTAATTTAGAGTGAAGTATGCCCCACTCATGTCTCAGCAGTCTCAGATGTTATGGATTCAACACATGTATATTCTTTTAAAATATACTTCTGTCAGAAGAGTTGATAACTACTATGTACACTACAAACATAAATTTTACATAAATTATATGGCATATTTTTATCATTGTAATTGAAAGAACATAAATTCACTTACACCAAAATTGGCAATAAGAACCAGTTTGAATATTTATTTCTTTTAAACTCTTTACCCTTTAGGGTTTTAACCAACCAAGAGTCCTTAATGTAAATGTTATATACTCCAAACTATGTAACATTAGTAAGCACCCTATACAAATAAAACTTCTGTTCAAAAGTAAAACAGAGCTGTAGTAGGGTTTCCAACAGAAATAAAATCCCTGTATTTGTGGTTATAAACTGGAATGACAAATACCATAGAAGAAAACATTCTTATGATACAAATTAAAAATAACAGCAATGTTTTTAAAATCAAAACATCCACATGAACAAACAAGACAGATAAAATAAAACTATTAAAAAAGGAGAGAAAAATTATAATTACCTGTTAGCCCCCAGTTCTCCGTTTGTCAATGTGACTATTGGAGAAAATTCCACACCTTGCAGAAATTAGGGGACCACAAAGGCTCTGGTGTACCACAAGCTGGGCTCAGAAAAGGAGCAAGGGCATACCAGGAGCCAGAGGGAAGTCGACTTCAGAATTCTGCATCATGTCTTTTTGACACAGGACATACATTTTCTGGGCAGTGGTCACTATGATGTAGGTATTCCTGGAGGCCCATTGCCCTTCCTTAAGATTTCCCACATAATTTAAGAGAGAGTAACAGGAACTGCCACTTGTGAGTGCCACACAGGAGCTCAGGCTTCAGCCCTGCAGCGACTCTGCCCTTTCCTCTGACTTCTTGTCTGCAACAAGGTGCTGGTGTTGATTTGGATGGGGAGCCAGACACTGGGTGCTTCCCTGACATGTGCTGGTCTCTGGCTAAGAGGTTGAGGGAGCCCAAATCTCACAGCAAAAGAAGAGCGGTATAGAAGCAACTTTTTGAAAATATGCCTGGTTGAGAGCTCTGCCTCCGCCTACATCCTTCAGTGGGGTGTATGCCATCCTCCTGCTTTTCCACATCACACTGAAGGAGCGCTGTTGATGGGGAGGACTGAGACAATGATGGTTCATTTAGGAAGTGTGCATTCCAACACTGATGCCTTGAGGAGAATCCTTCCCGAGGTCGTATCTCACAGAATGCCTCCTCTGGATCACCGCAATGCATGCCCACCATTTACTTTTAAAGAAAATGTAAACAGATCCAGAAAGTCCCCGTGAGCCGTTCCATTTACTAAGACGGAGTTTAAATCCCAGGAACTCAAAACATCACTTCTGGGTTTATTGTGGGCCAAGGAAAACGGAACAGGTTTTTATACCTGGGCCATGGTCTCCAAAAGATTTGCAATCTACTCTTAAATTTGGGGGTGTTGGGGGACGGGTCATGTGTGTGTTGGTTGTGAGAGGGACAAAATATTACATGCTTTTTAGACTATAGTCTCATGGCCCAGCCAAGTCTAACCATTAGGCATGTTACCCGATTCTTTAAGAGCCGCGATGCTGAACAGATGTTAGCTCCACACCCTGAAGTTTCGGTGTTCATTATGATGCTCCGTGAGAAGGAACTTGTTTCCTCTGCAGCACAAGTTGGAGTGTGGATGACAAGCAATGATAGTAAGAGATGCTGTGGACACGAGGCCAGCCGGGCCTTTCCTGGGCTCATTGGAAAGGATTAGGGGGAAGTTCACGGCCAGCCCTCACCCTCACCCAGCACAAAGCAATAGAAGATCCTTATGCTTCTTCCAATCTGACTAGGTCAGAGCCTACTAAGGGTTACAAACAACGAGGAGAAACGAAACAAAACAGGTAATACAAACAAAGCACAGTAGAGCTCACTGGGAAATCACACGTGTTCACACGCACGGCCACTGCAGAACGCCACACAATCGCACCTAGAGAAGCCACTGGGATAAATGGAACGTCTGCTGAAATGTAGGACTAAGCGAAGCTGGAGCTCGGTTGTGGCCCAGAGACCAAAGCACAGACAAGGAAAGGCCGCACTGCAGCGTCCACACTCCGGGGCAGGGGTGGAGAAGCCCCAGATCGTTGTACTTTACGTCCTTCCGTCCTGTGTCACACGCATGCACACCTCTTAAATACTGACAGACATGTTGAAGGAAATGACACAGTCACTCACCGCAACCACGCGCTGCTGCCCTGGCTCGGGGCGTCTTTCCGGAACTGCCAGCAGTTCTCGCCGAGAAGTTCTGGAAAGATGTGGGCGCAGGGGCTTCCGATCTTTGTCCTCTTTTGCTTTTTTTAGATGGAGTCTCGCTCTTGTTGCCCAGGCTGGAGTGCAGTGGTGCCATCTCGGCTCATGCAGCCGCCCCATCCCGGGTTCAAGAGACCCTGGTGCCTTGGCCTCCGCAGTAGCTGCGATTGCAGGCGCCCGCCACCGCGCCCGCGAACCTTTGTGTCTTTAGTAGAGACGGGTTCACCGTGTGGGCCAGGCTGGTCTCAGCCCGTGATGTCAGGTGATCCACCCGCCTCCGCCTCCCCAAGGGCTGGATTCAGGCGTGAGCCGCCGCCCGGCCTGCTCGGGATCTTAGTCCCTCAGCGGAGCCGCTGCCCCAGGGCCTGTCCTGACGGGACATCCTGCCGCTCTGCGACGTCCACCTTGTCCCGACGGGACATCCCGCCGCTCTGCCACCTCCGCCTTGTCCCGACGGGACATCCCGCCGCTCTGCCACCTCCGCCTTGTCCCGACGGGACATCCCGCCACTCTGCGACGTCCACCTTGTCCCGACGGGACATCCCGCCGCTCTGCCACCTCCGCCTTGTCCCGACGGGACATCCCGCCACTCTGCGACGTCCACCTTGTCCCGACGGGACATCCCGCCGCTCTGCCACCTCCGCCTTGTCCCGACGGGACATCCCGCCGCTCTGCCACCTCCGCCTTGTCCCGACGGGACATCCCGCCGCTCTGCGACGTCCACCTTGTCCCGACGGGACATCCCGCCGCTCTGCCACCTCCGCCTTGTCCCGACGGGACATCCCGCCTCTCTGCCACCTCCGCCTTGTCCCGACGGGACATCCCGCCGCTCTGCCACCTCCGCCTTGTCCCGACGGGACATCCCGCCGCTCTGCCACCTCCGCCTTGTCCCGACGGGACATCCCGCCTCTCTGCCACCTCCGCCTTGTCCCGACGGGACATCCCGCCGCTCTGCCACCTCCGCCTTGTCCCGACGGGACATCCCGCCGCTCTGCCACCTCCGCCTTGTCCCGACGGGACATCCCGCCGCTCTGCGACGTCCGCCTTGTCCCGACGGGACATCCCGCCGCTCTGCCACCTCCGCCTTGTCCCGACGGGACATCCCGCCTCTCTGCCACCTCCGCCTTGTCCCGACGGGACATCCTGCCGCTCTGCCACCTCCGCCTTGTCCCGACGGGACATCCCGCCGCTCTGCCACCTCCGCCTTGTCCCGACGGGACATCCCGCCGCTCTGCCACCTCCGCCTTGTCCCGACGGGACATCCCTCTGTTCTGCGACGTCCGCCTTGTCCCGACGGGACATCCCGCCGCTCTGCCACCTCCGCCTTGTCCCGACGGGACATCCCGCCGCTCTGCCACCTCCGCCTTGTCCCGACGGGACATCCCGCCGCTCTGCGACGTCCGCCTTCCAATCCCTCCTCTCACCGCGGACCTGCAAAGGCACGTGAGGACCCACGAGCCGCCCGTGGTCAGGCCCAGGACAGCCCTCCCGGCTTGGGGGTCCTGCTCCGTCCCGGCGACAGGCGGAGGGTGCACAGTGACAGTCACGGAAGCGGATGCCACCACAGTGGAGATGGAGGACGCTGCGGGCCTCAGGCGGCTCGGCCGGGCCGGGGTCGATAGACCTGCTGCTGCGGCCGCCACCGGGGCAGACCCCGCGCCCTCCACCGCCGCACTGCCCGGCCCCGAGGTCTCTGAGGGAGGCCGAGAGCCAGCACCCAGTGAGCCCGTCCGTGCTCGCTGCGGCCCCAGCTTTCCCTACCTGCTCCTGCCCCGCGCCGAGACCCCGCAGCTCAGACAGAGCCAGCAAATCCTCGCGGTCCCGCCAGCGCTGCGGGCTCCCTCCACCCCTCCCGGGTCTACGGCACCCACAGAGCCGCCACGGGGTGCAATGGGCCTGGCGGGTTCCAGCGCCGCTGTTGCTCCCGGGTGGCTCCCAGCGGCGGCGGCTCCCCCAGGCGGCGGCGGCTCCCTCAGGCGGCGGCTCCCTCAGGCGGCGGCGGCTCCCTCAGGCGGCGGCTCCCTCAGGCGGCGGCGGCTCCCTCAGGCGGCGGCTCCCTCAGGCGGCGGCGGCTCCCTCAGGCGGTGGCTCCCCCAGGCGGCGGCTCTCAGCGGCGGCGGCTCCCCCAGGCGGCGGCTCCCCCAGGCGGCGGCTCTCAGCGGCGGTGGCTCCCCCAGGCGGCGGCTCTCAGCGGCGGCGGCTCCCCCAGGCGGCGGCTCCCCCAGGCGGCGGCTCTCAGCGGCGGCGGCTCCCCCAGGCGGCGGCTCCCCCAGGCGGCGGCTCTCAGCGGCGGCGGCTCCCCCAGGCGGCGGCTCTCAGCGGCGGTGGCTCCCCCAGGCGGCGGCTCCCTCAGGCGGTGGCTCCCCCAGGCGGCGGCTCTCAGCGGCGGTGGCTCCCCCAGGCGGCGGCTCCCTCAGGCGGTGGCTCCCCCAGGCGGCGGCTCCCTCAGGCGGCGGCTCCCCCAGGCGGCGGCTCTCAGCGGCGGTGGCTCCCCCAGGCGGCGGCTCCCTCAGGCGGTGGCTCCCCCAGGCGGCGGCTCTCAGCGGCGGTGGCTCTCAGAGCTGCGGCTCGCCCGCCGGGCTGGGCTGCCGGGTCGCGGGGCTGTGCGGCCTGCCCTCCGCTCTCCTGGCTCCTCCGCAACCCACGCACCCATCCCGCCCCAGCGGCGCTGCTCTGGCTGCCGGCCCCCAGGAGCCTGCTCTGACTGTGCCCCGGGCAGCAGCTGCACCGGCTCCGGACTGAGTAGCTGAGATGGAAGAAGATAAAAAGAACTCTCTCCATGTGGAGAAGGAAGGAGAAGGGGAGGTGGAGACAGCAAGCGAAACAGAAAAAGGCGATACTGCTTTTAATAGAATTCTCTAAAATTTCAGGATGTTTATTGTTCTACTCTCATTAAAATGATAAATGCATCTAAAAGAAAACAACCATGAAACGGAGCAAATAACACACGGTGTTGGAACACACGGTGAAGTGTTTTCTAACCTGAGGAAAGTAGTAAAATTTCAACAACGAGTGAACAGGCACTGCGGGCCCATTTCGTTATTTGATTATTGTGAGTTCGTGTGTGTCTTTCCTTGAGATGATGCGCAGGCGAGTGTCAGCAGAGGAGACAGCACAGGCGCCTCAGATGCCGGAAGCAGGGATTGGTAACCATTACCTGCCCGGTGCTCGCGCCCTTGCTGGGTCAGGCTCTGTGCCTGCAGAGGCGGCCTGGGTGCTTCTGAAGGGTCTGATGCACTCAGCACTCACTCAGCCAGCCCCATCTTTTAGAACTGAGGGTCACCTCCTTCTGCCACTGGAGCAAGCAGCAGAGTCCTGTGGATACTGTGGCTTGGGCTCCCAGCTCCTAGGAGAAGCCCCACGCAGTGACGCCTGCTGTTTCCCACAGCTTCCCACAGCGGGCAGGGGTCTCTGTGGGGACTCTTGTTCTAGATCTGGCCATGCGGCCTCCTTTACTACTCTGGGCTCCTGTCTAAGGCTGAGGGTGAGGATTCCCATTCAGGAGGCGGAAGGAGCCCAGTGCAGCCCAGGGCCCCTGGCCCCAGGGAAATGAGGCCCAAGCCTCTTGTCTGATCCCTCTAGGACCCCTAGACCCACTCTTCCCTCTTGTCACCAGGACCAGAATTAGGCAAAACTTCTGCAGGCACTTCTCCCTCCTGGAGCTAGGAGCTGAGATCTTCGCTGAATCGGTGGCCTTCTATCCCACCAATATTTATGCTTAACTACTAAGATAAACTATCCCAGTCTGATCATTGTCACGCAGGCACGAAGCTCGGGTGGAAAATACTCTGGCCATCTCATGTGTCTGAGCATGTGGCCTTGATGTGTGTTTGCGTCCCTGTCACAGGATGAGTTTTGGTTGGGGGCCCAGGGAAAAGATGCTGAGGTTTGTGAAGTCAAAGAGGAAACTCATGCACATTTATACCCAAGACAGCTTGTGAAGTCTGCAGGTTCGGAGCGTGTCTGCAAGGTAAGCAGGAACCTTCTCCAGGATGAATGACTGGGACACCACAAAGGAAAAACCAGTAGGAAGGTGTGGACTTCAGCACAGGCTACACAGTGATAGTAGACCCGCCCGTGCCCCAGGACGCTGAAAGTGCTGTGAATGTCATTCAGCATCCTGGGGCTGAGTGGAAAGAGCACTGATCATCTTTGCTCACCACAACAACCAGTGCAGAAGGCTCTCAAGACCAAATGTGTGGGGAGTTTTCGCTCCCACAAAGCAAGCCATCAATTTTGTAGTGGACTCCCCACCCCGCCCCGGGTGTCCTCTCAGTCATCTCAGTTCTGACACTTTCTACATGAAGATGGGGGTCAGATCTTACAGCTTGAGGGCTCTTTAACCAAGACTGTGCTCCATTCTTATGCCAATCACCTTGACCAAATAGGCTTTATTCCAGAGATGCAAGGTTGCTTCAGCATTTGCATTCAATAAGTGCGATTCACTGTATAAACAGATGAAAAGCAAAACCAAATCATCTCAATAGATACAGAAAAGCTTTTGATAAAATCTAACGCCACTTCATGATAAAAACTCTCTACAGGCTGGGCGTGGTGGCTCATACCTGTAATCCCAAAACTTTGTGGGACTAACATGGGAAGATCACTTGAGCCAAGAAGTTCAAGGCCAGCCTGAGCAATATAGTGAGATCCCTGTCTTTCAAAAAATAAAATGAATTAGCCAGTTGTTATTGTGCATGCCTATAGTCTCAGCTACTTGGGGGGCTGAGGCAGGAGGATCGCTTGAGCTGAGAAGATGGAGGCTGAAGTGAGCTGTGATCATGCCACTGTGCTCCAGTCTGGGCAACAGAGTGAGACCTTATCTCAAAAAACAAAACACAAAATAATAAAATATAGTAAAATATAAAATATGAGTTGTACAGTAGATAATACAAAAGAGGTGGGAGGCATGTCTCCAGTGGTGCCCCCGGTGCACCCAGTGGTCTTGGCTCAGAACATGGCACCTCTAAGCCCTGGGAATGGCAGTGTGGGTCACTAGTATTTCCTGCCAGGGCTCCATGGGGGAATGAGGGGAGAGTCCTGTGGATGGGGAGATGGAGTGCTCTGGAGAATGATGGGATAAATGACAGTCATGCTGAAACTTTGTGTTCTAACTCAGGGAACCACATGGATTGAGGGCATTCTGGATTTGGAGATTTGTGGCCCAGACAGAAGCAGAGTAGGAGCTTGTCACTGGTGGAGAAGGAGGATTAGGGTTAGTGCAGGTGATGGAGGAGTCAGGAAACAGATGATGGGGCTTTGCAGAGTCAGATGTGGAGAAGAATGTGGCAGAGGGTGAGGAGGCAGGAAGAGGCCCTAGGCAAATGCTTAGATTCCCTGATCCTGCCTCTGCAGCTCTACATGGCCTTGACTGGGAGACCCCAAAGAGCCTCTGCTGTGACAGATTTCACTGATGACTCACAGCAGTCCCAGGAGTGCTGAGATGACTACTAAATAAAAATATTGAAGGATATTTTGTCAGATGTTTAACATTATTATTTTTGATACAGTGCCTCCATAGTTTAGGCTGGAGTGCAATGGTGCAATCTTGGTTGATTGCAACTTTTACCTCCTGGCTCAGGTCATCCTCCCAGCTCAGCCTTCCAAATAGCTGGGACTATAGGTATGCATTACCATGGCAAGCTAATTTTTCTATTTTTTTTTGGTAGAGACAGAGTTTCTCCATGTTGTCCAAGCTGGTCTTGAACTCCTGGACTCGGGCGATCCACCTGCCTTGGCCTCTCAAAGTGTTTATATTACAGGTGTGAGCTACTGCACTGTTTTTTTAAAATTACACATCTTTTTATATAGTTAGCAAATTATCCCATCAAAATTCTATGCACATATTTGTCAGGCCCTTTTCTAGTTTCTGTGGGACAATTGTGTTTATTCAAACACACACACACACACACACACACACACACACACACACACACACACACAGAGAATATATTTAAGGAGAAATGCAGCAGAAAGTCTTCATCCAAGACCAGGATTTCTACTTCTAGGAGAGCAGCCTTTCTGGGGCATCTGAAGCCTCAGAGAGCCTGATGTCTATCCCCAGAGGTCCCTTAATAATTGAATGACCACTGAGGGAGGAGAGTCATGGGCAGGTCTGGGTCTCACCTGGTTTCCAGTCAGGAGCCCTGTGTGAGGCCTCAGTTTGCTTTCACAGGAATGTGGGAAGTGTCTGGTCATTCTTGTCCCTTGATTAAGGCATGGCTGGCATTATTACACATGTGTGGTGTATGCCCAATGCCATATATGTACAGGCAAGCTTTATTATGTATGAACTGGATTTCACATGAAAGTTAGAGTGGCAATTTGTCTTATAATTAACTCTTTAGAAAGTATAAATATCACAATACATCATCTGAAGCTCCTAAACCTAGTGAAACTGGTAACAGAAACTGCTACTCATCTTTGGACAGATACAGCAATAGCATTAATGAAAGTATGTTCCACTTGTTCCTGTGCCTGAGGGAAGAGAGGAGGTTAGAATACTGGCATTATTGATGCAGCCATTCATGATAGTTGTTTCCTATTAACAATGATAAAATTAAGTTTACATTTTTTAGTTTGTGTGGAGGTGAAGACTCTTGTTCTTTTGAGGGCTATCTCTCAAGGTGTTGACATCAAGGCCACTCATTCCAAAATGCATCAGAGATGGGAATTTAAACCTCTTCACAAAGCAAACCACTGGTAATTCATAGGAAGTATTCAACGTTGTTTTATTTATTTATTTTTTTAATTGCATTTTAGGTTTTGGGGTACATGTGCAGAACATGCAAGATAGTTGCATAGGTACACATGTGGTTTTATAACACATCTCCAGCAACATGGCAACATCATTTCTTTGGAACACAGTTTTCTTGATCCCATAAGAAGTTACAGGATAAGAAAATTGGTAGTTAAATGACAACAGTCTTGTTACATACAGGACAGTTATTTCCCAGGTGTATGTCACTCATTCTGTTTTTTTTTTTTTTTGAGACAGAGTTTTGCTCTTGTTACCCAGGTTGGAGTGCAATGGTGCGATCTCGGTTCACCGCAACCTCCGCCTCCTGGGTTCAGGCAATTCTCCTGCCTCAGCCTCCTGGGTTCAGGCAATTCTCCTGCCTCAGCCTCCTGAGTAGCTGGGATTACAGGCACGCGCCACCGTGCCCAGCTAATTTTTTGTATTTGTAGTAGAGACGGGGTTTCACCATATTGACCAGGATGGTCTCGATCTGTTGACCTCGTGATCCACCCGCCTCGGCCTCCCAAAGTGCTGGGATTACAAGCATGAGCCACCGCGCCCGGCCTGTCACTCATTCTGATTTCAGTGTTGAGGCCATGACCGTGAGGCGGAACCATCCTGCGTTGCACACTGTGACCACAGGGGGCGTCCAAACTGGCTTTTCTGCCCTTACATGGTGCACACGGGTGTTCTACCAGCAGGCACAGTGTGGCATGTAGGCCGTCCACAGCGAGGAGGAGAAGGGCTCCAGGTCCCTTAGGACTCGCCAGATGGGGCAGTGCGGCAGCTTTGGGATGACTTGGGGCTGCGTCCTTGGAAGAGACAGCTCCAGTCCGCAGTGCTGACTGCTTTCATCCCAGCGCGGCTCCTGGGGTGTTTCTTCTTCTGTGAGTACAGAAGCTTTCATTCTGTGGAATGCTCTGTTATTCCTGTCAGGGTCTCACTCACTTTTCACTTTTTCTGTTAATACTTTAGTATGTATTTTACAGTAGTGTTCTTCCCCTGGTGCTTTTGAGGGTGGCAGAGTAGAAGGCTGTAGTATTTTAGGCCTTAGGATTTTTTTCTGAGGGAAACTCCTTCATGTGAATGGAGAGAAAGTGGAGCTCTATCTGTGGGAGGCAGGGGAAGCCCTGCCCAGGTTGCGTGTTGGAGCCAGACCCCGGTTTGATTGTGCTGCATCCAAGCCTCAGGTGGACAGAAAAGAATCCCAGCCACCTCCAAGGTTTGCTGATTTTTTCTTTAGTTTTTTGAGACAGGGTCTGGCCCTGTTGGCCAGGCTGGAATGCAGTGGTGGATCCCAGCTCACTGCAGCCTCCACTTCCTGGGCTCAAGGGATTCTCCAGCTTAGCCTCCCAGGTGACTGGGCCTGTGACACCATGCCCAGCTAATTTTTTTTTTTTTGTGTATTTTGTTGTAGAGATGGAGTTTTGCCATGGTACCCAGGCTGGTCTCAAACTCCTGAACTCAAAGCAGTCCTCCTGCCCCAGCTTTCCAAAGTGCTGGGATTATAGGTGTGAACTACCACACCTGGACTGCTAATTTAAAAAAAAAATCTGCATTCCCACTTTTGGAACACAGGGGACACTTTTCTCCACCCCCTGCATCACTTGACCCCCTCAGTCCCTCCAGGCGCAGCCACCTGACCAGGGGAAGGAAGCTTTTGTGCTGCTTAATGCCCTCTTTGCAGAAATACCTATTCAAGGTCTCTGCCCAGTCTTGGGTGGATCATTTGTTTTATTGTTGCTACCTAGTACTGTTAATGTGTTGCATATATTCCATAACAGCCCCTTAGCAGATAGGTGATTCCCTGAAACTTTCTCCCAGCCTTTCTCATTGGGTTGTTTCCTTTGCCTTGCAAAAACTTCTCACTTTGGTGGAGCTATGCATGTCTATTTTTGATTTTGTTGCTTGGAATTTTGGTGCCCAATTAAAAAAAAAATTCACAAATGATTCCATTCTCAATGAGATTGCAACCTGGTGTATTCCCTCTCTCCCTCTCTTCCTTCCTTTTTCCTTCCTTCTCCCTTTCCCTTTCCCTCTCCCTCTCCCTCTGTCTCATCCTGTTTGTCCCTTCCCATCCAATCCCATCCCATCCCGTCCCATCTCCCTTCTCTTTGCAACCTGTGAGGATGGATTTAAGTTGCCCTGAAAGTAAGCTTTCTCTATTCTTTCTTTCTTTCTTTCTTTCTTTCTTTCTTTCTTTCTTTCTTTCTTTCTTTCTTTCTTTCTTTTTCTTTCTTTGCCAGGCTGGAGTGCAGTGGCACAATCTTGGCTCACTCCAACCTCTGCCTCCTGAGTTCAAGCAATTCTTCTGCCCCAGCCTCCTGAGTAGCTGGGACTACAGGTGGGTTCCACCACGCCCGGCTAATTTTTGTATTTTTAGCAGAGACAGCGTTTCACCATCTTGGCTAGGATGGTCTCAATCTCTTGACTTCATGATCTGCCCACCTCAGCCTCCTATAGTGCTGGGGTTACAGGCATGAGCCATGGTGCCCGGCCCCTCTATCTTTTCTTACAGGAATTTTATGATGCTTCATGGTTCCAGGTCTTGTGCTGAGGTTTTAAATCCATTTTGCGTTGATTTTTGTTCATTGCGTAACAAAAGGGTCCTGTTTCATTCTTTTGCGTATGCAAAAGAACGGTTTTTCCAAAAGCATTTAATGAAGTAAATCTCTGTTTCCATTGTGTCTTTCTGATCTCTGATGCTGATTTCACTTGCTTTGGAAGTATACCCAGTAGTGGGATTGCTAGATCATATGGTAGTTATATTTTCTTTCTTTTTTTGAGACAAGGTCTCACTCTGTTGTCCAAGCTGGGGTGCAGTGTAACAGTCTTGGCTCACTGCAGTCTCTATGTCCCAGGCTCAAGAAATTTTCCCACCTCAGCCTGAGTACCTGGGACCACAGGCATGTGTCACAACGGCTGGCTAAGTTTTGTAGATGAAGGGTTTTACTGTGTTGCCTTGGCTGATCTTGAACTCTTGAGCTAAGCAATCCACTCACATTCGCCTCCCGGTAGTTGTATTTTCAAATTTTGGGGGAACTCCCATCTCTTTACCATAAGGTATATACTAACTTATCTTTCCTTCAACTGGAAAAAAGAGTTCCCTTTTCTCCAAATTCATACCAGCATTCTTCTTTTTTAAATTTTTTGTGGCCAGACACAGTGGCTCATGCCTGTAATTCAAGCACTTTGGGAGACTGAGGTAGGCAAGATCACTTAAGCCCAGCCTAGGCAACATGGCAAAACTTCATCTGTACCAAAAATTTTTAAAAAGTAGCCAGGCATCCTGGTGCATGCCTGCAATTCTAGGTATTCAGGAGGGTGAGGTGGAAGGATCACTTGTGCCCAGGAGATGAAGACTGCAGTGAGTCCTGATTCATGCCGCTGTCCTCCAGCCTGGGTGACAGAGTGAGTCCCTGTCTCAAAAAAAGTTTAAAACATTTTTTTTAGTAACTTTCATTCCAGTAAGTGAAATGGCATCTGAGTGTGTTTGTGTTTGTGTGTGTGTGTGTTTTTTTTGAGACAGAGTCTTGTTCTGTCACTCATGCTGGAGTGCAGTGATGTGATCTCGGCTCACCGCAACCTCCTGGGTTCTAGCAATTGTCATGGCTTAGCCTCCTGAGTAGCTGGGATTACAGGTGTGTGCCACTATGCCTGGCTAATTTTTTGTATTTTTAGTAGAGACAAGGTTTCACCATGTTGGTCAGGCGGGTCTTGAACTCCTGACCTCAAGTGATCTGCCCGCCTCAGCCTCCCAAAGTGCTGGGATTACAGGTGTGAATCACCACAACTGACCTGAATGTGGTTTTGAAGTATGTTTTTTTCTGATGAATGATGATGTTGAGGATCTTTTCTCTTACCTATTGGCCTATTTTTTATCATCTTTGCTGAGATGTCTATTCAAGGTCTCTGCACAATATTAGTTTGGATATGTATTTTTATGCTACCTAGTATTTTTTTTCTGTGCACATATTTGGTAACAACCAGTTATCACTCATGATTCCTTGAAATTTTCTCACTATATATATACTTTTGAGACAGAGTGTCATTCTCCCATCCAGGCTGGAGCACAGCAGTGTCATTTCATGTCACAGTAGCATGTATTTTAGATACTTGCAGCTTTGCCATTTTGATATCAGGAATTGTGAATCCTCCAACTTGGTTTATATTTCTCAGAATTTCTTAGATATTCAGGCCTATTTGTGGTTACATATGAACATTAGCATTGTGTATTCACATTTCTTGAATTTCTGTGTACAATAAAGTATATAATTAGAGGATATGCTGGGACTTCTCTTTGCTCTGGGACATTTTGATACACATATAGTTTAAGTAATGATCAAATCAGGTACTTCGGATATCAGTTCATTCATGAAGCTATTATTTCTCTGTTGTGAGAACATTCAGATTGCTCCCTTCTAGCTTTTTTTTTGTTAATTCTTTTTTTGTTGTTAACCAGAGTTACCCAGCTGTAGTATAGAACACAAGAATGTGTTTGTCTTAACTAACTGCAACTTTGTTTCCAGAACCAAGCCCTCCCATAACCTTCTTTCACTCTTCTCAGAAGACCAAGAATGTCCCCTTATTGGCTGGTCATGGTGGCTCCCACGTGTAATCCCAGCACTTTGGGAGGCCAAGGCAGGAGGATCATGAGGTTAAGAGATTGAAACCATCTGGCCAACATGGTGAAACCCCATCTCTACTAAAAATACAAAAATTAGCTGGGAATGGTGGCATGTGCTTGTAGTACCAGCTACTTGGGAGGCTGAGGCAGGAGAGAATCACTTGAACCCGGGAGGAGGAGGTTGCAGTGAGCTGAGATCGCACCACTGCACTCCAGCCTGGGTGACAGAGTGAGACTCCATCTCAAAAAACAAAAAATAGAAAACCTAAACAAAGCCCCCTTATTCATATACAATGGATTTCTCCTGACCATTATCTCTAGTTATACACAGTCTTCTTACTATCTCAGCAAAATCATTCTGAACTTCCATTTCTCAGGTAGAAAATAGATGCCAACTCAAGATAGATTAAAGACTTAAATGTAAGATCTGAAACTATGAAACAACTAGAAAAAACATACTAAAAATGCTTCAGGCCATTGGTTTAGGCAAATAATTTATGGCTGATATCTCAAAAGCACAGGCAACACAAGCAAAAATAGATAAGTGGAATATAGCTTCTGCACAGCAAAAGAAACAACACAGTCAAGAGACAGATCCTTGAATGGGAGAAAATAACTTCAAAGTACTCATCTGACCAGGGACTAATAGGCAGAGTAATACAAGGAACTCAAATTTCCCAAAAGTAATGAAACAATCCCATTAAAAATGGGCAAAGAACAGGAATAGACATGTCTCAAAAGACATGCAAATGGCTAACAGGTATATGAGAAAATGCTCAACATTATTGATCAGGATGCAAATCAAAACCACAATGAGACTGAGCAAAGCACACTGCCATGTGTGTACCTACGCAACTGTCTTGCATGCTCTGCTCATGTACCCCAAAACCTATAATCCAATAAAAAATTAAAAAAAAAAAAACCACAATGAGATATCATCTCACCTCTGTTGGAATGGCTATTATTAAAAAGATGAAAAGTAACAGATACTGGTGAGAATGAAGAGAAATAGAAACTCTGTTACACTGTCAGTAGGAGCACAAATCAGTACAACCATGATGGAAATCAGTATGGAGAATTCTAAAAAATGAAAAATAGAACTACCTTATGGTCCAGCAATCCTACTACTGGGTATTTATTCAAAGGAAAGAGTTCAGGCTGGGTGTGGTGGCTCATACCTGTAACCCAGCACTTTTGGAGGCTGAGGCAGGTGGATCACTTGAGGTGAGGAGCTTGAGACCAGTCTGGCTAACATGGCGAAATTCTGTCTCTACTAAAAATACAAAAAATAATTAGCTGGGCATTGTGGCACATGCTTGTAATCTCAGCTACTTGGGGAGGCTGAGGCAGGAGAATCACTTGAACCCAGGAAGTGGAGTTTTTGGTGAGCCAAGATTGTGCCACTGAACTCCAGGCTAAGCAACAGAGTGAGACTGTCTTAAAAAAATCAACATAGCACAGGGATGTCTGCATTCACATGTTTATCATAGCACTGTTTACAATAGCAAAGATATGGAATCAACCCAAGTATCTATCACAAATGAAGAGCTAAATAAAATGTATGAAATGAACACAATAGAGTACTATTTGGCAATAAAAAAATAATAAAATCATGTCATTTGTAGAAACATGGATAGATCTGGAAGGCATTATGTTAAGTGAAATAAGCCAGGCACAGAAAGACACATACCAACGGTCCTCACATGTGGGAGCTAAAAAAAATTTCATCTCATGGACACAGAGAATACAATGGCAGATACCAGAGGCTATGAAGACTGGGTGTGTGGAAGGGAGAAAGAAGAGAAGTTGGCTATTAGGTGCAAACATACAGTTAGAAGAAATAAGCTGTAATGTCTGATAGCAAAACAATATTTCGAAGTAGCCAGAATACACATTCACTCCGTGTAACAAACACTCACCTGTATCCTATAAATAGGTAAAATGTTGTGGGTGTCAATAAAAGATTCTTTTTTGGGTGGGAGGGATGGAGTCTTGCTCTGTTGCTCAGGCTGGAGTGCAGTGGCATAACCTCGGCTCACCACAACCTCCACCTCAGGGGTACATGCGATTCTCCTGCCTCAGCCTCCCATGTAGCTGGGATGATAGGCATGCGCCACCACGCTTGGCTAATTTTTATATTTTTATACAGATGGGGTTTCACTATCTTGGCCAGGCTGGTCTCAAACTCCTGACCTCATGACACCCACCTCAGCCTCCCAAAGTGCAAGGATTACAGACATGAGCCACCATGCCCAACAATAAAAGGTTCTTTTAAGATGGCGAGGTTATGTCCAAGTCTCCAGAGAGGGGCCCTTTGGTTCCACACAGCAATCCTGCCCACCTCTACTGTTCCACCATGCTGGTCCTGTGTGAGCCTTCATGCTCTTGCCCCCAAAGCAGGTGGTTCTGACTCAGTTGGCCACACTGTGGACCTGGGTGTTGGTGGCCCAGAGGGTGGGTACTGTGGGCTTCCTGCCCTTCTTGTTTTACTGCGACCAGATGGAGCCAGGCAGTGACAGGGCACCACCTTCTTGACCAGATCCTGGGACATAGGAGGAGTGCCACCTGGCCCCTCCTTATCTCAATTCAGAGCTCAAAGTACCCCTGGGCCCGGGACATGGGTGGGCTGGACTCAGGAAGGTTAGGATGCAGCTCAAGGCTTGTGGGACCTCTGGGTTGTCTACCCACTGAGAGTGCCCCCATACAGATGACCCAAGACCCATAGCTGGTGGGAAGGGTCTGGCATTTCTTTGGTCCCTCCTCATTCATGCCAGGCACCCTGACTGTCCTTCCTGATCTATTGCCCTGTCATATTCCCCAGGGCAGCTTGGGGCTTTGTTCAGATGTCTACCATAATCAGGTGCCTAATAAGTGCTGAGACTTGCAAGACCACCTGGGCAGATGGGTAGGTGCCCCCTGGTGAGCACCCCCGTCAGCCAGGCCCCTGCCCACGTGTCTGCCTGCTCCCACTTGTGTTTGTCACAGCTGGATCACTGCCTGGATCCAGCTCAACTCTGCTGCCAGGGTTGCTTCAGTCTGGCTTCCCAGGGCTTGCAGCATCCTGGTCACAGGATCTGCACACAGGGCCTCCTTTTTGCATCTTGCCCTCAGTGATAGGTGCTCCTCCAAGCCCCACCTGCCAGCCTGGAGACAGCCACCCACACCCCGTGCCCCTATTGCATGCCAGGGGAGTGGAGCCTCTGCCAGAAGCCCCACAGCGGTTGGCCCTGGCTTAGACACCATGTAGGGGCACCGGCTGGGAGCTGGCCACCCAGCCCCAAACCTGTGGCCCCCGAGTGCCACGTCACTGATGGTCCCATATTCTGGGGGTGGACCAAGGAGGAGTGGGTGGGAAGGCACGTCGGGCAGGCGCTGGGCTTTGTGGGTGGCTTGTGTTCCGTGATTTTTTTTTTGGAGGTGGAGTTTCGCTCTGTTGCCCAGGCTGGAGTGCAGTGGCGCCACCGGCTCACTGCAACCTCCGCCTTCCAGGTTCAAGCATTTCTCCTGCCTCAGCCTCTCCTGAGGTTGGGATGCAGGCACCCACCACCGCATCCGGCTAATTTTTTGTACTTTTAGCAGAGGCGGGGTTTCGGGTTTCACCGTGTTGCCAGGCTGGTCTCCAACTCCTAAGCTCAGGCAGTACCCCCGTGCCTCGGCCTCCGGAAGTGCTAGGATTGCAGGTGTGAGCCACCGCGCCTGGCCTGTTCTATGATTGATTTTGAGGCCATCTGTAGCGAGCTCCGACAGCCCGAGCTCCCAGCTGCAGCTGCCACGCCCCACCCCCACAACAGCACCGTCACAACTGCCTTGGGGGCTTTCTTCAGAGGAGACTGTCAGAGTCCTCAAGTTCCTGGCGCTCTAGTCCTGGTCCTGCTTCTAGAGGCTTTTTCCCAGTAGCTGCCTCTCCTTCTCAATGGCTTGAGAGCTTGACCAACTCCCGCACAATTTGGTGGGAACACAAGGCCGCCACTGACGTTTGTGGCGCCAGAACTTGCACATGCGGTGACACATGTCGGCCACTGTGCCACGTGCAGAGACGCCGCCTGAGGTGCGCACGTCTCACGCGCACGCCTCACGCGCGTGTATCCACGCGTGTGTAACGGCTGGCTTGCGTGCCTGCTGCACGGGCACGCCACACGCGCACGCCACAAGCGCACTATGGTACATGCAACACACGCGTGTTGGCGTTCCATGCATGCGTCTGTAACGGCTTGTCTTGGCGTTCGTCGCTTGGCTTGGCGTTGGTCGCTTGGCTTGGCGTTGGTCGCTTGGCTTGGTCGTCCTCCAGTGGATTGGCATTTTCTCCCCTAGCGTTTCTTTGCTGGGATTGGCATTTTCTAGACTGGGCTTGGAATTCCCCTGCTGGGCTGGGTGTTTCCTTGGGGGATTGGCCTTTCCCTGGGTGGGCGGGGATTTCCCTGGGGGTGGGCGGGGATTCCCCTGGGTGGGTGTGGCCTTTCAAACCTCGCTGGTCTTGGCCTCTCCCCCTGGGCTTGGCAAGGTTTTGCCTGGCCTTGTCCTTTCTCCTCTGACAGATTGGAAACTTGGAGTTTCCTGCTTGTTGGTGAAACTTGTTGGCAGAGGCGATTGGCTAGCTATTACCCGGCTCCTCGGGCTGGTGGAAGCGGATGGGGGCTGAGGTTTCTCCAAAGCCGTCTGCTCCCCCTTTGAAGAAGCCCTTTGGCCTCAGGAGCAAGATGGGCAAGTGGTACTGCCTTTGCTTACCCTGCTGCTGGGGGAGTGGCAAGAACAACGTGGGCGCTTGGGGAGACCACGACGACAGCGCCTTCAGGGAGCCAAGGTACCACGTCCGTCGAGAAGATCTGGGCAAGCTCCACAGAGCTGCCTGGTGGGGTAAAGTCCCCAGAGCGGATCTCATCGTCATGCTCAGGGGCCCCGGCGTGAACAAGAGGGACAAAAAGAAGAGGTAACCTGGCCTGGGCTGGGAGGAGGTGGGATGTGGGGACTTGGGGTAGGGACATGCTCTCCTGGCACAGCGGGGGGTCAGGGGCTGGATTTCTCTCCTCCGCAGGACCCACACCGCCCAGAGTTTGAAAAACTCAGAGGTCGGGGCGCAGGCCTCTTTAAGAGCAGCAACACGAACCCAAAATTTTAGCTCATTTCCAATCCAGTTATAATTTCCCTTATAGAACACTGACTGTTTCAAACTGATTTAACTTGTAAAATTAAGTTGATGCAGCAGATTATTTTTAACGTAAGCATTTTAAAACAATGTTATCTACATTATAGAAAGGTATATTGAGAGCTAAGTCCCATAATATGTCAACTTCTGGGCTAAATATTCTTCAAATAAAATCTAACATGCATTTTATATCAGTGTACCCTATGTATATTGTTCTTTACTGAGGAACCTTGGAAGGAAACTGAAGTGGAAGGATGGTTTGTGTCCTTGACTAGGAAGATTCATTTTTCTTAAGATGTGAGCTCTTTCTGTTTCTTATTTTCACCTAAGCCAAATAAAAATAGGAAAGTTTTAGCACTCTTAAATTACACATGCTGGCATTTATTATCGTGATAAATTTTTTGTAACAGAATGGAAAAAGACTTGCCTTTCCGGATATCAAAATGTGCATGTGCTATTTTTGCAAATTGTTTACTAACAGCTGAAAATACATAAATGAATAGAATAGTTAATTCCCATTTTATTGTTGAGGAAATTGAGACACAAAAAGGCTAAGCAACAGCTAGGAAGGGACAGAGCTTAAAGTAGGATTCCATCCCAAGTTGAGTGGAATCTAAAGGCCATGATCTTTCTCTTCAAATTGGCTGCTCTTTCATTAAAACGGTGAGTAATGGGAGGTAATAATTAGCGTGCTTTCTTCACAGGAAAATTAAATGTTTGCTTTGAAGGAAGAGGAATAGCAGGCTATTCAGTGTTTGCAATTACATGAATCATTGATATAGCTTTAAATAGTGGACTACAATTTCCTAAAAAGGCTTCTCACTCTCACAGGACTGCTCTCCATTTGGCCTGTGCCAATGGAAATCCAGAAGTAGTAAAACTCCTGTTGGACAGACAATGTGACCTTCATGTCTTGGATAGCAAAAAGAGGACAGCTCTAATAAAGGTATGCAGTAGTCAGCTAATCAGTGTGAGATGGATTTGATTTCAGTACATAGAATAAAAATTAGTTTCCTCAAGTAAATATAACTAGTTGATGAAAGCTGTGGAATGTTTATTTTGAATTCTGAGGGCTTATAATTTGTTTTTTTATCATACTTGCAGGCCGTACAATGCCAAGAAGATGAATGTGCATTAATGTTACTAGAACATGGCACTGATCCAAACATTCCGGATGTGTATGGCAATACCGCGCTACACTATGCGGTCTACAATGAAGACAAATTACTGGCCAGAGCACTGCTTTTATGCGGTGCCGACACTGAATCAGCAAACAAGGTATAGATCTACCAGTTTTATTTTCAAAATACTGAAATGCATTTGTTTGAGCACTGACCTGTGTAAGGGTCAGTTTTTCATATTTGGAAGCTCAAGCATAACCTGAATGAAAATATTTTGAAATGACTTAATTATTATCTAATATTTTATGCTAAATATTATTACTTCTAAGGAAACATTCGAGGGTACGGTTTTTTTTAATGCACTTGTGGTAAATTGTTTTTTGAAAACACCGAAATTGTAAAAGGTAATAATTATTTTGTTTTAAATTTTTCCCTCCCAGGTTTTTTTTTTTTTTGCCCCTAATCAATGTAAAATGACAAAATTTGCCCTGGAAATAGGTTTAAAACTCCAAGAAATGAAACTATATTTCAGTGAATAGAAATCCTGCTGCTTTGGCAAGTTCCTAAAAAAAAAAAAGTAGTATACATGAAGTGATGTATCTCTCAGTGGCAAGGCTTAAGATATTTCTGATTGTTCATGAGGCAAAAATGAAAAGGTAAAAAGAGAGCAATCAGAAATATTGAGGCCAATTTTTCAATTAGATAATGGAGGAAAAAAACTATGAAGAAGGTGTGTGTGTGTGTGTGTGTTTGTGTGTGTGTGTGTCTGTGGTGTTGTTCATTTATCTGTTTCCTTTGTATGGTAACACAAGGATCTCTTCAGTTTTAGAGAAAGACAGTTTTCAGTTCGGGAAAGGGAGTTAGTGAGTTGTAAACTCCCTAGAGATCAATTTTAGGAAGCCTCTGAGGAACCAGACTGGCAGTGAATAGGTGGTGATGTAGTGGGAAACCCTTGAGCAGAGGGAATAATAAGTAATCAACTGACTTATTATCCTATTCTGATAGAAATGGCCAATTAGAGTCTCAACTCTGCTTTCAAATCTAGAATGTCTTTATAGGAAGGTGGGACATAAGGCACTTATAAGTAACAAGATCAAGTTGGATTTTGAGTTTACTAGACCCTGATCTACTCGTACCTGGGAAAATTATGTGGTGTTTTTAGCAAATGAGTCTCTTTCCTACTCTTTCCTCTTTTTGGCCAAATACTTAAGTGATAAAGGGACTTTGTCATGTGGGTGGGAGATGAGACTGAAGTAATTGTGTGTTGCACTAGTTGTCAGAATTGTGCATCCCAGTAACCTGAGGAAACTTTTTAAATGATCTACAAGTCTAGGCTGCCCCTGAAGGTTTTGATAGACTAAGTCTAATAAAGCCTGGATACCTATGTTTAAAAATATTTCCTTGAAGCCAGGCATGGTGGTGCATGGCTGTAGTTCCAACTGCTAGGGAGGCTGAGGTGGGAGGATAGCTTGAGAACAGGAGTTTGAATCTAGCCTGGGCAACATAATGAGACCCTGTCTCTAACAACATCAACAACAGCAACAAATTCCTTAAAATCCAGATGCTCCTGCCTAGGAACCACTGAACAGATAAGTTTAATGTGTAAATTCATGGATCTCAGAAACTTAAAATATCTGTAGGAGAGTTGGAGTTGGATATGTGCTAATTCCTTTAAATCTTTCCTTTCCAATAATATTAGTCTTTTTTTTTTCTTTTTCATTTATTTTTTTTTTGAGATGGGGTCTCACTCTGTCTCCCAGGCTGGAGCGCAGTGGTGCAGTGACAGCTCATGGTAGCCTTAACCTCCCCAAGCTTGGGTGGTCCTCCCACCTCAGCCTCCCAAAATGCTAGGATTACAGGTGTGAGCCACTACACCTGGCCTAATCTGACTTCTATCTCCGTGGTAGGGACATTAAAATGAATATTACTGGAAGTATCTCTAAGCTTACAGAATAATAATTTTTCCTTCCTACCATCAGTTATTCATTGCTATTCAGAAGGTCTTTAGAAATTTGCAGTGAGTAGTCTTTCAATAACTAGAGGATGGTCCTTTCAGGATTTTGCATCTTTTTGTCATCATTCAAGTGCTTAGGTCAGTAAGTCGTTATTAAGAGCAGAGTTTTCTCAATCAGAATTGTAGCAAATTCTAAACCTTTTTTGTCAATTGAAGCTGTATTATGGACTATCCAGTATGTCTCTTAAATTTGTAGAGCCTTGACTTAATCAGGATGGCAGTTTTAAACACTAAAAACTATGGAATTATTAAGAATACAGATAGAAATTCTGTTAATTTAGTTTGAGCAGTCTGAATTCATTATCTATTTAGTTAACAATCTGGGAAAATTAAATACAAATGGATTTTAAGTGAATAAATGTTGGAAAAATCCTTGAAAAATGGACAGTATGAGTCTTAATAGCAATTTTTGTTGTATGTTGGAGCTTGATGTTTTGGTAAAACATGTGAAACTAAAGAAATATTTTACATGCAAATTCTTGCTTTATACACAACAATATGTCATAAGGTTTGAGGATATAGAGATAAAAGATACAGGCATTGCCGTCAAGAAGCTCTTTGTTTAGATGGGAAAATAAATTATTATCTAATAATGCTATGCCAAATGCTGGATTAGAAGCAAAGATTTTGGAACCAGTAAGTGTTTAAAGTGAGTTTTTAAGATGACCAGAGTTAATGCGATGAGGCTGAGGAGAGGTGTTTCCCAAGGGAAGGAGGAGTGTGTGGGAAAGCACAGAAGAGCGAGAAGGAAGTGACGTTTTATTTCCTTTCTGCGAGTGTAAGTTCATAGGATCTTATATAAAGTTTCCAGTTCAGTTGAGAAATATGTGATTTTTTGAATTACATATTGTTTTTGCTTTATATTGTTTTACAGAGTGGCCTGACACCACTTTTGCTGGGTGTACATGGACAAAAAGAGCAAATGGTGAAATTTTTAATCAAGAAAAAAGCTAATTTAAATGCACTTGATAGATTTGGAAGGTATAGTTAATTACTTTAATCTGTGTGTTTTAGAGTGATCGTCACTCAAGTCGTAAGTAGTAAATTAATAAGATTCACTTCTACTTGTTGGGACGTAGTGATGAGTATCAACATCAATGAGTTAAGGGGAAAAGCAGTTATTTGGACTGGGATAAGCAGTCACATGGCGATCCATACAATGACTTTAAAGTTACCACTTTTTTTAGTTCACATAAAGAACAGTTTCAGTAGGATTCATCTTCTCTTATTATATGGACTGATGTTACTTGTTATGTGACATTTTTGGTTATATGATCCTACGTTAGCTAACGGGAGTTCCTATGAGTGTTATGAAGTGTGAACTTCAACTTTTAGTTTACTTTATGACTCAGTACTGAACTTCTTAAACCTTTCTAGTAGTTTTTGACTTCTGCTTCTTATACGCTCTTCCATTAAATATGCTATATTAAACATAAATAGGAGTTGAAAATCATTTTGTCTTTTGAATGACTCTGCTTTCAGTTGCCTTTTTTTGAAGAATATTAATGTTTGCTTATCCCTACATGACAATTAATTGCTATTCCCACATACTTTGGGTTCATCAGCTTTTTTCCTTTTTTATTTCCAGTGTATTTTGATGTTTTTAAATTGGTATGGAGAGAGGGAGTGAAGACAGTTTTAAGTGGATACACTTTTCCTTTAATAAAGGCAAGCTGTAGGTGGGTGATAAAGAGAAAAGAGCTAGGCTTTAGATTCACACAAGACTGGCATTTAATTCAGTGCCTAGGACATGCTTATTGGCATCATTAACTGATGCCATACACTTCTTACCGTTATTATTAATACTATTGCTTTCAGCATGCAGAATACTCTTTTTTTTTTTTAATTTTTTATTGGATTATAGGTTTTGGGGTACATGAGCAGAGCATGCAAGACAGTTGCGTAGGTACACACATGGCAGTGTGCTTTGCTTTTCTTCTCCCCTTCACCCACATTTGGCATTTCTCCCCAGGCTATCCCTCCCCACCACCCCCTCCCACTGGCCCTCCCCTTTTCCCCCCAATAGACCCCAGTGTTTAGTACTCCCCTTTCTGTGTCCATGTGTTCTCATTTTTCGTCACCCACCTATGAGTGAGAATATGCGGTGTTTCATTTTCTGTTCTTGTGTCAGTTTGCTGAGGATGATGTTTTCCAGATTCATTCATGTCCCTACAAACGACACGAACTCATCATTTCTGATTGCTGCATAATATTCCATGGTGTATATGTGCCACATTTTTCCAATCCAGTCTATTATCAATGGGCATTTGGGTTGATTCCAGGTCTTTGCTATTGTAAACAGTGCTGCAATGAACATTCGTGTACATGTGTCCTTATAGTAGAACGATTTATAGTCTTTTGGATATATACCCAGTAATGGGATTGCTGGGTCAAATGGAATTTCTATTTCTAAGGCCTTGAGGAATCGCCACACTGTCTTCCACAATGGTTGAACTAATTTACACTCCCACCAACAGTGTAAAAGTGTTCCTATTTCTCCACATCCTCTCCAGCATCTGTTGTCTCCAGATTTTTTAATGATCGCCATTCTAACTGGCGTGAGATGGTATCTCAATGTGGTTTTGATTTGCATCTCTCTGATGACCAGTGACGATGAGCATTTTTTCATATGATTGTTGGCCTCATATATGTCTTCTTTCGTAAAGTATCTGTTCATATCCTTTGCCCACTTTTGAATGGGCTTGTTTGTTTTTTTCCTGTAAATCTGCTTGAGTTGTTTGTAAATTCTGGATATCAGCCCTTTGCAGAATACTCTTATTTATCTGAGCCTCTGGCTGATTTTCTATTAAGGGTATCAGTCTAGGGAGGCTGGAAAAAAATCTTCACTTAAATCTTTGTCCACTTCAGATAAGCAGCCATAACAAAGTTTCTTGCTCATCAAGGCCTTTAAATTAGTAACTTCTACTATGCAATACCTCACTGAGATAAGAGTCTTCCTTTCTGACCCTTCCTTTTAACCCTGGTGGTATTTTACAAAGATGAACACTTAGGCACTCAAGATGCTTACGTCTTTTAGTGCATGTAAATGTTTAATTCTGCATGGGCAGGCAAGATATTAAATTGGTAAAGTATATCAAACTAGCCTTTATAATAGCTTTACTAAAGTTCCTAAGGAAGAAATTCTCTCTGTCATTTTAGAACTGCTCTCATACTTGCTGTGTGTTGTGGATCAGCAAGTATAGTTAGCATTCTACTTCAGCAAGATGTTGATGTATTCTCTCAAGATGCATCTGGATGGACTGCTGAAGATTACGCAGCTTCCGGTCATCATGACATGTAAGTGTTCACGTTAAAAGGCTAGTTAACACTAAAGTGAGGTTTAAAATAATTATAACCATTGTATCTTATATATCAGGTGAGATGTCATAGTCTGGTTAAGGTAGTTTTAAAGTGGCAGTGAGTTAGTCCCCTGCATCAGCTAGAAATCAAACAAAAAGCTAGACTAGTTAGAAGAACCAATGGGTGCAGGATTCTTTATCTCGGGACTTTTAAGACCTTTATCCTTAGAGATCCCAACATTGTTTATTTCATTCCAAGTATAACACCTATGCATGGGATAAAAAATAATGTCACATCTTTGATTTTTTCTGATTAGTCCTTTGAGTCTTGAGATGTCCAGTTTAGCAGGAAGTCTTATACTGTCTTCTGGGGACTATTTTCTACGTACTCTTTGAATTTTTCAAGAACCAAAGGGGTTCACTAAGCCCAAAGAAGACAATCCTTTTTATCATGTCAGAAGGAGGAGAAGACAAAGGACATTTTAATTGTCCTGTTTTTTCTGTTGATTCTGTTGCTGCATTGTTGCCACCGAAACTGGTCCTGCTGCTTGGTAATGGTTGACCTTTGACACCAAGATGGCCTTATTGATTCAGATCCCTCAAGTCTTCATACATAGACTTCAAAGTTACCACGTTTTTTAGTTCACATTCCTATGCTTATGTGCTCAGCCATTGTACTCAAGGTACCAGCACCCTGCTCTGGCAGCTCGGCATCCTGCCTTTATCCACACATGAAGTGAGCAAATTGACTCTTCCCCTGACATTCAAAACCTGATGTGGAACTCACATCTTACCACAGATGTAACTGACACCTACATGGTAAGAGATCCTTTGAGTTCCAGGTTGGTCTTTTCTCTAGCACATATTAGTTGGGCTTGTTCTAAACTATCAGAGAGCTTCAAATAATGTGGCAGAAAGAGATCGGCGTTTGATTTCTTCTTTGCTACCAGATCTGTACCCTGAAGCATCTATACCCTGTATAGTACCTTAGGCAACAGAAAGTCTGACATTAACCTTCCTCAGAGTTTGGGCACCCAGTTGTGGTTGGCCCCTTGAGTGATCTGTTTTCCATAATGATGAAAACTGCTTACATCTCTTCCTCAAGATTTAAAAATATTTTCAAATTCTACCTCACAGGAAGCCATTGAAGAGAATTCTCGGGATCTCAAGTAGGTTAGTTGGACTTAGAGCCAAACCTTGTCCATGACTCATCACTGTCCATTTGTAAAAGTAGGGCTTTGTGCTTGCTTCGGCAGCACATATCCTAAAATGGGAACAGTACAGAGGAAATTAGCATGGCCCTGCATAGGGAGGCTGCACACATTTTTGAAGCATTCCATATTTGCCTAGTCACTGGAAGGTCATTTGACTGTTTGCTGACTAGCTGTAAGGAAATGGTGTGAATTGAAGCAAAACGAGTGCCACCTAAATATTGAAATTGCTATTTGTGCTACAAAAATATTCCTGTAAGCTGGTCTGTGAGATGACACCAGAGCTGAATAATATGTGGGGTATTGTGTACAAAATATATTGTTAGTGAGTATCTTGAAAATTAGAGAATGTCAAATTGCAACTTCTTCATGGAACCTAAAAAAAAATGTAGGGTTTTGGTCTTCCATGTCAGCTGGAGATGAACATGGATATGAAGCATCATCTTAAAAAACATCTGCTGGTTCAGAGTGTGAGTCTGTAGAGAAGGATCATTGGTCCAAGCCACATCTTGACATCCATTATTTTTTTTGCCCTTGGTGTGATTGATAAACTCTGTAATAGTGGACAGTCACGTTATCAACTTTAATGAGATATTTACGAATAAATTTAGTTACAAGCTATGAAATAGTTGAGATGCCCTGAATTATAAGCTATAAAGATTAGGACAACTAACAAGCAAAATGAAGACTTACTAACATTCCCTGAAAACTACATTTGCATCTTAGGACCTGGAACAAAATACACATTGGGTTTTTTTGTTCTGGAGTCTTGCTGTGTTGCCAGACTGGAGTGTAGTGGTGCCATCTTGGCTCACTACAAACTCCACCTCCCAGGTTCAAGCAATTCTCCTGCCTCAGCCTCTTGAGTAGCTGAGACTACAGGCGTGTGTCACCACGCCCAGCTAATTTTTTGTATTTTTAGTAGAGACGCGGTTTCGCCATGTTGGCCAGGATGGTCTTGATTTCTTGACCCCGTAATCTGCCTGCCTTGGTCTCCCAAAGTGCTAGTATTACAGGGGTGAGACATGGCGCCCGGCCACACATCGGGTTTTATTTGGGATTCCAAGATAATTTTAGTCATAGAGTTTAGGAACAGATTATTCCATGTCTCTACTATTTCTCTGAGCATTTAAAACATGGTATCTTGTTTAATCTTCATCACAATCCAGTGAAAAAGGCAGCAAAGTTCTCACTTTGTGGAAGACACTGAGCCTAACAGAAGTAAATTTTCCAAGAATAAATAGCTGTTCCTTGTGGAGCTAGGACTTATTTGGAGTTGGGACACTTTCTGTTATGTCCAGCTAATGCAAATTAGTTTACTGAGTCACAGTGCCCTTGATTTATGAGTATTTCACCTTACTTTTTGTCCTCTTCAATTAGAAGCTGAATGAGAAGTTTGTAGAATGTACACATAAGTGGATGGGATAATATTGTTAAGTTCTGATATTCTAATATTGTAGAAATACTCTAAGAATTTTACATTTGGAAAGTAATTTTTGTATCAGCATTAATATAGTCATTTTATTTGTCACATTTTTATACATAGAATTTGCCAGTTACTTTCTGACTACAAAGAAAAACAGATGTCAAAAAACTCTTCTCAAAACAGCAATCCAGGTAAAGTCAGTGAATTACTTTAAGTCAGTTGTCCCCAACTTTTTGGCACGGGAGACCCATTTTGTGGAAGACAATTTTTTCATTGACTAGGGAAAAATGCAGATGGTTTCAGAATTATTCAAGCACATTACATTTGTTGTGCTTCTTTATTTGTATTATTATTACATTGTAATCTGTAATGAAATAATGATACAACGTACCATATTGTAGAATCAAGGAAGCTCTGAGCTTGTTTTCCTGCAACTAGATGTTCCTATCTGGGGGCAAAGGGAGACAGTGACAGGTCATTAGGCATTAGATTCTCATAAGAAGCACATAATGTAGATCCCTCACGTGGTCAGTTCACGACAGGGTTCATGCTCCAATGAGTAATGCTGTCACTGATCTGGCAGGAGGTGGGGCTCAGGTGGTAAGATGAGCCATGGGCCACAGTTGTAAACACAGATGAAGCTTCCCTGGCTTGCCTGCTGCTCACCTCCACCTGTGTGGCATGGTTCCAAAATGGCCATGGATTTGTACCAGTCTGTGGCCTGGGAGTTGTGGATGCCTGTTCTGGGTGGTCCTACCATAGACAAAAAAGTAAAAGGAAGGAAGTTTTGATCACAAAAGAACAGCGAAGCCCAGGTCATGTTACGTATGCTTGTACAAACAAGGTCTCACTATTACTGACCTCATTCCTCCTAATTTGAAACTGAAAGAGATTTATTTACTTTGTTGGAACAAGATGTTTTCTTCTACCTGCTGGTTGTTATGATAACGGTAATTTTGTTAAATCAAGGTGCTCTGCTACCATTTGTCAAAAGATTTTCATAATAAATACACAAATTGCTCAACTCTAGGCCCAGCAGAGGATAATAAACATACGAAAATGCTTCACAATAACAAAAATGCTAGTATGCTATCTGGATGTGGACACCTAATACATTGTATAATTCAAACTGTATGAGGCCACCTTTAATTTAGCCTATGTTTATCAAAGAGCTTCTGTAAGTTAGATTTTATAGGTTGTAGGAGACCAAGATGGAGCAGAAGTAGTTTTAATCTTCAAGGAGTTCATAATATAATAGAGCTGTCTCTATTTCATTTCTGTGCTTTTTCAACAGAATTAACAAAACATTTTTATGTTTTTACTTGACCACTTGACAAATAATAACTATAAAATGTCTTTTAGATACTAAGCATTTTTGTAAACCTACAGAACACAAACAATTACAAATACAGACAGGAGCTTGTTATTATCATTGTCGTTTTTATTATTTTGCTATTTTATTCAGGGCTTACTGTGTGTTAGATGCCCACTAGAAGCTTATAATTATGATTTATTATACATTATATTGATTATGTGCCAGACATATGTGATGAGAAAGGAAAGCTTTAAAAAATAGTAGATAGGATTTACGTAAAGATACAGAGTGAGTAGAAGTTTTCTAGGTTAAAGAAGCAGAAGAATGACATTTGGCAGAAGGAACACGTAACAAGATTGTGGGTTTGGCAGAAGAAACACCTAATGATACTGCCCGTTTGGGAGGAAGAGCAGCAAGTGCAAAAGGCAAGACGCTGCGTGAACTTTGCAGGGTTTTTGAGCAGTTCACTTTGCTATTTTGAAAAGTCTGAGATGTGAGAGGTTGGGAATGAGGTGAATACTTAGCTAAGGCAAATTTCTGATAGACTTTTTAATACTAAGGAAATGAGTAGCTCTTATCCTGTGGGCCATGGGAAATTTACCAGGTAGAATGCTTTGGGCTGCAAAGACTAATGAGCAGTGGCTAAAACCGTAGGAACCAGAGTTGTTTTGGTTGTTCAGTGATACTTTAGGATCCCTTGTGTCCCTCTTTCATCTGTGCTGTTGGCAGTGTCTTGTTCGTATCTCCTTTCATGGTTGGCTAATTCGCAACAACTCCAAACATCTTGTTCTCACAACACAACCTCACCAGGGCTGCTTTTCTTTAAATGTATCTTTTAAAACTCAGAAGCATGCAGTGGACTTCCTGTAACATTTCATTGGCTGGACCACACCGCATCCCAAACCAGACACTGGGAAAGCAAATGTAATTATGTAATTAGCTTAGAACAATCATTCTCTTTCTGAAGCTGGGGAGGGATATTGGGATAATAAATTTCCCAATGACCTGTGTTTCTTCTGCAAGAAAGAATAAGGAATGGGTACTGGTAGGGAGCCAGCAGTGTTTGCTATAGGGACTCATTGGAGAGATTTGAGCAGGGGAGTCACAAGATTAAATTGGAGCAGTAAGCCCTTCAGCTTATGGTGTAAAACAGGGGTTGGCAAGCTTTTCTGTGAAGGAGCATGTGGGAAATATTTTAGACTATGTGGTCTCTGTCAAATCTACGTAACACTACTGTTGCAGTGTGAAAGCCACCGTGAATAATATGTAAGCAAGTAGGCATGACTGAGTGCCAATGAAACTTTATTTACAAAGTTGTAAGACAGACTGGATTTGGCCTGTGGCCTATAGTTTTTTGACCCCTCATAGAGGATTGATGGAAGGTAACCAGGTAAAGAAAGCAGGAGACAAAGGAAGCTTTCGCAGTAATCAGCTAATGTTTCCTTGTTACACATCCTTGGACTGGTATCAGTGTATTGTAAGATTTTCACCCATCTGTGGTGAAAAAAATAAAGTTAAGAATCTCAGTTATTCATTTTGAAATGTTGGCCTTTTTTGGTGTTTTGCCTTTTTCATTTGTTTTGCTTAAATTGTTTTTTTTCATGTAAGAAATAACATTGATAGTTGGCGGTTTTTTTTTTTTAAATAAAAGCCATTTTGTAAATGCTTATGTTTAGCAGTGGGAATATAAAGCAGAGGCAGAAGAGAGGTATAGTCAACATGACTTGGTGATGCCTGAATGAGAAAAGTTTGGGGGACAGAGAAAAATCTCAGATGATTCACAGGTTTCCAGGTTGTGTATTAGCATTTAACCTGGACATGAGGAAGGAGTAGGAAGTTTTCTGGTGAATATGGAAGAATAAAGAGCAGCAGTTCAGCAGGAATGACAGATTTTTTTTTCTGTGCATGTTTAATGGGATATTTGTATAGGATATTTTGAGTAGGTCATTGGATAATCAGCATTTATAGCTCATATCCTACTAGTTCGACTATCAGTAATAAGACTTGTCTAAGATCCAATAACCTAAAAGTTGATGATAAATGTCCATGTGTATCACCATCGATGACCGAAAGTCAGTCAGCATCCATGGAATTGGGACAGATGATCTTAACAGATAAAGATGAACATTGGAGATGTATTTCTCATAGGGAATGATACTTTGCATGACCTGTGTGAGTCACAGCTGCCAGAAAACAAAGAGAGCAAGAAACGTATTTAAAGAGGTACGGCAAATTCAGTCCTAGGGTGCCCTGTTTGGCTTCATGCCGTAGTTTTGACTTCTAAAATATTATTTTTGCAAAACGTGCTCTGTGTTTCTTCCCCTCTTGCAGCCTGCAACCAAATAGAACCCATTTTAGCAGGGGATTTTTATGTTCTTCTTTAACCAAAGTGACATATAAATCAGAAAAAGGAAGAGAAAGAGCATTTTTGTATAGGCTTGCTGCATATATATATATATATATATATATATATATATATGTTTCAAGTTCTGGGGTACATATATAGAACATGCAGGTTTGTTACATAGGTATATATGTGCCATGGTGGTTTGCTGCATCCATCCCCCCTGTCATATACATTAGGTATTTCTCTTAATGTTAGCCCTCCCTAATCCCCCAACTCCCTGCTATCCCTCCCCTTGCCCTCCACTCCCGAAAGGCCCTGGCGTGTGATACTCTCCTCCCTGTGTCCATGTGTTCTCACTGTTCAACCCCCACTTATGAGTGAGAACAAGCAGTGTTTGGTTTTCTGTTCCTGTGTCAGTATGCTGAGAATGATGGTTTCCAGCTTCATCCATGCCCCTGCAAAGGACATGAATGAATCCTTTTTCACGGCTGCATAGTATTCCATGATGTATATGTGCCACATTTTCTTTTTATCATTGACGGACATTTGGGTTGGTTCCAAGTCTTTGCTATTGTAAACAGTGCCGCAAAAAAACATACGTGTGCATGTGTCTTTACAATTGAATGTTTTATAATCCTTTGGGTATATACCCTGTAATGGGATTGCTGGGTCAAATGGTATTTCTAGTTCTATATCCTTGAGGAATCACCACACTGTCTTCCACAATGGTTGAACTAATTTACACTCCCACCAACCGTGTAAAAGCATTCCTATTTCTCTACATCCTCTCCAGCATCTCTTGTCTCCAGATTTTTTTATGATCACCATTCTAACTGGCATGAGATGGTATCTCAATGTGATTTTGATTTGCACTTCTCTAACGACCACTGAAGATGAGCTTTTTAAAATATATTTATCGACTGCATAAATGTCTTCTTTTGAAAAGTGTCTGTTCATATCATTTGCCCACTTTTTGATGGGATAGTTTGCTTTTTTCTTGCAAATTTGTTTAAGTTCTTTGTCGATTCTGGATATTAGCCCTTTGTCAGTTGGGTAGATTGCAGAATATTTTTCCCATTCTGTTGGTTGCTGGTTCGCTCTAATGATCGTTTCTTTCGCTGTGCAGAAGCTCTTAAGTTTAATTAGATCCCATTTGTCTATTTTGGCTTTTGTTGCTATTGCTTTTGGTGTTTTAGTTATGAAGTTCTTGCCTATGCCTATGTCCTGAATGGTATTTGTATAGGCTAGTATTTAATGTAAACTTGAGAGTACCAGGATTATATTTAGAAAATAGGAACTAGATGGGAAAACTAGATAGGAATTTAAAGATTCTGAACTCCAACACAGTGTGGTTTCTTTGCTCTATTTTCACGGCTCTGAATTCACAACTATTAGTTTTTCATATGTATATATATAAAACATATATATACACACATATGTATATATACATATATACACACATATGTATATATACATATACACACACACACACATATATATACATATACACTATAGCTTTAAAAAGCACCATTCAAATATTAAGTGATTTCTTATCATTTCTATAACTTTATTATAGAATTGACTATCCAAGTGTTTATAAGAATTATTGAGAATTTTCTACATAGTATCATCTCAGCCATGTCCACATGAGCTATCCATCACTTTGTGTTAATGAATAATGGTTCACTAGGAATATTGGTTTTTTGCATTTAAAGTGATCAATATCTAATGCAGATAGGACCAGGGGCCACTCTTAAACATTAATGTCCCAGCACCTTTTTTTTTTTTGAGACAGAGTTTCACTTTTGTTAACCAGGCTGGAGTGCAATGGCGCGTTCTCGGCTCACCGCAGCCTCTGCCTCCTGGGTTCAAGCAATTCTCCTGCCTCAGCCTCCCGAGTAGCTGGGACTACAGGCGTGCGCCACCATGCCCAGCTAATATTTTTTTTTGTATTTTTAGTAGAAACAGGGTTTCACCGTTTTGACCAGGATGGTCTCAATCTCTTGACCTCATGATCCACCCGCCTCGGCCTCCCAAAGTGCTGGGATTATAGGTGTGAGCCACCGTGCCCAGCCTCCAAGCATCTTAAAATTACAATAAGGCTTTCATAATCTGACTTCTGCCCTACTGTCCATCTTTAGCCATTTTCCCTGTGTGCCCTTTCTCTGGCATTACTGAATGGCTGGTAATGACCTACTCACTCATCTTTCTATTCTAGGCAAATACATTGACTCTTTCAGGCCTTACTCCCTATCTTGCTGCCTCCTGGCATGCTGTCATCCTTTCCTGTCCTCCACCTCTTTTAATCTGGCTAGCCTCAATATTTAAGCCTCCGCTTGTGCATGATTTCTACAAAAGCCAACCCTGATGTGCTTTATTTTCATTGTTTCTCAACCCTAACACCTAGTATGTATGTATAGCAGGACTCAATAAAAAATTGCTGAGTAAAATAAAGACTTTATACAAAGATGACTTGCAAGGCTGTCCCCTTCAGTCCTGGAGAAGAGGGGACAGACATGGAACAATAATGTACAGTTCAGGTGGTAAAGATGCAGTAGAAAAATCAGTAAAGTACTAAGGCAGCCTCAAGGAAGGAGGTACCTGTTAATCAGGAGAAAGACATGCAGAATCGAGGAAGGCTTCACATAGCGTTGTTTTAAAAGATAAAAAAAACTTGTCAGAATAGTGGAGGGAAACATTTTAGGTATTAGGAAGACATTCTACACTAATAAATGTGTCAGTGATTTTGGAAATCAATTATAAGGTACTGTTAGGAAGTGGAGAACAATATACTGTGTTATCTTTTATGTTCTGTATTTTAAAATTGTGTTTCTGGTGGTTTTGTTCATTTATGTTGGGTGAATGAATTTGTGAGTGAATGTTTGACATGTTTGTATGTCTTCAATCTAGTGACATCTGATATCTCCCCAAGTGGTTTGTTGATGTTTTAGAGAATTATTTCTTAAGTAACTACTTCATGAAAGACTAAGTTCCATTTAAATGCTCAATTTATGAAACAAAATGAAATGTCTTAAATCTGTTTTACAAAGGCAGTAATTTTTCATGTTGTAAGCAGTCCATTTTAACTGAATATATGAATTTCTTTTCAGAACAAGACTTAAAGATGACATCAGAGGAAGAGCCTCAAAGGCTTAAAGGAAGTGAAAATAGACAGCCAGAGGCATGTCAAATTTTCAATTTAAATTTTTGGTTTAATGTTGTTTTCTTTGCTTTAACAATATTAGATAGTCCAATTACCTTTCAGACTAGGCTTTGAGAATCAATCGATTCTTTTTTTGAAGAATCTTTTAGTACATGCTTAAAATTTATTTTAATAAATTTAGCAACCTTATTAACAGAAGAATCAATATATTCTAATATTTGATATTTAACTTAAGCATTATAACCCTCTATAAATTTTAGAATATTCTTATTTTAAATATTCTTGGGCTGGGCACGGTGGCTCATGTCTGTAATCCCAGCACTTTGGGAGGCTGAAGTGGGCAAATCACGAGGTCAAGAGTTTGAGACCAGCCTGACCAACATGGTGAAACCCTGTCTTTACTGAAACTACAAAAATTAGCTGGGCGTGGTGGTGGGCGCCTGTAATCCCAGCTACTCAGGAGGCTGAGGCAGGAGAATGGCTGGAGCCTGGGAGGCGGAGGTTGTGGTAAGCCAAGATTGCATCATTGCACTCCAGCCCAGGAAACAAGAGCGAAACTCCATCTCAAACAAAAAATAAATAAATAAATAAATTCGTATTTGCCTTCTTGATTAGTTTATAGCTAATCTTTCTCTTTGGAATAGAGACCAAAAAAAAAAATCCAGAACTTTGTTAACAAACACTCTAACATGATAAAGAAAGTAACATCAATTATTGGATAATATTATTAAGCAATTGAAACTATGAACAGTGTAACGGTGATGGTCCCTGAGCTGGATGCGTGGTAAAGGAGGAATCATGGCCAGTGACTGAGAACCTGCAGTTTGATCCTGTCCGTCCCTGATGCCAAGGTTAAAGATGCATTCTGCCTCTCACTGACCTCAGGGTTTCTGTTCAAAGAGAGAACCAGGTCTAAAAGCAACCCAACTGCCTGGTAACAAGGAGTATATCTTGAAGAATGGGACCTCTTGTGTTAATGTACAAACAGAATAACATTCTAACTTACTTAAGTTTCAGAAAATCAGTCTTATTTAAACATTTTTATCCACTGTCATTCAGAATATATTAGAACTGGATTTAAACAGGCAGTCTAGATACATAACACTATCATATTCCAGTGTATAATTTCAATTAAAATGTAAAAATTTGCATTTCTTTCTGTTTGGTGTGAATTTCAGCTCCTAATAATTTAAAATGTGCCTACACTCCAGCTTGTAATCGTTTAGAAAAGGACTTAAATGCACAGTAGGGGCTCACTAGTTAGGGTATGGTGAAGTAAAATTTTTTCAAGTGAGGAAGCCTTTGCAACATTACAAATCATTTGCTAATTTATTTTTGGTAGACTTAACACATAAAGAATTAAGTTTAATCAAACAAATGGTGACAAAGTTAAGTTTGCTGGTTCATGTTTGTCTTTTCCCTTTGGCTAAGGTGTGTTATTTTTCATGAGTTAGTCAGAAGCCAGTGATGTGGCAGTAGCTAAACATAGATTAAAAAGTTAATTCTTGGCCGGGTGCGGTGGCTCACGCCTATAATCCCAGCACTTTGGGAGGCCAAGGTGGGTGAATCACGAGGTCAAGAGATCGAGAACATCCTGGTCAACATGGTGAAAACCCGTCTCTACTAAAAATACAAAAAATTAGCTGGGCATGATGGCACGTGCCTGTAATCCCAGCTACTCGGGAGGCTGAGGCAGGAGATTTGTTTGAACCCAGGAGGCGGAGGTTGTGGTGAGCCGAGATCGTGCCATTGCACTCCAGCCTGGGTAATAAGAGCAAAACTCCATCTCAAAAAAATAAAAAAAGTTAATTCTTAATTTTAATTATTTAATTTTTATTTAATTATTCTAATAGGTAAATTTTAATTATTTTCCAATTTTTTATTGTCCATACTTGATTACTTAAGAATAAAATTATTTTAAAAACATGCACTCCAAAAAAGCAGAGCTCTGAGAAATACAACAAGCAAATTAATCTTCTATTTTTGCATCTGCAGAAAATGTCTCAAGAACCAGACATAAATAAGGATTGTGAGACAGAGGTACAACTTTATATTTAAATGTTTCTGTTAAATTAGATTTTTACGTTATGTGGTTTAACAAAGTGTAGTAAGTTTAGGCATGTATGATTCTATCACGTAGCAGCATAAATCATCAGTGAAAAATTTGGCATTTAACTCAAAAAGCTGAGTTCTGTACATTGAGTTTTAAAGAGAGACAAACCCTGGAGATCCTCTTCGTCGTGGTGGAATAATCCTGAATGGTGCTGTAAAATGCTAGGTGATGCCACTTGAGGAGCTTCGGCTCAACCACTTTTATCTTTCTTGGTTTTAGCGTGATTATCAACAGATAACGTGGCTAAAAAAGATAATTTCTTTTTCTGCATATCCTCCAGCTAGAAAATTTTATGGCTATTGAATGGGAAATCTGGGGAGCATCTCATTTTCTGGAATTCCTCGACAGCACCTCAGCAGTTTCACTCCGATCCTTGTGTTGTGGCAAACGTTGGTTCCCATGTTTCAGTGAGCACCTTCGTGTTTTTGATATCCAGGAACCAAATGGAAAAAGAATGATCAAAGGCAGTCAGGGAGAAGTATATCTTAGTGCAGAAAAGGGAAATCTCTTCTATTCCTGACCCTGAGGTCAATGTCTCATTCTCTAAACCTGACTGTTTAATGGAAAATCCAGGTGGTAAAGACAGAAGAAGACATTTTGCATCTTTGTCTTTTTATTTGTGTGTTTCCACAAGTCAAATGGGATGAATGTTTGTTTATATTATATTCTGAAGAGTGGTTGGGAATAAAAGCACAAAATGAAGGAGGACCCTTTTTGGAATTTTAGAAAATTGTTTTATTCATTCAAACAGAAATAAAGCAAACTACAAAAATTTCAATGACATACTAATGATATAATAATTACATCTTAAAATTATATGGTAACAGTTCTGTATATACGATCAAATTTAAGTGTGAAATATTTTTAATTACTAAAATAATGACAAACTGAGTCTAGTGATAAAATAATTAAAACAAAAAGGTTCTTTGAATTCAATAAAGCAATAACCATTTTTAATATCAAACTTCCACTCAAGGCTGAAGAAGAAATGCAGAAGCATGGAAGTAATCATGTGGAATCACCAGAAAACCTGACTAATGGTGTCGCTCCTGGCTGTGGTGATTATGGCTTAATTCAATGAAGAAGGAGCAGAAAACCTGAAAATCAGCAGTCTTCCAGCACAGAGAATGAAGAGTATCACAGGCAAGCCTATGGCAACATTTAATAGGAGATAACTATGTGCTATCAAACTAACCCTAATTTGGGATAATATTCATGATGAACAAATTTTATACTTTTACTAGAATATTAACATTTGTCTGGTAATCAGAAAAATGAAAGTCAGCAAACAATGAGTTATCGTTTTTTCCCACTCATTAATTTATTTGAAACATAACCAGTATTGGCAAATGTGAGGGAAAAGTCATTTCCTTTTCCTTTTAGTGAACTTTTATTTTAGCTTCATGGGTACATGTGCAGGTTCGTTATATAAGTAATATGTATTATGGAGATTATTTCCTCAGCCACTTCATAAGCAAAATACTTAACAGGTAGCTTTTCGGTTCTCTCCCTCCTGCCACCGTCCACTCTCAAGTAGGCTCAGTGTCTGTGTTCTCTTTGAGTCCATGAGTTCTCATTGCTTAGCTCCCACTAGTGGGTAAGAACATGTGGCATTTTATTTTGTGTTCCTGCCTTAGTTTGCTTAGGATAATGGCCTCCAGCTCCATCTGCGTTGCTGCAAAGGAAATGGTCTCATTGAAAAAGACATTTTCTTACACTGTTGGTAAATATATTTTGAGTGTTAATTTAGTAGCATATTTACACACACACATATAGTAAGGATATTTGTATATATATGTTACATATGTATAAGGACATTTACTGTAGCATTATTACATCAAAAAGTTGGAGCTAGTTTAAATCCTTAACAATAGGAAATACCTAAATTTTCATACTGAGAAAAGAATATGGTATGCAACCATTTTTAAAACTGTGGTTAGATCTAGAATATATGGATTATTTCACAATTAACATGTATTTAAAGCATTTAGTTTGATGACACATCTTAAGATAATTTTGTTAGAATTCTTGTAATATCTGCTGTGTCGCAAGTGGAAGCTACATGCTACATTGACACTGTACCTTTTTAGCCACAAGATTGCTAGTTATTACATTTTTGCTGTTGGTGCCTGAGTGCTGAAATAGTGGACCTCAATTTGAATATTGCCAAGGGATTGTGCATGGGGATCTATACTTCATATAAACACTTGAATATATTGGATAAAACTTGTTAAAATACATAAAAGGATCTTTGCCAGCTTTTTCTGCAAATAGCCAGTTAGTAAATATTTTAGGTTTTGTGGACTGTATGTATTTATTTTCTTGAGACACGGTCTCACTCTTACCCAGGCTGGAATGCAGTTGCATGATTGTGACTCACTGCAGCCTTGACTTCCTGGGCTCTAGTGATCCTCCCACCTCAGCCTCTCTATTAGCTGGGACCACAGCTGTGTAGCATCACACCCAGCTAATTGACTCTATGGATTATCAAGTGAATAAGCATGGCTTTGTTTCAAGATACTTTACTTACAAAATAGGCAGTGGGCTGGATTTGGCTCACACGTGTTAATTTGCTGACCCCTGTGCTAAAAGGAAGGTGCTGCTAATGCAGTGCATCTTTTTTTTATTGTTTATATATATATATTTTTTTTAAAATTTTTTATTGGATTTTAGGTTTTGGGGTACATGAGCAGAGCATGTAAGACAGTTGTGTAGGAACACACATGGCAGTGTGCTTTTCTTTCCTTCTCCCCTTCACCCAAATTTGGCATTTCTCCCCAGGCTATCCCTCCCCACCTCCCCCTCCCACTGGCCCTCCCCTTTTCCCCCCAATAGACCCCAGTGTTTAGTACTCCCCTTTCTGTGTCCATGTGTTCTCATTTTTCATCACCCGCCTATGAGTGAGAATATGCGGTGTTTCATTTTCTGTTGTTGTGTCAGTTTGCTGAGGATGACGTTCTCCAGATTCATCCATGTCCCTACAAACGACACAAACTCATCATTTCTGATTGCTGCATAATATTCCATGGTGTATATGTGCCACATTTTTCCAATCCAGTCTATTATCAATGGGCATTTGGGTTGATTCCAGGTCTTTGCTATTGTAAACAGTGCTGCAATGAACATTCGTGTACATGTGTCCTTATAGTAGAACGATTTATAGTCCTTTGGATATATACCCAGTAATGGGATTGCTGGGTCAAATGGAATTTCTATTTCTAAGGCCTTGAGGAATCGCCACACTGTCTTCCACAATGGTTGAACTAATTTACACTCTCACCAACAGTGTAAAAGTATTCCTTTTTCTCCACACCCTCTCCAGCATCTGTTGTCTCCAGATTTTTTAATGATCGCCATTCTAACTGGCGTGAGATGGTATCTCAATGTGGTTTTGATTTGCATCTCTCTGATGACCAGTGACGGTGAGCATTTTTTCATATGATTGTTGGCCTCATATATGTCTTCTTTCGTAAAGTGTCTGTTCATATCCTTTGCCCACTTTTGAATGGGCTTGTTTGTTTTTTTCCTGTAAATCCGTTTGAGTTCTTTGTAAATTCTGGATATCAGCCCTTTGTCAGATGGGTAAACTGCAAAAATTTTTTCCCATTCTGTTAGTTGCCGATCCACTCTAGTGACTGTTTCTTTTGCCATGCAGAAGCTGTGGAGTTTCATGAGGTCCCATTTGTCTATTTTGGCTTTTGTTGCCAATGCTTTTGGTGTTTTGTTCATGAAGTCCTTGCCTACTCCTATGTCCTGAATACTTTTGCCTAGATTTCCTTCTAGGGTTTTTATGGTACCAGGTCTTATGTTTAAGTCTTTAATCCATCTGGAGTTAATTTTAGTGTAAGGTGTCAGGAAGGGGTCCAGTTTCTGCTTTGTGCACATGGCTAGCCAGTTTTCCCAACACCATTGGTTAAACAGGGAATCCTTTCCCCATTGCTGGTTTTTGTCAGGTTTATCAAAGATTGTATAGTTGTAGATATGTTGTGTTGCCTCCGGTGCCTCTGTTTTGTTCCATTGGTCTATATCTCTGTTTTGGTACCAGTACCATGCTGTTTTGATTACTGTAGCCTTGTAGTATAGTTTGAAATCCGGTAGTGTGATGCCCCCCGCTGTGTTCTTTTTGCTTAGAATTGACTTGGCTATGCGGGCTCTCTTTTGGTTCCATATGAAGTTCATGGTGGTTTTTTCCAGTTCTGTGAAGAAAGTCAATGGTAGCTTGATGGGGATAGCGTTGATTCTGTACATTACTTTGGGCAGTATAGCCATTTTCACGATATTAATTCTTCCTAACCATGAACATGGAATGTTTCTCCATCTGTTTGTGTCCTCTCTGATTTCATTGAGCAGTGGTTTGTAGTTCTCCTTGAAGAGGTCCCTTACGTTCCTTGTGAGTTGTATTCCAAGGTATTTTATTCTTTTTGTAGCAATTGTGAATGGCAGTTCGTTCTTGATTTGGCTTTCTTTCTGTCTGTTATTGGTGTAGACGAATGATTGTGATTTTTGCACATTGATTTTATATCCTGAGACTTTGCTGAAGTTGCTTATCAGTTTCAGGAGTTTTGGGGCTGAGGTGATGGGGTCTTCTAGGTATACTATCATGTCGTCTGCAAATAGAGACAATTTGGCTTCCACTTTTCCTATTTGAATACCCTTTATTTCTTTTTCTTGCCTGATTGCTCTGGCTAGAACTTCCAGAACTATATTGAATAGGAGTGGTGAAAGAGGGCATCCTTGTCTAGTGCCAGATTTCAAAGGGAATGCTTCCAGTTCTTGCCCATTCAGAATGATATTGGCTGTTGGTTTGTCGTAAATAGCTTTTATTACTTTGAGATACGTTCCATCGATACCGAGTTTATTGAGGGTTTTTAGCATAAAGGGCTGTTGAATTTTGTCAAATGCCTTCTCTGCGTCAATTGAGATAATCATGTGGTTTTTGTTTTTGGTTCTGTTTATGTGGTGAATTACGTTGATAGACTTGCGTATGTTGAACCAGCCTTGCATCCCCAGGATGAATCCTACTTGATCATGGTGAATACGTTTTTTGATTTGCTGTTGCAATCGGCTTGCCAATATTTTATTGAAGATTTTTGCATCTATGTTCATCATGGATATTGGCCTGCAGTGCATCTTATTTATAAAAGTGCCCTAGATGCGTGACATTACCCTTCCTTTGAAAAAAAATATATTACAGTATTCTACTCACCATATATATTTTTTAACTTTTATTTATGTTATATTTTTAAATTGCATGTAAAGTTCTGGGGTACATGTGCAGATCTTGCAGGATTGTTGAGTATTTTTTAACAGTGACTTCATGTAATTTTTTCATTTATATAACTCATATAATTATACCTCATATAATTGTTAAAATTTCACTTATAAAAGAAGATTATTTCCTGCATGTTTTCTATTTTACTCCTGTTAATAGAACTCAGTATTTTACTGTGATCAGTTATTTTGTATATTTGATGAGTATCAACAGTCTTAGAATTAGCTGATTTTTGTCAAGCAAGAAATAATCCCCTTGTAACTTTTAGTATTCCTTAGTCTTTACAAGCATGAGCAAAATGATAATCAGCTTATGTAATCTACAAATGTTCAAGGGGTCTTTTAGTTCTATAATTTTAAGAATTTAATACCTCAATCTGGTATTTTAAAATGCCATATTGTATAATTTTTAAAACCTTTAAAATACATAATTGTTACATAAAATTTGAAAACTGCACTACTTATGTAAAATTTGAAAAATTCTATTTCTTATCTATCACTATTCCATGACTGTGGAAGAAAATTACATCATTCATAGTCATGACTCCTACGTATGATATCCTTCAAAGAACTGTCTGTTCCATTCACTCTTTCCATTCGCTCTTTCCATTCAATCTTTCCATTCACTCTTTCCATTCATTCACACTTTCCATTCACTCTTTCCATTCGCTCTTTCCATTCACTCTTTCCATTCGCTCTTTCCATTCGCTCTTTCCATTCGCTCTTTCCATTCGCTCCTTTCCATTCGTTCACTCTTGGCTTCACACCAGAAGTCTTCAGTTTCAGCACTCCTCCAAAATTGTTTTTCTCAGGGTTATCACCATTTCTTTTTGTAATAAATCTAGGGATTTTTTTCTTACACCTCATTTTAGTTAATCTGTCAGCAATATTTGACCCATCGGAGGACATGTGCTCTGTAACAGCATCTTCACTGGCTTTCAGGACCTCACTCCCTCAGGTGTTTCCTCCTGCTGTTCTGGTTCATTCATCATGGTCTGTTTTGCTTGCTTCTCCTCATCTTTCACCTTTCGCACATTGTTGTTTCCAAGGGCTCAGTTCTCAGTCTTCTTTCTCATGACTTTTTGTTTTTCTTTTCTTTTTTTCCTTTGAGATGGAGTCTCATTCTGTCATCCCGGCTGGAGTCCAGTGGTGTGATCTCGGCTGACTGCAACCTTTGCCTCCTGGGTTCTAGCAATTCTCCTGCTTCAGCCACCCGAGTAGCTAGAATTACTGATGGTTGCCACCATACCTGGCTAATTTTTGTATTTTTAGTAGGGACAGGGTTTCCTCATGTTGGCCAGGCTTGTCTTAATCTTCTGATCTCTGGCAATCTGCCTGCCTCGGCCTCCCAGTGTTGGGATTACAGATGTGGGCCACCATCCACAGCCCCTCATGACTTTTTCTACTGTGTATATGCTAATGATTTCCAAATGTATGTTTTAGATCTCTCTCCTTCGTTCCAGATCTCTATGTCAGTCTGCCTCCTTGACATCTCTCTTTAGTTAGTTATTGGGTATCACATACTAGTCAGATCCAAAATGGGGCTACTAATGTCCTTCCTGAAATCTACACCTCATGTAGTCTTTCCTACTTTGGCAACTCTTCCAGTTGCTCTGCCTAAAACCTCGGTGTCATTTTTGACTCATCTTTCTCTGTCTCTGACACCTCACATCTAATCTTTCAGTAAATCTTGTGAGGTCTCCCCGAAGATTATATCCAGAAGCCAGTTATATCTTGTACATCTGAGCCACCATCGTCTGTAGTCTAGATGAGTGCCATAGACTGGTAACTGATTGTCCTGGTTTTAAAAAAATTTCCTTTAAATCAATTCTTAACTCAGTGGATGTATTTAATACATAAGTCAAATTGTGTCATTCCTCTGCCCCACCCTTCTGATTATCTCCCATTTCACTCTGAGTGTGTGTCAAAACTCCTCCTAATAATGAAAAGGCGGAACACCATCTGGCACATTATCTCTCCTGCTTAAACTCCTATTTCTTACTTGCTTTGCTCTGCTTCAGCCACACTGAACTTCTTGCTGTTTCTTATCCGTCCTTATTGCTTAAAGACTCCAGGCACACCTCTGTATTTGGCTGTTACCTGTGTCTGGAAGGCCTTTTCTTCAGCTATCCTCCTGGCTTACTCTTTCCATTCTTTCAGTCCTTTACTTAAAATCCCGTTTCTCAGCAGGGACTTTTCTGGCCACCCCACTTTCCCACCACCCTTTCCCTCAAACACATGAACATTTTATTTTTCTGCTTTAGTCTTTCTCCTCTAACGTACTGTATATGTTGCCTTATCTGTCCATTATTATTGTATGTTTATCACATTCTCATCAATAGAATCTTTATTGTTCACTACTATATCCTCATTGTTCACTACTATATCCTCACTGCCTAGAAAAAGGCCTAGTGGCCAGATGTGGTGGCTCATGCCTGTAATCCCAGCACTTTAGGAGGCCGAGTCAGGTGGATCATGAGGTCAGGAGGTCAAGACCATCCTGGCTAACACGGTGAAACCCTCTCTACTAAAAATACAAAAAATTAGCTTGCTGTGGTGACAAGCTCTTGTAGTCTCAGCTACTCAGGAGGCTGAGGCAGGAGAATCGCTTGAACCCGGGTGGCGGAGGTTGCAGTGAGCCGAGATCGTACCACCGCACTCCAGCCTGGGCAACAGAGTGAGATTCTGTTTCAGAAAAAGAGAAAAAGGCCTAGCATATCAGATGTAGCTACCTAATAAATACTTATTAAATGAGTGAATGGAGTTTATCCTGGGTATATTGATTGGCTGATTGATATTACTTGAAAAATGTTTGACATGGTTCATTGTAACAATTTTGCCTGGCAGTTATGTGTATTTTTAAATTCTTTTAGCTCTTTATAATAAGCTACATTTCTTCATATTAGTTTTTTTGTTTGGGGAGAAAAGCCCAATTTTGTGGTTATTCACTATACTTTTACTGGTGATTATGATCATTGTAGTTATGGTAAAATGATTCAGAAGAATTGCAAACTTGACTGATATTTTATCAAAAAAATGTTAGGGTGGTAAATTTAATGGACTTACAAATTCTTTCCAAGGGATTGTGAACCTTCAGTATTTGAAATAAAAAGAACAGAGTTGGAATTTTTTGCTTCCTATAGGAAGACATATATTGGCCAGGCACTGTCTGTTCTGATGGAGCAGCCGCTGCTTAACTGTCTTTCAGAAGGAAGCTGCTTACATTGATATTGGTTGGTGAGCAACGCCAGTGGTCATTGATCAATTGACTAGATTTAGAACTGGCTCTGGGTGTCTTCTTGTTATCATGGCTACAGGTCAGTTCTTTCCAAAGTTTGAGTCAACTTTAACCGGAAATTTTCTATTTAAAAGTTGCCTTCCATTCACTATGTTCAAAATGAAAGTATTTTAAATCCCAGAATTGTAGACTTATTTTTTTTGATCAGGATGAATTGGTTAATAATAGGTCTCTGGAAGATTGATCTATCTATCTATCTACCTATTATCTATCTATCTATCATCTATCTATCTATCTATCTATCTATCTATCTATCTATCTATAGTCTTATCTTAACCAGAGGAGTTCTCTGTACAATTTATTTCTTAAAAATAATTGTTTTGTTTCTGTTCTTGGTATTTTTAGAAGCTTTTGCTCAAGTCCTAACATAATATTCAGTGGGAGATTTTAGTCTCTTTGTCAGTTCATGTATGTATATGGTAGTGATATTCTCTGTTTTTAAATTCCCTTTCTTGTTCACTTTCTTCTCTGTACAATAGTAATAACATTTTTATGCATGTTTACCTTATGAAAAAGTAATTCCAATTTTCTACTGGCAAATCCAGATTTTTTTTTTTTTTGAGAGAGAGAATTTTGCTCTGTTGCCCAGGTTGTAGTGCAGTGGTGCGGTCTTTGCTCCCTGCAACCTCTGGCTCCCAGGTTCAAGCAGTTCTCTTGCCTCAGCCTCCGAGTAACTGGGAATAAGGTGTGTGCCACCATGCCCAGATAATTTTTGTTTATTTAGTAGATACGGAGTTTCACCACATTGGACAGGCTGGTTTTGGACTCCTTACCTTGTGATCTACCTGCCTTGGCCTTCCAAAGTGCTAGGACTACAGGTATGAGCCACCACTCCTGGCCAAATGCAACTTTTTATATTTTGACTAAGTACTAGGCTAAAATTGAAAAAAAATTTACCAGATCATTTTATTTTCCAACAAAATCATAAGTAATCAAAAATTTCTATTTTTAAAATACAAATAATGACATTCAGATATTTTAAAAGTAAGGATACTCTCTGATATAGTTTGGCTTTGTATCCCCACCCAAATCTCAAGTAACATTGTAATTCCCAGGTGTTGGAAGAAAGATCTGGTGGGAGGTGATTGGGTCATGGTGTCAATTTCCCCCATGCTGTTCTCATGATAGTGAGTTCTCACAAGAGCTGATAGTTTCATAAGGGGCTCTTCCCCTACACGTCTCTCTCTCTCCTACCTCCTTTTGAAGAAGGTGCCTGCTTCCCCTTCACCCTCCATCATGATTATGTTTCCTGAGGCCTCCCTAGCCAGGTGTAACTGTGAATCAATTAATCCTGTTTCCTGTGTGAATTACCCAGTCTCAGCTATGTCTTTATAGCAGCATGAAAATGGACTAATACAGAGAATTGGTACCAGGGATAGTGGGGTACTGCTGTAAAGATAACCTGAAAAATGTGGAGGCAACTTTGGAACCAAGTAACAGACAGGGGTTCTAACAGTTTGGAGGACTCAAAGAAAGACAGGAAGATGTGGGAAAGTTTGGAACTTCCTTCAGACTTGTTGAATTTTTTTTACCAAAATGCTGATAGTGACATGGACAATGAAGTCCAGGCTAAGGTGGTTTTAGATGGAGATTAGGAACTTTTCGGGAACTGGAACAAAGGTGACTCTTGCATGTTTTAGCAAAGAGACTCCCAGCATTTTTCCCCTGCCCTAGGAATCTGTGAAATTTTGAACTTGACAGAGATAATTCAGGGTATTTGATGGAAATTTCTAAGCAGCAAAGCATTCCAAGAGATGAACTGGTTGATTCTGAAAGCATTCAGTTTTATGAATTCACAAAGAGATGGTTTTAAGTTGGAACTTATGTTTAAAAAGGAAGCAGAGCATAAATTTGGAAACTTTACAGCCTGACTTTGGTGTGGAACAGAAAAATATTTCATTTTCTGGGAAGGAATGCAGGCTGGCTGTAGAAATTTGCATAAGTAATGAGTAGTGGAATGTTAATCACCATGACAATGAGAAAAGTGTCCCCAGGGCATGTCAGAGAGTTTTTGGCAGCCACTCCCATCACAGGCCTGGAGGCTTGGAAGGAAAGAATGGTTTCATGGGTGGGCCAAGGCCTTTGCTACTATGTGCAGCCTTGGGACTTGGTGCTCTGTGTTGGGCTGCTACAGGTCCAGCTGTGGCTAAAAGGGGCCAAAGTGCAGCTTAGCCTTTATGAATTAATTACCCAGTCTTCAGTATTTCTTAATAGCAGTGTGAAAATGGACTAATAAACTCTCCCTCAAGACATTTTCCCAGTTTCATCTTTCATGTTCTGTGTACCACTGCTATTTTCAAAACTTCATTTAGAGGTAAACTTTATTATATTGAGTAATAGAAACAGAAATATAGCACAAATATAATTATGACTTTCATGTTTAACAGTCATTGCTTGTATTTGGTGGACTCCAGCTTTTTAATGTAGCATTCAGTGTCATGTAGCATTCACCTTCTATTCTTATCTTTCAAGTATTTTATACTTCTTTTTCAAGTTCCTAGTATACTTGTAGACTTCATGTGCTTAATTTCTGTGCTCACATTCTGTTCTCTAACTGGAATGGTTTTCTCTCACTGTTTTTACTAGTGGGCTTCTCTTATATTTTGCCTCTTTTAAAGGAAGGCTTTAGCCTGTGTGCTAAAATACAACTTTTTATGTATGAAGTCTTATATAACACATTAGATCATTATTGTGTATTACCTTTTTTGAGTCATGGAATGCATATTTCTTTTTATGTTGTTTGTACTTCATAAACATTTTTAAAATTAATCAGTGAATTGAGATGGAAAAGAGTTGGAGGTTTACAAAAATTGAGGGTTTTTTGTTCGTTGTCGATAAGAGTTATTAGAAAACATTGGCTTTCTTTAGTTTTTAAAGTAGTGACTTTGCCTTGCATATGAAGAAAGTAAAGAAACATCAAAATAAAAAAATGGACCTCAAAATAATCTGTGTTTACACCCATGTTTGAGAAGGCCAAGTTACTAACTCACGGTCTGCTACAAGTAAAAGTTTAAGTGAAATAGATAAGGATCATAGAAGGTAAAATATGTAAGTCCTTCATAAGAATTTCTGGGAATACCCCATCAAAAGTGGGCAAAGGATAAGAACAGACGCTTCTCAAAAGAAGGCATTTACATGGCCAAAAAAAGTATTGAAAAAGCTCATCATCACTGATGATTAGAGAAATGGAAATCTAAGCCACAATGAGATACCATCTCATGCCAGTTAAAATAGCAATCATTAAAAAGTCAGGAAACAACAGATGCTGACAAGACTGTGGAGAGATAGGAATGCTTTTATACTGTTGTTGGGATTGTGAATTAGTTCAACCATTATGGAAGACAGTGTGGTGATTCCTCAAGGATCTAAAACCAGAAATACCATTTGACCCAGCAATCCCATTACTGTGTATATACCCAAAGGATTATAAATCGTTAAACTATAAAGACACACACACACATATGTTTACTGCAGCACTATTTACAATAGCAAAGACTTGGAACCAACCCAAATGCCCATCAATGATAGACTGGATAAAGAAAATGTGGAACATATGCACCATGGAATACTGTGCTGCCATAAAAAAGAATGAGTTCACGTCCTTTGCAGGGACATGGATGAGGCTGGAAACCATCATTCTTAGCAAACTAACACAGGAACAGAAAACCAAACACCGCATGTTCTCACTCATAAGTGGGAGTTGAAGAATAAGAACACATGGATACAGGGAGGGGAACGTCACATGTAGACAGCCAGAGGAGCCCACCCTCTCTGGTGGAATCAGCAGCAAGGCTTCTATAAACTTTCAGTGAACTCCAGAGACATGAAACCAGAATAGGGGGAATTTGTATGTCTCAGAGAAGAACAGAGAGGCCTAGAAAAAGATAACCAGCTCTCACTGACCTTGCTGCAAAATAGTTGTTAGCTGAAGTATGTTAAATACTGCATGAAGTAGGAGTTATAACCACAGGCTGTTCTAAGTAACTGCACCATCCCTCTGCTGTGTGATTTGCAAACATATAAAATAAAGTACTCTGAGGCAGTTCGGGACTGAAGAGACTGACATCATCAGCTTTTTGGACCGCTGGGCACATCTTTATATATGTCTGTCTATATGTCTTTCTTTATCTCCTGCTGTTCCCTCTTAGGTTTTTGAACCCTTGTGCAGTGTGGGATGCAGCACATGCCAATCACACACTGGGGCCTGTTGGGGGTTTGGGGACACAAGGAGGGAGAGCACTAGGTCAAATACCTAATGCATTCAGCTTGCAAGACTTAAAACCTAGATGACGGGTTGATAGGTGCAGCAAGCCACCATGGCACATGTATACCTATGTAACACACCTGCATGTTCTGCACATGTGTCCTCGAAGTTAGAAAAGAAAAGAAATCTCTGGGAAGGAATGTTAACACTGATTACTTTTCCTGGAAATAGAATAATGTAGTCTCCTAAAGCTGGAAATACTCAACTATATCAGTGCTGTTGAAAGATTGATTACAATAAGGATTAATGACTTTGACTAGGAGCAGTTTCAGTAAATGGTAGCTACGGAACTCTGTAGTGGATGAACATGGACAACTCTTGAGAGAAACTTTACTGGGAAAAACAATAGAGAAATGGGCAATAATTGAAGAAGAATGTGGGATTTGAGGACATTTTCTCTCCTTTTGTATTTCAAAACAGAAATTTTAGAGTATGTTCTTTACTGTTAGGAATGATCTATACAAGAAGAAATTGTTTATGAAATGTAATTTGTTTGCTTGGTTGCACGTCTAAGCATTAAACAGCTTGATTTATTATCTTTTATGGATGTTTAGCAAACTAATTTTCCTTAGAACTTCTGTTCATATATAGTTTTATGGTTAGAGTTGTTTTTTTTTCAGAATTGCTTCAGAAATGTAACATATTAGTGTAACTGAATATGCAGATGATGACCTAGAACTTAAACTATTATATACAGATGTGTTACGTAATTATAATACACAGTCACATACTTAGGCCATGTTCAATAGAATTTAATTGTTCCCGCATAATTGTACATATTGCAATACCTTCGAGAGTAGCATCATGAATAGCTATGATTTGCTGAGGTACTTACTCCAAAATATCAGGTATATGAACTTTTTTTTTTTCTCTCTTTTTTTTAAAAATTTTATTGGATTTTAGGTTTTGGGGTACATGAGCAGAGCATGCAAGACAGTTGCGTAGGTACACACATGGCAGTGTGCTTTGCTTTTCTTCTCCCCTTCACCCACATTTGGCATTTCTCCCCAGGCTATCCCTCCCCACCTCCCCCTCCCACTGGCCCTCCCCTTTTCCCCCAATAGACCCCAGTGTTTAGTACTCCCCGTTCTGTGTCCATGTGTTCTCATTTTTCATCACCCACCTATGAGTGAGAATATGTAGTGTTTCATTTTCTGTTCTTGTGTCAGTTTGCTGAGGATGACGTTCTCCAGATTCATCCATGTCCCTACAAAGGACACAAACTCATCATTTCTGATTGCTGCATAATATTCCATGGTGTATATGTGCCACATTTTTCCAATCCAGTCTATTATCAGTAGGCATTTGGGTTGATTCCAGGTCTTTGCTATTGTAAACAGTGCTGCAATGAACATTTGTGTACATGTGTCCTTATAGTAGAACGATTTATAGTCCTTTGGATATATACCCAGTAATGGGATTGCTGGGTCAAATGGAATTTCTATTTCTAAGGCCTTGAGGAATCACCACACTGTCTTCCACAATGGTTGAACTAATTTACACTCCCACCAACAGTGTAAAAGTGTTCCTTTTTCTCCACATCCTCTCCAGCATCTGTTGTCTCCAGATTTTTTAATGATCACCATTCTAACTGGCGTGAGATGGTATCTCAATGTGGTTTTGATTTGCATCTCTCTGATGACCAGTGACGGTGAGCATTTTTTCATATGATTGTTGGCCACATATATGTCTTCTTTTGTAAAGTGTCTGTTCATATGCTTTGCCCACTTTTGAATGGGCTTGTTTGTTTTTTTCCTGTAAATCTGTTTGAGTTCTTTGTAAATTCTGGATATCAGCCCTTTGTCAGATGGGTAGACTGCGAAAATTTTTTCCCATTCTGTTGGTTGCCGATCCACTCTAGTTACTGTTTCTTTTGCCGTGCAGAAGCTGTGGAGTTTCATTAGGTCACATTTGTCTATTTTGGCTTTTGTTGCCAATGCTTCCGGTGTTTTGTTCATGAAGTCCTTGCCTACTCCTATGTCCTGGATAGTTTTGCCTAGATTTCCTTCTAGGGTTTTTATGGTGCCAGGTCTTATGTTTAAGTCTTTAATCCATCTGGAGTTAATTTTAGTGTAAGGTGTCAGGAAGGGGTCCAGTTTCTGCTTTGTGCACATGTCTAGCCAGTTTTCCCAACACCATTTGTTAAACATGGAGTCCTTTTCCCATTGCTTGTTTTTGTCAGGTTTATCAAAGATTGTATAGTTGTAGATATGTTGTGTTGCCTCTGGTGCCTCTGTTTTGTTCCATTGGTTTATATCTCTGTTTTGGTACCAGTACCATGCTGTTTTGATTACTGTAGCCTTGTAGTATAGTTTGAAATCTGGTAGTGTGATGCCCCCCGCTGTGTTCTTGTTGCTTAGAATTGACTTGGCTATGCGGGCTCTCTTTTGGTTCCATATGAAGTTCATGGTGGTTTTTTCCAGTTCTGTGAAGAAAGTCAATGGTAGCTTGATGGGGATAGCGTTGATTCTGTAAATTACTTTGGGCAGTATAGCCATTTTTACAATATTAATTCTTCCTAACCATGGACATGGAATGTTTCTCCATCTGTTTGTGTCCTCTCTGATTTCGTTGAGCAGTGGTTTGTAGTTCTCCTTGAAGAGGTCTCTTACGTTCCTTGTGAGTTGTATTCCAAGGTATTTTATTCTTTTTGTAGCAATTGCGAATGGCAGTTCGTTCTTGATTTGGCTTTCTTTACGTCTGTTATTGGTGTAGACGAATGCTTGTGATTTTTGCACATTGATTTTATATCCTGAGACTTTGCTGAAGTTGCTTATCAGTTTCAGGAGTTTTTGGGCTGAGGCGATGGGGTCTTCTAGGTATACTATCATGTCGTCTGCAAATAGAGACAATTTGGCTTCCACCTTTCCTATTTGAATACCCGTTATTTCTTTTTCTTGCCTGATTGCTCTGGCTAGAACTTCCCGTACTATATTGAATAGGAGTGGTGAAAGAGGGCATCCTTGTCTAGTGCCAGATTTCAAAGGGAATGCTTCCATTTTTGCCCATTCAGTATGATATTGGCTGTTGGTTTGTCATAAATAGCTTTTATTACTTTGAGATACGTGCCATCGATACCGAGTTTATTGAGGGTTTTTAGCATAAAGGGCTGTTGAATTTTGTCGAATGCTTTCTCTGCATCAATTGAGATAATATGTGGTTTTTGTTTTTGGTTCTGTTTATGTGGTGAATGACGTTGATAGACTTGCGTATGTTGAACCAGCCTTGCATCCCCGGTATGATTCCTACTTGATCATGATGAATAAGTTTTTTGATTTGCTGTTGCAATCGGCTTGCCAATATTTTATTGAAGATTTTTGCATCTATGTTCATCATGGATATTGGCCTGAAGTTTTCTTTTCTCGTTGGGTCTCTGCCGGGTTTTGGTATCAGAATGATGTTGGTCTCATAAAATGATTTGGGAAGGCTTCCCTCTTTTTGGATTGTTTGAAATAGTTTTAGAAGGAATGGTACCAGATCCTCCTTGTGTGCCTGGTAGAATTCGGCAGTGAACCCGTCTGGACCTGGGCTTTTTTTGTGTGGTAGGCTCTTAATTGCTGCCTCAACTTCAGACCTTGTTATTGGTCTATTCATAGTTTCAGCTTCCTCCTGGTTTAGGCTTGGGAGGACACAGGAGTCCAGGAATTTATCCATTTCTTCCAGGTTTACTAGTTTATGCGCATAGAGTTGTTTGTAATATTCTCTGATGATGGTTTGAATTTCTGTGGAATCTGTGGTGATTTCCCCTTTATCATTTTTTATTGCATCTATTTGGTTGTTCTCTCTTTTATTTTTAATCAATCTGGCTAGTGGTCTGTCTATTTTGTTGATCTTTTCAAAAAACCAGCTCTTGGATTTATTGATTTTTTGAAGGGTTTTTCGTGTCTCAATCTCCTTCAGCTCAGCTCTGATCTTAGTTATTTCTTGTCTTCTGCTGGGTTTTGAGTTTTTTTGATCTTGCTCCTCTAGCTCTTTCAATTTGACGATAGGGTGTCAATTTTGGATCTCTCCATTCTCCTCATATGGGCACTTATTGCTATATATTTTCCTCTGGAGACTGCTTTAAATGTGTCCCAGAGGTTCTGGCATGTTGTGTCTTCGTTCTCTTTGGTTTCGAAGAACTTCTTTATTTCTGCCTTCATTTCATTGTTTACCCAGTCAACATTCAAGAGCCAGTTGTTCAGTTTCCATGAAGCTGTGCGCTTCTGGGTCGGTTTCTGTATTCTGAGTTCTAACTTGATTGCACTATGGTCTGAGAGGCTGTTTGTTATGATTTCCGTTGTTTTGCATTTGTTGAGCAGTGCTTTACTTCCAATTATGTGGTCAATTTTAGAGTAGGTGTGATGTGGTGCTGAGAAGAATGTGTATTCTGTGGATTTGGGGTGGAGAGTTCTCTAAATGTCTATCAGGTTTGCTTGCTCCAGGTCTGAGTTCAAGCCCTGGATATCCTTGTTGATTTTCTGTCTGGTTGATCTGTCTAGTATTGACAGTGGAGTGTTAAAGTCTCCCACTATTATTGTGTGGTAGTCTAAGTCCTTTTGTAAGTCATTAAGAACTTGCCTTATGTATCTGGGTGCTCCTGCATTGGGTCCATATATGTTTAGGATCGTTAGCTCTTCTTGTTTTATCGATCCTTTTACCATTATGTAATGGCCTTCTTTGTCTCTTTTGATCTTTGTTGCTTTAAAGTCTATTTTATCAGAGATGAGAATTGCAACTCCTGCTTTTTTTTGCTTTCCATTTGCTTGGTAAATCTTCCTCCATCCCTTTATTTTGAGCCTTTGTGTATCCTTGCATGTGAGATGGGTTTCCTGGATACAGCGCACTGATGGGTTTTGGGTTTTTATCCAATTTGCCAGTCTGTGTCTTTTGATTGGTGCATTTAGTCCATTTACATTTAGGGTTAATATTGTTATGTGTGAATTTGATACTGCCATTTTGATGCTAAGTGGCTGTTTTGCCTGTTAGTTGTTGTAGATTCTTCATTATGTTGAAGCTCTTTAGCATTCAGTGTGATTTTGGAATGGCTGGTACTGGTTGATCCTTTCTATGTGTAGTGCCTCTTTTAGGAGCTCTTGTAAAGCAGGCCTGGTGGTGACAAAATCTCTGAGTACTTGCTTGTTCGCAAAGGATTTTATTTTTCCTTCACTTCTGAAGCTCAGTTTGGCTGGATATGAAATTCTGGGTTGAAAGTTCTTTTCTTTAAGAATGTTGAATATTGGCCCCCACTCTCTTCTGGCTTGTAGTGTTTCTGCCGAGAGATCTGCTGTGAGTCTGATGGGCTTCCCTTTGTGGGTGACCCGACCTTTCTCTCTGGCTGCCCTTAGTATTCTCTCCTTTATTTCAACCCTGTTGAATCTGACGATTATGTGCCTTGGGGTTGCTCTTCTTGCGGAATATCTTTGTGGTGTTCTCTGTATTTCCTGCAATTGAGTGTTGTCCTGTCTTGCTAGGTGGGGGAAATTTTCCTGGATGATGTCCTGAAGAGTATTTTCCAGCTTGGATTCATTCTCTTCGTCCCCTTCTGGTACACCTATCAAACGTAGGTTAGGTCTTTTCACATAGTCCCACATTTCTTGGAGACTTTGTTCATTCCTTTTTGTGCTTTTTTCTCTGATCTTGGTTTCTCGTTTTATTTCATTGAGTTGATCTTCGACTTCAGATATTCTTTCCTCTGCTTGGTCAATTCGGCTATTGAAACTTGTGTTTGCTTCGTGAAGTTCTCGTATTGTGTTTTTCAGCCCCTTTAATCCATTCATATTCCTCTCTAAGTTATCCATTCTTGTTATCATTTCCTCGAATCTTTTTTCAAATCTTTTTTCAAGGTTCTTAGTTTCTTTGCATTGATTTAATACATGTTCTTTTAGCTCACAGAAGTTTCTCATTATCCATCTTCTGAAGTCTAATTCCATCGTTTCGTCACAGTCATTCTCCGTCCAGCTTTGTTCCCTTGCTGGTGAGGAGTTTTGTTCCTTTCTAGGAGGTGAGGTGTTCTGGTTTTGGGTGTTTCCTCCTTTTTGCGCTGGTTTCTTCCCATCTTTGTGAATTTGTCCGCTGGGCGTCTGCGTAGTTGCTGACTTTTCGATTGGGTCTCTGAGTGGACACCCAGAATGTTGATGATGAAGTATTTCTGTTGCTTGGTTTTCCTTCTACCAGTCTAGCCCCTTCGCTGTGTGACTGCTGAGGTCCGCTCCAGACCCTGCTTGTCTGGGGTGCACCTCTAGCAGTTGTGGCACAGCATGGGATGCTACCAGTTTCTTTTTCTGCTATCTTTGTCCCAGGATGATGCCTGCCTAATGTCAGTCTTTTGGATATAGAGGGGTCAGGGAGCTGCTTGAGGAGACAGTTTGTACTTTATAGGAGCTTGATTGCTGAGCTGTGAGCTGTGTTGTTCATTCAGGGCTGTTAGGCTGCTATGTTTGATTCTGCTGCAACAGAGCTCATTAAAAAAAACCCTTTTTTTTCTCAAATGCTCTGTGTTGAGGGGTTTGGGCTTTATTTTTGGATGTCTGTTGAGGTCCTGCCCAGCTAGGACACAGACTAGCCACTGTTTGCCTGCCGAGGCTCCGCCCTGCTGTTGTGATGCTTGCCCTGGCTCTGCTGTTCTGCTTTTCTCCGCCACACCCTGCGGCAGAGTCTCTCTGTTGTAGCAGGTTGCCTCGGCAATGGCAGGCTGCGTCAGCAGTGGGCGTGTATCTCAGTAGGGACGGGTTGCCTCGGCAACGGCTGGCTGCATCAGCAATGGGCGTGTATCTCAGTTGGGGCGGGTTGCCTCGGTAATGGTGGACGCCCCTTTCCCTCGGAGCGCCTCAGGCCGTCTGCACGGGGCTTGTTTGAAATCGTGGTTTTGTTCGTCCCACTGGGCCACCCCTAACGCTCTGTCCCTGCAATCCCCTGGGCTGGCCTACTGTCCAAGTCTAGCTCAGTCTCAAGTCCAGCCCTCTCACCTCTCCAGTTGCCGGTTCAATGGGGCACCCGGACGAGCGCGCCCTGTGGGGAGCACTGGGTAGGGCCGGCCACCACCACCCCGGCTGCTGGCTTCGCCAGGCGGAGTTTCTGCCTGGCGTACCGCGTCTCCTCTTCACTTGGGAATTTCCCTGTTCCGTGGGCAACAAAGATCAGTCTGGAAATGCAGCTCAGACTCACCTCTCCGCGGACACAGCGAGAGCTCCAATTCTGGGTTGTTCTCACAGCACCATCTTGAGTCCTCCACTTTTTTTTTTTTTTTTTTAGATGAAGTCTTATTCTGTCACCCAGGCTGGAGTGCACTGGCGTGAACTCGGCTCACTGCAACCTCTGCCTTCCGGGTTCAAGAATTTTTCCCACCTTAGCCTCCCAAGTAGCCAGGACTACCAGCATGCACCTGACTACTTTTTTGTATTTTAGTAGCGTGGAGGTTTCACCATGTTTCCTAGGCTGGTTGTGAACTCCTGAGCTCAGGCAGTCCACCTGCCTTGGCCTCCTAAAGTGCTATTTGCAATAGCAAAGTCTTGGAAGCAACCGAAATGCCTGGCCAGGTGTATGAACCTTATAGTTGTTTAGATTCTGGGGAGTAGGGAATGATTTTGTTCATGAATTTGAGAAAAGCAAACTATTGACACTATCACAGGTTATTACTTCTGGATTATAAAGTTCTAAACTATTAAAGCCATGTTTCCCTGTGCCAATAGTGTTATCAGCATGTATTGTATGCTCAATGAGTATTTGTTGAATGCATGAATAAACAGTTGAAGAGATGAATGAATGTCATTGATTAATTTCTTTAAAAAACTAAGTTTTTAGTTTTCTGAAAGTAGTAGGTTTCCAAACTTGCCTCTGTATAGTTAACAAAATGCAAGATTCAGAAATTATTCGTTATAATTATAGCCAAAAATGGAATGATAATATGGATTCAATCTGCTATCATATCTCTTAAAAACACTTGAAAATAAATACTACTTTCACAGCATATTGGAAAACACATGTTTTGGAGGCAGAATTCTTGGATTTTAGTGCTCTGTCAACTACTGACCAGCTCAATGGGCTGGGGACATTTATATGGTCTTTCTGCGCCTAGTTTCTCCTTTAATAGAATCCCTAATATATTACCTAGCTCACAGAGATGTTATGATGACTAAAATGAGCTTGACGCATGCACAGTACTTAGAATGATGCATAGTGCCTGCATAAATCCTGGAAAAGATAATATTATCGTTAAAAAAGGGTTCCCCTCATGTAAGAAGAAAAGTAATGTTTTCCAGTTAGGATTTAGTGCCAGTAAAACTTGTTTTTATTGAAAAAGACAACAATGAGAAGTCCTGGTATATTTCTTTCTATCACATAATACAAGTAACATATTTTTTCTTTTGTCTTGACTTTCAGGAAGTGTGATCTAAATTTAATTCTTTGTAATGATATTATTTTTACCATATTTTCTTTCTCACTTAATGTTACTCTTTCTGTTTGTAGTTTATTTCTCCTTGTGAAAACGATTATATTTACATTACCTCTTAAAAAATGACCTGAAAACTTAATGGATAGAAGGAATAACATATAAATGCAGAGATTTTATATAATAACACTAGTTTTGGACATTCTTTTTACTTTATGTATTTGCTATTTGTCTAAAAGGAATTGTTTCTTTTTTCAGCCCTGAAAAGAAACCTAATGAAAACAACAAGGTACTGTTAAAAGTAAATTATCTAAAACATTATTGTCAAAAAAACACATTACAAAAGGTAAAGTGAGAATATTTTGTTATAAAGACATTTAGTTAGAAGAAAAAGGGCTTAAGGAACAGTGGCCATTGATAATGGCCTTTTAAGAAAAATCTGTTGTTTTAAAAGTGCCTTGGGCTGGGTGCAGTGGCTCACACCTGTAACCCAGAACTTTGGGAGTCCAAGGCGGGTGAGTCACAAGGTCAGGAGATTGAGACCATCCTGGCCAACATGGTGTAACCCTGTCTTTACTAAAAATACAATAATTAGCTGGGTGTCGTGGTGCATGTCTGTAATCCCAGCTACTCAGGAGGCTGAGGCAGGAGAATCACTTGAATCCAGGAGGCGGAGGTTGCAGTGAGCTGAGACTGAGCCACTGGACTCCAGCCTGGTGACAGAGTGAGACTTTGTCTTAAAAAAAAAAAAGCAAAAAGAAGTGCCTGTGGTTTTGCTCATATAAAAAGATGAATAAATACCACTTCTTTACATCTAGTATATTCTATAAATACTTTGCGGACATTTGAAACAGTGTTATTTGTCTTACAGGTCAAAAGCCAAATACATTCAGTGGATGATCTTGATGACATAAGTTGGCCATCGGAAGTAGCCTCAGAGGATTATGATTTGCTTTACTCTAATTATGAGACTTATATGTTGCTCAATGAACAACTCAACATGGATTTTAATGGTGTGAGTACTACATAAGTAGAAGGCCTTGTTTGTATCCTACAGTAATATTCACACACATTGCTTAGCATTGCATGGTAGAGCACTGACATGTGATAAGGTTGATTATCTCAGAAATAAGTTTAATGTTAAAACAGACTGAGAAATAATATATATTGTCTACCAAAGAGCTATGATAATTCTCTTGTCCCTTTATCAGTGTGAAGGGCAGTCTCAGCGTTTTTGTTGACTCTGCTTCTCACCTATGCCTTCCTTTCAGATCAGGTTACCATTCTTTCCCACTCAAGAGTACTGCAATAACCTTAGAACTGTTTTTCCTGCTACCCTACTTCCGGAGACCATGGTCTACTCTGAAACTATAATTGTTCATTTTTAATAATTCATATCTAATGTCTCTTGCTCATAACTCAGCTTACCACATCCCATTGCTATAAGGTTAAGATTTGAATCCTCTAGCTCTCTCCTGCATCTTGTAATACCTTTTTTTCCTCTGTGACCTTGCCATTGTCTTAGATGTTTATTCCTGCAATTGATAGCTTTAGTGAGGTATAACTGGTATGTGATAGACTACAATTTGATAAGTTTTGGCATATGTATGCACATGTTAAAGCATCACCATAATCAAGAGCAGTAACAAACCCATCATCCATAAAAGTTTCTTCCTGTCCCTTTGTATTCCCTTATTAAGAAACTACTAAATGTTTAAGTATTTGTACTACTTTCCATTCCTATCAGTAGTATTTGGTAATTCTTATTGTTCCATATCATCGTGAGCTGTTAGTATTGCTGTTAATTAGTTTTTAGTTTTAGCCATTCTAATGGGTACATGTTGTGTGTGTCATGATGGTGTGAATGTGCATTACCCTAAGGACTAAGACTGCTGAACATCTTCGCATGAGCTTATTTGCCACCTGTATATCTTCTTTAGTGACTCATCTTTTCCAATCTGGATAGCTTATAAAGATTTAAAAATTACATAGTTTTTATTCTTATTTGTTGAGTTTTAAGAGGTTTTTAAAAATAGATTCTCCTTGGAATGATTTTTCCCAGTTTGTGGCTTGACTTTTTGTTGATAATATATTAGTTTTTTCATTTTGATGAAGTCTGATACATCCGTTTGTTTAATTATGAATTTTGCTTTGTGTCTCATATCTAAAAAATCTTTGTCCAGCACAAGGCTTCAAAGATTTTCTTCTCTGCTTTCTTGAAGAATTGTCATGGTTTTAGGTTTTATGTTTAGATCTGCAATCCACTTTGTGTACACTTTTGCACGTGGAGTGAGGTGTGGATGCAAGATCATTTTATGGATGTGGATATCTAATAGTTCCAGCAGCATATGTTGAAAAGGCTGTCCCTTCTCCATGACACTGCCATTGTGCCTTTGTGAAAAATAAGTTGGCCGTATGTTTGTGGGTCTATTTCTGGACTTTGTTTGTGTTCCATTGGTCTACATATTCTTCCAGAGTTTAGCTGATAAACCTATCATAAGTTGAAAATCCACTTACTACCCAATAAACCCATCATACATTTGAAACATTCTACGTAGAATCATCTTTTTTTAAAAAATTTTTTATTGAATTTTAGGTTTTGGGGTACATGAGCAGAGCATGCAAGACAGTTGCGTAGGTACACAAATGGCAGTGTGCTTTGCTTTCCTTTTCCCCTTCGCCCACGTTTGGCATTTCTCCCCAGGCTATCCCTCCCCACCTCCCCCTCCCACTGGCCCCCTCCCCTTTTGCACCCTATAGATCCCAGTGTTTAGTACTCCCCTTTCTGTGTCCATGTGTTCTCATTTTTCCTCACCCTCCTATGAGTGAGAATATGCAGTGTTTCAATTTCTGTTCTTGTGTCAGTTTGCTGAGGATGATGTTCTCCAGATTCATCCATGTCCCTACAAACGACACAAACTCATCATTTCTGATTGCTGCATAATATTCCATGGTGTATATGTGCCACATTTTCCCAATTTAGTCTATTATCAATGAACATTTGTGTTGATTCCAGGTCTTTGCTATTGTAAACAGTGCTGCAATGAACATTCGTGTACATGTGTCCTTATAGTAGAATGATTTATAGTCTTTGGGATATATACCCAGTAATGGGATTTCTGGGTCAAATGGAATTTCTATTTCTAAGGCCTTGAGGAATCGCCACACTGTCTTCCACAATGGTTGAACTAATTTACACTCCCACCAACAGTGTAAAAGTGTTCCTTTTTCTCCACATCCTCTCCAGCATCTGTTGTCTCCAAATTTTTTAATGATCGCCATTCTAACTGGCGTGAGATGGTATCTCAATGTGGTTTTGATTTGCATCTCTCTGATTACCAGTGACGATGAGCATTTTTTCATATGATTGTTGGCCTCATATGTGTCTTCTTTCGTAAAGTATCTGTTCATATCCTTTGCCCACTTTTGAATGGGCTTGTTTGTTTTTTTCCTGTAAATCTGTTTGAGTTCTTTGTAAATTCTGGATATCAGCCCTTTGTCAGATGGGTAAACTGCAAAAATTTTTTCCCATTCTGTTAGTTGCCAATTCACTCTAGTGACTGTTTCTTTTGCCGTGCAGAAGCTGTGGAGTTTCATGAGGTCCCATTTGTCTATTTTGGCTTTTGTTGCCAATGCTTTTGGTGTTTTGTTCATGAAGTCCTTGCCTACTCCTATGTCCTGAATACTTTTGCCTAGATTTCCTTCTAGGGTTTTTATGGTGCCAGGTCTTATGTTTAAGTCTTTAATCCATCTGGAGTTAATTTTAGTGTAAGGTGTCAGGAAGGGGTCCAGTTTCTGCTTTCTGCACATGGCTAGCCAGTTTTCCCAACACCATTGGTTAAACAGGGAATCCTTTCCCCATTGCTTGTTTTTGTCAGGTTTATCAAAGATTGTATAGTTGTAGATATGTTGTGTTGCCTCCGGTGCCTATGTTTTGTTCCATTGGTCTATATCTCTGTATTGGTCCCAGTACCATGCTGTTCTGATTACTGTAGCCTTGTAGCATAGTTTGAAATCTGATAGTGTGATGCCCCCTGCTGTGTTCTTTTTGCTTAGAATTGACTTGGCTATGCGGGCTCTCTTTTGGTTTCATATGAAGTTCATGGTGGTTTTTTCCAGTTCTGTGAAGAAAGTCAATGGTAGCTTGATGGGGATAGCGTTGATTCTGTAAATTACTTTGGGCAGTATAGCCATTTTCATAATATTAATTCTTCCTAACCATGGACATGGAATGTTTTTCCATCTGTTTGTGTCCTCTCTGATTTCGTTGAGCAGTGGTTTGTAGTTCTCCTTGAAGAGGTCTCTTACGTTCCTTGTGAGTTGTATTCCAAGGTATTTTATTCTTTTTGTAGCAATTGCGAATGGCAGTTCGTTCTTGATTTGGCTTTCTTTAAGTCTGTTATTGGTGTAGACGAATGCTTGTGATGTTTGCACATTGATTTTATATCCTGAGACTTTGCTGAAGCTGCTTATCAGTTTCAGGAGTTTTTGGGCTGAGGCGATGGGGTCTTCTAGGTATACTATCATGTCGTCTGCAAATAGAGACAATTTGGCTTCCACCTTTCCTATTTGAATACCCGTTATTTCTTTTTCTTGCCTGATTGTTCTGGCTAGAACTTCCAGTACTATATTGAATAGGAGTGGTGAAAGAGGGCATCCTTGTCTAGTGCCAGATTTCAAAGGGAATGCTTCCATTTTTTGCCCATTCAGTATGATATTGGCTGTTGGTTTGTCATAAATAGCTTTTATTACTTTGAGATAGGTGCCATCGATACCGAGTTTATTGAGGGTTTTTAGCATAAAGGGCTGTTGAATTTTGTCGAATGCCTTCTCTGCGTCAATTGAGATAATCAGTGGTTTTTGTTTTTGGTTCTGTTTATGTGGTGAATGCCATTGATAGACTTGCGTATGTTGAACCAGCCTTGCATCCCCGGTATGAATCCTACTTGATCATGATGAATAAGTTTTTTGATTTGCTGTTGCAATCGGCTTGCCAATATTTTATTGAAGATTTTTGCATCTATGTTCATCATGGATATTGGCCTGAAGTTTTCTTTTCTCGTTGGGTCTCTGCCGGGTTTTGGTATCAGAATGATGTTGGTCTCATAAAATGATTTGGGAAGTATTCCCTCTTTTTGGATTGTTTGAAATAGTTTTAGAAGGAATGGTACCAGCTCCTCTTTGTGTGTCTGGTAGAATTCGGCTGTGAATCCGTCTGGACCTGGGCTTTTTTTGTGTGGTAGGCTCTTAATTGCTGCCTCGACTTCTGACCTTGTTATTGGTCTATTCATAGTTTCAGCTTCCTCCTGGTTTAGGCTTGGGAGGACACAGGAGTCCAGGAATTTATCCATTTCTTCCAGGTTTACTAGTTTATGTGCATAGAGTTGTTTATAATATTGTCTGATGATGGTTTGAATTTCTGTGGAGTCTGTGGTGATTTCCCGTTTATCATTTTTTATTGCATCTATTTGGTTGTTCTCTCTTTTATTTTTAATCAATCTGGCTAGTGGTCTGCCTATTTTGTTGATCTTTTCAAAAAACCAGCTCTTGGATTTATTGATTTTTTGAAGGGTTTTTCGTGTCTCAATCTCCTCTAGTTCAGCTCTGATCTTAGTTATTTCTTGTCTTCTGCTGGGTTTTGAGTTTTTTTGATCTTGCTCCTCTAGCTCTTTCAATTTTGACGATAGGGTGTCAATTTTGGATCTCTCCATTCTCTTCATATGGGCACTCTTTCCTCTGGAGACTGCTTTAAATGTGTCCCAGAGGTTCTGGCATGTTGTGTCTTCATTCTCATTGGTTTCGAAGAACTTCTTTATTTCTGTCTTCATTTCATTGTTTACCCAGTCAACATTCAAGAGCCAGTTGTTCAGTTTCTATGAAGCTGTGCGGTTCTGGGTTGGTTTCTGTATTCTGAGTTCTAACTTGATTGCACTGTGGTCTGAGAGGCTGTTTGTTATGATTTCCATTGTTTTGCATTTGTTGAGCAGTGCTTTACTTCCAATTATGTGGTCAATTTTAGAGTAGGTGTGATGTGGTGCTGAGAAGAATGTGTATTCTGTGGATTTGGGGTGGAGAGTTCTGTAAATGTCTATCAGGTTTGCTTGCTCCAGGTCTGAGTTCAAGCCCTGGATATCCTTGTTGATTTTCTGTCTGGTTGATCTGTCTAATATTGACAGTGGAGTGTTAAAGTCTCCCACTATTATTGTGTTGGAGTCTAAGTCTCTTTGTAATTCATTAAGAACTTGCCTATGTATCTGGGTGCTGGTTTTTTGAAAAGATCAACAAAATAGACAGACCACTAGCCAGATTGATTAAAAATAAAAGCGAGAACAACCAAATAGATGCAATAAAAAATGATAAACGGGAAATCACCACAGATTCCACAGAAATTCACACCATCATCAGAGAATATTATAAACAACTCTATGCACATAAACTAGTAAACCTGGAAGAAATGGATAAATTCCTGGACTCCTGTGTCCTCCCAGGCCTAAACCAGGAGGAAGCTGAAACTATGAATAGACCAATAACAAGGTCAGCAGTCGAGGCAGCTATTAAGAGCCTACCACTCAAAAAAGCCCAGGTCCAGACGGATTCACAGCTGAATTCTTCCAGACACACAAAGAGGAGCTGGTACCATTCCTTCTAAAACTATTTCAAACAATCCAAAAAGAGGGAAGCCTTCCCAAATCATTTTATGAGACCAATATTATCCTGATACCAAAACCCGGCCGAGACCCAACGAGAAAAGAAAACTTCAGGCCAATATCCATGATGAACATAGATGCAAAAATCTTCAATAAAATATTGGCAAGCCGATTGCAACAGCAAATCAAAAAACTTATTCATCATGATCAAGTAGGATTCATCCCGGGGGTGCAAGGCTGGTTCAACATATGCAAGTCTATCAACGTCATTCACCACATAAACAGAACCAAAAACAAAAACCACATGATTATCTCAGTTGACGCAGAGAAGGCATTCGACAAAATTCAACAGCCCTTTATGCTAAAAACCTTCAATAAACTCCGTATCGATGGAAGGTATCTCAAAGTAATAAAAGCTATTTATGACAAACCAACAGCCAATATCATACTGAATGGGCAAAAAATGGAAGCATTCCCTTTGAAATCTGGCACTAGACAAGGATGCCCTCTTTCACCACTCCTATTCAATATAGTACTGGAAGTTCTAGCCAGAGCAATCAGGCAAGAAAAAGAAATAACAGGTATTCAAATAGGAAAGGTGGAAGCCAAATTGTCTCTATTTGCAGACGACATGATAGTATACCTAGAAGACCCCATCGCCTCAGCCCAAAAACTCCTGAAACTGATAAGCAGCTTCAGCAAAGTCTCAGGATATAAAATCAATGTGCAAAAATCACAAGCATTCGTCTACACCAACAACAGACTTAAAGAAAGCCAAATCAAGAACGAACTGCCATTCACAATTGCTACAAAAAGAATAAAATACCTTGGAATACAACTCACAAGGAACGTAAGGGACCTCTTCAAGGAGAACTACAAACCACTGCTCAACGAAATCAGAGAGGACACAAACAGATGGAGAAACATTCCATGTCCATGGTTAGGAAGAATTAGTATTGTGAAAATGGCTATACTGCCCAAAGTAATTTACAGAATCAACGCTATCCCCATCAAGCTACCATTGACTTTCTTCACAGAGCTGGAAAAAACCACCATGAACTTCATATGGAACCAAAAGAGAGCCCGCATAGCCAAGTCAATTCTAAGCAAGAAGAACACAGCGGGGGGCATCACACTACCGGATTTCAAACTATGCTACAAGGCTACAGTAATCAAAACAGCATGGTACTGGTACCAAAACAGAGATATAGACCAATGGAACAAAACAGAGGCACCGGAGGCAGGACAACACATCTACAACTATACAATCTTTGATAAACCTGACAAAAACCAGCAATGGGGAAAGGATTCCCTGTTTAACAAATGGTGTTGGGAAAACTGGCTAGACATGTGCAGAAAGCAGAAGCTGGACCCCTTCCTGACCCCTTACACTAAAATTAACTCCAGATGGATTAAAGACTTAAACATAAGACCTGGCACCATAAAAACCCTAGAAGGAAACCTAGGCAAAACTATCCAGGACATAGGAACAGGCAAGGACTTCATGAACAAAACACCAGAAGCATTGGCAACAAAAGCCAAAATAGACAAATGGGACCTAATTAAACTCCACAGCTTCTGCACAGCAAAAGAAACAGTCACTAGAGTGGATTGGCAACCAACACAATGGGAAAAAGTTTTTGCAGTTTACCCATCTGACAAAGGGCTGATATCCAGAATTTACAAAGAACTCAAACAGATTTACAGGAAAAAAACAAACAAGCCCATTCAAAAGTGGGCAAAGGATATGAACAGACACTTTACGAAAGAAGGCATATATAAGGCCAACAATCATATGAAAAAATGCTCATCGTCACTGGTCATCAGAGAGATGCAAATCAAAACCACGTTGAGATACCATCTCATGCCAGTTAGAATGGGGATCATTAAAAAATCTGGAGACAACAGATGCTGGAGAGGATGTGAAGAAAAAGGAACACTTTTACACTGTTGGTGGGAGTGTAAATTAGTTCAACCGTTGTAGAAGACAGTGTGGCGATTCCTCAAGGCCTTAGAAATAGAAATTCCATTTGACCCAGCAATCCCATTACTGGGTATATATCCGAAGGACTATAAATCGTTCTACTATAAGGACACATGTACACGAATGTTCATTGCAGCACTGTTTACAATAGCAAAGACCTGGAATCAACCTAAATGCCCATTGATAATAGACTGGATTGGGAAAATGTGGCACATATACACCATGGAATATTATGCAGCAATCAGAAATGATAAGTTTGTGTCGTTTGTAGGACATGGATGAATCTGGAGAACATCTTCCTCAGCAAACTGACGGAAGAACAGAAAATGAAACACCGCATATTCTCACTCATAGGTGGGTGATGAAAAATGAGAACGCATGGACACAGAAAGAGGAGTGTTCTCTTGGGTCTATTGGGGGGAAAAGGGGAGGGCCAGTGGGAGGGGGAGGTGGGGAGGGATAGCCTGGGGAGAAATGCCAAATATGGGTGAAGGGGAGAAGCAAAGCAAAGCACACTGCCATGTGCGTACCTACACAACCGTCTTGCATGCTCTGCTCATGTACCCCAAAACCTAAAATCCAATAAAAAATTTTTTAAAAAAATTTCAGACTGTTTGTAGCTAGTATATGAAAATACGGCTGATTTTTATATGTTGACTTTTGTATCCTCTAGCCTTGCTAAACCTACTTATTAGTTTTAGTACCTTCTTTGGAAGATTGGATCAGATTTTATACACAGAAGAAAGATTATTAAATCTTTTTATTCTCTAACTATTGTTTTACTCAAGATAGGAAATCTTTTAGACTTGTGGCAAAATAATCTCTGTTGCAGTTAACTATGCCATTGTAGTCTGAGAGCAACCAGGGAGGATACATACATTAATGAACACAGCTGTGTTCCAATAAAACATTATTTACAAAAAGAAGAAGCTGGCCCACAGGTTGTAGTTTATCTACCCCTATTGTGTGATCATGGTTGTGAACAAAGACAGTTTTACTTCTTCTTTCCAACTTGGATACCTTTTATTTCTTTTTCTTGTCTGACAGCACTGGCTAGAATCTTTAGCACAATGCTTACTAAAGTTTGAACTGCAGATATTCCTATGTTGTTGCTTATATGGGGAAAGCATTCAGTTTGTTGTGGTGATAGATGTTAATTGTGGGTTTATCATAGATGCATTGTCTCACTCTGATGAATTTCATTTGTATTCTTAGGTTGATGAGAGTTTTTTTTTAAATCAAGAATGAAGTTGAATTTTACCGAATGCCCTTTATCTACTGAGATGATCATATGGCTCTTTTCTTTTAGCTTTTTAATGAGGGGAATAACTGATATTTTAATGTTAAACAAATCTTGCATTTTAGAATTAATCCCATTTGCTTAGGATGTAGGCTTTTAAAAAGTGCATCACTGGGGCCAGACACGGTGGCTCATGCTGGTAGTTTCAGCAATTTGGTTGGTCAAGGCAGGAGGATGGCTTGAAGCTGGAGTTTGAGACCAACCTGGGCAACAATGACCCTATATTTATTTGTATTCAGTTTGCCAAAATTTTGTTTAGCTATTTTTAAAAGACTATTTTAATGTAGTTGTAGGTTCACAGCAGCATTGAGAGTAAGGTACAGAGATTGTCCATGTACTTCCTGTCCCCAGACACAGATAGCCTTCCCCAATATCAGTATCACTCACTAGGGTGGTACAGTATATGACTGATGAACCAAAATGGCATGTCATAATCATCCAAAGTTCATAGTTTAGATTAGTGTGCACTTTTGGTGTTGTACATTCTGTAGGTTTGGAAATTGTATAAAGTATTTTTATGGCTCTTAAACTCCTTTATGTTTCACCTATCTGCCCTTTCCTGTCCTCCTTAACCCCAGGCAACCACTGATCTTTTTACAGTATCCATAGTGTTGCCTTTTTGAGGATGTCGTATGATTTCCTGTATGAGGAAATCATACAGTGCATAGCTTTCAGATTGGCGTCTTTCACTTAGTAATATGCATTTATGTTTCCATCACATCTTCTCATAAGCTGACACCTCATTTCTGTTTGGCATTGAATAGTAGTTTGTTGTATGACTGTACCAGATGCTCTTCATTCGCCTATTGCAGGATATCTTGGTTGCTTCAAAAACTGGTTAAATTTTTTGTCAACGTTCATGAGGAAGTTTTCTTTTTTGCAATATCATTTGGCTCAGGGTAATACTAGCATTGTAGATTGAGCTGTGTTGTATTTCTCCTCTTTATATTTGTGGGGAGATGTTGTGTAAAATTATATTATGTCTTCCTAAAATGTTTGATAGAATTCACCAGCATAGCTGTCTGGGCTTGGAGTTTCTCAACTTTATTTTCTTTTGTAGATATAGGGTGATTTGGGTTATCTGTTTCTTCTTGATTGAGCTTTGGTGATTTTTATATTTCAAGGAACGTGTCCATTTAACCTACGTTGTCATGGTTAGTTACATAAAACTCAAACTATTATCTTTCTATTCTTTTAATATCTGTAGAATTTATAAAAATGTCACATTGGGCTGGCATGGTGGCTCATGCCTGTAATCCGAGCACGTTGGGAGGCCAAGGTGGTGGATCACCTGAGGTCAGGACTTTGAGATCAGCCTGGCCAACATGGTGAGACCCCATCTCTTGTAGAAATGCAAAAATTAGCTGGGCATGGTGGTGGGCACCTGTAATCCCAGCTGCTCGGGAGGCTGAAGCAGGAGAATCACTGGAACCTGGGAGGCAGAGGTTGCAGTTAGTGGAGAGTGTACTATTGCACTCCAACCTGGGCAACAGAGTGAGACTCTGTTTCCAAAAAAACCCCACATATTTCTGAAATTAGTAATTTGTTCTTTTTATTTTTTGTATCATCAGCCTGGTTAGATCGAGGTTTGTCACTTTCATTGACCTCCTCAAAATGTTTGGTTTCATTGATTTTCCCTATTATTTCTCTGTTTTACTGGTTTCGTCTTTGATGTCATCATGTTTGGCCTGCTATCACAAAACACCAAAGACTGGGTAGCTTAAAACAACAGAAACTGATTTGTTACATTCTTGGAGGCTGCAAAGTCCAAGATCCAGGTGCCAGGATATTTAGTGTCTGGTGAGGGACCAATTCTTTGTTTCTAGGTTTCCTTTTTTCCCCTGTGTGCTACATATGGCAAAAGGGGTGAATGAGCTCTCTGGGCTCTCTTAGATAAGGGCACTAATCCCATTCATAAGGACTTGGGTTCCATGAGGTAGTCGCCTCCACAAAGCAGCAGTTTCTAATAACATCACCTCTGTGATTATGTTTCAACATAGGAGTTTTGGGAGGACACAAATGTTCAGACCATAGCAGATGTTTGTTATATAATTTCCTCTGCTTCTTTTGGGTTTAATTTGCTCTCTCTCTCTTTTTGAAATTTGTTCTTTTATACTTTCTTAAGATAGAAGTGAAGGCCATTGATTTGAGGGTCTTCCAGTATAGACATTCAGTGCTAACTTTTTATTTAAGTACTGTTGTAGCTATATTCTACAAATTGTGTTGTATAGAATTTTCTTTCTTTCTTTTCTTTTTTTTTTTTTGAGACAGTCTTGGTCTGTTACCCAGGCTGGAGTGCAGTGGCACAATCTTGGCTCACTGCAACCTCTGCCTCCTGGGTTCAAGCAATTCTCCTGCCTCAGCCTCCTGAGTAGCTAGGATTACAGGTGTGTGCCACCTGCCTAGCTAATTTTTGTATTTTTAGATGGGGTTTCACCATGTTGGTCAGGCTGGCCTCAAACTCCTGACCTCATGATCCACCTGCCTCGGTCCTCCAAGTGCTGGGATTGCAGGCATGAGCCACCGTGCCCAGGCAGTATTTTCATTTTTATTCAGTTCAAAATAGTTTTTAATTTCTCTTTGCATCACCTCTTTGACCTAGGGTTATTTAGATGTGTGTTACTTTGTTTCCAAATTTTTGAGTATTTTCATGAGATATTTTGTTATTGATTTCTAATTTGATTCATTTGTGGTCAGGGGTCATACATTATATGACTTAAATCCATTGACTTAATTCCTTTATGAAGATTTATTGTATGGCCTAGAATATGGTCTGTTTTACTAAGTGTTCTTGAGAAACACAGTGTTCTTGAAGAATGCTGTCATCTTGCTGATTTTCTGCCTCCTTTTTCTATCATGTATTGAGTAAGCAATATTGAAATCTCAGACTCTACCTGTGAATTTGTCAATTTCTTTTATCAGTTTTTTTGCCTATGTTTTTGATGCTGTTATGTTACTAGTACATAAACATTTAGGATTATGTGTTCTTGATTAATTGAACATTTTATCATTATGAAATGATGTTGTTTATAGCTAGTAATATTGTTTGCTGTGAAATCTATGCTGATATTACCATAACTATTCCTGCTTAGTTTTCTTTTGTCAATTGTTTGTGTGGTATATATTTTTCCTTCTTTTAACCAATTTGCATTTTTACATATAAAATGTGTTTCTTATAGGTAGCATGAAGTAGGATTTGCTTTTGATAGAGTTTAACAATCTGTCTTTTAATTTAGGTTTTAAGGCCAGTTTTATTTATAATGTGATTATTGATATATTAATAGTTAAGTTTATCTGTCATCATGCTGTTTGATTTTCATTAGTTCCAGCTGTTCTTTTTTCCCTTCTTTTTCTGCTTTCTTTTCAATTAGTTATATAACTTCTATGATTTAGTTTTCTCTCTCTTTTATTGGCTTATTGGCTATAACTCTTCTTTTGCTATCTTGGTGGTTGCATTACAATTTGTACTGTATGATTTTAACTTATCACAGCTCACCTTGAGGCAATATTATGTCATATCATATATAGCATAAGAAAATTAGAGTAGTATACTTTCATCTCCTGTCTCCCAGCCAGATTTGTGAGATTATAGTTTTCATTAAGTTTAGAAGGTTTCTGGCCATTTTATCTTTATGATTTGTCTTTCTACCTTTCTCTTTGGGGATTTATATATTATTGCTTAAAGTTTTCTCATAGTTCTCTGATGTCTCCAGTTTTTAAATCTTCTTTTTTTGTGATATCTAGTCTGTATTTACTTCCACTCAGTGTTGTTTTCAGTTCTGACTTTTCTTTTTTGAGACAAATTTCGCTCTGTTGCCCAGGTTGGAGTGCAGTAGATCGATCACCACTCACTCCAACCTCTGCCTCCCAGGTTCAAGCAATACTCCTGCATCAACCTCCTGAGAAGCTGCAGTTATGGGTGTCTACCACGATGCCCAACTAATTTCTTTGTATTTTTATTAGAGAGGGGGTTTCATCGTGTTGGTCAGGCTGGTCTTGGACTCCTGACCTGAAGTGATTTGCCTGTCTCAGCCTTCCAACGTGCTGGGATTACAGGTATGAGCCACCGTAACTGACCTAGTCTTAACTTTTTAATTTGAATTCCTACTAGTGCAGTTTGCTTTCAAAAAATACCTTCCATGCTTCTGCTTGAGATTTATTTGTGGACACAGTTGACTTACTTATAAACAACCCGATCTTTCTGGTCTTGCATTATGATTTGGGCTAACTTTCCACTCCTGAGGTAAGGTGTTTCTGATAACACTATTCTTTATTTTGTGAATTTTTTCCAGTATCAGTCATAGGAATGGACAGTCTTCCTGGTATATTGTGAGCAACAGACACTATTTCTTCTAATTTTTTAAGAAAATATTTCCCTTTTCTCAAGTAGTTTCCTAGCACACATGTAGTGTTCATTACTCTGTTAAATAAATACCCAAGGGGGTATTTTTGCAGATCTCCAGTGTTCTTTTCCTGTACTGCTGTCATCTTTCCAGTGTTCTGTTTTGTGGTTTCTGTCTACCTCGGTTTTTTGAGACTCTTGGCTTCATTGTGCCAACTCAAGGAATCTGGTGGACTGCACCTCAGTTTTTTTTCTCCTGATATGGTGGCCTGGAAACTTTGTCAAGTTAGGGAGCTGGGGTGTTGGTAAGGCTTACTTCATTTGTTTCCTGTCTTACAGGGATTGTCTTCATTACATAAAGTCCATGTTCTCCAAAATCACTGTAGTATGTATTTTGTCTTTTTTGTTTTTGTTTCAGACAAGAAGGTAAATCAGTATCTGCTGCTCCATTGTGGCCAGAAGAGACTGCAGCAGAGCTTCAGCACCTTCCATACTGGCTGGAATATTTCTCTACATCTTTTACTTAACTGCTTCCTTTTGTCCTTCATTACTCAATGTAGCCATCTCTTTTCCAGGGAAATCTTCCTGAGCCCAGTATATATCAAATTCAATGTGATCGTAGAACTGTTTTCTTGCAGCATCCATCTGAATTTGTAATTTCACTTTTATCGTCCTTGTTCTTCAGTACACTTAAAATTAAACAAGAGCAGAGTTATTGTTTTTTTCTCTGCAAAGCTCAGTAGAATGTCTCCCACATGGTAGGAAATCAGTGCATATTTGTTTGGTGTATGGATGGGTGAATGTTAAAATGCACAGGACTTTATATCCAAAAAGTACTCATATATTTTATTTCTACCTTATTTTCCCCGATGCAGATTCTGCCAGCCTGTCAAAAATCCAGGATGCAGTTCTTTCCGATGAACACTTACTAGAACTTCAAAATAATCAGTGGGAACAACTTACCATAGAAATGGAGCAAATGGAAAATATGATTCATGTACTAGAGAAGGAGCTATCTGAAACAAAGGAAGCACAATTACAGTTACTGCATCAAAAAGGTGAATTTGAGCAAGAACTCTCCACTTTGAGGTATGATATTCTAGTTTAAAAATATTTTAGCTTTTTATTTTATACTAAAGATATATGTGAGAATTGTTGTGATTGCTGACTTTCTGGGGCTTAATGGGAAAAAATGTCTTGGTCTTGTGGAGTATGAAAATTTTGGAAATAATATAACAAATTCTTCATTGTGATTCTTCTAATAATTGCATATTCTTTTATATTATGATTTTAATGGCTATATAGAAGTCCACCAATCAGAAATCTCATAATTTAACAAATTGTGGAGTTTTAAATTCTTTTGTGTTAGAATTAATGCTGCAAGGAACATCTTTTATTATTATTAACATTATTACCATTACCATTATTAGACACTATTATTAGACATTATTATTAGGGTTTTGCTCTGTCACTGAGGCTAGAGTGCAGTGGTGCAATCATAGCTCACTACAGCTTTGAACTTTTGGGCTCAAGGGATCCTTGCACCTCAGTTTTTTAAATAGCTAGAAGAATAGGTACACACTCCCATGCCTGGCTAACTTTTTAAACTTTTCATCAAGACAAGGTCTCACTATGTTGCCCAGGATGACCTCCAACTCCTGACCTCCAACAATCCTCCTGCCTGAGCCTTTCAAAGCATTGGGATTAAAGGCATGAGCCATTGCACCCAGTCCAGAACATCTTTTCTATAAATTATTTTCTAGATTTTGAATTATTTACTTTAAATAAAGTCTTCAATATAGAATTTTTTATTTAAAATGTGGAAACTTTTTTAAAAAGTCCTTGGATCAATATTTCTAAATTGTCCTCAGGAATATTTGTATTTAATGCATGCTGGGGTTAATACCTAGGTGATGGATTGATAGATGCAGCAAAGCACCATGGCACACGTTTACCTATGAAAGAAACCTGCACACTCTGCACATGTATTCCAGAAATTAAAAATTAAAATTAAAAAATAATATTTGTATTAATTTACAGTTCAACCGACAGAGCATGAAATGGCCATTTGTCTCAAATCAGAATACTTTTTAAAAAACTTTTTACAATTTTGTTCTTCTTTTTACTCCGTGTTTAGATTTACTTATTTCTATTTCAGCAGCTTTAGGGGTACAAGTTACATGGATGAATTGTATAGTGGCGAAGTCTGGGATTTGAGTGTACCCATCACCCAATAGGTAGTTTTGATTGCTCATTTTCCTTCTTTTCTTGCTTCTTCTGAGTTTCTGATGTCATTACACCACTCTGTTCGCCTTTACAGTCCCATATCACAGCTCCCACTTATAAAAGAGCATGTGGTATTTGTTGTTTCATTCCAGGGTTACTTTACTTAGAATAATGGCCTCTAATTATCCAGGTGTCTGCAAAAGACATTGTATTATTATTCTTTACAGCTGAGCAATATTCTGTGGTATGGGTGCATACACACACACACACACACACACACACACACACACACATGCATATATGTATAGATACCACATTTTCTTTATTCTAGACACCAGTTGGATACTGGTTGATTCTATATCTTCATCTATTGTGAATTGTGCTGCAGTAAACATATGTATGCAAGTGTTTTTTTGATATAATGATTTACTTTATTTTGGGTAGATATCCAGAAATGAGAATGCTGGATAGAATGGTAGGATGTAACTTTATGAGTTCTTTGATGAATCTCTGTACTGTTTTCCATAGATTTTGTACTAACTTGGATTCCTACGAACAGTGTATAACTGTTCTCTTTTTGTCACATCCACACCAATATCTATTGTTTTTTGATTTTTAATAATCCCAGTTTGGCTACAATGAGGTGATGTCTCATTTTGTTTCATTTTACATTTCCCTCGTAAGTGATGTTTAGCGAGTTTTATATGCTTGTTCACCATTTGTATATCTTCTTTTGAGAAATGTCTATTCATGATATTTGCCCACTTTTTAATGGAATTATTTGTATTTTTCCTGCTGATTGGTTTGAGTTTCTTGTAGATTATGAATATTAGTCCTCTGTGAGATTCATAGTTTGCAAATATTTTTTCTCATTCCATAGGTTGTTGGTTTACTCTGATGATTATTTCTTTTTTTTTTCTTATTGGATTTTAGGTTTTGGGGTACATGAGCAGAGCATGCAAGACAGTTGTGTAGGTACACACATGGCAGTGTGCTTTGCTTTTCTTCTCCCCTTCACCCACATTTGGCATTTCTCCCCAGGCTATCCCTCCCCACCTCCCCCTCCCACTGGCCCTCCCCTTTTCCCCCCAATAGACCCCAGTGTTTAGTACTCCCCTTTCTGTTTCCATGTGTTCTTATTTTTCATCACCCACCTATGAGTGAGAATATGCGGTGTTTCATTTTCTGTTCTTGTGTCAGTTTGCTGAGGATGATGTTCTCCAGATTCATCCATGTCCCTACAAACGACACAAACTCATCATTTCTGATTGCTGCATAATATTCCATGGTGTATATGTGCCACATTTTTCCTTATTTCTTTTGCTGTGCTGAAGCTTTTTAGTTTCATTAGGTTTTATTTATTTATTTACTTTCATTTTTGTTGCATTTGCTTTTAGGGTCTTCCCCATAAATTCTTTGCCTGGCCAGTGTTTTCAGGTCTTAGGTTTAGGCCTTTAATCTATCTTGAATTAATTTTTGTATATGGTTAGAGATAGAGATCCAGTTTCATTCTTTTTCCTGTGGCTATCTTTTTTTCCAGCACCATTTATTGAATAACATGTACTTCCTCTAGCATATTTTTGTGTATCATTTCTCAAAGATCATTTGCTTGTAAGTGGCTTTATTTCTGACTTGTGTATTCTACTCCATTGATCTGTGTATCTACTTTTATACCAGTATCATGCCATTTTTGTTTCTGTAGCCTTAGAGTATGATTTGAAGTCAGGTAATGTGATGCCAACATATTTGTTCCTCTTGCTTGGTATGTCTATTGTTATTCAGGCTCTTTCACGGCTCTACATAAATGTCAGCATTTTTAAATGATTCTATGAAGAATGACATTGGTAGTTTGATAGGAATTGTATGGAATCTGTAGACTGCTTTGGGCACTCTAGTCATTTTTACAATATCAGTTCTTTCAGTCCATGAACATAGGATGTATTTTCATTTGTGTCATCTATTATTTCTTCAGTGGTGTTTTCCAGTTATCCTTATATAGATCACTCTACTCCCTCATTAAGTATATTCCTAGGCATTTTACACTTTTGCAACCATTGTAAAAGGGATTGGGTTCTTGAAATTACTCTCAGCTTTGTTGTAGTTGGTGTATAGTGGTGATACTGATTGATATTCATTTATTTTGTAAACTCTGAGATTTTACTGAATTCATTTATCAAACCTAGGAGTGTTGGCCAGGCATGATGGCTCATGCCTGTAATCCCAGAACTTTGGGAGGCCAAACCGGGTGGATCACCTGATGTCAAGAGTTCGAGACTGTGCTGACCAACGTGGAGAAACCCCGTCTCTACTAAAAATACAAAATTAGCTGCATGTGATGGTGCGTGCCTGTAATTCCAGCTACTAGTGATGCTGAGGCAGGAGAATTGATTGAACCCAGGAGGCGGAGGTTGCAGCGAGCCGAGATCACACCATTGCAATCTAGGCTGGGCAACAACAGGGATTCTGTCTAAAAAAATATCTAGGAGTATTTAGTAGGAGTTTTTATGGTTTTCTAGGTATAAGACAATATCATTGGGGAAGAGATAGTTTTAATTCCTTTTTTCCAGTTTGGGTGCTCTTTATTTCTCTTGCCCAGTTGCTTTGCCTGGGAATTCCTAGTTTTATTCTTAGCTTTCATGAAATAAAAAGTAAAAGGAAAGTGATTAATGATTAATTTATTTTACATCCGTCATACCAGTTAACATTAATTCTGTTCTACATTAAAATACATATTGTTCTTCATTGCTTAAATATTAGAGCATGTCTTGTTCCAAAAGGAATTTCTGAGTTGTTTATAAAATAGATAGGTATCAAGAATATAAGTGGAAAGTGTTTCCAGAAAATAAATATAAAAAGTATGGGCTAACACAGGGGCTTCCAATCCCCAGGCCACAGACTAGTACCAATCCCTGGTCTGTTAGGAACTGGACCACACAGCAGGAGGTTAGTGGCAGGTGAGAAATAAAGGTTCATTAGTGTTTACAACCACTTCCCTTCACTTGCATTACTGCCTGAGCTCTTCCTCCTGTCAGATCAGTGGTGGCATTGGATTGTCCTAAGAGTGTCACCCTACCCTGCTGTAAGCTATCCATGCAGGGGATCTAGGTTGTGTTCTCCTTATGAGAATCTAATGCCTGATAATCTGTCACTGTCTCCTATCACCTCCAGATGGAACCATGTAGCTACAGGAAAACAAGCTCATGGCTCCCACTGATTCTACATTATGATGAGTTATATAACTAGTTCATTGTATATTATGATTAATAATAATAGAAGTACACAATAAATGCAATGTTCTTGAATCATTTTGGAAACATCCCCCCACCTCAGATTTATGGAAAAATTATCCTCCATAGAACCACTGACTGGTGCCAACATGGTTGGGGACAGCTGGGTTAACAGATGTGAGACCCTTTTGCTTTGTCTTGGATTAATCTGCAGATATACATTGTGTTAAAGACATCTGATGGTGACATCTTTCCCTGTAAATCATTTTAGGGATACTTGCAGTATTTCGTGAAAATTAAAATGTTTTCTAGTGAATTTATAAACTTGTTTATTTGTAAATAGTATGTTCTTTTTAATTAGTTAATTTGAAATGATCTGTCCTAATTAAGAAGTTCCTATGACTGTGTGAAAAAGAGGTAATTTTCAACTTGTAACTTTACTGAATAATTTCTAATATCCTTTCCCATAACATTTATCGGAGTTACTAGTAACAAAAACTCACCAATTAGCAAGATGTTCTTTCCTCTCTACCTTTCAAGTATTTATCCCTTGGGAGAGATTGAAGGAATAAATTAAAAGCATGAAAACTAGAAAGAAAAAATAGTCAAAAACACAGAGATTTTACTTGAATAATAAACCTATACAGGAAGGGCTAGATCACAAAATAAACTTTTTTATTTTCTAACAAAACAACTTTTACTATAACTGTATTTAACTGTAGATTGGCCTTAAAACAAGAAGAAGAGAAGACAAGGAATGCAGATATGTTGTACAAAAAAGGTAGAGAGGATTTAAAAAGAAAACAAGAGGAATATGAAAAAGAAGTTGAAATGGACCAACAACGCAAACAGACTTTGCAAACACAAGCCATGGAATTAAGGACAGTAAGAAACAATTTGGATCAGGTATATTAATTTCAGATACAAATTTTATATTTTCAATTTTATGTTTCATCAGTATTACTTATAATATTCCTTTGATTTAATGTGGTATGTTATTTAGATGTAAAACACACCAAAACTGTTATCTAATTTTTAAAATGTGCTATGACATTTATAGTTAGAGTATTTGTAAACCTTGGCATTTCAGTCTGTGATGCTCAGTCTATGTTTTCAGAATGAAGAAATGGGAAATGAGTTTAATTACTGACATTCATGCTCATTTATGGATTTTGATGTTAAAATACAGGCTAAATAGCTTTGAAACTGTAATGAAATGTGTTAAATATTTTGACAGAAATTTTATTATACAGTACTGTATCTTTCTATAGGTAAGAACTGTTTTTCCTCTTAGAGAAATTTGACTGTTATGTATGCAACTAAAATTCTAATGATTCTTGAGGGTTAAAAGTTTTTGTTTAAGAGGCTACTTTCTTCTAACAGTTTTATAAAAGAGGTTCTGCTCTTTTAGACTTTCTTTTTCAGTCCTATTAAACCAAAAATGTACTGTATCTCTGGGTTGTGCAGGAACAAAATATTAACCAGAAGCAACTTTCTGAAGAACAGAATGGTAGAATATTACTAGCTGAGATTCTGACTGATTATCAAAAGCAGATAGAAGTGATTGAAAAGAAAATGAATTCTGAGGAATTTTCTTTGGTCATTTTCAAATATTTTTATATGTGTATATTTGAAAACCCAACCCTGTGTATTTTGGAAAGCATAAAGGATTTTTATATCTCACACACACACATATATATAGACATATATATGTATATATCCTTTATCATGTATCTATATATGTATATATAGAATAAAGCCATGTTCTTAATTCAACTCCATTTGCCTGCAGCAGTCTAGTGGTGACATTCACAATGGCCTCAATCCAAAGGAGAAACATTTGGTATTTTTCATAAGAATTGAAGTTCTTTTTACTATCAAAAATAAGTTTTACTATTAACAACAGATTTTCTAGCTTTTGGACATTATTTCATCTTCTTAGAATATTAATGGAAAGGTCAGTTCATTATTTTCACTCATAGGAAAGCAGGAAATATATAGCTGATTCAGAGGCCATATTGTGGATGTCACTATCCTTACGTTTGAGGAGAATACCAGTTTACTCCATGTAGTTTCTCATTTCAATGCAAAGAGGTTTGGAAACAGTGACATGCCATAATGCACATTTAGTGACAATTTATCGATAAGTATTTTGTTCCCAGAGAAATAGTTCAGTATGTTTTCCTCTGTTTAACATGAATTATTGTTTTAAACATTATAAAGAGGAAATAAAAGTTATTGCAATGGCAAATAATCTCATGAGTTCTAAGAAAAGCTCTATAAGTTGTAATATATTTACCATTCATATTTTGAAATGAAAGACTTATTTTGTATTTATATATTTATACCATAGAAAGAACTATGATTTTGTGGAGTATCACTAGAAGTAGCATCAGAAGACCTGAGGAAAATGCTGCATCTTGCATATTTTTCAACCTTTCCTTTTAAGTATTGTTATCTTACATGAGTTTAGTGTTGTATGCAGAAGTGTGGTGCTTAGATGCAGATGTGTACAATGTAGAAGGGGACAGTGCTTAGATTTAACCATGATGAATAAATGTAATTCTTATGCCTGACTATACAAATACTAGAAAAGTAGAATGTTGATAAAACATTCTTCAGACAAAGGAACTTAAAGAACTTTGAGAAATTGCTTCTATCCACTTATCAGAGTGTAAACGCAACTTAAAATATATAGTCAAATGTGTTAATCTTATATTTTATGCCTCTGGGTTTTTTGTAACTCAGAGAAAGGCTTTTACAATTTTGAGATTCGTAAAAATTCTCTAGTGATTTATTTTTTATAATCTTGAAATAAATATTTAAACTTTTGGGAATTCACACTCTGTTAGGCTTGAAGTTTTGTCCAATGTTTTTTCCAGTTAAATATTCTCTACGGGAATTATTTCATTATACAAATATACAGGTTACTCTTTAATTTCAGAACAAATTATGTCATTCTATTGAGGGCTAACTAAAAGTTCTCTTTGCTTACTTAGATTGCTCTTAGCCAAAAGAAAGACGAGGATCTCTTGCATGAAAATTGCATACTACAAGAAGAACCTGCCGTGCTAAGACTGGAACTGGACATAATAAAACATCAGAACCAGCTAAAGGAAAAGAAATATTTAGAAGACACTGAAAGTGAGAAAGAAAAGAATGACAGTCTTAGAAATGCTATAAAATTGACTGAGGAAGCATTAGCAAAAACAGTGTTTCAGTACAGTGAACAGCTTATCACTTTGACAACTGAGAATAAAATGCTCAGTTCTGAGCTCAAGAATGAAAAACGCCAGAAGGAAAGGCTGGAAATGGAAATATAGTCATCTCATGGTAGACCAGCTGCTACCCTACATGATAGTGACCAAAGTCAGGTAGCAGAAAGAGACCTCTTTCCAGAGAACAAGACATGAACGGGTTTATTTACAGGAAGCAATCAATTCTCATGTGTCTAACCTAAAAGATAACAGTGAGATTCTTTCTGAACGACTCTCTAATGCTGACAGTAAAATTAACAGCCTAAAGATTAAGTGCCATCATACAAGGTAAACTCTGAAAGATAGGGCAGGCCTCAATCTTTTTTGTTTAGGTGACTCATCCATTCCAGCCTGCAGACTTTGGAGTGTACAAACTGACCAGGGGCAGAAGAGATCCCACAGCACAGCACAGCTGCTTTAACAAATCATGGCCAGACTTATTCTGTAAGCAGGCCCCTGATCCTGTTTCTCCTCACTGGACAGGACTTCCCAAATGGGACCTGCAGCTACCTCCAGCAGTGTTCCTCTGCCAACAAGAGATTTGAATCCCCTCCTGGGACAGAGCTCCCAGAGGGGAGAGGGGTTCCATCACCTTTGAGTTTGGGCAATCAGCTGTTCTGGCCTGTGGGCTTTGGAGAGCCCAAGCTGACCAGGGGTGGAAGTGGTACCCCAGTGCAGTAAAGCCACCCTACTAAAACTCGGCCAGTCTTTTTTAAGTCAGTCCCTGACCACATTTCTTGTCACTGGGTGGAGCCTTTCAATCAGGGTCTCCAGCTGCCTTCACTGCTGTTCTCTGGCTGAAAGAGGTTTCAGGCCTCCCTGGGTCAGAGCTCCCAGGGGGAGGACCAGACTGTCATATTTGCTGTTTGGGAAACTCAGCCATTTCAGCCTTAGGGCTTCAGAGTGCCTGAGGCAACCAGGGGCTGAAGGGAACCCCAGCACAGCACAGCTGCTCTGCAAAAATGTGGCCAGACTTCTTTTTTAAGCAAGACCCTGTTCTTGTTCCTTTTGTCTAAGCATGACTTCTCAACTTGTCCAGCCACCTCCTGTAGGTGTGACTAGATTGGCAACAAGTTTGTATCTCAGTGGTACAGAGCTCCCAGAGGAAGGGACAGGCTATCATTTGCCTTTTTGCAGCCTTCATTAGTGATACTCTCAGGTACTGGAAACTCTGAGGCAAGTAGGGACTGTAGTGGACCCCAGCATACTACAGCAGCCCTATGGAAAAGTGGCCAGACTGTTAGGTGGGTGCCAGTTTCCATAGCTCCTTGATGGGCAGGTTCTCCCAGCCTGGATCTCTGTCAACATTCCACTGGAGCTATTAAGGCAGTAGCAACTCAGCAATTCCCTGGACAGAGCTTCCAGGAGCAGCTGAAATCCTCTCTGCCACTGCCTCTGAAGTGGAACTGTCCTTGCTACTCTCAGAATATCAATGGAGCAAAGACCCTAAGTGCCATATTGACACCTCCAAGAAGCTGCAGTTGACTTAAGGAGCAAGCCATTCCCTCTCCCATGGGTACTATACACATGATCATCAGGGAACTATGGCTTGAGCCCACATCCTGGGCTGATTGCACTAAGTAATTGCTAACCCGCATCTCTCTGCGGTAGAGCCCACAGGAAACAAGCAAAGTGGTGAAGCAGCAGTCCAGCTGATGTGGAGCCCTCTGGGGAGGGCAGGGACAGCTATCTCTCTAAGATTGCTCTTATGAATCACTTTACCCCAGCACTGTAGGAGTGCTGAGGTCAGACTGGCCACATCTCATGTGCAAGACTGCCCAGCATAGATCAGGTCTGAGAGTTACCCTCTTAAAAAGGGGGACTTATTTGAAAAAGGAGTCTGGCCATGTCTTTGTAGAGCAGCTGTGCTGTGCTGCGGCTTCACTCTTGAGAGACTTTTCCTCTCAGACCTGATCTATGCTGGGCAGTCTTGCACATGAGATGGGGCTGGTCTGACCTCAGCACTCCTTAGTCTGCTTGCCTCTCCCAGGGCCCCAGCGTGGTGACACCTGCTTATACCATAGCTTCTGTGCCAGTGGACAATGCCTGACCAGCGGAGAGCTGTAGCAAGGTGGCCCACACAGGCATACACCAGTTTGCACATTGCCTCTCCATACTGCAGCTCTTAATACGGAAACTTACTACATCACTTTGTTGGTGTGTGTTTACACGGGGCTTTTTTCATACAAGATTTTTCTACACTTGCCCTACCAGCACAGAGGAGTGCAACACACATGCCAGCCCATGCCAACTGCTATTGAAGATGGAGCCATGGCAGGCACAGAGCCAAAAATCTCCACCTCCTCCAGCACCTCACCCTTAAGGTAATACTGTACAGAGAAAAAGGGACCCTCTTACATCCCGAGCAACCACTGTTGCTTGGGGGCTCACAGAAGGCACCCCACCCCAAACCAATAGAACTCCAGTACAACAGCACACAATAGGGGCACCCTGGCCCTCATCTGAGCTGTCTTGCCTCCACCACGGTGAACACCCACAGGGTTACAGGCACTCTCCTGCAGGTCCAGCACTTTGGTCCCTCAGTACAGTGGACTCCAAACCTGGAGGAGCCAGAAAACAAAGTTGGGGCCCAATACAATTTCCTCAGAGTTAAAGCACATAGTCTAGGAATTGGTAGCTGAACATCAGCCCCCTAAAATCTTCCAGAAGCAAAGCTGAATACACCTTACACCCCAATCATACTGTCAGGGTCATGAAATACAATAAAATAAAAATACCCTGTCTAAAGGTCAGCATCCTCAAAGGTTGAAGGTTGATAAGCCCATAAAAATAAGAAAGAATCTGTACAAGAGCACTGAAAACTCAAAAATTCAGTATGCCTTCTTTCCTCCAAATGATTGCACTCTCTGGCAAGTGTTCAGAACTGGGCTGAGGCTGAGATGTCTGAAATGATACAAGTAGAATTCAGAATATGGGTAGAAACAAAGTTTGCTGAGTGAAAGAAGTACATTGTAATCCAATGCAAGGAAGCTAAACATCATTGTAAAACATTGCAGGAGGTAACAGACAAAAGAGCCAGTATAAAGAACATATCTGACCTGATAGAGCTGAGAAGCACAGTACAAGACTTTTCATAATACAGTACATGGTGATTGGGTGTGACTGTATTATGAAAATTCTTGTAGTGTGTGTGGGCACCCGAGAGTGCCCTGTAAGCAGGTGTGGCCAGGCTGGGGCCCTGGGAGAGGCAAGCAGACTAAGGAGTGCTGAAATCAGACCAGCCCCATCTCATGTGCAAGACCACCTAGCAGAATAAACCAAGCAGAGGAGAGAATCTCAGAAGTTGAAAACTGGCATTCAGAAATAAAACATGCAGACAAGAATGGGGGGAAAAGAATGGAAAGGAATAAACAAAACCTCTGAGAAATATGGGATTATGTAAAGAGATCAAATCTATGACTGATTCATATACCAGAAAGAGGTGAGAATGGAACCAACTTGGAAAACGTATTTCAGAATATCATTAGAATATCCCCAAGTGAGCCAGACAAGCCAACATTCAAATTCAGGGAATCCGGAGAACCTCAGTAAGATATGCCACGAGAAGATCATCTCCAAGACACATAATCATTAGATTCTCCGAGGTCAAAAATGAAAGAAAAAATGTTAAAAGTCAGCTATGGAGAAAGGTGAGGTTACCTCCGAAGGGAAACCCATCAGACTAACAGCGGACTTCTCAGCTGGAACCCCGAAAGCCAGAAGAGATTGTGAAGCTCAATATTCAACTTCTTAAAAGAAATTTCAACCCAGAGTTTTATGTGTAGTTAAGCTAAGCTTCATAAATGAAGGAGAAATAAGATCCTTTTCAGAGAAGCAAATGCTGAGGGAATTCATTACCACCTGCCTCACAAGAGCTCCTGAAGGAAGCACTGTGGAAAGAAAAAACCATCACCAGCCACTACAAAAACGCACTGAAGTACACAGACCAGTGATGCTAAAAACCAGCCACACACACAGGTCTGCAAAATAAGCAGCCACAGAATGGATCAAATCCACATACATCATTACTAACCTTAAATGTAAATGGGCTAAATGCTCCAATTGAAAGACACAGAAGGGCAAGCTGGATAAAGAACCATGACTTATTCCAGTATGCTATCTTTAAGACACCCATCACACATGCAGTGCCACACATAGGCTCAATATAAAAGAATGGAGAAAAATCATTTAAGCAAATGGAAAACAGAAAAAAGCAGGTGTTGCAATCCTAGTTTCTGACAAAACAGATTTTATACCAATAAAGATTTTTTTTAAAACTTTTTTATTGGATTTTAGGTTTTGGGGTACATGAGCAGAGCATGCAAGACAGTTGCGTAGGCACACACATGGCAGTGTGCTTTGCTTTCCTTTTCCCCTTCACCCACATTTGGTATTTCTCCCCAGGCCATCCCTCCCCACCTCCCCCTCCCACTGGCCCTCCCCTTTTCCCCCTAATAGACCCCAGTGTTTAGTACTCCCCTTTCTGTGTCCATGTGTTCTCATTTTTCATCACCCGCCTATGAGTGAGAATATGCGGTGTTTCATTTTCTGTTCTTGTGTCAGTTTGCTGAGGATGATGTTCTCCAGATTCATCCATGTCCCTACAAACGACACAAACTCATCATTTCTGATTGCTGCATAATATTTCATGGTGTATATGTGCCACATTTTTCCAATCCAGTCTATTATCAATGGGCATTTGGGTTGATCCCAGGTCTTTGCTATTGTAAACAGTGCTGCAATGAACATTCGTGTACATGTGTCCTTATAGTAGAACGATTTATAGTCTTTTGGATATATACCCAGTAATGGGATTGCTGGGTCAAATGGAATTTCTATTTCTAAGGCCTTGAGGAATCGCACCAATAAAGATTTAAAAAGGAAGAGAGAAATATTACAAAGGCGGCCCTGGCCTTTGATAAATATCAATATTGCTTAATATTAACCTAGGCTATCTTCATTTCTCAAACCAATAGGAAAATTTGTGGAAGTTGGGGAGCTTCTCCCCTCTAGAGAGTCCCTGATCTCCCAAAATTTGGTTGAAATCTAAGGTTGATTTTGCTGTACAACTCCTTTTCTGAAGGGTTACTCGCTTCCAACACAAAAGGCAAGTTTTCCTGCTTCCATGATGGTGGAGAGCAGGCACCTCCTTTCTTGAGTTTCAACTTGCTTCTGACAAGGAAGGTGAGTTTGAGTTTTTTCCTACTTCTCTAAAATGGTAGCGAGTGATCATCAGCCTGAGCATTATTTCCAGGTAAGTAGTTGAATTAGAGTTTTGTCTTAAAAATGTTCCTTAATGACTAAAAGTTAAGATTACCAATCAGCTGTTTTTAACTTCTCCTTACCATCAGAACACTCAGTAATCATGTGAATTGCGCAGTTGTTTCTTTTGCCTGTCTGTTTTTGTTTGTTTATGTTTGGGGTTTTGTTGTTGTCGTTTCAGTTTTCTCCTGTGAGGTATGACCATCTCTTTCTGACTTAGTCAAATCCAAATGAATGTTCCAAATTGTGGGAAAAAAGGCATCTGAATTGGCTAAAACTCCTGTAGCTCTAAAAAAAAAAAAAAATCCAGTTAGCAGAAAGGATTTTAAAAAACTTTTCTATTTAAGCCTAAGAGGTTTTGTCTACCTAACAAGGCCATCTTTTGCTAGCCAAGGCCAAACTGAAGGAGCAGTAGTGGCCACCCAATGCTAACATTCTGCACTGTTCACCACAGCAAACTGAGTTTGGTTCCTATGTCTAGTTCTTTTTTGTTTGGTATTTGTGTTACTTTTAAAATAGCAGTTTATCCCAACTATGATGTGGTAGTAAGATATTTAAAAATATTTTTAAGAGCTCTATCTATGATTAAAAGCTTAATTAAAAGCAAATTTATAATATATGTCATTATATTTAAATGTAATTACATATATATTAGAAAGATGTAAATATATATAACATGAACATATATACATATGTATGTTTGGAATATATGTTCATATATTTCTAATATGTGTGTCTGTGTGTGTGTGTGTGTGTGTGTGTATGTGTGTGTGTGAGTTTGAATCTAAAAGATCTTTCTCTCTTTGGATCTTGTTTTTTGAAAATATTTTTCTTCTCAGTCAACTGAATTGTCTCTCTCCATTTTACTTTTGTCTGTCCTTTTTTTCTCTTGCCACCCTTGATGCCCACATAACAGATCTAAAATAACTTCTAATAACTGGGGATTACTTACAACAGAAAAGCCACCAGGGATGTTTTCAGGAGGAACCACTATTTTTGTTTAACAAATCCCAAGAGTTGTAAACAGGCAAGTTTTTTGCAAATCTTAAACTGCACACCTTTTAAATTTCATTACTGGATCTTAATGGCTTTTTTGGGTGTCAAAAATGACTTTGCACAATGAGAAATTTTTTGACCTTTGTGTATGTAATAGCTAGGTAGGAGATATAAATTTTAGGGCTGGTTATCGGAAGAGATATTTATAAGCTTTGGCCACCTGAAAGGTGTGGAAACATCCCAAACCCCCACTGAATAGTGAGATTGCTATGAGATAAGAGCTGATAATTGAATGTGCTATTTGGCTTTTGCTGGCCACCAACCTGAGGGGAAATGTATTTGTAGTGAAATGCATGGTAAGAACGTGGCATAGTCTGATCCCATAATGTTTTCCTTTTTTTGAGGGCCTGAGGATTTTATATAAAAGTGAAACCCTTGACTTTTTGAGATCTGTTCTGCCTTACAGCTGTGCCTGCATGTTAGGCCCTAGAAGCTGCATGCTTCCTTAGCTCTGTTCCTTAAAATGTTCCACCATTAAGCCAGTAAGTCAATTTATAAAACTCTTTAGGAAAATCACAATTAACAGTGTCTGCTTTCCCTGGCCATGTTAACTGAACTTTTAGAGCATTTTTTTTTTTTTTGGCTTGAGTAAAATGTAATTCCTTCATCTTGTTTCACCTAAGAGTTGTCCCTTTAAAAATGCAAATTTGGAGTTTCCTCACTGATAATTGTTTACAGCAGGAAACAAATAATCAAATGACTAATGGTCTAAAGTGGAGAAGAAAAACTGGCAAATGAAAAATCTTACGAATCCCAAAGATCTACTTCTGTGTGTCCATATGTCTAAGTATTTATATGACATATGTATATAATGTTTCAGTACCAACAATATGACAGGTTCTAATTTGGCTTTCAAAAAAAGTTGTTAAATGTTTTTTCAGAGAGTTGGAAACTTATTCCTGAATACTTTCTCAAGTTCACATGACAAGTAGACTTTTAACCAATCTGTTGGCTTTAAACTGATGGGTTAAAAATAAATTCAAAATGTCTTTACAATTGTCAGCATACATTATTATTTAGATGTATTAGTCAACTGTTTTTTTTTTCTTTCTTCATTTTTTAAATGTTCTGGTCAAGTAGTTTTATATTTATCTCTGCTAGCTACTATAAAATGTCAAAGTTTGGCACAAGGGTTATAAACTACCCACCCAAAACAATGATTTTTCTTCATGTGATTTTTGATAAATAAGATACTTGATATTGTTGATTTAATAAAAACATCTCAATCCAGAGTCATCAGTTAAAAAAAAACTATTAAAAATAAATTAGGTAATTGTAATGAACTTTTCATATAAGTTATATCTTAAAGTTGTATTAAATAATATTAAGTGTCTGGGTCATTATCAATTGTTAAATTATTAGAAACATCTTAAAATAATTATAAGAGGATTCTCACCTATAAAATGCTGATGTGACAAAGATTTTCTACTTCCTAGGTTATCACAAAAAGTTTATTACTAAAATCAAAATTTTGGTTAATATGTGATTTTCATATACATTGTGACAAAATAAGAAGTATTCTAATGAAAAAAGAAAAATTTTAAGAAATATGAAATAAAGAAATGATAAGAAATAAAATGAAAATAATTGTTGTCCAATTCAAGAATTATTTAAATATTTTTTTATGAAGCAAGGTAAAGGTAACCAGAAAGTAAGAGAGGGATTTAAAGAAAGTTAAGTTACAAAGAAGAGTTTTTGGTAAGAAAGATTAAAAAGAAAATAATTTTGTGTAAGAAACAATACTGTATGATTGATTTTTATCCTAAAATGAAATGGCTGGTTATTTAAGAAAAAGATTATGTTTAGTTTGAAACGTTATAATTGGTAAGTCCACGCATGTTACAATTGGTCTGTGTAATAATAAGCTTCATTAAAAAGATAACTTGTTTTAAAATTTTGTATGCGATTTGGTTGGCTGCATTGGAAAGGAAATTATTCATAATAGCCTTTTGAAATAATTGGGCTTTGATTTTTAAAGTACAAGAAAACAAAACCAAAAATTGGTTAGAACAAGAATTTTTCTTTTTGAGACAGACTCTCGCACTATTGCCCAGGCTTTTGTCCAGTGGCATGATCTTGACTGACTGCAATCTCCACTTCCTGGGTTCAAGCAATTCTTCTGCCTCAGCCTCCCAAGTAGCTGCGACTACAGGCATGTGCTGCCATGCCCAGCGAATTTTTTTTGTATTTTTATTAGAGAGACGAGGTTTCATTATGTTGGCCAGGATGGTCTCAATTTCCTGACCTCAGGATCTGCCTGCCTCAGCCTTTCAAAGAGCTGGGATTATAGACATGAGCCAACACACCCAGCCAAACCAGATTTTTAAAGCATTGATTTAATGAAATTGTACAATTTTTAAAATTATAATTTTATAATTTTTTCTAAATAGTTTATCAGATTAATATCTCAAAAGTTCAGTTTCTACTGTACACACTGCTTTTAGCTTACTCAGCTTTCTCTCCCTTTGAAAAAGCCTGGCTCTTCAACTTTTGTTGGCTCCAGCAGCAGTTTTCTTCCTTCTTCTAATTCTAAATCTGTTGTTATGTCCTGATGATAACATGTTTTATATTTAAAGGTTGTTCGTTTGTTTTTGAAGGCAATGTTTTTTCCCAGTATAACTTAATTCCTCTGAAGGTTTGCTTAAATTCAACTTTCAAAAGACCAATTGACTAAAGAGAGGGCATGCATATTTGTTTGGGATTTATACATGAGAGTTTTCAAAATAAAGGCCCAGTGTACATGAGAAATTATCTATTTTTCATTGCTTATGTTGAACAAAGTATGAGCAGCCATGTAAAGAAGTGTGTTTGAAAAAAAAGGATATAATGTAGTTCTTTTTTATTATTATTATTATTTTTTTAATTTTTTATTGGATTATAGGTTTTGGGGTACATGAGCAGAGCATGCAAGACAGTTGCGTAGGTACACACATGGCAGTGTGCTTTGCTTTTCTTCTCCCCTTCACCCACATTTGGCATTTCTCCCCAGGCTATCCCTCCCCACCTCCCCCTCCCACTGGCCCTCCCCTTTTCCCCCCAATAGACCCCACTGTTTAGTACTCCCCTTTCTGTGTCCATGTGTTCTCATTTTTCATCACCCACCTATGAGTGAGAATATGCGGTGTTTCATTTTCTGTTCTTCCGTCAGTTTGCTGAGGATGATGTTCTCCAGATTCATCCATGTCCCTACAAACGACACAACTCATCATTTCTGATTGCTGCATAATATTCCATGGTGTATATGTGCCACATTTTCCCAATCCAGTCTATTATCAATGGGCATTTGGGTTGATTCCAGGTCTTTGCTATTGTAAACAGTGCTGCAATGAACATTCGTGTACATGTGTCCTTATAGTAGAACGATTTATAGTCTTTTGGATATATACCCAGTAATGGGATTGCTGGGTCAAATGGAATTTCTATTTCTAAGGCCTTGAGGAATCGCCACACCGTCTTCCACAATGGTTGAACTAATTTACACTCCCACCAACATTGTAAAAGTGTTCCTTTTTCTCCACATCCTCTCCAGCATCTGTTGTCTCCAGATTTTTTAATGATCGCCATTCTAACTGGTGTGAGATGGTATCTCAATGTGGTTTTGATTTGCATCTCTCTGATGACCAGTGACGATGAGCATTTTTTCATATGATTGTTGGCCTCATATATGTCTTCTTTCGTAAAGTGTCTGTTCATATCCTTTGCCCACTTTTGAATGGGCTTGTTTGTTTTTTTCCTGTAAATCCGTTTGAGTTCTTTGTCAATCCTGGATATCAGCCCTTTCTCAGATGGGTAGACTGCGAAAATTTTTTCCCATTCTGTTGGTTGCCGATCCACTCTAGTGACTGTTTCTTTTGCCGTGCAGAAGCTGTGGAGTTTGATTAGGTCCCATTTGTCTATTTTGGCTTTTGTTGCCAATGCTTCTGGTGTTTTGTTCATGAAGTCCTTGCCTACTCCTATGTCCTGGATAGTTTTGCCTAGATTTCCTTCTAGGGTTTTTATGGTGCCAGGTCTTATGTTTAAGTCTTTAATCCATCTGAAGTTAATTTTAGTGTAAGGTGTCAGGAAGGGGTCCAGTTTCTGCTTTCTGCACATGGCTAGCCAGTTTTCCCAACACCATTTGTTAAACATGGAATCCTTTCCCCATTGCTTGTTTTTGTCGGGTTTATCAAAGATTGTATAGTTGTATGTATGTTGTGTTGCCTCCGTTGCCTCTGTTTTGTTCCATTGGTCTATATCTCTGTTTTGGTACCAGTACCATGATGTTTTGATTACTGTAGCCTTGTAGCATAGTTTGAAATCCAGTAGTGTGATGCCCCCCGCTGTGTTCTTTTTGCTTAGAATTGACTTGGCTATGTGGGCTCTCTTTTGGTTCCATATGAAGTTCATGGTGGTTTTTTCCAGTTCTGTGAAGAAAGTCAGTGGTAGCTTGATGGGGATAGCATTGACTCTGTAAATTACTTTGGGCAGTATAGCCATTTTCACGATATTAATTCTTCCTAACCATGAACATGGAATGTTTCTCCATCTGTTTGTGTCCTCTCTGATTTCATTGAGCAGTGGATTGTAGTTCTCCTTGAAGAGGTCTCTTACGTTCCTTGTGAGTTGTATTCCAAGGTATTTTATTCTTTTTGTAGCAACTGCGAATGGCAGTTCGTTCTTGATTTGGCTTTCTTTAAGTCTGTTATTGGTGTAGACGAATGCTTGTGATTTTTGCACATTGATTTTATATCCTGAGACTTTGCTGAAGTTGCTTATCAGTTTCAGGAGTTTTTGGGCTGAGGCGATGGGGTCTTATAGGTATACTATCATGTCGTCTGCAAATAGAGACAATTTAGCTTCCACCTTTCCTATTTGAATACCCGTTATTTCTTTTTCTTGCCTGATTGCTCTGGCTAGAACTTCCAGTACTATATTGAATAGGAGTGGTGAGAGAGGGCATCCTTGTCTAGTACCAGATTTCAAAGGGAATGCTTCCAGTTTTTGCCCATTCAGTTTGATATTGGCTGTTGGTTTGTCATAGATAGCTTTTATTACTTTGAGATACGTGCCATCGATACCGAGTTTATTGAGGGTTTTTAGCATAAAGGGCTGTTGAATTTTGTCAAATGCCTTCTCTGCGTCAATTGAGATAATCATGTGGTTTTTGTTTTTGGTTCTGTTTATGTGGTGAATGACGTTGATAGACTTGCGTATGTTGAACCAGCCTTGCATCCCCGGTATGAATCCTACTTGATCATGATGAATAAGTTTTTTGATTTGCTGTTGCAATCGGCTTGCCAATATTTTATTGAAGATTTTTGCATCTATGTTCATCATGGATATTGGCCTGAAGTTTTCTTTTCTCGTTGGGTCTCTGCCGGGTTTTGGTATCAGAATGATGTTGGTCTCATAAAATGATTTGGGAAGGATTCCCTCTTTTTGGATTGTTTGAAATAGTTTTAGAAGGAATGGTACCAGCTCCTCCTTGTGTGTCTGGTAGAATTCGACTGTGAACACTTCTGGACCTGGGCTTTTTTTGAGTGGTAGGCTCTTAATTGCTGCCTCAACTTCAGACCTTGTAATTGGTCTATTCATACTTTCAGCTTCCTCCTGGTTTAGGCTTGGGAGGACACAGGAGTCCAGGAATTTATCCATTTCTTCCAGGTTTACTAGTTTATGCGCATAGAGTTTATAATATTCTCTGATGATGGTTTGAATTTCTGTGGATTCTGTGGTGATTTCCCCTTTATCATTTTTTATTGCATCTATTTGGTTGTTCTCTATTTTATTTTTAATCAATCTGGCTAGTGGTCTGTCTATTTTGTTGATCTTTTCAGAAAACCAGCTCTTGGATTTATTGATTTTTTGAAGGGTTTTTCGTGTCTCAATCTCCTTCAGCTCAGCTCTGATCTTAGTTATTTCTTGTCTTCTGCTGGGTTTTGAGTTTTTTTGATCTTGCTCCTCTAGCTCTTTCAATTTTGATGATAGGGTGTCAATTTTGGATCTCTCCATTCTCCTCATATGGGCACTTATTGCTATATACTTTCCTCTGGAGACTGCTTTAAATGTGTCCCAGAGGTTCTGGCATGTTGTGTCTTCGTTCTCTTTGGTTTCGAAGAACTTCTTTATTTCTGCCTTCATTTCATTGTTTACCCAGTCAACATTCAAGAGCCAATTGTTCAGTTTTCATGAATCTGTGTGCTTCTGGGTCGGTTTCTGTATTCTGAGTTCTAACTTGATTGCACTATGGTCTGAGAGGCTGTTTGTTATGATTTCAGTTGTTTTGCATTTGTTGAGCAGTGCTTTACTTCCAATTATGTGGTCAATTTTAGAGTAGGTGTGATGTGGTGCTGAGAAGAATGTGTATTCTGTGGATTTGGGGTGGAGAGTTCTGTAAATGTCTATCAGGTTTGCTTGCTCCAGGTCTGAGTTCAAGCCCTGGATATCCTTGTTGATTTTCTGTCTGGTTGATCTGTCTAGTATTGACAGTGGAGTGTTAAAGTCTCCCACTATTATTGTGTGAGAGTCTAAGTCCTTTTGTAAGTCATTAAGAACTTGCCTTATGTATCTGGGTGCTCCTGCATTGGGTCCATATATGTTTAGGATCGTTAGCTCTTCTTGTTTTATCGATCCTTTGACCATTATGTAATGGCCTTCTTTGTCTCTTTTGATCTTTGTTGCTTTGAAGTCTATTTTATCAGAGATGAGAATTGCAACTCCTGCTTTTTTTTGCTTACCATTTGCTTGGTAAATCTTCCTCCATCCCTTTATTTTGAGCCTTTGTGTATCCTTGCATGTGAGATGGGTTTCCTGTATACAGCACACTGCTGGGTTTTGGGTTTTTATCCAATTTGCCAGTCTGTGTCTTTTGATTGGTGCATTTAGTCCATTTACATTTAGGATTAATATTGTTATGTGTGAGTTTGATACTGCCATTTTGATGCTAAGTGGCTGTTTTGCCTGTTAGTTGTTGTAGATTCTTCATTATGTTGATGCTCTTTAGCATTCAGTGTGATTTTGGAATGGCTGGTACTGGTTGTTCCTTTCTATGTGTAGTGCCTCTCTTAGGAGCTCTTGTAAAGCAGGCCTGGTGGTGACAAAATCTCTGAGTACTTGCTTGTTCGCAAAGGATTTTATTTTTCCTTCACTTCTGAAGCTCAGTTTGGCTGGATATGAAATTCTGGGTTGAAAGTTCTTTTCTTTAAGGATGTTGAATATTGGCCCCCACTCTCTTCTGGCTTGTAGTGTTTCTGCCGAGAGATCTGCTGTGAGTCTGATGGGCTTTCCTTTGTGGGTGACCCGACCTTTCTCTCTGGCTGCCCTTAGTATTCTCTCCTTTATTTCAACCCTGTTGAATCTGACGATTATGTGCCTTGGGGTTGCTCTTCTTGCGGAATATCTTTGTGGTGTTCTCTGTATTTCCTGCAATTGAGTGTTGGCCTGTCTTGCTAGGTGGGGGAAATTTTCCTGGATGATGTCCTGAAGAGTATTTTCCAGCTTGGATTCATTCTCTTCATCCCCTTCTGGTACACCTATCAAACGTAGGTTAGGTCTTTTCACATAGTCCCACATTTCTTGGAGACTTTGTTTATTCCTTTTTGTGCGTTTTTCTCTCATCATGGTTTCTCATTTAATTTCATTGAGTTGGTCTTCGACTTCAGATATTCTTTCTTCTGCTTGGTCAATTTGGCTATTGAAACTTGTGCATGCTTCGTGAAGTTCTCTTATTGTGTTTTTCAGCTCCTTTAATTCATTTATATTCCTCTCTAAGGTATCCATTCTTGTTATCATTTCCTCGAATCTTTTTTCAAATCTTTTTTCAAGGTTCTTAGTTTCTTTGCATTGATTTGATACATGTTCTTTTAGCTCACAAAAAATTTCTCATTATCCACCTTCTGAAGTCTAATTCCATCATTTTGTCACAGTCATTCTCCCTCTAGCTTTGTTCCCTTGCTGGTGAGGAGTTTTGGTCCTTTCTAGGAGGCGAGGTGTTCTGGTTTTGGGTGTTTTCCTCCTTTTTTCGCTGGTTTCTTCCCATCTTTGTGGATTTGTCCGCTTGTCGTCTGCGTAGTTGCTGACTTTTCGATTGGGTCTCTGAGTGAACACCCAGAATGTTGATGATGAAGTATTTCTGTTGCTTGTTTTTTCTTCTACCAGTCTAGCCCCTTCACTGTATGACTGCTGAGGTCTGCTCCAGACCCTGCTTGTCTGGGGTGCACCTCTAGCAGCTGTGGCACAGCGAGGGATGCTACCAGTTTCTTTTTCTGCTATCTTTGTCCCAGGATGATGCCTGCCTAATGTGAGTCTTTTGGATATAGAGGGGTCAGGGAGCTGCTTGAGGGGACAGTCTGTACTTTATAGGAGCTCAATTGCTGAGCTGTGAGCTCTGTTGTTCATTCAGGGCTGTTAGGCTGCTATGTTTGATTCTGCTGCAACAGAGCTCATTAAAAAAACCCTTTTTTTTCTCAAATGCTCTGTGTTGAGGGGTTCGGGCTTTATTTTTGGATGTCCGTTTAGGTCCTGCCCAGCTAGGACGCAGACTAGCCACTGTTTGCCTGCAGAGGCTCCGCCCTGCTGTTGTGAGGCTCGCCCTGGCTCTGCTGTTCTCCTGTGTTCTCGGCCATGCCCTGAGGCGGGTCTCTCTGTCGTAGCGGGTTGCCTCGGCAACAGCAGGCTGCATCAGCAGTGGGTGTGTATCTCAGTAGGGATGGGTTGCCTCGGCAACGGCTGGCTGCGTCAGCAATGGGCGTGTATCTCAGTTGGGACAGGTTGCCTTGGTAATGGTGGATGCCCCTCCCCCACAGAGCGTCTTGGGCCGTCTGCACTGGGCTTGTTTGAAATCGTGGTTTTGTTCGTCCCACTAGGCCACCGCTAACGCTCTGTCCCTGCAATCCCCTGGGCTGGTCCAGTGTCCACGTCTAGCTCAGTCTCAAGTCCAGCCCTCTCACATCTCCAGTTGCTGGTTCAACAGGGCACCCAGACAAGTGCGCCCTGTGGGGAGCGCTGGGCAGGGCCGGCTGCCGCCACCCCGGCTGCTGGCTTTGCCAGGCCGAGTTTCTGCCTGGCGTCCCGCGTCTCCTCTTCACTTGGGAATTTCCCCGTTCCGTGGGCAACAAAGATCAGTCTGGAAATGCAGCTCTGACTCACCTCTCCGCAGACTCAATGCGAGCTCCAATGCTGGGTTGTTCTCACAGCACCATCTTGAGTCCTCCAGTAAATTTGTTTCTTATAGATGCTGACCTTTGTCAGATGCATGTTTGCAAAAATTTTCTTCCCTTCTGTATGTTTTCTGTTCACTCTGTTGGTAGTTTCTTTTACTGTGTAGAATTGCTTTGGTTTAATTAGAACCCATTGGTCAAGTTTCGCTTTCATCGTAATGGCTTTCGATGTCTTCATCATGAAATTTTTGCCCTTACATATGTCCAGAAATGTATTGGCTAGGTCATCTTCCAGGGTTTTGATAGTTTTTGGGCTTTCCATTTAAGTATTTAGTCTATCTTGAGTTAATTTTTATACATGGTGTAAGGAAGGGGTCCAGTTTCAATTTTCTGCAAAAGGCTAGCCTGTTATCCCAGCGCCATTTATTTAATAGGGAATCTTTTCTCCATTGCTTGTTTTTGGCAGGTTTTTCAAATATCAGATGGTTGTAGGAGTTTGGTCTTATTTTTTGTGTCTGCGTTTGCACCAGTATAGTGTGTTTAGTCACTGTACCCATAGAGTACAGTTGGAAATTGGGTAGCGTGATGCCTTCAGCTTTGTTCTTTTGGCTTAGGATTGACTATTCAGGCTCTTTTTTGATTCCATATGTATTTGAAAATAGATTTTTCTAGTGCTAGGAGAAATGTCAATGTTTAATAGGAGCAGCATTGAATCTATGAATTGCATTGGGAAGTATGACTATTTTAATGGTATTCCTTCTTCCTATCCAATGAGCATGGAATATTTTTCTATCTGTTTGTGTCATCTCTGTTTTTTGAGCAGCACTGTTTCGTAGCTCTCCTTGTAGAGATCCTTCACCTCTCTGGTTAGCTGCATTCCTAGGTATTTCATATTTTTTGTGGCAGTCATGATCAGAAATTTCTTCCTGATTTGGCTGTCAGCTTTACTTTGTTAATGTATAGGAATGCTAGTAATGTTTGCACATTGAATTTGTATCCTGAGACTTTGCTGACATTGTTTATCAGCTTAAGAAGCAGTTGGGCTGAAATTATTTCTAGATATTGGATTATTTCACCTGCAGACAGGGATAGTTTTATTTCCTCTCTTTCTATTCGAAGCCCTTTATTTCTTTCTATTGCCTAATTGCCCTGGCCAGAAATTTCAATACTGTGTTGAATAGGAGTGCTGAGATAGGGCATCCTTGTGTCTGCCTGTTTTTGAGAGGAATCCTTCCAACTTTTGCCTATTCAGTATGATGTTGGCTGTGGTTTTGTTATATATGACTCATTATTTTGAGGTATGTTTCTTCAATACCTAGTTTATTGAGATTTTTCTTTTTTAGCATGAATCGATGTTGAATTTTATCAAAAACCTTTTCTGCATCTATTGAGATAATCATGGTTTTTTTGTCTTTAGTTTTGTTTATGTGATGAATCACATTTATTAATATGTGTATGTTCAACCAAATTGTCATCCTGGGAATGAAGCCTACTTGTTGGTGATGGATAAGCTTTTGATGTGTTGCTGGATTTGGTCTGCCAGTATTTTATTGAGAATTTTTGCATTGATGTTTTAAGGGTATTGGCTTGAAGTGATCTTTTTTTTGGCATCAGGATGATGCTGGCTTCATAGAATAAGTCAGGGAGGAGTACCTCCTCCTTAAATTTTTGGAATAGTTTCAGTAGAAATAGTACCAGCTCTTCTTTGTACATTTGGTAGCATTCAGCTGTGAATCCATCTGGTCTTGGGCTTCTTTTCGTGGGGAGGCTATTCATTACTTACTCTATTTCAGAACTTGTAATTATTCAGGGATTCAGTTTCTTCCTGGTTCAGTCTTGGGAGGTGTATATGTCCAGGAATGTTCAATTTCTTCTAGATTTTCTAGTTTATGTGCATAGAGGTGTTCATAAAATTCTCTAATGGTTGCATTCTGCAGGATCTGTGGTAATATCCCCCTTGTCATTTCTGATTGTGTTTATTTGAATCTTCTTTTTTTATTTATTAGTCTACACAGTGGTCTCTCTGTTTTATTACTTTAAGAAAAAAAAACCAAGCTCCTGATTTTGTTGATCTTTTGAATGATTTTTTTTTGTGTCTCTGTCTCCTTCAGTTCAGCTTTGATCTCGGTTATTTCTTATCTTCTGATAGCTTTGGGGTTTTTTTTCTCTTGGTTTTCTAGTTCTTTTAGTTTTGATGTCAAATTGTTAATTTGAGATCTTTCTAACTTTTTAATGTGGTACTTTAATGCTATTAATGTCCCTCTTAACCCTTCCTTAGCTGTGTCCAAGAGATTCTGGTATATTATTTCTTTGTTCTCATTAGTTTCAAAGAATTTCTTGATTTCTGCCTTAATTTCATTATTTACTCAAAAGTTATTTAGAAGCAGGATATTCAGTTTCCATGTAATTATATAATTTTGAGTGAATTGTTTAGTCTTGCTTCTTGCCTTCGAATATTATTGCATGTGGTCTGAGAGACTAATTGTTAGGATTCCAATTCTTTTGCATTTTCTGTGGAGTGTTTAACTTCCTATTATGTTATCAATTTTATAGTGAGTTTCATGTAGCAATGATAAGAATGTATATTCTGTTGTTTCAGGGTGGAAAGTACTGTAGCTGCCTATCAGGTCTATTTGATGCAGTGTTGACTTCAGGTCCTGAATATGTTTGTGAATACTTTGTCTTGATAATCTGTCTAATATTGTCAGTGGGGTGTTAAAGTCTTCCACTATTATTGTGGAGCAGTCTACATTTCTTTGAAGGTCTCTAAGAACTTGTTTTGTGAATCTTGGTGCTCCTGTGTTGGGTGCATATATATTGCTCTTCTTGTTGAATTGAGCCCTTTACCATTATGTTATTTCTTTCTTGCTTTTTTTTTATCTTTGTTGGTTCAAAGTCTGTCTTTTAAAAAGCTAGGATTACATCCTCTGCTTGTTTCTGTTTTCCATTCACTTGGTAGATTTTCCTTTATTCCTTTATTTTGAGCATATATGAGTCGTTGCATGTGAGATGGGACTCTTGAAGATAGCATACTAATGGGTCTTGCTTCTTAATCCAACTTGCCATTTTGTGTCTATTCGTTGGGACATTTTAGCATAAAGTGTTTGCAAAGCAGTCTCAATAGAGACAATTATTTTGTTGTCCTAAGTATTAGCAATATATCCTCATGCTACCTCTCCCAAGTATCTTATTTTAAAAGATCAAAATAATTATTGACATATTATTATTAGCCCAGTTCTTGTTCTTATAGGTATCACATCTTATTGTGGTTAAATTGTGTTGGTTAAATGTCTGTCTTCAAAATTGCACACCATTGTAGGCTCTGAGTCTGGGCTGGCCACATGCTCCACAGTCCAAGAGCTGGCTGAGGCTCCTTCCCAAGACAGAACCAGAAGAGCCACAGCTACCATGCTTTGCTTCCTCATGTGTCTTCATGCACAGTTTAAGTCTGCTCTCCAAGTGGCCATATGAGCTACAATGTCTCTCTTAGTCCTGGCACAGAGAAGGACTACACCTTTGGGCTGACTGCACAGTGTTCAGTCCCTCACCTACTCTTAGTCCATGTATTTTTGTTTCTCTTTCAGTGAGTTGGCTTCTGGAACACCAGAAGCTTATGTCATATGCTTGGAGGTGGCTCCAGGGAACTTTGAGAGAAACTATTTTCTGGTCTGGCTGCCTTTGCTTTCTTTTTGACAGACCAGTTTCTCAAACTGGCCACATCATTTCCCAACTTATTTTGGATGAAGAGTTATAGAATGTATTTGTGAATGCCACTTTATGATGTTCTTTTTTATATAGGCCAGGTGGCTTCTGGTGAGGGAACAAGGCTAGAATTTCTAATGTCTTTTCTTTGAGCCTGAAAGTGTAGGCTTTTGGAGAGGATGTTTCAGTGGGTGTACATACAGAATGTTCAGAAGCCTGAGGGAAAGTATGGTCCTGGGAGCTTACCGATGAGCCAGAGGGGAAGTGCTGGAGAGGATAAGCTGGAATCGCTGGTCCCTGGGCAAAGGTTAAATATTGGGGGTAATGCCTTCTCAGTGTTTTGGTTTGTGCACTACTCTTGCCCATTTCATTACCCATGGCTAAACTCTGACTGATAAGCTATTGTCCCTCTATTTGGAAAGACTTACCACACTTGATTGTCTCAATCCTCCTCTCCATGCAAGAGACCAACTTCACAGTTGTTTTATATTGTTTTTTTGTATAAAATCCCCTGAGATAGGTGAGCTTGTGGTTCTGGTCATTTCTCTTGGGCTCTGAACAGCACTGGTGTGTCCTTGAACTCTTTAGGGCATTTGCTGTGTGTGGTGGGAGCATCCAGATGTATACACCTTGAAAGGCTGGTTCTTGCAATGATCCTGTGAGGACACAGGATTACAAGTGGAGGAGATGGCCTGTGCTTAGACTAGGAAAAGTCTGCATGATTTCCTTCATTAGACAAGCCTTTTCTTCTTTGGTGGCATTGTGTTTCCTTGCTGATATCCGTGCCTATGACTGAACTCTGTTTAAAACAGGTAATGCTTCCTCCAGGAGCTCTTGTAAGGCAGGTCTAGTGGAAACAAAGTCTGTCAGCATTTGCTTGTCTGAAAGAATCTTATTTATTCTTTGTTTATAAACCTTAGTTTGATAGGATATTAAATTATGGATTGGAATTTATTTTCTTTAAGAATGTTGAATTTTGACCCCTAATCTCTTCTATCTTGCAGGTCCACTGTTAGTCTAATGGGCTTCACTTTGTATATGACCTGGCTTTTCTCTCTAGCTGCCTTTAACATTTTTTCTTTCATTTCACCCTTGAATATGACAATTATGTTTCTTGGTGATGATCTCATGGAGTATCTTACTAAGATTCTCTACATTTCCTGAATTTTAATGTTGGCCTCTCTAGCTGGGTTGGGAAATTTCTCATGGCAGATATGCTGAAATATTTTCTAAATTGGTCCCATTTTCCCCATCTTCTTCAGGTACACTAGTCATAGATTTGTTCTGTTTACATAATCCCATATTTCTTGGAGGTTTTGTTTATTCCTTTTTAGTATTTGTTCCTCTATTCCTGTCTGTCTGTCTTATTTCAGAAAACCAGTCTCAAGCTCTGAAATTCCTTCCTCCACTTGGTCTGCTCCGCTATTAATATTTGTGATAGCATTATGAAATTCTTGTAGTGTACTTATCAGGTCGGTTACATTCTTCTCTATACTGGCTATTTTGTCTGTCAGCTCATGATTTTTAGCCTCCTTGCGTGGGGTTACAACTAAATGTTTGGGAGGTTTTTTATTTATTTATTTATTTATTTTTTATTTTTATAGGAAGGGAGGAAGGAAGGAAGGCAGAAAGGGAGGAAAGGAGGAAGGGAGGGAGGGAGGAAGAAAGGGAGGGAGGGAGGGAGAGAGGGAGGAAGAAATGAAGAGAGGGAGAGAGGGAAGGAGGGAGAGAAGGGAAGGAAGGAAATCAGGCAGTGAGAGAGACATTGCCGACCTGGATCTAGAGGTCTACAAGTTGATTTCTTTTTTTCTTTTTTTGAGAGAAGGAAAGAAAAAAAAGGAGTGAATGAGAGGAAGAAAGAGGAAGAAAAAGAGGGAGAGAGAACGGAAATGTTGCTTTATTCTAAAAAAATGGGTATTAATAATGGCCAATCAATATTTCATTTAAACCTATGAGTAGGTGTGATGTGATATTGACAAGAATGTATATTTTGTGTATTTAAAGTGGAGAGCTCTATAAATATTTATTGTTTACTTGTTCCAGATCTGAGTTCAAGTCCTTGATATCCTTGTTAATTTTCTGTCTGATTGAGTCTAAGTCTCTATGTATCTGGGTGTTAGGATCATTAGCTCTTGTTGCATTGATCCTTTTACCACTATATCTTTGTTGCTTTAAAATCTATTTTATCAGATATGAGAATTGCAACTCCTGCTTTTTATTTATTTATTTATTTATTTTTGCTCTCCATTTGGTTGGTAAATCTTTCTCCATCCCTTTGTTTTGAGTCTTTGTGTATCTTTGGATGTGAAATGGGTCTGGATGTAGCATACCATTAGGTTTTGGCTGTAGTTTTTGATTGGGGGATTTAGTCGACTTAAATTTAGGGTTACTGCCATTTGATGTTAACTGGCTATTTTATCCATTTGTTGATGTAAATTCTTTATGTTGATGCTTTTTACTTTTTGGTATATTTTTAGAAAGGCTAATACTGGTTGTTTCTTTCTATGTGTAACGCTTCTTTCAGAAGCTCTTGTAAAGCAGGCCTGGTGGTAATAAAATCTCTGAGTACTTTCTTGTTCATAAAAGATTTTATTTTTCCTTCAGTTGTGAAGCTTAGTTTGGCTGGATATGAAATTCGGGGCTGAAAGCTCCGTTCTTTAAGGATGTTAAATATTGGCCCCCACTCTCTTCTGGCTTGTAGAGTTTTTGCTGAGAGATCTGCTGTAAGTTGGGAGGCTTTTTAATATTGAAGGATGGGATTGGTCCTGACATATAGTTTTAGAAATACTAGCAGAGGGCTAGAGAAAGCACCTTCTATAGAGTAATCATGCCTTATGTAAACAGTCTGTGAGACTGGTGTCCAGAGAAGACCAGGATATAACATGAATGAGGAATAGGTGCCTGGGGAGAGGGTAAGGATGCAGAGAAACCGTCAACATTCTATAGACTATATTTTAATAAGTAGGTTAAAAATCCCACCAATCGCCCGCCAGACTTCATCGCCGTGGAGAGCCGGCCTCTGGGAGCCCGCCGCCATGGGAACCTGGTGAGCGTCCAGCTGGAGGGGCAACAGCGCGGTCGAGGATGGAGGGGTCGGCGGAGCGGGGCCCGGAGGCGGACCCGGGCCTTGAGGCGACCCTGGGCCCCGAGACTGTGCTGCGCTTCCTGGGGAGCGCGGGGGCCGGGCCCACGCCGAGCTGGTGCAGCACTTCAAGGACGCCGTAGGCGGCGAGCCCGGGCGCGCTTCAAGGAGCTGGTGAACGCCGTGGCATTGGTGCGCGTGGATCCCGCAGACGGCGCCAAGTACTTACACCTCAAGAAGAGGTTCTGTGCGGGGCCGCCCGCGCCAGCTGGGGAGCCGCCACGAATCCAGGTGACCGCCGAGCCTGAGGCCCCAGACAGCCCGGCCTGGCCCGAGGTGCGCGATCCGCTCCCCAACGCAGCGATCCCGGAGGCGCACCCCGGACGGGGCCTCCAGCCTGGCGATGGGAGCCCCCTGCTGCTGGCCCCCGCACAGGCCGCCCTTAGCGCCGGGGCTCCCTGGAAAAACTCGCGGCGACGTGCAGCTCCTACCCCGGACTCCGGCCCGGGGGGCGGCGAGGACCTGGAGCCCCCGCCCCATGGCTGCGAGGAGGCGGACAGGGGCAGCTCTCTTGGGAGGGGCATCGCGCCGAGGCCGGCCCGCCAGAATTTCCGCGACCTGGTGATGTGCAGCTCCCCGCAGCTGAAGAGGAGCGTGAGTCCCGGGGGCAGCAGCCCGGGCAGCTCCTCCGGGGGAGGACGCAGCAGAGGCGGGGGTGACTCAGACAGAGCATCGGTGGCCTCGTCCGTGGAGGAGGAGAGAAGTGGCGGGGACTCCGTGACCCTAGACCCCCTGGAGCACGCCTGGATGCTTTCTGCCTCCGATGGCAAGTGGGACAGCCTGGAGGGCTTGCTCACCTGTGATCCCGGCCTGCTGTTCAAACGGGACTTCATTACCGGCTTCACCTGCCTGCATTGGGCGGCCAAGCACGGAAGGCAGGAGCCTCTGGCCATGTTAGTTAACTTCGCCAACAAGCACCAGCTGCCCGTGAACATCAACGCCAGGACGAGCAGAGGTTACACCGCCCTGCACTTGGCAGCCGTACACGGGAACATAGAGGTGGTGACGCTGCTGGTGGGGACCTGTGAAGCCGATGAGGAAATCAGGGACTGCAGTGGGAAAAAGGCCTCCCAGTACCCGAGTCAGAGCATTGCGGAGGAGATCGAGAACCTGGTGGAGCTCTGGACCAGGAAGATGGGGAAAGCGCTGCTAGCAGCGGTGGTGGGTGCTGGAAGCTTTCAAAGGTGCTTCCCTCGCACCTCATCACACACAAATTCTCACACCCCTTAGAAGATGGAGGAGACCGTTACCACCACCACCACCATCACCACTCGGCTGACGGGTGGGTCGGAGGCAAAGCCAAGGATCCAGGGCGCAAAGCCAAGGATCCAGGGTGGCTCCAGTGGACGTATAAAACCCAGGCTCAACAAAATCCGCTTCAGAACCCAGGCTGTCCACACCACACACCGTTTCAGGGACCCAGAACAGCCACTGGAGGATGTCGAGGATGAGGAGGAAGTAGAGGAGGAACGATCTGTTAAAGGCCGCTCTTCCTCCTTCATATTGAGACCAAAGTCCAATGTATTTGGGTAAAAATGGTTTCTTTTTTTTATAGATTAATATTTTTAATTACACAATTAATAATCACTATGAAAAATATGGATCACCGCAATCCCACCAACAACTGAACATTTTTCTTAGCTTTTAAATTCTTTTTATTTTATTTTATTTTTTTATTGGATTTTAGGTTTTGGGGTACATGAGCAGAGCATGCAAGACAGTTGCGTAGGTACGCACATGGCAGTGTGCTTTGCTTTGCTTCTCCCCTTCACCCACATTTGGCATTTCTCCCCAGGCTATCCCTCCCCACCTCCCCCTCCCACTGGCCCTCCCCTTTTCCCCCCAATAGACCCCAGTGTTTAGAAAATGCAAAGATTTATTTGTCTTCAGACATTCAGTAGTAGGTGTTTTAAGTAAATGAGACCAGAAAGACAAGGTAAATTATTCATTCTTGAGGGATTGGAATGGATGGGGCGGAGTTCCCTTCAAGCTAGCCTTCTGGGGAAAGTGAATTTCTTTTTAAGAGATATTATCCCTTGACCTGTGCCTCTTCTCTGCCCTGGAGTCAGTTTCTGGAGACTAGAAATGGACCTAATTTGGGGGAACAGAATCAATGAATGGGAGTTCCTTTACTTTAGCCATTCCTGGATGCCTGCACAGTAAGGAACTGTGCACTTTAATGTATCTGATTTTATAAGGGGTTACTCTTTCAAGAGCAACAACAACAACAACAAAACAAAAACGCAAATTGTAATGAAACTGGTAGTATTTGTAAGTTTGAAAACAACATACTGCCCCGTTTTTTTACTAATTTGCATTTTAAGTTACTGCTGAAGGTTAGATCAGAGTTGAAATGCAAAAATACCAATTAGAGAATACTGTGAATGAAATGAGAACCCCTTAGTATTCTATGTGTATTGTAAGTAACAGTTCAATTATTTTTTAAAAGCAATTTCAGTTTTAATCACTGAACTAAAGAAACTGGCAACATTCACTTACGTGGTATGGTTTCCACCGAACTATCTCTAACCCACTATTAAGGTACACCAGTGTTCAGGTACACTAATAACCACACAAAATTTTATTTAAGGAAGATAGTACTTAGCAAACTATGGTACTTTAAATAAAATGTTGCCTCTTGTTCTCATTCTCACTAACGTGTTACTATTCAAAAAGTTTGAATTTGCTGGGGTTTTTATTTTGACGATCATATAACCGTTCTTCTATTTGGCATAACCCTATTTAAGGGCACTTAGAGCTGAATTACCTACAGAAACTATTTCTGGTTTAAATAATTAGCATGAATTGGCCTAAGTATTAGTGAGCCCCTGTTTCTGTGAAGTAATTATTAAACAATTTAATGATTCTCACATAAGATATACTTTAATACATTGGTAGTCTTTATGACTTGTAGCAATGTTGCAAATGTTTAAAATGCTGAACTTAATTTTCCAACCTTTTCTTGACAATTAGATACCTGTCCTGTAGTTACTGAAAATCTGGGTAGGAAATCTACCCAGTTAAAATGACACTTTATAAAAGGGAATAGAGAAGAGATGGGACTATTTCTGTATTTAAATGCTGCTGGCTATTAAATTCCTTTGTATGTAAATGAAAAATGCCATTAATTAAAGACTTGTTTAAGTGTGGTTCTTAATTATATTTCCTTCATTTATATTAGAGTAAATGGCTTCATAATTACTTTAAAATTTAACCCACAAGCATATTAAATCTGTTTGTTTAAGATTAGAAATAATTTTTGAGAGGGGCTAATTTAAACACGTCCTCCTTTAGTCTTTGGGTCATGTAATTGCAGAAACCTAAGTACCTACAGCCTACAGGATAAGGGAGTTCACAGCCTGCAGGATGAACACATGTGTGAATTGCACAGAGCAATTCATAGAAATTTATAACCAGTTTGTAACATCTCTGTCTAGATGGTCATTGAATTTGTTTAAAGATTGATGAAAGGCCCGGTGTGATGTCTCACACCTGTAATCCCAGCACTTTCAGGGACTGAGGCAGGTAGATCACTTGAGTCCAGAAGTTCAAGACCAGTCTGGCTAACATGGCGAAAACCTATCTCTACTAAAAATACAAAAATTAGCCAGGTGTGGTAGTGCACACCTGTAGTCCCTGCTACTCAGGAGGCGGAGGCATGAGAATCACTAAAACACAAGAAGTGGAGGTTACAATAAGCCAAGATCATGTTCACTGCACCCCACCCCTGAGCAACAGTGAGACTCTTGTCTCAAAAAAATAATAATAAATGAAAATACAAAATATATAAACTATCAGTTTATGTGCCTTTTGTAGGATTTTGGATATGAACTGAAATGTGTACATTTGAGACACACTTTTATGCATATACATGGGTGAAAAACCTATCTAATTTTGTATAAATAGGCTGCTGGAAGGTAAAAAGCAGTCATTATTCTAAATCTATACATTCTGCCTGTATCTAGTGCAGAAAAAGCTATAACGTCCCGTTGAGGAATCTTAAATTTCATAGACATGTAAAGCTAAAGTAGCTCTAAAGAATAGATGCTTAATTGGCTGGTGACGGTGGCTCATGCCTGTAATCTTAGCACTTTGGGAGGCCGAAGTGGGCAAATCACCTGAGGTCGGGAGTTCAAGATTAGCCTGACCGACCAACATGGAGAAATCCCGTCTCTACTAAAAATACAAAATTAGCCCTGCGTGGTGGCACGTGCCTGTAATTCCAGCTACTCCAGAGCCTGAGGCAGGAGAATTGCTTGAAGCTGGGAGGCAGAGGTTGCGGTGAGCTGAGATCCTGCCATTGTGCTCCAGCCTGGGCACCAACAGCAAAACTCCATCTCAAAACAACAACAACAAAAGAATAGGTGCTTCAGAACCACCAGAAGGTTCTGGTGGACAGTCAGTATTAATCTCTTAAATGTATATGTTGGTCACTAATTACACAAATTTGATAATTTGCTAGGTCTTTAGAGATTGAGTCAATATGTCTTACCATGGTTTCCCCCCAAAGGCTTTAACTTTTCTGATAAAACAATATTTAAAAATTTCAAAAACCCATTCCTGAGGGGATCTACTTCTAGCATTCCTGTCATGATGTGCTTGTGTACAGTAAGTAGCATTTTTGGTTACTTAACTCTATATTCCTCTTATTTTTCAGTTTTCAGTTCAATTATAAAAAGCAAACGATTGATATAATTTGATGTTCATAGAGTTGTGTTTACCTTTAATGGAAAAATATATGTCGGATACTTAGATGTTTATTGATATGAGACTATATGGTTAAAAAAACTCAAGTATGTCCATATGTTTCTTACAAGGTACACTTGAAACTAGTGAGTGTCACATTTCTCTTTACTTTCATGGTATGTAAAATGCAGCTCAATTATATAACATGAATATCTGGTACTAGTATTTTCATGCCTGAGATTTTGGAGTCTAGGTTGCCTTGTCTATTGTTTTTTAAATAAGTGCTATTTGGGAGATTGTAAAATCTGTAAAGTTTGTTTTGTCAAAACAAAATGTTCACAGTAGAAAAAAAAATCCCACAAATCTGAAGCATGAAGACAAGTGTATGCAGTCATGGAGAAAATAAGGTCAAACCTTCCCTAATCTAAGCCGGTGGAAAGTTTTGCATCATGACTAGACTCATTTCTTAGTGCTTTGATTACTGGCATTTTTCTCACCTACTTATTAAAAACATACCATGAAATGTAGCAGGTTTCTCAATTATGCAAATGCTATTAACACCATGGCACTGCCTTGCTGAAATGTTCCTCCACAGCCCTGCCTCTTAGATTATAGTCAGCCAGAAAAAAAGAATACTTAAACATCAGCATTGTTTTGATTTTTCTAGTTTGGCGACGGAGAGAACAATTTAGAGGTTGGTAGATTATAAGGAGTCATAGAATAGAATACCCAACCAAGTGGCTGCAAGGGCCTTCTCAGACCGAAGGCTTGCCTTGGCTTTTACTTCCAGAAGTTTTTCCATATTTTTGTCCCAAATGATTGACGACTAATACATGGCTGATTTTATATCCATGGACCTTCCTCCTCTTAAAAGTTACATAGTCAAAGGGGGAATAGAGCAGCAAACCATCTGGTTATGTATGCACCTATGCAACAATGCTGCATGACCTGCACATGTACAGAACCTGAAGTAAAATTAAAAAAGAAGTTATAACAGGTTATTTACTATGTGGTAATACATTATCAGGCCTCGCCAGGTAGTGTGAAGGAATGACACTAAATTTGGACGTGCATCTTTTTTCACGTTAACTACTTACCTATCAAAATTGCTTTGAGCCCATTTTATCTCTTTAATCCACCACCAGATGGACCCTTCTTCCACAAACTAGCTTACTCCATGTTATTTTTCTTATCAATCACCAGAAAACTGTCATATTAAATGTTATTTTCTTGTTTTTCAAAAGGTTACATTATCAGTTATAGTGAAAAAATGTTTTGTCGAAGGTAGACGTTATTTCAGTATTTACTATAGTTGCTACCTACCTCTCAGAGACATGGTCTGTTTTCCTTAATCATTACAATTAATTATATTTTATAACCCTGTTTCTAAAGAACAACTTAATGACTCTAGCCATCTCAGTCACAGATGTGTAGTCAATTTTACCTTTTAACTAACCGCTCCCACGTAATAAAACTCCGATGAGTCCATATACATCTTTTATGGTATAATATATAAAGTTAGCAGGAAGTGCCCTCACCCTTAGGGAATACCACAATCAGGACTGCAAGACATGAATGAAACTCATGCCTTGAGGTGTCTTTCTGGAAGAAATTTCTTCTCTACTTACCAAAATAATAGTTCTAGCCTTTGTCTTCCATATTGACAGGTGGAAAAACAACCACCAAATTTGAAGCATGGAAGAAAATAGTTGCTGAGATTGTTTATAATCATTCCTACACTCTGTGTTCCCTTAGATACTCTGGTAGTGCTTCATGTGACTAGTTTGCTAATATTGCTGTAAAGATTATATTGTAAAATTTGAAGACAGATTATGTTATTTTATTATACTCCATGAATCTATATTATTAGACTGATGCTTTATCTAAAATGCTTTGTGTTTGTATAATACATTTTGACCAATTTTACTACCATGTGTTGTGTAATAAGAATATACTTTTGTTCTTGCAGAAACTGCTGCTAACTTTTAAAGTTGTTTGGCTTTCATGGCAGCAATTGTGAATATGTATGAAGTCCACGCTGTCAAATATAATGCCATCCTGCAGAATTAGCCATCGCACCAAAGCAATATTGCTTTCCATAGAATTGTGCTAGTTAATGAGTCCAAACTCTGCATGACATTGGAAATTTCATAGAGCATAATTAATGCTGAATTAAATTTTGAGCTTTTAGTCAGAACCCATCGTCAAGTCTTTTGAGGAAAAGTAGTTTATTTTAAAATATTCTTTGTTTTATTTGCCAAACAAATTATGTTTTATACTCAAAGTCTTCATTTTCTTGGGCATTATGTTTTCATTGTTCTCCTGGAATGAGAAATAGTTAATATTCTTACAGCCAAACAGCCATCAGCTCACTTTAATTGATTATGTGATATTTTCTTATTTAAGTTTGTACCATTCTAAGAAGCATATAAGTTGACCCAAGATGCATCCCAAGACATCAATGATTTTCAGGCTATATCCATTTATTAAATATGACTAGATTCTTACTACTGCTACATCTTTGCCTTCTTAAAGTTGGCTGAAGTTTCCTCTGTGTAAATTTAATCACCATTTTGAAGTGATTTAGAAGAGTATACTACCTTAGGCCAGAAAATGCTTGCTCTAACTAGAAAGTAAAGAACAAAACCCCATTGTCAGTTTGTATTTGGACGATGTCACATAGGTGGATGTTAATTTCTCTCTAAATTTTACAGAAATATAAAGATAATTTCACTTATAAAAAAGAGCCTAACACAAGAACAGAAAATCAAACACCACATGTTCTCACTCATAGGCTGGTGTTGAACAATGAGAACACATGGACACAGGGAGGGGAGCATCACACACTGGGGTGCATTGGGGGGAAATAGGGGAGGGACAGTGGGGGGTGGGGAGTTGGGGAGAGATAGCATGGAGAGAAATGCCAGATATAGGTGAAGGGGAGGAAGGCAGCAAATCACACTGCCACATGTGTACCTATGCAAAAATCTTGCATGTTCTTCACATGTACCCCAAAACCTAAAATGTAATTTAAAAAAAGAGCCTTGATATGGTTTGAATCTATGTCCCTGCCCAATTCTTCTGCCAAATTGTAATCTCCAGTTTTGAAGGTGGGGCCTGGTGGGAGGTGATTGGATCACGTGGTCAGTTTCTCATAGTTTGCCACAATCCTCTTTGCTGTCATTTCAGTAGTGAGTTCTTTTGACGTCTGGTTGTTTAAAAATGTGTGGCACCTCCCTTCTTCCTCCTGCTTCTGCCATGTAAGACATGCCTGCTTTCCATCACCTTCTGTCATAATTTTAAGTTTCCTGAGGCCTCCCCAGAAGCAGATGCTGTTATGCATTCTATACAGTCTGTGAAACTGTGAGCCAAATAAAACTTTAAAAGAATTACCCAGTCTTAGGCATTTCTTTATAGCAGTGTGAGAATGGACTAATACAAGCCCTAATCTAGAAACATTGGATTTAAGAAATTATCTCGTTTTGGCCAGACGTGGTGGCTCAAGCCTGTAATCCCAGCACTTTGGGAGGCCGAGGCGGGTGGATCACGAGGTCAAGAGATTGAGACCATCTTGGTCAACATGGTGAAATCTCGTCTCTACTAAAAATACAAAAAAAAAAAAATTTAGCTGGGCATGGTGGCGCATGCCTGTAAACCCAGCTACTCGGGAGGCTGAGGCAGGAGAATTGCCTGAACCCAGGAGGTGGAGGTTGCAGTGAGCCGAGATCACACCATTGCACTCCAGCCTGGGTAACAAGAGCGAAACTCCGTCTCAAAAAAAAACAAACTTATCCCGTTTTTTGCTTGTTGACTTTTCATAACCTGACATTGAATTGAAAGGATCTAATGCATCCTTGGGCCAATGGGTTATTGTTTCTTCTTAAAGTAAATTCTAATAATATTATGTATCTTGATCCAAATTTGGGAGATGAGCATTTAAGTCATTTTCCTACCAGGTCATGTTTTAATGATTTGAGAGCAGAGCTTTGCAAACTGCTTATTTCAGTGCAAAGAAAAATTGATTACAAAAATACTTTTAGTAAATAAGTTTTATTCCTCAAACAATAAAGTTGGGTAAAATGTTCACTTTCTTTAACATCTGTTCTGGTTATGAGGACTTCTCATGAGGTAAGTTGTCAAGGCCACCACCTATGGGGTTCTGTCCTGCAGACCCTTACTCAACAACGAATTAGTAAATTCACTCAGACACAGATGTTCAATGCATGAGCAGGCTGCGGTGTCTGGGCCACTCACAGAAAGAGATAGCAGCCACCGGCCCTGACATACTTGCCTCATCGACCTTTATTCATCACACATTAAATGAGAAACACTTTGAGTCAACACAGCTAGAGTGCAGACATTACAGGCCAGGTTCCTAGGCCTAAAGTAAACACCATTAGTAGGTAATATCCCTGGATGACCTTTCCCCAAGAGATCCATCCAGAATGAGTGAGGGCTAGTTTATAGGACCACACGAGTAAACAAGTTATTTGTCTCTACGCCATAAGGGGACAAGGCTGCCTTCAGCCAAGAACTATGGTAGTAAAAACCCTTAGACAAAAGAGTCTGTGTATACAATCTATAACTAAAATGTCTCCCACCAGCCTGACTGAATCCCCGTGGTAAGTTTGCAAGTATTCTTGAGTTCTGTGCTGACTACTCTGAGCAAGAGCCCTCCCATGTTTCTGAATCATCTTCATGTTGCATTCAGATTTTTTTTTAACAGAGTAAACTCCTTGAGCTTCAGCTCTACATAATGTGTAAGATGTTATGGGATAATTGGGAGACAACTCTGGGGTGTAACTTGAAAAGTTTTGTTTTAAAATCCCAAAAATGTACGTGGATGATGGTATAAAAGAGCATTGTTTTTTAATTTGTATTCACATAGCACCAGAACACACACATTGTTAGTTAAAAATATTTTTTAAATTTATTTTATTTGTTAAACTGAGATCACACCATTGCACTCCAGCCTGGGTAACACATTTGGTGTTAATTTTACATGTAATATAAGATGCAGGTTTTGGAGACAAGATTTCAATGTTTTCATCTGGGCTTTGTATTAGATTGCAGTAACTTGGAATTAGGATTTCTTTCAGCATCTTAATCCACTGAGAAGTGAATAAAAACAGGTGAGGCAGTTTCACTACTCTGAGCCAATAAAATGTGGGCTACAAAAAATATCCCTCTGTGCCAGATTACAGGGGCTATGATTTTTACTGCTAAAATTTTCAAGAGAAAAGGTTTTATATCTTTTCCCAAGAATGGGTTGACCAGGTAGTAGAGAGTTATTAAAGTTCATCCCTGCAAGAAGCTTCCTGCATGATGGCACAGCAAGTGAGTAAGTAGAGAGGGAAAAAACCTGAGATGAGCTAATTCATACTAGAAACGGAAACACAGGGAGTTTTAAAACCACTGAAAAGAAGGAAAGAGCATGGCTCTGAGAAATAGTGTTAAAAGTGACAAAATGCTATTCAGGCAGCTAAATTTGTATTGCCAGGTGATCCTAGTGATGCAGGTGAAAAAGACAAATTGTTTCTGTCCTTAGGGATTTTAAATAGGGAAGAAAATGAATGCGTTGTACAGAAGAATGGAAACAGTAGTAGTCATCAGGCACTTAGTTGCCTGCATGCCCTGGTGAAAAATATATTACATGTAGTATTTCATTTAATGCTCACAATGTATCTTGTGTGTTGTGTACATTCAGCTGGAAACTCATTCTGACCACAGCTTTTTTCTACCTTTTCATTTTAAAATAGGAAAAAAAATACTTATTTCATTATAAAGCCGGCACAAATTATGTATGTGACATAACCACCTAAACATTCATAAATTCTTGTTTCTAGGCTCAGCATCTCCAATTTGAAAAAATCAAATTAGAAAAAAATTCAAAAAGCTATGCTAAATGTAAAAATAATGGGACTCAGAATTTGGTTTAGATAAAATGGCAGACGTGTCTTTCTTCTCTTCACCACCAAGTAGAACTGTAAATCCTATCAATACACTGGAAACAACAAAAAGAGAACCTTGAATGAAAACAGGAAGACAGCAAAATTGGTTTAGCACCATAAAACTGTGAAAACAACACAGTGGTAGAGCATTTTATATCCTCTCACCAATAGTATAAGGAGACCGAGGCCTGGCCTTTTCCACCTAGAAACAGAAGGCAGCTCAGAAATGCTTCTTCTACTCTCTGATCAATCAGAAACCTTGTGATGCCATTAGGCGAAGCAGACAACACCAGAATGAGGGACAGATGACAGTCTCACTAATAATAAATCATCTTTTCTGCTAGGTCTGAGACTCCTTTCATCCCTGGAAGATACCAGGTTGGTCAGTTGACAACAGCATCAGGGACTCAGTTACAAGAAGCTCATTCTGGGAAGCTACTTTGCCACAACAACTGTAAAACATTCCTCTCCTGTCCAAAGACACTGACACAGCCAGATGGCGTAGATAGGAGGGTTTCCACCACCAAAATACCCAGCCAGAGCAGTCTCAGGCCTGTGGAACAAAGGGGACTGCCTGACTGGAAACATCAAACTAACATCCCACAAAAGCCCTGAAAGCTGTCATTATACCCAGAGCGTTCAAACACAGACAAGGATCTGGGTAAACAATGTGACTGCCTGCTAAAATAAAAGATTTATGGAGAACCCAGAGCCTTTTTAACAATATAGACAAAATGTCCAGAATACAACCGAAAATTACCTTTTACACCAATAAACAGAAAAATCACAACTTTGATGAGAAAATGCAACAGATAATAAGATGATTTTAAAAACAGCCATCTTTAAGATGTGTCAAAAATGAACTACAGATTTTCTCAAGACAAAATGTTAGCCAAAAAAAGTTATTTTAAAAATGGAAGTTGTTCAACTGAAAAATGTAAGAACAGAAATAAAAAATCTCAGTGTGCGAGTTCGATGGTAGAGTGAAGATGACAGAAAATAGAATCAGTGAACTTGAGGACAGATTGATAGAATTAATCACAACAACAACAACAACAACAACAAAAGAACAGAGCCTTAATGTCCCATGGGACACTAACAGAAGAGCCAATATTTGTATCAGTTCTAGAAGGATAGAGAGTAAGGCTGAAACAGTACTCAAGGAAAGAACGGCTGGAAATTTTACCCAAATGTGGTGAAAGACACAAGCCTATACATTCAGGAAACTGAGTGAAACCTAAACACAATAAATAAAAATGCATCATAATCGAATGTCTGGAAACTAAAGATGAAAAAATTTATTGAAAGCAGGTGGAAACATGCTTTACCTATAGGAGAACAGAAGTTCAAATGAATAAGGATTTATTATTTGAAAGCATGGATGCCAGAAGGAAGTGGCACAGCATTTTACAAGTGCTAAAAGAAGAACCAGCTGTCAACCCAGAAACCCATATCCAGTGAAACTAATCTCAATGAATGAAGAGAAAATAAAGACCTTCTCAAATGAAAGAAAATGTCAAGAATGTGTCACTAGCAGACCTACTTGTAAAGATTTGCTAAAAGAATTTTTTTAAAGTAAATGATAAAAATTTGGAACACCAGGAAAAATGTAAAAACAAAGGAAAGCAGAAATAAAGGCCTGTGTAATAGACAATCCTCATGAGTTTTATATGTCATGTTTGATACTTGAAACAAAACTACAACACCACTTTATATTCAATCCGATGATATTTCAAAGTGCAAAAGGTAAAATGTCTTAAGTGGAAGTAATGTTTCCATACCTCAAAGTGGTAAAATGTTTGTGCCAGTAGAATGAGATACATTGTAATATCCACAGCAACTACTACAAACGCTGCATAATTAAAGTGTGCATCTCTCTAAAACACCATAAATACATCAAGATGAAAAATGTATAACCTACAGGAAGGAAAAAAACAGAGGAACAAAACCAGAGGATGCAAGCTCTAAGGTATCAAGAATTGCCTTAAATGTAATCTACTATATTTGTAATAAATGTACCATAAATGTAATCTATATTTGATCTATACTGATCAAAAGATAGAGATTGACAAAATGTGTTAAGTGTGTTTAGGAGGGAGAAAAATATTTTTTTCAAAAATGACCTAACTACATTCTGTCTACAAAAATTTACTTCAAATTCAATGACAGGCAGGTAGAAAGTAAAAGAAAAAAATGTATATTATGCAAACATTAATCAAAAGAAAGCAGGAGTGGGTGCATTAAAACTGTAGAAGGTAGACTTGTAAAGCCAATAAAATTACCAAAGACAGAAAGGACCTTAATTACAGAAATCTGGGGCTGCCTGAGGGCCATTAGCACATGTGCTTAAGAATAAAGAAGTCTCCGGAGGCCGAGGCAGGTGGATCACGAGGTCAAGAGAGTGAGACTATCCTGGCCAACATGGTGAAACCCCGCCTCTACTAAAAACAAAAATTAGCCGGGCATGGTGGTGTGTGCCTGTAGTCCCAGCTACTCGGGAGGCTAACGCAGGAGAATTGCTTGAACCCGGGAGGCAGAGGTTGCAGTGAGTGGAGATTGTGTCACTACACTCCGGCTTGGCGCCTGGTGACAGAGTAAGACTCTGTCTCAAAAATAAAGAAAGAAAGAAAGAAAGAAAGAAAGAAGTCTACTTTCAGCTCAGAGCAGACAAAGACATCTGCTAACAAGGTAGTAAGCCTAGCACTTTATCTCTTGGTAAGTACATCTTACAAGCTCCAGACACATTGCTTGGCAAAGCAGAGGTCCAAAGACTGCCTGCACAAAAGCACCTTTCCCAATGATATCTGTATTCAAAACACGACTAAACCAAACCAAAAAAATTTAGAGCTGACCTCACAAGTCACATAGCATACACGCCAATGATTCACAGGCTGTTGGAATTGTAAAAAGATGTAGAGATAAATTCAATGTTAAGAAAGAATTGCAATTTGAGACAATTTGAGGCATGCATGTAGACTGGGTGGTCTTTGGTATGTGCAAAGAAAAAAGAGAATGTTGGGAGCTTTATATTAATAAAAAAGAGGAAAGTTACCTGTGTTCCAGAGAGAAAATGTACTGTTTTTAGTAAAGCTTCCATTCGACTCTCCTACCTGGGTGCAACGGTGGAGGGCCTAGGTTATTTAACTCTACCTGGGCCTGGCTGACAGGTGAGATTATGACATATACAGGGGTTCAGCACCTCCTTGGCCATGCCCACTGGTGGGATTGTGATATTTACCTGGGCATGGCACCTAGGTGATTTGACCCTCCTACATGGTCACAGCCCACAGAAATGACTCGCAGGTGGGATGGTGACCCGTTTCTGAACCCAGCTCACTGGCTGTATGATGACTCTCAAACCTGGCCCCAGCCAATAGGAGAGATTTTGATTCTCATACCTGAACTAGGAACACAGGAAAGATCATGGGTCTCATAGCTGTATGAAAGAATCAGAGAAAACTGTGATTCTCACACCTGCTATATAAAGCCCTCAAGTGGTACAGAGAGTATCATAATAGGATCCACCTCACAGGTGGGAGTGTAACTCCTATGCACAGCAAACCAACAGTTAGGATTGTCATCCTCACACTCGGACACAGCCCACACAGCCTGCTGGTGAGGATTTTGATCTCATACCCAGATGCAGTCAAAAGTTGGATCTGTGACCCATACATGGATTCTGTAAGGCGTGCACAGCAACATATTCAAGCTTATGTGCATGGCATTTAAGGTTGGGATATGGAAAAATACTGAGGTACTTTGTATGTTATTTGTGCATGGGAATAAAACTCCTTGACCCTGAAAACAGGACAGAGAGTAGGGTGTGTGGTGTGATAAGGAACACTGAAAACAGTGAGAATGCAGTTCAAGTGTGTACAAGGTCACGGGTGCCTCAGCAACCCATCTCAAATGACCATTTAGTGGATGTTTGTAGTTAAATACAAACCCTCTCAATAAATACTTGGTGGACAGAGGCTGGGGCAGACTCTCTTGGAAGAGGTACCCCCTAGCCTTGCTCAGCTGCAACTGTCTGAGTACTTAGTTCTTGGCATTCACTGCAAGCGATAAGCTCTGCAGTTCTGGTCCACAGGTGGAAATGTGACTCATTTCTGTACTAAGGTAATGTAGAGAATTATGACTCCCATGCCTACTGTATAAAGCCCTCAGGTGGTACTGAGAGTGTCATAACAGGATCTGGTGAGACAGTGACTGTGGCATGCACACCCAGCAAACAAGATTGTCACACTCACACAATGACACTTCCTATTCAGGTAAGGTTCTGAATCTCACACCCAAACACAATTGAAAGGTTGATTGGACTCATTTGGGCTACAGGAAATAAAAATAACTTTACCTCATTTTCATTTGTGACTTTCACATAGAAATATTCACAAATAGACATTACATAGACATGATCATATAATCATGCATGTGTATATGTGTTTATGTACCTATATATCCATGTTTATATTATCAATATCTACAAAAAAAGGCAAACAGAGAAAACCTAGGTCAGAAGTCATTTTTCTGTCAGTTCCCTGGAGCCCAGGTGAATCCATTCAGCCAATTAGCTCAGTTCAAGTAAATCAAATCAGGGCCATGCATGACTTTCTAGTTTTCTTGTGCCTGTGAAAATGTCCTTCTATCTTGTCACCCACATATTTTAAAATCAGGAGGTCATCAGTTTAGCTCAGTGGGGTACTGGCCATCCAGCTAAGACTGGGCAAAGCTGGCTGACACCAGTGGGTGTAGCATTCAACACACTGATTCTTTGACCTGGCTATCACGTGCTACTTTTAGTCCTTTGGTGACTGATGATTCTGGCCTGGTTGTCTTTTGCCCCAGTGCCACATTCTCTGACATTTGTTTTCAGTACCCAAATGTAGTTTTAGGGAACAAACTTAAGCTTTTCTTCTCCTATGTAAAAAGACACTTCTCAAGCCACCAAAACGGAAAAGTGTACTCCTATGTCACATGCTCATAAAGAAAGGAACGGTTCCTGCCTTGATGGGAACCTAATGTGAATCAGCACTCTCAAATCTGTGTGGAAGTCTTTGTGCTGGGGCTGGTTTATCTCTGCCTCATGTTCACCAGAATGGACAGGGTCAACACTGGTAATGAATGAAACCCCTGGCCTTAGTGCATTTTCTGCTTACAAAAGTGAGCAACAAGGGCCAATGGTTTCTTAGTATATGTTTACTGCAGCAGGACATACGCCACAGTGGACCTCCATCTGTTTGCTCTTGTAGGTGTAGTTGATAGGGCAGATAGGCCTTTACATGTATGGAATTTTCTTTATATTCCTATTAGTACCAATAAATAATACATCTATCCTCTCTATCTAGACTCTATAAATATAGATAGATGATTGATTGGTTGATGTAGAGATAGACATAGATAGGTAGATAAACATAGACATACAGGATTATATGAGTGTGTCTCTGTAAATATGTATACATATGATGTTCACCAACATACGTTTTGAATAACCCTGCCTATACTAAGCATGCAGAACTAGACTTAGGAGCCCTAATGAGGAGCCATTATTTGTGAATTTATGTTAGGTCCATTGGACTGGGTGATTCACTTCTCACCTGGTATTCATCAGAAAGGGAAAGGCCAACATGGACCTAGCAGTGAATGGCTCCATGCCTTAGTGCATTTCTGCTGACAGAAATGAGCAACAAGGACCAATGGCTCCTTCACATATATATGTGGCTCTGTACCATCTCAGAATGGCACATAGCTCTAGAATGTTGTATGTATAAATGTAAACAAAGCTTCACCTTTAGAAGCCATGCCTGGCAAGTAAGCGGGCAGTACTGCCATGTGAGGCTCCATGCCCAGCTTAGCACAACAGGGCCCTGCTTTCCCTCTCAGTGGATGCCTGCACTCCCCATTTCCACCACTGCAGTCTACCTTGGTCCTTCAGCACAGCCCATTTGGCTTCTGAGCTGATGGGGTTCACCTTTGCTGAGATAATATAGATTCATCTGGTCTGAACAAATTGAATAATTACATGTACCTGGGCTGGAGAGGATGGCGACAGAAATGGCCTTTTACCTAGATTTTATTTGGACTATTTTACATAGCCATACTAAAAAATGGACATTACATAGACATAATCATATAACCCTGTATATGTGTGGTTGTTTATATGTCTACCTATTCATATCTATATATCTACAATGAAAAGCCCCCAAAGAAAGTAGGTCAGAGATTACTTCCACTTTTAGCCCCTCCATTTCAGAAGAATCCAATCAGCTAATTACCTCAGACCAAATAAATGCAGTCCAAGCCATACCACTTCCCATTCCCTTTGTATCTGTGAAAATTCGTTGTTATTTGACATTTGTGATTTTAATTCAGGGGCTCATCAAATCACCCAGTAGGGTTCTCGTTATGCAGGTAAGACCAGCAGAGCTGAATGACACCAATGGCTGGGTGTAGCCTTTGACAGAACAAACCACTGGCCTGGGCAATAAGAGCTTTTTGGTAGTACAGCACAAGTTGACTCTGGCCTGGTTGTTGTTTGCCTGAGAACCATATTCCCTGACATCTGTGTTTTGTGCCACAGTCTACCTTCAGGGCACAAACCCAGACTTTCTTTGCCTTACCCCAAAGACCTTTCTCCCGCCACCAAAACCAAAAGACAAGATTGTACTCCTATGTTCTACGTTCATAGAAAAAAGGCCTCCTGTCTTGATGGGAGCCCAAATGAGGAGCCATTATTTGTGAATTTGTGTTAGGGTCATTGGGGTGGGGTGGTTCACTTCTGACCTGGTGTTCATCAGAAAGAGACAGGCCAACACCGACCTAGAATTGAATGGCTCCCATGCCTCAGTGCATTTCTGCTGACAGAAGTGAGCAACAAGGACCAATGGCTCCTTTGCATACACTGAATGCAGCAAGATGCACGTCACAGTGTTTGGTTACTGTTTGTTTACTATTACAGACATAGTTTACAGGACAGACAGGCCTCTACATAGATGGATGTCGTATATTACTATCAGGACCTAAAAATATCAGTACTTCTACCTTCTATATCTACATCTTGTATGAATAGAGATACGTAGATATATACATGTAGATATTTATATAAATACACATACACACAGAAATATATGAGTATTTATATGTAAATACGCATGTATACATTGGGGTAATTGCCAATAGACACTGTCAGTAACCCTACCTGTCTTTTTTTTTAATTTTTTAAAATTTTTTATTGGATTTTAGGTTTTGGGGTACATGAGCAGAGCATGCAAGACAGTTGCGTAGGTACACACATGGCAGTGTGCTTTGCTTTTCTTCTCCCCTTCACCCACATTTGGCATTTCTCCCCAGGCTATCCCTCCCCACCTCCCCCTCCAACTGGCCCTCCCCTTTTCCCCCCAATAGACCCCAGTGTTTAGTACTCCCCTTTCTGTGTCCATGTGTTCTCATTTTTCATCACCCACCTATGAGTGAGAATATGCGGTGTTTCATTTTCTGTTCTTGTGTCAGTTTGCTGAGGATGATGTTCTCCAGATTCATCCATGTCCCTACAAATGACACAAACTCATCATTTCTGATTGCTGCATAATATTCCATGGTGTATATGTGCCACATTTTTCCAATCCAGTCTATTATCAATGGGCATTTGGGTTGATTCCAGGTCTTTGCTATTGTAAACAGTGCTGCAACGAACATTCGTGTACATGTGTCCTTATAGTAGAACGATTTATACTCTTTTGGATATATACCCAGTAATGGGATTGCTGGGTCAAATGGAATTTCTATTTCTAAGGCCTTGAGGAATCGCCACACTGTCTTCCACAATGGTTGAACTAATTTACACTTCCACCAACAGTGTAAAAGTGTTCCTTTTTTTCCACATCCTCTCCAGCATCTGTTGTCTCCAGATTTTTTAATGATCGCCATTCTAACTGGCGTGAGATGGTATCTCAATGTGGTTTTGATTTGCATCTCTCTGATGACCAGTGACGATGAGCATTTTTTCATATGATTGTTGGCCTCATATATGTCTTCTTTCATAAAGTATCTGTTCATATCCTTTGCCCACTTTTGAATGGGCTTGTTTGTTTTTTTTTTTTTCCTGTAAATCTGTTTGAGTTCTTTGTAAATTCTGGATATCAGCCCTTTGTCAGATGGGTAGACTGCGAAAATTTTTTCCCATTCTGTTGGTTGCCAATCCACTCTAGTGACTGTTTCTTTTGCCGTGCAGAAGCTGTGGAGTTTCATTAGGTCCCATTTGTGTATATTGGCTTTTGTTGCCAATGCTTTTGGTGTTTTGTTTATGAAGTCCTTGCCTACCCCTACGTCCTGGATAGTTTTGCCTAGATTTCCTTCTAGGGTTTTTATGGTGCCAGGTCTTATGTTTAAGTCTTTAATCCATCCGGAGTTAATTTTAGTGTAAGGTGTCAGGAAGGGGTCCAGTTTCTGCTTTCTGCACATGGCTAGCCAGTTTTCCCAACACCGTTGGTTAAACATGGAATCCTTTCCCCACTGCTTGTTTTTTTCAGGTTTATCAAAGATTGTATAGTTGTCTGTATGTTGTGTTGCCTCCGGTGCCTCTGTTTTGTTCCATTGGTCTATATCTCTGTTTTGGTACCAGTACCATGCTGTTTTGATTACTGTAGCCTTGTAGTATAGTTTGAAATCCGGTAGTGTGATGCCCCCCGCTGTGTTCTTTTTGCTTAGAATTGACTTGGCTATGCGGGCTCTCTTTTGGTTCCATATGAAGTTCATGGTGGTTTTTTCCAGTTCTGTGAAGAAAGGCAATGGTAGCTTGATGGGAATAGCATTGATTCTGTAAATTACTTTGGGCAGTATAGCCATTTTCACGATATTGATTCTTCCTAACCATGAACACGAACTGTTTCTCCATCTGTTTGTGTCCTCTCTGATTTCGTTGAGCAGTGGTTTGTAGTTCTCCTTGAAGAGGTCTCTTACGTTCCTTGTGAGTTGTATTCCAAGGTATTTTATTCTTTTTGTAGCAATTGCGAATGGCAGTTCGTTCTTGATTTGGCTTTCTTTAAGTCTGTTATTGGTGTAGACGAATGCTTGTGATTTTTGCACATTGATTTTATATCCTGAGACTTTGCTGAAGTTGCTTATCAGTTTCAGGAGTTTTTGGGCGGAGGCCATGGGGTCTTCTAGGTATACTATCATGTCGTCTGCAAATAGAGACAATTTGGCTTCCACCTTTCCTATTTGAATACCTTTAATTTCTTTTTCTTGCCCGATTGCTCTGGCTAGAACTTCCAGTACTATATTGAATAGGAGTGGTGAAAGAGGGCATCCTTGTCTAGTGCCAGATTTCAAAGGGAATGCTTCCAGTTTTTGCCCATTCAGTATGATATTGGCTGTTGGTTTGTCATAAATAGCTTTTATTACTTTGAGATACGTGCCATCGATACCGAGTTTATTGAGGGTTTTTAGCATAAAGGGCTGTTGAATTTTGTCAAATGCCTTCTCTGCGTCAATTGAGATAATCATGTGGTTTTTGTTTTTGGTTCTGTTTATGTGGTGAATTACGTTGATAGACTTGCGTATGTTGAACCAGCCTTGCATCCCCGGGATGAATCCTACTTGATCATGATGAATAAGTTTTTTGATTTGCTGTTGCAATCGGCTTGCCAATATTTTATTGAAGATTTTTGCATCTATGTTCATCATGGATATTGGCCTGAAGTTTTCTTTTCTCGTTGGGTCTCTGCCGGGTTTTGGTATCAGAATGATGTTGGTCTCATAAAATGATTTGGGAAGGCTTCCCTCTTTTTGGATTGTTTGAAATAGTTTTAGAAGGAATGGTACCAGATCCTCCTTGTGTGCCTGGTAGAATTCGGCAGTGAACCCGTCTGGACCTGGGCTTTTTTTGTGTGGTAGGCTCTTAATTGCTGCCTCAACTTCAGACCTTGTTATTGGTCGATTCATAGTTTCAGCTTCCTCCTGGTTTAGGCATGGGAGGACACAGGAGTCCAGGAATTTATCCATTTCTTCCAGGTTTACTAGTTTATGCGCATAGAGTTTTTGTAATATTCTCTGATGATGGTTTGAATTTCTGTGGAATCTGTGGTGATTTCCCCTTTATCATTTTTTATTGCACCTCTTTGGTTGTTCTCTCTTTTATTTTTAATCAATCTGGCTAGTGGTCTGTCTATTTTGTTGATCTTTTCAAAAAACCAGCTCTTGGATTTATTGATTTTTTGAAGGGTTTTTCGTGTCTCAATCTCCTTCAGCTCAGCTCTGATCTTAGTTATTTCTTGTCTTCTGCTGGGTTTTGAGTTTTTTTGATCTTGCTCCTCTAGCTCTTTCAATTTTGATGATGGGTGTCAATTTTGGATCTCTCCATTCTCCTCATATGGGCACTTATTGCTATATACTTTCTTCTGAAGACTGCTTTAAATGTGTCCCAGAGGTTCTGGCATGTTGTGTCTTCGTTGTCATTGGTTTCGAAGAACTTCTTTATTTCTGCCTTCATTTCGTTGTTTACCCAGTCAACATTCAAGAGCCAGTTGTTCAGTTTCCATGAAGCTGTGCGGTTCTGGGTCGGTTTCTGAATTCTGAGTTCTAACTTGATTGCACTATGGTCTGAGAGGCTGTTTGTTATGATTTCAGTTGTTTTGCATTTGTTGACCAATGCTTTGCTTCCAATTATGTGGTCAATTTTAGAGTAGGTGTGATGTGGTTCTGAGAAGAATGTGTATTCTGTGGATTTGGGGTGGAGAGTTCTGTAAATGTCTATCAGGTTTGCTTGCTCTAGGTCTGAGTTCAAGCCCTGGATATCCCTGTTGATTTTCTGTCTGGTTGATCTGTCTAGTATTGACAGTGGAGTGTTAAAGTCTCCCACTATTATTGTGTGGGAGTCTAAGTCCTTTTGTAAGTCATTAAGAACTTGCCTTATGTATCTGGGTGCTCCTGCATTGGGTCCATATATGTTTAGGATCGTTAGCTCTTCTTGTTGTATTGATCCTTTTACCATTATGTAATGGCCTTCTTTGTCTCTTTTGATCTTTGTTGCTTTAAAGTCTATTTTATCAGAGATGAGAATTGCAACTCCTGCTTTTTTTTGCTTTCCATTAGCTTGGTAAATCTTTCTCCACGCCTTTATTTTGAGCCTTTGTGTATCCTTGCATGTGAGATGGGTTTCCTGTATACAGCACACTGATGGGTTTTGGATTTTTATCCAATTTGCCATTCTGTGTCTTTTGATTGGTGCGTTTAGTCCATTTACATTTAGGGTTAATATTGTTATGTGTGAGTTTGATACTGCCATTTTGATGCTAAGTGGCTGTTTTGCCTGTTAGTTGTTGTAGATTCTTCATTATGTTGATGCTCTTTAGCATTCAGTGTGATTTTGGAATGGCTGGTACTGGTTGATCCTTTCTATGTGTAGTGCCTCTTTTAGGAGCTCTTGTAAAGCAGGCCTGGTGGTGACAAAATCTCTGAGTACTTGCTTGTTCACAAAGGATTTTATTTTTCCTTCACTTCTGAAGCTCAGTTTGGCTGGATATGAAATTCTGGGTTGAAAGTTCTTTTCTTTAAGAATGTTGAATATTGGCCCCCACTCTCTTCTGGCTTGTAGTGTTTCTGCCGAGAGATCTGCTGTGAGTCTGATGGGCTTCCCTTTGTTGGTGACCCGACCTTTCTCTCTGGCTGCCCTTAGTATTCTCTCCTTTATTTCAACCCTGTTGAATCTGACGATTATGTGCCTTGGGGTTGCTCTTCTTGCGGAATATCTTTGTGGTGTTCTGTGTATTTCCTGCAATTGAGTGTTGGCCTGTCTTGCTAGGTGGGGGAAATTTTCCTGGATGATGTCCTGAAGAGTATTTTCCAGCTTGGATTCATTCTCTTCGTCCCCTTCTGGTACACCTATCAAACGTAGGTTAGGTCTTTTCACATACTCCCACATTTCTTGGAGACTTTGTTCATTCCTTTTTGCGCTTTTTTCTCTAATCTTGGTTTCTCGTTTTATTTCATTGAGTTGGTGTTCGACTTCAGATATTCTTTCTTCTGCTTGGTCAATTCGGCTATTGAAACTTGTGTTTGCTTTGTGAAGTTCTGGTATTGTGTTTTTCAGCTCCTTTAATTCATTCATATTCCTCTCTAAGTTATCCATTCTTTTTATCATTTCCTTGAATCTTTTTTCAAATCTTTTTTCAAGGTTCTTAGTTTCTTTGCATTGATTTAGTACATGATCTTTTAGCTCACAAAAGTTTCTCATTATCCATCTTCTGAAGTCTAATTCCGTCATTTTGTCACAGTCATTCTCCGTCCAGCTTTGTTCCCTTGCTGGTGAGGAGTTTTGGTCCTTTCTAGGAGGGGAGGTGTTCTGGTTTCAGGTGTTTTCCTCCTTTTTTCGCTGGTTTCTTCCCATCTTTGTGGATTTGTCCGCTTGTCGTCTGCATAGTTGCTGACTTTTCGATTGGGTCTCTGAGTGGACACCCAGAATGTTGATGATGAAGTATTTCTGTTGCTTGGTTTTCCTTCTACCAGTCTAGCCCCTTCACTGTACGACTGCTGGGGCCCGCTCCAGACCCTGCTTGTCTGGGGTGCACCCCTAGCAGCTGTGGCACAGCGAGGGATGCTACCAGTTTCTTTTTCTGCTATGTTTGTCCCAGGATGATGCCTGCCTAATGTCAGTCTTTTGGATATAGAGGGGTCAGGGAGCTGCTTGAGGAGACAGTTTGTACTTTATAGGAGCTTAATTGCTGAGGTGTGAGCTCTGTTGTTCATTCAGGGCTGTTAGGCTGCTATGTTTGATTCTGCTGCAACAGAGCTCATTAAAAAAAACCCTTTTTTTTCTCAAATGCTCTGTGTTGAGGGGTTTGGGCTTTATTTTTGGATGTCTGTTGAGGTCCTGCCCAGCTGGGACGCAGACTAGCCACTGTTTGCCTGCCGAGGCTCCGCCCTGCTGTTGTGAGGCTCTCCCTGGCTCTGCTGTTCTGCTGTGTTCTCCACCACGCCATGCGGTGGAGTATCTCTGTTGTAGCGGGTTACCTCGGCAACGGCTGGCTGCATCAGCAATGTGAGTGTATCTCAGTTGGGGCGGGTTGCCTCGGTAATGGTGGACGCTCCTCCCCCTCAGAGCATCTCAGGCCGTCTGCACGGGGCTTGTTTGAAATCGCGGTTTTGTTCGTCCCGCTGGGCCACCCCTAATGCTTTGTCCCTGCAATCCCCTTGGCTGGCCCACTGTCCAAGTCTAGCTCAGTCTCAAGTCCAGCCCTCTCACCTCTCCGGTTGCCAGTTCAACGGGGCACCCGGACAAGTGCGCCCTGTGGGGAGCACTGGGTAGGGTCGGCCGCCGCCACCCCAGTTGCCAGCTTTGCCGGGCGGAGGTTCTGCCTGGCGTCCCATGTCTCCTCTTCACTTGGGAATTTCCCCGTTCCGTGGGCAACAAAGATCAGTCTGGAAATGCAGCTCAGACTCACCACTCCGTGGACACAACGAGAGCTCCAATCCTGGGTTGTTCTCACAATGCCATCTTGAGTCCTTCTAACCCTACCTGTCTTAAGGGTGCAGACTTAGTCTTTCTTCCCTCCTGTATGGCTCAATACCATCCTAGAATGAAAAACAGCCACAGAACCTTGTATGTATAAACATAAACAAAGTTTTATTTTTGGGAGCAAGGCCTGGCAGGTAAGCAGACAATACTGCCAGTTCTATTTTATTTTTCTTTTGAGGCAGAGTTTCACACTTTTTATCCAAGCTGGAGTGCAGTGGTGCAATCTTGGCTCACTGCTACCTCTGCCTCCTGGGTTCAAGTGGTTCTCCAGACTCAGCCTCCCAAGTAGCTGAGATTATAGGTGCATAGCACCACAACTGGCTAATTTTTGTATTTTTAGTAAAGACAGGGTTACATCATATTGGTCAGTTTGGTCTCGAACTCCTGATCTCAAGTCATTCACCTGCCTCAGCCTCCCAAAGTGCTAGGATTACAGGCATGAGTCACTTTGCCCAACCTCCACTTAAGGTTATTTGTCCACCTTAACACTTCGGGGACCAGATTCTCTTCTGGATGCAGGCCTGCATTCCTCACATCTGCCACTGTGGGCCTGCCTTGATGGTTAAGCAGTTTCAATTCTTGAGTGGAATTCACCTGGGTTGGGCCAATTAGCTGATGGGACTCACCTTTCCCATCAGCTAATTGAGCTAATTGAGTAGATTCACCTGGGCTGCAGGAACAGGAAAAGGAAGGACCTTTGACCTAGATTTTATTTGGGCTTCTATACACAGATGTACTCACAAATTACATAGACATACTCATGTAATCCTGTGTGTGTGTTTATGGGTCTGCCTATTTGTAAGAATATCTACAAAGAAAGGCTCCAAAAGAAAACTGAGTCAGATCTTTTTTTGTTTCTTTTTTTTTTTTTTTTTGAGACGGAGTTTCGCTCTTGTTACCCAGGCTGGAGTGCAATGGCGCAATCTCAGCTCACCGCAACCTCCGCCTCATGGGAACAGGCAATTCTCCTGCCTCAGCCTCCCGAGTAGCCGGGATTACAGGCACACGCCGCCATGTCCAGCTAAATTTTTTGTATTTTTAGTAGAGACGGGGTTTCACCATGTCGACCAGGATGGTCTCAATCTCTGGACCTCGTGATCCACCCGCCTCGGCCTCCCAAAGTGCAGGGATTACAGGCTGGAGCCACCACGCCTGGCTGGTCTTTTTTGTTTCTATCTGCTCTATCCTAGATGTAGCCAATCAGACAATTAGTTCAGTCCAAGTGAATTCAATTTGCGCCACACGCCACTTCCCATTCTTGTACCTGTAAAAAGGCCTTTGTTATTTGGCACTGAGGTTTGGTTTAATTCAGGAGCTCATAAAACCTACCCAGTACTGTTATGGCTATTCAGCTAGGGCCGTTGAGAACTGGCTGACACAGGTGGGTGTAGTCTTTGACACACAGGACCTTTGGACTGGCCAGTAAGAGCCGCTTTGGGCACTTGGGCATGCGTTGACTCTAACCTTGTCGTCTTTTGCCCAGGAACCACGTTTCCCTACATTTGCTTTCAGTGCTGCAGTTTATCTTCAGGGCACAGACCTAGAGTTTTTTCTTTACCCAAATAAACCTCTCTCCAGCAACCAACCCTGAAAGACAAGAGTGTCCTTGTCAGATGGGCGCGGTGGCTCATGCCTGTAATCTTAGCCACTTGGAAAGCTGAGGCAGGCAGATCACTTGAAGTCAGGGGTTAGAGACCAGCCTGGCCAACATGGTGAAACTCCATCTCTACAAAAATTATTAAAAAAATTATCCGAGCGTGATGGTGTGTGCCTGTAATCCCATTGACCTGTGGGGCAGAGTTTGCAGTGAGCCAAGACTGCGATACTGCACTTTAGCAGTGATGCTTCAGCGGTCCCAAGTCACCTCATTAGCTGATTGGACTCACCTGGGCTGAGCTATTGGCTAAATTGACTCACCAGGGCTGTAGGTGCTGGAATCTAAAATGACCTTTGACCAGGCTGAGTGACAGAGTGAGACTCCATCTCAAAAAAGAAATAAAATAAATTGGGTGAAAGCCTTTGAACCAGGGCTGGTTCATCCCTGGCCTGGTGTCTACTGGAAAGAAAGGGTTATTATTGACCTCACAATGAATGACTCCCATGGCCTTAGTGAATTTACTGCTCACAGAAGTGGGGAGTAAAGATCAATCATTCCTTAGTATACATAGAATGCATCAGGATGTTTTTGGAGTATATGTTCATTGTGTAGTATTTTAGATATAGTTTAAAGAGCACATAAAGTCTTTACATGTATGGAAGCCTTTTTATATTATTATTTTAATACCTAGCAATACTTCTACCTTGTGTATATTTACTCTGTTTCAATGTAGATAGATATATACCACATGGATATAGATGTAGACAAGTAGACAGATAAGCATAGGCAAAGAGTATTATCTGAGACACCTATGGAAGTATTCAGTATACATTCAATATTTCCCAATAGATTCTTTCAATACTCCAGCCTATCCTAAGGGCACAGACGTTGTATTTCTTCCCTGCTATATGGCTCAATATCATCCCAGGATGGAGCTCAACCACAGAATTTTGTACATATGAACATAAAGCTTCACCTTTAGGCAAAAGGTCCAGGAAGTGAGTCAGCTGTGCTGCCATATAAGGTGTCATGTCCCACTCAGCATGTCAGTGCCCTGTGCTTTTTCTTGAGGGACATCTGTGTTTTTTACATCCATCCTGTGGGCCTGCCTTGATGCCTCAGCAGTCCCAAGTCACCTCATTGGCTGATTGAACCCACCTGGGCTGAGCTAATTGGCTGAATTGAGTCTCCTGGGCTGTAGGGGCTGGAACCTGAAATGACTGACCTAGATTTTATTTGGGGCTTTTTAGCATAGACATACTTACCAATAAACATGACAGAAGTATTCATATAATGCTGTATGTGTATGGTTACTTATCTACCTATCTGTATCGATACAAAAGAAAGCCCCATAAAAAGCTAGGTCAGTGGTCATCTCTCATGCCAGCTGCTCCAGCCCAGGTGAATCCAGTGGGCCAATTAGCTAAATACAAGTTTATCTAATCCAAGCCAAATGCCCCACTCCATTCTCCTTCTACCTAAGACAAAGTCCTTTTTAACCTGGCACCCAGGTGTTTTTAATTCAGGGGCCCAGGAAACCAGCCCAGTGAAGGTCTGTCCATCCAGCTAGGGCTGGGAAAAGCTGGCTAACAGCAAAGTGGGCAAAGTCTTTTATGGAAAGAACAACTGGTCTGAGTAATACAGCCAGTTTTGGCCCTAGGGTGCATGTTAACTCCGGCCTATTGTCTTCTACCCAGGTACCATGCACCCTAACATTTGATCTCAGTATGGCAGTCTCTTTTCAGGAAATAGATCTAGGCTTTTTTCCCCCCTTAACCAAAAAGACATTTCTCCAGCCAGCAAAAATTAGACAGGAGTGTGTTCCTACATCGAACATTAATAGAAGAAAGAGAGAAAATCTCCTGCCTTGAGAAAAACGCTGAAGAGAAGTCAGCATTCTCAGATCTGGGTGAAGGCCTTTGGAATGGGGCCAGTTCATCTCCGACCTGGTGCTCACCAGAAGGAGGAAGGGTTAACATCAACCTGGCAATGAATGATGCTGTGGGCTTTATATGTTTTCTACTCACAGAAATGAGCAGCAGGAATGAATGGTTTTCTAGTACACATAACATGCAGCAGGATGTATGTCAGAGTGTAGCTTTATTTGTGTACTATTGTGGATATGGCATATAGGCAGACAGGTCTTCACATGTATGGAAGTTTCTTTTAATATTCTTTTCATTGCCTCTGCCTATCAATAATATTTTCTATATTGTTACTCTGTATGAATATAGACAGATGTAGATAGGTAAATAAACACACACACACATACATATGATATGAGTGTGTTTATGGAAACATTTATGTATAAATACAATGTTCCCCAACAGAGGTCTTCAATATTGCAGCCTATTATAAGGGAAGAGACCTAGAATTTCTTCCCTCCTATATTGCTCAGTACTATTCCAGAATGGAATGAAATTATAGAACCCTGTATGTGTAAACATAAAATATTACCTTTAGAGGCAGTGCCTGGGAAGTAGTGACATGTAATGTTCACCTCCAAGTGTGTACTCGAGAAAACTAAAAATACATTTATATAAACACCTGTATACCATGTTAATAGAAGCAGTGTTCATAGCCAAGAGAGGGAACAACCCATGTTGGTCCATCCATCCTTTATTTGTGTACTATCCATCCTGTGGGGTCTCATTGAGCCATAAAGGAAAAGCAGTGCTGAGGCGTGCATGCCACAGAACAGAAACAGTGCTAATTGAATACAGCCTGTCACAGAGAGCCACACACCACATGATGCCATTCCTAGGAAGGTCCAGAATAGCCAGATCCATAGGGACAAAACATGGATTGATGGTTTTTATTGTCTGGGGCTGGAGTGGCCACTTAATGTCATGGAGTGTCTCTTGGAGTGATGAAAATCTTTCTGAATTAGGTAGCGTTGATGTTTGGATGGCATTGTGAATATACTACATACCTCTGATTTGTACACTTTAAGATGGTTAAAATGGTGAGTTTTATTTTATGTGAATATTATCACAATCAAACGAAAGTCAGCAGATGATTTCAAAACGTTAGTTAATGCCCAAGAACCAAGTGAAGCTCATGAGAAGATGCCCTCCCACAGGAGTCTCACTTTCCCCGCTGTCAGTCAGGCAGCCTGGGGGATGTCTTGGCATGGAGCAGGACGGCAGGCCCCCTGACTGCTCTAGGATGGGATCAGCATTTGCTGATGGTGCTAGCTTGGCTGCTGTAAGTGTGATGAAGATGGTTGCAGAATGACCTCGTCCACTCATAAACGGGGCCCTTTCTCTTCCTCCTGCGCATCCGAGGATGGCTCCAGCAGCTTGTTACCTGGGGCCTGACGGCCAGATGTTCAAGGAGCAGACATTTAAAGGTGGTATATTAATTCCGAGTGTCTTCCTCTAAGGAAGGTACTAAGCTGGTGATAAATCACCCACCAAGTTGTGCAGGGTGCAGCAGTAGCATCCACAACAATGGCTCAGGAACTGGGTTTCCTGCGTGAACTGTGTGGGGCAGTGTGGTGTGCATGGTCCTGTCGGAAACTCACCTTTCCTGTGCAGCCAGCAAATGCCTGGCTTCTCCTCCCTTGCATTACTCTCTGCAGCTCCCAGTAGGTGGAGGTCACATCACTCTGTCTTGGCCTCACACTGTCTGTGGCTGTCTCTGAGGCAGGTCAGAGCCCTATGTTGTGGACAGGCTTCTTCCGTCCTCCATGGGCTTTTAGAAAATCAAGTAAGTATTTGCAGTCACAGCAGACCTTTATTTTTCTACCCTATATTCAGAAACTCCTACTTTTTTTCTGAATTTTTTAGAAGAGAATCTTTCAAATGTTGTTCAACAATCACAAGTGCACCCTCCCCTGGCCCCTGGTACTATTAGAACACTTTTGGGTGTCCTGAGACAATGCTATTTGCTAATTTATGCTGAATATGGAAAATCAGATCTTAATGAGAGTTTTTCTGTTCTCTAAAGCTGGCAATGGCTTGTACAGGCTACACTACCCTACTCTGAGCTCCACCTGAGAGGCCTTCTGCCCTCACCCTTCTCCCAGAGGCCCTGTCTCCTGTCTTCAGAGGCAGCACCCACTCCCAGTCCTTGACTGTGGCCTACCTTGTCTGTGACTTTGAGTAATGCCTCTTCCAGAGAGCCCTTCCCACCACACTCATAAACAGACCTTGCCTCCCCTACTCTTCTTTTTCCATCTGACCCTTTCTCTTGGTTCTTGGAGCCAGAGCCTTCTTTGTCACTAAATAAACTGCAGAGTCCTATGTGGTGGAGGTGTCCTGTTTTCACTCTGTGGTCACCTAGAGCATCCAGCAGCTGGTTCACAAGAAAGGCCCAGCAGCCTCAGAAAGCTATCAACACAGATGACTTGAAGACTGGAAGAGGAGCTTCTGCAAAGTGTATGGGATAGATTAGTTTCTACACAAAATGCTTTCTTGGAAGAATTCTGAGAAGCAAATGTCAGTGTTCTCAGTTCACAGTCCTGTTGCCAGTCAATGGCAGAGGCCAGGTTTGAACCCAGGTCCTTCCAGGTCTTGCTGATGTACATGGTTGCCTCCTCTTCCATCTCAGCCACTGGAAACATGATGCAGTTGCCCATCTTGATATACTTGGAGTCTCCTGACAGCCTGCTCCATGCTGGCCTCCACCCCCAGACCCACGTAGGAGTCTTTTCTGCTAATTCACCTGTTCAGGGGCTGCTTCCCCTCCAACTGAGAGCTGCAGCCCAAACTCAGCACCTCCTCTTGTTGTGTAAGCAGAGAAACGCTCCAGAAATCCCAGCAGATAACTAACCCCACCTTTTTAAGGTTATTTCTGCCTCAGTCAGTTCTTAAAGTGCAAGAAGAAATAAGCTGCCCAGATCTGACATTTCTCAAGTGAAGAGTTGTTCCTCAGGCCCCCAGCCCCAGCAAGGAAGTGAGAAGAAGACATGAGCTGCCAGGTTGACATGGGTGCCTCCCTCTACCTATAAGAGTCAACATCAGGGAGGCTGGACTGCAGCGTCAGAGCCTGCTCCCTTGGCCATTCCTTTGATTGGTAATTGCTTCAGCATTTCCATTTTCCACTCCCTGGTTTTGTTTCTCTTTGGATTTTTTTAAAAAGAGAATCGTGTATTGACACTTGGAGGTATTCAAGATGGAGGTAGACGGCATTAAGACAGCTGTGCATTGAGCGGGGATGGAGGCAGCAAACCATCATGGCATGTGTGTACCTATGCAACCATCCTGAAAGATCTGCACATGTGCTCCAGAACTTAAAGTATAATTAAAAAAAATACAGCTGTGCATCATGTCTAGCCAGGTGACTGGAGTTGACAGAGCTAGGGGTTTGCACCAATCCCTCTCTGAGGCCCTCTCCCTTCTGAACTTGAAGCCAGGCACACAGTGAGCAGAAACCAGGGAGGAGGGGCTGCCCCTCACATCACAAAGTACACACCTGTGCTGCTGGAGCTCACATGTGCTTCACAGAGTGGAGGCTGAGGCTGGCTCTGCAGGAAGTGCCAGCGAGGTAAACAGGGCTCGGTTTAAATGGAGACCTCAGCAGGGCTTCTTAGCTGTGAGCTGTTCCCACATCTGGGACCTGGGGATGTGGTGGTGGCACTGCTTTTGTGTTAGATTCTTGTGGAGATTAAATAAAATCATGTGTTCAGGGGGACTCTTTAGACCAGAAAACTCTGCTTGGATGCAAAGCCAGCCTAACTACTCAAGAGATGAATCATTGAATTCAGACTCTTACGAGAACCCTGGATGCAGACCTCTTTTGCTTTCTTCTTTAGTCCTGCATAGATTCAGAAAACTAAATCATGGACTGAATTTCATCTGGCTCTTCATCACAGAGGCCTTTTCAGGCTCAGCCATGATTTCTCTGCACAAGTAGACTCAGGGTGACTGCGACTCCTTCAGGCTGGGCATGGGACAGAGCTGAGACTTCCTGCACACTCACTCATGTGCTTTGCACTTGGCATGCATCTTATTACATTCTCCACAGCCCCACTCGATAGTGGAGATATTGATGGCCTCATTTTCATCAGGAGAAGGTGGAAGGTCACAGGTGCATCCTGTGCTCAGACCCATTCCACAATCAGCTGCAGCTGGCGGTTCATGTGTGCGTGGGTTCCTTGAATCCCTCTCAACCCCACGCAGCCCTAGGTTTCCTTGTTCTTCCTAGAAGCAGCTGTGATTCCCCATTTTAGGAGGATCCCGAGGCTCTCTGTGAGCCTGCATCATCCATACCAGCCTCTGGGGTGTGACTGGGGGCTCCAGTGGTGGACATGGCATCACTCATTGTCAGAGTGGGCTCCTCCCTGATGTTCTCTCTTGGCGCCAAACTAGCACAGACCCCAGAAAATGTGCAGCTTTGCTTCTGCCCCATATGGGAACCTTGGCCTTCTGGGAATATTCCTGAAATCAGTCTGTGCTCTGTCTAAAATTTTACCAGTACGTTGTGATGCTGCCCCTGTAAATACAGCTCTGTCCATTTCCCACGACTGGAGAGTGTGTACACAAGGCTTGGGAGGCTGTCCTTGCAGATGGTATTCTTTCAGAATCCGTGGGTTTTTTTCAGACCAGAGCAGGGCAGGCTCTCCTCAGCTGGCCCTGAGTGGGCTGCAGAGGATGAAGGCTTCCTCTGCTCCCTTCAGCCTCCAGGCCTGGTTCCTCCCTCTACTTCCTGCTCCCAAGAGCCCCATCTAGAATGTGCCTGCTTTTCTCCCTGCACACCTGCTCCAAGCCATCCACTGCACTTTAGAGTGCATGGGTCTGGAACCTCCCAGCACCTGGTTTGGACCCTGCAGTCCTTCCTACCCTTTTCTTAAGTCCCAGGCGTCCAGTCCCCTCCCTCTGTGGTGTGCATAGGAGCAGCTGAGAGTGAGCACTCTAGGGGCCACCTCTGGGCCTGGCTTCTTACGCGGGCCTGCAGAGCAGACACAACGGGGACTGCTAAGGGCCTGTTCGGGATGCCACAGGGGTAGGTGGGGATTGGGGCAGATGTCCCTCTGCCCTTCTGGAATACAAGTGGGGAGCCAGGAGGGGAGCTGATGGACACAGGGTCACAGAGGTGGTGCGAGGCCGGAAGGAAGAGCAAGGCTGGGTTTAGCCTGGGGCAGTGAGGGATGGCGGGTCTGATGAAGCAGAGGAAGCTCTCTCGGTCAGATGCTTGGCCTGTGAAGCCTGAGGAGGCAAGAGCGCTCCTGTCTGTGGGATGAGGAGGAGCAGGGCATGGGGGGCTGGGTGGGGTGGGGCAGGGAAGGCAGGAGTGAGGCTGAGGTGGCCTCCTGTGAGTGCAGTGGAAGGCCCAGGCCAAGGTTCAGTGTGTGTGGATGAGTGCATTTTCAGATGAATCTGATGTCAGGGAAGAGATGGGCTTGTGTTTGTCCCATGGAGACGTGAGTGTGCCAGGCAGGGGAGAGGCAGGGAGCTGTTAGGGACTGTGCTCATGGGAGACGGTGGCTCAGCATTGGACTAGGTCCCCATGCTGGGGCAGAGAGCCTGAAGCCTGCAAGTTGTCCCGGATTTCTTACTGAGGGGTTGCATGTGGTGGGAACAGAAAAGGGGTCAGAGAGGACCCTTGGTTCTGGCTTGTGGCTGGGAGATGCGGGGGTCCTGTCTTTCCCAGAGCAGGGGCAGGACGCAGGCCTCTCTCCTTAGCTTTGGACTGGGGTGCTCCCTGCCTGGAGCCTTGGGCCCCTGGTCAGACCCCTTCTCTTGCCTCTGCTCTGAGGTTGTTTGGTTCCAGTGGCTCCTGCCACCCTGGGTGCTGACCTGGGTTGGTTTTCACTGTTTCAGTCCCTCACTCAGGAAAGGACCCTCAACTGCCAGCATTCCCAGCTCCTCTCTCCCAAGGTACCTCCTCCAAGAAGGCTCTCACTTGGAGGGCGGGCCCACCGGACCCCAGCTTCCCTCCCATCTGATTGCTGTAGAGATGCCCTGTGGAGAGTGGTAGCCCAGGGCACAAGGAATGTGCCAGTCATGGTGTGAGTTGGCCTTTCTGCCCTGGAGGACCAGAGCATGGCAGAACGAGTGGAGGTTGCCCAGGCCTCCCATGCCTACATCTGGCACCACCTGCGCCTGGGCAGGCGGGCCTCTCACAGGCCTCATCCCAAATCTCCCCAGGTGCTTTTCTACACTCAGTGGTGACCCTTTTTATTTTTGTTAAACAATGTTTAGGAAACTGGAGCCTCTCTTGGGTGACAACTGATGGAACAGGAGCCAGCCTGTGTCTGGGAGGCCCTGCTGGATGGGCAGGAGGGAGCCCACGTGGGCCTCACTGCTCCCTGCCCAGCTGGGGATTGGTGGGTGTGCCCTGGCTGGGGTTTGGTGTCTCTCTGTGCTCTGCTGTACAGACAGCCACTGTCTGCTCATGTCCTTCAGGCCATGCCTGCCAAAAATGAGGCATCCCCATTCTGTGGGTGGCAAGCTCGCCGTCCATAGAACCCCTTCACCTTGGGCCTGTACCCAGCCCCAGTGTGTAGATTCACCTTCCGGGCCAGCAGCAGAACCTGGTACCCACTGTGGTGCCTGTCCATCTTGTGGGAGCTGCAGGCTCCTGCCCCGTGGTATATGTTGGGGACCCTCTCTGCACCCCATTCTGTCTGTGGCCCTTCCCAGCTCTCTCCTCTGTGCATGTGACAAGCAGACATGTAGAACAACCTTCCTTCAGCTTCTGCAGACCCCCTGATGAAGTGTGAGGGGCGAAGATGGGTCCACCCCCTTCTGTCCCTGGGGGCTGCAGCACTTGCTCTGTGCAGGCCTGGGGCTGGGGGGAGGCTGATTGTGCCCCGTGGTGGATGTCGGGCTGTGTCCTTGTGCTTCTCTTCCTGACAGAGACTTGTAATGAGGCAGTTGTTTGGCCGTGGCTGGGCTTGGCCTGACTGGGGTGTCTGCCCTCCAGCACTCTGGGAGCGCTCCCTGGAGGTCAAGCACAGCTGTGTCCTAGGGGAAACAGCAGCCTCCCACACATCACTCAGTCACTTGAGGTGGGACCTTATTCATCTGTAAAGTGGAGAAGTGAAAAAATTATATGTGTGGTGGGTTTTGATCTATGTTCCTCAGATCTCCAAGAATAAAGATACTTTTAGGGATTTTGCAAGAGTTCAAATTTGCGTGAATATTTTTCTGTTTTGAGGTCAAAGTGTCCTTACTGAAGACCCCTGTGCACGTGCACTGATGTCTTCCCCCACCAGAGGCCGCCAGCGAGCTAAGGAACACTGGGTTAGAACAGGGACAGTCACGGAAATAGAACCTTCACATTCGTGCTCTCCTGTTACTGATTAGGCTGTTTTCACTTCGGCTCTTACAACAAAAATATAGACTGGGGATCTGGACAAACATTCATTTCTCACAGTTCTGGAACTGAGAAGTCCAAGATGGCAGCACCAGCAGGTTTGGGCTCTGATGAAGCCTCTCCTCCTGGTTTGCAGATGGCTGGCTCCAGCCCTCCCAGGGCACAGAGGAAGAAAGTAAGCAGCGCTCTCATGTCCCTTCCAAGGATGCTCAGCCCATCAGGAGGGCTCTAACTCCGTGTCCTGATTACCTCCTACAGGCCCCACTCTCACACAGCATCGCATTGAGATGAGGGTTTAGATGCACAAATCTGGGGGCACAAGTATTCAGTTCACAGCAAAGGTTGTGCTTAGCTTAGAATGTTTCTTATTTTTCATTGGCCTCGGCATAGCTATTGCACATTTGTACCCTGTGTGTTTACACATCAGGCATAATTCTGGCATTGCGTCTGTGGTGCAAGGCCCCTCCATGCACCATCCCAAACATTGAGTCAGGGTCCAGAGAGGGTGACTGTGCCTCCTCAGATGCACAGCACCAGCCTGTCCGGACCTTTCTCAGAGCCAGTCTCACATGGCAGCCTCTCCGTGGGCTTCTGCAGTCCAGGACCCCATGGTTTCCAGAGGGATGTTTGTTTTTATTGTTTTTCCCGTGCCTTGGGGAGTGCTCAGGCTAGGTTGGGCATTGGGAGTAGGTAGGAAAAAAGCATGTAAAATGCATGGGTCATGTGTGGGAAGGGCCGGATAAACAGTGTTTTGAAGGGGCTCATTAAAATGTCTCCTGCTTCCTTGGAATGTGCCATCTCCTTTCATTGTTCCTTGAGAGCATATTCTTAGGCTGAGAGTTTTTTGACAGAGATTGAAGTGGCCTGCAGTGGCTGCTCTCAGTGCAGAGGTGGCATTGAAAAAGCTCAGTTCTGGATTCTTTCAGTAGATGCTGTCTCAAAAAGTGATTGATACACATGCCCAGCTTTTGCTTTAAGAACTGAGACTACACTCAGAACTCCCAAGGATCACAGCAACACCAGTATTCATTTTTTATGGGGTTTCCCTTCTTTCCTTCAGAATAAAGGCTAAGGTTGTACAAAGAGAACATTCCCAAGAGAGAAAATCCAGCAGCGTAGGGTGCTGCCTTTGGGGGTCAGCATTGTGGGATTTGGCTCCTCATGTAGGAAAGCATCTAATCCCTTGTTTGCTTATGGTCTGTCTTCTGCCCTAGTCAGTTATGAAGTTGTCACCTCTCAACTCCATCTTCCTTTTCTGTGCCCAACTTTGCAGGGCTGGGACCTGCAGCCCATGTTCCTGCTTTGACCGCTGGTGCCTTTCTGCAGCCCTGCCACAGGGGAAATAGAGAGAGCCCCATTGAGAGGTTGCAGGAATGGCCTGGCTCTGCCCTTGCAGGTGGCCGCACTGCAGTGACACTGCCTCCTGCCCTCCAGCAGCAGACCCCAGCCTGCATTTTCTGCAGCTCTCAGAGGTACCTGCTCTGGAAGACTGCTGCCCTGTCCTCAGAGGTCTGAGTCCAGGCTTTTCAGGGGCTCCCTCTCAGCTCAGACCCCCACAGAGCCTCCCTCAAAGGTCTGTTTCTGTTCTGTGGGGCCCTCCTCTAAGTTTCTAAATTTTAATTACTCCACCCTCTTTCTTTTGTTCCCACAGCTCAGGGCATGGGAGCTCCTTCCTGAGTTGCTGCCTCTTTGAAGCCTTAAGATTGTCTTCTTTCCCTATGTTACCTCGGTACTCATGCTTCATACTATTCTCTCTGTTTCTGTAACATGTGTGGCATCTTTGCCTGAAATTCCCACCCCAGCAGAGCAGGGGCTTGGTGAGATGAGTCTGACTGTGGTGTCTGAGCTCTGCTGTCTGGTGCCTGGAATGATGACCAGCTGGCCCTCAGTCCCTGTTCCACCTGTTGAGTGGATTAAGCAGACAACCCACGAGTCAGGTCTGAGTGGCTCATAGGCCTGAGCAAGGCTCTGCAGAGAATATTCCAGAGGATCAGCTTCTGTTATGTTTCAAGGTGGAATCTTAAACTTTAGTTCTGTTCTTCAGGAAAATTCGGTCCTAATTAAACATCAGGCCTCAGAACATAGCCCCAGTGTTGCAGGCCAGGCTGCCCGCCATGCTTTCCTGCCTGTATTGGGGGGTCTTGGGTACTCACGTCTCAGGTGTTTGCCATGCTTTCTTTCCTGCTGTGGAAACGTGTATCTCTGCTATGGACATGTGTTCCTCTGGCTTTATTTCTTCTCATTCTTACTTCATGACATAGATTTTACTACAGGGGGCGGAAATGATTTGTTTGTGGGTGTGCTATTTGATTTTCATTTGTTGTCAAAATGAGTATAGCAATAGGAACTGAAATGGCAAAAGACAAAAATTACACATAATTAGATAACCCCAATAAAAAGCGCCTCTCACCTCAGCCTCAGCTGGGACTTCAGATGTGCACCACCATCATGTCCAACTGTTTTTTTTTTGTATTTTTTGTCCTTTTGTTTGTGTGTGTGAAATTACTAGTACTATTGTGAACCCCTTACATTTTTTAAACTTCATCTGCAACGCTATTATCATGCCACTGCCCTACAGCCTCAGCAACAGAGTGAGGCCCCTCTGGGTACTCTGGCTTTACATATTAAAAATTGGGTAACCTTGTGCTGACATCTTGAGTTTTTTGTTTTGAAACCTCACTGAACTTTAAATCCCAAAATACCATATACCAATTGATACTAAGAAAGGTAGAAGTAACATATAAATAAAAACATAGACAGAAGTATCAGTGAGATGTATCATCAGGAACTATCAGATGACTTGGCAGCAGAAGGCGGGTTCTCTGTTTAATCTCCTCAAGTGCCACAACAGACTAGTAAGACTGCATTTGACACCTTGGGATAAACACTTTTGCCAGGTTTGTCATCCATTAAATTAATGGTAAATTACAAGAGTTGACCAGATTCATGTTACTCGAGAAAGAAGATGAGTATTGTTTTTAGATATTTAAGGAAGTTTTAGAAAGTATATATTTCAAACCATAACTACTCTATAAACTAATAGCTAGGAAACTTCACATAAAATTGAAATAACATGGATACAGCAGTTTAAATGATGGTATTTTATAGTTATTCAAGGATTTCTATTAGACAAATTCATGCATTTATGGTTTTTAATGAAAATTATTTATTAGATATTGCTTATGGTGTGGCATAATTGATAGTCATAGATCAAATGAGAAAGTAGAAAACTAGGGTTATACTGTGTTCTTAAAAGCTTGAGAACTCATGTTCTTAAAGAATACATGTTGATAAAAACCAAAACAAACAAAACAAAACAAAAAAATGTTTAAAAATTTATTTGGAAACTAGCATGTTGAAGGCCTAACTCCTAAATCAGCTGTGCTCTGATGACTCGGCCAAAATACCACTTAAAGAAATCGATCATGTAAAACGGTTTGTTATGTAAGCAGAGAGCTGAGTAAACTTTGTTAATAATGGAAAGATGAAAGGGAAAGAAAGAAGAAAACAGGGAAACAAGTAAAGGAGGGAGAAGAGATTGAAGTAAGAAAGTTTCTGAGGACAGCACACTATAGAACAATAATAACATTTTGGGAACATGAACTATTTGTTTAGGTGGCTAAAGCTGTGGGTCTGGCATTCATTTGTTTCCTAAATGGAAAAATATGTATTTGTTAAAACAAAAATATTTGACATCATGCTTAAAATTTTATTTTTAAGAAATAAATTATTTATTATTAATTATATTAACTTAATGATTATTAAAAGTGAAAAGAGTATTTTGTTGTAAAACCATTTGTGTAAGCTTACTCACTTGTAGAAATACTGTCTTTTCATTTGGCCCTGGCAGTTATGAACCCATTGCTAATTTTTCAGCTACATGATGTAAACAAATGTGTTTATTCATAAGTTTGCAAACTAGACATTTTCAGGGCTGTGGTGTGGTAGGTGGAACCGTTAGACAGTCTATTCATACATATAAGCCCTGAAACTTGAGAGCTGACGTCATCCAAAAATGAGTTTAATGTATGTGAAGTTATAATAAAAAGTAATAGAACAGGCAGATAATTTTGCAGAATAAATGATTAATACTAAAGTGTAGAAAAATATATTAAAGACCAGATTGGAATGCAGAGCAGAAGGCATCTGAATCCCAGTCTAGAGGTGATTTGAAGCTGTGCAAATCAACAAGATCCTGCAATGAAGAGCAAAGAGAAGGAAGAGCAGGGTGAGAATTGAATTCTGAGTAGGGTGCACATTCAGGCGGCAAAAAAGCAGAGGAGACGCAAATGGAACTGAGGCGAGAGAATGAACAGAGCAAAGCCCCACCGAGACCAAGGCCAATCTGTAAGTGCCGTGAGCCGCCTGTGGCCAGTGGAAAATATAGACTGCAGGCTCAGATTTAGCCTTAATCTTTTTTCTGACTTCAGCTATTTTCTTTAAGCAGACTTTCTGATTAGTGATAAAACTGAAATGGGCCATCACAGATTTATTTTCTAATGCTTTATGGGGACCATTCATTATACCAGGTATTGGGATCATCATCTTCTCAGGAAAGATAAGGCTCATGAATTTTTAAATTCTATGTAAACTAAGTAATTGTAATTTGTTCTCTATTTTGCATGTAAATATAAGTACTTGTGTAGATCAACGGTGTGAAAAGAGCTGAGACAGTAGTCAGTGGGTGCAGACCCAAGGGAGGGCAAAATCCATGGAAAATAGAGATGAGAAAATCCAACTGGCCAGCAGAATCAGGAAGCAGGTTGAGCCTCTGCAAGAGAACCTTCTGTACTGAGTGCCCAGGGACCCACTTCCCCTCTGCTGGTCTGTATTGGAACAGAGAGCTCAAGAACAGCCCTCCAACTAATCTTTTTCTCCATGACCAGAATCCTGAGTTAAATTGGTTCCCATTGCTGTCTGCTTCTTGGGTGAATACCAATGCAGCCATTCACTGCAGGTGGTTATCAGTCAACACTTGCAAGCATGTGCAGACAAGTCCCCAACAGAAATGCGTTTATTACAGGCTATGAATGAAATATCTTTTAAAAGACTCAGACATCAACACATGTCTCAAAATAACTCTGAAAGGGTTTCAAAAGATACGTGACTCTTTAAAGTTCTAATTTTTAAGTTAGCTTGACTCATTTAAACTGTTTTCTCTTTTCCTCCTCAAGAAAAGCAATTAGAAAGAATGCTTTTTTTTGCATTTTTTTTCATCAACACATTCTGAGTGCATACCTACTCCAGGGCCAGACACTGTTTTGGACTTAAGAGACACAGCAGTGCAGACGAGAGACACAGTTCCTCCTTTTGTGCATTTACACTCTAGTGAAGAAAAAAGTAAACAATAAATAGATAAGATGGTTAGAGATTGTGTGAGACACAGGAGGTGATGCTGAGGAGTGAGGACTTTGAAGGAAGTAGCATCTGGACTGAAACATGAGCAATGGAACTGAACCAGCTGTCTAAGCACATGAGAGAACACCCACAGTCACAGAAAAAGCATGTCGAAATTCTTAGATGACCTAGAGCAACAGCAACAGTGACAATAGTCTGGCTGGCACAAAGTGAGCAATGTCAGAGTGGCAAAAATGATTCCGAAGAAGCAGGCATTTGTATCATTTACAGGCTTATGGGCCACGTGGAAAAATCTGGAGTTTGTTCCATGGGCAAAGGAAAGTCACTGAAGTGTCCTTAACAAAGGAATGGCATGATTGACATGTTGAACCTACCTGGTTTTTACATGGTAGGTTCATTGCAGTACAGCAGAACTCTGCAGTGCTTTCCCTGTATGACTGCAAGAAATGGTGGTGCTGCTTTCTTTAAAAAAATAAGGGGTGAAAGATACTGTGTTCAATAGGTGAAAGGAGCTCCATCTAGGGCCCAGCTTTTCACTGAAAAGTAACTCCTGATGAGGTCTTTGTTAAATGAAATGTATTTCCTCAATTTTTATACCTGAGCATAATCTTCTCTTCCTATTCAGTTAGCTAGAAGCAATGACAAATGTCCTAAGATGTGCAGTTTCAGTAGGAGTAATAGTGTACACGTTTTCAATAGAGGACTTCAGAATGATTCCAGAATCACAGTAAATTCTGCAGAAATGAGAAATCAATATGGCAGCCTTCTGTAAATTATAATGCATAGGGCAAGGAAACATCATTACTAGGAGTGGAATACCAAATGTTCTTCAACTAAGGAAAGCACTTGCACTGAACCTTGACTTTCCTTCACTTGGGCCATGAAACCTCTATCTGTGAGCAAACATCAGAAAAATATGTTTACTGCTGCAATGATGACCAATCTAAGTTAGAAGCTTTGAACTCTGAATTACTCCCCAAAATATAGACCTCAAGCTAGAGAAAGCTGTATTCACCTGGGGAAATTCTGTAAGAATAAATTAAATATTTCCTAAAGAGACATCATTGCTATTAACATTGGTATATTCTTTTGAATTTCAGAAAGAGGCACTTATGCAAAAACACACTTTACCTTGTTTATATTTCTTTCAATGAAATTTCTTCAAGAATCTTTTGGCTGGGTGCAGTGGTACATACCTGCAATCCCAGCACTTTGAGAGGCTGAGGCGGGTGGGTCACAAAGTCAAGAGATTGAGATCATCCTGGCCAACATGGCAAAACCCCATCTCTACTAAAAATACAAAAATTAGCTAGGCACAGTGGCTTCCACCTGTAGTCCCAGCTACGTGGGAGGCTGAGGCAGGAGAATCGCTTGAACCAGGGAGGTGGAGGTTGAAGTGAGTGGAGATCATGCCACTGCACTCCAGTCTGGGTGACAGAGCAAGACTTCATCTCAAAAAAAATCCCTTTGATGTAAATATCAGATAAGTGAATTGGTCTTTAGCATAGTAGTCCAAGGTCATTTCACTGAAGAGAGGAAAAATTAAAACTATATAAGAGCAGTTTTGGAATGAGACTTCAGTGTTATTAGTTAAATTAAAATATCAGTTTCAATGACTATAAAAAAATTCAAAAAGAATTTTTTCCACTTGAAATTATCAGACCAATAAAATCAAACTGAAAACATCATTTTCCCTCAGCTCTGACTAGTGTGGTGTGTAGAAAATGTATAGATAGTTTTTAAAGGTTATCAGGGCTGGTAGACATATTGACTCCATTGTGCTGCAGGGGCTCAGATCCTGAGATTTGAAGAGATGCTGCAGTGTCCCCATTGTAATGGTGAATACTGAGTGTCAACTTCATTGGATTGAAGGATCCAAAGTATTGATCCTGGCTGTGTCTGTGAGGGTGTTGCCAAAGGAGTTTAACATTTGAGGCAGTGGGTTGGGAAAGGCAAACCCACCCTCAATCTGGGTGGACACCATTGAATCAGCTTTCAATGTGGCTAGAATATAAAGCAGGCAGGAAAACATAAGAAACCTAAACTGGCCTAGCCTCCCAGCCTACATCTTTGTCCTGTAGACCCTTCCTGCCCTTGAACACCAAACTCCAAGTTCTTTAGTTTTGGGACTCAGACTGGCTTTCCTTGCTCTTCATCTTGCAGACAGACTATTGTGAGACCTTGTGATCATGTGAGCTAATACCTAATAAACTCCCCTAATATATATATTAGTTCTGTCCCTCTAGAGAACTGTAATACATCCTTTAGCTGGAGGAAAGCACAGCTCAGGTTTTTGTTTGCTAACCAAGTACATAGATCCAAAAGCCGGCATGTCTTTATGGAGCCAAAATTAGATTCTGTTTCTCATCCTGACAACAAGTCAACCTTTATGATAATAACTATTCTGTGATCTAAGTGTACCAGATTCAGAAGTTCACAGTCTTCCCTTTTTGTCAAGCTGGATATGTCTTTATTGGGACTCAAAACCAGAGTAGAGCTAGCTTTGAAAAAATAAAAATTACTTGTTCTGTATGATACTTAAGTAGTACTATTAATAGTTTATAAGTTCTCTGTATGAAATGCTTAAATGAAATGCTGATTAAAACTCCTCTAATTAGTGAAGCAGTTTTCCATATTGGTGTAGACAAAATTATGAATTGATCTTGAAATATAAAGATTGAAATGGGATCTGGTGAAAGTATGTGTGCACAAACAGTTAACAGAATCAGAGAACTGTTAGTAAATGATAAAATAAGCATAATTTCAAGGCACTCCTAAAAACTTGAATGTGATGATTTAAAAAAAAGGTTTATTTATCTTTATTTACAACATCCACAATCACTTACTTATGTAGAACTAGGTGTTTAAAAACATTTACATTTAATAACCAAAGTTTTATCCTGACTATCTTACTTTCGGTACACTGATCAGGACGGGACACAGTGGGTCTGCTCTTATCGAAATGCCTCTTTCGATGACATTTGGCCACTTGGGTTCCAGGTGACCTGTGTGAATGTGGAGTGAATTTGATGCAGCTGCTTGTTAGTACAGGATAAGCAGTTAGCATCAGGGTTCCACTGTTGGATTGTCTGGGAAGAATCCTGGGTCTGCCTCTCACTTACTGTGTGACCTTTGGTAATTTATTTGAAGTTTCTATTTTGGTTTCCTCAACTTTATAATAAAAATGTTAACATTACCTACCTATGAGGATAGGTAGGATGGTTGAAAGACATTGCACTGTATACATAAAATTCTCAGAACAGTGGCTAATATACACTACTGCTAAAATGATGTTTAGTAGGCTCAAGGTGCTGGTAGTGGTGTGGTGGAAGTGAGAGGATTTATGGTCAATCACTGGATGGATGCATATCTAAGAAATGATGTATTATTTCAAACTTGGAAATACTCAGTCTGGTATCTTCTCTGATATTATCATGTAACCTCCAGTGTTAAGTACTACATTCATACAAATGCCCACACACATTTACTCTCTCTGGAGGAGACAGATTCACCATTCATTGAAGACAATATGATAGTTTGTCAAATCAAGTAATTTTGTGATGCCTTACCTCCTACTTCTTAGAAAAAAATAGATAGCATTAGAATGGCATGCCTTGTGATGTCCTGTCACAAAATATAAAGGCCTGCCTGGATGTGCAGCTTCCCTTTCCCCTTCCATCATTGTTCATTGAAAGTGTTTCTTCTCATGTCTGCAGTCCCAGCACTATGGGTAGCTGAGGCACGTGGATCACTTGAGGAGAGGAGTTTGAGACCAGCTTGGGTAATACAATGAGACCCCACCTCTACTAAAATTACAAAAAATAAAAAACAAAAACTTAGCAGGGTGTGCTGGTGTACTTGTAGTCCCAGCTGCTACAGAGGCTGAAGCAGATGAATCACTTGAACCCAGGAGGTGGACGTTGTAGTGAGCTGAGATTACACCACTGCACTCCAGGTTGGGAGACAGAGTGAAACTCCACCTCAAAAAAAGAAAAAAAATAGGAAGTGTTTCTTCTCTACATGGTTAATCCCTCTTTTTTGATTTAAGTCCCGGCATCTTTCTACCTTCTCATTTATTTCATTTATATTATATTGATAATATCTACTGTATTTTCCCACAGGCTCCTTCCCATCATAGTTTAAATTTTAAAAACCAAAAATGAAGCAAAAAAAAGTATGAGCTCTGTTCATCTAGTTTTTACTCTGGCTCTCCCCTCGCTTTTAAGAATAAGCTTATTTAACTAAATTATCTTCATGTCCTGGCTACGCGGTGTTACCTCCAACTAAAAAGTCCTTCCCACATTGCAGCTGAGTGTTTAGTCCAATCATCTTCTGCAAGTGACCTTGAAAATGACTAATGACCTTCAGGTGCTAAACCTTCTTAACATAGTTTATATTTTATGTCATTCAGTGCTTGATTTCTCTGGATTATTTTATGTTGTTCAGTACTCTTAACCTTCAGAATATTCTTTTTTTCCCCGTGATGTTATTTCTATGGTTTTCTTCCTCTACCTTCTGCCAGTCCTTTTGAATGTCTTCATTAGGGCATGTTTACATTGTTTTATAATTAGACTTTTACTTATATTTCTTTTCTGGTTGGCTCTCAGTCCCTTGCTTGTATGAAGCACGTCTTGTCTTCTTTATGTCTCCAGAGACATTATAATATTAAATTGATCATGAAGCAATAAACAAATGAACAACTGAATGGTTGTCCTAGAATGTTTATACATTCAAGGATGGCAAAAAATATATCATTGGGATAAAAACTGTAAAAGGTATGGATTAATTTTAAATGTCATTTCCTGAAATAAAGTTTGTCTTATTTCACTTTATGTTGCTGTAACAAAATACCTGGGACTGGATAAGTATAAAGAAAAGAGGTTTAATTGGCTCATGATTCTGGAGGTGGAGAGGACCAAGGAGCACGGTGCTGGCATCTGAATGGTTTCTGGTGAGGGATTTGTGCTGCATCACAACATGGTGGAGAAGCGCAAGTGAACACAGAAACAACTGTGCAAAAGAAGCAAGACACCAGAGGCAACCTTGCTCAATAACAATCTTCTCTCTTAGGAACTGATCCACTCTCACAGGAATTCATCTGGTCTTCAAGAGTGAGAACATACTAACTACCACTACCGTGGCACCAAGCTACCTATGAAAGTTGAGTGCCCATAACCTAACCTGAAATAACTCCCATAGGTCCCACCTTTTGAAATGTTCACTTTACAGCATTGCTGCACTGAGATTTAAGGTTTTGACATGAATTTTGGCAGGGGCACGCAAACAATACCTAGAGGATTAAGTGACATGAGTAAAACTACCTAATTTAATAGGTAAAATACTGTGATGCATATTAATTTAATAAGTATAAGAATATAACATAATGGAAATGAATAAGTTAATCAACTAACAGTTCATGTTTATACCATTGTTTCCATTTGGTTCATGCAACCTTAACTGGTGAAACCTGCTATTCCCATCCCACCTTCATTTTACTTAGAAGCAATCATTCATCTCTTACCATAATTTAAAAACTAAAGTTGCTAGTAACAAGCCAAAGGAACACCATTCAATGAGCAGTTGTTAAAACTGTGAAGTCCTGAGCCAGATATCATGAAGAAAGTTAAAAGACCAGTAAAATATGAATCTTGTCTTTGGTCTTAGAGCATCGTATAATCAAAATATGAGGGACTTCAAAAAGTTCATGGAAAAATTAAATTAAAAAATAATGAAATAAAAAACATAAACTTTATCAACATAAGATTTATGAAATTCAAGACACTTTTGAGAGCAATGCTACTAGCCAGTTAGTCCATCCCTAAATAACTGAGGGACCTTGGAATTTAATCATGTCAAAGGTCACTGGGAAATGAAAACATTTTTAAACAAAGGGTGCTAAATTAGTAAATAAATATCCATATAGAAAAAAATAAAAGTAAAACTTAACACCATTGCACTATACTCAAAAATTAGTTTGACATTAGCCAGGAGTGGTGGCTCACATCTGTAATCCCAACATTTTGGGAGCTCCATGTGTGAGGATCACTTGAGCCCAGGTGTTGGCAATCACCCTGGTCAACATAGCGAGGCCTTGTCTCCACAAAAAAATTCAAAAGTTAGCTGGATGTGGTAGCACTCACCCGTAGTCCCAGCTACTTGGGACGCTGATGTGGGAGGATCGCTTGAGCCCAGGAAGTAGAGGTTGCAGTGAACTGTGATTGAGCCAGTACACTCCAGTCTGGGTAACAGTGAGATTTTTGTCTCAAATAAACAATGTTCACTGATACAAATAAATGTAGGAACTAAAGCTATACAGCTTTCAGTAGAGAAAATAGAAATAAGCTTTTTCCCTGTGGCAAAGTTTTTTATATGGTATAGAAAAAGAAATCATGACACTTGATAGAGTCGATTAAAATAAACAATTTCTGTTCATTAAAAAATTACATTATTGAACAAAATTGACAAGTAAAAGACTTGGAGAAAATATTTACAAAGCAATCCATAACAAAAGGCTAAAATCTTTATAAATCTAATATTAAGAATTTCTATAACTAATAATTAAAGTACAAATGACCTCATATAAAAGATCTTAGCAGTCATTTCAAAGAAAGATTATAAATGGACAATATCTACAAAAAATGTGCTCAATATCACTTGTATTCAGGAAAATGTAAATTAAAGCCTCTAGCAGATATAAAAGAAATGAAAAAAACAATAACACTGAACATGGGCAAGGATGGAGAGCAAATGAAGCACGTGTATATTGTTAGTGGAAGAGGAAAACAATAGAACTATTTTGCAAAATAAGTTATATTAAACAGCTAAAATGATACTTACCTTAAGACCCCACAATTTCAACTTTAGGTATGTACCAAGAAAAACAAAAGCACTTTTACAAATATGTAAATAAGAATATTCATAATTGCCAAATTTTTCAATTGGTCATTTGTGGCAGATATTATTTTATTGAGCCTGTATCTATAATTGCTTGGTAAGCAAAATAAAAATTATATAATGACTAAATAGTATTTTCTGTTACTAGATAATACATCACAAGTAACTAAATCTTAAAAATATAAAATTTCAGTAATTTATGTTGCTATTTATTTATTTTATATGAAGGAATATGTAAGTCCTTTCCTACTATTTTCTCGACATCACCAAAACTTTAAGTAGAGATTTTTGGTTTAACAAATATATAAATTGAACTTATATTAAAATCTAATGTTATTTAAAAGACCATCCCATCCTACCCCACCCCCACAGTTTACCAAGAAAAAGATATTCAAGAAGTTTAAGTGGTTTTTATACCATCATTAAAGAAAAAAAACAGATAACAGACATAGAAATCCACAGAACTTCTAAAACAGAGCCTATCTTATTTATTTCTATAAGATATAACAGCAGTGCTATCCATATTTTATTTTATTTTTTGTTTTCTGTCTGCTGATAGTGTAGAAAGTCAGTGAGCAATCTTCAATGGTTCTATTAAAGAAGGAAGGGTGTGTAACATGGTTATAAAACTGTAGCACTGAATTATTACTTAACTGCTTATCACACAACTTGCTACTTAAAATTTTAATACTCTTCCTTATGTTTCTACTGAAAGTGAAACAAATTATTAGCAGTTCTTCAGTTCTCTGATTTTTGTTCTTTAGAGGCTATATTAGTTTCTATCAGTTAAATTAGATGGCATCTGATACTGTTGGGATTGAAAAATCCATTTGACAGTGCAAAGCAGAAATCTGATAAAGCAAACTTCGATTTGTTTTTTTCCAGTATCATGTGTATTGATCATCAACATCCAGTTGGATTTAGCTTTTCCTGACCACGTGATGTTTCATTGTGAAATATATAGTGAGTGATGCCAGCTACTAAGAGTGGCTGCTGTGAAAGGGCAATTTGATCTGTACTGTCATTAACAAGATGAATTTGAAAAGTCTGAAGTGCAAACTCTGCAACCAGGAAAGTCTTAAATAGAGAAGTCATGTCCATTTACAAATATTCTTGCTGTGTCCTTTGAAATATGGAGAAAACAATTTGACTGCCATTCCATATCTGAGTATTTTAAAATCAGCAAGAAGATAGCGTGATTTTACTATGTTGCCAGATGAATATTAAAAATCCAATGATCTGAATCTCTTCATTCATATATACACTGGAAATATATTTTCTCTGTGTCAGGCAGAATGTGGGTAATTGGCAATTTGCCTTGGCATAGGAGAGTTCTGCCTCTTCTGTGCTGTTGTTCATCTTGGATGTGCACTTCCTCCTCACCAGGAAGTGACCACATGCTCTCCAATGCCATGTTTCCCTTTGGGAATTGAGCTGACTTACATAATCTTGCACTGACTACTAGAGTTTTCTAAGTTCATACATTATTTTATGGAATGTTCAGCACATTTAAATGAATGTTTATTATATCCATTTTCATATAAAAAGACTTTGATCAAATGAATACACTTCTAATTATAGAATCTTAGACATCAGTGTCTGTCTTCCGTCTATATGGGGAGGGAACTAGTGAAAATGGGACTTCTTTAAACCTCCAAATTTGCACAACTTGCAAACCTAGCAACTCTGTAGTTTATTAGGAGAAAAATAAAATATTCCTTCAAATGAAATGAGAACATTTCTTTAAAATATTTAGATAACAAAATGTTTTATTTGTTTTAATTTTGTAATTTTTCTTGGTAGTAAATAATTAGATAGATATCAAAGGTTACCCCTATTTTGGGGAAATTATATCAATTTAAGTTATCTTTCATGTAATTTAAAAATGTACATGTTTTTCTAAATCTCATTAATGGATATATTCATAGCATAAGATTTTTATATTAATGTATTTTTTAACTGGATGTGTTGATAAAACTACTCTGGTGCTTCATTAAGTCAATAACATTTTTCTAATTCTTCAATCCTGGAAGGTGTTAGAAAACAGAAAAAGAGATTTTAAAAAATTTTATAAGTAATTGGAGAAATTACTTTTAAACATCTGAATCTTCTTAAGAAAATGTTGAGATGTTCTAACATTATAAATTGTGTAACCAAAAAAATTGAGATAAAGGGACAGATAAATTGTTGGAAGTTCTTATTATGAAATCAGTAAGAGGTAGTCTTATTAACAGAGAAAGAACAGAAAGGATAGATCTTCAGTGGTTAAAAAAAAACAGAAGGGGAAGCATAGGAAAATATGGGCATGGCATTTAGAACAGATGAAGTATAGAATAGGATAGATGATAGATAGATAGAGATGCAGAGGTAGAGATATATGATAGAATCATCTCAGCAAGCTGGAGAGGAAAGCGGAATGAGAATACTAAGAATCTGGCATGCCAGGCCAGAGACTTTTGAATTTGATCTGAGGGAAGTGTAGTTCTCAGGGCCTGGAAGAGGCATGATGAGAGTGTCCATTGACAAGGCATCTGCTGGGTCATCCACCAGTGCAAGACGGTCACCTGCTTAGGGGCATGCCTGAGGGTTTTTGAATGGCCTACAAAAGATGGATGACTTGATACCTAACCACAACCCTAGATGTCAAAGTGAGATTGTGAAGTTTATTTACACACTTGATTTGTACTGTAATCAGTTTCCATCTTCTTTTCTTTGATCCCTTTGATGATCTCTATGCCTTATGAATAAAGCAATCAGAACATTAGTTGTCAGATGGCCTCATCACAGCTTATGAACATATCTGTGGAACACAGTCAACTGCGTTTTCCCCAGACATCTTGCAATAAAAACTAAAAGCACCAACATTTTAAAGGACATGGACATACTAGAAAAATGTACAGTATAGCCTTCCAGCTCAGTTCCAGGGAAAAGTATGGAGCAAAATATGTGAAGACAGAATGTCTGTTGCAGTTTTCAATACCATGATGGTAGGGATAAGTTCTAAATTAGAGATGAAATTATAGCTTCACACATCCCCCTATCAATTCACTAGCTGGCTTCATGCCTTGGGTGTCTAATTTGGTCACACTAATTGAGTCTTTAAAAATATTCTATTTTTCTTGTTAATGTTTTAATTTCTAGCAGTTGTTTTTAATTTTTGTTTATTTAAAATAAAAGATCAAAACTATTGTTTTAAAATATACTCATGCAAGTCTTGCTTCTACTCCAAAATCAGCTACCCTGTTGTACCCATCATTTTCATTAGTTCCCAGTTGATATCCAGATGTATGTCTAGTGTTTGGATATATTTTTATTTATTCTTTTTTTACACAACTTATACAATATCCTGTTTTCCCTGCTTTGATCATTTACAAATATATCCTGGTGACTTTTTATTCTCTCTCTCACACACACAGTATGTGTGTGCGTGTCGGTGTGTGTCTAGTTGATAAATATTCCACTTGGGGGTGTGTGTCTAGTTGATAAATATTCCACTTGGGGATGTGTGTCTAGTTGATAAATATTCCACTTGGGGATGTGTTTTAGATTTATGGGCATTAACTTTATTCCCCAATCTCTTTTTTTAACCAATAATGGCACCTTGAATAAACTTGTGCATTTTTTCCCTATTTGTGGAGGAATAATACTCACTTCTAAAAGTTTTCTAACTATACAGGAAGTTAAAAAGTATTATAGAAGGAATACTGTTCTCATTTTATAGCTCTAGAAATGTTCTATTATTTACAAATAGCTCTTTAGTGCCCTCAATTTGCAGAACACTTTAAAAATACCAATAGCAGGCATTACAATATTGGTTTATTTGCCATCCAGGGAAAGAGCTGAATCTTACTTTGTATTCTCTGAAGAGAAAATTCATAAAGTGAACCTTATACTTCATCTGGTACTAAAGAACACTGTCATTTGGACTCATACTGCATACAATATGGTCAGGTATGCGGCATTGCAGTCATACTGTTTCAATTTATATTTATCAATGTTTTATTTGTATAAATAAAACGATTTTGAGATTCTTTTCTAAATTAACTGTCAATCTCCTAAGATTTGACATTGGAGGTATTATTTATTGCAAGTAATCAAGAAGTAAAATATATATATATATTTATTTTTATGAAATAATGAGATTTCATCTAGATTTTGTGATTAATTTTATATTTTCCTTACCTATTATAATTTAATTTATGTAGCTTTTCTACTCATTCTCTGAAGGCATTTTAATTATTTATGAAAATCTAAAATACAAAAGGAAAATATTTCAATATTCACTTTTCCTTGTAGAGATACTTGTCTTTTTCCACTGCAAATAACCACGTAGAACAGGCCTGTCAATGTTTTGTAAGCCAGGAAGCAAGTTCCACCTTTTTTTATCATTATTTTTTATTGCTGACAAACTAAATAAAAAAAAACCCGAACTACTTATTATTATCACTAATATTAATTATCCAGTTATCCAACAACAACATAAAGGTAGTTAAAAACTCCTTTTTATTATATTATGCCATCCTAGGAAATAAAGTATAATAATATTTTTGTGTGTAAGGGTTCATTATATTGTAGATCGTATTTAAAGCAACTGTATTTGGTTATTAAATTAGTTTATTTCTTAGTTATGCAGCTTTATTCTCACTCTTTTTATAACTTTTTTTCTGAGGAGAACCAAGACTACAGAAAAATGCAGCATCATTGGCTTTCTAATGAAGAAAACATGAATAGCAATAAATGCTTGACACTTAAGGTAATAACTACATTTATTTGCCACAAATCCTCTAATGCATACACTTGTCATGTTCCAGTGATGCTTTAGCTCATACATAAACCCAACACATTTTTATTATAACACAACTAAACTTTTGTGTTTTAATCTAGAAGCAAAATACATCCTGATAAAAAAGTTTTGAAATAGGCATGTGGTGCCCAATAGCTTAATCATTTGTAGGCGGTAAAAATGTGGGAGAAAAGCTGTGTGGATGAGATGAAAATGTTATTTGCAGAGATTGTATACATATGTATGCATTTTCCAAAGATCTAGAGAGGGGCCTGATGATGTAACATCCAGGTTTCGCTGTTATACTCCATGTTCTTTTCTAGATCTCTATTCTCTGGTCTGGCTGTCTTGATGCTGCACATGCTTAGCACATGGAGAACCTAAGTGCCTTCCTCCCACTTCCAGCATTTAATAAATATGCAGACAACTACTGTGCCAGTGACGAGCTTCACTCTGGAACTTGCGCATTTCTCCAGGCCTCATCTAAGCTTTCATGATTCCAATTCTGCTATGGGGCTAGAAACAAACACTGTCTTAAAATACAGAGCCAGGCTTGGTGCAGTGGCTCATGCCTGTATTCCCAGCACTTTGGGAGGCTGAGGGAGGATGATCCCTTGAGTCCAATAATTGAAGATCAGCCCTGGCAACACAGGGAGACCCCATTTCTACAAAATAAAAATTTCAAAAATAGCCAGGTGTGGTGGCACCAGCTGTAGTCCCAGTTACTCTGATGGCTGAGGTGGGGGGATCACTTGAGCCTGGGAGGTTGAGGTTACAGTGAGGCACAATTGATCACTAAACTTTAGCCTGGGTGACAGAGTGAGAGCCTGTCTCCACTAAAAGAAAAAAATACATAAATTAGCCAGACGTGGTGGCATGCACCTGTAGTCCTAGCTACTCGAGAGGCTATGAAGGGAGGATGGCTGCAGCCTGGGTGGTTGAGACTGCAGTGAGCTATAATTGCCCCACACTGCCCTTTTGCTTGGGCCACAGAGCAAGACCCTGTCTCAAGAAAGAAAATACAGGGAGGAGGACTCAAGATGGCGCTGTGAGAACAACCCAGGATTGGAGCTCGCGTTGAATCTGCAAACGAGACCCAATCGAAAAGTCAGCAACTACGCAGACGACCAGTGGAACAATCCACAAAGATGGGAAGAAACCAGCGCAAAAAGGAGGAAAACACCCGAAACCAGAACACCTCGCCTCCTAGAAAGGACCAAAACTCCTCACCAGCAAGGGAACAAAGCTGGACGGAGAATGACTGTGACGAAATGATGGAATTAGACTTCAGAAGATGGATAATGAGAAACTTTTGTGAGCTAAAAGATCATGTATTAAATCAATGCAAAGAAACTAAGAACCTTGAAAAAAGATTTGAAAAAAGATTCGAGGAAATGATAACAAGAATGGATAACTTAGAGAAGAATATGAATGAATTAAAGGAGCTGAAAAACACAATACAAGAACTTCGCGAAGCAAACACAAGTTTCAATAGCCGAATTGACCAAGCAGAGGAAAGAATATCTGAAGTCGAAGACCAACTCAATGAAATAAAACGAGAAACCAAGATCAGAGAAAAAAGCGCAAAAAGGAATGAACAAAGTCTCCAAGAAATGTGGGACTATGTGAAAAGACCTAACCTACGTTTGATAGGTGTACCAGAAGGGGACGAAGAGAATGAATCCAACCTGGAAAATACTCTTCAGGACATCATCCAGGAAAATTTCCCCCACCTAGCAAGACAGGCCAACACTCAATTGCAGGAAATACAGAGAACACCACAAAGATATTCTGCAAGAAGAGCAACCCCAAGGCACATAATCGTCAGATTCAACAGGGTTGAAATAAAGGAGAGAATACTAAGGGCAGCCAGAGAGAAAGGTCGGGTCACCCACAAAGGGAAGCCCATCAGACTCACAGCAGATCTCTCGGCAGAAACACTACAAGCCAGAAGAGAGTGTGGGCCAATATTCAACATTCTTAAAGAAAAGAACTTTCAACCCAGAATTTCATATCCAGCCAAACTGAGCTTCAGAAGTGAAGGGAAAATAAAATCCTTTGTGAACAAGCAAGTACTCAGAGATTTTGTCACCACCAGGCCTGCTTTACAAGAGCTCCTAAAAGAGGCACTACACATAGAAAGGATCAACCAGTACCAGCCATTCCAAAATCACACTGAATGCTAAAGAGCTTCAACATAATGAAGAATCTACAACAACTAACAGGCAAAACAGCCACTTAGCATCAAAATGGCAGTATCAAATTCACACATAAAAATATTAACCCTAAATGTAAATGGACTAAACGCACCAATCAAAAGACACAGACTGGCAAATTGGATAAAAATCCAAAACCCATCAGTGTGCTGTATCCAGGAAACCCATCTCACATGCAAGGATACACAAAGGCTCAAAATAAAGGGATGGAGGAAGATTTACCAAGCTAATGGAAAGCAAAAAAAAGCAGGAGTTGCAATTCTCATCTCTGATAAAATAGACGTTAAAGCAACAAAGATCAAAAGAGACAAAGAAGGCCATTACATAATGGTAAAAGGATCAATACAACAAGAAGAGCTAACGATCCTAAACATATATGGACGCAATGCAGGAGCACCCAGATACATAAGGCAAGTTCTTAATGACTTACAAAAGGACTTAGACTCCCACACAATAATAGTGGGAGACTTTAACACTCCACTGTCAATATTAGACAGATCAACCAGACAGAAAATCAACAGGGATATCCAGGGCTTGAACTCAGACCTGGAGCAAGCAAACCTGATAGACATTTACAGAACTCTCCACCCCAAATCCACAGAATACACATTCTTCTCAGCACCACATCACACCTACTCTAAAATTGACCACATAATTGGAAGTAAAGCACTGCTCAACAAATGCAAAACAACTGAAATCATAACAAACAGCCTCTCAGACCATAGTGCAATCAAGTTAGAACTCAGAATTCAGAAACCGACCCAGAATCGCACAGCTTCATGGAAACTGAACAACTGGCTCTTGAATGTTGACTGGGTAAACAACGAAATGAAGGCAGAAATAAAGAAGTTCTTCGAAACCAATGAGAACGAAGACACAACGTGCCAGAACCTCTGGGACACATTTAAAGCAGTCTCTAGAGGAAAGAATATAGCAATAAGTGCCCATATGAGGAGAATGGAGAGATCCAAAATTGACACCCTATCGTCAAAATTGAAAGAGCTAGAGGAGCAAGATCAAAAAAACTCAAAACCCAGCAGAAGACAAGAAATAACTAAGATCAGAGCTGAGCTGAAGGAGATTGAGACACGAAAAACCCTTCAAAAAATCAATAAATCCAAGAGCTGGTTTTTTGAAAAGATCAACAAAATAGGCATACCACTAGCCAGATTGATTAAAAATAAAAGAGAGAACAACCAAATAGATGCAATAAAAAATGATAAAGGGGAAATCACCACAGATTCCACAGAAATTCAAACCATCATCAGAGAATATTACAAACAGCTCTATGTGCATAAACTAGTAAACCTGGAAGAAATGGATAAATTCCTGGACTCCTGTGTCCTCCCAAGCCTAAACCAGGAGGAAGCTGAAAGTATGAATAGACCAATAACAAGGTCTGAAGTTGAGGCAGCAATTAAGAGCCTACCACACAAAAAAAGCCCAGGTCCAGACGGGTTCACAGCCGAATTCTACCAGACACAGAAGGAGGAGTTGGTACCATTCCTTCTAAAACTATTTCAAACAATCCAAAAAGAGGGAAGCCTTCCCAAATCATTTTATGAGACCAACATCATCCTGATACCAAAACCCGGCAGAGACACAACGAGAAAAGAAAACTTCAGGCCAATATCCATGATGAACATAGATGCAAAAATCTTCAATAAAATATTGGCAAGTCGATTGCAACAGCAAATCAAAAAACTTATTCATCATGATCAAGTAGGATTCATCCCGGGGATGCAAGGCTGGTTCAACATATGCAAGTCTATCAACGTAATTCACCACATAAACAGAACCAAAAACAAAAACCACATGATTATCTCAATTGACGCAGAGAAGGCATTTGACAAAATTCAACAGCCCTTTATGCTAAAAACCCTCAATAAACTCGGTATCGATGGAACATATCTCAAAGTAATAAAAGCTATTTATGAAAAACCAACAGCCAATATGATACTGAATGGGCAAAAACTGGAAGCATTCCCTTTAAAATCTGGCACTAGACAAGGATGCCCTCTCTCACCACTCCTTTTCAATATAGTACTGGAAGTTCTAGCCAGAGCAATCAGGCAAGAAAAAGAAATAACAGGTATTCAAATAGGAAAGGTGGAAGCCAAATTGTCTCTATTTGCAGACGACATGATAGTATACCTAGAAGACCCCATCGCCTCAGCCCAAAAACTCCTGAAACTGATAAGCAACTTCAGCAAAGTCTCAGGATATAAAATCAATGTGCAAAAATCACAAGCATTCGTTGTGAAGGCAAGGACTTCATGAACAAAACACCAGAAGCATTGGCAACAAAAGCCAAAATAGACAAATGGGACCTAATGAAACTCCACAGCTTCTGCACGGCAAAAGAAACAGTAACTAGAGTGGATCGGCAACCAACAGAATGGGAAAAAATTTTCGCAGTCTACCCATCTGACAAAGGGCTGATATCCAGAATTTACAAAGAACTCAAACAGATTTACAGGAAAAAAACAAACAAGCCCATTCAAAAGTGGGCAAAGGATATGAACAGATACTTTACGAAAGAAGACATACATGAGGCCAACAATCATATGAAAAAATGCTCATCGTCACTGGTCATCAGAGAGACGCAAATCAAAACCACATTGAGATACCATCTCATGCCAGTTAGAATGGCGATCATTAAAAAATCTGGAGACAACAGATGCTGGAGAGGATGTGGAGAAAAAGGAACACTTTTACACTGTTGGTGGGAGTGTAAATTAGTTCAACCATTGTGGAAGACAGTGTGGCGATTCCTCAAGGCCTTAGAAATAGAAATTCCATTTGACCCAGCAATCCCATTACTGGGTATATATCCAAAAGACTATAAAGCGTTCTACTATAAGGACACATGTACACGAATGTTCATTGCAGCACTGTTTACAATAGCAAAGACCTGGAATCAACCCAAATGCCCATTGATAATAGACTGGATTGGAAAAATGTGGCACATATACACCATGGAATATTATGCAGCAATCAGAAATGATGAGTTTGTGTCCTTTGTAGGGACATGGATGAATCTGGAGAACATCATCCTCAGCAAACTGACACAAGAACAGAAAATGAAACACCGCATATTCTCACTCATAGGTGGGTGATGAAAAATGAGAACACATGGACACAGAAAGGGGAGTACTAAACACTGGGGTCTATTGGGGGGAAAAGGGGAGGGCCAGTGGGAGGGGGAGGTGGGGAGGGACAGCCTGGGGAGAAATGCCAAATGTGGGTGAAGGGGAAAAGGAAAGCAAAGCACACTGCCATGTGTGTACCTACGCAACTGTCTTGCATGCTCTGCTCATGTACCCCAAAACCTAAAATCCAATAAAAAATTTAAAAAAAAAGAAAAAAAAAGAAAATACAGACCCCAAAATATCCCCCCATCCACTTTTCAATTTCCTTTATACTTTAGTTCGATGCTATCTTTTGACAACAGTCCCTATCCCTTGTTTTCTACATGTAATTTTGGAGACAAGAAGATGAGTCTTCATTCTCGGAATATACCAGGCACTTTCATGCCTGCTTGCTTTCATTTTAATTACTTCCACTTAAATCCCACCTTCCACCGCCTGCCTTTTCATGGCATTTGCATCTGGCCATATGGCTAATTCAAACCAATATGACTAGTGAGGAATTATTATGAGTGTCCCACCCAGATTTCAGGAAGTGGTTGTGCTTCCTTCACTCCCTTAGTTTTCTGTTAGGTGGCTGCACAGGGTTAGGAGGCCCTAAGAAGCAGAAAAGTATGGGAAGGAAGAACCTCAGGTTCCAGAATCACTAAGCAGGATAACTGCACACTCATTTGCACAGCCACATGAGGCTGTCACATGTGCAGTAGCAAAGCCTAGTTATTAAGCCCCTGACATTTTGGAGTTAATTTGTTCAGCAGTTTAAAACACTGAATATGGGCCGGGCGCGGTGCCTCAAGCCTGTAATCCCAGCACTTTGGGAGGCCGAGGTGGGTGGATCACGAGGTGAAGAGATCGAGACCATCCTGGTCAACATGGTGAAACCCCGTCTCTACTAAAGATACAAAAAATTAGCTGGGCATGGTGGCGCGTGCCTGTAATCCCAGCTGCTCAGGAGGCTGAGGCAGGAGAATTGCCTGAACCCAGGAGGCAGAGGTTGCAGTGAGCCGAGATCGCGCCATTGCACTCCAGCCTGGGTAACAAGAGAAAAACTCCATCTGAAGAAAAAACAAAACAAAACAAAACAAAACACTGAGTATTAGACCAGGTATGGTAGCTCACACCTTGTAATTCCAGCACCTTGGAAGTGGAGGTGGGTGGATCACCTGAGGTCAGGGGTTCGAGACCAGATTGGCCAACATGGTGAAACCTCATCACTATCAAAAATACAAAAATTAGCCACATGCGTGGTGGATGCCTGTAATCACAGATACTGGGAGTTTGAGCCAGGACAGTGGCTTGAACCTGGGAAGCAGAGACTGTAGTGAGTCGAGATCACACCACTGCACTTCAGCCTGGGTGACAGAGCAGGACTCTGTCTCCAAAATGAAATTTATTTCACAATTTCAACTTGGTCACTTGTCCCTCATGTTTTATCTGTTTCTGTTAAGAGAAAAAAATATTTACTAAATACCTATTTTTGGAAATGTTAGATTCTCTTGGGAATGTGACTATTATCTAAGTATGGTCTTTGTTCTTGAGAAACTTAAAATTTAATATCATCATAGTTTTCACTTAGCTATAAAGTCATCTTTGTTTACCTATATTTTTGGAAAATGTGTACATTAAGCAGCAACTCTACATGAAATTTTCAATTCTGTATTTTGTCAAAATGAAAAAAGTCTCCATCAAATCTTATCTAAGAAATATTTCTATGAAAAGTTTAAGGATCTTACTCTGTGTAATATTTTGCACAAGTCACCATAGAAACTTTTGAATGACACAGTTTCTGAATTAGATGAGTTTATAATATCACGACAAGCAGAAAAGTTAGACCATCACTTTGGAGGAATGCCTTGTTTATATAAAATTAACTTTTTATCTGTTTCAAATAGTTTTAAACTAATAGAGAAATTAGTTAGATAAAAACAAAAAGATAATTGAAACTCTTTAACAAGGTCGTATTCTTTTTTTTTTGAGATGGAGTTTAGCTCTTGTTACCCAGGCTGGAGTGCAATGGTGCGATCTCGGCTCACGGCAACCTCCGCCTCCTGGGTTCAGGCAATTCTCCTGCCTCAGCCTCCTGAGTAGCTGGGATCACAGGCACCCGCCACCATGCCCAGCTAATTTTTTGTATATTTTTTAGTAGAGACGGGGGTTTCACCATGTTGACCAGGATGGTCTCGATCTCTTGACCTCATGATCACCCGCCTCAGCCTCCCAAAGTGCTGGGATTACAGGCTTGAGCCACCGCGCCCGGCCACGAGATCTTATTCTTATGAGGAAAGCAAAGCTTCTTAGAAACTAAAACAATTCTTTTTTAAGAGGCAAAAACAGTATAAAAATCTCAATTTTAAAAAGCAACTTATTTTCAGAGCCAGTATTTCCTGGAATAATACAGCATTAACAAACAATTCACAAGACTCTACTTGAAATTTTTATTTTATTTACACTCTTTGGGCCAACAGCTTACTTAGTCCTGACTCTGTACCATGTCATTATCTAAATGTACTAGAGTGCAAGTGAAATCCCTTTCAGTAAAGGAGATACCTTAGGAACAATCATCGGATACACTCCAGATTGACCCAGAGAAATACCAGCACATGCTTTTATAAGACAGTAAATGCCTTTCTGATTTTTAAAGTAATTCCATCGAGTAATTATGTAACAGCAAGAATTATTTGTTTTCACGTAAGTGCCCATTCTGAATGAAATGCCTGTTTTAGAATAATGAAAAGAGTAAAATTGGAATGTTTCTAATACACAAAGCAATGATAAATATTTGAGTTGATAGAAACCCCAATTACACCGATTTGATCATTACACATTGTATGTTTCTATAAAAACATCACGTAGGCCCCATAATACATATGGATACACCTATTACGTTTCCTAATAATTTTAAATAGAATTTGTATAAAGAAGGCAAACCTATTCAAGGTTCCTAAAAAATCTGGCTCAATTTTGAGTTATTAAATTAAAAAAACTAAACTTCTTGGAAACAATTATGTGTCATAGTATAAGGATATATTATGGTTTTCGTTGTAGATGAGCCCCATCAAATTCAAATACGTCAGCCCCAGCTCATTCTGCCTGCACTTCCAATGCTGCAGACAAATAGACAATGCCTCTCGCAGCATGAAGTTATACCACTAGCTGACTTCCCATATTATATCCAGGTAAGTTTCACCAAAGCAACCAATCCCACTTTTTCCTTGTTAATAGTCTACTATTATATGTGTGCATTTTTTATTCTTCCTTGTGAAAAATATTTCTCTTGGCCTTAATTCTCTCTTGCATTTGTATTGAGATTGAAATTGCTATTATAGACCCATGCAAACTTGAACAATACATAAACATATATAGAACACATATACATGAATAAACACCGAAAGAACCCTAGACAAAAGTATTTGCTTTCATATTTTTATTAATAGTTTAAAAACCATATAAAATTTAAATATCAAGTTTGGCATCTATACCAAAGACAGATGGTTAAGATGCTATGATTAGAAAAGGAATTAATAATGAAACAATCAAGGATTAAAGATTTTATTACTCTTCTAAATCTTAATATTTTCCTAAATTTTGCTCTAATGAGTCTGTTATAAAATATCATATTCAATATGAAATGCAAATGATTCCTTGAATCACTTTATTAAATAACATTATGCTTTTGGTAATGCATACAGTGTTAGTTCATTTTGTGTTTCTGTAAAGGAATACCTAAGGCTGGGTAATTGATAAAGAGAAGAGAATTATTTGGCTCACAGGTCTGCATGCTGAGCAAGCATGGTGCCGGTCTCTGCTTCTGGTGGGACCTCAAGACACATAATTGCAGCAGAATGTGAAGGGCAACCAGATGTGTTATACAGTGAAAGAGAGAGAAAGAGGGAGAGAAGGAGGTGCCGGGCTCTTTTTAACTATCAGCTTTCACGTGACTAATAGAGCAGGAACTCACTCATTATCTCAGGGGTTGCACCAAGTCGTTCATGAAAGATTCACCCCCATGACACAAACACCACCTGCAAGTGTTTATCTCCCACACTGGGTATCACATTTTAGCATGAGATTTGGTGGAGACAAACATCCAAACCATATGACATACTAATCTATCTCTTTATATTTATATATAAATATAACCAAATAGTAATTTACCAAGTGATAAGATATTCCAGAAAATAACCTTAGAAAGGAATAGAACCCTGTTTTATTAATCAACAATTATTTATTGAACTGATTCATATAGCAATATGCATTTGATATTTGCTATATTTAAATTTGCATTATTGGATATTAGTGTGATTCAGCAACACATACTTCCTCCTCTATAAAATTACAGTGAAGGATTCCAGAGGATAATACTGGTACTATTTCTGTGTATTCAGAACATCTCGATATTAAATTCTCTACATTGTGGTTGGCTCTTAGACCTTTATACTACGTGAGCACCTAGGTATTTCAGAGCTACACGCAATGAAAATAGAGACAAGTTTCTTTTAAATCTGTCTTCCATTCTCTCCCTTACTGCATTCATGTAACCTCTCCTAACTCGCTTGATAATAGCCATTCTGTCAGAGACTGCAGTTGTTCACCAAAATGTATGCTGCTGTTCTTACTGAGCAGACATACAGACTATAATCCCCATTATCCGTGAAAGTTGGGTAAGACAAAGTGAGTATGTCAGGCAGCAGAATGTGAATGGCACTGGTACGTACCACTTGAGTCTGGGTCTTCCAGATAGCAGCATGCTTTCTCCTCATTCAGTTCCCTGTTTCACTTAGCCAGGAAGAAAATAAACAGAGTGACATTGGAAGTGACCTCAAAAATTATGTGCTAAGGATTGCAGTGTTGCCAGGCCTGGTACCTTAATAAACACCTAAGGCCAACTTCCTGTTTACTTGAAACACCATACCAGATTGATTGGTACATGACGGCGGGGATATGGGGGGACTTTTAATTGCTCGACTCACTAAATTATTGTTAATTTTGTTATGGAGGCATAGTTAGCGTAACTAATACAAACTGCCCAAGTCAGGTGTTACCATAATAAAAATGTGTGACATTTTTGAACAGTTGAGAAATAGATGGTAAAAAGTATTTACAACATTCTAACCTTTTAAATTACATCATAAATATTTTTATAAACGGGTTATGTGGGCTAAATTAGAAAAGACCTATTTGCCTCTCATTGTCCTGTAAATGTCTGGAGGACCTCTGGTGAATGTCATTTGTTTCTTCTTTTTCCTTTGTAATCACTGCAAAAGGTTTGACAACATTATTGATCTTTTCAAAGAACCAACGTTCAGTTTCATTGATTTTTTTAATAGTATTTTGTTGTTTTCAATTTCATTGATTGAAGTTGTTACCTTTATTATTTCTTTTTTCCTCCTGGTTTTTGATGTATTTTGTTTCAGTTTGTTGAGTTGGGAGCTTAGATTATTGATTTAGGACATTCCCTTTTCTGATACACACATGTAGTTCTATATCTTCCCCTTTCAGCAATGCTTAAGCAGTTTCCCACAAATGTTATGTTGTATTTTCAGTTTTAATTAGTTTAATGTATTCTTATTTTTGTTTGTTTGCTTACTTTTTAGAAAAATTTAGCTTTCATTATAGATTAAAAGGCAAATGTGCAAGTTGGTTAGATGGACATACTGCAGAGGTTTGAGGTATAAATGGCCCCATCACCCAGGTAGTAAGCATAGTACCCGGTAGGTAGTTTTTCAGCACACATTCCCCTCCCTCTCTTGCCTACCTAGTAGGCTCCATTGTCTGTTGTTTTCATCTTTGTGTCTATGTGCATTCAATTAGCTCCCACTTATAAGTAAGAACATTTGGTATTTGCTTTTCTGTACTTGCATTGATTTGCTTAGAATAATGGTCTCCAGCTCCATCCTTGTTGATGCGAAGGACATGGTTTTGTTGTTGTATGGTTGTACAGTATTTCATGGTGCATATATACCACATTTTCTCTATTCAATTCATTGTTGATGGGCACCTATGTGATTCCACGTCTTTGCTATTGTGACTAAATAGTGCTGTGATGAACATAAAGGTGCGAATGATTTTTTGTAGAACAATTTATTTTTCTTTGGGTATATACTCAGCAATGAGATTGCTGGGTCAAATGGTATTTAGGTTTTAAGTTCTTTCCAAAATCACCAAACTGCTTTGAGTAACTGAATCAGCTTCATGAAGAAATTCTTAGAAAGAGACAAATCCTCATCGGCCAGGAGTTCGGATCAGCAGAAAATGGGACAAATCGTTCACGACCAGCACCACCACCTGATGTGATAAATGCACAAGAAGGTGCTATAAAAACTTTAAAGCTCCATCTAAATATTAACCCAATGAGACTTGCCAGAAATCTGGAACCAGAAGTTAGGGCCTACATCTGGATTCAATGGCAGGAAATAAAGACACATGCCTTATACCTATTTGATGATTAATGCCTATCTAGCCCAGAATAAAAAAATACCCTTTCAAAATCATCAACTCCTAGGGAAATATGTTTTATCTCTCTGAACCAATGACAATTAATTCTCCTGAGTTCAAATGGTCTGGGGCCAAGTCTGTTTCACAAACAAATGAATACTCCAGACAACTTACCAAGGAAAACTTAAGATGTATTTATGTTTATGTGTGTACACACACACACACACACACACACACTCATGACTCTCCACAGAGCCTCCTAACATAGCACGGGTGACAGGCATAACTGTCTTTTTCCCGTTTTCAAAATTAGCAGGAGCAGTCGTAGGCATTCCAGAGCGGAAAACTGTCCAGTGAGAGAAACTGCCTGCCAGGATTCTAGAATAATCTCTGCCATCTCTCAGTCAAAGAGTACGTAATAGAATTTAAAGTCATATACACTTTTACTCAAGCAAAGAAAAGGTAGCGTCTCATTTTTTACAACTAATGGGCTTTCTCATCAGCCTCCACCATGCTGGGATACCGGGGGGTAGTCAGAGTGAAACCCTTTCAAATTTTTATGTACTGTTGTCTCCTTCTCTCACAGTCTCTTAGCAACTGGCTCTGTCTCTTGGGTAAATATTCAGCCTTTTGCTTATCCATGGCGGTGGCCCAGGCAATGGGCATATGGATGAGGTTTGGGGCCTGCATGAGTTCTTTGAGTCTTCACTAATGTCTGCTCTAGAGCCACCAGCTGGCTCTGTTTCCTGGTGCCTGGTAGATTCTGCTATGGTGTGTCTGGAGAGATTGTACTTACTCTTTTGTGGGTCAGTGCCTGATGGGTATGTGGGCCCTTTATCCTTCACCCCAACCCCAAGTCTCTTCCAGGGTCATGTCTGTCTCTTAAAGAGCTGTTTGTGTTATGGCCTTTGCAGTAGGGTGGCACCCATTTACCATGGTGGCCCCGGAAGCAGGCATCAGCCCCCAGCAGAGCTGGTGATCATGGACCTCCCCTGTGGCCTCCAGCACTCCAGTGTGCTAACCAGGCTCCCTCTGCCCTACCATAGCACATCTGGCTCTGTGATTGCAGCCACATCCGACCAAAGTTCAAAACAGTGAACAGCTCCTTTGCCTTTGGCTGTCCTCTCAGCCCTAAGTCCTGAGAGATTTCAGCCTGGAGTGGAGCCATGATGCCCCCACACCCATCTACCTGCCTCTCTCTCCCATACTCTGCTGTAGTCATCAGACATCTTTTTAAAAATAGTTTGATCAAGATATAATTTAAATACAATTCACTCATTTAAAGTGTACAATTTAATGGTTTTGGGATATTCACACATTGTGCAACTATCGCCATGGTCAATTTTAGACCATTTTCACCAGTGCAAAAGTGAATCCCATAGCCATTGGCAGTCAGCCCTCCTTTCCATTCTAACCCCAGCCTTGGGCTACTATGAATCTACATTCTGTCCCAATAAGTTTTTTCAACAATTTGCATATTCTAGGCTAGGCATGGTGGCTCATATCTATAATCCCACTGCTGCCAGAAGCCAAGGCGGGAAGATCACTGGAGGCCAGGGGTTTACAACCATTCTAGACAACGTAGTGAAACTCTGATTTTACAAAATTTAAAACATCAGCCAAGCCAAGCATGGTGGTGTGTAGCTATAGTCCTGGCTACACAGCAGCTGAGGTGAGAGGATCCCTTGAGCCCAGGAGTCTGAGGCTGCAGTGAGCTGTGATTTCACCACTGCACTCTAGCCTGGGCAACAGAGCCAAACCCTGTCTCTAAAAAGAAAAAAAAAAGATAATTGCAGAAGGAAATAATTTAAGACATTGATACCTTCAGGTCAGTTTGTTAGTGAAACATTAATTCTGTATGAAGAAGATTATCCCAGTGAATTCTGACAAAACATCCTGTTCTAGAGATGAGAAGACAGAGGCTTACCCCAGTGAGAGGGGCCAGTGCATTGTATGGGAGGATGCTCACTGTAGCACTGGGAAAATGGCCACAGAAGAGACCCTGTGGAGGTCCCACAGCAGAGAAAGGCTGAATTGCTGTGGTGAGCAGCCTGGCTTCCAGCTGTGTAGGACACTGAGGGCCCAGGTCTAAACCTGCATGGCTGTGGGCAAGTCTTCCTCAAGACAGCATGGCGGGGAAATGGGCCCATAGCATAATTCCCTGTCCTTTTGGGGTAAACAGCGCTACTACTCATGGTAATGCATGAGACTTGAAGATGGTGTGGGACCACAGCCAGGCCACCTGTTACAAGGACAACTAGGAGAGAAGTCAAAACATGGTACAATAGTGAGATGCCAAAATAATTATGGCCTGAAGTAAAATAGTATAAAATAATATCTTTTCTGATAGTCCAAGGAACACATGGAACAGATTCTTTGCACCTGGCCAAGGAGAGGGCTGGGCAGTGAGGTGGTGTTGAGGAGTGTAGTGTGATGAGTCCCTCAGCAGCTTGCCTAAGGCCATTACGTCCACTGCTCAAGACTTGTGTGCTGGTCAGTGAGCCAAAGCCATGACCTCACCGAGAAGCAGGTGTTCCTGAGAACCCGAACATCCCAGAGAATATCTGAGAACCAAAAACACAAACAAACTTATTGCTCCAACACAGTAGGCAGATCCAGAACATTAGCCTAAAAGCAGTTGAGAGGTGGGAGGCAGTACATGTCTCTAGAGCTGTCCTGCTGCCATCCAGGTGTGCCCTGCATGCAAGTCCTATCAACTCATCTACTTGTCAAACTGAGCTTGTCCGAGGCAGTCTTTGGGCTAACAGCACCTTCTGTTTGTGGGGACACATTACAGTCCCAAGTTTTTCTGGTAACATGGAGGACATGGGGCCTAGATGCCAGTGGGAGCAGAAGTGCAGCCTTTTCCAGCAGCAAAGCCCTGACAGAGCAGGTTAGGGAGGCATCTGGGCCCCAGGGCCCTCTCTGAGAGTGTAGACCCTCTCTGCACCCACACTCACCGGCAGCTCTCTTGATCCCTGTTTGCAGTGAGGGGCCTCTGTCCTGGTGAAGGGAGCTGGAGCAGAGGACCCCACTGAGCAGCTCCTGTGGATCTCCTGCATGGAGCTCTGCAGTGACAGTTCCCACAGCAGATCAAAAAGCACAGAGCCCTCCCTGCCATCGTCCAGGCTGTTCATGCAACTGGTGACTTTCTGGCCCCCAGGCCACACACAGATCCTTGTGCAACAAGGACTTTTACCCAAGAAGGAAGAAAATGGCCACCTGAGGGTCGAAAATTCACTTTGGAGAAGATGAGAGCGGCCCAGCACTCACCTTCCCACCATGCCAGGCAGGATCTGGGGTGTGACTGTGGCAGGACCTCGAGGATGACACCGCTCATTCATCTGCTCCTGCCCAGGGCAGATCTCCTCTCACATCCCTACTCTCCTGCACTCAGGCAGAGGGGCGTTGCTGTCCAGGCCTGCTCACAGGGATGGCCTGCCCTGGACTGGCCTGCCTTGGCTGCCTATGTTTCCTTTGGGTGTCTTTGGAAAAATGGCTTGTGGTGAGGGCTGATCCCACATCTGTAGCATCAGGAAAGGCTCTCATGCCAGGGTTTCCTGAGGCTACAGCCTGGATAAGTCAGCAGGTTGCTCTCTGGCCAAGTGCTCTGGGGCAGGAGCTGTTTCTAAACTGTGGGTGCCTGATTACAAGCATTTCAAGTTCTATTGGGGCCTATTGCCAAGGAAATGAGGTCACTTCCTGAGGTCACCTTACCTGGCACCTTCTCTGACAATATCCCAGATGGTTCTCTTGGCTGATGTTTCACCTCCTACTCTATGACATCCCACATCTGTGCACAATTACAAAAAGATTACCTCTCTACAGCTGCTGTGGAAGGCCTGGGTACAGCCAGGGTCCCAGCTCTGAGGGACAAACCTGGGTTTAGACCCAGCTTCTCACCACTTACATGACCTTGGATAAGGTACTGGGCCTCTCGGGGTCTCCCCAGGTGTGCTCCTGCACAATGAAGATCCTTCTAGCACCTGCTTCCTGGGGCTGTCCTTGGGCATGTGTGAGATGATGCTTACAAAACCTGTGGGCTGCACTACTGAGTATGTGTGAGAGGAAATGAAGTCATTATGCAAAAAGATACTTGCACACACATGTTTATAGCAGCACAATTTGCAATTTAAAAAATGTGGAACCAGCCCAAACACCCATCAATCAATGAGTGGATAAAGAAACTATATATGCATTATCTATGACAGAATACTACTCAGCCATAAAAAGGAATAAATTGATGGCCTTTGCAGCAACCTGGATGGGATCGGAGACTACTATTCTAAATGAAGTAACTCAGGAATGGAAAGCCAAACATTGTATGTTCTCACTCATAAGTGGGAGCTAAACTATGAGGATGTAAATGCATAAAAATGGCATAATAGACTGAGGGTTCCAGGGGAAAGGGTGGGAAGGGGGTTAGGGATGAAAGACTAAACATCAGGTTCAGTGTACACTGCTCAGGTGATGGGCACACCGAAATCTCACAGATCACCACTAAAGAACCTACTAATGTAATGAAGCACCACCTGTTACCTGAAAACCTATGGAAATAAACAATTAAAAAATAAAAGAAACCTGCAGGCCGGCATCATGTGTAACCAATGCACAAAATTAGAGATAAAATAGAGGAAGGGTTGAGATGTAGCATGGAATACAACTGAAAGCATGCCTGTGTTCCTGCTGTGTAACCTTGGAAATGTCACTTCCTCGCTTGACCTCATTTTCCTGTCTGCACATTCTCCTGTCATGCTCCATACAAGTCTTGCTGTGACTTCCCTTTACATGTAGATTCAAATCCACATGCCTCATCTCAGCCTCCTTAGTGGCTGCCACAACCCCCACCTCCTAGTTTATGCATCACATGTAACTTCTTTCCCATGAATGTAGACTAAACTTATTGCCTCACTTCTAACAATGGAATATGGCAAAGGCCATAGATATCTCTTCCAGGATTCAGTTATGAAACAACCGTAGCTAATGTTGCACTCTCTTTCTTCTTCTCTCCATATTTATCTATTTCTCTCTCTCTCTCATGTGCCCTAGGACCTCAAGAGGGCAACAGATGGAGGGGCCCTCAGGGCCTTTGCATAGACTGAATTCTCCCAATGAGCTTGGAAGTGGATCCTGCCCCAAATGAGCCCCTATTGAAACAGCAGCCCCAGCCTTAAGTGACAGCTTATGGCAGAAGTGCCCAGCTGAGCTCTGCTGGGTTCTTGAGCTACAGAAACTGATGAGATGATGAATGTTTCTTGCTGTAAGCCCCTGTGTTTGGAACAATGTTTCATATAGCAATAGATTCTCTAATGCAGTCTACCTGCTCAGAATCTGCCACTGCCCTTCTTCCTTCCTCATCTCAATCGCACTGGCTGCCTTTCCCACCTTCCTCCTGGCCAAACTCGCTTCTGTCTTTGAATCTCTGTGCAGTTGAACCTTCCCCCAGCATGCCATTCCCGGACTTTTGGAGGGTTGATTCCCGCTTGTCATTCTGCTCCCAGAGCAAATGTTCCCTTACTGAGGCCCTTTCAGATCCCCCAGGCAGAGGTCCCCAGATCTCCCTTACAGCAGCCTAATTTATTTCTAGACAGCACTTGACCTTTTTTCTTACCTTTATAGTCATATGCTGTGTGAGGACATTTCAGTCAATGACAGACCACATATGTGATGCTGGTTTCGTGATGCTATAATGGAGCTGAAATATTCCTATTGTTCAGTGACGCCATTGCCATAGTAATGTTGCAGCCCAAGGTATGACTCACGTGTTTGTGGTGATGTTGGTGTAAACAAACCTCCTGTGCTGCAAGTCATATAAAAGTAGAGCCCATACAATTACACACAGTGCACCATGCTTGATAATGGCCATCCACTACCATTTTGCTGGTTTATGTATTTATTGTACTATACATTTTATCACTCATTTAGAGTGTACTCATTCTCCTTATAAAATGTATTTATTATGTATGTATATATGTATGTATGAGACAGGGTTTTACTCTGTCACCCTGGTGAAGTGCATTGATATTGTCATAGTTGACTATAGCCTTAAACTTCTGGACTTGAGCAATCTTTCCATCCCAGCCTCCCAGGTAGCTGGGACCACAGGAGCATGCCACCTGCCCAGCTAATTGTTTTCTTTTCAGAGAGACAGGTTCTCACTATTTTACCCAGGCTGGTCTTGAACTCCTTGCCTCAAGTGATTCTTCTGCCTAATCCTCCCAAAGTTCTTGAATTATGGGTGTGAGTCACCACACCTGGTCTAGGTCTCTATTTTTAAAAGTTTTCCCAATTATAATGCATATCTCTCTCTCTCGTATTTTTTTCTAAGAGCTTTATAATTTTAACTTTTGCATTTAGAGGTACAATAAACTACAATCAATTTATGTGTATGGCCTGAGATAAAAATCAAGATCTTCTCTGTGTGTGTGTGTGTGTGTGTGTGTGTGTGTGTGTGTGTGTGTGTGTGACTGTCCAGTAGGCTTGGCACCACTAGTGCCAGTATCGACATTATTTACTTACTGCACTGTCAACTTTGTCATTAATAGGTTGGTCATGTATATTTTGTAAAAGTAGTTTTTAAAAGGATTATGTTTTAGTTGAAGGTTAATTGGCAGTTTCATATGGGTAAAACCCCTAGTTTTGTTTGTTCTGTTTTTATTGCATTCTGGATTTCTTTCACAGAAACATAAAGCACCAAGACTGCCACTGTAATGGCCTCCCTGATAGGATTTTAAAATACTTGATTTTATTTATTTTACATATTTATTATGTATCCATTGATCCAATTCTTAGAAGTTGGGTCTATTATTTCTGTTCCATTGGCAATATTTACATCTAATAACTGTTCACAGCACATCTGCTATCTTATTTCATGTGTGATTCAGTAAACATCCAGGCATCAAATATGATATTTATAAGCCCCTACTATTTTTTTATTTTCTATAATGATAAGTTTGCAACAATGCATTGTCTATTTTAGAAAATTTCTTTTTTTTTTTAGACATATGAGACAGCACCTTGCTTTGTCACTGAGGCTGGAGCATAGTGGCATAACCACAGACCCCTGCAACCTCTGCCTCCCAGGTTCAAGCAATTCTCATACCTCAGCCTCCCAAGTAGCTGAGACTACAGGTGATTTCATTTTTGATTCTACTTTGTCAGGAGTTCCTTGACCACTCTCAGAATTGATGACAGCTAGAAAAGCTCAAAAGACTTACAAAGACAGTTACATTTATAGTTACAATTTATTAAATAGAAAAGATAGCTTTTTTATGTTAAAATTAATTTCTTTACTGATATAGTTAAATTTTAAATCCTGAGAAGAAAAGAGAGAAGGGAGAAGGGTGCTGGGTGTCTGGCACCCTCAGCTACTGGCCCAGCACACACATGGCATCCGTGCATCCGGACACGGGGTGTGGCATGCACACTCGACTGGGGAGATACAGGCCAGTGTTCCCAGAGCCTGCTCATGGTTCCTTCTACTGCAGGACAGCAGAGGGGTCAACAGCCAGCAGTGATTGTTGCTATGGAGCGGGCATCTGTTCTTTTGGATAGGATCAGGAAAGGCTTCCCCTGTGAAGCCAGAGTGGTGGCGAGGATCCTGCCCTAGTTTCTAAAAGATACAGAGTGTATTTAGGAAAGAAAATAGGAGGTAGGAAAGGTTCCAGTAGAGAGCAAGTGCACACCTCCAGTTGTCCTGTCACAGCGGAGTCACACAGGCAGCACACAGTTTTCCCAGTTATAATGTGACATGTGCAAAGTTTTGCCAAGTAGGGAAATCAACAAGAGTCTTGCTGTCCAAAGTATTTTCTTGGGCTTTAATCACATAGGCATACAGTGGGCACTTGACTGGCTCTAGCTATGCAGTCACCATTTCTATTGCAGAGGTCAGACTAATACAGCATGGCCCAGAGATCCATGAGTACAAAAACGGATATTCACTACCCCTTACATGGCTAGAATAAAATACATGTTGTTGTCTGTTGTTGTCCAAGACCTCAAGTGGACGAAGACAATCTTCTTTATCAGGCAAAATTTTCCAAGGCCCTGGAGGTATCCTCCACGGGCAAGTGTAGAGCCAGTTCTGAAGACCTTTAAAATGTATATGCTTGGGGAAGTCTAGACCTATTAAATTAATATTTCATTGCAGAGCTTTATAAAGGTAAAATATAACTATCATTGGTGCAGGATATTTTCTATTGAATTATTTCTTTGTCACAAGGCCTAAAGCAGTCAACAGTTCACTGTTGAATGAATAAATGATTTCCAGGTACTTGTTCTCAGGCATGGAAATGTTCAAGACTGAAATAGGAAGTTCTTGGTGATGCAAGAACTTCCTTAAACTAATCATTTATTCACTCTCTATTCAAACTATCAATGCTTAAAATATGCACAAACAAGCAAATACAACTATTAATGGAGATGAGCTAATAGCTCAGAATTCTGAATAAAACTACAGCCAGATATTTACCTTGTTCTATCTCCAGCTAAGGCTGATCACTTTTGGCTGTCCATGTATGAGGAACACTAAGTACAAATTACATGTCAAACGTGTTAAAAATATTCCATGATACTTGTTAAAGCATAATAGGAAACCCTTTATTCAGAATAATAAGATTGGTATAAGACACCACTGATGTGAGATTTTTGTAGTGGGGATAAAGATTGTGCTCAATTCTGGTTGCAATATGGGTAAGTAAGCACTTATAGCCAAGGAGCTGGATAAGAATTGATGGGAGAAAACTTACTAAGAGGAAACAAGGATGATGGGTATTCTGGCTAAAGTGACCAAATGAATTCTTGCAGGGGACAGCAAGGGTGATCAGGCTTGTGGGACCGTGGAGAGTGAGAAACCTGATGAAACATTGAGGCTGATCAGATATCAATGATGAATTGTTCTTGCTAAACTGACTTTTCAAGGTAATTTGCTACAACTGAATTTTACAAGTTTATAGAGAGGCCTAGAGGAAGGTACAGAAGTCTGACAAAAGGAATAACAGAATAGGAGTCACTCTGAGAGAGAATCGACACTAGGACCTAGAGTTGGAATTGTTTGCTTGATAAAGAAGTCACAATTTCTATTATGTTTTACTTGAAAATGTGATTAAAGACTGTAGAGGATTTGAACATGAGAAAGACACAACCTGTACTTATGACAAGGAGATGGCCAGTTTATTATTTTCTGTCTAGATCTGTTATATCAAACATGGGCTTGTGGACATTCGAGCTGAATGTGCATGGTCAGTGCAGCAAAACTATTCCAAGTGCCAAAGCTAATACAGGGAAAAAAATAAGGTATCTTTGGGTAAATTTAGTCCCAATTAAGTAGAAAAACATAAATTAAAGTAATACATATTTATGACCCTTAGATGTCTAATAAGTGAATATATAAATTAATTATGTGGAGAAATCAGGCAGGCTGAGTAAGTGTACATTAAACAAAAAATGTTGGAAATAGAAAAAAAATGCTCAAAGATCTTGTAGACATAGAATTGCCTTCTTGGAGTCATTTTTTCCCTCCAGACTTACTTATTCTATGTTTTGGTAACAGTTTATTCTGGTGGCCATTTATATGTTTCCATTACAGGTCACATAGACACTTTATTAGGCACAGTTCAATAGTTAGAGAAAAACTACAGGATAGAAGACCCAACTTCACACTTTATGGAAAGTGAAATAACTGGTTCTGTCACTGCCATGGGGCACACATATTGTTTCTTACATGTGCAGTCCTGGGTTAGCTGAACGTGTGATTGTGTTAAATTTGATGTAGAAATGCATGCGACATGACAGGGCAATTCTGATTTGATAATTTTATTGAAAATCAACCAAATAAAGAGTGAGAAAGATATTAAAGAGCAATGTAGCTGAGTGTAAACATTAAAAAGAACACATGGAAAAGACTCCATGTAAAGAGTCTGATTTTACAAAATTCAGCTCCAGTTACTTTTGAGAGGTGACCTTTATTTTCCTTTCTTTACTATATAAGATTAAGGCTGTCCCAGCGACCATCAACTGGAATCAAAGGGCTGGACCAGTCTGGCTTGAATAATTATCCCTGCCTGCAAGAAAAGGGTAATGCTGCTGCCTTACAAAGCAAAAGGTAACAGGGCAAACAACAGACGCATGGAAAAGCCTGAAAGAAAAGTCAGGAAAATGAGATAATTTGAAAAATAAGGAAGCATTTTGAAAGCTTTCACATATTTCTAAAAATCTTGAATGGCACACTCTGCCCCAACAAAAGTTTTGGGGAAGGCTAAGATCTCATGCATGCCTGAAATTTATTCTATGAGTAACAGGGAGTGAAGGCAAAAGTCGAGTTGTGGACTGCGTGGCTGTGTTAAAGGCATGGTTCATTGCAGAGGCAGACTACAATTGTGAAGATAGGAAATGCGTATTCTCTGGACAGTTAAAAATTCCTCTCTCCAATCAAAAGCCAGCAACCAATGAAACATGTGTATCAGTGATCACTGATGACAAATAATACAGCTTTACAAATAAACCAAAATGGTCACTAACTAAGTAACTGCAACTCACAACAAACAGTCAAAAAGCCCAGGCAGGGAGGAGAATTTGATTTCCAGATTTAGTACAGTATAGTATTCAGCATGTTTATTTTTCAAAAATAAAGATGATGAGGCAGCAAGATGATGTGTGACCACGTGGCTGTGGCTGTGGCTGTGGCCCACTGGAATCTGAGACCCTACATCACCCTCCGCAGAGCTCTGTGGCCTGGCAGTGAGAATGGTGTCCTGAGGCTTTGCCTGTCCTCTTCCTGGTGTCCGGAGGTGTTACCACCCACTTGCTCTTTCTTTTCTTTCCTGGGGCCTGAGATGGGGGCTGCTTCCCGTTGTAATTAGTGGGGAGGCTGGGCTGCCATCTCCCAGGAGGAAGGCAGTCCCCTCTCAGAGTACTTTCCCACCATCCACCCACAGAGACATGCCTGTCTCTTGGAGGGGGAAGCTTAGGGCCAGGTGGAAACTGTGTGAACAGAAGCTGAAAAGAGGCACCTCCCAGAGCTGTGAGCAGCCCTCCTAGGCCTCTTGGGGTGGGTGGTGGAGAGAGCCCAGCAGACTGTGAAGGGTTGTATCACAGGACTGGAAGATCACACCTACTTACTGCCAGAGAGTGCCTCCTGAAAGATGGCCTCCATGCCCTCACAGCCCCAGCCGAGGCGGAGTGGAAATACCAAATGCCTGCCTAGGACAGTCAGGTAAGCAGGGGCAAGCAAGGACTCAGGTCACAGGCACAGGGAGGCTGTGGGGGGTGGGCAGGGCTGAGCAGAGAGCTGGAAAATGTTCATCCCATCCCAGATTCGATCAGCCCTTGGCATTAGCTCCCCTGGTTTTCCCTGAGCCCTGACCCCCCTGGCTGGTTTCTCCTTTCCTCCTTGTCTTCTCCATCCCAGAGGGCCCAGAGGCTCAGCCAACACATCATCTTTCCCGAAATTGTAACTGTCTCCACACATCTGTTCCTTGATGACCCTCAACAACACTTGCACATCTTTCAACATTTCCAGGACCAGAAGCCCCACCTCTTAGCCAAACCCCTCCACAGCTGGGCGAAGTCCCCCTGCCACTGTTCTGGGCCAGAATATTCAGGCATTGTCCCCCCAACAGCTCTCTCATAGCCACGGCTCACCTGTCAGGAAATACTGAGGGCTCTCCCTTTGCTATCCTCATCACCATCCTCCCCTGCCACTGGGGTGTGACAGTCACTTCCTGCTTCCCACAAGCCTTTAGTCCAGCAGGAAGCCTTCTGAGCCCCTGTGACCTGTTGCACTCTCACCTGTGATGGCTTGCCTCACTGAGAGTCAACACCAAAGTCCTCACAGGCCAGCCCTGGCCTCTTTCCAACCCCAGAACTCCTAAAGCCATGTGCCTCAGTCTCCCCATTTGCAGCATGGGTGCTCCCTTCCCATCCACAGCCTGACACCCAGAGGCAGCTCACCCAGAAAGTGAGCTCTGTGGGCAGGCTTCCAGAGCCATGTCAGGGGAACCAGTCCCTCTACCACCCTCAAGAACCTGTCAGTGTGACCTAGGGGAAACAGTGTGTGTGCCTCAGCCCCGTGATGGCCCACATCCAGCTGCCTGCTGCTACTCCACGAGGGCAGTGTCCTTCTATCCCGGGGCTAAGCCTTTGACTTTCCCCATGAGGGCCCCAGCTGCTCTTCACTGATGGGATTGGAGCCCCTCCCTCATTCAGCCGGCACCTCCTAGGGGGGCCCTCCTCTCTAACAATCATCAGAGAGACCCTCATGGAGGGGGTGCTGCAGCCACACCTGCTGAGACCGCTTGGCTGCTCCTGGGCCAGGCAGCCACCCAGTGAATGTAGCCACCAAGGCCTCCTTCCTGCAGCCTGGTGCGGACCCAGCAGGTACCCTCTGTCACATGGACACTGAAGGGCACAGCACACACTGGGTGAGCTGCTGCAGCTGTTGGCTCTGATTTCTTCATGAGAAGAAGTCAGCGCCTGCAGTAGCTGGAGCCAAGCAGGATGGCGGTCCAGGAAACCAGCCACACCACCCTCAACCTAGGCAGTGAGCTCCATGGGACCCCTTCCAGGTTGGGGGCAGCTCAGCTCCAGAGTTCCCACTGCTGAGGACAAGTCGTTCCTGCAGGCAGGGCCACCCCAGGCCTGGAACCTCAGCAGGTGAGATCAGTGGTTGTGACGCACACACAGTGAAACGTGGCACACATGGGCTCAACATCCCCTCGGGAGGCACCGTGGTACCCTCTCTCTAGAGGCACACCAGTGGAGGCCACGGCAGCCATGAGTGAGGAAGGATCTGACACAGAGCCTGGGGTCCTGCCACACAACCCTCAAACCCCGGGCTGGAAACTTCCTCTAACGGGTCAGGGATCAATATTATCAGCTTTGGCAACCGTTTTCCATGCCAAGGACTTAACTGTACCATCACAGCCAGACAGCAGCCTTCCCCAGACCACCTGAACATAGACAGGCATGGCTGGGCTCCTGGAGAGCTTTATTCATGAACCGGCAACATACACTTCATAACATCACAGTGTCATGAAATATAATTGCTTTGATTTGTTTGAACATTTGGAAATGTAAAATCCACTCTTAGCTCATGGGCAGCACAAAAGCAGGTGAGGACAGGTTGCACTTGGCTGAACTCCAGCTGAGACAGAGCTCAGAGGAGTGGATGACAGAGTGGGCAAACCCAGGCCCCTCACAGTGGAGATTCACCCCAGGAGGGGTCCCTCTCAGCACTCCCCTTCCCACCCCTCATCTTGGCTTCAAGAGCAGCTCAGATGGAGAAGGGGGAACAGAATGAGTCTCAGCAACAAGGATGGAGATGCTGGCTCAGGCAGCCGTGTGGACAGATCCACTCAACAGTGCACACGGCAGGCACCACATACACCAAGCTGAGCACAGACACAATCAGCCCAGGAGGCTGTGGTGAGTGTTCTTTGGTGTGGGGGGGTTCTCTGGGCCAGGGAGCAGTCTCTACCCTCAGCTTCTGCAAGTGCCACACCGTGGTCATTTCAGAAAACACACACTGAGAAAAAGAGCAAAATACAAATAGCCAGTTGGATCTCACAGGCCAGTGGAGTGAGGAGGCCCTGGTGGGCCTACTAGGGTGGTTGGTGGTGGGCTCCTTCCTACAGAGAGGTCGGGTCCCCCAGCTCACAAATGAAGACCCACATAAAGTCCCCACAGGCTCAGGGGAGAGTCAGTCATCATTTGGCAAGGGAGTCAGAACTAGAGCCACAGGGCAGGTGAGGAGCCCTGGTCACATCACCCTGAGGGCTGAGAAGCTGGGGTGGGGGCACACATCCAGGGCAGGGGCATGCAGGTGGTCCCCAGACCCCTCCCCCTGCCCAGTGCCTGCCCATCTCCCTAGGTGCCACTAAGGTCTGAGACCCAGAAACAGAACACCTAGTCACCACACCCAGGCTTCTCTGCCAAGGCTAGACAGTGCCCAGTATAGGCAGGCAGTCTGGGTTTGGGGCTGGGACAAGGGTGGGAGTCCTACTGGGTAGGCCTTCTTCCCCAGATCCAGCTGGGATGTTTGACTTACCACTTGCTGTTCTGCCAATATGTAGCCTAGATGTCGGGGCCCAGCTGCATACTCTGGCCACAGCAATCACTGGCCCAATTCTGCCCATCCCACCTAACCTAGCCCCACATGCCTAGTGCCCACCAAGATCCTGCCAGCCAGGACCCATGCTCATCTAAAGCATTTACATGTGGCTGCATCCCATAGGAACCCACAGCTCAGAAATAGCCCCTGTGGACCCCCATGGTCAGGTGGTCTCCTGATCTAACTCCTAGCTCTCCAGTCCTGGCCATCATGTCTTCTGGGGACCACCAAGCACTGGCCCGCTGATGGCCCTGAAGAAGGCAGAGAATGGGCTGGTCATGGCAACCTCAGGCCTGGGCCCTGGCCTCCCAGAGACAGCTGGTTAGTTCTGATTTGGACTGGACATTGACAACAGGCCAAAAGACTTGGGTTTGGGGTGATATGAGGAACAAAGCGTTCTAGTTTTAGACCCACAGGAAGATCTGTGAAGCGCTCTTAGGTAGAGCACATATTGCCTGGTGTGTGCTTGAAAAGAGCCTAAGAAGAGGGCGCCACGTGGCAGGAATTCTGACGTCAAGGGTTCAGCCTTCCCGCTTGGCACCTGGGCACATTCCGAAAAGTTTCCTCCTAAGAAAGCCAGAAAAAAAGATCCAGGGGAGGCTAATGGCGCTTTACTGGGACTATCCTGCCTGATCCTCCAAACAGGGCCACAGCAGCCCATCAGTCCTCTGGGACAGGTGAGGAACCTGAGGTTCCGGAAGGACACGCAGAAGGTCCAGGCGGAGTCCCCTAAACCCCACACCTCCCCGCGTGGCAGCTCCAATCCCAGCTTTTTCACTAGTTAGGGGCTGCTGGGCCACACCCCCTCCCCAACTCCGGGACGTAGCTTCACGCGGCCGCCTGGCTGGGGACAGGGACCCGGTCCGGAGCTGGCTGCCACCAGGGGGCGCGGCCGCGGAGTCCGGAGTCCTGCGGCGTGTGTGCAGCGGCCCGCGCGCCCACTCCTGCCTTCCCAGCGGCCTTTGCCAGGACGCCAACGCCGCTCCGGACCCTGCCCTCCAGCGGGGCTGCAGTCCACGGCCTGCGACAGCCGCCCGGCCGGCAATCGGAGTGCTCTCCGGGGCAGAGGCCGGGCGTCCTCAGGCTGTGGCGCCGGCCTGCGACCCCACGCCCGGCTGGGGCCCGGCGGAGGAGGTCGCTGTTTCCCAGGGAGGGCGGCCTGTCACCCGGTCACCTGGAAAAGGGCTGGAGCGGATTGCAGGCGGAGACAACTGTGTGTGCGCACACCTGGGGGCGAAGGGGACTCAGCCTTCCTCACCCATGAAATGCAGGAGACTGAACCCCAGAAGCGGCGGGTTCACTGGGGCATTGATGAAGCAAGTCTGGGACTCACCGTAGCTAAGCTGCGAGTTCTGTGCCGGGGGTCCCAACACCCATTCCCCCAGGAAGACACAGGTTTGGAGGTTGGGTGCTTGTCTGGCCTCAGAATGGAGAGCAGGGGCGAGAGACACCAAGACACCAGGTACGGGGAACCCACCCTAGAGCTCTGAGGGACGACGATGTGCGGAACTAGTGGCAGAGCCTGAGCTGGCCCAAGGTTGCAGGTTGGGGACAGATTCGAGGCATAGCAGGGACTGGTGACCCGAGTTCCCCGAATGTTCCAGCCTGGCCTCCTGGTCCAGCCAGCAAGTAGTGGGTGCTGCCCAGCAAAGACTCTGGGGGTGCCTGGACCCCCCTCATGACCCGTGATTGGTGATTTCCATGTCCACTCTCACAAGAAGAGGGATCTTCTGTCACTTTCAGGCAAGCCCAGGAAAGTCAGGGGCCTATGAGAGCCAAAGAGGAGAGAAGGCAATGCCTCAGCCCAGTGTTTCTGCCCCATGTGGCTTGTGGCCTTAGAGACTTGATTTGCACCTCAGGAGAATGTGTAATGAAAGCCCCTCCCTCACTGGCTTCTCACTCCACTCTGACCAGCCCACTGCACAGTGCCCACACTGCAGCTCCAGGTACAGAGGCTGGGCTGGCTCTGGGCTGACCTCAGGGCCTTCTGATGGCTCCAACCCTCAGGATGCCTCATGCTCACCCCTTGGCACTAACCTGACAGCTCAGCATGTCCTTAATGCCTGCTTTAGATAATCTCAAGTCCCCTAGGAGTAGCAGAGGGAACTTAGCTGGCAACTAAGTCCCAGCTCACTGAGCCCCAAGTGGGCTGTCCAGCCTCCCTCTTCAGTTCACAGCCCCAGGCAAGTTCTCCACAGTGATGTGATCCCAGGGGCCACAGCAGCACATTCTGGCCTACTTATTCACTACTTAAAACAGTTACTGACTAAAAGGCCAGGATGGACATGGGCCCTGATATTAATCCCTTTTGTCTGTGAGGAGGCTGGATTGGATGTGCCATCCTGATGTCTTTGTGGAAAGAGCTGGCAGGTGGAGCAAGTCTCAGGGGCCAGCCATGGGACTGGGAACCTAGGATTCATCTCTGCTGAAACCCTCTGAGGCCCCTGCGGGCAAGAGGGTCCAGTGGAGGTCCAGGCATCTCTCCCAGGTTGGTGCTCATAGCCCCTCCCTGGCCCACTCCCTCTACACCTGCACCTGCTGGTCTCTGGGAGGGGAGTGTCCATCCATCTTGTGCAGTAGCTTTCGGCTTCATTTTCATGAGGATGGTATCCATGGCAGAAATGCCCAGTAGGGGCTCTTGAGTCTGTGCTGGCTGTTGTCTAAGTGCCAAAGTGTCACTGAGAGGGACTTGAAAACTCAAGACTTGTTAAAATTATTTTCTGCACTTTATGCTTTCAGGGTTGCAATTTTGTTAAAATATGTAAAAAAAAAACCCCTGAGATTTCTATTTTTTATATCATTTGGATTCTGTCATCACACAGACCTTTCATTTTCTTGAAATTTATTTATATATCAAACATTTATTTTTTTGTTTTCTTCTTTACTAAAATTAACTGCAATTCAAATCATTTTTTACAAAACATAATATCCTTTCACAAATATTAATAAATGTATTTATTTAAAATATACTTGTTAAAGATGTGAATAATTGCATTAAAAACTTTATATTTTTTGTATGAATTAATTTACATATTTCTACATTCTTGAAAAGTATTTTAACTAGGTATGCATTTCCAAATTGACACATATTTAATGTAGAGTATGAAGCATATTATCTACTGATGTATCAATTTTATGAAGGACTTGAGAAACAGGATGAAAACCGTATTGCTCCATAGTTAATTTGCATTTTCTATTTCAATGAGTTTAATTCATTTATTTTATTTTGGTGTTAACTTTTTCCTTTATTATGATGTTTTTAGATATGTATAGCTTTTGTGTTTTGGTTGATATTTGATGAGCACGTATTTCATTATTCTTTAAAATTTTTAAACATGTCTTATTTTCTACTATTTTCTCTTCCATTTATTTAAATTTCTGTTTTGAAAATTTGTTGGAAATACCCCTTTCATTCCATTTCTCTTTATTTTTACCTCTATTTTCTATTTAGTTTTCTCCTTGTCCTGACATCTAAGTACTGATTTCAGCTCATTCTTTTACTCATATTTTAGCTCACATTTTTTACTTTGCCTGTTTCCCTCTAATTTCTGTAAACACTTCTAGCTACAAATATATTTTTATACTTAATACACTACTTTGGAATTCCTTGAGGCCTAATTGTATAAGGAGCTCTGATTTTGCTGTTATTTCTGAATGACATTGACTTTGGTGCTCTTCATTTTGCATACTTAAAAATATCAGATTGTGTGATTACATTTGACAGGTCTACTGCTGTTCAGTGCTTTGGGCTGAGTTTTGGGATTGGTTGAGCTTTGGGTTGGAGAATTTTCCTCCACAGGGGATTGTCTTGAATTTTTCTGTTTCCCCTCAATATCCACTTGGAAAACATTTGAATCAATTTATATTCACTTAAATATTTCTGTGCAAAAACTGTGTACAAAAGCCCCAAAGTAAAAGTGGGCTGCCTTCCTTCCCGAATCAGCCAAGGCATAGGCTGAGGAGCTTTGCAGTTGATCTTCCTTTGACTGCAGGCTGTGTGTTCTAGGTCATTTTTCTTAGACTTTGGAACTTTGAGGCTTTTGCTTTAGTTAGGCTGCTCAGTTTCTTATCATCTTCTCTGGTGCTGCTGTAGCACTGTATCTACACCCAAATGCTGTTAAAACCCAACAAAGATCCCCCCCTATTATGACAGCACCATCATGGGCAGCCCCACCCTGCCAGCTATGCTCTTATCCTCACTCCTTCCTGCCACTCATGCTTCTTCACTTTCACTTCCCCACTTAGGAATAATTTGCACAATTGAGCAATTATTCTCTTGTCCAGCACCTATGGTGGTTTGTAGTGGAAAAGATTTTTAGAATATATGGATTTTCAGAATTTTCCTGGAAGCCCAGATAGCCACACTTTACCTTTGGAGGAATTAATTCTCAGACTACTGCACACAATCACCTTTGGAAAAAGCTTGTATCCCCAGCAAAAGCTCTAATTTGTTGAAGTCCATTGTGTGTTATTTCCAGGAGAATACAGCAATAATGATAATGTTGTCAAATGATTCAAATATAAAATGCTGTTATGCCCAACGTAAGGCTTCTATGTGATCATGCCTTTTGGCTGAGACTACCCTTGTCTTTTTGAAATAATTGATAACTAGATTCTAATTGCTAATAAGTCAGGACAATTAGGAACACCAAATTTTAGTCTACTCAAGAGAACTCCTCTCATTTAATTTGAGATTTTTTTTACCTTTATCACATGCAAAAGAAATATTTATATAAAAGTGTTTGTTTTCCAGATGAATAGATTACTGTTATTAGTTATCATTTCATTGTTAATTTTTTTCAAGTACTGTTATGTTTTTTTTAAATTTTTTATTGCATTTTAGGTTTTGGGGTACATGTGCAGAACATGCAAGACAGTTGCATAGGTACACACATGGCAGTGTGTTTTGCTTCCTTTCTCTGCTTCACCCACATTTGGCATTTCTCCCTAGGTTATCCCTCCCCAGCTCCCCCCCACCGCTGGCCCTCCCCCTTTCCCCCCAATAGACCCCAGTGTTTAGTACTCCCCTCCATGTGTCCATGTGTTCTCATTTTTCATCACCCGCCTATGAGTGAGAATATGCGGTGTTTCATTTTCTCTTCTTGTGTCAGTTTGCTGAGAATGATGTTCTCCAGATTCATCCATGTCCCCACAAACGACACGAACTCAACATTTCTGATTGCTGCATAATATTCCATGGTGTATATGTGCCACATTTTCCCAATCCAGTCTATCATCAATGGGCATTTGGGTTGATTCCAGGTCTTTGCTATTGTAAACAGTGCTGCAATAAACATTCGTGTGCATGTGTCCTTATAGTAGAACGATTTATAGTCCTTTGGATATATACCCAGTAATGGGATTGCTGGGTCAAATGGAATTTCTATTTCTAAGGCCTTGAGGAATCGCCACACTGTCTTCCACAATGGTTGAACTAATTTACACTCCCACCAACATTGTAAAAGTGTTCCTTTTCCTCCACATCCTCTCCAGCATCTGTTGTCTCCAGATTTTTTAATGATCGCCATTCTAACTGGCATGAGATGGTATCTCAATGTGGTTTTGATTTGCATCTCTCTGATGACCAGTGACGGTGAGCATTTTTTCATATGATTGTTGGCCTCATATATGTCTTCTTTTGTAAAGTGTCTGTTCATATCCTTTGCCCATTTTTGAATGGGCTTGTTTGGTTTTTTTTCTGTAAATGTGTTTGAGTTCTTTGTAAATTCTGGATATCAGTCCTTTGTCAGATGGGTAAACTGCAAAAATTTTTTCCCATTCTGTTAGTTGCCGATTCACTCTAGTGACTGTTTCTTTTGCCGTGCAGAAGCTGTGGAGTTTGATTAGGTCCCATTTGTCTATTTTGGCTTTTGTTGCCAATGCTTTTGGTGTTTTGTTCATGAAGTCCTTGCCTACTCCTATGTCCTGGATGGTTTTGCCTAGATTTTCTTCTAGGGTTTTTATGGTGCCAGATCTTATGTTTAAGTCTTTAATCCATCTGGAGTTAATTTTAGTGTAAGGTGTCAGGAAGGGGTCCAGTTTCTGCTTTCTGCACATGGCATTGTTAATTTTTAAAGATATAGAGTTGGAAGTATCAATGTGTCTTTCAATATACATTAGTGGAATTTATTAAATTTTCATGGATATCCTTTGGGAGGTTGAGGAAGTAATTTCTATTGCTAGATTTCTGGAAGATTTATCAGGAATGAGTGTCAGACCTCGTCAGATATCCATTGAAATTATCATGTTTTTTCCCTTTATTCTATTAATATGGTGTATTATATTGATTGATTTTTAAATTTGTATTTGTAAGATAATTCTTTTTGGTTATAATGTCTACCATTATTTTTTAATTTTTCTTAATTTTTATTACAGATGAGTCCTCACTCTGTCACCCAGGTTGGAGTGGAGTGGCACAGTCATAGCTCACTGTTGCCTCAAACTCCTGGCAACAAGTGATCCTGCCACCTTAGCCTCCTAAGTAGCTGGGACTACAGGTGTGCACAACTATGACAGGCTTGTCTAACATTTTTATGTTTTGCTGAACCAAGTTTGTTAAAGTTTTTGAAGATTTCTGTCTTTACTCATGAGGGATAATTGTCCGCACATTTATTTTCTGGTGATATTTTTGCCTGATTTGTTATCTGGGTAATGCTGGCCACAAAAATGAATTGATTTTTTCCTTCTTCTCTGCTTTGAAAGTGTTTGTGAAGGATTGGTTATTCATCAGTTTTGAATAGAATTCCCTAGAGAAGCTCTCTAATCCTGGGCTTTTCTCTGTGTGAGGAGTTTTCATTAGCCTAATCTGTTTACCTGTTGTGTGAATAAGCATATATTCTATTTCTTCTTAAGTTTACTTTTACAATTTATGTATAGCGGGGAATTAGTTTCTCACCTGTAGTATTTCATGCTTCTAGGTTTTCATGGCAGTTGAGATGTAAGAATAAAAATAATGTTGAGAGAAGCTGTGGACAATCAATGAATAACCCAACATCTGTTGTGGGAAGGAGGGGATTATTTTTCTCTTGTTGTACTTAATACTCATGTTTATAGTGTGAGACAAATGTAATGTTGTATCTACATAGAACTAGGAAAAGGTGTCATTTATCTTAGTATTTAATCAAGATGGAAGTCTGAGACTACCTCCTCTCTTTTCTTAATATATAGACAGGACATCAACATAAATTTGAATAAAGACAAACAAAATGTCAGCAAATGAACAATGATATGAGTGGGTTAAAATGTAATTAAACAGAGTGGTGAATATTTACATAGAATCCATGATGTCTTAGGTGCTATTTCAAGCTATTTGCACATACAGTTTTTTTACCGATGTAATTGGTAATTGCAAATAGCTTGAAACAGTTTTATTTAATTTTATTAAAATGTATAACATAGAGATTCATATAAATAAAAATCACAACATTGACAATCACATTAGCTGACACTAAAACTGTCATAGAAATACCGTTTCATATAAAACAAATAAGTTAATATCAATTATTAAATAAATTTTAGAAAGGTTGATAGTTGGCCAGATGAACAGGTGATTAGCGTTTTTAGTCAGTAAGCAAGGAATATGCACAATTTTCAAATTTCAGAGACAAATATTTTAAATATTTAAGACCTAAAAATCTATCACTGACTTCATGGAAGTAGATATTCAATAGGTGATACCTTCTAGGCTCTGTGAAGTTACTTCAGAAGATGTGAATTACAATATAACCAATCAATAATATCTAGTCACATACAAAATAATTGAAGATCGACTTAAATAACTATTAGATTAAGAAATAGACACTGAGGTAAATTTACAGGGTCCATGAGGATTTAAGGAGAAAGCATGGACTCTGGAGCCCAAGGACCTGGGATTACAGAACAGATTCTACCAGTGCTAACTTACTACTATGGAGAAAACATCAATTCTGTTCATTTGCAGACACTATTCATGAAGAAAGGGATTAGATGTCAGAAAAGCGTTCAAAATATAGTCATACTTTGACATATTAATGAATAATCACATTCTAAGCATGACAGCTCCATCTGGAATATTGAGGAGGGTGCTCCAAATAAAGAGACTGAGGATTTCTCATGAGAACTCAGTGTCTGCTAGAAAATATCTAAGTAAAATATTTGACTTATGTGGACAGTGTGGATGTGTGTGCATCAAAAGTTTCAATAATCCCTACAATGTACAATGGAGATGAGTCAAAAATATCAGAATCCCCCAGGACCAGAAGTGAGGCAAGAAAATATTCAGAGGAATTGTAAATGTAAAAAGCCAATGGCCGATCACAAAGCAACGTTAACAATCTTGGGCCAGGCCAACTAGAATAAATACATAAACATACAGATTGGAAATATTTAAATATTACGTCTTCCTGATGTGAGAACTAAATTATAAAGACTGAAGCATACGAGAAAATAAGGTACCAGAATTTACGCTACCAGAATAAATTAGATTACACATAAATTCCTGATATTGAAATTGTCACAAACGTTTAAGTCAATACAGTGGGAAAATATAAAAACAAAAAAATGTTGAAGGAGCAAAAGCTTTATAGTTGAAGAGTGTATGTGAAAAGAGCTGAGGATAAATTGAAAAGCTAAAAAATAAGGTATAGAATTTGAATCTACATCATATGGGTTAACTATTAGCTTTGTAGGAGCTGCTGAGAGGAATAGTGCACTGGAAGATTAAGCAGCACAAAGCTATGGTGAAAAAGGTAAACTGATGTAAGACATAAATATAGACATATAAAGACTAGAGTAGAAAGGAGTAGAACATATTTAATTACTTCACTGGAATATATAAAAAAAAATCAAAAGCTAATAATTTTATAAAATAAAATTAAAAACCAGATACAAATCTTTTAATTCAGACATGCATAATGTTCAAAAACAGATAACTAATATTGATGCAGAAATAATAAACTACTACTGCATAGTAAAAAAGGAAAAGGGAAACTACAGAAACATATGTATCTGAAAAATGAGACTTTATATTTTAAATGTTATTTACTATATGGTCAAAATTATCACAAATGACCCATTTTTATTCCATTCAATGTTTTCTTGATTTTTTACATCTTTTCTATTTTTTTTTTAAATTTTTTATTGGATTTTAGGTTTTGGGGTACATGAGCAGAGCATGCAAGACAGTTGCATAGGTACACACATGGCAGTGTGCTTTGCTTTTCTTCTCCCCTTCACCCACATTTGGCATTTCTCCCCAGGCTATCCCTCCCCAACTCCCCCTCCCACTGGCCCTCCCCTTTTCCCCCCAATAGACCCCAGTGTTTAGTACTCCCCTATCTGTGTCCATGTGTTCTCATTTTTCATCACCCGCCTATGAGTGAGAATATGCGGTGTTTCATTTTCTGTTCTTGTGTCAGTTTGCTGAGGATGATGTTCTCCAGATTCATCCATGTCCCTACAAACGACACAAACTCATCATTTCTGATTGCTGCATAATATTCCATGGTGTATATGTGCCACATTTTTCCAATCCAGTCTATTATCAATGGGCATTTGGGTTGATTCCAGGTCTTTGCTATTGTAAACAGTGCTGCAATGAACATTCGTGTGCATGTGTCCTTATAGTAGAACGATTTATAGTCTTTTGGATATATACCCAGTAATGGGATTGCTGGGTCAAATGGAATTTCTATTTCTAAGGCCTTGAGGAATCGCCACACTGTTTTCCACAATGGTTGAACTAATTTACACTCCCACCAACAGTGTAAAAGTGTTCCTTTTTCTCCACATCCTCTCCAGCATCTGTTGTCTCCAGATTTTTTAATGATCGCCATTCTAACTGGCGTGAGATGGTATCTCAATGTGGTTTTGATTTGCAACTCTCTCATGACCAGTGACGATGAGCATTTTTTCATATGATTGTTGGCCTCATATATGTCTTCTTTCGTAAAGTATCTGTTCATATCCTTTGCCCACTTTTGAATGGGCTTGTTTGTTTGTTTCCTGTAAATGTGTTTGAGTTCTTTGTAAATTCTGGATATCAGCCCTTTGTCAGATGGGTAGACTGCGAAAATTTTTTCCCATTCTGTTGGTTGCCGATCCACTCTAGTGACTGTTTCTTTTGCCGTGCAGAAGCTGTGGAGTTTGATTAGGTCCCATTTGTCTATTTTGGCTTTTGTTGCCAATGCTTCTGGTGTTTTGTTCATGAAGTCCTTGCCTACTCCTATGTCCTGAATAGTTTTGCCTAGATTTCCTTCTAGGGTTTTTATGGTGCCAGGTCTTATGTTTAAGTCTTTAATCCATCTGGAGTTAATTTTAGTGTAAGGTGTCAGGAAGGGGTCCAGTTTCTGCTTTCTGCACATGGCTAGCCAGTTTTCCCAACACCATTTGTTAAACATGGAGTCCTTTCCCCATTGCTTGTTTTTGTCGGGTTTATCAAAGATTGTATAGTTGTATGTATGTTGTGTTGCCTCCGGTGCCTCTGTTTTGTTCCATTGGTCTATATCTCTGTTTTGGTACCAGTATCATGCTGTTTTGATTACTGTAGCCTTGTAGTATAGTTTGAAATCCGGTAGTGTGATGCCCCCCGCTGTGTTCTTTTTGCTTAGAATTGACTTGGCTATGCGGGCTCACTTTTGGTTCCATATGAAATTCATGGTGGTTTTTTCCAGTTCTGTGAAGAAAGTCAATGGTAACTTGATGGGGATAGCATTGATTCTGTAAATTACTTTGGGCAGTATAGCCATTTTAACAATATTAATTCTTCCTAACCATGAACATGGAATGTTTCTCCATCTGTTTGTGTCCTCTCTGATTTCGTTGAGCAGTGGTTTGTAGTTCTCCTTGAAGAGGTCTCTTACATTCCTTGTGAGTTGTATTCCAAGGTATTTTATTCTTTTTGTAGCAATTGCGAATGGCAGTTAGTTCTTGATTTGGCTTTCTTTACGTCTGTTATTGGTGTAGACGAATGATTGTGATTTTTGCACATTGATTTTATATCCTGAGACTTTGCTGAAGTTGCTTATCAGTTTCAGGAGTTTTTGGGCCGAGGCAATGGGGTCTTTTAGGTATACTATCATGTCGTCTGCAAATAGAGACAATTTGGCTTCCACCTTTCCTATTTGAATACCCATTATTTCTTTTTCTTGCCTGATTGCTCTGGCTAGAACTTCCCGTACTATATTGCATAGGAGGGGTGAAAGAGGGCATCCTTGTCTAGTGCCAGATTTCAAAGGGAATGCTTCCAGTTTTTGCCCATTCAGTATGATATTGGCTGTTTGTTTGCCATAAATAGCTTTTATTACTTTGAGATACGTGCCATCGATACCGAGTTTATTGAGGGTTTTTAGCATAAACGGCTTTTGAATTTTGTCGAATGCCTTCTCTGCATCAGTTGAGATAATCATGTGGTTTTTGGTTTTGGTTCTGTTTATGTGGTGAATTATGTTTATAGACTTGCGTATGTTGAACCAGCCTTGCATCCCCGGGATGAATCCTACTTGATCATGATGAATAAGTTTTTTGATTTGCTGTTGCAATCGGCTTGCCAATATTTTATTGAAGATTTTTGCATCTATGTTCATCATGGATATTGGCCTGAAGTTTTCTTTTTTCGTTGGGTCTCTGCCGGGTTTTGGTATCAGAATGATGTTGGTCTCATAAAATGATTTGGGAAGGCTTCCCTCTTTTTGGATTGTTTGAAATAGTTTTAGAAGGAATGGTACCAGCTCCTCCTTGTGTGTCTGGTAGAATTTGGCTGTGAGCCCGTCTGGACCTGGGCTTTTTTTGTGTGGTAGGCTCTTAATTGCTGCCTCAACTTCAGACCTTGTTATTGGTCTATTCATAGTTTCAGCTTCCTCCTGGTTTAGGCCTGGGAGGACACAGGAGTCCAGGAATTTATCCATTTCTTCCAGGTTTACTAGTTTATGTGCATAGAGTTGTTTGTAATATTCTCTGATGATGGTTTGAATTTCTGTGGAATCTGTGGTGATTTCCCCTTTATCATTTTTTATTGCATCTATTTGGTTGTTCTCTCTTTTCTTTTTAATCAATCTGGCTAGTGGTCTGTCTATTTTGTTGATCTTTTCAAAAAACCAGCTCTTGGATTTATTGATTTTTTGAAGGGTTTTTCGTGTCTCAATCTCCTTCAGCTCAGCTCTGATCTTAGTTATTTCTTGTCTTCTCCTGGGTTTTGAGTTTTTTGATCTTGCTCCTCTAGCTCTTTCAATTTTGACGATAGGGTGTCAATTTTGGATCTCTCCATTCTCCTCATATGGGCACTTATTGCTATATACTTTCCTCTAGAGACTGCTTTAAATGTATCCCAGAGGTTCTGGCATGTTGTGTCTTCGTTCTCATTGGTTTCGAAGAACTTCTTTATTTCTGTCTTCATCTCATTGTTTACCCAGTCAACATTCAAGAGCCAGTTGTTCAGTTTCCATGAAGCTGTGCGGTTCTGGGGTGGTTTCTGAGTTCTGAGTTCTAACTTGATTGCACTATGGTCTGAGAGGCTGTTTGTTATGATTTCAGTTGTTTTGCATTTGTTGAGCAGTGCTTTACTTCCAAATATGTGGTCAATTTTAGAGTAGGTGTGATGTGGTGCTGAGAAGAATGTGTATTCTGTGGATTTGGGGTGGAGAGTTCTGTAAATGTCTATCAGGTTTGCTTGCTCCAGGTCTGAGTTCAAGCCCTGGATATCCTTGTTGATTTTCTGTCTGGTTGATCTGTCTAGTATTGACAGTGGAGTGTTAAAGTCTCCCACTATTATTATGTGGGAGTCTAAGTCCTTTTGTACTTTGCTTTGTGTAGTTGTCAAACTCTGGTTAAGTTTCTTATAACCTTCTTTGTGCACCTTATACTCATCCATATTGGTACAATCAATTTTTAACTGTAAATTATCATGTCCACATTTTTCATGTCTTCTCAAAACCACTTTTTGGAAAGAATCTTCTATGCCCTCCTCTTCCCAAAGGTCTTGAGAAAAATGAGAACATATAATCTGTAATCATCCCAAACTCCTTTTAGCCACATTCTGTGAGAGGTCTTACTCTTCCAGAGGCCTGAGGGTTTGGGCACCATCTCACATCTCTTTATATTCCAGGGCTTTTTTTCTTGGTCCAGAAAGGTGATCAGGTCTGGCTTAGAGACAGCAATACCCAGAAAGACCAGGTTTCTGTAGTTCTCTAACATCACATTCCTATATAAATTCTGCTGTGCAGTGTCCACGCATTGCCACTCCTCCAGAGAGAATTCTACGGCCACATCCATAAATGTCAATGGTCCCATTTCTCGGCTGCCAGGGGGTCCTGGAGTCTTAGCTGTGGATCTTCCCATACCGCAGGTCATGGGGCCTCAGAGGATGGATCTCCAGGAGCAGAGAACAAAGACCAGTGAAGACGAGAGCTCTTTTCTATTTTTAAATTTTTTACTTTACAAGATGTCAAACACTCAAAATATTTTTCGATAAACTCTATCATAAACTTTAAAAAATAGTCACATTATTGTACACCAAATTATAAATAAATGTGTAAATACACACACACACACACACACACACACACACACACACACAACCAGCACATTTATAATCACCTGTATAGAATGCCCATTATCTGCACTGCTATAGAACTGGGGCTCACTATTGAGAAAACACTTTTTGTTGTTCTATATTCTCCTACCTAATATTTATTGCCTAGAAGAGTGAGAGTCACATAAAAATACCTCATGAGTGTTGTATATCTGAACTAAAGTAAATTTTATTTTAAAGGAGAGAGTTTCTAAATGAAAAATAAATTAAAAAAACCAACAAACTCCCTCACATCACAGTGCTCAGTCTCCCTTCTTAGTCTCTCTTTTACATTTAAAGACTTTTACCATTATATTAGGCCAAACTTGCAATTCACATTAATATTCTTATTTTTGAGTCAGCTGATCATCAAACTTTATTTTACCTGCAGCCTTATGTCTGCTTTGTCACATATCATGTTGTTGCAAATGAAAGAATATCATTTTTTTATGACTGAATGTTACTTCATTGTGTATACGTACCCCATTTTCTAAGCTGATAAACATTTAGATTGCTTACCAATCTTGGCTATTGTGAATAGCACTGCAATAAATATGACAGTGCAGTTATGTCTTCAATATACTGATATCCTTTTTTGGGTATATACATCAGTGGGATTGCTGAATCCTATGGTAGCTCTATTTTTAGCTTTTTGAGGAACCCCAGACCATTCTCCACAGTGTTTTTACTAATTTCTTTTCCCAAAAACGTTGTATGAGAGTTCCCTTTTCCCCAAACGCTCACCAGCATTTGTTATTGTCTGTCTTTTGAATAAAAGCCATTTTAACTGGGGCAAGATATCTCATTATAGTTTTGATTTGCATTTATCTAATGATCAATGATGTTGAGCACCTTTTCCCATGTGTGTTTGCCATTTGTATGTCTTCCTTTGGTAAATGCCTATTTAAATGTTTTGCCCACTAAAAATCAGATTATTAGATTTTTTCCTACAGAGTTGTGTGAGTTCCTTATATATTCTGGTTATTAATTATTTGTCAGAGGGGTAGTTTGTAAATATTTTCTCCCATTCTGTGGGTTGTCTTTTCACTTTGTTGACTGTTTATGTAGCTATAAAGAGGCCTTTTAAATTGATGTGAACCCATTTTTCCTTTGGTTGTGTGTCTGTTGGGTGTATTACACTTTGCCCGGTCCAACTTCCAAGAGATTTCTCACAGTGTTTTTCTGTAGTGGTTTTATACTTTGAGATCATAGATTTAAGTCTGTAATCCATTTTGATTTGATTTTTTATATGATAAGAGACTAAGGTCTAGTTTCATCCTTGTGCATATGGATATCCAGTTTTTCCAGAACCATTTATTGAAGAGACTGTCTTTTCTCTAGTGTATGTCCTTGACACCTTTGTCAAAAATGAGTTCAATGTAGATGTGTGGATTTGTTTCTGGGATCTTTATTCTGTTTCATTGGTCTATGTGTCTGCTTTTATGCTAGTGGCATAGTGTTTTATTATAGATCTTTAGTATAATTTGAAGTCATATAATGTGAGTCTACCAGTTTTGTTCTTTTTGCTTATAATATCTTTGGATATTCTGGGTCTTTTGTGATTTTTTTTTCTATTTCTGTGAAGAATGTCATTGGTATTTAGATAGAAATTGCATTAAGTCTGTAGATTGCTCTGGCTCATATGCACATTTTAACAATGTCAGTTTTTCCAATCCATGAACATAGAATATCTTCCCCTATTTTGTTTTGTATACAATTTCTTGGATCAAACTTTTATATTTTGCATTATAGATATCTTTCACTTCTTTGCTTAATTTCTAGGTATTTAATGTTGTTTGCTACTCAGAGATGGTTCAAGATGTGACTCTGTGTGCTTTCTGCCCCCAGTCTAATAAGGTCATTTCTTTTTAACCTAGAGTCCCAGTTTCTATACCCTGTGTTTACAGACTTAGGATCTGGGAGTGAGCACTTGAGTATTATAGCTGGAGCTCTCAAGTATTTGATTGAAGAGATCCTTTTTTAAAATTCACTGTGAATCAAAAAGACATGTAGATGCCCTAAACATGGCATGGTGGGTGTCTCTGTCAGTGTTCCTAGTTCTCATCTAGAACACATGAAACACTGCATTCATCAAGAATACTGTGGTCTTAGAGGGAAACTGCCAATTTTGCTTCCCAACTCTCCCTGAAACTCTCAACAGCCACAGACAATGGAATCTACAGTGAAAATTATGCAAAAATTGCACCACTCCAGTTTTCAATTATTTAAATTTTTAAAATGTTTGTTCTTTGCATCACCTAAAGTCATCTTTAAGAGATATTGGATAAAATCATCCTTGGTAATTATGTTTGACATAGTAGATATTCTCAGATAGGAAAGTCTGCTAAGAAAGCTTTGGCAGGGAAGAAACAGGATGCTTTGTTTTTTTTTTTGTAGTTGTTGTTTGTTCTTGGAATTATCAAACATAGGATTTAAAGTAAATTATGATTAATATATTGAGGGCTCTGATGGGAAAAGTAGACAACTTGCAAGAACAGGCAGGTAATGTAAGCACAGAGATAAAAATTCTGGTAAAGAATAATGAGGAAACTCATTAACTAGGGAAGTTTAAACTCATAGGAAGGAGAACCAAGGAATGTCACCACACTAGAAATGTTTCATCACGTGTTATTGCATGGTATTCAATCCCATTTGGCTTCCGATGAGAATCATATATAAACTATGCTCTCTTCTTTGGGCCCATTCACTTCTCCAATAATCATTTCCTTCTCCTTCTAAAATTGCCTATACCCCTTACTTCCCTTTCTCTAAGAAGAGTATTTAAGCTTCAAACATTTTGCTCATCTTGGAGTTTTATATTTTACATTGCTCTGCTGTACATGTGCACATGGATAGATAGGTATGTTTTTTCTCCGGTTAATCTTTTTATTGCCAGTTTATTTTGCCTCATTGACGAAAGATGGTAGAAATTATCTTAGTCCCTAAGATCAAAATTGTAGCCAGAGACCACAGAGCCCAGCCTCAGAGGCATTTCTGGGATTCTGCCATACAAGTTCAGCAACTATGTTTAATTGGTGCTTTTTAAAAAAGAATTCTTCCTGGGTTCCAGTTCTGGGTTCTCCTCTGCCAGCCCTGAGAATCCTCAATGCCACAATTTAGAGCTCTTGAGATTCTCGCAAAAGCCTTTTCATTGCCTTGGCTCTTCTTGTGCCAAAATGTTAAGGTTCTAGAGCATTTTCAGGGCCTGGGCACAACACCCACCAGGTCTAAGAACTGACTCTGACTGGACTCCTCTGGGTCTGTTGGCTCTGAAGGAGATGATCACAAAGTTCAGATATCTCAAGAAAGTAGACAGGTGCTGGGACCACCCCAGGGCCACTCGACACCTTTTCAAGGCCAGCCCATGCCTAGGACGAATGGGCTGATGGATCCTCCTCCCTCTGTGCATTTCTCCCAGTGCACACAGGGTAAAGAAGGCCACCTGGCTCCTCACTCACCAACTGGAGCAGGCTAAAGAGAAGGGCATGTGGAGCACTTCATCCACATTAGGGCTCAGTCATCATGGAGCCAGTAAAAGCGCCCTGGGATCTCAGCTTCCAAGGTTTCCAGAGTCACTGCCGCATATGATGGATGGTCCAGAAATTTTCTCAGAGATTTGCAGAGCTCAGCCTCAGTGTCTCCTGAAGATGATACAGACAAATTCTTCCTTCTTTCTTATGTGCAAACCACCTCCCTCAAGCAACTTAAGAGTCTGCCAGGACTCCTTGACAGCATGAAACATTTCTGGACATAAAGATTTCTGGGTTGCCTGACAAAAGCCCTTTTCAGTAGTGTGGTTATGACCATTCTCCCATTCTTGCTTTCCTGACTTCCTATGTAGCCATGGCAACTCTGGGCCAAACAAAAACTAAGGTTTCACTTCTAGACCAAGATGGGATTCAACACGTTGTGGACAGCACATATGGTTCCCTTAAAATTTCTGGGAACCTGCACCCGAAGCACCTCCTTCCTGCCTGGCACAACCAGCTCATCCAGCCAGGCATGAGCAGAACCTGTAAGGGCCCTGGAAGTGCTGAGCCTCTGCCACCTTTGGGAAAATGCATGGAATTCTGCATTTCCATGCAGGAGAGAGTGTTTCCTTGGAGGAAGGCTGTTTCAGCTCAGAAACCAAAGCCCAGGAGGTGAGTATCTCCTTTTGGCCCCAGACCTGCCTTAGTTCAAGCCCACAGTGTCTCTGGCCAAACAGAATGCTAGAACCAGTCATGGAGCCTCACCACCTACCTGGGCTTAGAAAGGTTGGTCTCTAGGCACTGGCCTAGAACCCAAGAAGTGGCTAGCGGATGGGATTTTCCACACCTGCAAGGCCATAGGGTTCAGAGGGAATCCCTCTGCTCTTACTCAGGCCCTGGTATATTGCAGACCTGTGGGCTGATGGGCTGCTGTGTTTTACCTACCTGGCCTCTGCCATATTCCAGAACCTGCAGGCCTTATTACTGTCTTTATTGATAAAATATTTATTTCCCCTAGCACAACTTACATTTTTTACTAAATATATTTCTTTCTCAAAAGCAATATTCATATTGCTACTACTAAGAATCAAGTTTACTTGAAATTTTACAGGGCAAAACAATCAACAAAGTGAAAATTATTATTTTATGTTAATTCAAATTGCAGTTAGCCAAGATTATACAACTGCACTCCAGCCTGAGTGACAGATCAAAAACAAAAACAAAAACAATTATATAAAGACAATCAATAGGAACACGAAATCAAGTCCAAGTTTTTTTTAAATTAAGCACAAAATCTCTACACTCTTCCATTGATTTTGACTTCAGTCAGACACCTCTGTCATCTATTATTTAACTCAGTGAAAGAAATAAAGACAAGCCAGAAAATATATTATATTCTACACTATCCATTGTGTTTGTGAATGAATAAAGAACCAAATATGTTTTTAGTGTTTTTACCATATTTAATGGCAACATAATAAATTCTGATGACATTAGAAGGCAATTCAATTAACTACAACTTGTGTGTCCTTTTGATAAGACATGAGAAAAAGGGCTTCCTGAAATAAAGTGGGTCTGACACCCTACAGATACATTTCTAATTAGTCTCTAGTCAAAAGTGACTACAGCAAAAGATAGGCCAGATATAAGGTGAGAAGGAGCAATTAGAGATGGTATGTATAAGGGAACTTTGATCAACATTAATAAAGCTCACAGTTCTACCTTCATAATCCAGAAATATTCCTAGTTGCCTAGTAGGTCTTGGTACATAATGAAACATAAGTGGGGAGGTGGTAAAGAGAGTGCAGTGACTGTCTTTAAGACATCCAAGAAGAAAGAGTCCCTCCTCTTCATCTCTTCTGTCATTCCAACTCCTCTCTTTCCAATAATCATTACAGACACCAAAAGCCCAGTTCCAAGAGTCCCCTACCTGAACCTCCCAGTAGTATTTGCCATCAGTGAAGCTCTGAGCACCCCATTCAAGAAAACATCCAGGTGTTGCAGTGATATGAGGATTCTCCTGAGGTTCACATCCAATATTCATGCTTCTCAAATCTCCATGCAGGAAGATATGACTATTGGCTCTTTCAGGCTGCAGAGTAATATTCACTGTAAAAGAGAAAATAAATGCATAGGCCTTTGTAAATAAATGGCAATTAGAAGTCTTGAGGGAAATAATTTTCTAACAATAAGTTACTTTAGCAAGAAAGGTGAAGACACAGTTTTTAACAATTTTGGTTGTAATGTCTAATAAAGTATAGAGATGGTCAATATTTTCTATAGGACAAAAAAACCCCCTAAAAACAGACATTAAAAAAATTTTTTTGAAAACTCAAAAGTTAAGAGTCAAATGTAAACAAATCATTTTAATCTAATTTTCACAATAAAAGTAAAACTTTAAATGGTCTATTTGGGGGAAAAGGGGAGGGCCAGCGGGGGGTGGGAACTGGGGAGGGATAGCCTGTGGAGAAATGCCAAATGTGGGTGAAGGGGAGAAAGGAAGCAAAACACACTGCCATGTGTGTACCTATGCAACTGTCTTGCATGTTCTGCACATGTACCCCAAAACCTAAAATGCAATAAAAAAATAAAATAAATGCCCTGAATGCCCTTTATTCAATAATAATCAAGATCATTATTAAAACATATTTCTTATTCTTAAATGCTAGTGGTATAATTTTGGGAAGGACCTGAAGATTTTCACTTACTCAAGCACTGCTTAGATAGCTATATAAGAATTTATATATCTGTGTTGCATTAAAGCAGATATCTGCAAAACATTTTATCAGTCCCTCTATGGTCTTCCATGCTAGCTCTGGGCTGAATTCTAGATTTTATATGCAGCCCTTTGTGTTGAAATTAAACTAAAATTATTATTTTTACTTTTATAAAATAATTTGTTTTTTGACTGTACAAATTAACTCAAATTTTTACATTATATGAAAAGTATGTATACAAATAGCCAACAAACTGCAGTGAAGTACATTTCCCAAAAATTCCTAACAATTCAAATGAAATATACTAAAGAAATGTACAGTTTTTAAAAATCTAACTTTGGATATTAAACTTCCATCTGAGCATTGTTCCATTTATTCAGTTTTTTTATTTGTTATGTCATTTCTTTTACCCATTATATAAGTCGGTACACATGATTACAGAACATATTTAATTTTTACTATTTTTTACTTTTATGTTATAAGTTGAATTGTAAACACAGAGATATGAAAGGGTTGCAGAGTCATATCACTCACGTGCTTCTGAAAAGAAGTCCAATATTTGATGAAGGGTAAAATAGCACCCATGTGATACTGACAAGTAAAAACAGATGGGGGAGTTCAGCCAATGGGCTGGCACTCACCTCGGAATTGGTTGAGCCTGACCCTCAGTCCAGTGATGGGCTCTGCACTGAGCTCTGGATTCACAGGCTGGGGCATGTGCAGCAGCACGGACTCACTCCTGCAAGAGAAAGATGCAGTTACAGCATCTACAGCCAAAAAGTAAACACAAAATAAAAATTACTACTTTTATTTAAAATACATTTCATGAGAATCCTTTTAATCCACATATTTGCTAATTCAAAAATTATCACTTTTTTTTCAAATTTCTTCTTTTTCACAATTCCTGATTTTCAAGCATAATGGAGAGGTCTGAGTCAGAATTCAATCTGATCTCTGTTTTTATTGCCCAAATCAGTAAGTATCCTTAGTCTTAAAACCATGAGAACGTTCAAAAATAAAATTCTGATTTCCCGACCTCATCAGGATCCCCCAAAAACTCTGTCTGAAAAAGCAGATTATTTGAAGACTGCTGTGTCTGTTGCTTCCTTCTCACTGTCAAGGTGTTGAAACTTGCTCCAGCCAGGAAAATCTGTCTTTTATAGCTGAGCTTTCCTAGAAGCCTACACAGTTCTAACATTCTGAGAGCTAATCTATTTTTTAGAAACACACACACACACACACACACACACACACACCTATATATATATAAAAGGATATATATATGTGTGTGTGTATATATATATATTTCACAATGTATGTAAGCAAGAAACTGTCGACACTTTTCACTGCTAAGATACTTTTCACTATTCTCTCCAACATCCCCTGGCTGACGAACTTGCCAACTATAAAACTTAATATTCCTCCTTCAACTGTGCAGGATTTTGAGCAACAAAAAGGAAATTAGGGATAGAAAGATTTCCTTCCTTCCTTCCTTTTTGCAGGACTCTATTTGTACCTGCCTAATAAAATCACTGAGTATGACAACAAAACAGATGACTGCATGGGGTAGCAGAGGGGAGAGCAAACCCAGAAAAAAAGTTCCAATATCTGAATCATTTATGCCTTCAGGATGGTAAATTCTGCTTGATATTTCTGGAAATTGAAATAACATCTGCTGAAATCCAAGTACATACTCACCTGTGTACTATGTCTCCAAAAGCCTGTTAAAAAAATATATATATATAAAGACTTAGTTACTTTCACAAGATGTATCTTCCACTACATTCAATGTCAGATTTGGAGGCATTTTCTGAAGATGTTATTTTCCTACCATCTTTCCTTCTGGCAAGTATTTTCCATTGTTTTTCTTATTAAAAAGCCCAGACTGCTATATTGTCATAAATTAATGTCCTGTTAAAGTCTGAGTCTTGAAGACAGTCTCTATACAACTGAAGGGAGAAGGTGCCCAGAAAGTCTCTATGCTCTTCCATAACCATGAAGAACCTACTCAGTCATCTTCCCTAGGCCCTATTGCCAAAGTGAGTGGACCCAGAAATAATATTAATGTGATACTAGATTCCCAAATCTCTCCATCATGTCATGTCTCCAAATTAATCTAAATGTCAATGAATCACTTTTTATTTTATACATTTTCAGAAACCCAAAATTTACTATTGACTTAAGATGGAGAATATTTCTTGGGCTGTTACTTTGACCATTCCACAAAGTTTTGTTGCTGGTGGTAAAGCAGGGCAACCTTTGGTCTGATAGAATCTCTTGGAGGAGCTATACTCTCCCAAAAAAGTGGCATTAATTACAAAAATGTATTTTTGGAAACAAATCATAAAAATTAAGGGGGAGATAGAATTCAAGAGAGAGGAAAAACACCTATGCATATGGATGTTCAACATCCTGATACCTTCTGGTCAATCAGTACCTGAAGTAGCTCCACATCTGGTCTATGGCACATTTCCTTTAGCTCCTCATACATTCCTCTTAACATCTCCCTCCTTTGTTCCATTCTGGCTTTGCTTTCATTGAGTTGCTGAGAAATGTCCTTGCCATCCTTTTGCAGCCTCTCCAAATGATGTTTCTCTTCTTCGTGGAGAAATGATGGCATCTTCTGATATTCAGCTCTGATGGCTTCTATTCTTAAACTCACATAATCCTGCAGTGGCAATAAATTAGTCAAAATAGAAATCTACTTTTTCATCTCCTATTGAATCTCACTGATTCCTCTTTGTTTCCTGAATATCCAATATTTTAACTGTCAGTCCTGCCAATTCTCAGAATCCACAAAATGTTATTCCTGTTCCCTTTTCCTGCGTTAGGATTAACATAGTCGTATGTGTCCAGTTGCACTCATTTGATACAGATTAAAATGTTTTCTAAAATGAAAACCAATTGCATTCTTCTCTTCCAGCACACATTTATGGAAAGGAAACACAGTTCTTGCTTAAGAATTAACATTTAGAGCTGTATTGGCAAGATAAGAAACAATTATCTATATTTCTGATATTCGGGGCAAGTTATATAAACTCATTATATGGAAAATAATAAAATGACCTCAGATTAGCATCGTCAATTCAATGCATTTCACCCAGCATAACTATTCTAATAAGATGTTCTTTAGTCTCATCCAAATGCTCCCTAACCTGCAACAGGAACTTTTCTGGGTTTCATCAACCCCCAATTAAACACAAATGAAATATTATTTCACATGTTGTATTCTCTACCTAGAATTGTTTCTCATACATATATGTTATATATGTGTATATATTTATATATGCACACAGTATATATACACATACACACCATTATGTTCTTCATACCTATTCTATATGTAGAATCTCCTGTTTGCCTTCCTCTTCAAGATTTTGTTTCAGTGTGAATTTTTCACTGAGGTTTTTTCTAACCACCATATTTAAAACACAAATCCTCATTCCCAGTCCCTCGATTTGTTTTTTCTTCTTTACTTCTCTCCATAATTATTTTCCAAAGAATCTACCACAATTTAACACATCATGTATTTCACATATGTACATGTTGACCATTTGCCTCTCTCATTTGTCAAGATATGTCAGGGCAAGGAAGCTTTCTTTCTTCTTTACGACTAAATTAGAAAATTTAGTCGTAAAGAAGAGAGAAAGAAATATTTTAAATGAACTAATACTAGATATCACATCCTCAAGATAAACATTAACAAAGAGAAAATCACTTCTAAAATTATTTAAGTCCTCAGAGCTCTCCTTATATTTAGATATTAGTTTTCATATTTCTGGCATGTTTATATGTCTCCCTCGAGACACAAATCCACATTTCTCACCACTTTTCCCATCATATGTTATGTATTATTCAACATTAAATATTTGAGATACTTAATTTCATTGTTTCTCTACATTTTCACTGTTGCTTTTTCTCCTGAAGTTTTCCACACATTTCCAAATATTACTTGCCTAACACCATTCAGATTAATACTGACCCACCCTCAGAAGGTTCATGTGAACTTTCCATGAATGCCAAATAACTTGGCACCCAGCATTTATTCAAGCAGCACAGATGGCAGCTGTGTGACAATGCTGTTTCTTGTATTTGTTGGTGTATTGCTACAGGTTGTATAGATATAGATGAACATGCTTTGAGTAACATCTGTGGTTTGTTTAGAAATTCTACCTACAAGTCATACTATCCTATGTAAGAAATTAGGCCACTTTTTCTCAGTTCCTTTCTTTGTTATTGAATCCCAGAAACATTGTGGTTTGAGATAATGTTCCTGTTTTTCAAGGGTCACCTATTTGGCCACTGTAAATTCCTGGAGAGGGTAGAGTAGAGTAGAGTATATACGGTACTAACCTTCCAGCAACTGGTTCTGGTGGTTTCCATGTTCAGGTTTCTGTAATTTTCAAAAACTTTTTCCCATACAGCCTGCATTTTCTTTATGAGCTTCTCCTGCAAAAGAGCCATAAATAGGAGCACAAGTGCAGACAATAAAGTAACGCTCAACCCTGACATAGGGAGGGAGCCCAGAATGAAAGATGAGTCAGTCCCAGAGAAAACTGTTTCGTTTCCCCTTCATGTTTGTCAAAACTCGGAAGTCTGGATCTAGGAAACTTTAAAATGGAGATGCTTAAGAGACTCAGAGATGGCTTCCTCTAATCTCCAAGAAAATATACTCACAGAAATATTACGCATCCTTTACAGAAACTGATCTTCAGAGGCACACTTACCCGGCGTTCCTCAGCAGCCCATTCAATGGGACAGTGTCTGTGATCCTGGTGTTCCTGAGAGTTGGAGCACAGTAAACAGAGCAGGCTCTTGTCCACTTCACAGAACATCTTCTTTGTCTCCTTGTGAGCCCCACACATTTGCTCCTCAGTGCTCAGGAACTGCTGGAGACTGGCTTTTCTGACAAGGGAAGCCATCTTCTTCACACAAATGTCAGTTCTGAGATGTCTCTGCCATGTAATCTTCTTGCACTCAGAGCACTGAGCAAGAACTGGGAAGTTTGGCCAGCTGATGTACAAACAGGGCCTGCAAAAGCTGTGCCCACAGTCTATGGTGACTGGGTCTATGAAGTAGTTCATGCAGATGGGGCAGGTGAGTGCCCTCTGGAAGGCTTTCAAGAATCCAGAATTCATCTTCCTGAGGAAGAAAGAGCAACACATCATTTGAGGGCCTGGGTTGGTGAAAAGCTTCTGAACATGTGGTGATATGTGATAGCTCTATGTTCTTTACTTGAGGGTGTTAGTTAAAGCAGAACAAAAACTATTTCTTCTTTAACAAAAATGAAAAACTCACACATAAGGATGAAATATTCATCCTTCAGGCTTTATAGCAGACGTTACTGACTAGATGCCTCACTATCCCTTCTATTCCTAGTTCCTGTCTGTAGCATAATACAAATCTGTTCAAGTACCTGTCAGTCAAGGAAAGTGATGATAAAAGTCTCAATCATTTCAGGGGATTCATTTGCCAAAGTTAAGAATGTGCCTGAAAGACAGCCTTTCTCTGAAGATGATTTTGACAGCCCCAAATTTAAAGGGGAAATTGAGCAGCACAGTTTTACATAAACAAAAGGGGCAGAAAAAGACTAGGAAATCTGCATTTTACATAAGATAACACAAACAAAATGGGATAGGGGACCAATCAGACTTGCATTTGTGTCTGGTGGGCCAGAGGGATTGCTCCTGTAAAGAGAAGCTATCCGCCGGGCGCAGTGGCTCATGCATGTAATTCCAGCACTTTGGGAGGCCAAGGCAGGTGAATGATGAGATCAAGAGATTGAGACCCTCCTGGCCAACATGGTGAAACCCCATCTCCACTAAAAATACTAAAATTAGCTGGGCATGGTGGCGTGTGCCTGTAGTCCCAGCTACTTGGGAGTCTGAGGCAGGAGAATTGCTTGAACCCAGGAGGCAGAGGTTTCAGTGAGCTGAAGTCATGCCACTGCATTCCAGCCTAGCACCTGGTGATGGAGCAAGACTCTGTCTCAAAAAAAAAAGATAAGCTATCAATTTGCATTTTATTAGCTTACCAGGAATTTCTTAGTGAGCAAAATATTGGGGAGGCATATAGCTTTTCATCCTGTTGCCGTCTTATCTAGAAGCCAAGAGCAGGGAGCAGTGTGCAGGACCCAGCACCCAGCTTGAGTTTTTCCTTTGGCTAAATGAGTCTGGGGTCCCCAAATTTAATTTCCTTTCACATACCTATTTCCTGGATGTGGATATAGAACTTGAGTTTTGGTCTAAGTAGTCTAAAATAAATCACTGTGGTTCCTATTCCATTCACATAATAACTGAGTGACTATGGAAGAGGGGCAGAAATTCTACATTTATAACAAAATATGAGAAGATGGCCATAGGGTACTATGAAATATCTTTAGGGACAGGGACACAGAAACCCAACTCTTTAAAATAAAAGTAAACCAGAGAGACAGCAATTAAAGCAATCTGGGTTCACTAGGAACGAAAAGAAATAATGAAAGAACTGGGGTCTTTATATTTTCTTATGAATTAATTTCCTCCTAGGACTGCTGAAACTCTTAACTGACATATTGTAGGATTTTTTTTTAACTGAGATATGTGTAATTATATTTCTGTGGTATGTTGGTTAATTTTAGGTGTCACTTTGAGCGGATTAAGCAATACCTGGAGAACTGGTGAAGCATTGTTTTTGGCTGAGTTTGTGAAGGTGTTTTCAGAGGAGAGAGACGTGTGAGCTGGTGAGGTCAGTGGGGGGATATCATCCCTCAGTGTGCTTGGGCACCACCCAATCAGCTGGTAGCTCAGATAGAAGAAAAAGGTCAGAGAAAATGACAATTTTATTTCTTTCTCTCTGGAAGCTGGTTCTGAGACTTTCACACTTAAGCTCAGCCAGGATATTGATATGCCTGGGACACCAGCTTAAAGACAGACACCTTTTACTGGAAATACTTAGACTCCATAATCGAGCCAGCAATTTTTCTGACAGATTCTCTTTCCTGTACCGTCATGTGTTGCTTAAGAACAGACATATGTTCTGAGGAATGCATAAGACAATTTTGTTATTGTTTGAATATGGTGGAGTATACTCACACAAACCTAGATGATGCAGCCTACTACATACCTATTGTATATGGTATAGCCTGTTAATCCTGGACAACAAACCTGTACAGCATGTCATGTACCCTATACTGTAGGCAACCGTAACATAATGGTAAGTATTTTCTTTCTTTGTGTGTGTGTGTGTGTGTGTGTGTAGATAGGTAGGTAGATAGATAGATAGATAGGTAGGTAGATAGATAGGTAAATAGGTATACATGATATAGCTTTGTCTCTCTGGAGAACCCTGACTAATAAAAGCTATACTTGTTGTTTTCACAATTTTCAGTCTTTTACTTTACTCTATTTTTCTTTAAACCACTGCTGAATTTAAGTGCAGAAAGTGAAAATCCTGGAATTGCAAACATCAGAAGTCATCTGAGTCATTTTAAAAAGCTTTTTGACAGTTTAATCAGATTTAAGCCTCAAGTAAAATGACAACCAATATGACATACCAAGTTAGAGCTTATAAATTTATCTAGTAAAAAATTGTGTTTTGACTTTTAAACTAGACTATTTCAGGGAGCCTCCTTATTTCCTTTAGTATCACCATTTTGCATCTCATCATTGCCTCAGTAATTTACAATTGTGTCTAAAAACTTAAGGTCATAAAAGCCCATTATTTACAGCATTCAATAATTAGCTCTTCTTAAGTAGTTATATGTACCAATATTAATACATGCATTATACATATACACATGGCTATATGTACATATATAGGTACATATGAACTCCATGTATTCATTATGCATACATATCTATTGCAGCAAACACTAGATATTTAAAACTCTTCAAAAATATATTTAACAATCATGGACTATGCAAAATATCAACAATTAATATCCTCAACAATTAATATCTAAAATGAATAGTGAAAGTATAAGTTATAAATATCATTCAGTAAGTTTAAAATAATGAAATTGTTAACACTCTAGTTTTTTATTCTGTGAAGGAAAAGAAAAATGATTTCTTAAAGAATTCTGTTAAATACTCCTCAAGATCAGTTCATTAATTGCAGTATTGACTTCCAAAAGTCTCCAAAATGCAGTTAACTCTAAGTGTCACCCTTCTCTTGTGGAGAAAAATAAGCTTGTCCTCTCTATGTCTATTTATACGAATTTTTGAAGAGAACACCCACCTCTTTATGGGCATTTAGGGTATTAAGAAAGGTGGAGCAGAGATGATTAGGTTTATGCAATATTAAGTGCCCATTTTTGCACCACTGATAAAATTAGCATCACACCTTCAGTTTGAGACCACTGCCTGAATGATGAATATCTAACATAAATCCAATCAGAATAGACATACGCTAGAAATTAACTAAGATTTACTTAATACTGCCTATTGAGTTCCTTCCAAAACACAGGCATTTCTCTAAGGCATTTATTTAATCATTGTAGAGAAAGTATCTCCCTCTTGTGTGCTGTGGCACAATTGTAGCTCACTGCAGCCTTGAATTCCAGGGTTCAAGTAATCCTTCCACTTCAGTTTCAAAAGTAACAAGGAGTACAGGTTTATGCAATTGCATGTAGCTCAGTTTTAATTTTTTTTGTAGAGACAGGGCATGACTATGTTGCCCAGTTGGGTCTCCAACTCCCAGCTTCATGTCATCCTCTGACTTTGGCCTTCCAATGTGGTAGGGGAACAGGCATGAGAGCCACCTCAGGCAGTCTTAAATACTCTTCAAATACATCTATTGGTTATTCTCAGAGTAGACCAACAGAAAGTTAAAACGTTTTTGGCTTGTTTGTTTTCTGCTGCTTTAAAAGAAATCATGGATTAGCCGAATAACCCCAAATAATAACTTGGGATCTCTTATTGAATTTACAGGGCTAAGCATGGTGGCTCAGCCTGTAATCCCAGCACTTTGGGAGACCAAAGCTGGTTTAGAACTCTTGAAATGAATGAATAGTGAGAGTATAAACTATAAATGGTATCATTCAGTAAGTTTAAAATAATGAAATATTGTTTACACTTTAATAAGGGCAGATCACGAGGTCAGGAGTTTTAGACAAGCCTGGCCAATATGGTGACACCCCATATCTACTAAAAATACAACTATTAGCCAGGCATGGTGGCATCTTCCTGTAGTCTCAGCTACTCAAGAGGCTGAGACAGAAGAATTGCTTAATTATTCTCTGCACCCTCTGCCTCCCAGGTTCAAGCAATTCTCCTGCCTCAGCTTCTGGAGTAGCTGGAATTATAGACACCCGCCATCACACCTGGCTAATTTTTGTATTTCTAGTAGAGACAGGGTTTCACCATGTTGGCCAGGCTGGTCTTTAACCCCTGACCTTAAGTGATCCACCCACCTTGGCCTCCTAAGGTGCTGGGATTACAAGTATGAGCCACTGTGCCCAGTCATTCCTCAAATATTTTTGATCCGAGATTGGTTGAATCCATGGAGATGAAACCCATGGACACAAAGAGCCAACTGTGATATAAAGGAGAAAATAATAACAAGAGTCCTGGTAGTATTTTCATTTCAACAAGCAGGGCTCTCATCATGCCCAAATTACTTAGACAAACTTAAAGCTTGGGCAGAGGGTAAAAGTTGGGATGATGTCTGCATCACTTATAATAGCTGATTTGACAAAAACCACAACCCAAATCTCTTTCTATGTCTCTCAATGATTCCATGATGATAGTATCTGAAAGACACTTATTTTCTGTGCTAAAAGTCTATACTCCTTGCCTCCAAATTCATCTATAAATTTTCCTGAAGACAATTACAAACAAATCAGGTTTTATCTAAGCTTGATTAATTCAATCAGAATTGACTTCTACTGTTACTTCTAAAACTATCAACCATTGGATTTGTCCTACTGATTTTAATTTCAAAACTCTTCCTTTCAATAAATTAAATGCCAATAATATCTATTATTTTTAGTTTAGGAAAATTGTTCTCAAAGACAGATGATCAGACAGAACACCTTCTCATTTTGAATTGGTGAATATTTAAGCTATAATAATTAGCAAAATTAATAAACAATTAACCATCATTTTAAACAACAACAATAACAAAAAAATGATGATATATATATTAGGCTTTCATTTCTACCCTAGAGAATCCAGAAAAGCAGTTAATGAAGCACGACCACCAATTAATCTTTATTTCCAACATTTTCCCATAGTGACTTGGAAGCCACACAGTCTCTTGGTAATAACAAGAGTCCTGGTAGTATTTTCATTTCAACAAGCAGTGCTCTTATCATGCCCAAATTACTTAGACAAGCTTAAAACTCAGGCAGAGGGTAAAAGTTGGGATGATGTCTGCATCACTTATAATAGCTGATTTGACAAAAACCACAACCCAAATCTCTTTCACCTGGTTGGTGAAATCTATTTTCAACACTTCAAATCTAGTCTGCAAACTGAAAATTTTGAAGAGACAGCAAATTAGACCTTTACAACAAGACTTTTCAAAGTAATTCAGCATTTTTAACTTTTACTTCGGTGTAGATAGAATACATTACTACATGCCTACATTTTAGTGAACTTTTTAGATATTTTATGGATTTCAACATTGCATGAAACTCTGGAAATATGTCTCTGCAGACTTGAAAAATCCAGCAATACAGAAAATAAAAGTAGCAATGGAGCACAAAGCATATATTACAAATGAAATATTCTTTATATTGATGTTATTTAAAATCACTAGGACAGCTACTTGTTTGTTTAGACAAGATCCAAGCATGCTGCTAGATAAATTTAAAGTATTTTTTATGAGAAAAAGTAAACATGATGGGTTTACTGTAAATTGCATACTCACAAGGCTTCTATGAATGGTCTCACGTTTAGAAGCTCTGTCAGTATCTACATCAGCAGTAACACTTGGCTCTCCAAAGCCCAGCAGCCACAAATCCGGGTGGGTGCTTTCTGGAAGAGAAATCTCTGGACAAGCATCCTTTTAAAGTGTTTGGGCCCGCCCAAGACCAAACCCACTTCCTGAGACTGATTAGGTTGCACGGAATGTATAAATTGGCTGATTAGATTTATAAAGCATAGAAAACCACGCTTGGGGGCTAACAACTCAACAGAAGAGTTTGGATGAGACAAGCAAGTAGAGTTAACACATGTTGTTCAAAAGAGGGGGTGGATCACCTGAGGTCAGGAATTCAAGATCAATCTAATCAACATGGTGAAACCTTGTCTCTACTAAAAATACAAAAACTAGCCAGGCGTGGTGGCAGGTAACTCCTAAATAATCCCAGCTATTTAGGAGGCTGAGACAGGAGAATCACTTGAACCTGGGTGGTGGAGGTTGCAGTGAGCCAAGATCACACCATTGCAATCCAGCCTGGGAGACAACAGTGAAACCCGGTCTCAAAAACAAAACAAACAAAGATTTAAATAACACAATTATTTCATTAAATATGTTTTTATGTATCACATGGTAACTGTTAAAATTTTGTTTCTTATTCTGTGGTTTAAACTTATAATCGCTTATCAAGTGCCTAGCCATTATTTATCTGAATATGTCCAAAAATAAAATATTCACTGGAATGACCAACACATGTTTATTGTGTAACTCTCTCATTTTAAGAAAAGTGTACCAAGGAATTGCGTACCAAATCAATTGTTTTTCAAATAATTGTATCTATATTGATTGGTGGAATTCATTGTATCAGCCTATTTTTTTTCTAATTTTCAGTATTTTTTGACTATTTTTAATAATTGCTTTACAAAAAAATCTGTTTATTGATTCATACAACTTTTTGAAAAATTTTAAACCAGATGCTTTACATATATATGCACATAACTATAACAATTTATGTATTCATACTTAAAAATTATATAAAAATTATTTACACAATTATCTGTGTAATTATATTTGATAAACAGTGAATGAAAATTATTTTTAACATGGTTTCCATAGGTACACATTTTGTTGCTATTTGTCTGATTAAATAAATCACCAATGTTTACACATAGTTGTACTAACAAATTAATGTTTGGTGATTTAGGTCTTTTCTATAAACTTAAAATTGTCTAACCTTTCCAGAAATTCAAAAAGTGAAAATCTATATAAAAGTCACCATTTAAATACTAACAACAAAAAAATTATAAAATTTATAAAGCCAGCATATTCTAGAAAGAGTTGAAGTGGCTGTCTTTTCAGCCAATGTATGGCATTGTAAATTAGTATATTTTCTAAAGTGTCATTTGAGCACCACTATGCTTAAGAATTAGGTCTTTAATGCCAGGCACAGTGGCTCACGCCTGTAATCCCAGCACTTTGGGAGGCCGAGGCGTGTGGATCACAAGGTCAAGAGTTCAAGACCATCCTGGTCAACATGGTGAAACCCTGTCTCTACTAAAAATACAAAAATTAGCTGGGCACAGTGGTGCCTGCCTGCAATCCCTGCTACTCAGGAGGCTGAGGCAGGAGAATTGCCTGAAACTAGGAGGCAGAGGTTGCGGTGAGCCGAGATCACACCATTGCACTCCTGTCTGGGTAACAAGAGCAAAACTCCGTCTCAAAAATAAAAAAAGAATTATGTCTTTAAAAAAAATATATATATGAGGGGAGGAACTCAAGATGGCGCTGTGACAACAACCCAGGATTTAAGCTCTTGGTTAATCTGCAGAGAGGTGAGTCAAAGCTGCATTTTCAGACTGATCTTTTTTGCCCACAGAATGGGGAAATTTCCAAGTATAAAGGAGACGTGGGACACCAGGCAGAGGCTCTGCCTGGAGAAGCCGGCAGCCGGGGTGGTGGCAGACGGCCCTACCCAGTGATCCCCACAGGGCGCACTTGTCCGGGTGCCCTGTTGAAATGGCAACCTGAGACTTGAGGGGGCTGAACTTGAGACTGAAAGGGACTTGGGCATTGGGCCAGCCCAGGGGATTGCAGGGACACAGCGTGTGGGATAGCGCAGTGGGACAGACAAAACGGCGATTCCAAATGCTTGCCATGGAGACCGTCCCTGAGGCGCTCCTTGGGGGAGGGGCGTCCACCAGTACCGAGGCAACCCGCCCCGACTGAGACACACTCCACTGCTGACGCAGCCTGCCATTGCCGAGGCAACCCACTACAACAGAGAGACTCCGCTGCAGGGCGTAGCCCATGGTGGAGAACACAGCAGAAGAGCAAGAGCCTGCAGCAACAGGGCGAGCCTCACAACAGCAGGGTGGAGCCTCAGCAGTCAAATAGTGATTAGACTGCCTCCTAGCTGGGCAGGACACCTCAACAGACATCCAAAAACAAAGCCCCAACCCCCCAAGACAGAGCATTTGAGAAAAAAAGGGCTTTTTTAATGAGCTCTGTTGCAGCAGAATCAAACATAGCAGCCTAACAGCCCTGAATGAACAACAGAGCTCACAGCTCAGCAATTGAGCTCCTATAAAGTACAGACTGTCTCCTCAAGCAGCTCCCTGACCCCGCTATATCCAAAAGACTGACATTTGGCAGGCATCATCCTGGGACAAAGATAGCAGAAAAAGAAACTGGTAGCATCCCTCACTGTTCCGCAGCTGCTATAGGTGTACCCCAGACAAGCAGGGCCTGGAGTGGACCTCAGCAGTCATACAGTGAAGGGGCTAGAATGGTAGGAAAAAAACCAAGTAACAGAAATACTTCATCACCAACAATCTGGGTGTCCACTAAGAGACCCAATCGAAAAGTCAGCAACTACGCAGATGACAAGTGGATAAATCCACAAAGATGGGAAGAAACCAGCGCAAAAAAGAGGAAAACACCCAAAATCAGAACACCTCGCCTCCTAGAAAGGACAGAAACTCCTCACCAGTAAGGGATCAAAGCTGGACGGAGGATGACTGTGATGAAATGACAGAATTAGACTTCAGAAGATGGATAATGAGAAACTTTTGTGAGCTAAAAGAACATGTATTAAATCAATGCAAAGAAACTAAGAACCTTGAAAAAAGATATGAAAAAATATTTGAGGAAATGATGACAAGAATGGATAACTTAGAGAAATATGAATGAACTAAAGGACCTGAAAAACACAATACGAGAACTTCGCGAAGAATGCACAAGTTTCAATAGCCGAATTGACCAAGCAGAAGAAAGAATATCTGAAGTCGAAGATCAACTCAATGAAATAAAACGAGAAACCAAGATCAGAGAAAAAGCGCAAAAAGGAATGAACAAAGTCTCCAAGAAATGTGGGACTATGTGAAAAGACCTAACCTACGTTTGATAGGTGTACCAGAAGGGGACGAAGAGAATGAATCCAAGCTGGAAAATACTCTTCAGGACATCATCCAGGAAAATTTCCCCCACCTAGCAAGACAGGCCAACACTCAAATACAGAAAATACAGAGAACACCACAAAGATATTTCACAAGAAGAGCAACCCCAAGGCACATAATCGTCAGATTCAACAAGGTTGAAATAAAGGAGAAAATACTAAGGGACAGCCAGAGAGAAATGTTGGGTCACCCACAAAGGGAAGCCCATCAGACTTACAGCAGATCTCTCAGCAGGAACACTACAAGCCAGAAGAGAGTGGGGGCCAATATTCAACATTCTTAAAGAAAAGAATTTTCAACCCAGAATTTTATGTCCAGCCAAACTGAGCTTCAGAAGTGAAGGAAAAATAAAATCCTTTGCGAACAAGCAAGTACTCAGAGATTTTGTCACCACCAGGATTTACAAGAGCTCCTGAAAGAGGAACCACACATAGAAAGAAACAACCAGTACCAGTCATTCCAAAATCACACTGAATGCTAAAGAGCATCAACATAATGAAGAATCTACAACAACTAACGGGCAAAACACCCACTTAGTATCAAAATGGCAGTATCAAATTCATACATAACAATATTAACCCTAAATGTAAATGGACTAAATGCACCAATCAAAAGACACAGACTGGCAAACTGGATAAAAATCCAAAACCCATCAGTGTGCTGTATCCAGGAAACCCATCTCACATGCAAGGATACACAAAGGCTCAAAATAAAGGGATGGAGGAAGATTTACCAAGCAAATGGAAAGCAAAAAAAAGGAGGAGTTGCAATTCTCATCTCCGATAAAATAGACTTTAAAGCAACAAATATCAAAAGAGACAAAGAAGGCCATTACATAATGGTAAAAGGATCGATACAACAAGAAGAGCTAACGATCCTAAACATATATGGACCCAATGCAGGAGCACCCAGATACATAAGGCAAGTTCTTAAGAACTTACAAAAGGACTTAGACTCCCACACAATAATAGTGGGAGACTTTAACACTCCACTGTCAATACTAGACAGATCTAAAAGACAAAAAAATCAACAAGGATAACCAGGGCTTGAACTCAGACCTGGAGCAAGCAAACCTGATAGACATTTACAGAACTCTCCACCCCAAATCCACAGAATACACATTCTTCTCAGCACCACATCACACCTACTCTAAAATTGACCACATAATTGGAAGTAAAGCACTGCTCAACAAATGCAAAACAACTGAAATCATAACAAACAGCCTCTCAGACCATAGTGCAATCAAGTTAGAACTCAGAATTCAGAAACAGACCCAGAACCGCACAGCTTCATGGAAACTGAACAACTGGCTCTTGAATGTTGACTGGGTAAACAACGAAATGAAGGCAGAAATAAAGAAGTTCTTCGAAACCAATGAGAACGAAGACACAACGTGCCAGAACCTCTGGGACACATTTAAAGCAGTCTCTAGAGGAAAGTATATAGCAATAAGTGCCCATATGAGGAGAATGGAGAGATCCAAAATTGACACCCTATCGTCAAAATTGAAAGAGCTAGAGGAGCAAGATCAAAAAAACTCAAAACCCAGCAGAAGACAAGAAATAACTAAGATCAGAGCTGAGCTGAAGGAGATTGAGACACGAAAAACCCTTCAAAAAATCAATAAATCCAAGAGCTGGTTTTTTGAAAAGATCAACAAAATAGACAGACCACTAGCCAGATTGATTAAAAAGAAAAGAGAGAACAACCAAATAGATGCAATAAAAAATGATAAAGGGGAAATCACCACAGATTCCACAGAAATTCAAACCATCATCAGAGAATATTACAAACAACTCTATGCGCATAAACTAGTAAACCTGGAAGAAATGGACAAATTCCTGGACTCCTGTGTCCTCCCAGGCCTAAACCAGGAGGAAGCTGAAAGTATGAATAGACCAATAACAAGGTCTGAAGTTGAGGCAGCACTTAAGAGCCTGCCACACAAAAAAAGCCCAGGTCCAGACGGGTTCACAGCCGAATTCTACCAGACACACAAGGAAGAGCTGGCACCATTTCTTCTAAAACTATTTCAAACAATCCAAAAAGAGGGAATCCTTCCGAAATCATTTTATGAGACCAACATCATCCTGATACCAAAACTCGGCAGAGACCCAACGAGAAAAAAAAACTTCAGGCCGATATCCATGATGAACATAGATGCAAAAATCTTCAATAAAATATTGGCAAGCCGATTGCAAGAGCAAATCAAAAAACTTATTCATCATGATCAAGTCGGATTCATCCTGGGGATGCAAGGCTGGTTCAACATACGCAAGTCTATAAATGTAATTCACCACATAAACAGAACCAAAAACAAAAACCACATGGTTATCTCAATTGACGCAGAGAAGGCATTTGACAAAATTCAACAGCCCTTTATGCTAAAAACCTTCAATAAACTCGGTATCGATGGAACTTATCTCAAAGTAATAAAAGCTATTTATGACAAACCAACAGCCAACATCATACTGAATGGGCAAAAACTGGAAGCATTCCCTTTAAAATCTGGCACTAGACAAGGATGCCCTCTCTCACCACTCCTATTCAATATAGTACTGGAAGTTGTAGCCAGAGCAATCAGGCAAGAAAAAGAAATAAAGGGTATTCAAATAGGAAAGGTGGAAGCCAAATTGTCTCTATTTGCAGATGACATGATAGTATACCTAGAAGACCCTATCACCTCAGCCCAAAAACTCCTGAAACTGATAAGCAACTTCAGCAAAGTCTCAGGATATAAAATCAATGCACAAAAATCACAAGCATTCATCTACACCAATAACAGACTTAAAGAAAGCCAAGTCAAGAGCGAACTGCCATTCGCAATTGCTACAAAAAGAATAAAATACCTTGAAATACAACTCACAAGGAACGTAAGGGACCTCTTCAAGGAGAACTACAAACCAGTGCTCAACGAAATCAGAGAGGACACAAACAGATGGAGAAACATTCCATGTTCATGGTTAGGAAGAATTAATATCGTGAAAATGGCTATACTGCCCAAAGTAATTTACAGAATCAATGCTATCCCCATCAAGCTACCATTGACTTTCTTCACAGAACTGGAAAAAACCACCATGAACTTCATATGGAACCAAAAGAGAGCCCGCATAGCCAAGTCAATTCTAAGCAAAAAGAACACAGCGGGGGGCATCACACTACCGGATTTCAAACTATACTACAAGGCTACAGTAATCAAAACAGCATGGTACTGGTACCAAAACAGAGATATAGACCAATGGAACAAAACTGAGGCACCGGAGGCAACACAACATACATACAACTATACAATCTTTGATAAACCTGACAAAAACAAGCAATGGGGCAAGGATTCCATGTTTAACAAATGGTGTTGGGAAAAATGGCTAGCCATGTGCAGAAAGCAGAAACTGGACCCCTTCCTGACACCTTACACTAAAATTAACTCCAGATGGATTAAAGGCTTAAACATAAGACCTGGCACCATAAAAACCCTAGAAGAAAATCTAGGCAAAACTATCCAGGACATAGGAGTAGGCAAGGACTTCATGAACAAAACACCAAAAGCATTGGCAACAAAAGCCAAAATAGACAAATGGGACCTAATGAAACTCCACAGCTTCTGCACGGCAAAAGAAACAGTCACTAGAGTGGATCGGCAACCAACAGAATTGAAAAAATTTTTGCAGTTTACCCATCTGACAAAGGGCTGATATCCAGAATTTACAAAGAACTCAAACAGATTTACAGGAAAAAAACAAACAAGCCCATTCAAAAGTGGGCAAAGGATATGAACAGATACTTTACGAAAGAAGACATATATGAGGCCACCAATCATATGAAAAAATGCTCATCGTCACTGATCATCAGAGAGATGCAAATCAAAACCACATTGAGATACCATCTCACGCCAGTTAGAATGGCGATCATTAAAAAATCTGGAGACAACATATCCTGGAGAGGATGTGGAGAAAAAGGAACACTTTTACACTGTTGGTGGGAGTGTAAACTAGTTCAACCATTGTGGAAGACAGTGTGGCGATTCCTCAAGGCCTTAGAAATAAAAATTCCATTTGACCCAGCAATCCCATTACTGGGTATATATCCAAAAGACTATAAATCATTCTACTATAAGGACACATGTACAGGAATGTTCATTGCAGCACTGTTTACAATAGCAAAGACCTGGAATCAACCCAAATGCCCAGTGATAATAGACTGGATTGGAAAAATGTGGCACATATACACCATGGAATATTATGCAGCAATCAGAAATGATGAGTTTGTGTCGTTTGTAGGGACATGGATGAATCTGGAGAACATCATCCTCAGCAAACTGACACAAGAACAGAAAATGAAACACCGCATATTCTCATTCATAGGTGGGTGATGAAAAATGAGCACACATGGACACAGAAAGGGGAGTACTAAACACTGGGGTCTATTGGGGAGAAAAGGGGAGGGCCAGTGGGAGGGGGTGGTGGAGAGGGATAGCCTGGGGAGAAAAGCCAAATGTGGGTGAAGGGGAGAAGAAAAGAAAGCACAGTGCCATGTGTGTACCTACGCAACTGTCTTGCATGCTCTGCTCATGTACCCCAAAACCTATAATTCAATAAAAAATTAAAAAAAAAAGAAAAAAAGGGTATTCAAATAGGAAAGGTGGAAGCCAAATTGTCTGTATTTGCAGACGACATAATAGTATACCTAGAAGACCCCATTGCCTCAGCCCAAGAACTCCTGAAACTGATAAGCAACTTCAGCAAAGTCTCAGGATATAAAATCAATGTGCAAAAATCACAAGCATTCGTCTACACCAGTAACAGACTTAAAGAAAGCCAAATCAAGAACGAACTGCCATTCACAATTGCTACAAAAAGAATAAAATACCTTGGAATACAACTCACAAGGAACGTAAGGGACCTCTTCAGGGAAAACTACAAACCACTGCTCAACGAAATCAGAGAGGACACAAACAGATGGAGAAACATTCCATGTTCATGGTTAGGAAGAATTAATATCGTGAAAATAGCTATACTGCCCAAAGTAATTTACAGAATCAACGCTATCCCCATCAAGATACCATTGACTTTCTTCACAGAACTGGAAAAAACCACCTTGAACTTCATATGGAACCAAAAGAGAGCCCGCATAGCCAAGTCAATTCTAAGCAAAAAGAACACAGCGGGGGGCATCACACTACCGGATTTCAAACTATACTACAAGGCTACAGTAATCAAAACAGCATGGTACTGGTACCAAAACAGAGATATAGACCAATGGAACAAAACAGAGGCATCGGAGGAAGCACAACATGTCTACAACTATACAATCTTTGATAAACCTGACAAAAACAAGCAATGGGGAAAGGATTCCGTATTTAACAAATGGTGTTGGGAAAACTGGCTATCCATGTGCAGAAAGCAGAAACTGGACCCCTTCCTAACACCTTACACTAAAATTAACTCCAGATGGATTAAAGACTTAAACATAAGACCTGGCACCATAAAAACCCTAGAAGGAAATCTAGGCAAAACTACCCAGGACATAGGGGTAGGCAAGCACTTCATGAACAAAACACCAAAAGCATTGGCAACAAAAGCCAAAATAGACAAATGGGACCTAATCCAACTCCACAGCTTCTGCACGGCAAAAGAAACAGTCACTAGAGTGAATTGGCAACCAAGAGAATGGGAAAAAATGTTTGCAGTTTACCCATCTGACAAAGGGCTGATATTCAGAATTTACCAAGAACTCAAACTGATTTACAGGAAAAAAACAAACAAGCCCATTCAAAAGTGGGCAAAGGATATGAACAGACTCTTTACGAAAAAAGACATATATGAGGCCAACAATCATATGAAAAAATGCTCATCGTCACTGGTCATCAGAGAGATGCAAATCAAAACCACATTGAGATACCATCTCACGCCAGTTAGAATGGCGATCATTAAAAAATCTGGAGACAACAGATGCTGGAGAGGATGTGGAGAAAAAGGAACACTTATACACTGTTGGTGGGAGTGTAAATTAGTCCAACCGTTGTGGAAGACAGTGTGGCAATTCCTCAAGGCCTTAGAAATAGAAATTCCATTTGACCCAGCAATCCCATTACTGGGTATATACCCAAAGGACTATAAATCATTCTACTATAAGGACACATGAACACCAATGTTTATTGCAGCACTGTTTACAATAGCAAAGGCCTGGAATTAACCCAAATGCCCATTGATGATAGACTCGATTTGGATAATTTGGCACATAAACACCATGGAATATTATGCAGCAATCAGAAATGATGAGTTTGTGTCATTTGTAGGGACATGAATGAATCTGGAGAACATCATTCTCAGCAAACTGACACAAGAACAGAAAATGAAACACCGCATATTCTCACTCATAGGCGGGTGATGAAAAATGAGAACAGATGGACACCGAGAGGGGAGTACTAAACAATGGGGTCTATTGGGGGGAAAAGGGGAGGTCCAGTGGGAGGGGGAGGTGGAGAGGGATAGCCTCAGGAGAAACGCCAAATGTGGGTGAAGGGGTGAAAAGAAACAGAACACACTGCCGTGTGTACCTATGCAACTGTATTGCATGCTCTGCACATGTACCTCAAACCTAAAATGCAATAAAAAAATAAGAAATATATATATATTTTAAAAAACATAATCAGGCTGGGTATGGTCTTTCACACCTGCAATCCCAGCACTTTGGGAGGTCGAGGCAGGTGGATCACCTGGGGTCAGATATTTGAGACCTGGTCAACAAGGTGAAACTCCATCTCTACTAAAAATACAAAATTAAGCTGGGCATGGTGGCAGATGCCTGTAATCCCATCTGCTTGGGAGGCTGAGACAGGAAAATCACTTGAACCCAACAGGTGGAGGTTGCAGCGAGCCAAAATGGCATCATTGCACTCCAGCCTGGGGAACAAAATTGAAACTCCATCTCAACAAAAACAACAAAAGAAAGACAAAAGTCAGTCATAGATACATACACGAAGACATTCCCAAAAATGTTATTCATTGAAACCTGCTTCAAACACTTCTGAAAATGTTGCATATTGTCTACATAAGTATAGAAAGAAAAGGATTTCTGGTAGTCTCATTTGTCAGTAAAAATTCAACACTAATTTATGCAGAATGTTCTGTATCAGGCAGAAATAAACAATAAGCAACTCATGAGATGCATATAAAATAATGAACAATAGTTCCAAATTTTATTCCTGGAAATTGCAAAAGTCATTGTTTATTATACTACAAATGTGTCAACATGCAGAAAGGGTAAGCAAGAAAAAGTGGTATTTCATTAGCTAATTATAAAATACTCTTTCATTCCAATGAAAACATCAGACATTCATTGATTATTAATTATATGCTAAATATTGTTCTAAGTGCTTTACATGTTATAGCTTATTTAATTCTTATAGCAACTCCATGAAATAAATGATATTTTTACTCATTTAAACATTGAGAAACTTAAGAACACAAAGCTTGAATAATTTGCCAGTAGTGTAAGTAAGAGGGAGAAGTACGACCTGAATTCAGGTAATCTACCTTTCAAAGCTGTTCTATTATTGCACTATCCCTTGTGAATGACAGTGACATTAAATATGATGTCAACATATGTTCCTCAGCCACTGAATTACATACAATATTTTTTGAGGGATGCTTATTCCATGTTTTCAGAATCGATTGAAGGTTGACAGACCTTTCATGTATTTGATCCATTTCTCAAATACTAATATTCACCTTGTCCAACATCTATAATACTGTCCACATCTATAATACTGTCCATCAATGACAGCACAAAAAGCCTGTTAGCATGCTCTGTGAAACCCCATAACAAAGGCATTGCAAAAATCCTTCTGTGGAGTGCAGCTCTTGTTTTCAAAGCATGGAATGGCTCAGAGAGTCTCATACGCTTGTTACTCTGACTTTTCACAGAATTTATGTCTGCTATGGACTCTCCATACTGGTGGGGACTGGAGCCAAAATTAAAAAAAAACACACACACAAAAACCAAGACTCAGTCCCTAAAGAGCTTATAGCCTAGAAGGGGATACAAGGGAAGGAAGTTTTTCTAGAAGAGATGAAACCTAAGCTGAAATCCAAAGGATGAGTGCAGTCTTATCTTTTCTGATGGTAATGTTTACATAACACTGGTTGTCATGAGAAAAGATTTTGGGACCTGGCATGGCAGCTCATGCCTTAAATCCCAGAACTTTGGGAGGCCAAGGTGGGTTGATTGCTTGAGCCAAGGAGTTCAAGACCAGCCTGGACAACATGGTGAAACTCCTTCTCTACGAACATACAAATATTAGCCAGTCATAATAGTACATGCCTGTAATCTGAGCTACTTGGGAGTCTGAGGCTGGAGGATCACTTGAGCCCAGGAGGTAGAGATTGCATGAAGCTAGTATTGCACCACTGATTCAAGCCTGGCAGAGTGAGATCCAGTCTCAAAAAAAAAAAAATTAGTTCTGATTTCTTGCTGGGTTGATGACCTTCTAATCTATGTAGGCCAGAATGCTTTTTAAAATGCAAATATGCTCATATCCCTATCCTGCTTAACCTTATTATGGGCTTTTGATAAACTACAAGACAGTAGTTACACTCCTTTTGATGTCCGCCAAGACTTATGTGATATATTTGGTGCTTGAAATATGGATTGTTCCTCCCACAAATGCCTTGGATTCTACTAAAACTGAGTTATTTGTATTTAACATTCCACAGTTATTTATACATCTATTATTTTGTGTAACATGATTACTTTCCCAGTGGAAATATAAATAAATAAAATTACTTTGAAACACTTTGGCATTGCTCATAAAATCGAAGATGCACATTTTTTTTAAATTGCATTTTAGGTTTTGGGGTACATGTAAAGAACATGCAAGATAATTGCATAGGTACACACGTGGCAGTGTGATTTGCTCATCACATGTTGTTTAGAGTTCTTTTTACCTTTTACTAGACAATATGTCATTGCTCCAATTCTGTTATAATTAATCACTCTTTATATTAACTTTATTCACATTGTATATTTTTTCTGTCTTGATAGACTCTGAATCTTACTTTCATGTGAATGAATAATTTATATCAGAAAAAAGATGGCAAAGCACAGCCACAGTGATACATAGATGAACTCTTAAAGGTCAGTGAAAACATAGAGTACCAAATAAATACACATGGTATGATTTTACTTATAAAAAGTTCAAAACTACATAAAGTCAAAACACATAAAGGATACAGCCATGTGTGATTTGCTGCCTTCCTCCCCTTCACCTCTATCTGGCATTTCTCCCCATGCTCTCTCTCCTGAACTCCCCATCCCCCACTGTCCCTCCCCTATTGCCCCCAACAGACCCCAGTGTGTATTGCTCCCCTCCCTGTGTCCATGTGTTCTCATTGTTCAACACCCGCCTATGAATGAGAACATGCGGTATTTCATATTCTGTTCTTGTGTCAGTTTGCTGAGAATGATGGTCTCCAGGTTTATCCATGTCCCTACAAAGGACATGAACTCATCATTTTTGACAGCTGCATAATATTTCATGGTGTATATATGCCACATTTTTCCTGTCCAGTCTATCATCGATGGACATTTGGGTTGATTCCATGTCTTTGCTATTGTAAACAGTGCTGCAATGAACATTCATGAGATGCACAAATTTTATAACCCAGACATTCCACCTATAAGCAGATACTGTCAGAAAAGAGAATCTCTTGAATATTTGCATTAGGAGACATATTCACAAAAGTAACATTCAGGAAACTTTCAAAATGTACACCAGCAAAAATGAATAAATATATTTCATTATACCCCAGTCATCCAAATTCATGTTATCCACTCCAAACTCACTCCTGATTAGCTTCATAAACAGATCTGGGCCCTTTAAATATTTCTTCTTTGCCAAGTGTTATGATGTTAAACTTTGTGATTAGAAAGCATTGGAGAGGGATTCTAAGAAAGTGCTTTCCAACCTACTTTCTGTATGCACCCATGTCAGGTTCCAAAAATGCCAATGACATCCAAAATCTAGTCCAGATGGCATACAGGGCTACAGCAGTGTCCAGATTCTGATTCTGTACTTCAGTCTCCTGCAATAGCATCCACTTCCTGAAGTTCATAGTGGTCAGGAGAACCCAGCAGCCAAGAGAGTCTCCTGAAACAGCTCTTTGCCAAATTTTCAGTAGAGCCCTTCTGGCATGACGTTTCTTCAGAAACAGCTTTACACAGTGGACTAGAAGGCAAGTTTCTTGGGCGCTCTAAAATGTCCATCTGAAGCAAGTTCATCAAGTGCAACACCACAGCGACTTCTTAACATTCAGTGAGGCCAAGGTGTGAGGAGACTCTTCATTGGTTGCACCAAATTCACCATGGAGACAATGGCAGTTCCTTACATCTGCTCACCACATGTTGTTTATAGTTCTTTTTACCTTTTACTAGACGATATGTCATTGCTCCAATGCTGTTATAATTAATCACTCTTTATATTAACTTTATTCACATTGTTGTATATTTTTTCTGTCTTGATAGACTCTGAATCTTACTTTCATGTGAATGAATGTTTTACATCAGGAAAACATCACAAAGTACAGCCACAGTGATACATAGATGAACTCTTAAAGGTCAATGAAAACATCAAGTACCAGATAAATACACATGGTATGATTTTATTTATAAAAAGTTCCAAACTACATAAAGCCAAAACACATAAAGGATACAGCCATGTGTGATAAAATTACAAATAGCAACAGAGGAAAGAAAGATAAACATAAAATTCAAGAAAGTAAAAAAACACAACTGTCATTAGTACATGGGGAATCCAAAGATATTGGAAATGTCATTTTCTTAATATGGCTATTAGGTTCACAGATGCTCATTTACTATTTTTACTATACATATATTTATATTGTAGCCTTTTATTTAAATAAAATACTTTCAAATAGGAAATAATTATTTTTTATGCTATAGAGTGATTGCACTTACTAAAAGTGTAACTAGACCAGTTTTTCAACAAGTGAGCTAAGATGGTGGTTCTCTAAGCCTTGGGTGGCCAAGCAGGGCATGAGACCTCTGGCTTGGAGCAGTCCTGTGCATATTCTCCAGTGTGCTCTACAACATACTGATGTTTTCCTATGTGTGAAGTGACAGGAAAAGGTTTGCAAATACTGTATTAGACTTGATTCCCTAATAATGCCAGATGAGAGTTTCACTATATTAAACCATTCTTCCTAGATTTAATAGTTTGATTATTCCACTTCAAAATAAGTCTTTATGATTATAAAATTTATTTTTTATTTTTAATCCATAGGGAGGAGATAAAGGAAAAGTACACACATGAACACTCACATAACTATATGTAATATCCAGACTTATTTCTGATATACGATTTAAAAAGTTATCAATATACCCATCGTAAGTCTTCCTGAGTGATATACCATACAAATTCTATATGAGTTCTGTGAAGAATCCTCTTAGGCTACTTCTTTCAAAATCTCTGCAGCTGCCTGCACTGTGAAGGCTTAAATCTGTCTCTGCACTTCTCCCCAGGCCTTAGAAGGGTCCACTTTGCTTTCAGTATCAAAGCATCACCAATCCTGGAAATGTCTCCTTGAATACTTGCTGTGGCTGCTTGAAGCATAGATGACAGGCCTGTTGATAAAATTGTTTGCTGTTTGTTAGTTGCTCAACTACATGAAAAACACAAGAGCACTCTATAATTCCTGGGATGGCATATTTGTAATTTGACAATTTGAATAAATTGCAATTGTAAACTGAACTTCCACAATCAATCATCTCTAAAGACTAGTCTGAAATATGTAGTAATTAATTATATTTTGACTTCAAACAGATAACTTAAAGTGGTTCAGTGCTACAACAGTAACAGTGATAGTAACCACAGCAATTATGCTTGGCATTACCTACAATTTTTCTAATTAAAAAAAAAACTCTACACAGTTGACATTAGTGTTTCACAGAGGAGGAAAGGTCTGAGAGATCAAGTAACTAAATGATTCATCTCAAGGCACATTACAAGTAAGTGCTGAGTTTTTCACACACCACACTACCCTCTAAATTACAACACAACTGTGATCATTACATTCTTGTTTGTGATTAGCCAACCTTCTATTGTGGGTTTTTTAGTCCTTTTCAAAAAAGTGACACTACCATGTCAGAATACTTAACATAAAGCATAAAGAATCATCAAAAACAATTTTGTAATGTTTCCCATGGCCATAAAGAATAGTGTTTTGTAGAATGGGTTAAGATAGCTTATGTAATAGCCCAGGAAGAGAAGGATAAGCTCTGAAGTAAAGAAATAAATAAAGCCAGGAGCGGAGGCTCATGCCTGTAATCCCATAAATTTAGGAGAGCAAAGTGGGAGACTTGCTTGAGGTCAAAAGTTCTAGACCAGCCTGGGCAACATAGGAACACCCTGTCTAAACAAATAAAAGTACAAATAATAGCTGGGCATAGTAGCATGTGACCGTAGTCCTAGCTACTTGGGAGTCTGAGGTGGGAAGAGTGCTTGAGCCCAGGAATTTGAGGTTGCAGTGAGCTAAGAATGCACTACTGTACTCTAGCTTGAGAGACAGAGTGGGAACCTACCTTTAAAAATAAAGTAGGGGAGGCCGGGCGCGGTGGCTCAAGCCTGTAATCCCAGCACTTTGGGAGGCCGAGGCGGGTGGATCACGAGGTCAGCAGATCGGGACCATCCTGGTCAACATGGTGAAACCCCGTCTCTACTAAAAATACAAAAAAATTAGCTGGGCACGGTGGTGCGTGCCTGTAATCCCAGCTACTCGGGAGGCTGAGGCAAGAGAATTGCCTGAACCCAGGAGGTGGAGGTTGCGGTGAGCCGAGATTGCGCCATTGCACTCCAGCCTGGGTAACAAGAGCGAAACTCCGTCTCAAAAAAAAAAAAATAAATAAAATAAAAAAAATAAAGTAGGGGGAGTGGGGAGAGTTATAAGCATCTTGCCGCTTGCAAGCCCATCAACCTTTGTAAAACATGCTCTTACTCCCAAGTCTTACCCTTTGATAATCCTTAGACAGAAAGACAGGACCATTTCTGAATGTTCCATAACCTAACACATTCTGCAATACTTATAAGATTGACCTGGGGAAAGTCAATATTTAGCAAAATAAATTGCAATTGTCAAGATTTAGTAGAAAAAACCCTTTCAAATAACAGAAGAAATAATACATAAACATATATTATTATGTACATTATGTAGACAGATTCACTTAGTTGTGTGTATACATAAACAAAAATATATTTAAAATAGAAAAGGGGCTAAAATCATACACAAAAGAATATAACCATGATTTTATATTTTTCTGGTGTAATTAGGGAGATCTTCATTTTCTGCTGTGGGTTTCTTGGTCATCAATATTTTCTAAAACAAATATATTTTCTTTTAAATCAGGAACAAAAGATACTGAAAATAAAAATATGCAAAAAAATTACATTATATGAAGAAAAATGTATTTATTATATACTACACATATTTTGACATTTTCCATTGGCTTGCCAAAGTCAACTATGATATTTTTCCAAAGTGCAAAAAAAAAATTAGAAAAAGTGATATTATAGCAGGGAGTAGTTTTTTTTTCTTACCTATAAAAAATATCTGTCTGATAATTCTGATGTATCAATAAATGTATATTCCAGAATCATCAGTTGATCATTCATAATTATCAATAACGTTGGACTGAGATAAAAATGAATATAGTTATAACTTCATGAAAATGTGTTTTTAACCACAAAATAAAAATTTCAGAAAAAGGTGAACTCAGTCAATCATCTGTTGGGATTGGTTCCAAGACCACCTTCTATACCAAAATTGGTGCATACTCAAGTTCTGCAAGGAAGACACGTATATATGAAAAGTCAGTTCTCATCCTCTGTGGAATTAACAGGATGAAAATGAACAAAAAACTAAGCACATCAAATTGGCATTTTAGTATAACGACCCAGATTTGAGTCTAAAAATGTTTTATCTTTTCATGTGATTGTCACAATTATTTAATATTTTATCTTTTCATGTGATTGTCACAATGATTTAAGCACAGCATTCTCAGGGTTTCATAGGACTTTCTGGTTTAACTTGCTCTGCCTCAATGATGAAATGGAGCTGTGCATGTGGAATCTGAAGCCACGTTAGATCTCCTTGCCCCCAATATAACTGTTTCCACATGCCTAATTCCCCTTTGACATTCTGGTTCTCATATTGTTAATACTTTGAAGTGGGAATTATATAAAATAGAAAATGTTTATGGAACACATGGCTAATAGTCCAAATGGAATGTAACAGTTTTGTTTTATTTTGAAAAAAAAAAGGTTTTATATTTCTTTTACTTTACATTTTTTAATTAATTTCTCATTTAATACATCTGATGTTCTCAGATTCAGGTTCATGAAATCAGCATCATTCTGCCATAAAAGTTCTAGCATATCAAAGATAAAGGAAAAAAATTGTTGACTTTTTTTTCATAAAAATAAATTTACTCATTTAAAAGACTTTTCTCCTGGATTTATGCCCTTTCTACTTTTTAATACTTTTAACGAAATTATTTTCTGTTTGCAATAGTAATATTTGGAAATGCACATTTGAAGATAACAGATTTAATTTGGCAAAATAAAAAGTGTACTACCTTTAAAAATAAAAAGTCAGCTCTCCATATACATGCATTTCTTTCCTTCAATACTGTATTTTATTTTGTTTTCTTAAGACATTGGGTCTTACTCCGTCATCCAGGCTGGAGTGCAGTGGCTTATCATATCTCACTACAGTCTCAAACTCCTGGGCTCAAGCAATCCTCTTTCCTTGGCTTCCTAAGTACCCAGGATATCAGTGAATAATACTGTATTTTCTATCCATATTTGCTTGCTCATGTGAAATCCATAGATGAAGCTGATTTAAATATTCAAGTACAAGTGGACCTGTGCAGTTCAAATAAGTTTTTTTCAAGGCTTCATTGTGTATTTTAAATTTCTGTAATATGAAAATTAAGAACAATAGCATACATAGCTATCCATATTTGTAAAATCTTATAAAATACTATTCTCCTGAGGCTGATGAAATCACAGTGATTTTTATTTATATTGGAATAATAATTAACTGATAGACCCAGACACACAAATACAGGCAAGACTTTCTTCTCCTTAGGTTTCCTTAGTAATCTACTCACATGAGTAACAATATTAAAATGAGATCGAGGAGGACTCAAGATGGCGCTGTGAGAACAACCCAGGATTGAAGCTCGCGTTGAATCCGCAAACGGTGAGTCTGAGCTGCATTTCCAGACTGATCTTTGTTGCCCACAGAACGGGGAAACTCCCAAGTATAAAAAAGACATGGGACGCCAGGCAGTAGGTCTGCCTGGCGAAGCCGGCAGCCGGGGCGGTGGCGGCCGGCCCTACCCAGCAATCCCCACAGGGCACGCTTGTCCAGGTGCCTTGTTGAACCGGCAACCTGAGACTTGAGAGGGCTGGACTTGAGACTGAACGAGACTTGGACAGAAGCCAAGCCCAAAGGATTGTAGGGACAGATCGTTTGGGATACCCAGTGGGACGAACAAAACCGCGATTTCAAACTATCCCGAGCAGATGGCCCGAGACGCTCTGTGGGGAAGAGGCGTCCACCACTACCGAGGCAACCCGCCCCAACTGAGATACACGCCCACTGCTGACGCAGCCTGCCGTTGCTGAGGCAACATGCTACAACGAAGAGACTCTGCCGCAGGGCATGGCGGACACCACAGAAGAGACTGTAGGAACAGGGCGAATCACACAACAGGAGGAAGGAGCCTCGGCAGCCAAACAGTGGCTAGTCTGCCTTCTAGCTGGGCAGGACACCTGATCGGACATCCAAAAATAAAGCCCAAACCCCTCAACAAAGAGCATTTGAGGGAAAAAAAGGGTTTTTTAATGAGCTCTGTTGCAGCAGAATCAAACATAGCAGCCTAACAGCCCTGAAGGAACAACACAGCGCACAGCTCAGCAATTAAACCCCTATAAAGTACAAACTGTCTACTCAAGCAGCTCCCTGACCCCTCTATATCCAAAAAACTGACATTAGGCAGGCATCATCCTGGGACAAAGATAGCAGAAAAAGAAACTGGTAGCATCCCTCACTGTGCCACAGCTGCTAGAGGTGCACCCCAGACAAGCAGGGTCTGGAGCGGACCTCAACAGTCGTACAGCGAAGGGGCTAGACTGGTAGAAGGAAAATCAAGCAACAGAAACACTTCATCATCAATATTCTGGGTGTCCACTCAGAGACACAATCGAAAAGTCAGCAACTACGCAGACGACCAGCGGAAAAATCAACAAAGATGGGAAGAAACCAGCGCAAAAAGGAGGAAAACACCCGAAACCAGAACACCTCACCTCCTACAAAGGACCAAAACTCCTCACCAGCAAGGGAACAAAGCTGGATGGAGAATGACTGTGACGAAATGATGGAATTAGACTTCAGAAGATGGATAATGAGAAACTTTTGTGAGCTAAAAGATCATGCATTAAATCAATGCAAAGAAACTAAGAACCTTGAAAAAAGATTTGAAAAAAGATTCGAAAAAATGATAACAAGAATGGATACCTTAGAGAGGAATATGAATGAATTAAAGGAGCTGAAAAACACAATACGAGAACTTCGCGAAGCAAACACAAGTTTCAATAGCCGAATTGACCAAGCAGAGGAAAGAATATCTGAAGTCGAAGACCAACTCAATGAAATAAAACGAGAAACCAAGATCAGAGAAAAAAGCGCAAAAAGGAATGAACAAAGTCTCCAAGAAATGTGGGACTATGTGAAAAGCCTTACCTACGTTTGATAGGTGTACCAGAAGGGGACGAAGAGAATGAATCCAAGCTGGAAAATACTCTTCAGGACATCATCCAGGAAAATTTCCCCAACCTAGCAAGACACGCCAACACTCAATTGCAGGAAATACAGAGAACACCACAAAGATATTCCGCAAGAAGAGCAACCCCAAGGCACATAATCGTCAGATTCAACAGGGTTGAAATAAAGGAGAGAATACTAAGGGCAGCCAGAGAGAAAGGTCGGGTCACCCACAAAGGGAAGCCCATCAGACTCACAGCAGATCTCTCAGCAGGAACACTACAAGCCAGAAGAGAGTGGGGGCCAATATTCAACATTCTTAAAGAAAAGAATTTTCAACCCAGAATTTCATATCCAGCCAAACTGAGCTTCAGAATTGAAGGGAAAATAAAATCCTTTGCGAACAAGCAAGTACTCAGAGATTTTGTCACCACCAGGCCTGCTTTACAAGAGCTCCTAAAAGAGGCACTACACATAGAAAGGATCAATCAGTACCAGCCATTCCAAAATCACACTGAATGCTAAAGAGCTTCAACATAATGAAGAATCTACAACAACTAACAGGCAAAACAGCCACATAGAATCAAAATGGCAGTATCAAATTCACACATAACAATATTAACCCTAAATGTAAATGGACTAAATGCACCAATCAAAAGACACAGACTGGCAAATTGGATAAAAATCCAAAACCCATCAGTGTGCTGTATCCAGGAAACCCATCTCACATGCAAGGATACACAAAGGCTCAAAATAAAGGGATGGAGGAAGATTTACCAAGCTAATGGAAAGCAAAAAAAAGCAGGAGTTGCAATTCTCATCTCTGATAAAATAGACTTTAAAACAACAAAGATCAAAAGAGACAAACAAGGCCATTACATAATGGTAAAAGGATCAATACAACAAGAAGAGTTAACGATCCTAAACATATATGGACCCAACACAGGAGCACCCAGATACATAAGGCAAGTTCTTAGTGACTTACAGAAGGACTTGGACTCCCACACAATAATAGTGGGAGACTTTCACACTCCACTGTCAATACTAGACAGATCAACCAGACAGAAAATCAACAAGGATACCCAGGGCTTGAACTCAGACCTGGAGCAAGCAAACCTGGTGGACATTTACAGAACTCTCCACCCCAAATCCACAGAATACACATTCTTCTCAGCACCACATCACACCTACTCTAAAATTGACCACATAATTGGAAGTAAAGCACTGCTCAACAAATGCAAAACAACTGAAATCATAACAAACAGCCTCTCAGACCATAGTGCAATCAAGTTAGAACTCAGAATTCAGAAACAGACCCAGAACCGCACAGCTTCATGGAAACTGAACAACTGGCTCTTGAATGTTGACTGGGTAAACAACGAAATGAAGGCAGAAATAAAGAAGTTCTTCGAAACCAATGAGAATGAAGACACAACGTGCCAGAACCTCTGGGACACATTTAAAGCAGTCTCTAGAGGAAAGTATATAGCAATAAGTGCCCATATGAGGAGAATGGAGAGATCCAAAATTGACACCCTATCGTCAAAATTGAAAGAGCTAGAGGAGCAAGATCAAAAAAACTCAAAACCCAGCAGAAGACAAGAAATTACTAAGATCAGAGCTGAGCTGAAGGAGATTGAGACACGAAAAACCCTTCAAAAAATCAATAAATCCAAGAGCTGGTTTTTTGAAAAGATCAACAAAATAGACAGACCACTAGCCAGATTGATTAAAAAGAAAAGAGAGAACAACCAAATAGATGCAATAAAAAATGATAAAGGGGAAATCACCACAGATTCCACAGAAATTCAAACCATCATCAGAGAATAATACAAACAACTCTATGCACATAAACTAGTAAACCTGAAAGAAATGGATAAATTCCTGGACTCCTGTGTCCTCCCAAGCCTAAACCAGGAGGAAGCTGAAACTATGAATAGACCGATAACAAGGTCTGAAGTTGAGGCAGCAATTAAGAGCCTACCTCACAAAAAAAGCCCAGGTCCAGATGGGTTGACAGCCGAATTCTACCAAACACACAAGGAGGAGCTGGTACCATTCCTTCTAAAACTATTTCAAACAATCCAAAAAGAGGGAATCCTTCCCAAATCATTTTATGAGACCAACATCATCCTGATACCAAAACCCGGCAGAGACCCAACGAGAAAAGAAAACTTCAGGCCAATATCCATGATGAACATAGACGCAAAAATCTTCAATAAAATATTGACAAGCCGATTGCAACAGCAAATCAAAAAACTTATTCATCATGATCAAGTAGGATTCATCCCAGGGATGCAAGGCTGGTTCAACATACGCAAGTCTATCAACGTAATTCACCACATAAACAGAACCAAAAACAAAAACCACATTATTATCTCAATTGACGCAGAGAAGGCATTTGACAGAATTCAACAGCCCTTTATGCTAAAAACCCTCAATAAACTCGGTATCGATGGAACGTATCTCAAAGTAATAAAAGCTATTTATGACAAACAAACAGCCAATATCATACTGAATGGGCAAAAACTGGAAGCATTCCCTTTGAAATCTGGTACTAGACAAGGATGCCCTCTCTCACCACTCCTATTCAATATAGTACTGGAAGTTCTAGCCAGAGCAATCAGGCAAGAAAAAGAAATAAAGGGTATTCAAATAGGAAAGGTGGAAGCCAAATTGTCTCTATTTGCAGACGACATGATAGTATACCTAGAAGACCCCATCGCCTCAGCCCAAAAACTCCTGAAACTGATAAACAACTTCAGCAAAGTCTCAGGATATAGAATCAATGTGCAAAAATCACAAGCATTCGTCTACACCAATAACAGACTTAAAGCAAGCCAAATCAAGAGCGAACTGCCATTCGCAATTGCTACAAAAAGAATAAAATACCTTGGAATACAACTCACAAGGAACGTAAGGGACCTCTTCAAGGAGAACTACAAACCACTGCTCAACGAAATCAGAGAGGACACAAACAGATGGAAAAACATTCCATGTTCATGGTTAGGAAGAATTAATATCGTGAAAATGGCTATACTGCCCAAAGTAATTTACAGAATCAACGCTATCCCCATCAAGCTACCATTGACTTTCTTCACAGAACTGGAAAAAACCACCATGAACTTCATATGGAACCAAAAGAGAGCCCGCATAGCCAAGTCAATTCTAAGCAAAAAGAACACAGCGGGGGGCATCACACTACCGGATTTCAAACTATACTACAAGGCTACAGTAATCAAAACAGCATGGTACTGGTACCAAAACAGAGATATAGACCAATGGAACAAAACGGAGGCACCGGAGGCAACACAACATACATACAACTATACAATCTTTGATAAACCTGACAAAAACAAGCAATGGGGCAAGGATTCCATGTTTAACAAATGGTGTTGGGAAAACTGGCTAGCCATGTGCAGAAAGCAGAAACTGGACCCCTTCCTGACACCTTACACTAAAATTAACTCCAGATGGATTAAAGACTTAAACATAAGACCTGGCACCATAAAAACCCTAGAAGGAAATCTAGGCAAAACTATCCAGGACATAGGAATAGGCAAGGACTTCATGAACAAAACACCAGAAGCATTGGCAACAAAAGCCAAAATAGACAAATGGGACCTAACAAAACTCCACAGCTTCTGCACGGCAAAAGAAACAGTCACTAGAGTGGATCGGCAACCAACAGAATGGGAAAAAATTTTCGCAGTCTACCCATCTGACAAAGGGCTGATATCCAGAATTTACAAACAACTCAAGCGGATTTACAGGAAAAAAACAAACAAGCCCATTCAAAAGTGGGCAAAGGATATGAACAGATACTTTACGAAAGAAGACATATATGAGGCCAACAATCATATGAAAAAATGCTCATCGTCACTGGTCATCAGAGAGATGCAAATCAAAACCACATTGAGATACCATTACATGCCAGGTAGAATGGCGATCATTAAAAAATCTGGAGACAACAGATGCTGGAGAGGATGTGGAGAAAAAGGAACACTTTTACACTGTTGGTGGGAGTGTAAATTAGTTCAACCATTGTGGAAGACAGTGTGGCGATTCCTCAAGGCCTTAGAAATAGAAATTCCATTTGACTCAGCAATCCCATTACTGGGTATATATCCAAAAGACTATAAAGCGTTCTACTATAAGGACACATGTACACGAATGTTCATTGCAGCACTGTTTACAATAGCAAAGACCTGGAATCAACCCAAATGCCCATTGATAATAGACTGGATTGGAAAAATGTGGCACATATACACCATGGAATATTATGCAGCAATCAGAAATGATGAGCTCGTGTCGTTTGTAGGGACATGGATGAATCTGGAAAACATCATCCTCAGCAAACTGACACAAGAACAGAAAATGAAACACCGCATATTCTCACTCATAGGTGGGTGATGAAAAATGAGAACACATGGACACAGAAAGGGGAGTACTAAACACTGGGGTCTATTGGGGGGAAAAGGGGAGGGCCAGTGGGAGGGGGAGGTGGGGAGGGATAGCCTGGGGAGAAATGCCAAATGTGGGTGAAGGGGAGAAGAAAAGCAAAGCACACTGCCATGTGTGTACCTACGCAACTGTCTTGCATGCTCTGCTCATGTACCCCAAAACCTATAATCCAATAAAAAATTAAAAAAAATAAAATAAAATAAAATAATAAAAAAAAAAGAATGCACACATTGAAGACCGTTGTGTTAGGTAGCTCCGTTTTGGTTTTAGAAGCAGATATTTCTCAATACCGCGTTTACTGCCATTCACTCTGGAATATCAAAACGCAGTTCCTACAAGTAACGGGCTTCAAATTCTCTGAATCTCAACACAGGTTCAACTCCCCTAGTTGAACGAACACACAACAGAGCAGTTTGAGAGATACGTTTGTTTTGTATTTCAGACCGAGATTTACCGCTATTTCTCAAATGCTTGGATTTGGCTCCAGAAATGCGTTTTCGGCTTCCTTACAGAAAGAGTTTCCAAACTTCTGCAAACACACATCAGTTTAAGTCTGTAAGTTGAATGCACACATTGAAGACCGTTCTGTTAGGTAGCTCCGTTTTGGTTTTAGAAGCAGATCTTTCTCAATACAGTGTTTACTGCCATTCACTCTGAAATATCAAAACGCAGTTCCTACAAGGAACGTCCTTGAAAGTCTCTGAATTTCAACACAGGTTCAACTCCCTTAGTTGAACGAACACACAACAGAGCAGTTTGAAAGATATGTTTGTTTTGTGTTTCAGACAGAGATTTACCGCTATTTCTCAAATGCTTGGATTTGTCTCCAGATATGCATTTTCGGCTTCTTCAAAGAAAAGGTTTACAAACCCCTGCAAACACACATCAGTTTAACTCTGTAGTTGAATGCACACATTGTAGACCATTCTGTTAGGTAGCTCCGTTTTGGTTTTAGAGGCAGATATTTCTCAATACAGCGTTTACTGCCATTCACTCTGGAATATCAAAACGCAGTTCTTATAAGGAACCTGCTTCAAACTCTCTGAATCTCAACACAGGTTCAACTATCTTAGTTGAACGAACACACAACAGAGCAGTTTGAAAGAAACGTTGGTTTTGAGTTTCACTCGGAGATGTATTGCTATTTTTCAAATGCTTGATTTCGGCTCCAGAGGAACGTTTTCCGCTCCTTTACAGAAAAGGTTTACAAACAACTGCAAACACACATCTGTTTACCTCTTTAAGTTGAATGCACACATTGAAGATCATTCTGTTAGGTAGCTCCGTTTTTGGTAATAGAAGCAGATATTTCTCAATACAGCGTTTATTGCCATTCACTCTGGAATATCTAAACGCAGTTCCTAGAAGAAACGTGCTTCAAGCTCTCTGAATCTCGAAACAGATTCAACTCCATTAGTTGAACGAACACACAGCAGAGCAGTTTGAAGGATACATTTGTTTTGTGTTTCAGACGGAGATTTACCGCTATTTCTCAATTGCTAGGATTTGGCTCCAGAAATGCGTTTTCAGCTTCTTCACAAATAGGGTTTATAAACTACTGCAAACACACATCAGTTTAACTCTATAAGTTGAATGCACACATTGAAGACCATTATGTTAGGTAGCTCCATTTTGTTTTCAGAAGCAGATATTTCTCAATACAGCGTTTACTGCCATTCACTCTGGAATATCAAAACGCAGTTCTTATAAGGAACCTGCTTCAAACTCTCTGAATCTCAACACAGGTTCAACTATCTTAGTTGAACGAACACACAACAGAGCAGTTTGAAAGAAACGTTGGTTTTGAGTTTCACTCGGAGATGTATTGCTATTTTTCAAATGCTTGATTTCGGCTCCAGAGGAACGTTTTCCGCTCCTTTACAGAAAAGGTTTACAAACAACTGCAAACACACATCTGTTTACCTCTTTAAGTTGAATGCACACATTGAAGATCATTCTGTTAGGTAGCTCCGTTTTTGGTAATAGAAGCAGATATTTCTCAATACAGCGTTTATTGCCATTCACTCTGGAATATCTAAACGCAGTTCCTAGAAGAAACGTGCTTCAAGCTCTCTGAATCTCGAAACAGATTCAACTCCATTAGTTGAACGAACACACAGCAGAGCAGTTTGAAAGATACATTTGTTTTGCGTTTCAGACGGAGATTTACTGCTATTTCTCAATTGCTAGGATTTGGCTCCAGAATTGCGTTTTCGGCTTCTTCACAAATAGGGTTTATAAACTACTGCAAACACACATCAGTTTAACTCTGTAAGTTGAATGCACACATTGAAGACCATTTTGTTAGGTAGCTCCATTTTGTTTTCAGAAGCAGATATGTCTCAATACAGCGTTTACTGCCATTCATTTTGGAATATCAAAATGCAGTTCCCAGAAAGAACGTGCTTCAAACTCTCTGAATCTCAACACAGATTCAACTCCTTTAGTTGAAGGAACACACAACAGAGTGGTTTGTTAGATACGTTTCTTTGTGTTTCAAACGAAGATTTACCGCTATTTCTCAAATTCTTGGATTTGGATCCAGAAATGCGTTTACGGCATCTTCACAGAAAGGGTTTACAAACCACTGAAAACACACATCAGTTTACCCCTGTAAGTTGAATGCATATATTGAAGGCCATTCTGTTAGGTAGCTCCGTTTTGGTTTTAGAAGCAGATATTTCTTAATACAGCGTTCACTGCCATTCACTCTGGATTATCAAAACGCAGTTCCTACAATGAACGTGCTTTAAACTCTCTGAATCTCAACACAGGTTCAACTCTTCTAGTTGAACAAACACACAACAAAGCAGTTTGATAGATAGGTTTTTTTGTGTTTCAGACTAAGATTTACCGCTATTTCTCAGATGCTTGAATTTGGCTCCAGAAATGCGTTTTCGGCTTTCTCAAAGAAAGGGTTAACAAACTACTGCAAACACACATCAGTTTAATTCTGTAAGGTGAATGCACACATTGAAGACCATTCTGTTAGGTAACTTAGTTTTGGTTTTAGAAGCAGATATTTCTCAATACAGCGTTTACTGCCATTCATTTTGGAATATCAAAATGCAGTTCCCAGAAAGAACGTGCTTCAAACTATCTGAATCTCAACAAAGATTTAACTCCCTTAGTTGAACGAACAAACAACAGAGCAGTTTGAAAGATACGTTTGTTTTGTGTTTCAGACGGAGATTTAAAGCTATTTCTCCAATGCTTGGATTTGGCTCCAGAAATGCATTTTCAGCTTCTTCACAAATAGGGTTTACAAACTACTGCAAACACACATCAGTTTAACTCTATAAGTTGAATGCACACATTGAAGACCATTATGTTAGGTAGCTCCATTTTGGTTTCAGAAGCAGATATTTCTCAATACAGGGTTTGCTGCCATTCATTCTGGAATATCAAAACGCAGTTCCCAGTAAAGACGTGCTTCAAACTCCCTGAATCTCAACACAGATTCAACTCCCTTAGTAGAACAAACACACAACAGAGCAGTTTGAAAGATACGTTTGTTTTGTGTTTCAAACGGAGATTTACCACTATTTCTTGAATGCCTGGATTTGGCTGGAAAAATGCGTTTTCGGCTTCTTCACAGTAAGGGATTACAAACTACTGCAAACGCACATCAGTTTAACACTGTATGTTGAACGCACACATCGAAGATTATTCTGTTAGGTAGCTCGGTTTTCGTTTTAGAAGCAGATATCCTCAATACAGTGTTAACTGCCATTCACTCTGATATATCAAAACGCAGTTCCTAGAAGGAACCTGCATCAAAATCTCTGAGTCTCAACACAGACTCAACTCTCTTAGTTGAACGACCACACAACAGAGCAGTTTGAAAGATACGTTTGTTTTATGTTTCAGACGAAGATTTACCACTATTTCTCAAATGCTTGGATTTGGCTCCAGAAATTTTTTTTTTTGGCTTACTCACAGAAAGGGCTTACAAATTCCTGCAAACACACATCAGTTTAGCTCTGTAAGTTGAATGCACACATAGAAGACTATTTTGTTAAGTAGCTCCGTTTTCGTTTTAGAAGCAGATATTTCTCAATACAGCGTTTACTGCCATTCACTCTGGAATATAAAAACGCAGATCCTAGAAAAAACGTGCTTCAATCTCTCTGAATCTCAACAAAGATTCAACTCTCTTAGGTGAACGACCACACAACAGAGCAGTTTGAAAGATACGTTTATTTTATATTTCATACGAATATTTACCTCTGTTTCTCAAATGCTTGGATTTGGCTCCAGAAATGCATTTTCGGGTTCTTCACAGAAATGGTTTACAATCTACTGCAAACAAACCTCAGTTTAACTCTGTAAGTTGTATGCACACTTCGAAGACCATTCTGTTAGGTAGCTCCGTTTTGGTTTTAGAAGCAGATATTACTCAATAGAGCGGCACTACACATAGAAAATCAACCAGTACCAGCCTTTCCGAAATCACACTAAATGCTAAAAAGCATCAGCATAATGAAGAATCTACAACAACTAATGGGCTAAACAGCCAGCTAGCATCAAAATGGCAGTATGAATTTTACACATAACAATATTAACCCTAAATGTAAATGGACTAAATGCACCAATTAAAAGACAGAGACTGGCAATTTGGATAAAAAGCCAAAACACATCAGTGTGCTGTATGCAGAAAACAATCTCACATGCAAGGATACACAAAGTCTCAAAATAAAGGGATGGAGGAAGATTTACCAAGCAAATGGAGAGCAAAAGAAAGCAAAAGTTGCAATTCTCATCTCTGGTAGAATAGACTTTAAAGCAACAAAGTTCAAAAGAGACAAAGAAGGCCATTACATAATGGTAAAAGGATCAATACAACAAGAAGAGCTAACGATCCTAAACATATATGGACCCAATACAGGAGCACCCAGATACATAAGGAAAGTTCTTAAAGACTTATCAAGAGACTTAGACTCCCAAACAATAATATTGCATGACCTTAACATGCCACTGTCAATATAAGACCGATCAACAAGACAGAAAATCAACAAGGATATCCAAGGCTTGAACTCAGACCTGGAGCAAGCAAACCTGATAGAAATTTACAGAACTCTCCACCCCAACTCCATAGAATATACATTCTCCTCACCACCACATCACACCTACTTCAAAATTGACCACATAATTGGAAGTAAAGCACTGCTCAGCCAATGCAAAACAACTGAAATCATAACAAACAGCCTCTCAGACCACAGTGCAATCAAGTTAGAACTCAGAATTCAGAAACCAAACCAGAACCGCACAGCTTCATGGAAACTGAACAACTGGCTCTTGAATGTTGACTGGGTAAACAACGAAAGGAAGGCAGAAATCAAGAAGTTCTTTGAAACCAATGAGAACGAAGACACAACGTGCCAGAATCTCTGGGACACATTTAAAGCAGTCTCTAGAGGAAAGTATGTAGCAATAAGTGCCCATATGAGGAGAATGGACAGATCCAAAATTGACACCCTATCATCAAAATCGAAAGAGCTAGAGGAGAAAGACCAAAAAAAACTCAAAACCCAGCAGAAGAAAATAAATAACTAAGATCAGAGCTGAACTGAAGGAGATTGAGACACGAAAACCCCTCCAAAAAAAATCAATAAATCCAAGAGCTCGTTTTTTTTTTTAATTTTTTATTGGATTATAGGTTTTGGGGTACATGAGCAGAGCATGCAAGACAGTTGTGTAGGTACACACATGGCAGTGTGCTTTGCTTTTCTTCTCCCCTTCACCCACATTTGGCATTTCTCCCCAGGCTATCCCTCCCCACCTCCCACTCCCACTGGTCCTCCCCTTTTCCCCCCAATAGACCCCAGTGTTTAGTACTCCCCTTTCTGTGTCCATGTGTTCTCATTTTTCATCACCCATCTATGAGTGAGAATATGCGGTGTTTCATTTTCTGTTCTTGTGTCAGTTTGCTGAGGATGATGTTTTCCAGATTCATCCATGTCCCTACAAACGACACGAACTCATCATTTCTGATTGCTGCATAATATTCCATGGTGTATATGTGCCACATTTTTCCAATCCAGTCTATTATCAATGGGCATTTGGGTTGATTCCAGGTCTTTGCTATTGTAAACAGTGCTGCAATGAACATTCGTGTACATGTGTCCTTATAGTAGAACGCTTTATAGTCTTTTGGATATATACCCAGTAATGGGATTGCTGGGTCAAATGGAATTTCTATTTCTAAGGCCTTGAGGAATCGCCACACTGTCTTCCACAATGGTTGAACTAATTTACACTCCCACCAACAGTGTAAAAGTGTTCCTTTTTCTCCACATCCTCTCCAGCATCTGTTGTCTCCAGATTTTTTAATGATCGCCATTCTACCTGGCGTGAGATGGTATCTCAATGTGGTTTTGATTTGCATCTCTCTGATGACCAGTGACGATGAGCATTTTTTCATATGATTGTTGGCCTCATATATGTCTTCTTTCGTAAAGTATCTGTTCATATCCTTTGCCCACTTTTGAATGGGCTTGTTTGTTTTATTTCCTGTAAATCCGCTTGAGTTGTTTGTAAATTCTGGATATCAGCCCTTTGTCAGATGGGTAGACTGCGAAAATTTTTTCCCATTCTGTTGGTTGCCGATCCACTCTAGTGACTGTTTCTTTTTCCGTGCAGAAGCTGTGGAGTTTGATTAGGTCCCATTTGTCTATTTTGGCTTTTGTTGCCAATGCTCTTGGTGTTTTGTTCATGAAGTCCTTGCCTACTCCTATGTCCTGGATAGTTTTGCCTAGATTTTCTTCTAGGGTTTTTATGGTGCCAGGTCTTATGTTTAAGTCTTTAATCCATTAGTTAATTTTAGTGTAAGGTGTCAGGAAGGGGTCCAGTTTCTGCTTTCTGCACATGGCTAGCCAGTTTTCCCAACACCATTTGTTAAACATGGAATCCTTGCCCCATTGCTTGTTTTTGTCAGGTTTATCAAAGATTGTATAGTTGTATGTATGTTGTGTTGCCTCCGGTGCCTCCGTTTTGTTCCATTGGTCTATATCTCTGTTTTGGTACCAGTACCATGCTGTTTTGATTACTGTAGCCTTGTAGTATAGTTTGAAATCCGGTAGTGTGATGCCCCCCGCTGTGTTCTTTTTGCTTAGAATTGACTTGGCTATGCGGGCTCTCTTTTGGTTCCATATGAAGTTCATGGTGGTTTTTTCCAGTTCTGTGAAGAAAGTCAATGGTAGCTTGATGGGGATAGCGTTGATTCTGTACATTACTTTGGGCAGTATAGCCATTTTCACGATATTAATTCTTCCTAACCATGAACATGGAATGTTTCTCCATCTGTTTGTGTCCTCTCTGATTTCGTTGAGCAGTGGTTTGTAGTTCTCCTTGAAGAGGTCCCTTACGTTCCTTGTGAGTTGTATTCCAAGGTATTTTATTCTTTTTGTAGCAATTGCGAATGGCAGTTCGCTCTGGATTTGGCTTTCTTTAAGTCTGTTATTGGTGTAGACGAATGCTTGTGATTTTTGCACATTGATTTTATATCCTGAGACTTTGCTGAAGTTGTTTATCAGTTTCAGGAGTTTTTGCGCTGAGGCGATGGGGTATTCTAGGTATACTATCATGTCGTCTGCAAATAGAGACAATTTGGCTTCCTCCTTTCCTATTTGAATACCCTTTATTTCTTTTTCTTGCCTGATTGCTCTGGCTAGAACTTCCAGTACTATATTGAATAGGAGTGGTGAGAGAGGGCATCCTTGTCTAGTACCAGATTTCAAAGGGAATGCTTCCAGTTTTTGCCCATTCAGTATGATATTGGCTGTTTGTTTGTCATAAATAGCTTTTATTACTTTGAGATACGTTCCATCGATACCGAGTTTATTGAGGGTTTTTAGCATAAAGGGCTGTTGAATTTTGTCAAATGCCTTCTCTGCGTCAATTGAGATAATCATGTGGTTTTTGTTTTTGGTTCTGTTTATGTGGTGAATTACGTTGATAGACTTGCGTATGTTGAACCAGCCTTGCATCCCTGGGATGAATCCTACTTGATCATGATGAATAAGTTTTTTGATTTGCTGTTGCAATCGGCTTGCCAATATTTTATTGAAGATTTTTGCGTCTATGTTCATCATGGATATTGGCCTGAAGTTTTCTTTTCTCGTTGGGTCTCTGCCGGGTTTTGGTATCAGAATGATGTTGGTCTCATAAAATGATTTGGGAAGGATTCCCTCTTTTTGGATTGTTTCCAAGAGCTGGTTTTTTGAAAAGATCAACAAAATAGACAGACCACTAGCCAGATTGATTAAAAAGAAAAGAGAGAACAACCGAATACCTGCAACAAAAAATGATAAAGGGGAAATCACCACAGATTCCACAGAAATTCCAACCATCATCAGAGAATATTACAAACAACTCTATGGACATAAACTAGTAAACCTGGAAGAAATGGATAAATTCCTGGAATCCCGTGTGTTCCCAAGCCTAAATCAGGAGGAAGCTGAAACTATGAATAGACCAATAACAAGGTCAGAAGTCGAGGCAGCCATTAAGAGCCTACCACACAAAAAAAAAGCCCAGGTCCAGACGGGTTCACAGCCGAATTCTAGCAGACACACAAAGAGGAGCTGGTACCATTTCTTCTGAAACTATTCCAAATAATCCAAAAAGAAGGAATCCTTCCCACATCATTGTATGAGACCAATATCATCCTGATACCAAAACCCGGCAGAGACCCAATAAGAAAAGAAAACTTCAGGCCAATATCTATGATGAACATAGATGCAAAAATATTCAATAAAATATTGGCAAGCCGATTGCAACAGCAAATGAAAAAAACTTATTTATCATGACCAAGTAGGATTCATCCCGGGGATGCAAGGCTGGTTCAACATACGCAAGTCTATCAACGTCATTCACCACATAAACAGAACCAAAAACAAAAACCACATGATTATCTCAATTGATGCAGAGAAGGTATTTGACAAAATTCAACAGCCCTTTATGCTAAAAACCCTCTATAAACTCGGTATCGATGGAACGTATCTCAAAGTAATAAAACCTATTTATGACAAACCAACAGCCAATATCATACTGAATGTGCAAAAACTGGAAGCATTCCCTTTGAAATTCGGCACTAGACAAGGATACCCTCTGTCACCACTCCTATTCAATACAGTACTGGAATTTCTAGCCACAGCAATCAGGCAAGAAAAAGTAATAAAGGGTATTCAAATAGGAAAGGAGGAAGCCAAATTGTCTCTATTTGCAGACGACATGATAGTATACCTAGAAAACCCCATCGCCTCAGCCCCAAAACTCCTGAAACTGATAAACAACTTCAGCAAAGTCTCAGGATATAAAATCAATGTGCAAAAATCACAAGCCTTCCTCTACACCAATAACAGACTTAAAGAGAGCCAAATCAAGAACGAACTGCCATTCACAATTGCTGCAAAAAGAATAAAATACCTTGGAATACAACTCACAAGGAACGTAAGGGACCTTTTCAGGGAAAACTACAAACCACTGCTCAACGAAATCAGAGAGAACACAAACAGATAAAGAAATATTCCATGTTCATGGTTAGGAAGAACTAATATTGTAAAAATGGCTATACTGCCCAAAGTAATTTACAGAATTAATGCTATCCCCATCAAGCTACCATTGACTTTCTTCACAGAACTGGAAAAACCACCATGAACTTCATGTGGAACCAAAAGAGAGCCCGCATAGCCAAGTCAATTCTTAGCAAAAAGAACACAGCGGGGGGCATCACACTACCGGATTTCAAACGATACTACAAGGCTACACTATCAAAACAGCATGGTACTGGTACCAAAACAGAGATATGGACCAATGGAACAGAACAGAGGCATCAGAGGCAAAACAACATATCTACAACCATACGATCTTTGATAAACCCGACAAAAACGAGCAATGGGGAAAGGATTCCCTGTTCAACAAATGGTGCTGGGAGAACTGGCTAGCCATGTGCAGAAAGAAGAAACTGGACCCCTTCCTGACACCTTACACTAAAATTAACTCCAGATGGATTAAAGACTTAAACATAAGACCTGGCACCATAAAAATCCTGGAAGAAAATCTAGGCAAAACCATTTAGGACATAGGAGTAGGCAAGGACTTCATGAACAAAACACCAAAAGCATTGGCAACAAAAGCCAAAATAGACAAATGGGACCTAATCAAACTCCACAGCTTCTGCACGGCAAAAGAAACAGTCTCTAGTGTGAATCGGCAACCAACAGGATGGGAAAAAATTGTTCCAGTTTACCCATCTGACAAAGGGCTGATATCTAGAATTTACAAAGAACTCAAACAGATTTACAGGAAGAAAACAAACAAGCCCATTCAAAATTGGGCAAAGGATATGAACAGACACCTTACAAAAGAAGACATATATGAGGCCAACAATCATATGAAAAAATGCTCATTGTCACTGGTCATCAGAGAGATGCAAATCAAAACCACATTGAGATACCATCTCACGCCAGTTAGAATGGCAATCATTAAAAAATCTGGAGACAACAGATGCTGGAGAGGATGTGGAGAAAAAGGACCACTTATACACTGTTGGTGGGAGTGTAAATTAGTCCAACCATTGTGGAAGACAGTGTGGCGATTCCTCAAGGTCTTAGAAATAGAAATTCCATTTGACCCAGCAATCCCATTACTGGGTATATATCCAAAGGACTATAAATCATTCTACTATAAGAACACATGCACATGAATGTTCATTGCAGCACTGTTTACAATAGCAAAGACCTGGAATCAACCCAAATGCCCATCGATGATAGACTGGATTGGGAAAATGTGGCACATATACACCATGGAATATTATGCAGCAATCAGAAATGATGAGTTCGTGTCGTTTGTAGGGACATGGATGAATCTGGAGAACATCATTCTCAGCAAACTGACACAAGAACAGAGAATGAAACACCGCATATTCTCACTCATATGCGGGTTATGATAAATGAGAACACATGGACACAGAGAGGGGAGTACTAAACACTGGGATCTATTGGGGGAAAAGGGGAGGGCCAGTGGGAGGGGGAGGTGGGGAGGGATAGCCTGGGGAGAAACGCCAAATGTGGGTGAAGTGGTGAAAGCAAACAGAACACACTGCCCTGTGTGTACGTATGCAACTGTATTGCATGCTCTGCATATGTTCCCCAAAACCTAAAACGCAATAAAAAAATAAGAAGAAAAACATAAGGAAGAATATTAATATTTTAAGTAGCAAGTTGCATGATAAGCAGTTAAGTAATAATTTAGTGATAGTTTTATAACCATGTTATGCACCCTGTCTTCTTTAATAGAATCATTGAAGATTCCTCACTGACTTTCTACACTATCAGCAGACAGACAACAAAAAATAAAATTAAATATTTAAAGCACTGCTGTTATAGCTCACAAAAATTAATAAGATAGGCTGTGTTTTAGAATTTCTGTGAATTTCTATGTCTTGTTATTTGTTTTTTTTTTAAATGATGGTATAAAAACCGTTTAAACTTCTTGAATATCTTTTTCTTGGTAAACTCTGGGGGTGGGGTAGGATGGGATGGTCTTTTAAATAACATTCGATTTTAATATAAGTTCAATTTATATATTTGTTAAACCAAAAATCTGTACTTAAAGCTTTGGTGACATCGAGAATATAGTAGGAAAGAACTTACATATTCCTTCATATAAAATAAATAAATAGCAACATAAATTACTGAAATTTTATATTTTTGAGATTTAGTTACCTGTGATGTATTATCTAGTAACAGAAAATACTATTTAGTCATTATATAATTTTTTATTTTGCTTACCAAGCAATTATAGATACGGGCTCAATAAAATAATAATATCTGCCACAAATGATGAATTACAAATTAGGGAATTATGAATATTCTTATTTACATATTTGTAAAAATGCTTTTGTTTTCCTTGAGACATACCTAAAGTTGAAATTGTGGGGTCTTAAGGTAAGTATCACTTTAGATGTTTAATATAACTTATTTTGCAAAATAGTTCCATTCTTTTCCTCTTCTAATACCAATATATGTGTGCGTCAGTTGCTCTCCATCCTTGCCCATGTTCACTGTTATTGTTTTTTTCATTTCTTTTATATCTGCTAGAGGCTTTAATTTACATTTTCCTGAATACAATTGATATTGAGCAATTTTTTTGTAGATATTCTCCATTTATAATCTTTCCTTGAAATGACTGCTAAGATCTTGAATATGAGGTCATTTGTACCTTTTTATCATGTTATATTTTACTTTTTTAATTTTTTATTGCATTTTAGGTTTTGGGGTACATGTGCAGAACATGCAAGACAGTTGCATAGGTACAAACATGGCAGTGTGTTTTGCTTCCTTTCTCCCCTTCACCCACATTTGGCATTTCTTTCCTGGCTATCCCTCCCCAGCTCCCCCCTCTGGCCCTCCCCTTTTCCCCCCAATAGACCCCAGTGTTGAGTACTCCCCTCCATGTGTCCATGTGTTCTCATTTTTCATCACCCGCCTATGAGTGAGAATATGTGGTATTTCATTTTCTGCTCTTGTGTCAGTTTGTGAAGAATGATGTTCTCCAAATTCATCCATGTCCCTACAAACGACACAAACTCATCATTTCTGGTTGCTGCATAATATTCCATGGTGTATATGTGCCACGTTTTACCAATCCAGTCTATCATAAATGAGCATTTGGGTTGATTCCAGGTCTTTGCTATTGTATACAGTGCTGCAATGAACATTCGTGTGCATGTGTCCTTGTAGTAGAACGATTTATAGTCCTTTGGATATATACCCAGTAATGGGATTGCTGGGTCAAATGGAATTTCTATTTCTAAGGCCTTGAGGAATCGCCACACTGTCTTCCACAATGGTTGAAATAATTTACACTCCCACCAACAGTGTAAAAGTGTTCCTTTTTCTCCACATCCTCTCCAGCATCAGTTGCCTCCAGATATTTTAATAATCGCCATTCTAACTGGCATGAGATGGTATCTCAATGTGGTTTTGATTTGCATCTCTCTGATGACCAGTGACGATGAGCATTTTTTCATATGCTTGTTGGCCTCATATATGTCTTCTTTTGTAAGGTGTCTGTTCATATCCTTTGCCCAATTTTGAATGGGCTTGTTTGTTTTCTTCCTGTAAATCTGTTTGAGTTCTTTGTAAATTCTAGAAATCAGCCCTTTGTCAGATGGGTAAACTGCAACAATTTTTTCCCATCCTGTTGGTTGCCGATCCACTCTAGTGACTGTTTCTTTTGCCATGCAGAAGCTGTGTAGTTCCATTAGGTCCCATTTGTCTATTTTGGCTTTTGTTACCAATGCTTTTGGTGTTTTGTTCATGAAGTTTTTGCCTACTCCTATGTCCTGCATAGTTTTACGTAGATTTCCTTCTAGGGTTTTTATCATGCCAGGTCTTATGTTTAAGACTTTAATCCATCTGGAGTTAATTTTGGTGTAAGGTGTCAGGAAGGGGTCCATTTTCTGCTTTCTGCACATGGCTAGCCAGTTTTCCCAACACCATTTGTTAAATAGGGAATCCTTTCCCCATTGCTTGTTTTTGTCAGGTTTATCAAAGATTATATGGTTGTAGATATGTTGTTTTGCCTCAGATGCCTCTGTTTTGTTCCATTGGTTTATATCTCTGTTTTGGTACCAGTACCATGATGTTTTGATAGTGTAGCCTTGTAGTATAGTTTGAAATCCGGTAGTGTGATGCCCCCTTCTGTGTTCTTTTTGCTTAGAATTGATTTGGCTATGCGGGCTCTCTTTTGGTTCCATATGAAGTTCATGGTGGTTTTTTTCAGCTCTGTGAAGAAAGTCATTGGTAGCTTGATGGGGATAGCATTGATTCTGTAAATTACTTTGGGCAGTATAGCCATATTCACGATATTAATTCTTCCTAACAATGAACATCGTATGTTTCTCCATCTATTTGTGTTCTGTGATTTCGTTCAGCAGTGGTTTGTAGTTTTCCTTGAAGAAGTCCCTTATGTTCCTTGTGAGTTGCATTCCAAGGTATTTTATCCATTTTGTAGCAATTGTGAATGGCAGTTCGGTCTTGATTTGGCTTTCCTTAAGTCTATTGGTGTAGAGGAAGGCTTGTGGTTTTTGCGCATTGATTTTATATCCTGAGACTTTGCTGAAGTTGCTTATCAGTTTCAGGAGTTTTTGGGCTGAGGCAATGCGGTCTTCTAGGTATACTCTCATGTCGTCTGCAAATAGAGACAATTTGGCTTCCACCTTTCCTATTTGAATTTCCTTTATTTCTTTTTCTTGCCTGATTGCTCTGGCTAGAATTTCCAGTACTATATTGAATAGGAGTGGTGAAAGAGGGCATCCTTGTGTAGTGCCGGATTTCAAAGGGAATGCTTTCAGTTTTTGCCCATTCAGTATGATATTGGTTGTTGGTTTGTCGTAAATAGCTTTTATTACTTTGAGATATGTTCCATCGATACCGAGGTTATTGAGGGTTTTTAGCATAAAGGGCTGATGAATTTTGTCAAATGCATTCTCTGCGTCAATTGAGATAATCATGTGGTCTTTGTTTTTGGTTCTGTTTATGTGGTGAATTATGTTTATAGACTTGTGTATGTTTAACCAGCCTTGCATCCCTGGGATGAATCCTACTTGATCATGATGAATAAGTTTTTTGATTTGCTGTTGCAATCGGCTTGCCAATATTTTATTGAAGATTTTTGCCTCTATGTTCATCATGGATATTGGCCTGAAGTTTTCTTTTCTTGTTGGGTCTCTGCCGGGTTTTGATATCAGGATGCTATTGGTCTCATAAAATGATTTTGGAAGGATTCCTTTTTTTTTTATTATTTGGAAGAGTTTCAGAAGGAATGGTACCAGCTCCTCTTTGTGTGTCTGGGAGAATTCGGCTGTGAACCCGTCTGCACCTGGGCTTTTTTTGTGTGGTAGGCTCTTAATTGCTGCCTCAACTTCTGCCCTTGTTATTGGTCTATTCATAGTTTCAGCTTCCTCCTGGTTTAGGCTTGGGAGGACACAGGAATCCAGGAATTTATAAATTTCTTTCAGGTTTACTACTTTATGTGCATAGAGTTGTTTGTAATATTCTCTGATGATGGTTTGAATTTCTGTGGAATCTGTGGTGATTTCCCCTTTATTATTTTTTATTGCATCTATTTGGTTGTTCTCGCTTTTCTTTTTAATCAATCTGGCTAGTGGTCTTTCTATTTTGTTGATCTTTCCAAAAAACTAGCTCTTGAATTTATTGATTTTTTGAAGGGTTTTTCGTGTCTCTATCTCTTTCAGTTCTGCTCTGATATTAGTAATTTCTTGTCTTCTGCTGGGTTTTGAGTGTTTTTGATCTTGCTCCTCTAGCTCTTTCAATTTTCATGATAGGGTGTCAATTTCGGACCTCTCCATTCTCCTCATATGGGCACTTATTGCTATATATTTTCATCTAGAGACTGCTTTAAATGAGTCCCAGAGATTCTGGCATGTTGTGTCTTCGTTCTCATTAATTTTGAAGAACTTCTTTATTTCTGCCTTCCTTTCATTGTTTATCCAGTCAACATTCAAGAGCCAGTTGTTCAGTTTCCATGAAGCTGTGCCGTTCTGGGTTGGTTTCTGTATTCTGAGTTCTAACTTGATTGCCCTATGGTCTGAGACACTGTTTGTTATGATTTCAGTTGTTTTGCATTTGCTGAGGGGTGCTTTACTTCCAATTATGTGGTCAATTTTAGAGTAGGTGTGATGTGGTGCTGAGAAGAATGTATATTCTGTGGATTTGGGGTGGAGAGTTCTGTCAGTGTCTATCAGATTTGCTTGCTGCAGGTCTGAGTTCAAGCCCTGGATATCCTTGTTGATTTTCTGTCTGGTTGATCTGTCTAATATTGACAGTGGAATGTTAAAGTCTCCCACTATTATTGTGTGGGAGTCTAAGTCTCTTGGTAAGTCGTTAAGAACTTGTCTTATGTATCTTGGTGCTCCTGTATTAAGTCCATATATGTTTAGAATCGTTAGCTCTTCTTGTTGTATCGATCCTTTTACCATTATGTAATGGCCTTCTTTGTCTCTTTTGATCTTTGTTGCTTTAAAGTCTATTTTATCAGAGATGAGAATTGTAACTCCTGCTTTTATTTGCTCTCCATTTGCTTGGTAAATCTTCCTCCATCCCTTTATTTTGAGCCTTTGTGTATTTTTGCATGTGAGATGGGTTTGCTGGATACAGCACACTGATGGGTTTTGGATTTTTATCCAATTTGCCAGTCTGTGTCTTTTGATTGGTGCATTTAGTTCATTTACATTTAGGATTAATATTGTTATGTGTAAATTTGATACTGCCATTTTGATGCTAGCTGGCTGTTTTGCCAGTTAGTTGTTTTAGATTCTTCATTATGTTGATGCTCTTTAGCATTTAGTGTGATTTTGGAATGGCTGGTACTGGTTGTTCCTTTCTATGTGTAGTGCCTCTTTCAGGAGCTCTTGTAAAGCAGGCCTGGTGGTGACAAAATCTCTGAGTACTTGCTTGTTTGCAAAGGATTTAATTTTTCCTTCACTTATGAAGCTCAGTTTGGCTGGATATGAAATTCTGGGTTGAAAGTTCTTTTCTTTAAGAATGTTGCATATTGGCCCCCACTCTCTTCTGGCCGGTAGTGTTTCTGCCGAGAGATCTGCTGTGAGTCTGATATGCTTCCCTTTGTGGGTGACCCGACCTTTCTCTCTGGCTGCCCTTAGTATTTTCTTTTTTATTTCAACCTTGTTGAATCTGACGATTATGTGCCTTGGGGTTACTCTCCTTGTGGAATATTTTTGTGGTGTTCTCTGTATTTCCTGCATTTGAGTGTTGGCCTGTCTTGCTAGGTGGGAGAAATTTTCCTGGATAATGTCCTGAAGAGTATTTCCAAACTTGGATTTATTTTCTTCATCACATTCTGGTACACCTATCAAATGTAGGTTAGGTCTCTTCACATAGTCCCACATTTCTTGGAGGCTTTGTTCATTCCTTTTTGCGCTTTTTTCTCTAATCTTTGTTTCTCGTTTTATTTCATTGAGTTGATCTTCAACTTCTGATATTCTTTCTTCTGCTTGGTCCATTCGGCTGTTGAAACTTGTGCATGCTTGGCGAAGATCTCATATTGTGTTTTTCAGCTCTTATAATTCATTCATATTCCTCTCTAAGTTATCCATTCTTGTTATCATTTCCTCGAATCTTTTTTCAAATCTTTATTTAAAATTCTTAGTTTCTTTGCATTGATTTAAGACATGTTCTTTTAGCTCCCAAAGTTTCTCATTATCCACCTTCTGAAGTCTAATTCCGTCATTTCATCACAGTCATTCTTCATCCAGTTTCGTTCCCTTGCTGGTGAGGAGTTTTGGTCCTTTCTAGGAGGCGAGGTGTTTTGGTTTTGGGTGTTTTTTTCCTTTTTGCGCTGGTTTCTTCGCATCTTTGTGGATTTATTCACCTGTCGTCTGTGTAGTTGCTCACTTATTGATTGGGTCTCTGAGTGGACGCCCAGATTGTTGATGATGAAGTATTTCTGTTACTTGGTTTTTCTTCTACAAGTCTAGTCTCTCCACTATACGACTGCTGAGGTCCACTTTAGGCCCTGCTCGTCTGGGGTGCACCTATAGCAGCTGCGGAACAGTGAGGGTTGCTACCAGTTTCTTTTTCTGCTATCTTTGTCCCAGAATGATGCCTGCCAAATGTCAGTCTTTTGGATATAGAGGGGTCAGGGAGCTGCCTGAGGAGATAGTCTTTATAGGAGTTCAATTGCTGAGCTGTGAGCTCTGTTGTTCATTCAGGGCTGTTAGGCTGCTACGTTTAATTCTGCTGCAGCAGAACACATAAAGAAAAACCCTTTTTTCTCAGATGCTCTGCCTCGGGGGCGTTGGGGCTTTCTTTGTGAGTGTCCACTGTGCTCTTCTGCCCAGCTAGGAGGCAGTCTAGTCACTATTTGCCTGCTGAGCCTCCGCCCTGCAGGTGTGAGGTTTGCCCTGTTGCTGCAGTTTCTGCCGTGCTGCTGCGGTCTCTGCCCTGCTGCCATGGGCTACACCCTGCAGCGGAGTCTCTCTGTTTTAGCGGGTTGCCTCGGCAACAGCAAGCTGCGTCAGTAATGGGCGTGTACCTCAGTTGGGGCTGATTGCCTCGGTAATGGCGGACGCCCCTCCCCCACGGAGCTGCACCGTCCTGGGTTCTGCTGTGCCTGCAGGGAACCTCTCCACCCAAAGCATTTGGAATCGCCGTTTGGTTTTTCCCCAAACGCTGTTTCCCTGGAATCTCCTTGCCTGGATCACTGTCCAAGTCCCATTCAGTCTCAAGTTCAGCCCTCTCAAGTCTCAGATTGCCGGTTCAACAGGGCACCCGGACCAGTTCACTTTGTGCGGAGCACTGTGTAGCGCTGCTGCGCTACAGCGCTGGTTGCCGGCTGCACCCAGTGCCAGCTGCACCAGCCAAAACCTCTGCCTGGTGTCCTACATCTCTTTTATACCTGGGAATTTCCCCGTTCTGTGGGCAACAAAGATTTGTCTGGAAATGCGGCCCTGACTCACCCTCTCCGTGCATTCACTGAGAGCTTCAATCCTGGGTTGTTTTCACTGTGCCATGTATAGTCCCTTCCAATTTTATTTCTTATTAAGCTGAGAGATAAAAGCAAAAAGTGAAAGAACTTTCATCAAAATTGTGGAAAGGAATTTGTCTTTCTACATTTTACATCACTTTTTTCATCAATCAATTTTAATTAATGTCCAATTTTCACACACTCTTGCCCCACCTAGATGTGTTTGCAGATAGATTTGCTTTTGTTTTCCAAAGACCACCTAAAGAGAATACAGATATTTTTGGTTACTATATTCTTTTTTTTTTCTTGAGACAGAGTCTTGCTCTGTCACTCAGATGGAATGAAATGGCACAATCTAGGTTCACTACATCCTTCACCTCCTGGGTTGAAGCAGGTAACCTGCCTCAGCCTCCCAAGTATCTAGGATTACAGGAACCTGCCATTAACCCCTTTTGTGTTTTTAGTAGAGATCAGGTTTTACCATGTCGGCCAGGCTGGTTTCAAACTCCTGGAATCAGGTGATCAGCCCACCTATGCCTCCCAAAATAAGGTTGAGCCACTGCACCCAGCCTGGTTACCTTATTCTAAAGGCTGTGTGTGTGTGTGTGTGTGTGTGTGTGTGTGTGTGTGTGTTAGAGCACCTTGCAAACAAATATGTTTATTTTTCTTTTGTAAAAAGACATTATTTCCACATTGGGAGTTGAGTATTTGCATATTTCAAGTCAAATTTTTGCCCAGAAAGTTTTTTCCTGGTGCTTCAATATAATCACTCCTGTATTTTGAATTTGAACTTAAATAACTACACTTTGTAGAAAATAACAATATACAAGATTTAAAAAGGTTTTACTATTGTTAAAATATCTTATTAAATTATAGCTCCACAAAATCAATATCTATAATATAGTAGAAATACATAAATGCAAATTTTGGGCAGACTGTTTTTGTTTTAGATTGCTCAAAGCACATCTTTTAAAAAATCCATGAACAGGCCTTGAGTGGTGGCTCATGTCTGTAATCCCAGCACTTTGGAAGGCCAAGGTGGGTGGATCACCTGAGGTCAGGAGTTCAAGACCAGCTGGCCATGATGAAACTCCATCTCTACTAATAATACAAAAATTAGTCAGGTGTGGTGGCAAGTTCCTGTAATCCCAGCTACTCGGGAGGCAGAGGCAGGAGAATTGCATAAACCTGGGAGGCAGAGGTTGCATTGAGCCAAGATTGCACCACTACACTTCAGTGTGGGCAACAAGAGCAAACCTTCATCTCAAAAAAATCCATGGATAAATCCAGGGCTGTAATATTATAGTATAAATGTTCAAAATTTTGTAAATTTTAATATCTAAAAATAAAAGTTTCTCCAGTAAGGACCAGACAACTGCTAAAGTAGATTCAAGCCTCATGTAAATGTTTTGGGTCATATTAGTCAGAAAGATGGAAAAGATATCCTCCAGTATATGGGCTCCCTCAGCTCCCCCTGCTTTCTTTCTTGTCCTAACCAAAAATCACAGAGTACCTTGGCCTCTCTGTGACATAGCCAGCTGCAGAGTTTTCCCAGCAGGCTTGAACCAAAACTGGGACCTCGAACACTGCCAGCCACTAATCAACATATCTAGATTGTTCCCAAAACACTGCAAGAAACTTGTCCCCAGCCCGGAGCCAAATTTCTTAAACCCTCATAAAAACTCTATAACCTGCACTTTGGAAAGCCGAGGTGGAAGGGTTGCTTGAGGCTAGGAGTGCAAGACCAGCCTGGCAATATAGACCTTGTCTCTTCAAAAAAATTGTTTGATTAGCTAGGTTTAGGGCCAAGCATGGTGTCTCACACCTGTAATCCTAACACTTTGGGAGGCCAATGCAGGTAGATCACCTGAGGTCATGAGTTCAAGATCAGCCAGGCCAATATGATGAAACCCTGTCTCCACTAAAAATACAAAAATTAGCTTGGCATGGTTGAGGGTGCCTGTAATTTTAGCTACTCGGGAGGCTGAGGAAGGAGAATCACTTTCATCCTGGAGGTGGAGGTATCAGTAATTCCTCGGATGAATTCCTCAGCAGTGAGCCTAGATTTTGCCTGGGCAACATAGCTGCACTTCAACTTGAGAAACAGAGACTCTGTCTTAAACTAAAAAAAAGGAAAAGAAATGGAAACTTTCTATGCCAACAATTTCTCAGATGTTCAGATTTAAGGGGAAAGGCACTCATAGCAAGAATTGATCAACTTGAAAAAAAAAGACAGCCAGGTGCAGTGGCTCACACTGGTAATCTCAGCACTTTGGAATACCATTGCAGGCAGATCACCTCAGGTTAGAAGTTTGAGACCAGTATGACAAACATGGTGAAACCCCATGTCTACTAAAAATAAAAAATTACTCAGGTGTGGTGGCAGGCACCTGTAATCCCAGCTACCTAGGAGGCTGCAGCAGAAGACTCATTTGAACTTGAAAGGCAGAGACTGCAGTGAGCCAAGATAGCATCATTGAACTCTAGCCTGGGCAACAAGAGTGAAACTCCATCTCAAAAAAAAAAAGAAAACAAAAAGAAAAAGAATGCAAACAGGGCATGGTGACTTGTGCCTGTAATACCAGCATTTTAAAGGCTAATTCCAGAAGATCACTTGAGCCCAGGAGTTCCAGACTCACCCTGACAATATGGCAAGACCCCCATCTTTACAAAAAGTTAAAAATTAGCCAGGCATGCAGGCACGTGCCCGTGGTCCACACACCCATGGTCCCAGCTACTTGAGCCTAAGGTGAAAAGATCTTTTGAGCCAGATGGCTGAGGCTGCTGTAAGCCTTGTTCATGCCACTGCACTCCAGCCTGGACAACAGAGAAAAATCTTGTCTCAAAAAAAAATGAGAAAAAAACAGTAGCCACATACTCTTGCCTGCATTTTTATATGATGATTTTTGTGAAAATTAGAGATTTTATATTTCGGGAAAATGGCTTGATAATAATAGGTGATTATAAAATTAAGAGTGTGTATCCCTGACTATTGAATATACTACTAATTAAGAACTTTAATCAACTCTTAATTTAATTTAACTAGAAATCTAACTTATTTCAACTACTTCATGACATCTGAAATTAAGTACAAGGTCTCTTTTCAGTTTGAACAATACATAGTAAAAGTCGAGACTCCTTGGATAAAGGGAACCCAACTAGGAACATTTTCTCTTCAATTAAAGAAAGTTGAAGACTAAATGAAGTTGTCTTCAACTATATCAAGTTGAAGACAGCATGTTTTATTAGGGATGAGTGCAGAATAGAATCCGATAATATGACAATTTCCTTTATATGTATATTGGCCTTCTAGTTTTAAAAAAGAAGATATATTTTTAACCTTTTTTACTGGAGAAAATGTCTTTCTCTGTGGCCCTGTCTGCAGTGTGGTAGCATGATCATGCTTCACTGCAGCCTCAACCTCCCAGGCTGAAGTGATCCTCTGACATCAGCCTCCTCAGTAGCTGGGACTGCAGGCACATGCTGCCATGCCTGGCTATTTATTTTTTAGTTTTTGTAGAGACAGGGCCTCACTATGTTGTTCAAGCTGGTCTCCAACTTCCAGGCTCAGGCAATCATTTCTCCTCAGCTTCCCAAAATGCTGGGATTACAGGTGTGAGCCACCATGTCTGGCCATACTGAATTTTTTATTAAAAATAATTTCAGACTTATAGAAGACTTGGATGAAGATTATAGAGAAAAAATTGAGGCATCGTAATTTGCCCAAGGCTGCACAGCTAGCAAGTAATAGGGTAAGGTTTGTGAAAGCAGACAGCTTGAACCCACTGCACATTATTTTTTGAGACAGAGTTTTGCTCCTGTTGCCCAGGCTTGAGTGCAATGGCATGATATTGGCTCACTGGAATATCTAACTCCTGGGTTCAAGCAATTCCCCTGCCTCAGCCTCCAGAGTAGCTGGGATTACAGGCATCTGCCACCATGCCAGGCTAATTTTGTATTTTTCAAGTAGAGATGGGGTTTCACTATGTTGGTTAGGCTGTTCTCAAACTCCTGACTTCAGATAATCCACCCACCTCAACCTCCCAAATTGTTGGGATTACAGGCATGAGCAACCATGCCTGGCCTTGCCCATGCTTTTAATCACAGAAAGTTCTAGACCTTTTTCCCAATGTCACAGACACCTAGCAAGTGATAAAGCAAATGTTCAAAAGCCACTTCCACTGACAAGTCCTGTGATCTTTATATATATAAAAATTAAAATTTTTTCTGTACAGATAAAACTACAATGTTGCATGTTCTAGGTTTCATAGACATTCAACAGACATATTCTGTACAATAAAACTGAACTACAAAAAACTGATGAATAATTAGAAAATTAATCAAATGAGCAGACTCTCGTATCAGTTTTAATATTTTGCTGAAACCATGGGGTTTAAGCAGCCTATTAAAAAAAATCCTCATGTGTTTCAAGCTCTATGCTTCTCTTAGCTGTTTCTATATAAAAAGTAGTAGCTGCCTGCAGGCTCTTGAATTCTGAATCCTCTCTGATGGGATCTGTAGCCAGGCTCACAAATGCCTTCTGTTTCACATCATCAGTGGTGCTAGTCAAACATCAGGGGGATTATTTTATAGTATCATACAGTAAATTTTATTTTAAAAATACTGGCATCCCCCCATTATCTAGTTTCCTTTCCTTCTTCTTTTTTTCTTCTTCTTTATTCCTGCCTTCCGTCCCTCTCTTTCTCACTCCCTCCCTTCCTTCCCACATCCCTTCCTTCCCTTCCTTTCCTTCCTTCCCTTTTCTCCCTCCCCTTTCCTTCCTTCCTTCCCTCCCTCCCTTCTTCCTTCCTCCCTCCCTCTCTTCCTTCCCTTTCTTTCTTCCTCCCTTTTCTTCCTTCCCTTCCTTTCCTTTCTTCCCTCCATTCCTCCCTTCCTTCCTTCTTTTTTCTCTCTCTCTCTTCTTTTGGCAGGGACTTGCTCTATTACCCAGGCTGACACAATTTTGACAGCAGCCTCAAATTCCTGGACTCAAGTGATCCTCCCACTTCAGCCTCCCTAGTAGCTGGGACTACAGGTGCACACCACCATGCCTGGCTAATTTTTGTACTTTTTTTTATAGAGATGGGGTCTCACTACATTTCCCAGGCTGATCTTGAACTCCTGAGTTCAAGCAATTCTCCTGCCTTGGCCTCCCAAGATGCTGAGATTATACACATGAGCCACAGAGCCCAGCCCAATTTTATTTTCCACAATTTTCTATAATCAACAGCAGTTCAAATATATTAAATGAAAAATTCTAGAAATACACAATGTACAAGTTTTAAATTGCATGCCATTCTACGTACGGTGATGACATGTCATGCTTACCCACCCCATCACAGCTTGGATATGAATTATCGCACTGTTCACCTCATTTTATCTCATAGACTTTGTGTTATCTCACATCATCATAAGAATAGTGAGCACAGTACAATAAGATATTTTGAGGCCAGACATAGCAGCTCAAGCCTGTAATCCCAGCATTTTGTGAAGCTGAGGCGGGGGGATCATCTGAGGTTAGGAGTTCAAGACCAGCCTGGCCAACATAGTGAAAATCTGTCTCTACTAAAAATACAAAAAATTAGCCAGGCATGGTAGCGAGCACTGTAATCCCAGCTACTTGGGAGACTGAGGTAGGAGAATTACTTGAACCCAGGAAGCAGAGATTGCTGTGAGCTGAGATCACACCACTGGACTCTAGTCTGGGCAACTAGAGGAAAACTCTGTCTTAAAAAAAGATATTTCGAGAGACACTGACAACATTTACATAACTTTTAGTACAGTGTATTGTTATAATTGTTATTTTATTATTAGTTACTATTGTTAACTTCAGTCTGCAACTAAGAGGTTAACAATAGTAACTAATAACAAAAGAGAACTGCATCTCATTTATTAATAACACTTTATCATAGGTAAGTATGCATAGAAAAAACATAGTACATACCAGGCTCTGCATCATGCATGGTTTCAGACATCCACTGGGAGTCTTGGAACTTACCCCCAAGAGAACTACTATAGGCAAATGGCCATAATCTGGAAGTTAAGTCAAGGTTGAAATCTATCAAATGTAAATTTCCTCCTCACACAACCAAAAAATTTATGTTGAAGCCCTAACCCCCAGTACCTCAAAATGTGACCTTAACTTAGATGAAGACTTCAAAGAGGTGATTAAAATGTGAGACTGGGTCAGGCATGGTGACTCACACTTGTAATCTCAGCATTTTGAGAGGTCGAGTTGTGTGGATCACTTGAGCTTAGGAGTTCAAGACCAACCTGGCCCAAATGGTGAAACCTTGTCTCTGCTAAAGATACAAAAATTAGCTGGGTGTGGTGGTGCATGCCTGTAATCCCAGCTACTCAGGAGGCTGAGACAGGAGAATCACTTGAACCTGGGAGGCAGAGGGTGCAGTGAGCCAAGATCACATCATGGTACTACAGCCTTGGAATCACAAAAGAAAGAAAGAAAAGTGAGACTGTTACAGTGCCGCTCAATCCAAACACACTGACACCCTGATAAGAAGATAAAATGTGGACACACAGGAGACACCAGGAGAAACACCATGTGATAACACAGACATAAGGCAGTCATCTGCCAGACAAGAAGAGAGATTTCAGAAGAAACCGTATCTTCTGACACTTTGGTTTTGGACTTCTAGCTTCCGAGACTGTTAGAAAATAAATTTCCACTGTTTAAATCACCCAGTCTGTGGTATTTTGCTATGCCAGCCATAACACACTAATGCAAACATCTTAAATATTAACACAAAGAAATAATTAGAATATTTACATATATTACAAAATGACAGGTATAGTAATGAACCACATAGAGGCATTTCAGTAAATGAAGGGCCACATATATGATGGTGGTCCCATCATATTATAATACTGTATCTTTGCCTTTTGTTGTTGTTGTTATTTATTTATTTATACATGTATTTATTTATTTTAAGACTGAGTCTTGGTCTGTCACCAGAGTGGAGTGTAGTGGCACAATCTCGGTTCACTGCAACTTCCACCACCAGAGTTCAAGTGATTCTCCTGCCACAGTCTCCTGAGTATCTGGGATTACACTCACCTACTACCACACCTGGCCAATATTTTTTGTACTTTTAGTAGATTTGGGGTTTCATCATGTTGGCCAGTCTAGTCTCAAACTCCTGACCTCAGGTGGTCCACCCACCTCAGCCTCCCCAAGTGTTGGGATTACAGGCATAAGCCTCTGCACCCAGTTATTTATACATCTATGTATTTAATTTCTGGATGCAGGGGATATGTTACTTAGATGTTTTGCATATTAGTGAGGTTTTGGCTTCTAGTGTGCTCATCAGCCAAATAGTAAGCATTGTTCCCAATAGGTAATTTTTCAAATCTCAACCTCCTCTCAGCCCTCCCCTTGATAAAGGGCCCAGTGTCTATTATTTTTGTCTAATACTGCACTTTTGTTATGTTTAGATACACAGATACAGCCAGGCACGGTGGCTCACACCTGTAATCCTAGTTCTTTGGGAGGCAGAGGTGAGCAGATCACTTGAGGTCAGGAGTTCAAGACCAGCCTGGCCAACATGGCAAAATTCTGTCTCTATTAAAAATACAAAAACTATCTGGTTGTGGTGGCACAGGCCTGTAGTCTCAGCTACTCAGGAGGTTGAGGCAGGAGAATCATTTTAATCTGAGAGGTGGAGGTTTCAGTGAGCTGAGATTATGCCACAGCACTCCAGCCTGAAAGACAGTAAGACTCTGTCTCAAAAATAAATAAGTAAAATAAAATATTTACACAGATACTCAGGACTGTGTTATAATTCTACAGTATTTCACACAGTACCATGCTGCCAGTTTTGTAGCCTAGGAGCAATAGGCCATTTCATAAAAGACTATAGCCAAGGTGTGTAGTAGGCTATATTATCCAGGTCTGTGTAGGTACACTCCATGAGCTTTTCATAATAATGAAATCACCTAAAGATACATAACTGCAGGCCGGGGGCAGTGGCTCAAGCCTGTAATCCCAGGACTTTGGGAGGCCGAGGCGGGTGGATCACGAGGTTAAGAGATTGAGACCATCCTGGTAAACATGGTGAAATCCCGTCTCTAGTAAAAATGCAACAAATTAGCTGGGCATGGTGGTGCGTGCCTGTAATCCCAGCTACTCAGGAGGCTGAGGCAGGAGAATTGCCTGAACCCAGGAGACAGAGGTTGCAGTGAGCCGAGATCGCGCCATTGCACTCCAGCTTGGGTAACAGGAGCAAAACTCTATCTCAAAAAAATAAAAAAAGATACGTAACTGCACTTGCATGCAAGTGCCCTAAAGTTGTATTATTATCTCAAAATAAATATTACATCATGAAAGGTTGGAACCAGGTAAAATGGCTCATGCCTAAAATTTCAACACTCTGAGAAGTCAAGGTGGGTGGATCTCTTGAGCCCAGAAGTTGGAGTTCAACCTGGGCAACATAGTGAAACCTCATCTATACAAAAAATACAAAAATAAATGGAGTTTGATAGCACAATCCTGTATCCCAGTTACTCAAATGGCAGAGTTGGGAAGGTTGATTGAGCCCAGGAGGTTTAGGCTGCACTGAGTTATGATTGCATTCTTGCACTCCAGCCTGGATGACAGAGCAAGACCCTGTCTGAAATACAAAATAAACAAATAAATGAAAGAAATAAATAAAAAGCTTGGTGGATTTACCAAACATACCTTACTGTCAAGGTTCTTCATTGTTAATAGATCAAGAGACTTCAGGGAATGTTCTGTCAGTGAAAAATGAAGTAGAGACACACATGGACACAAGAATCACTGTGCTCAAACAAGGAACTTCTAAACTTTAGTTCTTTTTGAAGACAGTCCTCAAATTGGGTGGCATCTACGTAGTCAATTATTGGTTGGAAGCTAAGAACAATAATTTATACATTTAGCATAACAAATTAATAAAATTAAAGCCTACCTTTTGACCACTTAATAGACAGTTAACATGTATGCTAAGCAGTTTGTTAGAGTGATAAAGAAAAAGTTCATAACACATTCATTAATGCTTTGGAAGATATTAATTCCAAAGCAATAATAAGGCTTATCCTTTATGGTTATGTAAAATGTACACATAGAAGAAAGCCAGGTGCATCTTACAGGGAAATAGTATCCAGAAGATATAAAGAGCACAAGCAACTAAACAACAACAACAAACAATCCCAACAAAAAGAGGGCAAAGGACATTAATAGACAGTTTTCCAAAGACCAAAATGCAAAGTTAAACCACAATGAGATATCATCTTACCCCAGACAGAATGGTTATTGTTAAAAAGATTTTTTTTAAAAGGCCAGGTACAGTGACTCATGCCTGTAATCCCAGCACTTTGGAAGGCCAAGGTGGGAGGATCACATGAGGCCAGGAGTTTGACACCAGCCTGGATGACATAGCAAGATCCCGTCTATACAAACAATTTAAAAAAATAGCCAGGTATCATGGCATGTGCCAGTAATCCCAGTTACTCAAGAGGCTGAGGTGGGAGGATCACTTGAGACTGGGAGGCTGAATTTGAAGTGATCCTGATTGAACCACTGCACCCAGTCTGGGTGATGAAGTGAAACACTGTCTCAAAATATAATAAAAGTAAATAAATAATATAATTTGGCAAGGATAAAGAGAAATAGGGACCCTTAGACACTGTTGGTGAGAATGTAAATTAGTACTATATCTATGGAAAATTTGTACAAATAAAGATAAATAAAGAAACAAAAAAATAAACTAAAACTAATAGAAGCTGTATTTAAATTTCTTTTGCTATAACTGGTTAAATGTCTTGTAAGAATATTAATTATATACAGAAGGATTAATCTTACAAAAAAAGACCGTTACTTAGGAAAATATTAAAATCTGGAAGAAGACATATTACTTATATACTTATAAAAATCAGTTTATGGCAAAGGAAGGCAAACGCCCTGAATTAAGAAAACCTTTTGGATGTAAATAAGAAAACACTAACCTGGCTTCTTTGTTTATTTTGTCTCCATACTCCACTGCTTCCATAACAGTCAATTTCAACTGAAAATTGCTTTCCTGAAGTTCATATGTCTGAATTTGAAGTCCAACATGTGAGTAAACATGTGAGGATTTGTTATCTTTCAAGTTAGTATTAAACAATGTGTCAATCAGTGTTGATTTTCCAATTCCAGTTTCCCCTGTAATAGACAGAGATTCATTGCTATAGGGGCATAAAGGAGCTAAGAAAAAGCAATGCTTTGAATTCCTACAGTGGTTTTTAAAATCTTTGAACTCATAGAAGTAGAGAGTAGAATACTGGCTACCAGAGGCTGGGGGAGCAGGGAAAAAGGACAAGTGGAGCTGTTGGTCAAGGGATACAAGGTTTTTTTTTTTTTTGCTTTTTTTTTCACTTCTATTTCATGAGGGTCCTTTTATTTCACTAAGAGTCCAGGCGGGGTGGCTCATGCATGTAATCCCAGCACTTTGGGAGGCTGAGGTAGGCAGATCACAAGGTCAAGAGATTGACCATCCTGGCCAACATGGTGAAACTTTGTCTCTCCTAAAAATACAAAAATTAGCCTGGGACGATGGCACACACCTGTCATCCCAGCCACTCATGAGGGTGAGGAATGAGAAATGCTTAAACCTGGGAGGCAGAGGTTGCAGTGAGCTGAGATTGTGCCACTGCATTCCAGCCTGGCAACAAAGGGTGACTCAGTGTCAAAAAAAAAGAAAAAAGTATACACTAAGTTACATCAAAATAAAGAGCACAGAAATGTTTCAATTTTACAAAAGCATTACAGGTCGAGTGTGGGGGCTCATGCCTGTAATCTCAGCACATTGGGAAGCTGAGGCAGGTGGACTGCTTGAGCCCAGGAGGTCGAGGCTATAGTGAGCCATGATCACACCATTGAACTCTAGCCTGGTCAACAGAGTGAAACCCTGTCTCAAAAAAAAAAAAGAAAGAAAAGAAAAGATTAGATAATGTGGCAAGTATGAAAGTAGTTGTTAACATGAAGATATAGTTGAATTAACAGAATCAGTGTTACACTCCTTAACATAAGTTTGACATTGGGAAAAATAAAAGAATGGTTCAAATAAGATGTTTGACACTTACCCACACAGAGAATACTAAAACTGAATCCTTGTCAGATGGATCTGTTCACCAACTGATTGGGCAAACATTCAAAAAAATTGTCCAATTACAGTTAAACAATGAATATTATTATTATTATTTTAAACTTTTAAAAAATACACTCTTTGACTTCCTTTTATTTCTGGAGGATTACATGAAGCATGAACTATACAGAAAAGCATGGAAGCCAGGTCCTGGAGTTGGGGCTGGCTGGCTGTTCCCTGCCCACAGCGGGGGCTCCCTCTAACCACGCATCCTCTCTGGCCATCTGCATCCAGGCGGCAGCTACTTGGAGGCAGTCATGACGCTGTTCTCCATGCAGAGCTCAATGTAGGCATGGTGGAAACTTGCAGCATTCTGCCCCAGGAGCCTGTCCCCAAGCAGTGAGGAGGTCTGGCCTGTGGGTGAAGGGGCCTTGGTCCACCACGTTTCGCAGTAGCTCTGGGTCAGCCTGTGCCTGATGGGGTCCAAGCCCTGCCACACACTCTTCTGGGGCCAGGTGGGGTGCCTCAGGAGGTCCTTGCTGTCAAGGAGAAGATGCATGCCCTGGGCTACAGCGGGCCCTCAGAGCTGGAGAAAAGCTCCTCCCAGCTGGGAAGCAGCAGTTCCTCCTTAGGGTTGATCATGGGGAGGGCTGCGCTTTCAGCATTGGCTGCACATGATGCTGTACAGGCCCCGCAGGACACGAAGGTGCAGAAGGGGCCTGCCAGCCCCATGGCCAGTGACTGCTAGAATCGGTGGAAATCGGCCCCACTGATGCCCCTGCATGCTGCCAGGTACCTGGCTGCTGAGCACGATCAGGTGGAGCTCGGGTTGGAAGTCGCAGTTGGTGTGGGTAGGCAGGCTCCTGGAGCGGGTCGGCCACAAGTGCACGTAGGAGCTTGGGTGCCGGGCTCCAGGGTAGGGCTGCGGCTGGGACAGGCAGGGCCCCTGGCCAGGATGTTGTCTGCCGGCCATGGCTGTGCCATGGTTGGGGGGTGCTCCTGCCAGGGTAGGGGTTTCTGTCATGCAGTTGCACCACGGGGGGCTACAAGGCGGCCACGTCGTTGTTCCTTCCTTGTGCAAGTGGCATCAAAGCCTCCAGCTGTACCTTCCAGAACCTGTTCCACATGCGGGCGTAAAGCTCCTCCTGCTTGGCCATGAAGATGAGCCAGCCCTGGAGCACCTAGTGCACCTGGCCCAGCATAGCCTGGCATGTGGCCCAGAGCCTCACCTGCCCTGAAAGGGCTTTCATGATTCCAGGGTGCCCAGGGGGGCCGGAGGGCTATGAACGATGATAGTCTGCCTGTGAGTGCTGGGAAATGAAGGGGAAACTGGGAACCTGGAGGACCAGGAGGGCCCTGCCGACCCTCAGAGCCAATGCCAAGGGTCCCTGAGGTCCAGGAGGGCCGGGCTGGTTTTGGATGTGCTTTCCCTTGAGACCTGGAGTCTCAGGGTAGTCAAGTGAGCCTGGGGGTCCTGGGAAGCAGGGGTGGCCTGGCAAGCTGGAACCGAAGGAGCCAAAGAAGCATCCACCTCCAGCTTACCCCTTTCACCTTTCTGTCCTGCTCACCTAGATCTTCCTTCTTTCCCTTCATTTCAGCCTCCAACTGAAGAAAGTCAAACGGAAACCACCTTGGTGATGGATGGGGGGTGGTGTCCCACTTCTTCTTTGGAGCCCTTGGGTCCTGGAGAGCCCTGATTCCCTGGCCCTGGAGACCAGGGGTGGCTGGACTCAACAAACGCATTGCTGAAGAAAAATGTAGTTTTGTGTTAGAATAGAATATGAAGTCATTTGAAAGGAAAATGATGATAGTACATCAAAGAAATTATAACTGATTATCACTTGATGGTCATACCTCCGACAAGATGCAAATATATTAAGTAAATTTGTGAAAATAGAAGTTCGTGTTCACACACATAGATTTGGCTATTAATTTTGTAAATGAAGTAAATCTCTCTCAGCACACTTAAAGAGGCTCTGTTTCTAAATTTTAAAAGAAATAGAGGCCAGGCACAGTGGCTTATGCCTGTAATCCCAGCACTTTGGTAGGCCAAGGTGGGTGGATCACTTGGGGGCAGGAGGTCACGACCAGCCTGGCCAACATAGTGAAACCCAATCTCTACTAAAAGTATAAAATTTAGCCAAGCATGGTGGTTCGCAACTGTAGTCCCAGCAACTCAGGAGGCTGAGGCATGAAAATCGCTTGAACCTGAGAGGCAAAGGTTGCAATGAGCGGAGATTGCACCACTGCACTCCACTGTGGGCGACAAAGTCAAACTCCATCCCAAATAAATACATCAAATAAATAGAGAATTAAGGAAATACTACAAGAAACTCTAATGTATTACTCTAACATAATAAATTATTTATTCCAAAAGAAAACAAAACATTTAACACCCTTTCATTGTGCTCTAGTGTGTTAATATATTGAGAAAATCTCACACATGTTAATCCAGATGCTTCTCAACTTATGATAAGGCTATGTCCCCTGAAACCCATCATAAATGGCACATACTGTAAGTCAAAAATGCATTTAATACACCTAACATAACTGAACATCGTAGCTCAGCCTTGCCTGCCTTAAACATGCTCACAACACATTAGTTTACAGTTAGGCAAAATCAACTAAGACAAAGCTTATGTTATGATAAAGTATTGAATGTCTCATGCAATTTATCAAATAAAATGAAAAACAGCACAATCACAGTCAAGACTTTATTTTATTTTATTTTATTTTTACTAATAAACCAACTTTAATAGATATTATTTTGTAGTTATATAGCACCTTCTTCAAGAACCTTAAATGCTTTACAGACATTATCTCTAATTAATCCCCACAACAACCCTGTGAGGTAGGTATTACTCCCATTTTACAAGACAGGGAGACTGAAGCACAGAGAGGTTAAGTGACTGGCCCAAGGTCACAGTTAAATTCACTGAAGAGGCAGGACATGAGCACTTTAGCCTCCCAGTTCCTAGCCAAATATCTCATTATAGGATCTTTAATAAAAAGTGTCTTTAAAGAAAGTATCAAGAGTAGTTATGCTATGAAAATGAGGTCTTTCCACTGCCATCAAGGAAAGAAAAACCCCTATACTGATGGTTAGAGGCCACAAGACCCACATAACACAACATTTCCTTATTTCCCTGTTCCCAAGCCTCCTGGTTCCTGTCTTAAAAAATTTCCAAGACAGAAGCCATGTGACTTAAGAAGTGGGACTTAATTTCGAATATTTACTTTTAGTTACAATAATTTACAGAAATTTTTATTCCAATAAACAAAATATGTAACAGCCATCCCAACAATCATGTACATAGTTACACAGCAATCAGCCACCATTTACAACCTAAACTGGCCCCTCATTTTAATCACAGTCAACCGACACACACCCTCACAATGCTTTCTTCATGGGTCATTTTTCTTACTTACTGTACCTGTATTTTTCCCCCAGCACTTACCCTACATGTTTTAAAAGTATATTGGGTTTCTGATAAGCTTAAAAACATTTTGCTTAGATCCAGCTGCATTAAGAAGAAAAAGTAAATGTAAAACTGTCACCTCACAGTCCCTCCCCTGGCAAACCATACAATCAAGTATGGTGTAGCTGTGCACAAAGTATGTGACTAACAGAAGCTCAATACAAATGCTAGAACTCGCTTTAATATGGAATTTAACTTTGCTTTTACTGCATGTTCTTTTTTAATGCAACAATGTAAAAACAAACACAACGTACTATTTCACTGCCATACCTTTATGCAAATGACTTCATCTATCTTTTTTAAACACGCTGTGATATAGCTAATGTTAAAACCAACACAGCTTCACTTTCCTCTTTTTCTCTGTACTGAAAGCTGCAAAAATACACCTTTAATTGCAAGACAATCTGGTTTAAGCCTTCAAAATAAAAAATGTACATCCACTTCTCCAGCCCTGGCTTTCCCCACACTGCTGATTGTGATTCTCTGTGCCATGCTGGTAGATCAGACAGGTTATAAATAATTTGTACAAAACATCTCTAGCCAAGGTAAGGCTTTAGAAACTATCTTAGGAAAAAAAACAACCTGTCAAAATATTTTTGATATTTAGTACAACTACTAAATATTATAATTTTCTCCCAACACATCTGTTTAAGCAGCCCAATTAGCTAAGTGACCCTGTTAAAGATCTGCTTATGGAACGAATAGGTGAAGTCATTTCCTGAGCCCAAAGATAAAGTTAATAAATGTTAATAATAGCAGCAGAATAAAAACATTTCTTTTTGTGGTTTGTTTTCCTTAGTCAGGTTTTAGCAAAAGAACTTTAGAAAATGACAAAAAAAATTTAATTTACTTCCTGAAAAGAGTTTAATAAAGAACATCCAAGGCCTGATTGCTATTATTCTGAATATACCTTTCTATTATTTTTTGCAAGTTACATTCAGCTACTGTCAAACAACTTACTGGTGCATGAAAAAATATCCCAAAAAACTGCAATGTTTCACATACATTTTACATTACATATACTACTTGTTAAAACCCACAACAGAATAAAGTCTTGGAAAACACAATTTTTAATTTCTGAACACCCTTCCAAGTAAGATTTGTTAAGGTGGGGGAAGGGGAGGAAGGATTTGTTTTTGGTATTCGTAGTCTACTTGATTAAAATTTAATCCTCAGAGGGTTTATTTAGCTCACTCTCCAGGATGCTAAGGTTATGATGAACATTATTACTTCTTTCCAGGGTGAAAAATGATATTTGAAAACAACATAAATGCTATGACATGATTTTCCCAAGCATGACCTCAACTTGAAACATTAGAATACTTAAGAATTCTAAAGGTTGGTATACCACCACTGCACCAGAATTTTTAATTATTCTAATAACTACAGAAATTTTTAAATAGTTTTTTAATTTCACAAACTTAAAGCTGAAGAAAATAATTGATTTAGAAGCCGTGATAAAAGGACACATGTTTAGCCAGAGATATCAGTTCCTCCTGAAAAAGGATATTTACCTCTTCTCATTGTAGTTCTTCCCAAGGTATCTTACTGATTTCAGATAGAATTTAAATTCACCTTAAAAATAAAAACAAACAAAAGGACTACTTAAACTGACATTAACTAATAAAATATGCTCAAATTTAGTGATAGAATCACGGGCACTTAATGCAATACTTAGACTACAAGTTTTAGGTAAAATAAATAAGGAAAAAATTATAATTATAAAGTCAGTCTTTCCCTTGGGGGAAACAAAAAGCCACTTTTGACCAATTGTTCCCTCATATACATACATTGTATGTTATTATAAGCTTCTTCAGAGAAGCAAAACGTCTTTGTCTTCCCAACACTGGATTATCTAGCACGTTAGTTTTTTACATCAGGAAGGCAACTGCAAGTGTTGGGCCCAAAAGTATTTCTGGTTTACTCTTGAAAAGACCACTGAATATGCTTCTATATATACTGAACAAATTTGTGCAGTGCATTCAACATCATCTCCTTATCAATACAGCACAGCTTCTGATTATTTCTACTGTGCCCCCAAGGAATTCAAAGCATTATTGGTGCAATTAATAAAGAGAAAATGTGCGTCAGTGACTGGAAGGCTGTTTGACAAGAGAAGCTGGTATCTCTGATTTCACCTCCTTGTTGTATGGAACTGTACAGACAGCACAATACCTGAGCAAATAAATCAACTACCATGATCGGAAAGGCTTGTCAATCCATCGTCTTTGCTCTATCATGTGCAAAGTGTGCTACTACCTACTGAGCTTCCTGCCTTTCTCTTTTCTTGAAAAATTAGTGCTTGGTCCTTTCCAAAATAACCAGAGAAGAAATGAGGCAGAAAGTAACTCTTCATCACAGTTCCCCCTCAGTCCGGAGACTGATAGAGAAGTATGTAACCAGACTCAGAGTTCTTTGAGATATCTGATATCAACCTGTAGAATTCTTCAGGCTTGTGCATCTATTTTTTCTACAATGTCCTCATCAAACAACAACCAAAAATCATGACTCTTAACCATTGCAATGCAATGACCTTGATTGGGACCACTTCCACAGTGAACCACAACAGCAACAAGATCGTACATTCTGTCTGGATTGGTGGCATCCCCTGCAGTGTTAAACAGATGGAGTTCTAAAGGAAAAACGACCCGGTAAGAGAGTTTTGTGTATCGATGAAGTTGACCCATATATTTAAATCTCTTCAGGTGCAGAGCTAGAATCATGGGCAGTTTCTTAACTTTCGTCCGTTTGTGTGCTTCCTCTTTGCTGCGACAGTAATACTTGTATTCACAGTAATACTTGTATTCACTGCATAGAGTTTCCCTGTTGCTGAAACCCCTTAAGCAGTGAGTGATTGATGTATTTTGTTTTACGTCAACAGAAAGATCTAAAAAATCTTCATCTTTGCTGCCTATAGTTTCATAAGTAAGACATGTGGTTTCATTAGTTAATGTTCCCTGAAAAATCTCATGAACCTACGTTTGGTCTGGTGTGCTGTTATTATTTTCATTATCAATATTATCATTTGGTAAGTGACAATTTTGTTTTTCCTGCTTTCTCTCTTTTTGTAAAACATCAGCAATTGTGTTTAGTAGATAATGTAAGAATTCATGGGATCTTGTTGTATGTCGTTGTCAAAAAGCTCATTTTCTTTCCGTAATCTTGTGATGAACTTCTTGGGAAGTATTACTCCAACCTTTTTCTTCTGAGTGGCTGTGCTATGGAAGAGATCTGCTAAGCATGTACGAAGGCTCTCCTTTTTCCTAGGTTGACTCTTATATGCAAGAAATTTTTCTCGAAATGGACGACAAAAATAAAGTGCTTGAAGAACTGAATTGCAGTAGCAAGTATTCACAAAACTGACTAATCCAAAATAGTGCTCATTGAGTGGAAACTGTTCTGGACCAATCTGTTTCTCTAATGCCGAAGCATTGGCGCTCGTGGTACAGATGGAGGAAAATTTAGAGACTGTCATTAGTATTTCCATCCACCCAGTGCCATCTTCCACCCAATCACAGCGGCGGCTGCTGGCGGGGGAGGACGGGAGCCAGGCCGCCAACTCGCGCCGCAGCCCGCGGGTAGACCCCGAGCCGCCGAGGACCCACGACCGAGCCCGCTGGGCCGCCACTGCCGTCATCACCGCCGGCCCTCAGGCACGCCCGGCCTCGGGCCCCAGCCCCCGAGTCAAGACTTTAAGTTGAATGATTGTAAACTGAATATTCTGTACATATATATGAGGAACCCAAAATCAATTTGAAATTTTTTAGAAATCAAATGACTGACTTCAAATTTGTTATATACCGTTTGAGGACTTGTGTTATATCAAAGAAAGATGCTATTTTAACATCATTCTAGAAAATTAGAAATCCATCAGTATTATACACAAAGTTGCCAACTAACTAATCATTTTCAAAAGTTTAAAAGATAATTCGTTTTTTGTTTCTAATCACTTTTATTTTAAAAACAGGAAGTGTACAACCCCTCCACACATATAGGCACATTAAATACCACTCTGCCATGACAGCTCAGCATACTTCACAGTTCTTAACACTACTTTATCAGGAATACAAAATTCCATTTTATCCAAATTAGCACGCTTCAAACATATTTTAGCATATGTGGGAATAAAGGAATTATGAATCAGTAGGAAAGTTGTTAAGGTAGAAGTAGCAACAATCAGCTAAGTAGATGTCATCCACGTTTATTTTGTACCTTTATAAAACAAGAGCATGCTAACTGACAAGGCACAATGGTTCACACCTGCAATACCATCACTTTGGGAGACCAAGGCAGGTGGATCACCTGAGATCAGGAGTTCGAGACCAGCTTGGCCAACATAGTGAAACCGTGTCTCTAATAACTATACACAAATTAGTTTGGTATGGTGGTGAGCGCCTGTAATCAGAGCTACTCAGGAGGTAGAGGCAGGAGAATCCCTTGAACCAGGGAGTTTGCAGTGGGCTAAAATCATGCCACTGCCCTCTAGCCTGGGTGACAGAGGGAGAATCCATCACAAAAAAAGAAAAAAAAAAAACACGAAAAAAGCAGAAACCTCCAGATCTTAGAGAAAATTAAATAAACTAAAATTTGCTCTTTGCAAAGATTGATTAAAACCTAGTTAGGCTAATAAAAACACCCAAAACACAAATTGCTTATAACACAAATGAAAGAATATTACTGCAGGCCACATATATACATCAAAATTATAATAAACACATTTTGCCAATTAATATGAAATAACTTTTTTGCCAACAAGCTGGAAAATAAATAAATTTCGTTGTAAAAATCCAATTATAAAATAACACAATGCGAAATAGGCAATCTAAATGGTCATATATCTGTTGAAGAAAATGTAATCAAATACCTTTCCAAGAAGAAATCTTCAGGCCCTGCTGATTTCACTATTGAATTCTATCAACAAGTAGATAAAGAAAAATGTACACAAACTCTCTACAAAACAGAAGAGGGGGTAACTTTTTCCAATGTATTTTATGAAGTCAGATATAATGTCAATATAAACACCTGACAGGCTGGACATGGTTACTCACACCTGTAATCCCAGCACTTTGTGAGGTCCAGGCAGGTGAATCACCTGAGGTCAGAAGTTTGAGAAAACCTGACCAACCCATTGTGAAACGCTGTCTCTACAAAATACAAAAAATTATCCAGGCGTGGTGGCATAAGCCTGTAATCTCAGCTACTTGGGAGGCTGAAGCAAGAAAATCCCTTGAACCCAGGAGGCAGAGGTTGTAGTAAGCCATGATTGCACCATGCAATCCAGCCTGGTAACAGAGTGAGATGGTCTTAAAGCAAACAAACAAACAAACAACAACAACAAAAACCCAGCAAAGACAACACAAAAAGAGTAAATTATACGTTAGTTTCTGTCATGTGTATAGCTGCACAAATTATTTTGTACTGCTGTAATTAAATTTAATTTTAATTGTACAACTAGTGAGCACGCAAATAAGCTTTTCTTAACAACTGAACTACTAAATAAAAGATAACAGTCCATTTGACTATTACCCACTTCCCATCCCCTTTCTTTTTTACTATTTTTATGATTAAAAACATTAAAAAAATACTTTTATACACACAAATGTAGAGGTATTAAATTTAATAACACATACATGGCTGGGTGCGGTGGCTTATGCCTGTAATCCCAGCACTTTGGGAGGCTAGACGGGCAGATTACCTGTGGTCAGAAGTTCTAGACCAGCCTGGCCAACATAGTAAAACCCTGTCTGTACTGAAAATACAAAGAAAATAACTGGGCATGGTGGCAGGTGCCTGTAACCCCAGCCACTTGAGAGGCTGAGGCAGGAGAATCACTTGAACCTGGGAGGCAGAGGTCGCAGTGAGCCAAGATTGTGCCATTGCACTCCAGCCTGGGTGACAAGAGTGAATCTCCATCTCAAAAAGAAGCAAATGGACACAAAAAAACAAATACATTCTGAAATTGCTTTTTTCTACTAAAAATTTGTATATGTTCATTGGTTAGCTTTATTGAGGAATAATTTACATGTAATAAAATGTGACACATTTATGTGCACAATTTTATGAACCTTAACAAATGTACATTGTAATGTAATCACCATCATGATCACCATACAGAACATTTCTGACATTCCTAAAGCTTTCCATCTAAACCCTATTTAGTTTTTTCATAACCCTCACCCCTCAGCCCTGGCAACCTATCATCTGTTTTCAGCTGCTATAGTTTTACATTTTCTACAATTTCATTTAGAAGAAATCATAGTGCATGAAGTTTTTGTCTTAATCTTAACAAAACATTACCAAATCCAGTTCATTTGTATATAAAAAGATAATAGATTAAAACGATTGGCATTTATTCTAGAAATCCAAGGTTAGTTTAGCACTAAAAACCAATAAATGATGAACTATAAAATACTGATGCAAGAAATTGAAGAGGACAGCAAAAAAAGTTTCCATATTCATGAATTGAAAGAATCAATATCATTAAAATGTTCATACCACCAAAAGCAATCTACATATTTAACTCAATCACTATCAAAATACCAATGACATTCTCCACAGAAACAGAAACAATATCCTAAAATTAGCATGAACCCACAAGAGACCCAGAATATTCTAAGAAACGCAGAGTATTCTGGATACTCTGAAGAAATCACATTACTTGACTTCAAATTATAATTCAGAGCTACAAGAACCAAAACAGCATGGCACTGGCATGAAAACAAACACATAGACCAATGGAACAGACTACAAAACCCAAAAATAAAGTAAGAGATGTGCAGTGAACTCATTTTTAACAAAGGTGCCAAGAGCAAGTGCAGGAAAGAAGAGTCTCTTTGATAAATGGTACTAGGAAAACTGGATATCCTTATGTAGAAGAATGAAAACAGACTCCTACCTCTCACCATATATAAAAATCAAATAAAATCGATTAAAGACATAAATCTAAGTCCTGAAAGTATAAACTTACTAAAAGGAAACATTAGGAAAACTCTCCAGGACATTGACTTGAGCAAATATATCTTGGATAATGTCCTACAAGCACAGGAAACTAAAGCAAAAATAGACGAATAGGATCATATCAAATTTTAAAACTTCTGCACAGTAAAGAACGCAATCAACAAAGTGAGGAGAAACCCACTAAATGGGAGAAAGTATTTGCAAACTATCCACCTGATAAGGATTAATAACCAGAATATGTAAGAAGCCCAAATAGCTCAACAGAAAAAAATCTAATAATCCAACTTAAAAACTGACACATAATCGGAATAGACATTTCCCAAAAGAAGACATACAAATGGAAAGGAGGTATATAAAAAAGTGTTCAATATCCACTGATCATTAAAAAAATTCCAATCAAACCTACAATGATATATTATCTCACTTGAGTTAAAGTGGTTTTTATCCAAAAGACAGGCAATAACAAATGCTGGGGAGAATGTAGGGAAGAAAAAGAATCCTCTTGCACTGTGGATGGGAATGTGAATTAGTATGGATAACAATATGAATGTAACTCAAAAAACTAAATAGAACTGCCATATGATCCAGCAATCCCACTGCTAGGCATATACCCAAAAATAATAAATTAGTACATGGAGGAGATATCTGCACTCCCATGCTTATTGCATCACTATTCACAATAGCCAAGATTTGGAAGCAACCTAAGTGTCCATCCACCAACGAATGGACAAAGAAAATGTGGCAGATACACATAATGGAGTACTATTTAACCATCAAAAAAAAATGAGATCCTGTCATTTCCAACAACATGGATGAAATCAAACACCATGTTAAGTGAAACAAGCAAGGCACCGAAAGACAAACTTCATGTGTCTTCACTTACTTGTGGGAGCTAAAAACTAAAACAATTGAACTCACAGAGACAGCCAGTGGAAGGATGATTATCAGAGGCTAAGAAAGGTAGTGGAGTGGTAAGCAGATGGTTAATGGGTACAAGGATATAGTTAGATAGAATGACTAAGGCTCAGTATTTGGTAGCACAACAGGGTGACTAGAGTCAACAATAAATTGCACATTTTAGAAAAATGAAGAGAACAATTGAAATGTTTTCTGACACAAAAAAATGAGAAATACTTAAGGTAGTGGAAACCCACTTTATCCTGTTATGTTTAGTACACATTTTATGCCTATAACAAAATATTTCATGTACCCCATAAATATATAGACCTACTATGTACAAATAAAAATTAAAAATTAAAAGCTGTGCATGGTGGCTCATGCCTGTAATTCCAGAATTTTCTGAGGCTGAGGCTGGAAGATCACTTGCGCTCAGGAGTTTGAGACCAGTCAAGGCAATATAGTGAAATCCTATCTCTACTGAAAATAACAATTAAAAAAAAAATAGCTGGTTGTGGTGATGCATGCTCATAGTCCCAGCTATTCTGGAGACTGAGGTGTGAGGATCACTTATTCCCAGGCATTAGAGTTTGCAGTGAGCTATGATTGTGCCACAGCACTACAGCCTGGGTAACAGTAAAAACCTGTCTCAAAATAAATTAAAAATTCAATAAACATATTTTACCCTGTTAATAGTATAAATGAAAATCACCATATGACTGACAAGACAAATGAAAAATATTATTTTAACAAATTAAATTGAATATTCACTTGTGATTTTTAAAATCTATTAGTAAAATAAGAATTAAAGAAAACTTCAATCTGATAAAAACTATCATATGATAAATTTTAAATCTCACATTATTCTTACTAGTAAACATCTGAGTGCTTTCCTCACAAGACTGAAAATAAAGCAGAGAGGTCGGCTCTTGCCATTTTTATACGTTGTACTGAAGGTTCCTTTTTTTAATTTTTTATTTTTTGAGAAGGAGTTTCACTTTTGTTTCCCATGCTGGAGTGCAATGATGTGATCCAGGCTCCCCAAAACCTCTGCCTTCTAGGTTCAAGTGCCTCAGTATCCCAAGTAGATGGAATTATGGGTGCCCATCACCATGCCCAACTAATTTTGTGACCCTCTTATTATTTGAACCTATATGAGTATCTACTGTGTCTTAAATATGCGATTTAAAAGAAAAGAGGCCTGAAACTAATTTGAAGATGGCGCTGTAGGACCAACTCAGGATTAAAGCTCCCAGTCAATCCACAGAGGGTGAGTGGATGCCACATTTCCATACGGATCTTTATTGTACACAGACTAGGAGATTCCCAGGTGTAAGAGCCCCATGGACCGCGTGCCAGTTTGGGCCGGTGTGGCTGTACGGGCCGAGGATGCACCGCAGCAACACTTTGTACAAAATATGCTGGTTTGGTTGCTCTGTTAAACCGGCAATTGGAGACTTCGGAAGGCAGATTAGCACATTCGTCTGATTAAACAAGACTTAAACAGAAAGCCAGCCCAGGAGATTCCCGGGCAGCAATGTGGTTTGAGCCGGCGCAGTGGGTCACTGCATGGGAAATCACACAGCTCCCAGCGCCCTTGCAGCAGGCAACTGGAACACCTGGGAGAGAGTCAACCATTCAACTTAAAAAAAAAAAAACGGGATCTGAGGCAGGGAGCCATGTGACCAGGCTGAGCAGGTCCCACCCCCACAAAAACAAACAAAACAGCAATTAAAAACGCTCGGGGTTCAGAGTGTCATGGCAAGCACAGCAGAACCCAGGATGGTGCAGCTTGAAGGGGAAGGGGTATCTGCCATTACCGAGGCACTCAAACCATATGGAGCTACACTACCATTGCTGATGCAGCTTGCCATTGCCAGGCAACCCGCTGTTGCCAGGGCAACCCACAATAACAGAGAGAGTCCGCCACTACAGAGGTGAGCACACCCATATAAACAGGACTACAGGGAATTACACATGGCAGCAGGGTGGAGCCCACAGCAACAGGGCGGAGCCCAAGACAGCAGGGCGGAGCCCACAGCAGAAGGGCAGAGCTCATGGCAGCAGGACAGAGCCCACAGAAACAAGGCAGAGCCCACGGAAACAGGGCAAAGCCCACAGCAGCTCAGCATAGCCACTGCAGGCAAGCAGTGATTAGACTGCCCCCTTGCTGGGCAGGACAATGCAACAGATACTCATAAATGGAGCCCTAACTCTCCAGGACAGAGCACCTGAGGAAAAACTAGGGGCTTTATGAGTTCTGCTGAAGCAGACTTAAACGTTCCTGCCTAGCAGCCCTGAATGAACAATGGAGCTCAGAGCTCAGCACTTGAGCTCCTATAAAGTATAGACAGTCTCCTCAAGCAGCTCCCTGACCCCCATATATCCAAAGAGTCACCTCACAAAGGACTGATCAGACTGACATTTGGGGGATACCATTCTGGGACAAAGATAGCAGAAGAAAAATCTGGTAGCAACCCTCACGGTTCCACAGCTGCTATAGGAGATCCCCAGGCAAGCAGGGCCTGGAGTGGACCTCAGCAGTGAAGCCAGACTGTTAAAAGGTAAACTAAGAAACAGAAATACTTCATCATCAACAATCTGGAAGTCCATTAAGAGACCCAATCGGAAAATCAGCAACCACTCAGATGACAGGTGGATAAATCCACAAAGATGGAATGAAACCAGCGCAAAATGAAAAACACCCGAAACCAGAACGTCTCGCCTCCTACAAAGGACCAAAACTCCTCACCAGCAAGAAAACAAAGCTGGACGGAGAATGAGTGTGATGAAATGATGGAATCAGACATTAAAAAGTGGGAAATAAGAAACGTCCACGAGCTAAAAGAAAATGTTCTAAATCAATGCAAACAAACTAAGAACCTTGAAAAAAGATTTGAGGAAATGATAACAAAAATGGACAACTTAGAGAGGAATATGAGTGAATTGAAGGAGCTGAAAAACACAACACGAGAACGTCACGAAGCATGCACAAGTTTCAACAGCTGAATGGACCAAGCAGAAGAAAGACTATGAGAAGTCAAAGATCAACTCAATGAAATAAAACGAGAAGCCAAGATTAGAGAAAAAAGTGCAAAAAGGAAGGAACAAAGTCTTCAACAAATGTGGGACTATGTGACGAGACCTAGTCTACTATTGATAGGTGTACCTGAATGTGATGAAGAGAATAAATCCTCCTGGAAAATACTGTTCAGGACATTATGAGGGAAAATTTCCTCAACCTAGAAAGGCAGGCCAATATTCAAGTTCAGAAAATACAGAGAACACCACAAAGATATTCTGCAAAAAGAGCAACACCAAGGCACATAATCGTCAAATTCTCCAGGGTTGAAATGAAAAAGAAAATATGAAGGGCAGCCACAGAGAAAGTTCGGGTCACCCACAAAGGGAAGCCCATCAGACTCACAGCAAATCTCTCGGCAGAAACCCTACAAGCCAGAAGAGAGTGAGGGCCAATATTTAACGTCCTTAAAAAAAAGAAATTTCAACCCAGAATTTTATATCCAGCCAAACTGAGCTTCATAAGTACAGGAAAAATAAAATCCTTTGTGAACAAGCAAGTACTCAGAGCTTTTATCACCACCAGGCCTGCTTTACAAGAGCTCCTAAAAAGGGCACTACACATAGAAAGGAACAACCAGTACCAGCCATTCCAAAAACATACAATGCTAGAGAGCATCAATATAATGAAGAATCTGCATCAACTAACGGGCAAAACAGCCAGCTAGCATCAAAAGGGCAGCATCAAATTTACACATAACAATATTAAGCCTAAATGTAAATGGACTAAATGCACCAATCAAAAGACACAGACTGGCAAATTAGATAAAAAAAACAAAACCCATCGGTGTGCTGCATCCAGAAAACCAATCTCACAGGCAAGGATACACAAAGACTCAAAACAAAGGGATGGAGGAAGGTTTACCAAGCAAATGGAGAGCAAAATAAAGCAGGAGTTGCAATTCTCATCTCTGATAAAAACACTTTAAAGCAACAAAGATCAAAAGACACAAAGAAGGCCATTACATAATGGTAGAAATATCGATACAACAAGAAAAGCTAACGATCCTAAATATATATGGACCCAATACAGGAGCACACAGATATATAAGGCAAGCTCTTAATGAATTACAAAAAGACTTAGACTCCCACACAATAGTAGTGGGAGACTTTAACACTCCACTGTCAATTCTAGACAGATCAACCAGACAGAAAATTAAAAAGGATATCCAGGGCTTGAATTCAGACCTGAAACAAGCAAACCTGATAGACATTGACAGAACTCACCACCCCAAATCCACAGAATATACATTCTTCTCAGCACCACATTATACCTACTCTAAAATTGACCACATAATTGGAAGTAAAGCACTCCTGAGAAAATGCAAAACAACTGAAATCATAACCAACAGTCTCTCAGACCATAGTGCAATCAAGTTAGAACTCAGAATTCAGAAACTAACTCAGAACCGAACAGCTTCATGGAAACTGAACAACTGGCTCTTGAATGTTGATTGGATAAACAATAAAATGAAGGCAGAAATAAAGAAGTTCTTTGAAACAGACGAGAATGAAGACACAACATACCAGAATCTCTGGGACACATTTAAAGCAGTCTCTAGAGGAAAATATATAGCAATGAGTGCGCACATGAGAAGAATGGAGAGATCCATAATTGACGCCCTATTGTCAAAATTGAAAGAGCTAAAGGAGCAAGATCAAAAAAACTCAAAACCTAGCAGAAGACAAGAAATAACTAAGATCAGAGCAGAACTGAAGAAGATAGAGACATGAAAAACCCTTCAAAACATCAATAAATTCAAGAGCTGGTTTTTTGAAAAAATCAACAAAATAGACAGACCACTAGCCAGACTGAAAAAAAGAAAGGGGAGAATAACCAAATAGATGCAATAAAAAACGATAAAGGGGACAGTCTTTAAGACTGGCTTAAAGGGTGGAGGACTCAAGATGGCGCTGTGAGAACAACCCAGGATTGGAGCTCTTCTCGTTGAATCCGCAAATGGTGAGTCAGAGTGGCATTTCCAGACTGATCTTTGTTGCCCACAGAACGGGGAAACTCCCAAGTATAAAAAAGACACGGGATGCCAGGCAATAGGTCTGCCTGGCGAAGTCGGCAGCTGTGGCGGCGGCAGCAGGCCCTACCCAGCAATCCCCACAGGGCGCACTTGTCCGGGTACCCTGTTGAACCAGCAACCTGAGACTTGAGAGGGCTGGACTTGAGACTGAACGAGACTTGGACAGTAGGCCAGCCCAGGGGATTGCAGGGATTGGGATACCCAGTGGGACGAACAAAACCGCGATTTCAAACTATCCCGAGCAGACGTTCCGAGATGCTCTGTGGGGGAGGGGCGTTCACCACTACCGAGGCAACCCGCCCCAACTGAGATACACGCCCACTGCTGACGCAGCCAGCCATTGCTGAGGCAACCCGCCCCAACTGAGATACACGCCCACTGCTGACGCAGCCAGCCATTGCTGAGGCAACCCGTCCCTACTGAGATACATGCCCACTGCTAACGCAGCCTGCCGTTGCTGAAGCAACACGATACAACGAAGAGATTCCACCGCAGGGCGTGGCGGAGACCACAGCAGAGCCGGCAGGAACAGCGCGAATCACACAACAGCAGGGCGGAGCCTCGGCAGCCAAACAGTGGCTAGTCTGCCTTCTAGATGGGCAGGACACCTGATCGGACATCCAAAAATAAAGCCCAAACCCCGCAACACAGAGCATTTGAGAAAAAAAAAAGGGTATTTTAATGAGCTCTGTTGCAGCAGAATAAAACATAGCAGCCTAACAGCCCTGAATGAACAACAGAGTGCACAGCTCAGCAATTAAACCCCTATAAAGTACAAACTGTCTACTCAAGCAGCTCCCTGACCCCACTATATCCAAAAGACTGACATTAGGCAGGCATAATCAAAGAGAGCAGAAAAAGAAACTGGTAGCATCCCTCGCTGTGCCACAGCTACTAGAGGTGCACCCCAGACAAGCAGGGTCTGGAGCGGACCTCAGCAGTCGTACAGCGAAGGGGCTAGACTGGTAGAAGGAAAACCAAGCAACAGAAATACTTCATCATCAACATTCTGGGTGTCCACTCAGAGACCCAAACGAAAAGTCAGCAACTACGCAGACGACCAGCAGACAAATCCACAAAGATGGGAAGAAACCAGCGCAAAAAGGAGGAAAACACCCGAAACCAGAACACCTCGCCTCCTAGAAAGGACCAAAATTCCTCACCAGCAAGGGACAAAGCTGGATGGAGAATGACTGTGACGAAATGACAGAATTAGACTTCAGAAGATGGATAATGAGAAACTTTTGTGAGCTAAAAGATCATGTATTAAATCAATGCAAAGAAACTAAGAACCTTAAAGAAAGATTTGAAAAAAGATTCGAGGAAATGATAACAAGAATGGATACCTTGGAGAGGATTATGAATGAATTAAAGGAGCTGAAAAACACAATACGAGAACTTCGTGAAGCAAACACAAGTTTCAATAGCCGAATTGACCAAGCAGAGGAAAGAATATCTGAAGTCGAAGACCAACTCAATGAAATAAAACGAGAAACCAAGATCAGAGAAAAAAGCGCAAAAAGGAATGAACAAAGTCTCCAAGAAATGTGGGACTATGTGAAAAGACCTAACCTACGTTTGATAGGTGTACCAGAAGGGGACGAAGAGAATGAATCCAAGCTGGAAAATACTCTTCAGGACATCATCCAGGAAAATTTCCCCCACCTAGCAAGACACGCCAACACTCAATTGCAGGAAATACAGAGAACACCACAAAGATATTCCGCAAGAAGAGCAACCCCAAGGCACATAATCTTCAGATTCAACAGGGTTGAAATAAAGGAGAGAATACTAAGGGCAGCCAGAGAGAAAGGTCGGGTCACCCACGAAGGGAAGCCCATCAGACTCACAGCAGATCTCTCGGCAGAAACACTACAAGCCAGAAGAGAGTGGGGGCCAATATTCAACATTCTTAAAGAAAAGAACTTTCAACCCAGAATTTCATATCCAGCCAAACTGAGCTTCAGAAGTGAAGGAACAATGAAATCCTTTGTGAACAAGCAAGTACTCAGAGATTTTGTCACCACCAGGCCTGCTTTACAAAGAGCTCCTAAAAGAGGCACTACACATAGAAAGGATCAATCAGTACCAGCCATTCCAAAATCACACTGAATGCTAAAGAGCTTCAACATAATGAAGAATCTACAACAACTAACAGGCAAAACAGCCACTTAGCATCAAAATGGCAGTATCAAATTCACACATAACAATATTAACCCTAAATGTAAATGGACTAAACGCACCAGTCAAAAGACACAGACTGGCAAATTGAATCAAAATCCAAAACCCGTCAGTGTGCTGTATCCAGGAAACCCATCTCACATGCAAGGATACACAAAGGCTCAAAATAAAGGGATGGAGGAAGATTTACCAAGCTAATGGAAAGCAAAAAAAAGCAGGAGTTGCAAATCTCATCTCTGATAAAATAGACTTTAAAGCAACAAAGATCAAAAGAGACAAAGAAGGCCATTACATAATGGTAAAAGGATCGATACAACAAGAAGAGCTAACGATCCTAAACATATATGGACCCAACACAGGAGCACCCAGATACATAAGGCAAGTTCTTAATGACTTACAAAAGGACGTAGACTCCCACACAATAATAGTGGGAGATCTTAACACTCCACTGTCAATACTAGACAGATCAACCAGACAGAAAATCAACAAGGATATCAGGGGCTTGAACTCAGACGTGGAGCAAGCAAACCTGGTGGACATTTACAGAACTCTCCACCCCAAATCCACAGAATACACATTCTTCTCAGCACCACATCACACCTACTCTAAAATTGACCACATAATTGGAAGTAAAGCACTGCTCAACAAATGCAAAACGACTGAAATCATAACAAACAGCCTCTCAGACCATAGTGCAATCAAGTTAGAACTCAGAATTCAGAAACCGACCCAGAACCGCACAGCTTCATGGAAACTGAACAACTGGCTCTTGAATGTTGACTGGGTAAACAACAAAATGAAGGCAGAAATAAAGAAGTTCTTCGAAACCAATGACAATGAAGACACAACGTGCCAGAACCTCTGGGACACATTTAAAGCAGTCTCTAGAGGAAAGTATATAGCAATAAGTGCCCATATGAGGAGAATGGAGAGATCCAAAATTGACACCCTATCGTCAAAATTGAAAGAGCTAGAGGATCAAAAAAACTCAAAACCCAGCAGAAGACAAGAAATAACTAAGATCAGAGCTGAGCTGAAGGAGATTGAGACACGAAAAACCCTTCAAAAAATCAATAAATCCAAGAGCTGGTTTTTTGAAAAGATCAACAAAATAGACAGACCACTAGCCAGATTGATTAAAAAGAAAAGAGAGAACAACCAAATAGATGCAATAAAAAATGATAAAGGGGAAATCACCACAGATTCCACAGAAATTCAAACCATCATCAGAGAATATTACAAACAACTCTATGCGCATAAACTAGTAAACCTGGAAGAAATGGATAAATTCCAGGACTCCTGTGTCCTCCCAAGCCTAAACCAGGAGGAAGCTGAAACTATGAATAGACCGATAACAAGGTCTAAAGTCGAGGCAGCAATTAAGAGCCTACCTCACAAAAGAAGCCGAGGTCCAGACGGGTTCACAGCCGAATTCTACCAGACATACAAGGAGGAGCTGGTACCATTCCTTCTAAAACTATTTCAAACAATCCAAAAAGAGGGAATCCTTCCCAAATCATTTTATGAGACCAACATCATCCTGATACCAAAACCCGGCAGAGACCTAAAGAGAAAATAAAACTTCAGGCCAATATCCATGATGAACATAGATGCAAACATCTTCAATAAAATATTGGCAAGCCGATTGCAACAGAAAATCAAAAAACTTATTCATCATGATCAAGTAGGATTCATACCGGGGATGCAAGGCTGGTTCAACATACGCAAGTCTATCAACGTCATTCACCACATAAACAGAACCAAAAACAAAAACCACATGATTATCTCAATTGATGCAGAGAAGGCATTTGACAAAATTCAACAGCCCTTTATGCTAAAAACCCTCAATAAACTCGGTATCGATGGAACGTATCTCAAAGTAATAAAAGCTATTTATGACAAACCAACAGCCAATATCATACTAAATGGGCAAAAACTGGAAGCATTCCCTTTGAAATCCGGCACTAGACAAGGATGCCCTCTCTCACCACTCCTATTCAATATAGTACTGGAAGTTGTAGCCAGAGCAATCAGGCAAGAAAAAGAAATAAAGGGTATTCAAATAGGAAAGGTGGAAGCCAAATTGTCTCTATTTGCAGACGTCATGATAGTATACATAGAAGACCCCATTGCCTCAGCCCAAAAACTCCTGAAACTGATAAACAACTTCAGCAAAGTCTCAGAATATAAAATCAATGTGCAAAAATCACAAGCATTCGTCTACACCAATAACAGACTTAAAGAAAGCCAAATCAAGAGCGAACTGCCATTCGCAATTGCTACAAAAAGAATAAAATACCTTGGAATACAACTCACAAGGAACGTACGGGACCTCTTCAAGGAGAACTACAAACCAGTGCTCAACGAAATCAGAGAGGACACAAACAGATGGAGAAACATTCCATGTTCATGGTTAGGAAGAATTAATATCGTGAAAATGGCTATACTGCCCAAAGTAATTTACAGAATCAACGCTATCCCCATCAAGCTACCATTGACTTTCTTCACAGAACTGGAAAAAACCACCATGAACTTCATATGGAACCAAAAGAGAGCCCGCATAGCCAAGTCAATTCTAAGCAAAAAGAACACAGCGGGGGGCATCACACTACCGGATTTCAAACTATACTACAAGGCTACAGTAATCAAAACAGCATGGTACTGGTACCAAAACAGAGATATAGACCAATGGAACAAAACAGAGGCACCGGAGGCAACACAACATACATACAACTATACAATCTTTGATAAACCTGACAAAAACAAGCAATGGGGCAAGGATTCCATGTTTAACAAATGGTGTTGGGAAAACTGGCTAGCCATGTGCAGAAAGCAGAAACTGGACCCCTTCCTGACACCTTACACTAAAATTAACTCCAGATGGATTAAAGACTTAAACATAAGACCTGGCACCATAAAAACCCTAGAAGGAAATCTAGGCAAAACCATCCAGGACATAGGAGTAGGCAAGGACTTCATGAACAAAACACCAAGAGCATTGGCAACAAAAGCCAAAATAGACAAATGGGACCTAATCCAACTCCACAGCTTCTGCACGGCAAAAGAAACAGTCACTAGAGTGGATCGGCAACCAACAGAATGGGAAAAAATTTTCGCAGTCTACCCATCTGACAAAGGGCTGATATCCAGAATTTACAAAGAACTCAAGCAGATTTACAGGAAAAAAACAAACAAGCCCATTCAAAAGTGGGCAAAGGATATGAACAGATACTTTACGAAAGAAGACATATATGAGGCCAACAATCATATGAAAAAATGCTCATCGTCACTGATCATCAGAGAGATGCAAATCAAAACCACATTGAGATACCATCTCACGTCAGGTAGAATGGCGATCATTAAAAAATCTGGAGACAACAGATGCTGGAGAGGATGTGGAGAAAAAGAAACACTTTTACACTGTTGGTGGGAGTGTAAATTAGTTCAACCATTGTGGAAGACAGTGTGGCGATTCCTCAAGGCCTTAGAAATAGAAATTCCATTTGACCCAGCAATCCCATTACTGGGTATATATCCAAAAGACTATAAAGCGTTCTACTATAAGGACACATGTACACGAATGTTCATTGCAGCACTGTTTACAATAGCAAAGACCTGGAATCAACCCAAATGCCCAGTGATAATAGACTGGATTGGAAAAATGTGGCACATATACACCATGGAATATTATGCAGCAATCAGAAATGATGAGCTCGTGTCGTTTGTAGGGACATGGATGAATCTGGAGAACATCATCCTCAGCAAACTGACACAAGAACAGAAAATGAAACACCGCATATTCTCACTCATAGGCGGGTGATGAAAAATGAGAACACATGGACACAGAAAGGGGAGTACTAAACACTGGGGTCTATTGGGGGAAAAGGGAAGGGCCAGTGGGAGGGGGAGGTGGGGAGAGATAGCCTGGGGAGAAATGCCAAATGTGGGTGAAGGGGAGAAGAAAAGCAAAGCACACTGCTATGTGTGTACCTACGCAACTGTCTTGCATGCTCTGCTCATGTACCCCAAAACCTATAATCCAATAAAAAATTAAAAAAAAACGATAAAGGGAAATCACCACAGATTCCACAGAAATTCAAACCATCATCAGAGAATATTACAAACAACTCTATGCACATAAACTAGTAAACCTGGAAGAAATGGTTAAATTCCTGAACACCTGTGTCCTCCCAAGCCTAAACCAGGAGGAGCCAAAACTATGAACAGACTAAGTACAAGGTCTGAAGTCGAGGCAGCAATTAAGAGCCTACCACACAAAAAAAGCCCAGGTTCAGATGGGTTCACAGCCAAATTCTACCAGACACACAAAGAGGAGCTGGTACCATTCCTTCTGAAATTATTCCAAATAATCCAAAAAGAGGGAATCCTTCCAAAATCATTTTATGAGACCAACATCATTCTTATACCAAAACCTGGCAGAGACTCAACAAGAAAAGAAAACTTCAGACCAATATCCATGATGAACATAGATGTGAAAATTTTCAATGAAATGCTGGCAAACCGATTGCAACAGCACATCAAAAAACTTATCCATCATGATCAAGTAGGATTCATCCCGGGGATGTAAGGCTGGTTCAACATATGCAAGTCTATAAACGTAATTCACCACATAAACAAAACCAAAAACAAAAACCACATGATTATCTCACTTGATGCAAAGAAGGCATTTGACAAAATTCAACAGCCCTTTATGCTCTAAACCCTGAACAAACTCGGTATTCATGGAACGTATCTCAAAGGAATAAAAGCTATTTATGACAAACCAACAGCCAATATCATACTAAATGGGCAAAAACTGAAAGCATTCCCTTTGAAATCCAGCACTAGACAAGGATGCCCTCTCTCACCACTCCTATTCAATATAGTACTGGAAGTTCTAGCCAAAGCAATCAGGCAAGAAAGAGAAATAAAGTGAATTCAAATAGGAAAAGTGGAAGCCAAATTGTCTCTATTTGCAGACGACATGATAGTATACCTAGAAGACCCCATCGCCTCAGCCCAAAAACTCCTGAAACTGATAAGCAACTTCAGCAAAGTCTCAGGACATAAAATCAATGTGCACAAATTACAAGCATTCCTATACACCAATAACAGACTTAAAGAAAGCCAAATCAAGAACGAACTGCCATTCACAACTGCTACAAAAAGAATAAAATACCTAGGAATACAACTCACAAAAAACGTAAGGGACCTCTTCAAGAAAAACTAAAAACCACTGCTCAACGAAGTACGAGAGGACACAAACAGATAAGGAATCATTCCATGTTCATGGTTAGGAAGAATCAATATCGTGAAAATGGCCATACTGCCCAAAGTAATTTACAGAATCAATGCTATCCCCATCAAGCTACCATTGACTTTCTTCACAGAACTGGAAAAAACTACCATGAACTTCATATGTAACCAAAAGAGAGCCCTCATAGCCAAGTCAATTTTAAGCAAAAAGAACACAGCGGGGGGCATCACACTACCGGATTTCAAACTATACTACAAGGCTACAGTAATCAAAACAGCATGGTACTGGTACCAAAACAGAGATATAGACCAATGGAACAAAACAGAGGCATCGGAGGCAACACAACATATCTACAACCATACAATCTTTGATAAACCTGACAAAAACAAGCAATGGGGAAAGGATTCCCTGTTTAATAAATGGTGTTGGGAAAACTGGCTACCCATGTACAGAAAGCAGAAACTGGACCCCTTCCTGACACCTTACACTAAAATTAACTCCACATGGATTAAAGACTTAAACATACGACCTGGCACCATAAAATCCCTAGAAGAAAATCTAGGCAAAACCATTCAAAATATTGGAGTAGGCAAGGACTTCATGAACAAAACACCAAAGCATTGGCAGCAAAAAACTAAAATAGACAAATAGGACCTAATCAAACTCCACAGCTTCTGTACGGCAAAAGAAACAGTCACTAGAGTGAATCGGCAACCAACAAAATGGAAAAAATTTTTGCAATTTACTCATCTGACAAAGGGCTGATATCCAGAATTTACAAAGAACTCAAACAGATTTACAGGAAAAAAAAACAAACAAGCCCATTCAAAATTGGGCAAAGAATATGAACAGACACTTTACAAAAGAAGACATACAGGAGGCCAACAAACATATGAAAAAATGCTCATCATCACTGGTCATTAGAGAGATGCAAATCAAAACCACATTGAGATACCATCTCACGCCAGTTAGAATGGCGATCATTAAAAAATCTGGAGACAACAGATGCTGGAGAGGTTGTGGAGAAATAGGAACACTTTTACACTGTTGGTGGGAGTGTAAATTAGTTCAACCATTGTGGAAGAGAGTGTGGCGATTCCTCAAGGCCTTAGAAATAGAAATTCCATTTGACCCAGCAATCCCATTACTGGGTATTTATCCAAAGGTCTATAAATAGTTCTATTATAAGGACACATGTACATGAATGTTCATTGCAGCACTGTTTACAATAGCAAAGACCTGGAGCCAACCCGAATACCCATCAATGATAGACTGGACTGGGAAAATGTGGCACATATACATCATGTAGTACTATGCAGCTATAAAAAATGATGAGTTCGTGTCCTTTGTAGGGACATGGATGAATCTGGAGAACATCATTCTCAGCAAACTGACACAAGAACAGAAAATGAAATACCGCATATTCTCACTCATAGGCAGGTGATGAAAAATAAAAACACACGGACACAGGGAAGGGAGTACTACACACTGGGGTCTATTGGCAACAATAGGGGAGTGACAGCGGAGTGGGGGAGCTGGGAAGGCATAGCATGGGGAGAAATGCCAAATGTGGGTGAAGGAGAGGAAGGCAGCAAAACACACTGCCATGTGTATACCTATGCAACTATCTTGCATGTTCTGCACATGTACCCCAAAACCTAAAATTCAATAAAATAATAAAAAAATTTAATAAAAAAGAAATAATTACAGAATACAATAGAGAGTAGAGAAGACACAATAATTTGAAAGACAAAAGGGAGAAAGGAGGCAGGAAAGTAAGGTAAGACAGACATTTATCTGCAGTGGCCAGTCACAGTGGCTCATGCCATTAATACCAGCACTTTAGAAGGCCAGAACAGGCAGGTCACTTGAACTCAGGAGTTCGAGACCATCCTGGAGAACATAGTGAGACCCTGTCTTCACAAAAAAATGCAAAAATTGGCCAGACATGGTGGTGTGCCTGTGGTTTCAACTACTCAGGAGGCTGGAGTAGGAGGATCACATGAGTCCAGGAGTCAAGTCACAATAAACCATGATCACACCACCACAGCACTCCAGTCCTCCAGCCTGGGCAACAGAGCAATACCCTACATTAAAAAAAAGGCCAGGTACAGTGACTCATGCCTATAAGCCCAGCACTTTGGAGTGCCAAAGCAGGCAAATCACCTGAGGTCAAAAGTTCAAGATCAACCTAGCCAACATGGTGAAACCCTGTTTCTACTAAAAACACAAGAATCTGCCAGACATGGTGACAATAAGCCTGTAGTTTCAGCTACTCAGGAGGCTGAGGCATGAGAATTGCTTGAACCCAGGAGACTGAGATTGCCATGAACCAATATCTTGTGATTGCACTCCAGCCTGTGTGATAGAGTGAGACTCCATCTCAAAAGAATAAAAAAGAAAGAATGCGTGGCCACTTCTCACACTTTTAAATTTTAGCTGGAAAAATGGAAAAGAAAACAATCCTTGTTTTCTTTCTTTACAAAAGAAGACATACAGGAGGCCAACAAACATATGAAAAAATGCTCATCATCACTGGTCATTAGAGAGATGCAAATCAAAACCACATTGAGATACCATCTCACGCCAGTTAGAATGGCGATCATTAAAAAATCTGGAGACAACAGATGCTGGAGAGGTAAAACCCTTAAACTTTCCCAGAATGACCCATATGACTTGCCAAGCCAGACTTCAGACTGTTAAATGTTTGCTAACATAACAGATCATATTTTGTGGTCCAGGTTTTATCCAAGTATTAATAATTGGCTGGGTGTAGTGGCTCATACCTGTAATCCCAGCATTTTGGGAGCCCGAGGCATGTGGGTCACCTCAGGTCAGGAGTTTGAGACAAGCCTGACCAACATATTGGAGCCCTGTCTATATAAAAAATTCAAAATTAACAGGACATGGTAGTGCATGCCTGTAATCCCAGCTATTTGGGAGGCTGAGGCAGGAAAATTGCTTGAACCTGGGAGATGGAGGTAATCTAAGATAACACCATTGCCCTCCAGCCTGGGTGATAGAGTGAGACTCCATCCCCCAAATAATGTATTACAAAACTAAGAATCCAAAGATGCAATTGGGTTGCTATGTCTTGGGGTTTTAAAATCCCACCTCTTTTGGCCAGGCACAGTGGCTCACACCTGTAATACCAGCACTTTGGGAGGCTAAGGCGAGTGGATTACCTGAAATCAGGAGTTTGAGACCAGTCTGGCCAACATGATGAAACCCTGTCTCTACAAACACACACACACACACACACACACACACACACACAAATTAGCCAGGCTTGATGGCACACCCCTGTAATCCCAGCTATGAGAATTGCTTAAACCCAGGAGGCAGAGGTTGCAGTAAGCAGAGTTCCCACCACTGCATTCCAGCCTGGTTGACAGAAAGAGACTGTGTCTACAATAAAAATAAAATAAAATCCCACCTCTCAGAGAGTAGTGAGGGAAAGGTACCAAGAGAGATTCTGGGCTGCTGAAAATATTCTATTTCATTATCTGTGTCCAGGTTACATGGGTGTGTTTAGTTTCTTGAAATTCAGTGAACTGTACACTCATGATATGTACCCTTTTCTGTATGTATGTTATGACTGAATAAAACATTTTTAAAAAGTGAATAGAAATTCACCATCCTCCTGCTTGTCTCCATTTCTCCTTGAGGGCTATTTGGCAAAGAGTTGTGAAGAGCCTAATGACTGGCACAAACTCTAACCTTAGGCCTTTCTGGGAATGTGTCAAAAGGAAATTGTCAGATACTTGAGGAAAGATGCACGTATAGTAATATGTTTTCTGGGAAATAATGTAAATGTCTAACAATGGGAAATTGAAGATAAATTACGCACTTCTGGTTGCTAATCCAGCATATACATGTAAGAATTTAGAAGTCATAACTACCACCCTCACAAAAAGAAAAAAAGCTGAAGGCTGGGCACCGTGGCTGACACATGTAATCCTAGCACTTTGGGAGTCAGAGGATTGAATACCTGAGGTAAGGAGATCAACACCAGCATGGACAACATGGCAAAATTCCATCTCTACTAAAAATACAAAAATTAGGGCTCGAGGTCCAAGACAGCCCTTTAGGACCAGCTCAGGATTGCAGCTCCCAGCGAAAACGCAGAGGGTGAGTGGACACCACATTTCCAGATGGATCTTTATTGCCCACAGACCAGGAGATTCCCAGGCAGAGGAGAACATGGGTCGCCAGTGGGGCTGTTTTGGCCAGCGAGGTTGTTTCAGCTGGCGCAGCTGTTTTGCCAGCACCCCAGCATGGTGGTTCTCTGTACAAAATACACTGATCTGGTTGTCCTTTTAAGCTGTCAATTGGAGGTCTGAGAAGGCAGATTTGCCCATTCATCTGATTAAACAAGGAGCCAGGCCAGTAGATTCCCAGGCAGCCCCGTTGTTTCAGCTGGCACAGTGGGTCACCACATGGGAAATCACACAGATCCAGTGCCCTTTCACCAGGCGACTGGAACATTTGAAAGAGAGTCAATCATTCAACTTAAAAAAAAAGAAAGGCTTTGAGGCAGGGAGCCAGGTGATCAGCCTCAGCGGGTCCCAACCCCACAAAAAAAAACAGCAATTGGAAACACTCAGGGTTGAGAGTTTCATGGCAAACACAGCTGAACTCTGGATGGCCCAGCTCTGTGGGGAAGGGGCGTCAACTGTTAACAAGGCAATTCACCCCTATGGAGGTAGTCTGTCATTGCTGAGGAATCCTGCTATTGCCGAGAAAACCTGCCATAACAGAGAGAGTACACCATTACAGAGGCGGGCCACCATTGCTGAGGCAGTTCTAACCACACTCATATAAACAGGACTGCAGGGAAGTTCACATGGCAGCAGGGCGGAGCCCACAGCAGCTCAGCAAAGCCTCTGCAGGCAGACAGTGACTAGGCTGCCTCCTTGCTGGACAGGGCAGCCCTGAAAAAAAAGGCAGTGTCACAATGGATACTCATAAATAAAGCCCTAATGCCCCAGGACAGAGCACCTGGGGGGAATAAAAGGGATTTATGAGTTCTATTGCACTAGACTTAAACGTACCTGCCTAGCAGCTCTGAATGAAAAACAGAGCTCACAGCTCAGCACTTGAGCTCCTATAAAGGACAGGCTGTCTCCTCAAGCAGCTCCCTGACCCCCGTATATCCAAAGAGTCACCTCACAAAGGACGGATCAGACTGACATTTGGAAGGCATCATTCTGGGACAAAGATAGCAGAAGAAACTGGTAGCAACCCTTACTGTTCTGTAGCTGCTGTAGGTAATCCCCAGGCAAACAGGGACTGGAGTGTACCTCAGCAGGCCTACAGCAGAGGGGCCAGACTGTTAGAAGGAAAACTAAGAAACAGAAATAACTTCATCATCAACAATCTGGACATCCACTCAGAGACCCAATCTGAAAATCAGCAACTACACAGACAACAGGTGGATAAATCCACAAAGATGGGAAAAAACCAGTGCAAAAAGGAGGAAAACACCCAAAACCAGAACACCTCTCCTCCTACAAGGGATCACAACCCCTCACCAGCAAGGAAACAAAGCTGGATAGAGAATGAGTGTGATGAAATGACAGAATCAGACTTTAGAAGGTGGGTAATGAGAAACTTCTATGAGCTATAGAAACATGTTCTAAATCAATGCAAAGAAACTAAGAACATTGAAAAAAGATTTGACAAAATGATAACAAGAATGGACAACTTAGAGAGGAATATGGGTGAATTGATGGAGCTGAAAAACACAACACGAGAGCTTCGTGAAGCACACACAAGTTTCAACAGCCGAATGGACCAAGAAGATGAAAGGATATCAGAAGTCGAAGATCAACTCAATGAAATAAAATGAGAAGGCAGATTAGAGGAAAAAAAGCGCAAAAAGGAATGAAAACAGTCTCCAAGAAATGTGGGACTATGTGAAGAGACCTAATCTACATTTAATAGGTGAAACTGAATGTGATGAAGAGAATGAATCCAAGCTGGAAAATACAGGAAAATTTCCCCAACCTAGCAAGGCAGGCCAATATTCAAGTCCAGAAAATACAGAGAACACCACAAAGATATTCCTCAAGAAGAGCAACCCCAAGGCACATAATCGTCAGATTCAACAGGGTTGAAATGAAGGAGAAAATGCTAAGGGCAGCCAGAGACAAAGGTTGGGTTACCCACAAAAGGAAGCCCATCAGACTCACAGCAGATCTCAACAGAACATTACAAGCCAGAAGAGAGTGGGGGACAATATTCTACATCCTTAAAGAAAAGAAATTTCAACCCAGAATTTCATATCCGCCAAACTAAGCTTCGTACGTGAAGAAAAAATAAAATCCTTTGCAAACAAGTAAGTACTCAGAGATTTTGTCACGACCAGCCATGCTTGACAATAGCTCCTGAAAGAGGTACTAAACATAGAAAGGAACAACCAGTACCAGCCACTCCAAAAACATACCAAATGCTAAACAGCATGAAAAAAATGAAGAATCTGTATCAACTAATTGGCAAAACTGCCAGCTAGCATCAAAATGGCAGCATCAAATTCACACATAACAATATTAACCCTAAATATAAATGGGCTGAATGCAACAGTCAAAAGGCACAGACTTGCAAATTGGATAAAAAGCCAAAACCCATTGGTGTGCTGTATTCAGGAAACCCACCTCACATGCAAGTTTACACAAAGACTCAAAATAAAGGGATGGAGGAAGATTTACCAAGCAAATGGAGAGAAGAAAACAGCAGGAGTTGCAATTCTCACCTCTGAAAAAAATAGACTTTAAAGCAACAAAGATGAAAAGAAACAAAGAAGGACATTACATAATGGTAAAAGAATCGATACAACAAGAAGAGCTAATGATCCTAAATATATACGGACCCAATACAAAAGCACCCAGATACATAAGGCAAGTTCTTAATGACTTACCAAGAGACTTAGATGCCCACACAATAATAGTGGGAGACTTTAACACTCCACTGTCAATATTAGACAGATCAACTAGACAGAAAATTAACAAGAATATCCAGGACTGAACTCAGACCTAGAACAAGAAAACCTGATAGACATTGACAGAACTCTCCACCCCAAATCCACAGAATATACATTCTTCTCAGCACCACATCACACCTACTCTAAAATTGACCACATAATTGGAAGTAAAGCACTCCTCAGCAAATGCAAAAGAACGGATATCATAACAAACAGTCTCTCAGAAAACAGTGCAATCAAGTTAGAACTCAGAATTCAGAAACTAACTCAGAACCGCACAGCTTCATGGAAACTGAACAACTGGCTCTTGAATGTTGATTGGATAAGCAATGAAATGAAGGCAGAAATAAAGAAGTTCTTCAAAACCAATGAGAAGTTCTTCAAAACACAACATACAAGAATCTCTGAGACACACTTAAAGCAGGCTCTAGAGGAAAATATATAGCACTAAGTGCCCACATGAGAAGAAAGGAGAGATCCAAAATTGACACCATTTCATCAAAATGGAAAGAGATAGAGGAGCAAGATCAAAAACTCAAAACCTAGCAAAAGACAAGAAATAACTAAGATCAGAGCAGAACTGAAGGAGACAGAGACATGAAAACCCCTTCGAAAAATCAATAAATCCAGGAGCTGGTTTTTCAAAAAGATCAACAAAATAGACAGACCACTAGCCAGACTGATAAAAAAGAAAAGAGAGAAAAACTTAATAGATGCAATAAAAAACGAAAAGGGGAAATCACCACAGACCCCACAGAAATTCAAACCATCATCAGAGAATATTACAAACAACTCTATGCACATAAACTAGTAAACCTGGAAGAAATGAATAAATTCCTGGACACTTTTGTCCTCCCAAGCCTAAACCAGAAAGAAGTCAAAACCATGAATAGATCAATAATGAGATCTGAAGTTGAGGCAGCAATTAAGAGCTTACCACACACAAAAGAAGGCCAGGTCCAGATGGGTTCAGAGCAGAATTCTACCAGACACACAAAGAGGAACTGTTACCATTACTTCTGAAAGTATTCCAAATAATCCAAAAAGAGGGAATCCTGTCCAGATCATTATATGAGACCAACATGATCCTGATACCAAAACCTGGCACAGACTCAAAAAAAAAAAAAAGAAAACTTCAGGCCAATATCCATGATGAACACGGATGCAAAAATCTTCAAAAAAACATTGGCAAGCTGACTGCAACAGCAGATCAAAAAGCTTATCCACCATGATCAAGTAGGATTCATCCCGGGGATGCAAGGCTGGTTCAACATACACAACCTAATTCACGACATAAACAGAACCAAAAACAAAAACCACATGATTGTATCAATTGATGCAAGAAGGCATTTGACAAAATTCAACAGCCCTTTATGTTAAAAACCCTCAGTAAACTCGGTATAAATGGAACGTATCTCAAAATAATAAAAGCTATTTATGACAAACCAACAGCCAATATTATACTAAATGGCAAAAACTGGAAGCATTCCCTTTGAAATCTGGCACTAGACAAAGATGTGCTCTTTCAACACTCCTATTCAATATAGTACTGGGAGTTCCAGCCAGAGCAATCAGGCAAGAAAAAGAAATAAAGTGTATTCAAATAGAATAGGAGGAAGCCAAATTGTCTCTATTTGCAGATGACATGATAGTATATCTAGTATACCTCATCATCTCTGCCCAAAAGCTCCTGAAACTGGTAAGCAACTTCAGCAAAGTCTCAGGATACAAAATCAATGTGCGAAAATCACAAGCATTCCTATACACCAATAACAGACTTAGAGAGCCAAATCAAGAACGAACTGCCATTCACAATTACTACAAAGAGAATAAAATACCTAGGAACACAACTAACAAGTAACGTAAAGGACCTCTTCGAGGAGAACTACAAAAGACTGCTCAACCAAATAAGAGAGGACACAAACAGATGAAGAAACATTCCATGTTCATGGTTAGGAAGAATTAATATTGTGAAAATGGCCATACTATCCAAACTAATTTACAGATTCAACACTATTCCCATCAAGCTACCAAAGACGTTCTTCACAGAACTGGGAAAAACCACCTTAAACTTCATATGGAACCAAAAGAAAACCCGCATAGCTGAGTCAATTCTAAGTAAAAAGAACAAAGCGGGAGGCATCACACTACCAGACTTCAAACTATACTACAAGGACGCAGTAATCAAAACAGCATGGTACTGGTACCAAAACAGATATGTAGACCAACGGAACAGAACAGAGGCATTGGAGGCAACACAACATATCTACAACCATACAATCTTTGATAAACCTGACAAAAACAAGCAATGGGGAAAGGATTCCCTGTTTAATAAATGGTGTTGGAAAAACTGGCCAGCTATGTGCAGAAAACAGAAACTGGACCCCTTTCTGACACCTTACACTAAAATTAACTCCAGATGGATTAAAGACTTAAACATAAGACTTAACACCATAAAAACCCTAGAAGAAAGCCTAGGCAAAACCATTCAGGACATACGAGTAGGCAAGGACTTCATGAACAAAACACCAAAGCATTGGCAGCAAAAGCCAAAATAGACAAATGGGACCTAATCAAACTCCACAGCTTCTTCATGGCAAAAGAAACAGTCACTAGAGTGAATCAGCACCCAACAGAATGGAAAAAAAATTTGCAGTTTACCTGTCTGACAAAGGGCTGATATCCAAAATTTACAAAGAACTGAAACAGATTTACAAGAAAAAAACAAGCCCATCAAAAGTGGGCAACGGATATGAACAGACACTTTACAAAATAAGACATACATGAGGCAACAAACATATGAAAAAAGGCTCATCATCACTGGTCATTAGAGAGATGCAAATCAAAACCACATTGAGATCCCATCTCACGCCAGTTAGAATGGCGATCATTAAAAAATCTGGAGACAACAGATGCTGGAGAGGATGTGGAGAAGTAGGAACACTTTGACACTGCTGGTGGGAGTGTAAAGTAGTTCAACCATTGTGGAAGACAGTGTGGCAATTTCTCAAAGACACAAAACGATGAGTTTGTTTCTTTTGTAGGGACATGGATGAACCTGGAAACCATCATTCTCAGCAAACTGATATAAGAACAGAAAATCAAACACCACATGTTCTCACCCATAGGTGGGTGTTGAACAATAACACATGGACACAGGGAGGGGAGCACTACACACTGGGGTCTGTTGGGCAGAATAGGGGAGGGACAGCTGGGGGTGGGGAGTTGGGGAGAGATAGCATGGGGAGAAATGCCAGATATAGGTGAAAGGGAGGAAGGCAGCAAATCACACTGCCACATGTGTACCTATGCAACAATCTTGCATGTGCTTCACATGTACTCCAAAACATAAAATGCAATAAAAAAATATGATTTCCCACTTCAAAGAAGTAGCTTTCATAGTATTACTGGAACACCAGAGACTTTCTATAAGTCTACAGTATACTGATTGAAACCATACAAATAAGCTTTTTTGAAATTTGATTTAATTTTTTTAAAATTTATACTTTTATAAACTAAAAGTATATATTTTATACAATTTAAAAATTTTATAAAATATATACTTTTATAAACTAAAAGTATATATTTTATAAACTAAAAGAATTAGCTGAAAATCTAATTCTACTAAAAGACCCATAGGAAAAAATATGAACACATTTTTTATATGTGGCAAACGCTACATATTCCAAAAGTTTCTTTTTTTTTTTTTAATTTTTTATTGGATTATAGGTTTTGGGGTACATCAGCAGAGCATGCAAGACAGTTGCGTAGGTACACACATGGTAGTGTGCTTTGCTTTTCTTCTCCCGTTCACCCACATTTGGCATTTCTCCCCAGGCTATCCCTCCCCACCTCCCCCTCCCACTGGCCATCCCCTTTTCCCCCCAATAGACCCCACTGTTTAGTACTCCCCTTTCTGTGTCCATGTGTTCTCATTTTTCATCACCCACCTATGAGTGAGAATATGCGGTGTTGCATTTTCTGTTCTTGTGTCAGTTTGCTGAGGATGATGTTTTCAAGATTCATCCTTGTCCCTACAAACGACACAAACTCATCATTTCTGATTGCTGCATAATATTCCATGGTGTATATGTGTCACATTTTTCCAATCCAGTCTATTATCAATGGGCATTTGGGTTGATTCCAGGTCTTTGCTATTGTAAACAGTGCTGCAATGAACATTCGTGTACATGTGTCCTTATAGTAGAACGATTTATATAGTCTTTTGGATATATACCCAGTAATGGGATTGCTGGGTCAAATGGAATTTCTATTTCTAAGGCCTTGAGGAATCGCCACACTGTCTTCCACAATGGTTGAACTAATTTACACTCCCACCAACAGTGTAAAAGTGTTCCTTTTTCTCCACATCCTCTCCAGCATCTGTTGTCTCCAGATTTTTTAATGATCGCCATTCTAACTGGCGTGAGATGGTATCTCAATGTGGTTTCGATTTGCATCTCTCTGATGACCAGTGACGATGAGCATTGTTTCATATGATTGTTGGCCTCATATATGTCTTCTTTCGTAAAGTATCTGTTCATATCCTTTGCCCACTTTTGAATGGGCTTGTTTGTTTGTTTCCTGTAAATGTGTTTGAGTTCTTTGTAAATTCTGGATATCAGCCCTTTGTCAGATGGGTAGACTGCGAAAATTTTTTCCCATTCTGTTGGTTGCCGATCCACTCTAGTGACTGTTTCTTTTGCCGTGCAGAAGCTGTGGAGTTTGATTAGGTCCCATTTGTCTATTTTGGCTTTTGTTGCCAATGCTTCTGGTGTTTTGTTCATGAAGTCCTTGCCTACTCCTATGTCCTGAATAGTTTTGCCTAGATTTCCTTCTAGGGTTTTTATGGTGCCAGGTCTTATGTTTAAGTCTTTAATCCATCTGGAGTTAATTTTAGTGTAAGGTGTCAGGAAGGGGTCCAGTTTCTGCTTTCTGCACATGGCTAGCCAGTTTTCCCAACACCATTTGTTAAACATGGAGTCCGTTCCCCATTGCTTGTTTTTGTCGGGTTTATCAAAGATTGTATAGTTGTATGTATGTTGTGTTGCCTCCGGTGCCTCTGTTTTGTTCCAGTGGTCTATATCTCTGTTTTGGTACCAGTACCATGCTGTTTTGATTACTGTAGCCTTGTAGTATAGTTTGAAATCCGGTAGTGTGATGCCCCCCGCTGTGTTCTTTTTGCTTAGAATTGACTTGGCTATGCGGGCTCTCTTTTGGTTCCATATGAAGTTCATGGTGGTTTTTTTCCAGTTCTGTGAAGAAAGTCAATGGTAGCTTGATGGGGATAGCGTTGATTCTGTAAATTACTTTGGGCAGTATAGCCATTTTCACGATGTTAATTCTTTCTAACCATGAACATGGAATGTTTCTCCATCTGTTTGTGTCCTCTCTGATTTCGTTGAGCACTGGTTTGTAGTTCTCCTTGAAGAGGTCCCTTACGTTCCTTGTGAGTTGTATTTCAAGGCATTTTATTCTTTTTGTAGCAATTGCGAATGGCAGTTCGCTCTTGATTTGGCTTTCTTTAAGTCTGTCATTGGTGTAGACGAATGCTTGTGATTTTTGCACATTGATTTTATATCCTGAGACTTTGCTAAAGTTGCTTATCAGTTTCAGGAGTTTTTGGGCTGCGGCAATGCGGTCTTCTAGGTATACTATCATGTCGTCTGCAAATAGAGACAATTTGGCTTCCACCTTTCCTATTTGAATACCCTTTATTTCTTTTTCTTGCCTGATTGCTCTGGCTACAACTTCCAGTACTATATTGAATAGGAGTGGTGAGAGAGGGCATCCTTGTCTAGTGCCAGATTTTAAAGGGAATGCTTTCAGTTTTTGCCCATTCAGTATGATATTGGCTGTTGGTTTGTCATAAATAGCTTTTATTACTTTGAGATACGTTCCATCGATACCGAGTTTATTGAGGGTTTTTAGCATAAAGGGCTGTTGAATTTTGTCAAATGCCTTCTCTGCGTCAATTGAGATAATCATGTGGTTTTTGTTTTTGGTTCTGTTTATGTGGTGAATTACGTTGATACACTTGCGTATGTTGAACCAGCCTTGCATCCCGGGGATGAATCCTACTTGATCATGATGAATAAGTTTTTTGATTTGCTGTTGCAATCGGCTTGCCAATATTTTATTGAAGATGTTTGCATCTATGTTCATCATGGATATTGGCCTGAAGTTTTTTTTTCTTGTTGGGTCTCTGCCGGGTTTTGGTATCAGGATGATGTTGGTCTCATAAAATGATTTGGGAAGGATTCCCTCTTTTTGGATTGTTTAAAATAGTTTTAGAAGGAATGGTACCAGCTCCTCCTTGTGTGTCTGGTAGAATTCGGCTGTGAACCCGTCTGGACCTGGGCTTTTTTAGTGTGGTAGGATCTTAATTGCTGCCTCAACTTAAGAGCTTGTTATTGGTCTATTCATAGTTTCAGCTTCCCCCTGATTTAGGCTTGGAAGACACAGGAGTCCAGGAATGTATCCATTTCGTCCAGGTTTACTAGTTTATGCGCATAGAGTTGTTTGTAATATTCTCTGATGATGGTTTGAATTTCTGTGGAATCTGTGGTGATTTCCCCTTTATCATTTTTTATTGCATCTATTTGGTTGTTCTCTCTTTTCTTTTTAATCAATCTGGCTAGTGGTATGCCTATTTTGTTGATCTTTTCAAAAAACCAGCTCTTGGATTTATTGATTTTTTGAAGGGTTTTTCGTGTCTCAATCTCCTTCAGCTCAGCTCTGATCTTAGTTATTTCTTGTCTTCTGCTGGGTTTTGAGTTTTTTTGATCTTGCTCCTCTAGCTCTTTCAATTTTGACGATAGGGTGTCAATTTTGGATCTCTCCATTCTCCTCATATGGGCACTTATTGCTATATACTTTCCTCTAGAGACTGCTTTAAATGTGTCCCAGAGGTTCTGGCACGTTGTGTCTTCGTTCTCATTGGTTTCGAAGAACTTCTTTATTTCTGCCTTCATTTCGTTGTTTACCCAGTCAACATTCAAGAGCCAGTTGTTCAGTTTCCATGAAGCTGTGCGGTTCTGGGTCTGTTTCTGAATTCTGAGTTGTAACTTGATTGCACTATGGTCTGAGAGGCTGTTTGTTATGATTTCAGTCGTTTTTCATTTGTTGAGCAGTGCTTTACTTCCAATTATGTGGTCAATTTTAGAGTAGGTGTGATGTGGTGCTGAGAAGAATGTGTATTCTGTGGATTTGGGGTGGAGAGTTCTGTAAATGTCTATCAGGTTTGCTTGCTCCAGGTCTGAGTTCAAGCCCTGGATATCCTTGTTGATTTTCTGTCTGGTTGATCTGTCTAATATTGACAGTGGTGTGTTAAAGTCTCCCACTATTATTGTGTGGGAGTCTAAGTCCTTTTGTAAGTCATTAAGAACTTGCCTTATGTATCTGGGTGCTCCTGCATTGCGTCCATATATGTTTAGGATCGTTAGCTCTTCTTGTTGTATTGATCCTTTTACCATTATGTAATGGCCTTCTTTGTCTCTTTTGATCTTTGTTGCTTTAAAGTCTATTTTATCAGAGATGAGAATTGCAACTCCTGCTTTTTTTTGCTTTCCATTAGCTTGGTAAATCTTCCTCCATCCCTTTATTTTGAGCCTTTGTGTATCCTTGCATGTGAGATGGGTTTCCTGGATACAGCACACTGATGGGTTTTGGATTTTTATCCAATTTGCCAGTCTGTGTCTTTTGATTGGTGCATTTAGTCCATTTACATTTAGGGTTAATATTTTTATGTGTGAATTTGATACTGCCATTTTGATGCTACGTGGCTGTTTTGCCTGTTAGTTGTTGTAGATTCTTCATTATGTTGAAGCTCTTTAGCATTCAGTGTGATTTTGGAATGGCTGGTACTGATTGATCCTTTCTATGTGTAGTGCCTCTTTTAGGAGCTTTTGTAAAGCAGGCCTGGTGGTGACAAAATCTCTGAGTACTTGCTTGTTCTCAAAGGATTTTATTCTTCCTTCACTTCTGAAGCTCAGTTTGGCTGGATATGAAATTCTGGGTTGAAAGTTCTTTTCTTTAAGAATGTTGAATATTGGCCCCCACTCTCTTCTGGCTTGTAGTGTTTCTGCCGAGAGATCTGCTGTGAGTCTGATGGACTTCCCTTTGTGGGTGACCCGACCTTTCTCTCTGGCTGCCCTTAGTATTCTCTCCTTTATTTCAACCCTGTTGAATCTGACGATTATGTGCCTTGGGGTTGCTCTTCTTGCGGAATATCTTTGTGGTGTTCTCTGTATTTCCTGCAATTGAGTGTTGGCTTGTCTTGCTAGGTGGGGGAAATTTTCCTGGATGATGTCCTGAAGAGTATTTTCCAGCTGGGATTCATTCTCTTCGTCCCCTTCTGGTACACCTATCAAATGTAGGTTAGGTCTTTTCACATAGTCCCACATTTCTTGGAGACTTTGTTCATTCCTTTTTGCGCTTTTTTCTCTGATCTTGGTTTCTCGTTTTATTTCATTGAGTTGGTCTTCGACTTCAGATATTCTTTCTTCTGCTTGGTCAATTCGGCTATTGAAACTTGCGTTTGCTTCGCGAAGTTCTCGTATTGTGTTTTTCAGCTCCTTTAATTCATTCATATTCCTCTCTAAGGTATCCATTCTTGTTATCATTTCCTCGAATCTTTTTTCAAATCTTTTTTCAAGGTTCTTAGTTTCTTTGCATTGATTTAATACATGATCTTTTAGCTCACAAAAGTCTCTCATTATCCATCTTCTGAAGTCTAATTCCGTCATTTCGTCACAGTCATTCTTCGTCCAGCTGTGTTCCCTTGCTGGTGAGGAGTTTTGGTCCTTTCTAGGAGGCGATGTGTTCTGGTTTTGGGTGTTTTCCTCCTTTTTGCGCTGGTTTCTTCCCATCTTTGTGGATTTGTTCGCTGGTCGTCTGCGTAGTTGCTGACTTTTCGTTTGGGTCTCTGAGTGGACACCCAGAATGTTGATGATGAAGTATTTCTGTTGCTTGGTTTTCCTTCTACCAGTCTAGCCCCTTCGCTGTATGACTGTTGAGGTCCGCTCCAGACCCTGCTTGTCTGGGGTGCACCTCTAGTAGCCGTGGCACAGCGAGGGATGCTACCAGTTTCTTTTTCTGCTCTCTTTGTCCCAGGATGATGCCTGCCTAATGACAGTCTTTTGGATATAGAGGGGTCAGGGTGCTGCTTGATGAGACAGTTTGTACTTTATAGGGGTTTAATTGCTGAGCTGTGCACTCTGTTGTTCATTCAGGGCTGTTAGGCTGCTATGTTTGATTCTGCTGCAACACAGCTCATTAAACAACCCTTTTTTTTTCTCAAATGCTCTGTGTTGAGGGGTTTGGGCTTTATTTTTGGATGTCCGATCAGGTGTCCTGCCCAGCTCGAAGGCAGACTAGCCACTGTTTGGCTGCCGAGGCTCCGCCCTGCTGTTGTGTGATTCGCGCTGTTCCTGCCGGCTCTGCTCTGGTCTCCGCCACGCCCTGCGGCGGAGTCTCTTTGTTGGAGCGTGTTGCCTCAGCAACGGCAGGCTGCGTCAGCAGTGGGCGTGTATCTCAGTAGGGACGGGTTGCCTCGGCAACGGCTGACTGCGTCAGCAGTGGGCGTGTATCTCAGTTGGAGCGGGTTGCCTCGGCACCGGCTGGCTGCGTCAGTAGTGGGCGTGTATATCAGTTGGGGCAGGTTGCCTCCCTAGTGGTGGACGCCCCTCCCCCACAGAGCGTCTCGGACCGTCTGCCCGGGATAGTTTGAAATCGCGGTTTTGTTCGTCCCACTGGGTATCCCAAACGATCTGTCCCTGCAATCCCCTGGGCTGGGCTACTGTGCAAGTCTCGTTCAGTCTCAAGTCCAGCCCTCTCAAGTCTCAGGCTGCCGGTTCAACAAGGCACCCGGACAAGCGCGCCCTGTGGGGATTGCTGGGTAGGGCCGGCCGCCTCCGCCCCGGCTGCCGGCTTCGCCAGGCAGACCTACTGCCTGGCGTCCCGTGTCTTTTTATACTTGGGAGTTTCCCCGTTCTGTGGGCAACAAAGATCAGTCTGGAAATGCAGCACTGACTCACCGTTTGCGGATTCAACGCGGGCTCCAATCCTGGGTTGTTCTCACAGCGCCATCTTGAGTCCCCTCTAAGCAAGTTCTTTGTAGGAACTGCGTTTTGAAGTTCCAGAGTGAATGTCAGTAAACGCTGTATTAAGAAATATCTGCTTCTAAAACCAAAACGGAGCTACCTAACAGAACGGTCTACAATGTGTGCATTCAACTTACAGAGTTAAACTGATGTGTGTTTGCAGGAGTTTGTAAACCCTTTCTGTGAGGAATCTGAAAACGCATTTCTGGAGCCAAATTTAAGAATTTGAGAAATAGCGGTAAATCTTTCTCTGAAAGACAAAACAAACGTATCTCTCAAACTGCTCTGTTGTGTTCGTTCAAGTAAGGGAGTTAAACCTGTGTTGAGATTCAGAGAGTTTGAAGCACGTTCCTTGTAGGACCTGCGTTTTGATATTCCAGAGTGAATGGCAGTAAATGCTCTATTGAGTAATATCTGCTTCTAAAACCAAAACGGAGCTACATAACAGAACGGTCTTCAATGTGTGCATTCAACTTACAGAGTTAAACTGATGTGTGTTTGCAGGAGTTTGGAAACCCTTTCTGTGAGGACGACGAAAACGCATTTCTGGAGCCAAATCCTAGCATTTGAGAAATAGCAGTAAATCTCAGTCTGAAACAGAAAACAAACGTATCTTTGAAACTGCTCTGTTGTCTGCTCGTTCAACTAAGGCAGTTGAACCTGTGTTGAGATTCAGAGTCTGAAGCACGTTCCCTGTAAGAACTCCGTTTGGATATTCCAGAGTGAATGGCAGTAAACGCTCTATTGAGAAATATCTGTTTCTAAAACGAAAACGGAGCTACCTAAGAAAACGGTCTTCAACGTGTGCATTCAACATACAGAGTTAAACTGATGTGTGTTTGCAGGAGTTTGTAAATTCTTTCTGTGAAGAAGCCGAAAACGCATTCCTGTTGCCAAATCCAAGTATTTGAAATATAGCAGTAAATCTTCGTCTGAAGCACAAAAGAAACGTATCTCTCAAACTGCTCTGTTGTGTGTTCGTTCAACTAAGGGAGTTGAACCTGTGTTGAGATTCAGAGAGCTTGAAGCACGTTTGTTGTAGGATCTGCGTTTTGATATTCCAGAGTGAATGGCAGTAAACGCTTTACTGAGCAATATCTGCTTCTAAAACAAAAACGGAGCTACTTAAGAGAACAGTCTACAATGTGTGCATTCAACTTACAGAGTTAAACTGATGTGTGTTTGCATGAGTTTGTAAACCCTTTCTGTCAGAAAGTCGAAAACGCCTTTCTGGAGCCAAATCCAAGCATTTCAGAAATAGCAGTACACCTCTGTTTGAAACACAAAACAAACGTAACTCTAAAACTGCTCTGTTCTGTCTCCGTTGAACTAAGGGAGTTGAACCTGTATTGAGATTCAGAGAGTTTGAAGCACGTTCCTTGTAGGAGCTGCGTTTTGATATACCAGAGTGAATGGGAGTAAAGGCGGTATTGAGAAATATCTGCTTCTAAAACCAAAACGGTGCTACCTAATAGAACGCTCGTCAATGTGTGCATTAAACTTGCAGAGTTAAACTGATGTGTCTTTGCAGGACTTTGTAAACCCTTTCTGTGAGGAATCCGAAAACGCATTTCTGGAGCCAAATCCAAGCATTTGAGAAATAGCGGTAAATCTCAGTCTGAAACACACAAAAAACGTATCTCTCAAACTGCTCTGTTGTGTGTTCGGTCAACTAAGAGAGTTGAACCTCTGTTGAGATTCAGAGAGTGTGAAGCACGTTCCTTGTAGGAACTGCGTTTTGATATTCCAGAGTGAATGGCAGTAAATGCTGTATTGAGATATATCTGCTTCTAAAACCAAATGGGAGCTACCTAAATGAACGGTCTCCAATGTGTGCATTCAACTTACAGAGTTAAACTGATGTGTGTTTGCAGGAGTTTTGAAACCCTTTCTGTGAGGAAGCCGAAAACGCGTTTCTGGAGGCAAATCCTAGCATTTGAGAAACAGCGGTAAATCCCAGTCTGAAACACAAAACAAATGTATCGCTGAAACTGCTCTGTTGTGTGTTCATTCAACTAAGGGCGTTGAACATTTGTTGTCATTCAGAGAGTTTGAATCACGTTCCTCGTAGGACCTGAGTTTTCATATTCCCTAGTGAATGGCACTAAACTTTCTATTGAGAAATATTTACTTCTAAAACCAAAACGGAGCTACCTAACAGAACGGTCTTCAATGTGTGCATTCAACTTACAGAGTTAAACTGAGGTGTGTTTGCAGGAGTTTGTAAACCCTTTCTGTGAGAAACCCGAAAACGCATTTCTGGATCCAAATCCAAGCATTTGAAAAATAGCGGTAAACCTCCATCTGAAACACAAAGCAAACGTATCTTTCAAACTGCTCTGTTGTCTGTTCGTTCAACTAAGGGAGATGAAACTGTGTGAAGATTCAGAGAGTTTGAAGCACGTTCCTTGTAAGAACTGCGTTTTAATATTCCAGAGTGAATGGCAGTACACGCTCTATTGAGAAATATCTGCTTCTAAAACCAAAACGGAGCTACCTAACAGAATGGACTTCAATGTGTACCTTCAACTTACAGAGTTAAACTGATGTGTGTTTGCAGGAGTTTCTAATCCCTTTCTGTGAAGAAGCGGAAAACGCATTTTTCCAGCCAAATCCAGGCATTCAAGAAATAGCTGTAAATCTCCGTCTAAAACACAAAACAAACGTATCTTACAAACTGCTCTGCTGGGTGTTCACGTAACTAAGGGAGTTGAATTCGCGTTCAGAACCAGAGAGTGAGGAGAACGGTATTTCTAGGAGGTGCGTTTTGATATACCAGGGTGAATGGGAATATACGCGGTATTGAGAAATATCTGCTTCTAAAACCAAAACGGAACTACATAACAGAACAGTCTTCAATGTGTGCATTCAACTTACATAGATAAACTGATATGTGTTTGCAAAAGTTTGTAAACCCTTTCTGTGAAGAAGCGGAAAATGCATTTCCCAGCCAAATCCAGGCTTACAAGAAATAGCTGTAAATCTCCGTCTAAAACACAAAACGAACGTATCTTCCAAACTGCTCTGCTGGGTGTTCGCTTAACTAAGGGAGATGAATCAAGGTTCAGAATCAGAGAGTGAGAAGCACGTTTTTTCTAGGAGCTGCGTTTTGGTATACCAGAGTGAATGGAAGTAAACGCGGTATTGAAAAATATCTGCTTCTAAAATTAAAAGGGAGCTACCTAAAAAAAAGATCTTCAATGTGTGCATTCAGCTTACGGAGTTAAACTGAAGTGTTTTTGCAGGATTTTGGAAACCCTTTCTGTGAGGAAGCCGAAAACGCGTTTCTGGAGCCAAATCCTAGCATTTGAGAAATAGTGGTAAATCCCAGTCTGAAACACAAAACAAATGTATCGCTGAAACTGCTCTGTTGTGTGTTCATTCAACTAAGGGCGTTGAACATTTGTTGTCATTCAGAGAGTTTGAATCACGTTCCTTGTAGGACCTGCGTTTTCATATTCCTTAGTCAATGGCAGTAAACTTTCTATTGAGAAATATCTACTTCTAAAACCAAAACGGAGCTACCTAACAGAACGGTCTTCAATGTGTGCATTCAACTTACAGAGTTAAACTGAGGTGTGTTTGCAGGAGTTTGTAAACCCTTTCTGTGAAGAAGCGGAAACGCATTTTCTCTGTCAAATACAGGCATTTAAGAGATAGCTGTAAATCTCCGTCTAAAACACAAACCGAACGTATCGTCCAAACTGCTCTGCTGAGTGTTCGCTTAACTAAGGCAGTTGAATCCGCGTTAAGAAGCAGAGCGTGACAAGCACGTTTCTTCTAGGAGCTGAGTTTTGATATACCAGAGTGAATGGGAGTAAACGCGGTATTGAGAAATATCTGCTTCTAAAACCAAACAGAGCTACCTAACAGAACCGTCTTCAATGTGTCCATTCAACTTACAGAGTTAAACTGATGTGTGTTTGCAGGAGTTTGTAAACCGTTTCTGTGAAGAAGCAGAAAACGCATTTTTCCAGCCACATCCAGGCATTCATGAAATAGTTGTAAACCTCCGTCTAAAACACAAAACGAACGTATCTTCCAAACGGCTCTGCAGGGAGTTCGCTAAACTAAGGGAGTTGAGTCCGCGTTCAGAATCAGAGAGTGAGAAGCACGTTACTCCTAGAAGCTGCGTTTTTATATACCAGAGTGAATGGGAGTAAACGCTGCATTGAGAAATATCTGCTTGTAAAACCAAAAGGGAGCTACCTAACAGAACGGTCTTCAATGTGTGCATTCAACTTACTGAGTTAAACTGATGAGTGTTTGCAGGAGTTTGTAAGCACTTCCTGTGAAGAAGCGGAAAACGCATTTTCCCAGACAAATCCAGGCATTTAAGAAATAGTTGTAAATCTCCGTCTAAAACACAAAACGAACGTATCTTCCAAACTGCTCTGCTGGGTGTTCGCTTAACTAAGAGAGTTGAATCCGCGTTCAGAACCAAGAGTGAGAAGCACGTTTCTTCTCGGAGCTGCGTTTTGATATACCAGAGTGAATGGGACTAAACGCGATATTGAGAAATATCTCCTTCTAAAACCAAAACGGAGCTACCTAACAGAACGGTCTTCAATGTGTGCATTCAACTTACAGAGTTAAACTGATGTGTGTTTGCAGGAGTTTGTAAACCCTTTCCGTGAAGAAGCAAAAAACCCATTTTTCTAGCCAAATCCAGGCATTTAAGAAATAGTTGTACATCTCCGTCTAAAACACAAAAGGAACGTATCTTCCAAACTGCTCTGCTGGGTGTTTGCTTAACTAAGGAAGGTTAACCCTCGTTCAGAACCAGAAAGTGAGAATTACGTTCCTCCTAGGAGCTACGTTTTGATATACCAGAGTGAAAGGGAGTAAACGCGGTATTGAGAAATATCTACTTCTAAAACCAAAACTTAGCTACTTCACAGAACGGTCTTCAATGTGTGCATTCAGCTTACAGAGTTAAACTGATTTGTGTTTGCAGAAGTTTGTAAACCCTTTCCGTGAAGAAGCGGAAAACGCATTTTTCCAGACAAATCCAGGCATTCAAGATATAGCTGTAAATCTCTGTCTAAAACAGAAAACGAACGTATCTTCCAAACTGCTCTGGTTGGTGTTCGCTTAACTGCAGAACGGTCTTCAATGTGTGCATTCAACTTACAGAGTTAAACTTATGTGTGTTTGCAGGAGTTTGTAAACCCTTTCTGTGAAGAATCGGAAAACGCATTTTTTCAGCCACATCCAGGCATTTAAGAAATAGCTGTACATCTCCGTCTGAAACACAAAACGAACGTATCTTCCAAAGTGCTCTGCTGGGAGTTCGCTAAACTAAGGGAGTTGATTCCCCGTTCAGAACCAGAGAGTTAGAAGCACCTTTCATCTAGGAGCTGCATTTTTTTTTTTAATTTTTTATTGGATTTTAGGTTTTTGGTACATGAGCAGAGCATGCAAGACAGTTGCATAGGAACACACATGGCAGTGCGCTTTTCTTTCTTTCTCCCCTTCACCCACTTTTGGCATTTCTACCCAGGCTAACCCTCTCCACCTCCCCCGCCCACTGGCCCTCTCCTCTTCCCCCCAATAGACCCCAGTGTTTAGTACATCCCTTTCTGTGTCCACGTGTTCTCATTTTTCATCACCCGCCTATGAGTGAGAATATGCGGTGCTTCATTTTCTGTTCTTGTGTCAGTTTGCTGCGGATGATGTTCTCCAGTTTCATTCATGACCCTACAAACGACACAAACTCATCATTTCTGATTGCTGCATAATATTCCATGGTGTATATGCGCCACATTTTTCCAATCCAGTCTATTATCAATGGGCATTTGGATTGATTCCTGGTCTTTGCTATTGTAAACAGTGCTGCAATGAACATTCGTGTACATGTGTCCTTATAGTAGAACGATTTATAGTCTTTTGGATATGTACCCAGTAATGGGATTGCTGGGTTAAACGGAATTTCTATTTCTAAGGCCTTGAGGAATCGCCACACTGTCTTCCACAATGGTTGAACTAATTTACACTCCCACCAACAGTGTAAAAGTGTTTCTTTTTCTCCACATCCTCTCCAGCATCTGTTGTCTCCAGATTTTTTAATGATCGCCATTCTAACTGGCGTGAGATGGCATCTCAATGTGGCTTTGATTTGCATGTCTCTGATGACCAGTGACGATGAGCATTTTTTCATATGATTGTTGGCCTCATATATGTCTTCTTTCTTAAAGTGTCTGTTCATATCCTTTGCCCACTTTTGAATGGACTTGCTTGTTTTTTTCCTGTAAATCCGTTTGAGTTCTTTGTAAATTCTAGATATCAGCCCTTTGTCAGATGGGTAAACTGCAAAAATATTTTCCCATTCTGTTGGTTGCCAATCCACTCTAGTGACTATTTCTTTTGCGGTGCAGTAGCTCTGGAGCTTGATTAGGTCCCATTTGTCTACTTTGGCTTTTGTTGCCAATGCTTTTGGTGTTTTGTTCATGAAGTTCTTGCCTACTCCTATGTCCTGGATAGTTTTGCCTAGATTTCCTTCTAGGGTTTTTATGGTGCCAGGTCTTATGTTTAAGTCTTTAATACATCTGGAGTTAATTTTAGTATAAGGTTTCAGGAAGGGGTCCAGTTTCTGCTTTCTGCACATGGCTAGCCAGTTGTTCCAACACCATTTGTTAAACAGGGTATCATTTCCCCCTTGGTTGTTTTTGTCAGGTTTATCAAAGATTGTATAGTTGTAGATATGTTGTGTTGCCTCCGGTCCTCTGTTTTGTTCCATTGGTCTATATCTATGTTTTGGTCCCAGTACCATGCTGTTTTGATTACTGTAGCCTTGTAGTATAGTTTGAAATCCGGTAATGTGATGCTTCCCGCTGTGTTCTTTTTGCTTAGAATTGACCTGGCTATGCGGCCTCTCTTTTGGTTCCATATGAAGTTCATGGTGGTTTTTTTCAGTTCTGTGAAGAAAGTCGATGGTAGCTTGATGGAAATAGCATTGATTCTATAAATTACTTTTGGCAGTATAGCCATTTTCACGATGTTAATTCTTCCTAACCATGAACATGGAATGTTTCTCCATCTGTTTGTGTCCTGTCTGATTTCGTTGAGCAGTGTTTTGTACTTCTCCTTGAAGAAGTCCCTTACATTCCTTGTGAGTTGTATTCCAATGTATTTTATTCTTTTTGTAGCAATTGTGAATGGCAGTTCGTTCTTGATTTGGCTTTCTTTAAGTCTGTTATTGGTGTAGACGAATGCTTGTGATTTTTGCACATTGATTTTATATCCTGAGACTTTGCTGAAGTTGCTTATCAGTTTAAGGAGTTTTTGGGCTGGGCGATGGGGTCTTCTAGGTATACTATCAAGTCGTCTGCAAATAGAGACTTTTTGGCTTCCTCCTTTCCTATTTGAATACGTTTTATTTCTATTTCTTGCCTGATTGCTCTGGCTAGAACTTCCAGAACTATATTGAATAGGAGTGGTGAAAGAGGGCATCCTTGTCTAGTGCCAGATTTCAAAGGGAATGCTTCCACTTTTTGCCTATTCAGTATGATATTGGCTGTTGGTTTGTCATAAATAGCTTTTATTACTTTGAGATATGTGCCATCGATACCGAGTTTATTGAGGGTTTTTAGCATAAAGGGCTGTTGAATTTTGTCAAAGGCCTTCTTTGCGTCAATTGAGATAATCATGTAGTTTTTGTTTTTGTTTTTGTTTATGTGGTGAATTACATTTATAGACTTGCGTATGTTGAACCAGCCTTGCATCCCCGGGATCAATTCTAATTGATCATGATGAATAAGTTTTATGATTTGCTGTTGCATTCGGTTTGCCAACATTTTATTGAAGATTTTTGCATCTATGTACATCATAGACTCCCACACAAAAATAGTGGGAGACTTTAACACTCCACTGTCAATATTAGACAGATCAAGCAGACAGAAAATAAACAAGGATATTCAGGGCTTGAACTCAGACCGGGAGCAAGCAAACATGATAGTCATTTGCAGAACTCTCCACCCAAATTTACAAAATATGCATTCTTCTCAGCACCACATCACACCGACTCAAAGATTGACCACATAATTGGAAGTAAAGCACTGCTCAACAAATGCAAAACAACTGAAATCATAACAAACAGCCTCTCAGACCATAGTGCAATCAAGTTAGAACTCAGAGTACAGAAACCAACACAGAACGCCACAGCTTCATGGAAACTGAACAACTGGCTCTTGAATGTTGACTGGGTAAACAATGAAATGAAGGCAGAAATAAAGAAGTTCTTCGAAACCAATGAGAAGGAAGACAACACATGCCAGAACCTCTGGGACACATTTAAAGCAGTCTCTAGAGGAAAGTATATAGCAATAAGTGCCCATATGAGGAGAATGGAGAGATCCAAAATTGACACCCTATCGTCAAAATTGAAAGAGCTAGAGGAGCAAGATCAAAAAAAACTCAAAACCCAGCAGAAGACCAGAAATAACTAAGATCAGAGCTGAACTGAAGGAGATTGAGACACGAAAAACCCTTCAAAAAATCAATAAATCCAAGAGCTGGTTTTTTGAAAAGATCAACAAAATAGACCACTAGCCAGATTGATTAAAAATAAAAGAGAGAACAACGAAATAGATGTAATAAAATATGACAAAAAGGAAATCACCACAGATTCCACAGAAATTCAAACCATGATCAGAGAATATTACAAACAACTCTATGCACATAAACTAGTAAACCTTGAAGAAATGGATAAATTCCTGGACTCCTGCATCCTCCAAAGCCTAAACCAGGAGGAAGCTGAAACTATGATTAGACCAATAGCAAGGTCAGAAGTCGTGGCAGCAATTAAGAGGCTAGCACACAAAAAAAGCCCAGGTCCAAATGAGTTCACAGCCAAATTCTACCAGACGCACAAAAAGGAGCTGGTACCATTCCTTCTAAAACTATTTCAAACAATCCCAAAAAAGGGACTACTTCCCAAATCATTTTATGAGAACAGCAACATTCTGATACCAAAACCCGGCAAGACCCAACACAAAAAGAGAGCTTCAGGGGAATATCCATGAGGAGCTGCGTTTTGATATACCAGAGTGAATGGAAGTAAACGCGGTACTGAGAAATATCTGCTTCTAAAATCTAAATGGAGCTACCTAACAGAACGGTCTTCAATGTGTGCATTCAACTTACAGAGGTAAACAGATGTGTGTTTGCAGTTTGTAAACACTTTCAGTGAAGAAGCGGAAAACACATTTTCCCAGCAAAATCCAGGCATTCAAGAAATAGCTGTAAATCTTCGTCTAAAACACAAACCGAACGTATCTTCCAAACTGCTCTGCTGGGTGTTCGCTAAACTAAGGGAGTGTAATCCGCGTTCAGAACCAGAGAGTGAGAAGCACGTTTCTTCTAGGAGCTGCGTTTGGATATACCAGAGTGAATGGAAGTAAATGCGGTATTGAGAAATATCTGCTTCTAAAACCAAAACGGAGCTACCTAACAGAACGGTCTTCAATGTGTGCATAAATCTTACAGAGTTATACTTATGTGTGTTTGCAGGAGTTTGTAAACCCTTTCTGTGAAGAAGCGGAAACCCAACTTTCCCAGCCAAATCCAGGCATTCAAGAAATAGTTGTAAATCTCCGTCTGAAACGCAAACCGAACGTATTTTCCAAACTGCTCTGCTGGGTGTTCGCTAAAGTAAGAAAGTTGAATTGGCGTTCAGAACCAGAGTGAGAAGCACGTTTCTTCTAGGAGCTGCGTTGGGATATACCAGAGTGAATGGGAGTAAACGCGGTATTGAGAAATATCTGATTCTAACACCAAAACGGAGCTATATAACAGAACGGTATTCAATGTGTGCATTCAACGTACATTGTTATACTTATGTGTGTTTGCAGGAGTTCGTAAACCCTTTCTGTGAAGAAGCGGAAAACGCATTTTCCCAGCCAAATCCAGGTATTCAAGAAATAGCTGTAAATCTCCGTCTAAAACACAAAACGAATGTATCTTCCAAACTGCTCTGCTCGGTGTTCGCTTAACTAAGAAAATTGAGTCCGCGATCAGGACCAGCGAGTGAGAAGCAAGTTTCTTCTAGGAGCTGAATTTGGATATACGAGAGTGAATTGGAGTAAATGCGGTATTGAGAAATATCTGCTTCTAAAACCAAAACGGAGCTACCTAACAGAACGGCCTTCAATGTGTGCATTCAACTTACGGAGATAACCTGATGTGTGTTTGCAGGAGTTTGTAAACCCTTTCTATGAAGAAGCGGAAAACGCATTTTCCCAACCAAATCCAGGCATTCAAGAAATAGCTGGAAATCTCCTTCTAAAACACAAAACGAATGTATCTTCCAAACTGCTCTGCTGGGTGTTCGCTTAACTAAGAAAATTGAGTCCCCGTTAAAAACCAGAGAGTGAGAAGCACGTTTCTTCTAGGAGCTGCGTTTGGATATACAAGAGTGAATTGGAGTAAATGTGGTATTGAGAAATATCTGCTTGGAAAACCAAAACGGACCTACCTAACAGAACGGTATTCAATGTGTGCATTCAACGTACATTGTTATACTTATGTGTATTTTCAGGAGTTTGTAAACCCTTTCTGTGAAGAAGCCAAAAACGCATTTTCCCAGCCAAATCCAGGCATTCAAGAAATAGCTGTAAATCTCCGTCTCAAACACAAAACGAACGTATCTTCCAAACTGCTCTACTGGGTGTTCGCTTAACTAAGCGAGTTGAATTCGCATTCAGAACCAGAGAGTGAGAAGCACGTTTCTTCAAGGAGCTGCGTTTGTATATACCAGAGTGAATGGGAGTAACCGCGGTATTGAGAAATATCTGCATCTAATACCAAAACGGAGCTACCTAACAGTACGGTCTTCAATGCGTGCATTCAACGTACAGAGCTAAACTGATGTGTGTTTGCAGGAGTTTGTAAACCCTTTCTGTGAAGAAGCGGAGAACGCATTTTCCCTGCCAAAACCAGGCATTCAAGAAATAGCTGTAAATCTCCGTGTAAAACACAAAACGAACGTATCTTCCAAACTGCTCTGCTGGGTGTTCGCTAAACTAAGAAGGTTGAGTCCGAGTTAGGAACCAGAGAGTTAGAAACACGTTTCTTCTAGGAGCTGCGTTTGGATACACCAGAGTGAATTGGAGTAAACGGGGTATTGAGAAATATCTGCTTCTAAAACCAAAACGGAGCTACCTAACAGAACGGTCTTCAATGTGTGCATTCCACTTACAGAGGTAACCTGATGTGTGTTTGCAGGAGTTTTTAAACCCTTTCTGTGAAGAAGCGGAGAACGCATTTTCCCTGCCAAATCCAGGCATTCAAGAAATAGCTGTAAATCTCCGTCTAAAACACAAAACGAACGTATCTTCCAAACTGCTCTGCTTGGTGTTCGCTTAACTAAGGGTGTTTAATCCGAGTTCAGAACCAGAAAATGAGAAGCACGTTTCTTCTAGGAGCTGAATTTGTATATACCAGAGTGAATTGGAGTAAACGCGGTATAGAGAAATATCTGCTTCTAAAATCAAAACGGAGCTACCTAACAGAACGGTCTTCAATGTGTGGATAAAACTTACAGAGTTAAACTGATATGTGTTTACAGGAGTTTGTAAACCCTTTCTGTGAAGAAGAGGAAAACGCACTTTACCAACCAAATACAGGTTTTCAAAAAATACCTGTAAATCTCCGTCTAAAACACAAAACGAAGGTATCTTCCAAACTGCTCTGCTGGGTGTTCGCTTAACTAAGAAAGTTGAGTCCGAGTTCAGAACCAGAGAGTGAGAAGCACGTTTCTTCTAGGAGCTGCGTTTGGATATACCAGAGTGAATGGGAGTAAACGCGGTATTGAGAAATATCTGCTTCTAAAACCAAAATGGAGCTACCTAAAGAACGGTCTTCAATGCGTGCATTCAACTTACAGAGTTAAACGGATGTGTGTTTGCAGGAGTTTCTAAACCCTTTCTGTGAAGAAGCGGAAAATGCATTTTCCCAGCCAAATCCAGGCATTCAAGAAATAGCTGTAAATCTCCGTCTAAAACACAAACCGAACGTATCTTCCAAACTGCTCTGCTGGGTGTTTGCTTAACAAAGAAAGTTGAGTCCGAGTTCAGAACCAGAGAGTGAGAAGCACGTTTCTTCTAGGAGCTGCGTTTGTATATACGAGAGTGAATGGGAGTAAACGCGGTATTGAGAAATATCTGATTCTAACACCAAAACGGAGCTACATAACAGAATGGTCTTCAATGTGTGCATTCAACTTAAAGAGTTATAATTATGTGTGTTTGCAGGAGTTCGTAAACCCTTTCTGTGAAGAAGCAGAAAATGCATTTTCCCAGCCAAATCCAGGCATTCAAGAAATAGCTGTAAATCTCCGTCTAAAACACAAAACAAATGTATCTTCCAAACTGCTCTGCTGGGTGTTCGCTTAACTAAAGGAGTTGAATCCGCGTTCAGAACCAGAGAGTGAGAAGCACGTTTCTTCAAGGAGTTGCGTTTGGATATACAAAAGTGAATGGGAGTAAACGCGGTATTGAGAAATATCTGCTTCTAAAACCAAAACGGAGCTACCTAACAGAATGGTCTTCAATGTGTGCATTCAACTTACAGAGTTAAACTGATGTGTGTTTGCAGGAGTTTGTAAACCCTTTCTAGGAAGACGCGGAAAATGCATTTTCCCAGCCAAATCCAGGCATTCAACAAATAGCTGTAAATCTCCATCTAAAACACAAATCGAAGGTATCTTGCAAACTGCTCTGCTGGGTGTTCGCTAAACTAAGGGAGGTGAAAACGCGTTCAGAACCAGTCAGTGAGAAGCACGTTTCCTCTAGGAGCTGCGTTTGGATATACCAGAGTCAATGGGAGTAAACGCAATATTGAGAAATATCTCCTTCTAAAACCAAAACGGAGCTACCTAACAGAATGGTCTTCAATGTGTGCATTCAACTTACAGAGTTATACTTATATGTGTGTGCAGGAGTTTGAAAACCCTTTCTGTGAAGAAGCGGAAAACGCATTTTTCCAGCCAAATCCAGGCATTCAAGAAATAGCTGTAAATCTCCGTCTAAAACACAAAACGAACGTATCCATCAAACTGGTCTGCTGGGTGTTCGCTCAACTAAGGGAGTTGAATCCGCCTTCAGAATCAGAGAGTGAGAAGCACGTTTCTTCCAGGAGCTGCGTTTTGATATACCCGGGTTAATGGGAGCGAAAGCGGTATTGAGAAATATCTGCTTCTAAAACCAAAACGGAGCTACCTAACAGAACGGTCTTCAATGTGTGCCTTCAACTTACAGAGTTAAACTGATGTGTGTTTGCAGGAGTTTCTAAACTTTTTCTGTGAAGAAGCAGAAAATGCATTTATCCAGCCAAATCCAGGCATTCAAGAAATAGCTGGAAATCTCTGACTAAAACACAAAACGAACGTATCTTCCAAAGTGCTCTGCTGGTTTTTTGCTCAACTAAGGGAGTTGAATCCGCCTTCAGGATCAGAGAGTGAGAAGCACGTTTCTTCCAGGAGCTGCGTTATGATATACCCGGGTGAATGGGAACAAACGCGGTATTGAGAAATATCTGCTTCTAAAACCAAAACGGACCTACCTAACAGAACGGTCTTCAATGTGTCCATTCGACTTAAAGAGTTAAAGTGATGTGTGTTTGCAGGAGTTTCTAAAACCTTTCTGTGAAGAAGCGGAAAACAGTTTTTTCCAGCCAAATCCAGGCATTCAAGAAATAGCTCGAAATCTCCGACTAAAACACTAAATGAACGTACCTTCCAAACTGCTCTGCTGGGTGTCCCCTAAACTAAGGGAGTTTAATCCGCCTTCAGAATCAGAGAGTGAGAATTACGTTTCTTCCAGGAGCTGCGTATTGATATACCCGGGTGAATGGGAGCAAAGGCGGTATTGAGAAATAATTGCTTCTAAAACCAAAAAGGAGCTACCTATAAGTACGGTTTTCAATGTGTGCATTCAACCTACAGAGTTAAACTGATGTGTGTTTGCAGGAGTTTCTAAATCCTTTCTGTGAAGAAGCGGAAAACGCATTTTTCCAGCCAAATCCAGGCATTCAAGAAATAGCTGGAAATCTTTGTCTAAAACACAAAACGAACGTACCTTGCAAACTGCTCTGCTGAATGTTCGCTCGACTAAGGGAATTGAATCCGCCTTCAGAATCAGAGAGTGAGAAGCACATTTCTTCCAGGAGCTTCGTTTTGTTATAACCGGGTGAATGGGAGCAAACGCAATATTGAGAAATATCTGCTTCTAAAACCAAAACGGAGCTACCTAAAAGAACGGTCTTCAATGTGTCCATTCAACTTACAGAGTTAAAGTGATGTGTGTTTGCAGGAGTTTCTAAAACCTTTCTGTGAAGAAGCGGAAAACGCATTTTTCCAGCCAAATCCAGGCACTCAAGAAATAGCTGCAAATCTCCGTCTAAAACACAAAACGAACGTATCTTCCAAAGTGCTCTGCTGGTTGTTCGCTCAACTAAGGGATTTGAATCCGCCTTCAGAGTCAGAGAGTGAGAAGCACGTTTCTTCCAGGAGCTGCTTTTTGATATACCCGGGTAAAAGGGAGCAAACGCGGTATTCAGAAATATCTGCTTCTAAAACCAAGACGGAGATACCTAACAGAACGGTCTTCAATGTGTGCATTCAACTTACACAGTTAAACTGATGTGTGATTGCAGGAGTTTCTAAACCCTTTCTGTTAAGAAGCGGAAACCCCATATTTCCAGCCAAATCCATTCATTCAAGAAATAGCTGGAAATGTCCGTCTAAAACACAAAACCAACGTATCTTCAAAACTGCTTTGCTGGGTGTTCGCTCAACTAAGGGGGTTGAATCCGCCTTCAGAATCAGAGAGTGAAAAGCACGTTTCTTCCAGGAGCTGCGTTTTAATATACCCGGGTGAATGGGAACAAAGGCAGTATTGAGAAATATCTGCTTCTAAAACCAAAGCGGAGCTAACTAACAGAACAATCTTCAAGGTGTGCATTCAACTTACAGAGTTAAACTGATGTGTGTTTGCAGGAGTATCTAAACCCTTTCTCTGAAGAAGTGGAAAACGCATTTTTCCAGCCAAATCCAGGCATTCAAGAAATAGCTGGAAATCTACGTCTAAAACGCAAAACGAACGTATCTTGCGAACTCCTCTACTGGGTGTTCGCTCAACTAAGGGAGTTGAATCCGCCTTCAGAATCAGAGAGTGAGAAGCACCTTACTTCCAGGAGCTGCGTTTTGATATACCTGGGTGAATTGCTGCAAACGCGGTATTGAGAAACATGTGCTTCTAAATCCCAAACGCACCTACCTAACAGAACGGTCTTCAATATGTGCATTCAACTTACAGAGTTAAACTGATGTGTGTTTGCAAAAGTTTCTGAACACTTTCTGTGAAGGAGCGAAAAGCGCAATTTTCCAGCCAAATATAGGCATTCAAGAAATAGATGTAAATGTCCATCGAAAACACAAAACGAAAGGCTTTTGCAAACTGCTCTGCTGGGTGTTCGCTTACCTAAGAAAGTAGAATCCGCGTTCAGAACCAGAGAGTGAGAAGCACGTTTCTTCTAGGACCTGCATTTCGATATACCAGAGTGAATGGTAGTAAACGCGGTATTGAGAAATATCTGCTTCTAAAACCAAAACGGAGCTACCTAACAAAACGGTCTTCAATGTGTGCATTGAACATACAGAGTTAAACTGATGTGTGTTTGCAGGAGTTTGTAAACCCTTTCTGTGAAGAAACGGAAAACGAATTTTCCCAGCCAAATTTAGGCATTCAAGAAATAGCTGTAAATCTCCGTCTAAAACACAAAACAAACGTATCTTCCAAACCGCTCTGCTGGGTGTTCGCTTAACTAAGAAAGTTGCATCCGCGTTCAGAACCAGACAGTGAGAAGCATGTTTCTTCTAGGAGCTGCGTATGGATATACCAGATTGAATGGGAGTAAACGGGGTATTGAAATATATCTGCTTCTAAAACCAAAACTGCGCTACCTAACAAAACGGCCTTCTATGTGTTCATTCAACTTACAGAGTTATCCATATGTGTGTTTGCAGGAGTTTTTATAGCCTTTCTGTGAAGAAGCGGAAAACGCAATTTCCCAGCCAAATCCAGGCATTCAAGAAATAGCTGTAAATCTCCGTCTAAAACACAAAACGAACGTATCTTCCAAACTGCTCTGCTGGGTGTTCGCTTAACTAAGAAAGTTGCATCCGCATTCAGAACCAGAGAGTGAGAAGCACGTTCCTTCTAGGAGCTGCGTTGGGATATACCAGAGTGAATGGGAGTAAACGCGGTATTAAGAAATATCTGCTTCTAAAACCAAAACGGAGCTACATAACAAAACGGTCTTCAATGTGTGCATTCAACTTACAGAGTTAAACAGATGTGTGTTTGCAGGAGTTTGTAAACCCTTTCTGTGAAGAAGCGGAAAATGCATTTTCCTAGCCAAATCCAGGCATTCAAAAAATAGCTGTAAAACTCCGTCTACAACACAAGACCAACATATCTTCCAAACTGCTCTGCTTGGCATTCGCTTAACTAAAAAAGTTGAATCCCCGTTCAGAAAAAGAGTAAGAAGCACGTTTCTTCCAGGAGCTGCGTTTGGATATACCAGAGTGAATAGGAGTAAACGCGGTATTGAGAAATATCTGCTTCTAAAACCAAAACGGAGCTACCTAACAGAACTGTCTTCAATGTGTGCATTCAACTTACAGAGTTAAACTGATGTGTGTTTGCAGGAGTTTCTAAACCCTTTCTGTGAAGAAGTGGAAAACGCATTTTCGCAGCCAAATGCAGACATTCAAGAAATAGCTGGAAATCTCCGTCTAAAACACAAAACGAATGTATCTTGCAAGCTGATCTGCTGGGTGTTCGCTCAACTAATGGAGCTGAATCGGCATCAGAATCAGAGAGTGAGAAGCACGTTTCTTCCAGGAGCTGCGTTTTGATATACCCTGGTGAATGGGAGCAAACGCGGTATTGAGAAATATCTGCTTCTAAAACCAAAACGGAGCTACCTAACAGAACGCTCTTCAATGTGTGCATTCAACTTACACAGTTAAAATGATGTGTGTTTGCAGGAGTTTCTACACCCTTTCTATGAAGAAGTGGAAAACGCATTTTCCCATCCAAATCCAGGCATTCAAGAAATAGCTGGAAATCTCCGTCTAAAACACAAAAGAAACTTATCTTGCAAACTGCTCTGCTGGGTGTTCGCTCAACTCAGGGAGTTGAATCTGCCTTCAGAATCAGAGAGTCAGAAGCACGTTTCTTCCAGAAGCTGCGTTTTGATATACTCGGGTAAATGGGAGCAAACGCGGTGTTGAGAAATATCTGCTATTAAAACCAAAAGGGAGCAGCCTAACAGAACGGTCATCAATGTGTGCATTCAACTTATAGAGTTAAACTGATGTGTGTTTGCAGGAGTTTCTTAACCCTTTCTGTGAAGCAGTGGAAAACGCATTTTTCCACCCAAATCCAGGCATTCAGGAAAAAGCTGGAAATCATTGTCTGAAACACAAAACCAACGTATCTTGCCAATTGCTCTGCTGGGTGTTCGCTCAACTAAGGGAGTTGAATTTGCCTTCAGAATCAGAGAGTGAGAAGCACGTTTTTTCCAGAAGCTGCCTTTTGATATACCCGGGTGAATGGGAGAAAATCCGGTATTGAGAAATATCTGCTTCTAAAACCAAAACGGAGGTACCTAACAGAACGGTCTTCAATGTGTGCATTCAACTTACAGAGGTAAACCGATGTGTGTTTGCAGGAGTTTCTAAACCCTTTCTGTGAAGAAGTGGACAATGCATTTTCCCAGCCAGTCCAGGCATTCAAGAAATAGCTAAAAATCTCCGTCTAAAACACAAAACGAACGTATCTTGCGAACTGCTCTGCTGGGTGTTTGCTCAACTAAGGGAGATGAATCCGCCATGAGAATCAGAGAGTAAGAAGCACGTTTCTTCCAGGTGCTGCGTTTTAATATTCCCGGGTGAATGGAAGCAAACGCGGTATTGAGAAATATCTGCTTCTAAAACCAAAACGGAGCTACCTAACAGAACGGTCTTCAATGTGTGCATTCAACTGACAGAGTTAAACGGATGTGTGTTTGCAGGAGTTTCTAAACACTTTCTGTGAAGAAGTGGAAAACGCATTTTCCCAGGCAAATCCAGGCATCCAAGAAATAGCTGGAAATCTCCGTCTAAAACACAAAACGAACGGATCTTGCAAACTGCTCTGCTGGGTGTTCGCTCAACTCAGGAAGTTGAATCCACTTTTAGAATCAGAGAGTGAGCAGCACGTTTCTTCCAGGAGCTTCGTTTTGATGTACCCGGGTGAATGGGAGCAAACGCGGTATTGAGAAATATCTGCTTCTAAAACCAAAACGGAGCTACCTAACAGAACGGTCTTCAATGTGTGCATTCAACCTACAGAGTTAAACGGATGTGTGTTTGCGGGAGTTTCTACACCCTTTCTGTGAAGAAGTGGAAAACGCATTTTCCCAGCCAAATCCCGGCACTCAAGAAATAGCTGGAAATCTCCGTCTAAAGCACAAAACGAACGTATCTTGCAAACTGCTCTGCTGGGTGTTCGCTCAACTAAGGGAGTTGATTCGGCCTTCAGAATCAGAGAGTGAGAAGCACGATTTTTCCAGGAGCTGACTTTTGATATACCCGGGTGAATGCGAGCAAACACGGTATTGAGAAATATCTACTTCTAAAACCAAAACGGAGGTACCTAACAGATCAGTCTTCAATGTGTGCATTCAACTTACAGAGTTAAACGGATGTGTGTTTGCGGGAGTTTCTACACCCTTTCTGTGAAGAAGTGGAAAACTCATTTTCCCAGCCAAATCCAGGCATTCAGGAAATAGCTGGAAATCTCCGTCTAAAACACAAAACGAACGTATCTTGCAAACTGCTCAGCTGGGTGGTCGCTCATCTAAGTGAGTTGAATGCGCCTTCAGAATCAGAGACTGAGAAGCACGTTTCTTCCAGGAACTGGGATTTGATATATCCGGGTGAATGAGAGCAAACATGGTATTGAGAAATATCTGCTTCTAAAACCAAAACGGAGCTCACTAACCGATCCGTCTTCAATGTGTGCAATTGACTTACAGAGTTAAATTGATGTGTGTTTGCACGAGTTTGTACACACTTTCTGTGAAGAAGTGGATAACGCATTTTCCCAGCCAAATCCAGGCATTCAAGAAATATCTGGAAATCTCCGTCTAAAACACAAAACGTACGTATCTTGCAAACTGCCCTGCTGGATGTTCGCTCAACTAAGGGAGTTGAATCTGCCTTCAGAATCAGAGGGCGAGAAGCACGTTTCTTCCAGGAGCTGCGTTTTGTTATACCCGGGTGAATGGGAGCAAACGCGGTATTGAGAAATATCTGCTTCTAAAACCAAAACGGAGCTACCTAACAGAACGGTCTTCAATGTGTGCATTCAACCTACAGAGTTAAACGGATGTGTGTTTGCGGGAGTTTCTACACCCTTTCTGTGAAGAAGTGGAAAACGCATTTTCCCAGCCAAATCCCGGCACTCAAGAAATAGCTGGAAATCTCCGTCTAAAGCACAAAACGAACGTATCTTGCAAACTGCTCTGCTGGGTGTTCGCTCAACTAAGGGAGTTGATTCGGCCTTCAGAATCAGAGAGTGAGAAGCACGATTTTTCCAGGAGCTGACTTTTGATATACCCGGGTGAATGCGAGCAAACACGGTATTGAGAAATATCTACTTCTAAAACCAAAACGGAGATACCTAACAGAACAGTCTTCAATGTGTGCATTCAACTTACAGAGTTAAACGGATGTGTGTTTGCGGGAGTTTCTACACCCTTTCTGTGAAGAAGTGGAAAACTCATTTTCCCAGCCAAATCCAGGCATTCAGGAAATAGCTGGAAATCTCCGTCTAAAACACAAAACGAACGTATCTTGCAAACTGCTCAGCTGGGTGGTCGCTCATCTAAGTGAGTTGAATGCGCCTTCAGAATCAGAGACTGAGAAGCACGTTTCTTCCAGGAACTGGGATTTGATATATCCGGGTGAATGAGAGCAAACATGGTATTGAGAAATATCTGCTTCTAAAACCAAAACGGAGCTCACTAACCGATCCGTCTTCAATGTGTGCAATTGACTTACAGAGTTAAATTGATGTGTGTTTGCACGAGTTTGTACACACTTTCTGTGAAGAAGTGGATAACGCATTTTCCCAGCCAAATCCAGGCATTCAAGAAATATCTGGAAATCTCCGTCTAAAACACAAAACGTACGTATCTTGCAAACTGCCCTGCTGGATGTTCGCTCAACTAAGGGAGTTGAATCCGCCTTCAGAATCAGAGGGCGAGAAGCACGTTTCTTCCAGGAGCTGCGTTTTGTTATACCCGGGTGAATGGGAGCAAACGCGGTATTGAGAAATATTTGCTTCTAAAACCAAAAGAGAGCTACCTAACAGAACGGTCTTCAATGTGTGCATTCAACTTACAGAGTTAAACTGATGTGTGTTTGCAGGAGTTTCTAAACCCTTTCTGTGAAGAAGGGAAAAACGCATATTTCCAGCCAAATCCAAGCATTCAAGAAATAGCTGGAAATCTCCGTCTAAAACACAAAACGAACGTATCTTGCAAACTGCTCTGCTGGGTGTTCGCTCAACTCAGGGAGTTTAATCCGCTTTCAGAATCAGAGAGTGAGAAGCACGTTTCTTCCAGGAGCTGCGTTTTGATGTACCCGGGTGAATGGGAGCAAACGCGGTATTGAGAAATATCTGCTTCTAAAACCAAAACGGTGCTACCTAACAGAACGGTCTTCAATGTGTGCATTCAACCTACAGAGTTAAACGGATGTGTGTTTGCCGGACTTTCTACACCCTTTCTGTGAAGAAGTGGAAAACGCATTTTCCCAGCCAAATCCCGGCACTCAAGAAATAGCTGGAAATCTCCGTCTAAAACACAAAACGAACGTATCCTGCAAGCTGCTCTGCTGGGTGTTCGCTCAACTAAGGGAGTTGAATCGGCCTTCAGAATCAGAGAGTGAGAAGCACGTTTTTTCCAGAAGCTGCCTTTTGATATACCCGGGTGAATGGGAGAAAATCCGGTATTGAGAAATATCTGCTTCTAAAACCAAAACGGAAGTACCTAACAGAACGGTCTTCAATGTGTGCATTCAACTTACAGAGGTAAACTGATGTGTGTTTGCAGGAGTTTCTAAACCCTTTCTGTGAAAAAGTGGAAAATGCATTTTCCCAGCCATTCCAGGCATTCAAGAAATAGCTAAAAATCTCCGTCTAAAACACAAAACGAACGTATCTTGCGAACTGCTCTGCTGGGTGTTTGCTCAACTAAGGGAATTGAATCTGCCATGAGCATCAGAGAGTGAGAAGCACGATTTTTCCAGGAGCTGACTTTTGATATACCCGGGTGACTGCGAGCAAACACGGTATTGAGAAATATCTGCTTCTAAAACCAAAACGGAGGTACCTAACAGAACAGTCTTCAATGTGTGCATTCAACTTACAGAGTTAAACTGATGTGTGTTTGCGGGAGTTTCTACACCCTTTCTGTGAAGAAGTGGAAAACTCATTTTCCCAGCCAAATCCAGGCATTCAGGAAATAGCTGGAAATCTCCGTCTAAAACACAAAACGAACGTATCTTGCAAACTGCTCAGCTGGGTGGTCGCTCATCTAAGTGAGTTGAATGCGCCTTCAGAATCAGAGAGTGAGAAGCACGTTTCTTCCAGGAGCTGCGTTTCGATATACCCGGGTGAATGGGAGCAAACGCGGTATTGAGAAATATCTGCTTGTAAAACCAAGACGGAGCTACCTAACAGAACGGTCTTCAATGTGTGCATTCAACTTACAGAGATAAACGGAAGTGTGTTTGCAGGAGTTTCTACACACTTTCTGTGAAGAAGTGGAAAAGGCATTTTCCCAGTCAAATCCAGGCATTCAAGAAATAGCTGGAAATCTCCGTTTAAAACACAAAACGAACGTATCTTGCAAACTGCTCTGCTGGGTGTTCGCTCAACTAAAAGAGTTGAATCCGCCTTCAGAATCAGAGAGTGAGAAGCACGTTTCTGCCAGGAGCTGCGTTTTGATATAGCCGGGTGAATGGGAGCAAACGCGGTATTGAGAAATATCTGCTTCTAAAACCAAAACGGAGCTACCTAACAGAACGGTCCTCAATGTGTGCATTCAACTTACAGAGTTAAACGGATGTGTGTTTGCAAGAGTTTCTAAACCCTTTGTGTGAAGAAGTGGAAAACGCATCTTTTCAGCCAAATCCAGGCATTCAAGAAATAGAAGGAAATCTCCGTCTAAAACACAAAACGAACGTATCCTGCAAACTGCTCTGCTGGGTGTTCGCTCAACTAAGGGAGTTGAATCCTCCTTCAGAATCAGAAAGTGAGAAGCACGTTTCTGCCAGGAGCTGTGTTTTGATATACCCTGGTGAATGGGAGCAAACGCGGTATTGAGAAATATCTGCTTCTAAAACCAAAACGGAGCTACCTAACAGAACGGTCTTCAACCTGTGCCTTCAACTTACAGAGTAAAACAAATATGTGTTTGCAGGAGTTTCCACACCCTTTCTGTGAAGAAGTGGAAAACGCATTTTCTCAGCCAAATCCAGGCATTCAAGAAATAGCTGGAAATCTCCGTGTATAACACAAAACGATCGTATCTTGCAAACTGCTCTGCTGGGTGTTCGCTCAACTAAGAGAGTTGAATCCGCCTTCAGAATCAGAGAGTGAGAAGCACGTTTCTTCCAAGAGCTGCGTTTTGATATACCCGGGTGAATGGGAGCAAACACGGTATTGAGAATTATCTGCTTCTAAAACCAAAACGGAGGTACCTAACAGGACGGTCTTCAATGTGTGCATTCAACTTACAGAGTTAAACTTATGTGTGCTTGCAGGAGATTATAAACCCTTTCTGTGAAGAAGTGGAAAACGCATTTTCCCAGCCAAATCCAGGCATTCAAGAAATAGCTGGGAATCTCCGTCTAAAACACAGAACGAACGTATCTTGCAAACTGCTCTGCTGGGTGTTCGCTCAACTAAGGGAGTTGAATCCTCCTTCAGAATCAGAGTGAGCAGCACGTTTCTTTCAGGAGCTGCGTTTTGATATACCCGGGTGAATGGGAGCAAACGCGGTATTGAGAAAGATCCTCTTCTAAAACCAAACCGGAGCTACATAACAGAGTGGTCTTCAATGTGTGCATTCAACTTAAAAAGTTAAACGGATATGTGTTTGCAGGAGTTTTCAAACTCTTTCTGTGAAGAAGTGGAAAACGCATTTCCCCAGCCAAATGCAGGCATTCAAGAAATTGCTGGAAATCTCCGTGTATAACACAAAACGATCGTATCTTGCAAACTGCTCTGCTGGGTGTTCGCTAAAATAAGAGAGTTGAATCCGCACTCAGAATCAGAGAGTGAGAAGCACGTTTCTTCCAAGAGCTGCGTTTTGATATACCCGGGTGAATTGGAGCAAACGCGGTATTGAGAAATATCTGCTTCTAAAACCAAAACGGAGCTACCTGACAGAACGGTCTTCCATGTGTGCATTCAACTTACAGAGTTAAACGGATGTGTGTTTGCCGCAGTTTCTAAACCCTTTCTGTGAAGAAGTGGAAAACGCATTTTCCCAGCCAAATCCACGCATTGAAGAAATACCTGGAAATCTCCGTCTAAAACACAAAACGAACGTATCGTGTAAACTGCTCTGCTGGGTGTTCGCTCAGCTCAGAGAGTTGAATCCGCCTTCAGAATAAGAGAGTGAGAAGCACGTTTCTTCCAGGAGCTGCGTTTCTATATACCCGGGTGAATGGGAGCAATCGCGGTATTGAGAAATATCTGCTTCTCAAACCAAAACGGATCGACCTAACAGAACGGTCTTCAATGTGTGCATTCAACTTACAGAGTTAAACGGATGTGTGTTTGCCGGAGTTTCTAAACCCTTTATGTGAAGAATTGGAAAACGCATTGTCCCAGCCAAATCCACGCATTCAAAAATAGCTGGAAATCTCCGTCTAAAACACAAAAAGAACGTATCTTGCAAACTGCTCTGCTGGGTGTTCGCTCAGCTAAGGGAGTTAAATCCGCCATCAGGATCAGAGAGTGAGAAGCACGTTTCTTTCAGGAGCTGCATTTCGTAATACCCGGGTGAATGGGAGCCAACGCTGTATTGAGCAATATCTGTTTCTAAAACCAAAACGGAGCTACCTAACAGAACGGTCTTCAATGTGTGCATTAAACTTACAGAGTTAAACTGACGTGTGTTTGCAGGAGTTTCTAAACCATTTCTGTGAAGAGGGGAAAACGCATCTTCCCAGCCAAATCCAGGCATTCAAGAAAAAGCTGGAAATCTTTGTCTATAACACAAAAAGAACGTACCTTGCAAACTGCTCTGCTGGTTGTTCGCTCAACTAACGGAGTTGAATACGCCTTCGGAAGCAGAGAGTGAGAAGCACGTTTCTTCCAGGAGCTGCGTTTTGATATACCCGGGTGAATGGGAGCAAACGCGGTATTGAGAATTATCTGCTTCTAAAACCAAAACGGAGCTACCTAACAGAACGGTCTTATATGTGTGCATTCATCTTACAGAGTTAAACTGATGTGTGTTGCAGGAGTTTCTAAACCCTTTTGTGAAGAAGTGGAAAACGCATATTCCCAGCCAAATTCAGGCATTCAACAAATAGCTGAAAATCTCCGTCCAAAACAAAAAAAGAACGTATCTTGCAAACTGCTCTGCTGGGTGTTCGCTCACCTAAGAAAGTTGAATCCCACTTCAGAATCAGAGAGTCAGAAGCACGTTTCTTCCAGGACCTGCGTTTTGATATACCCGGGTGAATGGGAGCAAAAGTGGTACTGAGCAATATCTGCTTCTAAAACCAAAACGGAGCTACCTAACAGAACGGTCTTCAATGTGTCCATTCAACTTACAGAGTTAAACTGATGTGTGTTTGCAGGAGTTTCTAAACCCTTTCTGTGAAGAAGTGGGAAACGCATTTTTGCAGCCAAATCCAGGCATTCAAGAAATAGCTGGAAATCTCCGTCTAAAACAAAAAAGGAACGCATCTTTCAAGCTGCTCTGCTGGGTGTTCGCTCAGCTAAGGGAGTTGAATCCGCCTTCAGAATCAGAGAGTGAGACACACGTTTCTTCCAGGAGCTGCGTTTCGTTATACCCGGGTGAATGGGAGTAAACGGGGTATTGAGAAATATCTGCTTGTAAAACCAAGACGGAGCTACCTAACAGAACGGTCTTTAATGTGTGCATTTAACTTACACAGTTATACTGATGTGTGTTTGCAGGAGTTTCTAAACCCTTTCTGTGAAAAAGTGGAAAACTCATATTTCCAGCCAAATCCAGGCACTCAAGAAATAGCTGGAAATCGCCGTCTAAAACAAAAAAAGAACGAATCTTGCAAACTGATGTGCTGGGTGTTCGCTCAACTAAGGGAGTTGAATCCGCCTTCAGAATCAGAGGGTCAGAAGCACGTTTCTTCCAGGAGATGCGTTTTGATATACCTAGGTGAATGGGAGCAAACTCGGTATTGAGAAATATCTGCTTCTAAAACCAAAACGGAGCTACCTAACAGAACGGTCTTCAATGTGTGCATTCAACTTACAGAGTTAAAGGGATGTGTGTTTGCAGGAGTTTCTAAACCCTTTCTGTGAAGAAGTGGAAAACGCGTGTTCCCAGCCAAATCCAGGCATTCAAGAAATAGCTGGAAATCTCCGTCTAAAACACAAAAAGAACGTATCTTGCAAACTGCTCTCCTGGGTGTTCGCTCAACTAAGGGAGTTGAATCCGCCTTCAGAATCAGAGAGTCAGAAGCACGTTTCTTTCAGGAGCTGCGTTTTGATATACCCGGGTGAAAGGGAGCAAACGCGGTATTGACAAATATCTGCTTGTAAAACCAAAACGGAGCTACCTAACAGAACGGTCTTCAATGTGTGCATTCAACTTACGGAGATAAACTGATGTGTGTTTGCAGGAGTTTCTAAACCCTTTCTGTGAAGAAGTGGAAAACTCATTTTCCCAGCCAAATCCAGGCATTCAAGAAATAGCTGAAAATCTCCGTCTAAAACACAAAAAGAACGTATCTTGCAAACTGCCCTGCTGGCTGTTCGCACAGCCAAGGGAGTTGAATCCGCCTTCAGAATCAGAGAATGAGAAGCACGTTTCTTCCAGGAGCTGCGTTTCGTTATACCCGGGTGAATGGGAGTAAACGGGGTATTGAGAAATATCTGCTTCTAAAATTAAAACGGGGCTACCTAACAGAACGGTCTTCAACGTGTGCATTTAACTTACCGAGTTAAACGGATGTGTGTTTGCAGAAGGTTCTAAACCCTTTCTGTGAAGAAGTGGAAAACGCATTTTCCCAGCCAAATCCAGGCATTCAAGAAATTGCTGGAAATCTCCGTCTAAAACAAAAAAAGAACGAATCTTGCAAACTGCTCTGCTGGGTGTTCGCTCAACTAAGGGAGTTGAATCCGCATTCAGAATCAGAGGGTCAGAAGCACGTTTCTTCCAGGAGCTGCGTTTTGATATACCCGGGTGAATGGGAGCAAACGCGGTATTGAGAAATATGTGCTTCTAAAACCAAAACGGAGCTACCTAACTGAACGTTCTTCAATGTGTGCATTCAACTTACGGAGTTAAACGGATGTGTGTTTGCAGGAGTTTCTAAACCCTTTCTGTGAAGAAGTGGAAAACGCGTGTTCCCAGCCAAATCCAGGCATTCAAGAAATAGGTGGAAATCTCTGTCTAAAACACGAAAAGACCGTATCTGGCAAACTGCTCTGCTGGCTGTTCGCTCAGCTAAGGGAGTTGAATCCGCCTTCAGAATCAGAGAGTGAGAAGCACGTTTTTCTTCCAGGAGCTGCGTTTCGATATACCCGGGTGAATGGGAGTAAACGGGGAATTGAGAAATATCTGCTTCTAAAACCAAAACGGAGCTACCTAAAAGAACGGTCTTCAATGCGTGCATTCAAGTTATGTAGTTAAACTGATGTGTGTTTGCAGGAGTTTCTAAACCCTTTCTGTGAAGAAGTGGAAAACGCATTTTCCCAGCCAAATACAGGCATTCAAGAAATAGCTGGAAATCTCCGTCTAAAACACAAAAAGAAGGTATCTTGCAAACTGCTCCGCTGGGTGTTCGCTCAACAAAGGGAGTTGAATCCGCCTTCAGAATTAGAGGGTCAGAAGCACGTTTCTTCCAGGAGTTGCGTGTCGTTATACCAGGGTGAATGGGAGCAAACGCGGTATTGAGAAACATCTGCTTCTAAAACCAAAACAGAGCTACCTAACAGAACGGTCTTCAATGTGTGCATTCAACTTTCAGAGTTAAACTGATGTGTGTTTGCAGGAGTTTCTAAACCCTTTCTGTGAAGAAGTGGAAAACGCATTTTCCCAGGCAAATCCAGGCATACAAGAAATACGTGGAAATCTCCGTCTAAAACACAAAAAAAAAAACGTATCTGGCAAACTGCTCTGCTGGGTGTTCACTCAGCTAAGGGAGTTGAATCCGCCTTCAGAATCAGAGAGTGAGAAGCAGGGTTCTTCTGGAACTGCGTTTCGTTATAACCGGGTGAATGGGAGTAAACGCGGTTTGGAGAAATATCTGCTTCTAAAACAAAAACAGAGCAACCTAACAGAACGGCCTTCAATGTGTGCATTTAACTTACAGAGTTAAACTGATGTGCGTTTGCAGGAGTTTGTAAACCCTTTCTGTGAAGAAGTGGAAAACGCATTTTCCCAGCCAAATCCAGGCATTCAAGAAATAGCTGGAAATCTCCGTCTAAAACACAAAAAGAACGTATCTTGCAAACTGCTCTGCTGGGTGTTCGCTCAACTAAGGGAGTTGAATCCCCCTTCAGAGTCAGAGAGTCAGAAGCACGTTTCTTCCAGGAGCTGCGTTTTGATATACCCGGGTGAATGGGAGCAAACGCGGTATTGAGAAATATCGGCTTCTAAAACGAAAACGGAGCTTCCTAACAGAACGGTCTTCAATGTGTGCATTCAAATTACAGAGGTAAACGGATGTGTGTTTGCTGGAGTTTCTATAGCCTTTCTGTGAAGAAGTGGAAAACGCATTTTCCCAGCCAAATCCAGGCATTCAAGAAATAGCTGGAAATCACCGTCTAAAACACAAAAAGAACGTATCTTGCAAACTGCTCTGCTGGGTTTTCGCTCAGCTAAGGGAGTTAAATCCGTCTGCAAGATCAGAGAGTGAGAAGCACGGTTCTTTCAGGAGCTCCGTTTCGTTATACCCGTGTGAATGGGAGCAAACGCGGTATTGAGAAATATTTGCTTCTAAAACCAAAACGGAGCTACCTAACAGAACGGTCTTCAATGTGTGCATTTAACATACAGAGTTAAACTGATGTGTGTTTTCAGGAGTTTGTAAACCCTTTCTGTGAAGAAGTGGAAAACGCAATTTCCCAGCCAAATCCAGGCATTCAAGAAATAGCTGGAAATCTCCGTCTAAAACACAAAGAGAACGTATCTTTCAAGCTGCTCTGCTGGGTGTTCGCTGAGATAAGGGAGTTGAATCCGCCTTTTGGATCAGAGAGTGAGAATCACGTTTCTTCCAGGAGCTGCATTTCGTTATACTTGGGTGAATGGACGCGAACGCGGTATTGAGAAATATCTACTTCTAAAACCAAAACGAAGCTACCTAACAGAACGGTCTTCAATATTTGCATTCAACTTACGGAGGTAAACTGATGTGTGTTTGCAGGAGTTTCTAAACCCTTTCTGTGAAGAAGTGGAAAACGCATTTTCCAGCCAAATTCAGGCGTTCAAGAAATAGCTGGAAATCTCCGTCTAAAACACAAAAAGAAGGTATCTGGCAAACTGCTCTGCTGGGTGTTCGCTCAGCTAAGGGAGTTGAATCCTCCTTCAGAATCAGAGAGTGAGAAGCACGTTTCTTCCAGGAGCTGCCTTTCGTTATGCCCGGGTGAAAGGGAGCAAACGCGGTATTGAGAAATATCTGCTTCTAACACCAAAACGGAGCTACCTAACAGAATGGTCTTCAATGTTTGCATTCACCTTATGGAGTTAAACGGATATGTGATTGCAGGAGTTTCTAAACCCGTTCTGTGAAAAAGTGGAAAACGCATTTTCCCAGCCAAATCCAGGCATTCAAAACTAGCTGGAAATCTCCGTCTAAAACACAAAAAGAACGTATCTGGCAAACTGCTCTGCTGGGTGTTCGCTCAGCTAAGGGAGTTGATTCCGCCTTAAGAATCAGAGAGTCAGAAGCACGTTTATTCCAGGAGCTGCGTTTCGTTATACCCGTGTGAATGGGAGCAAACGCGGTATTGAGAAATATCTGCTTCTAAAACCAAAACGGAGCTACCTAACAGAACGGTCTTCAATGTGTGCATTTAACTGACAGAGTTAAACTGATGTGTGTTTGCAGGAGTTTGTAAACCCTTTCTGTGAATAAGTGGAACACGCATTTTCCCAGCCAAATCCAGGCATTCAAGAAATAGCTGGAAATCTCCGTCTAAAACACAAAAAGAACGTATCTTGCAAACTGCTCTGCTGGGTGTTCGCTCAGCTAAGGGAGTTGAATCCGACATCAGGATCAGAGAGTGAGAAGCACGTTTCTTCCAGGAGCTGCGTTTCTTTATGCCCGGGTGAATGGACGCAAACGCGGTATTGAGAAATATCTGCTTCTAAAACCATAACGGAGCTACCTAACAGAACGGTCTTCAATGTGTGCATTCAACTTACGGAGTTAAACTGATGTGTGTTTGCAGGAGGTTCTAAACCCTTTCTGTGAAGAAGTGGAAAACGCATTTTCCCAGCCAAATCAAGGCGTTCAAGAAATAGTTGGAAATCTCCGTTTAAAACACAATAAGAAGGTATCTTGCAAACTGCTCTGCTGGGTGTTCGCTCAGCTAAGGGAGTTGAATCCGCCTTAAGAATCAGAGAGTGGGAAGCACTTTTCTTCCAGTAGCTGCGTTTCGATATACCCGGGTGAATAAGAGCAAACGTGGTACTGAGCAATATCTGCTTCTAAAACCAAAACGGAGCTACCTAACAGAACGGTCTTCAATGTGTGCATTCAACTTACAGAGTTAAACTGATGTGTGTTTGCAGGAGTTTCTAAACCCTTTCTGCGAAGAAGTGGAAAACGCATTTTCCCAGCCAAATCCAGGCATTCAAGAAATAGCTGCAAATCTCAGTCTAAAACAGAAAAAGAACGTATCTTGCAAACTGCTCTGCTGGGTGTTCGGTCAGCTAAGGGAGTTGAGTCCGCCTTCAGGATCAGAGAGTGAGAAGCAGGTTTCTTTCAGGAGCTGCATTTCGTTATACCCGGGTGAATGGTAGCAAACGCGGTATTGAGAAATATCTGCTTCTAAAACCAAAACGGAGCTACCTAACAGAACGGTCTTCAAAGTGTGCATTTACCTTATAAAGTTAAACTGATGTGTGTTTGCAGGAGTTTCTAAACCCTTTCTGTGAAGAAGTGGAAAACGCATTTTCCCAGCCAAATCCAGGCATTCAAGAAATAGCTGGAAATCTTTGTCTATAACACAAAAAGAACGTACCTTGCAAACTGCTCTGCTGGGTGTTCGCTCAACTAATGGAGTTGAATCCGCCTTCAGAATCAGAAAGTGAGAATCACGTTTCATCCAGGAGCTGCGTTTTGATATACCCGGGTGAATGGGAGCAAACGCGGTATTAAGAAATATCTGCTTCTAAAACCAAAACGGAGCTACCTAACAGAACGGTCTTCAATGTGCATTCAACTTACAGAGTTAAAATGATGTGTGCTTGCAGGAGTTTCTAAACTTTTTCTGTGAAGAAGGAGAAAACGCATATTCCCAGCCAAATCCAGGCATTCAAGAAATAGCTGCAAATCTCAGTCTAAAACAGAAAAAAACGTATCTTGCAAGCTGCTCTGCTGGCTGTTCGCTCAGCTAAGGGAGTTGAATCTGCCTTCAGAATCACAGAGTGAGACGCACGTTTCTTCCAGAAGCTGCGTTTCGTTATACCCGGGTGAAAGAAAGTCAACGCCGTAGTGAGAAATATCTGCTTCTAAAACCAGAACGGAGCTACCTAAAAGAACGGTCTTCAATATGTACATTCAACTTTCGGAGGTAAACTGATGTGTGTTTGCAGGAGTTTTTAAACCCTTTCTGTGAACAAGTGGAAAACGCATTTTCCCAGCCAAATCCATGCATTCAAGAAGTAGCTGCAAATCTCCGTCTAAAACCCAAAAAGAAGGTATCTTGCAAACTGCTCTGCTGGGTGTTCGCTCAACTAAGGGAGTTGAATCGGCCTTCAGAATCAGAGAGTCAGAAGCACGTTTCTTCCAGGAGCTGCGTTTTGATATACCCGGGTGAATGGGAGCAAACGCGGTATTGAGAAATATCTGCTTCTTAAACCAAAACGGAGCTACCTAACAGAACGGTCTTCAATGTGTGCATTCAGCTTACAGAGTTAAACTGATGTGTTTTTGCAGGAGGTTCTAAACGCTTTCTGTGAAGAAGTGGAAAACGCATTTTCCCAGCCAAATCCAGGCATTCAAGAAATAGCTGGAAATCTCCGTCTAAAACACAAAAAAAACGTATCTTGCAAACTGCTCTGCTGGGTGTTCGCCCAACTCAGGGAGTTGAATCCGCCTTCAGAATCAGAGAGTGAGAATCACGTTTCTTCCAGGAGCTGCGTTTTGATATACCCTGGTGAATGGGAGCAACCGCGGCATTGAGAAATATCTGCTTGTAAAACCAAGACGGAGCTACCTAACAGAACGGTCTTTAATGTGTGCATTTATCTTACACAGTTATACTGATGTGTGTTTGCAGGAGTTTCTAAACCCTTTCTGTGAAAAAGTGGAAAACTCATATTTCCAGCCACATCCACGCACTCAAGAAATAGCTGGAAATCGCCGTCTAAAACAAAAAAAGAACGAATCTTGCAAACTGATGTGCTGGGTGTTCGCTCAACTAAGGGAGTTGAATCCGCCTTCAGAATCAGAGGGTCAGAAGCACGTTTCTTCCAGGAGATGCGTTTTGATATACCTGGGTGAATGGGAGCAAACTCGGTATTGAGAAATATCTGCTTCTAAAACCAAAACGGAGCTACCTAACAGAACGGTCTTCAATGTGTGCGTTCAACTTACAGAGTTAAAGGGATGTGTGTTTGCAGGAGTTTCTAAACCCTTTCTGTGAAGAAGTGGAAAACGCGTGTTCCCAGCCAAACCCAGGCATTCAAGAAATAGCTGGAAATCTCCGTCTAAAACACAAAAAGAACGTATCTTGCAAACTGTTCTCCTGGGTGTTCGCTCAACTAAGGGAGTTGAATCCGCCTTCAGAATCAGAGAGTGAGAAGCACGTTTCTTCCAGGAGCTGCGTTTCGTTATACCCGGGTGAATGGGAGTAAACGGGGTATTGAGAAATATCTGCTTCTAAAATTAAAACGGGGCTACCTAACAGAACGGTCTTCAACGTGTGCATTTAACTTACCGAGTTAAACGGATGTGTGTTTGCAGAAGGTTCTAAACCCTTTCTGTGAAGAAGTGGAAAACGCATTTTCCCAGCCAAATCCAGGCATTCAAGAAATTGCTGGAAATCTCCGTCTAAAACAAAAAAAGAACGAATCTTGCAAACTGCTCTGCTGGGTGTTCGCTCAACTAAGGGAGTTGAATCCGCATTCAGAATCAGAGGGTCAGAAGCACGTTTCTTCCAGGAGCTGCGTTTTGATATACCCGGGTGAATGGGAGCAAACGCGGTATTGAGAAATATGTGCTTCTAAAACCAAAACGGAGCTACCTAACTGAACGTTCTTCAATGTGTGCATTCAACTTACGGAGTTAAACGGATGTGTGTTTGCAGGAGTTTCTAAACCCTTTCTGTGAAGAAGTGGAAAACGCATGTTCCCAGCCAAATCCAGGCATTCAAGAAATAGGTGGAAATCTCCGTCTAAAACACGAAAAGAACGTATCTGGCAAACTGATCTGCTGGCTGTTCGCTCAGCTAAGGGAGTTGAATCCGCCTTCAGAATCAGAGAGTGAGAATCACGTTTCTTCCAGGAGCTGCGTTTCGATATACCCGGGTGTATGGGAGTAAACGGGGTATTGAGAAATATCTGCTTCTAAAACCAAAACGGAGCTACCTAAAAGAACGGTCTTCAATGCGTGCATTCAAGTTATGTAGTTAAACTGATGTGTGTTTGCAGGAGTTTCTAAACCCTTTCTGTGAAGAAGTGGAAAACGCATTTTCCCAGCGAAATCCAGGCATTCAAGAAATAGCTGGAAATCTCCGTCTAAAACACAAAAAGAAGGTATCTTGCAAACTGCTCCGCTGGGTGTTCGCTCAACAAAGGGAGTTGAATCCGCCTTCAGAATTAGAGGGTCAGAAGCACGTTTCTTCCAGGAGTTGCGTGTCGTTATATCAGGGTGAATGGGAGCAAACGCGGTATTGAGAAACATCTGCTTCTAAAACCAAAACAGAGCTACCTAACAGAACGGTCTTCAATGTGTGCATTCAACTTTTGGAGTTAAACTGATGTGTGTTTTCAGGAGTTTCTAAACCCTTTCTGTGAAGAAGTGGAAAACGCATTTTCCCAGGCAAATCCAGGCATACAAGAAATACGTGGAAATCTCCGTCTAAAACACAAAAAAAAAACGTATCTGGCAAACTGCTCTGCTGGGTGTTCACTCAGCTAAGGGAGTTGAATCCGCCTTCAGAATCAGAGAGTGAAAAGCAGGGTTCTTCTGGAACTGCGTTTCGTTATAACCGGGTGAATGGGAGGAAACGCGGTATTGAGAAGTATCTATATCTAAAACAAAAACAGAGCAACCTAACAGAACGGCCTTCAATGTGTGCATTTAACTTACAGAGTTAAACTGATGTGCGTTTGCAGGAGTTTGTAAACCCTTTCTGTGAAGAAGTGGAAAACGCATTTTCCCAGCCAAATCCAGGCATTCAAGAAATAGCTGGAAATCTCCGTCTAAAACACAAAATGAACGTATCTTGCAAACTGCTCTGCTGGGTGCTCGTTCAACTAATGGGGTTGAATTTGCCTTCAGAATCAGAGAGTGAGAAGCACGTTTCTTCCAGGAGCTGCGTTTTGCTATAACCGGGTGAATGGGATCAAACGCGGTATTGAGAAATATCTGCTTCTAAAACCAAAACGGAGCTACCTAACAGAACGGCCTTCAATGTGTGCATTCAACTTACGTAGTTAAACTGATGTGTGTTTGCACGAGTTTCTAAACCCTTTCTGTGAAGAAGTGGAAAAAGCATTTTCCCAGCCAAATCCAGGCATTCAAGAAATAGCTGGAAATATCCGTCTAAAACACAAAAAGAACGTATCTTGCAAAATGTTCTGCTGGGTGCTCCCTCAACTAATGGAGTTGAATCTGCCTTCAGAATCAGACAGTGAGAAGCACGTTTCTTCCAGGAGCTGCGTTTTGATATAACCGGGTGAAAGGGAGCAAACGCGGTATTGAGAAATATCTGCTTCTAAAACCAAAACGGAGCTACCTAACAGAACGGACTTCAATGTGTGCATTCAACTTACAGAGGTAAACTGATGTGTGTTTGCAGGAGTTTCTAAACCCTTTCTGTGAAGAAGTGGAAAACGCATTTTCCCAGCCAAATTCAGGCATTCAAGAACCAGCTGGAAATCTCCGTCTAAAACACAAAAAGAACGTATCTTGCAAACTGCTCGGCTGGGTGGTCGCTCAGCTAAGAAAGTTGAATCCGCCTTCAGAATCACAGAGTGAGAAGCACGTTTCTTCCAGGAGCTGCGTTTCGTTATACCCGGGTGCATAGGAGTAAACGCGGTATTGGGAAATATCTGCTTCTAAAACCAAAACGGAGCTACCTAACAGAACGGTCTTCAATGTGTGCATTCAACTTATGGAGTTAAACTGATTTGTGTTTGCAGGAGTTTGTAAACGCTTTCAGTGAAGAAGTGGAAAAAGCATTTTCCCAGCCAAATCCAGGCATTCAAGGAATAGCTGAAAATCTCCGTCTAAAACACAAAAAGAACGTATCTTGCAAACTGCTTTCCTGGGTGTTCGCTCAACTAAGGGAGTTGAATCCGCCTTCAGAATCAGAGAGTCAGAAGCACGTTTCTTCCAGGAGCTGCGTTTTGATATACCCGGGTGACAGGGAGCAAACACGGTATTGAGAAATATCTTCTTCTAAAACCAAAACGGAGCTACCTAACAGAACGGTCTTCAATGTGTGCATTCAACTTTCGGAGTTAAACTGATGTGTGTTTGCAGGAGTTTCTAAACCCTTTCTGTGAAGAAGTGGGAAACGCATTTTCCCAGGCAAATGCCGGCATTCAAGAAATAGGTGGAAATCTCCGTCTAAAACACAAAAAGAACGTATCTTGCAAACTGCTCTGCTGGGTGCTCGCTCAACTAATGGGGTTGAATTTGCCTTCAGAATCAGAGAGTGAGAAGCACGTTTCTTCCAGGAGCTGCGTTTTGCTATAACCGGGCGAATGGGATCAAACGCGGTATTGAGAAATATCTGCTTCTAAAACCAAAACGGAGCTACCTAACAGAACGGTCTTCAATGTGCGCATTCAACTTACGTAGTTAAACTGATGTGTGTTTGCACGAGTTTCGAAACCCTTTCTGTGAAGAAGTGGAAAAAGCATTTTCCCAGCCAAATCCAGGCATTCAAGAAATAGCTGGAAATATCCGTCTAAAACACAAAAAGAACGTATCTTGCAAAATGCTCTGCTGGGTGCTCCCTCAACTAATGGAGTTGAATCTGGCTTCAGAATCAGACAGTGAGAAGCACGTTTCTTCCAGGAGCTGCGTTTTGATATAACCGGGTGAAAGGGAGCAAACGCGGTATTGAGAAATATCTGCTTCTAAAACCAAAACGGAGCTACCTAACAGAACGGACTTCAATGTGTGCATTCAACTTACAGAGGTAAACTGATGTGTGTTTGCAGGAGTTTCTAAACCCTTTCTGTGAAGAAGTGGAAAACGCATTTTCCCAGCCAAATCCAGGCATTTAAGAAGCAGCAGGAAATCTCCGTCTAAAACACAAAAAGAACGTATCTTGCAAACTGCTCGGCTGGGTGGTCGCTCAGCTAAGAAAGTTGAATCCGCCTTCAGAATCACAGAGTGAGAAGCATGTTTCTTCCAGGAGCAGCGTTTCGTTATACCCGGGTGAATAGGAGTAAACGCGGTATTGAGGAATATCTCCTTCTAAAACCAAAACGGAGCTACCTAACAGAACGGTCTTCAATGTGTGCATTCAACTTACGGAGTTAAACTGATTTGTGTTTGCAGGAGTTTGTAAACGCTTTCAGTGAAGAAGTGGAAAAAGCATTTTCCCAGCCGAATCCAGGCATTCAAGAAATAGATGAAAATCTCCGTCTAAAACACAAAAAGAACGTATCTTGCAAACTGCTTTGCTGGGTGCTCGCTCAACTAATGGAGTTGAATCCGCCTTCAGAATCAGAGAGTCAGAAGCACGTTTCTTCCAGGAGCTGCGTTTTGATATAACCGGGTGAATGGGAGCAAACGCGATATTGAGAAATATCTGCTTCTAAAACCAAAACGGAGCTACCTAACAGAACGGTCTTCAATGTGTGCATTCAACTTACAGATTTAAACTGATGCGTGTTTGCAGGAGTTTCTAAACCCTTTCTGTGAAGAAGTGGAAAACGCATTTTCCCAGCCAAATCCAGGCATTCAAGAAATTGCTGGAAATCTCCGTCTAAAACACAAAAAGAACGTATCTTGCAAACTGCTCTGCTGGGTGTTCGCTCAGCTAAGGGAGTTGAATCCGCCTTCAGAATCAGAGAGCGAGAAGCACGTTTCTTCCAGGAGCTTCCTTTCGTTATACCCGGGTGAATGGGAGTAAACGCGGTATTGAGAAATATCTGCTTCTAAAACCAAAACGGAGCTACCTAACAGAACGGTCTTCAATGTGTGCATTCAACTTACGGAGTTAAACTGATGTTTGTTTTTAGGAGTTTCTAAACCCTTTCTGTGAAGAAGTGGAAAAAGCATTTTCCCATCCAAATCCAGGCATTCAAGATATAGCTGGAAATCTCCGTCTAAAACACGAAAAGAACGTATCTTGCAAACTGCTATGCTGGGTGCTCGCTCAACTAATGGAGTTGAATCCGCCTTCAGAATCAGAGAGTTAGAAGCACGTTTCTTTCAGGAGCTGCGTTTTGATATACCCGGGTGAATGGGAGCAAAGGCGGTATTGAGAATTATCTGCTTCTAAAACCAAAACGGAGCTACTTAACAGAACGGACTTCAATGTTTGCATTCAACTTACGAAGGTGAACTGATATGTGTTTGCAGGAGTTTCTAAACCCTTTCTGTGAAGAAGTGGAAAACGCATTTTCCCAGCCAAATACAGGCATTCAAAAAATAGCTGGAAATCTCCGTCTAAAACACAAAAAGAACGTATCTTGCAAACTGCTCTGCTGGGTGCTCGCTCAACTAATGGAGTTGAATGCGCCTTCAGAATCAGATAGTCAGAAGCAAGATTTTTCCAGGAGTTGCGTTTTGATATAACCGGGTGAATGGGAGCAAACGCGGTATTGAGAAATATCTGCTTCTAAAACCAAAACGGAGCAAACAGAACCGTCTTCATTGTTTGCATTAAACTTACAGAGTTAAACTGATGTGTGTTTGCAGGAGTTTCTGAACCCTTTCTGTGAAGAAGTGGGAAATGCATTTTCCCAGCCAAATCCAGGCATTCAAGAAATTGCTGGAAATCTCCGTCTAAAACACAAAAAGAACGGATCTTGCAAACTGCTCTGCTGGGTGTTCGCTCAGCTAAGGGAGTTGAAACCGCCTTCAGAATCACAGAGTGAGAAGCACGTTTCTTCCAGGAGCTGCGTTTCGTTATAACCGGGTGAATGGGAGTAAACGCGGTATTGAGAAATATCGGCTTCTAAAACCCAAACGAAGGTACCTAACAGAACGGTCTTCAATGTGTGCATTCAACTTACAAAGGTAAACTGATGTGTGTTTGCAGTAGTTTCTACACCGTTTCTGTGAAGAAGTGGAAAAAGCATTTTCTCAGCCAAATCCAGGCATTCAAGAAATAGCTGGGAATCTCGGTCTAAAACACAAAAAGAACGTATCTTGCAAACTGCTCTGCTGGGTTCTCGCTCAACTAATGGAATTGAATCCGACTTCAGAATCAGAGAGTGAGAAGCACGTTTCTTCCAGGAACTGCGTTTTGATATACCCGGGTGAATGGGAGCAAACAGAGTATTGAGAAATATCTGCTTATAAAACCAAAACGGAGCTACTTAACAGAACGATCTTCAATGTGTGGATTCAACTTACACAGTTTAACTGATGTGAGTTTGCAGGAGTTTCTAAACCCTCTCTGTGAAGAAGTGGAAAACGCATATTCCCAGCCAAATCCAGGCATTCAAGAAATAGCTGGAAATCTCAGACTAAAACAAAAATAGAACGTATCTTGCAAACTGCTCTGCTGGGTGTTCGCTCAACTAAGGGAGTGGAATCCGCCTTCAGAATCAGAGAGTCAGAAGCACGTTTCTTCCAAAAGCTGCGTTTTGATATACCCGGGTGAATGGGAGTAAACGCGGTATTGAGAAACATCTGCTACTAAAACCAAAACGGAGCTACCTAACAGAACAATCTTCAATGTGTGCATTCAACTTACAGAGTTAAACTGACGTTTGTTTGCAGGAGTTTCTAAACCCTTTTTGTGAAGAAGTGGAAAACGCATTTTCCCAGCCAAATCCAGGCATTCAAGAAATTTCCGGAAATCTCCGTCTAAAACATAAAAAGAACGTATCTTGCAAACTGCTCTGCTGGTTGTTCGCTCAGCTAAGGGAGTTGAATCCCGTTCAGAATCAGAGAGTCAGAAGCACGTTTCTTCCAGGAGCTGCGTTTTTATATACCCGGGTGAATGGGAGCTAACGCGGTATTGAGAAATATCGGCTTCTAAAACGAAAACGGAGCTACATAACAGAACGGTCTTCAAAGTGTGCTTTTATCTTACAGAGTTAAACTGATGTTTGCAGGAGTTTGTAAACCCTTTCTGTGAAGAAGCGCAAAACGCATTTTCCCAGGCAAAAGCAAGCATTTCCCAAATAACTGTAAATCTTCGTCTGAAACACAAAACGAAGTATCCTTCAGACTGCTTTGCTGGGTGTTCGCATACCTAAGGGAGATGAATCGGCCTCTAGATTCAGAGAGTGAGAAGGACGTTGCTTCTCGGAGCTGCGTTTTGATATGCCAGAGTGAATGGGGGTAAACGCGGTTTGGAGAAATATCTGCTTCTAAAACCAAAACGGAGCAACCCTACAGGACGGCCTTCAACGTGTGCATTCAACTTACAGAGTTAAACTCATGTGTGTTTCCAGGAGTTTCTAAACCCTTTCTGTGAAGAAGCGCAAAACGCAATTTCCCAGGCAAAACAAGCATTTCCGCAATACCTGTAAATCTCCGTCTGAAACACTAAACGAACGTATCCTTCAGACTGCTCTGCTGGATGTTCGCTTACCTAAGGGAGTTGAATCTGCCTCTATATTCAGAGAGTGAGAAAAACGTTGATTCTCGGAGATGCATTTTGATATGCCAGAGTGAATGGGATTAAACGCGATTTAGAGAAATACCTGCTTCTAAAACCAAAACGGAGCAACCTAACAGAACGGCCTTCAATGTGTGCGATCAACTTACAGAGTTAAACTGATGTGTGTTTGCAGGAGTTTCTAAACCCTTTCTGTGAAGAAGGACAAAACGCATTTTCCCAGGCGAAAGCAAGCATTTCCCAAATAGCTGTAAATATCCGTTTGAAACACAAAACGAATGTGTCCTTCATAGTGCTCTGCTGGGTGTTCGCTTACGTAAGGGAGTTGAATCTGCCTCTAGATTCAGAGAGTGAGAAGGACGTTGCTTCTCGGAGCTGCGTTTTGATATGCCAGAGTGAATGGGAGTAAACGCGCTTTGGAGAAATATCTGCTTCTAAAACCAAAACGGAGCAACCTAACAGAACGGCCTTCAATGTTTGCGTTCAACTTAGACAGTAAAACTGACGTGTGTTTGCAGGAGTTTCTAAACCCTTTCTGTGAAGAAGCGCAAAACGCATTTTCCCAGGCAAAAGCAAGCATTTCCCAAATAGCTGTAAATCTCCGTCTGAAACACAAAAATAACGTATCCGTCAGACTCCTCTCCTAGGTGTTCGCTGACCTAAGGGAGTTGAATCTGCCTCTAGATTCAGAGAGTGAGAAGCACGTTGCTTCTCGGAGCTGCGTTTTGATATGCCAGAGTGAATGGGAGTAAACGCGGTTTGGAGAAATATCTGCTTCTAAAACCTAAACCGAGAAACCTAACAGAACGGCCTTCAATGTGTGCGTTCAACTTACAGAGTTAAACTAATGTGTGTTTGCAGGAGTTTCTAAACCCTTTCTGTGAGGAAGCGAAAAACGCATTTTCCCAGGCAAAAGCAAGCATTTCCCAAATAGCTGTAAATCTCCGTCTGAAACACAAAACGAACGTATCCTTCAGACTGCTCTGCTGGGTTTTCGCTTACCTAAGGGAGTTGAATCTTCCCCTAGATTCAGAAAGTGAAAAGCACGTTGCTTCTCGGAGCTGCGTTTTGATATACCAGAGTGAATGGGAGTAAACGCGGTTTGGAGTAATATCTGCTTCTAAATCCAAAACGGAGCAAACTAACAGAAAGGCCTCAACGTGTGCATTGAACTTACAGAGTAACACTGATGTGTGTTTGCAGGAGTTTCTAAACCCTTTCTGTGAAGAAGCGAAAAACGCATTTTCCCAGGCAAAAGCAAGCATTTCCCAAATAGCTGTAAATCTCTGTCTGAAACAAAAACGAACCTATCCTTCAGAGTGCTCTGCTGGGTGTTCGCTGACCTAAGGGAGTTGAATCTGCCTCTAGATTCAGAGAGTGAGAAGCACGTTGCTTCTCGGAGCTGCGTTTCGATATGCCAGAGTGAATGAAAGTAAACGCGGTTTGGAGAAATATCTGCTTCTAAAACCAAAACGGAGCAACCTAACAGAACGGCCTTCAATGTGTGCGTTCAACTTACAGAGTTAAACAAATGTGAGTTTGCAGGAGTTTGTAAAACCTTTCTGTGAAGAAGCGCAAAACGCATTTTCCTAGGCAAAAGCAAGCATTTCCCAAATAGCTGTAAATCTCCGTCTGAAACACAAAACGAACGTATCCGTCAGACTGCTCGGCTGGGTGTTCGCTTACGTAAGAAAGTTGAATCTGCCTCTAGATTCAGAGAGTGAGAAGCACGTTGATTCTCCGAGCTGCGTTTTGATATACCAAAATGAATGGGAGTAAACGCGGTTTGAAGAGATATCTGCTTCTAAAACCAAAACGGAGCAACCTAACAAAACCGCCTTCAACGTTTGCCTTCAATTTAAAGTTAAACGTATGTGGGTTTCCAGGAGTTTCTAAACCCTTTCTGTGAAGAAGCGCAAAACGCATTTTCCCAGGCAAAAGCAAGCATTTCCCAAATAGCTGTAAATCTCCGTCTGAAAAACAAAACGAACGTATCCTTCAGACTGCTCTGCTGGGTGTTCGCTTACATAAGGGAGTTGAGTCTGCCTCTAGATTCAGAGAGTGAGAAGGACGTTTCTTCTTGGAGTTGGGTTTTGATATGCCAGAGTGAATGGGAGTAAACGCGGTTTGGAGGAATATCTGCTTCTAAAACCAAAACGGAGCAACCTAACAGAACAACGGTCCACGTGTGCGTTCAGCTTACAAAGGTAAACAGATGTGTGTTTGCAGGAGTTTCGAAACCCTTTCTGTGAAAAAGCGCAAAACGCATTTTCCCAGGCAAGGGCAAGCATTTCCCAAATAGCTGTAAATCTCCGTCTGAAACACAAAACGAACGTATCCTTCAGACTGCTCTGCTGGGTGTTCGCTTACCTAAGGGAGTTCAATCTGCCTCTAGATTCAGAGAGTGAGAAGCACATTGCTTCTCGGAGCTGCGTTTTTAATGCCAGAGTGAATGGGAGTAAACGCGGTTTGGAGAAGTATCTGCTTCTAAAACCAAAACGGAGCAACCTAACAGAACGGCCTTCAACGTGTGCGTTCAACTTACAGAGTTAAACTGATGTGTGTTTGCAGGAGTTTCTAAAGCCTTTCTGTGAAGAAGCGCAGAACTTATTTTCCCAGGCAAAAGCAATCATTTCACAAATTGCTGAAAATCTCCGTCTGAAACACAAAACGAACGTATCCTTCGGACTGCTCTGCTGGGTGTTCGCTTACCTAAGGGAGTTGAATCTGCCACTAGATTCAGAGAGTGAAAAGCACGTTGCTTCTCGGAGCTGCGTTTTGATATGCCAGAGTGAATGGGAGTAAACGCGGTTTGGAGAAATATCTGCTTGTAAAACCAAACAAAGCAACTTAACAGAACGGCCTTCAATGTGTGCGTTCAACTTACAAAGTTACACTGATGTGTGTTTTCAGGAGATTCTAAACCCTTTCTGTGAAGAAGCGCAAAACGCATTTTCCCAGGCAAAAGAAAGCATTTCTTAAATAGCTGTAAATCTCCGTCTGAAACATAAAACGAATGTATCCCTCAGACTGCTCTGCTGGGTGTTCGCTTACCTAAGGGAGTTGAATCTGCCTCTAGATTCAGAGAGTGAGAAGCACGTTGCTTCTCGGAGCTGCGTTTTTATATGGCAGAGTGAATGGAAGTAAACGCGGTTTGGAGAAATATCTGCTTGTAAAACCAAAACGGAGCAACCTAACAGAACGGCCTTCAACGTGTGCCTTCAACTTACAGAGTTAAACTGATGTGCGTCAGCAGGAGTTTCTAAACCGTTTCTGTGGAGAAGCGCAAAACGAAATTTCCCAGGCATAGGCAAGCCTTTTGTAAATAGCTGTAAATCTCCGTCTGAAACACAAAACGAACGTATCCTTCAGACTGCTCTGCTGGGTGTTCGCTTAGCTAAGGGAGTTCAATGTGCCTCTAGATTCACAGGGTGAGAAGCACGTTGCTTCTCGGAGCTGCGTTTTGATATGCCAGAGTGAATGGGATTAAACGCTGTTTGGAGAAATATCTGCTTCTGAAACCAAAACGGAGCAACCTAACAGAACGGCCTTCAACGTGTGAGTTCAAGTTACAGAGTTAAACTGATGTGTGTCTGCAGGAGTTTCTAAACCCTTTCGGTGAAGAAGCGCAAAACGCATTTTCTCAGGCAAAACAAGCATTTCCCAAATAGATGTAAATCTCCGTCTGAAACACAAAACGAACGAATCCTTCAGACTGCTCTGCTGGGTGTTCGCTTACCTTAGGGAGTTGAATCTGCCTTTAGATTCAGAAAGTGAGAAGCACGTAGCTTCTCAGAGCTGCGATTTTATATGCCAGAGTGACTGGGAGTAAACGCGGTTTGGAGAAATATCTGCTTCTAAAACCAAAACGGAGCAACCTAACAGAACGGCCTTCAACCTGTGCGTTCAACTTACAGAGTTAAACTGATGTGTGTTTGCTAGAGTTTCTAAACCCTTTCTGTGAAGAAGCACAAAACGCATTTTTTCAGTAAAAAGCAAGCATTTGCAAAATAGCTGTAAATCTGAGTCTGAAACACAAAACGAACGTATCCTACAGACTGCTCTGCTGGGTATTCGCTTAACTAAGCTAGTTGAATCTGCCTCTAGATTCAGAGAGTGAGAAGCACGTTGCTTCTCGGAGCTGCGTTTTGATATGCCAGAGTGAATGGGAGTAAACGCTGTTTGGAGAAATATCTGATTCTGAAACCAAAACGGAGAAACCTAACAGAACGGCCTTCAATGTGTGCATTCAACTTACAGAGTTAAACTGATGTGTGTCTGCAGGAGTTTCTAAACGCTTTCTGTGAAGAAGCGCAAAACGCCTTTTTTTAGGCAAAAGCAAGCATTTCCCAAAAAACTGTAAATCTCCGTCTGAAACACAAAACGAACGTATCCTTCAGACTGCTCTGCTGGGTGTTGGCTGACCTAAGAAAGTTAAATCTGCCTCTAGATTCAGAAAGTGAGAAGTACGTTTCTTCTCGGAGATGCGTTTTGATATGCCAGAGTGAATGAAAGTAAACGCGGTTTGAAGAAATATCTGCTTCTAAAACCAAAACGGAGCAACCTAACAGAACGGCCTTCAATGTGTGCGTTCAACTTACAGAGTTAAAATGATGTGTGTTTGCAGGAGTTTCTAAACCCTTTCTGTGAAGAAGCGCAAAACACATTTTCCTTGGCAAATGCAAGCATTTCCCAAATAACTGTACAACTGCGTCTGAAACACAAAACGAAGGTATCCGTCAAACTGCTCTGCTGGGTGTTCGCTTACCTAAGGGAGTTCAATCTGCCTCTAGATTCACACAGTAAAAAGCACGTTGCTTCTCGGAGCTGCGTTTTGATATGCCAGAGTGAATGGGAGTAAACGCGGTTTGGAGAAATATCTGCTTCTAAAACCAAAACGAAGAAACCTAACAGAACGGCCTTCAATGTGTGCGTTCAACTTACAGAGCTAAACTGATGTGTGTTTGCAGGAGTTTCTAAACCCTTTCTGTGAAGAATCGCAAAACGCATTTTCCCAGTAAAAAGCAAACATTTGCCAAATAGCTGTAAATCTCCGTCTGAAACAGAAAACGAACGTATACTTCAGACTGCTCTGCTGCGTGTTCGCTTACCTAAGGGAGTTGAATCTGCCTCTAGAATCAGACAGTGAGAACGACGTTGCTTCTCGGAGCTGCGTTTTGATATTCCAGAGTGAATGCGAGTAAACGCGGTTTAAAGAAATATCTGCTTCTAAAACCAAAACGGAGCAACCTAACAGAACGTCCTTCAACCTGTGCGTTCAACTTACAGAGATAACCTGATGTGTGTTCAGGAGTTTCTAAACCCTTTCTGTGAAGAAGCGCAAAACGCGTTCTCTTAGGCAAAAGCAAGCATTTTCTAAATAGCTGAAAATCTCCGTCTGAAACACAAAACGAACGTATCCGTCAGACTGCTCTGCTGGGTGTTCGCTTACCTAAGGGAGTTGAATCTGCCTCTAGATTCAGAGAGTAAGAAGCACGTTGCTTCTCGGAGCTGCGTTTTGATATGCCAGAGTGAATGGGAGTAAACGCGGTTTGGAGAAATATCTGCTTCTTAAACCAAAACTGAGCAACCTAACAGTACGGCCTTCAATGTCTGCGTTCAACTTACAGAGTTAAACTGATGTGTGTTTGCAGGAGTTTCTAAACCCTTTCTGTGAAGAAGCGCAAAACGCATTTTCACAGGCAAAAGCAAGCATTTCCCAAATAGCTGTAAATCTCCGTCTGAAACACAAAACGAAGGTATCCTTCAGACTGCTCTGCTGGGTGTTCGCTGACCTAAGGGAGTTGAATCTGCCTCTAGATTCAGAGAGTGAGAAGCACGTTGCTTCTCGGAGCTGCGTTTCGATATGCCAGACTGAATGGGAGTAAACGCAGTTTGGAGAAATATCTGCATCTAAAACCAAAACGGAGCAACATAACAGAACGGCCTTCAATGTGTGCGTTCAACTTACAGAGATAAACTGATGTGTGATGGCAGGAGTTTCTGAACCCTTTCTGTGAAGAAGCGCAAAACGCATTTTCCCAGGCAAAAGCAAGCATTTCCCAAATAGCTGTAAATCTCCGTCTGAAACACAAAACGAACGTATCCTTCAGACTGCTCTGCTGGGTGTTCGCTTACCTAAGGGAGTTGAATCTGCCTCTAGATTCAGAGAGTGAGAAGCACGTTGCTTCTCGGAGCTGCGTTTTGATATGCCAGAGTGAATGGGAGTAAACGCGGTTTGGAGAACTCTCTGCTTTTAAAACCAAAACGGAGCAACCTAAAAGAACGGCCTTCAATGTGTGCGTTCAACTTACAGAGTTAAACTGATGTGTGTTTGCAGGAGTTTCTAAACCGTTTCTTTAAAGAAGCGCAAAACGCATTTTCCCTGGCAAAAGAAAGCATTTCCCAAATAGCTGTAAATCTCCGTCTGAAACACAAAACGAACGTATCCTTCAGACTGCTCTTCTGGGTGTTGGCTGAACTAAGGGAGTTGAATCTGCCTGTAGATTCAGAGAGTGAGAAGCACCTTGCTTCTCTGAGCTGCGTTTTGATATGCCAGAGTGAATGATAGTAAACGCGGTTTGGAGAAATATCTGCTTCTAAAACCAAAACGGAGCAACCTAACAGAACGGTCTTCAATGTGCGCGTTCAACTTACAGAGTTAAACTGATGTGTGTTTGCAGGAGTTTCTAAACCCTTTCTGTGAAAAAGCGCAAAACGCATTTTCCCAGGCAAAAGCAAGCATTTCCCAAATAGCTGTAAATCTCCGTCTGAAACACAAAACGAACGTATCCTTCAGACTGCTCTGCTGGGTGTTGGCTGACCTAAGGGAGTTGAATCTGCCTCTAGATTCAGAGAGTGAGAAGAACGTTGCTTCTCGGAGCTGCGTTTTCATATGCCAGAGTGAATGGGAGTAAACGCGGTTTGGAGAAATATCTGCTTCTAAAACCATAACGGAGCAACCTAACAGAACGGCCTTCAATGTGTGCGTTCAACTTACAGAGTTCAACTGATGTGTGTTTGCAGGAGTTTCTAAACCCTTTCTGTGAAGAAGGACAAAACGCATTTTCCCAGGCAAAAGCAAGCATTTCCCAAATAGCTGTAAATCTCCGTCTGAAACACAAAACGAACGTATCCTTCAGACTGCTCTGCTTGTTTTCCCTTAGCTAAGGGAGTTGAATCTGCCTCGAGATTCAGAGAGTGAGAAGCACGTTGCTTCTCGGAGCTGCGTTTTGATATCCCAGAGTGAATTGGAGTAAAAGCGGTTTGGAGAAATATGTGCTTCTGAAACCAAAACGGAGCAACATAACAGAACGGCCTTCAGTGTGTGCGTTCAACTTACAGAGTTAAACTGATGTGTGTTTGCAGGAGTTTCTAAACCCTTTCTGTGAAGAAGGACAAAACGCATTTTCCCAGGCAAAAGCAAGAATTTCCCAAATAGCTGTAAATCTCCGTCTGAAACACAAAACAAACGTATCCTTCAGACTGCTCTGCTGGGTGTTCGCTTACCTAAGGGAGTTGAATCTGCCTCGAGATTCAGAGAGAGCGAAGCACGTTGCTTCTCGGAGCTGCGTTTTGATATGCCAGAGTGAATGGGAGAAAACCCGGTTTGGAGAAATATCTGCTTCTAAAACCAAAACGGAGCAACATAACAAAACGGCCTTCAATGTGTGCGTTCAACTTACAGTGTAAAACTGATGTGTGTTTGCAGGAGTTTCTAAACCCTTTCTTTGAAGAAGCGCAAAACGCATTTCCCAGGCAAAAGCAAGGATTTCCCAAATAGCTGTAAATCTCCGTCTGAAACACAAAACGAAAGTATCCTTCAGACTGCTCTGCTGGGTGTTGGCTGACCTAAGGGAGTTGAATCTGCCTCTAGATTCAGAGAGTGAGAAGCACGTTGCTTCTCGGAGCTGCGTTTTGATATGCCATAGTGAATGGGAGTAAACGCGGTTTGGAGAAATATCTGCTTCTAAAACCATAACGGAGCAACCTAACAGAACGGCCTTCAATGTGTGAGTTTAACTTACAGAGTTAAACTGATGTGTGTTTGCAGGAGTTTCTAAATCCTTTCTGTGAAGAAGCGCAAAACGCATTTTCCCAGGCAAAAGCAAGCATTTCCCAAATAGCTGTAAATCTCCGTCTGAAACACAAAACGAACGTATCCTTCAGACTGCTCTGCTGGATGTTGGCTGACCTAAGGGAGTTGAATCTGCCTCTAGATTCAGAGAGTGAGAAGCACGTTGCTTCTCGGAGCTGCGTTTTGATATGCCAGAGTGAATGGGAGTAAACGCGGTTTGGAGAAATATCTGCTTCTAAAACCATAACGGAGCAACCTAACAGAACGGCCTTCAATGTGTGCGTTCAACTTAAAGAGTTAAACTGATGTGTGTTTCAGGAGTTTCTAAACCCTTTCTGTGAAGAAGGACAGAATGCATTTTCCCAGGCAAAAGCAAGCATTTCCCAAATAGCTGTAAATCTCCGTCTGAAACCCAAAACGAAGGTATCCTTCAGACTGCTCTGCTGGGTGTTCGCTTAGCTAAGGGAGTTGAATCTGCCTCTAGATTCAGAGAGTGAGAAGCACGTTGCTTCTCGAAGCTGCGTTTTGAAATGCCAGAGTGAATGGGAGTAAACGCGGTTTGGAGAAATATCTGCTTCTAAAACCAAAACGGAGCAACATAACAAAACGGCCTTCAATGTGTGCGTTCAACTTACAGAGTTAAACTGATGTGTGTTTGCAGGAGTTTCTAAACTCTTTCTTTGAAGAAGCGCAAAACGCATTTTCCCAGGAAAAAGCAAGCATTTCCAAAATAGCTGTAAATCTCCGTCTGAAACACAAAACGAACGTATCCTTCAGACCTCTCTGCTGGGTGTTGGCTGACCTAAGGGAGTTGAATCTGCCTCTAGATTCAGAGAGTGAGAAGCACGTTGCTTCTCGGAGCTGCGTTTTGATATGCCAGAGTGAATGGCAGTAAAAGCGGATTGGAGAAATATGTGCTCCTAAAACCGAAACGGGGCAACATAACAGAACGGCCTTCAATGTGTGCGTTCAACTTTCAGAGTTAAACTGATGTGTGTTTGCAGGGGTTTCTAAACCCTTTCTGTGAAGAAGCGCAAAACGCATTTTCCCAGGCAAAAGCAAGCATTTCCCAAATAGCTGTAAACCTCCGTCTGAAACAAAAAACAAACGTATCCTTCAGACTGCTCTGGTGGGTGTTCGCTTACCTAAGAAAGTTGAATCTGCCTCTAGATTCAGAGAGTGAGAAGCACGTTGCTTCTCGGAGCTGCGTTTGGATATGCCAGAGTGAATGGGAGTAAACGCGGTTTGGAGAAATATCTGCTTCTAAAACAAAAACGGAGCAACATAACAAAACGGCCTTCAATGTGTGCGTTCAACTTAAAGAGTTAAACTGATGTGTGTTTGCAGGAGTTTCTAAACCATTTCTGTGAAGAAGCGCAAAACGAATTTTCCCAGGCAAAAGCAAGCATTTCCCAAATAGCTGTACATCTCCGTCTAAAACACAAAACGAACGTGTCCTTCAGACTGCTCTGCTGGGTGTTCGCTGACCTAAGGGAGTTGAATCTGCCTCGAGATTCAGAGAGTGAGAAGCACGTTTCTTCTCGGAGCTGCGTTTTGATATGCCAGAGTGAATTGGAGTAAACGCGGTTTGGAGAAATATCTGCTTCTGAAACCAAAACGGAGCAACCTCAAAGAACGGCCTTCAAGGTGTGGGTTCAACTTACAGAGTAAAACTGATGTGTGTTTGCAGGAGTTTCTAAACCTTTTCTGTGAAGAAGCGCAAAACGCATATTCCCAGCCAAATGCAAGCATTTCCCAAATAGCTGTAAATCTTTGTCTGAAACACAAAACGAACGTATCCTTCAGACTGCTCTGCTGGGTGTTCGCTTACCTAAGAAAGTTGAATCTGCCTCTAGATTCAGAGAGTGAGAAGCACGTTGCTTCTCGGAGCTGCGTTTTGATATGCCAGAGTGAATGGGAGTAAACGCGGTTTGGAAAAATATCTGCTTGTAAAACCAAACAAAGCAACTTAACAGAACGGCCTTCAATGTGTGCGTTCAACTTACAAAGTTACACTGATGTGTGTTTTCAGGAGATTCTAAACCATTTCTGTGAAGAAGCGCAAAACGCATTTTCCCAGGCAAAAGCAAACATTTCCCAAATAGCTGTAAATCTCCGTCTGAAACAAAAAACGAACATATCCTTCAGACTGCTCTGCTGGGTGTTCGCTTACCTAAGGCAGATGAATCTGCCTCTAGATTCAGAGAGTGAGAAGCACGTTGCTTATCGGAGCTGCGTTTTCATATGCCAGAGTGAATGGGAGTAAACGCGGTTTGGAGAAATATCTGCTTCTAAAACCAAAACGGAGCAACCTAAAAGAACGGCCTTCAACGTGTGCGTTCAACTTACAGACTGAAACTGGTATGTGTTTGCAGGAGTTTCTAAACACTTTCTGTGAAGAAGCGCAAAACGCATTTTCCCAGGCAAAAGCAAGAATTACCCAAATAGCTGTAAATCTGCATCTGAAACACAAAACGAACTTATCCTTCAGACTGCTCTGGTAAGTGTTCACTTAACTAAGGGAGTTGAATCTGCCTCTAGACTCAGAGAGTGAGAAGCACGTTGCTTCTCGGAGCTGCGTTTTCATATGCCAGAGTGAAAGGGAGTAAACGCAGTTTGGAGAAATATCTGCTTCTAAAACCAAAACGGAGCAACCTAACAGAACGGCCTTCAACGTGTGCCTTCAACTTACAGTGATAAACTGATGTATTTCTGCAGGCGTTTCTAAACCCTTTCTGTGAAGAAGCGCAAAACGCAATTTCCCAGGCAAAGGCAAACATTTCCCAAATAGCTGTAAATCTTTGTCTGAAACACAAAACGAACATATCCGTCACACTGCTCTGCTGGGGGTTCGCTTACCTAAGGGAGTTGAATCTGCCTCTAGATTCAGAGAGTGAGAAGCACGTTGCTTCGCGGAGCAGCGTTTTGATATGCCACAGTGAATTGGAGGGAGTAAAGGCGGTTTAAAGAAATATCTGCTTCTAAATCCAAAACGGAGCAACCTAACAGAACGGCCTTCAACGTGTGCCTTCAACTTACAGAGTTAAAGTGATGTGCGTCTGCAGGAGTTTCTAAACACTTTCTGTGAAGAAGTGCAAAACGAATTTTCCCAGGCATAAGCAAGCCTTTTGTAAATAGCTGTAAATCTCCGTCTGAAACACAAAACGAACGTATCCTTCAGACTGCTCTGCTGGGTGTTCGCTTAGCTAAGGGAGTTCAATGTGCCTCTAGATTCACAGGGTGAGAAGCACGTTGCTTCTCGGAGCTGCGTTTTGATATGCCAGAGTGAATGGGAGTAAACGCTGTTTGGAGAAATATCTGCTTCTGAAACCAAAACGGAGCAACCTAACAGAACGGCCTTCAACGTGTGCCTTCAAGTTACAGAGTTAAACTGATGTGTGTCTGCAGGAGTTTCTAAACCCTTTCGGTGAAGAAGCGCAAAACGCATTTTCTCAGGCAAAACAAGCATTTCCCAAATAGATGTAAATCTCCGTCTGAAACACAAAACGAACGTATCCTTCAGACTGCTCTGCTGGGTGTTCGCTTACCTAAAAGAGTTGAATCTGCCTCTAGGTTCAGAGAGTGAGAAGCACGTAGCTTCTCAGAGCTGCGATTTTATATGCCAGAGTGACTGGGAGTAAACGCGGTTTGGAGAAATATCTGCTTCTAAAACCAAAACGGAGCAACCTAACAGAACGGACTTCAACCTGTGCGTTCAACTTACAGAGTTAAACTGATGTGTGTTTGCAGGAGTTTCTAAACCCTTTCTGTGAAAAAGCGCAAAACGCATTTTCCCAGGCAAAAGCAAGCATTTCCCAAATAGCTGTAAATCTCCGTCTGAAACACAAAACGAACGTATCCTTCAGACTGCTCTGCTGGGTGTTGGCTGACCTAAGGGAGTTGAATTTGCTTCTAGATTCAGAGAGTGAGAAGAACGTTGCTTCTCGGAGCTGCGTTTTCATATGCCAGAGTGAATGGGAGTAAACGCGGTTTGGAGAAATATCTGCTTCTAAAACCATAACGGAGCAACCTAACAGAACGGCCTTCAATGTGTGCGTTCAACTTACAGAGTTAAACTGATGTGTGTTTGCAGGAGTTTCTAAACCCTTTCTGTGAAGAAGGACAGAACGCATTTTCCCAGGCAAAAGCAAGCATTTCACAAATAGCTGTAAATCTCCGTCTGAAACACAATACGAACGTATTTTTCAAACTGCTCTGCTTGGTGTTCCCTTAGATAAGGGAGTTGAATCTGCCTCGAGATTCAGAGAGTTAGAAGCACGTTGCTTCTCGGAGCTGCGTTTTGATATCCCAGAGTGAATGTGAGTAAAAGCGGTTTGGAGAAATATGTGCTTTTAAAACCAAAACGGAGCAACATAACAGAACGGCCTTCAATGTGTGCGTTCAACGTACAGAGTTAAACTGATGTGTGTTTGCAGGAGTTTCTAAACCCTTTCTGTGAAGAAGCGCAAAACACATTTTCCCAGGCAAAAGCAAGCATTTCCCAAATAGTTGTAAATCTCCGTCTGAAACACAAAACGAACGTATCCTTCAGAGTGCTCTGCTGGGTGTTCGCTTAGCTAAGGGAGTTGAATCTGCCTCGAGATTCAGAGAGTGAGAAGGACGTTGCTTCTCGGAGCTGCGTTTTGATATGCCAGAATGAATGGGAGTAAAAGCGGTTTGGAGAAATATGTGCTTCTAAAACCGAAACGGAGCAACATAACAGAACGGCCTTCAATGTGTGCGTTCAACTTACAGAGTTAAACTGATGTGTGTTGGCAGGAGTTTCTAAACCCTTTCTGTGAAGAAGCGCAAAACGCATTTTCCCAGGCAAAAGCAAGCATTTCCCAAATAGCTGTAAATCTCCGTCTGAAACACAAAACGAACGTATCCTTCAGACTGCTCTGCTTGGTGTTCGCTTACCTAAGGGAGTTGAATCTGCCTCTAGATTCAGAGAGTGAGAAGCACGTTGCTTCTCGGAGCTGCGTTTTGATATGACAAAGTGAATGTGAGTAAACGCGGTTTGGAGAAATATCTGCTTCTAAAACCAAAACGGAGAAACCTAACAGAAACGTCTTCAATGTGTGCGTTCGACTTACAGAGTTAAACTGATGTGTGTTTGCAGGAGTTTCTAAACCCTTTCTGTGAAGAAGGACAGAACGCATTTTCCCAGGCAAAAGCAAGCATTTCCCAAATAGCTGTAAATCTCCGTCTGAAACACAAAACGAACTTATCCTTCAGACTGCTCTGCTTGGTGTTGGCTGACCTAAGGGAGTTGAATCTGCCTCTAGATTCACAGAGTGAGAAGCACGTTGCTTCTCCGAGCTGCGTTTTGATATGCCAGTGTGAATGGGAGTAACGCGGTTTGGAGAAATATCTGCTTTTACAACCATAACGGAGCAACCTAACAGAACGGCCTTCAATGTCTGCGTTCAACTTACAGAGTTAAACTGATGTGTGTTTGCAGGAGTTTCTAAACTTTTTCTGTGAAGAAGGACAAAACGCATTTTCCCAGGCAAAAGCAAGAATTTCCCAAATAGCTGTAAATCTCCGTCTGAAACACAAAACGAACGTATCCTTCAGACTGCTCTGCTGGGTGTTCGCTTACCTAAGGGAGTTGAATCTGCCTCGAGATTCAGAGAGAGCGAAGCACGTTGCTTCTCGGAGCTGCGTTTTGATATGCCACAGTGAATGGGAGAAAACCCGGTTTGGAGAAATATCTGCTTCTAAAACCAAAACGGAGCAACATAACAAAACGGCCTTCAATGTGTGCGTTCAACTTACAGTGTAAAACTGATGTGTGTTTGCAGGAGTTTCTAAACCCTTTCTTTGAAGAAGCGCAAAACGCATTTCCCAGGCAAAAGCAAGGATTTCCCAAATAGCTGTAAATCTCCGTCTGAAACACAAAACGAACGTATCCTTCAGACTGCTCTGCTGGGTGTTGGCTGACCTAAGGGAGTTGAATCTGCCTCTAGATTCAGAGAGTGAGAAGCACGTTGCTTCTCGGAGCTGCGTTTTGATATGCCATAATGAATGGGAGTAAACGCGGTTTGGAGAAATATCTGCTTCTAAAACCATAACGGAGCAACCTAACAGAACGGCCTTCAATGTGTGAGTTCAACTTACAGAGTTAAACTGATGTGTGTTTGCAGGAGTTTCTAAACTCTTTCTTTGGAGAAGCGCAAAACGCATTTTCCCAGGCAAAAGCAAGCATTTCCCAAATAGCTGTAAATCTCCGTCTGAAACCCAAAACGAAGGTATCCTTCAGACTGCTCTGCTGGGTGTTCGCTTAGCTAAGGGAGTTGAATCTGCCTCTAGATTCAGAGAGTGAGAAGCACGTTGCTTCTCGAAGCTGCGTTTTGAAATGCCAGAGTGAATGGGAGTAAACGCGGTTTGGAGAAATATCTGCTTCTAAAACCAAAACGGAGCAACATAACAAAACGGCCTTCAATGTGTGCGTTCAACTTACAGAGTTAAACTGATGTGTGTTTGCAGGAGTTTCTAAACTCTTTCTTTGAAGAAGCGCAAAACGCATTTTCCCAGGCAAAAGCAAGCATTTCCCAAATAGCTGTAAATCTCCGTCTGAAACACAAAACGAACGTATCCTTCAGACTGCTCTGCTGGGTGTTGGCTGACCTAAGGGAGTTGAATCTGCCTCTAGATTCAGAGAGTAAGAAGCACGTTGCTTCTCGGAGCTGCGTTTTGATATGCCAGAGTGAATGGCAGTAAAAGCGGATTGGAGAAATATGTGCTCCTAAAACCGAAACGGGGCAACATAACAGAACGGCCTTCAATGTGTGCGTTCAACTTTCAGAGTTAAACTGATGTGTGTTTGCAGGGGTTTCTAAACCCTTTCTGTGAAGAAGCGCAAAACGCATTTTCCCAGGCAAAAGCAAGCATTTCCCAAATAGCTGTAAACCTCCGTCTGAAACAAAAAACAAACGTATCCTTCAGACTGCTCTGGTGGGTGTTCGCTTACCTAAGAAAGTTGAATCTGCCTCTAGATTCAGAGAGTGAGAAGCACGTTGCTTCTCGGAGCTGCGTTTTGATATGCCAGAGTGAATGGGAGTAAACGCGGTTTGGAGAAATATCTGCTTCTAAAACAAAAACGGAGCAACATAACAAAACGGCCTTCAATGTGTGCGTTCAACTTAAAGAGTTAAACTGATGTGTGTTTGCAGGAGTTTCTACACCCTTTCTTTGAAGAAGCGCAAAACGCATTTTCCCAGGCAAAAGCAAGCATTTCGCAAATAGCTGTAAATCTCCGTCTGAAACACAAAACGAACGTATCCTTCAGATTGCTCTGCTGGGTGTTGGCTGACCTAAGGGAGTTGAATCTGCCTCTAGATTCAGAGAGTGAGAAGCACGTTGCTTCTCGGAGCTGCGTTTTGATATGCCAGAGTGAAAGGGAGTAAACACGGGTTGGAGAAATATCTGCTTCTAAAACCAAAACGGAGCAACCTAACAGAACGGCCTTCAATGTGTGCGTTCAACTTACAGAGTTAAACTGATGTGTGTTTGCAGGAGTTTCTAAACCCTTTCTGTGAAGAAGCGCAAAACGAATTTTCCCAGGCAAAAGCAAGCATTTCCCAAATAGCTGTACATCTCCGTCTAAAACACAAAACGAACCTGTCCTTCAGACTGCTCTGCTGGGTGTTCGCTGACCTAAGGGAGTTGAATCTGCCTCGAGATTCAGAGAGTGAGAAGCACGTTTCTTCTCGGAGCTGCGTTTTGATATGCCAGAGTGAATTGGAATAAACGCGATTTGGAGAAATATCTGCTTCTGAAACCGAAACGGAGCAACCTCAAAGAACGGCCTTCAAGGTGTGGGTTCAACTTACAGAGTAAAACTGATGTGTGTTTGCAGGAGTTTCTAAACCTTTTCTGTGAAGAAGCGCAAAACGCATATTCCCGGCCAAATGCAAGCATTTCCCAAATAGCTGTAAATCTTTGTCTGAAACACAAAACGAACGTATCCTTCAGACTGCTCTGCTGGGTGTTCGCTTACCTAAGAAAGTTGAATCTGCCTCTAGATTCAGAGAGTGAGAAGCACGTTGCTTCTCGGAGCTGCGTTTTGATATGCCAGAGTGAATGGGAGTAAACGCGGTTTGGAGAAATATCTGCTTGTAAAACCATACAAAGCAACTTAACAGAACGGCCTTCAATGTGTGCGTTCAACTTATAAAGTTACACTGATGTGTGTTTTCAAAAGATTCTAAACCATTTCTGTGAAGAAGCGCAAAACGCATTTTCCCAGGCAAAAGCAAACATTTCCCAAATAGCTGTAAATCTCCGTCTGAAACACAAAACGAACATATCCGTCACACTGCTCTGCTGGGGGTTCGCTTACCTAAGGGAGTTGAATCTGCCTCTAGATTCAGAGAGTGAGAAGCACGTTGCTTCTCGGAGCTGCGTTTTGATATGCCAGAGTGAATGGGAGTAAACGCGGTTTGGAGAAATATCTGCTTGTAAAACCAAACAAAGCAACTTAACAGAACGGCCTTCAATGTGTGCGTTCAACTTACAAAGTTACACTGATGTGTGTTTTCAGGAGATTCTAAACCATTTCTGTGAAGAAGCGCAAAACGCATTTTCCCAGGCAAAAGCAAACATTTCCCAAATAGCTGTAAATCTCCGTCTGAAACAAAAAACGAACATATCCTTCAGACTGCTCTGCTGGGTGTTCGCTTACCTAAGGCAGATGAATCTGCCTCTAGATTTAGAGAGTGAGAAGCACGTTGCTTATCGGAGCTGCGTTTTCATATGCCAGAGTGAATGGGAGTAAACGCGGTTTGGAGAAATATCTGCTTCTAAAACCAAAACGGAGCAACCTAAAAGAACGGCCTTCAACGTGTGCGTTCAACTTACAGACTGAAACTGGTATGTGTTTGCAGGAGTTTCTAAACACTTTCTGTGAAGAAGCGCAAAACGCATTTTCCCAGGCAGAAGCAAGAATTACCCAAATAGCTTTAAATCTGCGTCTGAAACACAAAACGAACTTATCCTTCAGACTGCTCTGGTACGTGTTCACTTAACTAAGGGAGTTGAATCTGCCTCTAGACTCAGAGAGTGAGAAGCACGTTGCTTCTCGGAGCTGCGTTTTCATATGCCAGAGTGAAAGGGAGTAAACGCAGTTTGGAGAAATATCTGCTTCTAAAACCAAAACGGAGCAACCTAACAGAACGGCCTTCAACGTGTGCCTTCAACTTACAGTGATAAACTGATGTATTTCTGCAGGCGTTTCTAAACCCTTTCTGTGAAGAAGCGCAAAACGCAATTTCCCAGGCAAAGGCAAACATTTCCCAAATAGCTGTAAATCTCCGTCTGAAACACAAAACGAACATATCCGTCACACTGCTCTGCTGGGGGTTCGCTTACCTAAGGGAGTTGAATCTGCCTCTAGATTCAGAGAGTGAGAAGCACGTTGCTTCGCGGAGCAGCGTTTTGATATGCCACAGTGAATTGGAGGGAGTAAAGGCGGTTTAAAGAAATATCTGCTTCTAAATCCAAAACGGAGCAACCTAACAGAACGGCCTTCAACGTGTGCCTTCAACTTACAGAGTTAAAGTGATGTGCGTCTGCAGGAGTTTCTAAACACTTTCTGTGAAGAAGTGCAAAACGAATTTTCCCAGGCATAAGCAAGCCTTTTGTAAATAGCTGTAAATCTCCGTCTGAAACACAAAACGAACGTATCCTTCAGACTGCTCTGCTGGGTGTTCGCTTAGCTAAGGGAGTTCAATGTGCCTCTAGATTCACAGGGTGAGAAGCACGTTGCTTCTCGGAGCTGCGTTTTGATATGCCAGAGTGAATGGGAGTAAACGCTGTTTGGAGAAATATCTGCTTCTGAAACCAAAACGGAGCAACCTAACAGAACGGCCTTCAACGTGTGCCTTCAAGTTACAGAGTTAAACTGATGTGTGTCTGCAGGAGTTTCTAAACCCTTTCGGTGAAGAAGCGCAAAACGCATTTTCTCAGGCAAAACAAGCATTTCCCAAATAGATGTAAATCTCCGTCTGAAACACAAAACGAACGTATCCTTCAGACTGCTCTGCTGGGTGTTCGCTTACCTAAAGGAGTTGAATCTGCCTCTAGGTTCAGAGAGTGAGAAGCACGTAGCTTCTCAGAGCTGCGATTTTATATGCCAGAGTGACTGGGAGTAAACGCGGTTTGGAGAAATATCTGCTTCTAAAACCAAAACGGAGCAACCTAACAGAACGGACTTCAACCTGTGCGTTCAACTTACAGAGTTAAACTGATGTGTGTTTGCTAGAGTTTCTAAACCCTTTCTGTAAAGAAGCACAAAACGCATTTTTTCAGTAAAAAGCAAGCATTTGCCAAATAGCTGTAAATCTGAGTCTGAAACACAAAACGAACGTATCCTACAGACTGCTCTGCTGGGTGTTCGCTGACCTAAGAAAGTTGAATCTGCCTCTAGATTCAGAGAGTGAGAAGTACGTTCCTTCTCGGAGCTGCGTTTTGATATGCCAGAGTGAATGAAAGTAAACGCGGTTTGGAGAAATATCTGCTTCTAAAACCAAAACGGAGCAACCTAACAGAACGGCCTTCAATGTGTGCGTTCAACTTACATAGTTAAAATGATGTGTGTTTGCAGAAGTTTCTAAACCCTTTCTGTGAAGAAGCGCAAAACTCATTTTCCCAGGCAAATGCAAGCATTTCCCAAATAACTGTAAAACTGCGTCTGAAACACAAAACGAAGGTATCCGTCAAACTGCTCTGCTGGGTATTCGCTTACCTAAGGGAGTTCAATCTGCCTCTAGATTCACACAGTAAAAAGCACGTTGCTTCTCGGAGCTGCGTTTTTATATGGCAGAGTGAATGGGAGTAAACGCGGTTTGGAGAAATATCTGCTTCTAAAACCAAAACGAAGCAACCTAACAGAACGGCCTTCAATGTGTGCGTTCAACTTACAGAGCTAAACTGATGTGTGTTTGCAGGAGTTTCTAAACCCTTTCTGTGAAGAATCGCAAAACGCAATTTCCCAGTAAAAATCAAACATTTGCCAAATAGCTGTAAATCTCCGTCTGAAACAGAAAACGAACGTATCCTTCAGACTGCTCTGCTGCGTGTTCGCTTACCTAAGGGAGTTGAATCTGCCTCTAGAATCAGACAGTGAGAACGACGTTGCTTCTCGGAGCTGCGTTTTGATATGCCAGAGTTAATGCGAGTAAACGCGGTTTGGAGAAATATCTGCTTCTAAAACCAAAACGGAGCAACCTAACAGAACGTCCTTCAACCTGTGCGTTCAACTTACAGAGATAACCTGATGTGTGTTCAGGAGTTTCTAAACCCTTTCTGTGAAGAAGCGCAAAACGCGTTCTCCTAGGCAAAAGCAAGCATTTTCTAAATAGCTGAAAATCTCCGTCTGAAACACAAAACGAACGTATCCTTCAGACTGCTCTGCTGGGTGTTCGCTGACCTATGAAAGTTGAATCTGCCTCTAGATTCAGAGAGTGAGAAGCAGGTTGCTTCTCGGAGCTGCGTTTTGATATGCCAGAGTGAATGGGAGTAATCGCGGTTTGGAGGAATATCTGCTTCTAAAACCAAAACGGAGCAACCTAACAAAACGGCCTTCAATGTGTGCGTTCCACTTACAGAGGTAAACTGATGTGTGTTTGCAGGAGTTTCTAAACCCTTTCTGTGAAGCAGCGCAAAACGCATTTTCGAGGCAAAAGCAAGCATTTCCCAAATATCTGTAAATATCCGTCTGAAACACAAAACGAACGTATCCTTCAGACTGATCTGCTGGGTGTTCGCTTAGCTAAGGGAGTTGAATCTGCCTCGGGATTCAGAGAGTGAGAAGCACGTTGCTTCTCGGAGCTGCGTTTTGATATGCCAGAGTGAATGGGAGTAAACGCGGTTTGGAGAAATATCTGCTTCTAAAACCAAAACGGAGCAACCTAACAGAACGGCCTTCAATGTGTGCGTTCAACTTACAGAGTTAAACTGATGTGTGTTTGCAGGAGTTTCTAAACCCTTTCTGTGAAGGAGCGCAAAACGCATTTTCCCAGGCAAAAGCAAGCATTTCCCAAATAGCTGTAAATCTCCGTCTGAAACACAAAACGAACGTATCCTTCAGACTGCTCTGTTGGGTGTTGGCTGACCTAAGGGAGTTGAATCTGCCTCTAGATTCAGAGAGTGAGAAGAACGTTGCTGCTCGGAGCTACGTTTTCATATGCCAGAGTGAATGGGAGTAAACGCGGTTTGGAGAAATATCTGCTTCTAAAACCATAACGGAGCAACCTAACAGAACGGCCTTCAATGTGTGCGTTCAACTTACAGAGTTAAACTGATATGTGTTTGCAGGAGTTTCTAAACCCTTTCTGTGAAGAAGGACAAAACGCATTTTCCCAGGCAAAAGCAAGCATTTCCCAAATAGCTGTAAACCTCCATCTGAAACACAAAACGAACGTATCCTTCAGACTGCTCTGCTCGGTGTTCGCTTAGCTAAGGGAGTTGAATCTTCCTCGAGATTCAGAGAGTGAGAAGCACGTTGCTTCTCGGAGCTGCGTTTTGATATCCCAGAGTGAATGGGAGTAAAAGCGGTTTGGAGAAATATGTGCTTCTAAAACCGAAACGTAGCAACATAACAGAACGGCCTTCAATGTGTGCGTTCAACGTACAGAGTTAAACTGATGTGTGTTGGCAGGAGTTTCTAAACCCTTTCTGTGAAGAAGCGCAAAACGCATTTTCCCAGGCAAAAGCAAGCATTTCCCAAATAGCTGTAAATCTCCGTCTGAAACACAAAACGAACGTATCTTTCAGACTGCTCTGCTGGGTGTTCGCTGACCTAATAAAGTTGAATCTGCCTCTAGATTCAGAGAGTGAGAAGCACTTTGCTTCTCGGAGCTGCGTTTTGATATGCCAGAGTGAATGGGAGTAAACGCGGTTTGGAGAAATATCTGCTTCTAAAACCAAAACGGAGCAACATAACAGAACGGCCTTCAATGTGTGCGTTCAACTTACAGAGTTAAACTGATGTGTGTTGGCAGGAGTTTCTAAACCCTTTCTGTGAAGAAGCGCAAAACGCATTTTCCCAGGCAAAAGCAAGCATTTCCCAAATAGCTGTAAATTTCCGTCTGAAACACAAAACGAACGTATCCTTCAGACTGCTCTGCTGGGTGTTCGCTGACCTAATAAAGTTGAATCTGCCTCTAGATTCAGAGAGTGAGAAGCACGTTGCTTCTCGGAGCTGCGTTTTGATATGCCAGAGTGAATGGGAGTAAACGCGGTTTGGAGAAATATGTGCTCCCTAAACCGAAACAAAGCAACATAACAGAAAGGCCTTCAACGTGTGCGTTCAACTTACAGAGTTAAACTGATGTGTGTTTGCAGGAGTTTCTAAACCCTTTCTGTGAAGGAGCGCAAAACGCATTTTCCCAGGCAAAAGCAAGCATTTCCCAAAGAGCTGTAAATCTCCGTCTAAAACACAAAACGAACGTATCCTTCAGACTGCTCTGATGGGTGTTCGCTTACCTAAGGGAGTTGAATCTGCCTCTAGATTCAGAGAGAGAGAAGCACGTTGCTTCTCGGAGCTGCGTTTTGATATGCCAGAGTGAATGGGACTGAACGCGGTTTGGAGAAATATCTGCTTCTAAAACAAAAACGGAGCAAAAATAACAAAACGGCCTTCAATGTGTGCGTTCAACTTACAGAGTTAAACTGATGTGTGTTTGCAGGAGTTTCTAAACCCTTTCTTTAAAGAAGCGCAAAACGCATTTTCCCAGGCAAAAGCAAGCATTTCCTAAATAGCTGTAAATCTCCGTCTGAAACACAAAACGAACGTATCCTTCAGACTGCTCTGTTGGGTTTTGGCTGACCTAAGGGAGTTGAATCTGTCTCTAGATTCAGAGAGTGAGAAGAACGTTGCTGCTCGGAGCTGCGTTTTCATATGCCAGAGTGAATGGGAGTAAACGCGGTTTGGAGAAATATCTGCTTCTAAAACCATAACGGAGCAACCTAACAGAACGGCCTTCAATGTGTGCGTTCAACTTACAGAGTTAAACTGATATGTGTTTGCAGGAGTTTCTAAACCCTTTCTGTGAAGAAGGACAAAACGCATTTTCCCAGGCAAAAGCAAGCATTTCCCAAATAGCTTTAAATCTCCGTCTGAAACACAAAACGAACGTATCCTTCAGACTGCTCTGCTCGGTGTTCGCTTAGCTAAGGGAGTTGAATCTTCCTCGAGATTCAGAGAGTGAGAAGCACGGTGCTTCTCGGAGCTGCGTTTTGATATCCCAGAGTGAATGGGAGTAAAAGCGGTTTGGAGAAATATGTGCTTCTAAAACCGAAACGGAGCAACCTAACAGAACGGCCTTCAATGTGTGCGTTCAACGTACAGAGTTAAACTGATGTGTGTTTGCAGGAGTTTCTAAACCCTTTCTGTGAAGAAGCGCAAAACGCATTTTCCCAGGCAAAAGCAAGCATTTCCCAAATAGCTGTAAATCTCCGTCTGAAACACAAAACGAACGTATCTTTCAGACTGCTCTGCTGGGTGTTCGCTGACCTAATAAAGTTGAATCTGCCTCTAGATTCAGAGAGTGAGAAGCACGTTGCTTCTCGGAGCTGCGTTTTGATATGCCAGAGTGAATGGGAGTAAACGCGGTTTGGAGAAATATCTGCTTCTAAAACCATAACGGAGCAACATAACAGAACGGCCTTCAATGTGTGCGTTCAAGTTAAAGAGTTAAACTGATGTGTGTTTGCAGGAGTTTCTAAACCCTTTCTATGAAGAAGGACAGAATGCATTTTCTTAGGCAAAAGCAAGCATTTCCCAAATAGCTGTAAATCTCCGTCTGAAACCCAAAACGAACGTATCCTTCAGACTGCTCTGCTGGGTGTTCGCTTAGCTAAGGGAGTTGAATCTGCCTCTAGATTCAGAGAGTGAGAAGCACGTTGCATCTCGAAGCTGCGTTTTGAAATGCCAGAGTGAATGGGAGTAAACGCGGTTTGGAGAAATATCTGCTTCTAAAACCAAAACGGAGCAACATAACAAAACGGCCTTCAATGTGTGCGTTCAACTTACAGAGTTAAACTGATGTGTGTTTGCAGGAGTTTCTAAACTCTTTCTTTGAAGAAGCGCAAAACGCATTTTCCCAGGCAAAAGCAAGCATTTCCCAAATAGCTGTAAATCTCCGTCTGAAACACAAAACGAACGTATCCTTCAGACTGCTCTGCTGGGTGTTCGCTTACCTAAGGGAGTTGAATCTGCCTCGAGATTCAGAGAGTGCGAAGCACGTTGCTTCTCGGAGCTGCGTTTTGATATGCCAGAATGAATGGGAGTAAACACGGTTTGGAGAAATATCTGCTTCTAAAACCATAACGGAGCAACCTAACAGAACGCCCTTCAATGTGTGCGTTCAACTTACAGAGTTAAACTGATGTGTGTTTGCAGGAGTTTCTAAACCCTTTCTGTGAAGAAGCGGAAAACGCATTTTCCCAGGCAAAAGCAAGCATTTCCCAAATAGCTGTAAATCTCCGTCTGAAATACAAAACGAACTTATCTTTCAGACTGCTCTGCTGGGTGTTGGCTGACCTAAGGGAGTTGAATCTCCCTCTAGATTCACAGAGTGAGAAGCACGTTGCTTCTCCGAGCTGCGTTTTGATATGCCAGAGTGAATGGGAGTAAACGCGGTTTGGAGAAATAGCTGCTTCTACAACCATAACGGAGCAACCTAACAGAACGGCCTTCAATGTCTGCGTTCAACTTACAGAGTTAAACTGATGTGTGTTTGCAGGAGTTTCTAAACTTTTTCTGTGAAGAAGGACAAAACGCATTTTCCCAGGCAAAAGCAAGCATTTCCCAAATAGCTGTAAATCTCCGTCTGAAACACAAAACGAACGTATCCTTCAGACTGCTCTGCTGGGTGTTCGCTTACCTAAGGGAGTTGAATCTGCCTCGAGATTCAGAGAGTGCGAAGCACGTTGCTTCTCGGAGCTGCGTTTTGATATGCCAGAGTGAATGGGAGAAAACCCGGTTTGGAGAAATATCTGCTTCTAAAACCAAAACGGAGCAACATAACAAAACGGCCTTCAATGTGTGCGTTCAACTTACAGTGTAAAACTGATGTGTGTTTGCAGGAGTTTCTAAACCCTTTCTTTGAAGAAGCGCAAAACGCATTTCCCAGGCAAAAGCAAGGATTTCCCAAATAGCAGTAAATCTCCGTCTGAAACACAAAACGAACGTATCCTTCAGACTGCTCTGCTGGGCGTTGGCTGACCTAAGGGAGTTGAATTTGCCTCTAGATTCAGAGAGTGAGAAGCACTTTGCTTCTCGGAGCTGCGTTTTGATATGCCATAGTGAATGGGAGTAAACGCGGTTTGGAGAAATATCTGCTTCTAAAACCATAACGGAGCAACCTAACAGAACGGCCTTCAATGTGTGAGTTCAACTTACAGAGTTAAACTGATGTGTGTTTGCAGGAGTTTCTAAATCCTTTCTGTGAAGAAGCGCAAAACGCATTTTCCCAGGCAAAAGCAAGCATTTCCCAAATAGCTGTAAATCTCCGTCTGAAACCCAAAACGAACGTATCCTTCAGACTGCTCTGCTGGGTGTTGGCTGAACTAAGGGAGTTGAATCTGCCTCTAGATTCAGAGAGTGAGAAGCACGTTGCTTCTCGAAGCTGCGTTTTGAAATGCCAGAGTGAATGGGAGTAAAAGCGGATTGGAGAAATATGTGCTCCTAAAACCGAAACGGGGCAACATAACAGAACGGCCTTCAATGTGTGCGTTCAACTTTCAGAGTTAAACTGATGTGTGTTTGCAGGGGTTTCTAAACCCTTTCTGTGAAGAAGCGCAAAACGCATTTTCCCAGACAAAAGCAAGCATTTCCCAAATAGCTGTAAACCTCCGTCTGAAACAAAAAACGAACGTATCCTTCAGACTTCTCTGGTGGGTGTTCGCTTACCTAAGAAAGTTGAATCTGCCTCTAGATTCAGAGAGTGAGAAGCACGTTGCTTCTCGGAGCTGCGTTTTGATATGCCAGAGTGAATGGGAGTAAACGCGGTTTGGAGAAATATCTGCTTCTAAAACAAAAACGGAGCAACATAACAAAACGGCCTTCAATGTGTGCGTTCAACTTAAAGAGTTAAACTGATGTGTGTTTGCAGGAGTTTCTACACCCTTTCTTTGAAGAAGCGCAAAACGCATTTTCCCAGGCAAAAGCAAGCATTTCGCAAATAGCTGTAAATCTCCGTCTGAAACACAAAACGAACGTATCCTTCAGATTGCTCTGCTGGGTGTTGGCTGACCTAAGGGAGTTGAATCTGCCTCTAGATTCAGAGAGTGAGAAGCACGTTGCTTCTCGGAGCTGCGTTTTGATATGCCAGAGTGAAAGGGAGTAAACACGGTTTGGAGAAATATCTGCTTCTAAAACCAAAACGGAGCAACCTAACAGAACGGCCTTCAATGTGTGCGTTCAACTTACAGAGTTAAACTGATGTGTGTTTGCAGGAGTTTCTAAACCCTTTCTGTGAAGAAGCGCAAAACGAATTTTCCCAGGCAAAAGCAAGCATTTCCCAAATAGCTGTACATCTCCGTCTAAAACACAAAACGAACGTATCCTTCAGACTGCTCTGCTGGGTGTTCGCTGACCTAAGGGAGTTGAATCTGCCTCGAGATTCAGAGAGTGAGAAGCACGTTTCTTCTCGGAGCTGCGTTTTGATATGCCAGAGTGAATTGGAGTAAACGCGGTTTGGAGAAATATCTGCTTCTGAAACCAAAACGGAGCAACCTCAAAGAACGACCTTCAAGGTGTGGGTTCAACTTACAGAGTAAAAGTGATGTGTGTTTGCAGGAGTTTCTAAACCTTTTCTGTGAAGAAGCGCAAAACGCATATTCCCAGCCAAATGCAAGCATTTCCCAAATAGCTGTAAATCTTTGTCTGAAACACAAAACGAACGTATCCTTCAGACTGCTCTGCTGGGTGTTCGCTTACCTAAGAAAGTTGAATCTGCCTCTAGATTCAGAGAGTGAGAAGCACGTTGCTTCTCGGAGCTGCGTTTTGATATGCCAGAGTGAATGGGAGTAAACGCGGTTTGGAGAATTATCTGCTTGTAAAACCAAACAAAGCAACTTAACAGAACGGCCTTCAATGTGTGCGTTCAACTTACAAAGTTACACTGATGTGTGTTTTCAGGAGATTCTAAACCATTTCTGTGAAGAAGCGCAAAACGCATTTTCCCAGGCAAAAGCAAACATTTCCCAAATAGCTGTAAATCTCCGTCTGAAACAAAAAACGAACATATCCTTTAGACTGCTCTGCTGGGTGTTCGCTTACCTAAGGCAGATGAATCTGCCTCTAGATTCAGAGAGTGAGAAGCACGTTGCTTATCGGAGCTGCGTTTTCATATGCCAGAGTGAATGGGAGTAAACGCGGTTTGGAGAAATATCTGCTTCTAAAACCAAAACGGAGCAACCTAAAAGAACGGCCTTCAACGTGTGCGTTCAACTTACAGACTGAAACTGGTATGTGTTTGCAGGAGTTTCTAAACACTTTCTGTGAAGAAGCGCAAAACGCATTTTCCCAGGCAAAAGCAAGAATTACCCAAATAGCTGTAAATCTGCGTCTGAAACACAAAACGAACTTATCCTTCAGACTGCTCTGGTAAGTGTTCACTTAACTAAGGGAGTTGAATCTGCCTCTAGACTCAGAGAGTGAGAAGCACGTTGCTTCTCGGAGCTGCGTTTTCATATGCCAGAGTGAAAGGGAGTAAACGCAGTTTGGAGAAATATCTGCTTCTAAAACCAAAACGGAGCAACCTAACAGAACGGCCTTCAACGTGTGCCTTCAACTTACAGTGATAAACTGATGTATTTCTGCAGGCGTTTCTAAACCCTTTCTGTGAAGAAGCGCAAAACTCAATTTCCCAGGCAAAGGCAAACATTTCCCAAATAGCTGTAAATCTCCGTCTGAAACACAAAACGAACATATCCGTCACACTGCTCTGCTGGGGGTTCGCTTACCTAAGGGAGTTGAATCTGCCTCTAGATTCAGAGAGTGAGAAGCACGTTGCTTCGCGGAGCAGCGTTTTGATATGCCACAGTGAATTGGAGGGAGTAAAGGCGGTTTAAAGAAATATCTGCTTCTAAATCCAAAACGGAGCAACCTAACAGAACGGCCTTCAACGTGTGCCTTCAACTTACAGAGTTAAAGTGATGTGCGTCTGCAGGAGTTTCTAAACACTTTCTGTGAAGAAGTGCAAAACGAATTTTCCCAGGCATAAGCAAGCCTTTTGTAAATAGCTGTAAATCTCCGTCTGAAACACAAAACGAACGTATCCTTCAGACTGCTCTGCTGGGTGTTCGCTTAGCTAAGGGAGTTCAATGTGCCTCTAGATTCACAGGGTGAGAAGCACGTTGCTTCTCGGAGCTGCGTTTTGATATGCCAGAGTGAATGGGAGTAAACGCTGTTTGGAGAAATATCTGCTTCTGAAACCAAAACGGAGCAACCTAACAGAACGGCCTTCAACGTGTGCCTTCAAGTTACAGAGTTAAACTGATGTGTGTCTGCAGGAGTTTCTAAACCCTTTCGGTGAAGAAGCGCAAAACGCATTTTCTCAGGCAAAACAAGCATTTCCCAAATAGATGTAAATCTCCGTCTGAAACACAAAACGAACGTATCCTTCAGACTGCTCTGCTGGGTGTTCGCTTACCTAAAGGAGTTGAATCTGCCTCTAGGTTCAGAGAGTGAGAAGCACGTAGCTTCTCAGAGCTGCGATTTTATATGCCAGAGTGACTGGGAGTAAACGCGGTTTGGAGAAATATCTGCTTCTAAAACCAAAACGGAGCAACCTAACAGAACGGACTTCAACCTGTGCGTTCAACTTACAAAGTTAAACTGATGTGTGTTTGCTAGAGTTTCTAAACCCTTTCTGTAAAGAAGCACAAAACGCATTTTTTCAGTAAAAAGCAAGCATTTGCCAAATAGCTGTAAATCTGAGTCTGAAACACAAAACGAACGTATCCTACAGACTGCTCTGCTGGGTATTCGCTTAACTAAGCTAGTTGAATCTGCCTCTAGATTCAGAGAGTGAGAAGCACGTTGCTTCTCGGAGCTGCGTTTTGATATTCCAGAGTGAATGGGAGTATAAGCTGTTTAGAGAAATATCTGATTCTGAAACCAAAACGGAGCAACCTAACAAAACGGCCTTCAATGTGTGCATTCAACTTATAGAGTTAAACTGATGTGTGTCTGCAGGAGTTTCTAAACGCTTTCTGTGAAGAAGCGCAAAACGCCTTTTCTTAGGCAAAAGCAAGCATTTCCCAAAAAACTGTAAATCTCCGTCTGAAACACAAAACGAACGTATCCTTCAGACTGCTCTGCTGGGTGTTCGCTGACCTAAGAAAGTTGAATCTGCCTCTAGATTCAGAGAGTGAGAAGTACGTTTCTTCTCGGAGCTGCGTTTTGATATGCCAGAGTGAATGAAACTAAACGCGGTTTGGAGAAATATCTGCTTCTAAAACAAAAACGGAGCAACCTAACACAACGGCCTTCAATGTGTGCGTTCAACTTACAGAGTTAAAATGATGTGTGTTTGCAGAAGTTTCTAAACCCTTTCTGTGAAGAAGCGCAAAACTCATTTTCCCAGGCAAATGCAAGCATTTCCCAAATAACTGTAAAACTGCGTCTGAAACACAAAACGAAGGTATCCGTCAAACTGCTCTGCTGGGTATTCGCTTACCTAAGGGAGTTCAATCTGCCTCTAGATTCACACAGTAAAAAGCACGTTGCTTCTCGGAGCTGCGTTTTGATATGGCAGAGTGAATGGGAGTAAACGAGGTTTGGAGAAATATCTGCTTCTAAAACCAAAACGAAGCAACCTGACAGAACGGCCTTCAATGTGTGCGTTCAACTTACAGAGCTAAACTGATGTGTGTTTGCAGGAGTTTCTAAACCCTTTCTGTGAAGAATCGCAAAACGCAATTTCCCAGTAAAAATCAAACATTTGCCAAATAGCTGTAAATCTCCGTCTGAAACAGAAAACGAACGTATCCTTCAGACTGCTCTGCTGGGTGTTCGCTTACCTAAGAAAGTTGAATCTGCCTCTAGATTCAGAGAGTGAGAAGCACGTTTCTTCTCGGAGCTGCGTTTTGATATGCCAGAGTGAATGGGAGTAAACGCGGTTTGGAGAAATATCTGCTTCTAAAACAAAAACGGAGCAACATAAAAGAACGGCCTTCAATGTGTGCTTTCAACTTACAGAGTTAAACTGATGTGTGTTTGCAGGAGTTTCTAAACCCTTTCTGTGAAGAAGCGCAAAACGCATTTTCCCAGGAAAAAGCAAGCATTTCCCAAATAGCTGTAAATCTCCGTCTGAAACACAAAACGAACATATCCTTCAGACTGCTCTTCTGGGTGTTCGCTGACCTAAGAAAGTTGAATCTGCCTCTAGATTCAGAGACTGAGAAGCACGTTGCTTCTCGGAGCTGCGTTTTGATATGCCAGAGTGAATGGGAGTAAACGCGGTTTCGAGAAATATCTGCTTCCAAAACCAAAACGGAGCAACATAACAGAACGGCCTTCAATGTGTGCGTTCAACTCACAGAGTTAAACTGATGTGTGTTTGCAGGAGTTTCTAAACCCTTTCTGTGAAGAAGCGCAAAACGCATTTTCCCAGGCAAAAGCAAGTATTTCCCTAATAGTTGTAAATCTCCGTCTGAAACACAAACCGAACGTATCCTTCAGACTGCTCTGCTGGGTGTTCGCTGACCTAAGGGAGTTGAATCTGCCTCTAGATTCAGAGAGTGAGAAGCACGTTGCTTCTCGAAGCTGCGTTTTGATATGCCAGAGTGAATGGGAGTAAACGAGGTTTGGAGAAATATCTGCTTCTAAAACCAAAACGGAGCAACCTAACAGAATGGCCTTCAATGTGTGCGTTCAACTTACAAAGTTAAACTGATGTGTGTTTGCAGGAGTTTCTAAACCCTTTCTGTGAAGAAGCGCAAAACGTATTTACCCAGCCAAATGCCAGCATTTCCCAAATAGCTGTAAATCTCCGTCTGAAACACAAAACGAACGTATCCTTCAGACTGCTCTGCTGGGTGTTGGCTGACCTAAGGGAGTTGAATCTGCCTCTAGATTCAGAGAGTGAGAAGCACGTTGCTTCTCGGAGCTGCGTTTTGATATGCAAGAGTGAATGGGAGTAAACGCGGTTTGGAGAAATATCTGCTTCTAAAACAAAAACGGAGCAACCTAACAGAACGGCCTTCGATGTGTGCGTTCAACTTACATAGTTAAACTGATGTGTGTTTGCAGGAGTTTCTAAACCCTTTCTTTGAAGAAGCGCAAAACGCGTTTTCCCAGGAAAAAGCAAGCATTTCCCAAATAGCTGTAAATCTCCGTCTGAAACACAAAACGAACGTATCCTTCAGACTGCTCTGCTGGGTGTTCGCTGACCTAAGGGAGTTGGATCTGCCTCGAGATTCAGAGAGTGAGAAGCACGTTGCTTCTCGGAGCTGCGTTTTGATATGCCAGAGTGAATGGGAGTAAACGCGGTTTGGAGAAATATCTGCTTCTAAAACCAAACCAGAGCAACCTAACAGAACGGCCTTCAATGTGTGCGTTCCACTTACAGAGTTACACTGATGTGTGTTTGCAGGAGTTTCTAAACCCTTTCTGTGAAGAAGCGCAAAACGCGTTCTCCTAGGCAAAAGCAAGCATTTTCTAAATAGCTGAAAATCTCCGTCTGAAACACAAAACGAACGTATCCTTCAGACTGCTCTGCTGGGTGTTCGCTGACCTATGAAAGTTGAATCTGCCTCTAGATTCAGAGAGTGAGAAGCAGGTTGCTTCTCGGAGCTGCGTTTTGATATACCAGAGTGAATGGGAGTAATCGCGGTTTGGAGGAATATCTGCTTCTAAAACCAAAACGGAGCAACCTAACAGAACGGCCTTCAATGTGTGCATTCCACTTACAGAGGTAAACTGATGTGTGTTTGCAGGAGTTTCTAAACCCTTTCTGTGAAGCAGCGCAAAACGCATTTTCGAGGCAAAAGCAAGCATTTCCCTAATATCTGTAAATATCCGTCTGAAACACAAAACTAACGTATCCTTCAGACTGCTCTGATGGGTGTTCGCTTACCTAAGGGAGTTGAATCTGCCTCTAGATTCAGAGAGAGAGAAGCACGTTGCTTCTCGGAGCTGCGTTTTGATATGCCAGAGTGAATGGGACTGAACACGGTTTGGAGAAATATCTGCTTCTAAAACAAAAACGGAGCAAAAATAACAAAACGGCCTTCAATGTGTGCGTTCAACTTACAGAGTTAAACTGATGTGTGTTTGCAGGAGTTTCTAAACCCTTTCTTTAAAGAAGCGCAAAACGCATTTTCCCAGGCAAAAGCAAGCATTTCCCAAATAGCTGTAAATCTCCGTCTGAAACACAAAACGAACGTATCCTTCAGACTGCTCTGTTGGGTGTTGGCTGACCTAAGGGAGTTGAATCTGCCTCTAGATTCAGAGAGTGAGAAGAACGTTGCTGCTCGGAGCTGCGTTTTCATATGCCAGAGTGAATGGGAGTAAACGCGGTTTGGAGAAATATCTGCTTCTAAAACCATAACGGAGCAACCTAACAGAACGGCCTTCAATGTGTGCGTTCAACTTACAGAGTTAAACTGATATGTGTTTGCAGGAGTTTCTAAACCCTTTCTGTGAAGAAGGACAATACGCATTTTCCCAGGCAAAAGCAAGCATTTCCCAAATAGCTGTAAATCTCCGTCTGAAACACAAAACGAACGTATCCTTCAGACTGCTCTGCTGGGTGTTCGCTGACCTAATAAAGTTGAATCTGCCTCTAGATTCAGAGAGTGAGAAGCACGTTGCTTCTCGGAGCTGCGTTTTGATATGCCAGAGTGAATGGGAGTAAACGCGGTTTGGAGAAATATCTGCTTCTAAAACCAAAACGGAGCAACATAACAGAACGGCCTTCAATGTGTGCGTTCAACTTACAGAGTTAAACTGATGTGTGTTGGCAGAAGTTTCTAAACCCTTTCTGTGAAGAAGCGCAAAACGCATTTTCCCAGGCAAAAGCAAGCATTTCCCAAATAGCTGTAAATTTCCGTCTGAAACACAAAACGAACTTATCCTTCAAACTGCTCTGCTGGGTGTTCGCTGACCTAATAAAGTTGAATCTGCCTCTAGATTCAGAGAGTGAGAAGCACGTTGCTTCTCGGAGCTGCGTTTTGATATGCCAGAGTGAATGGGAGTAAACGCGGTTTGGAGAAATATCTGCTTCTAAAACCAAAACGGAGCAACATAACAAAACGGCCTTCAATGTGTGCGTTCAACTTAAAAAGATAACTGATGTGTGTTTACAGGAGTTTCTACACCCTTTCTCTGAAGAAGCGCAAAACGCATTTTCCCAGGCAAAAGCAAGCATTTCCCAAATAGCTGTAAATCTCCGTCTGAAACACAAAACGAACGTATCCTTCAGATTGCTCTGCTGGGTTTTGGCTGACCTAAGGGAGTTGAATCTGCCTCTAGATTATGAGAGTGAGAAGCACGTTGCTTCTCGGAGCTGCGTTTTGATATGCCAGAGTGAATGGGAGTAAACACGGTTTGGAGAAATATCTGCTTCTAAAACCAAAACGGAGCAACCTAACAGAACGGCCTTCAATGTGTGCGTTCAACTTACAGAGTTAAACTGATGTGTGTTTGCAAAAGTTTCTAAACCCTTTCTGTGAAGAAGCGCAAAACGAATTTTCCCAGGCAAAAGCAAGCATTTCCCAAATAGCTGTACATCTCCATCTAAAACACAAAACGAACGTATCCTTCAGACTGCTCTGCTGGGTGTTCGCTGACCTAAGGGAGTTGAATCTGCCTCGAGATCCAGAGAGTAAGAAGCACGTTTCTTCTCGGAGCTGCGTTTTGATATGCCAGAGTGAATTGGAGTAAACGCGGTTTGGAAAAATATCTGCTTCTGAAACCAAAACGGAGCAACCTCAAAGAACGGCCTTCAATGTGTGCGTTCAACTTACAGAGTAAAACTGATGTGTGTTTGCAGGAGTTTCTAAACCCCTTCTTTGAAGAAGCGCAAAATGCATATTCCCAGCCAAATGCAAGCATTTCCCAAATAGCTGTAAATCTTTGTCTGAAACACAAAACGAACGTATCCTTCAGACTGCTCTGCTGGGTGTTCGCTTACCTAAGAAAGTTGAATCTGCCTCTAGATTCAGAGAGTGAGAAGCACGTTGCTTCTCGGAGCTGCGTTTTGATATGCCAGAGTGAATGGGAGTAAACGCGGTTTGGAGAATTATCTGCTTGTAAAACCAAACAAAGCAACTTAACAGAACGGCCTTCAATGTGTGCGTTCAACTTACAAAGTTACACTGATGTGTGTTTTCAGGAGATTCTAAACCATTTCTGTGAAGAAGCGCAAAACGCATTTTCCCAGGCAAAAGCAAACATTTCCCAAATAGCTGTAAATCTCCGTCTGAAACAAAAAACGAACATATCCTTTAGACTGCTCTGCTGGGTGTTCGCTTACCTAAGGCAGATGAATCTGCCTCTAGATTCAGAGAGTGAGAAGCACGTTGCTTATCGGAGCTGCGTTTTCATATGCCAGAGTGAATGGGAGTAAACGCGGTTTGGAGAAATATCTGCTTCTAAAACCAAAACGGAGCAACCTAAAAGAACGGCCTTCAACGTGTGCGTTCAACTTACAGACTGAAACTGGTATGTGTTTGCAGGAGTTTCTAAACACTTTCTGTGAAGAAGCGCAAAACGCATTTTCCCAGGCAAAAGCAAGAATTACCCAAATAGCTGTAAATCTGCGTCTGAAACACAAAACGAACTTATCCTTCAGACTGCTCTGGTAAGTGTTCACTTAACTAAGGGAGTTGAATCTGCCTCTAGACTCAGAGAGTGAGAAGCACGTTGCTTCTCGGAGCTGCGTTTTCATATGCCAGAGTGAAAGGGAGTAAACGCAGTTTGGAGAAATATCTGCTTCTAAAACCAAAACGGAGCAACCTAACAGAACGGCCTTCAACGTGTGCCTTCAACTTACAGTGATAAACTGATGTATTTCTGCAGGCGTTTCTAAACCCTTTCTGTGAAGAAGCGCAAAACTCAATTTCCCAGGCAAAGGCAAACATTTCCCAAATAGCTGTAAATCTCCGTCTGAAACACAAAACGAACATATCCGTCACACTGCTCTGCTGGGGGTTCGCTTACCTAAGGGAGTTGAATCTGCCTCTAGATTCAGAGAGTGAGAAGCACGTTGCTTCGCGGAGCAGCGTTTTGATATGCCACAGTGAATTGGAGGGAGTAAAGGCGGTTTAAAGAAATATCTGCTTCTAAATCCAAAACGGAGCAACCTAACAGAACGGCCTTCAACGTGTGCCTTCAACTTACAGAGTTAAAGTGATGTGCGTCTGCAGGAGTTTCTAAACACTTTCTGTGAAGAAGTGCAAAACGAATTTTCCCAGGCATAAGCAAGCCTTTTGTAAATAGCTGTAAATCTCCGTCTGAAACACAAAACGAACGTATCCTTCAGACTGCTCTGCTGGGTGTTCGCTTAGCTAAGGGAGTTCAATGTGCCTCTAGATTCACAGGGTGAGAAGCACGTTGCTTCTCGGAGCTGCGTTTTGATATGCCAGAGTGAATGGGAGTAAACGCTGTTTGGAGAAATATCTGCTTCTGAAACCAAAACGGAGCAACCTAACAGAACGGCCTTCAACGTGTGCCTTCAAGTTACAGAGTTAAACTGATGTGTGTCTGCAGGAGTTTCTAAACCCTTTCGGTGAAGAAGCGCAAAACGCATTTTCTCAGGCAAAACAAGCATTTCCCAAATAGATGTAAATCTCCGTCTGAAACACAAAACGAACGTATCCTTCAGACTGCTCTGCTGGGTGTTCGCTTACCTAAAGGAGTTGAATCTGCCTCTAGGTTCAGAGAGTGAGAAGCACGTAGCTTCTCAGAGCTGCGATTTTATATGCCAGAGTGACTGGGAGTAAACGCGGTTTGGAGAAATATCTGCTTCTAAAACCAAAACGGAGCAACCTAACAGAACGGACTTCAACCTGTGCGTTCAACTTACAAAGTTAAACTGATGTGTGTTTGCTAGAGTTTCTAAACCCTTTCTGTAAAGAAGCACAAAACGCATTTTTTCAGTAAAAAGCAAGCATTTGCCAAATAGCTGTAAATCTGAGTCTGAAACACAAAACGAACGTATCCTACAGACTGCTCTGCTGGGTATTCGCTTAACTAAGCTAGTTGAATCTGCCTCTAGATTCAGAGAGTGAGAAGCACGTTGCTTCTCGGAGCTGCGTTTTGATATTCCAGAGTGAATGGGAGTATAAGCTGTTTAGAGAAATATCTGATTCTGAAACCAAAACGGAGCAACCTAACAAAACGGCCTTCAATGTGTGCATTCAACTTATAGAGTTAAACTGATGTGTGTCTGCAGGAGTTTCTAAACGCTTTCTGTGAAGAAGCGCAAAACGCCTTTTCTTAGGCAAAAGCAAGCATTTCCCAAAAAACTGTAAATCTCCGTCTGAAACACAAAACGAACGTATCCTTCAGACTGCTCTGCTGGGTGTTCGCTGACCTAAGAAAGTTGAATCTGCCTCTAGATTCAGAGAGTGAGAAGTACGTTTCTTCTCGGAGCTGCGTTTTGATATGCCAGAGTGAATGAAACTAAACGCGGTTTGGAGAAATATCTGCTTCTAAAACAAAAACGGAGCAACCTAACACAACGGCCTTCAATGTGTGCGTTCAACTTACAGAGTTAAAATGATGTGTGTTTGCAGAAGTTTCTAAACCCTTTCTGTGAAGAAGCGCAAAACTCATTTTCCCAGGCAAATGCAAGCATTTCCCAAATAACTGTAAAACTGCGTCTGAAACACAAAACGAAGGTATCCGTCAAACTGCTCTGCTGGGTATTCGCTTACCTAAGGGAGTTCAATCTGCCTCTAGATTCACACAGTAAAAAGCACGTTGCTTCTCGGAGCTGCGTTTTGATATGGCAGAGTGAATGGGAGTAAACGAGGTTTGGAGAAATATCTGCTTCTAAAACCAAAACGAAGCAACCTGACAGAACGGCCTTCAATGTGTGCGTTCAACTTACAGAGCTAAACTGATGTGTGTTTGCAGGAGTTTCTAAACCCTTTCTGTGAAGAATCGCAAAACGCAATTTCCCAGTAAAAATCAAACATTTGCCAAATAGCTGTAAATCTCCGTCTGAAACAGAAAACGAACGTATCCTTCAGACTGCTCTGCTGGGTGTTCGCTTACCTAAGAAAGTTGAATCTGCCTCTAGATTCAGAGAGTGAGAAGCACGTTTCTTCTCGGAGCTGCGTTTTGATATGCCAGAGTGAATGGGAGTAAACGCGGTTTGGAGAAATATCTGCTTCTAAAACAAAAACGGAGCAACATAAAAGAACGGCCTTCAATGTGTGCTTTCAACTTACAGAGTTAAACTGATGTGTGTTTGCAGGAGTTTCTAAACCCTTTCTGTGAAGAAGCGCAAAACGCATTTTCCCAGGAAAAAGCAAGCATTTCCCAAATAGCTGTAAATCTCCGTCTGAAACACAAAACGAACATATCCTTCAGACTGCTCTTCTGGGTGTTCGCTGACCTAAGAAAGTTGAATCTGCCTCTAGATTCAGAGACTGAGAAGCACGTTGCTTCTCGGAGCTGCGTTTTGATATGCCAGAGTGAATGGGAGTAAACGCGGTTTCGAGAAATATCTGCTTCCAAAACCAAAACGGAGCAACATAACAGAACGGCCTTCAATGTGTGCGTTCAACTCACAGAGTTAAACTGATGTGTGTTTGCAGGAGTTTCTAAACCCTTTCTGTGAAGAAGCGCAAAACGCATTTTCCCAGGCAAAAGCAAGTATTTCCCTAATAGTTGTAAATCTCCGTCTGAAACACAAACCGAACGTATCCTTCAGACTGCTCTGCTGGGTGTTCGCTGACCTAAGGGAGTTGAATCTGCCTCTAGATTCAGAGAGTGAGAAGCACGTTGCTTCTCGAAGCTGCGTTTTGATATGCCAGAGTGAATGGGAGTAAACGAGGTTTGGAGAAATATCTGCTTCTAAAACCAAAACGGAGCAACCTAACAGAATGGCCTTCAATGTGTGCGTTCAACTTACAAAGTTAAACTGATGTGTGTTTGCAGGAGTTTCTAAACCCTTTCTGTGAAGAAGCGCAAAACGTATTTACCCAGCCAAATGCCAGCATTTCCCAAATAGCTGTAAATCTCCGTCTGAAACACAAAACGAACGTATCCTTCAGACTGCTCTGCTGGGTGTTGGCTGACCTAAGGGAGTTGAATCTGCCTCTAGATTCAGAGAGTGAGAAGCACGTTGCTTCTCGGAGCTGCGTTTTGATATGCAAGAGTGAATGGGAGTAAACGCGGTTTGGAGAAATATCTGCTTCTAAAACAAAAACGGAGCAACCTAACAGAACGGCCTTCGATGTGTGCGTTCAACTTACATAGTTAAACTGATGTGTGTTTGCAGGAGTTTCTAAACCCTTTCTTTGAAGAAGCGCAAAACGCGTTTTCCCAGGAAAAAGCAAGCATTTCCCAAATAGCTGTAAATCTCCGTCTGAAACACAAAACGAACGTATCCTTCAGACTGCTCTGCTGGGTGTTCGCTGACCTAAGGGAGTTGGATCTGCCTCGAGATTCAGAGAGTGAGAAGCACGTTGCTTCTCGGAGCTGCGTTTTGATATGCCAGAGTGAATGGGAGTAAACGCGGTTTGGAGAAATATCTGCTTCTAAAACCAAACCAGAGCAACCTAACAGAACGGCCTTCAATGTGTGCGTTCCACTTACAGAGTTACACTGATGTGTGTTTGCAGGAGTTTCTAAACCCTTTCTGTGAAGAAGCGCAAAACGCGTTCTCCTAGGCAAAAGCAAGCATTTTCTAAATAGCTGAAAATCTCCGTCTGAAACACAAAACGAACGTATCCTTCAGACTGCTCTGCTGGGTGTTCGCTGACCTATGAAAGTTGAATCTGCCTCTAGATTCAGAGAGTGAGAAGCAGGTTGCTTCTCGGAGCTGCGTTTTGATATACCAGAGTGAATGGGAGTAATCGCGGTTTGGAGGAATATCTGCTTCTAAAACCAAAACGGAGCAACCTAACAGAACGGCCTTCAATGTGTGCATTCCACTTACAGAGGTAAACTGATGTGTGTTTGCAGGAGTTTCTAAACCCTTTCTGTGAAGCAGCGCAAAACGCATTTTCGAGGCAAAAGCAAGCATTTCCCTAATATCTGTAAATATCCGTCTGAAACACAAAACTAACGTATCCTTCAGACTGCTCTGATGGGTGTTCGCTTACCTAAGGGAGTTGAATCTGCCTCTAGATTCAGAGAGAGAGAAGCACGTTGCTTCTCGGAGCTGCGTTTTGATATGCCAGAGTGAATGGGACTGAACACGGTTTGGAGAAATATCTGCTTCTAAAACAAAAACGGAGCAAAAATAACAAAACGGCCTTCAATGTGTGCGTTCAACTTACAGAGTTAAACTGATGTGTGTTTGCAGGAGTTTCTAAACCCTTTCTTTAAAGAAGCGCAAAACGCATTTTCCCAGGCAAAAGCAAGCATTTCCCAAATAGCTGTAAATCTCCGTCTGAAACACAAAACGAACGTATCCTTCAGACTGCTCTGTTGGGTGTTGGCTGACCTAAGGGAGTTGAATCTGCCTCTAGATTCAGAGAGTGAGAAGAACGTTGCTGCTCGGAGCTGCGTTTTCATATGCCAGAGTGAATGGGAGTAAACGCGGTTTGGAGAAATATCTGCTTCTAAAACCATAACGGAGCAACCTAACAGAACGGCCTTCAATGTGTGCGTTCAACTTACAGAGTTAAACTGATATGTGTTTGCAGGAGTTTCTAAACCCTTTCTGTGAAGAAGGACAATACGCATTTTCCCAGGCAAAAGCAAGCATTTCCCAAATAGCTGTAAATCTCCGTCTGAAACACAAAACGAACGTATCCTTCAGACTGCTCTGCTGGGTGTTCGCTGACCTAATAAAGTTGAATCTGCCTCTAGATTCAGAGAGTGAGAAGCACGTTGCTTCTCGGAGCTGCGTTTTGATATGCCAGAGTGAATGGGAGTAAACGCGGTTTGGAGAAATATCTGCTTCTAAAACCAAAACGGAGCAACATAACAGAACGGCCTTCAATGTGTGCGTTCAACTTACAGAGTTAAACTGATGTGTGTTGGCAGAAGTTTCTAAACCCTTTCTGTGAAGAAGCGCAAAACGCATTTTCCCAGGCAAAAGCAAGCATTTCCCAAATAGCTGTAAATTTCCGTCTGAAACACAAAACGAACTTATCCTTCAAACTGCTCTGCTGGGTGTTCGCTGACCTAATAAAGTTGAATCTGCCTCTAGATTCAGAGAGTGAGAAGCACGTTGCTTCTCGGAGCTGCGTTTTGATATGCCAGAGTGAATGGGAGTAAACGCGGTTTGGAGAAATATCTGCTTCTAAAACCAAAACGGAGCAACATAACAAAACGGCCTTCAATGTGTGCGTTCAACTTAAAAAGATAACTGATGTGTGTTTACAGGAGTTTCTACACCCTTTCTCTGAAGAAGCGCAAAACGCATTTTCCCAGGCAAAAGCAAGCATTTCCCAAATAGCTGTAAATCTCCGTCTGAAACACAAAACGAACGTATCCTTCAGATTGCTCTGCTGGGTTTTGGCTGACCTAAGGGAGTTGAATCTGCCTCTAGATTATGAGAGTGAGAAGCACGTTGCTTCTCGGAGCTGCGTTTTGATATGCCAGAGTGAATGGGAGTAAACACGGTTTGGAGAAATATCTGCTTCTAAAACCAAAACGGAGCAACCTAACAGAACGGCCTTCAATGTGTGCGTTCAACTTACAGAGTTAAACTGATGTGTGTTTGCAAAAGTTTCTAAACCCTTTCTGTGAAGAAGCGCAAAACGAATTTTCCCAGGCAAAAGCAAGCATTTCCCAAATAGCTGTACATCTCCATCTAAAACACAAAACGAACGTATCCTTCAGACTGCTCTGCTGGGTGTTCGCTGACCTAAGGGAGTTGAATCTGCCTCGAGATCCAGAGAGTAAGAAGCACGTTTCTTCTCGGAGCTGCGTTTTGATATGCCAGAGTGAATTGGAGTAAACGCGGTTTGGAAAAATATCTGCTTCTGAAACCAAAACGGAGCAACCTCAAAGAACGGCCTTCAATGTGTGCGTTCAACTTACAGAGTAAAACTGATGTGTGTTTGCAGGAGTTTCTAAACCCCTTCTTTGAAGAAGCGCAAAATGCATATTCCCAGCCAAATGCAAGCATTTCCCAAATAGCTGTAAATCTTTGTCTGAAACACAAAACGAACGTATCCTTCAGACTGCTCTGCTGGGTGTTCGCTTACCTAAGAAAGTTGAATCTGCCTCTAGATTCAGAGAGTGAGAAGCACGTTTCTTCTCGGAGCTGCGTTTTGATATGCCAGAGTGAATGGGAGTAAACGCGGTTTGGAGAAATATCTGCTTCTAAAACAAAAACGGAGCAACATAACAGAACGGCCTTCAATGTGTGCTTTCAACTTACAGAGTTAAACTGATGTGTGTTTGCAGGAGTTTCTAAACCCTTTCTGTGAAGAAGCGCAAAACGCATTTTCCCAGGAAAAAGCAAGCATTTCCCAAATAGCTGTAAATCTCCGTCTGAAACACAAAACGAACATATCCTTCAGACTGCTCTTCTGGGTGTTCGCTGACCTAAGAAAGTTGAATCTGCCTCTAGATTCAGAGACTGAGAAGCACGTTGCTTCTCGGAGCTGCGTTTTGATATGCCAGAGTGAATGGGAGTAAACGCGGTTTCGAGAAATATCTGCTTCCAAAACCAAAACGGAGCAACATAACAGAACGGCCTTCAATGTGTGCGTTCAACGTACAGAGTTAAACTGATGTGTGTTTGCAGGAGTTTCTAAACCCTTTCTGTGAAGAAGCGCAAAACGCATTTTCCCAGGCAAAAGCAAGTATTTCCCTAATAGTTGTAAATCTCCGTCTGAAACACAAACCGAACGTATCCTTCAGACTGCTCTGCTGGGTGTTCGCTGACCTAAGGGAGTTGAATCTGCCTCTAGATTCAGAGAGTGAGAAGCACGTTGCTTCTCGGAGCTGCGTTTTGATATGCAAGAGTGAATGGGAGTAAACGCGGTTTGGAGAAATATCTGCTTCTAAAACAAAAACGGAGCAACCTAACAGAACGGCCTTCGATGTGTGCGTTCAACTTACATAGTTAAACTGATGTGTGTTTGCAGGAGTTTCTAAACCCTTTCTTTGAAGAAGCGCAAAACGCGTTTTCCCAGGAAAAAGCAAGCATTTCCCAAATAGCTGTAAATCTCCGTCTGAAACACAAAACGAACGTATCCTTCAGACTGCTCTGCTGGGTGTTCGCTGACCTAAGGGAGTTGGATCTGCCTCGAGATTCAGAGAGTGAGAAGCACGTTGCTTCTCGGAGCTGCGTTTTGATATGCCAGAGTGAATGGGAGTAAACGCGGTTTGGAGAAATATCTGCTTCTAAAACCAAACCAGAGCAACCTAACAGAACGGCCTTCAATGTGTGCGTTCCACTTACAGAGTTACACTGATGTGTGTTTGCAGGAGTTTCTAAACCCTTTCTGTGAAGAAGCGCAAAACGCAATTTCCTAGGCAAAAGGAAGCATTTCCCAAATAGCTGTAAATCTCCGTCTTAAACACAAAACGAACGTATCCTTCAGACTGCTCTGCTGGGTGTTCGCTGACCTAAGGGAGTTGAATCTGCCTCTAGATTCAGAGAGTGAGAAGCACGTTACTTCTCGGAGCTGCGTTTTGATATGCCACAGTGAAGGGGAGTAAACGCGGTTTGGAGAAATATCTGCTTCTAAAACCAAAACGGAGCAACCTAACAGAACGGCCTTCAATATGTGCATGCAACTTACAGAGTTAAACAGATGTGTGTTAGCAGGAGTTTCTAAACCCTTTCTGTGAAACAGCGCAAAACGCATTTTCCCAGGCAAAAGCAAGCATTTCCGAAATAGCTGTAAATCTCCGTCTGAAACACAAAACGAACGTATCCTTCAGACTGCTCTGCTGGGTGTTCGCTGACCTAAGGTAGTTGAATCTGCCTCGAGATTCAGAGTGTGAGAAGCACGTTGCTTCTCGGAGCTGCGTTTTGATATGCCAGAGTGAATGGGAGTAAACGCGGTTTAGAGAAATATCTGCTTCTGAAACCAAAACGGAGGAATCTAACAGAACGGCCTTTAATGTGAGCGTTCAACTCACAGAGTTAAACTGATGTGTGTTTGCAGGAATTTCTAAACCCTTTCTGTGAAGAAGCGCAAAACGCATTTTCCCAGGAAAAAGCAAGCATTTCCCAAATAGCTGTAAATCTCCGTCTGAAACACAAAACGAACGTATCCTTCAGACTGCTCTGCTGGGTGTTCGCTTACCTAAAAGAATTGAATCTACCTCTAGATTCAGAGAGTAAGAAGCACGTTGCTTCTCGGAGCTGCGTTTTGATATGCCAGAGTGAATGGGAGTAAACGCGGTTTGGAGAAATATCTGCTTCTAAAACCAAAACGGAGCAACCTAACAGAACGGCCTTCAATGTGTGCGTTCAACTTACAGAGTTAAAGTGATGTCTGTTAGAAGGAGTATCTAAACCCTTTCTGTGAAGAAGCGAAAAACGCATTTTTCCAGGCAAAAGCAAGCATTTCCCAAATAGCTGTAAATCTCCGTCTGAAACACAAAACGAACGTATCCTTCAGAATGCTCTGCTGGGTGTTCGCTTACCTACGGGAGTTGAATCTGCCTCTAGATTCATAGAGTGAGAAGCACGTTTCTTCTCGGAGCTGCGTTTTGACATGCCAGAGTGAATGGGAGTAAACGTGGTTCGGAGAAATATCTGCTTCTAAAACCAAAACGGAGCTACCTAACAGAACGGCCTTCAATGTGTGCGTTCCACTTACAGAGTTACACTGATGTGTGTTTGCAGGAGTTTCTAAACCCTTTCTGTGAAGAAGCGCAAAACGCATTTTCCCAGGCAAAAGCAAGCATTTCCCACATAGCTGTAAATCTCCGTCTGAAACACAAAACGAACGTATACTTCAGACTGCTCTGCTGGGTGTTCGCTGACCTAAGGGAGTTTAATCTGCCTCTAGATTCAGAGAGTGAGAAGCAAGTTTCTTCTCGGAGCTGCGTTTTGATATGCCAGAGTGAATGGGAGTAAACGCGGTTTGGAGAAATATCTGATTCTTAAACCAAAACGGAGCAACCTAACAGAACGGCCTTCAATGTGTGCGTTCAACGTACAGAGTTACACTGATGTGTGTTTGCAGGAGTTTCTAAACCCTTTCTGTGAAGAAGCGCAAAACGCATTTTCCCAGGCAAAAGCAAGCATTTCCCAAATAGCTGTAAATCTCCGTCTGAAACACAAAACGAACGTATCCTTCAGACTGCTCTGCTGGGTGTTCGCTGACCTAAGGGAGTTGAATCTGCCTCTAGATTCAGAGAGTGAGAAGCACGTTGCTCCTCGGAGCTGCGTTTTGATATGCCAGAGTGAATGGGAGTAAACGCGGTTTGGAGAAATATCTGCTTCTAAAAGCAAAACGGAGCAACCTAACAGAACGGCCTTCAATGTGTGCGTTCAACTTACAGAGTTAAACTGATGTGTGTTTTCAGGAGTTTCTAAACCCTTTCTGTGAAGAAGCGCAAAACGCAATTTCCCAGGCAAAAGCAAGCATTTCCCAAATAGCTGTAAATCTTTGTCTGAAACACAAAACAAACGTATCCTTCAGACTGCTCTGCTGGGTGTTCGCTGACCTAAGGGAGTTGAATCTGCCTCGAGATTCAGAGAGTGAGAAGCACGTTGCTTCTCGGAGCTGCGTTTTGATATGCCAGAGTGAATGGGAGTAAATGCGGTTTGGAGAAATATCTGCTTCTAAAACCAAAACGGAGCAACTTAACAGAACTGCCTTCAATGTCTGCGTTCAACTTACAGAGTTAAACTGATGTGTGTTTGCAGGAGATTCTAAACCCTTTCTGTGAAGAAGCGCCAAACGCATTTTCCCAGGCAAAAGCAAGCATTTCCCAAATAGCTGTAAATCTCCGTCTGAAACACAAAACGAACGTATCCTTCAGACTGCTCTGCTGGGTGTTCGCTGACCTAAGGGAGTTGAATCTGCCTCTAGATTCAGAGAGTGAGAAGCACGTTGCTTCTCGGAGCGGCGTTTTGATATGCCAGAGTGAATGGGAGTAAACGCGGTTTGGAGAAATATCTGCTTCTAAAACCAAAACGGAGCAACCTAACAGAACGGCCTTCAATGTGTGCGTTTAACTTACAGAGTTAAAGTGATGTGTGTTTGCACGAGTTTCTAAACCCTTTCTGTGAAGAAGGGCAAAACGCATTTTCCCAGGCAAAAGCAATCATTTCCCAAATAGCTGTAAATCTCCGTCTGAAACACAAAACGAACGTATTCTTCAGACTGCTCTGCTGGGTGTTCGCTTAGCTAAGATAGTTGAATCTGCCTCTAGATTCAGAGAGTGAGAAGCACGTTGCTTCTGGGAGCTGCGTTTTGATATGCCAGAGTGAATGGGAGTAAACGCGGTTTGGAGAAATATCTGCTTCTAAAACCAAAACGGAGGAACATAACAGAACGGCCTTCAATGTGTGCGTTCAACTTAGAGTTAAACTGATGTGTGTTTGCAGGAGTTTCTAAACCCTTTCTGTGAAGAAGCGCAAAACGCATTTTCCCAGGCAAAAGCAAAGATTCCCCAAATAGCTGTAAATCTTCGTCTGAAACACAAAACGAACTTATATTTCAGACTGCTCTGCTGGGTGTTCGCTGACCTAAGGGAGTTGAATCTGCCTCTAGATTCAGAGAGTGAAAAGCACGTTGCTTCTCAAAGCTGCGTTTTGATATGCCAGAGTGAATGGGAGTAAACGCGGTTTGGAGAAATATCTGCTTCTAAAAGCAAAACGGAGCAACCTAACAGAACGGCCTTCAATGTGTGCGTTCAACTTACAGAGTTAAACTGATGAGTGTTTGCAGGAGTTTTTAAACCCTTTCTGTGAAGAAGCGCAAAACGCATTTTCCCAGGCAAAACCACGTATTTCCCAAATATGTTTAAATCTCCGTCTGAAACACAAAACAAACGTATCCTTCAGACTGCTCTGCTGGGTTTTCGCTGACCTAAGGGAGTTGAATCTGCCTCGAGATTCAGAGAGTGAGAAGCACGTTGCTTCTCGGAGCTGCGTTTTGATATGCCAGAGTGAATGGGAGTAAACGCGGTTTGGAGAAATATCTGCTTCTAAACCCAAAACGGAGCAACTTAACAGAACTGCCTTCAATGTCTGCGTTCAACTTACAGAGTGAAACAGATGTGTGTTTGCAGGAGTTTCTAAACCCTTTCTGTGAAGAAGCGCAAAACGCATTTTCCCAGGCAAAAGCAAGAATTTCCCAAATAGCTGTAAATCTCCGTCTGAAACACAAAACGAACGTATCCTTCAGACTGCTCTGCTGTTTGTTCGCTTACCTAAAAGAATTGAATCTACCTCTAGATTCAGAGAGTGAGAAGCACGTTGCTTCTCGGAGCTGCGTTTTGATATGCCAGAGTGAATGGGAGGAAACGCGGTTTGGAGAAATATCTGCTTCTAAAACCAAAACGGAGCAACCTAACAGGACGGCCTTCAATGTGTGCGTTCAGCTTACCGCTTACAGAGTTAAACTGATGTGTGTTTGCAGGAGTTTCTAAACCCTTTCTGTGAAGAAGCGGAAAACGCATTTTTTCATGCAAAAGCAAGCATTTCCCAAATAGCTGTAAATCTCCGTCTGAAACACAACACGAACGTATCCTTCAGACTGCTCTGCTGGGTGTTCGCTTACCTAAGGGAGTTGAATCTGCCTCTAGATTCAGAGAGGGAGAAGCACGTTGCTTCTCGGAGCTGCGTTTTGATATGCCAGAGTGAATGGGAGTAAACGCGGTTTGGAGAAATATCTGCTTCTAAAACCAAAACGGAGCAACCTAACAGAACGGCCTTCAATGTGTGCATTCCACTTACAGAGTTAAACTGATGTGTGTTTGCAGGAGTTTCTAAACCCTTTCTGTGAAGAAGGGCAAAACGCATTTTCCCAGGCAAAAGCAAGCATTTCCCAAATAGCTGTAAATCTCCGTCTGAAACACCAAACGAACCTATCCTTCAGACTGCTCTGCTGGGTGTTCGCTGACCTAAGGGAGTTGAATCTGCCTCTAGATTCAGAGTGAGAAGCACGTTGCTTCTCGAAGCTGCGTTTTGATATGCCAGAGTGAATGGGAGTAAACGCGGTTTGGAGAAATATCTGCTTCTAAAACCAAAACGGAGCAACCTAACAGAACGGTTTTCAATGTGTGCGTTCAACTTACAGAGTTAAACTGATGTGTGTTTGCAGGAGTTTCTAAACCGTTTCTGTGAAGAAGCGCAAAACGCATTTTCCCAGCCAAATGCAAGCATTTCCCAAATAGATGTAGATCTCCGTGTGAAACACAAAACGAACGTATCCTTCAAACTGCTCTGCTGGGTGTTCGCTGACCTAAGAAAGTTGAATCTGCCTCTAGATTCAGAGTGAGAAGCACGTTGCTTCTCGAAGCTGCGTTTTGATATGCCAGAGTGAATGGGAGTAAACGCGGTTTGGAGAAATATCTGCTTCTAAAACCAAAACGGAGCAACCTAACAGAACGGCCTTCAATGTGTGCGTTCAACTTACAGAGTTAAACAGATGTGTGTTTGCAGGAGTTTCTAAACCCTTTCTGTGAAGAAGCGCAAAACGCATTTTCCCAAAAAAAAGCAAGCATTTTCCAAATAGCTGTAAATCTCCGTCTGAAACACAAATCGAACGTATCCTTCAGACTGCTCTGCTGGGTGTTCGCTGACCTAATGAACTTGAATCTGCCTCGAGATTCAGAGAGTGAGAAGCACGTTGCTTCTCGGAGCGGCGTTTTGATATGCCAGAGTGAATGGGAGTAAACGCGGTTTGGAGAAATATCTGCTTCTAAAACCAAAATAAAGCAACCTAACAGATCGGCCTTCCATGTGTGCGTTCAACTTACAGAGTTAAACTGATGTGTGTTTGCAGGAGTTTCTAAACCCTTTCTGTGAAACAACGCAAAACGCATTTTCCCAGGCAAAAGCAAGCATTTCCCAAATAGCTGTAAATCTCCGTCTGAAACACAAAACGAACGTATCCTTCAGACTGCTCTGCTGGGTGTTCGCTGACCTAAGGGAGTTGAATCTCCCTCGAGATTCAGAGAGTGAGAAGCACGTTGCTTCTCGGAGCTGCGTTTTGATATGCCAGAGTGAATGGGAGTAAACGCGGTTTGGAGAAATATCTGCTTCTAAAACCAAAACGGAGCAACCTAACAGAACGGCCTTCAATGTGTGCGTTCAACTTACAGAGTTAAACAGATGTGTGTTTGCAGGAGTTTCTAACCCCTTTCTGTGAAGAAGCGCAGAACGCATTTTCCCAGGCAAAAGCAAGCATTTCCCAAATAGGTGTAAATCTCCGTCTGAAACACAAAACAAACGTATCCTTCAGAATGCTCTGCTGGGTTGTCGCTGACCTAAGGGAGTTTAATCTGCCTCGCGATTCAGAGAGTGAGAAGCACGTTGCTTCTCGGAGCTGCGTTTTGATATGCCAGAGTGAATGGGAGTAAACGCGGTATGGAGAAATATCTGCTTCTAAAACCAAAACGGAGCAACTTAACAGAACTGCCTTCAATGTCTGCGTTCAACTTACAGAGTTAAACTGATGTGTGTTTGCAGGAGTTTCTAAACCCTTTCTGTGAAGAAGCGCAAAACGCATTTTCCCAGGCAAAAGCAAGCATTTCCCAAATAGCTGTAAATCTCCGTCTGAAACACAAAACGAACGTATACTTCATACTGCTCTGCTGGGTGTTCGCTGACCTAAGGGAGTTGAATCTACCTCTAGATTCAGAGAGGGAGAAGCACGTTGCTTCTCGGAGCTGCGTTTTGATATGCCAGAGTGAATGGGAGTAAACGCGGTTTGGAGAAATATCTGCTTCTAAAACCAAAACGGAGCAACCTAACAGAACGGCCTTCAATGAGTGCGTTCAACTTACAGAGTTAAACTGATGTGTGTTAGCAGGAGTTTCTAAATCCATTCTGTGAAGAAGCGCAAAACGCATTTTCCCAGGCAAAAGCAAGCATTTCCCAAATAGCTGTAAATCTCCGTCTGAAACACAAATCGAACGTATACTTCAGACTGCTCTGCTGGGTGTTCGCTGACCTAAGGGAGTTGAATCTGCCTCTAGATTCAGATAGTGAGAAGCACGTTGCTTCTCGGAGCTGCGTTTTGATATGCCAGAGTTAATGGGAGTAAACGCCGTTTGGAGAAATATCTGCTTCTAAAACCAAAACGGAGCAACCTAACAGAACGGCCTTCAATGTGTGCATTCCACTTTCAGAGTTAAACTGATGTGTGTTTGCAGGAGTTTCTAAACCCTTTCTGTGAAGAAGCGCAAAACGCATTTTCCCAGCCAAATGCAAGCATTTCCCAAATAGCTGTAAATCTCCATTTTAAACACAAAACGAACGTATCCTTCAAACTGCTCTGCTGGGTATTCGCTTACCTACGGGAGTTGAATCTGCCTCTAGATTCATAGAGTGAGAAGCACGTTTCTTCTCGGAGCTGCGTTTTGACATGCCAGAGTGAATGGGAATAAACGCGGTTTGGAGAAATATCTGCTTCTAAAAGCAAAACGGAGCAACTTAACAGAACTGCCTTCAATGTCTGCGTTCAACTTACAGAGTTAAACTGATGTGTGTTTGCAGGAGTTTCTAAACCCTTTCTGTGAAGAAGCGCAAAACGCATTTTCCCAGGCAAAAGCAAGCATTTCCCAAATAGCTGTAAATCTCCGTCTGAAACACAAAACGAACGTATCCTTCAGACTGCTCTGCTGGGTGTTCGCTGACCTAAGGGAGTTGAATCTGCCTCTAGATTCAGATAGTGAGAAGCACGTTGCTGCTCGGAGCTGCGTTTTGATATGCCAGAGTGAATGGGAGTAAACGCGGTTTGGAGAAATATCTGCTTCTAAAACCAAAACGGAGCAACTTAACAGAACTGCCTTCAATGTCTGCGTTCAACTTACAGAGTTAAACTGATGTGTGTTTGCAGGAGATTCTAAACCCTTTCTGTGAAGAAGCGCCAAACGCATTTTCCCAGGCAAAAGCAAGCATTTTCCAAATAGCTGTAAATCTCCGTCTGAAACACAAAACGAACGTATCCTTCAGACTGCTCTGCTGGGTGTTCGCTGACCTAAGGGAGTTGAATCTGCCTCTAGATTCAGAGAGTGAGAAGCACGTTGCTTCTCGGAGCGGCGTTTTGATATGCCAGAGTGAATGGGAGTAAACGCGGTTTGGAGAAATATCTGCTTCTAAAACCAAAACGGAGCAACCTAACAGAACGGCCTTCAATGTGTGCGTTCAACTTACAGAGTTAAACTGATGTGTGTTTGCAGGAGTTTCTAAACCCTGTCTGTGAAGAAGCGCAAAACGCATTTTCCCAGGCAAAAGCAAGCATTTCCCAAATAGCTGTAAATCTCCGTCTGAAACACCAAACGAATGTATCCTTCAGACTGCTCTGCTGGGTGTTCGCTGACCTAAGGGAGTTGAATCTGCCTCTATATTCAGAGAGTGAGAAGCACGTTGCTTCTCGGAGCTGCGTTTTGATATGCCAGAGGTAGTGGGAGTAAACGCGGTTTAGAGAAATATCTGCTTCTAAAACCAAAACGGAGCAACCTAACAGAACGGCCTTCAATGTGTGCGTTTAACTTACAGAGTTAAAGTGATGTGTGTTTGCACGAGTTTCTAAACCCTTTCTGTGAAGAAGGGCAAAACGCATTTTCCCAGGCAAAAGCAATCATTTCCCAAATAGCTGTAAATCTCCGTCTGAAACACAAAACGAACGTATTCTTCAGACTGCTCTGCTGGGTGTTCGCTTAGCTAAGATAGTTGAATCTGCCTCTAGATTCAGAGAGTGAGAAGCACGTTGCTTCTGGGAGCTGCGTTTTGATATGCCAGAGTGAATGGGAGTAAACGCGGTTTGGAGAAATATCTGCTTCTAAAACCAAAACGGAGCAACATAACAGAACGGCCTTCAATGTGTGCGTTCAACTTAGAGTTAAACTGATGTGTGTTTGCAGGAGTTTCTAAACCCTTTCTGTGAAGAAGCGCAAAACGCATTTTCCCAGGCAAAAGCAAAGATTCCCCAAATAGCTGTAAATCTCCGTCTGAAACACAAAACGAACTTATATTTCAGACTGCTCTGCTGGGTGTTCGCTTACCTAAGGGAGTTGAATCTGCCTCTAGATTCAGAGAGTGAGAAGCACGTTCATTCTCGGAGCTGCGTTTTGATATGCCAGAGTGAATGGGAGTAAACGCGGTTTGGAGAAATATCTGCTTCTAAAAGCAAAACGGAGCAACCTAACAGAACGGCCTTCGATGTGTGCGTTCAACTTACAGAGTTAAACTGATGTGTGTTTGCAGGAGTTTCTAAACCCTTTCTTTGCAGAAGCGCAAAACGCATTTTCCCAGGCAAAAGCAAGCATTTCCCAAATAGCTGTAAATCTCCCTCTGAAACACAAAACGAACGTATCCTTCAGACTGCTCTGCTGGGTGTTCGCTGACCTAAGGGAGTTGATTCTGCCTCTAGATTTAGAGAGTGAGAAGCACGTTGCTTCTCGGAGCTGCGTTTTGATATGCCAGAGTGAATGAGAGTAAACCCGGTTTGGAGGAATATCTGCTTCTAAAATTAAAACGGAGCAACCTAACAGAACGGACTTCAACGTGTTCGTTCAACTTACAGAGTTAAACTGATGTGTGTTAGCGGGAGTTTCTAAACCCTTTCTGTGAAGAAGCGCAAGACGCATATTCCCAGGCAAAAGCAAGCATTTCCCAAATAGCTGTAAATCTCCGTGTGAAACACAAAACGAACGTATCCTTCAGACTGCACTGCTGGGTGTTCGCTGACCTAAGGGAGTTGAATCTGCCTCTAGATTCAGAGAGTGAGAAGCACGTTCCTTCTCGGAGCTGCGTTTTGATATGCCAGAGTGAATGGGAGTAAACGCGGTTCGGAGAAATATCTGCTTCTAAAACCAAAACGGAGCAACCTAACAGAACGACCTTCAATGTGTCCATTGAACTTACAGAGTTAATCTGATGTGTGTTTGCAGGAGTTTCTAAACCCTTTCTGTGAAGAAGCGCAAAACGCAATTTCCCAGCCAAATGCAAGCATTTCCCAAATAGCTGTAAATCTCCGTCTGAAACACGAAACGAATGTATCCTTCAGACTGCTCTGCTGGGTGTTCGCTGACCTAAGGGAGTTGAATCTGCCTCTAGATTCAGAGAGTGAGAAGCACGTTGCCTCTCGGAGCTGCGTTGTGATATGCCAGAGTGAATGGGAGTAAACGCGGTTTGGAGAAATATCTTCTTCTAAAACCAAAACGGAGCAACATAATAGAACGGCCTTCAATGTGTGCGTTCAACTTAGAGACTTAAATTGATGTGTGTTTGCAGGAGTTTCTAAACCCTTTCTGTGAAGAAGCGCAAAACGCATTTTCCCAGGAAAAAGCAACCATTTCCCAAATAGCTGTAAATCTCCGTCTGAAACACAAAACGAAGGTATCCTTCAGACTGCTCTGCTGGGTGTTCGCTGACCTAAGGGAGTTGAATCTGCCTCTAGATTCAGAGAGTGAGAAGCACGTTGCTTCTCGGAGCTGCGTTTTGATATGCCAGAGTGAATGGGAGTAAACGCGGTTTGGAAAAATATCTGATTCTTAAACCAAAACGGAGCAACCTAACAGAACGGCCTTCAATGTGTGCGTTCAACGTATAGAGTTACACTGATGTGTGTTTGCAGGAGTTTCTAAACCCTTTCTGTGAAGAAGCGCAAAACGCATTTTCCCAGGCAAAAGCAACATTTCCGAAATAGCTGTAAATCTCCGTCTGAAACACAAAACGAACGTATCCTTCAGATTGCTCTGCTGGGTGTTCGCTGACCTAAGGGAGTTGAATCTGCCTCTAGATTCAGAGAGTGAGAAGCACGTTGCTTCTCGGAGCTGCGTTTTGATATGCCAGAGTGAATGGGAGTAAACGCGGTTTGGAGAAATATCTGCTTCTAAAACAAAAACGGAGCAACCTAACAGGACGGCCTTCAATGTGTGCGTTCAACTTACCGCTTACAGAGTTAAACTGATGTGTGTTTGCAGGAGTTTCTAAACCCTTTCTGTGAAGAAGCGGAAAACGCATTTTCCCATGCAAAAGCAAGCATTTCCCAAATAGCTGTAAATCTCCGTCTGAAACACCAAACGAACCTATTCGTCAGACTGCTCTGCTGGGTGTTCGCTGACCTAAGGGAGTTGAATCTGCCTCTAGATTCAGAGTGAGAAGCACGTTGCTTCTCGAAGCTGCGTTTTGATATGCCAGAGTGAATGGGAGTAAACGCGGTTTGGAGAAATATCTGCTTCTAAAACCAAAATGGAGCAACCTAACTGATCGGCCTTCAATGTGTGCGTTCAACTTACAGAGTTAAACTGATGTCTGTTTGCAGGAGTTTCTAAACCCTTTCTGTGAAACAGCGCAAAACGCATTTTCCCAGGCAAAAGCAAGCATTTCACAAATAGCTGTAAATCTCCGTCTGAAACACAAAACGAACGTATCCTTCAGACTGCTCTGCTGGGTGTTCGCTGACCTAAGGTAGTTGAATCTGCCTCGAGATTCAGAGAGTGAGAAGCACGTTGCTTCTCGGAGCTGCGTTTTGATATGCCAGAGTGAATGGGAGTAAACGCGGTTTGGAGAAATATCTGCTTCTAAAACCAAAACGGAGCAATCTAACAGAACGGCCTTCAATGTGAGCGTTCAACTTACAGAGTTAAACTGATGTGTGTTTGCAGGAATTTCTAAACCCTTTCTGTGAAGAAGCGCAAAACGCATTTTCCCAGGCAAAAGTAAGCATTTCCCAAATAGCTGTAAATCTCCGTCTGAAACACAAAACGAACGTATCCTTCAGACTGCTCTGCTGGGTGTTCGCTTACCTAAAAGAATTGAATCTACATCTAAATTCAGAGATTGAGAAGCACGTTGCTTCTCGGAGCTGCGTTTCGATATGCCAGAGTGAATGGGAGTAAACGCGGTTTGGAGAAATATCTGCTTCTAAAACCAAAACGGAGCAACCGAACAGAACGGCCTTCAATGTGTGCGTTCAACTTACAGAGTTAAACTGATGTGTGTTAGCAGGAGTTTCTAAATCCTTTCTGTGAAGAAGCGCAAAACGCATTTTCCCAGGCAAAAGCAAGCATTTCCCAAATAGCTGTAAATCTCCGTCTGAAACACAAAACGAACGTATACTTCAGACTGCTCTGCTGGGTGTTCGCTGACCTAAGGGAGTTGAATCTGCCTCTAGATTCAGAGAGTGAGAAGCACGTTGCTTCTCGGAGCTGCGTTTTGATATGCCAGAGTGAATGGGAGTAAACGCGGTTTGGAGAAATATCTGCTTCTAAAAGCAAAACGGAGCAACCTAACAGAACGGCCTTCAATGTGTGCGTTCAACTTACAGAGTTAAACAGATGTGTGTTTGCAGGAGTTTCTAAACCCTTTCTTTGAAGAAGCGCAGAACGCATTTTCCCAGGCAAAAGCAAGCATTTCCCAAATAGGTGTAAATCTCCGTCTGAAACACAAAACAAACGTATCCTTCAGAATTCTCTGCTGGGTTTTCGCTGACCTAAGGGAGTTTAATCTGCCTCGCGATTGAGAGAGTGAGAAGCACGTTGCTTCTCGGAGCTGCGTTTTGATATGCCAGAGTGAATGGGAGTAAACGCGGTTTGGAGAAATATCTGCTTCTAAAAGCAAAACGGAGCAACCTAACAGAACGGCCTTCAATGTGTGCGTTCAACTTACAGAGTTAAACTTATGTGTGTTTGCAGGAGTTTCTAAACCCTGTCTGTGAAGAAGCGCAAAACGCATTTTCCCAGGCAAAAGCAAGCATTTCCCAAATAGCTGTAAATCTCCGTCTGAAACACCAAACGAATGTATCCTTCAGACTGCTCTGCTGGGTGTTCGCTGACCTAAGGGAGTTGAATCTGCCTCTATATTCAGAGAGTGAGAAGCACGTTGCTTCTCGGAGCTGCGTTTGATATGCCAGAGGTAATGGGAGTAAACGCGGTTTGGAGAAATATCTGCTTCTAAAACCAAAACGGAGCAACCTAACAGAATGGCCTTCAATGTGTGCGTTTAACTTAGAGTTAAACTGATGTGTGTTTGCCGGAGTTTCTAAACACTTTCTGTGAAGAAGCGCAAAACGCATTTTCTTAGGCAAAAGCAAAGATTCCCCAAATAGCTGTAAATCTCCGTCTGAAACACAAAACGAACTTATATTTCAGACTGCTCTGCTGGGTGTTCGCTTACCTAAGGGAGTTGAATCTGCCTCTAGATTCAGAGAGTGAGAAGCACGTTGCTTCTCGGAGCTGCGTTTTGATATGCCAGAGTGAATGGGAGTAAACGCGGTTTGGAGAAATATCTGCTTCTAAAACCAAAACGGAGCAACCTAACAGAACGGCCTTCAATGTGTGCGTTCAACTTATAGAGTTAAACTGATGTGTGTTAGCAGGAGTTTCTAAATCCTTTCTGTGAAGAAGCGCAAAACGCATTTTCCCAGGCAAAAGCAAGCATTTCCCAAATAGCTGTAAATCTCCGTCTGAAACACAAAACGAACGTATACTTCAGACTGCTCTGCTGGGTGTTCGCTGACCTAAGGGAGTTGAATCTGCCTCTAGATTCAGATAGTGAGAAGCACGTTGCTTCTCGGAGCTGCGTTTTGATATGCCAGAGTTAATGGGAGTAAACGCGGTTTGGAGAAATATCTGCTTCTAAAACCAAAACGGAGCAACCTAACAGAACGGCCTTCAATGTGTGCGTTCAACTTACAGAGTTAAACTGATGTGTGTTTGCAGGAGTTTCTAAACCCTTTCTGTGAAGAAGCGCAAAACGCATTTTCCCAGCCAAATGCAAGCATTTCCCAAATAGCTGTAAATCTAGATCTTAAACACAAAACGAACGTATCCTTCAAACTGCTCTGCTGGGTGTTCGCTTACCTACGGGAGTTGAATCTGCCTCTAGATTCATAGAGTGAGAAGCACGTTTCTTCTCGGAGCTGCGTTTTGACATGCCAGAGTGAATGGGAGTAAACGTGGTTTGGAGAAATATCTGCTTCTAAAAAAAAAACGGAGCTACCTAACAGAACGGCCTTCAATGTGTGAGTTCCACTTACAGAGTTACACTGATGTCTGTTTGCAGGAGTTTCTAAACCCTTTCTGTGAAGAAGCGCAAAACGCATTTTCCCAGGCAAAAGCAAGCATTTCCCAAATAGCTGTAAATCTCCGTCTGAAACACAAAACGAACGTATACTTCAGACTGCTCTGCTGGGTGTTCGCTGACCTAAGGGAGTTGAATCTGCCTCTAGATTCAGAGAGTGAGAAGCACGTTTCTTCTCGGAGCTGCGTTTTGATATGCCAGAGTGAATGGGAGTAAACGCGGTTTGGAGAAATATCTGCTTCTAAAAGCAAAACGGAGCAACCTAACAGAACGGCCTTCAATGTGTGCGTTCAACTTACAGAGTTAAACAGATGTGTGTTTGCAGGAGTTTCTAAACCCTTTCTGTGAAGAAGCGCAGAACGCATTTTCCCAGGCAAAAGCAAGCATTTCCCAAATAGGTGTAAATCTCCGTCTGAAACACAAAACAAACGTATCCTTCAGAATGCTCTGCTGGGTTGTCGCTGACCTAAGGGAGTTTAATCTGCCTCGCGATTAAGAGAGTGAGAAGCACGTTGCTTCTCGGAGCTGCGTTTTGATATGCCAGAGTGAATGGGAGTAAACGCGGTATGGAGAAATATCTGCTTCTAAAACCAAAACGGAGCAACTTAACAGAACTGCCTTCAATGTCTGCGTTCAACTTACAGAGTTAAACTGATGTGTGTTTGCAGGAGTTTCTAAACCCTTTCTGTGAAGAAGCGCAAAACGCATTTTCCCAGGCAAAAGCAAGCATTTCCCAAATAGCTGTAAATCTCCGTCTGAAACACAAAACGAACGTATCCTTCAGACTGCTCTGCTGGGTGTTCGCTTACCTAAAAGAATTGAATCTACCTCTAGATTCAGAGAGTGAGAAGCACGTTGCTTCTCGGAGCTGCGTTTTGATATGCCAGAGTGAATGGGAGAAAACCCGGTTTGGAGAAATATCTGCTTCTAAAACAAAAACGGAGCAACCTAACAGAACGGCCTTCAATGTGTGCGTTCAACTTACAGAGTTAAACTGATGTGTGTTAGCAGGAGTTTCTAAATCCTTTCTGTGAAGAAGCGCAAAACGCATTTTCCCAGGCAAAAGCAAGCATTTCCCAAATAGCTGTAAATCTCCGTCTGAAACACAAAACGAACGTATACTTCAGACTGCTCTGCTGGGTGTTCGCTGACCTAAGGGAGTTGAATCTGCCTCTAGATTCAGATAGTGAGAAGCACGTTGCTTCTCGGAGCTGCGTTTTGATATGCCAGAGTTAATGGGAGTAAACGCGGTTTGGAGAAATATCTGCTTCTAAAACCAAAACGGAGCAAACTAACAGAACGGCCTTCAATGTGTGCATTCCACTTTCAGAGTTAAACTGATGTGTGTTTGCAGGAGTTTCTAAACCGTTTCTGTGAAGAAGCGCAAAACGCATTTTCCCAGCCAAATGCAAGCATTTCCCAAATAGCTGTAAATCTCCATCTTAAACACAAAACGAACGTATCCTTCAAACTGCTCTGCTGGGTGTTCGCTTACCTACGGGAGTTGAATCTGCCTCTAGATTCATAGAGTGAGAAGCACGTTTCTTCTCTCAGCTGCGTTTTGACATGCCAGAGTGAATGGGAGTAAACGTGGTTTGGAGAAATATCTGCTTCTAAAACCAATACGGAGCTACCTGACAGAACGGCCTTCAATGTGTGCGTTCCACTTACAGAGTTACACTGATGTGTGTTTGCAGGAGTTTCTAAACCCTTTCTGTGAAGAAGCGCAAAACGCATTTTCCCAGGCAAAAGCAAGCATTTCCCAAATAGCTGTAAATCTCCGTCTGAAACACAAAACGAACGTATCCTTCAGACTGCTCTGCTGGGTGTTCGCTGACCTAAGGGAGTTGAATCTGCCTCGCGATTCAGAGAGTGAGAAGCACGTTGCTCCTCGGAGCTGCGTTTTGATATGCCAGAGTGAATGGGAGTAAACGCGGTTTGGAGAAATATCTGCTTCTAAAAGCAAAACGGAGCAACCTAACAGAACGGCCTTCAATGTGTGCGTTCAACTTACAGAGTTAAACTGATGTGTGTTTGCAGGAGTTTCTAAACCCTTTCTGTGAAGAAGCGCAAAACGCAATTTCCCAGGCCAAATTAAGCATTTCCCAAATAGCTGTAAATCTTTGTCTGAAACACAAAACAAACGTATCCTTCAGACTGCTCTGCTGGGTGTTCGCTGACCTAAGGGAGTTGAATCTGCCTCGAGATTCAGAGAGTGAGAAGCACGTTGCTTCTAGGAGCTGCGTTTTGATATGCCAGAGTGAATGGGAGTAAACGCGGTTTGGAGAAATATCTGCTTCTAAAACCAAAACGGAGCAACTTAACAGAACTGCCTTCAATGTCTGCGTTCAACTTACAGAGTTAAACTGATGTGTGTTTGCAGGAGATTCTAAACCCTTTCTGTGAATAAGCGCCAAACGCATTTTCCCAGGCAAAAGCAAGCATTTTCCAAATAGCTGTAAATCTCCGTCTGAAACAAAAAACGAACGTATCCTTCAGACTGCTCTGCTGGGTGTTCGCTGACCTAAGGGAGTTGAATCTGCCTCTAGATTCAGAGAGTGAGAAGCACGTTGCTTCTCGGAGCGGCGTTTTGATATGCCAGAGTGAATGGGAGTAAACGAGGTTTGGAGAAATATCTGCTTCTAAAACCAAAACGGAGCAACCTAACAGAACGGCCTTCAATGTGTGCGTTCAAATTACAGAGTTAATCTGATGTGTGTTTGCAGGAGTTTCTAAACCCTGTCTGTGAAGAAGCGCAAAACGCATTTTCCAAGGCAAAAGCAAGCATTTCCCAAATAGCTGTAGATCTCCGTCTGAAACACCAAACGAATGTATCCTTCAGACTGCTCTGCTGGGTGTTCGCTGACCTAAGGGAGTTGAATCTGCCTCTATATTCAGAGAGTGAGAAGCACGTTGCTTCTCGGAGCTGCGTTTTGATATGCCAGAGGTAATGGGAGTAAACGCGGTTTAGAGAAATATCTGCTTCTAAAACCAAAACGGAGCAACCTAACAGAACGGCCTTCAATGTGTGCGTTTAACTTACAGAGTTAAAGTGATGTGTGTTTGCACGAGTTTCTAAACCCTTTCTGTGAAGAAGGGCAAAACGCATTTTCCCAGGCAAAAGCAATCATTTCCCAAATAGCTGTAAATCTCCGTCTGAAACACAAAACGAACGTATCCTTCAGACTGCTCTGCTGGGTGTTCGCTTAGCTAAGATAGTTGAATCTGCCTCTAGATTCAGAGAGTGAGAAGCACGTTGCTTCTGGGAGCTGCGTTTTGATATGCCAGAGTGAATGGGAGTAAACGCGGTTTGGAGAAATGTCTGCTTCTGAAACCAAAACGGAGCAACATAACAGAACGGCCTTCAATGTGTGCGTTCAACTTAGAGTTAAACTGATGTGTGTTTGCAGGAGTTTCTAAACCCTTTCTGTGAAGAAGCGCAAAACGCATTTTCCCAGGCAAAAGCAAAGATTCCCCAAATAGCTGTAAATCTCCGTCTGAAACACAAAAAGAACTTATATTTCAGACTGCTCTGCTGGGTGTTCGCTGACCTAAGGGAGTTGAATCTGCCTCTAGATTCAGAGAGTGAGAAGCACGTTGCTTCTCGGAGCTGCGTTTTGATATGCCAGAGTGAATGGGAGTAAACGCGGTTTGGAGAAATATCTGCTTCTAAAAGCAAAACGGAGCAACCTAACAGAACGGCCTTCAATGTGTGCGTTCAACTTACAGAGTTAAACAGATGTGTGTTTGCAGGAGTTTCTAAACCCTTTCTTTGAAGAAGCGCAGAACGCATTTTCCCAGGCAAAAGCAAGCATTTCCCAAATAGGTGTAAATCTCCGTCTGAAACACAAAACAAACGTATCCTTCAGAATTCTCTGCTGGGTTTTCGCTGACCTAAGGGAGTTTAATCTGCCTCGCGATTGAGAGAGTGAGAAGCACGTTGCTTCTCGGAGCTGCGTTTTGATATGCCAGAGTGAATGGGAGTAAACGCGGTTTGGAGAAATATCTGCTTCTAAAAGCAAAACGGAGCAACCTAACAGAACGGCCTTCAATGTGTGCGTTCAACTTACAGAGTTAAACTTATGTGTGTTTGCAGGAGTTTCTAAACCCTGTCTGTGAAGAAGCGCAAAACGCATTTTCCCAGGCAAAAGCAAGCATTTCCCAAATAGCTGTAAATCTCCGTCTGAAACACCAAACGAATGTATCCTTCAGACTGCTCTGCTGGGTGTTCGCTGACCTAAGGGAGTTGAATCTGCCTCTATATTCAGAGAGTGAGAAGCACGTTGCTTCTCGGAGCTGCGTTTGATATGCCAGAGGTAATGGGAGTAAACGCGGTTTGGAGAAATATCTGCTTCTAAAACCAAAACGGAGCAACCTAACAGAATGGCCTTCAATGTGTGCGTTTAACTTAGAGTTAAACTGATGTGTGTTTGCCGGAGTTTCTAAACACTTTCTGTGAAGAAGCGCAAAACGCATTTTCTTAGGCAAAAGCAAAGATTCCCCAAATAGCTGTAAATCTCCGTCTGAAACACAAAACGAACTTATATTTCAGACTGCTCTGCTGGGTGTTCGCTTACCTAAGGGAGTTGAATCTGCCTCTAGATTCAGAGAGTGAGAAGCACGTTGCTTCTCGGAGCTGCGTTTTGATATGCCAGAGTGAATGGGAGTAAACGCGGTTTGGAGAAATATCTGCTTCTAAAACCAAAACGGAGCAACCTAACAGAACGGCCTTCAATGTGTGCGTTCAACTTATAGAGTTAAACTGATGTGTGTTAGCAGGAGTTTCTAAATCCTTTCTGTGAAGAAGCGCAAAACGCATTTTCCCAGGCAAAAGCAAGCATTTCCCAAATAGCTGTAAATCTCCGTCTGAAACACAAAACGAACGTATACTTCAGACTGCTCTGCTGGGTGTTCGCTGACCTAAGGGAGTTGAATCTGCCTCTAGATTCAGATAGTGAGAAGCACGTTGCTTCTCGGAGCTGCGTTTTGATATGCCAGAGTTAATGGGAGTAAACGCGGTTTGGAGAAATATCTGCTTCTAAAACCAAAACGGAGCAACCTAACAGAACGGCCTTCAATGTGTGCGTTCAACTTACAGAGTTAAACTGATGTGTGTTTGCAGGAGTTTCTAAACCCTTTCTGTGAAGAAGCGCAAAACGCATTTTCCCAGCCAAATGCAAGCATTTCCCAAATAGCTGTAAATCTCCATCTTAAACACAAAACGAACGTATCCTTCAAACTGCTCTGCTGGGTGTTCGCTTACCTACGGGAGTTGAATCTGCCTCTAGATTCATAGAGTGAGAAGCACGTTTCTTCTCGGAGCTGCGTTTTGACATGCCAGAGTGAATGGGAGTAAACGTGGTTTGGAGAAATATCTGCTTCTAAAAAAAAAACGGAGCTACCTAACAGAACGGCCTTCAATGTGTGAGTTCCACTTACAGAGTTACACTGATGTCTGTTTGCAGGAGTTTCTAAACCCTTTCTGTGAAGAAGCGCAAAACGCATTTTCCCAGGCAAAAGCAAGCATTTCCCAAATAGCTGTAAATCTCCGTCTGAAACACAAAACGAACGTATACTTCAGACTGCTCTGCTGGGTGTTCGCTGACCTAAGGGAGTTGAATCTGCCTCTAGATTCAGAGAGTGAGAAGCACGTTTCTTCTCGGAGCTGCGTTTTGATATGCCAGAGTGAATGGGAGTAAACGCGGTTTGGAGAAATATCTGCTTCTAAAAGCAAAACGGAGCAACCTAACAGAACGGCCTTCAATGTGTGCGTTCAACTTACAGAGTTAAACAGATGTGTGTTTGCAGGAGTTTCTAAACCCTTTCTGTGAAGAAGCGCAGAACGCATTTTCCCAGGCAAAAGCAAGCATTTCCCAAATAGGTGTAAATCTCCGTCTGAAACACAAAACAAACGTATCCTTCAGAATGCTCTGCTGGGTTGTCGCTGACCTAAGGGAGTTTAATCTGCCTCGCGATTAAGAGAGTGAGAAGCACGTTGCTTCTCGGAGCTGCGTTTTGATATGCCAGAGTGAATGGGAGTAAACGCGGTATGGAGAAATATCTGCTTCTAAAACCAAAACGGAGCAACTTAACAGAACTGCCTTCAATGTCTGCGTTCAACTTACAGAGTTAAACTGATGTGTGTTTGCAGGAGTTTCTAAACCCTTTCTGTGAAGAAGCGCAAAACGCATTTTCCCAGGCAAAAGCAAGCATTTCCCAAATAGCTGTAAATCTCCGTCTGAAACACAAAACGAACGTATCCTTCAGACTGCTCTGCTGGGTGTTCGCTTACCTAAAAGAATTGAATCTACCTCTAGATTCAGAGAGTGAGAAGCACGTTGCTTCTCGGAGCTGCGTTTTGATATGCCAGAGTGAATGGGAGAAAACCCGGTTTGGAGAAATATCTGCTTCTAAAACAAAAACGGAGCAACCTAACAGAACGGCCTTCAATGTGTGCGTTCAACTTACAGAGTTAAACTGATGTGTGTTAGCAGGAGTTTCTAAATCCTTTCTGTGAAGAAGCGCAAAACGCATTTTCCCAGGCAAAAGCAAGCATTTCCCAAATAGCTGTAAATCTCCGTCTGAAACACAAAACGAACGTATACTTCAGACTGCTCTGCTGGGTGTTCGCTGACCTAAGGGAGTTGAATCTGCCTCTAGATTCAGATAGTGAGAAGCACGTTGCTTCTCGGAGCTGCGTTTTGATATGCCAGAGTTAATGGGAGTAAACGCGGTTTGGAGAAATATCTGCTTCTAAAACCAAAACGGAGCAAACTAACAGAACGGCCTTCAATGTGTGCATTCCACTTTCAGAGTTAAACTGATGTGTGTTTGCAGGAGTTTCTAAACCGTTTCTGTGAAGAAGCGCAAAACGCATTTTCCCAGCCAAATGCAAGCATTTCCCAAATAGCTGTAAATCTCCATCTTAAACACAAAACGAACGTATCCTTCAAACTGCTCTGCTGGGTGTTCGCTTACCTACGGGAGTTGAATCTGCCTCTAGATTCATAGAGTGAGAAGCACGTTTCTTCTCTCAGCTGCGTTTTGACATGCCAGAGTGAATGGGAGTAAACGTGGTTTGGAGAAATATCTGCTTCTAAAACCAATACGGAGCTACCTGACAGAACGGCCTTCAATGTGTGCGTTCCACTTACAGAGTTACACTGATGTGTGTTTGCAGGAGTTTCTAAACCCTTTCTGTGAAGAAGCGCAAAACGCATTTTCCCAGGCAAAAGCAAGCATTTCCCAAATAGCTGTAAATCTCCGTCTGAAACACAAAACGAACGTATCCTTCAGACTGCTCTGCTGGGTGTTCGCTGACCTAAGGGAGTTGAATCTGCCTCGCGATTCAGAGAGTGAGAAGCACGTTGCTCCTCGGAGCTGCGTTTTGATATGCCAGAGTGAATGGGAGTAAACGCGGTTTGGAGAAATATCTGCTTCTAAAAGCAAAACGGAGCAACCTAACAGAACGGCCTTCAATGTGTGCGTTCAACTTACAGAGTTAAACTGATGTGTGTTTGCAGGAGTTTCTAAACCCTTTCTGTGAAGAAGCGCAAAACGCAATTTCCCAGGCCAAATTAAGCATTTCCCAAATAGCTGTAAATCTTTGTCTGAAACACAAAACAAACGTATCCTTCAGACTGCTCTGCTGGGTGTTCGCTGACCTAAGGGAGTTGAATCTGCCTCGAGATTCAGAGAGTGAGAAGCACGTTGCTTCTAGGAGCTGCGTTTTGATATGCCAGAGTGAATGGGAGTAAACGCGGTTTGGAGAAATATCTGCTTCTAAAACCAAAACGGAGCAACTTAACAGAACTGCCTTCAATGTCTGCGTTCAACTTACAGAGTTAAACTGATGTGTGTTTGCAGGAGATTCTAAACCCTTTCTGTGAATAAGCGCCAAACGCATTTTCCCAGGCAAAAGCAAGCATTTTCCAAATAGCTGTAAATCTCCGTCTGAAACAAAAAACGAACGTATCCTTCAGACTGCTCTGCTGGGTGTTCGCTGACCTAAGGGAGTTGAATCTGCCTCTAGATTCAGAGAGTGAGAAGCACGTTGCTTCTCGGAGCGGCGTTTTGATATGCCAGAGTGAATGGGAGTAAACGAGGTTTGGAGAAATATCTGCTTCTAAAACCAAAACGGAGCAACCTAACAGAACGGCCTTCAATGTGTGCGTTCAAATTACAGAGTTAATCTGATGTGTGTTTGCAGGAGTTTCTAAACCCTGTCTGTGAAGAAGCGCAAAACGCATTTTCCAAGGCAAAAGCAAGCATTTCCCAAATAGCTGTAGATCTCCGTCTGAAACACCAAACGAATGTATCCTTCAGACTGCTCTGCTGGGTGTTCGCTGACCTAAGGGAGTTGAATCTGCCTCTATATTCAGAGAGTGAGAAGCACGTTGCTTCTCGGAGCTGCGTTTTGATATGCCAGAGGTAATGGGAGTAAACGCGGTTTAGAGAAATATCTGCTTCTAAAACCAAAACGGAGCAACCTAACAGAACGGCCTTCAATGTGTGCGTTTAACTTACAGAGTTAAAGTGATGTGTGTTTGCACGAGTTTCTAAACCCTTTCTGTGAAGAAGGGCAAAACGCATTTTCCCAGGCAAAAGCAATCATTTCCCAAATAGCTGTAAATCTCCGTCTGAAACACAAAACGAACGTATCCTTCAGACTGCTCTGCTGGGTGTTCGCTTAGCTAAGATAGTTGAATCTGCCTCTAGATTCAGAGAGTGAGAAGCACGTTGCTTCTGGGAGCTGCGTTTTGATATGCCAGAGTGAATGGGAGTAAACGCGGTTTGGAGAAATGTCTGCTTCTGAAACCAAAACGGAGCAACATAACAGAACGGCCTTCAATGTGTGCGTTCAACTTAGAGTTAAACTGATGTGTGTTTGCAGGAGTTTCTAAACCCTTTCTGTGAAGAAGCGCAAAACGCATTTTCCCAGGCAAAAGCAAAGATTCCCCAAATAGCTGTAAATCTCCGTCTGAAACACAAAAAGAACTTATATTTCAGACTGCTCTGCTGGGTGTTCGCTGACCTAAGGGAGTTGAATCTGCCTCTAGATTCAGAGAGTGAGAAGCACGTTGCTTCTCGGAGCTGCGTTTTGATATGCCAGAGTGAATGGGAGTAAACGCGGTTTGGAGAAATATCTGCTTCTAAAAGCAAAACGGAGCAACCTAACAGAACGGCCTTCAATGTGTGCGTTCAACTTACAGAGTTAAACTGATGTGTGTTTGCAGGAGTTTCTAAACCCTTTCTGTGAAGAAGCGCAAAACGCATTTTCCCAGGCAAAACCAAGCATTTCCAAAATATGTGTAAATCTCCGTCTGAAACACAAAACAAACGTGTCCTTCAGACTGCTCTGCTGGGTTTTCGCTGACCTAAGAGAGTTGAATCTGCCTCGAGATTCAGAGAGTGAGAAGCACGTTGCTTCTCGGAGCTGCGTTTTGATATGCCAGAGTGAATGGGACTAAACGCGGTTTTGAGAAATATCTGCTTCTAAAACCAAAACGGAGCAACTTAACAGAACTGCCTTCAATGTCTGCGTTCAACTTACAGAGTTAAACAGATGTGTGTTTGCAGGAGTTTCTAAACCCTTTCTGTGAAGAAGCGCAAAACGCATTTTCCCAGGCAAAAGCAAGCATTTCCCAAATAGCTGTAAATCTCCGTCTGAAACACAAAACGAACGTATCCTTCAGACTGCTCTGCTGGGTGTTCGCTAACCTAAAAGAATTGAATCTACCTCTAGATTCAGAGAGTGAGAAGCACGTTGCTTCTCGGAGCTGCGTTTTGATATGCCAGAGTGAATGGGAGTAAACGCGGTTTGGAGAAATATCTGCTTCTAAAACCAAAACGGAGCAACCTAACAGAACGGCCTTCAATGTGTGCGTTCAACTTACAGAGCTAAACTGATGTGTGTTTGCAGGAGTTTCTAAACCCTGTCTGTGAAGAAGCGCAAAACGCATTTTCCCAGGCAAAAGCAAGCATTTCCCAAATAGCTGTAAATCTCCGTCTGAAACACCAAACGAATGTATCCTTCAGACTGCTCTGCTGGGTGTTCGCTGACCTAACGAGTTGAATCTGCCTCTATATTCAGAGAGTGAGAAGCACGTTGCTTCTCGGAGCTGCGATTTGATATGCCAGAGGTAATGGGAGTAAACGCGGTTTGGAGAAATATCTGCTTCTAAAAGCAAAACGGAGCAACCTAACAGAACGGCCTTCAATGTGTGCGTTCAACTTACAGAGTTAAACTGATTTGTGTTTGCAGGAGTTTCTAAACCCTTTCTGTGAAGAAGCGCAAAACGCATTTTCCCAGGCAATAGCAAGCATTTCCCAAATAGGTGTAAATCTCCGTCTGAAACACAAAACAAACGTATCCTTCAGACTGCTCTGCTGGGTTTTCGCTGACCTAAGGGAGTTGAATCTGCCTCGAGATTCAGAGAGTGAGAAGCACGTTGCTTCTCGGAGCTGCGTTTTGATATGCCAGAGTGAATGGGAGTAAACGCGGTTTGGAGAAATATCTGCCTCTAAAACCAAAACGGAGCAACTTAACAGAACTGCCTTCAATGTCTGCGTTCAACTTACAGAGTTAAACAGATGTGTGTTTGCAGGAGTTTCTAAACCCTTTCTGTGAAGAAGCGCAAAACGCATTTTCCCAGGCAAAAGCAAGCATTTCCCAAATAGCTGTAAATCTCCGTCTGAAACACAAAACGAACGTATCCTTCAGACTGCTCTGCTGGGTGTTCGCTTACCTAAAAGAATTGAATCTACCTCTAGATTCAGAGTGTGAGAAGCACGTTGCTTCTCGGAGCTGCGTTTTGATATTCCAGAGTGAATGGGAGTAAACGCGGTTTGGAGAAATATCTGCTTCTAAAACCAAAACGGAGCAACCTAATAGAACGGCCTTCAATGTGTGCGTTCAACTTACACAGTTAAACTGATGTGTGTTTGCAGGAGTTTCTAAACCCTTTCTGTGAAGAAGCGCAAAACGCATTTTCCCAGGCAAAAGCAAGCATTTCCCAAATAGCTGTACATCTCCATCTGAAACACAAAACGAATGTATCTTTCAGACTACTCTGCTGAGTGTTTGCTGACCTAAGGGGGATAAATCTGCCTCTAGATTCAGAGAGTGAGAAGCACGTTCCTTCTCGGAGCTGCGTTTTGATATGCCAGAGTGAATGGGAGTAAACGCGGTTTGGAGAAATATCTGCTTCTAAAACCAAAACGGAGCAACCTAACAGAACGGCCTTCAATGTGTGCGTTCAACTTACAGAGTTAAACTGATGTGTGTTTGCAGGAGTTTCTAAACCCTGTCTGTGAAGAAGCGCAAAACGCATTTTCCAAGGCAAAAGCAAGCATTTCCCAAATAGCTGTAAATCTCCGTCTGAAAGACCAAACGAATGTATTTTTCAGACTGCTCTGCTGGGTGTTCGCTGACGTAAGGGAGTTGAATCTGCCTCTATATTAAGAGAGTGAGAAGCACGTTGCTTCTCGGAGCTGCGTTTTGATATGCCAGAGGTAATGGGAGTAAACGCGGTTTAGAGAAATATCTGCTTCTAAAACCAAAACGGAGCAACCTAACAGAACGGCCTTCAATGTGTGCGTTTAACTTACAGAGTTAAAGTGATGTGTGTTTGCACGAGTATCTAAACCCTTTCTGTGAAGAAGGGCAAAACGCATTTTCCCAGGCAAAAGCAATCATTTCCCAAATAGCTGTAAATCTCCGTCTGAAACACAAAACGAACGTATTTTTCAGACTGCTCTGCTGGGTGTTCGCTTAGCTAAGATAGTTGAATCTGCCTCTAGATTCAGAGAGTGAGAAGCACGTTGCTTCTGGGAGCTGCGTTTTGATATGCCAGAGTGAATGGGAGTAAACGCGGTTTGGAGAAATATCTGCTTCTAAAACCAAAACGGAGCAACATAACAGAACGGCCTTCAATGTGTGCGTTCAACTTAGAGTTAAACTGATGTGTGTTTGCAGGAGTTTCTAAACCCTTTCTGTGAAGAAGCGCAAAACGCATTTTCCCAGGCAAAAGCAAAGATTCCCCAAATAGCTGTAAATCTCCGTCTGAAACACAAAACGAACTTATATTTCAGACTGCTCTGCTGGGTGTTCGCTGACCTAAGGGAGTTGAATCTGCCTCTAGATTCAGAGAGTGAGAAGCACGTTGCTTCTCGGAGCTGCGTTTTGATATGCCAGAGTGAATGGGAGTAAACGCGGTTTGGAGAAATATCTGCTTCTAAAAGCAAAACGGAGCAACCTAACAGAACGGCCTTCAATGTGTGCGTTCAACTTACAGAGTTAAACTGATGTGTGTTTGCAGGAGTTTCTAAACCCTTTCTGTGAAGAAGCGCAAAACGCATTTTCCCAGGCAAAACCAAGCATTTCCAAAATATGTGTAAATCTCCGTCTGAAACACAAAACAAACGTGTCCTTCAGACTGCTCTGCTGGGTTTTCGCTGACCTAAGGGAGTTGAATCTGCCTCGAGATTCAGAGAGTGAGAAGCACGTTGCTTCTCGGAGCTGCGTTTTGATATGCCAGAGTGAATGGGAGTAAACGCGGTTTGGAGAAATATCTACTTCTAAAACCAAAACGGAGCAACCTAACAGAACGGCCTTCAATGTGTGGGTTCCACTTACAGAGTTACACTGATGTCTGTTTGCAGGAGTTTCTAAACCCTTTCTGTGAAGAAGCGCAAAACGCATTTTCCCAGGCAAAAGCAAGCATTTCCCAAATAGCTGTAAATCTCCGTCTTAAACACAAAACGAACGTATCCTTCAGACTGCTCTGCTGGGTGTTCGCTGACCTAAGGGAGTTGAATCTGCCTCTAGATTCAGAGAGTGAGAAGCACGTTTCTTCTCGGAGCTGCGTTTTGATATGCCAGAGTGAATGGGAGTAAACGCGGTTTGGAGAAATATCTGATTCTTAAACCAAAACGGAGCAACCTAACAGAACGGCCTTCAATGTGTGCGTTCAACGTATAGAGTTACACTGATGTGTGTTTGCAGGAGTTTCTAAACCCTTTCTGTGAAGAAGCGCAAAACGCATTTTCCCAGGCAAAAGCAACATTTCCGAAATAGCTGTAAATCTCCGTCTGAAACACAAAACGAACGTATTCTTCAGACTGCTCTGCTGGGTGTTCGCTGACCTAAGGGAGTTGAATCTGCCTCTAGATTCAGAGAGTGAGAAGCACGTTGCTTCTCAAAGCTGCGTTTTGATATGCCAGAGTGAATGGGAGTAAACGCGGTTTGGAGAAATATCTGCTTCTAAAACCAAAACGGAGCAACCTAACAGGACGGCCTTCAATGTGTGCGTTCAACTTACCGCTTACAGAGTTAAACTGATGTGTGTTTGCAGGAGTTTCTAAACCCTTTCTGTGAAGAAGCGGAAAACGCATTTTCCCAGGCAAAAGCAAGCATTTCCCAAATAGCTGTAAATCTCCGTCTGAAACACAACACGAACGTATCCTTCAGACTGCTCTGCTGGGTGTTCGCTTACCTAAGGGAGTTGAATCTGCCTCTAGATTCAGAGAGGGAGAAGCACGTTGCTTCTCGGAGCTGCGTTTTGATATGACAGAGTGAATGGGAGTAAACGCGGTTTGGAGAAATATCTGCTTCTAAAACCAGAACGGAGCAACCTAACAGAACGGACTTCAATGTGTGCATTCCACTTACAGAGTTAAACTGATGTGTGTTTGCAGGAGTTTCTAAACCCTTTCTGTGAAGAAGCGCAAAACGCATTTTCCCAGGCAAAAGCAAGCATTTCCCAAATAGCTGTAAATCTCCGTCTGAAACACCAAAGGAACCTATCCTTCAGACTGCTCTGCTGGGTGTTCGCTGACCTAAGGGAGTTGAATCTGCCTCTAGATTCAGAGTGAGAAGCACGTTGCTTCTCGAAGCTGCGTTTTGATATGCCAGAGTGAATGGGAGTAAACGCGGTTTGGAGAAATATCTGCTTCTAAAACCAAAACGGAGCAACCTAACAGAACGGCCTTCAATGTGTGCGTTCAACTTACAGAGTTAAACAGATGTGTGTTTGCAGGAGTTTCTAAACCCTTTCTGTGAAGAAGCGCAAAACGCATTTTCCCAGGAAAAAGCAAGCATTTCCCAAATAGCTGTAAATCTCCGTCTGAAACACAAATCGAACGTATCCTTCAGACTGCTCTGCTGGGTGTTCGCTGACCTAATGAACTTGAATCTGCCTCGAGATTCAGAGAGTGAGAAGCACGTTGCTTCTCGGAGCGGCGTTTTGATATGCCAGAGTGAATGGGAGTAAACGCGGTTTGGAGAAATATCTGCTTCTAAAACCAAAATGGAGCAACCTAACAGATCGGCCTTAAATGTGTGCGTTCAACTTACAGAGTTAAACTGATGTGTGTTTGCAGCAGTTTCTAAACCCTTTCTGTGGAACAGCGCAAAACGCATTTTCCCAGGCAAAAGCAAGCATTTCCCAAATAGCTGTAAATCTCCGTCTGAAACACAAAACGAACTTATATTTCAGACTGCTCTGCTGGGTGTTCGCTGACCTAAGGGAGTTGAATCTGCCTCTAGATTCAGAGAGTGAGAAGCACGTTGCTTCTCGGAGCTGCGTTTTGATATGCCAGAGTGAATGGGAGTAAACGCGGTTTGGAGAAATATCTGCTTCTAAAAGCAAAACGGAGCAACCTAACAGAACGGCCTTCAATGTGTGCGTTCAACTTACAGAGTTAAACTGATGTGTGTTTGCAGGAGTTTCTAAACCCTTTCCGTGAAGAAGCGCAAAACGCATTTTCCCAGGCAAAACCAAGCATTTCCAAAATATGTGTAAATCTCCGTCTGAAACACAAAACAATCGAGTCCTTCAGACTGCTCTGCTGGGTTTTCGCTGACCTAAGGGAGTTGAATCTGCCTCGAGATTCAGAGAGTGAGAAGCACGTTGCTTCTCGGAGCTGCGTTTTGATATGCCAGAGTGAATGGGAGTAAACGCGGTTTGGAGAAATATCTGCTTCTAAAACCAAAACGGAGCAACTTAACAGAACTGCCTTCAATGTCTGCGTTCAACTTACAGAGTTAAACAGATGTGTGTTTGCAGGAGTTTCTAAACCCTTTCTGTGAAGAAGCGCAAAACGCATTTTCCCAGGCAAAAGCAAGCATTTCCCAAATAGCTGTAAATCTCCGTCTGAAACACTAAACGAACGTATCCTTCAGACTGCTCTGCTGGGTGTTCGCTAACCTAAAAGAATTGAATCTACCTCTAGATTCAGAGAGTGAGAAGCACGTTGCTTCTCGGAGCTGCGTTTTGATATGCCAGAGTGAATGGGAGTAAACGCGGTTTGGAGAAATATCTGCTTCTAAAACCAAAACGGAGCAACCTAACAGAACGGCCTTCAATGTGTGCGTTCAACTTACAGAGTTAAACTGATGTGTGTTTGCAGGAGTTTCTAAACCCTGTCTGTGAAGAAGCGCAAAACGCATTTTCCCAGGCAAAAGCAAGCATTTCCCAAATAGCTGTAAATCTCCGTCTGAAACACCAAACGAATGTATCCTTCAGACTGCTCTGCTGGGTGTTCGCTGACCTAACGAGTTGAATCTGCCTCTATATTCAGAGAGTGAGAAGCACGTTGCTTCTGGGAGCTGCGATTTGATATGCCAGAGGTAATGGGAGTAAACGCGGTTTGGAGAAATATCTGCTTCTAAAAGCAAAACGGAGCAACCTAACAGAACGGCCTTCAATGTGTGCGTTCCACTTACAGAGTTACACTGATGTCTGTTTGCAGGAGTTTCTAAACCCTTTCTGTGAAGAAGCGCAAAACGCATTTTCCCAGGCAAAAGCAAGCATTTCCCAAATAGCTGTAAATCTCCGTCTGAAACACAAAACGAACGTATACTTCAGACTGCTCTGCTGGGTGTTCGCTGACCTAAGGGAGTTGAATCTGCCTCTAGATTCAGAGAGTGAGAAGCACGTTTCTTCTCGGAGCTGCGTTTTGATATGCCAGAGTGAATGGGAGTAAACGCGGTTTGGAGAAATATCTGCTTCTAAAAGCAAAACGGAGCAACCTAACAGAACGGCCTTCAATGTGTGCGTTCAACTTACAGAGTTAAACAGATGTGTGTTTGCAGGAGTTTCTAAACCCTTTCTGTGAAGAAGCGCAGAACGCATTTTCCCAGGCAAAAGCAAGCATTTCCCAAATAGGTGTAAATCTCCGTCTGAAACACAAAACAAACGTATCCTTCAGAATGCTCTGCTGGGTTGTCGCTGACCTAAGGGAGTTTAATCTGCCTCGCGATTAAGAGAGTGAGAAGCACGTTGCTTCTCGGAGCTGCGTTTTGATATGCCAGAGTGAATGGGAGTAAACGCGGTATGGAGAAATATCTGCTTCTAAAACCAAAACGGAGCAACTTAACAGAACTGCCTTCAATGTCTGCGTTCAACTTACAGAGTTAAACTGATGTGTGTTTGCAGGAGTTTCTAAACCCTTTCTGTGAAGAAGCGCAAAACGCATTTTCCCAGGCAAAAGCAAGCATTTCCCAAATAGCTGTAAATCTCCGTCTGAAACACAAAACGAACGTATCCTTCAGACTGCTCTGCTGGGTGTTCGCTTACCTAAAAGAATTGAATCTACCTCTAGATTCAGAGAGTGAGAAGCACGTTGCTTCTCGGAGCTGCGTTTTGATATGCCAGAGTGAATGGGAGAAAACCCGGTTTGGAGAAATATCTGCTTCTAAAACAAAAACGGAGCAACCTAACAGAACGGCCTTCAATGTGTGCGTTCAACTTACAGAGTTAAACTGATGTGTGTTAGCAGGAGTTTCTAAATCCTTTCTGTGAAGAAGCGCAAAACGCATTTTCCCAGGCAAAAGCAAGCATTTCCCAAATAGCTGTAAATCTCCGTCTGAAACACAAAACGAACGTATACTTCAGACTGCTCTGCTGGGTGTTCGCTGACCTAAGGGAGTTGAATCTGCCTCTAGATTCAGATAGTGAGAAGCACGTTGCTTCTCGGAGCTGCGTTTTGATATGCCAGAGTTAATGGGAGTAAACGCGGTTTGGAGAAATATCTGCTTCTAAAACCAAAACGGAGCAAACTAACAGAACGGCCTTCAATGTGTGCATTCCACTTTCAGAGTTAAACTGATGTGTGTTTGCAGGAGTTTCTAAACCGTTTCTGTGAAGAAGCGCAAAACGCATTTTCCCAGCCAAATGCAAGCATTTCCCAAATAGCTGTAAATCTCCATCTTAAACACAAAACGAACGTATCCTTCAAACTGCTCTGCTGGGTGTTCGCTTACCTACGGGAGTTGAATCTGCCTCTAGATTCATAAAGTGAGAAGCACGTTTCTTCTCTCAGCTGCGTTTTGACATGCCAGAGTGAATGGGAGTAAACGTGGTTTGGAGAAATATCTGCTTCTAAAACCAATACGGAGCTACCTGACAGAACGGCCTTCAATGTGTGCGTTCCACTTACAGAGTTACACTGATGTGTGTTTGCAGGAGTTTCTAAACCCTTTCTGTGAAGAAGCGCAAAACGCATTTTCCCAGGCAAAAGCAAGCATTTCCCAAATAGCTGTAAATCTCCGTCTGAAACACAAAACGAACGTATCCTTCAGACTGCTCTGCTGGGTGTTCGCTGACCTAAGGGAGTTGAATCTGCCTCGCGATTCAGAGAGTGAGAAGCACGTTGCTCCTCGGAGCTGCGTTTTGATATGCCAGAGTGAATGGGAGTAAACGCGGTTTGGAGAAATATCTGCTTCTAAAAGCAAAACGGAGCAACCTAACAGAACGGCCTTCAATGTGTGCGTTCAACTTACAGAGTTAAACTGATGTGTGTTTGCAGGAGTTTCTAAACCCTTTCTGTGAAGAAGCGCAAAACGCAATTTCCCAGGCCAAATTAAGCATTTCCCAAATAGCTGTAAATCTTTGTCTGAAACACAAAACAAACGTATCCTTCAGACTGCTCTGCTGGGTGTTCGCTGACCTAAGGGAGTTGAATCTGCCTCGAGATTCAGAGAGTGAGAAGCACGTTGCTTCTAGGAGCTGCGTTTTGATATGCCAGAGTGAATGGGAGTAAACGCGGTTTGGAGAAATATCTGCTTCTAAAACCAAAACGGAGCAACTTAACAGAACTGCCTTCAATGTCTGCGTTCAACTTACAGAGTTAAACTGATGTGTGTTTGCAGGAGATTCTAAACCCTTTCTGTGAATAAGCGCCAAACGCATTTTCCCAGGCAAAAGCAAGCATTTTCCAAATAGCTGTAAATCTCCGTCTGAAACAAAAAACGAACGTATCCTTCAGACTGCTCTGCTGGGTGTTCGCTGACCTAAGGGAGTTGAATCTGCCTCTAGATTCAGAGAGTGAGAAGCACGTTGCTTCTCGGAGCGGCGTTTTGATATGCCAGAGTGAATGGGAGTAAACGAGGTTTGGAGAAATATCTGCTTCTAAAACCAAAACGGAGCAACCTAACAGAACGGCCTTCAATGTGTGCGTTCAAATTACAGAGTTAATCTGATGTGTGTTTGCAGGAGTTTCTAAACCCTGTCTGTGAAGAAGCGCAAAACGCATTTTCCAAGGCAAAAGCAAGCATTTCCCAAATAGCTGTAGATCTCCGTCTGAAACACCAAACGAATGTATCCTTCAGACTGCTCTGCTGGGTGTTCGCTGACCTAAGGGAGTTGAATCTGCCTCTATATTCAGAGAGTGAGAAGCACGTTGCTTCTCGGAGCTGCGTTTTGATATGCCAGAGGTAATGGGAGTAAACGCGGTTTAGAGAAATATCTGCTTCTAAAACCAAAACGGAGCAACCTAACAGAACGGCCTTCAATGTGTGCGTTTAACTTACAGAGTTAAAGTGATGTGTGTTTGCACGAGTTTCTAAACCCTTTCTGTGAAGAAGGGCAAAACGCATTTTCCCAGGCAAAAGCAATCATTTCCCAAATAGCTGTAAATCTCCGTCTGAAACACAAAACGAACGTATCCTTCAGACTGCTCTGCTGGGTGTTCGCTTAGCTAAGATAGTTGAATCTGCCTCTAGATTCAGAGAGTGAGAAGCACGTTGCTTCTGGGAGCTGCGTTTTGATATGCCAGAGTGAATGGGAGTAAACGCGGTTTGGAGAAATGTCTGCTTCTGAAACCAAAACGGAGCAACATAACAGAACGGCCTTCAATGTGTGCGTTCAACTTAGAGTTAAACTGATGTGTGTTTGCAGGAGTTTCTAAACCCTTTCTGTGAAGAAGCGCAAAACGCATTTTCCCAGGCAAAAGCAAAGATTCCCCAAATAGCTGTAAATCTCCGTCTGAAACACAAAAAGAACTTATATTTCAGACTGCTCTGCTGGGTGTTCGCTGACCTAAGGGAGTTGAATCTGCCTCTAGATTCAGAGAGTGAGAAGCACGTTGCTTCTCGGAGCTGCGTTTTGATATGCCAGAGTGAATGGGAGTAAACGCGGTTTGGAGAAATATCTGCTTCTAAAAGCAAAACGGAGCAACCTAACAGAACGGCCTTCAATGTGTGCGTTCAACTTACAGAGTTAAACTGATGTGTGTTTGCAGGAGTTTCTAAACCCTTTCTGTGAAGAAGCGCAAAACGCATTTTCCCAGGCAAAACCAAGCATTTCCAAAATATGTGTAAATCTCCGTCTGAAACACAAAACAAACGTGTCCTTCAGACTGCTCTGCTGGGTTTTCGCTGACCTAAGAGAGTTGAATCTGCCTCGAGATTCAGAGAGTGAGAAGCACGTTGCTTCTCGGAGCTGCGTTTTGATATGCCAGAGTGAATGGGACTAAACGCGGTTTTGAGAAATATCTGCTTCTAAAACCAAAACGGAGCAACTTAACAGAACTGCCTTCAATGTCTGCGTTCAACTTACAGAGTTAAACAGATGTGTGTTTGCAGGAGTTTCTAAACCCTTTCTGTGAAGAAGCGCAAAACGCATTTTCCCAGGCAAAAGCAAGCATTTCCCAAATAGCTGTAAATCTCCGTCTGAAACACAAAACGAACGTATCCTTCAGACTGCTCTGCTGGGTGTTCGCTAACCTAAAAGAATTGAATCTACCTCTAGATTCAGAGAGTGAGAAGCACGTTGCTTCTCGGAGCTGCGTTTTGATATGCCAGAGTGAATGGGAGTAAACGCGGTTTGGAGAAATATCTGCTTCTAAAACCAAAACGGAGCAACCTAACAGAACGGCCTTCAATGTGTGCGTTCAACTTACAGAGCTAAACTGATGTGTGTTTGCAGGAGTTTCTAAACCCTGTCTGTGAAGAAGCGCAAAACGCATTTTCCCAGGCAAAAGCAAGCATTTCCCAAATAGCTGTAAATCTCCGTCTGAAACACCAAACGAATGTATCCTTCAGACTGCTCTGCTGGGTGTTCGCTGACCTAACGAGTTGAATCTGCCTCTATATTCAGAGAGTGAGAAGCACGTTGCTTCTCGGAGCTGCGATTTGATATGCCAGAGGTAATGGGAGTAAACGCGGTTTGGAGAAATATCTGCTTCTAAAAGCAAAACGGAGCAACCTAACAGAACGGCCTTCAATGTGTGCGTTCAACTTACAGAGTTAAACTGATTTGTGTTTGCAGGAGTTTCTAAACCCTTTCTGTGAAGAAGCGCAAAACGCATTTTCCCAGGCAATAGCAAGCATTTCCCAAATAGGTGTAAATCTCCGTCTGAAACACAAAACAAACGTATCCTTCAGACTGCTCTGCTGGGTTTTCGCTGACCTAAGGGAGTTGAATCTGCCTCGAGATTCAGAGAGTGAGAAGCACGTTGCTTCTCGGAGCTGCGTTTTGATATGCCAGAGTGAATGGGAGTAAACGCGGTTTGGAGAAATATCTGCCTCTAAAACCAAAACGGAGCAACTTAACAGAACTGCCTTCAATGTCTGCGTTCAACTTACAGAGTTAAACAGATGTGTGTTTGCAGGAGTTTCTAAACCCTTTCTGTGAAGAAGCGCAAAACGCATTTTCCCAGGCAAAAGCAAGCATTTCCCAAATAGCTGTAAATCTCCGTCTGAAACACAAAACGAACGTATCCTTCAGACTGCTCTGCTGGGTGTTCGCTTACCTAAAAGAATTGAATCTACCTCTAGATTCAGAGTGTAAGAAGCACGTTGCTTCTCGGAGCTGCGTTTTGATATTCCAGAGTGAATGGGAGTAAACGCGGTTTGGAGAAATATCTGCTTCTAAAACCAAAACGGAGCAACCTAATAGAACGGCCTTCAATGTGTGCGTTCAACTTACACAGTTAAACTGATGTGTGTTTGCAGGAGTTTCTAAACCCTTTCTGTGAAGAAGCGCAAAACGCATTTTCCCAGGCAAAAGCAAGCATTTCCCAAATAGCTGTACATCTCCATCTGAAACACAAAACGAATGTATCTTTCAGACTACTCTGCTGAGTGTTTGCTGACCTAAGGGGGATAAATCTGCCTCTAGATTCAGAGAGTGAGAAGCACGTTCCTTCTCGGAGCTGCGTTTTGATATGCCAGAGTGAATGGGAGTAAACGCGGTTTGGAGAAATATCTGCTTCTAAAACCAAAACGGAGCAACCTAACAGAACGGCCTTCAATGTGTGCGTTCAACTTACAGAGTTAAACTGATGTGTGTTTGCAGGAGTTTCTAAACCCTGTCTGTGAAGAAGCGCAAAACGCATTTTCCAAGGCAAAAGCAAGCATTTCCCAAATAGCTGTAAATCTCCGTCTGAAAGACCAAACGAATGTATTTTTCAGACTGCTCTGCTGGGTGTTCGCTGACGTAAGGGAGTTGAATCTGCCTCTATATTAAGAGAGTGAGAAGCACGTTGCTTCTCGGAGCTGCGTTTTGATATGCCAGAGGTAATGGGAGTAAACGCGGTTTAGAGAAATATCTGCTTCTAAAACCAAAACGGAGCAACCTAACAGAACGGCCTTCAATGTGTGCGTTTAACTTACAGAGTTAAAGTGATGTGTGTTTGCACGAGTATCTAAACCCTTTCTGTGAAGAAGGGCAAAACGCATTTTCCCAGGCAAAAGCAATCATTTCCCAAATAGCTGTAAATCTCCGTCTGAAACACAAAACGAACGTATTTTTCAGACTGCTCTGCTGGGTGTTCGCTTAGCTAAGATAGTTGAATCTGCCTCTAGATTCAGAGAGTGAGAAGCACGTTGCTTCTGGGAGCTGCGTTTTGATATGCCAGAGTGAATGGGAGTAAACGCGGTTTGGAGAAATATCTGCTTCTAAAACCAAAACGGAGCAACATAACAGAACGGCCTTCAATGTGTGCGTTCAACTTAGAGTTAAACTGATGTGTGTTTGCAGGAGTTTCTAAACCCTTTCTGTGAAGAAGCGCAAAACGCATTTTCCCAGGCAAAAGCAAAGATTCCCCAAATAGCTGTAAATCTCCGTCTGAAACACAAAACGAACTTATATTTCAGACTGCTCTGCTGGGTGTTCGCTGACCTAAGGGAGTTGAATCTGCCTCTAGATTCAGAGAGTGAGGAGCACGTTGCTTCTCGGAGCTGCGTTTTGATATGCCAGAGTGAATGGGAGTAAACGCGGTTTGGAGAAATATCTGCTTCTAAAAGCAAAACGGAGCAACCTAACAGAACGGCCTTCAATGTGTGCGTTCAACTTACAGAGTTAAACTGATGTGTGTTTGCAGGAGTTTCTAAACCCTTTCTGTGAAGAAGCGCAAAACGCATTTTCCCAGGCAAAACCAAGCATTTCCAAAATATGTGTAAATCTCCGTCTGAAACACAAAACAAACGTGTCCTTCAGACTGCTCTGCTGGGTTTTCGCTGACCTAAGGGAGTTGAATCTGCCTCGAGATTCAGAGAGTGAGAAGCACGTTGCTTCTCGGAGCTGCGTTTTGATATGCCAGAGTGAATGGGAGTAAACGCGGTTTGGAGAAATATCTACTTCTAAAACCAAAACGGAGCAACCTAACAGAACGGCCTTCAATGTGTGGGTTCCACTTACAGAGTTACACTGATGTCTGTTTGCAGGAGTTTCTAAACCCTTTCTGTGAAGAAGCGCAAAACGCATTTTCCCAGGCAAAAGCAAGCATTTCCCAAATAGCTGTAAATCTCCGTCTTAAACACAAAACGAACGTATCCTTCAGACTGCTCTGCTGGGTGTTCGCTGACCTAAGGGAGTTGAATCTGCCTCTAGATTCAGAGAGTGAGAAGCACGTTTCTTCTCGGAGCTGCGTTTTGATATGCCAGAGTGAATGGGAGTAAACGCGGTTTGGAGAAATATCTGATTCTTAAACCAAAACGGAGCAACCTAACAGAACGGCCTTCAATGTGTGCGTTCAACGTATAGAGTTACACTGATGTGTGTTTGCAGGAGTTTCTAAACCCTTTCTGTGAAGAAGCGCAAAACGCATTTTCCCAGGCAAAAGCAACATTTCCGAAATAGCTGTAAATCTCCGTCTGAAACACAAAACGAACGTATTCTTCAGACTGCTCTGCTGGGTGTTCGCTGACCTAAGGGAGTTGAATCTGCCTCTAGATTCAGAGAGTGAGAAGCACGTTGCTTCTCAAAGCTGCGTTTTGATATGCCAGAGTGAATGGGAGTAAACGCGGTTTGGAGAAATATCTGCTTCTAAAACCAAAACGGAGCAACCTAACAGGACGGCCTTCAATGTGTGCGTTCAACTTACCGCTTACAGAGTTAAACTGATGTGTGTTTGCAGGAGTTTCTAAACCCTTTCTGTGAAGAAGCGGAAAACGCATTTTCCCAGGCAAAAGCAAGCATTTCCCAAATAGCTGTAAATCTCCGTCTGAAACACAACACGAACGTATCCTTCAGACTGCTCTGCTGGGTGTTCGCTTACCTAAGGGAGTTGAATCTGCCTCTAGATTCAGAGAGGGAGAAGCACGTTGCTTCTCGGAGCTGCGTTTTGATATGACAGAGTGAATGGGAGTAAACGCGGTTTGGAGAAATATCTGCTTCTAAAACCAGAACGGAGCAACCTAACAGAACGGACTTCAATGTGTGCATTCCACTTACAGAGTTAAACTGATGTGTGTTTGCAGGAGTTTCTAAACCCTTTCTGTGAAGAAGCGCAAAACGCATTTTCCCAGGCAAAAGCAAGCATTTCCCAAATAGCTGTAAATCTCCGTCTGAAACACCAAAGGAACCTATCCTTCAGACTGCTCTGCTGGGTGTTCGCTGACCTAAGGGAGTTGAATCTGCCTCTAGATTCAGAGTGAGAAGCACGTTGCTTCTCGAAGCTGCGTTTTGATATGCCAGAGTGAATGGGAGTAAACGCGGTTTGGAGAAATATCTGCTTCTAAAACCAAAACGGAGCAACCTAACAGAACGGCCTTCAATGTGTGCGTTCAACTTACAGAGTTAAACAGATGTGTGTTTGCAGGAGTTTCTAAACCCTTTCTGTGAAGAAGCGCAAAACGCATTTTCCCAGGAAAAAGCAAGCATTTCCCAAATAGCTGTAAATCTCCGTCTGAAACACAAATCGAACGTATCCTTCAGACTGCTCTGCTGGGTGTTCGCTGACCTAATGAACTTGAATCTGCCTCGAGATTCAGAGAGTGAGAAGCACGTTGCTTCTCGGAGCGGCGTTTTGATATGCCAGAGTGAATGGGAGTAAACGCGGTTTGGAGAAATATCTGCTTCTAAAACCAAAATGGAGCAACCTAACAGATCGGCCTTAAATGTGTGCGTTCAACTTACAGAGTTAAACTGATGTGTGTTTGCAGCAGTTTCTAAACCCTTTCTGTGGAACAGCGCAAAACGCATTTTCCCAGGCAAAAGCAAGCATTTCCCAAATAGCTGTAAATCTCCGTCTGAAACACAAAACGAACTTATATTTCAGACTGCTCTGCTGGGTGTTCGCTGACCTAAGGGAGTTGAATCTGCCTCTAGATTCAGAGAGTGAGAAGCACGTTGCTTCTCGGAGCTGCGTTTTGATATGCCAGAGTGAATGGGAGTAAACGCGGTTTGGAGAAATATCTGCTTCTAAAAGCAAAACGGAGCAACCTAACAGAACGGCCTTCAATGTGTGCGTTCAACTTACAGAGTTAAACTGATGTGTGTTTGCAGGAGTTTCTAAACCCTTTCCGTGAAGAAGCGCAAAACGCATTTTCCCAGGCAAAACCAAGCATTTCCAAAATATGTGTAAATCTCCGTCTGAAACACAAAACAATCGAGTCCTTCAGACTGCTCTGCTGGGTTTTCGCTGACCTAAGGGAGTTGAATCTGCCTCGAGATTCAGAGAGTGAGAAGCACGTTGCTTCTCGGAGCTGCGTTTTGATATGCCAGAGTGAATGGGAGTAAACGCGGTTTGGAGAAATATCTGCTTCTAAAACCAAAACGGAGCAACTTAACAGAACTGCCTTCAATGTCTGCGTTCAACTTACAGAGTTAAACAGATGTGTGTTTGCAGGAGTTTCTAAACCCTTTCTGTGAAGAAGCGCAAAACGCATTTTCCCAGGCAAAAGCAAGCATTTCCCAAATAGCTGTAAATCTCCGTCTAAAACACTAAACGAACGTATCCTTCAGACTGCTCTGCTGGGTGTTCGCTAACCTAAAAGAATTGAATCTACCTCTAGATTCAGAGAGTGAGAAGCACGTTGCTTCTCGGAGCTGCGTTTTGATATGCCAGAGTGAATGGGAGTAAACGCGGTTTGGAGAAATATCTGCTTCTAAAACCAAAACGGAGCAACCTAACAGAACGGCCTTCAATGTGTGCGTTCAACTTACAGAGTTAAACTGATGTGTGTTTGCAGGAGTTTCTAAACCCTGTCTGTGAAGAAGCGCAAAACGCATTTTCCCAGGCAAAAGCAAGCATTTCCCAAATAGCTGTAAATCTCCGTCTGAAACACCAAACGAATGTATCCTTCAGACTGCTCTGCTGGGTGTTCGCTGACCTAACGAGTTGAATCTGCCTCTATATTCAGAGAGTGAGAAGCACGTTGCTTCTGGGAGCTGCGATTTGATATGCCAGAGGTAATGGGAGTAAACGCGGTTTGGAGAAATATCTGCTTCTAAAAGCAAAACGGAGCAACCTAACAGAACGGCCTTCAATGTGTGCGTTCAACTTACAGAGTTAAACTGATGTGTGTTTGCAGGAGTTTCTAAACCATTTCTGTGAAGAAGCGCAAAACGCATTTTCCCAGGCAATAACAAGCATTTCCCAAATAGGTGTAAATCTCCGTCTGAAACACAAAACAAACGTATCCTTCAGACTGCTCTGCTGGGTTTTCGCTGACCTAAGGGAGTTGAATCTGCCTCGAGATTCAGAGAGTGAGAAGCACGTTGCTTCTCGGAGCTGCGTTTTGATATGCCAGAGTGAATGGGAGTAAACGCGGTTTGGAGAAATATCTGCTTCTAAAACCAAAACGGAGCAACTTAACAGAACTGATTTCAATGTCTGCGTTCAACTTACAGAGTTAAACAGATGTGTGTTTGCAGGAGTTTCTAAACCCTTTCTGTGAAGAAGCGCAAAACGCATTTTCCCAGGCAAAAGCAAGCATTTCCCAAATAGCTGTAAATCTCCGTCTGAAACACAAAACGAACGTATACTTCAGACTGCTCTGCTGGGTGTTGCTGACCTAAGGGAGTTGAATCTGCCTCTAGATTCAGAGAGTGAGAAGCACGTTGCTTCTCGGAGCTGCGTTTTGATATGCCAGAGTGAATGGGAGTAAACGCGGTTTGGAGAAATATCTGCTTCTAAAACCAAAACGGAGCAACCTAATAGAACGGCCTTCAATGTGTGCGTTCAACTTACACAGTTAAACTGATGTGTGTTTGCAGGAGTTTCTAAACCCTTTCTGTGAAGAAGCGCAAAACGCATTTTCCCAGGCAAAAGCAAGCATTTCCCAAATAGCTGTACATCTCCATCTGAAACACAAAACGAATGTATCCTTCAGACTACTCTGCTGAGTGTTCGCTGACCTAAGGGGGATAAATCTGCCTCTAGATTCAGAGAGTGAGAAGCACGTTCCTTCTCGGAGCTGCGTTTTGATATGCCAGAGTGAATGGGAGTAAACGCGGTTTGGAGAAATATCTACTTCTAAAACCAAAACGGAGCAACCTAACAGAACGGCCTTCAATGTGTGGGTTCCACTTACAGAGTTACACTGATGTCTGTTTGCAGGAGTTTCTAAACCCTTTCTGTGAAGAAGCGCAAAACGCATTTTCCCAGGCAAAAGCAAGCATTTCCCAAATAGCTGTAAATCTCCGTCTTAAACACAAAACGAACGTATCCTTCAGACTGCTCTGCTGGGTGTTCGCTGACCTAAGGGAGTTGAATCTGCCTCTAGATTCAGAGAGTGAGAAGCACGTTTCTTCTCGGAGCTGCGTTTTGATATGCCAGAGTGAATGGGAGTAAACGCGGTTTGGAGAAATATCTGATTCTTAAACCAAAACGGAGCAACCTAACAGAACGGCCTTCAATGTGTGCGTTCGACGTATAGAGTTACACTGATGTGTGTTTGCAGGAGTTTCTAAACCCTTTCTGTGAAGAAGCGCAAAACGCATTTTCCCAGGCAAAAGCAACATTTCCGAAATAGCTGTAAATCTCCGTCTGAAACACAAAACGAACGTATCCTTCAGACTGCTCTGCTGGGTGTTCGCTGACCTAAGGGAGTTGAATCTGCCTCTAGATTCAGAGAGTGAGAAGCACGTTGCTTCTCGGAGCTGCGTTTTGATATGCCAGAGTGAATGGGAGTAAACGCGGTTTGGAGAAATATCTGCTTCTAAAACCAAAACGGAGCAACCTAACAGGACGGCCTTCAATGTGTGCGTTCAACTTACCGCTTACAGAGTTAAACTGATGTGTGTTTGCAGGAGTTTCTAAACCCTTTCTGTGAAGAAGCGGAAAACGCATTTTCCCATGCAAAAGCAAGCATTTCCCAAATAGCTGTAAATCTCCGTCTGAAACACAACACGAACGTATCCTTCAGACTGCTCTGCTGGGTGTTCGCTTACCTAAGGGAGTTGAATCTGCCTCTAGATTCAGAGAGGGAGAAGCACGTTGCTTCTCGGAGCTGCGTTTTGATATGCCAGAGTGAATGGTAGTAAACGCGGTTTGGAGAAATATCTGCTTCTAAAACCAGAACGGAGCAACCTAACAGAACGGCCTTCAATGTGTGCATTCCACTTACAGAGTTAAACTGATGTGTGTTTGCAGGAGTTTCTAAACCCTTTCTGTGAAGAAGCGCAAAACGCATTTTCCCAGGCAAAAGCAAGCATTTCCCAAATAGCTGTAAATCTCCGTCTGAAACACCAAACGAACCTATCCTTCAGAGTGCTCTGCTGGGTGTTCGCTGACCTAAGGGAGTTGAATCTGCCTCTAGATTCAGAGTGAGAAGCACGTTGCTTCTAGAAGCTGCGTTTTGATATGCCAGAGTGAATGGGAGTAAACGCGGTTTGGAGAAATATCTGCTTCTAAAACCAAAACGGAGCAACCTAACAGAACGGCCTTCAATGTGTGCGTTCAACTTACAGAGTTAAACTGATGTGTGTTTGCAGGAGTTTCTAAACCGTTTCTGTGAAGAAGCGCAAAACGCATTTTCCCAGCCAAATGCAAGCATTGCCCAAATAGATGTAGATCTCCGTGTGAAACACAAAACGAACGTATCCTTCAAACTGCTCTGCTGGGTGTTCGCTGACCTAAGAAAGTTGAATCTGCCTCTAGATTCAGAGTGAGAAGCACGTTGCTTCTCGAAGCTGCGTTTTGATATGCCAGAGTGAATGGGAGTAAACGCGGTTTGGAGAATTATCTGCTTCTAAAACCAAAACGGAGCAACCTAACAAAACGGCCTTCAATGTGTGCGTTCAACTTACAGAGTTAAACAGATGTGTGTTTGCAGGAGTTTCTAAACCCTTTCTGTGAAGAAGCGCAAAACGCATTTTCCCAGGAAAAAGCAAGCATTTCCCAAATAGCTGTAAATCTCCGTCTGAAACACAAATCGAACGTATCCTTCAGACTGCTCTGCTGGGTGTTCGCTGACCTAATGAACTTGAATCTGCCTCGAGATTCAGAGAGTGAGAAGCACGTTGCTTCTCGGAGCGGCGTTTTGATATGCCAGAGTGAATGGGAGTAAACGCGGTTTTGAGAAATATCTGCTTCTAAAACAAAAATGGAGCAACCTAACAGATCGGCCTTCAATGTGTGCGTTCAACTTACAGAGTTAAACTGATGTGTGTTTGCAGGAGTTTCTAAACCCTTTCTGTGGAACAGCGCAAAACGCATTTTCCCAGGCAAAAGCAAGCATTTCCCAAATAGCTGTAAATCTCCGTCTGAAACACAAAACGAACGTATCTTTCAGACTGCTCTGCTGGGTGTTCGCTGACCTAAGGGAGTTGAATCTGCCTCGAGATTCAGAGAGTGAGAAGCACGTTGCTTCTCGGAGCTGCGTTTTGATATGCCAGAGTGAATGGGAGTAAACGCGGTTTGGAGAAATATCTGCTTCTAAAACCAAAACGGAGCAATCTAACAGAACGGCCTTCAATGTGAGCGTTCAACTTACAGAGTTAAACTGATGTGTGTTTACAGGAATTTCTAAACCCTTTCTGTGAAGAAGCGCAAAACGCATTTTCCCAGGCAAAAGTAAGCATTTCCCAAATAGCTGTAAATCTCCGTCTGAAACACAAAACGAACGTATCCTTCAGACTGCTCTGCTGGGTGTTCGCTTACCTACGGGAGTTGAATCTGCCTCTAGATTCATAGAGTGAGAAGCACGTTTCTTCTCGGAGCTGCGTTTTGACATGCCAGAGTGAATGGGAGTAAACGTGGTTTGGAGAAATATCTGCTTCTAAAACCAAAACGGAGCTACCTAACAGAACGGCCTTCAAAGTGTGCGTTCCACTTACAGAGTTACACTGATGTCTGTTTGCAGGAGTTTCTAAACCCTTTCTGTGAAGAAGCGCAAAACGCATTTTCCCAGGCAAAAGCAAGCATTTCCCAAATAGCTGTAAATCTCCGTCTGAAACACAAAACGAACGTATACTTCAGACTGCTCTGCTGGGTGTTCGCTGACCTAAGGGAGTTGAATCTGCCTCTAGATTCAGAGAGTGAGAAGCACGTTTCTTCTCGGAGCTGCGTTTTGATATGCCAGAGTGAATGGGAGTAAACGCGGTTTGGAGAAATATCTGCTTCTAAAAGCAAAACGGAGCAACCTAACAGAACGGCCTTCAATGTGTGCGTTCAACTTACAGAGTTAAACAGATGTGTGTTTGCAGGAGTTTCTAAACCCTTTCTGTGAAGAAGCGCAGAACGCATTTTCCCAGGCAAAAGCAAGCATTTCCCAAATAGGTGTAAATCTCCGTCTGAAACACAAAACAAACGTATCCTTCAGAATGCTCTGCTGGGTTGTCGCTGACCTAAGGGAGTTTAATCTGCCTCGCGATTAAGAGAGTGAGAAGCACGTTGCTGCTCGGAGCTGCGTTTTGATATGCCAGAGTGAATGGGAGTAAACGCGGTATGGAGAAATATCTGCTTCTAAAACCAAAACGGAGCAACTTAACAGAACTGCCTTCAATGTCTGCGTTCAACTTACAGAGTTAAACTGATGTGTGTTTGCAGGAGTTTCTAAACCCTTTCTGTGAAGAAGCGCAAAACGCATTTTCCCAGGCAAAAGCAAGCATTTCCCAAATAGCTGTAAATCTCCGTCTGAAACACAAAACGAACGTATACTTCAGACTGCTCTGCTGGGTGTTCGCTGACCTAAGGGAGTTGAATCTGCCTCTAGATTCAGATAGTGAGAAGCACGTTGCTTCTCGGAGCTGCGTTTTGATATGCCAGAGTTAATGGGAGTAAACGCGGTTTGGAGAAATATCTGCTTCTAAAACCAAAACGGAGCAACCTAACAGAACGGCCTTCAATGTGTGCATTCCACTTTCAGAGTTAAACTGATGTGTGTTTGCAGGATTTTCTAAACCGTTTCTGTGAAGAAGCGCAAAACGCATTTTCCCAGCCAAATGCAAGCATTTCCCAAATAGCTGTAAATCTCCATCTTAAACACAAAACGAACGTATCCTTCAAACTGCTCTGCTGGGTGTTCGCTTACCTACGGGAGTTGAATCTGCCTCTAGATTCATAGAGTGAGAAGCACGTTTCTTCTCGGAGCTGCGTTTTGACATGCCAGAGTGAATGGGAGTAAACGTGGTTTGGAGAAATATCTGCTTCTAAAACCAAAACGGAGCTACCTAACAGAACGGCCTTCAATGTGTGCGTTCCACTTACAGAGTTACACTGATGTGTGTTTGCAGGAGTTTCTAAACCCTTTCTGTGAAGAAGCGCAAAACGCATTTTCCCAGGCAAAAGCAAGCATTTCCCAAATAGCTGTAAATCTCCGTCTGAAACACAAAACGAACGTATCCTTCAGACTGCTCTGCTGGGTGTTCGCTTACCTAAGGGAGTTGAATCTGCCTCTAGATTCAGAGAGTGAGAAGCACGTTGCTCCTCAGAGCTGCGTTTTGATATGCCAGAGTGAATGGGAGTAAACGCGGTTTGGAGAAATATCTGCTTCTAAAAGCAAAACGGAGCAACCTAACAGAACGGCCTTCAATGTGTGCGTTCAAATTACAGAGTTAAACTGATGTGTGTTTGCAGGAGTTTCTAAACCCTTTCTGTGAAGAAGCGCAAAACGCAATTTCCCAGGCAAAAGCAAGCATTTCCCAAATAGCTGTAAATCTTTGTCTGAAACACAAAACAAACGTATCCTTCAGACTGCTCTGCTGGGTGTTCGCTGACCTAAGGGAGTTGAATCTGCCTCGAGATTCAGAGAGTGAGAAGCACGTTGCTTCTCGGAGCTGCGTTTTGATATGCCAGAGTGAATGGGAGTAAACGCGGTTTGGAGAAATATCTGCTTCTAAAACCAAAACGGAGCAACTTAACAGAACTGCCTTCAATGTCTGCGTTCAACTTACAGAGTTAAACTGATGTGTGTTTGCAGGAGATTCTAGACCCTTTCTGTGAACGAGCGCCAAACGCATTTTCCCAGGCAAAAGCAAGCATTTTCCAAATAGCTGTAAATCTCCGTCTGAAACACAAAACGAACGTATCATTCAGACTGCTCTGCTGGGTGTTCGCTGACCTAAGGGAGTTGAATCTGCCTCTAGATTCAGAGAGTGAGAAGCACGTTTCTTCTCGGAGCTGCGTTTTGATATGCCAGAGTGAATGGGAGTAAACGCGGTTTGGAGAAATATCTCCTTCTAAAAGCAAAACGGAGCAACCTAACAGAACGGCCTTCAATGTGTGCGTTCAACTTACAGAGTTAAACAGATGTGTGTTTGCAGGAGTTTCTAAACCCTTTCTGTGAAGAAGCGCAGAACGCATTTTCCCAGGCAAAAGCAAGCATTTCCCAAATAGGTGTAAATCTCCGTCTGAAACACAAAACAAACGTATCCTTCAGAATGCTCTGCTGGGTTGTCGCTGACCTAAGGGAGTTTAATCTGCCTCGCGATTAAGAGAGTGAGAAGCACGTTGCTGCTCGGAGCTGCGTTTTGATATGCCAGAGTGAATGGGAGTAAACGCGGTATGGAGAAATATCTGCTTCTAAAACCAAAACGGAGCAACTTAACAGAACTGCCTTCAATGTCTGCGTTCAACTTACAGAGTTAAACTGATGTGTGTTTGCAGGAGTTTCTAAACCCTTTCTGTGAAGAAGCGCAAAACGCATTTTCCCAGGCAAAAGCAAGCATTTCCCAAATAGCTGTAAATCTCCGTCTGAAACACAAAACGAACGTATCCTTCAGACTGCTCTGCTGGGTGTTCGCTTACCTAAAAGAATTGAATCTACCTCTAGATTCAGAGAGTGAGAAGCACGTTGCTTCTCGGAGCTGCGTTTTGATATGCCAGAGTGAATGGGAGTAAACCCGGTTTGGAGAAATATCTGCTTCTAAAACCAAAACGGAGCAACCTAACAGAACGGCCTTCAATGTGTGCGTTCAACTTACAGAGTTAAACTGATGTGTGTTAGCAGGAGTTTCTAAATCCTTTCTGTGAAGAAGCGCAAAACGCATTTTCCCAGGCAAAAGCAAGCATTTCCCAAATAGCTGTAAATCTCCGTCTGAAACACAAAACGAACGTATACTTCAGACTGCTCTGCTGGGTGTTCGCTGACCTAAGGGAGTTGAATCTGCCTCTAGATTCAGATAGTGAGAAGCACGTTGCTTCTCGGAGCTGCGTTTTGATACGCCAGAGTTAATGGGAGTAAACGCGGTTTGGAGAAATATCTGCTTCTAAAACCAAAACGGAGCAACCTAACAGAACGGCCTTCAATGTGTGCATTCCACTTTCAGAGTTAAACTGATGTGTGTTTGCAGGATTTTCTAAACCGTTTCTGTGAAGAAGCGCAAAACGCATTTTCCCAGCCAAATGCAAGCATTTCCCAAATAGCTGTAAATCTCCATCTTAAACACAAAACGAACGTATCCTTCAAACTGCTCTGCTGGGTGTTCGCTTACCTACGGGAGTTGAATCTGCCTCTAGATTCATAGAGTGAGAAGCACGTTTCTTCTCGGAGCTGCGTTTTGACATGCCAGAGTGAATGGGAGTAAACGTGGTTTGGAGAAATATCTGCTTCTAAAACCAAAACGGAGCTACCTAACAGAACGGCCTTCAATGTGTGCGTTCCACTTACAGAGTTACACTGATGTGTGTTTGCAGGAGTTTCTAAACCCTTTCTGTGAAGAAGCGCAAAACGCATTTTCCCAGGCAAAAGCAAGCATTTCCCAAATAGCTGTAAATCTCCGTCTGAAACACAAAACGAACGTATCCTTCAGAATGCTCTGCTGGGTGTTCGCTGACCTAAGGGAGTTGAATCTGCCTCTAGATTCAGAGAGTGAGAAGCACGTTGCTCCTCGGAGCTGCGTTTTGATATGCCAGAGTGAATGGGAGTAAACGCGGTTTGGAGAAATATCTGCTTCTAAAAGCAAAACGGAGCAACCTAACAGAACGGCCTTCAATGTGTGCGTTCAACTTACAGAGTTAAACTGATGTGTGTTTGCAGGAGTTTCTAAACCCTTTCTGTGAAGAAGCGAAAAATGCAATTTCCCAGGCAAAAGCAAGCATTTCCCAAATAGCTGTAAATCTTTGTCTGAAACACAAAACAAACGTATCCTTCAGACTGCTCTGCTGGGTGTTCGCTGACCTAAGGGAGTTGAATCTGCCTCGAGATTCAGAGAGTGAGAAGCACGTTGCTTCTCGGAGCTTCGTTTTGATATGCCAGAGTGAATGGGAGTAAACGCGGTTTGGAGAAATATCTGCTTCTAAAACCAAAACGGAGCAACTTAACAGAACTGCCTTCAATGTCTGCGTTCAACTTACAGAGTTAAACTGATGTGTGTTTGCAGGAGATTCTAGACCCTTTCTGTGAAGAAGCGCCAAACGCATTTTCCCAGGCAAAAGCAAGCATTTTCCAAATAGCTGTAAATCTCCGTCTGAAACACAAAACGAACGTATCCTTCAGACTGCTCTGCTGCGTGTTCGCTGACCTAAGGGAGTTGAATCTGCCTCTAGATTCAGAGAGTGAGAAGCACGTTGCTTCTCGGAGCGGCGTTTTGATATGCCAGAGTGAATGGGAGTAAACGCTGTTTGGAGAAATATCTGCTTCTAAAAGCAAAACGGAGCAACCTAACAGAACGGCCTTCAATGTGTGCGTTCAACTTACAGAGTTAAACTGATGTGTGTTTGCAGGAGTTTCTAAACCCTGTCTGTGAAGAAGCGCAAAACGCATTTTCCCAGGCAAAAGCAAGCATTTTCCAAATAGCTGTAAATCTCCGTCTGAAACACCAAACGAATGTATCCTTCAGACTGCTCTGCTGGGTGTTCGCTGACCTAAGGGAGTTGAATCTGCCTCTATATTCAGAGAGTGAGAAGCACGTTGCTTCTCGGAGCTGCGTTTTTATATGCCAGAGGTAATGGGAGTAAACGCGGTTTAGAGAAATATCTGCTTCTAAAACCAAAACGGAGCAACCTAACAGATCGGCCTTCAATGTGTGCGTTTAACTTACAGAGTTAAAGTGATGTGTGTTTGCACGAGTTTCTAAACCCTTTCTGTGAAGAAGGGCAAAACGCATTTTCCCAGGCAAAAGCAATCATTTCCTAAATAGCTGTAAATCTCTGTCTGAAACACAAAACGAACGTATTCTTCAGACTGCTCTGCTGGGTGTTCGCTTAGCTAAGATAGTTGAATCTGCCTCTAGATTCAGAGAGTGAGAAGCACGTTGCTTCTGGGAGCTGCGTTTTGATATGCCAGAGTGAATGGGAGTAAACGCGGTTTGGAGAAATATCTGCTTCTAAAACCAAAACGGAGCAACATAACAGAACGGCCTTCAATGTGTGCGTTCAACTTAGAGTTAAACTGATGTGTGTTTGCAGGAGTTTCTAAACCCTTTCTGTGAAGAAGCGCAAAACGCATTTTCCCAGGCAAAAGCAAAGATTCCCCAAATAGCTGTAAATCTCCGTCTGAAACACAAAACGAACTTATATTTCAGACTGCTCTGCTGGGTGTTCGCTGACCTAAGGGAGTTGAATCTGCCTCTAGATTCAGAGAGTGAGAAGCACGTTGCTTCTCGGAGCTGCGTTTTGATATGCCAGAGTGAATGGGAGTAAACGCGGTTTGGAGAAATATCTGCTTCTAAAAGAAAAACGGAGCAACCTAACAGAACGGCCTTCAATGTGTGCGTTCAACTTACAGAGTTAAACTGATGTGTGTTTGCAGGAGTTTCTAGACCCTTTCTGTGAAGGAGCGCAAAACGCATTTTCCCAGGCAAAACCAAGCATTTCCAAAATATGTGTAAATCTCCGTCTGAAACACAAAACAAACGTATCCTTCAGACTGCTCTGCTGGGTTTTCGCTGACCTAAGGGAGTTGAATCTGCCTCGAGATTCAGAGAGTGAGAAGCACGTTGCTTCTCGGAGCTGCGTTTTGATATGCCAGAGTGAATGGGAGTAAACGCGGTTTGGAGAAATATCTGCTTCTAAAACCAAAACGGAGCAACTTAACAGAACTGCCTTCAATGTCTGCGTTCAACTTACAGAGTTAAACAGATGTGTGTTTGCAGGAGTTTCTAAACCCTTTCTGTGAAGAAGCGCAAAACGCATTTTCCCAGGCAAAAGCAAGCATTTCCCAAATAGCTGTAAATCTCCGTCTGAAACACAAAACGAACGTATCCTTCAGACTGCTCTGCTGGGTGTTCGCTAACCTAAAAGAATTGAATCTACCTCTAGATTCAGAGAGTGAGCAGCACGTTGCTTCTCGGAGCTGCGTTTTGATATGCCAGAGTGAATGGGAGTAAACGCTGTTTGGAGAAATATCTGCTTCTAAAACCAAAACGGAGCAACCTAACAGAACGGCCTTCAATGTGTGCGTTCAACTTACAGAGTTAAACTGATGTGTGTTTGCAGGAGTTTCTAAACCCTGTCTGTGAAGAAGCGCAAAACGCATTTTCCCAGGCAAAAGCAAGCATTTCCCAAATAGCTGTAAATCTCCGTCTGAAACACCAAACGAATGTATCCTTCAGACTGCTCTGCTGGGTGTTCGCTTACCTAACAGAATTGAATCTGCCTCTATATTCAGAGAGTGAGAAGCACGTTGCTTCTCGGAGCTGCGTTTTGATATGCCAGAGGTAATGGGAGTAATCGCGGTTTGGAGAAATATCTGCTTCTAAAAGCAAAACGGAGCAACCTAACAGAACGGCCTTCAATGTGTGCGTTCAACTTACAGAGTTAAACTGATGTGTGTTTGCAGGAGTTTCTAAACCCTTTCTGTGAAGAAGCGCAAAACGCATATTCCCAGGCAATAGCAAGCATTTCCCAAATAGGTGTAAATCTCCGTCTGAAACACAAAACAAACGTATCCTTCAGACTGCTCTGCTGGGTTTTCGCTGACCTAAGGGAGTTGAATCTGCCTCGAGATTCAGAGAGTGAGAAGCACGTTGCTTCTCGGAGCTGCGTTTTGATATGCCAGAGTGAATGGGAGTAAACGCGGTTTGGAGAAATATCTGCTTCTAAAACCAAAACGGAGCAACTTAACAGAACTGCCTTCAATGTCTGCGTTCAACTTACAGAGTTAAACAGATGTGTGTTTGCAGGAGTTTCTAAACCCTTTCTGTGAAGAAGCGCAAAACGCATTTTCCCAGGCAAAAGCAAGCATTTCCCAAATAGCTGTAAATCTCCGTCTGAAACACAAAACGAACGTATACTTCAGACTGCTCTGCTGGGTGTTCGCTGACCTAAGGAAGTTGAATCTGCCTCTAGATTCAGAGAGTGAGAAGCACGTTGCTTCTCGGAGCTGCGTTTTGATATGCCAGAGTGAATGGGAGTAAACGCGGTTTGGAGAAATATCTGCTTCTAAAACCAAAACGGAGCAACCTAACAGAACGGCCTTCAATGTGTGCGTTCAACTTACACAGTTAAACTGATGTGTGTTTGCAGGAGTTTCTAAACCCTTTCTGTGAAGAAGCGCAAAACGCATTTTCCCAGGCAAAAGCAAGCATTTCCCAAATAGCTGTACATCTCCATCTGAAACAGAAAACGAATGTATGTTTCAGACTACTCTGCTGAGTGTTCGCTGACCTAAGGGGGATAAATCTGCCTCTAGATTCAGAGAGTGAGAAGCACGTTCCTTCTCGGAGCTGCGTTTTGATATGCCAGAGTGAATGGGAGTAAACGCGGTTTGGAGAAATATCTACTTCTAAAACCAAAACGGAGCAACCTAACAGAACGGCCTTCAATGTGTGGGTTCCACTTACTGAGTTAAACTGATGTCTGTTTGCAGGAGTTTCTAAACACTTTCTGTGAAGAAGCGCAAAACGCATTTTCCCAGGCAAAAGCAAGCATTTCCCAAATAGCTGTAAATCTTTGTCTTAAACACAAAACGAACGTATCCTTCAGACTGCTCTACTGGGTGTTCGCTGACCTAAGGGAGTTGAATCTGCCTCTAGATTCAGAGAGTGAGAAGCACGTTTCTTCTCGGAGCTGCGTTTTGATATGCCAGAGTGAATGGGAGTAAACGCGGTTTGGAGAAATATCTGATTCTTAAACCAAAACGGAGCAACCTAACAGAACGGCCTTCAATGTGTGCGTTCAACTTAGAGTTAAACTGATGTGTGTTTGCAGGAGTTTCTAAACCCTTTCTGTGAAGAAGCGCAAAACGCATTTTCCCAGGCAAAAGCAAAGATTCCCCAAATAGCTGTAAATCTCCGTCTGAAACACAAAACGAACTTATATTTCAGACTGCTCTGCTGGGTGTTCGCTGACCTAAGGGAGTTGAATCTGCCTCTAGATTCAGAGAGTGAGAAGCACGTTGCTTCTCGGAGCTGCGTTTTGATATGACAGAGTGAATGGGAGTAAACGCGGTTTGGAGAAATATCTGCTTCTAAAAGCAAAACGGAGCAACCTAACAGAACGGCCTTCAATGTGTGCGTTCAACTTACAGAGTTAAACTGATGTGTGTTTGCAGGAGTTTCTAAACCCTTTCTGTGAAGAAGCGGAAATCGCATTTTCCCAGGCAAAAGCAACATTTCCGAAATAGCTGTAAATCTCCGTCTGAAACACAAAACGAACGTATCCTTCAGACTGCTCTGCTGGGTGTTCGCTGACCTAAGGGAGTTGAATCTGCCTCTAGATTCAGAGAGTGAGAAGCACGTTGCTTCTCGGAGCTGCGTTTTGATATGCCAGAGTGAATGGGAGTAAACGCGGTTTGGAGAAATATCTGCTTCTAAAAGCAAAACGGAGCAACCTAACAGAACGGCCTTCAATGTGTGCGTTCAACTTACAGAGTTAAACTGATGTGTGTTTGCAGGAGTTTCTAAACCCTTTCTGTGAAGAAGCGGAAAACGAATTTTCCCAGGCAAAAGCAACATTTCCGAAATAGCTGTAAATCTCCGTCTGAAACACAAAACGAACGTATCCTTCAGACTGCTCTGCTGGGTGTTCGCTGACCTAAGGGAGTTGAATCTGCCTCTAGATTCAGAGAGTGAGAAGCACGTTGCTTCTCGGAGCTGCGTTTTGATATGCCAGAGTGAATGGGAGTAAACGCGGTTTGGGGAAATATCTGCTTCTAAAACCAAAACGGAGCAACCTAACAGGACGGCCTTCAATGTGTGCGTTCAACTTACCGCTTACAGAGTTAAACTGATGTGTGTTTGCAGGAGTTTCTAAACCCTTTCTGTGAAGAAGCGGAAAACGCATTTTCCCATGCAAAAGCAAGCATTTCCCAAATAGCTGTAAATCTCCGTCTGAAACACAACACGAACGTACCCTTCAGACTGCTCTGCTGGGTGTTCGCTTACCTAAGGGAGTTGAATCTGCCTCTAGATTCAGAGAGGGAGAAGCACGTTGCTTCTCGGAGCTGCGTTTTGATATGCCAGAGTGAATGGTAGTAAACGCGGTTTGGAGAAATATCTGCTTCTATAACCAGAACGGAGCAACCTAACAGAACGGCCTTCAATGTGTGCATTCCACTTACAGAGTTAAACTGATGTGTGTTTGCAGGAGTTTCTAAACCCTTTCTGTGAAGAAGCGCAAAACGCATTTTCCCAGGCAAAAGCAAGCATTTCCCAAATAGCTGTAAATCTCCGTCTGAAACACCAAACGAACCTATCCTTCAGACTGCTCTGCTGGGTGTTCGCTGACCTAAGGGAGTTGAATCTGCCTCTAGATTCAGAGTGAGAAGCACGTTGCTTCTCGAAGCTGCGTTTTGATATGCCAGAGTGAATGGGAGTAAACGCGGTTTGGAGAAATATCTGCTTCTAAAACCAAAACGGAGCAACCTAACAGAACGGCCTTCAATGTGTGCGTTCAACTTACAGAGTTAAACTGATGTGTGTTTGCAGGAGTTTCTAAACCGTTTCTGTGAAGAAGCGCAAAACGCATTTTCCCAGCCAAATGCAAGCATTTCCCAAATAGATGTAGATCTCCGTGTGAAACACAAAACGAACGTATCCTTCAAACTGCTCTGCTGGGTGTTCGCTGACCTAAAAAAGTTGAATCTGCCTCTAGATTCAGAGTGAGAAGCACGTTGCTTCTCGAAGCTGCGTTTTGATATGCCAGAGTGAATGGGAGTAAACGCGGTTTGGAGAAATATCTGCTTCTAAAACCAAAACGGAGCAACCTAACAGAACGGCCTTCAATGTGTGCGTTCAACTTACAGAGTTAAACAGATGTGTGTTTGCAGGAGTTTCTAAACCCTTTCTGTGAAGAAGCGCAAAACGCATTTTCCCAGGAAAAAGAAAGCATTTCCCAAATAGCTGTAAATCTCCGTCTGAAACACAAATCGAACGTATCCTTCAGACTGCTCTGCTGGGTGTTCGCTGACCTAATAAACTTGAATCTGCCTCGAGATTCAGAGAGTGAGAAGCACGTTGCTTCTCGGAGCGGCGTTTTGATATGCCAGAGTGAATGGGAGTAAACGCGGTTTGGAGAAATATCTGCTTCTAAAACCAAAATGGAGCAACCTAACAGATCGGCCTTCCATGTGTGCGTTCAACTTACAGAGTTAAACCGATGTGTGTTTGCAGGAGTTTCTAAACACTTTCTGTGAAACAGCGCAAAACGCATTTTCCCAGGCAAAAGCAAGCATTTCCCAAATAGCTGTAAATCTTTGTCTGAAACACAAAACAAACGTATCCTTCAGACTGCTCTGCTGGGTGTTCGCTGACCTAAGGGAGTTGAATCTGCCTCGAGATTCAGAGAGTGAGAAGCACGTTGCTTCTCGGAGCTGCGTTTTGATATGCCAGAGTGAATGGGAGTAAACGCGGTTTGGAGAAATATCTGCTTCTAAAACCAAAACGGAGCAACTTAACAGAACTGCCTTCAATGTCTGCGTTCAACTTACAGAGTTAAACTGATGTGTGTTTGCAGGAGATTCTAGACCCTTTCTGTGAAGAAGCGCCAAACGCATTTTCCCAGGCAAAAGCAAGCATTTTCCAAATAGCTATAAATCTCCGTCTGAAACACAAAACGAACGTATCCTTCAGACTGCTCTGCTGGGTGTTCGCTGACCTAAGGGAGTTGAATCTGCCTCTAGATTCAGAGAGTGAGAAGCACGTTGCTTCTCGGAGCGGCGTTTTGATATGCCAGAGTGAATGGGAGTAAACGCTGTTTGGAGAAATATCTGCTTCTAAAAGCAAAACGGAGCAACCTAACAGAACGGCCTTCAATGTGTGCGTTCAACTTACAGAGTTAAACTGATGTGTGTTTGCAGGAGTTTCTAAACCCTGTCTGTGAAGAAGCGCAAAACGCATTTTCCCAGGCAAAAGCAAGCATTTCCCAAATAGCTGTAAATCTCCGTCTGAAACAACAAACGAATGTATCCTTCAGACTGCTCTGCTGGGTGTTCGCTGACCTAAGGGAGTTGAATCTGCCTCTATATTCAGAGAGTGAGAAGCACGTTGCTTCTCGGAGCTGCGTTTTGATATGCCAGAGGTAATGGGAGTAAACGCGGTTTAGAGAAATATCTGCTTCTAAAACCAAAACGTAGCAACCTAACAGATCGGCCTTCAATGTGTGCGTTTAACTTACAGAGTTAAAGTGATGTGTGTTTGCACGAGTTTCTAAACCCTTTCTGTGAAGAAGGGCAAAACGCATTTTCCCAGGCAAAAGCAATCATTTCCTAAATAGCTGTAAATCTCTGTCTGAAACACAAAACGAACGTATTCTTCAGACTGCTCTGCTGGGTGTTCGCTTAGCTAAGATAGTTGAATCTGCCTCTAGATTCAGAGAGTGAGAAGCACGTTGCTTCTGGGAGCTGCGTTTTGATATGCCAGAGTGAATGGGAGTAAACGCGGTTTGGAGAAATATCTGCTTCTAAAACCAAAACGGAGCAACATAACAGAACGGCCTTCAATGTGTGCGTTCAACTTAGAGTTAAACTGATGTGTGTTTGCAGGAGTTTCTAAACCCTTTCTGTGAAGAAGCGCAAAACGCATTTTCCCAGGAAAAAGCAAAGATTCCCCAAATAGCTGTAAATCTCCGTCTGAAACACAAAACGAACTTATATTTCAGACTGCTCTGCTGGGTGTTCGCTGACCTAAGGGAGTTGAATCTGCCTCTAGATTCAGAGAGTGAGAAGCACGTTGCTTCTCGGAGCTGCGTTTTGATATGCCAGAGTGAATGGGAGTAAACGCGGTTTGGAGAAATATCTGCTTCTAAAAGCAAAACGGAGCAACCTAACAGAACGGCCTTCAATGTGTGCGTTCAACTTACAGAGTTAAACTGATGTGTGTTTGCAGGAGTTTCTAAACCCTTTCTGTGAAGAAGCGCAAAACGCATTTTCCCAGGCAAAACCAAGCATTTCCAAAATATGTGTAAATCTCCGTCTGAAACACAAAACAAACATATCCTTCAGACTGCTCTGATGGGTTTTCGCTGACCTAAGGGAGTTGAATCTGCCTCGAGATTCAGAGAGTGAGAAGCAAGTTGCTTCTCGGAGCTGCGTTTTGATATGCCAGAGTGAATGGGAGTAAACGCGGTTTGGAGAAATATCTGCTTCTAAAACCAAAACGGAGCAACTTAACAGAACTGCCTTCAATGTCTGCGTTCAACTTACAGAGTTAAACAGATGTGTGTTTGCAGGAGTTTCTAAACCCTTTCTGTGAAGAAGCGAAAAACGCAATTTCCCAGGCAAAAGCAAGCATTTCCCAAATAGCTGTAAATCTCCGTCTGAAACACAAAACGAACGTATCCTTCAGACTGCTCTGCTGGGTGTTCGCTAACCTAAAAGAAATGAATCTACCTCTAGATACAGAGAGTGAGAAGCACGTTGCTTCTCGGAGCTGCGTTTTGATATGCCAGAGTGAATAAGAGTAAACGCGGTTTGGAGGAATATCTGCTTCTAAAACCAAAACGGAGCAACCTAACAGAACGGCCTTCAATGTGTGCGTTCAACTTACAGAGTTAAACTGATGTGTGTTTGCAGGAGTTTCTAAACCCTGTCTGTGAAGAAGCGCAAAACGCATTTTCCCAGGCAAAAGCAAGCATTTCCCAAATAGCTGTAAATCTCCGTCTGAAACACCAAACGAATGTATCCTTCAGACTGCTCTGCTGGGTGTTCGCTTACCTAACAGAATTGAATCTGCCTCTATATTCAGAGAGTGAGAAGCACGTTGCTTCTCGGAGCTGCGTTTTGATATGCCAGAGGTAATGGGAGTAAACGCGGTTTGGAGAAATATCTGCTTCTAAAAGCAAAACGGAGCAACCTAACAGAACGGCCTTCAATGTGTGCGTTCAACTTACAGAGTTAAACTGATGTGTGTTTGCAGGAGTTTCTAAACCCTTTCTGTGAAGAAGCGCAAAACGCATTTTCCCAGGCAATAGCAAGCATTTCCCAAATAGGTGTAAATCTCCGTCTGAAACACAAAACAAACGTATCCTTCAGACTGCTCTGCTGGGTTTTCGCTGACCTAAGGGAGTTGAATCTGCCTCGAGATTCAGAGAGTGAGAAGCACGTTGCTTCTCGGAGCTGCGTTTTGATATGCCAGAGTGAATGGGAGTAAACGCGGTTTGGAGAAATATCAGCTTCTAAAACCAAAACGGAGCAACTTAACAGAACTGCCTTCAATGTCTGCGTTCAACGTACAGAGTTACACTGATGTGTGTTTGCAGGAGTTTCTAAACCCTTTCTGTGAAGAAGCGCAAAACGCATTTTCCCAGGCAAAAGCAAGCATTTCCCAAATAGCTGTAAATCTCCGTCTGAAACACAAAACGAACGTATACTTCAGAGTGCTCTGCTGGGTGTTCGCTGACCTAAGGGAGTTGAATCTGCCTCTAGATTCAGAGAGTGAGAAGCACGTTGCTTCTCGGAGCTGCGTTTTGATATGCCAGAGTGAATGGGAGTAAAGGCGGTTTGGAGAAATATCTGCTTCTAAAACCAAAACGGAGCAACCTAACAGAACGGCCTTCAATGTGTGCGTTCAACTTACACAGTTAAACTGATGTGTGTTTGCAGGAGTTTCTAAACCCTTTCTGTGAAGAAGCGCAAAACGCATTTTCCCAGGCAAAAGCAAGCATTTCCCAAATAGCTGTACATCTCCATCTGAAACAGAAAACGAATGTATCCTTCAGACTACTCTGCTGAGTGTTCGCTGACCTAAGGGGGATAAATCTGCCTCTAGATTCAGAGAGTGAGAAGCACGTTCCTTCTCGGAGCTGCGTTTTGATATGCCAGAGTGAATGGGAGTAAACGCGGTTTGGAGAAATATCTACTTCTAAAACCAAAACGGAGCAACCTAACAGAACGGCCTTCAATGTGTGGGTTCCACTTACTGAGTTAAACTGATGTCTGTTTGCAGGAGTTTTTAAACCCTTTCTGTGAAGAAGCGCAAAACGCATTTTCCCAGGCAAAAGCAAGCATTTCCCAAATAGCTGTAAATCTCCGTCTTAAACACAAAACGAATGTATCCTTCAGACTACTCTGCTGAGTGTTCGCTGACCTAAGGGGGATAAATCTGCCTCTAGATTCAGAGAGTGAGAAGCACGTTCCTTCTCGGAGCTGCGTTTTGATATGCCAGAGTGAATGGGAGTAAACGCGGTTTGGAGAAATATCTACTTCTAAAACCAAAACGGAGCAACCTAACAGAACGGCCTTCAATGTGTGGGTTCCACTTACTGAGTTAAACTGATGTCTGTTTGCAGGAGTTTCTAAACCCTTTCTGTGAAGAAGCGCAAAACGCATTTTCCCAGCCAAATGCAAGCATTTCCCAAATAGATGTAGATCTCCGTGTGAAACACAAAACGAACGTATCCTTCAAACTGCTCTGCTGGGTGTTCGCTGACCTAAGAAAGTTGAATCTGCCTCTAGATTCAGAGTGAGAAGCACGTTGCTTCTCGAAGCTGCGTTTTGATATGCCAGAGTGAATGGGAGTAAACGCGGTTTGGAGAAATATCTGCTTCTAAAACCAAAACGGAGCAACCTAACAGAACGGCCTTCAATGTGTGCGTTCAACTTACAGAGTTAAACAGATGTGTGTTTGCAGGAGTTTCTAAACCCTTTCTGTGAAGAAGCGCAAAACGCATTTTCCCAGGAAAAAGCAAGCATTTCCCAAATAGCTGTAAATCTCCGTCTGAAACACAAATCGAACGTATCCTTCAGACTGCTCTGCTGGGTGTTCGCTGACCTAATGAACTTGAATCTGCCTCGAGATTCAGAGAGTGAGAAGCACGTTGCTTCTCGGAGCGGCGTTTTGATATGCCAGAGTGAATGGGAATAAACGCGGTTTGGAGAAATATCTGCTTCTAAAACCAAAATGGAGCAACCTAACAGATCGGCCTTCCATGTGTGCGTTCAACTTACAGAGTTAAACTGATGTGTGTTTGCAGGAGTTTCTAAACCCTTTCTGTGAAACAGCGCAAAACGCATTTTCCCAGGCAAAAGCAAGCATTTCCCAAATAGCTGTAAATCTCCGTCTGAAACAAAAAACGAACGTATCTTTCAGACTGCTCTGCTGGGTGTTCGCTGACCTAAGGGAGTTGAATCTGCCTCGAGATTCAGAGAGTGAGAAGCACGTTGCTTCTCGGAGCTGCGTTTTGATATGCCAGAGTGAATGGGAGTAAACGCGGTTTGGAGAAATATCTGCTTCTAAAACCAAAACGGAGCAATCTAACAGAACGGCCTTCAATGTGAGCGTTCAACTTACAGAGTTAAACTGATGTGTGTTTGCAGGAATTTCTAAACCCTTTCTGTGAAGAAGCGCAAAACGCATTTTCCCAGGCAAAAGTAAGCATTTCCCAAATAGCTGTAAATCTCCGTCTGAAACACAAAACGAACGTATCCTTCAGACTGCTCTGCTGGGTGTTCGCTTACCTAAGAGAATTGAATCTACCTCTAGATTCAGAGAGTGAGAAGCACGTTGCTTCTCGGAGCTGCGTTTCGATATGCCAGAGTGAATGGGAGTAAACGCGGTTTGGAGAAATATCTGCTTCTAAAACCAAAACGGAGCAACCTAAGAGAACGGCCTTCAATGTGTGCGTTCACCTTACAGAGTTAAACTGATGTGTGTTAGCAGGAGTTTGTAAATCCTTTCTGTGAAGAAGCGCAAAACGCATTTTCCCAGGCAAAAGCAAGCATTTCCCAAATAGCTGTAAATCTCCGTCTGAAACACAAAACGAACGTATACTTCAGACTGCTCTGCTGGGTGTTCGCTGACCTAAGGGAGTTGAATCTGCCTCTATATTCAGAGAGTGAGAAGCACGTTGCTTCTCGGAGCTGCGTTTTGATATGCCAGAGTGAATGGGAGTAAACGCGGTTGGGAGAAATATCTGCTTCTAAAAGCGAAACGGAGCAACCTAACAGAACGGCCTTCAATGTGTGCGTTCAACTTACAGAGTTAAACAGATGTGTGTTTGCAGGAGTTTCTAAACCCTTTCTTTGAAGAAGCGCAGAACGCATTTTCCCAGGCAAAAGCAAGCATTTTCCAAATAGGTGTAAATCTCCGTCTGAAACACAAAACAAACGTATCCTTCAGAATGCTCTGCTGGGTTTTCGCTGACCTAAGGGAGTTTAATCTGCCTCGCGATTCAGAGAGTGAGAAGCACGTTGCTTCTCGGAGCTGCGTTTTGATATGCCAGAGTGAATGGGAGTAAACGCGGTTTGGAGAAATATCTGCTTCTAAAACCAAAACGGAGCAACTTAACAGAACTGCCTTCAATGTCTGCGTTCAACTTACAGAGTTAAACTGATGTGTGTTTGCAGGAGTTTCTAAACCCTTTCTGTGAAGAAGCGCAAAACGCATTTTCCCAGGCAAAAGCAAGCATTTCCCAAATAGCTGTAAATCTCCGTCTGAAACAGAAAACGAACGTATCCTTCAGACTGCTCTGCTGGGTGTTCGCTTACCTAAAAGAATTGAATCTACCTCTAGATTCAGAGAGTGAGAAGCACGTTGCTTCTCGGAGCTGCGTTTTGATATGCCAGAGTGAATGGGAGTAAACGCGGTTTGGAGAAATATCTGCTTCTAAAACCAAAACGGAGCAACCTAACAGAACGGCCTTCAATGTGTGCGTTCAACTTATAGAGTTAAACTGATGTGTGCTAGCAGGAGTTTCTAAATCCTTTCTGTTAAGAAGCGAAAAACGCATTTTCCCAGGCAAAAGCAAGCATTTCCCAAATAGATGTAAATCTCCGTCTGAAACACAAAACGAACGTATACTTCAGACTGCTCTGCTGGGTGTTCGCTGACCTAAGGGAGTTGAATCTGCCTCTAGATTCAGATAGTGAGAAGCACGTTGCTTCTCGGAGCTGCGTTTTGATATGCCAGAGTTAATGGGAGTAAACGCGGTTTGAAGAAATATCTGCTTCTAAAACCAAAACGGAGCAACCTAACAGAACGGCCTTCAATGTGTGCATTCCACTTTCAGAGTTAAACTGATGTGTGTTTGCAGGAGTTTCTAAACCCTTTCTGTGAAGAAGCGCAAAACGCATTTTCCCAGCCAAATGCAAGCATTTCCCAAATAGCTGTAAATCTCCATCTTAAACACAAAACGAACGTATCCTTCAAACTGCTCTGCTGGGTGTTCGCTTACCTACGGGAGTTGAATCTGCCTCTAGATTCATAGAGTGAGAAGCACGTTTCTTCTCGGAGCTGCGTTTTGACATGCCAGAGTGAATGGGAGTAAACGTGGTTTGGAGAAATATCTGCTTCTAAAACCAAAACGGAGCTACCTAACAGAACGGCCTTCAATGTGTGCGTTCCACTTACAGAGTTACACTGATGTCTGTTTGCAGGAGTTTCTAAACCCTTTCTGTGAAGAAGCGCAAAACGCATTTTCCCAGGCAAAAGCAAGCATTTCCCAAATAGCTGTAAATCTCCGTCTGAAACACAAAACGAACGTATACTTCAGACTGCTCTGCTGGGTGTTCGCTGACCTAAGGGAGTTGAATCTGCCTCTAGATTCAGAGAGTGAGAAGCACGTTGCTTCTCGGAGGTGCGTTTTGATATTGCAGAGTGAATGGGAGTAAACGCGGTTTGGAGAAATATCTGCTTCTAAAAGCAAAACGGAGCAACCTAACAGAACGGCCTTCAATGTGTTCGTTCAACTTACAGAGTTAAACAGATGTGTGTTTGCAGGAGTTTCTAAACCCTTTCTGTGAAGAAGCGCAGAACGCATTTTCCCAGGCAAAAGCAAGCATTTCCCAAATAGGTGTAAATCTCCGTCTGAAACACCAAACGAACCTATCCTTCAGACTGCTCTGCTGGGTGTTCGCTGACCTAAGGGAGTTGAATCTGCCTCTAGATTCAGAGTGAGAAGCACGTTGCTTCTCGAAGCTGCGTTTTGATATGCCAGAGTGAATGGGAGTAAACGCGGTTTGGAGAAATATCTGCTTCTAAAACCAAAACGGAGCAACCTAACAGAACGGCCTTCAATGTGTGCGTTCAACTTACAGAGTTAAACAGATGTGTGTTTGCAGGAGTTTCTAAACCCTTTCTGTGAAGAAGCGCAAAACGCATTTTCCCAGGAAAAAGAAAGCATTTCCCAAATAGCTGTAAATCTCCGTCTGAAACACAAATCGAACGTATCCTTCAGACTGCTCTGCTGGGTGTTCGCTGACCTAATAAACTTGAATCTGCCTCGAGATTCAGAGAGTGAGAAGCACGTTGCTTCTCGGAGCGGCGTTTTGATATGCCAGAGTGAATGGGAGTAAACGCGGTTTGGAGAAATATCTGCTTCTAAAACCAAAATGGAGCAACCTAACAGATCGGCCTTCCATGTGTGCGTTCAACTTACAGAGTTAAACTGATGTGTGTTTGCAGGAGTTTCTAAACACTTTCTGTGAAACAGCGCAAAACGCATTTTCCCAGGCAAAAGCAAGCATTTCCCAAATAGCTGTAAATCTTTGTCTGAAACACAAAACAAACGTATCCTTCAGACTGCTCTGCTGGGTGTTCGCTGACCTAAGGGAGTTGAATCTGCCTCGAGATTCAGAGAGTGAGAAGCACGTTGCTTCTCGGAGCTGCGTTTTGATATGCCAGAGTGAATGGGAGTAAACGCGGTTTGGAGAAATATCTGCTTCTAAAACCAAAACGGAGCAACTTAACAGAACTGCCTTCAATGTCTGCGTTCAACTTACAGAGTTAAACTGATGTGTGTTTGCAGGAGATTCTAGACCCTTTCTGTGAAGAAGCGCCAAACGCATTTTCCCAGGCAAAAGCAAGCATTTTCCAAATAGCTGTAAATCTCCGTCTGAAACACAAAACGAACGTATCCTTCAGACTGCTCTGCTGGGTGTTCGCTGACCTAAGGGAGTTGAATCTGCCTCTAGATTCAGAGAGTGAGAAGCACGTTGCTTCTCGGAGCGGCGTTTTGATATGCCAGAGTGAATGGGAGTAAACGCTGTTTGGAGAAATATCTGCTTCTAAAAGCAAAACGGAGCAACCTAACAGAACGGCCTTCAATGTGTGCGTTCAACTTACAGAGTTAAACTGATGTGTGTTTGCAGGAGTTTCTAAACCCTGTCTGTGAAGAAGCGCAAAACGCATTTTCCCAGGCAAAAGCAAGCATTTCCCAAATAGCTGTAAATCTCCGTCTGAAACAACAAACGAATGTATCCTTCAGACTGCTCTGCTGGGTGTTCGCTGACCTAAGGGAGTTGAATCTGCCTCTATATTCAGAGAGTGAGAAGCACGTTGCGTCTCGGAGCTGCGTTTTGATATGCCAGAGGTAATGGGAGTAAACGCGGTTTAGAGAAATATCTGCTTCTAAAACCAAAACGTAGCAACCTAACAGATCGGCCTTCAATGTGTGCGTTTAACTTACAGAGTTAAAGTGATGTGTGTTTGCACGAGTTTCTAAACCCTTTCTGTGAAGAAGGGCAAAACGCATTTTCCCAGGCAAAAGCAATCATTTCCTAAATAGCTGTAAATCTCTGTCTGAAACACAAAACGAACGTATTCTTCAGACTGCTCTGCTGGGTGTTCGCTTAGCTAAGATAGTTGAATCTGCCTCTAGATTCAGAGAGTGAGAAGCACGTTGCTTCTGGGAGCTGCGTTTTGATATGCCAGAGTGAATGGGAGTAAACGCGGTTTGGAGAAATATCTGCTTCTAAAACCAAAACGGAGCAACATAACAGAACGGCCTTCAATGTGTGCGTTCAACTTAGAGTTAAACTGATGTGTGTTTGCAGGAGTTTCTAAACCCTTTCTGTGAAGAAGCGCAAAACGCATTTTCCCAGGCAAAAGCAAAGATTCCCCAAATAGCTGTAAATCTCCGTCTGAAACACAAAACGAACTTATATTTCAGACTGCTCTGCTGGGTGTTCGCTGACCTAAGGGAGTTGAATCTGCCTCTAGATTCAGAGAGTGAGAAGCACGTTGCTTCTCGGAGCTGCGTTTTGATATGCCAGAGTGAATGGGAGTAAACGCGGTTTGGAGAAATATCTGCTTCTAAAAGCAAAACGGAGCAACCTAACAGAACGGCCTTCAATGTGTGCGTTCAACTTACAGAGTTAAACTGATGTGTGTTTGCAGGAGTTTCTAAACCCTTTCTGTGAAGAAGCGCAAAACGCATTTTCCCAGGCAAAAGCAAGCATTTCCCAAATAGCTGTAAATCTCCGTCTAAAACACAAAACGAACGTATCCTTCAGACTGCTCTGCTGGGTGTTCGCTAACCTAAAAGAAATGAATCTACCTCTAGATACAGAGAGTGAGAAGCACGTTGCTTCTCGGAGCTGCGTTTTGATATGCCAGAGTGAATAAGAGTAAACGCGGTTTGGAGGAATATCTGCTTCTAAAACCAAAACGGAGCAACCTAACAGAACGGCCTTCAATGTGTGCGTTCAACTTACAGAGTTAAACTGATGTGTGTTTGCAGGAGTTTCTAAACCCTGTCTGTGAAGAAGCGCAAAACGCATTTTCCCAGGCAAAAGCAAGCATTTCCCAAATAGCTGTAAATCTCCGTCTGAAACACCAAACGAATGTATCCTTCAGACTGCTCTGCTGGGTGTTCGCTTACCTAACAGAATTGAATCTGCCTCTATATTCAGAGAGTGAGAAGCACGTTGCTTCTCGGAGCTGCGTTTTGATATGCCAGAGGTAATGGGAGTAAACGCGGTTTGGAGAAATATCTGCTTCTAAAAGCAAAACGGAGCAACCTAACAGAACGGCCTTCAATGTGTGCGTTCAACTTACAGAGTTAAACTGATGTGTGTTTGCAGGAGTTTCTAAACCCTTTCTGTGAAGAAGCGCAAAACGCATTTTCCCAGGCAATAGCAAGCATTTCCCAAATAGGTGTAAATCTCCGTCTGAAACACAAAACAAACGTATCCTTCAGACTGCTCTGCTGGGTTTTCGCTGACCTAAGGGAGTTGAATCTGCCTCGAGATTCAGAGAGTGAGAAGCACGTTGCTTCTCGGAGCTGCGTTTTGATATGCCAGAGTGAATGGGAGTAAACGCGGTTTGGAGAAATATCAGCTTCTAAAACCAAAACGGAGCAACTTAACAGAACTGCCTTCAATGTCTGCGTTCAACGTACAGAGTTACACTGATGTGTGTTTGCAGGAGTTTCTAAACCCTTTCTGTGAAGAAGCGCAAAACGCATTTTCCCAGGCAAAAGCAAGCATTTCCCAAATAGCTGTAAATCTCCGTCTGAAACACAAAACGAACGTATACTTCAGAGTGCTCTGCTGGGTGTTCGCTGACCTAAGGGAGTTGAATCTGCCTCTAGATTCAGAGAGTGAGAAGCACGTTGCTTCTCGGAGCTGCGTTTTGATATGCCAGAGTGAATGGGAGTAAAGGCGGTTTGGAGAAATATCTGCTTCTAAAACCAAAACGGAGCAACCTAACAGAACGGCCTTCAATGTGTGCGTTCAACTTACACAGTTAAACTGATGTGTGTTTGCAGGAGTTTCTAAACCCTTTCTGTGAAGAAGCGCAAAACGCATTTTCCCAGGCAAAAGCAAGCATTTCCCAAATAGCTGTACATCTCCATCTGAAACAGAAAACGAATGTATCCTTCAGACTACTCTGCTGAGTGTTCGCTGACCTAAGGGGGATAAATCTGCCTCTAGATTCAGAGAGTGAGAAGCACGTTCCTTCTCGGAGCTGCGTTTTGATATGCCAGAGTGAATGGGAGTAAACGCGGTTTGGAGAAATATCTACTTCTAAAACCAAAACGGAGCAACCTAACAGAACGGCCTTCAATGTGTGGGTTCCACTTACTGAGTTAAACTGATGTCTGTTTGCAGGAGTTTTTAAACCCTTTCTGTGAAGAAGCGCAAAACGCATTTTCCCAGGCAAAAGCAAGCATTTCCCAAATAGCTGTAAATCTCCGTCTTAAACACAAAACGAATGTATCCTTCAGACTACTCTGCTGAGTGTTCGCTGACCTAAGGGGGATAAATCTGCCTCTAGATTCAGAGAGTGAGAAGCACGTTCCTTCTCGGAGCTGCGTTTTGATATGCCAGAGTGAATGGGAGTAAACGCGGTTTGGAGAAATATCTACTTCTAAAACCAAAACGGAGCAACCTAACAGAACGGCCTTCAATGTGTGGGTTCCACTTACTGAGTTAAACTGATGTCTGTTTGCAGGAGTTTCTAAACCCTTTCTGTGAAGAAGCGCAAAACGCATTTTCCCAGCCAAATGCAAGCATTTCCCAAATAGATGTAGATCTCCGTGTGAAACACAAAACGAACGTATCCTTCAAACTGCTCTGCTGGGTGTTCGCTGACCTAAGAAAGTTGAATCTGCCTCTAGATTCAGAGTGAGAAGCACGTTGCTTCTCGAAGCTGCGTTTTGATATGCCAGAGTGAATGGGAGTAAACGCGGTTTGGAGAAATATCTGCTTCTAAAACCAAAACGGAGCAACCTAACAGAACGGCCTTCAATGTGTGCGTTCAACTTACAGAGTTAAACAGATGTGTGTTTGCAGGAGTTTCTAAACCCTTTCTGTGAAGAAGCGCAAAACGCATTTTCCCAGGAAAAAGCAAGCATTTCCCAAATAGCTGTAAATCTCCGTCTGAAACACAAATCGAACGTATCCTTCAGACTGCTCTGCTGGGTGTTCGCTGACCTAATGAACTTGAATCTGCCTCGAGATTCAGAGAGTGAGAAGCACGTTGCTTCTCGGAGCGGCGTTTTGATATGCCAGAGTGAATGGGAATAAACGCGGTTTGGAGAAATATCTGCTTCTAAAACCAAAATGGAGCAACCTAACAGATCGGCCTTCCATGTGTGCGTTCAACTTACAGAGTTAAACTGATGTGTGTTTGCAGGAGTTTCTAAACCCTTTCTGTGAAACAGCGCAAAACGCATTTTCCCAGGCAAAAGCAAGCATTTCCCAAATAGCTGTAAATCTCCGTCTGAAACAAAAAACGAACGTATCTTTCAGACTGCTCTGCTGGGTGTTCGCTGACCTAAGGGAGTTGAATCTGCCTCGAGATTCAGAGAGTGAGAAGCACGTTGCTTCTCGGAGCTGCGTTTTGATATGCCAGAGTGAATGGGAGTAAACGCGGTTTGGAGAAATATCTGCTTCTAAAACCAAAACGGAGCAATCTAACAGAACGGCCTTCAATGTGAGCGTTCAACTTACAGAGTTAAACTGATGTGTGTTTGCAGGAATTTCTAAACCCTTTCTGTGAAGAAGCGCAAAACGCATTTTCCCAGGCAAAAGTAAGCATTTCCCAAATAGCTGTAAATCTCCGTCTGAAACACAAAACGAACGTATCCTTCAGACTGCTCTGCTGAATGTTCGCTTACCTAAAAGAATTGAATCTACCTCTAGATTCAGAGAGTGAGAAGCACGTTGCTTCTCGGAGCTGCGTTTCGATATGCCAGAGTGAATGGGAGTAAACGCGGTTTGGAGAAATATCTGCTTCTAAAACCAAAACGGAGCAACCTAAGAGAACGGCCTTCAATGTGTGCGTTCACCTTACAGAGTTAAACTGATGTGTGTTAGCAGGAGTTTGTAAATCCTTTCTGTGAAGAAGCGCAAAACGCATTTTCCCAGGCAAAAGCAAGCATTTCCCAAATAGCTGTAAATCTCCGTCTGAAACACAAAACGAACGTATACTTCAGACTGCTCTGCTGGGTGTTCGCTGACCTAAGGGAGTTGAATCTGCCTCTATATTCAGAGAGTGAGAAGCACGTTGCTTCTCGGAGCTGCGTTTTGATATGCCAGAGTGAATGGGAGTAAACGCGGTTGGGAGAAATATCTGCTTCTAAAAGCGAAACGGAGCAACCTAACAGAACGGCCTTCAATGTGTGCGTTCAACTTACAGAGTTAAACAGATGTGTGTTTGCAGGAGTTTCTAAACCCTTTCTTTGAAGAAGAGCAGAACGCATTTTCCCAGGCAAAAGCAAGCATTTTCCAAATAGGTGTAAATCTCCGTCTGAAACACAAAACAAACGTATCCTTCAGAATGCTCTGCTGGGTTTTCGCTGACCTAAGGGAGTTTAATCTGCCTCGCGATTCAGAGAGTGAGAAGCACGTTGCTTCTCGGAGCTGCGTTTTGATATGCCAGAGTGAATGGGAGTAAACGCGGTTTGGAGAAATATCTGCTTCTAAAACCAAAACGGAGCAACTTAACAGAACTGCCTTCAATGTCTGCGTTCAACTTACAGAGTTAAACTGATGTGTGTTTGCAGGAGTTTCTAAACCCTTTCTGTGAAGAAGCGCAAAACGCATTTTCCCAGGCAAAAGCAAGCATTTCCCAAATAGCTGTAAATCTCCGTCTGAAACAGAAAACGAACGTATCCTTCAGACTGCTCTGCTGGGTGTTCGCTTACCTAAAAGAATTGAATCTACCTCTAGATTCAGAGAGTGAGAAGCACGTTGCTTCTCGGAGCTGCGTTTTGATATGCCAGAGTGAATGGGAGTAAACGCGGTTTGGAGAAATATCTGCTTCTAAAACCAAAACGGAGCAACCTAACAGAACGGCCTTCAATGTGTGCGTTCAACTTATAGAGTTAAACTGATGTGTGCTAGCAGGAGTTTCTAAATCCTTTCTGTTAAGAAGCGAAAAACGCATTTTCCCAGGCAAAAGCAAGCATTTCCCAAATAGATGTAAATCTCCGTCTGAAACACAAAACGAACGTATACTTCAGACTGCTCTGCTGGGTGTTCGCTGACCTAAGGGAGTTGAATCTGCCTCTAGATTCAGATAGTGAGAAGCACGTTGCTTCTCGGAGCTGCGTTTTGATATGCCAGAGTTAATGGGAGTAAACGCGGTTTGGAGAAATATCTGCTTCTAAAACCAAAACGGAGCAACCTAACAGAACGGCCTTCAATGTGTGCATTCCACTTTCAGAGTTAAACTGATGTGTGTTTGCAGGAGTTTCTAAACCCTTTCTGTGAAGAAGCGCAAAACGCATTTTCCCAGCCAAATGCAAGCATTTCCCAAATAGCTGTAAATCTCCATCTTAAACACAAAACGAACGTATCCTTCAAACTGCTCTGCTGGGTGTTCGCTTACCTACGGGAGTTGAATCTGCCTCTAGATTCATAGAGTGAGAAGCACGTTTCTTCTCGGAGCTGCGTTTTGACATGCCAGAGTGAATGGGAGTAAACGTGGTTTGGAGAAATATCTGCTTCTAAAACCAAAACGGAGCTACCTAACAGAACGGCCTTCAATGTGTGCGTTCCACTTACAGAGTTACACTGATGTCTGTTTGCAGGAGTTTCTAAACCCTTTCTGTGAAGAAGCGCAAAACGCATTTTCCCAGGCAAAAGCAAGCATTTCCCAAATAGCTGTAAATCTCCGTCTGAAACACAAAACGAACGTATACTTCAGACTGCTCTGCTGGGTGTTCGCTGACCTAAGGGAGTTGAATCTGCCTCTAGATTCAGAGAGTGAGAAGCACGTTGCTTCTCGGAGGTGCGTTTTGATATTGCAGAGTGAATGGGAGTAAACGCGGTTTGGAGAAATATCTGCTTCTAAAAGCAAAACGGAGCAACCTAACAGAACGGCCTTCAATGTGTTCGTTCAACTTACAGAGTTAAACAGATGTGTGTTTGCAGGAGTTTCTAAACCCTTTCTGTGAAGAAGCGCAGAACGCATTTTCCCAGGCAAAAGCAAGCATTTCCCAAATAGGTGTAAATCTCCGTCTGAAACACAAAACAAACGTATCCTTCAGAATGCTCTGCTGGGTTGTCGCTGACCTAAGGGAGTTTAATCTGCCTCGCGATTAAGAGAGTGAGAAGCACGTTGCTTCTCGGAGCTGCGTTTTGATATGCCAGAGTGAATGAGAGTAAACGCGGTATGGAGAAATATCTACTTCTAAAACCAAAACGGAGCAACTTAACAGAACTGCCTTCAATGTCTGCGTTCAACTTACAGAGTTAAACTGATGTGTGTTTGCAGGAGTTTCTAAACCCTTTCTGTGAAGAAGCGTAAAACGCATTTTCCCAGGCAAAAGCAAGCATTTCCCAAATAGCTGTAAATCTCCGTCTGAAACACAAAACGAACGTATCCTTCAGACTGCTCTGCTGGGTGTTCGCTTACCTAAAAGAATTGAATCTACCTCTAGATTCAGAGAGTGAGAAGCACGTTGCTTCTCGGAGCTGCGTTTTGATATGCCAGAGTGAATGGGAGTAAACCCGGTTTGGAGAAATATCTGCTTCTAAAACCAAAACGGAGCAACCTAACAGAACGGCCTTCAATGTGTGCGTTCAACTTACAGAGTTAAACTGATGTGTGTTAGCAGGAGTTTCTAAACCCTTTCTGTGAAGAAGCGCAAAACGCAATTTCCCAGGCAAAAGCAAGCATTTCCCAAATAGCTGTAAATCTTTGTCTGAAACACAAAACAAACGTATCCTTCAGACTGCTCTGCTGGGTGTTCGCTGACATAAGGGAGTTGAATCTGCCTCGAGATTCAGAGAGTGAGAAGCACGTTGCTTCTCGGAGCTGCGTTTTGATATGCCAGAGTGAATGGGAGTAAACGCGGTTTGGAGAAATATCTGCTTCTAAAACCAAAACGGAGCAACTTAACAGAACTGCCTTCAATGTCTGCGTTCAACTTACAGAGTTAAACTGATGTGTGTTTGCAGGAGATTCTAGACCCTTTCTGTGAAGAAGCGCCAAACGCATTTTCCCAGGCAAAAGCAAGCATTTTCCAAATAGCTGTAAATCTCCGTCTGAAACACAAAACGAACGTATCCTTCAGACTGCTCTGCTGGGTGTTCACTGACCTAAGGGAGTTGAATCTGCCTCTAGATTCAGAGAGTGAGAAGCACGTTGCTTCTCGGAGCGGCGTTTTGATATTCCAGAGTGAATGGGAGTAAACGCGGTTTGGAGAAATATCTGCTTCTAAAAGCAAAACGGAGCAACCTAACAGAACGGCCTTCAATGTGTGCGTTCAACTTACAGAGTTAAACTGATGTGTGTTTGCAGGAGTTTCTAAACCCTGTCTGTGAAGAAGCGCAAAACGCAGTTTCCCAGGCAAAAGCAAGCATTTCCCAAATAGCTGTAAATCTCCGTCTGAAACACCAAACGAATGTATCCTTCAGACTGCTCTGCTGGGTGTTCGCTGACCTAAGGGAGTTGAATCTGCCTCTATATTCAGAGAGTGAGAAGCACGTTGCTTCTTGGAGCTGCGTTTTGATATGCCAGAGGTAATGGGAGTAAACGCGGTTTAGAGAAATATCTGCTTCTAAAACCAAAACGGAGCAACCTAACAGAACGGCCTTCAATGTGTGCGTTTAACTTACAGAGTTAAAGTGATGTGTGTTTGCACGAGTTTCTAAACCCTTTCTGTGAAGAAGGGCAAAACGCATTTTCCCAGGCAAAAGCAATCATTTCCTAAATAGCTGTAAATCTCCGTCTGAAACACAAAACGAACGTATTCTTCAGACTGCTCTGCTGGGTGTTCGCTTAGCTAAGACAGTTGAATCTGCCTCTAGATTCAGAGAGTGAGAAGCACGTTGCTTCTGGGAGCTGCGTTTTGATATGCCAGAGTGAATGGGAGTAAACGCGGTTTGGAGAAATATCTGCTTCTAAAACCAAAACGGAGCAACATAACAGAACGGCCTTCAATGTGTGCGTTCAACTTAGAGTTAAACTGATGTGTGTTTGCAGGAGTTTCTAAACCCTTTCTGTGAAGAAGCGCAAAACGCATTTTCCCAGGCAAAAGCAAAGATTCCCCAAATAGCTGTAAATCTCCGTCTGAAACACAAAACGAACTTATATTTCAGACTGCTCTGCTGGGTGTTCGCTGACCTAAGGGAGTTGAATCTGCCTCTAGATGCAGAGAGTGAGAAGCACGTTGCTTCTCGGAGCTGCGTTTTGATATGCCAGAGTGAATGGGAGTAAACGCGGTTTGGAGAAATATCTGCTTCTAAAAGCAAAACGGAGCAACCTAACAGAACGGCCTTCAATGTGTGCGTTCAACTTACAGAGTTAAACTGATGTGTGTTTGCAGGAGTTTCTAAACCCTTTCTGTGAAGAAGCGCAAAACGCATTTTCCCAGGCAAAACCAAGCATTTCCAAAATATGTGTAAATCTCCGTCTGAAACACAAAACAAACGTATCCTTCAGACTGCTCTGCTGGGTTTTCGCTGACCTAAGGGAGTTGAATCTGCCTCGAGATTCAGAGAGTGAGAAGCACGTTGCTTCTCGGAGCTGCGTTTTGATATGCCAGAGTGAATGGGAGTAAACGCGGTTTGGAGAAATATCTGCTTCTAAAACCAAAACGGAGCAACTTAACAGAACTGCCTTCAATGTCTGCGTTCAACTTACAGAGTTAAACAGATGTGTGTTTGCAGGAGTTTCTAAACCCTTTCTGTGAAGAAGCGCAAAACGCATTTTCCCAGGCAAAAGCAAGCATTTCCCAAATAGCTGTAAATCTCCGTCTGAAACACAAAACGAACGTATCCTTCAGACTGCTCTGCTGGGTGTTCGCTAACCTAAAAGAATTGAATCTACCTCTAGATTCAGAGAGTGAGAAGCACGTTGCTTCTCGGAGCTGCGTTTTGATATGCCAGAGTGAATGGGAGTAACGCGGTTTGGAGGAATATCTGCTTCTAAAACCAAAACGGAGCAACCTAACAGAACGGCCTTCAATGTGTGCGTTCCACTTACAGAGTTAAACTGATGTGTGTTTGCAGGAGTTTCTAAACCCTGTCTGTGAAGAAGCGCAAAACGCATTTTCCCAGGCAAAAGCAAGCATTTCCCAAATAGCTGTAAATCTCCGTCTGAAACACCAAACGAATGTATCCTTCAGACTGCTCTGCTGGGTGTTCGCTGACCTAACGAGTTGAATCCGCCTCTATATTCAGAGAGTGAGAAGCACGGTGCTTCTCGGAGCTGCGTTTTGATATGCCAGAGGTAATGGGAGTAAACGCGGTTTGGAGAAATATCTGCTTCTAAAAGCAAAACGGAGCAACCTAACAGAACGGCCTTCAATGTGTGCGTTCAACTTACAGAGTTAAACTGATGTGTGTTTGCAGGAGTTTCTAAACCCTTTCTGTGAAGAAGCGCAAAACGCATTTTCCCAGGCAATAGCAAGCATTTCCCAAATAGGTGTAAATTTCCGTCTGAAACACAAAACAAACGTATCCTTCAGACTGCTCTGCTGGGTTTTCGCTGACCTAAGGGAGTTGAATTTGCCTCGAGATTCAGAGAGTGAGAAGCACGTTGCTTCTCGGAGCTGCGTTTTGATATGCCAGAGTGAATGGGAGTAAACGCGGTTTGGAGAAATATCTGCTTCTAAAACCAAAACGGAGCAACTTAACAGAACTGCCTTCAATGTCTGCGTTCAACTTACAGAGTTAAACAGATGTGTGTTTGCAGGAGTTTCTAAACCCTTTCTGTGAAGAAGCGCAAAACGCATTTTCCCAGGCAAAAGCAAGCATTTCCCAAATAGCTGTAAATCTCCGTCTGAAACACAAAACGAACGTATCCTTCAGACTGCTCTGCTGGGTGTTCGCTTACCTAAAAGAATTGAATCTACCTCTAGATTCAGAGTGTGAGAAGCACGTTGCTTCTCGGAGCTGCGTTTTGATATGCCAGAGTGAATGGGAGTAAACGCGGTTTGGAGAAATATCTGCTTCTAAAAGCAAAACGGAGCAACCTAACAGAACGGCCTTCAATGTGTGCGTTCAACTTACAGAGTTAAACTGATGTGTGTTTGCAGGAGTTTCTAAACCCTTTCTGTGAAGAAGCGCAAAACGCAATTTCCCAGGCAAAAGCAAGCATTTCCCAAATAGCTGTAAATCTTTGTCTGAAACACAAAACAAACGTATCCTTCAGACTACTCTGCTGGGTGTTCGCTGACCTAAGGGAGTTGAATCTGCCTCGAGATTCAGAGAGTGAGAAGCACGTTGCTTCTCGGAGCTGCGTTTTGATATGCCAGAGTGAATGGGAGTAAACGCGGTTTGGAGAAATATCTGCTTCTAAAACCAAAACGGAGCAACTTAACAGAACTGCCTTCAATGTCTGCGTTCAACTTACAGAGTTAAACTGATGTGTGTTTGCAGGAGATTCTAAACCCTTTCTGTGAAGAAGCACCAAACGCATTTTCCCAGGCTAAAGCAAGCATTTTCCAAATAGCTGTAAATCTCCGTCTGAAACACAAAACGAACGTATCCTTCAGACTGCTCTGCTGGGTGTTCGCTGACCTAAGGGAGTTGAATCTGCCTCTAGATTCAGAGAGTGAGAAGCACGTTGCTTCTCGGAGCGGCGTTTTGATATGCCAGAGGGAATGGGAGTAAACGCGGTTTGGAGAAATATCTGCTTCTAAAACCAAAACGGAGAAACCTAACAGAACGGCCTTCAATGTGTGCGTTCAACTTACAGAGTTAAACTGATGTGTGTTTGCAGGAGTTTCTAAACCCTGTCTGTGAAGAAGCGCAAAACGCATTTTCCCAGGCAAAAGCAAGCATTTCCCAAATAGCTGTAAATCTCCGTCTGAAACACCAAACGAATGTATCCTTCAGACTGCTCTGCTGGGTGTTCGCTGACCTAAGGGAGTTGAATCTGCCTCTATATTCAGAGAGTGAGAAGCACGTTGCTTCTCGGAGCTGCGTTTTGATATGCCAGAGGTAATGAAAGTAAACGCGGTTTAGAGAAATATCTGCTTCTAAAACCAAAACGGAGCAACCTAACAGAACGGCCTTCAATGTGTGCGTTTAACTTACAGAGTTAAAGTGATGTGTGTTTGCACGAGTTTCTAAACCCTTTCTGTGAAGAAGGGCAAAACGCATTTTCCCAGGCAAAAGCAATCATTTCCCAAATAGCTGTAAATCTCCGTCTGAAACACAAAACGAACGTATTCTTCAGACTGCTCTGCTGGGTGTTCGCTTAGCTAAGATGGTTGAATCTTCCTCTAGATTCAGAGAGTGAGAAGCACGTTGCTTCTGGGAGCTGCGTTTTGATATGCCAGAGTGAATGGGAGTAAACGCGGTTTGGAGAAATATCTGCTTCTAAAACCAAAACGGAGCAACATAACAGAACGGCCTTCAATGTGTGCGTTCAACTTAGAGTTAAACTGATGTGTGTTTGCAGGAGTTTCTAAACCCTTTCTGTGAAGAAGCGCAAAACGCATTTTCCCAGGCAAAAGCAAAGATTCCCCAAATAGCTGTAAATCTCCGTCTGAAACACAAAACAAACTTATATTTCAGACTGCTCTGCTGGGTGTTCGCTGACCTAAGGGAGTTGAATCTGCCTCTAGATTCAGAGAGTGAGAAGCACGTTGCTTCTCGGAGCTGCGTTTTGATATGCCAGAGTGAATGGGAGTAAACGCGGTTTGGAGAAATATCTGCTTCTAAAAGCAAAACGGAGCAACCTAACAGAACGGCCTTCAATGTGTGCGTTCAACTTACAGAGTTAAACTGATGTGTGTTTGCAGGAGTTTCTAAACCCTTTCTGTGACGAAGCGCAAAACGCATTTTCCCAGGCAAAACCAAGCATTTCCAAAATATGTGTAAATCTCCGTCTGAAACACAAAACAAACGTATCCTTCAGACTGCTCTGCTGGGTTTTCGCTGACCTAAGGGAGTTGAATCTGCCTCGAGATTCAGAGAGTGAGAAGCACGTTGCTTCTCGGAGCTGCGTTTTGATATGCCAGAGTGAATGGGAGTAAACGCGGTTTGGAGAAATATCTGCTTCTAAAACCAAAACGGAGCAACTTAACAGAACTGCCTTCAATGTCTGCGTTCAACTTACAGAGTTAAACAGATGTGTGTTTGCAGGAGTTTCTAAACCCTTTCTGTGAATAAGCGCAAAACGCATTTTCCCAGGCAAATGCAAGCATTTTTCAAATAGCTGTAAATCTCCGTCTGAAACACAAAACGAACGTATCCTTCAGACTGCTCTGCTGGGTGTTCGCTAACCTAAAAGAATTGAATCTACCTCTAGATTCAGAGAGTGAGAAGCACGTTCCTTCTCGGAGCTGCGTTTTGATATGCCAGAGTGAAAGGGAGTAAACGCGGTTTGGAGAAATATCTGCTTCTAAAACCAAAACGGAGCAACCTAACAGAACGGCCTTCAATGTGTGCGTTCAACTTACAGAGTTAAACTGATGTGTGTTTGCAGGAGTTTCTAAACCCTGTCTGTGAAGAAGCGCAAAACGCATTTTCCCAGGCAAAAGCAAGCATTTCCCAAATAGCTGTAAATCTCCGTCTGAAACACCAAACGAATGTATCCTTCAGACTGCTCTGCTGGGTGTTCGCTGACCTAACGAGTTGAATCTGCCTCTATATTCAGAGAGTGAGAAGCACGTTGCTTCTCGGAGCTGCGTTTTGATATGCCAGAGGTAATGGGAGTAAACGCGGTTTGGAGAAATATCTGCTTCTAAAAGCAAAACGGAGCAACCTAACAGAACGGCCTTCAATGTGTGCGTTCAACTTACAGAGTTAAACTGATGTGTGTTTGCAGGAGTTTCTAAACCCTTTCTGTGAAGAAGCGCAAAACGCATTTTCCCAGGCAAAAGCAAGCATTTCCCAAATAGCTGTACATCTCCATCTGAAACACAAAACGAATGTATCCTTCAGACTACTCTGCTGAGTGTTCGCTGACCTAAGGGGGATAAATCTGCCTCTAGATTCAGAGAGTGAGAAGCACGTTCCTTCTCGGAGCTGCGTTTTGATATGCCAGAGTGAATGGGAGTAAACGCGGTTTGGAGTAATATCTACTTCTAAAACCAAAACGGAGCAACCTAACAGAACGGCCTTCAATGTGTGGGTTCCACTTACAGAGTTACACTGATGTCTGTTTGCAGGAGTTTCTAAACCCTTTCTGTGAAGAAGCGCAAAACGCATTTTCCCAGGCAAAAGCAAGCATTTCCCAAATAGCTGTAAATCTCCGTCTTAAACACAAAACGAACGTATCCTTCAGACTGCTCTGCTGGGTGTTCGCTGACCTAAGGGAGTTGAATCTGCCTCTAGATTCAGAGAGTGAGAAGCACGTTTCTTCTCGGAGCTGCGTTTTGATATGCCAGAGTGAATGGGAGTAAACGCGGTTTGGAGAAATATCTGATTCTTAAACCAAAACGGAGCAACCTAACAGAACGGCCTTCAATGTGTGCGTTCAACGTATAGAGTTACACTGATGTGTGTTTGCAGGAGTTTCTAAACCCGTTCTGTGAAGAAGCGCAAAACGCATTTTCCCAGGCAAAAGCAACATTTCCGAAATAGCTGTAAATCTCCGTCTGAAACACAAAACGAACGTATCCTTCAGACTGCTCTGCTGGGTGTTCGCTGACCTAAGGGAGTTTAATCTGCCTCGCGATTAAGAGAGTGAGAAGCACGTTGCTTCTCGGAGCTGCGTTTTGATATGCCAGAGTGAATGGGAGTAAACGCGGTATGGAGAAATATCTGCTTCTAAAACCAAAACGGAGCAACTTAACAGAACTGCCTTCAATGTCTGCGTTCAACTTACAGAGTTAAACTGATGTGTGTTTGCAGGAGTTTCTAAACCCTTTCTGTGAAGAAGCGCAAAACGCATTTTCCCAGGCAAAAGCAAGCATTTCCCAAATAGCTGTAAATCTCCGTCTGAAACACAAAACGAACGTATACTTCAGACTGCTCTGCTGGGTGTTCGCTGACCTAAGGGAGTTGAATCTGCCTCTAGATTCAGATAGTGAGAAGCACGTTGCTTCTCGGAGCTGCGTTTTGATATGCCAGAGTTAATGGGAGTAAACGCGGTTTGGAGAAATATCTGCTTCTAAAACCAAAACGGAGCAACCTAACAGAACGGCCTTCAATGTGTGCATTCCACTTTCAGAGTTAAACTGATGTGTGTTTGCAGGAGTTTCTAAACCGTTTCTGTGAAGAAGCGCAAAACGCATTTTCCCAGCCAAATGCAAGCATTTCCCAAATAGCTGTAAATCTCCATCTTAAACACAAAACGAACGTATCCTTCAAACTGCTCTGCTGGGTGTTCGCTTACCTACGGGAGTTGAATCTGCCTCTAGATTCATAGAGTGAGAAGCACGTTTCTTCTCGGAGCTGCGTTTTGACATGCCAGAGTGAATGGGAGTAAACGTGGTTTGGAGAAATATCTGCTTCTAAAACCAAAACGGAGCAACATAACAGAACCGCCTTCAATATGTGCGTTCCACTTAAAGAGTTACACTGATGTGTGTTTGCAGGAGTTACTAAACCCTTTCTCTGAAGAAGCGGAAAACGCATTTTCCCAGCCAAAAGCAAGCATTTCCCAAATAGCTGTAAATCTCCGTCTGAAACACAAAACAAACGTATCCTTCAGACTGCTCTGCTGGGTGCTCGCTGACCTAAGGGTGTTGAATCTGCCTGTAGATTCAGAGAGTGAGAAGCACGTTGCTTCTCGGAGCTGCGTTTTGATATGCCAGAGTGAATGGGAGTAAACGCGGTTTAGAGAAATATCTGCTTCTAAAACCAAAACGGAGCAATCTAACAGAACGGCTTTCAATGTGAGCGTTCAACTCACAGAGTTAAACTGATGTGTGTTTGCAGGAATTTCTAATCCCTTTCTGTGAAGAAGCAAAATACGCATTTTCCCAGGAAAAAGCAAGCATTTCCCAAATAGCTGTAAATCTCCGTCTGAAACACAAAACGAACGTATCCTTCAGACTGCTCTGCTGGGTGTTCGCTGACCTAAGGGAGTTGAATCTGCCTCTAGATTCAGAGAGTGAGAAGCACGTTTCTTCTCGGAGCTGCGTTTTGATATGCCAGAGTGAAAGGGAGTAAACGCGGTTTGGAGAAATATCTGATTCTAAAACCAAAACGGAGCAACATAACAGAACGGCCTTCAATGTCTGCGTTCAACGTACAGAGTTACACTGATGTGTGTTTGCAGGAGTTTCTAAGCCCTTTCTGTGAAGAAGCGCAAAACGCATTTTCCCAGGCAAAAGAAAGCATTTTTCAAATAGCTGTAAATCTCCGTCTGAAACACAAAACGAACGTATACTTCAGACTGCTCTGCTGGGTGTTCGCTGACCTAAGGGAGTTGAATCTGCCTCTAGATTCAGAGAGTGAGAAGCACGTTTCTTCTCGGAGCTGCGTTTTGATATGCCAGAGTGAATGGGAGTAAACGCGGTTTGGAGAAATATCTGATTCTTAAACCAAAACTGAGCAACCTAACAGAACGACCTTCAATGTGTGCGTTCAACGTACAGAGTTACACTGATGTGTGTTTGCAGGAGTTTCTAAACCCTTTCTGTGAAGAAGCGCAAAACGCATTTTCCCAGGCAAAAGCAACATTTCCCAAATAGCTGTAAATCTCCGTCTGAAACACAAAACGAACGTATCCTTCAGACTGCTCTGCTGGGTGTTCGCTGACCTAAGGGAGTTGAATCTGCCTCTAGATTCAGAGAGTGAGAAGCACGTTGCTTCTCGGAGCTGCGTTTTGATATGCCAGAGTGAATGGGAGTAAACGCGGTTTGGAGAAATATCTGCTTCTAAAACCAAAACGGAGCAACCTAACAGGACGGCCTTCAATGTGTGCGTTCAACTTACCGCTTACAGAGTTAAACTGATGTGTGTTTGCAGGAGTTTCTAAACCCTTTCTGTGAAGAAGCGGAAAACGCATTTTCCCATGCAAAAGCAAGCATTTCCCAAATAGCTGTAAATCTCCGTCTGAAACACAACACGAACGTATCCTTCAGACTGCTCTGCTGGGTGTTCGCTTACCTAAGGGAGTTGAATCTGCCTCTAGATTCAGAGAGGGAGAAGCACGTTGCTTCTCGGAGCTGCGTTTTGATATGCCAGAGTGAATGGGAGTAAACGCGGTTTGGAGAAATATCTGCTTCTAAAACCAGAACGGAGCAGCCTAACAGAACGGCCTTCAATGTGTGCATTCCACTTACAGAGTTAAACTGATGTGTGTTTGCAGGAGTTTCTAAACCCTTTCTGTGAAGAAGCGCAAAACGCATTTTCCCAGGCAAAAGCAAGCATTTCCCAAATAGCTGTAAATCTCCGTCTGAAACACAAAACGAACGTATCCTTCAGACTGCTCTGCTGGGTGTTCGCTGACCTAAGGGAGTTGAATCTGCCTCTAGATTCAGAGTGAGAAGCACGTTGCTTCTCGAAGCTGCGTTTTGATATGCCAGAGTGAATGGGAGTAAACGCGGTTTGGAGAAATATCTGCTTCTAAAACAAAAACGGAGCAACCTAACAGAACGGCCTTCAATGTGTGCGTTCAACTTACAGAGTTAAACTGATGTGTGTTTGCAGGAGTTTCTAAATCCTTTCTGTGAAGAAGCGCAAAACGCATTTTCCCAGGCAAAAGCAAGCATTTCCCAAATAGCTGTAAATCTCCGTCTGAAACACAAAACGAACGTATCCTTCAGACTGCTCTGCTGGGTGTTCTCTGACCTAAGGGAGTTGAATCTGCCTCGAGATTCAGAGAGTGAGAAGCACGTTGCTTCTCGGATCTGCGTTTTGATATGCCAGAGTGAATGGGAGTAAACGCGGTTTGGAGAAATAGCTGCTTCTAAAACCAAAACGGAGCAACTTAACAGAACTGCCTTCAATGTCTGCGTTCAACTTACAGAGTTATACTGATGTGTGTTTTCAGGACTTTCTAAACCCTTTCTGTGAAGAAGCGCAAAACGCATTTTCCCAGGCAAAAGCAAGCATTTCCCAAATAGATGTAAATCTCCGTCTGAAACACAAAACGAACGTATCCTTCAGACTGCTCTGCTGGGTTTTCGCTTACCTAAGGGAGTTGAATCTGCCTCTAGGTTGAGAGAGTGAGAAGCACGTTGCTTCTCGGAGCTGCATTTTGATATGCCAGAGAGAATGAAAGTAAACGCGGTTTGGAGAAATATCTGCTTCTAAAACCAAAACTAAGCAACCTAATAGAACGGCCTTCAATGTTTGCGTTCCACGTACAGAGATAAACTGATGTGTGTTTGCAGGAGTTTCTAAACCCTTTCTGTGAAGAAGCGCAAAACGCATTTTCCCAGGCAAAAGCAATCATTTCCCAAATAGCTGTAAATCTCCGTCTGAAACACAAAACGAACGTATCCTTCAGACTGCTCTACTGGGTGTTCGCTGACCTAAGGGAGTTGAATCTGCTTCTAGATTCAGAAAGTGAGAAGCACGTTGCTTCTCGGAGCTGCGCTGTGATATGCCAGAGTGAATGGGAGTAAACGCGGTTTGGAGAAATATCTGCTTCTAAAACCAAAACGGAGCAACCTAACAGAACGGCCTTCAATGTGTGCGTTCAACTTACAGAGTTAAGCTGATGTGTGTTTGCAGGAGTTTCTAAACCCTTTCTGTGAAGAAGCGCAAAACGCATTTTCCCAGGCAAAAGCAAGCATTTCCCAAATAGCTGTAAATCTCCGTCTGAAACACAAAACGAACGTATCCTTCAGACTGCTCTGCTGGGTGTTCTCTGACCTAAGGGAGTTGAATCTGCCTCGAGATTCAGAGAGTGAGAAGCACGTTGCTTCTCGGATCTGCGTTTTGATATGCCAGAGTGAATGGGAGTAAACGCGGTTTGGAGAAATAGCTGCTTCTAAAACCAAAACGGAGCAACTTAACAGAACTGCCTTCTATGTCTGCGTTCAACTTACAGAGTTATACTGATGTGTGTTTGCAGGAGTTTCTAAACCCTTTCTGTGAAGAAGCGCAAAACGCATTTTCCCAGGCAAAAGCAAGCATTTCCCAAATAGATGTAAATCTCCGTCTGAAACACAAAACGAACGTATCCTTCAGACTGCTCTGCTGGGTGTTCTCTGACCTAAGGGAGTTGAATCTGCCTCTAGATTCAGAGAGTGAGAAGCACGTGGCTTCTCGGAGCTGCGTTTTGATATGCCAGAGTGAATGGGAGTGAACGCGGTTTGGAGAAATATCTGCTTCTAAAACCAAAACGGAGCAACCTAACAGAACGGCCTTCAATGTGTGCGTTCAACTTACAGAGGTAAACTGATGTGTGTTTGCAGGAGTTTCTAAACCCTTTCTGTGAAGAAGCGCGAAACGCAATTTCCCAGCCAAATGCAAGCATTTCCCAAATAGCGGTAAATCTCCGTCTGAAACACAAAACGAAGGTATCCTTCAAACTGCTCTGCTGGGTGTTCGCTTACCTAAGGGAGTTGAATCTGCCTCTAGGTTGAGACAGTGAGAAGCACGTTGCTTCTCGGAGCTGCGTTTTGATATGCCAGAGAGAATGAAAGTAAACGCGGTTTGGAGAAATATCTGCTTCTAAAACCAAAACAAAGCAACCTAATAAAACGGCCTTCAATGTTTGCGTTCCACGTACAGAGATAAACTGATGTGTGTTTGCAGGAGTTTCTAAACCCTTTCTGTGAAGAAGCGCAAAACGCATTTTCCCAGGCAGAAGCAAGCATTTCCCAAATCGCTGTAAATCTCCGTCCGTAACACAAAACGAACGTATCCTTCAGACTGCTCTGCTGGGTGTTCGCTGACCTAAGGGAGTTGAATCTGCCTCTAGATTCAGAGAGTGAGAAGCACGTTGCTTCTCGGAGCAGCGTTGTGATATGCCAGAGTGAATGGGAGTAAACGCGGTTTCGAGAAATATCTGCTTCTAAAACCAAAACGGAGCAACATAACAGAACGGCCTTCAGTGTGTGCGTTCAACTTAGAGAGTTAAACTGATGTGTGTTTGCAGGAGTTTCTAAACCCTTTCTGTGAAGAAGCGCAAAACGCATTTTCCCAGGCAAAAGCAAGCATTTCCCAAATAGCTGTAAATCTCCGTCTGAAACACAAAACGAACGTATCCTTCAGACTGCTCTGCTGGGTGTTCGCTGACCTAAGGAAGTTGAATCTGCTTCTAGATTCAGAAAGTGAGAAGCACGTTGCTTCTCGCAGCTGCGTTGTGATATGCCAGAGTGAATGGGAATAAACGCGGTTTGGAGAAATATCTGATTCTTAAACCAAAACGGAGCAACCTAACAGAACGGCCTTCAATGTGTGCGTTCAACGTACAGAGTTCCACTGATGTGTGTTTGCAGGAGTTTCTAACACTTTCTGTGAAGAAGCGCAAAACGCATTTTCCCAGCCAAATGAAAGCATTTCCCAAATAGCTGTAAATCTCCGTCTGAAACACAAAACGAACGTATCCTTCAGACTGCTCTGCTGAGTGTTCCCTGACCTAAGGGGGTTGAATCTGCCTCTAGATTCAGAGAGTGAGAAGCACGTTGCTTCTCGGAGCTGCGTTGTGATATGCCAGAGTGAATGGGAGTGAACGCGGGTTGGAGAAATATCTGCTTCTAAAACCAAAACGGAGCGACCTAACAAAACGCCCGTCAATGTGTCCGTTGAACTTACAGAGCTAAACTGAAATGTGTTTGCAGGAGTTTCTAAAACCTTTCTGTGAAGAAGCGCAAAACGCATTTTCCCAGCGAAATGCAAGAATTTCCCAAATAGCTGTAAATCTTTGTCTGAAACACAAAACCAACGTATCCTTCAGACTGCTCTGCTGGGTGTTCGCTTACCTAAGGGAGTTGAATCTGCCTCTAGATTCAGAGAGTGAAAAGCACGTTGCTTCTCGGAGCTGCGTTGTGATATGCCAGAGTGAATGGGAGTAAACGCGGTTTGGAGAAATATCTGCTTCTAAAGCCAAAACGGAGCAACATAATAGAACGGCCTTCAATGTGTGCGTTCAACTTAGAGAGTTAAACTGATGTGTGTTTGCAGGAGTTTCTAAACACTTTCTGTGAAGAAGCGCAAAACGCATTTTCCCAGCCAAATGAAAGCATTTCCCAAATAGCTGTAAATCTCCGTCTAAAACACAAAACGAACGTATCCTTCAGACTGCTCTGCTGAGTGTTCGCTGACCTAAGGGAGTTGAATCTGCCTCTAGATTCAGAGAGTGAGAAGCACGTTGCTTCTCGGAGCTGCGTTTTGATATGCCAGAGTGAATGAAAGTATACCCGGTTTGGAGAAATATCTGCTTCTAAAACCAAAACGGAGCAACCTAACAGAACGGCCTTCAATGTGTGCGTTCAACTTACAGAGTTAAACTGATGTGTGTTTGCAGGAGTTTCTAAACCCTTTTTGTGAAGAAGCGCCAAACGCATTTTCCCAGGCAAAAGCAAGCATTTCCCAAATAGCTGTAAATCTCCGTCTGAAACACAAAACGAACGAATCCTTCAGAATGCTCTGCTGAGTGTTCGCTGACCTAAGGAAGTTTAATCTGCCTCTAGATTCAGAGAGTGAGAAGCACGTTCCTTCTCGGACCTGCGTTTTGATATGCCAGAATGAGTCGCAGTAAACGCAGTTTGCAGAAATATCTGCTTCTAAAACCAAACCGGAGCAACCTAACAGAACGGCCTTCAATATGTGCGTTCAACTTAGAGTTAAACTGATGTGAGTTTGCAGGAGTTTCTAAACATTTTCTGTGAAGAAGCGCAAAACGCATTTTCCCAGGCAAAAGCAAGCATTTCCCAAATAGCTGTAAATCTCCGTCTGAAACACAAAACGAACATATCCTTCAGACTGCTCTGCTGGGTGTTCGCTGACCTAAGGGAGTTGAATCTGCCTCGAGATTCAGAGAGTGAGAAGCACGTTGCTTCTCGGAGCTGCGTTTTGATATGCCAGAGGTAATGGGAGTAAACGCGGTTTGGAGAAATATCTGCTTCTAAAAGCAAAACGGAGCAACCTAACAGAACGGCCTTCAATGTGTGCGTTCAACTTACAGAGTTAAACTGATGTGTGTTTGCAGGAGTTTCTAAACCCTTTCTGTGAAGAAGCGCAAAACGCATTTTCCCAGGCAAAAGCAAGCATTTCCCAAATAGCTGTAAATCTCCGTCTGAAACACCAAACGAATGTATCCTTCAGACTGCTCTGCTGGGTGTTCGCTGACCTAACGAGTTGAATCTGCCTCTATATTCAGAGAGTGAGAAGCACGTTGCTTCTCGGAGCTGCGTTTTGATATGCCAGAGGTAATGGGAGTAAACGCGGTTTGGAGAAATATCTGCTTCTAAAAGCAAAACGGAGCAACCTAACAGAACGGCCTTCAATGTGTGCGTTCAACTTACAGAGTTAAACTGATGTGTGTTTGCAGGAGTTTCTAAACCCTTTCTGTGAAGAAGCGCAAAACGCATTTTCCCAGGCAAAAGCAAGCATTTCCCAAATAGCTGTACATCTCCATCTGAAACACAAAACGAATGTATCCTTCAGACTACTCTGCTGAGTGTTCGCTGACCTAAGGGGGATAAATCTGCCTCTAGATTCAGAGAGTGAGAAGCACGTTCCTTCTCGGAGCTGCGTTTTGATATGCCAGAGTGAATGAAAGTAAACGCGGTTTGGAGAAATATCTACTTCTAAAACCAAAACGGAGCAACCTAACAGAACGGCCTTCAATGTGTGGGTTCCACTTACAGAGTTACACTGATGTCTGTTTGCAGGAGTTTCTAAGCCCTTTCTGTGAAGAAGCGCAAAACGCATTTTCCCAGGCAAAAGCAAGCATTTCCCAAATAGCTGTAAATCTCCGTCTTAAACACAAAACGAACGTATCCTTCAGACTGCTCTGCTGGGTGTTCGCTGACCTAAGGGAGTTGAATCTGCCTCTAGATTCAGAGAGTGAGAAGCACGTTTCTTCTCGGAGCTGCGTTTTGATATGCCAGAGTGAATGGGAGTAAACGCGGTTTGGAGAAATATCTGATTCTTAAACCAAAACGGAGCAACCTAACAGAACGGCCTTCAATGTGTGCGTTCAACGTATAGAGTTACACTGATGTGTGTTTGCAGGAGTTTCTAAACCCGTTCTGTGAAGAAGCGCAAAACGCATTTTCCCAGGCAAAAGCAAGCATTTCCCAAATAGCTGTAAATCTCCGTCTGAAACACAAAACGAACGTATACTTCAGACTGCTCTGCTGGGTGTTCGCTGACCTAAGGGAGTTGAATCTGCCTCTAGATTCAGATAGTGAGAAGCACGTTGCTTCTCGGAGCTGCGTTTTGATATGCCAGAGTTAATGGGAGTAAACGCGGTTTGGAGAAATATCTGCTTCTAAAACCAAAACGGAGCAACCTAACAGAACGGCCTTCAATGTGTGCATTCCACTTTCAGAGTTAAACTGATGTGTGTTTGCAGGAGTTTCTAAACCGTTTCTGTGAAGAAGCGCAAAACGCATTTTCCCAGCCAAATGCAAGCATTTCCCAAATAGCTGTAAATCTCCATCTTAAACACAAAACGAACGTATCCTTCAAACTGCTCTGCTGGGTGTTCGCTTACCTACGGGAGTTGAATCTGCCTCTAGATTCATAGAGTGAGAATCACGTTTCTTCTCGGAGCTGCGTTTTGACATGCCAGAGTGAATGGGAGTAAACGTGGTTTGGAGAAATATCTGCTTCTAAAACCAAAACGGAGCAACATAACAGAACCGCCTTCAATATGTGCGTTCCACTTAAAGAGTTACACTGATGTGTGTTTGCAGGAGTTTCTAAACCCTTTCTCTGAAGAAGCGGAAAACGCATTTTCCCAGGCAAAAGCAAGCATTTTCCAAATAGCTGTAAATCTCCGTCTGAAACACAAAACAAACGTATCCTTCAGACTGCTCTGCTGGGTGCTCGCTGACCTAAGGGTGTTGAATCTGCCTGTAGATTCAGAGAGTGAGAAGCACGTTGCTTCTCGGAGCTGCGTTTTGATATGCCAGAGTGAATGGGAGTAAACGCGGTTTAGAGAAATATCTGCTTCTAAAACCAAAACGGAGCAATCTAACAGAACGGCTTTCAATGTGAGCGTTCAACTCACAGAGTTAAACTGATGTGTGTTTGCAGGAATTTCTAATCCCTTTCTGTGAAGAAGCAAAATACGCATTTTCCCAGGAAAAAGCAAGCATTTCCCAAATAGCTGTAAATCTCCGTCTGAAACACAAAACGAACGTATCCTTCAGACTGCTCTGCTGGGTGTTCGCTGACCTAAGGGAGTTGAATCTGCCTCTAGATTCAGAGAGTGAGAAGCACGTTTCTTCTCGGAGCTGCGTTTTGATATGCCAGAGTGAAAGGGAGTAAACGCGGTTTGGAGAAATATCTGATTCTAAAACCAAAACGGAGCAACATAACAGAACGGCCTTCAATGTCTGCGTTCAACGTACAGAGTTACACTGATGTGTGTTTGCAGGAGTTTCTAAGCCCTTTCTGTGAAGAAGCGCAAAACGCATTTTCCCAGGCAAAAGGAAGCATTTTTCAAATAGCTGTAAATCTCCGTCTGAAACACAAAACGAACGTATACTTCAGACTGCTCTGCTGGGTGTTCGCTGACCTAAGGGAGTTGAATCTGCCTCTAGATTCAGAGAGTGAGAAGCACGTTTCTTCTCGGAGCTGCGTTTTGATATGCCAGAGTGAATGGGAGTAAACGCGGTTTGGAGAAATATCTGATTCTTAAACCAAAACGGAGCAACCTAACAGAACGGCCTTCAATGTGTGCGTTCAACGTACAGAGTTACACTGATGTGTGTTTGCAGGAGTTTCTAAACCCTTTCTGTGAAGAAGCGCAAAACGCATTTTCCCAGGCAAAAGCAACATTTCCCAAATAGCTGTAAATCTCCGTCTGAAACACAAAACGAACGTATCCTTCAGACTGCTCTGCTGGGTGTTCGCTGACCTAAGGGAGTTGAATCTGCCTCTAGATTCAGAGAGTGAGAAGCACGTTGCTTCTCGGAGCTGCGTTTTGATATGCCAGAGTGAATGGGAGTAAACGCGGTTTGGAGAAATATCTGCTTCTAAAACCAAAACGGAGCAACCTAACAGGACGGCCTTCAATGTGTGCGTTCAACTTACCGCTTACAGAGTTAAACTGATGTGTGTTTGCAGGAGTTTCTAAACCCTTTCTGTGAAGAAGCGGAAAACGCATTTTCCCATGCAAAAGCAAGCATTTCCCAAATAGCTGTAAATCTCCGTCTGAAACACAACACGAACGTATCCTTCAGACTGCTCTGCTGGGTGTTCGCTTACCTAAGGGAGTTGAATCTGCCTCTAGATTCAGAGAGGGAGAAGCACGTTGCTTCTCGGAGCTGCGTTTTGATATGCCAGAGTGAATGGGAGTAAACGCGGTTTGGAGAAATATCTGCTTCTAAAACCAGAACGGAGCAGCCTAACAGAACGGCCTTCAATGTGTGCATTTAACTTACAGAGTTAAACTGATGTGTGTTTGCAGGAGTTTCTAAACCCTTTCTGTGAAGAAGCGCAAAACGCATTTTCCCAGGCAAAAGCAAGCATTTCCCAAATAGCTGTAAATCTCCGTCTGAAACACAAAACGAACGTATCCTTCAGACTGCTCTGCTGGATGTTCGCTGACCTAAGGGAGTTGAATCTGCCTCTAGATTCAGAGTGAGAAGCACGTTGCTTCTCGAAGCTGCGTTTTGATATGCCAGAGTGAATGGGAGTAAACGCGGTTTGGAGAAATATCTGCTTCTAAAACCAAAACGGAGCAACCTAACAGAACGGCCTTCAATGTGTGCGTTCAACTTACAGAGTTAAACTGATGTGTGTTTGCAGGAGTTTCTAAATCCTTTCTGTGAAGAAGCGCAAAACGCATTTTCCCAGGCAAAAGCAAGCATTTCCCAAATAGCTGTAAATCTCCGTCTGAAACACAAAACGAACGTATCCTTCAGACTGCTTTGCTGGGTGTTCTCTGACCTAAGGGAGTTGAATCTGCCTCGAGATTCAGAGAGTGAGAAGCACGTTGCTTCTCGGATCTGCGTTTTGATATGCCAGAGTGAATGGGAGTAAACGCGGTTTGGAGAAATAGCTGCTTCTAAAACCAAAACGGAGCAACTTAACAGAACTGCCTTCAATGTCTGCGTTCAACTTACAGAGTTATACTGATGTGTGTTTGCAGGACTTTCTAAACCCTTTCTGTGAAGAAGCGCAAAACGCATTTTCCCAGGCAAAAGCAAGCATTTCCCAAATAGATGTAAATCTCCGTCTGAAACACAAAACGAACGTATCCTTCAGACTGCTCTGCTGGGTTTTCGCTTACCTAAGGGAGTTGAATCTGCCTCTAGGTTGAGAGAGTGAGAAGCACGTTGCTTCTCGAAGCTGCATTTTGATATGCCAGAGAGAATGAAAGTAAACGCGGTTTGGAGAAATATCTGCTTCTAAAACCTAAACTAAGCAGCCTAATAGAACGGCCTTCAATGTTTGCGTTCCACGTACAGAGATAAACTGTTGTGTGTTTGCAGGAGTTTCTAAACCCTTTCTGTGAAGAAGCGCAAAACGCATTTTCCCAGGCAGAAGCAAGCATTTCCCAAATAGCTGTAAATCTCCGTCTGAAACACAAAACGAACGTATCCTTCAGACTGCTCTGCTGGGTGTTCGCTGACCTAAGGGAGTTGAATCAGCCTCTAGATTCAGAGAGTGAGAAGCACGTTGCTTCTCGGAGCTGCGTTGTGATATGCCAGAGTGAATGGGAGTAAACGCGGTTTCGAGAAATATCTGCTTCTAAAACCGAAACCGAGCAACATAACAGAACGGCCTTCAGTATGTGCGTTCAACTTAGAAAGTTAAACTGATGTGTGTTTGCAGGAGTTTCTAAACCCTTTCTGTGAAGAAGCGCAAAACGCATTTTCCCAGGCAAAAGCAATCATTTCTCAAATAGCTGTAAATCTCCGTCTGAAACACAAAACGAACGTATCCTTCAGACTGCTCTGCTGGGTGTTCGCTGACCTAAGGGAGTTGAATCTGCTTCTAGATTCAGAAAGTGAGAAGCACGTTGCTTCTCGGAGCTGCGCTGTGATATGCCAGAGTGAATGGGAGTAAACGCGGTTTGGAGAAATATCTGCTTCTAAAACCAAAACGGAGCAACCTAACAGAACGGCCTTCAATGTGTGCGTTCAACTTACAGACTTAAGCTGATGTGTGTTTGCAGGAGTTTCTAAACCCTTTCTGTGAAGAAGCGCAAAACGCATTTTCCCAGGCAAAAGCAAGCATTTCCCAAATAGCTGTAAATCTCCGTCTGAAACACAAAACGAACGTATCCTTCAGACTGCTCTGCTGGGTGTTCTCTGACCTAAGGGAGTTGAATCTGCCTCGAGATTCAGAGAGTGAGAAGCACGTTGCTTCTCGGATCTGCGTTTTGATATGCCAGAGTGAATGGGAGTAAACGCGGTTTGGAGAAATAGCTGCTTCTAAAACCAAAACGGAGCAACTTAACAGAACTGCCTTCAATGTCTGCGTTCAACTTACAGAGTTATACTGATGTGTGTTTGCAGGAGTTTCTAAACCCTTTCTGTGAAGAAGCGCAAAACGCATTTTCCCAGGCAAAAGCAAGCATTTCCCAAATAGATGTAAATCTCCGTCTGAAACACAAAACGAACGTATCCTTCAGACTGCTCTGCTGGGTGTTCTCTGACCTAAGGGAGTTGAATCTGCCTCTAGATTCAGAGAGTGAGAAGCACGTGGCTTCTCGGAGCTGCGTTTTGATATGCCAGAGTGAATGGGAGTGAACGCGGTTTGGAGAAATATCTGCTTCTAAAACCAAAACGGAGCAACCTAACAGAACGGCCTTCAATGTGTGCGTTCAACTTACAGAGGTAAACTGATGTGTGTTTGCAGGAGTTTCTAAACCCTTTCTGTGAAGAAGCGCGAAACGCAATTTCCCAGCCAAATGCAAGCATTTCCCAAATAGCGGTAAATCTCCATCTGAAACACAAAACGAAGGTATCCTTCAGACTGCTCTGCTGGGTGTTCGCTTACCTAAGGGAGTTGAATCTGCCTCTAGGTTGAGACAGTGAGAAGCACGTTGCTTCTCGGAGCTGCGTTTTGATATGCCAGAGAGAATGAAAGTAAACGCGGTTTGGAGAAATATCTGCTTCTAAAACCAAAACAAAGCAACCTAATAGAACGGCCTTCAATGTTTGCGTTCCACGTACAGAGATAAACTGATGTGTGTTTGCAGGAGTTTCTAAACCCTTTCTGTGAAGAAGCGCAAAACGCATTTTCCCAGGCAGAAGCAAGCATTTCCCAAATCGCTGTAAATCTCCGTCTGTAACACAAAACGAACGTATCCTTCAGACTGCTCTGCTGGGTGTTCGCTGACCTAAGGGAGTTGAATCTGCCTCGAGATTCAGAGAGTGAGAAGCACGTTGCTTCTCGGAGCTGCGTTTTGATATGCCAGAGTGAATGGGAGTAAAGGCGGTTTCGAGAAATATCTGCTTCTAAAACCAAAACGGAGCAACTTAACAAAACTGCCTTCAATGTCTGCGTTCAACTTACAGAGTTATACTGATGTGTGTGTGCAGGAGTTTCTAAACCCTTTCTGTGAAGAAGCGCAAAACGCATTTTCCCAGGAAAAAGCAAGCATTGCCCAAATAGCTGTAAATCTACGTCTGAAACACAAAACGAACGTATCCTTCAGACTGCTCTGCTGGGTGTTCGCTTACCTAAGGGAGTTGAATCTGCCTCTAGATTTAGAGAGTGAGAAGCACGTTGCTTCTCGGAGCTGCGTTTTGATATGCCAGAGTGAATGGGAGTAAACGCGGTTTGGAGAAATATTTGCTTCTAAAAGCAAAACGGAGCAACCTAACAGAACGGCCTTCAATGTGTGCGTTCAACTTACAGAGTTAAACTGATGTGTGTTTGCAGGAGTTTCTAAACCCTTTCTGTGAAGAAGCGCAAAACGCATTTTGCCAGGCAAAAGCAAGCATTTCCCAAATAGCTGTAAATCTCCGTCTGAAACACAAAACGAATGTATCCTTCAGACTGCTCTGCAGGGTGTTCGCTTAGCTAAGGGAGTTGAATCTGCCTCTAGATTGAGAGAGTGAGAAGCACGTTGCTTCTCGGAGCTGCGTTTTGATATGCCAGAGTGAATGGGAGTAAACGCGGTTTGGAGAAATATCTGCTTCTAAAACCAAAACAAAGCGACCTAACAGAACGGCCTTCAATGTGTGCGTTCCACGTACAGAGATAAACTGATGTGTGTTTGCAGAAGTTTCTAAACCCTTTCTGTGAAGAAGCGCAAAACGCATTTTGCCAGGCAAAAGCAAGCATTTCCCAAATAGCTGTAAATCTCCGTCTGAAACACAAAACGAACGTATCCTTCAGACTGCTCTGCTGGGTGTTCGCTGACCTAAGGGAGTTGAATCTGCCTCTAGATTCAGAGAGTGAGAAGCACGTTGCTTCTCGGAGCTGCGTTGTGATATGCCAGAGTGAATGGGAGTAAACGCGGTTTGGAGAAATATCTGCTTCTAAAACCAAAACGGAGCAACATAATAGAACGGCCTTCAATGTGTGCGTTCAACTTAGAGACTTAAATTGATGTGTGTTTGCAGGAGTTTCTAAACACTTTCTGTGAAGAAGCGCAAAACGCATTTTCCCAGCCAAATGAAAGCATTTCCCAAATAGCTGTAAATCTCCGTCTGAAACACAAAACGAACGTATCCTTCAGACTGCTCTGCTGAGTGTTCGATGATTTAAGGGAGTTGAATCTGCCTCTAGATTCAGAGAGGGAGAAGCACGTTGGTTCTCGGAGCTGCGTTTTGCTATGCCAGAGTGAATGGGAGTAAACGCGGTTTGGAGAAATATCTGCTTCTAAAACCAAAACAAAGCAACTTAACAGAACTGCCTTCAATGTCTGCGTTCAACTTACAGAGTTATACTGATGTGTGTTTGCAGGAGTTTCTAAACCCTTTCTGTGAAGAAGCGCAAAACGCATTTTCCCAGCCAAATGCAAGCATTTCCCAAATAGCTGTAAATCTCCGTCTGAAACACAAAACGAACGTATCCTTCAGACTGCTCTGCTGGCTGTTCGCTTAGCTAAGGGAGTTGAATCTGCCTCTAGATTCATAGAGTGAGAAGCACGTTGCTTCTCGGAGCTGCGTTTTGATATTCCAGAGTGAATGGGAGTAAACGCGGTTTGGAGAAATATCTGCTTCTAAAACCAAAACGGAGCAACCTAACAGAACGGCCTTCAATGTGTGCGTTCAACTTATAGAGTTAAACTGATGTGTGTTTGCAGGAGTTTCTAAACCCTTTCTGTGAAACAGCGCAAAACGCATTTTCCCAGGCAAAAGCAAGCATTTCCCAAATAGGTGTAAATCTCCGTCTGAAACACAAAACGAACATATCCTTCAGACTGCTCTGCTGGGTGTTCGCTGACCTAAGGGAGTTGAATCTGCCTCTAGATTCAAAGAGTGAGAAGCACGTTGCTTCTCGGAGCTGCGTTTTGATATGCCAGAGTGAATGGGAGTAAACGCGGTTTGGAGAAATATCTGCTTCTAAAACCAAAGCGGAGCAACCTCACAGAACGGCCTTCAATGTGAGCGTTCAACTTACAGAGTTAAACTGATGTGTGTTTGCAGGAGTTTCTAAACCCTTTCTGTGAAGAAGCGCAAAACGCATTTTCCCAGGCAAAAGCAAGCATTTCCCAAATAGCTGTAAATCTCCGTCTGAAACACAAAACGAACGTATCCTTCAGACTGCTCTGCTGCGTGTTCGCTGACCTAAGGGAGTTGAATCTGCGTCGAGATTCAGAGAGTGAGAAGCACGTTGCTTCTCGGAGCTGCGTTTTGATATGCCAGAGTGAAGGGGAGTAAACGCGGTTTGGAGAAATATCTGCTTCTAAAACCAAAACGGAGCAACCTAACAGAACGGCCTTCAATGTGTGCGTTCTACTTACAGAGTTAAACTGATGTGTGTTTGCAGGAGTTTCTAAACCCTTTCTGTGAAGAAGCGCAAAACGCATTTTCCCAGGCAAAAGCAAGCATTTCCCAAATAGCTGTAAATCTCCGTCTGAAACACAAAACGAACGTATCCTTCAGACTGCTCTGCTGGGTCTTCGCTTACCTAAGGGAGTTGAATCTGCCTCTAGATTCAGAGAGTGAGAAGCACGTTGCTTCTCGGAGCTGCGTTTTGATATGCCAGAGTGAATGGGAGTAAACGCGGTTTGGAGAAATATCTGCTTCTAAAACCAAAACGGAGCAACCTAACAGAACGGCCTTCAATGTGTGCGTTCCACATACAGTGTTACACTGATGTGTGTTTGCAGGAGTTTTTAAACCCTTTCTGTGAAGAAGCGCAAAACGCATTTTCCCAGGCAAAAGCAAGCATTTCCAAAATAGCTGTAAATCTCCGTCTGAAACACAAAACGAACGTATCCTTCAGACTGCTCTGCTGGGTGTTGGCTGACCTAAGGGAGTTGAATCTTCCTCGAGATTCAGAGAGTGAGAAGCACGTTGCTTTTCGGAGCTGCGTTTGATATGCCAGAGTGAATTAGAGTGAACCCGGTTTGGAGAAATATCTGCTTCTAAAACCAAAACGGAGCAACCTAACAGAACGGCCTTCAACGTGTTCGGTCAACTTACAGAGTTAAACTAATATGTGTTTGCAGGAGTTTCTAAACCCTTTCTGTGAAGAAGCGAAAAACGCATTTTCCCAGGCAAAAGTAAGCATTTCTTAAATAGCTGTAAATCTCCGTGTGAAACACAAAACGAACGTATTTTTCAGACGGCTCTGCTGGGTGTTCGCTGACCTAAGGGAGTGGAATCTGCCTCCAGATTCAGAGAGTGAGAAGCATGTTGCTTCTCGGAGCTGCGTTTTGATATGCCAGAGTGAATGGGAGTAAACTCGGTTCGGAGAAATAGCTGCTTCTAAAACCAAAACGGAGCAACCTAACAGAACGGCCTTCAATGTGTGCTTTCCACTTACAGAGTTAAACTGATGTGTGTTTGCAGGAGTTTCTAAACCCTTTATGTGAAGAAGCGCAAAACGCATTTTCCCAGGCAAAAGCAAGCATTTCCCAAATAGCTGTAAATCTCCGTCTGAAACACAAAAGGAACGTATCCTTCAGACTGCTCTGCTGGGTGTTCGCTGACCTAAGGGAGTTGAATCTGCCTGGAGATTCAGAGAGTGAGAAGCACGTTGCTTCTCGGAGCTGCGTTTTGATATGCCAGAGTGAATGGGAGTAAACGCGGTTTGGAGAAATATCTGCTTCTAAAACCAAAACGGAGCAACCTACAGAACGGCCTTCAATGTGTGCGTTCAACTTACAGAGTTAAACTGATGTGTGTTTGCAGGAGTTTCTTAACCCTTTCTGTGAAGTAGCGCAAAACGCATTTTCCCAGGCAAAAGCAAGCATTTCCCAAATAGCTGTCAATCTCCGTCTGAAACACAAAACGAACGTATCCTTCAGACTGCTCTGCTGGGTGTTCGCTTGGCTAAGGGAGTTGCATCTGCCTCTAGATTCAGAGAGTGAGAAGCACGTTGCTTCTCGGAGCTGCGTTTTGATATGCCAGAGTGAATGGGAGTAAACGCGGTTTGGAGAAATATCTGCTTCTAAAACCAAAACGGAGCGACCTAACAGAACGGCCTTCAATGTGTCCGTTGAACTTACAGAGCTAAACTGATGTGTGTTTGCAGGAGTTTCTAAAACCTTTCTGTGAAGAAGCGCAAAACGCATTTTCCCAGCCAAATGCAAGCATTTCCCAAATAGCTGTAAATCTCCGTCTGCAACACAAAACGAACGTATCCTTCAGACTGCTCTGCTAAGTGTTCGCTGACCTAAGGGGGTTGAATCTGCCTCTAGATTCAGAGAGTGAGAAGCACGTTGCTTCTCGGAGCTGCGTTTTGATATGCCAGAGTGAATGGGAGTAAACGCGGTTTGGAGAAATAGCTGCTTCTAAAACCAAAACGGAGCAACCTAACAGAACGGCCTTCAATGTGTGCGTTCAACTTACAGAGTTAACTGATGTGTTCTTGCAGGAGTTTCTAAACCGTTTCTGTGAAGAAGCGCAAAACGCATTTTCCTAGGCAAGAGCAAGCATTTCCCAAATAGATGTAAATCTCCGTCTGAAACACAAAACGAACGTATCCTTCAGACTGCTCTGCTGGGTGTTCGCTTAGCTAAGGGAGTTGAATCTGCCTCTAGATCCAGAGAGTGAGAAGCACGTTGCTTCTCGGAGCTGCGTTTTGATATGCCAGAGTGAATGGGTGTAAACGCGGTTTGGAGAAATATCTGCTTCTAAAACCAAAACGGAGCAACCTAACAGAACGGCCTTCAATGTGTGCGTTCAGCTTACAGAGTTAAACTGATGTGTGTTTGCAGGAGTTTCTAAACCGTTTCTGTGAAGAAGCGCAAAACGCATTCTCCCAGTCAAATGCAAGCTTTTTCCAAATATCTGTAAATCTCCGTCTGAAACACAAAACGAACGTATCCTTCAGACTGCTCTGCTGGGTGCTCGCTTAGCTAAGGGAGTTGAATCTTCCTCTAGATTCAGAGAGTGAGAAGCACGTTGCTTCTCAGAGCTGCGTTTTGATATGCCAGAGTGAATGGGAGTAAACGCGGTTTAGAGTAATATCTGCTTCTAAAACCAAAACGGAGCAACCTAACAGAACGGCCTTCAATGTGTGCGTTCAACTTACAAAGTTAAACTGAGGTGTGTTTGCAGGAGTTTCTAAACCCATTCTGTGAAGAAGCGCAAAACGCATTTTCCCAGGCAAAAGCAATCATTTCCCAAATAGCTGTAAATCTCCGTCTGAAACACAAAACGAACGTATCCTTCAGACTGCTCTGCTGGGTGTTCGCTTCCCTAAAAGAATTGAATCTACCTCTAGATTAAGAGAGTGAGAAGCACGTTGCTTCTCGGAGCTGCGTTTTGATATGCCAGAGTGAATGGGAGTAAACGCGGTTTGGAGAAATATCTGCTTCTAAAACCAAAACGGAGCAACCTACAGAACGGCGTTCAATGTGTGCGTTCAACTTACAGAGTTAAACTGATGTGTGTTTGCAGGAGTTTCTAAACCCTTTCTGTGAAGAAGCGCAAAACGCATTTTCCCAGTCAAATGCAAGCATTTCCTAAATAGTTGTAAATCTCCGTCTGAAACACAAAACGAACGTATCCTTCAGACTGCTCTGCTGGGTGTTCGCCGACCTAAGGGAGTTGAATATGCCTCTAGATTCAGAGAGTGAGAAGCACGTTGCTTCTCGGAGCTGCGTTTTGATATGCCAGAGTGAATGGGAGTAAACGCGGTTTGGAGATATATCTGCTTCTAAAACCAAAACGGAGCAACCTAACAGAACGGCCTTCAATGTGTGCGTTCAACTTACAGAGTTAAACTGATGTGTGTTTGCAGGAGTTTCTAAACCCTTTCTGTGAAGAAACGCAAAACGCATTTTCCCAGGCAAAAGAAAGCATTTCCCAAATAGCTGTAAATCTCCGTCTGAAACACAAAACGAACGTATCCTTCAGACTGCTCTGCTGGGTGTTCGCTTACCTAAAAGAATTGAATCTACCTCTAGATTCAGAGAGTGGGAAGCACGTTGCTTCTCGGAGCTGCGTTTTGATATGCCAGAGTGAATGGGAGTAAACGCGGTTTGGAGAAATATCTGCTTCTAAAACCAAAACGGAGCAACCTAACAGAACGGCCTTCAATGTGTGCGTTCAACTTACTGAGTTCAACTGACGTGTGTTTGCAGGAGTTTGTAAACCCTTTCTGTGAAGAAGCGCAAAACGCATTTTCCCAGCCAAATGCTAGCATTTCCCAAATAGCTGTAAATCTCCGTCTGAAACACAAAACGAACGTATCCTTCAGACTGCTCTGCTGGGTGTTCGCTGACCTAAGGGAGTTGAATCTGCCTCTAGATTCAGAGAGTGAGCAGCACGTTGCTTCTCCGAGCTGCGTTTTGATATGCCAGAGTGAATGGTAGTAAACGCGGTTTGGAGAAATATCTGCTTCTAAAACCAAAACGGAGCAACCTAACAGAACGGCCTTCAATGTGTGCGTTCAACTTACAGAGTTAAACTGATGTGTGTTTGCAGGAGTTTCTAAACCCTTTCTGTAAAGAAGCGCAAAACGCATTTTCCCAGCCAAATGCAAGCATTTCCCAAATACCTGTAAATCTCCATCTGAAACACAGAACGAACGTATCCTTCAGACTGCTCTGCTGGGTGTTCGCTGACCTAAGGGAGTTGAATCTGCCTGTAGATTCAGAGAGTGAGAAGCACGTTGCTTCTCCGAGCTGCGTTTTGATATGCCAGAGTGAATGGGAGTAAACGCGGTTTGGAGAAATATCTGCTTCTAAAACCAAAACGGAGCTATCTAACAGAACGGCCTTCAATGTGTGCGTTCAACTTACAGAATTAAACTGATGTGTGTTTGCAGGAGTTTCTAAACCCTTTCTGTGAAGAAGCGCAAAACGCATTTTCCCAGGCAAAAGCAAGCATTTTCCAAATAGCTGTAAATCTCCGTCTGAAACACAAAACGAACGTATCCTTCAGACTGCTCTGCTGGGTGTTCGCTTACCTAAAAGAATTGAATCTACCTCTAGATTCAGAGAGTGAGAAGCACGTTGCTTCTCCGAGCTGCGTTTTGATATGCCAGAGTGAATGGTAGTAAACGCGGTTTGGAGAAATATCTGCTTCTAAAACCAAAACGGAGCAACCTAACAGAACGGCCTTCAATGTGTGTGTTCAACTGACAGAGTTAAACTGATGTGTGTTTGCAGGAGTTTCTAAACCCTTTCTGGGAAGAAGCGCAAAACGCATTTTCCCAGGCAAAAGCAAGCATTTTCCAAATAGCTGTAAATCTCCGTCTGAAACACAAAACGAACGTATCCTTCAGACTGCTCTGCTGGGTGTTCGCTTACCTAAAAGAATTGAATCTACCTCTAGATTCAGAGAGTGAGAAGCACGTTGCTTCTCGGAGCTGCGTTTTGACATGCCAGAGTGAATGGGAGTAAACGCGGTTTGGAGAAATATCTGCTTCTAAAACCAAAACGGAGCAACCTAACAGAACGGCCTTCAATGTGTTCGTTCAACTAACAGAGTTTAACTGACGTGTGTTTGCAGGAGTTTGTAAACCCTTTCTGTGAAGAAGCGCAAAACGCATTTTCCCAGGCAAAAGCATTTCCCAAATAGCTGTAAATCTCCGTCTGAAACACAAAACGAACGTATCCTTCAGACTGCTCTGCTGGGTGTTCGCTGACCTAAGGGAGTTGAACCTGCCTCTAGATTCAGAAAGTGAGAAGCACGTTGCTTCTCGGAGCTGCGTTTTGATATGCCAGAGTGAATGGGAGTAAACGCGGTTTGGAGAAATATCTGCTTCTAAAACCAAAACGGAGCAACCTAACAGAACGGCCTTCAATGTGTGCGTTCAACTTACAGAGTTAACTGATGTGTGTTTGCAGGAGTTTCTAAACCCTTTCTGTGAAGAAGCGCAAAACGCATTTTCCCAGGCAAAAGCAAGCATTTCCCAAATAGCTGTAAATCTCGGTCTGAAACAAAAAACGAACGTATCCTTCAGACTGCTCTGCTGGGTGTTCGCTTACCTAAAAGAATTGAATCTACTTCTAGATTCAGAGAGTGAGAAGCACGTTACTTCTCGGAGCTGCGTTTTGATATGCCAGAGTGAATGGGAGTAAACGCGGTTTGGAGAAATATCTGCTTCTAAAACCAAAACGGAGCAACCAAACAGAACGGCCTTCAATGTGTGCATTCAACTTACAAAGTTAAACTGATGTGTGTTTGCAGGAGTTTCTAAACCATTTCTGTGAAGAAGCGCCAAACGCATTTTCTCAGCCAAATGCAAGCATTTCCCAAATAGCTGTAAATCTCCGTCTGAAACACAAAACGAACGTATCCTCCAGACTGCTCTGATGGGTGTTCCCTGACCTAAGGGAGTTGAATCTGCCTCTAGATTCAGAGAGTGAGAAGCACGTTGCTTCTCTGAGCTGCGTTTTGATATGCCAGAGTGAATGGGAGTAAACGCGGTTTGGAGAAATATCTGCTTCTAAAACCAAAACGGAGCAACCTAACAGAACGGCCTTCAATGTGTGCGTTCAACTTACAGAGTTAAACTGATGTGTGTTTGCAGGAGTTTCTAAACCCTTTCTGTGAAGAAGCGCAAAACGCATTTTCCCAGGCAAAAGCAAGCATTTCCCAAATAGCTGTAAATCTCCGTCTGAAACACAAAACGAAAGTATCCTTCAGACTGCTCTGCTGAGTGTTCGATGACCTAAGGGAGTTGAATCTGCCTCTAGATTCAGAGAGTGAGAAGCACGTTCATTCTCGGAGCTGCGTTTTGATATGCCAGAGTGAATGGGAGGAAACGCGGTTTGGAGAAATATCTGCTTCTAAAACCAAAAGGGAGCAACATAACAGAACGGCCTTCAATGTGTGCGTTTAACTTACAGAGTTAAACTGATGTGTGTTTGCAGGAGTTTCTAAACCCTTTCTGTGAAGAAGCGCAAAACGCATTTTCCCAGGCAAAAGCAAGCATTTCCCAAATAGCTGTAAATCTCCGTCTGAAACACAAAACGAACGTATCCTTCAGAATGCTCTGCTGGGTGTTCGCTTACCTAAAAGAATTGAATCTACCTCTAGATTCAGAGAGTGAGAAGCACGTTGCTTCACGGAGCTGGGTTTTGATATGCCAGAATGAATGGGAGTAAACGCGGTTTGGAGAAATATCTGCTTCTAAAACCAAAACGGAGCAACCTAACAGAAAGGCCTTCAATGTGTCCGTTGAACTTACAGAGTTAAACTGATGTGTGTTTGCAGGAGTTTCTAAACCCTTTCTGTGAAGAAGCGCAAAACGCATTTTGCCAGCCAAATGCAAGCATTTCCCAAATAGCTGTAAATCTCCGTCTGAAACACAAAACGAACGTATCCTTCAGACTGCTCTGCTGGATGTTCGCTGACCTAAGGGAGTTGAATCTGCCTCTAGATTCAGAAAGTGAGAAGCACGTTGCTTCTCGGAGCTGCGTTTTGATATGCCAGAGTGAATGGGAGTAAACGCGGTTTGGAGAAATATCTGCTTCTAAAACCAAAACGGAGCAACATAACAGAACGGCCTTCAATGTGTGAATTCAACTTACATAGTTAAACTGATGTCTGTTTGCAGGAGTTTCTAAACCCTTTCTGTGAAGAAGCGCAAAACGCATTTTTTCAGGCAAAAGAAAGCATTTCCCAAATAGCTGTAAATCTCCGTCTGAAACAAAAAACGAACGTATCCTTCAGACTGCTCTGCTGAGTGTTCGATGACCTAAGGGAGTTGAATCTGCCTCTATATTCAGAGAGTGAGAAGCACGTTCATTCTCGGAGCTGCGTTTTGATATGCCAGAGTGAATGGGAGTAAACGCGGTTTGGAGAAATATCTGCTTCTAAAATTAAAACGGAGCAATCTAACAGAACGGCCTTCAATGTGTGCGTTCAACTTACAGAGTTCAACTGACGTGTGTTTGCAGGAGTTTGTAAACCCTTTCTGTGAAGAAGCGCAAAACGCATTTTCCCAGCCAAATACAAGCATTTCCCAAATAGCTGTAAATCTCCGTCTGAAACACAAAACGAACGTATCCTTCAGACTAATCTGCTGGGTGTTCGCTGACCTAAGGGAGTTGAATCTGCCTCTAGATTCAGAAAGTGAGAAGCACGTTACTTCTCAGAGCTGCGTTTTGATATGCCAGAGTGAATGGGAGTAAACGCGGTTTGGAGATATATCTGCTTCTAAAACCAAAACCGAGCAACCTAACAGAACGGCCTTCAATGTGTGCGTTCAACTTACAGAGTTAAACTGATGTGTGTTTGCAGGAGTTTCTAAACCCTTTCTGTGAAGAAGCGCACAACGCATTTTCCCAGGCAAAAGCAAGCATTTCCCAAATAACTGTAAATCTCCGTCTGAAACGCAAAACGAACGTATCCTTCAGACTGCTCTGCTGGGTGTTCGCTTACCTAAAAAAATTGAATCTACCTCTAGAATCAGAGAGTGAGAAGCACGTTGCTTCTAGGAGCAGCGTTTTGATATGCGAGAGTGAATGGGAGTAAACGCGGTTTGGAGAAATATCTGCTTCTAAAAGGAAAACGGAGCAACCTAACAGAACGGCCTTCAATGTGTGCGTTCAACTTACAGAGTTAAACTGATGTGTGTTTTCAGCAGTTTCTAAACCCTTTATGTGAAGAAGCGCAAAACGCATTTTCCCAGGCAAAAGCAAGCATTTCCCAAATAGCTGTAAATCTCCGTCTGAAACACAAAACGAACGTATCCTTCAGACTGCTCTGCTGGCTGTTCGCTTACCTAAAAGAATTGAGTCTACCTCTAGATTCAGAGAGTGAGATGCACGTTGCTTCTCGGAGCTGCGTTTTGATATGCCAGAGTGAATGGGAGTAAACGCGGTTTGGAGAAATATCTGCTTCCAAAACCAAAACGGAGCAACCTAACAGAACGGCCTTCAATGTGTGCGTTCAACTTACAGAGTTAAACTGATGTGTGTTTGCAGGAGTTTCTAAACCCTTTCTGTGAAGAAGCGCAAAACGCATTTTCCCAGGCAAGAGCAAGCATTTCCCAAATAGCTGTTAATCTCCGTCTGAAACACAAAACGAACGTATCCTTCAGACTGCTCTGCTGGGTGTTCGCTTACCTAAAAGAATTGAATCTACCACTAGAATCAGAGAGTGAGAAGCAAGGTGCTTCTCGGAGCTGCGTTTTGATATGCCAGAGTGAAAGGGAGTAAACGCGGTTTGGAGAAATATCTGCTTCTAAAACCAAAACGGAGCAACCTAACAGAACGGCCTTCAAAGTGTGCGTTCAACTTACAGAGTTAAACTGATGTGTGTTTGCAGGAGTTTCTAAACCCTTTCTGTGAAGAAGCGCAAAACGCATTTTCCCAGGCAAAAGCAAGCATTTCCCAAATAGCTGTAAATCTCCGTCTGAAACACAAAACGAACGTAACCTTCAGACTGCTCTGCTGGGTGTTCGCTGACCTAAGAAAGTTGAATCTGCCTCTAGATTCAGAGAGTGAGAAGCACGTTGCTTCTCCGAGCTGCGTTTTGATATGCCAGAGTGAATGGGAGTAAACGCGGTTTGGAGAAATATCTGCTTCTAAAACCAAAACGGAGCAACCTAAAAGAACGGCCTTCAATGTGTGCGTTAAACTTACATAGTTAAACTGATGTGTGTTTGCAGGAGTTTCTAAACCGTTTCTGTGAAGAAGCGCAAAACGCATTTTCCAAGGCAAAAGCAAGCATTTCCCAAATAGCTGTAAATCTCCGTCTGAAACAAAAAACGAACGTATCCTTCAGACTGCTCTGCTGAGTGTTCGATGACCTAAGGGAGTTGAATCTGCCTCTAGATTCAGAGAGTGAGAAGCACGTTGCTTCTCGGAGCGGCGTTTTGATATGCCAGAGTGAATGGGAGTAAACGCGGTTTGGAGAAATATCTGCTTCTAAAACCAAAACGGAGCAACCTAACAGAACGGCCTTCAATGTGTGCGTTCAACTTACAGAGTTTACTGATGTGTGTTTGCAGGAGTTTCTAAACACTTTCTGTGAAGAAGCGCAAAACGCATTTTCCCAGGCCAAAGCACGCATTTCCCAAATAGCTGTAAATCTCGGTCTGAAACAAAAAACGAACGTATCCTTCAGACTGCTCTGCTGGGTGTTCGCTTACATAAAAGAATTGAATCTACTTCTAGATTCAGAGTTAAATTGATGTGTGTTTGCAGGAGTTTCTAAACCCTTTCTGTGAAGAAGCGCAAAATGCATTTTGCCAGCCAAATGCAAGCATTTCCCAAATAGCTGTAAATCTCCGTCTGAAACAAAAAACGAACGTATCCTTCAGACTGCTCTGCTGAGTGTTCGATGACCTAAGAAAGTTGAATCTGCCTCTAGATTCAGAGAGTGAGAAGCACGTTCATTCTCGGAGCTGCGTTTTGATATGCCAGAGTGAATGGGAGAAAACGCGGTTTGGAGAAATACCTGCTTCTAAAACAAAAACGGAGCAACCTAACAGAACGGCCTTCAATGAGTGAGTTCAACTTACTGAGTTAAACAGATGTGTGTTTGCAGGAGTTTCTAAACCCTTTCTGTGAAGAAGCGCAAAACGCATTTTCCGAGCCAAATGCAAGCATTTCCCAAATAGCTGTAAATCTCCGTCTGATACACAAAACGAACGTGTCCTTCAGACTGCTCTGCAGGGTGTTCGCTTACCTAAGGCAGTTGAATCTGCCTCTAGATTCAGAGAGTTAGAAGCACGTTGCTTCTCGGAGCTGCGTTTTGATATGACAGAGTGAATGGGAGTAAACGCAGTTTGGAGAAATATCTGCTTCTAAAACCAAAACGGAGCCACCTAACCGAACGGCCTTCAATGTGTGCGTTCAACGTACAGAGTTAAACTGATGTGTGTTTGCAGGAGTTTCTAAACCCTTTCTGTGAAGAAGCGCAAAACGCATTTTCCCAGGCAAAAGCAAGCATTTCCCAAATAGCTGTGAATCTCCGTCTGAAACACAAAACGAACGTATCCTTCAGACTGCTCTGCTGGGTGTTCGCTGACCTAAGGGAGTTGAATCTGCCTCTAGATTCACAGAGTGAGAAGCACGTTGCTTCTCGGAGCTGCGTTTTGATATGCCAGAGTGAATGAGAGTAAACGCGGTTTGGAGAAATATCTGCTTCTAAAACCAAAACGGAGCAACCTAACAGAACGGCCTTCAATGTGTGCGTTCAACTTACAGAGTTAAACTGATGTGTGTTTGCAGGCGTTTCTAAACCGTTTCTGTGAACAAGCGCAAAACGCATTTTCCCAGCCAAATGCAAGCATTTCCCAAATAGCTGTAAATCTCCGTCTGAAACACAAAACGAACGTATCCTTCAGACTGCTCTGCTGGGTGTTCGCTGACCTAAGGGAGTTGAATCTGCCTCTAGATTCAAAGAGTGAGAAGCACGTTGCTTCTCGGAGCTGCGTTTTATATGCCAGAGTGAATGGGAGTAAACGCGGTTTGGAGAAATATCTGCTTCTAAAACCAAAACGGAGCAACCTAACAGAACGGCCATCAATGTGTGCGTTCAACTTACAGAGTTAAACTGATGTGTGTTTGCAGGAGTTTCTAAACCCTTTCTGTGAAGAAGCGCAAAACGCATTTTCCCAGGCAAAAGCAAGCATTTCCCAAATAGCTGTAAATCTCCGTCTTAAACACAAAACGAATGTATCCTTCAGACTGCTCTGCTGGGTGTTCGCTTACCTAAAAGAATTGAGTCTACCTCTAGATTCAGAGAGTGAGAAGGACGTTGCTTCTCGGAGCTGCGTTTTGATATGCCAGAGTGAATGGGAGTAAACGCGGTTTGGAGAAATATCTGCTTCTAAAACCAAAACGGAGCAACGTAACAGAACGGCCTTCAATGTGTCCGTTGAACTTACAGAGTTAAACTGATGTGTGTTTGAAGTAGTTTCTAAACCCTTTCTGTGAAGAACCGCAAAACGCATTTTCCCAGGCAAAAGCAAGCATTTCCCAAATAGCTGTAAATCTCCGTCTGAAACACAAAACGAACGTATCCTTCAGACTGCTCTGCTGGGTGTTCGCTTAGCTAAGGGAGTTGAATCTGCCTCTAGATTTAGAGAGTGAGAAGCACGTTGCTTCTCGGAGCTGCGTTTTGATATGCCAGAGTGAATGGGAGTAAACGCGGTTTAAAGAAATATCTGCTTCTAAAACCAAAACGGAGCAACCTAACAGAACGGCCTTCAATGTGTCCGTTGAACTTACAGAGTTAAACTGATGTGTGTTTGCAGGAGTTTCTAAACCCTTTCTGTGAAGAACCGCAAAACGCATTTTCCCAGCCAAATGCAAGCATTTCCCAAATAGCTGTAAATCTCCGTCTGAAACACAAAACGAACGTATCCTTCAGACTGCTCTGCTGGGTGTTCGGTGACCTAAGGGAGTTGAATCTGCCTCTAGATACAGAGAGTGAGAAGCACGTTGCTTCTCGGAGCTGCGTTTTGATATGCCAGAGTCAATGGTAGTAAACGCGGTTTGGAGAAATAACTGCTTCTAAAACCAAAACGGAGCAACCTAACAGAACGGCCTTCAATGTGTGCGTTCAACTTACAGAGTTAAACAGATGTGTGTTTGCAGGAGTTTCTAAACCCTTTCTGTGAAGAAGCGCAAAACGCATTTTCCCAGGCAAAAGCAAGCATTTCCCAAATAGCTTTAAATCTCCGACTGAAACACAAAACGAACGTATCCTTCAGACTGCTCTGCTGGGTGTTCGCTTACCTAGAAGAATTGAATCTACCACTAGATTCAGAGTGAGAAGCACGTTGCTTCTCAAAGTTGCGTTTTGATATGCCAGAGTGAATGGGAGTAAACGCGGTTTGGAGAAATATCTGCTTCTAAAACCAAAACGGAGCAACCTAACAGAACGGCCTTCAATGTGTCCGTTCAACTTACAGAGTTTAACTGATGTGTGTTTGCAGGAGTTTCTAAACCCTTTCTGTGAAGAAGCGCAAAACGCATTTTCCCAGGCAAAAGCAAGCATTTCCCAAATAGCTGTAAATCTCCGTCTGAAACACAAAACGAACGTATTTTTCAGACTGCTCTGCTGGGTGTTCGCTGACCTAAGGGAGCTGAATCTGCCTCTAGATTCAGTAAGTGAGAAGCACGTTGCTTCTCGGAGCTGCGTTTTGGTATGCCAGAGTGAATGGGAGTAAACGCCGTTTGGAGAAATATCTGCTTCTAAAACCAAAACGGAGCAACCTAACGGAACGGCCTTCAATATGTCCGTTCAACTTACAGAGTTCAACTGATGTGTGTTTGCAGGAGTTTCTAAACCCTTTCTGTGAAGAAGCGCAAAACGCATTTTCCCAGGCAAAGGCAAGCATTTCCCAAATAGCTGTAAATCTCCGACTGAAACACAAAACGAACGTATCCTTCAGACTGCTCTGCTGGGTGTTCGCTTACCTAAGAGAAGTGAATCTACCTCTAGATTCAGAGAGTGAGAAGCACGTTGCTTCTCGGAGCTGCGTTTTGATATGCCAGAGTGAATGGGAGTAAACGCGGTTTGGAGAAATATCTGCTTCTAAAACCAAAACGGAGCAACCTAACAGAACGGCCTTCAATGTGTGCGTTCAACTTACAGAGTTAAACTGATGTGTGTTTTCAGGAGTTTCTAAACCCTTTCTGTGAAGAAGCGCAAAACGCATTTTCCCAGGCAAAAGCAAGCATTTCCCAAATAGCTGTAAATCTCCGTCTGAAACACAAAATGAACGTATCCTTCAGAAAGCTCTGCTGGGTGTTCCTTTAGCTAAGGAAGTTGAATCTGCCTCTAGATTTAGAGAGTGAGAAGCACGTTGCTTCTCGGAGCTGCGTTTTGATATGCCAGAGTGAATGGGAGTAAACGCGGTTTGGAGAAATATCTGCTTCTAAAACCAAAACGGAGCAACATAACAGAACGGCCTTCAATGTGTCCGTTGAACTTACAGAGTTAAACTGATGTGTGTTTGCAGGAGTTTCTAAACCCTCTCTGTGAAGAAGCGCAAAACGCATTTTCCCAGCCAAATGCAAGCATTTCCCAAATAGCTGTAAACCTCCGTCTGAAACACAAAACGAACGTATCCTTTAGACTGCTCTGCTGGGTGTTCGCTGAGCTAAGGGAGTTGAATCTGCCTCTAGATTCAGAGAGTGAGAAGCACGTTGCTTCTCGGAGCTGCGTTTTGATATGCCAGAATGAATGAAAGTAAACGCGGTTTGGAGTAATATCTGCTTCTAAAACCAAAACGGAGCAACCTAACAGAACGGCCTTCAATGTGTGCGTTCAACTTACAGAGTTAAACTGATGTGTGTTTGCAGGAGTTTCTAAACCCTTTCTGTGAAGAAGCGCAAAACGCATTTTCCCAGGCAAAAGCAAGCATTTCCCAAATAGCTGTAAATCTCCGTCTGAAACACAAAACGAACGTATCCTTCAGACAGCTCTGCTGGGTGTTCCTTTAGCTAAGGGAGTTGAATCTGCCTCTAGATTCAGAGAGTGAGAAGCACGTTGCTTCTCGGAGCTGCGTTTTGATATGCCAGAGTGAATGGGAGTAAACGCGGTTTGGAGTAATATCTGCTTCTAAAACCAAAACGGAGCAACCTAACAGAACGGCCTTCAATGTGTGCGTTCAACTTACAGAGTTAAACTGATGTGTGTTTGCAGGAGTTTCTAAACCCTCTCTGTGAAGAAGCGCAAAACACATTTTCCCAGGCAATAGCAAGCATTTCCCAAATAGCTGTAAATCTCCGTCTGAAACACAAAACGAACGTATCCTTCAGACTGCTCTGCTGGGTGTTCGCTGACCTAAGGGAGTTGAATCTGCCTCTAGATTCAGAGAGTGAGCAGCACGTTGCTTCTCCGAGCTGCGTTTTGATATGCCAGAGTGAATGGTAGTAAACGCGGTTTGGAGAAATATCTGCTTCTAAAACCAAAACGGAGCAACCTAACAGAACGGCCTTCAATGTGTGCGTTCAACTTACAGAGTTAAACTGATGTGTGTTTGCAGGAGTTTCTAAACCCTTTCTGTAAAGAAACGCAAAACGCATTTTCCCAGCCAAATGCAAGCATTTCCCAAATACCTGTGAATCTCCATCTGAAACACAAAACGAACGTATCCTTCAGACTGCTCTGCTGGGTGTTCGCTGACCTAAGGGAGTTGAATCTGCCTCTAGATTCAGAGAGTGAGAAGCACGTTGCTTCTCCGAGCTGCGTTTTGATATGCCAGAGTGAATGGGAGTAAACGCGGTTTGGAGAAATATCTGCTTCTAAAACCAAAACGGAGCTATCTAACAGAACGGCCTTCAATGTGTGCGTTCAACTTACAGAATTAAACTGATGTGTGTTTGCATGAGTTTCTAAACCCTTTCTGTGAAGAAGCGCAAAACGCATTTTCCCAGGCAAAAGCAAGCATTTTCCAAATAGCTGTAAATCTCCGTCTGAAACACAAAACGAACGTATCCTTCAGACTGCTCTGCTGGGTGTTCGCTTACCTAAAAGAATTGAATCTACCTCTAGATTCAGAGAGTGAGAAGCACGTTGCTTCTCCGAGCTGCGTTTTGATATGCCAGAGTGAATGGGAGTAAACGCGGTTTGGAGAAATATCTGCTTCTAAAACCAAAACGGAGCAACCTAACAGAACAGCCTTCAATGTGTGTGTTCAACTGACAGAGTTAAACTGATGTGTGTTTGCAGGAGTTTCTAAACCCTTTCTGTGAAGAAGCGCAAAACGCATTTTCCCAGGCAAAAGCAAGCATTTCCCAAATAGCTGTAAATCTCCGTCTGAAACACAAAACGAACTTATCCTTCAGACTGCTCTGCTGGGTGTTCGCTTACCTAAAAGAATTGAATCTACCTCTAGATTCAGAGAGTGAGAAGCACGTTGCTTCTCGGAGCTGCGTTTTGACATGCCAGAGTGAATGGGAGTAAACAGGGTTTAAAGAAATATCTGCTTCTAAAACCAAAACGGAGCAACCTAACAGAACGGCCTTCAATGTGTGCGATCAACTTACAGAGTTAAACTGATGTGTGTTTGCAGGAGTTTCTAAACCCTTTCTGTGAAGAAGCGCAAAACGCATTTTCCCAGGCAAAAGCAAGCATTTCCCAAATAGCTGTAAATCTCCGTCTGAAACACAAAACGAAAGTATCCCTCAGACTGCTCTGCTGAGTGTTCGATGACCTAAGGGAGTTGAATCTGCCTCTAGATTCAGAGAGTGAGAAGCACGTTCATTCTCGGAGCTGCGTTTTGATATGCCAGAGTGAATGAAAGTATACCCGGTTTGGAGAAATATCTGCTTCTAAAACCAAAACGGAGCAACCTAACAGAACGGCCTTCAATGTGTGCGTTCAACTTACAGAGTTAAACTGATGTGTGTTTGCAGGAGTTTCTAAACCCTTTCTGTGAAGAAGCGCAAAACGCATTTTGCCAGGCAAAAGCAATCATTTCCCAAATAGCTGTAAATCTTTGTCTGAAACACAAAACGAACGTATCCTTCAGACTGCTCTGCTGGGTGTTCGCTTAGCTAAGGGAGTTGAATCTGCCTCTAGATTGAGAGAGTGAGAAGCACGTTGCTTCTCGGAGCTGCGTTTTGATATGCCAGAGTGAATGGGAGTAAACGCGGTTTGGAGGAATATCTGCTTCTAAAACCAAAACAAAGCGACCTAATAGAACGGCCTTCAATGTGTGCGTTCCACGTACAGAGATAAACTGATGTGTGTTTGCAGAAGTTTCTAAACCCTTTCTGTGAAGAAGCGCAAAACGCATTTTGCCAGGCAAAAGCAAGCATTTCCCAAATAGCTGTAAATCTCCGTCTGAAACACAAAACGAACGTATCCTTCAGACTGCTCTGCTGGGTGTTCGCTGACCTAAGGGAGTTGAATCTGCCTATAGATTCAGAGAGTGAGAAGCACGTTGCTTCTCAGAGCTGCGTTGTGATATGCCAGAGTGAATGGGAGTAAACGCGGTTTGGAGAAATATCTGCTTCTAAAACCAAAACGGAGCAACATAATAGAACGGCCTTCAATGTGTGCGTTCAACTTAGAGACTTAAATTGATGTGTGTTTGCAGGAGTTTCTAAACACTTTCTGTGAAGAAGCGCAAAACGCATTTTCCCAGCCAAATGAAAGCATTTCCCAAATAGCTGTAAATCTCCGTCTGAAACACAAAACGAACGTATCCTTCAGACTGCTCTGCTGAGTGTTCGATGATTTAAGGGAATTGAATCTGCCTCTAGATTCAGAGAGGGAGAAGCACGTTGCTTCTCGGAGCTGCGTTTTGCTATGCCAGAGTGAATGGGAGTAAACGCGGTTTGGAGAAATATCTGCTTCTAAAACCAAAACGGTGCAACTTAACAGAACTGCCTTCAATGTCTGCGTTCAACTTACAGAGTTATACTGATGTGTGTTTGCAGGAGTTTCTAAACCCTTTCTGTGAAGAAGCGCAAAACGCATTTTCCCAGCCAAATGCAAGCATTTCCCAAATAGCTGTAAATCTCCGTCTGAAACACAAAACGAACGTATCCTTCAGACTGCTCTGCTGGGTGTTCGCTTAGCTAAGGGAGTTGAATCTGCCTCTAGATTCATAGAGTGAGAAGCACGTTGCTTCTCAAAACTGCGTTTTGATATGCCAGAGTGAATGGGAGTAAACGCGGTTTGGAGAAATATCTGCTTCTAAAACCAAAACGGAGCAACCTAACAGAACGGCCTTCAATGTGTGCGTTCAACTTATAGAGTTAAACTGATGTGTGTTTGCAGGAGTTTCTAAACCCTTTCTGTGAAACAGCGCAAAACGCATTTTCCCAGGCAAAAGCAAGCATTTCCCAAATAGGTGTAAATCTCCGTCTGAAACACAAAACGAACATATCCTTCAGACTGCTCTGCTGGGTGTTCGCTGACCTAAGGGAGTTGAATCTGCCTCTAGATTCAAAGAGTGAGAAGCACGTTGCTTCTCGGAGCTGCGTTTTGATATGCCAGAGTGAATGGGAGTAAACGCGGTTTGGAGAAATATCTGCTTCTAAAACCAAAGCGGAGCAACGTCACAGAACGGCCTTCAATGTGAGCGTTCAACTTACAGAGTTAAACTGATGTGTGTTTGCAGGAGTTTCTAAACCCTTTCTGTGAAGAAGCGCAAAACGCATTTTCCAAGGCAAAAGCAAGCATTTCCCAAATAGCTGTAAATCTCCGTCTGAAACACAAAACGAACGTATCCTTCAGACTGCTCTGCTGCGTGTTCGCTGACCTAAGGGAGTTGAATCTGCGTCGAGATTCAGAGAGTGAGAAGCACGTTGCTTCTCGGAGCTGCGTTTTGATATGCCAGAGTGAATGGGAGTAAACGCGGTTTGGAGAAATATCTGCTTCTAAAACCAAAACGGAGCAACCTAACAGAACGGCCTTCAATGTGTGCGTTCTACTTACAGAGTTAAACTGATGTGTGTTTGCAGGAGTTTCTAAACCGTTTCTGTGAAGAAGCGCAAAACGCATTTTCCCAGGCAAAAGCAAGGATTCCCCAAATAGCTGTAAATCTTTGTCTGAAACACAAAACGAACGTATCCTTCAGACTGCTCTGCTGGGTCTTCGCTTACCTAAGGGAGTTGAATCTGCCTCTAGATTCAGAGAGTGAGAAGCACGTTGCTTCTCGGAGCTGCGTTTTGATATGCCAGAGTGAATGGGAGTAAACGCGGTTTGGAGAAATATCTGCTTCTAAAACCAAAACGGAGCAACCTAACAGAACGGCCTTCAATGTGTGCGTTCCGCATACAGTGTTACACTGATGTGTGTTTGCAGGAGTTTCTAAACCCTTTCTGTGAAGAAGCGCAAAACGCATTTTCCCAGGCAAAAGCAAGCATTTCCCAAATAGCTGTAAATCTCCGTCTGAAACACAAAACGAACGTATCCTTCAGACTGTTCTGCTGGGTGTTCGCTGACCTAAGGAAGTTGAATCTTCCTCGAGATTCAGAGAGTGAGAAGCACGTTGCTTCTCGGAGCTGCGTTTGATATGCCAGAGTGAATTGGAGTGAACCCGGTTTGGAGAAATATCTGCTTCTAAAACCAAAACGGAGCAACCTAACAGAACGGCCTTCAACGTGGTCGGTCAACTTACAGAGTTAAACTCATATGTGTTTGCAGGAGTTTCTAAACCCTTTCTGTGAAGAAGCGAAAAACGCATTTTCCCAGGCAAAAGCAAGCATTTCTTAAATAGCTGTAAATCTCCGTGTGAAACACAAAACGAACGTATTTTTCAGACGGCTCTGCTGGGTGTTCGCTGACCTAAGGGAGTGGAATCTGCCTCCAGATTCAGAGAGTGAGAAGCATGTTGCTTCTCGGAGCTGCGTTTTGATATGCCAGAGTGAATGGGAGTAAACTCGGTTCGGAGAAATAGCTGCTTCTAAAACCAAAACGGAGCAACCTAACAGAACGGCCTTCAATGTGTGCTTTCCACTTACAGAGTTAAACTGATGTGTGTTTGCAGGAGTTTCTAAACCCTTTATGTGAAGAAGCGCAAAACGCATTTTCCCAGGCAAAAGCAAGCATTTCCCAAATAGCTGTAAATCTCCGTCTGAAACACAAAAGGAACGTATCCTTCAGACTGCTCTGCTGGGTGTTCGCTGACCTAAGGGAGTTGAATCTGCCTGGAGATTCAGAGAGTGAGAAGCACGTTGCTTCTCGGAGCTGCGTTTTGATATGCCAGAGTGAATGGGAGTAAACGCGGTTTGGAGAAATATCTGCTTCTAAAACCAAAACGGAGCAACCTACAGAACGGCCTTCAATGTGTGCGTTCAACTTACAGAGTTAAACTGATGTGTGTTTGCAGGAGTTTCTTAACCCTTTCTGTGAAGTAGCGCAAAACGCATTTTCCCAGGCAAAAGCAAGCATTTCCCAAATAGCTGTCAATCTCCGTCTGAAACACAAAACGAACGTATCCTTCAGACTGCTCTGCTGGGTGTTCGCTTAGCTAAGGGAGTTGCATCTGCCTCTAGATTCAGAGAGTGAGAAGCACGTTGCTTCTCGGAGCTGCGTTTTGATATGCCAGAGTGAATGGGAGTAAACGCGGTTTGGAGAAATATCTGCTTCTAAAACCAAAACGGAGCGACCTAACAGAACGGCCTTCAATGTGTCCGTTGAACTTACAGAGCTAAACTGATGTGTGTTTGCAGGAGTTTCTAAAACCTTTCTGTGAAGAAGCGCTAAACGCATTTTCCCAGCCAAATGCAAGCATTTCCCAAATAGCTGTAAATCTCCGTCTGAAACACAAAACGAACGTATCCTTCAGACTGCTCTGCTGGGTGTTCGCTGACCTAAGGGAGTTGAATCTGCCTCTAGATTCAGAGAGTGAGAAGCACGTTGCTTCTCGGAGCTGCGTTTTGATATGCCAGAGTGAATGGGAGTAAACGCGGTTTGGAGAAATAGCTGCTTCTAAAACCAAAACGGAGCAACCTAACAGAACGGCCTTCAATGTGTGCGTTCAACTTACAGAGTTAACTGATGTGTGCTTGCAGGAGTTTCAAAACCGTTTCTGTGAAGAAGCGCAAAACGCATTTTCCTAGGCAAGAGCAAGCATTTCCCAAATAGATGTAAATCTCCGTCTGAAACACAAAACGAACGTATCCTTCAGACTGCTCTGCTGGGTGTTCGCTTAGCTAAGGGAGTTGAATCTGCCTCTAGATCCAGAGAGTGAGAAGAACGTTGCTTCTCGGAGCTGCGTTTTGATATGCCAGAGTGAATGGGTGTAAACGCGGTTTGGAGAAATATCTGCTTCTAAAACCAAAACGGAGCAACCTAACAGAACGGACTTCAATGTGTTTTTTGAACTTACAAAGTTAAACTGATGTGTGTTTGCAGGAGTTTCTAAACCGTTTCTGTGAAGAAGCGCAAAACGCATTTTTCCAGCCAAATGCAAGCTTTTTCCAAATATCTGTAAATCTCCGTCTGAAACACAAAACGAGCGTATCCTTCAGACTGCTCTGCTGGGTGCTCGCTTAGCTAAGGGAGTTGAATCTTCCTCTAGATTCAGAGAGTGAGAAGCACGTTGCTTCTCAGAGCTGCGTTTTGATATGCCAGAGTGAATGGGAGTAAACGCGGTTTAGAGTAATATCTGCTTCTAAAACCAAAACGGAGCAACCTAACAGAACGGCCTTCAATGTGTGCGTTCAACTTACAGAGTTAAACTGAGGTGTGTTTGCAGGAGTTTCTAAACCCATTCTGTGAAGAAGCGCAAAACGCATTTTCCCAGGCAAAAGCAATCATTTCCCAAATAGCTGTAAATCTCCGTCCGAAACACAAAACGAACGTATCCTTCAGAGTGCTCTGCTGGGTGTTCGCTTCCCTAAAAGAATTGAATCTACCTCTAGATTAAGAGAGTGAGAAGCACGTTGCTTCTCGGAGCTGCGTTTTGATATGCCAGAGTGAATGGGAGTAAACGCGGTTTGGAGAAATATCTGCTTCTAAAACCAAAACGGAGCAACCTACAGAACGGCGTTCAATGTGTGCGTTCAACTTACAGAGTTAAACTGATGTGTGTTTGCAGGAGTTTCTAAACCCTTTCTGTGAAGAAGCGCAAAACGCATTTTCCCAGTCAAATGCAAGCATTTCCCAAATAGTTGTAAATCTCCGTCTGAAACACAAAACGAACGTATCCTTCAGACTGCTCTGCTGGGTGTTCGCCGACCTAAGGGAGTTGAATATGCCTCTAGATTCAGAGAGTGAGAAGCACGTTGCTTCTCGGAGCTGCGTTTTGATATGCCAGAGTGAATGGGAGTAAACGCGGTTTGGAGATATATCTGCTTCTAAAACCAAAACGGAGCAACCTAACAGAACGGCCTTCAATGTGTGCGTTCAACTTACAGAGTTAAACTGATGTGTGTTTGCAGGAGTTTCTAAACCCTTTCTGTGAAGAAGCGCAAAACGCATTTTCCCAGCCAAATGCAAGCATTTCCCAAATACTTGTAAATCTCCATCTGAAACACAAAACGAACGTATCCTTCAGACTGCTCTGCTGGGTGTTCGCTGACCTAAGGGAGTTGAATCTGCCTGTAGATTCAGAGAGTGAGAAGCACGTTGCTTCTCCGAGCTGCGTTTTGATATGCCAGAGTGAATGGGAGTAAACGCGGTTTGGAGAAATATCTGCTTCTAAAACCAAAACGGAGCTATCTAACAGAACGGCCTTCAATGTGTGCGTTCAACTTACAGAATTAAACTGATGTGTGTTTGCAGGAGTTTCTAAACCCTTTCTGTGAAGAAGCGCAAAACGCATTTTCCCAGGCAAAAGCAAGCATTTTCCAAATAGCTGTAAATCTCCGTCTGAAACACAAAACGAACGTATCCTTCAGACTGCTCTGCTGGGTGTTCGCTTACCTAAAAGAATTGAATCTACCTCTAGATTCAGAGAGTGAGAAGCACGTTGCTTCTCCGAGCTGCGTTTTGATATGCCAGAGTGAATGGTAGTAAACGCGGTTTGGAGAAATATCTGCTTCTAAAACCAAAACGGAGCAACCTAACAGAACGGCCTTCAATGTGTGTGTTCAACTGACAGAGTTAAACTGATGTGCGTTTGCAGGAGTTTCTAAACTTTTTCTGTGAAGAAGCGCAAAACGCATTTTCCCAGGCAAAAGCAAGCATTTCCCAAATAGCTGTAAATCTCCGTCTGAAACACAAAACGAACGTATCCTTCAGACTGCTCTGCTGGGTGTTCGCTTACCTAAAAGAATTGAATCTACCTCTAGATTCAGAGAGTGAGAAGCACGTTGCTTCTCGGAGCTGCGTTTTGACATGCCAGAGTGAATGGGAGTAAACACGGTTTAAAGAAATATCTGCTTCTAAAACCAAAACGGAGCAACCTAACAGAACGGCCTTCAATGTGTGCGATCAACTTACAGAGTTAAACTGATGTGTGTTTGCAGGAGTTTCTAAACCCTTTCTGTGAAGAAGCGCAAAACGCATTTTCCCAGGCAAAAGCAAGCATTTCCCAAATAGCTGTAAATCTCCGTCTGAAACACAAAACGAACGTATCCTTCAGACTGCTCTGCTGGGTGTTCGCTTACCTAAAAGAATTGAATCTACCTCTAGATTCAGAGAGTGAGAAGCACGTTACTTCTCGGAGCTGCGTTTTGATATGCCAGAGTGAATGGGAGTAAACGCGGTTTAAAGAAATATCTGCTTCTAAAACCAAAACGGAGCAACCTAACAGAACGGCCTTCAATGTGTTCGTTCAACTAACAGAGTTTAACTGACGTGTGTTTGCAGGGGTTTGTAAACCCTTTCTGTGAAGAAGCGCAAAACGCATTTTCCCAGGCAAAATCATTTCCCAAATAGCTGTAAATCTCCGTCTGAAACACAAAACGAACGTATCCTTCAGACTGCTCTGCTGGGTGTTCGCTGACCTAAGGGAGTTGAACCTGCCTCTAGATTCAGAAAGTGAGAAGCACGTTGCTTCTCGGAGCTGCGTTTTGATATGCCAGAGTGAATGGGAGTAAACGCGGTTTGGAGAAATATGTGCTCCTAAAACCAAAACGGAGCAACCTAACAGAACGGCCTTCAATGTGTGCGTTCAACTTACAGAGTTAACTGATGTGTGTTTGCAGGAGTTTCTAAACCCTTTCTGTGAAGAAGCGCAAAACGCATTTTCCCAGGCAAAAGCAAGCATTTCCCAAATAGCTGTAAATCTCGGTCTGAAACAAAAAACGAACGTATCCTTCAGACTGCTCTGCTGGGTGTTCGCTTACCTAAAAGAATTGAATCTACTTCTAGATTCAGAGAGTGAGAAGCACGTTACTTCTCGGAGCTGCGTTTTGATATGCCAGAGTGAATGGGAGTAAACGCGGTTTGGAGAAATATCTGCTTCTAAAACCAAAACGGAGCAACCAAACAGAACGGCCTTCAATGTGTGCATTCAACTTACAGAGTTAAACTGATGTGTGTTTGCAGGAGTTTCTAAACCATTTCTGTGAAGAAGCGCCAAACGCATTTTCCCAGCCAAATGCAAGCATTTCCCAAATAGCTGTAAATCTCCGTCTGAAACACAAAACGAACGTATCCTCCAGACTGCTCTGATGGGTGTTCCCTGACCTAAGGGAGTTGAATCTGCCTCTAGATTCAGAGAGTGAGAAGCACGTTGCTTCTCGGAGCTGCGTTTTGATATGCCAGAGTGAATGGGAGTAAACGCGGTTTGGAGAAATATCCGCTTCTAAAACCAAAACGGAGCAACCTAACAGAACGGCCTTCAATGTGTGCGTTCAACTTACAGAGTTAAACTGATGTGTGTTTGCAGGAGTTTCTAAACCCTTTCTGTGAAGAAGCGCAAAACGCATTTTCCCAGGCAAAAGCAAGCATTTCCCAAATAGCTGTAAATCTCCGTCTGAAACACAAAACGAAAGTATCCTTCAGACTTCTCTGCTGAGTGTTCGATGACCTAAGGGAGTTGAATCTGCCTCTAGATTCAGAGAGTGAGAAGCACGTTCATTCTCGGAGCTGCGTTTTGATATGCCAGAGTGAATGGGAGTAAACGCGGTTTGGAGAAATATCTGCTTCTAAAACCAAAACGGAGCAACATAACAGAACGGCCTTCAATGTGTGCGTTTAACTTACAGAGTTAAACTGATGTGTGTTTGCAGGAGTTTCTAAACCCTTTCTGTGAAGAAGCGCAAAACGCATTTTCCCAGGCAAAAGCAAGCATTTCCCAAATAGCTGTAAATCTCCGTCTGAAACACAAAACGAACGTATCCTTCAGACTGCTCTGCTGGGTGTTCGCTTAGCTAAGGGAGTTGAGTCTGCCTCTAGATACAGAGAGTGAGAAGCACGTTGCTTCACGGAGCTGGGTTTTGATATGCCAGAATGAATGGGAGTAAACGCGGTTTGGAGAAATATCTGCTTCTAAAACCAAAACGGAGCAACCTAACAGAAAGGCCTTCAATGTGTCCGTTGAACTTACAGAGTTAAACTGATGTGTGTTTGCAGGAGTTTCTAAACCCTTTCTGTGAAGAAGCGCAAAACGCATTTTGCCATCCAAATGCAAGCATTTCCCAAATAGCTGTAAATCTCCGTCTGAAACACAAAACGAACGTATCCTTCAGACTGCTCTGCTGGATGTTCGCTGACCTAAGGGAGTTGAATCTGCCTCTAGATTCAGAAAGTGAGAAGCACGTTGCTTCTCGGAGCTGCGTTTTGATATGCCAGAGTGAATGGGAGTAAACGCGGTTTGGAGAAATATCTGCTTCTCAAACCAAAACGGAGCAACCTAACAGAACGGCCTTCAATGTGTGCATTCAACTTACATAGTTAAACTGATGTGTGTTTGCAGGAGTTTCTAAACCCTTTCTGTGAAGAAGCGCAAAACGCATTTTTTCAGGCAAAAGAAAGCATTTCCCAAATAGCTGTAAATCTCCGTCTGAAACAAAAAACGAACGTATCCTTCAGACTGCTCTGCTGAGTGTTCGATGACCTAAGGGAGTTGAATCTGCCTCTATATTCAGAGAGTGAGAAGCACGTTCATTCTCGGAGCTGCGTTTTGATATGCCAGAGTGAATGGGAGTAAACGCGGTTTGGAGAAATATCTGCTTCTAACATTAAAACGGAGCAATCTAACAGAACGGCCTTAAATGTGTGCGTTCAACTTACAGAGTTGAACTGACGTGTGTTTGCAGGAGTTTGTAAACCCTTTCTGTGAAGAAGCGCAAAACGCATTTTCCCAGCCAAATACAAGCATTTCCCAAATAGCTGTAAATCTCCGTCTGAAACACAAAACGAACGTATCCTTCAGACTAATCTGCTGGGTGTTCGCTGACCTAAGGGAGTTGAATCTGCCTCTAGATTCAGAAAGTGAGAAGCACGTTACTTCTCAGAGCTGCGTTTTGATATGCCAGAGTGAATGGGAGTAAACGCGGTTTGGAGATATATCTGCTTCTAAAACCAAAACCGAGCAACCTAACAGAACGGCCTTCAATGTGTGCGTTCAACTTACAGAGTTAAACTGATGTGTGTTTGCAGGAGTTTCTAAACCCTTTCTGTGAAGAAGCGCACAACGCATTTTCCCAGGCAAAAGCAAGCATTTCCCAAATAACTGTAAATCTCCGTCTGAAACGCAAAACGAACGTATCCTTCAGACTGCTCTGCTGGGTGTTCGCTTACCTAAAAAAATTGAATCTACCTCTAGAATCAGAGAGTGAGAAGCACGTTGCTTCTAGGAGCAGGGTTTTGATATGCGAGAGTGAATGGGAGTAAACGCGGTTTGGAGAAATATCTGCTTCTAAAAGAAAAACGGAGCAACCTAACAGAACGGCCTTCAATGTGTGCGTTCAACTTACAGAGTTAAACTGATGTGTGTTTTCAGCAGTTTCTAAACCCTTTATGTGAAGAAGCGCAAAACGCATTTTCCCAGGCAAAAGCAAGCATTTCCCAAATAGCTGTAAATCTCCGTCTGAAACACAAAACGAACGTATCCTTCAGACTGCTCTGCTGGCTGTTCCCTTACCTAAAAGAATTGAGTCTACCTCTAGATTCAGAGAGTGAGATGCACGTTGCTTCTCGGAGCTGCGTTTTGATATGCCAGAGTGAATGGGAGTAAACGCGGTTTGGAGAAATATCTGCTTCTAAAACCAAAACGGAGCAACGTAACAGAACGGCCTTCAATGTGTGCGTTCAACTTACAGAGTTAAACTGATGTGTGTTTGCAGGAGTTTCTAAACCCTTTCTGTGAAGAAGCGCAAAACGCATTTTCCCAGGCAAGAGCAAGCATTTCCCAAATAGCTGTAAATCTCCGTCTGAAACACAAAACGAACGTATCCTTCAGACTGCTCTGCTGGGTGTTCGCTTACCTAAAAGAATTGAATCTACCTCTAGAATCAGAGAGTGAGAAGCAAGGTGCTTCTCGGAGCTGCGTTTTGATATGCCAGAGTGAAAGGGAGTAAACGCGGTTTGGAGAAATATCTGCTTCTAAAACCAAAACGGAGCAACCTAACAGAACGGCCTTCAAAGTGTGCGTTCAACTTACAGAGTTAAACTGATGTGTGTTTGCAGGAGTTTCTAAACCCTTTCTGTGAAGAAGCGCAAAACGCATTTTCCCAGGCAACAGAAGCATTTCCCAAATAGCTGTGAATCTCCGTCTGAAACACAAAACGAACGTATTTTTCAGACTGCTCTGCTGGGTGTTCGATTACCTAAAACAATTGAATCTACCTCTAGAATCAGAGAGTGAGAAGCACGTTGCTTCTCGGAGCTGCGTTTTGATATGCCAGAGTGAATGGGAGTAAACGCGGTTTGGAGAAATATCTGCTTCTAAAACCAAAACGGAGCAACCTAACAGAACGGCCTTCAATGTGTGCGTTCAACTTACAGAGTTAAACTGATGTGTGTTTGCAGGAGTTTCTAAACCCATTCTGTGAAGAAGCGCAAAACGCATTTTCCCAGGCAAAAGCAAGCATTTCCCAAATAGCTGTAAATCTCCGTCTGAAACACAAAACGAACGTATCCTTCAGACTGCTCTGCTGGGTGTTCGCTTACTTAAGAGAATTGAATCTACCTCTAGATTCAGAGAGTGAGAAGCACGTTGCTTCTCGGAGCTGCGTTTTGATATGCCAGAGTGAATGGGAGTAAACGCGGTTTGGAGAAATATCTGCTTCTAAAACCAAAACGGAGAAACCTAACAGAACGGCCTTCAATGTGTGCGTTCAACTTACAGAGTTAAACTGATGTGTGTTTGCAGGAGTTTCTAAACCCTTTCTGTGAAGAAGCGCAAAACGCATTTTCCCAGGCAAAAGCAAGCATTTCCCAAATAGCTGTAAATCTCCGTCTGAAACAGAAAACGAACGTAACCTTCAGACTGCTCTGCTGGGTGTTCGCTGACCTAAGGGAGTTGAATCTGCCTCTAGATTCAGTGAGTGAGAAGCACGTTGCTTCTCCGAGCTGCGTTTTGATATGCCAGAGTGAATGGGAGTAAACGCGGTTTGGAGAAATATCTGCTTCTAAAACCAAAACGGAGCAACCTAAAAGAACGGCCTTCAATGTGTGCGTTAAACTTACATAGTTAAACTGATGTGTGTTTGCCGGAGTTTCTAAACCGTTTCTGTGAAGAAGCGCAAAACGCATTTTCCAAGGCAAAAGCAAGCATTTCCCAAATAGCTGTAAATCTCCGTCTGAAACAAAAAACGAACGTATCCTTCAGACTGCTCTGCTGAGTGTTCGATGACCTAAGGGAGTTGAATCTGCCTCTAGATTCAGAGAGTGAGAAGCACGTTGCTTCTCGGAGCTGCGTTTTTATATGCCAGAGTGAATGGGAGTAAACGCGGTTTGGAGAAATATCTGCTTCTAAAACCAAAACGGAGCAACCTAACAGAACGGCCTTCAATGTGTGCGTTCAACTTACAGAGTTTACTGATGTGTGTTTGCAGGAGTTTCTAAACACTTTCTGTGAAGAAGCGCAAAACGCATTTTCCCAGGCCAAAGCACGCATTTCCCAAATAGCTGTAAATCTCGGTCTGAAACAAAAAACGAACGTATCCTTCAGACTGCTCTGCTGGGTGTTCGCTTACCTAAAAGAATTGAATCTACTTCTAGATTCAGAGTTAAATTGATGTGTGTTTGCAGGAGTTTCTAAACCCTTTCTGTGAAGAAGCGCAAAACGCATTTTGCCAGCCAAATGCAAGCATTTCCCAAATAGCTGTAAATCTCCGTCTGAAACAAAAAACGAACGTATCCTTCAGACTGCTCTGCTGAGTGTTCGATGACCTAAGAAAGTTGAATCTGCCTCTAGATTCAGAGAGTGAGAAGCACGTTCATTCTCGGAGCTGCGTTTTGATATGCCAGAGTGAATGGGAGAAAACGCGGTTTGGAGAAATACCTGCTTCTAAAACAAAAACGGAGCAACCTAACAGAACGGCCTTCAATGAGTGCGTTCAACTTACTGAGTTAAACAGATGTGTGTTTGCAGGAGTTTCTAAACCCTTTCTGTGAAGAAGCGCAAAACGCATTTTCCCAGCCAAATGCAAGCATTTCCCAAATAGCTGTAAATCTCCGTCTGATACACAAAACGAACGTGTCCTTCAGACTGCTCTGCAGGGTGTTCGCTTACCTAAGGCAGTTGAATCTGCCTCTAGATACAGAGAGTGAGAAGCACGTTGCTTCTCGGAGCTGCGTTTTGATATGCCAGAGTCAATGGTAGTAAACGCGGTTTGGAGAAATAACTGCTTCTAAAACCAAAACGGAGCAACCTAACAGAACGGCCTTCAATGTGTGCGTTCAACTTACAGAGTTAAACAGATGTGTGTTTGCAGGAGTCTCTAAACCCTTTCTGTGAAGAAGCGCAAAACGCATTTTCCCAGGCAAAAGCAAGCATTTCCCAAATAGCTTTAAATCTCCGACTGAAACACAAAACGAACGTATCCTTCAGACTGCTCTGCTGGGTGTTCGCTTACCTAAAAGAATTGAATCTACCACTAGATTCAGAGTGAGAAGCACGTTGCTTCTCAAAGTTGCGTTTTGATATGCCAGAGTGAATGGGAGTAAACGCGGTTTGGAGAAATATCTGCTTCTAAAACCAAAACGGAGCAACCTAACAGAACGGCCTTCAATGTGTCCGTTCAACTTACAGAGTTTAACTGATGTGTGTTTGCAGGAGTTTCTAAACCCTTTCTGTGAAGAAGCGCAAAACGCATTTTCCCAGGCAAAAGCAAGCATTTCCCAAATAGCTGTAAATCTCCGTCTGAAACACAAAACGAACGTATTTTTCAGACTGCTCTGCTGGGTGTTCGCTGACCTAAGGGAGCTGAATCTGCCTCTAGATTCAGAAAGTGAGAAGCACGTTGCTTCTCGGAGCTGCGTTTTGATATGCCAGAGTGAATGGGAGTAAACGCCGTTTGGAGAAATATCTGCTTCTAAAACCAAAACGGAGCAACCTAACGGAACGGCCTTCAATATGTCCGTTCAACTTACAGAGTTCAACTGATGTGTGTTTTCAGGAGTTTCTAAACCCTTTCTGTGAAGAAGCGCAAAACGCATTTTCCCAGGCAAAAGCAAGCATTTCCCAAATAGCTGTAAATCTCCGTCTGAAACACAAAACGAACGTATCCTTCAGACAGCTCTGCTGGGTGTTCCTTTAGCTAAGGGAGTTGAATCTGCCTCTAGATTTAGAGAGTGAGAAGCACGTTGCTTCTCGGAGCTGCGTTTTGATATGCCAGAGTGAATGGGAGTAAACGCGGTTTGGAGAAATATCTGCTTCTAAAACCAAAACGGAGCAACCTAACAGAACGGCATTCAATGTGTCCGTTGAACTTACAGAGTTAAACTGATGTGTGTTTGCAGGAGTTTCTAAACCCTTTCTGTGAAGAAGCGCAAAAGGCATTTTCCCAGCCACATGCAAGCATTTCCCAAATAGCTGTAAATCTCCGTCTGAAACACAAAACGAACGTATCCTTCAGACTGCTCTGCTGGGTGTTCGCCGACCTAAGGGAGTTGAATCTGCCTCTAGATTCAGAGAGTGAGAAGCACGTTGCTTCTCGGAGCTGCGTTTTGATATGCCAGAGTGAATGGGAGTAAACGCGGTTTGGAGATATATCTGCTTCTAAAACAAAAACGGAGCAACCTAACAGAACGGCCTTCAATGTGTGCGTTCAACTTACAGAGTTAAACTGATGTGTGTTTGCAGGAGTTTCTAAACCCTTTCTGTGAAGAAGCGCAAAACGCATTTTCCCAGGCAAAAGAAAGCATTTCCCAAATAGCTGTAAATCTCCGTCTGAAACACAAAACGAACGTATCCTTCAGACTGCTCTGCTGGGTGTTCGCTTACCTAAAAGAATTGAATCTACCTCTAGATTCAGAGAGTGGGAAGCACGTTGCTTCTCGGAGCTGCGTTTTGATATGCCAGAGTGAATGGGAGTAAACGCGGTTTGGAGAAATATCTGCTTCTAAAACCAAAACGGAGCAACCTAACAGAACGGCCTTCAATGTGTGCGTTCAACTTACTGAGTTCAACTGACGTGTGTTTGCAGGAGTTTGTAAACCCTTTCTGTGAAGAAGCGCAAAACGCATTTTCCCAGCCAAATGCTAGCATTTCCCAAATAGCTGTAAATCTCCGTCTGAAACACAAAACGAACGTATCCTTCAGACTGCTCTGCTGGGTGTTCGCTGACCTAAGGGAGTTGAATCTGCCTCTAGATTCAGAAAGTGAGAAGCACGTTGCTTCTCGGAGCTGCGTTTTGATATGCCAGAGTGAATGGGAGTAAACGCGGTTTGGAGAAATATCTGCTTCTAAAACCAAAACGGAGCAACCTAACAGAACGGCCTTAAATGTGTGCGTTCAACTTACAGAGTTAAACTGATGTGTGTTTGCAGGAGTTTCTAAACCCTCTCTGTGAAGAAGCGCAAAACACATTTTCCCAGGCAATAGCAAGCATTTCCCAAATAGCTGTAAATCTCCGTCTGAAACACAAAACGAACGTATCCTTCAGACTGCTCTGCTGGGTGTTCGCTGACCTAAGGGAGTTGAATCTGCCTCTAGATTCAGAGAGTGAGCAGCACGTTGCTTCTCCGAGCTGCGTTTTGATATGCCAGAGTGAATGGTAGTAAACGCGGTTTGGAGAAATATCTGCTTCTAAAACCAAAACGGAGCAACCTAACAGAACGGCCTTCAATGTGTGCGTTCAACTTACAGAGTTAAACATATGTGTGTTTGCAGGAGTTTCTAAACCCTTTCTGTAAAGAATCGCAAAACGCGTTTTCCCAGCCAAATGCAAGCATTTCCCAAATACCTGTAAATCTCCATCTGAAACACAAAACGAACGTATCCTTCAGACTGCTCTGCTGGGTGTACGCTGACCTAAGGGAGTTGAATCTGCCTCTAGATTCAGAGAGTGAGAAGCACGTTGCTTCTCCGAGCTGCGTTTTGATATGCCAGAGTGAATGGGAGTAAACGCGGTTTGGAGAAATATCTGCTTCTAAAACCAAAACGGAGCTATCTAACAGAACGGCCTTCAATGTGTGCGTTCAACTTACAGAATTAAACTGATGTGTGTTTGCAGGAGTTTCTAAACCCTTTCTGTGAAGAAGCGCAAAACGCATTTTCCCAGGCAAAAGCAAGCATTTTCCAAATAGCTGTAAATCTCCGTCTGAAACACGAAACGAACTTATCCTTCAGACTGCTCTGCTGGGTGTTCGCTTACCTAAAAGAATTGAATCTACCTCTAGATTCAGAGAGTGAGAAGCACGTTGCTTCTCGGAGCTGCGTTTTGACATGCCAGAGTGAATGGGAGTAAACACGGTTTAAAGAAATATCTGCTTCTAAAACCAAAACGGAGCAACCTAACAGAAAGGCCTTCAATGTGTGCGATCAACTTACAGAGTTAAACTGATGTGTGTTTGCAGGAGTTTCTAAACCCTTTCTGTGAAGAAGCGCAAAACGCATTTTCCCAGGCAAAAGCAAGCATTTCCCAAATAGCTGTAAATCTCCGTCTGAAACACAAAACGAAAGTATCCTTCAGACTGCTCTGCTGAGTGTTCGATGACCTAAGGGAGTTGAATCTGCCTCTAGATTCAGAGAGTGAGAAGCACGTTCATTCTCGGAGCTGCGTTTTGATATGCCAGAGTGAATGGGAGTAAACGCGGTTTGGAGAAATATCTGCTTTTAAAACCAAAACGGAGCAACATAACAGAACGGCCTTCAATGTGTGCGTTTAACTTACAGAGTTAAACTGATGTGTGTTTGCAGGAGTTTCTAAACCCTTTCTGTGAAGAAGCGCAAAACGCCTTTTCCCAGGCAAAAGCAAGCATTTCCCAAATAGCTGTAAATCTCCGTCTGAAACACAAAACGAACGTATCCTTCAGACTGCTCTGCTGGGTGTTCGCTTAGCTAAGGGAGTTGAGTCTGCCTCTAGATACAGAGAGTGAGAAGCACGTTGCTTCACGGAGCTGGGTTTTGATATGCCAGAATGAATGGGAGTAAACGCGGTTTGGAGAAATATCTGCTTCTAAAACCAAAACGGAGCAACCTAACAGAAAGGCCTTCAATGTGTCCGTTGAATTTACAGAGTTAAACTGATGTGTGTTTGCAGGAGTTTCTAAACCCTTTCTGTGAAGAAGCGCAAAACGCATTTTGCCAGCCAAATGCAAGCATTTCCCAAATAGCTGTAAATCTCCGTCTGAAACACAAAACGAACGTATCCTTCAGACTGCTCTGCTGGATGTTCGCTGACCTAAGGGAGTTGAATCTGCCTCTAGATTCAGAAAGTGAGAAGCACGTTGCTTCTCGGAGCTGCGTTTTGATATGCCAGAGTGAATGGGAGTAAACGCGGTTTGGAGAAATATCTGCTTCTAAAACCAAAACGGAGCAACCTAACAGAACGGCCTTCAATGTGTGCATTCAACTTACATAGTTAAACTGATGTGTGTTTGCAGGAGTTTCTAAACCCTTTCTGTGAAATAGCGCAAAACGCAATTTTTCAGGCAAAAGAAAGCATTTCCCAAATAGCTGTAAATCTCCGTCTGAAACAAAAAACGAACGTATCCTTCAGACTGCTCTGCTGGGTGTTCGCTTACCTAAAAAAATTGAATCTACCTCTAGAATCAGAGAGTGAGAAGCACGTTGCTTCTAGGAGCAGCGTTTTGATATGCGAGAGTGAATGGGAGTAAACGCGGTTTGGAGAAATATCTGCTTCTAAAAGGAAAACGGAGCAACCTAACAGAACGGCCTTCAATGTGTGCGTTCAACTTACAGAGTTAAACTGATGTGTGTTTTCAGCAGTTTCTAAACCCTTTATGTGAAGAAGCGCAAAACGCATTTTCCCAGGCAAAAGCAAGCATTTCCCAAATAGCTGTAAATCTCCGTCTGAAACACAAAACGAACGTATCCTTCAGACTGCTCTGCTGGCTGTTCGCTTACCTAAAAGAATTGAGTCTACCTCTAGATTCAGAGAGTGAGATGCACGTTGCTTCTCGGAGCTGCGTTTTGATATGCCAGAGTGAATGGGAGTAAACGCAGTTTGGAGAAATATCTGCTTCCAAAACCAAAACGGAGCAACCTAACAGAACGGCCTTCAATGTGTGCGTTCAACTTACAGAGTTAAACTGATGTGTGTTTGCAGGAGTTTCTAAACCCTTTGTGTGAAGAAGCGCAAAACGCATTTTCCCAGGCAAGAGCAAGCATTTCCCAAATAGCTGTAAATCTCCGTCTGAAACACAAAACGAACGTATCCTTCAGACTGCTCTGCTGGGTGTTCGCTTACCTAAAAGAATTGAATCTACCTCTAGAATCAGAGAGTGAGAAGCAAGGTGCTTCTCGGAGCTGCGTTTTGATATGCCAGAGTGAAAGGGAGTAAACGCGGTTTGGAGAAATATCTGCTTCTAAAACCAAAACGGAGCAACCTAACAGAACGGCCTTCAAAGTGTGCGTTCAACTTACAGAGTTAAACTGATGTGTGTTTGCAGGAGTTTCTAAACCCTTTCTGTGAAGAAGCGCAAAACGCATTTTCCCAGGCAACAGAAGCATTTCCCAAATAGCTGTGAATCTCCGTCTGAAACACAAAACGAACGTATTTTTCAGACTGCTCTGCTGGGTGTTCGCTTACCTAAAACAATTGAATCTACCTCTAGAATCAGAGAGTGAGAAGCACGTTGCTTCTCGGAGCTGCGTTTTGATATGCCAGAGTGAATGGGAGTAAACGCGGTTTGGAGAAATATCTGCTTCTAAAACCAAAACGGAGCAACCTAACAGAACGGCCTTCAATGTGTTCGTTCAACTTACAGAGTTGAACTGATGTGTGTTTGCAGGAGTTTCTAAACCCATTCTGTGAAGAAGCGCAAAACGCATTTTCCCAGGCAAAAGCAAGCATTTCCCAAATAGCTGTAAATCTCCGTCTGAAACACAAAACGAACGTATCCTTCAGACTGCTCTGCTGGGTGTTCGCTTACTTAAAAGAATTGAATCTACCTCTAGATTCAGAGAGTGAGAAGCACGTTGCTTCTCGGAGCTGCGTTTTGATATGCCAGAGTGAATGGGAGTAAACGCGGTTTGGAGAAATATCTGCATCTAAAACCAAAACGGAGAAACCTAACAGAACGGCCTTCAAAGTGTGCGTTCAACTTACAGAGTTAAACTGATGTGTGTTTGCAGGAGTTTCTAAACCCTTTCTGTGAAGAAGCGCAAAACGCATTTTCCCAGGCAAAAGCAAGCATTTCCCAAATAGCTGTAAATCTCCGTCTGAAACACAAAACGAACGTATCCTTCAGACTGCTCTGCTGGGTGTTCGCTGACCTAAGGGAGTTGAATCTGCCTCTAGATTCAGAGAGTGAGAAGCACGTTGCTTCTCCGAGCTGCGTTTTGATATGCCAGAGTGAATGGGAGTAAACGCGGTTTGGAGAAATATCTGCTTCTAAAACCAAAACGGAGCAACCTAAAAGAACGGCCTTCAATGTGTGCGTTAAACTTACATAGTTAAACTGATGTGTGTTTGCAGGAGTTTCTAAACCGTTTCTGTGAAGAAGCGCAAAACGCATTTTCCCAGGCAAAAGCAAGCATTTCCCAAATAGCTGTAAATCTCCGTCTGAAACACAAAACGAACGTATCCTTCAGACTGCTCTGCTGGGTGTTCGCTTACTTAAAAGAATTGAATCTACCTCTAGATTCAGAGAGTGAGAAGCACGTTCCTTCTCGGAGCTGCGTTTTGATATGCCAGAGTGAATGGGAGTAAACGCGGTTTGGAGAAATATCTGCTTCTAAAACCAAAACGGAGAAACCTAACAGAACGGCCTTCAAAGTGTGCGTTCAACTTACAGAGTTAAACTGATGTGTGTTTGCAGGAGTTTCTAAACCCTTTCTGTGAAGAAGCGCAAAACGCATTTTCCCAGGCAAAAGCAAGCATTTCCCAAATAGCTGTAAATCTCCGTCTGAAACACAAAACGAACGTATCCTTCAGACTGCTCTGCTGGGTGTTCGCTGACCTAAGGGAGTTGAATCTGCCTCTAGATTCAGAGAGTGAGAAGCACGTTGCTTCTCCGAGCTGCGTTTTGATATGCCAGAGTGAATGGGAGTAAACGCGGTTTGGAGAAATATCTGCTTCTAAAACCAAAACGGAGCAACCTAACAGAACGGCCTTCAATGTGTGCGTTCAACTTACAGAGTTTACTGATGTGTGTTTGCAGGAGTTTCTAAACCCTTTCTGTGAAGAAGCGCAAAACGCATTTTCCCAGGCCAAAGCAAGCATTTCCCAAATAGCTGTAAATCTCGGTCTGGAACACGAAACGAACGTATCCTTCAGACTTCTCTGCTGGGTGTTCGCTTACCTAAAAGAATTGAATCTACTTCTAGATTCAGAGAGTGAGAAGCACGTTGCTTCTCGGAGCTGCGTTTTGATATGCCAGAGTGAATGGGAGTAAACGCGGTTTGGAGAAATATCTGCTTCTAAAACCAAAACGGAGCAACCTAACAGAACGGCCTTCAATGTGTGCGTTCAACTTACGAAGTTAAACTGATGTGTGTTTGCAGGAGTTTCTAAACCCTTTCTGGGAAGAAGCGCAAAACGCATTTTCCCAGGCAAAAGCAAGCATTTCCCAAATAGCTGTAAATCTCCGTCTGAAACACAAAACGAACGTATCCTTCAGACTGCTCTGCTGGGTGTTCGCTTAGCTAAGGGAGTTGAGTCTGCCTCTAGATACGGAGAGTGAGAAGCACGTTGCTTCACGGAGCTGCGTTTTGATATGCCAGAATGAATGGGAGTAAACGCGGTTTGGAGAAATATCTGTTTCTAAAACCAAAACGGAGCAACCTAACAGAACGGCCTTCAATGTGTCCGTTGAACTTACAGAGTTAAACTGATGTGTGTTTGCAGGAGTTTCTAAACCCTTTCTGTCAAGAGGCGCAAAACGCATTTTGCCAGCCAAATGCAAGCATTTCCCAAATAGCTGTAAATCTCCGTCTGAAACACAAAACGAACGTATCCTTCAGACTGCTCTGCTGGATGTTCGCTGACCTAAGGAAGTTGAATCTGCCTCTAGATTCAGAAAGTGAGAAGCACGTTGCTTCTCGGAGCTGCGTTTTGATATGACAGAGTGAATGGGAGTAAACGCGGTTTGGAGAAATATCTGCTTCTAAAACCAAAACGGAGCAACCTAACAGAACGGCCTTCAATGTGTGCGTTCAACTTACAGAGGTAAACTGATGTGTGTTTGCAGGAGTTTCTAAACCCTTTCTGTGAAGAAGCGCAAAACGCATTTTCCCAGGCAAAAGCAAGCATTTCCCAAATAGCTGTAAATCTCCGTCTGAAACAAAAAACGAACGTATCCTTCAGACTGCTCTGCTGAGTGTTCGATGACCTAAGGGAGTTGAATCTGCCTCTAGATTCAGAGAGTGAGAAGCACGTTCATTCTCGGAGCTGCGTTTTGATATGCCAGAGTGAATGTGAGAAAACGCGGTTTGGAGAAATACCTGCTTCTAAAACCACAACGGAGCAACCTAACAGAACGGCCTTCAATGAGTGCGTTCAACTTACTGAGTTAAACAGATGTGTGTTTGCAGGAGTTTCTAAACCCTTTCTGTGAAGAAGCGCAAAACGCATTTTCCCAGCCAAATGCAAGCATTTCCCAAATAGCTGTAAATCTCCGTCAGATACACAAAACGAACGTGTCCTTCAGACTGCTCTGCAGGGTGTTCGCTTACCTAAGGGAGTTGAATCTGCCTCTAGATTCAGAGAGTTAGAAGCACGTTGCTTCTCAAAGCTGCGTTTTGATATGACAGAGTGAATGGGAGTAAACGCGGTTTGGAGAAAAATCTGCTTCTAAAACCAAAACGGAGCCACCTAACCGAACGGCCTTCTATGTGTGCGTTCAACGTACAGAGTTAAACTGATGTGTGTTTGCAGGAGTTTCTAAACCCTTTCTGTGAAAAAGCGCAAAACGCATTTTCCCAGGCAAAAGCAAGCATTTCCCAAATAGCTGTAAATCTCCGTCTGAAACACAAAACGAACGTATCCTTCAGACTGCTCTGCTGGGTGTTCGCTGACCTAAGGGAGTTGAATCTGCCTCTAGATTCACAGAGTGAGAAGCACGTTGCTTCTCGGAGCTGCGTTTTGATATGCCAGTGTGAATGGGAGTAAACGCGGTTTGGAGAAATAGCTGCTTCTAAAACCAAAACGGAACAACCTAACAGAACGGCCTTCAATGTGTGCGTTCAACTTACAGAGTTAAACTGATGTGTTTTTGCAGGAGTTTCTAAACCCTTTCTGTGAAGAAGCGCAAAACGCATTTTCCCAGGCAAAAGCAAGCATTTCCCAAATAGCTGTAAATCTCCGTCTGAAACACAAAACGAACGTATTCTTCAGACTGCTCTGCTGGGTGTTCGCTGACCTAAGGGAGTTGAATCTGCCTCTAGATTCAGAGAGTGAGAAGCACGTTGCTTCTCGGAGCTGCGTTTTTATATGCCAGAGTGAATGGGAGTAAACGCGGTTTAGAGAAATATCTGCTTCTAAAACCAAGACGGAGCAACCTAACAGAACGGCCTTCAATGTGTGCGTTCAACTTACAGAGTTAAACTGATGTGTGTTTGCAGGAGTTTCTAAACCGTTTCTGTGAAGAAGCGCAAAACGCATTTTCCCAGCCAAATGCAAGCATTTCCCAAATAGCTGTAAATCTCCGTCTGAAACACAAAACGAACGTATCCTTCAGACTGCTCTGCTGGGTGTTCGCTGACCTAAGGGAGTTGAATCTGCCTCTAGATTCAAAGAGTGAGAAGCACGTTGCTTCTCGGAGCTGCGTTTTATATGCCAGAGTGAATGGGAGTAAACGCGGTTTGGAGAAATATCTGCTTCTAAAACCAAAACGGAGCAACCTAACAGAACGGCCTTCAATGTGTGCGTTCAACTTACAGAGTTAAACTGATGTGTGTTTGCAGGAGTTTCTAAACCCTTTCTGTGAAGAAGCGCAAAACGCATTTTCCCAGGCAAAAGCAAGCATTTCCCAAATAGCTGTAAATCTCCGTCTTAAACACAAAACGAACGTATCCTTCAGACTGCTCTGCTGGGTGTTCGCTTACCTAAAAGAATTGAATCTACCTCTAGATTCAGAGAGTGAGAAGCACGTTTCTTCTCGGAGCTCCGTTTTGATATGCCAGAGTGAATGGGAGTAAACGCGGTTTGGAGAAATATCTGCTTCTTAGACCAAAACGGAGCAACATAACAGAACGGCCTTCAATGTGTGCGTTCAACTTACGAAGTTAAACTGATGTGTGTTTGCAGGAGTTTCTAAACCCTTTCTGTGAAGAAGCGCAAAACGCATTTTCCCAGGCAAAAGCACGCATTTCCCCAATAGCTGTAAATCTCCGTCTGAAACACAAAACGAACGTATCCTTCAGACTGCTCTGCTGGGTGTTCGCTTAGCTAAGGGAGTTGAGTCTGCCTCTAGATACAGAGAGTGAGAAGCACGTTGCTTCACGGAGCTGCGTTTTGATATGCCAGAATGAATGGGAGTAAACGCGGTTTGGAGAAATATCTGCTTCTAAAACCAAAACGGAGCAACCTAACAGAACGGCCTTCAATGTGTGCGTTCAACCTACAGAGTTAACCTGATGTGTGTTTGCAGGAGTTTCTAAACCCTTTCTGTGAAGAAGCGCAAAACGCATTTTCCGAGGCAAAAGCAAGCATTTCCCAAATAGCTGTAAATCTCCGTCTGAAACACAAAACGAACGTATTCTTCAGACTGCTCAGCTGGGTGTTCGCTTACCTAAAAGAATTGAATCTACCTCTAGATTCAGAGAGTGAGAAGCACGTTGCTTCTCAAAGCTGCGTTTTGATATGCCAGAGTGAATGGGAGTAAACGCGGTTTGGAGAAATATCTGCTTCTAAAACCAAAACGGATCAACCTAACAGAACGGCCTTCAATGTGTGCGTTCAACTTACAGAGTTAAACTGATGTGTGTTTGCAGGAGTTTCTAAACCCTTTCTGTGAAGAAGCGCAAAACGCATTTTCCCAGCCAAATGCAAGCATTTCCCAAATAGTTGTAAATCTCCGTCTGAAACACAAAACGAACGTATCCTTCAGAGTGCTCTGCTGGGTGTTCGCTGACCTAAGGGAGTTTAATTTGCCTCTAGATTCAGAGAGTGAGAAGCACGTTGCTTCTCGGAGCTGCGTTTTGATATGCCAGAGTGAATGGGAGTAAACGCGGTTTGGAGAAATATCTGCTTCTAAAACCAAAACGGAGCAACCTAACAGAACGGCCTTCAATGTGTGCGTTCAACTTACATAGTTAAACTGATGTGTGTTTGCAGGAGTTTCTAAACCCTTTCTGTGAAGAAGCGCAAAACGCATTTTCCCAGGCAAAAGCAAGCATTTCCCAAATAGCTGTAAATCTCCGTCTGAAACAAAAAACGAACGTATCGTTCAGACTGCTCTGCTGAGTGTTCGATGACCTAAGGGAGTTGAATCTGCCTCTAAATTCAGAGAGTGAGAAGCACGTTCATTCTCGGAGCTGCGTTTTGATATGCCAGAGTGAATGGGAGTAAACGCGGTTTGGAGAAATATCTGCTTCTAAAACCAAAACGGAGCAACCTAACAGAACGGCCTTCAATGTGTGCGTTCAACTTACAGAGTTAACTGATGTGTGTTTGCAGGAGTTTCTAAACCCTTTCTGTGAAGAAGCGCAAAACGCATTTTCCCAGGCAAAAGCAAGCATTTCCCAAATAGCTGTAAATCTCGGTCTGAAACAAAATACGAACGTATCCTTCAGACTGCTCTGCTGTGTGTTCGCTTACCTAAAAGAATTGAATCTACTTCTAGATTAAGAGAGTGGGAAGCACGTTGCTTCTCGGAGCTGCGTTTTGATATGCCAGAGTGAATGGGAGTAAACGCGGTTTGGAGAAATATCTGCTTCTAAAACCAAAACGGAGTAACCTAACAGAACGGCCTTCAATGTGTGCGTTCAACTTACAGAGTTAAACTGATGTGTGTTTGCAGGAGTTTCTAAACCCTTTCTGTGAAGAAGCGCAAAACGCATTTTCCCAGGCAAAAGCAAGCATTTCCCAAATAGCTGTAAATCTCCCTCTGAAACACAAAACGAAAGTATCCTTCAGACTGCTCTGCTGAGTGTTCGATTACCTAAGGGAGTTGAATCTGCCTCTAGATTCAGAAAGTGAGAAGCACGTTACTTCTCGGAGCTGCGTTTTGATATGCCAGAGTGAATGGGAGTAATCGCGGTTTGGAGAAATATCTGCTTCTTAGACCAAAACGGAGCAACATAACAGAACGGCCTTCAATGTGTGCGTTCAACTTACGAAGTTAAACTGATTTGTGTTTGCAGGAGTTTCTAAACCCTTTCTGTGAAGAAGCGCAAAACGCATTTTCCCAGGCAAAAGCAAGCATTTCCCAAATAGCTGTAAATATCCGTCTGAAACACAAAACGAACGTATCCTTCAGACTGCTCTGCTGGGTGTTCGCTTAGCTAAGGGAGTTGAGTCTGCCTCTAGATTCAGAGAGTGAGAAGCACGTTGCTTCTCGGAGCTGCGTTTTGATATGCCAGAATGAATGGGAGTAAATGCGGTTTGGAGAAATATCTGTTTCTAAAACCAAAACGGAGCAACCTAACAGAACGGCCTTCAATGTGTCCGTTGAACTTACAGAGTTAAACTGATGTGTGTTTGCAGGAGTTTCTAAACCCTTTCTGTGAAGAAGCGCAAAACGCATTTTGCCAGCCAAATGCAAGCATTTCCCAAATAGCTGTAAATCTCCGTCTGAAACACAAAACGAACGTATCCTTCAGACTGCTCTGCTGGATGTTCGCTGACCTAAGGAAGTTGAATCTGCCTCTAGATTCAGAAAGTGAGAAGCACGTTGCTTCTCGGAGCTGCGTTTTGATATGCCAGAGTGAATGGGAGTAAACGCGGTTTGGAGAAATATCTGCTTCTAAAACCAAAACGTAGCAACCTAACAGAACGGCCTTCAATGTGTGCATTCAACTTACATAGTTAAACTGATGTGTGTTTGCAGGAGTTTCTAAACCCTTTCTGTGATGAAGCGCAAAACGCATTTTCCCAGGCAAAAGCAAGCATTTCCAAAATAGCTTTAAATCTCCGTCGGAAACAAAAAACGAACGTATCCTTCAGACTGCTCTGCTGAGTGTTCGATGACCTAAGGGAGTTGAATCTGCCTCTAGATTCAGAGAGTGAGAAGCACGTTCATTCTCGGAGCTGCGTTTTGATATGCCAGAGTGAATGTGAGAAAACGCGGTTTGGAGAAATACCTGCTTCTAAAACCAAAACGGAGCAACCTAACAGAACGGCCTTCAATGAGTGCGTTCAACTTACTGAGTTAAACAGATGTGTGTTTGCAGGAGTTTCTAAACCCTTTCTGTGAAGAAGCGCAAAACGCATTTTCCCAGCCAAATGCAAGCATTTCCCAAATAGCTGTAAATCTCCGTCAGATACACAAAACGAACGTGTCCTTCAGACTGCTCTGCAGGGTGTTCGCTTACCTAAGGGAGTTGAATCTGCCTCTAGATTCAGAGAGTTAGAAGCACGTTGCTTCTCAAAGCTGCGTTTTGATATGACAGAGTGAATGGGAGTAAACGCGGTTTGGAGAAAAATCTGCTTCTAAAACCAAAACGGAGCCACCTAACCGAACGGCCTTCAATGTGTGCGTTCAACGTACAGAGTTAAACTGATGTGTGTTTGCAGGAGTTTCTAAACCCTTTCTGTGAAGAAGCGCAAAACGCATTTTCCCAGGCAAAAGCAAGCATTTCCCAAATAGCTGTAAATCTCCGTCTGAAACACAAAACGAACGTATCCTTCAGACTGCTCTGCTGGGTGTTCGCTGACCTAAGGGAGTTGAATCTGCCTCTAGATTCACAGAGTGAGAAGCACGTTGCTTCTCGGAGCTGCGTTTTGATATGCCAGTGTGAATGGGAGTAAACGCGGTTTGGAGAAATAGCTGCTTCTAAAACCAAAACGGAACAACCTAACAGAACGGCCTTCAATGTGTGCGTTCAACTTACAGAGTTAAACTGATGTGTGTTTGCAGGAGTTTCTAAACCCTTTCTGTGAAGAAGCGCAAAACGCATTTTCACAGGCAAAAGCAAGCATTTCCCAAATAGCTGTAAATCTCCGTCTGAAACACAAAACGAACGTATTCTTCAGACTGCTCTGCTGGGTGTTCGCTGACCTAAGGGAGTTACATCTGCCTCTAGATTCAGAGAGTGAGAAGCACGTTGCTTCTCGGAGCTGCGTTTTGATATGCCAGAGTGAATGGGAGTAAACGCGGTTTGGAGAAATATCTGCTTCTAAAACCAAGACGGAGCAACCTAACAGAACGGCCTTCAATGTGTGCGTTCAACTTACAGAGTTAAACTGATGTGTGTTTGCAGGAGTTTCTAAACCGTTTCTGTGAAGAAGCGCAAAACGCATATTCCCAGCCAAATGCAAGCATTTCCCAAATAGCTGTAAATCTCCTTCTGAAACCCAAAACGAACGTATCCTTCAGACTGCTCTGCTGGGTGTTCGCTGACCTAAGGGAGTTGAATCTGCCTCTAGATTCACAGAGTGAGAAGCACGTTGCTTCTCGGAGCTGCGTTTTGATATGCCAGTGTGAATGGGAGTAAACGCGGTTTGGAGAAATAGCTGCTTCTAAAACCAAAACGGAACAACCTAACAGAACGGCCTTCAATGTGTGCGTTCAACTTACAGAGTTAAACTGATGTGTGTTTGCAGGAGTTTCTAAACCCTTTCTGTGAAGAAGCGCAAAACGCATTTTCACAGGCAAAAGCAAGCATTTCCCAAATAGCTGTAAATCTCCGTCTGAAACACAAAACGAACGTATTCTTCAGACTGCTCTGCTGGGTGTTCGCTGACCTAAGGGAGTTACATCTGCCTCTAGATTCAGAGAGTGAGAAGCACGTTGCTTCTCGGAGCTGCGTTTTGATATGCCAGAGTGAATGGGAGTAAACGCGGTTTGGAGAAATATCTGCTTCTAAAACCAAGACGGAGCAACCTAACAGAACGGCCTTCAATGTGTGCGTTCAACTTACAGAGTTAAACTGATGTGTGTTTGCAGGAGTTTCTAAACCGTTTCTGTGAAGAAGCGCAAAACGCATATTCCCAGCCAAATGCAAGCATTTCCCAAATAGCTGTAAATCTCCTTCTGAAACCCAAAACGAACGTATCCTTCAGACTGCTCTGCTGGGTGTTCGCTGACCTAAGGGAGTTGAATCTGCCTCTAGATTCAAAGAGTGAGAAGCACGTTGCTTCTCGGAGCTGCGTTTTATATGCCAGAGTGAATGGGAGTAAACGCGGTTTGGAGAAATATCTGCTTCTAAAACCAAAACGGAGCAACCTAACAGAACGGCCTTCAATGTGTGCGTTCAACTTACAGAGTTAAACTGATGTGTGTTTGCAGGAGTTTCTAAACCCTTTCTGTGAAGAAGCGCAAAACGCATTTTCCCAGGCAAAAGCAAGCATTTCCCAAATAGCTGTAAATCTCCGTCTTAAACACAAAACGAACGTATCCTTCAGACTGCTCTGCTGGGTGTTCGCTGACCTAAGGGAGTTTAATTTGCCTCTAGATTCAGAGAGTGAGAAGCACGTTGCTTCTCGGAGCTGCGTTTTGATATGCCAGAGTGAATGGGAGTAAACGCGGTTTGGAGAAATATCTGCTTCTAAAACCAAAACGGAGCAACCTAACAGAACGGCCTTCAATGTGTGCGTTCAACTTACATAGTTAAACTGATGTGTGTTTGCAGGAGTTTCTAAACCCTTTCTGTGAAGAAGCGCAAAACGCATTTTCCCAGGCAAAAGCAAGCATTTCCCAAATAGCTGTAAATCTCCGTCTGAAACAAAAAACGAACGTATCGTTCAGACTGCTCTGCTGAGTGTTCGATGACCTAAGGGAGTTGAATCTGCCTCTAAATTCAGAGAGTGAGAAGCACGTTCATTCTCGGAGCTGCGTTTTGATATGCCAGAGTGAATGGGAGTAAACGCGGTTTGGAGAAATATCTGCTTCTAAAACCAAAACGGAGCAACCTAACAGAACGGCCTTCAATGTGTGCGTTCAACTTACAGAGTTAACTGATGTGTGTTTGCAGGAGTTTCTAAACCCTTTCTGTGAAGAAGCGCAAAACGCATTTTCCCAGGCAAAAGCAAGCATTTCCCAAATAGCTGTAAATCTCGGTCTGAAACAAAATACGAACGTATCCTTCAGACTGCTCTGCTGTGTGTTCGCTTACCTAAAAGAATTGAATCTACTTCTAGATTAAGAGAGTGGGAAGCACGTTGCTTCTCGGAGCTGCGTTTTGATATGCCAGAGTGAATGGGAGTAAACGCGGTTTGGAGAAATATCTGCTTCTAAAACCAAAACGGAGTAACCTAACAGAACGGCCTTCAATGTGTGCGTTCAACTTACAGAGTTAAACTGATGTGTGTTTGCAGGAGTTTCTAAACCCTTTCTGTGAAGAAGCGCAAAACGCATTTTCCCAGGCAAAAGCAAGCATTTCCCAAATAGCTGTAAATCTCCCTCTGAAACACAAAACGAAAGTATCCTTCAGACTGCTCTGCTGAGTGTTCGATTACCTAAGGGAGTTGAATCTGCCTCTAGATTCAGAAAGTGAGAAGCACGTTACTTCTCGGAGCTGCGTTTTGATATGCCAGAGTGAATGGGAGTAATCGCGGTTTGGAGAAATATCTGCTTCTTAGACCAAAACGGAGCAACATAACAGAACGGCCTTCAATGTGTGCGTTCAACTTACGAAGTTAAACTGATTTGTGTTTGCAGGAGTTTCTAAACCCTTTCTGTGAAGAAGCGCAAAACGCATTTTCCCAGGCAAAAGCAAGCATTTCCCAAATAGCTGTAAATATCCGTCTGAAACACAAAACGAACGTATCCTTCAGACTGCTCTGCTGGGTGTTCGCTTAGCTAAGGGAGTTGAGTCTGCCTCTAGATTCAGAGAGTGAGAAGCACGTTGCTTCTCGGAGCTGCGTTTTGATATGCCAGAATGAATGGGAGTAAATGCGGTTTGGAGAAATATCTGTTTCTAAAACCAAAACGGAGCAACCTAACAGAACGGCCTTCAATGTGTCCGTTGAACTTACAGAGTTAAACTGATGTGTGTTTGCAGGAGTTTCTAAACCCTTTCTGTGAAGAAGCGCAAAACGCATTTTGCCAGCCAAATGCAAGCATTTCCCAAATAGCGGTAAATCTCCGTCTGAAACACAAAACGAACGTATCCTTCAGACTGCTCTGCTGGATGTTCGCTGACCTAAGGAAGTTGAATCTGCCTCTAGATTCAGAAAGTGAGAAGCACGTTGCTTCTCGGAGCTGCGTTTTGATATGCCAGAGTGAATGGGAGTAAACGCGGTTTGGAGAAATATCTGCTTCTAAAACCAAAACGTAGCAACCTAACAGAACGGCCTTCAATGTGTGCATTCAACTTACATAGTTAAACTGATGTGTGTTTGCAGGAGTTTCTAAACCCTTTCTGTGATGAAGCGCAAAACGCATTTTCCCAGGCAAAAGCAAGCATTTCCAAAATAGCTTTAAATCTCCGTCGGAAACAAAAAACGAACGTATCCTTCAGACTGCTCTGCTGAGTGTTCGATGACCTAAGGGAGTTGAATCTGCCTCTAGATTCAGAGAGTGAGAAGCACGTTCATTCTCGGAGCTGCGTTTTGATATGCCAGAGTGAATGTGAGAAAACGCGGTTTGGAGAAATACCTGCTTCTAAAACCAAAACGGAGCAACCTAACAGAACGGCCTTCAATGAGTGCGTTCAACTTACTGAGTTAAACAGATGTGTGTTTGCAGGAGTTTCTAAACCCTTTCTGTGAAGAAGCGCAAAACGCATTTTCCCAGCCAAATGCAAGCATTTCCCAAATAGCTGTAAATCTCCGTCAGATACACAAAACGAACGTGTCCTTCAGACTGCTCTGCAGGGTGTTCGCTTACCTAAGGGAGTTGAATCTGCCTCTAGATTCAGAGAGTTAGAAGCACGTTGCTTCTCAAAGCTGCGTTTTGATATGACAGAGTGAATGGGAGTAAACGCGGTTTGGAGAAAAATCTGCTTCTAAAACCAAAACGGAGCCACCTAACCGAACGGCCTTCAATGTGTGCGTTCAACGTACAGAGTTAAACTGATGTGTGTTTGCAGGAGTTTCTAAACCCTTTCTGTGAAGAAGCGCAAAACGCATTTTCCCAGGCAAAAGCAAGCATTTCCCAAATAGCTGTAAATCTCCGTCTGAAACACAAAACGAACGTATCCTTCAGACTGCTCTGCTGGGTGTTCGCTGACCTAAGGGAGTTGAATCTGCCTCTAGATTCACAGAGTGAGAAGCACGTTGCTTCTCGGAGCTGCGTTTTGATATGCCAGTGTGAATGGGAGTAAACGCGGTTTGGAGAAATAGCTGCTTCTAAAACCAAAACGGAACAACCTAACAGAACGGCCTTCAATGTGTGCGTTCAACTTACAGAGTTAAACTGATGTGTGTTTGCAGGAGTTTCTAAACCCTTTCTGTGAAGAAGCGCAAAACGCATTTTCACAGGCAAAAGCAAGCATTTCCCAAATAGCTGTAAATCTCCGTCTGAAACACAAAACGAACGTATTCTTCAGACTGCTCTGCTGGGTGTTCGCTGACCTAAGGGAGTTACATCTGCCTCTAGATTCAGAGAGTGAGAAGCACGTTGCTTCTCGGAGCTGCGTTTTGATATGCCAGAGTGAATGGGAGTAAACGCGGTTTGGAGAAATATCTGCTTCTAAAACCAAGACGGAGCAACCTAACAGAACGGCCTTCAATGTGTGCGTTCAACTTACAGAGTTAAACTGATGTGTGTTTGCAGGAGTTTCTAAACCGTTTCTGTGAAGAAGCGCAAAACGCATATTCCCAGCCAAATGCAAGCATTTCCCAAATAGCTGTAAATCTCCTTCTGAAACCCAAAACGAACGTATCCTTCAGACTGCTCTGCTGGGTGTTCGCTGACCTAAGGGAGTTGAATCTGCCTCTAGATTCAAAGAGTGAGAAGCACGTTGCTTCTCGGAGCTGCGTTTTATATGCCAGAGTGAATGGGAGTAAACGCGGTTTGGAGAAATATCTGCTTCTAAAACCAAAACGGAGCAACCTAACAGAACGGCCTTCAATGTGTGCGTTCAACTTACAGAGTTAAACTGATGTGTGTTTGCAGGAGTTTCTAAACCCTTTCTGTGAAGAAGCGCAAAACGCATTTTCCCAGGCAAAAGCAAGCATTTCCCAAATAGCTGTAAATCTCCGTCTTAAACACAAAACGAACGTATCCTTCAGACTGCTCTGCTGGGTGTTCGCTTACCTAAAAGAATTGAATCTACCTCTAGATTCAGAGAGTGAGAAGCACGTTGCTTCTCGGAGCTGCGTTTTGATATGCCAGAGTGAATGGGAGTAAACGCGGTTTGGAGTAATATCTGCTTCTAAAACCAAAACGGAGCAACCTAACAGAATGGCCTTCAATGTGTCCGTTGAACTTACAGAGTTAAACTGATGTGTGTTTGAAGTAGTTTCTAAACCCTTTCTGTGAAGAACCGCAAAACGCATTTTCCCAGGCAAAAGCAAGCATTTCCCAAATAGCTGTAAATCTCCTTCTGAAACACAAAACGAACGTATCCTTCAGACTGCTCTGCTGGGTGTTCGCTGACCTAAGGGAGTTGAATCTGCCTCTAGATTCAGAGAGTGAAAAGCACGTTCATTCTCGGAGCTGCGTTTTGATATGCCAGAGTGAATGGGAGAAAACGCGGTTTGGAGAAATATCTGCTTCTAAAACCAAAACGGAGCAACCTAACAGAACGGCCTTCAATGTGTGCGTTCAACTTACAGAGTTAAACTGATGTGTGTTTGCAGGAGTTTCTAAACCCATTCTGTGAAGAAGCGCAAAACGCATTTTCCCAGGCAAAAGCAAGCATTTCCCAAATAGCTGTAAATCTCCGTCTGAAACACAAAACGAACGTATCCTTCAGACTGCTCTGCTGGGTGTTCGCTTAGCTAAGGAAGTTGAATCTGCCTCTAGATTTAGAGAGTGAAAAGCACGTTGCTTCTCGGAGCTGCGTTTTGATATGCCAGAGTGAATGGGAGTAAACGCGGTTTGGAGAAATATCTGCTTCTAAAACCAAAACGGAGCAACCTAACAGAACGGCCTTCAATGTGTCCGTTGAACTTACAGAGTTAAACTGATGTGTGTTTGCAGGAGTTTCTAAAACCTTTCTGTGAAGGACCGCAAAACGCATTTTCCCAGCCAAATGCAAGCATTTCCCAAATAGCTGTAAATCTCCGTCTGAAACACAAAACGAACGTATCCTTCAGACTGCTCTGCTGGGTGTTCGCTGACCTAAGGGAGTTGAATCTGCCTCTAGATACAGAGAGTGAGAAGCACGTTGCTTCTCGGAGCTGCGTTTTGATATGCCAGAGTGAATGGGAGTAAACGCGGTTTGGAGAAATAACTGCTTCTAAAACCAAAACGAAGCAACCTAACAGAACGGCCTTCAATGTGTGCGTTCAACTTACAGAGTTAAACAGATGTGTGTTTGCAGGAGTTTCTAAACCCTTTCTGTGAAGAAGCGCAAAACGCATTTTCCCAGGCAAAAGCAAGCATTTCCCAAATAGCTGTAAATCTCCGTCTGAAACACAAAACGAACGTATCCTTCAGACTGCTCTGCTGGGTGTTCGCTTACCTAAAAGAATTGAATCTACCTCTAGATTCAGAGTGAGAAGCACGTTGCTTCTCAAAGCTGCGTTTTGATATGCCAGAGTGAATGGGAGTAAACGCGGTTTGGAGAAATATCTGCTTCTAAAACCAAAACGGAGCAACCTAACATAACGGCCTTCAATGTGTGCGTTCAACTTACAGAGTTAAACTGATGTGTGTTTGCAGGAGTTTCTAAACCCTTTCTGTGAAGAAGCGCAAAACGCATTTTCCCAGCCAAATGCAAGCATTTCCCAAATAGCTGTAAATCTCCGTCTGAAACAAAAAACGAACGTATCCTTCAGACTGCTCTGCTGAGTGTTCGATGACCTAAGGGAGTTGAATCTGCCTCTAAATTCAGAGAGTGAGAAGCACGTTCATTCTCGGAGATGCGTTTTCATATGCCAGAGTGAATGGGAGTAAACGCGGTTTGGAGAAATATCTGCTTCTAAAACCAAAACGGAGCAACCTAACAGACAAGCCTTCAATGTGTGCGTTCAACTTACAGAGTTAAACTGATGTGTGTTTGCAGGAGTTTCTAAACACTTTCTGTGAAAAAGCGCAAAACGCATTTTCCCAGGCAACAGCAAGCATTTCCCAAATAGCTGTAAATCTCCGTCTGAAACAAAAAAAGGAATGTATCCTTGAGACAGCTCTGCTGCGTGTTCCCTGACCTAAGGGAGTTGAATCTGCCTCTAGATTCAGAGAGTGAGAAGCACGTTGCTTCTCGGAGCTGCGTTTTGATATGCCAGAGTGAATGGGAGTAAACGCGGTTTGGAGAAATATCTGCTTCTAAAACCAAAACGGAGCAACCTAACAGAACGGCCTTCAATGTGTGCGTTCAACTTACAGAGTTAACTGATGTGTGTTTGCAGGAGTTTCTAAACCCTTTCTGTGAAGAAGCGCAAAACGCATTTTCCCAGGCAAAAGCAAGCATTTCCCAAATAGCTGTAAATCTCGGTCTGAAACAAAAAACGAACGTATCCTTCAGACTGCTCTGCTGGGTGTTCGCTTACCTAAAAGAATTGAATCTACTTCTAGATTCAGAGAGTGAGAAGCACGTTGCTTCTCGGAGCTGCGTTTTGATATGCCAGAGTGAATGGTAGTAAACGCGGTTTGGAGAAATATCTGCTTCTAAAACCAAAACGGAGCAACCTAACAGAACGGCCTTCAATGTGTGCGTTCAACTTACAGAGTTAAACTGATGTGTGTTTGCAGCAGTTTCTAAACCCTTTCTGTGAAGAAGCGCAAAACGCATTTTCCCAGGCAAAAGCAAGCATTTCCCAGATAGCTGTAAATCTCCGTCTGAAACACAAAACGAAAGTATCTTTCAGACTGCTCTGCTGAGTGTTCGATGACCGAAGGGAGTTGAATCTGCCTCTAGATTCAGAGAGTGAGAAGCACGTTGCTTCTCGGAGCTGCGTTTTGATATGCCAGAGTGAATGGGAGTAAACGCGGTTTGGAGAAATATCTGCTTCTTAGACCAAAACGGAGCAACATAACAGAACGGCCTTCAATGTGTGCGTTCAACTTACGAAGTTAAACTGATGTGTGTTTGCAGGAGTTTCTAAACCCTTTCTGTGAAGAAGCGCAAAACGCATTTTCCCAGGCAAAAGCAAGCATTTCCCAAATAGCTGTAAATCTCCGTCTGAAAAACAAAACGAACGTATCCTTCAGACTGCTCTGCTGGGTGTTCGCTTAGCTAAGGGAGTTGAGTCTGCCTCTAGATACAGAGAGTGAGAAGCACGTTGCTTCACGGAGCTGCGTTTTGATATGCCAGAAAGAATGGGAGTAAACGCGGTTTGGAGAAATATCTGCTTCTAAAACCAAAACGGAGCAACCTAACAGAACGGCCTTCAATGTGTCCGTTGAACTTACAGAGTTAAACTTATGTGTGTTTGCAGGAGTTTATAAACCCTTTCTGTGAAGAAGCGCAAAACGCATTTTGCCAGCCAAATGCAAGCATTTCCCAAATAGCTGTAAATCTCCGTCTGAAACACAAAACGAACGTATCCTTCAGACTGCTCTGCTGAATGTTCGCTGACCTAAGGGAGTTGAATCTGCCTCTAGATTCAGAAAGTGAGAAGCACGTTGCTTCTCGGAGCTGCGTTTTGATATGCGAGAGTGAATGGGAGTAAACGCGGTTTGGAGAAGTATCTGCTTCTAAAACCAAAACGGAGCAACCTAACAGGACGGACTTCAATGTGTGCATTCAACTTACATAGTTAAACTGATGTGTGTTTGCAGGAGTTTCTAAACCCTTTCTGTGAAGAAGCGCAAAACGCATTTTCCCAGGCAAAAGCAAGCATTTCCCAAATAGCTGTAAATCTCCGTCTGAAACAAAAAACGAACGTATCCTTCAGACTGCTCTGCTGGGTGTTCGCTGACCTAAGGGAGTTGAATCTGCCTCTAGATTCAGAGAGTGAGAAGCACGTTCATTGTCGGCGCTGCGTTTTGATATGCCAGAGTTAATGGGAGTAAACGCGGTTTGGAGAAATATCTGCTTCTAAAACCAAAACGGAGCAATCTAACAGAACGGCCTTCAATGTGTGCGTTCAACTTACAGAGTTGAACTGACGTGTGTTTGCAGGAGTTTGTAAACCCTTTCTGTGAAGAAGCGCAAAACGCATTTTCCCAGCCAAATACAAGCATTTCCCAAATAGCTGTATATCTCCGTCTGAAACACAAAACGAACGAATCCTTCAGACTGCTCTGCTGGGTGTTCGCTTACCTAAGAGAAGTGAATCTACCTCTAGATTCAGAGAGTGAGAAGCACGTTGCTTCTCGGAGCTGCGTTTTGATATGCCAGAGTGAATGGGAGTAAACGCGGTTTGGAGAAATATCTGCTTCTAAAACCAAGACGGAGCAACCTAACAGAACGGTCTTCAATGTGTGCGTTCAACTTACAGAGTTAAACAGATGTGTGTTTGCAGGAGTTTCTAAACCCTTTCTGTGAAAAAGCGCAAAACGCATTTTCCCAGGCAAAAGCAAGCATTTCCCAAATAGCTGTAAATCTCCGTCTGAAACACAAAACGAACGTATCCTTCAGACTGCTCTGCTGGGTGTTCGCTTACCTAAAAGAATTGAATCTACCTCTAGATTCAGAGAGTGAGAAGCACGTTGCTTCTCAAAGCTGCGTTTTGATATGCCAGAGTGAATGGGAGTAAACGCGGTTTAAAGAAATATCTGCTTCTAAAACCAAAACGGAGCAACCTAACAGAACGGCCTTCAATGTGTGCGTTCAACTTACAGAGTTAAACAGATGTGTGTTTGCAGGAGTTTCTAAACCCTTTCTGTGAAGAAGCGCAAAACGCATTTTCCCAGCCAAATGCAAGCATTTCCCAAATAGTTGTAAATCTTCGTCTGAAACACAAAACGAAAGTATCCTTCAGACTGCTCTGCTGGGTGTTCGCTGACCTAAGGGAGTTTAATTTGCCTCTAGATTCAGAGAGTGAGAAGCACGTTGCTTCTCGGAGCTGCATTTTGATATGCCAGAGTGAATGGGAGTAAACGCGGTTTGGAGAAATATCTGCTTCTAAAACCAAAACGGAGCAACCTAACAGAACGGCCTTCAATGTGTGCGTTCAACTTACATAGTTAAACTGATGTGTGTTTGCAGGAGTTTCTAAACCCTTTCTGTGAAGAAGCGCAAAACGCATTTTCCCAGGCAAAAGCAAGCATTTCCCAAATAGCTGTAAATCTCCGTCTGAAACACAAAACGAACGTAACTTTCAGACTGCTCTGCTGGGTGTTCGCTTAGCTAAGGGAGTTGAACCTGCCTCTAGATTCAGAGAGTGAGAAGCACGTTGCTTCTCGGAGCTGCGTTTTGATATGCCAGAGTGAATGGGAGTAAACGCGGTTTGGAGAAATATCTGCTTCTAAAACCAAAACGGAGCAACCTAACAGAACGGCCTTCAATGTGTGCGTTCAACTTAAAGAGTTAAACTGATGTGTGTTTGCAGGAGTTTCTAAACCCTTTCTGTGAAGAAGCGCAAAACGCATTTTCTTAGGCAAAAGCAAGCATTTCCCAAATAGCTGTAAATCTCCGTCTGAAACACAAAACGAACGTATCCTCCAGACTCCTCTGCTGAGTGTACGATGACCTAAGGGAGTTGAATCTGCCTCTAGATTCAGAGAGTGAGAAGCACGTTCATTCTCGGAGCTGCGTTTTGATATGCCAGAGTGAATGGGAGTAAACGCGGTTTGGAGAAATATCTGCTTCTAAAACCAAAACGGAGGAACCTAACAGAACGGCCTTCAATGTGTGCGTTCAACTTACAGAGTTAAACTGATATGTGTTTGCAGGAGTTTCTAAACCCTTTCTGTGAAGAAGCGCAAAACGCATTTTCACAGGCAAAAGCAAGCATTTCCCAAATAGCTGTAAATCTCCGTCTGAAACACAAAACGAACGTATTCTTCAGACTGCTCTGCTGGGTGTTCGCTGACCTAAGGGAGTTACATCTGCCTCTAGATTCAGAGAGTGAGAAGCACGTTGCTTCTCGGAGCTGCGTTTTGATATGCCAGAGTGAATGGGAGTAAACGCGGTTTGGAGAAATATCTGCTTCTAAAACCAAGACGGAGCAACCTAACAGAACGGCCTTCAATGTGTGCGTTCAACTTACAGAGTTAAACTGATGTGTGTTTGCAGGAGTTTCTAAACCGTTTCTGTGAAGAAGCGCAAAACGCATATTCCCAGCCAAATGCAAGCATTTCCCAAATAGCTGTAAATCTCCTTCTGAAACCCAAAACGAACGTATCCTTCAGACTGCTCTGCTGGGTGTTCGCTGACCTAAGGGAGTTGAATCTGCCTCTAGATTCACAGAGTGAGAAGCACGTTGCTTCTCGGAGCTGCGTTTTGATATGCCAGTGTGAATGGGAGTAAACGCGGTTTGGAGAAATAGCTGCTTCTAAAACCAAAACGGAACAACCTAACAGAACGGCCTTCAATGTGTGCGTTCAACTTACAGAGTTAAACTGATGTGTGTTTGCAGGAGTTTCTAAACCCTTTCTGTGAAGAAGCGCAAAACGCATTTTCACAGGCAAAAGCAAGCATTTCCCAAATAGCTGTAAATCTCCGTCTGAAACACAAAACGAACGTATTCTTCAGACTGCTCTGCTGGGTGTTCGCTGACCTAAGGGAGTTACATCTGCCTCTAGATTCAGAGAGTGAGAAGCACGTTGCTTCTCGGAGCTGCGTTTTGATATGCCAGAGTGAATGGGAGTAAACGCGGTTTGGAGAAATATCTGCTTCTAAAACCAAGACGGAGCAACCTAACAGAACGGCCTTCAATGTGTGCGTTCAACTTACAGAGTTAAACTGATGTGTGTTTGCAGGAGTTTCTAAACCGTTTCTGTGAAGAAGCGCAAAACGCATATTCCCAGCCAAATGCAAGCATTTCCCAAATAGCTGTAAATCTCCTTCTGAAACCCAAAACGAACGTATCCTTCAGACTGCTCTGCTGGGTGTTCGCTGACCTAAGGGAGTTGAATCTGCCTCTAGATTCAAAGAGTGAGAAGCACGTTGCTTCTCGGAGCTGCGTTTTATATGCCAGAGTGAATGGGAGTAAACGCGGTTTGGAGAAATATCTGCTTCTAAAACCAAAACGGAGCAACCTAACAGAACGGCCTTCAATGTGTGCGTTCAACTTACAGAGTTAAACTGATGTGTGTTTGCAGGAGTTTCTAAACCCTTTCTGTGAAGAAGCGCAAAACGCATTTTCCCAGGCAAAAGCAAGCATTTCCCAAATAGCTGTAAATCTCCGTCTTAAACACAAAACGAACGTATCCTTCAGACTGCTCTGCTGGGTGTTCGCTGACCTAAGGGAGTTTAATTTGCCTCTAGATTCAGAGAGTGAGAAGCACGTTGCTTCTCGGAGCTGCGTTTTGATATGCCAGAGTGAATGGGAGTAAACGCGGTTTGGAGAAATATCTGCTTCTAAAACCAAAACGGAGCAACCTAACAGAACGGCCTTCAATGTGTGCGTTCAACTTACATAGTTAAACTGATGTGTGTTTGCAGGAGTTTCTAAACCCTTTCTGTGAAGAAGCGCAAAACGCATTTTCCCAGGCAAAAGCAAGCATTTCCCAAATAGCTGTAAATCTCCGTCTGAAACAAAAAACGAACGTATCGTTCAGACTGCTCTGCTGAGTGTTCGATGACCTAAGGGAGTTGAATCTGCCTCTAAATTCAGAGAGTGAGAAGCACGTTCATTCTCGGAGCTGCGTTTTGATATGCCAGAGTGAATGGGAGTAAACGCGGTTTGGAGAAATATCTGCTTCTAAAACCAAAACGGAGCAACCTAACAGAACGGCCTTCAATGTGTGCGTTCAACTTACAGAGTTAACTGATGTGTGTTTGCAGGAGTTTCTAAACCCTTTCTGTGAAGAAGCGCAAAACGCATTTTCCCAGGCAAAAGCAAGCATTTCCCAAATAGCTGTAAATCTCGGTCTGAAACAAAATACGAACGTATCCTTCAGACTGCTCTGCTGTGTGTTCGCTTACCTAAAAGAATTGAATCTACTTCTAGATTAAGAGAGTGGGAAGCACGTTGCTTCTCGGAGCTGCGTTTTGATATGCCAGAGTGAATGGGAGTAAACGCGGTTTGGAGAAATATCTGCTTCTAAAACCAAAACGGAGTAACCTAACAGAACGGCCTTCAATGTGTGCGTTCAACTTACAGAGTTAAACTGATGTGTGTTTGCAGGAGTTTCTAAACCCTTTCTGTGAAGAAGCGCAAAACGCATTTTCCCAGGCAAAAGCAAGCATTTCCCAAATAGCTGTAAATCTCCCTCTGAAACACAAAACGAAAGTATCCTTCAGACTGCTCTGCTGAGTGTTCGATTACCTAAGGGAGTTGAATCTGCCTCTAGATTCAGAAAGTGAGAAGCACGTTACTTCTCGGAGCTGCGTTTTGATATGCCAGAGTGAATGGGAGTAATCGCGGTTTGGAGAAATATCTGCTTCTTAGACCAAAACGGAGCAACATAACAGAACGGCCTTCAATGTGTGCGTTCAACTTACGAAGTTAAACTGATTTGTGTTTGCAGGAGTTTCTAAACCCTTTCTGTGAAGAAGCGCAAAACGCATTTTCCCAGGCAAAAGCAAGCATTTCCCAAATAGCTGTAAATATCCGTCTGAAACACAAAACGAACGTATCCTTCAGACTGCTCTGCTGGGTGTTCGCTTAGCTAAGGGAGTTGAGTCTGCCTCTAGATTCAGAGAGTGAGAAGCACGTTGCTTCTCGGAGCTGCGTTTTGATATGCCAGAATGAATGGGAGTAAATGCGGTTTGGAGAAATATCTGTTTCTAAAACCAAAACGGAGCAACCTAACAGAACGGCCTTCAATGTGTCCGTTGAACTTACAGAGTTAAACTGATGTGTGTTTGCAGGAGTTTCTAAACCCTTTCTGTGAAGAAGCGCAAAACGCATTTTGCCAGCCAAATGCAAGCATTTCCCAAATAGCGGTAAATCTCCGTCTGAAACACAAAACGAACGTATCCTTCAGACTGCTCTGCTGGATGTTCGCTGACCTAAGGAAGTTGAATCTGCCTCTAGATTCAGAAAGTGAGAAGCACGTTGCTTCTCGGAGCTGCGTTTTGATATGCCAGAGTGAATGGGAGTAAACGCGGTTTGGAGAAATATCTGCTTCTAAAACCAAAACGTAGCAACCTAACAGAACGGCCTTCAATGTGTGCATTCAACTTACATAGTTAAACTGATGTGTGTTTGCAGGAGTTTCTAAACCCTTTCTGTGATGAAGCGCAAAACGCATTTTCCCAGGCAAAAGCAAGCATTTCCAAAATAGCTTTAAATCTCCGTCGGAAACAAAAAACGAACGTATCCTTCAGACTGCTCTGCTGAGTGTTCGATGACCTAAGGGAGTTGAATCTGCCTCTAGATTCAGAGAGTGAGAAGCACGTTCATTCTCGGAGCTGCGTTTTGATATGCCAGAGTGAATGTGAGAAAACGCGGTTTGGAGAAATACCTGCTTCTAAAACCAAAACGGAGCAACCTAACAGAACGGCCTTCAATGAGTGCGTTCAACTTACTGAGTTAAACAGATGTGTGTTTGCAGGAGTTTCTAAACCCTTTCTGTGAAGAAGCGCAAAACGCATTTTCCCAGCCAAATGCAAGCATTTCCCAAATAGCTGTAAATCTCCGTCAGATACACAAAACGAACGTGTCCTTCAGACTGCTCTGCAGGGTGTTCGCTTACCTAAGGGAGTTGAATCTGCCTCTAGATTCAGAGAGTTAGAAGCACGTTGCTTCTCAAAGCTGCGTTTTGATATGACAGAGTGAATGGGAGTAAACGCGGTTTGGAGAAAAATCTGCTTCTAAAACCAAAACGGAGCCACCTAACCGAACGGCCTTCAATGTGTGCGTTCAACGTACAGAGTTAAACTGATGTGTGTTTGCAGGAGTTTCTAAACCCTTTCTGTGAAGAAGCGCAAAACGCATTTTCCCAGGCAAAAGCAAGCATTTCCCAAATAGCTGTAAATCTCCGTCTGAAACACAAAACGAACGTATCCTTCAGACTGCTCTGCTGGGTGTTCGCTGACCTAAGGGAGTTGAATCTGCCTCTAGATTCACAGAGTGAGAAGCACGTTGCTTCTCGGAGCTGCGTTTTGATATGCCAGTGTGAATGGGAGTAAACGCGGTTTGGAGAAATAGCTGCTTCTAAAACCAAAACGGAACAACCTAACAGAACGGCCTTCAATGTGTGCGTTCAACTTACAGAGTTAAACTGATGTGTGTTTGCAGGAGTTTCTAAACCCTTTCTGTGAAGAAGCGCAAAACGCATTTTCACAGGCAAAAGCAAGCATTTCCCAAATAGCTGTAAATCTCCGTCTGAAACACAAAACGAACGTATTCTTCAGACTGCTCTGCTGGGTGTTCGCTGACCTAAGGGAGTTACATCTGCCTCTAGATTCAGAGAGTGAGAAGCACGTTGCTTCTCGGAGCTGCGTTTTGATATGCCAGAGTGAATGGGAGTAAACGCGGTTTGGAGAAATATCTGCTTCTAAAACCAAGACGGAGCAACCTAACAGAACGGCCTTCAATGTGTGCGTTCAACTTACAGAGTTAAACTGATGTGTGTTTGCAGGAGTTTCTAAACCGTTTCTGTGAAGAAGCGCAAAACGCATATTCCCAGCCAAATGCAAGCATTTCCCAAATAGCTGTAAATCTCCTTCTGAAACCCAAAACGAACGTATCCTTCAGACTGCTCTGCTGGGTGTTCGCTGACCTAAGGGAGTTGAATCTGCCTCTAGATTCAAAGAGTGAGAAGCACGTTGCTTCTCGGAGCTGCGTTTTATATGCCAGAGTGAATGGGAGTAAACGCGGTTTGGAGAAATATCTGCTTCTAAAACCAAAACGGAGCAACCTAACAGAACGGCCTTCAATGTGTGCGTTCAACTTACAGAGTTAAACTGATGTGTGTTTGCAGGAGTTTCTAAACCCTTTCTGTGAAGAAGCGCAAAACGCATTTTCCCAGGCAAAAGCAAGCATTTCCCAAATAGCTGTAAATCTCCGTCTTAAACACAAAACGAACGTATCCTTCAGACTGCTCTGCTGGGTGTTCGCTTACCTAAAAGAATTGAATCTACCTCTAGATTCAGAGAGTGAGAAGCACGTTGCTTCTCGGAGCTGCGTTTTGATATGCCAGAGTGAATGGGAGTAAACGCGGTTTGGAGTAATATCTGCTTCTAAAACCAAAACGGAGCAACCTAACAGAATGGCCTTCAATGTGTCCGTTGAACTTACAGAGTTAAACTGATGTGTGTTTGAAGTAGTTTCTAAACCCTTTCTGTGAAGAACCGCAAAACGCATTTTCCCAGGCAAAAGCAAGCATTTCCCAAATAGCTGTAAATCTCCTTCTGAAACACAAAACGAACGTATCCTTCAGACTGCTCTGCTGGGTGTTCGCTGACCTAAGGGAGTTGAATCTGCCTCTAGATTCAGAGAGTGAAAAGCACGTTCATTCTCGGAGCTGCGTTTTGATATGCCAGAGTGAATGGGAGAAAACGCGGTTTGGAGAAATATCTGCTTCTAAAACCAAAACGGAGCAACCTAACAGAACGGCCTTCAATGTGTGCGTTCAACTTACAGAGTTAAACTGATGTGTGTTTGCAGGAGTTTCTAAACCCATTCTGTGAAGAAGCGCAAAACGCATTTTCCCAGGCAAAAGCAAGCATTTCCCAAATAGCTGTAAATCTCCGTCTGAAACACAAAACGAACGTATCCTTCAGACTGCTCTGCTGGGTGTTCGCTTAGCTAAGGAAGTTGAATCTGCCTCTAGATTTAGAGAGTGAAAAGCACGTTGCTTCTCGGAGCTGCGTTTTGATATGCCAGAGTGAATGGGAGTAAACGCGGTGTGGAGAAATATCTGCTTCTAAAACCAAAACGGAGCAACCTAACAGAACGGCCTTCAATGTGTCCGTTGAACTTACAGAGTTAAACTGATGTGTGTTTGCAGGAGTTTCTAAAACCTTTCTGTGAAGGACCGCAAAACGCATTTTCCCAGCCAAATGCAAGCATTTCCCAAATAGCTGTAAATCTCCGTCTGAAACACAAAACGAACGTATCCTTCAGACTGCTCTGCTGGGTGTTCGCTGACCTAAGGGAGTTGAATCTGCCTCTAGATACAGAGAGTGAGAAGCACGTTGCTTCTCGGAGCTGCGTTTTGATATGCCAGAGTGAATGGGAGTAAACGCGGTTTGGAGAAATAACTGCTTCTAAAACCAAAACGAAGCAACCTAACAGAACGGCCTTCAATGTGTGCGTTCAACTTACAGAGTTAAACAGATGTGTGTTTGCAGGAGTTTCTAAACCCTTTCTGTGAAGAAGCGCAAAACGCATTTTCCCAGGCAAAAGCAAGCATTTCCCAAATAGCTGTAAATCTCCGTCTGAAACACAAAACGAACGTATCCTTCAGACTGCTCTGCTGGGTGTTCGCTTACCTAAAAGAATTGAATCTACCTCTAGATTCAGAGTGAGAAGCACGTTGCTTCTCAAAGCTGCGTTTTGATATGCCAGAGTGAATGGGAGTAAACGCGGTTTGGAGAAATATCTGCTTCTAAAACCAAAACGGAGCAACCTAACATAACGGCCTTCAATGTGTGCGTTCAACTTACAGAGTTAAACTGATGTGTGTTTGCAGGAGTTTCTAAACCCTTTCTGTGAAGAAGCGCAAAACGCATTTTCCCAGCCAAATGCAAGCATTTCCCAAATAGCTGTAAATCTCCGTCTGAAACAAAAAACGAACGTATCCTTCAGACTGCTCTGCTGAGTGTTCGATGACCTAAGGGAGTTGAATCTGCCTCTAAATTCAGAGAGTGAGAAGCACGTTCATTCTCGGAGATGCGTTTTCATATGCCAGAGTGAATGGGAGTAAACGCGGTTTGGAGAAATATCTGCTTCTAAAACCAAAACGGAGCAACCTAACAGACAAGCCTTCAATGTGTGCGTTCAACTTACAGAGTTAAACTGATGTGTGTTTGCAGGAGTTTCTAAACACTTTCTGTGAAAAAGCGCAAAACGCATTTTCCCAGGCAACAGCAAGCATTTCCCAAATAGCTGTAAATCTCCGTCTGAAACAAAAAAAGGAATGTATCCTTGAGACAGCTCTGCTGCGTGTTCCCTGACCTAAGGGAGTTGAATCTGCCTCTAGATTCAGAGAGTGAGAAGCACGTTGCTTCTCGGAGCTGCGTTTTGATATGCCAGAGTGAATGGGAGTAAACGCGGTTTGGAGAAATATCTGCTTCTAAAACCAAAACGGAGCAACCTAACAGAACGGCCTTCAATGTGTGCGTTCAACTTACAGAGTTAACTGATGTGTGTTTGCAGGAGTTTCTAAACCCTTTCTGTGAAGAAGCGCAAAACGCATTTTCCCAGGCAAAAGCAAGCATTTCCCAAATAGCTGTAAATCTCGGTCTGAAACAAAAAACGAACGTATCCTTCAGACTGCTCTGCTGGGTGTTCGCTTACCTAAAAGAATTGAATCTACTTCTAGATTCAGAGAGTGAGAAGCACGTTGCTTCTCGGAGCTGCGTTTTGATATGCCAGAGTGAATGGTAGTAAACGCGGTTTGGAGAAATATCTGCTTCTAAAACCAAAACGGAGCAACCTAACAGAACGGCCTTCAATGTGTGCGTTCAACTTACAGAGTTAAACTGATGTGTGTTTGCAGCAGTTTCTAAACCCTTTCTGTGAAGAAGCGCAAAACGCATTTTCCCAGGCAAAAGCAAGCATTTCCCAGATAGCTGTAAATCTCCGTCTGAAACACAAAACGAAAGTATCTTTCAGACTGCTCTGCTGAGTGTTCGATGACCGAAGGGAGTTGAATCTGCCTCTAGATTCAGAGAGTGAGAAGCACGTTGCTTCTCGGAGCTGCGTTTTGATATGCCAGAGTGAATGGGAGTAAACGCGGTTTGGAGAAATATCTGCTTCTTAGACCAAAACGGAGCAACATAACAGAACGGCCTTCAATGTGTGCGTTCAACTTACGAAGTTAAACTGATGTGTGTTTGCAGGAGTTTCTAAACCCTTTCTGTGAAGAAGCGCAAAACGCATTTTCCCAGGCAAAAGCAAGCATTTCCCAAATAGCTGTAAATCTCCGTCTGAAAAACAAAACGAACGTATCCTTCAGACTGCTCTGCTGGGTGTTCGCTTAGCTAAGGGAGTTGAGTCTGCCTCTAGATACAGAGAGTGAGAAGCACGTTGCTTCACGGAGCTGCGTTTTGATATGCCAGAAAGAATGGGAGTAAACGCGGTTTGGAGAAATATCTGCTTCTAAAACCAAAACGGAGCAACCTAACAGAACGGCCTTCAATGTGTCCGTTGAACTTACAGAGTTAAACTTATGTGTGTTTGCAGGAGTTTATAAACCCTTTCTGTGAAGAAGCGCAAAACGCATTTTGCCAGCCAAATGCAAGCATTTCCCAAATAGCTGTAAATCTCCGTCTGAAACACAAAACGAACGTATCCTTCAGACTGCTCTGCTGAATGTTCGCTGACCTAAGGGAGTTGAATCTGCCTCTAGATTCAGAAAGTGAGAAGCACGTTGCTTCTCGGAGCTGCGTTTTGATATGCGAGAGTGAATGGGAGTAAACGCGGTTTGGAGAAGTATCTGCTTCTAAAACCAAAACGGAGCAACCTAACAGGACGGACTTCAATGTGTGCATTCAACTTACATAGTTAAACTGATGTGTGTTTGCAGGAGTTTCTAAACCCTTTCTGTGAAGAAGCGCAAAACGCATTTTCCCAGGCAAAAGCAAGCATTTCCCAAATAGCTGTAAATCTCCGTCTGAAACAAAAAACGAACGTATCCTTCAGACTGCTCTGCTGGGTGTTCGCTGACCTAAGGGAGTTGAATCTGCCTCTAGATTCAGAGAGTGAGAAGCACGTTCATTGTCGGCGCTGCGTTTTGATATGCCAGAGTTAATGGGAGTAAACGCGGTTTGGAGAAATATCTGCTTCTAAAACCAAAACGGAGCAATCTAACAGAACGGCCTTCAATGTGTGCGTTCAACTTACAGAGTTGAACTGACGTGTGTTTGCAGGAGTTTGTAAACCCTTTCTGTGAAGAAGCGCAAAACGCATTTTCCCAGCCAAATACAAGCATTTCCCAAATAGCTGTATATCTCCGTCTGAAACACAAAACGAACGAATCCTTCAGACTGCTCTGCTGGGTGTTCGCTTACCTAAGAGAAGTGAATCTACCTCTAGATTCAGAGAGTGAGAAGCACGTTGCTTCTCGGAGCTGCGTTTTGATATGCCAGAGTGAATGGGAATAAACGCGGTTTGGAGAAATATCTGCTTCTAAAACCAAGACGGAGCAACCTAACAGAACGGTCTTCAATGTGTGCGTTCAACTTACAGAGTTAAACAGATGTGTGTTTGCAGGAGTTTCTAAACCCTTTCTGTGAAAAAGCGCAAAACGCATTTTCCCAGGCAAAAGCAAGCATTTCCCAAATAGCTGTAAATCTCCGTCTGAAACACAAAACGAACGTATCCTTCAGACTGCTCTGCTGGGTGTTCGCTTACCTAAAAGAATTGAATCTACCTCTAGATTCAGAGAGTGAGAAGCACGTTGCTTCTCAAAGCTGCGTTTTGATATGCCAGAGTGAATGGGAGTAAACGCGGTTTAAAGAAATATCTGCTTCTAAAACCAAAACGGAGCAACCTAACAGAACGGCCTTCAATGTGTGCGTTCAACTTACAGAGTTAAACAGATGTGTGTTTGCAGGAGTTTCTAAACCCTTTCTGTGAAGAAGCGCAAAACGCATTTTCCCAGCCAAATGCAAGCATTTCCCAAATAGTTGTAAATCTTCGTCTGAAACACAAAACGAAAGTATCCTTCAGACTGCTCTGCTGGGTGTTCGCTGACCTAAGGGAGTTTAATTTGCCTCTAGATTCAGAGAGTGAGAAGCACGTTGCTTCTCGGAGCTGCATTTTGATATGCCAGAGTGAATGGGAGTAAACGCGGTTTGGAGAAATATCTGCTTCTAAAACCAAAACGGAGCAACCTAACAGAACGGCCTTCAATGTGTGCGTTCAACTTACATAGTTAAACTGATGTGTGTTTGCAGGAGTTTCTAAACCCTTTCTGTGAAGAAGCGCAAAACGCATTTTCCCAGGCAAAAGCAAGCATTTCCCAAATAGCTGTAAATCTCCGTCTGAAACACAAAACGAACGTAACTTTCAGACTGCTCTGCTGGGTGTTCGCTTAGCTAAGGGAGTTGAACCTGCCTCTACATTCAGAGAGTGAGAAGCACGTTGCTTCTCGGAGCTGCGTTTTGATATGCCAGAGTGAATGGGAGTAAACGCGGTTTGGAGAAATATCTGCTTCTAAAACCAAAACGGAGCAACCTAACAGAACGGCCTTCAATGTGTGCGTTCAACTTAAAGAGTTAAACTGATGTGTGTTTGCAGGAGTTTCTAAACCCTTTCTGTGAAGAAGCGCAAAACGCATTTTCTTAGGCAAAAGCAAGCATTTCCCAAATAGCTGTAAATCTCCGTCTGAAACACAAAACGAACGTATCCTCCAGACTCCTCTGCTGAGTGTACGATGACCTAAGGGAGTTGAATCTGCCTCTAGATTCAGAGAGTGAGAAGCACGTTCATTCTCGGAGCTGCGTTTTGATATGCCAGAGTGAATGGGAGTAAACGCGGTTTGGAGAAATATCTGCTTCTAAAACCAAAACGGAGGAACCTAACAGAACGGCCTTCAATGTGTGCGTTCAACTTACAGAGTTAAACTGATATGTGTTTGCAGGAGTTTCTAAACCCTTTCTGTGAAGAAGCGCAAAACGCATTTTCCCAGCCAAATGCAAGCATTTCCCAAATAGTTGTAAATCTCCGTCTGAAACACAAAACGAACGTATCCTTCAGACTGCTCTGCTGGGTGTTCGCTGACCTAAGGGAGTTGAATTTGCCTCTAGATTCAGAGAGTGAGAAGCACGTTGCTTCTCGGAGCTGCGTTTTGATATGCCAGAGTGAATGGGAGTAAACGCGGTTTGGAGAAATATCTGCTTCTAAAACCAAAACGGAGCAACCTAACAGAACGGCCTTCAATGTGTGCGTTCAACTTACATAGTTAAACTGATGTGTGTTTGCAGGAGTTTCTAAACCCTTTCTGTGAAGAAGCGCAAAACGCATTTTCCCAGGCAAAAGCAAGCATTTCTCAAATAGCTGTAAATCTCCGTCTGAAACAAAAAACGTACGTATCCTTCAGACTGCTCTGCTGAGTGTTCGATGACCTAAGGGAGTTGAATCTGCCTCTAAATTCAGAGAGTGAGAAGCACGTTCATTCTCGGAGATGCGTTTTGATATGCCAGAGTGAATGGGAGTAAACGCGGTTTGGAGAAATATCTGCTTCTAAAACCAAAACGGAGCAACCTAACAGAACAGTCATCAATGTGTGCGTTCAACTTACAGAGTTAAACTGATGTGTTTTTGCAGGAGTTTCTAAACCCTTTCTGTGAAAAAGCGCAAAACGCATTTTCCCAGGCAAAAGCAAGCATTTCCCAAATAGCTGTAAATCTCCGTCTGAAACAAAAAACGAACGTATCCTTCAGACTGCTCTGCTGAGTGTTCGATGACCTAAGGGAGTTGAATCTGCCTCTAGATTCAGAGAGTGAGAAGCACGTTCATTCTCGGAGCTGCGTTTTGATATGCCAGAGTGAATGGGAGTAAACGTGGTTTGGAGAAATATCTGCTTCTAAAACCAAAACGGACCAACCTAACAGAACGGCCTTCAATGTGTGCATTCAACTTACAGAGTTAAACTGATGTGTGTTTGCAGGAGTTTCTAAACCCTTTCTGTGAAGAAGCGCAAAATGCATTTTCCCAGGCAAAAGCAAGGATTTCCCAAATAGCTGTAAATCTCCGTCTGAAACACAAAACGGACGTAACCTTCAGACTGCTCTGCTGGGTGTTCGCTTACCTAAGGGAGTTGAATCTGCCTCTAGATTCAGAAAGTGAGAAGCACGTTGCTTCTCGAAGCTGCGTTTTGATATGCCAGAGTGAATGGGAGTAAACGCGGTTTGGAGAAATATCTGCTTCTAAAACCAAAACGGAGCAACCTAACAGAACGGCCTTCAATGTGTGCGTTCAACTTACAGAGATAATCTGATGTGTGTTTGCAGGAGTTTCTAAACCCTTTCTGTGAAGAAGCGCAAAACGCATTTTCCCAGGCAAAAGCAAGCATTTCCCAAATAGCTGTAAATTTCCGTCTGAAACACAAAACGAACGTATCCTTCAGTCAGCTCTGCTGGGTGTTCGCTTAGCTCAGGGAGTTGAATCTGCCTCTAGATTTAGAGAGTGAGAAGCACGTTGCTTCTCGGAGCTGCGTTTTGATATGCCAGAGTGAATGGGAGTAAACGCGGTTATGAGAAATATCTGCTTCTAGAACCAAAACGGAGCAACCTAACAGGACGGCCTTCAATGTGTCCGTTGAACTTACAGAGTTAAACTGATGTGTGTTTTCAGGAGTTTCTAAACCCTTTCTGTGAAGAAGCGCAAAACGCATATTCCCAGCAAAATGCAAGCATTTACAAAATAGATGTAAATCTCCGTCTGAAACACAAAACGAACGTATCCTTCAGACTGCTCTGCTGGGTGTTCGCTGACCTAAGGGAGTTGAATTTGCCTCTAGATTCACAAAGTGAAAAGCACGTTGCTTCTCGGAGCTGCGTTTTGATATGCCAGAGTAAATGGGCGTAAACGCGGTTTGGAGAAATATCTGCTTCTAAAACCAAAACGGAGCAACCTGACAGAACGGCCTTCAATGTGTGCGTTCAACATACAGAGTTAAACTGATGTGTGTTTGCAGGAGTTTCTAAACCCTTTCTGTGAAGAAGCGCAAAACGCATTTTCCCAGGCAAAAGCAAGCATTTCCCAAATAGCTGTAAATATCGGTCTGAAACACAAAACGAACGTATCCTTCAGATTGCTCTGCTGGGTGTTCGCTTACCTAAAAGAATTGAATCTACTTCTAGATTCAGAGAGTGAGAAGCACGTTGCTTCTCGGAGCTGCGTTTTGATATGCCAGAGTGAATGGGAGTAAACGCGGTTTGGAGAAATATCTGCTTCTAAAACCAAAACGGAGCAACCTAACAGAACGGCCTTCAATGTGTGCGTTCAACTTACAGAGTTAAACTGATGTGTGTTTGCAAAAGTTTCTAAACCCTTTCTGTGAAGAAGCGCAAAACGCATTTTCCCAGCCAAATGCAAGCATTTCCCAAATAGCTGTAAATCTCCGTCTGAAACACAAAACGAACGTATCCTTCAGACTGCTCTGATGGGTGTTCGCTGACCTAAGGGAGTTGAATCTGCCTCTAGATTTAGAGAGTGAGAAGCACGTTGCTTCTCGGAGCTGCGTTTTGATATGCCAGAGTGAATGGGAGTAAACGCGGTTTGGAGAAATATCTGCTTCTAAAACCAAAACAGAGCAACCTAACAGAACGGCCTTCAATGTGTGCGTTCAACTTAAAGAGTTAAACTGATGTGTGTTTGCAGGAGTTTTTATACCCTTTCTGTGAAGAAGCGCAAAACGCATTTTCCCAGGCAAAAGCAAGCATTTCCCAAATAGGTGTAAATCTCCGTCTGAAACACAAAACGAACGTATCCTCCAGACTCCTCTGCTGAGTGTACGATGACCTAAGAAAGTTGAATCTGCCTCTAGATTCAGAGAGTGAGAAGCACGTTCATTCTCGGAGCTGCGTTTTGATATGCCAGAGTGAATGGGAGTAAACGCGGTTTGGAGAAATATCTGCTTCTAAAACCAAAACGGAGCAACCTAACAGAACGGCCTTCAATGTGTGCGTTCAACTTACAGAGTTAAACTGATGTGTGTTTGCAGGAGTTTCTAAACCCTTTCTGTGAAGAAGCGCAAAACGCATTTTCCCAGCCAAATGCAAGCATTTCCCAAATAGTTGTAAATCTCCGTCTGAAACACAAAACGAACGTTTCCTTCAGACTGCTCTGCTGAGTGTTCGATGACCTAAGGGAGTTGAATCTGCCTCTAAATTCAGAGAGTGAGAAGCACGTTCATTCTCGGAGATGCGTTTTGATATGCCAGAGTGAATGGGAGTAAACGCGGTTTAAAGAAATATCTGCTTCTAAAACCAAAACGGAGCAACCTAACAGAACAGCCATCAATGTGTGCGTTCAACTTACAGAGATAAACTGATGTGTTTTTGCAGGAGTTTCTAAACCCTTTCTGTGAAAAAGCGCAAAACGCATTTTCCCAGGCAAAAGCAAGCATTTCCCAAATAGCTGTAAATCTCCGTCTGAAACACAAAACGAATGTATCCTTCAGACTGCTCTGCTGCGTGTTCGCTGACCTAAGGGAGTTGAATCTGCCTCTAGATTCAGAGAGTGAGAAGCACGTTGCTTCTCGGAGCTGCGTTTTGATATGCCAGAGTGAATGGGAGTAAACGCGGTTTGGAGAAATATCTGCTTTTTAGACCAAAACGGAGCAACATAACAGAACGGCCTTCAATGTGTGCGTTCAACTTACAAAGTTAAACTGATGTGTGTTTGCAGGAGTTTCTAAACCCTTTCTGTGAAGAAGCGCACAACGCATTTTCCCAGGCAAAAGCAAGCATTTCCCCAATAGCTGTAAATCTCCGTCTGAAACACAAAACGAACGTATCCTTCAGACTGCTCTGCTGGGTGTTCGTTTTGCTAAGGGAGTTGAGTCTGCCTCTAGATACAGAGAGTGAGAAGCACGTTGCTTCACGGAGCTGCGTTTTGATATGCCAGAATGAATGGGAGTAAACGCGGTTTGGAGAAATATCTGCTTCTAAAACCAAAACGGAGCAACCTAACAGAACGGCCTTCAATGTGTGCGTTCAACCTACAGAGTTAAACTGATGTGTGTTTGCAGGAGTTTCTAAACCCTTTCTGTGAAGAAGCGCAAAACGCATTTTCCGAGGCAAAAGCAAGCATTTCCCAAATAGCTGTAAATCTCCGTCTGAAACACAAAACGAACGTATCCTTCAGAATGCTCTGCTGGGTGTTCGCTTACCTAAAAGAATTGAATCTACCTCTAGATTCAGAGAGTGAGAAGCACGTTGCTTCTCAAAGCTGCGTTTTGATATGCCAGAGTGAATGGGAGTAAACGCGGTTTGGAGAAATATCTGCTTCTAAAACCAAAACGGAGCAACCTAACAGAACGGCCTTCAATGTGTGCGTTCAACTTACAGAGTTAAACTGATGTGTGTTTGCAGGAGTTTCTAAACCCTTTCTGTGAAGAAGCGCAAAACGCATTTTCCCAGGCAAAAGCAAGCATTTCCCAAATAGCTGTAAATCTCCGTCTGAAACACAAAACGAACGTATCCTTCAGACTGCTCTGCTGGGTGTTCGCTCACCTAAAAGAATTGAATCTACCTCTAGATTCAGAGAGTGAGAAGCACGTTGCTTCTCGGAGCTGCGTTTTGATATGCCAGAGTGAATGGGAGTAAACGCGGTTTGGAGAAATATCTGCTTCTAAACCCAAAACGGAGCAACCTAACAGAACGGCCTTCAATGTGTGCGTTCAACTTACAGAGTTAAACTGATGTGTGTTTGCAGGAGTTTCTAAACCCTTTCTGTGAAGAAGCGCAAAACGCATTTTCCCAGCCAAATGCAAGCATTTCCGAAATAGTTGTAAATCTCCGTCTAAAACACAAAACGAACGTATCCTTCAGACTGCTCTGCTGGGTGTTCGCTGACCTAAGGAAGTTGAATCTGCCTCTAGATTCAGAGAGTGAGAAGCACGTTGCTTCTCGGAGCTGCGTTTTGATATGCCAGAGTGAATGGGAGTAAACGCGGTTTGGAGAAATATCTGCTTCTAAAACCAAAACGGAGCAACCTAAAAGAACGGCCTTCAATGTGTGCGTTAAACTTACATAGTTAAACTGATGTGTGTTTGCAGGAGTTTCTAAACCCTTTCTGTGAAGAAGCGCAAAACGCATTTTCCCAGGCAAAGGCAAGCATTTCCCAAATAGCTGTAAATCTCCGTCTGAAACACAAAACGAACGTATCCTTCAGACTGCTCTGCTGGGTGTTCGCTTACCTAAAAGAATTGAATCTACCTCTAGATTCAGAGAGTGAGAAGCACGTTGCTTCTCGGAGCTGCGTTTAGATATGCCAGAGTGAATGGGAGTAAACGCGGTTTCGAGAAATATCTGCTTCTAAAACCAAAACGGAGCAACCTAACAGAACGGCCTTCAATGTGTGCGTTCAACTTACAGAACTAAACTGATGTGTGTTTGCAGGAGTTTCTAAACACTTTCTGTGAAGAAGCGAAAAAGGCATATTCCCAGGCAAAAGCAAGCATTTCCCAAATACTTGTAAATCTCCGTCTGAAACACAAAACGAACGTATCCTTCAGACTGCTCCGCTGAGTGTTGGATGACCTAACGGAGTTGAATCTGCCTCTAGATTCAGAGAGTGAGAAGCACGTTCATTCTCGGAGCTGCGTATTGATATGCCAGAGTGAATGGGAGTAAACGCGGTTTGGAGAAATATCTGCTTCTAAAACCAAAACGGAGCAACCTAACAGAACGGCCTTCAATGTGTGCGTTCAACTTACAGAGTTAAACTGATGTGTGTTTGCAGGAGTTTCTAAACCCATTCTGTGAAGAAGCGCAAAACGCATTTTCCCAGGCAAAAGCAATCATTTCCCAAATAGCTGTAAATCTGCGTCTGAAACACAAAACGAACGTATTTTTCAGACTGCTCTGCTGGGTGGTCGCTTACCTAAAAGAATTGAATCTACCTCTAGATTAAGAGAGGGAGAAGCACGTTGCTTCTCGGAGCTGCGTTTTGATATGCCAGAGTGAATGGGAGTAAAGGCGGTTTGGAGAAATATCTGCTTCTAAAACCACAACGGAGCAACATAACAGAACGGCCTTCAATGTGTGCGTTCAACTTACAGAGTTAAATTGATGTGTGTTTGCAGGAGTTTCTAAACACTTTCTGTGAAGAAGCGCCAAACGCATTTCCCCAGTCAAATGCAAGCATTTCCCAAATAGTTGTAAATCTCCGTCTGAAACACAAAACGAACGTATCCTTCAGAATGCTCTGCTGGGTGTTCGCTTACCTAAAAGAATTGAATCTACCTCTAGATTCAGAGAGTGAGAATCACGTTACTTCTCGGAGCTGCGTTTTGATATGCCAGAGTGAATGGGAGTAAACGCGGTTTGGAGAAATATCTGCTTCTAAAACCAAAACGGAGCAACCTAACTGAACGGCCTTCAATGTGTGCGTTCAACTTACAGAGTTGATCTGACGTGTGTTTGCAGGAGTTTGTAAACCCTTTCTGTGAAGAAGCGCAAAACGCATTTTCCCAGGCAAAAGCAAGCATTTCCCAAATAGCTGTAAATCTCCGTCTGAAACACAAAACGAACGTATCCTTCAGACTGCTCTGCTGGGTGTTCGCTGACCTAAGGGAGTTGAATCTGTTTCTAGATTAAGAAAGTGAGAAGCACGTTGCTTCTCGGAGCTACGTTTTGATATGCCAGAGTGAATGGGAGTAAACGCGGTTTGGAGAAATATCTGCTTCTAAAACCAAAACAAAGCAACCTAACAGAACGGCCGTCAATGTGTCCGTTCAACTTACAGAGTTAAACTGATGTGTGTTTGCAGGAGTTTCTAAACCCTTTCTGTGAAGAAGCGCAAAACGCATTTTCCCAGGCAAAGGCAAGCATTTCCCAAATAGCTATAAATCTCCGTCTGAAACACAAAACGAACGTATCCTTCAGACTGCTCTGCTGAGTGTTCGCTTACCTAAGAGAAGTGAATCTACCTCTAGATTCAGAGAGAGAGTAGCACGTTGCTTCTCGGAGCTGCGTTTTGATATGCCAGAGTGAATGGGAGTAAACGCGGTTTGGAGAAATATCTTCTTCTAAAACCAAAACGGAGCAACCTAACAGAACGGCCTTCAATGTGTGCGTTCAACTTACAGAGTTAAACTGATGTGTGTTTGCAGGAGTTTCTAAACCCTTTCTGTAAAGAAGCGCAAAACGCATTTTTCCCAGCCAAATGCAAGCATTTCCCAAATAGCTGTAAATCTCCGTCTGAAACACAAAACGAACGTATTCTTCCGACTGCTCTGCTGGGTGTTCGCTGACCTAAGGGAGTTGAATCTGCTTCTAGATTCAGAGAGTGAGAAGCACGTTGCTTCTCGGAGCTGCGTTTTGATATGCCAGAGTGAATGGGAGTAAACGCGGTTTGGAGAAATATCTGCTTGTAGAACCAAATCGGAGCAACCTAACAGAACGGCCTTCAATGTGTGCGTTCAACTTACAGAGTTAAACTGATGTGTGTTTTCAGGAGTTTCTAAACCCTTTCTGTGAAGAAGCGCAAAACGCATTTTCCCAGGCAAAAGCCAGCATTTCCCAAATAGCTGTAAATCTCCGTCTGAAACACCGAACGAACGTATCCTTCAGACTGCTCTGCTGGGTGTTCGCTTACCTAAAAGAATTGAATCTACCTCTAGATTCAGAGACAGAGAAGCACGTTGCTTCTCGGAGCTGCGTTTTGATATGCCAGAGTGAATGGAAGTAAACGCGGTTTGGAGAAATATCTGCTTCTAAAACCAAAACGGAGCAACATAACAGAACGGCCTTCAATGTGTGCGTTCAACTTACAGAGTTAAACTGATGTGTGTTTGCAGGAGTTTCTAAACACTTTCTGTGAAGAAGCGCAAAACGCATTTTCCCAGCCAAATGCACGCATTTCCGAAATAGTTGTAAATCTCCGTCTGAAACACAAAACGAACGTATCCTTCAGACTGCTTTGCTGGGTGTTCGCTGACCTAAGGGAGTTGAATTTGCCTGTAGATTCAGAGAGTGAGAAGCACGTTGCTTCTCGGAGCTGCGTTTTGATATGCCAGAGTGAATGGGAGTAAACGCGGTTGGGAGAAATATCTGCTTCTAAAACCAAAACGGAGCAACCTAACAGAACGGCCTTCAATGTGTGCGTTCAACTTACATAGTTAAACTGATGTGTGTTTGCAGGAGTTTCTAAACCCTTTCTGTGAAGAAGCGCAAAACGCATTTTCCCAGGCAAAAGCAAGCATTTCCCAAATAGCTGTAAATCTCCGTCTGAAACAAAAAACGAACGTATCCTTCAGACTGCTCTGCTCAGTGTTCGATGACCTAAGGGAGTTGAATCTGCCTCTAAATTCAGAGAGTGAGAAGCACGTTGCTTCTCGGAGCTGCGTTTTGATATGCCAGAGTGAATGGGAGTAAACGCGGTTGGGAGAAATATCTGCTTCTAAAACCAAAACGGAGCAACCTAACAGAACAGCCTTCAATGTGTGCGTTCAACTTACAGAGTTAAACTGATGTGTGTTTGCAGGAGTTTCTAAACCCTTTCTGTGAAAAAGCGCAAAACGCATTTTCCCAGGCAAAAGCAAGCATTTCCCAAATAGCTGTAAATCTCCGTCTGAAACACAAAACGAACGTATCCTTCAGACTGCTCTGCTGCGTGTTCGCTGACCTAAGGGAGTTGAATCTGCCTCTAGATTCAGAGAGTGAGAAGCACGTTGCTTCTCGGAGCTGCGTTTTGATATGCCACAGTGAATGGGAGTACACGCGGTTTGGAGAAATATCTGCTTCTAAAACCAAAACGGAGCAACCTAACACAACGGCCTTCAATGTGTGCGTTCAACTTACAGAGTTAACTGATGTGTGTTTGCAGGAGTTTCTAAACCCTTTCTGTGAAGAAGCGCAAAACGCATATTCCCAGGCAAAAGCAAGCATTTCCCAAATAGCTGTAAATCTCGGTCTGAAACAAAAAACGAACGTATCCTTCAGACTGCTCTGCTGGGTGTTCGCTTACCTAAAAGAATTGAATCTACTTCTAGATTCAGAGAGTGAGAAGCACGTTGCTTCTCGGAGCTGCGTTTTGATATGCCAGAGTGAATGGGAGTAAACGCGGTTTGGAGAAATATCTGCTTCTAAAACCAAAACGGAGCAACCTAACAGAACGGCCTTCAATGTGTGCGTTCAACTTACAGAGTTAAACTGATGTGTGTTTGCAGGAGTTTCTAAACCCTTTCTGTGAAGAAGCGCAAAACGCATTTTCCCAGGCAAAAGCAAGCATTTCCCAAATATCTGTAAATCTCCCTCTGAAACACAAAACGAAAGTATCCTTCAGACTGCTCTGCTGAGTGTTCGATGACCTAAGGGAGTTGAATCTGCCTCTAGATTCAGAGAGTGAGGAGCACGTTCATTCTCGGAGCTGCGTTTTGATATGCCAGAGTGAATGGGAGTAAACGCGGATTGGAGAAATATCTGCTTCTTAGACCAAAACGGAGCAACATAACTGAACGGCCTTCAATGTGTGCGTTCAACTTACGAAGTTAAACTGATGTGTGTTTGCAGGAGTTTCTAAACCCTTTCTGTGAAGAAGCGCAAAACGCATTTTCCCAGGCAAAATCAAGCATTTCCCAAATAGCTGTAAATCTCCGTCTGAAACAAAAAACGAACGTATCCTTCAGACTGCTCTGCTGGGTGTTCGCTTAGCTAAGGGAGTTGAGTCTGCCTCGAGATTCAGAGAGTGAGAAGCACGTTGCTTCACGGAGCTGCGTTTTGATATGCCAGAATGAATGCGAGTAAACGCGGTTTGGAGAAATATCTGCTTCTAAAATTAAAACGGAGCAACCTAACAGAACGGCCTTCAATGTGTCCGTTGAACTTATAGAGTTAAACTGATGTGTGCTTGCAGGAGTTTCTAAACCCTTTCTGTGAAGAAGCGCAAAACGCATTTTGCCAGCCAAATGCAAGCATTTCCCAAATAGCTGTAAATCTCCGTCTGGAACACAAAACGAACGTATCCTTCAGACTGCTCTGCTGGATGTTCGCTGACCTAAGGGAGTTGAATCTGCCTCTAGATTCAGAAAGTGAGAAGCACGTTGCTTCTCGGAGCTGCGTTTTGATATGCCAGAGTGAATGGGAGTAAACGCGGTTTGGAGAAATATCTGCTTCTAAAACCAAAACGGAGCAACCTAACAGAACGGCCTTCAATGTGTCCGTTGAATTTACAGAGTTAAACTGATGTGTGTTTGCAGGAGTTTCTAAACCCTTTCTGTGAAGAAGCGCAAAACGCATTTTCCAAGGCAAAAGCAAGCATTTCCCAAATAGCTGTAAATCTCCGTCTGAAACAAAAAACGAACGTATCCTTCAGACTGCTCTGCTGAGTGTTCGATGACCTAAGGGAGTTTAATCTGCCTCTAGATTCAGAGAGTGAGAAGCACGTTCATTCTCGGAGCTGCGTTTTGATATGCCAGAGTGAATGGGAGAAAACGCGGTTTGGAGAAATACCTGCTTCTAAAACCAAAACGGAGCAACCTAACAGAACGGCCTTCAATGAGTGCGTTCAACTTACTGAGTTAAACAGATGTGTGTTTGCAGGAGTTTCTAAACCCTTTCTGTGAAGAAGCGCAAAACGCATTTTCCCAGCCAAATGCAAGCATTTTCCAAATAGCTGTAAATCTCCGTCTGATACACAAAATGAACGTGTCCTTCAGACTGCTCTGCAGGGTGTTCGCTTACCTAAGGCAGTTGAATCTGCCTCTAGATTCAGAGAGTTAGAAGCACGTTGCTTCTCGGAGCTGCGTTTTGATATGACAGAGTGAATGGGAGTAAACGCAGTTTGGAGAAATATCTGCTTCTAAAACCAAAACGGAGCCACCTAACCGAACGGCCTTCAATGTGTGCGTTCAACGTACAGAGTTAAACTGATGTGTGTTTGCAGGAGTTTCTAAACCCTTTCTGTGAAAAAGTGCAAAACGCATTTTCCCAGGCAAAAGCAAGAATTTCCCAAATAGCTATAAATCTCCGTCTGAAACACAAAACGAACGTATCCTTCAGACTGCTCTGCTGGGTGTTCGCTTAGCTAAGGGAGTTAAATCTGCCTCTAGATTTAGAGAGTGAGAAGCACGTTGCTTCTCGGAGCTGCGTTTTGATATGCCAGAGTGAATGGGAGTAAACGCGGTTTGGAGAAATATCTGCTTCTAAAACCAAAACGGAGCAACCTAACAGAACGGCCTTCAATGTGTCCGTTGAATTTACAGAGTTAAACTGATGTGTGTTTGCAGGAGTTTCTAAACCCTTTCTGTGAAGAACCGCAAAACGCATTTTCCCAGCCAAATGCAAGCATTTCCCAAATAGCTGTAAATCTCCGTCTGAAACACAAAACGAACGTATCCTTCAGACTGCTCTGCTGGGTGTTCGCTGACCTAAGGGAGTTGAATCTGCCTCTAGATACAGAGAGTAAGAATCACGTTGCTTCTCGGAGCTGCGTTTTGATATGCCAGAGTGAATGGGAGTAAACGCGGTTTGGAGGAATAACTGCTTCTAAAACCAAAACGGAGCAACCTAACAGAACGGCCTTCAATGTGTGCGTTCAACTTACAGAGTTAAACAGATGTGTGTTTACAGGAGTTTCTAAACCCTTTCTGTGAAGAAGCGCAAAACGCATTTTCCCAGGCAAAAGCAAGCATTTCCCAAATAGCTGTAAATCTCCGTCTGAAACACAAAACGAACGTATCCTTCAGACTGCTCTGCTGGGTGTTCGCTTACCTAAAATAATTGAATCTACCTCTAGATTCAGAGTGAGAAGCACGTTGCTTCTCAAAGCTGCGTTTTGATATGCCAGAGTGAATGGGAGTAAACGCGGTTTGGAGAAATATCTGCTTCTAAAACCAAAACGGAGCAACCTAACAGAACGGCCTTCAATGTGTGCGTTCAACTTACAGAGTTAAACTGATGTGTATTTGCAGGAGTTTCTAAACCCTTTCTGTGAAGAAGCGCAAAACGCATTTTCCCAGCCAAATGCAAGCATTTCCCAAATAGTTGTAAATCTCCGTCTGAAACACAAAACGAACGTATCCTTCAGACTGCTCTGCTGGGTGTTCGCTGACCTAAGGGAGTTGAATTTGCCTCTAGATTCAGAGAGTGAGAAGCACGTTGCTTCTCGGAGCTGCGTTTTGATATGCCAGAGTGAATGGGAGTAAACGCGGTTTGGAGAAATATCTGCTTCTAAAACCAAAACGGAGCAACCTAACAGAACGGCCTTCAATGTGTGCGTTCAACTTACAGAGTTAAACTGATGTGTATTTGCAGGAGTTTCTAAACCCTTTCTGTGAAGAAGCGCAAAACGCATTTTCCCAGGCAAAAGCAAGCATTTCCCAAATAGCTGTAAATCTCGGTCTGAAACAAAAAACGAACGTATCCTTCAGACTGCTCTGCTGGGTGTTCGCTTACCTAAAAGAATTGAATCTACTTCTAGATTCAGAGAGTGACAAGCACGCTGCTTCTCGGAGCTGCGTTCTGATATGCCAGAGTGAATGGGAGTAAACGCGGTTTGGAGAAATATCTGCTTCTAAAACCAAAACGGAGCAACCTAACAGAACGGCCTTCAATGTGTGCGTTCAACTTACAGAGTTAAACTGATGTGTGTTTGCAGGAGTTTCTAAACCCTTTCTGTGAAGAAGCGCAAAACGCATTTTCCCAAGCAAAAGCAAGCATTTCCCAAATAGCTGTAAATCTCCGTCTGAAACACAAAACGAAAATATCCTTCAGACTGCTCTGCTGAGTGTTCGATGACCTAAGGGAGTTGAATCTGCCTCTAGATTCAGAGAGTGAGAAGCACGTTCATTCTCAGAGCTGCGTTTTGATATGCCAGAGTGAATGGGAGTAAACGCGGTTTGGAGAAATATCTGCTTCTTAGACCAAAACGGAGCAACATAACAGAACGGCCTTCAATGTGTGCGTTCAACTTACGAAGTTAAACTGATGTGTGTTTGCAGGAGTTTCTAAACCCTTTCTGTGAAGAAGCGCAAAACGCATTTTCCCAGGCAAAAGCAAGCATTTCCCCAATAGCTGTAAATCTCCGTCTGAAACACAAAACGAACGTATCCTTCAGACTGCTTTGCTGGGTGTTCGTTTTGCTAAGGGAGTTGAGTCTGCCTCTAGATACAGAGAGTGAGAAGCACGTTGCTTCACGGAGCTGCGTTTTGATATGCCAGAATGAATGGGAGTAAACGCGGTTTGGAGAAATATCTGCTTCTAAAACCAAAACGGAGCAACCTAACAGAACGGCCTTCAATGTGTGCGTTCAACCTACAGAGTTAAACTGATGTGTGTTTGCAGGAGTTTCTAAACCCTTTCTGTGAAGAAGGGCAAAACGCATTTTCCGAGGCAAAAGCAAGCATTTCCCAAATAGCTGTAAATCTCCGTCTGAAACACAAAACGAACGTATCCTTCAGAATGCTCTGCTGGGTGTTCGCTTACCTAAAAGAATTGAATCTACCTCTAGATTCAGAGAGTGAGAAGCACGTTGCTTCTCAAAGCTGCGTTTTGATATGCCAGAGTGAATGGGAGTAAACGCGGTTTGGAGAAATATCTGCTTCTAAAACCAAAACGGAGCAACCTAACAGAACGGCCTTCAATGTGTGCGTTCAACTTACAGAGTTAAACTGATGTGTGTTTGCAGGAGTTTCTAAACCCTTTCTGTGAAGAAGCGCAAAACGCATTTTCCCAGCCAAATGCAAGCATTTCCCAAATAGTTGTAAATCTCCGTCTGAAACACAAAACGAACGTGTCCTTCAGACTGCTCTGCAGGGTGTTCGCTTACCTAAGGCAGTTGAATCTGCCTCTAGATTCAGAGAGTTAGAAGCACGTTGCTTCTCGGAGCTGCGTTTTGATATGACAGAGTGAATGGGAGTAAACGCAGTTTGGAGAAATATCTGCTTCTAAAACCAAAACGGAGCCACCTAACCGAACGGCCTTCAATGTGTGCGTTCAACGTACAAAGTTAAACTGATGTGTGTTTGCAGGAGTTTCTAAACCCTTTCTGTGAAAAAGCGCAAAACGCATTTTCCCAGGCAAAACAAGCATTTCCCAAATAGCTGTAAATCTCCGTCTGAAACACAAAACGAACGTATCCTTCAGACTGCTCTGCTGGGTGTTCGCTGACCTAAGGGAGTTGAATCTGACTCTAGATACAGAGAGTGAGAAGCACGTTGCTTCTCGGAGCTGCGTTTTGATATGCCAGAGTGAATGGGAGTAAACGCGGTTTGGAGAAATATCTGCTTCTAAAACCAAAACGGAGTAACCTAACAGAACGGCCTTCAATGTGTGCATTCAACTTACAGAGTTAAACTGATGTGTGTTTGCAGGAGTTTCTAAACCCTTTCTGTGAAGAAGCGCAAAACGCATTTTCCCAGGCAAAAGCAAGCATTTCCCAAATAGCTGTAAATCTCCGTCTGAAACAAAAAACGAACGTATCCTTCAGACTGCTCTGCTGAGTGTTCGATGACCTAAGGGAGTTGAATCTGCCTCTAGATTCAGAAAGTGAGAAGCACGTTCATTCTCGGAGCTGCGTTTTGATATGCCAGAGTGAATGGGAGTAAACGCGGTTTGGAGAAATACCTGCTTCTAAAACCAAAACGGAGCAACCTAACAGAACGGCCTTCAATGAGTGCGTTCAACTTACTGAGTTAAACAGATGTGTGTTTGCAGGAGTTTCTAAACCTTTTCTGTGAAGAAGCGCAAAACGCATTTTCCCAGCCAAATGCAAGCATTTCCCAAATAGCTGTAAATCTCCGTCTGATACAGAAAACGAACGTGTCCTTCAGACTGCTCTGCAGGGTGTTCGCTTACCTAAGGCAGTTGAATCTGCCTCTAGATTCAAAGAGTTAGAAGCACGTTGCTTCTCGGAGCTGCGTTTTGATATGACAGAGTGAATGGGAGTAAACGCAGTTTGGAGAAATATCTGCTTCTAAAACCAAAACGGAGCCACCTAACCGAACGGCCTTCAATGTGTGCGTTCAACGTACAGAGTTAAACTGATGTGTGTTTGCAGGAGTTTCTAAACCCTTTCTGTGAAAAAGCGCAAAACGCATTTTCCCAGGCAAAAGCAAGCATTTCCCAAATAGCTGTAAATCTCCGTCTGAAACACAAAACGAACGTATCCTTCAGACTGCTCTGCTGGGTGTTCGCTGACCTAAGGGAGTTGAATCTGCCACTAGATACAGAGAGTGAGAAGCACGTTGCTTCTCGGAGCTGCGTTTTGATATGCCAGAGTGAATGGGAGTAAACGCGGTTTGGAGAAATAACTGCTTCTAAAACCAAAACGGAGCAACCTAACAGAACGGCCTTCAATGTGTGCGTTCAACTTACAGAGTTAAACAGATGTGTGTTTGCAGGAGTTTCTAAACCCTTTCTGTGAAGAAGCGCAAAACGCATTTTCCCAGGCAAAAGCAAGCATTTCCCAAATAGCTGTAAATCTCCGTCTGAAACACAAAACGAACGTATCCTTCAGACTGCTCTGCTGGGTGTTCGCTTACCTAAAAGAATTTAATCTACCTCTAGATTCAGAGTGAGAAGCACGTTGCTTCTCAAAGCTGCGTTTTGATATGCCAGAGTGAATGGGAGTAAACGCGGTTTGGAGAAATATCTGCTTCTAAAACCAAAACGGAGCAACCTAACTGAACGGCCTTCAATGTGTGCGTTCAACTTACGAAGTTAAACTGATGTGTGTTTGCAGGAGTTTCTAAACACTTTCTGTGAAGAAGCGCAAAACGCATTTTCCCAGCCAAATGCACGCATTTCCGAAATAGTTGTAAATCTCCGTCTGAAACACAAAACGAACGTATCCTTCAGACTGCTTTGCTGGGTGTTCGCTGACCTAAGGGAGGTGAATTTGCCTCTAGATTCAGAGAGTGAGAAGCACGTTGCTTCTCGGAGCTGCGTTTTGATATGCCAGAGTGAATGGGAGTAAACGCGGTTTGGAGAAATATCTGCTTCTAAAACCAAAACGGAGCAACCTAACAGAACGGCCTTCAATGTGTGCGTTCAACTTACATAGTTAAACTGATGTGTGTTTGCAGGAGTTTCTAAACCCTTTCTGTGAAGAAGCGCAAAACGCATTTTCCCAGGCAAAAGCAAGCATTTCCCAAATAGCTGTAAATCTCCGTCTGAAACAAAAAACGAACGTATCCTTCAGACTGCTCTGCTCAGTGTTCGATGACCTAAGGGAGTTGAATCTGCCTCTAAATTCAGAGAGTGAGAAGCACGTTCATTCTCGGAGCTGCGTTTTGATATGCCAGAGTGAATGGGAGTAAACGCGGTTTGGAGAAATATCTGCTTCTAAAACCAAAACGGAGCAACCTAACAGAACAGCCTTCAATGTGTGCGTTCAACTTACAGAGTTAAACTGATGTGTGTTTGCAGGAGTTTCTAAACCCTTTCTGTGAAAAAGCGCAAAACGCATTTTCCCAGGCAAAAGCAAGCATTTCCCAAATAGCTGTAAATCTCCGTCTGAAGAACAAAACGAACGTATCCTTCAGACTGCTCTGCTGCGTGTTCGCTGACCTAAGGGAGTTGAATCTGCCTCTAGATTCAGAGAGTGAGAAGCACGTTGCTTCTCGGAGCTGCGTTTTGATATGCCACAGTGAATGGGAGTAAACGCGGTTTGGAGAAATATCTGCTTCTAAAACCAAAACGGAGCAACCTAACAGAACGGCCTTCAATGTGTGCGTTCAACTTACAGAGTTAACTGATGTGTGTTTGCAGGAGTTTCTAAACCCTTTCTGTGAAGAAGCGCAAAACGCATATTCCCAGGCAAAAGCAAGCATTTCCCAAATAGCTGTAAATCTCGGTCTGAAACAAAAAACGAACGTATCCTTCAGACTGCTCTGCTGGGTGTTCGCTTACCTAAAAGAATTGAATCTACTTCTAGATTCAGAGAGTGAGAAGCACGTTGCTTCTCGGAGCTGCGTTTTGATATGCCAGAGTGAATGGGAGTAAACGCGGTTTGGAGAAATATCTGCTTCTAAAACCAAAACGGAGCAACCTAACAGAACGGCCTTCAATGTGTGCGTTCAACTTACAGAGTTAAACTGATGTGTGTTTGCAGGAGTTTCTAAACCCTTTCTGTGAAGAAGCGCAAAACGCATTTTCCCAGGCAAAAGCAAGCATTTCCCAAATAGCTGTAAATCTCCCTCTGAAACACAAAACGAAAGTATCCTTCAGACTGCTCTGCTGAGTGTTCGATGACCTAAGGGAGTTGAATCTGCCTCTAGATTCAGAGAGTGAGGAGCACGTTCATTCTCGGAGCTGCGTTTTGATATGCCAGAGTGAATGGGAGTAAACGCGGATTGGAGAAATATCTGCTTCTTAGACCAAAACGGAGCAACATAACTGAACGGCCTTCAATGTGTGCGTTCAACTTACGAAGTTAAACTGATGTGTGTTTGCAGGAGTTTCTAAACCCTTTCTGTGAAGAAGCGCAAAACGCATTTTCCCAGGCAAAAGCAAGCATTTCCCAAATAGCTGTAAATCTCCGTCTGAAACAAAAAACGAACGTATCCTTCAGACTGCTCTGCTGGGTGTTCGCTTAGCTAAGGGAGTTGAGTCTGCCTCGAGATTCAGAGAGTGAGAAGCACGTTGCTTCACGGAGCTGCGTTTTGATATGCCAGAATGAATGCGAGTAAACGCGGTTTGGAGAAATATCTGCTTCTAAAATTAAAACGGAGCAACCTAACAGAACGGCCTTCAATGTGTCCGTTGAACTTATAGAGTTAAACTGATGTGTGTTTGCAGGAGTTTCTAAACCCTTTCTGTGAAGAAGCGCAAAACGCATTTTGCCAGCCAAATGCAAGCATTTCCCAAATAGCTGTAAATCTCCGTCTGGAACACAAAACGAACGTATCCTTCAGACTGCTCTGCTGGATGTTCGCTGACCTAAGGGAGTTGAATCTGCCTCTAGATTCAGAAAGTGAGAAGCACGTTGCTTCTCGGAGCTGCGTTTTGATATGCCAGAGTGAATGGGAGTAAACGCGGTTTGGAGAAATATCTGCTTCTAAAACCAAAACGGAGCAACCTAACAGAACGGCCTTCAATGTGTGCATTCAACTTACATAGTTAAACTGATGTGTGTTTGCAGGAGTTTCTAAACCCTTTCTGTGAAGAAGCGCAAAACGCATTTTCCAAGGCAAAAGCAAGCATTTCCCAAATAGCTGTAAATCTCCGTCTGAAACAAAAAACGAACGTATCCTTCAGACTGCTCTGCTGAGTGTTCGATGACCTAAGGGAGTTTAATCTGCCTCTAGATTCAGAGAGTGAGAAGCACGTTCATTCTCGGAGCTGCGTTTTGATATGCCAGAGTGAATGGGAGAAAACGCGGTTTGGAGAAATACCTGCTTCTAAAACCAAAACGGAGCAACCTAACAGAACGGCCTTCAATGAGTGCGTTCAACTTACTGAGTTAAACAGATGTGTGTTTGCAGGAGTTTCTAAACCCTTTCTGTGAAGAAGCGCAAAACGCATTTTCCCAGCCAAATGCAAGCATTTTCCAAATAGCTGTAAATCTCCGTCTGATACACAAAATGAACGTGTCCTTCAGACTGCTCTGCAGGGTGTTCGCTTACCTAAGGCAGTTGAATCTGCCTCTAGATTCAGAGAGTTAGAAGCACGTTGCTTCTCGGAGCTGCGTTTTGATATGACAGAGTGAATGGGAGTAAACGCAGTTTGGAGAAATATCTGCTTCTAAAACCAAAACGGAGCCACCTAACCGAACGGCCTTCAATGTGTGCGTTCAACGTACAGAGTTAAACTGATGTGTGTTTGCAGGAGTTTCTAAACCCTTTCTGTGAAAAAGCGCAAAACGCATTTTCCCAGGCAAAAGCAAGAATTTCCCAAATAGCTATAAATCTCCGTCTGAAACACAAAACGAACGTATCCTTCAGACTGCTCTGCTGGGTGTTCGCTTAGCTAAGGGAGTTAAATCTGCCTCTAGATTTAGAGAGTGAGAAGCACGTTGCTTCTCGGAGCTGCGTTTTGATATGCCAGAGTGAATGGGAGTAAACGCGGTTTGGAGAAATATCTGCTTCTAAAACCAAAACGGAGCAACCTAACAGAACGGCCTTCAATGTGTCCGTTGAACTTACAGAGTTAAACTGATGTGTGTTTGCAGGAGTTTCTAAACCCTTTCTGTGAAGAACCGCAAAACGCATTTTCCCAGCCAAATGCAAGCATTTCCCAAATAGCTGTAAATCTCCGTCTGAAACACAAAACGAACGTATCCTTCAGACTGCTCTGCTGGGTGTTCGCTGACCTAAGGGAGTTGAATCTACCTCTAGATACAGAGAGTAAGAATCACGTTGCTTCTCGGAGCTGCGTTTTGATATGCCAGAGTGAATGGGAGTAAACGCGGTTTGGAGAAATAACTGCTTCTAAAACCAAAACGGAGCAACCTAACAGAACGGCCTTCAATGTGTGCGTTCAACTTACAGAGTTAAACAGATGTGTGTTTACAGGAGTTTCTAAACCCTTTCTGTGAAGAAGCGCAAAACGCATTTTCCCAGGCAAAAGCAAGCATTTCCCAAATAGCTGTAAATCTCCGTCTGAAACACAAAACGAACGTATCCTTCAGACTGCTCTGCTGGGTGTTCGCTTACCTAAAAGAATTGAATCTACTTCTAGATTCAGAGAGTGACAAGCACGCTGCTTCTCGGAGCTGCGTTTTGATATGCCAGAGTGAATGGGAGTAAACGCGGTTTGGAGAAATATCTGCTTCTAAAACCAAAACGGAGCAACCTAACAGAACGGCCTTCAATGTGTGCGTTCAACTTACAGAGTTAAACTGATGTGTGTTTGCAGGACTTTCTAAACCCTTTCTGTGAAGAAGCGCAAAACGCATTTTCCCAAGCAAAAGCAAGCATTTCCCAAATAGCTGTAAATCTCCGTCTGAAACACAAAACGAAAGTATCCTTCAGACTGCTCTGCTGAGTGTTCGATGACCTAAGGGAGTTGAATCTGCCTCTAGATTCAGAGAGTGAGAAGCACGTTCATTCTCAGAGCTGCGTTTTGATATGCCAGAGTGAATGGAAGTAAACGCGGTTTGGAGAAATATCTGCTTCTTAGACCAAAACGGAGCAACATAACAGAACGGCCTTCAATGTGTGCGTTCAACTTACGAAGTTAAACTGATGTGTGTTTGCAGGAGTTTCTAAACCCTTTCTGTGAAGAAGCGCAAAACGCATTTTCCCAGGCAAAAGCAAGCATTTCCCCAATAGCTGTAAATCTCCGTCTGAAACACAAAACGAACGTATCCTTCAGACTGCTTTGCTGGGTGTTCGTTTTGCTAAGGGAGTTGAGTCTGCCTCTAGATACAGAGAGTGAGAAGCACGTTGCTTCACGGAGCTGCGTTTTGATATGCCAGAATGAATGGGAGTAAACGCGGTTTGGAGAAATATCTGCTTCTAAAACCAAAACGGAGCAACCTAACAGAACGGCCTTCAATGTGTGCGTTCAACCTACAGAGTTAAACTGATGTGTGTTTGCAGGAGTTTCTAAACCCTTTCTGTGAAGAAGGGCAAAACGCATTTTCCGAGGCAAAAGCAAGCATTTCCCAAATAGCTGTAAATCTCCGTCTGAAACACAAAACGAACGTATCCTTCAGAATGCTCTGCTGGGTGTTCGCTTACCTAAAAGAATTGAATCTACCTCTAGATTCAGAGAGTGAGAAGCACGTTACTTCTCAAAGCTGCGTTTTGATATGCCAGAGTGAATGGGAGTAAACGCGGTTTGGAGAAATATCTGCTTCTAAAACCAAAACGGAGCAACCTAACAGAACGGCCTTCAATGTGTGCGTTCAACTTACAGAGTTAAACTGATGTGTTTTTGCAGGAGTTTCTAAACCCTTTCTGTGAAGAAGCGCAAAACGCATTTTCCCAGCCAAATGCAAGCATTTCCCAAATAGTTGTAAATCTCCGTCTGAAACACAAAACGAACGTGTCCTTCAGACTGCTCTGCAGGGTGTTCGCTTACCTAAGGCAGTTGAATCTGCCTCTAGATTCAGAGAGTTAGAAGCACGTTGCTTCTCGGAGCTGCGTTTTGATATGACAGAGTGAATGGGAGTAAACGCAGTTTGGAGAAATATCTGCTTCTAAAACCAAAACGGAGCCACCTAACCGAACGGCCTTCAATGTGTGCGTTCAACGTACAAAGTTAAACTGGTGTGTGTTTGCAGGAGTTTCTAAACCCTTTCTGTGAAGAAGCGCAAAACGCATTTTCCCAGCCAAATGCAAGCATTTCCCAAATAGTTGTAAATCTCCGTCTGAAACACAAAACGAACGTATCCTTCAGACTGCTCTGCTGGGTGTTCGCTGACCTAAGGGAGTTGAATTTGCCTCTAGATTCAGAGAGTGAGAAGCACGTTGCTTCTCGGAGCTGCGTTTTGATATGCCAGAGTGAATGGGAGTAAACGCGGTTTGGAGAAATATCTGCTTCTAAAACCAAAACGGAGCAACCTAACAGAACGGCCTTCAATGTGTGCGTTCAACTTACATAGTTAAACTGATGTGTGTTTGCAGGAGTTTCTAAACCCTTTCTGTGAAGAAGCGCAAAACGCATTTTCCCAGGCAAAAGCAAGCATTTCCCAAATAGCTGTAAATCTCCGTCTGAAACACAAAACGAACGTATCCTTCAGACTGCTCTGCTGCGTGTTCGCTGACCTAAGGGAGTTGAATCTGCCTCTAGATTCAGAGAGTGAGAAGCACGTTGCTTCTCGGAGCTGCGTTTTGATATGCCAGAGTGAATGGGAGTAAACGCGGTTTGGAAAAATATCTGCTTCTAAAACCAAAACGGAGCAACCTAACAGAACGGCCTTCAATGTGTGCGTTCAACTTACAGAGTTAACTGATGTGTGTTTGCAGGAGTTTCTAAACCCTTTCTGTGAAGAAGCGCAAAACGCATTTTCCCAGGCAAAAGCAAGCATTTCCCAAATAGCTGTAAATCTCGGTCTGAAACAAAAAACGAACGTATCCTTCAGACTGCTCTGCTGGGTGTTCGCTTACCTAAAAGAATTGAATCTACTTCTAGATTCAGAGAGTGAGAAGCACGTTGCTTCTCGGAGCTGCGTTTTGATATGCCAGAGTGAATGGGAGTAAACGCGGTTTGGAGAAATATCTGCTTCTAAAACCAAAACGGAGCAACCTAACAGAACGGCCTTCAATGTGTGCGTTCAACTTACGAAGTTAAACTGATTTGTGTTTGCAGGAGTTTCTAAACCCTTTCGGTGAAGAAGCGCAAAACGCGTTTTCCCAGGCAAAAGCAAGCATTTCCCCAATAGCTGTAAATCTCCGTCTGAAACACAAAACGAACGTATCCTTCAGACTGCTCTGCTGGGTGTTCGTTTTGCTAAGGGAGTTGAGTCTGCCTCTAGATACAGAGAGTGAGAAGCACGTTGCTTCACGGAGCTGCGTTTTGATATGCCAGAATGAATGGGAGTAAACGCGGTTTGGAGAAATATCTGCTTCTAAAACCAAAACGGAGCAACCTAACAGAACGGCCTTCAATGTGTGCGTTCAACCTACAGAGTTAAACTGATGTGTGTTTGCAGGAGTTTCTAAACCCTTTCTGTGAAGAAGCGCAAAACGCATTTTCCGAGGCAAAAGCAAGCATTTCCCAAATAGCTGTAAATCTCCGTCTGAAACACAAAACGAACGTATCCTTCAGAATGCTCTGCTGGGTGTTCGCTTACCTAAAAGAATTGAATCTACCTCTAGATTCAGAGAGTGAGAAGCACGTTGCTTCTCAAAGCTGCGTTTTGATATGCCAGAGTGAATGGGAGTAAACGCGGTTTGGAGAAATATCTGCTTCTAAAACCAAAACGGAGCAACCTAACAGAACGGCCTTCAATGTGTGCGTTCAACTTACAGAGTTAAACTGATGTGTGTTTGCAGGAGTTTCTAAACCCTTTCTGTGAAGAAGCGCAAAACGCATTTTCCCAGCCAAATGCAAGCATTTCCCAAATAGTTGTAAATCTCCGTCTGAAACACAAAACGAACGTATCCTTCAGACTGCTCTGCTGGGTGTTCGCTGACCTAAGGGAGTTGAATTTGCCTCTAGATTCAGAGAGTGAGAAGCACGTTGCTTCTCGGAGCTGCGTTTCGATATGCCAGAGCGAATGGGAGTAAACGCGGTTTGGAGAAATATCTGCTTCTAAAACCAAAACGGAGCAACCTAACAGAACGGCCTTCAATGTGTGCGTTCAACTTACATAGTTAAACTGATGTGTGTTTGCAGGAGTTTCTAAACCCTTTCTGTGAAGAAGCGCAAAACGCATTTTCCCAGGCAAAAGCAAGCATTTCCCAAATAGCTGTAAATCTCCGTCTGAAACAAACAACGAATGTATACTTCAGACTGCTCTGCTGAGTGTTCGATGACCTAAGGGAGTTGAATCTGCCTCTAGATTCAGAGAGTGAGAAGCACGTTAATTCTCGGAGCTGGGTTTTGATATGCCAGAGTGAATGGGAGTAAACGCGGTTTGGAGAAATATCTGCTTCTTAGACCAAAACGGAGAAACATAACTGAACGGCCTTCAATGTGTGCGTTCAACTTACGAAGTTAAACTGATGTGTGTTTGCAGGAGTTTCTAAACCCTTTCTGTGAAGAAGCGCAAAACGGATTTTCCCAGGCAAAAGCAAGCATTTCCCAAATAGCTGTAAATCTCCGTCTGAAACACAAAACGAACGTATCCTTCAGACTGCTCTGCTGGGTGTTCGCTTAGCTAAGGGAGTTGAGTCTGCCTCGAGATTCAGAGAGTGAGAAGCACGTTGCTTCACGGAGCTGCGTTTTGATATGCCAGAGTGAATGGGAGTAAACGCGGTTTGGAAAAATATCTGCTTTCAAAACCAAAACGGAGCAACCTAACAGAACGGCCTTCAATGTGTCCGTTGAACTTACAGAGTTAAACTGATGTGTGTTTGCAGGAGTTTCTAAACCCTTTCTGTGAAGAAGCGCAAAACGCATTTTGCCAGCCAAATGCAAGCATTTCCCAAATAGCTGTAAATCTCCGTCTGGAACACAAAACGAACGTATCCTTCAGACTGCTCTGCTGGATGTTCGCTGACCTAAGGGAGTTGAATCTGCCTCTAGATTCAGAAAGTGAGAAGCAAGTTGCTTCTCGGAGCTGCGTTTTGATATGCCAGAGTGAATGGGAGTAAACGCGGTTTGGAGAAATATCTGCTTCTAAAACCAAAACGGAGCAACCTAACAGAACGGCCTTCAATGTGTGCATTCAACTTACATAGTTAAACTGATGTGTGTTTGCAGGAGTTTCTAAACCCTTTCTGTGAAGAAGCGCAAAACGCATTTTCCCAGGCAAAAGCAAGCATTTCCCAAATAGCTGTAAATCTCCGTCTGAAACAATAAACGAACGTATCCTTCAGACTGCTCTGCTGAGTGTTCGATGACCTAAGGGAGTTGAATCTGCCTCTAGATTCAGAGAGTGAGAAGCACGTTCATTCTCGGAGCTGCGTTTTGATATGCCAGAGTGAATGGGAGAAAACGCGGTTTGGAGAAATACCTGCTTCTAAAACCAAAACGGAGCAACCTAACAGAACGGCCTTCAATGAGTGCGTTCAACTTACTGAGTTAAACAGATGTGTGTTTGCAGGAGTTTCTAAACCCTTTCTGTGAAGAAGCGCAAAACGCATTTTCCCAGCCAAATGCAAGCATTTCCCAAATAGCTGTAAATCTCCGTCTGATACACAAAACGAACGTGTCCTTCAGACTGCTCTGCAGGGTGTTCGCTTACCTAAGGCAGTTGAATCTGCCTCTAGATTCAGAGAGTTAGAAGCACGTTGCTTCTCGGAGCTGCGTTTTGATATGACAGAGTGAATGGGAGTAAACGCAGTTTGGAGAAATATCTGCTTCTAAAACCAAAACGGAGCCACCTAACCGAACGGCCTTCAATGTGTGCGTTCAACGTACAGAGTTAAACTGATGTGTGTTTGCAGGAGTTTCTAAACCCTTTCTGTGAAAAAGCGCAAAACGCATTTTCCCAGGCAAAAGCAAGCATTTCCCAAATAGCTGTAAATCTCCGTCTGAATCACAAAACGAACGTATCCTTCAGACTGCTCTGCTGGGTGTTCGCTTAGCTAAGGGAGTTAAATCTGCCTCTAGATTTAGAGAGTGAGAAGCACGTTGCTTCTCGGAGCTGCGTTTTGATATGCCAGAGTGAATGGGAGTAAACGCGGTTTGGAGAAATATCTGCTTCTAAAACCAAAACGGAGCAACCTAACAGAACGGCCTTCAATGTGTCCGTTGAACTTACAGAGTTAAACTGATGTGTGTTTGCAGGAGTTTCTAAACCCTTTCTGTGAAGAACCGCAAAACGCATTTTCCCAGCCAAATGCAAGCATTTCCCAAATAGCTGTAAATCTCCGTCTGAAACAGAAAACGAACGTATCCTTCAGACTGCTCTGCTGGGTGTTCGCTGACCTAAGGGAGTTGAATCTGCCTCTAGATACAGAGAGTGAGAAGCACGTTGCTTCTCGGAGCTGCGTTTTGATATGCCAGAGTGAATGGGAGTAAACGCGGTTTGGAGAAATAACTGCTTCTAAAACCAAAACGGAGCAACCTAACAGAACGGCCTTCAATGTGTGCGTTCAACTTACAGAGTTAAACTGATGTGTGTTTGCAGGAGTTTCTAAACCCTTTCTGTGAAGAAGCGCAAAACGCATTTTCCCAGCCAAATGCAAGCATTTCCCAAATAGTTGTAAATCTCCGTCTGAAACACAAAACGAACGTATCCTTCAGACTGCTCTGCTGGGTGTTCGCTGACCTAAGGGAGTTGAATTTGCCTCTAGATTCAGAGAGTGAGAAGCACGTTGCTTCTCGGAGCTGCGTTTCGATATGCCAGAGTGAATGGGAGTAAACGCGGTTTGGAGAAATATCTGCTTCTAAAACCAAAACGGAGCAACCTAACAGAACGGCCTTCAATGTGTGCGTTCAACTTACATAGTTAAACTGATGTGTGTTTGCAGGAGTTTCTAAACCCTTTCTGTGAAGAAGCGCAAAACGCATTTTCCCAGGCAAAAGCAAGCATTTCCCAAATAGATGTAAATCTCCGTCTGAAACAAACAACGAATGTATACTTCAGGCTGCTCTGCTGAGTGTTCGATGACCTAAGGGAGTTGAATCTGCCTCTAGATTCAGAGAGTGAGAAGCACGTTAATTCTCGGAGCTGGGTTTTGATATGCCAGAGTGAATGGGAGTAAACGCGGTTTGGAGAAATATCTGCTTCTTAGACCAAAACGGAGAAACATAACTGAACGGCCTTCAATGTGTGCGTTCAACTTACGAAGTTAAACTGATGTGTGTTTGCAGGAGTTTCTAAACCCTTTCTGTGAAGAAGCGCAAAACGGATTTTCCCAGGCAAAAGCAAGCATTTTCCAAATAGCTGTAAATCTCCGTCTGATACACAAAACGAACGTATCCTTCAGACTGCTCTGCTGGGTGTTCGCTTAGCTAAGGGAGTTGAGTCTGCCTCGAGATTCAGAGAGTGAGAAGCACGTTGCTTCACGGAGCTGCGTTTTGATATGCCAGAGTGAATGGGAGTAAACGCGGTTTGGAAAAATATCGGCTTTCAAAACCAAAACGGAGCAACCTAACAGAACGGCCTTCAATGTGTGCGTTCAACTTACAGAGTTAACTGATGTGTGTTTGCAGGAGTTTCTAAACCCTTTCTGTGAAGAAGCGCAAAACGCATATTCCCAGGCAAAAGCAAGCATTTCCCAAATAGCTGTAAATCTCGGTCTGAAACAAAAAACGAACGTATCCTTCAGACTGCTCTGCTGGGTGTTCGCTTACCTAAAAGAATTGAATCTACTTCTAGATTCAGAGAGTGAGAAGCACGTTGCTTCTCGGAGCTGCGTTTTGATATGCCAGAGTGAATGGGAGTAAACGCGGTTTGGAGAAATATCTGCTTCTAAAACCAAAACGGAGCAACCTAACAGAACGGCCTTCAATGTGTGCGTTCAACTTACAGAGTTAAACTGATGTGTGTTTGCAGGAGTTTCTAAACCCTTTCTGTGAAGAAGCGCAAAACGCATTTTCCCAGGCAAAAGCAAGCATTTCCCAAATAGCTGTAAATCTCCCTCTGAAACACAAAACGAAAGTATCCTTCAGACTGCTCTGCTGAGTGTTCGATGACCTAAGGGAGTTGAATCTGCCTCTAGATTCAGAGAGTGAGGAGCACGTTCATTCTCGGAGCTGCGTTTTGATATGCCAGAGTGAATGGGAGTAAACGCGGATTGGAGAAATATCTGCTTCTTAGACCAAAACGGAGCAACATAACTGAACGGCCTTCAATGTGTGCGTTCAACTTACGAAGTTAAACTGATGTGTGTTTGCAGGAGTTTCTAAACCCTTTCTGTGAAGAAGCGCAAAACGCATTTTCCCAGGCAAAAGCAAGCATTTCCCAAATAGCTGTAAATCTCCGTCTGAAACAAAAAACGAACGTATCCTTCAGACTGCTCTGCTGGGTGTTCGCTTAGCTAAGGGAGTTGAGTCTGCCTCGAGATTCAGAGAGTGAGAAGCACGTTGCTTCACGGAGCTGCGTTTTGATATGCCAGAATGAATGGGAGTAAACGCGGTTTGGAGAAATATCTGCTTCTAAAATTAAAACGGAGCAACCTAACAGAACGGCCTTCAATGTGTCCGTTGAACTTATAGAGTTAAACTGATGTGTGTTTGCAGGAGTTTCTAAACCCTTTCTGTGAAGAAGCGCAAAACGCATTTTGCCAGCCAAATGCAAGCATTTCCCAAATAGCTGTAAATCTCCGTCTGGAATACAAAACGAACGTATCCTTCAGACTGCTCTGCTGGATGTTCGCTGACCTAAGGGAGTTGAATCTGCCTCTAGATTCAGAAAGTGAGAAGCACGTTGCTTCTCGGAGCTGCGTTTTGATATGCCAGAGTGAATGGGAGTAAACGCGGTTTGGAGAAATATCTGCTTCTAAAACCAAAACGGAGCAACCTAACAGAACGGCCTTCAATGTGTGCATTCAACTTACATAGTTAAACTGATGTGTGTTTGCAGGAGTTTCTAAACCCTTTCTGTGAAGAAGCGCAAAACGCATTTTCCAAGGCAAAAGCAAGCATTTCCCAAATAGCTGTAAATCTCCGTCTGAAACAAAAAACGAACGTATCCTTCAGACTGCTCTGCTGAGTGTTCGATGACCTAAGGGAGTTTAATCTGCCTCTAGATTCAGAGAGTGAGAAGCACGTTCATTCTCGGAGCTGCGTTTTGATATGCCAGAGTGAATGGGAGAAAACGCGGTTTGGAGAAATATCTGCTTCTAAAACCAAAACGGAGCCACCTAACCGAACGGCCTTCAATGTGTGCGTTCAACGTACAGAGTTAAACTGATGTGTGTTTGCAGGAGTTTCTAAACCCTTTCTGTGAAAAAGCGCAAAACGCATTTTCCCAGGCAAAAGCAAGAATTTCCCAAATAGCTATAAATCTCCGTCTGAAACACAAAACGAACGTATCCTTCAGACTGCTCTGCTGGGTGTTCGCTTAGCTAAGGGAGTTAAATCTGCCTCTAGATTTAGAGAGTGAGAAGCACGTTGCTTCTCGGAGCTGCGTTTTGATATGCCAGAGTGAATGGGAGTAAACGCGGTTTGGAGAAATATCTGCTTCTAAAACCAAAACGGAGCAACCTAACAGAACGGCCTTCAATGTGTCCGTTGAATTTACAGAGTTAAACTGATGTGTGTTTGCAGGAGTTTCTAAACCCTTTCTGTGAAGAACCGCAAAACGCATTTTCCCAGCCAAATGCAAGCATTTCCCAAATAGCTGTAAATCTCCGTCTGAAACACAAAACGAACGTATCCTTCAGACTGCTCTGCTGGGTGTTCGCTGACCTAAGGGAGTTGAATCTGCCTCTAGATACAGAGAGTAAGAATCACGTTGCTTCTCGGAGCTGCGTTTTGATATGCCAGAGTGAATGGGAGTAAACGCGGTTTGGAGAAATAACTGCTTCTAAAACCAAAACGGAGCAACCTAACAGAACGGCCTTCAATGTGTGCGTTCAACTTACAGAGTTAAACAGATGTGTGTTTACAGGAGTTTCTAAACCCTTTCTGTGAAGAAGCGCAAAACGCATTTTCCCAGGCAAAAGCAAGCATTTCCCAAATAGCTGTAAATCTCCGTCTGAAACACAAAACGAACGTATCCTTCAGACTGCTCTGCTGGGTGTTCGCTTACCTAAAATAATTGAATCTACCTCTAGATTCAGAGTGAGAAGCACGTTGCTTCTCAAAGCTGCGTTTTGATATGCCAGAGTGAATGGGAGTAAACGCGGTTTGGAGAAATATCTGCTTCTAAAACCAAAACGGAGCAACCTAACAGAACGGCCTTCAATGTGTGCGTTCAACTTACAGAGTTAAACTGATGTGTATTTGCAGGAGTTTCTAAACCCTTTCTGTGAAGAAGCGCAAAACGCATTTTCCCAGCCAAATGCAAGCATTTCCCAAATAGTTGTAAATCTCCGTCTGAAACACAAAACGAACGTATCCTTCAGACTGCTCTGCTGGGTGTTCGCTGACCTAAGGGAGTTGAATTTGCCTCTAGATTCAGAGAGTGAGAAGCACGTTGCTTCTCGGAGCTGCGTTTTGATATGCCAGAGTGAATGGGAGTAAACGCGGTTTGGAGAAATATCTGCTTCTAAAACCAAAACGGAGCAACCTAACAGAACGGCCTTCAATGTGTGCGTTCAACTTACAGAGTTAAACTGATGTGTATTTGCAGGAGTTTCTAAACCCTTTCTGTGAAGAAGCGCAAAACGCATTTTCCCAGGCAAAAGCAAGCATTTCCCAAATAGCTCTAAATCTCGGTCTGAAACAAAAAACGAACGTATCCTTCAGACTGCTCTGCTGGGTGTTCGCTTACCTAAAAGAATTGAATCTACTTCTAGATTCAGAGAGTGACAAGCACGCTGCTTCTCGGAGCTGCGTTCTGATATGCCAGAGTGAATGGGAGTAAACGCGGTTTGGAGAAATATCTGCTTCTAAAACCAAAACGGAGCAACCTAACAGAACGGCCTTCAATGTGTGCGTTCAACTTACGAAGTTAAACTGATTTGTGTTTGCAGGAGTTTCTAAACCCTTTTTGTGAAGAAGCGCAAAACGCGTTTTCCCAGGCAAAAGCAAGCATTTCCCCAATAGCTGTAAATCTCCGTCTGAAACACAAAACGAACGTATCCTTCAGACTGCTCTGCTGGGTGTTCGTTTTGCTAAGGGAGTTGAGTCTGCCTCTAGATACAGAGAGTGAGAAGCACGTTGCTTCACGGAGCTGCGTTTTGATATGCCAGAATGAATGGGAGTAAACGCGGTTTGGAGAAATATCTGCTTCTAAAACCAAAACGGAGCAACCTAACAGAACGGCCTTCAATGTGTGCGTTCAACCTACAGAGTTAAACTGATGTGTGTTTGCAGGAGTTTCTAAACCCTTTCTGTGAAGAAGCGCAAAACGCATTTTCCGAGGCAAAAGCAAGCATTTCCCAAATAGCTGTAAATCTCCGTCTGAAACACAAAACGAACGTATCCTTCAGAATGCTCTGCTGGGTGTTCGCTTACCTAAAAGAATTGAATCTACCTCTAGATTCAGAGAGTGAGAAGCACGTTGCTTCTCAAAGCTGCGTTTTGATATGCCAGAGTGAATGGGAGTAAACGCGGTTTGGAGAAATATCTGCTTCTAAAACCAAAACGGAGCAACCTAACAGAACGGCCTTCAATGTGTGCGTTCAACTTACAGAGTTAAACTGATGTGTGTTTGCAGGAGTTTCTAAACCCTTTCTGTGAAGAACCGCAAAACGCATTTTCCCAGCCAAATGCAAGCATTTCCCAAATAGTTGTAAATCTCCGTCTGAAACACAAAACGAACGTATCCTTCAGACTGCTCTGCTGGGTGTTCGCTGACCTAAGGGAGTTGAATTTGCCTCTAGATTCAGAGAGTGAGAAGCACGTTGCTTCTCGGAGCTGCGTTTCGATATGCCAGAGTGAATGGGAGTAAACGCGGTTTGGAGAAATATCTGCTTCTAAAACCAAAACGGAGCAACCTAACAGAACGGCCTTCAATGTGTGCGTTCAACTTACATAGTTAAACTGATGTGTGTTTGCAGGAGTTTCTAAACCCTTTCTGTGAAGAAGCGCAAAACGCATTTTCCCAGGCAAAAGCAAGCATTTCCCAAATAGCTGTAAATCTCCGTCTGAAACAAACAACGAATGTATACTTCAGACTGCTCTGCTGAGTGTTCGATGACCTAAGGGAGTTGAATCTGCCTCTAGATTCAGAGAGTGAGAAGCACGTTAATTCTCGGAGCTGGGTTTTGATATGCCAGAGTGAATGGGAGTAAACGCGGTTTGGAGAAATATCTGCTTCTTAGACCAAAACGGAGCAACCTAACAGAACGGCCTTCAATGTGTGCGTTCAACTTACGAAGTTAAACTGATGTGTGTTTGCAGGAGTTTCTAAACCCTTTCTGTGAAGAAGCGCAAAACGGATTTTCCCAGGCAAAAGCAAGCATTTCCCAAATAGCTGTAAATCTCCGTCTGAAACACAAAACGAACGTATCCTTCAGACTGCTCTGCTGGGTGTTCGCTTAGCTAAGGGAGTTGAGTCTGCCTCGAGATTCAGAGAGTGAGAAGCACGTTGCTTCACGGAGCTGCGTTTTGATATGCCAGAGTGAATGGGAGAAAACGCGGTTTGGAGAAATACCTGCTTCTAAAACCAAAACGGAGCAACCTAACAGAACGGCCTTCAATGAGTGCGTTCAACTTACTGAGTTAAACAGATGTGTGTTTGCAGGAGTTTCTAAACCCTTTCTGTGAAGAAGCGCAAAACGCATTTTCCCAGCCAAATGCAAGCATTTCCCAAATAGCTGTAAATCTCCGTCTGATACACAAAACGAACGTGTCCTTCAGACTGCTCTGCAGGGTGTTCGCTTACCTAAGGCAGTTGAATCTGCCTCTAGATTCAGAGAGTTAGAAGCACGTTGCTTCTCGGAGCTGCGTTTTGATATGACAGAGTGAATGGGAGTAAACGCAGTTTGGAGAAATATCTGCTTCTAAAACCAAAACGGAGCCACCTAACCGAACGGCCTTCAATGTGTGCGTTCAACGTACAGAGTTAAACTGATGTGTGTTTGCAGGAGTTTCTAAACCCTTTCTGTGAAAAAGCGCAAAACGCATTTTCCCAGGCAAAAGCAAGCATTTCCCAAATAGCTGTAAATCTCCGTCTGAAACACAAAACGAACGTATCCTTCAGACTGCTCTGCTGGGTGTTCGCTTAGCTAAGGGAGTTAAATCTGCCTCTAGATTTAGAGAGTGAGAAGCACGTTGCTTCTCGGAGCTGCGTTTTGATATGCCAGAGTGAATGGGAGTAAACGCGGTTTGGAGAAATATCTGCTTCTAAAACCAAAACGGAGCAACCTAACAGAACGGCCTTCAATGTGTCCGTTGAACTTACAGAGTTAAACTTATGTGTGTTTGCAGGAGTTTCTAAACCCTTTCTGTGAAGAACCGCAAAACGCATTTTTCCAGCCAAATGCAAGCATTTCCCAAATAGCTGTAAATCTCCGTCTGAAACAGAAAACGAACGTATCCTTCAGACTGCTCTGCTGGGTGTTCGCTGACCTAAGGGAGTTGAATCTGCCTCTAGATACAGAGAGTGAGAAGCACGTTGCTTCTCGGAGCTGCGTTTTGATATGCCAGAGTGAATGGGAGTAAACGCGGTTTGGAGAAATAACTGCTTCTAAAACCAAAACGGAGCAACCTAACAGAACGGCCTTCAATGTGTGCGTTAAACTTACAGAGTTAAACAGATGTGTGTTTGCAGGAGTTTCTAAACCCTTTCTGTGAAGAAGCGCAAAACGCATTTTTCCAGGCAAAAGCAAGCATTTCCCAAATAGCTGTAAATCTCCGTCTGAAACCCAAAACGAACGTATCCTTCAGACAGCTCTGCTGGGTGTTCGCTTACCTAAAAGAATTGAATCTACCTCTAGATTCAGAGAGTGAGAAGCACGTTGTTTCTCGGAGCTGCGTTTTGATATGCCAGAGTGAATGGGAGTAAACGCGGTTTGGAGAAATATCTGCTTCTAAAACCTAAACGGAGCAACCTAACAGAACGGCCTTCAATGTGTGCGTTCAACTTACAGAGCTAAACTGATGTGTGTTTGCAGGAGTTTCTAAACCCTTTCTGTGAAGAAGCGCAAAACGCATTTTTTCAGCCAAATGCAAGCATTTCCCAAATAGCTGAAAATCTCCGTCTGAAACACAAAACAAACGTATCCTTCAGACTGCTCTGCTGGGTGTTCGCTGACCTAAGGGAGCTGAATCTGCCTCTAGATGCAGAAAGTGAGAAGCACGTTGCTTCTCGGAGCTGCGTTTTGATATGCCAGAGTGAATGGGAGTAAACGCGGTTTGGAGAAATATCTGCTTCTAAAACCAAAACGGAGCAACATAACAGAACGGCCTTCAATGTGTCCGTTCAACTTACAGAGTTAAACTGATGTGTTTTTGCAGGAGTTTCTAAACACTTTCTGTGAAGAAGCGCAGAACGCATTTTCCCAGGCAAAAGCAAGCATTTCCCAAATAGCTGTAAATCTTTGTCTGAAATACAAAACGAACGTATCCTTCAGACTGCTCTGCTGGGTGTTCGCTTTCCTAAAAGAATTGAATCTACCTCTAGATTCAGAGAGTGAGAAGCACGTTGCTTCTCGGAGCTGCGTTTAGATATGCCAGAGTGAATGGGAGTAAACGCGGTTTCGAGAAATATCTGCTTCTAAAACCAAAACGGAGCAACCTAACAGAACGGCCTTCAATGTGTGCGTTCAACTTACAGAATTAAAATGACGTGTGTTTGCAGGAGTTTCTAAACACTTTCTGTGAATAAGCGAAAAAGGCATTTTCCCAGGCAAAAGCAAGCATTTCCCAAATAGCTGTAAATCTCCGTCTGAAACACAAAACGAACGTATGCTTCAGACTGGTCTGCTGGGTGTGCGCTTACCTAAAAGAATTGAATCTACCTTTAGATTCAGAGAGTGAGAAGCACGTTGCTTCTCGGAGCTGCGTTTTGATATGCCAGAGTGAATGGGAGTAAACGCGGTTTGGAGAAATATCTGCTTCTAAAACCAAAACGGAGCAAGCTAACAGAACGGCCTTCAATGTGTGCGTTCAACTTACACAGTTAAACTGATGTGTGTTTGCAGGAGTTTCTAAACCCTTTCTGTGAAGAAGCGCAAAACGCATTTGGCCAGGCAAATAAGCATTTCCTAAATAGCTGTAAATCTTCGTCTGAAACACAAAACGAACGTATCCTTCAGACTGCTCTGCTGGGTGTTCGCTTACCTAAAAAAATTGAATCTACCTCTAGATTCAGAGAGTGAGGAGCACGTTGCTTCTCGGAGCTGCGTTTTGATATGCCAGAGTGAATGGGAGTAAACGCGGTTTGGAGAAATATCTGCTTCTAAAACCAAAACGGAGCAACCTAACAGAACGGCTTTCAATGTGTGCGTTCAACTTACAGAGTTAAACTGATGTGTGTTTGCAGGAGTTTCTAAACCCATTCTGTGAAGAAGCGCAAAACGCATTTTCCCAGGCAAAAGCAATCATTTCCGAAATAGCTGTAAATCTCCGTCTGAAACACAAAACGAACGTATCCTTCAGACTGCTCTGCTGGGTGTTCGCTTACCTAAAAGAATTGAATCTACCTCTAGATTAAGAGAGTGAGAAACACGTTGCTTCTCGGAGCTGCGTTTTGATATGCCAGAGTGAATGGGAGTAAAGGCGGTTTGGAGAAATATCTGCTTCTGAAACCAAAACGGAGCAACATAACAGAACGACCTTCAATGTGTGCGTTCAACTTACAGAGTTAAATTGATGTGTGTTTGCAGGGGTTTCTAAACACTTTCTGTGAAAAAGCGCCAGACGCATTTCCCAAGTCAAATGCAAGCATTTCCCAAATAGTTGTAAATCTCCGTCTGAAACACAAAACGAACGTATTGTTCAGACTGCTCTGCTGGGTGTTCGCTGACCTAAGGGAGTTGAATATGCCTCTAGATTCAGAGAGTGAGAAGCACGTTGCTTCTCGGAGCTGCGTTTTGATATGCCAGAGGGAATGGGAGTAAACGCGGTATGGAGAAATATCTGCTTCTAAAACCAAAACGGAGCAACCTAACAGAACGGCCTTCAATGTGTGCCTTCAACTTACAGAGTTAAACTGATGTGTGTTTGCAGGAGTTTCTAAACCCTTTCTGTGAAGAAGCGCAAAACGCATTTGGCAAGGCAAATAAGCATTTCGTAAATAGCTGTAAATCTTCGTCTGAAACACAAAACGAACGTATCCTTCAGACTGCTCTGCTGGGTGTTCACTTACCTAAAAAAATTGAATCTACCTCTAGATTCAGAGAGTGAGAAGCACGTTGCTTCTCGGAGCTGCGTTTTGATATGCCAGAGTGAATGGGAGTAAACGCGGTTTGGAGAAATATCTGCTTCTAAAACCAAAACGGAGCAACCTAACAGAACGGCCTTCAACGTGTGCGTTCAACTTACAGAGTTTAACTGATGTGTGTTTGCAGGAGTTTCTAAACCCTTTCTGTGAAGAAGCGCAAAACGCATTTTCCCAGGCAAAAGCAAGCATTTCCCAAATAGCTGTAAATCTCCGTCTGAAACACAAAACGAACCTATCTTTCAGACTGCTCTGCTGGGTGTTCGCTTACCTAAAAGAATTGAATCTACCTCTAGATTCAGAGAGTGAGAAGCACGTTGCTTCTCGGAGCTGCGTTTTGACATGCCAGAGTGAATGGGAGTAAACACGGTTTGGAGAAATATCTGCTTCTAAAACCAAAACGGAGCAACCTAACAGAACGGCCTTCAATGTGTGCGATCAACTTACAGAGTTAAACTGATGTGTGTTTGCAGGAGTTTCTAAACCCTTTCTGTGAAGAAGCGCAAAACGCATTTTCCCAGGCAAAAGCAAGCATTTCCCAAATAGCTGTAAATCTCCGTCTGAAACACAAAACGAACGTATTCTTCAGACTGCTCTGCTGGGTGTTCGCTTACCTAAAAGAATTGAATCTACCTCTAGATTCAGAGAGTGAGAATCACGTTACTTCTCAAAGCTGCGTTTTGATATGCCAGAGTGAATGGGAGTAAACGCGGTTTGGAAAAATATCTGCTTCTAAAACCAAAACGGAGCAACCTAACAGAACGGCCTTCAACGTGTGCGTTCAACTTACAGAGTTTAACTGATGTGTGTTTGCAGGAGTTTCTAAACCCTTTCTGTGAAGAAGCGCAAAACGCATTTTCCCAGGCAAAAGCAAGCATTTCCCAAATAGCTGTAAATCTCCGTCTGAAACACAAAACGAACCTATCTTTCAGACTGCTCTGCTGGGTGTTCGCTTACCTAAAAGAATTGAATCTACCTCTAGATTCAGAGAGTGAGAAGCACGTTGCTTCTCGGAGCTGCGTTTTGACATGCCAGAGTGAATGGGAGTAAACACGGTTTGGAGAAATATCTGCTTCTAAAACCAAAACGGAGCAACCTAACAGAACGGCCTTCAATGTGTGCGTTCAACTTACAGATTTGATCTGACGTGTGTTTGCAGGAGTTTGTAAACCCTTTCTGTGAAGAAGCGCAAAACGCATTTTCCCAGGCAAAAGCAAGCATTTCCCAAATAGCTGTAAATCTCCGTCTGAAACACAAAACGAACGTATCCTTCAGACTGCTCTGCTGGGTGTTCGCTGACCTAAGGGAGTTGAATCTGCCTCTAGATTAAGAAAGTGAGAAGCACGTTGCTTCTCGGAGCTACGTTTTGATATGCCAGAGTGAATGGGAGTAAACGCGGTTTGGAGAAATATCTGCTTCTAAAACCAAAACAAAGCAACCTAACAGAACGGCCGTCAATGTGTCCGTTCAACTTACAGAGTTAAACTGATGTGTGTTTGCAGGAGTTTCTAAACCCTTTCTGTGAAGAAGCGCAAAACGCATTTTCCCAGGCAAAGGCAAGCATTTCCCAAATAGCTATAAATCTCCGTCTGAAACACAAAACGAACGTATCCTTCAGACTGCTCTGCTGAGTGTTCGCTTACCTAAGAGAAGTGAATCTACCTCTAGATTCAGAGAGAGAGTAGCACGTTGCTTCTCGGAGCTTCGTTTTGATATGCCAGAGTGAATGGGAGTAAACGCGGTTTGGAGAAATATCTTCTTCTAAAACCAAAACGGAGCAACCTAACAGAACGGCCTTCAATGTGTGCGTTCAACTTACAGAGTTAAACTGATGTGTGTTTGCAGGAGTTTGTAAACCCTTTCTGTAAAGAAGCGCAAAACGCATTTTTCCCAGCCAAATGCAAGCATTTCCCAAATAGCTGTAAATCTCCGTCTGAAACACAAAACGAACGTATCCTTCCGACTGCTCTGCTGGGTGTTCGCTGACCTATGGGAGTTGAATCTGCTTCTAGATTCAGAGAGTGAGAAGCACGTTGCTTCTGGGAGCTGCGTTTTGATATGCCAGAGTGAATGGGAGTAAACGCGGTTTGGAGAAATATCTGCTTGTAGAACCAAAACGGAGCAACCCAACAGAACGGCCTTCAATGTGTGCGTTCAACTTACAGAGTTAAACTGATGTGTGTTTTCAGGAGTTTCTAAACCCTTTCTGTGAAGAAGCGCAAAACGCATTTTCCCAGGCAAAAGCAAGCATTTCCCAAATAGTTGTAAATCTCGGTCTGAAACAAAAAACGAACGTATCCTTTAGACTGCTCTGCTGGGTGTTCGCTTACCTAATAGAATTGAATCTACTTCTAGATTCAGAGAGTGAGAAGCACGTTGCTTCTCGGAGCTGCGTTTTGATATGCCAGAGTGAATGGGAGTAAACGCGGTTTGGAGAAATATCTGCTTCTAAAACCAAAACGGAGCAACCTAACAGAACGGCCTTCAATGTGTGCGTTCAACTTACAGAGTTAAACTGATGTGTGTTTGCAGGAGTTTCTAAACCCTTTCTGTGAAGAAGCGCAAAACGCATTTTCCCAGGCAAAAGCAAGCATTTCCCAAATAGCTGTAAATCTCCCTCTGAAACACAAAACGAAAGTATCCTTCAGACTGCTCTGCTGAGTGTTCGATGACCTAAGGGAGTTGAATCTGCCTCTAGATTCAGAGAGTGAGGAGCACGTTCATTCTCGGAGCTGCGTTTTGATATGCCAGAGTGAATGGGAGTAAACGCGGTTTGGAGAAATATCTGCTTCTTAGACCAAAACGGAGCAACATAACTGAACGGCCTTCAATGTGTGCGTTCAACTTACGAAGTTAAACTGATGTGTGTTTGCAAAAGTTTCTAAACCCTTTCTGTGAAGAAGCGCACAACGCATTTTCCCAGGCAAAAGCAAGCATTTTTCAAATAGCTGTAAATCTCCGTCTGAAACACAAAACGAACGTATCCTTCAGACTGCTCTGCTGGGTGTTCGCTTAGCTAAGGGAGTTGAGTCTGCCTCGAGATTCAGAGAGTGAGAAGCACGTTGCTTCACGGAGCTGCGTTTTGATATGCCAGAATGAATGGGAGTAAACGCGGTTTGGAGAAATATCTGCTTCTAAAACCAAAACGGAGCAACCTAACAGAACGGCCTTCAATGTGTCCGTTGAACTTACAGAGTTAAACTGATGTGTGTTTGCAGGAGTTTCTAAACCCTTTCTGTGAAGAAGCGCAAAACGCATTTTGCCAGCCAAATGCAATCATTTCCCAAATAGCTGTAAATCTCCGTCTGGAACACAAAACGAACGTATCCTTCAGACTGCTCTGCTGGATGTTCGCTGACCTAAGGGAGTTGAATCTGCCTCTAGATTCAGAAAGTGAGAAGCACGTTGCTTCTCGGAGCTGCGTTTTGATATGCCAGAGTGAATGGGAGTAAACGCGGTTTGGAGAAATATCTGCTTCTAAAACCAAAACGGAGCAACCTAACAGAACGGCCTTCAATGTGTGCATTCAACCTACATAGTTAAACTGATGTGTGTTTGCAGGAGTTTCTAAACCCTTTCTGTGAAGAAGCGCAAAACGCATTTTCCCAGGCAAAAGCAAGCGTTTCCCAAATAGCTGTAAATCTCCGTCTGAAACAAAAAACGAACGTATCCTTCAGACTGCTCTGCTGAGTGTTCGATGACCTAAGGGAGTTGAATCTGCCTCTAGATTCAGAGAGTGAGAAGCACGTTCATTCTCGGAGCTGCGTTTTGATATGCCAGAGTGAATGTGAGAAAACGCGGTTTGGAGAAATACCTGCTTCTAAAACCAAAACGGAGCAACCTAACAGAACGGCCTTCAATGAGTGCCTTCAACTTACTAAGTTAAACAGATGTGTGTTTGCAGGAGTTTCTAAACCCTTTCTGTAAAGAAGCGCAAAACGCATTTTCCCAGCCAAATGCAAGCATTTTCCAAATAGCTGTAAATCTCCGTCTGATACACAAAATGAACGTGTCCTTCAGACTGCTCTGCAGGGTGTTCGCTTACCTAAGGCAGTTGAATCTGCCTCGAGATTCAGAGAGTTAGAAGCACGTTGCTTCTCGGAGCTGCGTTTTGATATGACAGAGTGAATGGGAGTAAACGCAGTTTGGAGAAATATCTGCTTCTAAAACCAAAACGGAGCCACCTAACCGAACGGCCTTCAATGTGTGCGTTCAACGTAGAGAGTTAAACTGATGTGTGTTTGCAGGAGTTTCTAAACCCTTTCTGTGAAAAAGCGCAAAACGCATTTTCCCAGGCAAAAGCAAGCATTTCCCAAATAGCTGTAAATCTCCGTCTGAAACACAAAACGAACGTATCCTTCAGACTGCTCTGCTGGGTGTTCGCTGACCTAAGGGAGTTAAATCTGCCTCTAGATTTAGAGAGTGAGAAGCACGTTGCTTCTCGGAGCTGCGTTTTGATATGCCAGAGTGAATGGGAGTAAACGCGGTTTGGAGAAATATCTGCTTCTAAAACCAAAACGGAGCAACCTAACAGAACGGCCTTCAATGTGTCCGTTGAACTTACAGAGTTAAACTGATGTGTGTTTGCAGGAGTTTCCAAACCCTTTCTGTGAAGAACCGCAAAACGCATTTTCCCAGCCAAATGCAAGCATTTCCCAAATAGCTGTAAATCTCCGTCTGAAACACAAAACGAACGTAACCTTCAGACTTCTCTGCTGGGTGTTCGCTGACCTAAGGGAGTTGAATCTGCCTCTAGATACAGAGAGTGAGAAGCACGTTGCTTCTCGGAGCTGCGTTTTGATATGCCAGAGTGAATGGGAGTAAACGCGGTTTGGAGAAATAACTGCTTCTAAAACCAAAACGGAGCAACCTAACAGAACGGCCTTCAATGTGTGCGTTCAACTTACAGAGTTAAACAGATGTGTGTTTGCAGGAGTTTCTAAACCCTTTCTGTGAAGAAGCGCAAAACGCATTTTCCCAGGCAAAAGCAAGCATTTCCCAAATAGCTGTAAATCTCCGTCTGAAACACAAAACGAACGTATCCTTCAGACTGCTCTGCTTGGTGTTCGCTTACCTAAAAGAATTGAATCTACCTCTAGATTCAGAGTGAGAAGCACGTTGCTTCTCAAAGCTGCGTTTTGATATGCCAGAGTGAATGGGAGTAAACGCGGTTTGGAGAAATATCTGCTTCTAAAACCAAAACGGAGCAACCTAACAGAACGGTCTTCAATGTGTGCGTTCAACTTACAGAGTTAAACTGATGTGTGTTTGCAGGAGTTTCTAAACCCTTTCTGTGAAGAAGCGCAAAACGCATTTTCCCAGCCAAATGCAAGCATTTCCCAAATACTTGTAAATCTCCGTCTGAAACACAAAACGAACGTATCCTTCAGACTGCTCTGCTGGGTGTTCGCTGACCAAAGGGAGTTGAATTTGCCTCTAGATTCAGAGAGTGAGAAGCACGTTGCTTCTCGGAGCTGCGTTTTGATATGCCAGAGTGAATGGGAGTAAACGCGGTTTGGAGGAATATCTGCTTCTAAAACCAAAACGGAGCAACCTAACAGAACGGCCTTCAATGTGTCCGTTGAACTTACAGAGTTAAACTGATGTGTGTTTGTAGGAGTTTCTAAACCCTTTCTGTGAAGAAGCGCAAAACGCATTTTGCCAGCCAAATGCAAGCATTTCCCAAATAGCTGTAAATCTCCGTCTGGAACACAAAACGAACGTATCCTTCAGACTGCTCTGCTGGATGTTCGCTGACCTAAGGGAGTTGAATCTGCCTCTAGATTCAGAAAGTGAGAAGCACGTTGCTTCTCGAAGCTGCGTTTTGATATGCCAGAGTGAATGGGAGTAAACGCGGTTTGGAGAAATATCTGCTTCTCAAACCAAAACGGAGCAACCTAACAGAACGGCCTTCAATGTGTGCATTCAACTTACATAGTTAAACTGATGTGTGTTTGCAGGAGTTTCTAAACCCTTTCTGTGAAGAAGCGCAAAACGCATTTTCCCAGGCAAAAGCAAGCATTTCCCAAATAGCTGTAAATCTCCGTCTGAAACAAAAAACGAACGTATCCTTCAGACTGCTCTGCTGAGTGTTCGATGACCTAAGGGAGTTGAATCTGCCTCTAGATTCAGAGAGTGAGAAGCACGTTCATTCTCGGAGCTGCGTTTTGATATGCCAGAGTGAATGGGAGAAAACGCGGTTTGGAGAAATACCTGCTTCTAAAACCAAAACGGAGCAACCTAACAGAACGGCCTTCAATGAGTGCCTTCAACTTACTGAGTTAAACAGATGTGTGTTTGCAGGAGTTTCTAAACCCTTTCTGTAAAGAAGCGCAAAACGCATTTTCCCAGCCAAATGCAAGCATTTTCCAAATAGCTGTAAATCTCCGTCTGATACACAAAATGAACGTGTCCTTCAGACTGCTCTGCAGGGTGTTCGCTTACCTAAGGCAGTTGAATCTGCCTCTAGATTCAGAGAGTTAGAAGCACGTTGCTTCTCGGAGCTGCGTTTTGATATGTCAGAGTGAATGGGAGTAAACGCAGTTTGGAGAAATATCTGCTTCTAAAACCAAAACGGAGCCACCTAACCGAACGGCCTTCAATGTGTGCGTTCAACGTAGAGAGTTAAACTAATGTGTGTTTGCAGGAGTTTCTAAACCCTTTCTGTGAAAAAGCGCAAAACGCATTTTCCCAGGCAAAAGCAAGCATTTCCCAAATAGCTGTAAATCTCCGTCTGAAACACAAAACGAACGTATCCTTCAGACTGCTCTGCTGGGTGTTCGCTGTCCTAAGGGAGTTAAATCTGCCTCTAGATTTAGAGAGTGAGAAGCACGTTGCTTCTCGGAGCTGCGTTTTGATATGCCAGAGTGAATGGGAGTAAACGCGGTTTGGAGAAATATCTGCTTCTAAAACCAAAACGGAGCAACCTAACAGAACGGCCTTCAATGTGTCCGTTGAACTTACAGAGTTAAACTGATGTGTGTTTGCAGGAGTTTCTAAACCCTTTCTGTGAAGAACCGCAAAACGCATTTTCCCAGCCAAATGCAAGCATTTCCCAAATAGCTGTAAATCTCCGTCTGAAACACAAAACGAACGTAACCTTCAGACTTCTCTGCTGGGTGTTCGCTGACCTAAGGGAGTTGAATCTGCCTCTAGATAGAGAGAGTGAGAAGCACGTTGCTTCTCGGAGCTGCGTTTTGATATGCCAGAGTGAATGGGAGTAAACGCGGTTTGGAGAAATAACTGCTTCTAAAACCAAAACGGAGCAACCTAACAGAACGGCCTTCAATGTGTGCGTTCAACTTACAGAGTTAAACTGATGTGTGTTTGCAGGAGTTTCTAAACCCTTTCTGTGAAGAAGCGCAAAACGCATTTTCCCAGGCAAAAGCAAGCATTTCCCAAATAGCTGTAAATCTCCGTCTGAAACACAAAACGAACGTATCCTTCAGACTGCTCTGCTGGGTGTTCGCTTACCTAAAAGAATTGAATCTACCTCTAGATTCAGAGTGAGAAGCACGTTGCTTCTCAGAGCTGCGTTTTGATATGCCAGAGTGAATGGGAGTAAACGCGGTTTGGAGAAATATCTGCTTCTAAAACCAAAACGGAGCAACCTAACAGAACGGCCTTCAATGTGTGCGTTCAATTTACAGAGTTAAACTGATGTGTGTTTGCAGGAGTTTCTAAACCCGTTCTGTGAAGAAGCGCAAAACGCATTTTCCCAGCCAAATGCAAGCATTTCCCAAATACTTGTAAATCTCCGTCTGAAACACAAAACGAACGTATCCTTCAGACTGCTCTGCTGGGTGTTCGCTGACCTAAGGGAGTTGAATTTGCCTCTAGATTCAGAGAGTGAGAAGCACGTTGCTTCTCGGAGCTGCGTTTTGATATGCCAGAGTGAATGGGAGTAAACGCGGTTTGGAGAAATATCTGCTTCTAAAACCAAAACGGAGCAACCTAACAGAACGGCCTTCAATGTGTGCGTTCAACTTACATAGTTAAACTGATGTGTGTTTGCAGGAGTTTCTAAACCCTTTCTGTGAAGAAGCGCAAAACGCATTTTCCCAGGCAAAAGCAAGCATTTCCCAAATAGCTGTAAATCTCCGTCTGAAACAAAAAACGAACGTATCCTTCAGACTGCTCTGCTGAGTGTTCGATGACCTAAGGGAGTTGAATCTGCCTCTAAATTCAGAGAGTGAGAAGCACGTTCATTCTCGGAGATGCGTTTTGATATGCCAGAGTGAATGGGAGTAAACGCGGTTTGGAGAAATATCTGCTTCTAAAACCAAAACGGAGCAACCTAACCGAACAGCCATCAATGTGTGCGTTCAACTTACAGAGTTAAACTGATGTGTGTTTGCAGGAGTTTCTAAACCCTTTCTGTGAAAAAGCGCAAAACGCATTTTCCCAGGCAAAAGCAAGCATTTCCCAAATAGCTGTAAATCTCCGTCTGAAACACAAAACGAATGTATCCTTCAGACTGCTCTGCTGCGTGTTCGCCGACCTAAGGGAGTTGAATCTGCCTCTAGATTCAGAGAGTGAGAAGCACGTTGCTTCTCGGAGCTGCGTTTTGATATGTCAGAGTGAATGGGAGTAAACGCGGTTTGGAAAAATATCTGCTTCTAAAACCAAAACGGAGCAACCTAACAGAACGGCCTTCAATGTGTGCGTTCAACTTACAGAGTTAACTGATGTGTGTTTGCAGGAGTTTCTAAACCCTTTCTGTGAAGAAGCGCAAAACGCATTTTCCCAGGCAAAAGCAAGCATTTCCCAAATAGCTGTAAATCTCGGTCTGAAACAAAAAACGAACGTATCCTTCAGACTGCTCTGCTGGGTGTTCGCTTACCTAAAAGAATTGAATCTACTTCTAGATTCAGAGAGTGAGAAGCACGTTGCTTCTCGGAGCTGCGTTTTGATATGCCAGAGTGAATGGGAGTAAACGCGTTTTGGAGAAATATCTGCTTCTAAAACCAAAACGGAGCAACCTAACAGAACGGCCTTCAATGTGTGCGTTCAACTTACAGAGTTAAACTGATGTGTGTTTGCAGGAGTTTCTAAACCCTTTCTGTGAAGAAGCGCAAAACGCATTTTCCCAAGCAAAAGCAAGCATTTCCCGAATAGCTGTAAATCTCCGTCTGAAACACAAAACGAACGTATCCTTCAGACTGCTCTGCTGCGTGTTCGCTTAGCTAAGGGAGTGAAATCTGCCTCTAGATTTAGAGAGTGAGAAGCACGTTGCTTCTCGGAGCTGCGTTTTGATATGCCAGAGTGAATGGGAGTAAACGCGGTTTGGAGAAATATCTGCTTCTAAAACCAAAACGGAGCAACCTAACAGAACGGCCTTCAATGTGTCCGTTGAACTTACAGAGTTAAACTGATGTGTGTTTGCAGGAGTTTCTAAACCCTTTCTGTGAAGAACCGCAAAACGCATTTTCCCAGCCAAATGCAAGCATTTCCCAAATAGCTGTAAATCTCCGTCTGAAACACAAAACGAACGTATCCTTCAGACTGCTCTGCTGGGTGTTCGCTGACCTAAGGGACTTGAATCTGCCTCTAGATACAGAGAGTAAGAATCACGTTGCTTCTCGGAGCTGCGTTTTGATATGCCAGAGTGAATGGGAGTAAACGCGGTTTGGAGAAATAACTGCTTCTAAAACCAAAACGGAGCAACCTAACAGAACGGCCTTCAATGTGTGCGTTCAACTTACAGAGTTAAACAGATGTGTGTTTACAGGAGTTTCTAAACCCTTTCTGTGAAGAAGCGCAAAACGCATTTTCCCAGGCAAAAGCAAGCATTTCCCAAATAGCTGTAAATCTCCGTCTGAAACACAAAACGAACGTATCCTTCAGACTGCTCTGCTGGGTGTTCGCTTACCTAAAAGAATTGAATCTACCTCTAGATTCAGAGTGAGAAGCACGTTGCTTCTCAAAGCTGCGTTTTGATATGCCAGAGTGAATGGGAGTAAACGCGGTTTGGAGAAATATCTGCTTCTAAAACCAAAACGGAGCAACCTAACAGAACGGCCTTCAATGTGTGCGTTCAACTTACAGAGTTAAACTGATGTGTATTTGCAGGAGTTTCTAAACCCTTTCTGTGAAGAAGCGCAAAACGCATTTTCCCAGCCAAATGCAAGCATTTCCCAAATAGTTGTAAATCTCCGTCTGAAACACAAAACGAACGTATCCTTCAGACTGCTCTGCTGGGTGTTCGCTGACCTAAGGGAGTTGAATTTGCCTCTAGATTCAGAGAGTGAGAAGCACGTTGCTTCTCGGAGCTGCGTTTTGATATGCCAGAGTGAATGGGAGTAAACGCGGTTTGGAGAAATATCTGCTTCTAAAACCAAAACGGAGCAACCTAACAGAACGGCCTTCAATGTGTGCGTTCAACTTACAGAGTTAAACTGATGTGTATTTGCAGGAGTTTCTAAACCCTTTCTGTGAAGAAGCGCAAAACGCATTTTCCCAGGCAAAAGCAAGCATTTCCCAAATAGCTGTAAATCTCGGTCTGAAACAAAAAACGAACGTATCCTTCAGACTGCTCTGCTGGGTGTTCGCTTACCTAAAAGAATTGAATCTACTTCTAGATTCAGAGAGTGACAAGCACGCTGCTTCTCGGAGCTGCGTTTTGATATGCCAGAGTGAATGGGAGTAAACGCGGTTTGGAGAAATATCTGCTTCTAAAACCAAAACGGAGCAACCTAACAGAACGGCCTTCAATGTGTGCGTTCAACTTACAGAGTTAAACTGATGTGTGTTTGCAGGAGTTTCTAAACCCTTTCTGTGAAGAAGCGCAAAACGCATTTTCCCAAGCAAAAGCAAGCATTTCCCAAATAGCTGTAAATCTCCGTCTGAAACACAAAACGAAAGTATCCTTCAGACTGCTCTGCTGAGTGTTCGATGACCTAAGGGAGTTGAATCTGCCTCTAGATTCAGAGAGTGAGAAGCACGTTCATTCTCAGAGCTGCGTTTTGATATGCCAGAGTGAATGGGAGTAAACGCGGTTTGGAGAAATATCTGCTTCTTAGACCAAAACGGAGCAACATAACAGAACGGCCTTCAATGTGTGCGTTCAACTTACGAAGTTAAACTGATGTGTGTTTGCAGGAGTTTCTAAACCCTTTCTGTGAAGAAGCGCAAAACGCATTTTCCCAGGCAAAAGCAAGCATTTCCCCAATAGCTGTAAATCTCCGTCTGAAACACAAAACGAACGTATCCTTCAGACTGCTTTGCTGGGTGTTCGTTTTGCTAAGGGAGTTGAGTCTGCCTCTAGATACAGAGAGTGAGAAGCACGTTGCTTCACGGAGCTGCGTTTTGATATGCCAGAATGAATGGGAGTAAACGCGGTTTGGAGAAATATCTGCTTCTAAAACCAAAACGGAGCAACCTAACAGAACGGCCTTCAATGTGTGCGTTCAACCTACAGAGTTAAACTGATGTGTGTTTGCAGGAGTTTCTAAACCCTTTCTGTGAAGAAGCGCAAAACGCATTTTCCGAGGCAAAAGCAAGCATTTCCCAAATAGCTGTAAATCTCCGTCTGAAACACAAAACGAACGTATCCTTCAGAATGCTCTGATGGGTGTTCGCTTACCTAAAAGAATTGAATCTACCTCTAGATTCAGAGAGTGAGAAGCACGTTGCTTCTCAAAGCTGCGTTTTGATATGCCAGAGTGAATGGGAGTAAACGCGGTTTGGAGAAATATCTGCTTCTAAAACCAAAACGGAGCAACCTAACAGAACGGCCTTCAATGTGTGCGTTCAACTTACAGAGTTAAACTGATGTGTGTTTGCAGGAGTTTCTAAACCCTTTCTGTGAAGAAGCGCAAAACGCATTTTCCCAGCCAAATGCAAGCATTTCCCAAATAGTTGTAAATCTCCGTCTGAAACACAAAACGAACGTGTCCTTCAGACTGCTCTGCAGGGTGTTCGCTTACCTAAGGCAGTTGAATCTGCCTCTAGATTAAGAGAGTTAGAAGCACGTTGCTTCTCGGAGCTGCGTTTTGATATGACAGAGTGAATGGGAGTAAACGCAGTTTGGAGAAACATCTGCTTCTAAAACCAAAACGGAGCCACCTAATCGAACGGCCTTCAATGTGTGCGTTCAACGTACAAAGTTAAACTGATGTGTGTTTGCAGGAGTTTCTAAACCCTTTCTGTGAAGAAGCGCAAAACGCATTTTCCCAGGCAAAAGCAAGCATTTCCCAAATAGCTGTAAATCTCCGTCTGAAACAAACAACGAATGTATCCTTCAGACTGCTCTGCTGAGTGTTCGATAACCTAAGGGAGTTGAATCTGCCTCTAGATTCAGAGAGTGAGAAGCACGTTAATTCTCGGAGCTGGGTTTTGATATGCCAGAGTGAATGGGAGTAAACCCGGTTTGGAGAAATATCTGCTTCTTAGACCAAAACGGAGAAACATAACTGAACGGCCTTCAATGTGTGCGTTCAACTTACGAAGTTAAACTGATGTGTGTTTGCAGGAGTTTCTAAACCCTTTCTGTGAAGAAGCGCAAAACGGATTTTCCCAGGCAAAAGCAAGCATTTCCCAAATAGCTGTAAATCTCCGTCTGAAACACAAAACGAACGTATCCTTCAGACTGCTCTGCTGGGTGTTCGCTTAGCTAAGGGAGTTGAGTCTGCCTCGAGATTCAGAGAGTGAGAAGCACGTTGCTTCACGGAGCTGCGTTTTGATATGCCAGAGTGAATGGGAGTAAACGCGGTTTGGAAAAATATCTGCTTTCAAAACCAAAACGGAGCAACCTAACAGAACGGCCTTCAATGTGTCCGTTGAACTTACAGAGTTAAACTGATGTGTGTTTGCAGGAGTTTCTAAACCCTTTCTGTGAAGAAGCGCAAAACGCATTTTGCCAGCCAAATGCAAGCATTTCCCAAATAGCTGTAAATCTCCGTCTGGAACACAAAACGAACGAATCCTTCAGACTGCTCTGCTGGATGTTCGCTGACCTAAGGGAGTTGAATCTGCCTCTAGATTCAGAAAGTGAGAAGCACGTTGCTTCTCGGAGCTGCGTTTTGATATGCCAGAGTGAATGGGAGTAAACGCGGTTTGGAGAAATATCTGCTTCTAAAACGAAAACGGAGAAACCTAACAGAACGGCCTTCAATGTGTGCATTCAACTTACATAGTTAAACTGATGTGTGTTTGCAGGAGTTTCTAAACCCTTTCTGTGAAGAAGCGCAAAACGCATTTTCCCAGGCAAAAGCAAGCATTTCCCAAATAGCTGTAAATCTCCGTCTGAAACCCAAAACGAACGTATCCTTCAGACAGCTCTGCTGTGTGTTCGCTTACCTAAAAGAATTGAATCTACCTCTAGATTCAGAGAGTGAGAAGCACGTTGTTTCTCGGAGCTGCGTTTTGATATGCCAGAGTGAATGGGAGTAAACGCGGTTTGGAGAAATATCTGCTTCTAAAACCTAGACGGAGCAACCTAACAGAACGGCCTTCAATGTGTGCGTTCAACTTACAGAGCTAAACTGATGTGTGTTTGCAGGAGTTTCTAAACCCTTTCTGTGAAGAAGCGCAAAACGCATTTTTTCAGCCAAATGCAAGCATTTCCCAAATAGCTGTAAATCTCCGTCTGAAACACAAAACGAACGTATCCTTCAGACTGCTCTGCTGGGTGTTCGCTGACCTAAGGGAGTTGAATCTGCCTCTAGATGCAGAAAGTGAGAAGCACGTTGCTTCTCGGAGCTGCGTTTTGATATGCCAGAGTGAATGGGAGTAAACGCGGTTTTTAGAAATATCTGCTTCTATAACCAAAACGGAGCAACATAACAGAACGGCCTTCAATGTGTCCGTTCAACTTACAGAGTTAAACTGATGTGTGTTTGCAGGAGTTTCTAAACACTTTCTGTGAAGAAGCGCAAAACGCATTTTCCCAGGCAAAAGCAAGCATTTCCCAAATAGCTGTAAATCTTTGTCTGAAACACAAAACGAACGTATCCTTCAGACTGCTCTGCTGGGTGTTCGCTTTCCTAAAAGAATTGAATCTACCTCTAGATTCAGAGAGTGAGAAGCACGTTGCTTCTCGGAGCTGCGTTTAGATATGCCAGAGTGAATGGGAGTAAACGCGGTTTCGAGAAATATCTGCTTCTAAAACCAAAACGGAGCAACCTAACAGAACGGCCTTCAATGTGTGCGTTCAACTTACAGAATTAAAATGACGTGTGTTTGCAGGAGTTTCTAAACACTTTCTGTGAATAAGCGAAAAAGGCATTTTCCCAGGCAAAAGCAAGCATTTCCCAAATAGCTGTAAATCTCCGTCTGAAACACAAAACGAACGTATGCTTCAGACTGGTCTGCTGGGTGTGCGCTTACCTAAAAGAATTGAATCTACCTTTAGATTCAGAGAGTGAGAAGCACGTTGCTTCTCGGAGCTGCGTTTTGATATGCCAGAGTGAATGGGAGTAAACGCGGTTTGGAGAAATATCTGCTTCTAAAACCAAAACGGAGCAACCTAACATAACGGCCTTCAATGTGTGCGTTCAACTTACAGAGTTAAACTGATGTGTGTTTGCAGGAGTTTCTAAACCCTTTCTGTGAAGAAGCGCAAAACGCATTTGGCCAGGCAAATAAGCATTTCCTAAATAGCTGTAAATCTTCGTCTGAAACACAAAACGAACGTATCCTTCAGACTGCTCTGCTGGGTGTTCGCTTACCTAAAAAAATTGAATCTACCTCTAGATTCAGAGAGTGAGGAGCACGTTGCTTCTCGGAGCTGCGTTTTGATATGCCAGAGTGAATGGGAGTAAACGCGGTTTGGAGAAATATCTGCTTCTAAAACCAAAACGGAGCAACCTAACAGAACGGCCTTCAATGTGTGCGTTCAACTTACATAGTTAAACTGATGTGTGTTTGCAGGAGTTTCTAAACCCATTCTGTGAAGAAGCGCAAAACGCATTTTCCCAGGCAAAAGCAATCATTTCCGAAATAGCTGTAAATCTCCGTCTGAAACACAAAACGAACGTATCCTTCAGACTGTTCTGCTGGGTGTTCGCTTACCTAAAAGAATTGAATCTACCTCTAGATTAAGAGAGTGAGAAGCACGTTGCTTCTCGGAGCTGCGTTTTGATATGCCAGAGTGAATGGGAGTAAAGGCGGTTTGGAGAAATATCTGCTTCTGAAACCAAAACGGAGCAACCTAACAGAACGGCCTTCAATGTGTGCGTTCAACTTACAGAGTTGAACAGATGTGTGTTTGCAGGAGTTTCTAAACCCTTTCTGTGAAGAAGCGCAAAACGCATTTTCCCAGGCAAAAGCAAGCATTTCCCAAATAGCTGTAAATCTCCGTCTGAAACACAAAACGAACGTATCCTTCAGACTGCTCTGCTGGGTGTTCGCTTACCTAAAAGAATTGAATCTACCTCTAGATTCAGAGTGAGAAGCACGTTGCTTCTCGGAGCTGCGTTTTGATATGCCAGAGTGAATGGGAGTAAACGCGGTTTGGAGAAATATCTGCTTCTAAAACCAAAACGGAGCAACCTAACAGAACGGCCTTCAATGTGTCCGTTGAACTTACAGAGTTAAACTGATGTGTGTTTGCAGGAGTTTCTAAACCCTTTCTGTGAAGAACCGCAAAACGCATTTTCCCAGCCAAATGCAAGCATTTCCCAAATAGCTGTAAATCTCCGTCTGAAACACAAAACGAACGTAACCTTCAGACTTCTCTGCTGGGTGTTCGCTGACCTAAGGGAGTTGAATCTGCCTCTAGATACAGAGAGTGAGAAGCACGTTGCTTCTCGGAGCTGCGTTTTGATATGCCAGAGTGAATGGGAGTAAACGCGGTTTGGAGAAATAACTGCTTCTAAAACCAAAACGGAGCAACCTAACAGAACGGCCTTCAATGTGTGCGTTCAACTTACAGAGTTAAACAGATGTGTGTTTGCAGGAGTTTCTAAACCCTTTCTGTGAAGAAGCGCAAAACGCATTTTCCCAGGCAAAAGCAAGCATTTCCCAAATAGCTGTAAATCTCCGTCTGAAACACAAAACGAACGTATCCTTCAGACTGCTCTGCTGGGTGTTCGCTGACCTAAGGGAGTTGAATTTGCCTCTAGATTCAGAGAGTGAGAAGCACGTTGCTTCTCGGAGCTGCGTTTTGATATGCCAGAGTGAATGGGAGTAAACGCGGTTTGGAGAAATATCTGCTTCTAAAACCAAAACGGAGCAACCTAACAGAACGGCCTTCAATGTGTGCGTTCAACTTACATAGTTAAACTGATGTGTGTTTGCAGGAGTTTCTAAACCCTTCCTGTGAAGAAGCGCAAAACGCATTTTCCCAGGCAAAAGCAAGCATTTCCCAAATAGCTGTAAATCTCCGTCTGAAACAAAAAACGAACGTATCCTTCAGACTGCTCTGCTGAGTGTTCGATGACCTAAGGGAGTTGAATCTGCCTCTAAATTCAGAGAGTGAGAAGCACGTTCATTCTCGGAGATGCGTTTTGATATGCCAGAGTGAATGGGAGTAAACGCGGTTAGGAGAAATATCTGCTTCTAAAACCAAAACGGAGCAACCTAACCGAACAGCCATCAATGTGTGCGTTCAACTTACAGAGTTAAACTGATGTGTGTTTGCAGGAGTTTCTAAACCCTTTCTGTGAAAAAGCGCAAAACGCATTTTCCCAAGCAAAAGCAAGCATTTCCCAAATAGCTGTAAATCTCCGTCTGAAACACAAAACGAATGTATCCTTCAGACTGCTCTGCTGCGTGTTCGCCGACCTAAGGGAGTTGAATCTGCCTCTAGATTCAGAGAGTGAGAAGCACGTTGCTTCTCGGAGCTGCGTTTTGATATGTCAGAGTGAATGGGAGTAAACGCGGTTTGGAAAAATATCTGCTTCTAAAACCAAAACGGAGCAACCTAACAGAACGGCCTTCAATGTGTGCGTTCAACTTACAGAGTTAACTGATGTGTGTTTGCAGGAGTTTCTAAACCCTTTCTGTGAAGAAGCGCAAAACGCATTTTCCCAGGCAAAAGCAAGCATTTCCCAAATAGCTGTAAATCTCGGTCTGAAACAAAAAACGAACGTATCCTTCAGACTGCTCTGCTGGGTGTTCGCTTACCTAAAAGAATTGAATCTACTTCTAGATTCAGAGAGTGAGAAGCACGTTGCTTCTCGGAGCTGCGTTTTGATATGCCAGAGTGAATGGGAGTAAACGCGTTTTGGAGAAATATCTGCTTCTAAAACCAAAACAGAGCAACCTAACAGAACGGCCTTCAATGTGTGCGTTCAACTTACAGAGTTAAACTGATGTGTGTTTGCAGGAGTTTCTAAACCCTTTCTGTGAAGAAGCGCAAAACGCATTTTCCCAAGCAAAAGCAAGCATTTCCCGAATAGCTGTAAATCTCCGTCTGAAACACAAAACGAAAGTATCCTTCAGACTGCTCTGCTGAGTGTTCGATGACCTAAGGGAGTTGAATCTGCCTGTAGATTCAGAGAGTGAGAAGCACGTTCATTCTCAGAGCTGCGTTTTGATATGCCAGAGTGAATGGGAGTAAACGCGGTTTGGAGAAATATCTGCTTCTTAGACCAAAACGGAGCAACATAACAGAACGGCCTTCAATGTGTGCGTTCAACTTACGAAGTTAAACTGATGTGTGTTTGCAGGAGTTTCTAAACCCTTTCTGTGAAGAAGCGCAAAACGCATTTTCCCAGGCAAAAGCAAGCATTTCCCCAATAGCTGTAAATCTCCGTCTGAAACACAAAACGAACGTATCCTTCAGACTGCTCTGCTGGGTTTTCGTTTTGCTAAGGGAGTTGAGTCTGCCTCTAGATACAGAGAGTGAGAAGCACGTTGCTTCACGGAGCTGCGTTTTGATATGCCAGAATGAATGGTAGTAAACGCGGTTTGGAGAAATATCTGCTTCTAAAACCAAAACGGAGCAACCTAACAGAACGGCCTTCAATGTGTGCGTTCAACCTACAGAGTTAAACTGATGTGTGTTTGCAGGAGTTTCTAAACCCTTTCTGTGAAGAAGCGCAAAACGCATTTTCCGAGGCAAAAGCAAGCATTTCCCAAATAGCTGTAAATCTCCGTCTGAAACACAAAACGAACGTATCCTTCAGAATGCTCTGCTGGGTGTTCGCTTACCTAAAACAATTGAATCTACCTCTAGATTCAGAGAGTGAGAAGCACGTTGCTTCTCAAAGCTGCGTTTTGATATGCCAGAGTGAATGGGCGTAAACGCGGTTTGGAGAAATATCTGCTTCTAAAACCAAAACGGAGCAACCTAACAGAACGGCCTTCAATGTGTGCGTTCAACTTACAGAGTTAAACTGATGTGTGTTTGCAGGAGTTTCTAAACCCTTTCTGTGAAGAAGCGCAAAACGCATTTTCCCAGCCAAATGCAAGCATTTCCCAAATAGTTGTAAATCTCCGTCTGAAACACAAAACGAACGTATCCTTCAGACTGCTCTGCAGGGTGTTCGCTGACCTAAGGGAGTTGAATTTGCCTCTAGATTCAGAGAGTGAGAAGCACGTTGCTTCTCGGAGCTGCGTTTTGATATGCCAGAGTGAATGGGAGTAAACGCGGTTTGGAGAAATATCTGCTTCTAAAACCAAAACGGAGCAACCTAACAGAACGGCCTTCAATGTGTGCATTCAACTTACATAGTTAAACTGATGTGTGTTTGCAGGAGTTTCTAAACCCTTTCTGTGAAGAAGCGCAAAACGCATTTTCCCAGGCAAAAGCAAGCATTTCCCAAATAGCTGTAAATCTCCGTCTGAAACAAACAACGAATGTATCCTTCAGACTGCTCTGCTGAGTGTTCGATGACCTAAGGGAGTTGAATCTGCCTCTAAATTCAGAGAGTGAGAAGCACGTTCATTCTCGGAGCTGCGTTTTGATATGCCAGAGTGAATGGGAGTAAACGCGGTTTGGAGAAATATCTGCTTCTAAAACCAAAACGGAGCAACCTAACAGAACGGCCTTCAATGTGTGCGTTCAACTTACAGAGTTAACTGATGTGTGTTTGCAGGAGTTTCTATACCCTTTCTGTGAAGAAGCGCAAAACGCATTTTCCCAGGCAAAAGCAAGCATTTCCCAAATACCTGTAAATCTCGGTCTGAAACAAAATACGAACGTATCCTTCAGACTGCTCTGCTGGGTGTTCGCTTACCTAAAAGAATTGAATCTACTTCTAGATTCAGAGAGTGAGAAGCACGTTGCTTCTCGGAGCTGCGTTTTGATATGCCAGAGTGAATGGGAGTAAACGCGGTTTGGAGAAATATCTGCTTCTAAAACCAAAACGGAGCAACCTAACAGAACGGCCTTCAATGTGTGCGTTCAACTTACAGAGTTAAACTGATGTGTGTTTGCAGGAGTTTCTAAACCCTTTCTGTGAAGAAGCGCAAAACGCATTTTCCCAGGCAAAAGCAAGCATTTCCCAAATAGCTGTAAATCTCCCTCTGAAACACAAAACGAAAGTATCCTTCAGACTGCTCTGCTGAGATTTCGATGACCTAAGGGAGTTGAATCTTCCTCTAGATTCAGAGAGTGAGAAGCACGTTACTTCTCGGAGCTGCGTTTTGATATGCCAGAGTGAATGGGAGTAAACGCGGTTTGGAGAAATATCTGCTTCTTAGACCAAAACGGAGCAACATAACAGAACGGCCTTCAATGTGTGCGTTCAACTTACGAAGTTAAACTGATGTGTGTTTGCAGGAGTTTCTAAACCCTTTCTGTGAAGAACCGCAAAACGCATTTTCCCAGGCAAAAGCAAGCATTTCCCAAATAGCTGTAAATCTCCGTCTGAAACAAAAAACGAACGTATCCTTCAGACTGCTCTGCTGAGTGTTCGATGACCTAAGGGAGTTGAATCTGCCTCTAGATTCAGAGAGTGAGAAGCACTTTCATTCTCGGAGCTGCGTTTTGATATGCCAGAGTGAATGGGAGAAAACGCGGTTTGGAGAAATACCTGCTTCTAAAACCAAAACAAAGCAACCTAACAGAACTGCCTTCAATGAGTGCGTTCAACTTACTGAGTTAAACTGATGTGTGTTTGCAGGAGTTTCTAAACCCTTTCTGTGAAGAAGCGCAAAACGCATTTTCCCAGCCAAATGCAAGCATTTCCCAAATAGCTGTAAATCTCCGTCAGATACACAAAACGAACGTGTCCTTCAGACTTCTCTGCAGGGTGTTCGCTTACCTAAGGGAGTTGAATCTGCCTCTAGATTCAGAGAGTTAGAAGCACGTTGCTTCTCAAAGCTGCGTTTTGATATGACAGAGTGAATGGGAGTAAACGCGGTTTGGAGAAATATCTGCTTCTAAAACCAAAACGGAGCCACCTAACCGAACGGCCTTCAATGTGTGCGTCCAACGTACAGAGTTAAACTGATGTGTGTTTGCAGGAGTTTCTAAACCCTTTCTGTGAAGAAGCGCAAAACGCATTTTCCCAGGCAAAAGCAAGCATTTCCCAAATAGCTGTAAATCTCCGTCTGAAACACAAAACGAACGTATCCTTCAGACTGCTCTGCTGGGTGTTCGCTGACCTAAGGGAGTTGAATCTGCCTCTAGATTCAGAGAGTGAGAAGCACGTTCATTCTCGGAGCTGCGTTTTGATATGCCAGAGTGAATGGGAGAAAACGCGGTTTGGAGAAATACCTGCTTCTAAAACCAAAACGGAGCAACCTAACAGAACGGCCTTCAATGAGTGCGTTCAACTTACTGAGTTAAACAGATGTGTGTTTGCAGGAGTTTCTAAACCCTTTCTGTGAAGAAGCGCAAAACGCATTTTCCCAGCCAAATGCAAGCATTTCCCAAATAGCTGTAAATTTCCGTCTGATACACAATACGAACGTGTTTTTCAGACTGCTCTGCAGGGTGTTCGCTTATCTAAGGCAGTTGAATCTGCCTCTAGATTCAGAGAGTTAGAAGCACGTTGCTTCTCGGAGCTGCGTTTTGATATGACAGAGTGAATGGGAGTAAACGCAGTTTGGAGAAATATCTGCTTCTAAAACCAAAACGGAGCCACCTAACCGAACGGCCTTCAATGTGTGCGTTCAACGTACAGAGTTAAACTGATGTGTGTTTGCAGGAGTTTCTAAACCCTTTCTGTGAAAAAGCGCAAAACGCATTTTCCCAGGCAAAAGCAAGCATTTCCCAAATAGCTGTAAATCTCCGTCTGAAACACAAAACGAACGTATCCTTCAGACTGCTCTGCTGGGTGTTCGCTTAGCTAAGGGAGGTAAATCTGCCTCTAGATTTAGAGAGTGAGAAGCACGTTGCTTCTCGGAGCTGCGTTTTGATATGCCAGAGTGAATGGGAGTAAACGCGGTTTGGAGAAATATCTGCTTCTAAAACCAAAACGGAGCAACCTAACAGAACGGCCTTCAATGTGTCCGTTGAACTTACAGAGTTAAACTGATGTGTGTTTGCAGGAGTTTCTAAACCCTTTCTGTGAAGAACCGCAAAACGCAATTTCCCACCCAAATGCAAGCATTTCCCAAATAGCTGTAAATCTCCGTCTGAAACACAAGACGAACGTATCCTTCAGACTGCTCTGCTGGGTGTTCGCTGACCTAAGGGAGTTGAATCTGCCTCTAGATACAGAGAGTGAGAAGCACGTTGCTTCTCGGAGCTGCGTTTTGATATGCCAGAGTGAATGGGAGTAAACGCGGTTTGGAGAAATAACTGCTTCTAAAACCGAAACAAAGCAACCTAACAGAACGGCCTTCAATGTGTGCGTTCAACTTACAGAGTTAAACAGATGTGTGTTTGCAGGAGTTTCTAAACCCTTTCTGTGAAGAAGCGCAAAACGCATTTTCCCAGGCCAAAGCAAGCATTTCCCAAATAGCTGTAAATCTCCGTCTGAAACACAAAACGAACGTATCCTTCAGACTGCTCTGCTGGGTGTTCGCTTACCTAAAAGAATTGAATCTACCTCTAGATTCAGAGTGAGAAGCACGTTGCTTCTCAAAGCTGCGTTTTTATATGCCAGAGTGAATGGGAGTAAACGCGGTTTGGAGAGATATCTGCTTCTAAAACCAAAACGGAGCAACCTAACAGAACGGCCTTCAATGTGTGCGTTCAACTTACAGAGTTAAACTGATGTGTGTTTGCAGGAGTTTCTAAACCCTTTCTGTGAAGAAGCGCAAAACGCATTTTCCCAGCCAAATGCAAGCATTTCCCAAATAGTTGTAAATCTCCGTTTGAAACACAAAACGAACGTATCCTTCAGACTGCTCTGCTGGGTGTTCGCTGACCTAAGGGAGTTGAATTTGCCTCTAAATTCAGAGAGTGAGAAGCACGTTGCTTCTCGGAGCTGCGTTTTGATATGCCAGAGTGAATGGGAGTAAACGCGGTTTGGAGAAATATCTGCTTCTAAAACCATAACGGAGCAACCTAACAGAACGGCCTTCAATGTGTGCGTTCAACTTACATAGTTAAACTGATGTGTGTTTGCAGGAGTTTCTAAACCCTTTCTGTGAAGAAGCGCAAAACGCATTTTCCCAGGCAAAAGCAAGCATTTCCCAAATAGCTGTAAATCTCCGTCTGAAACAAAAAACGAACGTATCCTTCAGACTGCTCTGCTGAGTGTTCGATGACGTAAGGGAGTTGAATCTGCCTCTAAATTCAGAGAGTGAGAAGCACGTTCATTCTCGGAGATGCGTTTTGATATGCCAGAGTGAATGGGAGTAAACGCGGTTTGGAGAAATATGTGCTTCTAAAACCAAAACGGAGCAACCTAACAGAACAGCCATCAATGTGTGCGTTCAACTTACAGAGTTAAACTGATGTGTGTTTGCAGGAGTTTCTCAACCCTTTCTGTGAAAAAGCGCAAAACGCATTTTCCCAGGCAAAAGCAAGCATTTCCCAAATAGCTGTAAATCTCCGTCTGAAACACAAAACGAATGTATCCTTCAGACTGCTCTGCTGCGTGTTCGCTGACCTAAGGGAGTTGAATCTGCCTCTAGATTCAGAGAGTGAGAAGCACGTTGCTTCTCGGAGCTGCGTTTTGATATGCCAGAGTGAATGGAAGTAAACGCGGTTTGGAAAAATATCTGCTTCTAAAACCAAAACGGAGCAACCTAACAGAACGGCCTTCAATGTGTGCGTTCAACTTACAGAGTTAACTGATGTGTGTTTGCAGGAGTTTCTAAACCCTTTCTGTGAAGAAGCGCAAAACGCATTTTCCCAGGCAAAAGCAAGCATTTCCCAAATAGCTGTAAATCTCGGTCTGAAACAAAAAACGAACGTATCCTTCAGACTGCTCTGCTGGGTGTTCGCTTACCTAAAAGAATTGAATCTACTTCTAGATTCAGAGAGTGAGAAGCACGTTGCTTCTCGGAGCTGCATTTTGATATGCAAGAGTGAATGGGAGTAAACGCGTTTTGGAGAAATATCTGCTTCTAAAACCAAAACGGAGCAACCTAACAGAACGGCCTTCAATGTGTGCGTTCAACTTACAGAGTTAAACTGATGTGTGTTTGCAGGAGTTTCTAAACCCTTTCTGTGAAGAAGCGCAAAACGCATTTTCCCAAGCAAAAGCAAGCATTTCCCAAATAGCTGTAAATCTCCGTCTGAAACACAAAACGAAAGTATCCTTCAGACTGCTCTGTGGAGTGTTCGATGACCTAAGGGAGTTGAATCTGCCTCTAGATTCAGAGAGTGAGAAGCACGTTCATTCTCAGAGCTGCGTTTTGATATGCCAGAGTGAATGGGAGTAAACGCGGTTTGGAGAAATATCTGCATCTTAGACCAAAACGGAGCAACATAACAGAACGGCCTTCAATGTGTGCGTTCAAGTTACGAAGTTAAACTGATGTGTGTTTGCAGGAGTTTCTAAACCCTTTCTGTGAAGAAGCGCAAAACGCATTTTCCCAGGCAAAAGCAAGCATTTCCCCAATAGCTGTAAATCTCCGTCTGAAACACAAAACGAACGTATCCTTCAGACTGCTCTGCTGGGTGTTCGTTTTGCTAAGGGAGTTGAGTCTGCCTCTAGATACAGAGAGTGAGAAGCACGTTGCTTCACGGAGCTGCGTTTTGATATGCCAGAATGAATGGGAGTAAACGCGGTTTGGAGAAATATCTGCTTCTAAAACCAAAACGGAGCAACCTAACAGAACGGCCTTCAATGTGTGCGTTCAACCTACAGAGTTAAACTGATGTGTGTTTGCAGGAGTTTCTAAACCCTTTCTGTGAAGAAGCGCAAAACGCATTTTCCGAGGCAAAAGCATGCATTTCCCAAATAGCTGTAAATCTCCGTCTGAAACACAAAACGAACGTATCCTTCAGACTGCTCTGCTGGGTGTTCGCTTACCTAAAAGAATTGAATCTACCTCTAGATTCAGAGTGAGAAGCACGTTGCTTCTCAGAGCTGCGTTTTGATATGCCAGAGTGAATGGGAGTAAACGCGGTTTGGAGAAATATCTGCTTCTAAAACCAAAACGGAGCAACCTAACAGAACGGCCTTCAATGTGTGCGTTCAATTTACAGAGTTAAACTGATGTGTGTTTGCAGGAGTTTCTAAACCCGTTCTGTGAAGAAGCGCAAAACGCATTTTCCCAGCCAAATGCAAGCATTTCCCAAATACTTGTAAATCTCCGTCTGAAACACAAAACGAACGTATCCTTCAGACTGCTCTGCTGGGTGTTCGCTGACCTAAGGGAGTTGAATTTGCCTCTAGATTCAGAGAGTGAGAAGCACGTTGCTTCTCGGAGCTGCGTTTTGATATGCCAGAGTGAATGGGAGTAAACGCGGTTTGGAGAAATATCTGCTTCTAAAACCAAAACGGAGCAACCTAACAGAACGGCCTTCAATGTGTGCGTTCAACTTACATAGTTAAACTGATGTGTGTTTGCAGGAGTTTCTAAACCCTTTCTGTGAAGAAGCGCAAAACGCATTTTCCCAGGCAAAAGCAAGCATTTCCCAAATAGCTGTAAATCTCCGTCTGAAACAAAAAACGAACGTATCCTTCAGACTGCTCTGCTGAGTGTTCGATGACCTAAGGGAGTTGAATCTGCCTCTAAATTCAGAGAGTGAGAAGCACGTTCATTCTCGGAGATGCGTTTTGATATGCCAGAGTGAATGGGAGTAAACGCGGTTTGGAGAAATATCTGCTTCTAAAACCAAAACGGAGCAACCTAACCGAACAGCCATCAATGTGTGCGTTCAACTTACAGAGTTAAACTGATGTGTGTTTGCAGGAGTTTCTAAACCCTTTCTGTGAAAAAGCGCAAAACGCATTTTCCCAGGCAAAAGCAAGCATTTCCCAAATAGCTGTAAATCTCCGTCTGAAACACAAAACGAATGTATCCTTCAGACTGCTCTGCTGCGTGTTCGCCGACCTAAGGGAGTTGAATCTGCCTCTAGATTCAGAGAGTGAGAAGCACGTTGCTTCTCGGAGCTGCGTTTTGATATGTCAGAGTGAATGGGAGTAAACGCGGTTTGGAAAAATATCTGCTTCTAAAACCAAAACGGAGCAACCTAACAGAACGGCCTTCAATGTGTGCGTTCAACTTACAGAGTTAACTGATGTGTGTTTGCAGGAGTTTCTAAACCCTTTCTGTGAAGAAGCGCAAAACGCATTTTCCCAGGCAAAAGCAAGCATTTCCCAAATAGCTGTAAATCTCGGTCTGAAACAAAAAACGAACGTATCCTTCAGACTGCTCTGCTGGGTGTTCGCTTACCTAAAAGAATTGAATCTACTTCTAGATTCAGAGAGTGAGAAGCACGTTGCTTCTCGGAGCTGCGTTTTGATATGCCAGAGTGAATGGGAGTAAACGCGTTTTGGAGAAATATCTGCTTCTAAAACCAAAACGGAGCAACCTAACAGAACGGCCTTCAATGTGTGCGTTCAACTTACAGAGTTAAACTGATGTGTGTTTGCAGGAGTTTCTAAACCCTTTCTGTGAAGAAGCGCAAAACGCATTTTCCCAAGCAAAAGCAAGCATTTCCCGAATAGCTGTAAATCTCCGTCTGAAACACAAAACGAACGTATCCTTCAGACTGCTCTGCTGCGTGTTCGCTTAGCTAAGGGAGTGAAATCTGCCTCTAGATTTAGAGAGTGAGAAGCACGTTGCTTCTCGGAGCTGCGTTTTGATATGCCAGAGTGAATGGGAGTAAACGCGGTTTGGAGAAATATCTGCTTCTAAAACCAAAACGGAGCAACCTAACAGAACGGCCTTCAATGTGTCCGTTGAACTTACAGAGTTAAACTGATGTGTGTTTGCAGGAGTTTCTAAACCCTTTCTGTGAAGAACCGCAAAACGCATTTTCCCAGCCAAATGCAAGCATTTCCCAAATAGCTGTAAATCTCCGTCTGAAACACAAAACGAACGTATCCTTCAGACTGCTCTGCTGGGTGTTCGCTGACCTAAGGGACTTGAATCTGCCTCTAGATACAGAGAGTAAGAATCACGTTGCTTCTCGGAGCTGCGTTTTGATATGCCAGAGTGAATGGGAGTAAACGCGGTTTGGAGAAATAACTGCTTCTAAAACCAAAACGGAGCAACCTAACAGAACGGCCTTCAATGTGTGCGTTCAACTTACAGAGTTAAACAGATGTGTGTTTACAGGAGTTTCTAAACCCTTTCTGTGAAGAAGCGCAAAACGCATTTTCCCAGGCAAAAGCAAGCATTTCCCAAATAGCTGTAAATCTCCGTCTGAAACACAAAACGAACGTATCCTTCAGACTGCTCTGCTGGGTGTTCGCTTACCTAAAAGAATTGAATCTACCTCTAGATTCAGAGTGAGAAGCACGTTGCTTCTCAAAGCTGCGTTTTGATATGCCAGAGTGAATGGGAGTAAACGCGGTTTGGAGAAATATCTGCTTCTAAAACCAAAACGGAGCAACCTAACAGAACGGCCTTCAATGTGTGCGTTCAACTTACAGAGTTAAACTGATGTGTATTTGCAGGAGTTTCTAAACCCTTTCTGTGAAGAAGCGCAAAACGCATTTTCCCAGCCAAATGCAAGCATTTCCCAAATAGTTGTAAATCTCCGTCTGAAACACAAAACGAACGTATCCTTCAGACTGCTCTGCTGGGTGTTCGCTGACCTAAGGGAGTTGAATTTGCCTCTAGATTCAGAGAGTGAGAAGCACGTTGCTTCTCGGAGCTGCGTTTTGATATGCCAGAGTGAATGGGAGTAAACGCGGTTTGGAGAAATATCTGCTTCTAAAACCAAAACGGAGCAACCTAACAGAACGGCCTTCAATGTGTGCGTTCAACTTACAGAGTTAAACTGATGTGTATTTGCAGGAGTTTCTAAACCCTTTCTGTGAAGAAGCGCAAAACGCATTTTCCCAGGCAAAAGCAAGCATTTCCCAAATAGCTGTAAATCTCGGTCTGAAACAAAAAACGAACGTATCCTTCAGACTGCTCTGCTGGGTGTTCGCTTACCTAAAAGAATTGAATCTACTTCTAGATTCAGAGAGTGACAAGCACGCTGCTTCTCGGAGCTGCGTTTTGATATGCCAGAGTGAATGGGAGTAAACGCGGTTTGGAGAAATATCTGCTTCTAAAACCAAAACGGAGCAACCTAACAGAACGGCCTTCAATGTGTGCGTTCAACTTACAGAGTTAAACTGATGTGTGTTTGCAGGAGTTTCTAAACCCTTTCTGTGAAGAAGCGCAAAACGCATTTTCCCAAGCAAAAGCAAGCATTTCCCAAATAGCTGTAAATCTCCGTCTGAAACACAAAACGAAAGTATCCTTCAGACTGCTCTGCTGAGTGTTCGATGACCTAAGGGAGTTGAATCTGCCTCTAGATTCAGAGAGTGAGAAGCACGTTCATTCTCAGAGCTGCGTTTTGATATGCCAGAGTGAATGGGAGTAAACGCGGTTTGGAGAAATATCTGCTTCTTAGACCAAAACGGAGCAACATAACAGAACGGCCTTCAATGTGTGCGTTCAACTTACGAAGTTAAACTGATGTGTGTTTGCAGGAGTTTCTAAACCCTTTCTGTGAAGAAGCGCAAAACGCATTTTCCCAGGCAAAAGCAAGCATTTCCCCAATAGCTGTAAATCTCCGTCTGAAACACAAAACGAACGTATCCTTCAGACTGCTTTGCTGGGTGTTCGTTTTGCTAAGGGAGTTGAGTCTGCCTCTAGATACAGAGAGTGAGAAGCACGTTGCTTCACGGAGCTGCGTTTTGATATGCCAGAATGAATGGGAGTAAACGCGGTTTGGAGAAATATCTGCTTCTAAAACCAAAACGGAGCAACCTAACAGAACGGCCTTCAATGTGTGCGTTCAACCTACAGAGTTAAACTGATGTGTGTTTGCAGGAGTTTCTAAACCCTTTCTGTGAAGAAGCGCAAAACGCATTTTCCGAGGCAAAAGCAAGCATTTCCCAAATAGCTGTAAATCTCCGTCTGAAACACAAAACGAACGTATCCTTCAGAATGCTCTGATGGGTGTTCGCTTACCTAAAAGAATTGAATCTACCTCTAGATTCAGAGAGTGAGAAGCACGTTGCTTCTCAAAGCTGCGTTTTGATATGCCAGAGTGAATGGGAGTAAACGCGGTTTGGAGAAATATCTGCTTCTAAAACCAAAACGGAGCAACCTAACAGAACGGCCTTCAATGTGTGCGTTCAACTTACAGAGTTAAACTGATGTGTGTTTGCAGGAGTTTCTAAACCCTTTCTGTGAAGAAGCGCAAAACGCATTTTCCCAGCCAAATGCAAGCATTTCCCAAATAGTTGTAAATCTCCGTCTGAAACACAAAACGAACGTGTCCTTCAGACTGCTCTGCAGGGTGTTCGCTTACCTAAGGCAGTTGAATCTGCCTCTAGATTAAGAGAGTTAGAAGCACGTTGCTTCTCGGAGCTGCGTTTTGATATGACAGAGTGAATGGGAGTAAACGCAGTTTGGAGAAACATCTGCTTCTAAAACCAAAACGGAGCCACCTAATCGAACGGCCTTCAATGTGTGCGTTCAACGTACAAAGTTAAACTGATGTGTGTTTGCAGGAGTTTCTAAACCCTTTCTGTGAAGAAGCGCAAAACGCATTTTCCCAGGCAAAAGCAAGCATTTCCCAAATAGCTGTAAATCTCCGTCTGAAACAAACAACGAATGTATCCTTCAGACTGCTCTGCTGAGTGTTCGATAACCTAAGGGAGTTGAATCTGCCTCTAGATTCAGAGAGTGAGAAGCACGTTAATTCTCGGAGCTGGGTTTTGATATGCCAGAGTGAATGGGAGTAAACCCGGTTTGGAGAAATATCTGCTTCTTAGACCAAAACGGAGAAACATAACTGAACGGCCTTCAATGTGTGCGTTCAACTTACGAAGTTAAACTGATGTGTGTTTGCAGGAGTTTCTAAACCCTTTCTGTGAAGAAGCGCAAAACGGATTTTCCCAGGCAAAAGCAAGCATTTCCCAAATAGCTGTAAATCTCCGTCTGAAACACAAAACGAACGTATCCTTCAGACTGCTCTGCTGGGTGTTCGCTTAGCTAAGGGAGTTGAGTCTGCCTCGAGATTCAGAGAGTGAGAAGCACGTTGCTTCACGGAGCTGCGTTTTGATATGCCAGAGTGAATGGGAGTAAACGCGGTTTGGAAAAATATCTGCTTTCAAAACCAAAACGGAGCAACCTAACAGAACGGCCTTCAATGTGTCCGTTGAACTTACAGAGTTAAACTGATGTGTGTTTGCAGGAGTTTCTAAACCCTTTCTGTGAAGAAGCGCAAAACGCATTTTGCCAGCCAAATGCAAGCATTTCCCAAATAGCTGTAAATCTCCGTCTGGAACACAAAACGAACGAATCCTTCAGACTGCTCTGCTGGATGTTCGCTGACCTAAGGGAGTTGAATCTGCCTCTAGATTCAGAAAGTGAGAAGCACGTTGCTTCTCGGAGCTGCGTTTTGATATGCCAGAGTGAATGGGAGTAAACGCGGTTTGGAGAAATATCTGCTTCTAAAACGAAAACGGAGAAACCTAACAGAACGGCCTTCAATGTGTGCATTCAACTTACATAGTTAAACTGATGTGTGTTTGCAGGAGTTTCTAAACCCTTTCTGTGAAGAAGCGCAAAACGCATTTTCCCAGGCAAAAGCAAGCATTTCCCAAATAGCTGTAAATCTCCGTCTGAAACCCAAAACGAACGTATCCTTCAGACAGCTCTGCTGTGTGTTCGCTTACCTAAAAGAATTGAATCTACCTCTAGATTCAGAGAGTGAGAAGCACGTTGTTTCTCGGAGCTGCGTTTTGATATGCCAGAGTGAATGGGAGTAAACGCGGTTTGGAGAAATATCTGCTTCTAAAACCTAAACGGAGCAACCTAACAGAACGGCCTTCAATGTGTGCGTTCAACTTACAGAGCTAAACTGATGTGTGTTTGCAGGAGTTTCTAAACCCTTTCTGTGAAGAAGCGCAAAACGCATTTTTTCAGCCAAATGCAAGCATTTCCCAAATAGCTGTAAATCTCCGTCTGAAACACAAAACGAACGTATCCTTCAGACTGCTCTGCTGGGTGTTCGCTGACCTAAGGGAGTTGAATCTGCCTCTAGATGCAGAAAGTGAGAAGCACGTTGCTTCTCGGAGCTGCGTTTTGATATGCCAGAGTGAATGGGAGTAAACGCGGTTTTTAGAAATATCTGCTTCTATAACCAAAACGGAGCAACATAACAGAACGGCCTTCAATGTGTCCGTTCAACTTACAGAGTTAAACTGATGTGTGTTTGCAGGAGTTTCTAAACACTTTCTGTGAAGAAGCGCAAAACGCATTTTCCCAGGCAAAAGCAAGCATTTCCCAAATAGCTGTAAATCTTTGTCTGAAACACAAAACGAACGTATCCTTCAGACTGCTCTGCTGGGTGTTCGCTTTCCTAAAAGAATTGAATCTACCTCTAGATTCAGAGAGTGAGAAGCACGTTGCTTCTCGGAGCTGCGTTTAGATATGCCAGAGTGAATGGGAGTAAACGCGGTTTCGAGAAATATCTGCTTCTAAAACCAAAACGGAGCAACCTAACAGAACGGCCTTCAATGTGTGCGTTCAACTTACAGAATTAAAATGACGTGTGTTTGCAGGAGTTTCTAAACACTTTCTGTGAATAAGCGAAAAAGGCATTTTCCCAGGCAAAAGCAAGCATTTCCCAAATAGCTGTAAATCTCCGTCTGAAACACAAAACGAACGTATGCTTCAGACTGGTCTGCTGGGTGTGCGCTTACCTAAAAGAATTGAATCTACCTTTAGATTCAGAGAGTGAGAAGCACGTTGCTTCTCGGAGCTGCGTTTTGATATGCCAGAGTGAATGGGAGTAAACGCGGTTTGGAGAAATATCTGCTTCTAAAACCAAAACGGAGCAACCTAACATAACGGCCTTCAATGTGTGCGTTCAACTTACAGAGTTAAACTGATGTGTGTTTGCAGGAGTTTCTAAACCCTTTCTGTGAAGAAGCGCAAAACGCATTTGGCCAGGCAAATAAGCATTTCCTAAATAGCTGTAAATCTTCGTCTGAAACACAAAACGAACGTATCCTTCAGACTGCTCTGCTGGGTGTTCGCTTACCTAAAAAAATTGAATCTACCTCTAGATTCAGAGAGTGAGGAGCACGTTGCTTCTCGGAGCTGCGTTTTGATATGCCAGAGTGAATGGGAGTAAACGCGGTTTGGAGAAATATCTGCTTCTAAAACCAAAACGGAGCAACCTAACAGAACGGCCTTCAATGTGTGCGTTCAACTTACATAGTTAAACTGATGTGTGTTTGCAGGAGTTTCTAAACCCATTCTGTGAAGAAGCGCAAAACGCATTTTCCCAGGCAAAAGCAATCATTTCCGAAATAGCTGTAAATCTCCGTCTGAAACACAAAACGAACGTATCCTTCAGACTGTTCTGCTGGGTGTTCGCTTACCTAAAAGAATTGAATCTACCTCTAGATTAAGAGAGTGAGAAGCACGTTGCTTCTCGGAGCTGCGTTTTGATATGCCAGAGTGAATGGGAGTAAAGGCGGTTTGGAGAAATATCTGCTTCTGAAACCAAAACGGAGCAACCTAACAGAACGGCCTTCAATGTGTGCGTTCAACTTACAGAGTTAAACAGATGTGTGTTTGCAGGAGTTTCTAAACCCTTTCTGTGAAGAAGCGCAAAACGCATTTTCCCAGGCAAAAGCAAGCATTTCCCAAATAGCTGTAAATCTCCGTCTGAAACACAAAACGAACGTATCCTTCAGACTGCTCTGCTGGGTGTTCGCTTACCTAAAAGAATTGAATCTACCTCTAGATTCAGAGTGAGAAGCACGTTGCTTCTCGGAGCTGCGTTTTGATATGCCAGAGTGAATGGGAGTAAACGCGGTTTGGAGAAATATCTGCTTCTAAAACCAAAACGGAGCAACCTAACAGAACGGCCTTCAATGTGTCCGTTGAACTTACAGAGTTAAACTGATGTGTGTTTGCAGGAGTTTCTAAACCCTTTCTGTGAAGAACCGCAAAACGCATTTTCCCAGCCAAATGCAAGCATTTCCCAAATAGCTGTAAATCTCCGTCTGAAACACAAAACGAACGTAACCTTCAGACTTCTCTGCTGGGTGTTCGCTGACCTAAGGGAGTTGAATCTGCCTCTAGATACAGAGAGTGAGAAGCACGTTGCTTCTCGGAGCTGCGTTTTGATATGCCAGAGTGAATGGGAGTAAACGCGGTTTGGAGAAATAACTGCTTCTAAAACCAAAACGGAGCAACCTAACAGAACGGCCTTCAATGTGTGCGTTCAACTTACAGAGTTAAACAGATGTGTGTTTGCAGGAGTTTCTAAACCCTTTCTGTGAAGAAGCGCAAAACGCATTTTCCCAGGCAAAAGCAAGCATTTCCCAAATAGCTGTAAATCTCCGTCTGAAACACAAAACGAACGTATCCTTCAGACTGCTCTGCTGGGTGTTCGCTGACCTAAGGGAGTTGAATTTGCCTCTAGATTCAGAGAGTGAGAAGCACGTTGCTTCTCGGAGCTGCGTTTTGATATGCCAGAGTGAATGGGAGTAAACGCGGTTTGGAGAAATATCTGCTTCTAAAACCAAAACGGAGCAACCTAACAGAACGGCCTTCAATGTGTGCGTTCAACTTACATAGTTAAACTGATGTGTGTTTGCAGGAGTTTCTAAACCCTTCCTGTGAAGAAGCGCAAAACGCATTTTCCCAGGCAAAAGCAAGCATTTCCCAAATAGCTGTAAATCTCCGTCTGAAACAAAAAACGAACGTATCCTTCAGACTGCTCTGCTGAGTGTTCGATGACCTAAGGGAGTTGAATCTGCCTCTAAATTCAGAGAGTGAGAAGCACGTTCATTCTCGGAGATGCGTTTTGATATGCCAGAGTGAATGGGAGTAAACGCGGTTAGGAGAAATATCTGCTTCTAAAACCAAAACGGAGCAACCTAACCGAACAGCCATCAATGTGTGCGTTCAACTTACAGAGTTAAACTGATGTGTGTTTGCAGGAGTTTCTAAACCCTTTCTGTGAAAAAGCGCAAAACGCATTTTCCCAAGCAAAAGCAAGCATTTCCCAAATAGCTGTAAATCTCCGTCTGAAACACAAAACGAATGTATCCTTCAGACTGCTCTGCTGCGTGTTCGCCGACCTAAGGGAGTTGAATCTGCCTCTAGATTCAGAGAGTGAGAAGCACGTTGCTTCTCGGAGCTGCGTTTTGATATGTCAGAGTGAATGGGAGTAAACGCGGTTTGGAAAAATATCTGCTTCTAAAACCAAAACGGAGCAACCTAACAGAACGGCCTTCAATGTGTGCGTTCAACTTACAGAGTTAACTGATGTGTGTTTGCAGGAGTTTCTAAACCCTTTCTGTGAAGAAGCGCAAAACGCATTTTCCCAGGCAAAAGCAAGCATTTCCCAAATAGCTGTAAATCTCGGTCTGAAACAAAAAACGAACGTATCCTTCAGACTGCTCTGCTGGGTGTTCGCTTACCTAAAAGAATTGAATCTACTTCTAGATTCAGAGAGTGAGAAGCACGTTGCTTCTCGGAGCTGCGTTTTGATATGCCAGAGTGAATGGGAGTAAACGCGTTTTGGAGAAATATCTGCTTCTAAAACCAAAACAGAGCAACCTAACAGAACGGCCTTCAATGTGTGCGTTCAACTTACAGAGTTAAACTGATGTGTGTTTGCAGGAGTTTCTAAACCCTTTCTGTGAAGAAGCGCAAAACGCATTTTCCCAAGCAAAAGCAAGCATTTCCCGAATAGCTGTAAATCTCCGTCTGAAACACAAAACGAAAGTATCCTTCAGACTGCTCTGCTGAGTGTTCGATGACCTAAGGGAGTTGAATCTGCCTGTAGATTCAGAGAGTGAGAAGCACGTTCATTCTCAGAGCTGCGTTTTGATATGCCAGAGTGAATGGGAGTAAACGCGGTTTGGAGAAATATCTGCTTCTTAGACCAAAACGGAGCAACATAACAGAACGGCCTTCAATGTGTGCGTTCAACTTACGAAGTTAAACTGATGTGTGTTTGCAGGAGTTTCTAAACCCTTTCTGTGAAGAAGCGCAAAACGCATTTTCCCAGGCAAAAGCAAGCATTTCCCCAATAGCTGTAAATCTCCGTCTGAAACACAAAACGAACGTATCCTTCAGACTGCTCTGCTGGGTTTTCGTTTTGCTAAGGGAGTTGAGTCTGCCTCTAGATACAGAGAGTGAGAAGCACGTTGCTTCACGGAGCTGCGTTTTGATATGCCAGAATGAATGGTAGTAAACGCGGTTTGGAGAAATATCTGCTTCTAAAACCAAAACGGAGCAACCTAACAGAACGGCCTTCAATGTGTGCGTTCAACCTACAGAGTTAAACTGATGTGTGTTTGCAGGAGTTTCTAAACCCTTTCTGTGAAGAAGCGCAAAACGCATTTTCCGAGGCAAAAGCAAGCATTTCCCAAATAGCTGTAAATCTCCGTCTGAAACACAAAACGAACGTATCCTTCAGAATGCTCTGCTGGGTGTTCGCTTACCTAAAACAATTGAATCTACCTCTAGATTCAGAGAGTGAGAAGCACGTTGCTTCTCAAAGCTGCGTTTTGATATGCCAGAGTGAATGGGCGTAAACGCGGTTTGGAGAAATATCTGCTTCTAAAACCAAAACGGAGCAACCTAACAGAACGGCCTTCAATGTGTGCGTTCAACTTACAGAGTTAAACTGATGTGTGTTTGCAGGAGTTTCTAAACCCTTTCTGTGAAGAAGCGCAAAACGCATTTTCCCAGCCAAATGCAAGCATTTCCCAAATAGTTGTAAATCTCCGTCTGAAACACAAAACGAACGTATCCTTCAGACTGCTCTGCAGGGTGTTCGCTGACCTAAGGGAGTTGAATTTGCCTCTAGATTCAGAGAGTGAGAAGCACGTTGCTTCTCGGAGCTGCGTTTTGATATGCCAGAGTGAATGGGAGTAAACGCGGTTTGGAGAAATATCTGCTTCTAAAACCAAAACGGAGCAACCTAACAGAACGGCCTTCAATGTGTGCATTCAACTTACATAGTTAAACTGATGTGTGTTTGCAGGAGTTTCTAAACCCTTTCTGTGAAGAAGCGCAAAACGCATTTTCCCAGGCAAAAGCAAGCATTTCCCAAATAGCTGTAAATCTCCGTCTGAAACAAACAACGAATGTATCCTTCAGACTGCTCTGCTGAGTGTTCGATGACCTAAGGGAGTTGAATCTGCCTCTAAATTCAGAGAGTGAGAAGCACGTTCATTCTCGGAGCTGCGTTTTGATATGCCAGAGTGAATGGGAGTAAACGCGGTTTGGAGAAATATCTGCTTCTAAAACCAAAACGGAGCAACCTAACAGAACGGCCTTCAATGTGTGCGTTCAACTTACAGAGTTAACTGATGTGTGTTTGCAGGAGTTTCTATACCCTTTCTGTGAAGAAGCGCAAAACGCATTTTCCCAGGCAAAAGCAAGCATTTCCCAAATACCTGTAAATCTCGGTCTGAAACAAAATACGAACGTATCCTTCAGACTGCTCTGCTGGGTGTTCGCTTACCTAAAAGAATTGAATCTACTTCTAGATTCAGAGAGTGAGAAGCACGTTGCTTCTCGGAGCTGCGTTTTGATATGCCAGAGTGAATGGGAGTAAACGCGGTTTGGAGAAATATCTGCTTCTAAAACCAAAACGGAGCAACCTAACAGAACGGCCTTCAATGTGTGCGTTCAACTTACAGAGTTAAACTGATGTGTGTTTGCAGGAGTTTCTAAACCCTTTCTGTGAAGAAGCGCAAAACGCATTTTCCCAGGCAAAAGCAAGCATTTCCCAAATAGCTGTAAATCTCCCTCTGAAACACAAAACGAAAGTATCCTTCAGACTGCTCTGCTGAGATTTCGATGACCTAAGGGAGTTGAATCTTCCTCTAGATTCAGAGAGTGAGAAGCACGTTACTTCTCGGAGCTGCGTTTTGATATGCCAGAGTGAATGGGAGTAAACGCGGTTTGGAGAAATATCTGCTTCTTAGACCAAAACGGAGCAACATAACAGAACGGCCTTCAATGTGTGCGTTCAACTTACGAAGTTAAACTGATGTGTGTTTGCAGGAGTTTCTAAACCCTTTCTGTGAAGAACCGCAAAACGCATTTTCCCAGGCAAAAGCAAGCATTTCCCAAATAGCTGTAAATCTCCGTCTGAAACAAAAAACGAACGTATCCTTCAGACTGCTCTGCTGAGTGTTCGATGACCTAAGGGAGTTGAATCTGCCTCTAGATTCAGAGAGTGAGAAGCACTTTCATTCTCGGAGCTGCGTTTTGATATGCCAGAGTGAATGGGAGAAAACGCGGTTTGGAGAAATACCTGCTTCTAAAACCAAAACAAAGCAACCTAACAGAACTGCCTTCAATGAGTGCGTTCAACTTACTGAGTTAAACTGATGTGTGTTTGCAGGAGTTTCTAAACCCTTTCTGTGAAGAAGCGCAAAACGCATTTTCCCAGCCAAATGCAAGCATTTCCCAAATAGCTGTAAATCTCCGTCAGATACACAAAACGAACGTGTCCTTCAGACTTCTCTGCAGGGTGTTCGCTTACCTAAGGGAGTTGAATCTGCCTCTAGATTCAGAGAGTTAGAAGCACGTTGCTTCTCAAAGCTGCGTTTTGATATGACAGAGTGAATGGGAGTAAACGCGGTTTGGAGAAATATCTGCTTCTAAAACCAAAACGGAGCCACCTAACCGAACGGCCTTCAATGTGTGCGTCCAACGTACAGAGTTAAACTGATGTGTGTTTGCAGGAGTTTCTAAACCCTTTCTGTGAAGAAGCGCAAAACGCATTTTCCCAGGCAAAAGCAAGCATTTCCCAAATAGCTGTAAATCTCCGTCTGAAACACAAAACGAACGTATCCTTCAGACTGCTCTGCTGGGTGTTCGCTGACCTAAGGGAGTTGAATCTGCCTCTAGATTCAGAGAGTGAGAAGCACGTTCATTCTCGGAGCTGCGTTTTGATATGCCAGAGTGAATGGGAGAAAACGCGGTTTGGAGAAATACCTGCTTCTAAAACCAAAACGGAGCAACCTAACAGAACGGCCTTCAATGAGTGCGTTCAACTTACTGAGTTAAACAGATGTGTGTTTGCAGGAGTTTCTAAACCCTTTCTGTGAAGAAGCGCAAAACGCATTTTCCCAGCCAAATGCAAGCATTTCCCAAATAGCTGTAAATTTCCGTCTGATACACAATACGAACGTGTTTTTCAGACTGCTCTGCAGGGTGTTCGCTTATCTAAGGCAGTTGAATCTGCCTCTAGATTCAGAGAGTTAGAAGCACGTTGCTTCTCGGAGCTGCGTTTTGATATGACAGAGTGAATGGGAGTAAACGCAGTTTGGAGAAATATCTGCTTCTAAAACCAAAACGGAGCCACCTAACCGAACGGCCTTCAATGTGTGCGTTCAACGTACAGAGTTAAACTGATGTGTGTTTGCAGGAGTTTCTAAACCCTTTCTGTGAAAAAGCGCAAAACGCATTTTCCCAGGCAAAAGCAAGCATTTCCCAAATAGCTGTAAATCTCCGTCTGAAACACAAAACGAACGTATCCTTCAGACTGCTCTGCTGGGTGTTCGCTTAGCTAAGGGAGGTAAATCTGCCTCTAGATTTAGAGAGTGAGAAGCACGTTGCTTCTCGGAGCTGCGTTTTGATATGCCAGAGTGAATGGGAGTAAACGCGGTTTGGAGAAATATCTGCTTCTAAAACCAAAACGGAGCAACCTAACAGAACGGCCTTCAATGTGTCCGTTGAACTTACAGAGTTAAACTGATGTGTGTTTGCAGGAGTTTCTAAACCCTTTCTGTGAAGAACCGCAAAACGCAATTTCCCACCCAAATGCAAGCATTTCCCAAATAGCTGTAAATCTCCGTCTGAAACACAAGACGAACGTATCCTTCAGACTGCTCTGCTGGGTGTTCGCTGACCTAAGGGAGTTGAATCTGCCTCTAGATACAGAGAGTGAGAAGCACGTTGCTTCTCGGAGCTGCGTTTTGATATGCCAGAGTGAATGGGAGTAAACGCGGTTTGGAGAAATAACTGCTTCTAAAACCGAAACAAAGCAACCTAACAGAACGGCCTTCAATGTGTGCGTTCAACTTACAGAGTTAAACAGATGTGTGTTTGCAGGAGTTTCTAAACCCTTTCTGTGAAGAAGCGCAAAACGCATTTTCCCAGGCCAAAGCAAGCATTTCCCAAATAGCTGTAAATCTCCGTCTGAAACACAAAACGAACGTATCCTTCAGACTGCTCTGCTGGGTGTTCGCTTACCTAAAAGAATTGAATCTACCTCTAGATTCAGAGTGAGAAGCACGTTGCTTCTCAAAGCTGCGTTTTTATATGCCAGAGTGAATGGGAGTAAACGCGGTTTGGAGAGATATCTGCTTCTAAAACCAAAACGGAGCAACCTAACAGAACGGCCTTCAATGTGTGCGTTCAACTTACAGAGTTAAACTGATGTGTGTTTGCAGGAGTTTCTAAACCCTTTCTGTGAAGAAGCGCAAAACGCATTTTCCCAGCCAAATGCAAGCATTTCCCAAATAGTTGTAAATCTCCGTTTGAAACACAAAACGAACGTATCCTTCAGACTGCTCTGCTGGGTGTTCGCTGACCTAAGGGAGTTGAATTTGCCTCTAAATTCAGAGAGTGAGAAGCACGTTGCTTCTCGGAGCTGCGTTTTGATATGCCAGAGTGAATGGGAGTAAACGCGGTTTGGAGAAATATCTGCTTCTAAAACCATAACGGAGCAACCTAACAGAACGGCCTTCAATGTGTGCGTTCAACTTACATAGTTAAACTGATGTGTGTTTGCAGGAGTTTCTAAACCCTTTCTGTGAAGAAGCGCAAAACGCATTTTCCCAGGCAAAAGCAAGCATTTCCCAAATAGCTGTAAATCTCCGTCTGAAACAAAAAACGAACGTATCCTTCAGACTGCTCTGCTGAGTGTTCGATGACGTAAGGGAGTTGAATCTGCCTCTAAATTCAGAGAGTGAGAAGCACGTTCATTCTCGGAGATGCGTTTTGATATGCCAGAGTGAATGGGAGTAAACGCGGTTTGGAGAAATATGTGCTTCTAAAACCAAAACGGAGCAACCTAACAGAACAGCCATCAATGTGTGCGTTCAACTTACAGAGTTAAACTGATGTGTGTTTGCAGGAGTTTCTCAACCCTTTCTGTGAAAAAGCGCAAAACGCATTTTCCCAGGCAAAAGCAAGCATTTCCCAAATAGCTGTAAATCTCCGTCTGAAACACAAAACGAATGTATCCTTCAGACTGCTCTGCTGCGTGTTCGCTGACCTAAGGGAGTTGAATCTGCCTCTAGATTCAGAGAGTGAGAAGCACGTTGCTTCTCGGAGCTGCGTTTTGATATGCCAGAGTGAATGGAAGTAAACGCGGTTTGGAAAAATATCTGCTTCTAAAACCAAAACGGAGCAACCTAACAGAACGGCCTTCAATGTGTGCGTTCAACTTACAGAGTTAACTGATGTGTGTTTGCAGGAGTTTCTAAACCCTTTCTGTGAAGAAGCGCAAAACGCATTTTCCCAGGCAAAAGCAAGCATTTCCCAAATAGCTGTAAATCTCGGTCTGAAACAAAAAACGAACGTATCCTTCAGACTGCTCTGCTGGGTGTTCGCTTACCTAAAAGAATTGAATCTACTTCTAGATTCAGAGAGTGAGAAGCACGTTGCTTCTCGGAGCTGCATTTTGATATGCAAGAGTGAATGGGAGTAAACGCGTTTTGGAGAAATATCTGCTTCTAAAACCAAAACGGAGCAACCTAACAGAACGGCCTTCAATGTGTGCGTTCAACTTACAGAGTTAAACTGATGTGTGTTTGCAGGAGTTTCTAAACCCTTTCTGTGAAGAAGCGCAAAACGCATTTTCCCAAGCAAAAGCAAGCATTTCCCAAATAGCTGTAAATCTCCGTCTGAAACACAAAACGAAAGTATCCTTCAGACTGCTCTGTGGAGTGTTCGATGACCTAAGGGAGTTGAATCTGCCTCTAGATTCAGAGAGTGAGAAGCACGTTCATTCTCAGAGCTGCGTTTTGATATGCCAGAGTGAATGGGAGTAAACGCGGTTTGGAGAAATATCTGCATCTTAGACCAAAACGGAGCAACATAACAGAACGGCCTTCAATGTGTGCGTTCAAGTTACGAAGTTAAACTGATGTGTGTTTGCAGGAGTTTCTAAACCCTTTCTGTGAAGAAGCGCAAAACGCATTTTCCCAGGCAAAAGCAAGCATTTCCCCAATAGCTGTAAATCTCCGTCTGAAACACAAAACGAACGTATCCTTCAGACTGCTCTGCTGGGTGTTCGTTTTGCTAAGGGAGTTGAGTCTGCCTCTAGATACAGAGAGTGAGAAGCACGTTGCTTCACGGAGCTGCGTTTTGATATGCCAGAATGAATGGGAGTAAACGCGGTTTGGAGAAATATCTGCTTCTAAAACCAAAACGGAGCAACCTAACAGAACGGCCTTCAATGTGTGCGTTCAACCTACAGAGTTAAACTGATGTGTGTTTGCAGGAGTTTCTAAACCCTTTCTGTGAAGAAGCGCAAAACGCATTTTCCGAGGCAAAAGCATGCATTTCCCAAATAGCTGTAAATCTCCGTCTGAAACACAAAACGAACGTATCCTTCAGACTGCTCTGCTGGGTGTTCGCTTACCTAAAAGAATTGAATCTACCTCTAGATTCAGAGAGTGAGAAGCACGTTGCTTCTCAAAGCTGCGTTTTGATATGCCAGAGTGAATGGGAGTAAACGCGGTTTGGAGAAATATCTGCTTCTAAAACCAAAACGGAGCAACCTAACAGAACGGCCTTCAATGTGTGCGTTCAACTTACAGAGTTAAACTGATGTGTGTTTGCAGGAGTTTCTAAACCCTTTCTGTGAAGAAGCGCAAAACGCATTTTCCCAGCCAAATGCAAGCATTTCCCAAATAGTTGTAAATCTCCGTCTGAAACACAAAACGAACGTATCCTTCAGACTGCTCTGCTGGGTGTTCGCTGACCTAAGGGAGTTGAATTTGCCTCTAGATTCAGAGAGTGAGAAGCACGTTGCTTCTCGGAGCTGCGTTTTGATATGCCAGAATGAATGGGAGTAAACGCGGTTTGGAGAAATATCTGCTTCTAAAACCAAAACGGAGCAACCTAACAGAACGGCCTTCAATGTGTGCGTTCAACTTACATAGTTAAACTGATGTGTGTTTGCAGGAGTTTCTAAACCCTTTCTGTGAAGAAGCGCAAAATGCATTTTCCCAGGCAAAAGCAAGCATTTCCCAAATAGCTGTAAATCTCCGTCTGAAACAAACAACGAATGTATCCTTCAGACTGCTCTGCTGAGTGTTCGATGACCTAAGGGAGTTGAATCTGCCTCTAAATTCAGAGAGTGAGAAGCACGTTCATTCTCGGAGCTGCGTTTTGATATGCCAGAGTGAATGGGAGTAAACGCGGTTTGGAGAAATATCTGCTTCTAAAACCAAAACGGAGCAACCTAACAGAACAGCCTTCAATGTGTGCGTTCAACTTACAGAGTTAAACTGATGTGTGTTTGCAGGAGTTTCTAAACCCTTTCTGTGAAAAAGCGCAAAACGCATTTTCCCAGGCAAAAGCAAGCATTTCCCAAATAGCTGTAAATCTCCGTCTGAAACACAAAACGAACGTATCCTTCAGACTGCTCTGCTGGGTGTTCGCTTAGCTAAGGGAGTTCAATCTGCCTCTAGATTTAGAGAGTGAGAAGCACGTTGCTTCTCGGAGCTGCGTTTTGATATGCCAGAGTGAATGGGAGTAAACGCGGTTTGGAGAAATATCTGCTTCTAAAACCAAAACGGAGCAACTTAACAGAACGGCCTTCAATGTGTCCGTTGAACTTACAGAGTTAAACTGATGTGTGTTTGCAGGAGTTTCTAAACCCTTTCTGTGAAGAACCGCAAAACGCATATTCCCAGCCAAATGCAAGCATTTCCCAAATAGCTGTAAATCTCCGTCTGAAACACGAAACGAACGTATCCTTCAGACTGCTCTGCTGGGTGTTCGCTGACCTAAGGGAGTTGAATCTGCCTCTAGATACAGAGAGTGAGAAGCACGTTGCTTCTCGGAGCTGCGTTTTGATATGCCAGAGTGAATGGGAGTAAACGCGGTTCTGAGAAATAACTGCTTCTAAAACCAAAACGGAGCAACCTAACAGAACGGCCTTCAATGTGTGCGTTCAACTTACAGAGTTAAACTGATGTGTGTTTGCAGGAGTTTCTAAACCCTTTCTGTGAAGAAGCGCAAAACGCATATTCCCAGCCAAATGCAAGCATTTCCCAAATAGCTGTAAATCTCCGTCTGAAACACAAAAGGAACGTATCCTTCAGACTGCTCTGCTGGGTGTTCGCTGACCTAAGGGAGTTGAATCTGCCTCTAGATTCAGAGAGTGAGAAGCACGTTGCTTCTCGGAGCTGCGTTTTGATATGCCAGAGTGAATGGGAGAAAACGCGGTTTGGAGAAATATCTGCTTCTAAAACCAAAACAAAGCAACCTAAAAGAACGGCCTTCAATTTGTGCGTTCGACTTAAAGAGTTAAACTGATGTGTGTTTGCAGGAGTTTCTAAACCCTTGCTGTGAAGAAGCGCAAAACGCAATTTCCCAGGCAAACAGAAGCAATTCCCAACTAGATCTAAATCTCCGTCTGTAACACAAAACGAACGTATCCTTCAGACTACTCTGCTGGGTGTTCGCTGACCTAAGGGAGTTGAATCTGCCTCTAGATTCAGAGAGTGAGAAGCACGTTGCTTCTCGGAGCTGCGTTTTAATATGCCAGAGTGAATGGGAGTAAACGCGGTTTGGAGAAATACCTGCTTCTAAAACCAAAACGGAGCAACCTAACAGAACGGCCTTCAATGAGTGCGTTCAACTTACAGAGTTAAACTGATGTGTGTTTGCAGGAGTTTCTAAACCCTTTCTGTGAAGAAGCGCAAAACGCATTTTCCCAGGCAAAAGCAAGCATTTCCCAAATAGCTGTAAATCTCCGTCTGAAACACAAAACGAACGTATCCTTCAAACTGCTCTGCTGGGTGTTCGCTTACCTAAAGGAATTGAATCTACCTCTAGATTCAGAGAGTGAGAAGCACGTTGCTTCTCGGAGCTGCGTTTTGATATGCCAGAGTGAATGGGAGTAAACGCGGTTTGGAGAAATATCTGCTTCTAAAACCAAAACGGAGCAACCTAACAGAACGGCCTTCAATGTGTCCGTTGAACTTACAGAGTTAAACTGATGTGTGTTTGAAGTAGTTTCTAAACCCTTTCTGTGAAGAACCGCAAAACGCATTTTCCCAGGCAAAAGCAAGCATTTCCCAAATAGCTGTAAATCTCCTTCTGAAACACAAAACGAACGTATCCTTCAGACTGCTCTGCTGGGTGTTCGCTGACCAAGGGAGTTGAATCTGCCTCTAGATTCAGAGAGTGAAAAGCACGTTCATTCTCGGAGCTGCGTTTTGATATGCCAGAGTGAATGGGAGAAAACGCGATTTGGAGAAATATCTGCTTCTAAAACCAAAACGGAGCAACCTAACAGAACGGCCTTCAATGTGTGCGTTCAACTTACAGAGTTAAACTGATGTGTGTTTGCAGGAGTTTCTAAACCATTTCTGTGAAAAAACGCAAAACGCATTTTCCGAGGCAAAAGCAAGCATTTCCCAAATAGCTGTAAATCTCCGTCTGAAACACAAAACGAACGTATCCTTCAGACTGCTCTGCTGGGTGTTAGCTTAGCTAAGGGAGTTGAATCTGCCTCTAGATTTAGAGAGTGAGAAGCACGTTGCTTCTCGGAGCTGCGTTTTGATATGCCAGAGTTGATGGGAGTAAACGCGGTTTGGAGAAATATCTGCTTCTAAAACCAAAACGGAGCAACCTAACAGAACGGCCTTCAATGTGTCCGTTGAACTTACAGAGTTAAACTGATGTGTGTTTGCAGGAGTTTCTAAACCCTTTCTGTGAAGAACCGCAAAACGCATTTTCCCAGCCAAATGCAAGCATTTCTTACATAGCTGTAAATCTCCGTCTGAAACACAAAACGAACGTATCCTTCAGACTGCTCTGCTGGGTGTTCGCTGACCTAAGGGAGTTGAATCTGCCTCTAGATACAGAGAGTGAGAAGCACGTCTCTTCTCGGAGCTGCGTTTTGATATGCCAGAGTGAATGGGAGTAAACGCGGTTTGGAGAAATAACTGCTTCTAAAACAAAAACGGAGCAACCTAACAGAACGGCCTTCAATGTGTGCGTTAAACTTACAGAGTTAAACTGATGTGTGTTTGCAGGAGTTTCTAAACCCTTTCTGTGAAGAAGCGCAAAACGCATTTTCCCAGCCAAATGCAAGCGTTTCCAAAATAGTTGTAAATCTCCGTCTGAAACTCAAAACGAACGTATCCTTCAGACTGCTCTGCTGGGTGTTCGCTGACCTAAGGGAGTTCAATTTGCCTCTAGATTCAGAGAGTGAGAAGCACGTTGCTTCTCGGAGCTGCGTTTTGATATGCCAGAGTGAATGGGAGTAAACGCGGTTTGGAGAAATATCTGCTTCTAAAACCAAAACGGAGCAACCTAACAGAACGGCCTTCAATGTGTGCGTTCAACTTACAGAGTTAAACTGATGTGTGTTTTCAGGAGTTTCTAAACCCTTTCTGTGAAGAAGCGCAAATCGCATTTTCCCAGGCAAAAGCAAGCATTTCCCAAATAGCTGTAAATCTCCGTCTGAAACACAAAACGAACGTATCCTTCAGAATGCTCTGCTGGGTGTTCGCTTACCTAAAAGAATTGAATCTACCTCTAGATTCAGAGACTGAGAAGCACGTTGCTTCTCGGAGCTGCGTTTTGATATGCCACAGTGAATGGGAGTAAACGCGGTTTGGAGAAATATCTGCTTCTAAAACCAAAACGGAGCAACCTAACAGAACGGCCTTCAATGTGTGCGTTCAACTTACAGAGTTAAACTGATGTGTGTTTGCAGGAGTTTCTAAACCCTTTCTGTGAAGAAGCGCAAAACGCATTTTCCCAGGCAAAGGCAAGCATTTCCCAAATAACTGTAAATCTCCGTCTGAAACACAAAACGAACGTATCCTTCAGACTGCTCTGCTGGGTGTTCGCTTACCTAAGAGAAGTGAATCTACCTCTAGATTCAGAGAGTGAGAAGCACGTTGCTTCTCGGAGCTGCGTTTTGATATGCCAGAGTGAATGGGAGTAAACGAGGTTTGGAGAAATATCTGCTTCTAAAAGCAAAACGGAGCAACCTAACAGAACGGTCTTCAATGTGTGCGTTCAACTTACAGAGTTAAACTGATGTGTGTTTTCAGGAGTTTCTAAACACTTTCTGTGAAGAAGCGCAAAACGCATTTTCCCAGGCAAAAGGAAGCATTTCCCAAATAGCTGTAAATCTCCGTCTGAAACACAAAACGAACGTATCCTTCAGACTGCTCTGCTGGGTGTTCGCTTACCTAAAAGAATTGAATCTACCTCTAGATTCAGAGACTGAGAAGCACGTTGCTTCTCGTAGCTGCGTTTTGATATGCCAGAGTAAATGGGAGTAAACGCGGTTTGGAGAAATATCTGCTTCTAAAACGAAAACGGAGCAACCTAACAGAACGGCCTTCAATGTGTGCGTTCAACCTACAGAGTTAAAGTGATGTGTGTTTGCAGGAGTTTCTAAACACTTGCTGTAAAGAAGCGCAAAACGCATTTTCCCAGGCAAAAAGAAGCATTTCCCAAATAGATGTAAATCTCCGTCTGTAACACAAATCGAACGTATCCTTCAGACTGCTCTGCTGGGTGTTCGCTGACCTAAGGGAGTTGAATCTGCCTCTAGATTCAGAGAGTGAGAAGCACGTTGCTTCTCAGACCTGCGTTTTGATATGCCAGAATGAATGGGAGTAAACCCGGTTTGGAGAAATACCTGCTTCTAAAACCAAAATGGAGCAACCTAACAGAACGGCCTTCAATGAGTGCGTTCAACATACTGAGTGAAACTGATGTGTGTTTGCAGGAGTTTCTAAACCCTTTCTGTGAAGAAGCGCAAAACGCATTTTCCCAGCCAAATGCAAGCATTTCCCAAATAGCTGTAAATCTCCGTCTGAAACACAAAACTAACCTATCCTTCAGACTGCTCTGCTTGGTGTTCGCTTACCTAAGGGAGTGAATCTGCATCTAGATTCAGAGAGTAAGAAGCACGTTGCTTCTCGAAGCTGCGTTTTGATATGCCAGAGTGAATGGGAGTAAACGCGGTTTGGAGAAATAGCTGCTTCTAATACCAAAACGGAACAACCTAACAGAACGGCCTTCAATGTGTGCGTTCTACTTACAGAGTTAAACTGATGTGTGTTTGCCGGGTTTCTAAACCCTTTCTGTGAAGAAGCGCAAAACGCATTTTCCCAGCCAAATGCAAGCATTTCCCAAATAGCTGTAAATCTCCGTCTGAAACACAAAACGAACGTATCCTTCAGACTACTCTGCTGGGTGTTCGCTGACCTAAGGGAGTTGAATCTGCCTCTAGCTTCAGAATGAGAACCACGTTGCTTCTCGGAGCTGCGTTTTGATATGCCAGAGTGAATGGGAGTAAACGCGGTTTGGAGAAATATCTGCTTCTAAAACCAAAAGGGAGCAACCTAACAGAACGGCCTTCAATGTGTGCGTTCAACTTACAGAGTTAAACTGATGTGTGTTTGCAGGAGTTTCTAAACCCTTTCTGTAAAGAAGCGCAAAACGCATTTTCCCAGCCAAATGCAAGCATTTCCCAAATAGCTGCAAATCTCCGTCTGAAACACAAAACGAACGTATCCTTCAGACTGCTCTGCTGGGTGTTCGCTGACCTAAGGGAGGTGAATCTGCCTCTAGATTCAGAGAGTGAGAAGCACGTTGCTTCTCGGAGCTGCGTTTTGATATGCCAGAGTGAATGGGAGTAAACGCGGTTTCGAGAAATATCTGCTTCTAAAACCATAACGGAGCAACCTAACAGAACGGCCTTCAATGTGTGCGTTCAACTTACAGAGTTAAATTGATGTGTGTTTGCAGGAGTTTCTAAACCCTTTCTGTGAAGAAGCGCCAAACGCATTTCCCCAGTCAAATGCAAGCATTTCCCAAATAGTTGTAAATCTCCGTCTGAAACACAAAACGAACGTATCCTTCCGACTGCTCTGCTGGGTGTTCGCTGACCTAAGGGAGTTGAATCTGCTTCTAGATTCAGAGAGTGAGAAGCACGTTGCTTCTCGGAGCTGCGTTTTGATATGCCAGAGTGAATGGGAGTAACCGCGGTTTGGAGAAATATCTGCTTCTAGAACCAAAACGGAGCAACCTAACAGAACGGCCTTCAATGTGTGCGTTCAACTTACAGAGTTAAACTGATGTGTGTTTTCAGGAGTTTCTAAACCCTTTCTGTGAAGAAGCGCAAAACGCATTTTCCCAGGCAAAAGCAAGCATTTCCCAAATAGCTGTAAATCTCCGTCTGAAACACCAAACGAACGTATCCTTCAGACTGCTCTGCTGGGTGTTCGCTTACCTAAAAGAATTGAATCTACCTCTAGATTCAGAGACAGAGAAGCACGTTGCTTCTCGGAGCTGCGTTTTGATATGCCAGAGTGAATGGGAGTAAACGCGGTTTGGAGAAATATCTGCTTCTAAAACCAAAACGGAGCAACCTAACAGAACGGCCTTCAATGTGTGCGTTCAACTTACATAGTTAAACTGATGTGTGTTTGCAGGAGTTTCTAAACCCTTTCTGTGAAGAAGCGCAAAACGCATTTTCCCAGGCAAAAGCAAGCATTTCCCAAATAGCTGTAAATCTCCGTCTGAAACAAAAAACGAACGTATCCTTCAGACTGCTCTGCTGAGTTTTCGATGACCTAAGAAAGTTGAATCTGCCTCTAAATTCAGAGAGTGAGAAGCACGTTCATGCTCGGAGCTGCGTTTTGATATGCCAGAGTGAATGGGAGTAAACGCGGTTTGGAGAAATATCTGCTTCTAAAACCAAAACGGAGCAACCTAACAGAACAGCCTTCAATGTGTGCGTTCAACTTACAGAGTTAAACTGATGTGTGTTTGCAGGAGTTTCTAAACCCTTTCTGTGAAAAAGCGCAAAACGCATTTTCCCAGGCAAAAGCAAGCATTTCCCAAATAGCTGTAAATCTCCGTCTGAAACACAAAACGAACGTATCCTTCAGACTGCTCTGCTGCGTGTTCGCTGACCTAAGGGAGTTGAATCTGCCTCTAGATTCAGAGACTGAGAAGCACGTTGCTTCTCGGAGCTGCGTTTTGATATGCCAGAGTGAATGGGAATAAACGCGGTTTGGAGAAATATCTGCTTCTTAGACCAAAACGGAGCAACATAACTTAACGGCCTTCAATGTGTGCGTTCAACTTACGAAGTTAAACTGATGTGTGTTTGCAGGAGTTTCTAAACCCTTTCTGTGAAGAAGCGCAAAACGCATTTTCCCAGGCAAAAGCAAGCATTTCCCAAATAGCTGTAAATCTCCGTCTGAAACACCAAACGAACGTATCCTTCAGACTGCTCTGCTGAGTTTTCGATGACCTAAGAAAGTTGAATCTGCCTCTAGATTCAGAGACTGAGAAGCACGTTGCTTCTCGGAGCTGCGTTTTGATATGCCAGAGTGAATGGGAGTAAACGCGGTTTGGAGAAATATCTGCTTCTAAAACCAAAACGGAGCAACCTAACAGAACGGCCTTCAATGTGTGCGTTCAACTTACAGAGTTAACTGATGTGTGTTTGCAGGAGTTTCTAAACCCTTTCTGTGAAGAAGCGCAAAACGCATTTTCCCAGGCAAAAGCAAGCATTTCCCAAATAGCTGTAAATCTCGGTCTGAAACAAAAAACGAACGTATCCTTCAGACTGCTCTGCTGGGTGTTCGCTTACCTAAAAGAATTGAATCTACTTCTAGATTCAGAGAGTGAGAAGCACGTTGATTCTCGGAGCTGCGTTTTGATATGCCAGAGTGAATGGGAGTAAACGCGGTTTGGAGAAATATCTGCTTCTAAAACCAAAACGGAGCAACCTAACAGAACGGCCTTCAATGTTTGCATTCAACTTACATAGTTAAACTGATGTGTGTTTGCAGGAGTTTCTAAACCCTTTCTGTGAAGAAGCGCAAAACGCATTTTCCCAGGCAAAAGCAAGCATTTCCCAAATAGCTGTAAATCTCCGTCTGAAACACAAAACGAACGTATCCTTCAGACTGCTCTGCTGGGTGTTCGCTGACCTAAGGGAGTTGAATCTGCCTCTAGATACAGAGAGTGAGAAGCACGTTGCTTCTCGGAGCTGCGTTTTGATATGCCAGAGTGAATGGGAGTAAACGCGGTTTGGAGAAATAACTGCTTCTAAAACCAAAACGGAGCAACCTAACAGAACGGCCTTCAATGTGTGCGTTCAACTTACAGAGTTAAACAGATGTGTGTCTGCAGGAGTTTCTAAACCCTTTCTGTGAAGAAGCGCAAGACTCATTTTCCCAGGCAAACACAAGCATTTCCCAAATAGCTATAAATCTCCGTGTGAAACACAAAACGAACGTATCCTTCAGACTGCTCTGCTGGGTGTTCGCTTACCTAAGAGAAGTGAATCTACCTCTAGATTCAGAGAGAGAGTAGCACGTTGCTTCTCGGAGCTGCGTTTTGATATGCCAGAGTGAATGGTAGTAAACGCGGTTTGGAGAAATATCTTCTTCTAAAACCAAAACGGAGCAACCTAACAGAACAGCCTTCAATGTGTGCGTTCAACTTACAGAGTTAAACTGATGTGTGTTTGCAGGAGTTTCTAAACCCTTTCTGTAAAGAAGCGCCAAACGCATTTTTCCCAGCCAAATGCAAGCATTTCCCAAATAGCTGTAAATCTCCGTCTGAAACACAAAACGAACGTATCCTTCCGACTGCTCTGCTGGGTGTTCGCTGACCTAAGGGAGTTGAATCTGCTTCTAGATTCAGAGAGTGAGAAGCACGTTGCTTCTCGGAGCTGCGTTTTGATATGCCAGAGTGAATGGGAGTAACCGCGGTTTGGAGAAATATCTGCTTCTAGAACCAAAACGGAGCAACCTAACAGAACGGCCTTCAATGTGTGCGTTCAACTTACAGAGTTAAACTGATGTGTGTTTTCAGGAGTTTCTAAACCCTTTCTGTGAAGAAGCGCAAAACGCATTTTCCCAGGCAAAAGCAAGCATTTCCCAAATAGCTGTAAATCTCCGTCTGAAACACAAAACGAACGTATCCTTCAGACTGCTCTGCTGGGTGTTCGCTTACCTAAAAGAATTGAATCTACCTCTAGATTAAGAGTGAGAAGCACGTTGCTTCTCAAAGCTGCGTTTTGATATGCCAGAGTGAATGGGAGTAAACGCGGTTTGGAGAAATATCTGCTTCTAAAACCAAAACGGAGCAACCTAACAGAACGGCCTTCAATGTGTGCGTTCAACTTACAGAGTTAAACTGATGTGTGTTTGCAGGAGTTTCTAAACTTTTTCTGTGAAGAAGCGCAAAACGCATTTTCCCAGCCAAATGCAAGCATTTCCCAAATAGCTGTAAATCTCCGTCTGAAACAAAAAACGAACGTTTCCTTCAGACTGCTCTGCTGAGTGTTCGATGACCTAAGGGAGTTGAATCTGCCTCTAAATTCAGAGAGTTAGAAGCACGTTCATTCTCGGAGATGCGTTTTGATATGCCAGAGTGAATGGGAATAAACGCGGTTTGGAGAAATATCTGCTTCTAAATCCAAAACGGAGCAACCTAACAGAACAGCCTTCAATGAGTGCGTTCAACTTACAGAGTTAAACTGATGTGTGTTTGCAGGAGTTTCTAAACCCTTTCTGTGAAAAAGCGCAAAACGCATTTTCCCAGGCAAAAGCAAGCATTTCCCAAATAGCTGTAAATCTCCGTCTGAAACACAAAACGAACGTATCCTTCAGACTGCTCTGCTGGGTGTTCGCTTACCTAAAAGAATTGAATCTACTTCTAGATTCAGAGAGTGAGAAGCACGTTGCTTCTCGGAGCTGCGTTTTGATATGCCAGAGTGAATGGGAGTAAACGCGGTTTGGAGAAATATCTGCTTCTAAAACCAAGACGGAGCAACCTAACAGAACGGCCTTCAATGTGTGCGTTCAACTTACAGAGTTAAACTGATGTGTGTTTGCAGGAGTTTCTAAACCGTTTCTGTGAAGAAGAGCAAAACGCATTTTCCCAGCCAAATGCAAGCATTTCCCAAATAGCTGTAAATCTCCGTCTGAAACACAAAACGAACGTATCCTTCAGACTGCTCTGCTGGGTGTTCGCTGACCTAAGGGAGTTGAATCTTCCTCTAGATTCAAAGAGTGAGAAGCACGTTGCTTCTCGGAGCTGCGTTTTATATGCCAGAGTGAATGGGAGTAAACGCGGTTTGGAGAAATATCTGCTTCTAAAACCAAAACGGAGCAACCTAACAGAACGGCCTTCAATGTGTGCGTTCAACTTACAGAGTTAAACTGATGTGTGTTTGCAGGAGTTTCTAAACCCTTTCTGTGAAGAAGCGCAAAACGCATTTTCCCAGGCAAAAGCAAGCATTTCCCAAATAGCTGTAAATCTCCGTCTTAAACACAAAACGAACGTATCCTTCAGACTGCTCTGCTGGGTGTTCGCTTACCTAGAAGAATTGAATCTACCTCTAGATTCAGAGAGTGAGAAGCACGTTGCTTCTCGGAGCTCCGTTTTGATATGCAAGTGTGAATGGGAGTAAACGCGGTTTGGAGAAATATCTGCTTCTAAAACCAAAACGGAGCAACCTAACAGAACGGCCTTCAAGGTGTCCGTTGAACTTACAGAGTTAAACTGATGTGTGTTTGAAGTAGTTTCTAAACCCTTTCTGTGAAGAACCGCAAAACGCATTTTCCCAGGCAAAAGCAAGCATTTCCCAAATAGCTGTAAATCTCCTTCTGATACACAAAACGAACGTATCCTTCAGACTGCTCTGCTGGGTGTTCGCTGACCTAAGGGAGTTGAATCTGCCTCTAGATTCAGAGAGTGAAAAGCACGTTCATTCTCGGAGCTGCGTTTTTATATGCCAGAGTGAATGGGAGAAAACGCGGTTTGGAGAAATATCTGCTTCTAAAACCAAAACGGAGCAACCTAACAGAACGGCCTTCAATGTGTGCGTTCAACTTATAGAGTTAAACAGATGTGTGTTTGCAGGAGTTTCTAAATTCTTTCTGTGAAGAAGCGCAAAACGCATTTTCCCAGGCAAAAGCAAGCATTTCCCAAATAGCTGTAAATCTCCGTCTGAAACACAAAACGAACGTAACCTTCAGACTGCTCTGCTGGGTGTTCGCTTACCTAAAAGAATTGAATCTACCTCTAGATTCAGAGAGTGAGAAGCACGTTGCTTCTCGAAGCTGCGTTTTGATATGCCAGAGTGAATGGGAGTAAACGCGGTTTGGAGAAATATCTGCTTCTAAAACCAAAACGGAGCAACCTAACGGAACGGCCTTCAATGTGTGCGTTCAACTTACAGAGTTAAACTGATGTGTGTTTGCAGGAGTTTCTAAACCCTTTCTGTGAAGAAGCGCAAAACGCATTTTTTCAGGCAAAAGCAAGCATTTCCCAAATAGCTGTAAATCTCCGTCTGAAACACAAAACGAACGTATCCTTCAGACTGCTCTGCTGGGTGTTCGCTGACCTAAGGGAGTTGAATCTGCCTCTAGATTCAGAGAGTGAGAAGCACGTTCATTCTCGGAGCTGCGTTTTGATATGCCAGAGTGAATGGGAGTAAACGCGGTTTGGAGAAATATCTGCTTCTTAGACCAAAACGGAGCAACATAACAGAACGGCCTTCAATGTGTGCGTTCAACTTACAGAGTTAAACTGATGTGTGTTTGCAGGAGTTTCTAAACCCTTTCTGTGAAGAAGCGCAAAACGCATTTTCCCAGGCAATAGCAAGCATTTCCCAAATAGCTGTATATCTCCGTCTGAAACACAAAACGAACGTATCCTTCAGACTGCTCTGCTGGGTGTTCGCTGACCTAAGGGAGTTGAGTCTGCCTCTAGATACAGAGAGTGAGAAGCACGTTGCTTCACGGAGACTCGTTTTGATATGCCAGAATGAATGGGAGTAAACGCGGTTTGGAGAAATATCTGCTTCTAAAACCAAAACGGAGCAACCTAACAGAACGGCCTTCAATGTGTCCGTTGAACTTACAGAGTTAAACTGATGTGTGCTTGCAGGAGTTTCTAAACCCTTTCTGTGAAGAAGCGCAAAACGCATTTTGCCAGCCAAATGCAAGCATTTCCCAAATAGCTGTAAATCTCCGTCTGAAACACAAAACGAACGTATCCTTCAGACTGCTCTGCTGGATGTTCGCTAACCTAAGGGAGTTTAATCTGCCTCTAGATTCAGAAAGTGAGAAGCACGTTGCTTCTCGGAACTGCGTTTAGATATGCCAGAGTGAATGGGAGTAAACGCGGTTTGGAGAAATATCTGCTTCTAAAACCAAAACGGAGCAATCTAACAGAACGGCCTTCAATGTGTGCGTTCAACTTACAGAGTTGAACTGTCGTGTGTTTGCAGGAGTTTGTAAACCCTTTCTGTGAAGAAGCGCAAAACGCATTTTCCCAGCCAAATACAAGCATTTCCCAAATAGCTGTAAATCTCCGTCTGAAACACAAAACGAACGTATCCTTCAGTCTGCTCTGCTGGGTGTTCGCTGACCTAAGGCAGTTGAATCTGCCTTTAGATTCAGAAAGTGAGAAGCACGTTGGTTCTTGGAGCTGCGTTTTGATATGCCAGAGTGAATGGGAGTAGACGCGGTTTGGAGATATATCTGCTTCTAAAACCAAAACGGAGCAACCTAACAGAACGGCCTTCAATGTGTCCGTTCAACTTACAGAGTTAAACTGATGTGTGTTTGCAGGAGATTCTAAACCCTTTCTGTGGAGAAGCGGAAAACGCATTTTCCCAGGCAAAGGCAAGCATTTCCCAAATAGCTGTAAATCTCCGTCTGAAACACAAAACGAACGTATCCTTCAGACTGCGCTGCTGGGTGTTCGCTTACCTAAGAGAAGTGAATCTACCTCTAGATTCAGAGAGTGAGAAGCACGTTGCTTCTCGGAGCTGCGTTTTGATATGCCAAAGTGAATGGGAGTAAACGCGGTTTGGAGAAATATCTGCTTCTAAAACCAAAACGGAGCAACCTAAGAGAACGGTCTTCAATGTGTGCGTTCAACTTACAGAGTTAAAATGATGTGTGTTTTCAGGAGTTTCTAAACCCTTTCTGTGAAGAAGCGCAAATCGCATTTTCCCAGGCAAAAGCAAGCATTTCCCAAATAGCTGTAAATCTCCGTCTGAAACACAAAACGAACGTATCCTTCAGAATGCTCTGCTGGGTGTTCGCTTACCTAAAAGAATTGAATCTACCTCTAGATTCAGAGACTGAGAAGCACGTTGCTTCTCGGAGCTGCGTTTTGATATGCCAGAGTGAATGGGAGTAAACGCGGTTTGGAGAAATATCTGCTTCTAAAACCAAAACGGAGCAACCTAACAGAACGGCCTTCAATGTGTGCGTTCAACTTACAGAGTTAAACTGATGTGTGTTTGCAGGAGTTTCTAAACCCTTTCTGTGAAGAAGCGCAAAACGCATTTTCCCAGGCAAAAGCAAGCATTTCCCAAATAGCTGTAAATCTCCGTCTGAAACAAAAAACGAACGTATCCTTCAGACTGCTCTGCTGAGTGTTCGATGACCGAAGGGAGTTGAATCTGCCTCTAGATTCAGAGAGTGAGAAGCACGTTCATTCTCGGAGCTGCGTTTTGATATGCCAGAGTGAATGGGAGTAAACGCGGTTTGGAGAAATATCTGCTTCTAAAACCAAAACGGAGCAACCTAACAGAACAGCCTTCAATGAGTGCGTTCAACTTACAGAGTTAAACTGATGTGTGTTTGCAGGAGTTTCTAAACCCTTTCTGTGAAAAAGAGCAAAACGCATTTTCCCAGGCAAAAGCAAGCATTTCACAAATAGCTGTAAATCTCCGTCTGAAACACAAAACGAACGTATCCTTCAGACTGCTCTGCTGCGTGTTCGCTGACCTAAGGGAGTTGAATCTGCCTCTAGATTCAGAGAGTGAAAAGCACGTTACTTCTCGGAGCTGCGTTTTGATATGCCAGAGTGAATGGGAGTAAACGCGGTATGGAGAAATATCTGCTTCTAAAACCAAAACGGAGCAACCTAACAGAACGGCCTTCAATGTGTGCGTTCAACTTACAGAGTTAAACTGATGTGTGTTTGCAGGAGTTTCTAAACCCTTTCTGTGAAGAAGCGCAAAACGCATTTTCCCAGGCAAAAGCAAGCATTTCCCAAATAGCTGTAAATCTCCGTCTGAAACGCAAAACGAACGTATCCTTCAGAATGCTCTGCTGAGTGTTCGATGACCTAAGGGAGTTGAATCTGCCTCTAGATTCAGAGAGTGGAAGCACGTTCATTCTCGGAGCTGCGTTTTGATATGCCAGAGTGAATGGGAGAAAACGCAGTTTGGATAAATATCTGCTTCTAAAACCAAAACGAAGCAACCTAACAGAACGGCCTTCAATGTGTGCGTTCAACTTACAGAGTTAAACTGATGTGTGTTTGCAGGAGTTTCTAAACCCTTTCTGTGAAGAAGCGCAAAACGCATTTTCCCAGGAAAAAGCAAGCATTTCCCAAATAGCTGTAAATCTCCGTCTGAAACACAAAACGAACGTATCCTTCAGACTGCTCTGCTTGGAGTTCGCTTACCTAAAAGAATTGAATCTACCTCTAGATTCAGAGAGTGAGAAGCACATTGCTTCTAGGAGCTGCGTTTTGATATGCCAGAGTGAATGGGAGTAAACGCGGTTTGGAGAAATATCTGCTTCTAAAACCAAAACGGAGCAACCTAACAGAACGGCCTTCAATGTGTGCGTTCAACGTACAGAGTTAAACTGATGTGTGTTTGCAGGAGTTTCTAAACCCTTTCTGTGAAGAAGCGCAAAACGCATTTTTCAAGGCAAAAGCGAGCATTTCCCAAATAGCTGTAAATCTCCGTCTGAAACACAAAACGAACGTATCCTTCAGACTGCTCTGCTGGGTGTTCGCTTACCTAAAAGAATTGAATCTACCTCTAGATTCAGAGAGTGAGAAGCACGTTGCTTCTCGGAGCTGCGTTTTGATATGCCAGAGTGAATGGGAGTAAACGCGGTTTGGAGAAATATCTGCTTCTAAAACCAAAACGGAGCAACCTAACAGAACGGCCTTCAATGTGTGCGTTCAACTTACAGAGTTAAACTGATGTGTGTTTGCAGGAGTTTCTAAACCCTTTCTGTGAAGAAGCGCAAAACACATTTTCGCAGGCAAAATCAAGCATTTCCCAAATAGATAGAAATCTCCGTCTGAAACACAAAACGAACGTATCCTTCAGACTGCTCTGCTGGGTGTTCGCTTACCTAAAAGAATTGAATCTACCTCTAGATTCAGAGAGTGAGAAGCACGTTGCTTCTCGGAGCTGCGTTTTGATATGCCAGAGTGAATGGTAATAAACGCGGTTCGGAGAAATATCTGCTTCTAAAACCAAAACGGAGCAACCTAACAGAACGGCCTTCAATGTGTGCGTTCAACTTACAGAGTTAAACTGATGTGTGTTTGCAGGAGTTTCTAAACCCTTTCTGTAAAGAAGCGCAAAACGCAATTTCCCAGCCAAATGCAAGCATTTCCCAAATAGCTGTAAATCTCCATCTGAAACACAAAACGAACGTATCCTTCCGACTGCTCTGCTGGGTGTTCGCTGACCTAAGGGAGTTGAATCTGCCTCTAGATTCAGAGAGTGAGAAGCACGTTGCTTCTCCGAGCTGCGTTTTGATATGCCAGAGTGAATGGGAGTAAACGCGGTTTGGAGAAATATCTGCTTCTAAAACCAAAACGGAGCAACCTAACAGAACGGCCTTCAATGTGTGCGTTCAACTTACATTGTTAAACTGATGTGTGTTTGCAGGAGTTTCTAAACACTTTCTGTAAAGAAGCGCAAAACGCAATTTCCCAGCCAAATGCAAGCATTTCCGAAATAGTTGTAAATCTCCGTCTGAAACACAAAACGAACGTATCCTTCAGACTGCTCTGCTGAGTGTTCGATGACCTAAGGGAGTTGAATCTGCCTCTAGATTCAGAGAGTGAGAAGCACGTTGCTTCTCGGAGCTGCGTTTTGATATGCCAGAGTGAATGGGAGTAAACGCGGTATGGAGAAATATCTGCTTCTAAAATCAAAACGGAGCAACCTAACAGAACGGCCTTCAATGTGTGCCTTCAAGTTACAGAGTTAAACTGATGTGTGTTTGCAGGAGTTTCTAAACCCTTTCTGTGAAGAAGCGCAAAATGCATTTTCCCAGGCAAAAGCAAGCATTTCCCGAATAGCTGTAAATCTCCGTCTGAAACACAAAACGAACGTGTCCTTCAGACTGCTCTGCTGAGTGTTCGATGACCTAAGGGAGTTGAATCTGCCTCTAGATTCAGAGAGTGAGAAGCACGTTCATTCTCAGAGCTGCGTTTTCATATGCCAGAGTGAATGGGAGAAAACGCGGTTTGGAGAAATATCTGCTTCTAAAACCAAAACGGAGCAACCTAACAGAACGGCTTTCAATGTGTGCGTTCAACTTACAGAGTTAAACTGATGTGTGTTTGCAGGAGTTTCTAAACCCTTTCTGTGAAGAAGCGCAAAACGCATTTTTTCAGGCAAAAGCAAGCATTTCCCAAATAGCTGTAAATCTCGGTCTGAAACACAAAACGAACGTATCCTTCAGACTGCTCTGCTGGGTGTTCGCTTACCTAAAAGAATTGAATCTACTTCTAGATTCAGAGAGTGAGAAGCACGTTGCTTCTCGGAGCTGCGTTTTGATATGCCAGAGTGAATGGGAGTAAACGCGGTTTGAAGAAATATCTGCTTCTAAAACCAAAACGGAGCAATCTAACAGAGCGGCCTTCAATGTGTGCGTTCAACTTACAGAGTTAAACTGATGTGTGTTTGCAGGAGTTTCTAAACACTTTCTGTAAAGAAGCGCAAAACGCAATTTCCCAGCCAAATGCAAGCATTTCCGAAATAGTTGTAAATCTCCGTCTGAAACACAAAACGAACGTATCCTTCAGACTGCTCTGCTGAGTGTTCGATGACCTAAGGGAGTTGAATCTGCCTCTAGATTCAGAGAGTGAGAAGCACGTTGCTTCTCGGAGCTGCGTTTTGATATGCCAGAGTGAATGGGAGTAAACGCGGTATGGAGAAATATCTGCTTCTAAAATCAAAACGGAGCAACCTAACAGAACGGCCTTCAATGTGTGCCTTCAAGTTACAGAGTTAAACTGATGTGTGTTTGCAGGAGTTTCTAAACCCTTTCTGTGAAGAAGCGCAAAATGCATTTTCCCAGGCAAAAGCAAGCATTTCCCGAATAGCTGTAAATCTCCGTCTGAAACACAAAACGAACGTGTCCTTCAGACTGCTCTGCTGAGTGTTCGATGACCTAAGGGAGTTGAATCTGCCTCTAGATTCAGAGAGTGAGAAGCACGTTCATTCTCAGAGCTGCGTTTTCATATGCCAGAGTGAATGGGAGAAAACGCGGTTTGGAGAAATATCTGCTTCTAAAACCAAAACGGAGCAACCTAACAGAACGGCTTTCAATGTGTGCGTTCAACTTACAGAGTTAAACTGATGTGTGTTTGCAGGAGTTTCTAAACCCTTTCTGTGAAGAAGCGCAAAACGCATTTTTTCAGGCAAAAGCAAGCATTTCCCAAATAGCTGTAAATCTCGGTCTGAAACACAAAACGAACGTATCCTTCAGACTGCTCTGCTGGGTGTTCGCTTACCTAAAAGAATTGAATCTACTTCTAGATTCAGAGAGTGAGAAGCACGTTGCTTCTCGGAGCTGCGTTTTGATATGCCAGAGTGAATGGGAGTAAACGCGGTTTGAAGAAATATCTGCTTCTAAAACCAAAACGGAGCAATCTAACAGAGCGGCCTTCAATGTGTGCGTTCAACTTACAGAGTTAAACTGATGTGTGTTTGCAGGAGTTTCTAAACCCTTTCTGTGAAGAAGCGCAAAACGCATTTTCCCAGGAAAAAGCAAGCATTTCCCAAATAGCTGTAAATCTCCGTCTGAAACACAAAACGAACGTATCCTTCAGACTGCTCTGCTGGGTGTTCGCTTACCTAAAAGAATTGAATCTACCTCTAGATTCAGAGAGTGAGAAGCACATTGCTTCTAGGAGCTGCGTTTTGATATGCCAGAGTGAATGGCAGTAAACGCGGTTTGGAGAAATATCTGCTTCTAAAACAAAAACGGAGCAACCTAACAGAACGGCCTTCAATGTGTGCGTTCAACTTACAGAGTTAAACTGATGTGTGTTTGCAGGAGTTTCTAAACCCTTTCTGTGAAGAAGCGCAAAACGCATTTTCTTAGGAAAAAGCAAGCATTTCCCAAATAGATGTAAATCTCGGTCTGAAACACAAAACGAACGTATCCTTCAGACTGCTCTGCTGGGTGTTCGCTTACCTAAAAGAATTGAATCTACCTCTAGATTCAGAGAGTGAGAAGCACGTTGCTTCTCGGAGCTGCGTTTTGATATGCCAGAGTGAATGGTAGTAAACGCGGTTTGGAGAAATATCTGCTTCTAAAACCAAAACGGAGCAACCTAACAGAACGGCCTTCAATGTGTGCGTTCAACTTACAGAGTTAAACTGATGTGTGTTTGCAAGAGTTTCTAAACCCTTTCTGTAAAGAAGCGCAAAACGCAATTTCCCAGCCAAATGCAAGCATTTCCCAAATATCTGTAAATCTCCATCTGAAACACAAAACGAACGTATCCTTCCGACTGCTCTGCTGGGTGTTCGCTAACCTAAGGGAGTTGAATCTGCCTCTAGATTCAGAGAGTGAGAAGCACGTTGCTTCTCCGAGCTGCGTTTTGATATGCCAGAGTGAATGGGAGTAAACGCGGTTTGGAGAAATATCTGCTTCTAAAACCAAAACGGAGCAACCTAACAGAACGGCCTTCAATGTGTGCGTTCAACTTACAGAGTTAAACTGATGTGTGTTTGCAGGAGTTTCTAAACCCTTTCTGTAAAGAAGCGCAAAACGCAATTTCCCAGCCAAATGCAAGCATTTCCGAAATAGTTGTAAATCTCCGTCTGAAACACAAAACGAACGTATCCTTCAGACTGCTCTGCTGAGTGTTCGATCACCTAAGGGAGTTGAATCTGCCTCTTGATTCAGAGAGTGAGAAGCACGTTCATTCTCGGAGCTGCGTTTTGATATGCCAGAGTGAATGGGAGTAAACGCGGTTTGGAGAAATATCTGCTTCTAAAACCAAAACGGAGCAACCTAACAGAACGGCCTTCAATGTGTGCGTTCAACTTACAGAGTTAAACTGATGTGTGTTTGCAGGAGTTTCTAAACCCTTTCTGTGAAGAAGCGCAAAACGCATTTTCTTAGGAAAAAGCAAGCATTTCCCAAATAGATGTAAATCTCGGTCTGAAACACAAAACGAACGTATCCTTCAGACTGCTCTGCTGGGTGTTCGCTTACCTAAAAGAATTGAATCTACCTCTAGATTCAGAGAGTGAGAAGCACGTTGCTTCTCGGAGCTGCGTTTTGATATGCCAGAGTGAATGGTAGTAAACGCGGTTTGGAGAAATATCTGCTTCTAAAACCAAAACGGAGCAACCTAACAGAACGGCCTTCAATGTGTGCGTTCAACTTACAGAGTTAAACTGATGTGTGTTTGCAAGAGTTTCTAAACCCTTTCTGTAAAGAAGCGCAAAACGCAATTTCCCAGCCAAATGCAAGCATTTCCCAAATAGCTGTAAATCTCCATCTGAAACACAAAACGAACGTATCCTTCCGACTGCTCTGCTGGGTGTTCGCTAACCTAAGGGAGTTGAATCTGCCTCTAGATTCAGAGAGTGAGAAGCACGTTGCTTCTCCGAGCTGCGTTTTGATATGCCAGAGTGAATGGGAGTAAACGCGGTTTGGAGAAATATCTGCTTCTAAAACCAAAACGGAGCAACCTAACAGAACGGCCTTCAATGTGTGCGTTCAACTTACAGAGTTAAACTGATGTGTGTTTGCAGGAGTTTCTAAACCCTTTCTGTAAAGAAGCGCAAAACGCAATTTCCCAGCCAAATGCAAGCATTTCCGAAATAGTTGTAAATCTCCGTCTGAAACACAAAACGAACGTATCCTTCAGACTGCTCTGCTGAGTGTTCGATCACCTAAGGGAGTTGAATCTGCCTCTTGATTCAGAGAGTGAGAAGCACGTTCATTCTCGGAGCTGCGTTTTGATATGCCAGAGTGAATGGGAGTAAACGCGGTTTGGAGAAATATCTGCTTCTAAAACCAAAACGGAGCAACCTAACAGAACGGCCTTCAATGTGTGCGTTCAACTTACAGAGTTAAACTGATGTGTGTTTGCAGGAGTTTCTAAACCCTTTCTGTGAAGAAGCGCAAAACGCATTTTCTTAGGAAAAAGCAAGCATTTCCCAAATAGATGTAAATCTCGGTCTGAAACACAAAACGAACGTATCCTTCAGACTGCTCTGCTGGGTGTTCGCTTACCTAAAAGAATTGAATCTACCTCTAGATTCAGAGAGTGAGAAGCACGTTGCTTCTCGGAGCTGCGTTTTGATATGCCAGAGTGAATGGTAGTAAACGCGGTTTGGAGAAATATCTGCTTCTAAAACCAAAACGGAGCAACCTAACAGAACGGCCTTCAATGTGTGCGTTCAACTTACAGAGTTAAACTGATGTGTGTTTGCAAAAGTTTATAATCCTTTCTGTGAAGAAGCGCAAAACGCATTTTCCCAGCCAAATGCAAGCATTTCCCAAATAGCTGTAAATCTCCGTCTGAAACACAAAACGAAAGTATCCTTCAGACTACTCTGCTGAGTGTTCGATGACCTAAGGGAGTTGAATCTGCCTCTAGATTCAGAGAGTGAGAAGCACGTTCATTCTCGGAGCTGCGTTTTGATATGCCAGAGTGAATGGGAGTAAACGCGGTTTGGAGAAATATCTGCTTCTAAAACCAAAACGGAGCAACCTAACAGAACGGCCTTCAATGTGTGCGTTCAACTTACAGAGTTAAACTGATGTGTGTTTGCAGGAGTTTCTAAACCCTTTCTGTGAAGAAGCGCAAAACGCATTTTCCCCTCCAAATGCAAGCATTTCCCAAATAGCTGTAAATCTCCGTCTGAAACACAAAACGAACGTATTTTTCAGACTGTTCTGCTGGGTGTTCGCTTACCTGAAAGAATTGAATCTACCTCTAGATTCAGAGAGTGAGAAGCACGTTGCTTCTCGGAGCTGCGTTTTGATATGCCAGAGTGAATGGGAGTAAACGCGGTTTGGAGAAATATCTGCTTCTAAAACCACAACGGAGCAACCTAACAGAACGGCCTTCAATGTGTGCGTTCAACTTACAGAGTTAAACTGATTTGTGTTTGCAGGAGTTTCTAAACCCTTTCTGTGAAGAAGCGCAAAACGCATTTTCCCAGGCAAAAGCAAGCATTTCCCAAATAGCTGTAAATCTCCGTCTGAAACACAAAACGAACGTATCCTTCAGACTGTTCTGCTGGGTGTTCGCTTACCTGAAAAAATTGAATCTACCTCTAGATTCAGAGAGTGAGAAGCACGTTGCTTCTCGGAGCTGCGTTTTGATATGCCAGAGTGAATGGGAGTAAACGCGGTTTGGAGAAATATCTGCTTCTAAAACCAAAACGGAGCAACCTAACAGAACGGCCTTCAATGTGTGCGTTCAACTTACAGAGTTAAACTGATGTGTGTTTGCAGGAGTTTCTAAACCCTTTCTGTGAAGAAGCGCAAAACGCATTTTCCCAGCCAAATGCAAGCATTTCCCAAATAGCTGTAAATCTCCGTCTGAAACACAAAACGAACGTATCCTTCAGACTTCTCTTCTGGGTGTTCGCTGACCTAAGGGAGTTGAATCTGCCTCTAGATTCAGAGAGTGAGAAGCACGTTGCTTCTCGGAGCTGCGTTTTGATATGCCAGAGTGAATGGGAGTAAACGCGGTTTGGAGAAATATCTGCTTCTATAACCAAAACGGAGCAACCTATCAAAACGGCCTTCAATGTGTGCGTTCAACTTACAGAGTTAAACTGATGTGTGTTTGCAGGAGTTTCTAAACCCTTTCTGTGAAGAAGCGCAAAACGCATTTTCCCAGGCAAAAGCAAGCATTTCCCAAATAGCTGTAAATCTCCGTCTGAAACACAAAACGAACGTATCCTTCAGACTGCTCTGCTGGGTGTTCTCTTACCTAAGGGAGTTGAATCTGCCTCTAGATGCAGAAAGTGAGAAGCACGTTGCTTCTCGGAGCTGCGTTTTGATATGCCAGAGTGTATGGGAGTAAACGCGGTTTGGAGAAATATCTGCTTCTAAAACCAAAACGGAGAAACCTAACAGAACGGCCTTCAATGTGTCCGATCAACTTACAGAGTTGAACTGATGTGTGTTTGCAGGAGTTTCTAAACCCTTTCTGTGAAGAAGCGCAAAACGCATTTTCCCCTCCAAATGCAAGCATTTCCCAAATAGCTGTAAATCTCCATCTGAAACACAAAACGAAGGTATCCTTCAGACTGCTCTGCTGGGTGTTCGCTTACCAAAAAGAATTGAATCTACCTCTAGATTCAGAGAGTGAGAAGCACGTTGATTCTCGGAGCTGCCTTTAGATATGCCAAAGTGAATGGGAGTAAACGCGGTTTGGAGAAATATCTGCTTCTAAAACCAAAACGGAGCAACCTAACAGAACGGCCTTCAATGTGTGCGTTCAACTTACAGAGTTAAACTGATGTGTGTTTGCAGGAGTTTCTAAACCCTTTCTGTGAAGAAGCGAAAAACGCATTTTCCCAGGCAAAAGAAGCATTTCCCAAATAGCTGTAAATCTCCGTCTGAAACACAAAACGAACGTATCCTTCAGACTGCTCTGCTGGGTGTTCACTTACCTAAAAGAATTGAATCTACCTCTAGATTCAGAGAATGAGGAGCACGTTGCTTCTCGGAGCTGCGTTTTGATATGCCAGAGTGAATGGGAGTAAACGCGGTTTGGAGAAATATCTGCTTCTAAAACCAAAACGGAGCAACCTAACAGAACGGTCTTCAATGTGTGCGTTCAACTTACAGAGTTAAAATGATGTGTGTTTTCAGGAGTTTCTAAACCCTTTCTTTGAAGAAGCGCAAATCGCATTTTCCCAGGCAAAGCAAGCATTTCCCAAATAGCTGTAAATCTCCGTCTGAAACACAAAACGAACGTATCCTTCAGAATGCTCTGCTGGGTGTTCGCTTACCTAAAAGAATTGAATCTACCTCTAGATTCAGAGACTGAGAAGCACGTTGCTTCTCGGAGCTGCGTTTTGATATGCCAGAGTGAATGGGAGTAAACGCGGTTTGGAGAAATATCTGCTTCTAAAACCAAAACGGAGCAACCTAACAGAACGGCCTTCAATGGGTGCGTTCAACTTACAGAGTTAAACTGATGTGTGTTTGCAGGAGTTTCTAAACCCTTTCTGTGAAGAAGCGCAAAACGCATTTTCCCAGGCAAAAGCAAGCATTTCCCAAATAGCTGTAAATCTCCGTCTGAAACAAAAAACGAACGTATCCTTCAGACTGCTCTGCTGAGTGTTCGATGACCGAAGGGAGTTGAATCTGCCTCTAGATTCAGAGAGTGAGAAGCACGTTCATTCTCGGAGCTGCGTTTTGATATGCCAGAGTGAATGGGAGTAAACGCGGTTTGGAGAAATATCTGCTTCTAAAACCAAAACGGAGCAACCTAACAGAACAGCCTTCAATGTGTGCGTTCAACTTACAGAGTTAAACTGATGTGTGTTTGCAGGAGTTTCTAAACCCTTTCTGTGAAAAAGCGCAAAACGCATTTTCCCAGGCAAAAGCAAGCATTTCCCAAAAAGCTGTAAATCTCCGTCTGAAACACAAAACGAACGTATCCTTCAGACTGCTCTGCTGCGTGTTCGCTGACCTAAGGGAGTTGAATCTGCCTCTAGATTCAGAGAGTGAGAAGCACGTTGCTTCTCGGAGCTGCGTTTTGATATGCCAGAGTGAAAGGGAGTAAACGCGGTTTGGAGAAATATCTGCTTCTAAAACCAAAACCGAGCAACCTAACAGAACGGCCTTCAATGTGTGCGTTCAACTTACAGAGTTAACTGATGTGTGTTTGCAGGAGTTTCTAAACCCTTTCTGTGAAGAAGCGCAAAACGCATTTTCCCAGGCAAAGGCAAGCATTTCCCAAATATCTGTAAATCTCCGTCTGAAACACAAAACGAACGTATCCTTCAGACTGCTCTGCTGGGTGTTCGCTTACCTAAGAGAAGTGAATCTACCTCTAGATTCAGAGAGTGAGAAGCACGTTGCTTCTCGGAGCTGCGTTTTGATATGCCAGAGTGAATGGGAGTAAACGCGGTTTGGAGAAATATCTGCTTCTAAAACCAAAACGGAGCAACCTAACAGAACGGTCTTCAATGTGTGCGTTCAACTTACAGAGATAAACTGATGTGTGTTTTCAGGAGTTTCTAAACCCTTTCTGTGAAGAAGCGCAAAACGCATTTTCCCAGTCAAAAGCAAGCATTTCCCAAATAGCTGTAAATCTTCGTCTGAAACAAAAAACGAACGTATCCTTCAGACTGCTCTGCTGGGTGTTCGCTTACCTAAAAGAATTGAATCTACCTCTAGATTAAGAGACTGAGAAGCACGTTGCTTCTCGGAGCTGCGTTTTGATATGCCAGAGTGAATGGGAGTAAACGCGGTTTGGAGAAATATCTGCTTCTAAAACGAAAACGGAGCAACCTAACAGAACGGCCTTCAATGTGTGCGTTCAACCTACAGAGTTAAAGTGATGTGTGTTTGCAGGAGTTTCTAAACACTTGCTGTGAAGAAGCGCAAAACGCATTTTCCCAGGCAAAAATAAGCATTTCCCAAATAGATGTAAATCTCCGTCTGTAACACAAATCGAACGTATCCTTCAGACTGCTCTGCTGGGTGTTCGCTGACCTAAGGGAGTTGAATCTGCCTCTAGATTCAGAGAGTGAGAAGCACGTTGCTTCTCAGAGCTGCGTTTTGATATGCCAGAGTGAATGGGAGTAAATCCGGTTTGGAGAAATACCTGCTTCTAAAACCAAAACGGAGCAACCTAACAGAACGGCCTTCAATGAGTGCGTTCAACTTACTGAGTTAAACTTATGTGTGTTTGCAGGAGTTTCTAAACCCTTTCTGTGAAGAAGCGCAAAACGCATTTTCCCAGCCAAATGCAAGCATTTTCCAAATAGCTGTAAATCTCCGTCTGAAACACAAAACTAACGTATCCTTCAGACTGCTCTGCTTGGTGTTCGCTTACCTAAGGGAGTGAATCTGCATCTAGATTCAGAGAGTAAGAAGCACGTTGCTTCTCGGAGCTGCGTTTTGATATGCCAGAGTGAATGGGAGTAAACGCGGTTTGGAGAAATAGCTGCTTCTAATACCAAAACGGAACAACCTAACAGAACGGCCTTCAATGTGTGCGTTCTACTTACAGAGTTAAACTGATGTGTGTTTGCCGGGTTTCTAAACCCTTTCTGTGAAGAAGCGCAAAATGCATTTTCCCAGGCAAAAGCAAGCATTTCCCAAATAGCTGTAAATCTCCGTCTGAAACACAAAACGAACGTATCCTTCAGACTACTCTGCTGGGTGTTCGCTGACCTAAGGGAGTTGAATATGCCTCTAGCTTCAGAATGAGAAGCACGTTGCTTCTCGGAGCTGCGTTTTGATATTCCAGAGTGAATGAGAGTAAACGCGGTTTGGAGAAATATCTGCTTCTAAAACCAAAAGGGAGCAACCTAACAGAACGGCCTTCAATCTGTGCGTTCAACTTACAGAGTTAAACTGATGTGTGTTTGCAGGAGTTTCTAAACCCTTTCTGTGAAGAAGCGCAAAACGCATTTTCCCAGCCAAATTCAAGCATTTCCCAAATAGCTGCAAATCTCCGTCTGAAACACAAAACGAACGTATCCTTCAGACTGCTCTGCTGGGTGTTCGCTTACCTAAGGGAGTTGAATCTGCCTCTAGATTCAGAGAGTGAGAAGCACGTTGCTTCTCGGAGCTGCGTTTTGATATGCCAGAGTGAATGGGAGTAAACGCGGTTTGGAGAAATATCTGCTTCTAAAACCAAAACGGAGCAACCTAACAGAACGGCCTTCAATGTGTGCGTTCAACTTACATAGTTAAACTGATGTGTGTTTTCAGGAGTTTCTAAACCCTTTCTGTGAAGAAGCGCAAAACGCATTTTCCCAGGCAAAAGCAAGCATTTCCCAAATAGCTGTAAATCTCCGTCTGAAACACAAAACGAACGTATCCTTCAGACTGCTCTGCTGGGTGTTCGCTTACCTAAAAGAATTGAATCTACCTCTAGATTCAGAGACTGAGAAGCACGTTGCTTCTCGGAGCTGCGTTTTGATATGCCAGAGTGAATGGGAGTAAACGCGGTTTGGAGAAATATCTGCTTCTAAAACCAAAACACAGCAACCTAACAGAACGGCCTTCAATGTGTGCGTTCAACTTACAGAGATAAACTGATGTGTGTTTGAAGGAGTTTCTAAACCCTTTCTGTGAAGAAGCGCAAAACGCATTTTCCCAGGCAAAAGAAGCATTTCCCAAATAGCTGTAAATCTCCGTCTGAAACACAAAACGAACGTATCCTTCAGACTGCTCTGCTAAGTGTTCACTTACCTAAAAGAATTGAATCTACCTCTAGATTCAGAGAGTGAGAAGCACGTTGCTTCTCGGAGCTGCGTTTTGATATGCCAGAGTGAATGGGAGTAAACGCGGTTTGGAGAAATATCTGCTTCTAAAACCAAAACGGAGCAACCTAACAGAACGGTCTTCAATGTGTGCGTTCAACTTACAGAGTTAAAATGATGTGTGTTTTCAGGAGTTTCTAAACCCTTTCTGTGAAGAAGCGCAAATCGCATTTTCCCAGGCAAAAGCAAGCATTTCCCAAATAGCTGTAAATCTCCGTCTGAAACACAAAACGAACGTATCCTTCAGAATGCTCTGCTGGGTGTTCGCTTACCTAAAAGAATTGAATCTACCTCTAGATTCAGAGACTGAGAAGCACGTTGCTTCTCGGAGCTGCGTTTTGATATGCCAGAGTGAATGGGAGTAAACGCGGTTTGGAGAAATATCTGCTTCTAAAACCAAAACGGAGCAACCTAACAGAACGGCCTTCAATGTGTGCGTTCAACTTACAGAGTTAAACTGATGTGTGTTTGCAGGAGTTTCTAAACCCTTTCTGTGAAGAAGCGCAAAACGCATTTTCCCAGGCAAAAGCAAGCATTTCCCAAATAGCTGTAAATCTCCGTCTGAAACAAAAAACGAACGTATCCTTCAGACTGCTCTGCTGAGTGTTCGATGACCGAAGGGAGTTGAATCTGCCTCTAGATTCAGAGAGTGAGAAGCACGTTCATTCTCGGAGCTGCGTTTTGATATGCCAGAGTGAATGGGAGTAAACGCGGTTTGGAGAAATATCTGCTTCTAAAACCAAAACGGAGCAACCTAACAGAACAGCCTTCAATGTGTGCGTTCAACTTACAGAGTTAAACTGATGTGTGTTTGCAGGAGTTTCTAAACCCTTTCTGTGAAAAAGCGCAAAACGCATTTTCCCAGGCAAAAGCAAGCATTTCCCAAATAGCTGTAAATCTCCGTCTGAAACACAAAACGAACGTATCCTTCAGACTGCTCTGCTGCGTGTTCGCTGACCTAAGGGAGTTGAATCTGCCTCTAGATTCAGAGAGTGAGAAGCACGTTGCTTCTCGGAGCTGCGTTTTGATATTCCAGAGTGAAAGGGAGTAAACGCGGTTTGGAGAAATATCTGCTTCTAAAACCAAAACCGAGCAACCTAACAGAACGGCCTTCCATGTGTGCGTTCAACTTACAGAGTTAACTGATGTGTGTTTGCAGGAGTTTCTAAACCCTTTCTGTGAAGAAGCGCAAAACGCATTTTCCCAGGCAAAAGCAAGCATTTCCCAAATAGCTGTAAATCTCGGTCTGAAACAAAAAACGAACGTATCCTTCAGACTGCTCTGCTGGGTGTTCGCTTACCTAAAAGAATTGAATCTACTTCTAGATTCAGAGAGTGAGAAGCACGTTGCTTCTCGGAGCTGCGTTTTGATATGCCAGAGTGAATGAAAGTAAACGCGGTTTGGAGAAATATCTGCTTCTAAAACCAAAACGGAGCAACCTAACAGAACGGCCTTCAATGTGTGCGTTCAACTTACAGAGTTAAACTGATGTGTCTTTGCAGGAGTTTCTAAACACTTTCTGTGAAGAAGCGCAAAACCCATTTTCCCAGGCAAAAGCAAGCATTTCCCAAATAGCTGTAAATCTCCGTCTGAAACACAAAACGAAAGTATCCTTCAGACTGCTCTGCTGAGTGTTCGATGACCTAAGGGAGTTGAATCTGCCTCTAGATTCAGAGAGTGAGAAGCACGTTCATTCTCGGAGCTGCGTTTTGATATGCCAGAGTGAATGGGAGTAAACGCGGTTTGGAGAAATATCTGCTTCTTAGACCAAAACGGAGCAACATAACAGAACGGCCTTCAATGTGTGCGTTCAACTTACAGAGTTAAACTGATGTGTGTTTGCAGGAGTTTCTAAACCCTTTCTGTGAAGAAGCGCAAAACGCATTTTCCCAGGGAAAAGCAAGCATTTCCCAAATAGCTGTAAATCTCCGTCTGAAACACAAAACGAACGTATCCTTCAAACTGCTCTGCTGGGTGTTCGCTTAGCTAAGGGAGTTGAGTCTGCCTCTAGATACAGAGAGTGAGAAACACGTTGCTTCACGGAGCTGCGTTTTGATATGCCAGAATGAATGGGAGTAAACGCGGTTTGGAGAAATATCTGCTTCTAAAACCAAAACGGAGCAACCTAACAGAACGGCCTTCAATGTGTCCGTTGAACTTACAGAGTTAAACTGATGTGTGTTTGCAGGAGTTTCTAAACCCTTTCTGTGAAGAAGCGCAAAACGCATTTTGCCAGCCAAATGCAAGCATTTCCCAAATAGCTGTAAATCTCCGTCTGAAACACAAAACGAACGTATCCTTCAGACTGCTCTGCTGGATGTTCGCTGACCTAAGGGAGTTGAATCTGACTCTAGATTCAGAAAGTGAGAAGCACGTTGCTTCTCGGAGCTGCGTTTTGATATGCCAGAGTGAATGAAAGTAAACGCGGTTTGGGGAAATATCTGCTTCTAAAACCAAAACGGAGCAACCTAACAAAACGGCCTTCAATGTGTCCATTCAACTTACATAGATAAACTGATGTGTGTTTGCAGGAGTTTCTAAACCCTTTCTGTGAAGAAGCGCAAAACGCGTTTTTTCAGGCAAAAGCAAGCATTTCACAAATAGCTGTAAATCTCCGTCTGAAACAAAAAACGAACGTATCCTTCAGACTGCTCTGCTGAGTGTTCGATGACCTAAGGGAGTTGAATCTGCCTCTAGATTCAGAGAGTGAGAAGCACGTTCATTCTCGGAGCTGCGTTTTGATATGCCAGAGTGAATGGGAGTAAACGCGGTTTGGAGAAATCTCTGCTTCTAAAACCAAAACGGAGCAATCTAACAGAACGGCCTTCAATGTGTGCGTTCAGCTTACAGAGTTGAACTGACGTGTGTTTGCAGGAGTTTGTAAACCCTTTCTGTGAAGAAGCGCAAAACGCATTTTCCCAGCCAAATACAAGCATTTCCCAAATAGCTGTAAATCTCCGTCTGAAACACAAAACGAACGTATCCTTCAAACTGCTCTGCTGGGTGTTCGCTGACCTAAGGGAGTTGAATCTGCCTCTAGATTCAGAAAGTGAGAAGCACGTTGCTTCTCGGAGCTGCGTTTTGATATGCCAGAGTGAATGGGAGTAAACGCGGTTTGGAGATATATCTGCTTCTAAAACCAAAACGGAGCAACCTAACAGAACGGCCTTCAATGTGTCCGTTAAACTTACAGAGTTAAACTGATGTGTGTTTGCAGGAGTTTCTAAACCCTTTCTGTGAAGAAGCGCAAAACGCATTTTCCCAGGCAAAGGCAAGCATTTCCCAAATATCTGTAAATCTCCGTCTGAAACACAAAACGAACGTATTTTTCAGACTGCTCTGCTGGGTGTTCGCTTACCTAAGAGAAGTGAATCTACCTCTAGATTCAGAGAGTGAGAAGCACGTTGCTTCTCGGAGCTGCGTTTTGATATGCCAGAGTGAATGGGAGTAAACGCGGTTTGGAGAAATATCTGCTTCTAAAACCAAAACGGAGCAACCTAACAGAACGGTCTTCAATGTGTGCGTTCAACTTACAGAGATAAACTGATGTGTGTTTTCAGGAGTTTCTAAACCCTTTCTGTGAAGAAGCGCAAAACGCATTTTCCCAGTCAAAAGCAAGCATTTCCCAAATAGCTGTAAATCTTCGTCTGAAACAAAAAACGAACGTATCCTTCAGACTGCTCTGCTGGGTGTTCGCTTACCTAAAAGAATTGAATCTACCTCTAGATTAAGAGACTGAGAAGCACGTTGCTTCTCGGAGCTGCGTTTTGATATGCCAGAGTGAATGGGAGTAAACGCGGTTTGGAGAAATATCTGCTTCTAAAACGAAAACGGAGCAACCTAACAGAACGGCCTTCAATGTGTGCGTTCAACCTACAGAGTTAAAGTGATGTGTGTTTGCAGGAGTTTCTAAACACTTGCTGTGAAGAAGCGCAAAACGCATTTTCCCAGGCAAAAATAAGCATTTCCCAAATAGATGTAAATCTCCGTCTGTAACACAAATCGAACGTATCCTTCAGACTGCTCTGCTGGGTGTTCGCTGATTTAAGGGAGTTGAATCTGCCTCTAGATTCAGAGAGTGAGAAGCACGTTGCTTCTCAGAGCTGCGTTTTGATATGCCAGAGTGAATGTGAGTAAATCCGGTTTGGAGCAATACCTGCTTCTAAAACCAAAACGGAGCAACCTAACAGAACGGCCTTCAATGAGTGCGTTCAACCTACTGAGTTGAACTTATGTGTGTTTGCAGGAGTTTCTAAACCCTTTCTGTGAAGAAGCGCAAAACGCATTTTCCCAGCCAAATGCAAGCATTTTCCAAATAGCTGTAAATCTCCGTCTGAAACACAAAACTAACGTATCCTTCAGACTGCTCTGCTTGGTGTTCGCTTACCTAAGGGAGTGAATCTGCATCTAGATTCAGAGAGTAAGAAGCACGTTGCTTCTCGAAGCTGCGTTTTGATATGCCAGAGTGAATGGGAGTAAACGCGGTTTGGAGAAATAGCTGCTTCTAATACCAAAACGGAACAACCTAACAGAACGGCCTTCAATGTGTGCGTTCTACTTACAGAGTTAAACTGATGTGTGTTTGCCGGGTTTCTAAACCCTTTCTGTGAAGAAGCGCAAAATGCATTTTCCCAGGCAAAAGCAAGCATTTCCCAAATAGCTGTAAATCTCCGTCTGAAACACAAAACGAACGTATTTTTCAGACTACTCTGCTGGGTGTTCGCTGACCTAAGGGAGTTGAATATGCCTCTAGCTTCAGAATGAGAAGCACGTTGCTTCTCGGAGCTGCGTTTTGATATTCCAGAGTGAATGAGAGTAAACGCGGTTTGGAGAAATATCTGCTTCTAAAACCAAAAGGGAGCAACCTAACAGAACGGCCTTCAATCTGTGCGTTCAACTTACAGAGTTAAACTGATGTGTGTTTGCAGGAGTTTCTAAACCCTTTCTGTGAAGAAGCGCAAAACGCATTTTCCCAGCCAAATTCAAGCATTTCCCAAATAGCTGCAAATCTCCGTCTGAAACACAAAACGAACGTATCCTTCAGACTGCTCTGCTGGGTGTTCGCTTACCTAAGGGAGTTGAATCTGCCTCTAGATTCAGAGAGTGAGAAGCACGTTGCTTCTCGGAGCTGCGTTTTGATATGCCAGAGTGAATGGGAGTAAACGCGGTTTGGAGAAATATCTGCTTCTAAAACCAAAACGGAGCAACCTAACAGAACGGCCTTCAATGTGTGCGTTCAACTTACATAGTTAAACTGATGTGTGTTTTCAGGAGTTTCTAAACCCTTTCTGTGAAGAAGCGCAAAACGCATTTTCCCAGGCAAAAGCAAGCATTTCCCAAATAGCTGTAAATCTCCGTCTGAAACACAAAACGAACGTATCCTTCAGACTGCTCTGCTGGGTGTTCGCTTACCTAAAAGAATTGAATCTACCTCTAGATTCAGAGACTGAGAAGCACGTTGCTTCTCGGAGCTACGTTTTGATATGCCAGAGTGAATGGGAGTAAACGCGGTTTGGAGAAATATCTGCTTCTAAAACCAAAACGAAGCAACCTAACAGAACGGCCTTCAATGTGTGCGTTCAACTTACAGAGATAAACTGATGTGTGTTTGAAGGAGTTTCTAAACCCTTTCTGTGAAGAAGCGCAAAACGCATTTTCCCAGGCAAAAGAAGCATTTCCCAAATAGCTGTAAATCTCCGTCTGAAACACAAAACGAACGTATCCTTCAGACTGCTCTGCTAAGTGTTCACTTACCTAAAAGAATTGAATCTACCTCTAGATTCAGAGAGTGAGAAGCACGTTGCTTCTCGGAGCTGCGTTTTGATATGCCAGAGTGAATGGGAGTAAACGCGGTTTGGAGAAATATCTGCTTCTAAAACCAAAACGGAGCAACCAAACAGAACGGTCTTCAATGTGTGCGTTCAACTTACAGAGTTAAAATGATGTGTGTTTTCAGGAGTTTCTAAACCCTTTCTGTGAAGAAGCGCAAATCGCATTGTCCCAGGCAAAAGCAAGCATTTCCCAAATAGCTGTAGATCTCCGTCTGAAACACAAAACGAACGTATCCTTCAGAATGCTCTGCTGGGTGTTCGCTTACCTAAAAGAATTGAATCTACCTCTAGATTCAGAGACTGAGAAGCACGTTGCTTCTCGGAGCTGCGTTTTGATATGCCAGAGTGAATGGGAGTAAACGCGGTTTGGAGAAATATCTGCTTCTAAAACCAAAACGGAGCAACCTAACAGAACGGCCTTAAATGTGTGTGTTCAACTTACAGAGTTAAACTGATGTGTGTTTGCAGGAGTTTCTAAACCCTTTCTGTGAAGAAGCGCAAAACGCATTTTCCCAGGCAAAAGCAAGCATTTCCCAAATAGCTGTAAATCTCCGTCTGAAACAAAAAACGAACGTATCCTTCAGACTGCTCTGCTGAGTGTTCGATGACCGAAGGGAGTTGAATCTGCCTCTAGATTCAGAGAGTGAGAAGCACGTTCATTCTCGGAGCTGCGTTTTGATATGCCAGAGTGAATGGGAGTAAACGCGGTTTGGAGAAATATCTGCTTCTAAAACCAAAACGGAGCAACCTAACAGAACAGCCTTCAATGTGTGCGTTCAACTTACAGAGTTAAACTGATGTGTGTTTGCAGGAGTTTCTAAACCCTTTCTGTGAAAAAGCGCAAAACGCATTTTCCCAGGCAAAAGCAAGCATTTCCCAAATAGCTGTAAATCTCCGTCTGAAACACAAAACGAACGTATCCTTCAGACTGCTCTGCTGCGTGTTCGCTGACCTAAGGGAGTTGAATCTGCCTCTAGATTCAGAGAGTGAGAAGCACGTTGCTTCTCGGAGCTGCGTTTTGATATGCCAGAGTGAAAGGGAGTAAACGCGGTTTGGAGAAATATCTGCTTCTAAAACCAAAACCGAGCAACCTAACAGAACGGCCTTCAATGTGTGCGTTCAACTTACAGAGTTAACTGATGTGTGTTTGCAGGAGTTTCTAAACCCTTTCTGTGAAGAAGCGCAAAACGCATTTTCCCAGGCAAAAGCAAGCATTTCCCAAATAGCTGTAAATCTCGGTCTGAAACAAAAAACGAACGTATCCTTCAGACTGCTCGGCTGGGTGTTCGCTTACCTAAAAGAATTGAATCTACTTCTAGATTCAGAGAGTGAGAAGCACGTTGCTTCTCGGACCTGCGTTTTGATATGCCAGAGTGAATGAAAGTAAACGCGGTTTGGAGAAATATCTGCTTCTAAAACCAAAACGGAGCAACCTAACAGAACGGCCTTCAATGTGTGCGTTCAACTTACAGAGTTAAACTGATGTGTGTTTGCAGGAGTTTCTTAACACTTTCTGTGAAGAAGCGCAAAACCCATTTTCCCAGGCAAAAGCAAGCATTTCCCAAATAGCTGTAAATCTCCGTCTGAAACACAAAACGAAAGTATCCTTCAGACTGCTCTGCTGAGTGTTCGATGACCTAAGGGAGTTGAATCTGCCTCTAGATTCAGAGAGTGAGAAGCACGTTCATTCTCGGAGCTGCGTTTTGATATGCCAGAGTGAATGGGAGTAAACGCGGTTTGGAGAAATATCTGCTTCTTAGACCAAAACGGAGCAACATAACAGAACGGCCTTCAATGTGTGCGTTCAACTTACAGAGTTAAACTGATGTGTGTTTGCAGGAGTTTCTAAACCCTTTCTGTGAAGAAGCGCAAAACGCATTTTCCCAGGGAAAAGCAAGCATTTCCCAAATAGCTGTAAATCTCCGTCTGAAACACAAAACGAACGTATCCTTCAAACTGCTCTGCTGGGTGTTCGCTTAGCTAAGGGAGTTGAGTCTGCCTCTACATACAGAGAGTGAGAAACACGTTGCTTCACGGAGCTGCGTTTTGATATGCCAGAATGAATGGGAGTAAACGCGGTTTGGAGAAATATCTGCTTCTAAAACCAAAACGGAGCAACCTAACAGAACGGCCTTCAATGTGTCCGTTGAACTTACAGAGTTAAACTGATGTGTGTTTGCAGGAGTTTCTAAACCCTTTCTGTGAAGAAGCGCAAAACGCATTTTGCCAGCCAAATGCAAGCATTTCCCAAATAGCTGTAAATCTCCGTCTGAAACACAAAACGAACGTATCCTTCAGACTGCTCTGCTGGATGTTCGCTGACCTAAGGGAGTTGAATCTGACTCTAGATTCAGAAAGTGAGAAGCACGTTGCTTCTCGGAGCTGCGTTTTGATATGCCAGAGTGAATGAAAGTAAACGCGGTTTGGGGAAATATCTGCTTCTAAAACCAAAACGGAGCAACCTAACAAAACGGCCTTCAATGTGTGCATTCAACTTACATAGATAAACTGATGTGTGTTTGCAGGAGTTTCTAAACCCTTTCTGTGAAGAAGCGCAAAACGCGTTTTTTCAGGCAAAAGCAAGCATTTCCCAAATAGCTGTAAATCTCCGTCTGAAACAAAAAACGAACGTATCCTTCAGACTGCTCTGCTGAGTGTTCGATGACCTAAGGGAGTTGAATCTGCCTCTAGATTCAGAGAGTGAGAAGCACGTTCATTCTCGGAGCTGCGTTTTGATATGCCAGAGTGAATGGGAGTAAACGCGGTTTGGAGAAATCTCTGCTTCTAAAACCAAAACGGAGCAATCTAACAGAACGGCCTTCAATGTGTGCGTTCAGCTTACAGAGTTGAACTGACGTGTGTTTGCAGGAGTTTGTAAACCCTTTCTGTGAAGAAGCGCAAAACGCATTTTCCCAGCCAAATACAAGCATTTCCCAAATAGCTGTAAATCTCCGTCTGAAACACAAAACGAACGTATCCTTCAGACTGCTCTGCTGGGTGTTCGCTGACCTAAGGGAGTTGAATCTGCCTCTAGATTCAGAAAGTGAGAAGCACGTTGCTTCTCGGAGCTGCGTTTTGATATGCCAGAGTGAATGGGAGTAAACGCGGTTTGGAGATATATCTGCTTCTAAAACCAAAACGGAGCAACCTAACAGAACGGCCTTCAATGTGTCCGTTAAACTTACAGAGTTAAACTGATGTGTGTTTGCAGGAGTTTCTAAACCCTTTCTGTGAAGAAGCGCAAAACGCATTTTCCCAGGCAAAGGCAAGCATTTCCCAAATATCTGTAAATCTCCGTCTGAAACACAAAACGAACGTATTTTTCAGACTGCTCTGCTGGGTGTTCGCTTACCTAAGAGAAGTGAATCTACCTCTAGATTCAGAGAGTGAGAAGCACGTTGCTTCTCGGAGCTGCGTTTTGATATGACAGAGTGAATGGGAGTAAACGCGGTTTGGAGAAATATCTGCTTCTAAAACGAAAACGGAGCAACCTAACAGAACGGCCTTCAATGTGTGCGTTCAACCTACAGAGTTAAAGTGATGTGTGTTTGCAGGAGTTTCTAAACACTTGCTGTGAAGAAGCGCAAAACGCATTTTCCCAGGCAAAAATAAGCATTTCCCAAATAGATGTAAATCTCCGTCTGTAACACAAATCGAACGTATCCTTCAGACTGCTCTGCTGGGTGTTCGCTGACCTAAGGGAGTTGAATCTGCCTCTAGATTCAGAGAGTGAGAAGCACGTTGCTTCTCAGAGCTGCGTTTTGATATGCCAGAGTGAATGGGAGTAAATCCGGTTTGGAGAAATACCTGCTTCTAAAACCAAAACGGAGCAACCTAACAGAACGGCCTTCAATGAGTGCGTTCAACTTACTGAGTTGAACTTATGTGTGTTTGCAGGAGTTTCTAAACCCTTTCTGTGAAGAAGCGCAAAACGCATTTTCCCAGCCAAATGCAAGCATTTTCCAAATAGCTGTAAATCTCCGTCTGAAACACAAAACTAACGTATCCTTCAGACTGCTCTGCTTGGTGTTCGCTTACCTAAGGGAGTGAATCTGCATCTAGATTCAGAGAGTAAGAAGCACGTTGCTTCTCGAAGCTGCGTTTTGATATGCCAGAGTGAATGGGAGTAAACGCGGTTTGGAGAAATAGCTGCTTCTAATACCAAAACGGAACAACCTAACAGAACGGCCTTCAATGTGTGCGTTCTACTTACAGAGTTAAACTGATGTGTGTTTGCCGGGTTTCTAAACCCTTTCTGTGAAGAAGCGCAAAATGCATTTTCCCAGGCAAAAGCAAGCATTTCCCAAATAGCTGTAAATCTCCGTCTGAAACACAAAACGAACGTATCCTTCAGACTACTCTGCTGGGTGTTCGCTGACCTAAGGGAGTTGAATATGCCTCTAGCTTCAGAATGAGAAGCACGTTGCTTCTCGGAGCTGCGTTTTGATATGCCAGAGTGAATGAGAGTAAACGCGGTTTGGAGAAATATCTGCTTCTAAAACCAAAAGGGAGCAACCTAACAGAACGGCCTTCAATGTGTGCGTTCAACTTACAGAGTTAAACTGATGTGTGTTTGCAGGAGTTTCTAAACCCTTTCTGTGAAGAAGCGCAAAACGCATTTTCCCAGCCAAATTCAAGCATTTCCCAAATAGCTGCAAATCTCCGTCTGAAACACAAAACGAACGTATCCTTCAGACTGCTCTGCTGGGTGTTCGCTGACCTAAGGGAGTTGAATCTGCCTCTAGATTCAGAGAGTGAGAAGCACGTTGCTTCTCGGAGCTGCGTTTTGATATGCCAGAGTGAATGGGAGTAAACGCGGTTTGGAGAAATATCTGCTTCTAAAACCAAAACGGAGCAACCTAACAGAACGGCCTTCAATGTGTGCGTTCAACTTACATAGTTAAACTGATGTGTGTTTTCAGGAGTTTCTAAACCCTTTCTGTGAAGAAGCGCAAAACGCATTTTCCCAGGCAAAAGCAAGCATTTCCCAAATAGCTGCAAATCTCCGTCTGAAACACAATACGAACGTATCCTTCAGACTGCTCTGCTGGGTGTTCGCTGACCTAAGGGAGTTGAATCTGCCTCTAGATTCAGAGAGTGAGAAGCACGTTGCTTCTCCGAGCTGCGTTTTGATATGCCAGAGTGAATGGGAGTAAACGCGGTTTGGAGAAATATCTGCTTCTAAAACCAAAACGGAGCAACCTAACAGAACGGCCTTCAATGTGTGCGTTCAACTTACATTGTTAAACTGATGTGTGTTTGCAGGAGTTTCTAAACACTTTCTGTAAAGAAGCGCAAAACGCAATTTCCCAGCCAAATGCAAGCATTTCCGAAATAGTTGTAAATCTCCGTCTGAAACACAAAACGAACGTATCCTTCAGACTGCTCTGCTGAGTGTTCGATGACCTAAGGGAGTTGAATCTGCCTCTAGATTCAGAGAGTGAGAAGCACGTTCATTCTCGGAGCTGCGTTTTGATATGCCAGAGTGAATGGGAGTAAACGCGGTTTGGAGAAATATCTGCTTCTAAAACCAAAACGGAGCAACCTAACAGAACGGCCTTCAATGTGTGCGTTCAACTTACAGAGTTAAACTGATGTGTGTGTGCAGGAGTTTCTAAACCCATTCTGTGAAGAAGCGCAAAACGCATTTTCCCAGGCAAAAGCAATCATTTCCCAAATAGCTGTAAATCTCAGTCTGAAACACAAAACGAACGTATCCTTCAGACTGCTCTGCTGGGTGTTCGCTTACCTAAAAGAATTGAATCTACCTCTAGATTAAGAGAGTGAGAAGCACTTTGCTTCTCGGAGCTGCGTTTTGATATGCCAGAATGAATGGGAGTAAAGGCGGTTTGGAGAAATATCTGCTTCTAAAACCAAAACGGAGCAACATAACAGAACGGCCTTCAATGTGTGCGTTCAACTTACAGAGTTAAATTGATGTGTGTTTGCAGAACTTTCTAAACCCTTTCTGTGAAGAAGCGCAAAACGCATTTTCCAAGTCAAATGCAAGCATTTCCCAAATAGTTGTAAATCTCCGTCTGAAACACAAAACGAACGTATCCTTCAGACTGCTCTGCTGGGTGTTCGCTGACCTAAGGCAGTTGAATATGCCTCTAGATTCAGAGAGTGAGAAGCACGTTGCTTCTCGGAGCTGCGTTTTGATATGCCAGAGTGAATGGGAGTAAACGCGGTATACAGAAATATCTGCTTCTAAAATCAAAACGGAGCAACCTAACAGAACGGCCTTCAATGTGTGCCTTCAACTTACAGAGTTAAACTGATGTGTGTTTGCAGGAGTTTCTAAACCCTTTCTGTGAAGAAGCGCAAAATGCATTTTCCCAGGCAAAAGCAAGCATTTCCCAAATAGCTGTAAATCTCCGTCTGAAACACAAAACGAACGTGTCCTTCAGACTGCTCTGCTGAGTGTTCGATGACCTAAGGGAGTTGAATCTGCCTCTAGATTCAGAGAGTGAGAAGCACGTTCATTCTCAGAGCTGCGTTTTGATATGCCAGAGTGAATGGGAGAAAACGCGGTTTTGAGAAATATCTGCTTCTAAAACCAAAACGGAGCAACCTAACAGAACGGCCTTCAATGTGTGCGTTCAACTTACAGAGTTAAACTGATGTGTGTTTGCAGGAGTTTCTAAACCCTTTCTGTGAAGAAGCGCAAAACGCATTTTTTCAGGCAAAAGCAAGCATTTCCCAAATAGCTGTAAATCTCGGTCTGAAACACAAAACGAACGTATCCTTCAGACTGCTCTGCTGGGTGTTCGCTTACCTAAAAGAATTGAATCTACTTCTAGATTCAGAGAGTGAGAAGCACGTTGCTTCTCGGAGCTGCGTTTTGATATGCCAGAGTGAATGGGAGTAAACGCGGTTTGAAGAAATATCTGCTTCTAAAACCAAAACGGAGCAATCTAACAGAGCGGCCTTCAATGTGTGCGTTCAACTTACAGAGTTAAACTGATGTGTGTTTGCAGGAGTTTCTAAACCCTTTCTGTGAAGAAGCGCAAAACGCATTTTCCCAGGAAACAGCAAGCATTTCCCAAATAGCTGTAAATCTCCGTCTGGAACACAAAACGAACGTATCCTTCAGACTGCTCTGCTGGGTGTTCGCTTACCTAAAAGAATTGAATCTACCTCTAGATTCAGAGAGTGAGAAGCACATTGCTTCTAGGAGCTGCGTTTTGATATGCCAGAGTGAATGGCAGTAAACGCGGTTTGGAGAAATATCTGCTTCTAAAACAAAAACGGAGCAACCTAACAGAACGGCCTACAATGTGTGCGTTCAACTTACAGAGTTAAACTGATGTGTGTTTGCAGGAGTTTCTAAACCCTTTCTGTGAAGAAGCGCAAAACGCATTTTCTTAGGAAAAAGCAAGCATTTCCCAAATAGATGTAAATCTCGGTCTGAAACACAAAACGAACGTATCCTTCAGACTGCTCTGCTGGGTGTTCGCTTACCTAAAAGAATTGAATCTACCTCTAGATTCAGAGAGTGAGAAGCACGTTGCTTCTCGGAGCTGCGTTTTGATATGCCAGAGTGAATGGTAGTAAACGCGGTTTGGAGAAATATCTGCTTCTAAAACCAAAACGGAGCAACCTAACAGAACGGCCTTCAATGTGTGCGTTCAACTTACAGAGTTAAACTGATGTGTGTTTGCAAGAGTTTCTAAACCCTTTCTGTAAAGAAGCGCAAAACGCAATTTCCCAGCCAAATGCAAGCATTTCCCAAATAGCTGTAAATCTCCATCTGAAACACAAAACGAACGTATCCTTCCGACTGCTCTGCTGGGTGTTCGCTGACCTAAGGGAGTTGAATCTGCCTCTAGATTCAGAGAGTGAGAAGCACGTTGCTTCTCCGAGCTGCGTTTTGATATGCCAGAGTGAATGGGAGTAAAGGCGGTTTGGAGAAATATCTGCTTCTAAAAGCAAAACGGAGCAACCTAACAGAACGGCCTTCAATGTGTGCGTTCAACTTACAGAGTTAAACTGATGTGTGTTTGCAGGAGTTTCTAAACCCTTTCTGTAAAGAAGCGCAAAACGCAATTTCCCAGCCAAATGCAAGCATTTCCGAAATAGTTGTAAATCTCCGTCTGAAACACAAAACGAACGTATCCTTCAGACTGCTCTGCTGAGTGTTCGATGACCTAAGGGAGTTGAATCTGCCTCTTGATTCAGAGAGTGAGAAGCACGTTCATTCTCGGAGCTGCGTTTTGATATGCCAGAGTGAATGGGAGTAAACGCGGTTTGGAGAAATATCTGCTTCTAAAACCAAAACGGAGCAACCTAACAGAACGGCCTTCAATGTGTGCGTTCAACTTACAGAGTTAAACTGATGTGTGTTTGCAGGAGTTTCTAAACCCATTCTGTGAAGAAGCGCAAAACGCATTTTCCCAGGCAAAAGCAATCATTTCCCAAATAGCTGTAAATCTCCGTCTGAAACACAAAACGAACGTATCCTTCAGACTGCTGGGCTGGGTGTTCGCTTAACTAAAAGAATTGAATCTACCTCTAGATTAAGAGAGTGAGAAGCACGTTGCTTCTCGGAGCTGCGTTTTGATATGCCAGAGTGAATGGTAGTAAAGGCGGTTTGGAGAAATATCTGCTTCTAAAACAAAAACGGAGCAACATAACAGAACGGCCTTCAATGTGTGCGTTCAACTTACAGAGTTAAATTGATGTGTGTTTGCAGAACTTTCTAAACCCTTTCTGTGAAGAAGCGCAAAACGCATTTTCCCAGTCAAATGCAAGCATTTCCCAAATAGTTGTAAATCTCCGTCTGAAACACAAAGCGAACGTATCCTTCAGACTGCTCTGCTGGGTGTTCGCTGACCTAAGGGAGTTGAATATGCCTCTAGATTCAGAGAGTGAAAAGCACGTTGCTTTTCGGAGCTGCGTTTTGATATGCCAGAGTGAATGGGAGTAAACGCGGTTTGGAGAAATATCTGCTTCTAAAACCAAAACGGAGCAACCTAACAGAACGGCCTTCAATGTGTGCGTTCAACTTACAGAGTTAAACTGATGTGTGTTTGCAGGAGTTTCTAAACCCTTTCTGTGAAGAAGCGCAAAACGCATTTTCCCAGGCAAAAGCAAGCATTTCCCAAATAGCTGTAAATCTCCGTCTGAAACACAAAACGAACGTATCCTTCAGACAGCTCTGCTGGGTGTTCGCTTAGCTAAGGGTGTTGAATCTGCCTCTAGATTTAGAGAGTGAGAAGCACGTTGCTTCTCGGAGCTGCGTTTTGATATGCCAGAGTGAATGGGAGTAAACGCGGTTTGGAGAAATATCTGCTTCTAAAAAAAAACGGAGCAACCTAACAGAACGGCCTTCAATGTGTGCGTTCAACTTACCGAGTTAAACTGATGTGTGTTTGCAGGAGTTTCTAAACTTTTTCTGTGAAGAAGCACAAAACGCATTTTCCCAGGCAAAAGCAAGCATTTCCCAAATAGCTGTAAATCTCCGTCTGAAACACAAAACGAACGTATCCTTCAGACTGCTCTGCTGGGTGTTCGCTTACCTAAGGGAGTTGAATTTGCCTCTAGATTCAGAGAGTGAGAAGCACGTTGCTTCTCGAAGCTGCGTTTTGATATGCCAGACTGAATGGGACTAAACGCGGTTTGGAGAAATATCTACTTCTAAAACCAAAACGGAGCAACGTAACAGAACGGCCTTCAATGTGTTCGTTCAACTTACAGAGTTAAACTGATGTGTGTTTGCAGGAGTTTCTAAACCCTTTCTGTGAAGAAGCGCAAAACGCATTTTCCCAGGCAAAAGCAAGCATTTCCCAAATAGCTGTAAATCTCCGTCTGAAACACAAAACGAACGTATCCTTCAGACAGCTCTACTGGGTTTTCGCTTACCTAAGGGAGTTGAATCTGCCTCTAGATTCAGAGAGTGAGAAGCACGTTGCTTCTCGAAGCTGCGTTTTGATATGCCAGAGTGAATGGGAGTAAACGCGGTTTGGAGAAATATCTGCTTCTAAAACCAAAACGGAGCAACCTAACAGAACGGCCTTCAATGTGTGCGTTCAACTTACAGAGTTAAACTGATGTGTGTTTGCAGGAGTTTCTAAACACTTTCTGTGAAGAAGCGCAAAACGCATTTTCCCAGGCAAAAGCAAGCATTTCCCAAATAGCTGTAAATCTCCGTCTGAAACACAAAAGGAACGTATCCTTCAGACTGCTCTGCTGGGTGTTCGCTTAGCTAAGGGAGTTGAATCTGCCTCTAGATTTAGAGAGTGAGAAGCACGTTGCTTCTCGGAGCTGCGTTTTGATATGCCAGAGTGAATGGGATTTAACGCGGTTTGGAGAAATATCTGCTTCTAAAACCAAAACGGAGCAACCTACCAGAACGGCCTTCAATGTGTCCGTTGAACTTACAAAGTTAAACTGATGTGTGTTTGCAGGAGTTTCTAAACCCTTTCTGTGAAGAAGCGCAAAACGCATTTTCCCAGCCAAATGCAAGCATTTCCCAAATAGCTGTAAATCTCCGTCTGAAACACAAAACGAACGTATCCTTCAAACTGCTCTGCTGGGTGTTCGCTTAGCTAAGGGAGTTGAATCTGCCTCTAGATTCAGAGAGTGAGAAGCACGTTGCTTCTCGGAGCTGCGTTTTGATATGCCAGAGTGAATGGGAGTAAACGCGGTTTGGAGAAATATCTGCTTCTAAAACCAAAACGGAGCAACCTAACAGAACGGCCTTCAATGTGTGCGTTCAACTTACAGAGTTAAACTGATGTGTGTTTGCAGGAGTTTCTAAACCCTTTCTGTGAAGAAGCGCAAAACGCATTTTCTTAGCCAAATGCAAGCATTTCCCAAATAGCTGTAAATCTCCGTCTGAAACACAAAACGAACGTATCCTTCAGACTGCTCTGATGGGTGTTCGCTGACCTAAGGGAGTTGAATCTGCCTCTAGATTCAGAGAGTGAGAAGCACGTTGCTTCTCGGAGCTGCGTTTTGATATGCCAGAGTGAATGGGAGTAAACGCGGTTTGGAGAAATATCTGCTTCTAAAACCAAAACGGAGCAACCTAACAGAACGGCCTTCAATGTGTGCGTTCAACTTACAGAGTTAAACTGATGTGTGTTTGCAGGTGTTTCTAAACCCTTTCTGTGAAGAAGCGCAGAACGCATTTTCCCAGGTAAAAGCAAGCATTTCCCAAATAGCTGTAAAACTCCGTCTGAAACACAAAACGAACGTATCCTTCAGACTGCTCTGCTGAGTGTACGATGACCTAAGGGAGTTGAATCTGCCTCTAAATTCAGAGAGTGAGAAGCACGTTGCTTCTCGGAGCTGCGTTTTGATATGCCAGAGTGAATGGGAGTAAACGCGGTTTGGAGAAATATCTGCTTCTAAAACCAAAACGGAGCAACCTAACAGAACGGCCTTCAATGTGTGCGTTCAACTTACAGAGTTAAACTGATGTGTGTTTGCAGGAGTTTCTAAACCCTTTCTGTGAAGAAGCGCAAAACGCATTTTCCCAGGCAAAAGCAAGCATTTCCCAAATAGCTGTAAATCTCCGTCTAAAACACAAAACGAACGTATCCTTCAGACTGCTCTGCTGGGTGTTCGCTTAGCTAAGGGAGTTGAATCTGCCTCTAGATTCAGAGAGTGAGAAGCACGTTGCTTCTCGGAGCTGCGTTTTGATATGCCAGAGTGAATGGGAGTAAACGCGGTTTGGAGAAATATCTGCTTCTAAAACCAAAACGGAGCAACCTAACAGAACGGCCTTCAATGTGTCCGTTCAACTTACAGAGTTAAACTGATGTGTGTTTGCAGGAGTTTCTAAACCCTTTCTGTGAAGAAGGGCAAAACGCATTTTCCCAGGCAAAGGCAATCATTTCCCAAATAGCTTTAAATCTCCGTCTGCAACACAAAACAAACGTATCCTTCAGACTGCTCTGCTGGGTGTTCGCTTACCTAAAAGAATTGAATCTACCTCTAGATTCAGAGAGTGAGAAGCACGTTGCTTCTCGGAGCTGCGTTTAGATATGCCAGAGTGAATGGGAGTAAACGCGGTTTGGAGAAATATCTGCTTCTAAAACCAAAACGGAGCAACCTAACAGAACGGCCTTCAATGTGTGCGTTCAACTTACAGAATTAAACTGATGTGTGTTTGCAGGAGTTTATAAACCCTTTCTGTGAAGAAGCGCAAAACGCATTTTCCCATTCAAAAGCAAGCATTTCCCAAATAGCTGTAAATCTCCGTCTGAAACACAAAACGAACGTATCCTTCAGACTGCTCTGCTGGGTGTGCGCTTACCTAAAAAATTGAATCTACCTCTAGATTCAGAGAGTGAGAAGCACGTTGCTTCTCGGAGCTGCGTTTTGATATGCCAGAGTGAATGGGAGTAAACGCGGTTTGGAGAAATATCTGCTTCTAAAACCAAAACGGAGCAACCTAACAGAACGGCCTTCAATGTGTGCGTTCAACTTACATTGTTAAACTGATGTGTGTTTGCAGGAGTTTCTAAACCCTTTCTGTGAAGAAGCGCAAAACGCATTTTCCCAGGAAAAAGCAAGCATTTCCCAAATAGCTGTAAATCTCCGTCTGAAACAAAAGACGAACGTATCCTTCAGACTGCTCTGCTGAGTGTTCGATGACCTAAGGGAGTTGAATCTGCCTCTAGATTCAGAGAGTGAGAAGCACGTTCATTCTCGGAGCTGCGTTTTGATATGCCAGAGTGAATGGGAGTAAACGCGGTTTGGAGAAATATCTGCTTCTAAAACCAAAACGGAGCAACCTAACAGAACGGCCTTCAATGTGTGCGTTCAACTTACAGAGTTAAACTGATGTGTGTTTGCAGGAGTTTCTAAACCCTTTCTGTGAAGAAGCGCAAAACGCATTTTCCCAGGCAAAAGCAAGCATTTCCCAAATAGCTGTAAATCTCCGTCTGAAACACAAAACGAACGTATCCTTCAAACTGTTCTGCTGGGTGTTCGCTTACCTGAAAGAATTGAATCTACCTCTAGATTGAGAGAGTGAGAAGCACGTTGCTTCTCGGAGCTGCGTTTTGATATGCCAGAGTGAATGGGAGTAAACGCGGTTTGGAGAAATATCTGCTTCTAAAACCAAAACGGAGCAACCTAACAGAACGGCCTTCAATGTGTGCGTTCAACTTACAGAGTTAAACTGATGTGTGTTTGCAGGAGTTTCTAAACCCTTTCTGTGAAGAAGCGCAAAACGCATTTTCCCAGGCAAAAGCAAGCATTTCCCAAATAGCTGTAAATCTCCGTCTGAAACACAAAACGAACGTATCCTTCAGACTGTTCTGCTGGGTGTTCGCTTACCTGAAAGAATTGAATCTACCTCTAGATTCAGAGAGTGAGAAGCACGTTGCTTCTCGGAGCTGCGTTTTGATATGCCAGAGTGAATGGGAGTAAACGCGGTTTGGAGAAATATCTGCTTCTAAAACCAAAACGGAGCAACCTAACAGAACGGCCTTCAATGTGTGCGTTCAACTTACAGAGTTAAACTGATGTGTGTTTGCAGGAGTTTCTAAACCCTTTCTGTGAAGAAGCGCAAAACGCATTTTCCCAGCCAAATGCAAGCATTTCCCAAATAGCTGTAAATCTCCGTCTGAAACACAAAACGAACGTATCCTTCAGACTTCTCTGCTGGGTGTTCGCTGACCTAAGGGAGTTGAATCTGCCTCTAGATTCAGAGAGTGAGAAGCACGTTGCTTCTCGGAGCTGCGTTTTGATATGCCAGAGTGAATGGGAGTAAACGCGGTTTGGAGAAATATCTGCTTCTATAACCAAAACGGAGCAACCTATCAGAACGGCCTTCAATGTGTGCGTTCAACTTACAGAGTTAAACTGATGTGTGTTTGCAGGAGTTTCTAAACCCTTTCTGTGAAGAAGCGCAAAACGCATTTTCCCAGGCAAAAGCAAGCATTTCCCAAATAGCTGTAAATCTCCGTCTGAAACACAAAACGAACGTATCCTTCAGACTGCTCTGCTGGGTGTTCTCTTACCTAAGGGAGTTGAATCTGCCTCTAGATGCAGAAAGTGAGAAGCACGTTGCTTCTCGGAGCTGCGTTTTGATATGCCAGAGTGTATGGGAGTAAACGCGGTTTGGAGAAATATCTGCTTCTAAAACCAAAACGGAGAAACCTAACAGAACGGCATTCAATGTGTCCGATCAAATTACAGAGTTGAACTGATGTGTGTTTGCAGGAGTTTCTAAACCCTTTCTGTGAAGAAGCGCAAAACGCATTTTCCCCTCCAAATGCAAGCATTTCCCAAATAGCTGTAAATCTCCATCTGAAACACAAAACGAACGTATCCTTCAGACTGCTCTGCTGGGTGTTCGCTTACCAAAAAGAATTGAATCTACCTCTAGATGTAGAGAGTGAGAAGCACGTTGATTCTCGGAGCTGCCTTTAGATATGCCAAAGTGAATGGGAGTAAACGCAGTTTGGAGAAATATCTGCTTCTAAAACCAAAACGGAGCAACCTAACAGAACGGCCTTCAATGTGTGCGTTCAACTTACAGAGTTAAACTGATGTGTGTTTGCAGGAGTTTCTAAACCCTTTCTGTGAAGAAGCGAAAAACGCATTTTCCCAGGCAAAAGAAGCATTTCGCAAATAACTGTAAATCTCCGTCTGAAACACAAAACGAACGTATCCTTCAGACTGCTCTGCTGGGTGTTCACTTACCTAAAAGAATTGAATCTACCTCTAGATTCAGAGTGAGAAGCACGTTGCTTCTCGGAGCTGCGTTTTGATATGCCAGAGTGAATGGGAGTAAACGCGGTTTGGAGAAATATCTGCTTCTAAAACCAAAACGGAGCAACCTAACAGAACGGCCTTCAATGTGTGCGTTCAACTTACAGAGATAAACTGATGTGTGTTTGAAGGAGTTTCTAAACCCTTTCTGTGAAGAAGCGCAAAACGCATTTTCCCAGGCAAAAGAAGCATTTCCCAAATAGCTGTAAATCTCCGTCTGAAACACAAAACGAACGTATCCTTCAGACTGCTCTGCTAAGTGTTCACTTACCTAAAAGAATTGAATCTACCTCTAGATTCAGAGAGTGAGAAGCACGTTGCTTCTCGGAGCTGCGTTTTGATATGCCAGAGTGAATGGGAGTAAACGCGGTTTGGAGAAATATCTGCTTCTAAAGCCAAAACGGAGCAACCTAACAGAACGGCCTTCAATGTGTGCGTTCAAGTTACAGAGTTAAACTGATGTGTGTTTGAAGGAGTTTCTAAACCCTTTCTGTGAACAAGCGAAAAACGCATTTTCCCAGGCAAAAGAAGCATTTCCCAAATAGCTGTAAATCTCCGTCTGAAACAAAAAACGAACGTATCCTTCAGACTGCTCTGCTGGGTGTTCGCTTACCTAATAGAATTGAATCTACCTCTAGATTCAGAGTGAGAAGCACGTTGCTTCTCGGAGCTGGGTTTTGATATGCCAGAGTGAATGGGAGTAAACGCGGTTTGGAGAAATATCTGCTTCTAAAACCAAAACGGAGCAACCTAACAGAACGGCCTTCAATGTGTGCGTTCAACTTACAGAGTTAAACTGGTGTGTGTTTGCAGGAGTTTCTAAACCCTCTCTGTGAAGAAGCGCAAAACACATTTTCCCAGGCAAAAGCAAGCATTTCCCAAATAGCTGTAAATCTCCGTCTGAAACACAAAACGAACGTATCCTTCAGACTGCTCTGCTGGGTGTTCGCTGACCTAAGGGAGTTGAATCTGCCTCTAGATTCAGAAAGTGAGAAGCACGTTGCTTCTCGGAGCTGCCTTTTGATATGCCAGAGTGAATGGGAGTAAACGCGGTTTGGAGAAATATCTGCTTCTAAAACCAAAACAAAGCAACCTAACAGAACGGCCGTCAATGTGTCCGTTCAACTTACAGAGTTAAACTGATGTGTGTTTGCAGGAGTTTCTAAACCCTTTCTGTGAAGAATCGCAAAACGCATTTTCCCAGGTAAAGGCAAGCATTTCCCAAATAGCTGTAAATCTCCGTCTGAAACACAAAACGAACGTATCCTTCAGACTGCTCTGCTGGGTGTTCGCTTACCTAAGAGAGGTGAATCTACCTCTAGATTCAGAGAATGAGTAGCACGTTGCTTCTCGGAGCTGCGTTTTGATATGCCAGAGTGAATGGGAGTAAACGCGGTTTGGAGAAATATCTTCTTCTAAAACCAAAACGGAGCAACCTAAGAGAAAGGCCTTCAATGTGTGCGTTCAACTTACAGAGTTAAACTGATATGTGTTTGCAGGAGTTTCTAAACCCTTTCTGTAAAGAAGCGCAAAACGCATTTTTCCCAGCCAAATGCAAGCATTTCCCAAATAGCTGTAAATCTCCGTCTGAAACACAAAACGAACGTATCCTTCCGACTGCTCTGCTGGGTGTTCTCTGACCTAAGGGAGTTGAATCTGCTTCTAGATTCAGAGAGTGAGAAGCACGTTGCTTCTCGGATCTGCGTTTTGATATGCCAGAGTGAATGGGAGTAAACGCGGTTTGGAGAAATATCTGCTTCTAGAACCAAAACGGAGCAACCTAACAGAACGGCCTTCAATGTGTGCGTTCAACTTACAGAGTTAAACTGATGTGTGTTTTCAGGAGTTTCTAAACCGTTTCTGTGAAGAAGCGCAAAACGCATTTTCCCAGGCAAAAGCAAGCATTTCCCAAATAGCTGTAAATCTCCGTCTGAAACACCAAACGAACGTATCCTTCAGACTGCTCTGCTGGGTGTTCGCTTACCTAAAAGAATTGAATCTACCTCTAGATTCAGAGACTGAGAAGCACGATGCTTCTAGGAGCTGCGTTTTGATATGCCAGAGTGAATGGTAGTAAACGCGGTTTGGAGAAATATCTGCTTCTAAAACCAAAACGGAGCAACCTAACAGAACGGCCTTCAATGTGTGCATTGAACTTACAGAGTTAAACTGATGTGTGTATGCAGGAGTTTCTAAACACTTTCTGTGAAGAAGCGCAAAACGCATTTTCCCAGCCAAATGCAAGCATTTCCGAAATAGGTGTAAATCTCCGTCTGAAACACAAAACGAACGTATCCTTCAGACTGCTCTGCTGAGTGTTCGATGACCTAAGGGCGTTGAATCTGCCTCTAGATTCAGAGAGTGAGAAGCACGTTCATTCTCGGAGCTGCGTTTTGATATGCCAGAGTGAATGGTAGTAAACGCGGTTTGGAGAAATATCTGCTTCTAAAACCAAAACGGAGCAACCTAACAGAACGGCCTTCAATGTGTGCGTTCAACTTACAGAGTTAAACTGATGTGTGTTTGCAGGAGTTTCTAAACCCATTCTGTGAAGAAGCGCAAAACGCAGTTTCCCAATCAAAAGCAATCATTTCCCAAATAGCTGTAAATCTCCGTCTGAAACACAAAACGAACGTATCCTTCAGACTGCTCTGCTGGGTGTTCGCTTACCTAAAAGAATTGAATCTACTTCTAGATTAAGAGAGTGAGAAGCACGTTGCTTTTAGGAGCTGCGTTTTGATATGCCAGAGTGAATGGGAGTAAACGCGGTTTGGAGAAATATCTGCTTCTAAAACCAAAACGGAGCAACATAACAGAACGGCCTTCAATGTGTGCGTTCAACTTGAAGAGTTAAATTGATGTGTGTTTGCAGGAGTTTCTAAACCCTTTCTGTGAAGAAGCGCAAAACGAATTTCCCAGTCAAATGCAAGCATTTCCCAAATAGTTGTAAATCTCCGTCTGAAACACAAAACGAACGTATCCTTCAGACTGCTCTGCTGGGTGTTCGCTGACCTAAGGGAGTTGAATATGCCTCTAGATTCAGAGAGTGAGAAGCACGTTGCTTCTCGGAGCTGCGTTTTGATATGCCAGAGTGAATGGGAGTAAACGCGGTATGGAGAAATATCTGCTTCTAAAACCAAAACGGAGCAACCTAACAGAACGGCCTTCAATGTGTGCGTTCAACTTACAGAGTTAAACTGATGTGTGTATGCAGGAGTTTCTAAACACTTTCTGTGAAGAAGCGCAAAACGCATTTTCCCAGCCAAATGCAAGCATTTCCGAAATAGTTGTAAATCTCCGTCTGAAACACAAAACGAACGTATCCTTCAGACTGCTCTGCTGAGTGTTCGATGACCTAAGGGAGTTGAATCTGCCTCTAGATTCAGAGAGTGAGAAGCACGTTCATTCTCGGAGCTGCGTATTGATATGCCAGAGTGAATGGGAGTAAACGCGGTTTGGAGAAATATCTGCTTCTAAAACCAAAACGGAGCAACCTAACAGAACGGCCTTCAATGTGTGCGTTCAACTTACAGAGTTAAACTGATGTGTGTTTGCAGGAGTTTCTAAACCCTTTCTGTGAAGAAGCGAAAAACGCATTTTCCCAGGCAAAAGAAGCATTTCCCAAATAGCTGTAAATCTCCGTCTGAAACACAAAACGAACGTATCCTTCAAACTGCTCTGCTGGGTGTTCACTTACCTAAAAGAATTGAATCTACCTCTAGATTCAGAGAGTGAGAAGCACGTTGCTTCTCGGAGCTGCGTTTTGATATGCCAGAGTGAATGGGAGTAAACGCGGTTTGGAGAAATATCTGCTTCTAAAACCAAAACGGAGCAACCTAACAGAACGGCCTTCAATGTGTGCGTTCAAGTTACAGAGTTAAACTGATGTGTGTTTGAAGGAGTTTCTAAACCCTTTCTGTGAAGAAGCGCAAAACGCATTTTCCCAGGCAAAAGAAGCATTTCCCAAATAGCTGTAAATCTCCGTCTGAAACACAAAACGAACGTATCCTTCAGACTGCTCTGCTAAGTGTTCACTTACCTAAAAGAATTGAATCTACCTCTAGATTCAGAGAGTGAGAAGCACGTTGCTTCTCGGAGCTGCGTTTTGATATGCCAAAGTGAATGGGAGTAAACGCGGTTTGGAGAAATATCTGCTTCTAAAACCAAAACGGAGCAACCTAACAGAACGGCCTTCAATGTGTGCGTTCAACTTACAGAGTTAAACTGATGTGTGTTTGAAGGAGTTTCTAAACCCTTTCTGTGAAGAAGCGCAAAACGCATTTTCCCAGGCAAAAGAAGCATTTCCCAAATAGCTGTAAATCTCCGTCTGAAACACAAAACGAACGTATCCTTCAGACTGCTCTGCTGGGTGTTCGCGTAGCTAAGGGAGTTGAATCTGCCTCTAGATTTAGAGAGTGAGAAGCACGTTGCTTCTCGGAGCTGCGTTTTGATATGACAGAGTGAATGGGAGAAAACGCGGTTTGGAGAAATATCTGCTTCTAAAACCAAAACAAAGCAACCTAACAGAACGGCCTTCAATGTGTGCGTTCAACTTACAGAGTTAAACTGATGTGTGTTTGCAGGAGTTTCTAAACCCTTTCTGTGAAGAAGCGCAAAACGCATTTTCCCAGCCAAATGCAAGCATTTCCCAAATAGCTGTAAATCTCCGTCTGAAACACAAAACGAACGTATCTTCAGACTGGTCTGCTGGGTGTGCGCTTACCTAAAAGAATTGAATCTACCTCTAGATTCAGAGAGTGAGAAGCACGTTGCTTCTCGGAGCTGCGTTTTGATATGCCAGAGTGAATGGGAGTAAACGAGGTTTGGAAAAATATCTGCTTCTAAAACCAAAACGGAGCAACCTAACAGAACGGCCTTCAATGTGTGCGTTCAACTTACAGAGTTAAACTGATGTGTGTTTGCAGGAGTTTCTAAACCCTTTCTGTGAAGAAGCGCAAAACGCATTTGGCCAGGCAAATAAGCATTTCCTAAATAGCTGTAAATCTTCGTCTGAAACACAAAACGAACGTATCTTTCAGACTGCTCTGCATAGTGTTCGATGACCTAAGGGAGTTGAATCTGCCTCTAGATTCAGAGAGTGAGAAGCACGTTCATTCTCGGAGCTGCGTTTTGATATGCCAGAGTGAATGGGAGTAAACGCGGTTTGGAGAAATATCTGCTTCTAAAACCAAAACGGAGCAACCTAACAGAACGGCCTTCAATGTGTCCGTTCAACTTACAGAGTTAACTGATGTGTGTTTGCAGGAGTTTCTAAACCCTTTCTGTGAAGAAGCGCAAAATGCATTTTCCCAGGCAAAAGAAAGGATTTCCCAAATAGCTGTAAATCTCCGTCTGAAACACAAAACGAAGGTATCCTTCAGACTGCTCTGCTGGGTGTTCGCTTACCTAAGGGAGTTGAATCTGCCTCTAGATTCAGAGAGTGAGAAGCACGTTGCTTCTCGAAGCTGCGTTTTGATATGCCAGAGTTAATGGGAGTAAACGCGTTTTGGAGAAATATCTGCTTCTAAAACCAAAACGGAGCAACCTAACAGAACGGCCTTCAATGTGTGCGTTCAACTTACAGAGTTAAACTGATGTGTGTTTGCAGGAGTTTCTAAACCCTTTCTGTGAAGAAGCGCAAAACGCATTTTCCCAGGCAAAAGCAAGCATTTCCCAAATAGCTGTAAATCTCCGTCTGAAACACAAAACGAACGTATCCTTCACACATCTCTGCTGGGTGTTCGCTTAGCTAAGGGAGTTGAATCTGCCTCTAGATTTAGAGAGTGAGAAGCACGTTGCTTCTCGGAGCTTCGTTTTGATATGCCAGAGTGAATGGGAGTAAACGCGGTTTGGAGAAATATCTGCTTCTAAAACCAAAACGGAGCAACCTAACAGAACGGCCTTCAATGTGTGCGTTCAACTTACAGAGTTAAACTGATGTGTGTTTGCAGGAATTTCTAAACCCTTTCTGTGAAGAAGGGCAAAACGCATTTTCCCAGGCAAAAGCAAGCATTTCCCAAATACCTGTAAATCTCCGTCTGAAACAAAATACGAACGTATCCTTCAGAGTGCTCTGCTGAGTGTTCGATGACCTAAGGGAGTTGAATCTGCCTCTAGATTCAGAGAGTGAAAAGCACGTTCATTCTCGGAGCTGCGTTTTGATATGCCAGAGTGAATGGGAGTAAACGCGGTTTGGAGAAATATCTGCTTCTCAAACCAAAACGGAGCAACCTAACAGAACGGCCTTCAATGTGTGCGTTCAACTTACAGAGTTAAACTGATGTGTGTTTGCAGGAGTTTCTAAACCCTTTCTATTAAGAAGCGCAAAATGCATTTTCCCAGGCAAAAGCAAGGATTTCCCAAATAGCTGTAAATCTCCGTCTGAAACACAAAACGAACGTATCCTTCAGACTGCTCTGCTGGGTGTTCGCTTACCTAAGAAAGTTGAATCTGCCTCTAGATTCAGAGAGTGAGAAGCACGTTGCTTCTCGAAGCTGCGTTTTGATATGCCAGAGTGAATGGGAGTAAACCCGGTTTGGAGAAATATCTGATTGTAAAACCAAAACGGAGCAACCTAACAGAACGGCCTTCAATGTGTTCGTTCAACTTACAGAGTTAAACTGATGTGTGTTTGCAGGAGTTTCTAAACCCTTTCTGTGAAGAAGCGCAAAACGCATTTTCCCAGCCAAATGCAAGCATTTCCCAAATAGCTGTAAATCTCCGTCTGAAACAAAAAACGAACGTATCCGTCAGACAGCTCTGCTGGGTGTTCGCTCAGCTAAGGGAGTTGAATCTGCCTCTAGATTTAGAGAGTGAGAAGCACGTTGCTTCTCGGAGCTGCGATTTGATATGCCAGAGTGAATGGGAGTAAACGCGGTTTGGAGAAATATCTGCTTCTAAAACCAAAACGGAGCAACCTAACAGAATGGCCTTCAAAGTGTCCGTTGAACTTACAGAGTTAAACTGATGTGTGTTTGCAGGAGTTTCTAAACCCTTTCTGTGAAGAAGCGCAAAACGCATTTTCCCAGCCAAATTCAAGCATTTCCCAAATAGCTGTAAATCTCCGTCTAAAACACAAAACGAACGTATCCTTCAGACTGCTCTGCTGGGTGTTCGCTTAGCTAAAAAAGTTGAATCTGCCTCTAGATTCAGAGAGTGAGAAGCACGTTGCTTCTCGGAGCTGCGTTTTGATATGCCAGAGTGAATGGGAGTAAACGCGGTTTGGAGAAATATCTGCTTCTAAAACCAAAACGGAGCAACCTAACAGAACGGCCTTCAAAGTGTGGGTTCAACTTACAGAGATAAACTGATGTGTGTTTGCAGGAGTTTCTAAACCCTTTCTGTGAAGAAGCGCAAAACGCATTTTCCCAGCCAAATGCAAGCATTTCCCAGATAGCTGTAAATCTCCGTCTGAAACACAAAACGAACGTATCCTTCAGACTGCTCTGATGGGTGTTCGCTGACCTAAGGGAGTTGAATCTGCCTCTAGATTCAGAGAGTGAGAAGCACCTTGCTTCTCAAAGCTGCGTTTTGATATGCCAGAGAGAATGGGAGTAAACGCGGTTTGGAGAAATATCTGCTTCTAAAACCAAAACGGAGCAACTTAACAGAACGGCCTTCAATGTGTGCCTTCAACTTACAGAGTTAAACTGATGTGTGTTTGCAGGAGTTTCTAAACCCTTTCTGTGAAGAAGCGCAAAACGCATTTTCCCAGGCAAAAGCAAGCATTTCCCAAATAGCTGTAAATCTCCGTCTGAAACACAAAACGAACGTATCCTTCAGACTGCTCTGCTGAGTGTACGATGACCTAAGAAAGTTGAATCTGCCTCTAGATTCAGAGAGTGAGAAGCACGTTCATTCTCGGAGCTGCGTTTTGATATGCCAGAGTGAATGGGAGTAAACGCGGTTTGGAGAAATATCTGCTTCTAAAACCAAAACGGAGCAACCTAACAGAACGGCCTTCAATGTGTGCGTTCAACTTACAGAGTTAAACTGATGTGTGTTTGCAGGAGTTTCTAAACCCTTTCTGTGACGAAGCGCAAAACGAATTTTCGCAGGTAAAAGCAAGCATTTCCCAAATAGCTGTAAATCTCCGTCTGAAACACAAAACGAACGTATTTTTTACACTGCTCTGCTGGGTGTTCGTTGACCTAAAAGAATTGAATGTGCCTTTAGATTCAGAGAGTTAGAAGCACGTTGCTTCTCGGAGCTGCGTTTTGATATGCCAGAGTGAATGGGAGTAAAGGCGGTTTGGCGAAATAACTGCTTCTAAAACCAAAACGGAGCAACCTAACAGAACGGCCTTCAATGTGTGCGTTCAACTTACAGAGTTAAACAGATGTGTGTTTGCAGGAGTTTCTAAATTCTTTCTGTGAAGAAGCGCAAAACGCATTTTCCCAGGCAAAAGCAAGCATTTCCCAAATAGCTGTAAATCTCCGTCTGAAACACAAAACGAACGTAACCTTCAGACTGCTCTGCTGGGTGTTCGGTTACCTAAAAGAATTGAATCTACCTCTAGATTCAGAGAGTGAGAGGCACGTTGCTTTTCGGGGCTGCGTTTTTATATGCCAGAGTGAATGGAAGTAAACGCGGTTTGGAGAAATATCTGCTTCTAAAACCAAAACGGAGCAACCTAACAAAACGGCCTTCAATGTGTGCGTTCAACTTACATAGTTAAACTGATGTGTGTTTGCAGAAGTTTCTAAACCCTTTCTGTGAAGAATCGCAAAACGCATTTTCCCAACCAAATGCAAGCATTTCCCAAATAGTTGTAAATCTCCGTCTGAAACACAAAACGAACGTATCCTTCAGACAGCTCTGCTGGGTGTTCGCTGACCTAAGGGAGTTGAATTTGCCTCTAGATTCAGAAAGTGAGAAGCACGTTGCTTCTCGGAGCTGCGTTTTCATATGCCAGAGTGAATGGGAGTAAACGCGGTTTGGAGAAATATCTGCTTCTGAAACCAAAACGGAGCAACCTAACAGAACGGCCTTCAATGTGTGCGTTCAACTTACATAGTTAAACTGATGTGTGTTTGCAGGAGTTTCTAAACCCTTTCTGTGAAGAAGCGAAAAAGGCATTTTCCCAGGCAAAAGCAAGCATTTCCCAAATAGCTGTAAATCTCCGTCTGAAACACAAAACGAACGTATCCTTCAGACTGCTCTGCTGGGTGTTCACTTACCTAAAAGAATTGAGTCTACCTCTAGATTCAGAGAGTGAGCAGCACGTTGCTTCTCGGAGCTGCGTTTTGATATGCCAGAGTGAATGGGAGTAAACGCGGTTTGGAGAAATATCTGCTTCCAAAACCAAAACGGAGCAAACTAACAGAACGGCCTTCAATGTGTGCGTTCAGCTTACAGAGTTAAACTGATGTGTGTTTGCAGGAGTTTCTAAACCCTTTCTGTGAAGAAGCGCAAAACGCATTTTCCCAGGCAAAAGCAAGAATTTCCCAAATAGCTGTAAATCTCAGTCTGAAACACAAAACGAACGTATCCTTCAGACTGCTCTGCTGGGTGTTCGCTGACCTAAGGGAGTTGAATCTGCCTCTAGATTCAGAGAGTGAGAAGCACGTTGCTTCTCGGAGCTGCGTTTTCATATGCCAAAGTGAATGGGAGTAAACGCGGTTTGGAGAAATATCTGCTTCTAAAACCAAAACGGAGCAACCTAACAGAACGGCCTTCAATGTGTGCGTTCAACTTACAGAGTTAAACTGATGTGTGTTTGCAGGAGTTTCTAAACCCTTTCTGTGAAGAAGCGCAAAACGCATTTTCCCAGGCAAAAGCAAGCATTTCCCAAATAGCTGTAAATCTCCGTCTGAAACACAAAACGAACGTATCCTTCAGACAGCTCTGCTGGGTGTTCGCTTACCTAAAAGAATTGAATCTACCTCTAGATTCAGAGAGTGAGAAGCACGTTGTTTCTCGGAGCTGCGTTTTGATATGCCAGAGTGAATGGGAGTAAACGCGGTTTGGAGAAATATCTGCTTCTAAAACCTAAACGGAGGAACCTAACAGAACGGCCTTCAATGTGTGCGTTCAACTTACAGAGCTAAACTGATGTGTGTTTGCAGGAGTTTCTAAACCCTTTCTGTGAAGAAGCGCAAAACGCATTTTTTCAGCCAAATGCAAGCATTTCCCAAATAGCTGTAAATCTCCGTCTGAAACACAAAACGAACGTATCCTTCAGACTGCTCTGCTGGGTGTTCGCTGACCTAAGGGAGTTGAATCTGCCTCTAAATTCAGAAAGTGAGAAGCACGTTGCTTCTCTGAGCTGCGTTTTGATATGCCAGAGTGAATGGGAGTAAACGCGGTTTTTAGAAATATCTGCTTCTAAAACCAAAACGGAGCAACCTAACAGAACGGCCTTCAATGTGTCCGTTCAACTTACAGAGTTAATCTGATGTGTGTTTGCAGGAGTTTCTAAACCCTTTCTGTGAAGAAGCGCAAAACGCATTTTCCCAGCCAAATGCAAGCATTTCCCAAATAGTTGTAAATCTCCGTCTGAAACACAAAAGGAACGTATCCTTCAGACTGCTCTGCTGGGTGTTCGCTGACCTAAGGGAGTTGAATTTGCCTCTAGATTCAGAGAGTGAGAAGCACGTTGCTTCTCGGAGCTGCGTTTTGATATGCCAGAGTGAATGGGAGTAAACGCGGTTTGGAGAAATATCTGCTTCTAAAACCAAAACGGAGCAACCTAACAGAACGGCCTTCAATGTGTGCGTTCAACTTACATAGCTAAACTGATGTGTGTTTGCAGGAGTTTCTAAACCCTTTCTGTGAAGAAGCGCAAAACGCATTTTCCCAGGCAAAAGCAAGCATTTCCCAAATAGCTGTAAATCTCCGTCTGAAACACAAAACGAACGTATCCTTCAGACTGCTCTGATGGGTGTTCGCTGACCTAAGGGAGTTGAATCTGCCTCTAGATTCAGAGAGTTAGAAGCACGCTACTTCTCGGAGCTGCGTTTTAATATGCCAGAGTGAATGGGAGTAAACGCGGTTTGGAGAAATATCTGCTTCTAAAACCAAAACGGAGCAACCTAACAGAACGGCCTTCAATGTGTGCGTTCAACTTACAGAGTAAAACTGATGTTTGTTTGCAGGAGTTTCTAAACCCTTTCTGTGAAGAAGGGCAAAACCCATTTTCCCAGGCAAAGGCAATCATTTTCCAAATAGCTGTAAGTCTCCGTCTACAACACAAAACGAACGTATCCTTCAGACTGCTCTGCTGGGTGTTCGCTTACCTAAAAGAATTGAATCTACCTCTAGATTCAGAGAGTGAGAAGCACGTTGCTTCTCGGAACTGGGTTTAGATATGCCAGAGTGAATGGGAGTAAACGCGGTTTCGAGAAATATCTGCTTCTAAAACCAAAACGGAGCAACCTAACAGAACGGCCTTCAATGTGTGCGTTCAACTTACAGAATTAAACTGATGTGTGTTTGCAGGAGTTTCTAAACCCTTTCTGTGACGAAGCGCAAAACGAATTTTCGCAGGTAAAAGCAAGCATTTCCCAAATAGCTGTAAATCTCCGTCTGAAACACAAAACGAACGTATTTTTCAGACTGCTCTGCTGGGTGTTCGTTTACCTAAAAGAATTGAATGTGCCTTTAGATTCAGAGAGTTAGAAGCACGTTGCTTCTCGGAGCTGCGTTTTGATATGCCAGAGTGAATGGGAGTAAAGGCGGTTTGGCGAAATAACTGCTTCTAAAACCAAAACGGAGCAACCTAACAGAACGGCCTTCAATGTGTGCGTTCAACTTACAGAGTTAAACAGATGTGTGTTTGCAGGAGTTTCTAAATTCTTTCTGTGAAGAAGCGCAAAACGCATTTTCCCAGGCAAAAGCAAGCATTTCCCAAATAGCTGTAAATCTCCGTCTGAAACACAAAACGAACGTAACCTTCAGACTGCTCTGCTGGGTGTTCGCTTACCTAAAAGAATTGAATCTACCTCTAGATTCAGAGAGTGAGAGGCACGTTGCTTTTCGGGGCTGCGTTTTGATATGCCAGAGTGAATGGGAGTAAACGCGGTTTGGAGAAATATCTGCTTCTAAAACCAAAACGGAGCAACCTAACAAAACGGCCTTCAATGTGTGCGTTCAACTTACATAGTTAAACTGATGTGTGTTTGCAGGAGTTTCTAAACCCTTTCTGTGAAGAATCGCAAAACGCATTTTCCCAGCCAAATGCAAGCATTTCCCAAATAGTTGTAAATCTCCGTCTGAAACACAAAACGAACGTATCCTTCAGACAGCTCTGCTGGGTGTTCGCTGACCTAAGGGAGTTGAATTTGCCTCTAGATTCAGAAAGTGAGAAGCACGTTGCTTCTCGGAGCTGCGTTTTCATATGCCAGAGTGAATGGGAGTAAACGCGGTTTGGAGAAATATCTGCTTCTGAAACCAAAACGGAGCAACCTAACAGAACGGCCTTCAATGTTTGCGTTCAACTTACATAGTTAAACTGATGTGTGTTTGCAGGAGTTTCTAAACCCTTTCTGTGAAGAAGCGAAAAAGGCATTTTCCCAGGCAAAAGCAAGCATTTCCCAAATAGCTGTAAATCTCCGTCTGAAACAAAAAACGAACGTATCCTTCAGACTGCTCTGCTGAGTGTTCGATGACCTAAGGGAGTTGAATCTGCCTCTAGATTCAGAGAGTGAGAAGCACGTTGTTTCTCGGAGCTGCGTTTTGATATGCCAGAGTGAATGGGAGTAAACGCGGTTTGGAGAAATATCTGCTTCTAAAACCAAAACGGAGCAACCTAACAGAACGGCCTTCAATGTGTGCGTTCAACTTACAGAGTTAAACTGATGTGTGTTTGCAGGAGTTTCTAAACCCTCTCTGTGAAGAAGCGCAAAACGCATTTTCCCAGGCAAAAGCAAGCATTTCCCAAATAGTTGTAAATCTCCGTCTGAAACACAAAACGAACGTATCCTTCAGACTGCTCTGCTGGGTGTTCGCTGACCTAAGGGAGTTGAATCTGCCTCTAGATTCAGAGAGTGAGAAGCACGTTGCTTCTCGGAGCTGCGTTTTGATATGCCAGAGTGAATGGGAGTAAACGGGGTTTGGAGAAATATCTGCTTCTAAAACCAAAACGGAGAAACCTAACAGAACGGCCTTCAATGTGTGCGTTCAACTTACAGAGTTAAACTGATGTGTGTTTGCAGGAGTTTCTAAACCCTTTCTGTGAAGAAGGGCAAAACGCATTTTCCCAGGCAAAAGCAAGCATTTCCCAAATAGTTAATCTCCGTCTGAAACAAAAAACGAACGTATCCTTCAGACTGCTCTGCTGAGTGTTCGATGACCTAAGGGAGTTGAATCTGCCTCTAGATTCAGAGAGTGAGAAGCACGTTCATTCTCGGAGCTGCATTTTGATATGCCAGAGTGAATGGGAGTAAACGCGGTTTGGAGAAATATCTGCTTCTAAAACCAAAACGGAGCAACCTAACAGAACGGCCTTCAATGTGTGCGTTCAACTTACAGAGTTAAACTGATGTGTGTTTGCAGGAGTTTCTAAACCCTTTCTGTGAAGAAGCGCAAAATGCATTTTCCCAGGCAAAAGCAAGGATTTCCCAAATAGCTGTAAATCTCCGTCTGAAACACAAAACGAACGTATCCTTCAGACTGCTCTGCTGGGTGTTCGCTTACCTAAAAGAATTGAATCTACCTCTAGATTCAGAGAATGAGAAGCACGTTGCTTCTCGGAGCTGCGTTTAGATATGCCAGAGTGAATGGGAGTAAACGCGGTTTCGAGAAATATCTGCTTCTAAAACCAAAACGGAGCAACCTAACAGAACGGCCTTCAATGTGTGCGTTCAACTTACAGAGTTAAACTGATGTGTGTTTGCAGGAGTTTCTAAACCCTTTCTGTGAAGAAGCGCAAACCGCATTTTCACAGCCAAATGCAAGCATTTCCCAAATAGCTGTAAATCTCCGTCTGAAACACAAAACGAACGTATCCTTCAGACTGCTCTGCTGGGTGTTCGCTTACCTAAAAGAATTGAATCTGCCTCTAGATTCAGAGAGTGAGAAGCACGTTGCTTCTCGGAGCTGCGTTTTGATATGCCAGAGTGAATGGGAGTAAACGCGGTTTGGAGAAATATCTGCTTCTAAAACCAAAACGGAGCAACCTAACAGAACGGCCTTCAATGTGTGCCTTCAACTTACAGAGTTAAACTGATGTGTGTTTGCAGGAGTTTCTAAACCCTTTCTGTAAAGAGGCGCAAAACGCATTTTCCCAGCCAAATGCAAGCATTTCCCAAAAAGCTGTAAATCTCCATCTGAAACAGAAAACGAACGTATCCTTCCGACTGCTCTGCTGGGTTTTCGCTGACATAAGGGAGTTGAATCTGCCTCTAGATTCAGAGAGTGAGAAGCACGTTGCTTCTCGGAGCTGCGTTTTGATATGCCAGAGTGAATGGGAGTAAACGCGGTTTGGAGAAATATCTCCTTCTAAAACCAAAACGGAGCAACCTAACAGAACCGCCTTCAATGTGTGCGTTCAACTTACAGAGGTAAACTGATGTGTGTTTGCAGGAGTTTCTAAACCCTTTCTGTGAAGAAGCGCAAAACGCATTTTCCCAGGCAAAAGCAAGCATTTCCCGAATAGCTGTAAATCTCCGTCTGAAACACAAAACGAACGTATCCTTCAGACTGCTCTGCTGGGTGTTCGCTTACCTAACAGAATTGAATCTACCTCTAGATTCAGAGAGTGAGAAGCACGTTGCTTCTCGGAGCTGCGTTTTGATATGCCAGAGTGAATGGGAGTAAACGGAGTTTGGAGAAATATCTGCTTCTAAAACCAAAACGGAGCAACCTAACAGAACGGCCTTCAATGTGTGCGTTCAACTTACATAGTTAAACTGATGTGTGTTTGCAGGAGTTTCTAAACCCTTTCTGTGAAGAAGCGCAAAACGCATTTTGCCAGGCAATAGAAGTTTTCCCAAATAGCTGTAAATCTCCGTCTGAAACACAAAACGAACGTATCTTTTAGACTGCTCTGCTTGGTGTTCGCTTACCTAAAAGAATTGAATCTAACTCTAGAATCAGAGAGTGAGAAGCACGTTGCTTCTAGGAGCAGCGTTTTGATATGCCAGAGTGAATGGCAGTAAACGCGGTTTGGAGAAATATCTGCTTCTAAACCCAAAACGGAGCAAACTAACAGAACGGCCTTCAATGTGTGCGTTCAACTTACAGAGTTAAACTGATGTGTGTTTGCAGCAATTTCTAAACCCTTTCTGTGAAGAAGCGCAAAACGCATTTTCCCAGGCAAAAGCAAGCATTTCCCAAATAGCTGTAAATCTCCGTCTGAAACACAAAACGAACGTATCCTTCAGACTGCTCTGCTGGGTGTTCGCTTACCTAAAAGAATTGAATCTACCTCTAGTTTCAGAGAGTGAGAAGCACGTTGCTTCTCGGAGCTGCGTTTTGATATGCCAGAGTGAATGGGAGTAAACGCGGTTTGGAGAAATATCTGCTTCTAAAACCAAAACGGAGCAACCTAACCGAACGGCCTTCAATGTGTGCGTTCAACTTAAAGAGTTAAACTGATGTGTGTTTGCAGGAGTTTCTAAACCCTTTCTGTGAAGAAGCGCAAAACGCATTTTCCCAGGTAAAAGCAAGCATTTCCCAAAGAGCTCTAAATCTCCGTCTGAAACACAAAACGAACGTATCCTTCAGACTGCTCTGCTGGGTGTTCACTTACCTAAAAGAATTGAGTCTACCTCTAGATTCAGAGAGTGAGCAGCACGTTGCTTCTCGGAGCTGCGTTTTGATATGCCAGAGTGAATGGGAGTAAACGCGGTTTGGAGAAATATCTGCTTCCAAAACCAAAACGGAGCAAACTAACAGAACGGCCTTCAATGTGTGCGTTCAGCTTACAGAGTTAAACTGATGTGTGTTTGCAGGAGTTTCTAAACCCTTTCTGTGAAGAAGCGCAAAACGCATTTTCCCAGGCAAAAGCAAGCATTTCCCAAATAGCTGTAAATCTCCGTCTGAAACACAAAACGAACGTATCCTTCAGACAGCTCTGCTGGGTGTTCGCTTACCTAAAAGAATTGAATCTACCTCTAGATTCAGAGAGTGAGAAGCACGTTGTTTCTCGGAGCTGCGTTTTGATATGCCAGAGTGAATGGGAGTAAACGCGGTTTGGAGAAATATCTGCTTCTAAAACCTAAACGGAGGAACCTAACAGAACGGCCTTCAATGTGTGCGTTCAACTTACAGAGCTAAACTGATGTGTGTTTCAGGAGTTTCTAAACCCTTTCTGTGAAGAAGCGCAAAACGCATTTTTTCAGCCAAATGCAAGCATTTCCCAAATAGCTGTAAATCTCCGTCTGAAACACAAAACGAACGTATCCTTCAGACTGCTCTGCTGGGTGTTCGCTGACCTAAGGGAGTTGAATCTGCCTCTAAATTCAGAAAGTGAGAAGCACGTTGCTTCTCGGAGCTGCGTTTTGATATGCCAGAGTGAATGGGAGTAAACGCGGTTTTTAGAAATATCTGCTTCTAAAACCAAAACGGAGCAACCTAACAGAACGGCCTTCAATGTGTCCGTTCAACTTACAGAGTTAATCTGATGTGTGTTTGCAGGAGTTTCTAAACCCTTTCTGTGAAGAAGCGCAAAACGCATTTTCCCAGCCAAATGCAAGCATTTCCCAAATAGTTGTAAATCTCCGTCTGAAACACAAAACGAACGTATCCTTCAGACTGCTCTGCTGGGTGTTCGCTGACCTAAGGGAGTTGAATTTGCCTCTAGATTCAGAGAGTGAGAAGCACGTTGCTTCTCGGAGCTGCGTTTTGATATGCCAGAGTGAATGGGAGTAACCGCGGTTTGGAGAAATATCTGCTTCTAAAACCAAAACGGAGCAACCTAACAGAACGGCCTTCAATGTGTGCGTTCAACTTGCAGAGTAAAACTGATGTGTGTTTGCAGGAGTTTCTAAACCCTTTCTGTGAAGAAGGGCAAAACCCATTTTCCCAGGCAAAAGCAATCATTTTCCAAATAGCTGTAAGTCTCCGTCTACAACACAAAACGAACGTATCCTTCAGACTGCTCTGCTGGGTGTTCGCTTACCTAAAAGAATTGAATCTACCTCTAGATTCAGAGAGTGAGAAGCACGTTGCTTCTCGGAACTGGGTTTAGATATGCCAGAATGAATGGGAGTAAACGCGGTTTCGAGAAATATCTGCTTCTAAAACCAAAACGGAGCAACCTAACAGAACGGCCTTCAATGTGTGCGTTCAACTTACAGAATTAAACTGATGTGTGTTTGCAGGAGTTTCTAAACCCTTTCTGTGACGAAGCGCAAAACGAATTTTCGCAGGTAAAAGCAAGCATTTCCCAAATAGCTGTAAATCTCCGTCTGAAACACAAAACGAACGTATTTTTCAGACTGCTCTGCTGGGTGTTCGTTGACCTAAAAGAATTGAATGTGCCTTTAGATTCAGAGAGTTAGAAGCACGTTGCTTCTCGGAGCTGCGTTTTGATATGCCAGAGTGAATGGGAGTAAAGGCGGTTTGGCGAAATAACTGCTTCTAAAACCAAAACGGAGCAACCTAACAGAACGGCCTTCAATGTGTGCGTTCAACTTACAGAGTTAAACAGATGTGTGTTTGCAGGAGTTTCTAAATTCTTTCTGTGAAGAAGCGCAAAACGCATTTTCCCAGGCAAAAGCAAGCATTTCCCAAATAGCTGTAAATCTCCGTCTGAAACACAAAACGAACGTAACCTTCAGACTGCTCTGCTGGGTGTTCGCTTACCTAAAAGAATTGAATCTACCTCTAGATTCAGAGAGTGAGAGGCACGTTGCTTTTCGGGGCTGCGTTTTGATATGCCAGAGTGAATGGGAGTAAACGCGGTTTGGAGAAATATCTGCTTCTAAAACCAAAACGGAGCAACCTAACAAAACGGCCTTCAATGTGTGCGTTCAACTTACATAGTTAAACTGATGTGTGTTTGCAGGAGTTTCTAAACCCTTTCTGTGAAGAATCGCAAAACGCATTTTCCCAGCCAAATGCAAGCATTTCCCAAATAGTTGTAAATCTCCGTCTGAAACACAAAACGAACGTATCCTTCAGAAAGCTCTGCTGGGTGTTCGCTGACCTAAGGGAGTTGAATTTGCCTCTAGATTCAGAAAGTGAGAAGCACGTTGCTTCTCGGAGCTGCGTTTTCATATGCCAGAGTGAATGGGAGTAAACGCGGTTTGGAGAAATATCTGCTTCTGAAACCAAAACGGAGCAACCTAACAGAACGGCCTTCAATGTGTGCGTTCAACTTACATAGTTAAACTGATGTGTGTTTGCAGGAGTTTCTAAACCCTTTCTGTGAAGAAGCGAAAAAGGCATTTTCCCAGGCAAAAGCAAGCATTTCCCAAATAGCTGTAAATCTCCGTCTGAAACAAAAAACGAACGTATCCTTCAGACTGCTCTGCTGGGTGTTCGCTGACCTAAGGGAGTTGAATCTGCCTCTAGATTCAGAGAGTGAGAAGCACGTTGCTTCTCGGAGCTGCGTTTTGATATGCCAGAGTGAATGGGAGTAAACGCGGTTTGGAGAAATATCTGCTTCTAAAACCAAAACGGAGCAACCTAACAGAACGGCCTTCAATGTGTGCGTTCAACTTACAGAGTTAAACTGATGTGTGTTTGCAGGAGTTTCTAAACCCTTTCTGTGAAGAAGGGCAAAACGCATTTTCCCAGGCAAAAGCAAGCATTTCCCAAATAGTTAATCTCCGTCTGAAACAAAATACGAACGTATTTTTCAGACTGCTCTGCTGAGTGTTCGATGACCTAAGGGAGTTGAATCTGCCTCTAGATTCAGAGAGTGAGAAGCACGTTCATTCTCGGAGCTGCATTTTGATATGCCAGAGTGAATGGGAGTAAACGCGGTTTGGAGAAATATCTGCTTCTAAAACCAAAACGGAGCAACCTAACAGAACGGCCTTCAATGTGTGCGTTCAACTTACAGAGTTAAACTGATGTGTGTTTGCAGGAGTTTCTAAACCCTTTCTGTGAAGAAGCGCAAAATGCATTTTCCCAGGCAAAAGCAAGGATTTCCCAAATAGCTGTAAATCTCCGTCTGAAACACAAAACGAACGTATCCTTCAGACTGCTCTGCTGGGTGTTCGCTTACCTAAAAGAATTGAATCTACCTCTAGATTCAGAAAGTGAGAAGCACGTTGCTTCTCGGAACTGCGTTTAGATATGCCAGAGTGAATGGGAGTAAACGCGGTTTCGAGAAATATCTGCTTCTAAAACCAAAACGGAGCAACCTAACAGAACGGCCTTCAATGTGTGCGTTCAACTTACAGAGTTAAACTGATGTGTGTTTGCAGGAGTTTCTAAACCCTTTCTGTGAAGAAGCGCAAACCGCATTTTCCCAGCCAAATGCAAGCATTTCCCAAATAGCTGTAAATCTCCGTCTGAAACACAAAACGAACGTATCCTTCAGACTGCTCTGCTGGGTGTTCGCTTACCTAAAAGAATTGAATCTGCCTCTAGATTCAGAGAGTGAGAAGCACGTTGCTTCTCGGAGCTGCGTTTTGATATGCCAGAGTGAATGGGAGTAAACGCGGTTTGGAGAAATATCTGCTTCTAAAACCAAAACGGAGCAACCTAACAGAACGGCCTTCAATGTGTGCCTTCAACTTACAGAGTTAAACTGATGTGTGTTTGCAGGAGTTTCTAAACCCTTTCTGTAAAGAGGCGCAAAACGCATTTTCCCAGCCAAATGCAAGCATTTCCCAAAAAGCTGTAAATCTCCATCTGAAACAGAAAACGAACGTATCCTTCCGACTGCTCTGCTGGGTGTTCGCTGACATAAGGGAGTTGAATCTGCCTCTAGATTCAGAGAGTGAGAAGCACGTTGCTTCTCGGAGCTGCGTTTTGATATGCCAGAGTGAATGGGAGTAAACGCGGTTTGGAGAAATATCTGCTTCTAAAACCAAAACGGAGCAACCTAACAGAACGGCCTTCAATGTGTGCGTTCAACTTACAGAGGTAAACTGATGTGTGTTTGCAGGAGTTTCTAAACCCTTTCTGTGAAGAAGCGCAAAACGCATTTTCCCAGGCAAAAGCAAGCATTTCCCAAATAGCTGTAAATCTCCGTCTGAAACACAAAACGAACGTATCCTTCAGACTGCTCTGCTGGGTGTTCGCTTACCTAACAGAATTGAATCTACCTCTAGATTCAGAGAGTGAGAAGCACGTTGCTTCTCGGAGCTGCGTTTTGATATGCCAGAGTGAATGGGAGTAAACGGAGTTTGGAGAAATATCTGCTTCTAAAACCAAAACGGAGCAACCTAACAGAACGGCCTTCAATGTGTGCGTTCAACTTACATAGTTAAACTGATGTGTGTTTGCAGGAGTTTCTAAACTTTTTCTGTGAAGAAGCGCAAAACGCATTTTGCCAGGCAATAGAAGTTTTCCCAAATAGCTGTAAATCTCCGTCTGAAACACAAAACGAACGTATCTTTTAGACTGCTCTGCTTGGTGTTCGCTTACCTAAAAGAATTGAATCTAACTCCAGAATCAGAGAGTGAGAAGCACGTTGCTTCTAGGAGCAGCGTTTTGATATGCCAGAGTGAATGGCAGTAAACGCGGTTTGGAGAAATATCTGCTTCTAAACCCAAAACGGAGCAAACTAACAGAACGGCCTTCAATGTGTGCGTTCAACTTACAGAGTTAAACTGATGTGTGTTTGCAGCAATTTCTAAACCCTTTCTGTGAAGAAGCGCAAAACGCATTTTCCCAGGCAAAAGCAAGCATTTCCCAAATAGCTGTAAATCTCCGTCTGAAACACAAAACGAACGTATCCTTCAGACTGCTCTGCTGGGTGTTCGCTTACCTAAAAGAATTGAATCTACCTCTAGTTTCAGAGAGTGAGAAGCACGTTGCTTCTCGGAGCTGCGTTTTGATATGCCAGAGTGAATGGGAGTAAACGCGGTTTGGAGAAATATCTGCTTCTAAAACCAAAACGGAGCAACCTAACCGAACGGCCTTCAATGTGTGCGTTCAACTTAAAGAGTTAAACTGATGTGTGTTTGCAGGAGTTTCTAAACCCTTTCTGTGAAGAAGCGCAAAACGCATTTTCCCAGGTAAAAGCAAGCATTTCCCAAAGAGCTCTAAATCTCCGTCTGAAACACAAAACGAACGTATCCTTCAGACTGCTCTGCTGGGTGTTCGCTTACCTAAAAGAATTGAGTCTACCTCTAGATTCAGAGAGTGAGCAGCACGTTGCTTCTCGGAGCTGCGTTTTGATATGCCAGAGTGAATGGGAGTAAACGCGGTTTGGAGAAATATCTGCTTCCAAAACCAAAACGGAGCAACCTAACAGAACGGCCTTCAATGTGTGCGTTCAACTTACAGAGTTAAACTGATGTGTGTTTGCAGGAGTTTCTAAACACTTTCTGTGAAGAAGCGCAAAACGCATTGTCCCAGGCAAAAGCAAGCATTTCCCAAATAGCTGTAAATCTCCGTCTGAAACACAAAACGAACGTATCCTTCAGACAGCTCTGCTGGGTGTTCGCTTACCTAAAAGAATTGAATCTACCTCTAGATTCAGAGAGTGAGAAGCACGTTGTTTCTCGGAGCTGCGTTTTGATTTGCCAGAGTGAATGGGAGTAAACGCGGTTTGGAGAAATATCTGCTTCTAAAACCTAAACGGAGGAACCTAACAGAACGGCCTTCAATGTGTGCGTTCAACTTACAGAGCTAAACTGATGTGTGTTTGCAGGAGTTTCTAAACCCTTTCTGTGAAGAAGCGCAAAACGCATTTTTTCAGCCAAATGCAAGCATTTCCCAAATAGCTGTAAATCTCCGTCTGAAACACAAAACGAACGTATCCTTCAGACTGCTCTGCTGGGTGTTCGCTGACCTAAGGGAGTTGAATCTGCTTCTAAATTCAGAAAGTGAGAAGCACGTTGCTTCTCGGAGCTGCGTTTTGATATGCCAGAGTGAATGGGAGTAAACGCGGTTTTTAGAAATATCTGCTTCTAAAACCAAAACGGAGCAACATAACAGAACGGCCTTCAATGTGTCCGTTCAACTTACAGAGTTAATCTGATGTGTGTTTGCAGGAGTTTCTAAACCCTTTCTGTAAAGAAGCGCAAAACGCATTTTCCCAGGCAAAGGCAAGCATTTCCCAAATAGCTGTAAATCTCCGTCTGAAACACAAAACGAACGTATCCTTCAGACTGCTCTGCTGGGTGTTCGCTTACCTAAAAGAATTGAATCTACCTCTAGATTCAGAGAGTGAGAAGCACGTTGCTTCTCGGAGCTGCGTTTAGATATGCCAGAGTGAATGGGAGTAAACGCGGTTTCGAGAGATATCTGCTTCTAAAACCAAAACGGAGCAACCTAACAGAACGGCCTTCAATGTGTGCGTTCAACTTACAGAGTTAAACTGATGTGTGTTTGCAGGAGTTTCTAAACACTTTCTGTGAAGAAGCGAAAAAGGCATTTTCCCAGGCAAAAGCAAGCATTTCCCAAATAGCTGTAAATCTCCGTCTGAAACACAAAAGGAACGTATCCTTCAGACTGGTCTGCTGGGTGTGCGCTTACCTAAAAGAATTGAATCTACCTCTAGATTCAGAGAGTGAGAAGCACGTTGCTTCTCGGAGCTGCGTTTTGATATGCCAGAGTGAATGGGAGTAAACGCGATTTGGAGAAATATCTGCTTCTAAAACCAAAACGGAGCAACCTAACAGAACGGCCTTCAATGTGTGCGTTCAACTTACAGAGTTAAACTGATGTGCGTTTGCAGGAGTTTCTAAACCCTTTCTGTGAAGAAGCGCAAAACGCATTTGGCCAGGCAAATAAGCATTTCCTAAATAGCTGTAAATCTTCGTCTGAAACACAAAATAACGTATCCTTCAGACTGCTCTGCTGGGTGTTCGCTTACCTAAAAAAATTGAATCTACCTCTAGATTCAGAGAGTGAGAAGCACGTTGCTTCTCGGAGCTGCGTTTTGATATGCCAGAGTGAATGGGAGTAAACGCGGTTTGGAGAAATATCTGCTTCTAAAACCAAAACGGAGCAACCTAACAGAACGGCCTTCAATGTGTGCGTTCAACTTACAGAGTTAAACTGATGTGTGTTTGCAGGAGTTTCTAAACCCTTTCTGTGAAGAAGCGCAAAACGCATTTTCCCAGGCAAAAGCAAGCATTTCCCAAATAGCTGTAAATCTCCGTCTGAAACACAAAACGAACGTATCCTTCAGACTGCTCTGCTGGGTGTTCGCTGACCTAAGGGAGTTGAATTTGCCTCTAGATTCAGAAAGTGAGAAGCACGTTGCTTCTCGGAGCTGCGTTTTCATATGCCAGAGTGAATGGGAGTAAACGCGGTTTGGAGAAATATCTGCTTCTAAAACCAAAACGGAGCAACCTAACAGAACGGCCTTCAATGTGTGCGTTCAACTTACATAGTTAAACTGATGTGTGTTTGCAGGAGTTTCTAAACCCTTTCTGTGAAGAAGCGCAAAACGCATTTTCCCAGGCAAAAGCAAGCATTTCCCAAATAGCTGTAAATCTCGGTCTGAAACAAAAAACGAACGTATCCTTCAGACTGCTCTGCTGAGTGTTCGATGACCTAAGGGAGTTGAATCTGCCTCTAGATTCAGAGAGTGAGAAGCACGTTCATTCTCGGAGCTGCGTTTTGATATGCCAGAGTGAATGCAAGTAAACGCGGTTTGGAGAAATATCTGCTTCTAAAACCAAAACGGAGAAACCTAACAGAACGGCCTTCAATGTGTGCGGTCAACTTACAGAGTTAAACTGATGTGTGTTTGCAGGAGTTTCTAAACCCTTTCTGTGAAGAAGCGCAAAACGCATTTTCCCAGGCAAAAGCAAGCATTTCCCCAATAGCTGTAAATCTCCGTCTGAAACACAAAACGAACGTATCCTTCAGACTGCTCTGCTGGGTGTTCGTTTTGCTAAGGGAGTTGAGTCTGCCTCTAGATACAGAGAGTGAGAAGCACGTTGCTTCACGGAGCTGCGTTTTGATATGCCAGAATGAATGGGAGTAAACGCGGTTTGGAGAAATATCTGCTTCTAAAACCAAAACGGAGCAAAATAACAGAACGGCCTTCAATGTGTGCGTTCAACCTACAGAGTTAAACTGATGTGTGTTTGCAGGAGTTTCTAAACCCTTTCTGTGAAGAAGCGCAAAACGCATTTTTCCAGGCAAAAGCAAGCATTTCCCAAATAGCTGTAAATCTCCGTCTGAAACACAAAACGAACGTATCCTTCAGACTGCTCTGCTGAGTGTACGATGACCTAAGGGAGTTGAATCTGCCTCTAGATTCAGAGAGTGAGAAGCACGTTGCTTCTCGGAGCTGCGTTTTGATATGCCAGAGTGAATGGGAGTAAACGCGGTTTGGAGAAATAACTGCTTCTAAAACCAAAACGGAGCAACCTAACAGAACGGCCTTCAATGTGTGCGTTCAACTTACAGAGTTAAACTGATGTGTGTTTGCAGGAGTTTCTAAACCCTTTCTGTGAAGAAGCTCAAAACGCATTTTCTTAGCCAAATGCAAGCATTTCCCAAATAGCTGTAAATCTCCGTCTGAAACACAAAACGAACGTATCCTTCAGAATGCTCTGCTGGGTGTTCGCTTACCAAAAAGAATTGAATCTACCTCTAGATTCAGAGAGTGAGAAGCACGTTGCTTCTCAAAGCTGCGTTTTGATATGCCAGAGTGAATGGGAGTAAAAGCGGTTTGGAGAAATATCTGCTTCTAAAACCAAAACGGAGCAACCTAACAGAACGGCCTTCAATGTGTGCGTTCAACTTACAGAGTTAAACTGATGTGTGTTTGCAGGAGTTTCTAAACCCTTTCTGTGAAGAAGCTCAAAACGCATTTTCCCAGCCAAATGCAAGCATTTCCCAAATAGTTGTAAATCTCCGTCTGAAACACAAAACGAACGTATCCTTCAGACTGCTCTGCTGGGTGTTCGCTGACCTAAGGGAGTTGAATTTGCCTCTAGATTCAGAGAGTGAGAAGCACGTTGCTTCTCGGAGCTGCGTTTTGATATGCCAGAGTGAATGGGAGTAAACGCGGTTTGGAGAAATATCTGCTTCTAAAACCAAAACGGAGCAACCCAACAGAACGGCCTTCAATGTGTGCGTTCAACTTACATAGTTAAACTGATGTGTGTTTGCAGGAGTTTCTAAACCCTTTCTGTGAAGAAGCGCAAAACGCATTTTCCCAGGCAAAAGCAAGCATTTCCCAAATAGCTGTAAATCTCCGTCTGTAACAAACAACGAATGTATCCTTCAGACTGCTCTGCTGAGTGTTCGATGACCTAAGTGAGTTGAATCTGCCTCTAAATTCAGAGAGTGAGAAGCACGTTCATTCTCGGAGCTGCGTTTTGATATGCCAAAGTGAATGGGAGTAAACGCGGTTTGGAGAAATATCTGCTTCTAAAACCAAAACGGAGCAACCTAACAGAACAGCCTTCAATGTGTGCGTTCAACTTACAAAGTTAAACTGATGTGTGTTTGCAGGAGTTTCTAAACCCTTTCTGTGAAAAAGCGCAAAACGCATTTTCCCAGGCAAAAGCAAGCATTTCCCAAATAGCTGTAAATCTCCGTCTGAAACACAAAACGAACGTATCCTTCAGACTGCTCTGCTGGGTGTTCGCTTAGCTAAGGGAGTTCAATCTGCCTCTAGATTTAGAGAGTAAGAAGCACGTTGCTTCTCGGAGCTGCGTTTTGATATGCCAGAGTGAATGGGAGTAAACGCGGTTTGGAGAAATATCTGCTTCTAAAACCAAATCGGAGCAACTTAACAGAACGGCCTTCAATGTGTCCGTTCAACTTACAGAGTTAAACTGATGTGTGTTTGCAGGAGTTTCTAAACCCTTTCTGTGAAGAACCGCAAAACGCATTTTCCCAGCCAAATGCAAGCATTTCCCAAATAGCTGTAAATCTCCGTCTGAAAAACAAAACGAACGTATCCTTCAGACTGCTCTGCTGGGTGTTCGCTGACCTAAGGGAGTTGAATCTGCCTCTAGATACAGAGAGTGAGAAGCACGTTGCTTCTCGGAGCTGCGTTTTGATATGCCAGAGTGAATGGGAGTAAACGCGGTTCTGAGAAATAACTGCTTCTAAAACCAAAACGGAGCAACCTAACAGAACGGCCTTCAATGTGTGCGTTCAACTTACAGAGTTAAACAGATGTGTGTTTGCAGGAGTTTCTAAACCCTTTCTGTGAAGAAGCGCAAAACGCATTTTCCCAGGCAAAAGCAAGCATTTCCCAAATAGCTGTAAATTTCCGTCTGAAACACAAAACGAACGTATCCTTCAGACTGCTCTGCTGGGTGTTCGCTTACCTAAAAGAATTGAATCTACCTCTAGATTAAGAGAGTGAGAAGCACGTTGCTTCACGGAGCTGCGTTTTGATATGCCAGAGTGAATTGGAGTAAAGGCGGTTTGGAGAAATATCTGCTTCTAAAACCAAAACGGAGCAACATAACAGAACGGCCTTCAATGTGTGCGTTCATCTTACAGAGTTAAATTGATGTGTGTTTGCAGGAGTTTCTAAACCCTTTCTGTGAAGAAGCGCAAAACGCATTTTCCCAGTCAAATGCAAGCATTTCCCAAATAGTTGTAAATCTCCGTCTGAAACACAAAACGAACGTATCCTTCAGACTGCTCTGCTGGGTGTTCGCTAACCTAAGGGAGTTGAATATGCCTCTATATTCAGAGAGTGAGAAGCACGTTGCTTCTCGGAGCTGCGTTTTGATATGCCAGAGTGAATGGGAGTAAACGCGGTATGGAGAAATATCTGCTTCTAAAACCAAAACGGAGCAACCTAACAGAACGGCCTTCAATGTGTGCCTTCAACTTACAGAGTTAAACTGATGTGTGTTTGCAGGAGTTTCTAAACCCTTTCTGTGAAGAAGCGCAAAACGCATTTTCCCAGGCAAAAGCAAGCATTTCCCAAATAGCTGTAAATCTCCGTATGAAACACAAAACGAACGTGTCCTTCAGACTGCTCTGCTGGGTGTTCGCTTACCTAAAAGAATTGAATCTGCCTCTAGATTCAGAGAGTGAGAGGCACGTTGCTTTTCGGGGCTGCGTTTTGATATGCCAGAGTGAATGGGAGTAAACGCGGTTTGGAGAAATATCTGCTTCTAAAACCAAAACGGAGCAACCTAACAAAACGGCCTTCAATGTGTGCGTTCAACTTACATAGTTAAACTGATGTGTGTTTGCAGGAGTTTCTAAACCCTTTCTGTGAAGAATCGCAAAACGCATTTTCCCAGCCAAATGCAAGCATTTCCCAAATAGTTGTAAATCTCCGTCTGAAACACAAAACGAACGTATCCTTCAGACAGCTCTGCTGGGTGTTCGCTGACCTAAGGGAGTTGAATTTGCCTCTAGATTCAGAAAGTGAGAAGCACGTTGCTTCTCGGAGCTGCGTTTTCATATGCCAGAGTGAATGGGAGTAAACGCGGTTTGGAGAAATATCTGCTTCTGAAACCAAAACGGAGCAACCTAACAGAACGGCCTTCAATGTGTGCGTTCAACTTACATAGTTAAACTGATGTGTGTTTGCAGGAGTTTCTAAACCCTTTCTGTGAAGAAGCGAAAAAGGCATTTTCCCAGGCAAAAGCAAGCATTTCCCAAATAGCTGTAAATCTCCGTCTGAAACAAAAAACGAACGTATCCTTCAGACTGCTCTGCTGGGTGTTCGCTGACCTAAGGGAGTTGAATCTGCCTCTAGATTCAGAGAGTGAGAAGCACGTTGCTTCTCGGAGCTGCGTTTTGATATGCCAGAGTGAATGGGAGTAAACGCGGTTTGGAGAAATATCTGCTTCTAAAACCAAAACGGAGCAACCTAACAGAACGGCCTTCAATGTGTGCGTTCAACTTACAGAGTTAAACTGATGTGTGTTTGCAGGAGTTTCTAAACCCTTTCTGTGAAGAAGGGCAAAACGCATTTTCCCAGGCAAAAGCAAGCATTTCCCAAATAGTTAATCTCCGTCTGAAACAAAATACGAACGTATCCTTCAGACTGCTCTGCTGAGTGTTCGATGACCTAAGGGAGTTGAATCTGCCTCTAGATTCAGAGAGTGAGAAGCACGTTCATTCTCGGAGCTGCATTTTGATATGCCAGAGTGAATGGGAGTAAACGCGGTTTGGAGAAATATCTGCTTCTAAAACCAAAACGGAGCAACCTAACAGAACGGCCTTCAATGTGTGCGTTCAACTTACAGAGTTAAACTGATGTGTGTTTGCAGGAGTTTCTAAACCCTTTCTGTGAAGAAGCGCAAAATGCATTTTCCCAGGCAAAAGCAAGGATTTCCCAAATAGCTGTAAATCTCCGTCTGAAACACAAAACGAACGTATCCTTCAGACTGCTCTGCTGGGTGTTCGCTTACCTAAAAGAATTGAATCTACCTCTAGATTCAGAAAGTGAGAAGCACGTTGCTTCTCGGAACTGCGTTTAGATATGCCAGAGTGAATGGGAGTAAACGCGGTTTCGAGAAATATCTGCTTCTAAAACCAAAACGGAGCAACCTAACAGAACGGCCTTCAATGTGTGCGTTCAACTTACAGAGATAAACTGATGTGTGTTTGCAGGAGTTTCTAAACCCTTTCTGTGAAGAAGCGCAAACCGCATTTTCCCAGCCAAATGCAAGCATTTCCCAAATAGCTGTAAATCTCCGTCTGAAACACAAAACGAACGTATCCTTCAGACTGCTCTGCTGGGTGTTCGCTTACCTAAAAGAATTGAATCTGCCTCTAGATTCAGAGAGTGAGAAGCACGTTGCTTCTCGGAGCTGCGTTTTGATATGCCAGAGTGAATGGGAGTAAACGCGGTTTGGAGAAATATCTGCTTCTAAAACCAAAACGGAGCAACCTAACAGAACGGCCTTCAATGTGTGCCTTCAACTTACAAAGTTAAACTGATGTGTGTTTGCAGGAGTTTCTAAACCCTTTCTGTAAAGAGGCGCAAAACGCATTTTCCCAGCCAAATGCAAGCATTTCCCAAAAAGCTGTAAATCTCCATCTGAAACAGAAAACGAACGTATCCTTCCGACTGCTCTGCTGGGTGTTCGCTGACATAAGGGAGTTGAATCTGCCTCTAGATTCAGAGAGTGAGAAGCACGTTGCTTCTCGGAGCTGCGTTTTGATATGCCAGAGTGAATGGGAGTAAACGCGGTTTGGAGAAATATCTGCTTCTAAAACCAAAACGGAGCAACCTAACAGAACGGCCTTCAATGTGTGCGTTCAACTTACAGAGGTAAACTGATGTGTGTTTGCAGGAGTTTCTAAACCCTTTCTGTGAAGAACCGCAAAACGCATTTTCCCAGGCAAAAGCAAGCATTTCCCAAATAGCTGTAAATCTCCGTCTGAAACACAAAACGAACGTATCCTTCAGACTGCTCTGCTGGGTGTTCGCTTACCTAACAGAATTGAATCTACCTCTAGATTCAGAGAGTGAGAAGCACGTTGCTTCTCGGAGCTGCGTTTTGATATGCCAGAGTGAATGGGAGTAAACGGAGTTTGGAGAAATATCTGCTTCTAAAACCAAAACGGAGCAACCTAACAGAACGGCCTTCAATGTGTGCGTTCAACTTACATAGTTAAACTGATGTGTGTTTGCAGGAGTTTCTAAACCCTTTCTGTGAAGAAGCGCAAAACGCATTTTGCCAGGCAATAGAAGTTTTCCCAAATAGCTGTAAATCTCCGTCTGAAACACAAAACGAACGTATCTTTTAGACTGCTCTGCTTGGTGTTCGCTTACCTAAAAGAATTGAATCTAACTCTAGAATCAGAGAGTGAGAAGCACGTTGCTTCTAGGAGCAGCGTTTTGATATGCCAGAGTGAATGGCAGTAAACGCGGTTTGGAGAAATATCTGCTTCTAAACTTAAAACGGAGGAAACTAACAGAACGGCCTTCAATGTGTGCGTTCAACTTACAGAGTTAAACTGATGTGTGTTTGCAGCAATTTCTAAACCCTTTCTGTGAAGAAGCGCAAAACGCATTTTCCCAGGCAAAAGCAAGCATTTCCCAAATAGCTGTAAATCTCCGTCTGAAACACAAAACGAACGTATCCTTCAGACTGCTCTGCTGGGTGTTCGCTTACCTAAAAGAATTGAATCTACCTCTAGTTTCAGAGAGTGAGAAGCACGTTGCTTCTCGGAGCTGCGTTTTGATATGCCAGAGTGAATGGGAGTAAACGCGGTTTGGAGAAATATCTGCTTCTAAAACCAAAACGGAGCAACCTAACCGAACGGCCTTCAATGTGTGCGTTCAACTTAAAGAGTTAAACTGATGTGTGTTTGCAGGAGTTTCTAAACCCTTTCTGTGAAGAAGCGCAAAACGCATTTTCCCAGGTAAAAGCAAGCATTTCCCAAAGAGCTCTAAATCTCCGTCTGAAACACAAAACGAACGTATCCTTCAGACTGCTCTGCTGGGTGTTCGCTTACCTAAAAGAATTGAGTCTACCTCTAGATTCAGAGAGTGAGCAGCACGTTGCTTCTCGGAGCTGCGTTTTGATATGCCAGAGTGAATGGGAGTAAACGCGGTTTGGAGAAATATCTGCTTCCAAAACCAAAACGGAGCAACCTAACAGAACGGCCTTCAATGTGTGCGTTCAACTTACAGAGTTAAACTGATGTGTGTTTGCAGGAGTTTCTAAACCCTTTCTGTGAAGAAGCGCAAAACGCATTGTCCCAGGCAAAAGCAAGCATTTCCCAAATAGCTGTAAATCTCCGTCTGAAACACAAAACGAACGTATCCTTCAGACAGCTCTGCTGGGTGTTCGCTTACCTAAAAGAATTGAATCTACCTCTAGATTCAGAGAGTGAGAAGCACGTTGTTTCTCGGAGCTGCGTTTTGATTTGCCAGAGTGAATGGGAGTAAACGCGGTTTGGAGAAATATCTGCTTCTAAAACCTAAACGGAGGAACCTAACAGAACGGCCTTCAATGTGTGCGTTCAACTTACAGAGCTAAACTGATGTGTGTTTGCAGGAGTTTCTAAACCCTTTCTGTGAAGAAGCGCAAAACGCATTTTTTCAGCCAAATGCAAGCATTTCCCAAATAGCTGTAAATCTCCGTCTGAAACACAAAACGAACGTATCCTTCAGACTGCTCTGCTGGGTGTTCGCTGACCTAAGGGAGTTGAATCTGCCTCTAAATTCAGAAAGTGAGAAGCACGTTGCTTCTCGGAGCTGCGTTTTGATATGCCAGAGTGAATGGGAGTAAACGCGGTTTTTAGAAATATCTGCTTCTAAAACCAAAACGGAGCAACATAACAGAACGGCCTTCAATGTGTCCGTTCAACTTACAGAGTTAATCTGATGTGTGTTTGCAGGAGTTTCTAAACCCTTTCTGTGAAGAAGCGCAAAACGCATTTTCCCAGGCAAAGGCAAGCATTTCCCAAATAGCTGTAAATCTCCGTCTGAAACACAAAACGAACGTATCCTTCAGACTGCTCTGCTGGGTGTTCGCTTACCTAAAAGAATTGAATCTACCTCTAGATTCAGAGAGTGAGAAGCACGTTGCTTCTCGGAGCTGCGTTTAGATATGCCAGAGTGAATGGGAGTAAACGCGGTTTCGAGAGATATCTGCTTCTAAAACCAAAACGGAGCAACCTAACAGAACGGCCTTCAATGTGTGCGTTCAACTTACAGAGTTAAACTGATGTGTGTTTGCAGGAGTTTCTAAACACTTTCTGTGAAGAAGCGAAAAAGCCATTTTCCCAGGCAAAAGCAAGCATTTCCCAAATAGCTGTAAATCTCCGTCTGAAACACAAAAGGAACGTATCCTTCAGACTGGTCTGCTGGGTGTGCGCTTACCTAAAAGAATTGAATCTACCTCTAGATTCAGAGAGTGAGAAGCACGTTGCTTCTCGGAGCTGCGTTTTGATATGCCAGAGTGAATGGGAGTAAACGCGGTTTGGAGAAATATCTGCTTCTAAAACCAAAACGGAGCAACCTAACAGAACGGCCTTCAATGTGTGCGTTCAACTTACAGAGTTAAACTGATGTGCGTTTGCAGGAGTTTCTAAACCCTTTCTGTGAAGAAGCGCAAAACGCATTTGGCCAGGCAAATAAGCATTTCCTAAATAGCTGTAAATCTTCGTCTGAAACACAAAACGAACGTATCCTTCAGACTGCTCTGCTGGGTGTTCGCTTACCTAAAAAAATTGAATCTACCTCTAGATTCAGAGAGTGAGAAGCACGTTGCTTCTCGGAGCTGCGTTTTGATATGCCAGAGTGAATGGGAGTAAACGCGGTTTGGAGAAATATCTGCTTCTAAAACCAAAACGGAGCAACCTAACAGAACGGCCTTCAATGTGTGCGTTCAACTTACAGAGTTAAACTGATGTGTGTTTGCAGGAGTTTCTAAACCCTTTCTGTGAATAAGCGCAAAACGCATTTTCCCAGGCAAAAGCAAGCATTTCCCAAATAGCTGTAAATCTCCGTCTGAAACACAAAACGAACGTATCCTTCAGACTGCTCTGCTGGGTGTTCGCTGACCTAAGGGAGTTGAATTTGCCTCTAGATTCAGAAAGTGAGAAGCACGTTGCTTCTCGGAGCTGCGTTTTCATATGCCAGAGTGAATGGGAGTAAACGCGGTTTGGAGAAATATCTGCTTCTAAAACCAAAACGGAGCAACCTAACAGAACGGCCTTCAATGTGTGCGTTCAACTTACATAGTTAAACTGATGTGTGTTTGCAGGAGTTTCTAAACCCTTTCTGTGAAGAAGCGCAAAACGCATTTTCCCAGGCAAAAGCAAGCATTTCCCAAATAGCTGTAAATCTCGGTCTGAAACAAAAAACGAACGTATCCTTCAGACTGCTCTGCTGAGTGTTCGATGACCTAAGGGAGTTGAATCTGCCTCTAGATTCAGAGAGTGAGAAGCACGTTCATTCTCGGAGCTGCGTTTTGATATGCCAGAGTGAATGCAAGTAAACGCGGTTTGGAGAAATATCTGCTTCTAAAACCAAAACGGAGAAACCTAACAGAACGGCCTTCAATGTGTGCGGTCAACTTACAGAGTTAAACTGATGTGTGTTTGCAGGAGTTTCTAAACCCTTTCTGTGAAGAAGCGCAAAACGCATTTTCCCAGGCAAAAGCAAGCATTTCCCCAATAGCTGTAAATCTCCGTCTGAAACACAAAACGAACGTATCCTTCAGACTGCTCTGCTGGGTGTTCGTTTTGCTAAGGGAGTTGAGTCTGCCTCTAGATACAGAGAGTGAGAAGCACGTTGCTTCACGGAGCTGCGTTTTGATATGCCAGAATGAATGGGAGTAAACGCGGTTTGGAGAAATATCTGCTTCTAAAACCAAAACGGAGCAAAATAACAGAACGGCCTTCAATGTGTGCGTTCAACCTACAGAGTTAAACTGATGTGTGTTTGCAGGAGTTTCTAAACCCTTTCTGTGAAGAAGCGCAAAACGCATTTTTCCAGGCAAAAGCAAGCATTTCCCAAATAGCTGTAAATCTCCGTCTGAAACACAAAACGAACGTATCCTTCAGACTGCTCTGCTGAGTGTACGATGACCTAAGGGAGTTGAATCTGCCTCTAAATTCAGAGAGTGAGAAGCACGTTGCTTCTCGGAGCTGCGTTTTGATATGCCAGAGTGAATGGGAGTAAACGCGGTTTGGAGAAATATCTGCTTCTAAAACCAAAACGGAGCAACCTAACAGAACGGCCTTCAATGTGTGCGTTCAACTTACAGAGTTAAACTGATGTGTGTTTGCAGGAGTTTCTAAACCCTTTCTGTGAAGAAGCTCAAAACGCATTTTCTTAGCCAAATGCAAGCATTTCCCAAATAGCTGTAAATCTCCGTCTGAAACACAAAACGAACGTATCCTTCAGAATGCTCTGCTGGGTGTTCGCTTACCAAAAAGAATTGAATCTACCTCTAGATTCAGAGAGTGAGAAGCACGTTGCTTCTCAAAGCTGCGTTTTGATATGCCAGAGTGAATGGGAGTAAAAGCGGTTTGGAGAAATATCTGCTTCTAAAACCAAAACGGAGCAACCTAACAGAACGGCCTTCAATGTGTGCGTTCAACTTACAGAGTTAAACTGATGTGTGTTTGCAGGAGTTTCTAAACCCTTTCTGTGAAGAAGCTCAAAACGCATTTTCCCAGCCAAATGCAAGCATTTCCCAAATAGTTGTAAATCTCCGTCTGAAACACAAAACGAACGTATCCTTCAGACTGCTCTGCTGGGTGTTCGCTGACCTAAGGGAGTTGAATTTGCCTCTAGATTCAGAGAGTGAGAAGCACGTTGCTTCTCGGAGCTGCGTTTTGATACGCCAGAGTGAATGGGAGTAAACGCGGTTTGGAGAAATATCTGCTTCTAAAACCAAAACGGAGCAACCTAACAGAACGGCCTTCAATGTGTGCGTTCAACTTACATAGTTAAACTGATGTGTGTTTGCAGGAGTTTCTAAACCCTTTCTGTGAAGAAGCGCAAAACGCATTTTCCCAGGCAAAAGCAAGCATTTCCCAAATAGCTGTAAATCTCCGTCTGTAACAAACAACGAATGTATCCTTCAGACTGCTCTGCTGAGTGTTCGATGACCTAAGTGAGTTGAATCTGCCTCTAAATTCAGAGAGTGAGAAGCACGTTCGTTCTCGGAGCTGCGTTTTGATATGCCAGAGTGAATGGGAGTAAACGCGGTTTGGAGAAATATCTGCTTCTAAAACCAAAACGGAGCAACCTAACAGAACAGCCTTCAATGTGTGCGTTCAACTTACAAAGTTAAACTGATGTGTGTTTGCAGGAGTTTCTAAACCCTTTCTGTGAAAAAGCGCAAAACGCATTTTCCCAGGCAAAAGCAAGCATTTCCCAAATAGCTGTAAATCTCCGTCTGAAACACAAAACGAACGTATCCTTCAGACTGCTCTGCTGGGTGTTCGCTTAGCTAAGGGAGTTCAATCTGCCTCTAGATTTAGAGAGTAAGAAGCACGTTGCTTCTCGGAGCTGCGTTTTGATATGCCAGAGTGAATGGGAGTAAACGCGGTTTGGAGAAATATCTGCTTCTAAAACCAAATCGGAGCAACTTAACAGAACGGCCTTCAATGTGTCCGTTCAACTTACAGAGTTAAACTGATGTGTGTTTGCAGGAGTTTCTAAACCCTTTCTGTGAAGAAGCGCAAAACGCATTTTCCCAGGCAAAAGCAAGCATTTCCCAAATAGCTGTAAATCTCCGTATGAAACACAAAACGAACGTGTCCTTCAGACTGCTCTGCTGAGTGTTCGATGACCTAAGGGATTTGAATCTGCCTCTAGATTCAGAGAGTGAGAAGCACGTTCATTCTCGGAGCTGCGTTTTGATATGCCAGAGTGAATGGGAGAAAACGCGGTTTGGAGAAATGTCTGCTTCTAAAACCAAAACGGAGCAACCTAACAGAACGGCCTTCAATGTGTGCGTTCAACTTACAGAGTTAAACTGATGTGTGTTTGCAGGAGTTTCTAAACCCTTTCTGTGAAGAAGCGCAAAACGCATATTCCCAGCCAAATGCAAGCATTTCCCAAATAGCTGTAAATCTCCGTCTGAAACACAAAACGAACGTATCCTTCAGACTGCTCTGCTGGGTGTTCGCTGACCTAAGGGAGTTGAATCTGCCTCTAGATTCAGAGAGTGAGAAGCACGTTGCTTCTCGGAGCTGCGTTTTGATATGCCAGAGTGAATGGGAGAAAACGCGGTTTGGAGAAATATCTGCTTCTAAAACCAAAACAAAGCAACCTAACAGAACGGCCTTCAATGTGTGCGTTCGACTTAAAGAGTTAAACTGATGTGTGTTTGCAGGAGTTTCTAAACCCTTGCTGTGAAGAAGCGCAAAACGCAATTTCCCAGGCAAACAGAAGCATTTCCCAAATAGATGTAAATCTCCGTCTGTAACACAAAACGAACGTATCCTTCAGACTGCTCTGCTGGGTGTTCGCTGACCTAAGGGAGTTGAATCTGCCTCTAGATTCAGAGAGTGAGAAGCACGTTGCTTCTCGGAGCTGCGTTTTAATATGCCAGAGTGAATGGGAGTAAACCCGGTTTGGAGAAATACCTGCTTCTAAAACCAAAACGGAGCAACCTAACAGAACGGCCTTCAATGAGTGCGTTCAACTTACTGAGTTAAACTGATGTGTGTTTGCAGGAGTTTCTAAACCCTTTCTGTGAAAAAGCGCAAAACGCATTTTCCCAGCCAAATGCAAGCATTTCCAAAATAGCTGTAAATCTCCGTCTGAAACACAAAACGAACGTATCCTTCAGAATGCTCTGCCAGGTGTTCGCTTACCTAAGGGAGTTGAATCTGCATCTAGATTCAGAGAGTGAGAAGCTCGTTGCTTCTCGGAGCTGCGTTTTGATATGCCAGAGTGAACGGGAGTAAACGCGGTTTGGAGAAATATCTGCTTCTAAAACCAAAACGGAGCAACCTAACAGAACGGCCTTCAATGTGTGCGTTAAACTTACAGAGGTAAACTGATGTGTGTTTGCAGGAGTTTCTAAACCCTTTCTGTGAAGAAGCGCAAAACGCATTTTCCCAGGCAAAGGCAAGCATTTCCCAAATAGCTGTAAATCTCCGTCTCAAACACAAAACGAACGTATTCTTCAGACTGCTCTGCTGGGTGTTCGCTAACCTAAGGGAGTTGAATCTGCCTCTAGATTCAGAGAGTGAGAAGCACGTTGCTTCTCGGAGCTGCGTTTTGATATGCCAGAGTGAATGGGAGTAAACCCGGTTTGGAGAAATACCTGCTTCTAAAACCAAAACGGAGCAACCTAACAGAACGGCCTTCAATGAGTGCGTTCAACTTACTGAGTTAAACAGATGTGTGTTTGCAGGAGTTTCTAAACCCTTTCTGTGAAGAAGCGCAAAACGCATTTTCCCAGCCAAATGCAAGCATTTCCCAAATAGCTGTAAATCTCCGTCTGATACACAAAACGAACGTGTCCTTCAGACTGCTCTGCAGGGTGTTCGCTTACCTAAGAGAGTTGAATCTACCTCTAGATTCAGAGAGTGAGAAGCACGTTGCTTCTCAAAGCTGCGTTTTGATATGCCAGAGTGAATGGGAGTAAACGCGGTTTGGAGAAATATCTGCTTCTTAGACCAAAACGGAGCAACATAACTGAACGGCCTTCAATGTGTGCGTTCAACTTACGAAGTTAAACTGATGTGTGTTTGCAGGAGTTTCTAAACCCTTTCTGTGAAGAAGCGCAAAACGCATTTTCCCAGGCAAAAGCAAGCATTTTCCAAATAGCTGTAAATCTCCGTCTGAAACACAAAACGAACGTATCCTTCAGACTGCTCTGCTGGGTGTTCTCTTAGCTAAGGGAGTTGAGTCTGCCTCGAGATTCAGAGAGTGAGAAGCACGTTGCTTCACGGAGCTGCGTTTGGATATGCCAGAATGAATGGGAGTAAACGCGGTTTGGAGAAATATCTGCTTCTAAAACCAAAACGGAGCAACCTAACAGAACGGCCTTCAATGTGTCCGTTGAACTTACAGAGTTAAACTGATGTGTGTTTGCAGGAGTTTCTAAACCCTTTCTGTGAAGAAGCGCAAAACGCATTTTGCCAGCCAAATACAAGCATTTCCCAAATGGCTGTAAATCTCCGTCTGGAACACAAAACGAACGTATCCTTCAGACTGCTCTGCTGGATGTTCGCTGACCTAAGGGAGTTAAATCTGCCTCTAGATTCAGAAAGTGAGAAGCACGTTGCTTCTCGGAGCTGCGTTTTGATATGCCAGAGTGAATGGGAGTAAACGCGGTTTGGAGAAATATCTTCTTCTAAAACCAAAACGGAGCAACCTAACAGAACGGCCTTCAATGTGTGCGTTCAACTTACACAGTTAAACTGATGTCTGTCAGCAGGAGTTTCTAAACCCTTTCTGTGAAGAAGCGCAAAACGCATTTTCCCAGGCAAAAGCAAGCATTTCCCAAATAGCTGTAAATCTCCGTCTGAAACACAAAACGAACGTATCCTTCAGACTGCTCTGCTGGGTGTTCGCTTACCTAAAAGAATTGAATCTACCACTAGATTCAGAGAGTGAGAATCACGTTACTTCTCGGAGCTGCGTTTTGATATGCCAGAGTGAATGGGAGTAAACGCGGTTTGGAGAAATATCTGCTTCTAAAACCAAAACGGAGCAACCTAACAGAACGGCCTTCAATGTGTGCGTTCAACTTACAGAGTTGATCTGACGTGTGTTTGCAGGAGTTTGTAAACCCTTTCTGTGAAGAAGCGCAAAACGCATTTTCCCAGGCAAAAGCAAGCATTTACCAAATAGCTGTAAATCTCCGTCTGAAACACAAAACGAACGTATCCTTCAGACTGCTCTGCTGGGTGTTCGCTGACCTAAGGGAGTTGAATCTGCCTCTAGATTAAGAAAGTGAGAAGCACGTTGCTTCTCGGAGCTACGTTTTGATATGCCAGAGTGAATGGGAGTAAACGCGGTTTGGAGAAATATCTGCTTCTAAAACCAAAACAAAGCAACCTAACAGAACGGCCGTCAATGTGTCCGTTCAACTTACAGAGTTAAACTGATGTGTGTTTGCAGGAGTTTCTAAACCCTTTCTGTGAAGAAGCGCAAAACGCATTTTCCCAGGCAAAGTCAAGCATTTCCCAAATAGCTATAAATCTCCGTCTGAAACACAAAACGAACGTATCCTTCAGACTGCTCTGCTGGGTGTTCGCTTACCTAAGAGAAGTGAATCTACCTCTAGATTCAGAGAGAGAGTAGCACGTTGCTTCTCGGAGCTGCGTTTTGATATGCCAGAGTGAATGGGAGTAAACGCGGTTTGGAGAAATATCTTCTTCTAAAACCAAAACGGAGCAACCTAACAGAACGGCCTTCAATGTGTGCGTTCAACTTACAGAGTTAAACTGATGTGTGTTTGCAGGAGTTTCTAAACCCTTTCTGTAAAGAAGCGCAAAACGCATTTTTCCCAGCCAAATGCAAGCATTTCCCAAATAGCTGTAAATCTCCGTCTGAAACACAAAACGAACGTATCCTTCCGACTGCTCTGCTGGGTGTTCGCTGACCTAAGGGAGTTGAATCTGCTTCTAGATTCAGAGAGTGAGAAGCACGTTGCTTCTCGGAGCTGCGTTTTGATATGCCAGAGTGAATGGACGTAAACGCGGTTTGGAGAAATATCTGCTTCTAAAACCAAAACGGAGCAACATAACAGAACGGCCTTCAATGTGTGCGTTCAACTTACAGAGTTAAACTGATGTGTGTTTGCAGGAGTTTCTAAACACTTTCTGTGAAGAAGCGCAAAACGCATTTTCCCAGCCAAATGCACGCATTTCCCAAATAGTTGTAAATCTCCGTCTGAAACACAAAACGAACGTATCCTTCAGACTGCTCTGCTGGGTGTTCGCTGACCTAAGGGAGTTGAATTTGCCTCTAGATTCAGAGAGTGAGAAGCACGTTGCTTCTCGGAGCTGCGTTTTGATATGCCAGAGTGAATGGGAGTAAACGCGGTTTGGAGAAATATCTGCTTCTAAAACCAAAACGGAGCAACCTAACAGAACGGCCTTCAATGTGTGCGTTCAACTTACATAGTTAAACTGATGTGTGTTTGCAGGAGTTTCTAAACCCTTTCTGTGAAGAAGCGCAAAACGCATTTTCCCAGGCAAAAGCAAGCATTTCCCAAATAGCTGTAAATCTCCGTCTGAAACAAAAAACGAACGTATCCTTCAGACTGCTCTGCTGAGTGTTCGATGACCTAAGGGAGTTGAATCTGCCTCTAAATTCAGAGAGTGAGAAGCACGTTCATTCTCGGAGCTGCGTTTTGATATGCCAGAGTGAATGGGAGTAAACGCGGTTTGGAGAAATATCTGCTTCTAAAACCAAAACGGAGCAACCCAACAGAACAGCCTTCAATGTGTGCGTTCAACTTACAGAGTTAAACTGATGTGTGTTTGCAGGAGTTTCTAAACCCTTTCTGTGAAAAAGCGCAAAACGCATTTTCCCAGGCAAAAGCAAGCATTTCCCAAATAGCTGTAAATCTCCGTCTGAAACACAAAACGAACGTATCCTTCAGACTGCTCTGCTGCGTGTTCGCTGACCTAAGGGAGTTGAATCTGCCTCTAGATTCAGAGAGTGAGAAGCACGTTGCTTCTCGGAGCTGCGTTTTGATATGCCAGAGTGAATGGGAGTAAACGCGGTTTGGAGAAATATCTGCTTCTAAAACCAAAACGGAGCAACCTAACAGAACGGCATTCAATGTGTGCGTTCAACTTACAGAGTTAACTGATGTGTGTTTGCAGGAGTTTCTAAACCCTTTCTGTGAAGAAGCGCAAAACGCATTTTCCCAGGCAAAAGCAAGCATTTCCCAAATAGCTGTAAATCTCGGTCTGAAACAAAAAACGAACGTATCCTTCAGACTGCTCTGCTGGGTGTTCGCTTACCTAAAAGAATTGAATCTACTTCTAGATTCAGAGAGTGAGAAGCACGTTGCTTCTCGGAGCTGCGTTTTGATATGCCAGAGTGAATGGGAGTAAACGCGGTTTGGAGAAATATCTGCTTCTAAAACCAAAACGGAGCAACCTAACAGAACGGCCTTCAATGTGTGCGTTCAACTTACAGAGTTAAACTGATGTGTGTTTGCAGGAGTTTCTAAACCCTTTCTGTGAAGAAGGGCAAAACGCATTTTCCCAGGCAAAAGCAAGCATTTCCCAAATAGCTGTAAATCTCCCTCTGAAACACAAAACGAAAGTATCCTTCAGACTGCTCTTCTGAGTGTTCGATGACCTAAGGGAGTTGAATCTGCCTCTAGATTCAGAGAGTGAGAAGCACGTTCATTCTCGGAGCTGCGTTTTGATATGCCAGAGTGAATGGGAGTAAACGCGGTTTGGAGAAATATCTGCTTCTTAGACCAAAACGGAGCAACATAACTGAACAGCCTTCAATGTGTGCGTTCAACTTACGAAGTTAAACTGATGTGTGTTTGCAGGAGTTTCTAAACCCTTTCTGTGAAGAAGCGCAAAACGCATTTTCCCAGGCAAAAGCAAGCATTTCCCAAATAGCTGTAAATCTCCGTCTGAAACACAAAACGAACGTATCCTTCAGACCTCTGCTGGGTGTTCTCTTAGCTAAGGGAGTTGAGTCTGCCTCAAGATTCAGAGAGTGAGAAGCACGTTGCTTCACGGAGCTGCGTTTTGATATGCCAGAATGAATGGGAGTAAACGCGGTTTGGAGAAATATCTGCTTCTAAAACCAAAACGGAGCAACCTAACAGAACGGCCTTCAATGTGTCCGTTGAACTTACAGAGTTAAACTGATGTGTGTTTGCAGGAGTTTCTAAACCCTTTCTGTGAAGAAGCGCAAAACGCATTTTGCCAGCCAAATGCAAGCATTTCCCAAAAAGCTGTAAATCTCCGTCTGGAACACAAAACGAACGTATCCTTCAGACTGCTCTGCTGGATGTTCGCTGACCTAAGGGAGTTAAATCTGCCTCTAGATTCAGAAAGTGAGAAGCACGTTGCTTCTCGGAGCTGCGTTTTGATATGCCAGAGTGAATGGGAGTAAACGCGGTTTGGAGAAATATCTTCTTCTAAAACCAAAACGGAGCAACCTAACAGAACGGCCTTCAATGTGTGCGTTCAACTTACACAGTTAAACTGATGTGTGTCAGCAGGAGTTTCTAAACCCTTTCTGTGAAGAAGCGCAAAACGCATTTTCCCAGGCAAAAGCAAGCATTTCCCAAATAGCTGTAAATCTCCGTCTGAAACACAAAACGAACGTATCCTTCAGACTGCTCTGCTGGGTGTTCGCTTACCTAAAAGAATTGAATCTACCACTAGATTCAGAGAGTGAGAATCACGTTACTTCTCGGAGCTGCGTTTTGATATGCCAGAGTGAATGGGAGTAAACGCGGTTTGGAGAAATATCTGCTTCTAAAACCAAAACGGAGCAACCTAACAGAACGGCCTTCAATGTGTGCGTTCAACTTACAGAGTTGATCTGACGTGTGTTTGCAGGAGTTTGTAAACCCTTTCTGTGAAGAAGCGCAAAACGCATTTTCCCAGGCAAAAGCAAGCATTTCCCAAATAGCTGTAAATCTCCGTCTGAAACACAAAACGAACGTATCCTTCAGACTGCTCTGCTGGGTGTTCGCTGACCTAAGGGAGTTGAATCTGCCTCTAGATTAAGAAAGTGAGAAGCACGTTGCTTCTCGGAGCTACGTTTTGATATGCCAGAGTGAATGGGAGTAAACGCGGTTTGGAGAAATATCTGCTTCTAAAACCAAAACAAAGCAACCTAACAGAACGGCCGTCAATGTGTCCGTTCAACTTACAGAGTTAAACTGATGTGTGTTTGCAGGAGTTTCTAAACCCTTTCTGTGAAGAAGCGCAAAACGCATTTTCCCAGGCAAAGTCAAGCATTTCCCAAATAGCTATAAATCTCCGTCTGAAACACAAAACGAACGTATCCTTCAGACTGCTCTGCTGGGTGTTCGCTTACCTAAGAGAAGTGAATCTACCTCTAGATTCAGAGAGAGAGTAGCACGTTGCTTCTCGGAGCTGCGTTTTGATATGCCAGAGTGAATGGGAGTAAACGCGGTTTGGAGAAATATCTTCTTCTAAAACCAAAACGGAGCAACCTAACAGAACGGCCTTCAATGTGTGCGTTCAACTTACAGAGTTAAACTGATGTGTGTTTGCAGGAGTTTCTAAACCCTTTCTGTAAAGAAGCGCAAAACGCATTTTTCCCAGCCAAATGCAAGCATTTCCCAAATAGCTGTAAATCTCCGTCTGAAACACAAAACGAACGTATCCTTCCGACTGCTCTGCTGGGTGTTCGCTGACCTAAGGGAGTTGAATCTGCTTCTAGATTCAGAGAGTGAGAAGCACGTTGCTTCTCGGAGCTGCGTTTTGATATGCCAGAGTGAATGGACGTAAACGCGGTTTGGAGAAATATCTGCTTCTAAAACCAAAACGGAGCAACATAACAGAACGGCCTTCAATGTGTGCGTTCAACTTACAGAGTTAAACTGATGTGTGTTTGCAGGAGTTTCTAAACACTTTCTGTGAAGAAGCGCAAAACGCATTTTCCCAGCCAAATGCACGCATTTCCCAAATAGTTGTAAATCTCCGTCTGAAACACAAAACGAACGTATCCTTCAGACTGCTCTGCTGGGTGTTCGCTGACCTAAGGGAGTTGAATTTGCCTCTAGATTCAGAGAGTGAGAAGCACGTTGCTTCTCGGAGCTGCGTTTTGATATGCCAGAGTGAATGGGAGTAAACGCGGTTTGGAGAAATATCTGCTTCTAAAACCAAAACGGAGCAACCTAACAGAACGGCCTTCAATGTTTGCGTTCAACTTACATAGTTAAACTGATGTGTGTTTGCAGGAGTTTCTAAACCCTTTCTGTGAAGAAGCGCAAAACGCATTTTCCCAGGCAAAAGCAAGCATTTCCCAAATAGCTGTAAATCTCCGTCTGAAACAAAAAACGAACGTATCCTTCAGACTGCTCTGCTGAGTGTTCGATGACCTAAGGGAGTTGAATCTGCCTCTAAATTCAGAGAGTGAGAAGCACGTTCATTCTCGGAGCTGCGTTTTGATATGCCAGAGTGAATGGGAGTAAACGCGGTTTGGAGAAATATCTGCTTCTAAAACCAAAACGGAGCAACCCAACAGAACAGCCTTCAATGTGTGCGTTCAACTTACAGAGTTAAACTGATGTGTGTTTGCAGGAGTTTCTAAACCCTTTCTGTGAAAAAGCGCAAAACGCATTTTCCCAGGCAAAAGCAAGCATTTCCCAAATAGCTGTAAATCTCCGTCTGAAACACAAAACGAACGTATCCTTCAGACTGCTCTGCTGCGTGTTCGCTGACCTAAGGGAGTTGAATCTGCCTCTAGATTCAGAGAGTGAGAAGCACGTTGCTTCTCGGAGCTGCGTTTTGATATGCCAGAGTGAATGGGAGTAAACGCGGTTTGGAGAAATATCTGCTTCTAAAACCAAAACGGAGCAACCTAACAGAACGGCCTTCAATGTGTGCGTTCAACTTACAGAGTTAACTGATGTGTGTTTGCAGGAGTTTCTAAACCCTTTCTGTGAAGAAGCGCAAAACGCATTTTCCCAGGCAAAAGCAAGCATTTCCCAAATAGCTGTAAATCTCGGTCTGAAACAAAAAACGAACGTATCCTTCAGACTGCTCTGCTGGGTGTTCGCTTACCTAAAAAAATTGAATCTACTTCTAGATTCAGAGAGTGAGAAGCACGTTGCTTCTCGGAGCTGCGTTTTGATATGCCAGAGTGAATGGGAGTAAACGCGGTTTGGAGAAATATCTGCTTCTAAAACCAAAACGGAGCAACCTAACAGAACGGCCTTCAATGTGTGCGTTCAACTTACAGAGTTAAACTGATGTGTGTTTGCAGGAGTTTCTAAACCCTTTCTGTGAAGAAGGGCAAAACGCATTTTCCCAGGCAAAAGCAAGCATTTCCCAAATAGCTGTAAATCTCCCTCTGAAACACAAAACGAAAGTATCCTTCAGACTGCTCTTCTGAGTGTTCGATGACCTAAGGGAGTTGAATCTGCCTCTAGATTCAGAGAGTGAGAAGCACGTTCATTCTCGGAGCTGCGTTTTGATATGCCAGAGTGAATGGGAGTAAACGCGGTTTGGAGAAATATCTGCTTCTTAGACCAAAACGGAGCAACATAACTGAACGGCCTTCAATGTGTGCGTTCAACTTACGAAGTTAAACTGATGTGTGTTTGCAGGAGTTTCTAAACCCTTTCTGTGAAGAAGCGCAAAACGCATTTTTTCAGGCAAAAGCAAGCATTTCCCAAATAGCTGTAAATCTCCGTCTGAAACACAAAACGAACGTATTTTTCAGACCTCTGCTGGGTGTTCTCTTAGCTAAGGGAGTTGAGTCTGCCTCAAGATTCAGAGAGTGAGAAGCACGTTGCTTCACGGAGCTGCGTTTTGATATGCCAGAATGAATGGGAGTAAACGCGGTTTGGAGAAATATCTGCTTCTAAAACCAAAACGGAGCAACCTAACAGAACGGCCTTCAATGTGTCCGTTGAACTTACAGAGTTAAACTGATGTGTGTTTGCAGGAGTTTCTAAACCCTTTCTGTGAAGAAGCGCAAAACGCATTTTGCCAGCCAAATGCAAGCATTTCCCAAAAAGCTGTAAATCTCCGTCTGGAACACAAAACGAACGTATCCTTCAGACTGCTCTGCTGGATGTTCGCTTAGCTAAGGGAGTTAAATCTGCCTCTAGATTCAGAAAGTGAGAAGCACGTTGCTTCTCGGAGCTGCGTTTTGATATGCCAGAGTGAATGGGAGTAAACGCGGTTTGGAGACATATCTGATTCTAAAACCAAAACGGAGCAACCTAACAGAACGGCCTTCAATGTGTGCATTCAACTTACATAGTTAAACTGATGTGTGTTTGCAGGAGTTTCTAAACCCTTTCTGTGAAGAAGCGCAAAACGCATTTTCCCAGGCAAAAGCAAGCATTTCCCAAATAGCTGTAAATCTCCGTCTGAAACAAAAAACGAACGTATTTTTCAGACTGCTCTGCTGAGTGTTCGATGACCTAAGGGAGTTGAATCTGCCTCTAGATTCAGAGAGTGAGAAGCACGTTCATTCTCGGAGCTGCGTTTTGATATGCCAGAGTGAATGGGAGAAAACGCGGTTTGGAGAAATACCTGCTTCTAAAACCAAAACGGAGCAACCTAACAGAACGGCCTTCAATGAGTGCGTTCAACTTACTGAGTTAAACAGATGTGTGTTTGCTGGAGTTTCTAAACCCTTTCTGTGAGGAAGCGCAAAACGCATTTTCCCAGCCAAATGCAAGCATTTCCCAAATAGCTGTAAATCTCCGTCTGATACACAAAACGAACGTGTCCTTCAGACTGCTCTGCAGGGTGTTCGCTTACCTAAGGGAGTTGAATCTGCCTCTAGATTCAGAGAGTTAGAAGCACGTTGCTTCTCGGAGCTGCGTTTTGATATGACAGAGTGAATGGGAGTAAACGCAGTTTGGAGAAATATCTGCTTCTAAAACCAAAACGGAGCCACCTAACCGAACGGCCTTCAATGTGTGCGTTCAACGTACAGAGTTAAACTGATGTGTGTTGGCAGGAGTTTCTAAACCCTTTCTGTGAAAAAGCGCAAAACGCATTTTCCCAGGCAAAAGCAAGCATTTCCCAAATAGCTGTAAATCTCCGTCTGAAACACAAAACGAACGTATCCTTCAGACTGCTCTGCTGGGTGTTCGCTTAGCTAAGGGAGTTAAATCTGCCTCTAGATTTAGAGAGTGAGAAGCACGTTGCTTCTCGGAGCTGCGTTTTGATATGCCAGAGTGAATGGGAGTAAACGCGGTTTGGAGAAATATCTGCTTCTAAAACCGAAACGGAGCAACCTAACAGAACGGCCTTCAATGTGTCCGTTGAACTTACAGAGTTAAACTGATGTGTGTTTGCAGGAGTTTCTAAACCCTTTCTGTGAAGAACCGCAAAACGCATTTTACCAGCAAAATGCAAGCATTTCCCAAATAGCTGTAAATCTCCGTCTGAAACACAACACGAACGTATCCTTCAGACTGCTCTGCTGGGTGTTCGCTGACCTAAGGGAGTTGAATCTGCCTCTAGATACAGAGAGTGAGAAGCACGTTGCTTCTCGGAGCTGCGTGTTGATATGCCAGAGTGAATGCGAGTAAACGCGGTTTGGAGAAATAACTGCTTCTAAAACCAAAACGGAGCAACCTAACAGAACGGCCTTCAATGTGTGCGTTCAACTTACAGACTTAAACTGATGTGTGTTTGCAGGAGTTTCTAAACCCTTTCTGTGAAGAAGGGCAAAACGCATTTTCCCAGGCAAAAGCAAGCATTTCCCAAATAGCTGTAAATCTCCCTCTGAAACACAAAACGAAAGTATCCTTCAGACTGCTCTTCTGAGTGTTCGATGACCTAAGGGAGTTGAATCTGCCTCTAGATTCAGAGAGTGAGAAGCACGTTCATTCTCGGAGCTGCGTTTTGATATGCCAGAGTGAATGGGAGTAAACGCGGTTTGGAGAAATATCTGCTTCTTAGACCAAAACGAAGGAACATAACTGAACGGCCTTCAATGTGTGCGTTCAACTTACGAAGTTAAACTGATGTGTGTTTGCAGGAGTTTCTAAACCCTTTCTGTGAAGAAGCGCAAAACGCATTTTCCCAGGCAAAAGCAAGCATTTCCCAAATAGCTGTAAATCTCCGTCTGAAACACAAAACGAACGTATCCTTCAGACTGCTCTGCTGGGTGTTCGCTTAGCTAAGGGAGTTGAGTCTGCCTCGAGATTCAGAGAGTGAGAAGCACGTTGCTTCACGGAGCTGCGTTTTGATAAGCCAGAATGAATGGGAGTAAACGCGGTTTGGAGAAATATCTGCTTCTAAAACCAAAACGGAGCAACCTAACAGAACGGCCTTCAATGTGTCCGTTGAACTTACAGAGTTAAACTGATGTGTGTTTGCAGGAGTTTCTAAACCCTTTCTGTGAAGACGCGCAAAACGCATTTTGCCAGCCAAATGCAAGCATTTCCCAAATAGCTGTAAATCTCCGTCTGAAACAAAAAACGAACGTATCCTTCAGACTGCTCTGCTGAGTGTTCGATGACCTAAGGGAGTTGAATCTGCCTCTAGATTCAGAGAGTGAGAAGCACGTTCATTCTCAGAGCTGCGTTTTGATATGCCAGAGTGAATGGGAGAAAACGCGGTTTGGAGAAATACCTGCTTCTAAAACCAAAACGGAGCAACCTAACAGAACGGCCTTCAATGAGTGCGTTCAACTTACTGAGTTAAACAGATGTGTGTTTGCAGGAGTTTCTAAACCCTTTCTGTGAAGAAGCGCAAAACGCATTTTCCCAGCCAAATGCAAGCATTTCCCAAATAGCTGTAAATCTCCGTCTGATACACAAAACGAACGTGTCCTTCAGACTGCTCTGCAGGGTGTTCGCTTACCTAAGGGAGTTGAATCTGCCTCTAGATTCAGAGAGTTAGAAGCACGTTGCTTCTCGGAGCTGCGTTTTGATATGACAGAGTGAATGGGAGTAAACGCAGTTTGGAGAAATATCTGCTTCTAAAACCAAAACGGAGCCACCTAACCGAACGGCCTTCAATGTGTGCGTTCAACGTACAGAGTTAAACTGATGTGTGTTTGCAGGAGTTTCTAAACCCTTTCTGTGAAAAAGCGCAAAACGCATTTTCCCAGGCAAAAGCAAGCATTTCCCAAATAGCTGTAAATCTCCGTCTGAAACACAAAACGAACGTATCCTTCAGACTGCTCTGCTGGGTGTTCGCTTAGCTAAGGGAGTTAAATCTGCCTCTAGATTTAGAGAGTGAGAAGCACGTTGCTTCTCGGAGCTGCGTTTTGATATGCCAGAGTGAATGGGAGTAAACGCGGTTTGGAGAAATATCTGCTTCTAAAACCAAAACGGAGCAACCTAACAGAACGGCCTTCAATGTGTCCGTTGAACTTACAGAGTTAAACTGATGTGTGTTTGCAGGAGTTTCTAAACCCTTTCTGTGAAGAACCGCAAAACGCATTTTCCCAGCCAAATGCAAGCATTTCCCAAATAGCTGTAAATCTCCGTCTGAAACACAAAACGAACGTATCCTTCAGACTGCTCTGCTGGGTGTTCGCTGACCTAAGGGAGTTGAATCTGGCTCTAGATACAGAGAGTGAGAAGCACGTTGCTTCTCGGAGCTGCGTTTTGATATGCCAGAGTGAATGGGAGTAAACGCGGTTTGGAGAAATATCTGCTTCTAAAACCAAAACGGAGCAACCTAACAGAATGGCCTTCAATGTATGCGTTCAACTTACATAGTTAAACTGATGTGTGTTTGCAGGAGTTTCTAAACCCTTTCTGTGAAGAAGCGCAAAACGCATTTTCCCAGGCAAAAGCAAGCATTTCCCAAATAGCTGTAAATCTCCGTCTGAAACAAAAAACGAACGTATCCTTCAGACTGCTCTGCTGAGTGTTCGATGACCTAAGGCAGTTGAATCTGCCTCTAAATTCAGAGAGTGACAAGCACGTTCATTCTCGGAGATGCGTTTTTATATGCCAGAGTGAATGGGAGTAAACGCGGTTTGGAGAAATATCTGCTTCTAAAACCAAAACGGAGCAACCTAACAGAACAGCCATCAATGTGTGCGTTCAACTTACACAGTTAAACTGATGTGTGTTTGCAGGAGTTTCTAAACCCTTTCTGTGAAAAAGCGCAAAACGCATTTTCCCAGGCAAAAGCAAGCATTTCCCAAATAGCTGTAAATCTCCGTCTGAAACACAAAACGAATGTATCCTTCAGACTGCTCTGCTGCGTGTTCGCTGACCTAAGGGAGTTGAATCTGCCTCTAGATTCAGAGAGTGAGAAGCACGTTGCTTCTCGGAGCTGCGTTTTGATATGCCAGAGTGAATGGGAGTAAACGCGGTTTGGAGAAATATCTGCTTCTAAAACCAAAACGGAGCAACCTAACAGAACGGCCTTCAATGTGTGCGTTCAACTTACAGAGTTAACTGATGTGTGTTTGCAGGAGTTTCTAAACACTTTCTGTGAAGAAGCGCAAAACGCATTTTTTCAGGCAAAAGCAAGCATTTCCCAAATAGCTGTAAATCTCCGTCTGAAACAAAAAACGAACGTATCCTTCAGACTGCTCTGCTGGGTGTTCGCTTACCTAAAAGAATTGAATCTACTTCTAGATTCAGAGAGTGAGAAGCACGTTGCTTCTCGGAGCTGCGTTTTGATATGCCAGAGTGAATGGGAGTAAACGCGGTTTGGAGAAATATCTGCTTCTTAGACCAAAACGGAGCAACATATCAGAACGGCCTTCACTGTGTGCGTTCAACTTACGAAGTTAAACTGATGTGTGTTTGCAGGAGTTTCTAAACCCTTTCTGTGAAGAAGCGCAAAACGCATTTTCCCAGGCAAAAGCAAGCATTTCCCCAATAGCTGTAAATCTCCGTCTGAAACACAAAACGAACGTATCCTTCAGACTGCTCTGCTGGGTGTTCGTTTTGCTAAGGGAGTTGAGTCTGCCTCTAGATACAGAGAGTGAGAAGCACGTTGCTTCACGGAGCTGCGTTTTGATATGCCAGAATGAATGGGAGTAAACGCTGTTTGAAGAAATATCTGCTTCTAAAACCAAAACGGAGCAACCTAACAGAACGGCCTTCAATGTGTGCGTTCAACCTACAGAGTTAAACTAATGTGTGTTTGCAGGAGTTTCTAAACCCTTTCTGTGAAGAAGCGCAAAACGCATTTTCTGAGGCAAAAGCAAGCATTTCCCAAATAGCTGTAAATCTCCGTCTGAAACACAAAACGAACGTATCCTTCAGACTGCTCTGCTGGGTGTTCGCGGACCTAAGGGAGTTGAATTTGCCTCTAGATTCAGAGAGTGAGAAGCACGTTGCTTCTCGGAGCTGCGTTTTGATATGCCAGAGTGAATGGGAGTAAACGCGGTTTGGAGAAATATCTGCTTCTAAAACCAAAACGGAGCAACCTAACAGAACGGCCTTCAATGTGTGCGTTCAACTTACATAGTTAAACTGATGTGTGTTTGCAGGAGTTTCTAAACCCTTTCTGTGAAGAAGCGCAAAACGCATTTTCCCAGGCAAAAGCAAGCATTTCCCAAATAGCTGTAAATCTCCGTCTGAAACAAAAAACGAACGTATCCTTCAGACTGCTCTGCTGAGTGTTCGATGACCTAAGGGAGTTGAATCTGCCTCTAAATTCAGAGAGTGAGAAGCACGTTCATTCTCGGAGCTGCGTTTTGATATGCCAGAGTGAATGGGAGTGAACGCGGTTTGGAGAAATATCTGCTTCTAAAACCAAAACGGAGCAACCTAACAGAACAGCCTTCAATGTGTGCGTTCAACTTACAGAGTTAAACTGATGTGTGTTTGCAGGAGTTTCTAAACCCTTTCTGTGAAAAAGCGCAAAACGGATTTTCCCAGGCAAAAGCAAGCATTTCCCAAATAGCTGTAAATCTCCGTCTGAAACACAAAACGAAAGTATCCTTCAGACTGCTCTGCTGAGTGTTCGATTACCTAAGGGAGTTGAATCTGCCTCTAGATTCAGAGAGTGAGAAGCACGTTCATTCTCGGAGCTGCGTTTTGATATGCCAGAGTGAATCGGAGTAAACGCGGTTTGGAGAAATATCTGCTTCTTAGATCAAAACGGAGCAACATAACAGAACGGCCTTCAATGTGTGCGTTCAACTTACAGAGTTAAACTGATGTGTGTATGCAGGAGTTTCTAAACCGTTTCTGTGAAGAAGCGCAAAACGCATTTTCCCAGCCAAATGCAAGCATTTCCCAAATAGCTGTAAATCTCCGTCTGAAACACAAAACGAACGTATCCTTCAGACTGCTCTGCTGGGTGTTCGCTGACCTAAGGGAGTTGAATCTGCCTCTAGATTCAAAGAGTGAGAAGCACGTTGCTTCTCGGAGCTGTGTTTTATATGCCAGAGTGAATGGGAGTAAACGCGGTTTGGAGAAATATCTGCTCCTAAAACCAAAACGGAGGAACCTAACAGAACGGCCTTCAATGTGTGCGTTCAACTTACAGAGTTAAACTGATGTGTGTTTGCAGGAGTTTCTAAACCCTTTCTGTGAAGAAGCGCAAAACGCATTTTCCCAGGCAAAAGCAAGCATTTCCCAAATAGCTGTAAATCTCCGTCTTAAACACAAAACGAACGTATCCTTCAGACTGCTCTGCTGGGTGTTCGCTTACCTAAAAGAATTGAATCTACCTCTAGATTCAGAGAGTGAGAAGCACGTTGCTTCTCGGAGCTCCGTTTTGACATGCCAGAGTGAATGGGAGTAAACGCGGTTTGGAGAAATATCTGCTTCTAAAACCAAAACGGAGCAACCTAACAGAACGGCCTTCAATGTGTCCGTTGAACTTACAGAGTTAAACTGATGTGTGTTTGAAGTAGTTTCTAAACTTTTTCTGTGAAGAACCGCAAAACGCATTTTCCCAGGCAAAAGCAAGCATTTCCCAAATAGCTGTAAATCTCCTTCTGAAACACAAAACGATCGTATCCTTCAGACTGCTCTGCTGGGTGTTCGCTGACCTAAGGGAGTTGAATCTGCCTCTAGATTCAGAGAGTGAAAAGCACGTTCATTCTCGGAGCTGCGTTTGGATATGCCAGAGTGAATGGGAGAAAACGCGGTTTGGAGAAATATCTGCTTCAAAAACCAAAACGGAGCAACCTAACAGAACGGCCTTCAATGTGTGCGTTCAACTTAAAGAGTTAAACTGATGTGTGTTTGCAGGAGTTTCTAAACCCTTTCTGTGAAGAAGCGCAAAACGCATTTTCCGAGGCAAAAGCAAGCATTTCCCAAATAGCTGTAAATCTCCGTCTGAAACACAAAACGAACGTATCCTTCAGACTGCTCTGCTGGGTGTTCGCTTAGCTAAGGGAGTTGAATCTGCCTCTAGATTTAGAGAGTGAGAAGCACGTTGCTTCTCGGAGCTGCGTTTTGATATGCCAGAGTGAATGAGAGTAAACGCGGTTTGGAGAAATATCTGCTTCTAAAACCAAAACGGAGCAACCTAACAGAACGGCCTTCAATGTGTGCGTTCAACTTACAGAGTTAAACTGATGTGTGTTTGCAGGAGTTTCTAAACCCTTTCTGTGAAGAAGCGCCAAACGCATTTTCCCAGGCAAAAGCAAGCATTTCCCAAATAGCTGTAAATCTCGGTCTGAAACAAAATACGAACGTATTCTTCAGACTGCTCTGCTGGGTGTTCGCTTACCTAAAAGAATTGAATCTACTTCTAGATTCAGAGATTGAGAAGCACGTTGCTTCTCGGAGCTGCGTTTTGATATGCCAGAGTGAATGGGAGTAAACGCGGTTTGGAGAAATATCTGCTTCTAAAACCAAAACGGAGCAACCTAACAGAACGGCCTTCAATGTGTGCGTTCAACTTACAGAGTTAAACTGATGTGTGTTTGCAGGAGTTTCTAAACCCTTTCTGTGAAGAAGCGCAAAACACATTTTCCCAGGCAAAAGCAAGCATTTCCCAAATAGCTGTAAATCTCCGTCTGAAACACAAAACGAACGTATCCTTCAGACTGCTCTGCTGGGTGTTCGCTTACCTAAAAGAATTGAATCTACCTCTAGATTCAGAGAGTGAGAAGCACGTTGCTTCTCGGAGCTGCGTTTTGATATGCCAGAGTGAATGGTAGTAAACGCGGTTCGGAGAAATATCTGCTTCTAAAACCAAAACGGTGCAACCTAACAGAACGGCCTTCAATGTGTGCGTTCAACTTACAGAGTTAAACTGATGTGTGTTTGCAGGAGTTTCTAAACAATTTCTGTAAAGAAGCGCGAAACGCAATTTCCCAGCCAAATGCAAGCATTTCCCAAATAGCTGTAAATCTCCATCTGAAACACAAAACGAACGTATTTTTCCGACTGCTCTGCTGGGTGTTCGCTGACCTAAGGGAGTTGAATCTGCCTCTAGATTCAGAGAGTGAGAAGCACGTTGCTTCTCCGAGCTGCGTTTTGATATGCCAGAGTGAATGGGAGTAAACGCGGTTTGGAGAAATATCTGCTTCTAAAACCAAAACGGAGCAACCTAACAGAACGGCCTTCAATGTGTGCGTTCAACTTACAGAGTTAAACTGATGTGTGTTTGCAGGAGTTTCTAAACCCTTTCTGTAAAGAAGCGCAAAACGCAATTTCCCAGCCAAATGCAAGCATTTCCGAAATAGTTGTAAATCTCCGTCTGAAACACAAAACGAACGTATCCTTCAGACTGCTCTGCTGAGTGTTCGATGACCTAAGGGAGTTGAATCTGCCTCTAGATTCAGAGAGTGAGAAGCACGTTCATTCTCGGAGCTGCGTTTTGATATGCCAGAGTGAATGGGAGTAAACGCGGTTTGGAGAAATATCTGCTTCTAAAACCAAAACGGAGCAACCTAACAGAACGGCCTTCAATGTGTGCGTTCAACTTACAGAGTTAAACTGATGTGTGTTTGCAGGAGTTTCTAAACCCATTCTGTGAAGAAGCGCAAAACGCATTTTCCCAGGCAAAAGCAATCATTTTCCAAATAGCTGTAAATCTCCGTCTGAAACACAAAACGAACGTATCCTTCAGACTGCTCTGCTGGGTGTTCGCTTACCTAAAAGAATTGAATCTACCTCTAGATTAAGAGAGTGAGAAGCACTTTGCTTCTCGGAGCTGCGTTTTGATATGCCAGAGTGAATGGGAGTAAAGGCGGTTTGGAGAAATATCTGCTTCTAAAACCAAAACGTAGCAACATAACAGAACGGCCTTCAATGTGTGCGTTCAACTTACAGAGTTAAATTGATGTGTGTTTGCAGAACTTTCTAAACCCTTTCTGTGAAGAAGCGCAAAACGCATTTTCCCAGTCAAATGCAAGCATTTCCCAAATAGTTGTAAATCTTAGTCTGAAACACAAAACGAACGTATCCTTCAGACTGCTCTGCTGGGTGTTCGCTGACCTAAGGGAGTTGAATATGCCTCTAGATTCAGAGAGTGAGAAGCACGTTGCTTCTCGGAGCTGCGTTTTGATATGCCAGAGTGAATGGGAGTAAACGCGGTATGGAGAAATATCTGCTTCTAAAATCAAAACGGAGCAACCTAACAGAACGGCCTTCAATGTGTGCGTTCAACTTACAGAGTTAAACTGATGTGTGTTTGCAGGAGTTTCTAAACCCTTTCTGTGAAGAAGCGCAAAACGCATTTTCACAGGCAAAAGCAAGCATTTCCCAAATAGCTGTAAATCTCCGTCTGAAACACAAAACGAACGTGTCCTTCAGACTGCTCTGCTGAGTGTTCGATGACCTAAGGGAGTTGAATCTGCCTCTAGATTCAGAGAGTGAGAAGCACGTTCATTCTCAGAGCTGCGTTTTGATATGCCAGAGTGAATAGGAGAAAACGCGGTTTGGAGAAATATCTGCTTCTAAAACCAAAACGGAGCAACCTAACAGAACGGCCTTCAATGTGTGCGTTCAACTTACAGAGTTAAACTGATGTGTGTTTGCAGGAGTTTCTAAACCCTTTCTGTGAAGAAGCGCAAAACGCATTTTCTTAGCCAAATGCAAGCATTTCCCAAATAGCTGTAAATCTCCGTCTGAAACACAAAACGAACGTATCCTTCAGACTGCTCTGATGGGTGTTCGCTGACCTAAGGGAGTTGAATCTGCCTCTAGATTCAGAGAGTGAGAAGCACGTTCATTCTCGGAGCTGCGTTTTGATATGCCAGAGTGAATGGGAGTAAACGCGGTTTGGAGAAATATCTGCTTCTTAGACCAAAACGGAGCAACATAACAGAACGGCCTTCAATGTGTGCGTTCAACTTACAGAGTTAAACTGATTTGTGTTTGCAGGAGTTTCTAAACCCTTTCTGTGAAGAAGCGCAAAACGCATTTTCCCAGGGAAAAGCAAGCATTTCCCAAATAGCTGTAAATCTCCGTCTGAAACACAAAACGAACGTATCCTTCAGACTGCTCTGCTGGGTGTTCGCTTACCTAAGGGAGTGAATCTGCATCTAGATTCAGAGAGTAAGAAGCACGTTGCTTCTCGAAGCTGCGTTTTGATATGCCAGAGTGAATGGGAGTAAACGCGGTTTGGAGAAATAGCTGCTTCTAATACCAAAACGGAACAACCTAACAGAACGGCCTTCAATGTGTGCGTTCTACTTACAGAGTTAAACTGATGTGTGTTTGCCGGGTTTCTAAACCCTTTCTGTGAAGAAGCGCAAAATGCATTTTCCCAGGCAAAAGCAAGCATTTCCCAAATAGCTGTAAATCTCCGTCTGAAACACAAAACGAACGTATCCTTCAGACTACTCTGCTGGGTGTTCGCTGACCTAAGGGAGTTGAATCTGCCTCTAGCTTCAGAATGAGAAGCACGTTGCTTCTCGGAGCTGCGTTTTGATATGCCAGAGTGAATGAGAGTAAACGCGGTTTGGAGAAATATCTGCTTCTAAAACCAAAAGGGAGCAACCTAACAGAACGGCCTTCAATGTGTGCGTTCAACTTACAGAGTTAAACTGATGTGTGTTTGCAGGAGTTTCTAAACCCTTTCTGTAAAGAAGCGCAAAACGCATTTTCCCAGCCAAATTCAAGCATTTCCCAAATAGCTGCAAATCTCCGTCTGAAACACAAAACGAACGTATCCTTCAGACTGCTCTGCTGCGTGTTCGCTGACCTAAGGGAGTTGAATCTGCTTCTAGATTCAGAGAGTGAGAAGCACGTTGCTTCTCGGAGCTGCGTTTTGATATGCCAGAGTGAATGGGAGTAAACGCGGTTTCGAGAAATATCTGCTTCTAAAACCAAAACGGAGCAACCTAACAGAACGGCCTTCAATGTGTGCGTTCAACTTACATAGTTAAACTGATGTGTGTTTTCAGGAGTTTCTAAACCCTTTCTGTGAAGAAGCGCAAAACGCATTTTCCCAGGCAAAAGCAAGCATTTCCCAAATAGCTGTAAATCTCCGTCTGAAACACAAAACGAACGTATCCTTCAGACTGCTCTGCTGGGTGTTCGCTTACCTAAAAGAATTGAATCTACCTCTAGATTCAGAGACTGAGAAGCACGTTGCTTCTCGGAGCTGCGTTTTGATATGCCAGAGTGAATGGGGGTAAACGCGGTTTGGAGAAATATCTGCTTCTAAAACCAAAACGGAGCAACATAACAGAACGGCCTTCAATGTGTGCGCTCAACTTACAGAGTTAAACTGATGTGTGTTTGCAGGAGTTTCTAAACCCTTTCTGTGAAGAAGCGCAAAACGCATTTTCCCAGTCAAATGCAAGCATTTCCCAAATAGCTGTAAATCTCCGTCTGAAACGCAAAACGAACGTATCCTTCAGAATGCTCTGCTGAGTGTTCGATGACCTAAGGGAGTTGAATCTGCCTCTAGATTCAGAGAGTGAGAAGCACGTTCATTCTCGGAGCTGCGTATTGATATGCCAGAGTGAATGGGAGAAAACGCGGTTTGGAGAAATATCTGCTTCTAAAACCAAAACGAAGCAACCTAACAGAACGGCCTTCAATGTGTGCGTTCAACTTACAGAGTTAAACTGATGTGTGTTTGCAGGAGTTTCTAAACCCTTTCTGTGAAGAAGCGCAAAACGCATTTTCCCAGGCAAAAGCAAGCATTTCCCAAATAGCTATAAATCTCCGTCTGAAACACAAAACGAACGTATCCTTCAGACTGCTCTGCTGGGTGTTCCTTTAGCTAAGGGAGTTGAATCTGCCTCTAGATTTAGAGAGTGAGAAGCACGTTCCTTCTCGGAGCTGCGTTTTGATATGCCAGAGTGAATGGGAGTAAACGCGGTTTGGAGAAATATCTGTTTCTAAAACCAAAACGGAGCAACCTAACAGAACGGCCTTCAATGTGTCCGTTGAACTTAGAGAGTTAAACTGATGTGTGTTTGCAGGAGTTTCTAAACCCTTTGTGTGAAGAAGCGAAAAACGCATTTTCCCAGCCAAATGCAAGCATTTCCCAAATAGCTGTAAATCTCCGTCTGAAACACAAAACGAACGTATCCTTCAGACTGCTCTGCTGGGTGTTCGCTTAGCTAAGGGAGTTGAATCTGCCTCTAGATTCAGAGAGTGAGAAGCACCTTGCTTCTCGGAGCTGCGTTTTGATATGCCAGAGTGAATGGGAGTAAACGCGGTTTGGAGTAATATCTGCTTCTAAAACCAAAACGGAGCAACCTAACAGAACGGCCTTCAATGTGTGCGTTCAACTTACAGAGTTAAACTGATGTGTGTTTGCAGGAGTTTCTAAACCCATTCTGTGAAGAAGCGCAAAACGCATTTTCCCAGGCAAAAGCAATCATTTCCCAAATAGCTGTAAATCTCCGTCTGAAACACAAAACGAACGTATCCTTCAGACTGCTCTGCTGGGTGTTCGCTTACCTAAAAGAATTGAATCTACCTCTAGATTAAGAGAGTGAGAAGCACGTTGCTTCTCGGAGCTGCGTTTTGATATGCCAGAGTTAATGGGAGTAAACGCGGTTTGGAGAAATATCTGCTTCTAAAACCAAAACGGAGCAACATAACAGAACGGCCTTCAATGTGTGCGTTCAACTTACAGAGTTAAACTGATGTGTGTTTGCAGGAGTTTCTAAACCCTTTCTGTGAAGAAGCGCAAAACGCATTTTCCCAGTCAAATGCAAGCATTTCCCAAATAGTTGTAAATCTCCGTCTGAAACACAAAACGAACGTATCCTTCAGACTGCTCTGCTGGGTGTTCGCTGACCTAAGGGAGTTGAATATGCCTCTAGATTCAGAGAGTGAAAAGCACGTTACTTCTCGGAGCTGCGTTTTGATATGCCAGAGTGAATGGGAGTAAACGCGGTTTGGAGAAATATCTGCTTCTAAAACCAAAACGGAGCAACCTAACAGAACGGCCTTCAATGTGTGGGTTCAACTTACAGAGTTAAACTGATGTGTGTTTGCAGGAGTTTCTAAACCCTTTCTGTGAAGAAGCGCAAAACGCATTTTCCCAGGCAAAAGCAAGCATTTCCCAAATAGCTGTAAATCTCCGTCTGAAACGCAAAACGAACGTATCCTTCAGAATGCTCTGCTGAGTGTTCGATGACCTAAGGGAGTTGAATCTGCCTCTAGATTCAGAGAGTGGAAGCACGTTCATTCTCGGAGCTGCGTTTTGATATGCCAGAGTGAATGGGAGAAAACGCAGTTTGGATAAAAATCTGCTTCTAAAACCAAAACGAAGCAACCTAACAGAACGGCCTTCAATGTGTGCGTTCAACTTACAGAGTTAAACTGATGTGTGTTTGCAGGAGTTTCTAAACCCTTTCTGTGAAGAAGCGCAAAACGCATTTTCCCAGGAAAAAGCAAGCATTTCCCAAATAGCTGTAAATCTCCGTCTGAAACACAAAACGAACGTATCCTTCAGACTGCTCTGCTGGGTGTTCGCTTACCTAAAAGAATTGAATCTACCTCTAGATTCAGAGAGTGAGAAGCACATTGCTTCTAGGAGCTGCGTTTTGATATGCCAGAGTGAATGGGAGTAAACGCGGTTTGGAGAAATATCTGCTTCTAAAACCAAAACGGAGCAACCTAACAGAACGGCCTTCAATGTGTTCGTTCAACTTACAGAGTTAAACTGATGTGTGTTTGCAGGAGTTTTTAAACCCTTTCTGTGAAGAAGCGCAAAACGCATTTTTCCAGGCAAAAGCGAGCATTTCCCAAATAGCTGTAAATCTCCGTCTGAAACACAAAACGAACGTATCCTTCAGACTGCTCTGCTGGGTGTTCGCTTACCTAAAAGAATTGAATCTACCTCTAGATTCAGAGAGTGAGAAGCACGTTGCTTCTCGGAGCTGCGTTTTGATATGCCAGAGTGAATGGGAGTAAACGCGGTTTGGAGAAATATCTGCTTCTAAAACCAAAACGGAGCAACCTAACAGAACGGCCTTCAATGTGTGCGTTCAACTTACAGAGTTAAACTGATGTGTGTTTGCAGGAGTTTCTAAACCCTTTCTGTGAAGAAGCGCAAAACACATTTTCCCAGGCAAAAGCAAGCATTTCCCAAATAGCTGTAAATCTCCGTCTGAAACACAAAACGAACGTATCCTTCAGACTGCTCTGCTGGGTGTTCGCTTACCTAAAAGAATTGAATCTACCTCTAGATTCAGAGAGTGAGAAGCACGTTGCTTCTCGGAGCTGCGTTTTGATATGCCAGAGTGAATGGTAGTAAACGCGGGTCGGAGAAATATCTGCTTCTAAAACCAAAACGGAGCAACCTAACAGAACGGCCTTCAATGTGTGCGTTCAACTTACAGAGTTAAACTGATGTGTGTTTGCAGGAGTTTCTAAACCCTTTCTGTAAAGAAGCGCAAAACGCAATTTCCCAGCCAAATGCAAGCATTTCCCAAATAGCTGTAAATCTCCATCTGAAACACAAAAGGAACGTATCCTTCCGACTGCTCTGCTGGGTGTTCGCTGACCTAAGGGAGTTGAATCTGCCTCTAGATTCAGAGAGGGGGAAGCACGTTGCTTCTCCGAGCTGCGTTTTGATATGCCAGAGTGAATGGGAGTAAACGCGGTTTGGAGAAATATCTGCTTCTAAAACCAAAACGGAGCAACCTAACAGAACGGCCTTCAATGTGTGCGTTCAACTTACAGAGTTAAACTGATGTGTGTTTGCAGGAGTTTCTAAACCCTTTCTGTAAAGAAGCGCAAAACGCAATTTCCCAGCCAAATGCAAGCATTTCCGAAATAGTTGTAAATCTCCGTCTGAAACACAAAACGAACGTATCCTTCAGACTGCTCTGCTGAGTGTTCGATGACCTAACTGAGTTGAATCTGCCTCTAGATTCAGAGAGTGAGAAGCACGTTCATTCTCGGAGCTGCGTTTTGATATGCCAGAGTGAATGGGAGTAAACGCGGTTTGGAGAAATATCTGCTTCTAAAACCAAAACGGAGCAACCTAACAGAACGGCCTTCAATGTGTGCGTTCAACTTACAGAGTTAAACTGATGTGTGTTTGCAGGAGTTTCTAAACCCATTCTGTGAAGAAGCGCAAAACGCATTTTCCCAGGCAAAAGCAATCATTTTCCAAATAGCTGTAAATCTCCGTCTGAAACACAAAACGAACGTATCTTCAGACTGCTCTGCTGGGTGTTCGCTGACCTAAGGGAGTTGCATATGCCTCTAGATTCAGAGAGTGAGAAGCACGTTGCTTCTCGGAGCTGCGTTTTGATATGCCAGAGTGAATGGGAGTAAACGCGGTATGGAGAAATATGTGCTTCTAAAATCAAAACGGAGCAACCTAACAGAACGGCCTTCAATGTGTGCCTTCAACTTACAGAGTTAAACTGATGTGTGTTTGCAGGAGTTTCTAAACCCTTTCTGTGAAGAAGCGCAAAACGCATTTTCCCAGGCAAAAGCAAGCATTTCCCAAATAGCTGTAAATCTCCGTCTGAAACACAAAACGAACGTGTCCTTCAGACTGCTCTGCTGAGTGTTCGATGACCTAAGGGAGTTGAATCTGTCTCTAGATTCAGAGAGTGAGAAGCACGTTCATTCTCAGAGCTGCGTTTTGATATGCCAGAGTGAATGGGAGAAAACGCGGTTTGGAGAAATATCTGCTTCTAAAACCAAAACGGAGCAACCTAACAGAACGGCCTTCAATGTGTGCGTTCAACTTACAGAGTTAAACTGATGTGTGTTTGCAGGAGTTTCTAAACCCTTTCTGTGAAGAAGCGCAAAACGCATTTTCTTAGCCAAATGCAAGCATTTCCCAAATAGCTGTAAATCTCCGTCTGAAACACAAAACGAACGTATCCTTCAGACTGCTCTGATGGGTGTTCGCTGACCTAAAGGAGTTGAATCTGCCTCTAGATTCAGAGAGTGAGAAGCACGTTGCTTCTCGGAGCTGCGTTTTGATATGCCAGAGTGAATGGGAGTAAACGCGGTTTGGAGAAATATCTGCGTCTAAAACCAAAACGGAGCAACCTAACAGAACGGCCTTCAATGTGTGCCTTCAACTTACAGAGTTAAACTGATGTGTGTTTGCAGGAGTTTCTAAACCCTTTCTGTGAAGAAGCGCAAAACGCATTTTCCCAGGCAAAAGCAAGCATTTCCCAAATAGCTGTAAAATTCCGTCTGAAACACAAAACGAACGTATCCTTCAGACTGCTCTGCTGAGTGTACGATGACCTAAGGGAGTTGAATCTGCCTCTAGATTCAGAGAGTGAGAAGCACGTTCATTCTCGGAGCTGCGTTTTGATATGCCAGAGTGAACGGGAGTAAACGCGGTTTGGAGAAATATCTGCTTCTAAAACCAAAACGGAGCAACCTAACAGAACGGTCTTCAATGTGTGCGTTCAACTTACAGAGTTAAACTGATGTGTGTTTGCAGGAGTTTCTAAACCCTTTCTGTGAAGAAGCGCAAAACGCATTTTCCCAGGCAAAAGCAAGCATTTCCCAAATAGCTGTAAATCTCCGTCTGAAACACAAAACGAACGTATCCTTCAGACCGCTCTGCTGGGTGTTCGCTTACCTAAAAGAATTGAATCTACTTCTAGATTCAGAGAGTGAGAAGCACGTTGCTTCTCGGAGCTGCGTTTTGATATGCCAGAGTGAATGGGAGTAAACGCGGTTTGGAGAAATATCTGCTTCTAAAACCAAAACGGAGCAGCCTAACAGAACGGCCTTCAATGTGTGCGTTCAACTTACAAAGTTAAACTGATGTGTGTTTGCAGGAGTTTCTAAACCCTTTCTGTGAAGAAGCGCAAAACGCATTTTCCCAGCCAAATGCAAGCATTTCCCAAATAGCTGTAAATCTCCGTCTGAAACAAAAAACGAACGTATCCTTCAGACTGCTCTGCTGGGTTTTCGCTGACCTAAGGGAGTTGAATCTGCCTCTAGATACAGAGAGTGAGAAGCACGTTGCTTCTCGGAGCTGCGTTTTGATATGCCAGAGTGAATGGGAGTAAACGCGGTTTGGAGAAATATCTGCTTCTAAAACCAAAACGGAGCAACCTAACAGAACGGCCTTCAATGTGTGCGTTCAACATACAGAGTTAAACTGATGTGTGTTTGCAGGAGTTTCTAAACCCTTTCTGTGAATAAGCGCAAAACGCATTGTCCCAGGCAAAAGCAAGCATTTTCCAAATAGCTGTAAATCTCGGTCTGAAACACAAAACGAACGTATCCTTCAGACTGCTCTGCTGGGTGTTCGCTTAGATAAGGGAGTTGAATCTGCCTCTAGATTCAGAGAGTGAGAAGCACGTTGCTTCTCGGAGCTGCGTTTTGATATGCCAGAGTGAATGGGAGTAAACGCGGTTTGGAGAAATATCTGCTTCTAAAACCAAAACGGAGCAACCTAACAGAAGGGCCTTCAATGTGTGCGTTCAACTTACATTGTTAAACTGATGTGTGTTTGCAGGAGTTTCTAAACCCTTTCTGTGAAGAAGCGCAAAACGCATTTTCCCAGGCAAAAGCAAGCATTTCCCAAAGAGCTGTAAATCTCCGTCTGAAACATAAAACGAACGTATCCTTCAGACTGCTCTGCTGAGTGTTCGATGACCTAAGGGTGTTGAATCTGCCTCTAGATTCAGAGAGTGAGAAGCACGTTGCTTCTCGGAGCTGCGTTTTGATATGCCAGAGTGAATGGGAGTAAACGCGGTTTGGAGAAATATCTGCATCTAAAACCAAAACGGAGCACCCTAACAGAACGGCCTTCAATGTGTGCGTTCAACTTACAGAGTTAAACTGATGTGTGTTTGCAGGAGTTTCTAAACCCTTTCTGTGAAGAAGCGCAAAACGCATTTTCCCAGCCAAATGCAAGCATTTCTCAAATAGCTGTAAATCTCCGTCTGAAACACAAAAAGGAACGTATCCTTCAGACTGCTCTGAAGGGGGTTCGCTGACCTAAAAGAATTGAATCTACCTCTAGATTCAGAGAGTGAGAAGCACGTTGCTTCTCGGAGCTGCGTTTAGATATGCCAGAGTGAATGGGAGTAAACGCGGTTTCGAGAAATATCTGCTTCTAAAACCAAAACGGAGCAACCTAACAGAACGGCCTTCAATGTGTGCGTTCAACTTAGAGAATTAAACTGATGTTTGTTTGCAGGAGTTTCTAAACTTTTTCTGTGAAGAAGCGCAAAACGCATTTTCCCAGGTAAAAGCAAGCATTTCCCAAATAGCTGTAAATCTCCGTCTGAAACACAAAACGAACGTATCCTTCAGACTGCTCTGCTGGGTGTGCGCTTACCTAAAAAATTGAATCTACCTCTAGATTCAGAGAGTGAGAAGCACGTTGCTTCTCGGAGCTGCGTTTTGATATGCCAGAGTGAATGGGAGTAAACGCGGTTTGGAGAAATATCTGCTTCTAAAACCAAAACGGAGCAACCTAACAGAACGGCCTTCAATGTGTCCGTTCAACTTACAGAGATAAACTGATGTGTGTTTGCAGGAGTTTCTAAACACTTTCTGTGAAGAAGCGCAAAACGCATTTTCCCAGGCAAAAGCAAGCATTTCCCAAATAGCTGTAAATCTCCGTCTGAAACACAAAACGAAGGTATCCTTCAGACTGCTCTGCTGGGTGTTCGCTGACCTAAGGGAATTGAATCTGCCTCTAGATTCAGAGAGTGAGAAGCACGTTGCTTCTCGGAGCTGCGTTTTGATATGCCAGAGTGAATGGGAGTAAACGCGGTTTGGCGAAATAACTGCTTCTAAAACCAAAACGGAGCAACCTAACAGAACGGCCTTCAATGTGTGCGTTCAACTTACAGAGTTAAACAGATGTGTGTTTGCAGGAGTTTCTAAATTCTTTCTGTGAAGAAGCGCAAAACGCATTTTCCCAGGCAAAAGCACGCATTTCCCAAATAGCTGTAAATCTCCGTTTGAAACACAAAACGAACGTATCCTTCAGACTGCTCTGCTGGGTGTTCGCTTACCTACAAGAATTGAATCTACCTCTAGATTCAGAGAGTGAGAAGCACATTGCTTCTCGGAGCTGCGTTTTGATATGCCAGAGTGAATGGGAGTAAACGCGGTTTGGAGAAATATCTGCTTCTAAAACCAAAACGGAGCAACCTAACAGAACGGCCTTCAATGTGTGCGTTCAACTTACAGAGTTAAACTGATGTGTGTTTGCAGGAGTTTCTAAACCCTTTCTGTGAAGAAGCGCAAAACGCATTTTCCTAGCCAAATGCAAGCATTTCCCAAATAGTTGTAAATCTCCGTCTGAAACACAAAACGAACGTATCCTTCAGACTGCTCTGCTGGGTGTTCGCTGACCTAAGGGAGTTGAATTTGCCTCTAGATTCAGAAAGTGAGAAGCACGTTGCTTCTCGGAGCTGCGTTTTGATATGCCAGAGTGAATGGGAGTAAACGCGGTTTGGAGAAATATCTGCTTCTAAAACCAAAACGGAGCAACCTAACAGAACGGCCTTCAATGTGTGCGTTCAACTTACAGAGTTAAACTGATGTGTGTTTCCAGGAGTTTCTAAACCCTTTCTGTGAAGAAGCGCAAAACGCATTTTCCCAGCCAAATGCAAGCATTTCCCAAATAGTTGTAAATCTCCGTCTGAAACACAAAACGAAAGTATCCTTCAGACTGCTCTGCTGGGTGTTCGCTGACCTAAGGGAGTTGAATTTGCCTCTAGATTCAGAAAGTGAGAAGCACGTTGCTTCTCAGAGCTGCGTTTTGATATGCCAGAGTGAATGGGAGTAAACGCGGTTTGGAGAAATATCTGCTTCTAAAACCAAAACGGAGCAACCTAACATTACGGCCTTCAATGTGTGCGTTCAACTTACATTGTTAAACTGATGTGTGTTTGCAGGAGTTTCTAAACCCTTTCTGTGAAGAACCGCAAAACGCATTTTCCCAGGCAAAAGCAAGCATTTTTAAAATAGCTGTAAATCTCCGTCTGAAACAAAAAACGAACGTATCCTTCAGACTGCTCTGCTGAGTGTTCGATGACCTAAAAGAGTTGAATCGGCCTCTAGATTCAGAAAGTGAGAAGCACGTTGCTTCTCGTAGCTGCGTTTTGATATGCCAGAGTGAATGGGAGTAAACGCGGTTTGGAGAAATATCTGCTTCTAAAACCAAAACGGAGCAACCTAACAGAACGGCCTTCAATGTGTCCGTTCAATTTACAGAGCTAAACTGATGTGTGTTTGCAGGAGTTTCTAAACCCTTTCTGTGAAGAAGCGCAAAACGCATTTTCCCAGCCAAATGCAAGCATTTACCAAATAGCTGTAAATCTCCGTCTGAAACACAAAACGAACGTATCCTTCAGACTGCTCTGCTGGGTGTTCGCTTAGCTAAGGGAGTTGAATCTGCCTCTAGATTCAGAGAGTGAGAAGCACGTTGCTTCTCGGAGCTGCGTTTTGATATGCCAGAGTGAATGGGAGTAAACGCGGTTTGGAGAAATATCTGCTTCTAAAACCAGAACGGAGCAACCTAACAGAACGGCCTTCAATGTGTCCGTTCAACTTACAGAGTTAAACTGATGTGTGTTTGCAGGAGTTTCTAAAACCTTTCTGTGAAGAAGGGCAAAACGCATTTTCCCAGGCAAAGGCAATCATTTCCCAAATAGCTGTAAATCTCCGTCTGCAACACAAAACGAACGTATCCTTCAGACTGCTCTGCTGGGTGTTCGCTTACCTAAAAGAATTGAATCTACCTCTAGATTCAGAGAGTGAGAAGCACGTTGCTTCTCGGAGCTGCGTTTAGATATGCCAGACTCAATGGGAGTAAACGCGGTTTCGAGAAATATCTGCTTCTAAAACCAAAACGGAGCAACCTAACAGAACGGCCTTCAATGTGTGCGTTCAACTTACAGAATTAAACTGATGTGTGTTTGCAGGAGTTTCTAAACCCTTTCTGTGAAGAAGCGCAAAACGCATTTTCCCAGGCAAAAGCAAGCATTTCCCAAATAGCTGTAAATCTCCGTCTGAAACACAAAACGAACGTATCCTTCAGACTGCTCTGCTGGGTGTGCGCTTACCTAAAAAATTGAATCTACCTCTAGATTCAGAGAGTGAGAAGAACGTTGCTTCTCGGAGCTGCGTTTAGATATGCCAGAGTGAATGGGAGTAAACGCGGTTTGGAGAAATATCTGCTTCTAAAACCAAAACGGAGCAACCTAACAGAACGGCCTTCAATGTGTGCGTTCAACTTACATTGTTAAACTGATGTGTGTTTGCAGGAGTTTCTAAACCCTTTCTGTGAAGAAGCGCAAAACGCATTTTCCCAGCCAAATGCAAGCATTTCCCAAATAGCTGTAAATCTCCGTCTGAAACACAAAACGAACGTATCCTTCAGACTGCTCTGCTGGGTGTTCGCTGACCTAAGGGAGTTGAATCTGCCTCTAGATTCAGAGAGTGAGAAGCACGTTGCTTCTCGGAGCTGCGTTTTGATATGCCAGAGTGAATGGGAGTAAACGCGGTTTGGAGAAATATCTGCTTCTAAAACCAAAACGGAGCAACCTATCAGAACGGCCTTCAATGTGTGCGTTCAACTTACAGAGTTAAACTGATGTGTGTTTGCAGGAGTTTCTAAACCCTTTCTGTGAAGAAGCGCAAAACGCATTTTCCCAGGCAAAAGCAAGCATTTCCCAAATAGCTGTAAATCTCCGTCTGAAACACAAAACGAACGTATCCTTCAGACTGCTCTGCTGGGTGTTCTCTTACCTAAGGGAGTTGAATCTGCCTCTAGATGCAGAAAGTGAGAAGCACGTTGCTTCTTGGAGCTGCGTTTTGATATGCCAGAGTGTATGGGCGTAAACGCGGTTTGGAGAAATATCTGCTTCTAAAACCAAAACGGAGAAACCTAACAGAACGGCCTTCAATGTGTCCGATCAACTTACAGAGTTGAACTGATGTGTGTTTGCAGGAGTTTCTAAACCCTTTCTGTGAAGAAGCGCAAAACGCATTTTCCCCTCCAAATGCAAGCATTTCCCAAATAGCTGTAAATCTCCATCTGAAACACAAAACGAACGTATCCTTCAGACTGCTCTGCTGAGTGTTCGATGACCTAAGGGAGTTGAATCTGCCTCTAGATTCAGAGAGTGAGAAGCACGTTCATTCTCGGAGCTGCGTTTTGATATGCCAGAGTGAATGGGAGTAAACGCGGTTTGGAGAAATATCTGCTTCTGAAACCAAAACGGAGCAACCTAACAGAACGGCCTTCAATGTGTGCGTTCAACTTACAGAGTTAAACTGATGTGTGTTTGCAGGAGTTTCTAAACCCTTTCTGTGAAGAAGCGCAAAACGCATTTTCCCAGGCAAAAGCAAGCATTTCCCAAATAGCTGTAAATCTCCGTCTGAAACACAAAACGAACGTATCCTTCAGACTGTTCTGCTGGGTGTTCGCTTACCTGAAAGAATTGAATCTACCTCTAGATTCAGAGAGTGAGAAGCACGTTGCTTCTCGGAGCTGCGTTTTGATATGCCAGAGTGAATGGGAGTAAACGCGGTTTGGAGAAATATCTGCTTCTAAAACCAAAACGGAGCAACCTAACAGAACGGCCTTCAATGTGTGCGTTCAACTTACAAAGTTAAACTGATGTGTGTTTGCAGGAGTTTCTAAACCCTTTCTGTGAAGAAGCGCAAAACGCATTTTCCCAGGCAAAAGCAAGCATTTCCCAAATAGCTGTAAATCTCCGTCTGAAACACAAAACGAACGTATCCTTCAGACTGTTCTGCTGGGTGTTCGCTTACCTGAAAGAATTGAATCTACCTCTAGATTCAGAGAGTGAGAAGCACGTTGCTTCTCGGAGCTGCGTTTTGATATGCCAGAGTGAATGGGAGTAAACGCGGTTTGGAGAAATATCTGCTTCTAAAACCAAAACGGAGCAACCTAACAGAACGGCCTTCAATGTGTGCGTTCAAATTACAGAGTTAAACTGATGTGTGTTTGCAGGAGTTTCTAAACCATTTCTGTGAAGAAGCGCAAAACGCATTTTCCCAGCCAAATGCAAGCATTTCCCAAATAGCTGTAAATCTCCGTCTGAAACACAAAACGAACGTATCCTTCAGACTGCTCTGCTGGGTGTTCGCTGACCTAAGGGAGTTGAATCTGCCTCTAGATTCAGAGAGTGAGAAGCACGTTGCTTCTCGGAGCTGCGTTTTGATATGCCAGAGTGAATGGGAGTAAACGCGGTTTGGAGAAATATCTGCTTCTAAAACCAAAACGGAGCAACCTATCAGAACGGCCTTCAATGTGTGCGTTCAACTTACAGAGTTAAACTGATGTGTGTTTGCAGGATTTTCTAAACCCTTTCTGTGAAGAAGCGCAAAACGCATTTTCCCAGGCAAAAGCAAGCATTTCCCAAATAGCTGTAAATCTCCGTCTGAAACACAAAACGAACGTATCCTTCAGACTGCTCTGCTGGGTGTTCTCTTACCTAAGGGAGTTGAATCTGCCTCTAGATGCAGAAAGTGAGAAGCACGTTGCTTCTCGGAGCTGCGTTTTTATATGCCAGAGTGTATGGGCGTAAACGCGGTTTGGAGAAATATCTGCTTCTAAAACCAAAACGGAGAAACCTAACAGAACGGCCTTCAATGTGTCCGATCAACTTACAGAGTTGAACTGATGTGTGTTTGTAGGAGTTTCTAAACCCTTTCTGTGAAGAAGCGCAAAACGCATTTTCCCCTCCAAATGCAAGCATTTTTCAAATAGCTGTAAATCTCCATCTGAAACACAAAACGAACGTATCCTTCAGACTGCTCTGCTGAGTGTTCGATGACCTAAGGGAGTTGAATCTGCCTCTAGATTCAGAGAGTGAGAAGCACGTTCATTCTCGGAGCTGCGTATTGATATGCCAGAGTGAATGGGAGTAAACGCGGTTTGGAGAAATATCTGCTTCTAAAACCAAAACGGAGCAACCTAACAGAACGGCCTTCAATGTGTGCGTTCAACTTACAGAGGTAAACTGATGTGTGTTTGCAGGATTTTCTAAACCCATTCTGTGAAGAAGCGCAAAACGCATTTTCCCAGGCAAAAGCAATCATTTCCCAAATAGCTGTAAATCTCCGTCTTAAACACAAAACGAACGTATCCTTCAGACTGCTCTGCTGGGTGTTCTCTTACCTAATAGAATTGAATCTACCTCTAGATTAAGAGAGTGAGAAGCACGTTGCTCCTCGGAGCTGCGTTTTGATATGCCAGAGTGAATTGGAGTAAAGGCGGTTTGGAGAAATATCTGCTTCTAAAACCAAAACGGAGCAACGTAACAGAACGGCCTTCAATGTGTGCGTTCAACTTACAGAGTTAAATTGATGTGTGTTTGCAGGAGTTTCTAAACCCTTTCTGTGAAGAAGCGCAAAACGCATTTTCCCAGTCAAATGCAAGCATTTCTCAAATAGTTGTAAATCTCCGTCTGAAACACAAAATGAACGTATCCTTCAGACTGCTCTGCTGGGTGTTCGGTGACCTAAGGGAGTTGAATATGCCTCTATATTCAGAGAGTGAGAAGCACGTTGCTTCTCGGAGCTGCGTTTTGATATGCCAGAGTGAATGGGAGTAAACGCGGTATGGAGAAATATCTGCTTCTAAATCCAAAACGGAGCAACCTAACAGAACGGCCTTCAATGTGTGCCTTCAACTTACAGAGTTAAACTGATGTGTGTTTGCAGGAGTTTCTAAACCCTTTCTGTGAAGAAGCGCAAAACGCATTTTCCCAGGCAAAAGCAAGCATTTCCCAAATAGCTGTAAATCTCCGTCTGAAACACAAAACGAACGTATCCTTCAGACTGCTCTGCTGGGTGTTCGCTGACCTAAGGGAGTTGAATCTGCCTCTAGATTCAGAGAGTGAGAAGCACGTTGCTTCTCGGAGCTGCGTTTTAATATGCCAGAGTGAATGGGAGTAAACCCGGTTTGGAGAAATACCTGCTTCTAAAACCAAAACGGAGCAACCTAACAGAACGGCCTTCAATGAGTGGGTTCAACTTACTAAGTTAAACTGATGTGTGTTTGCAGGAGTTTCTAAACCCTTTCTGTGAAAAAGCGCAAAACGCATTTTCCCAGCCAAATGCAAGCATTTCCCAAATAGCTGTAAATCTCCGTCTGAAACACAAAACGAACGTATCCTTCAGAATGCTCTGCCAGGTGTTCGCTTACCTAAGGGAGTTGAATCTGCATCTAGATTCAGAGAGTAAGAAGCACGTTGCTTCTCGGAGCTGCGTTTTGATATGCCAGAGTGAATGGGAGTAAACGCGGTTTGGAGAAATATCTGCTTCTAAAACCAAAACGGAGCAACCTAACAGAACGGCCTTCAATGTGTGCGTTCAACTTACAGAGGTAAACTGATGTGTGTTTGCAGGAGTTTCTAAACCCTTTCTGTGAAGAAGCGCAAAACGCATTTTCCCAGGCAAAGGCAAGCATTTCCCAAATAGCTGTAAATCTCCGTCTGAAACACAAAACGAACGTATCCTTCAGACTGCTCTGCTGGGTGTTCGCTGACCTAAGGGAGTTGAATCTGCCTCTAGATTCAGAGAGTCAGAAGCACGTTGCTTCTCGGAGCTGCGTTTTGATATGCCAGAGTGAATGGGAGTAAACCCGGTTTGGAGAAATACCTGCTTCTAAAACCAAAACGGAGCAACCTAACAGAACGGCCTTCAATGAGTGCGTTCAACTTACTGAGTTAAACAGATGTGTGTTTGCAGGAGTTTCTAAACCCTTTCTGTGAAGAAGCGCAAAACGCATTTTGCCAGCCAAATGCAAGCATTTCCCAAATAGCTGTAAATCTCCGTCTGATACACAAAACGAACGTGTCCTTCAGTCTGCTCTGCAGGGTGTTTGCTTACCTAAGAGAGTTGAATCTGCCTCTAGATTCAGAGAGTTAGAAGCACGTTGCTTCTCAGAGCTGCGTTTTGATATGACAGAGTGAATGGGAGTAAACGCGGTTTGGAGAAATATCTGCTTCTAAAACCAAAACGGAGCAACCTAACAGAACGGCCTTCAATGTGCGTTCAACGTACAGAGTTAAACTGATGCGTGTTTGCAGGAGTTTCTAAACCCTTTCTGGGAAGATGCGCAAAACGCATTTTCCCAGGCAAAAGCAAGCATTTCCCAAATAGCTGTAACTCTCCGTCTGAAACACAAAACGAACGTATTTTTCCGACTTCTCTGCTGGGTGTTCGCTGACCTAAGGGAGTTGAATCTGCCTCTAGATTCAGAGAGTGAGAAGCACGTTGCTTCTCGGAGCTGCGTTTTGATATGCCAGAGTGAATGGGAGTAAACGCGGTTTGGAGAAATAACTGCTTCTAAAACCAAAACGGAGCAACCTAACAGAACGGCCTTCAATGTGTGCGTTCAACTTACAGAGTTAAACTGATGTGTGTTTGCAGGAGTTTCTAAACCCTTTCTGTGAAGAAGCGCAAAACGCATTTTCCCAGCCAAATGCAAGCATTTCCCAAATAGTTGTAAATCTCCGTCTGAAACTCAAAACGAACGTATCCTTCAGACTGCTCTGCTGGGTGTTCGCTGACCTAAGGGAGTTGAATTTGCCTCTAGATTCAGAGAGTGAGAAGCACGTTGCTTCTCGGAGCTGCGTTTTGATATACCAGAGTGAATGGGAGTAAACGCGGTTTGGAGAAATATCTGCTTTTAAAACCAAAACGGAGCAACCTATCAGAACGGCCTTCAATGTGTGCGTTCAACTTACATACTTAAACTGATGTGTGTTTGCAGGAGTTTCTAAACCCTTTCTGTGAAGAAGCGCAAAACGCATTTTCCCAGGCAAAAGCAAGCATTTCCCAAATAGCTGTAAATCTCGGTCTGAAACAAAAAACGAACGTATCCTTCAGACTGCTCTGCTGAGTGTTCGATGACCGAAGGGAGTTGAATCTGCCTCTAAATTCAGAGAGTCAGAAGCACGTTCATTCTCGGAGCTGCGTTTTGATATGCCAGAGTGAATGGGAGTAAACGCGGTTTGGAGAAATATCTGTTTCTAAAACTAAAACGGAGCAACCTAACAGAACAGCCTTCAATGTGTGCGTTCAACTTACAGAGTTAAACTGATGTGTTTTTGCAGGAGTTTCTAAACCCTTTCTGTGAAAAAGCGCAAAACGCATTTTCCCAGGCAAAAGCAAGAATTTCCCAAATAGCTGTAAATCTCCGTCTGAAACACAAAACGAACGTATCCTTCAGACTGCTCTGCTGCGTGTTCGCTGACCTAAGAAAGTTGAATCTGCCTCTAGATTCAGAGAGTGAGAAGCACGTTGCTTCTCGGAGCTGCGTTTTGATATGCCAGAGTGAATGGGAGTAAACGCGGTTTGGAGAAATATCTGCTTCTAAAACCAAAACGGAGCAACCTAACAGAACGGCCTTCAATGTGTCCGTTGAACTTACAGAGTTAAACTGATGTGTGTTTGAAGTAGTTTCTAAACCCTTTCTGTGAAGAACCGCAAAACGCATTTTCCCAGCCAAATGAAAGCATTTCTTACATAGCTGTAAATCTCCGTCTGAAACACAAAACGAACGTATCCTTCAGACTGCTCTGCTGGGTGTTCGCTGACCTAAGGGAGTTGAATCTGCCTCTAGATACAGAGAGTGAGAAGCACGTCTCTTCTCGGAGCTGCGTTTTGATATGCCAGAGTGAATGGGAGTAAACGCGGTTTGGAGAAATATCTGCTTCTAAAACCAAAACGGAGCAACCTAACAGAACGGCCTTCAATGTGTGCGTTCAACTTACAGAGTTAAACTGATGTGTGTTTGCAGGAGTTTCTAAACCCTTTCTGTGAAGAAGCGCAAAACGCATTTTCCCAGCCAAATGCAAGCATGTCCCAAATAGTTGTAAATCTCCGTCTGAAACTCAAAACGAACGTATCCTTCAGACTGCTCTGCTGGGTGTTCCCTGACCTAAGGGAGTTGAATTTGCCTCTAGATTCAGAGAGTGAGAAGCACGTTGCTTCTCGGAGCTGCGTTTTGATATATTAGATTGAATGGGAGTAAACGCGGTTTGGAGAAATATCTGCTTCTAAAACCAAAACGGAGCAACCTAACAGAACGGCCTTCAATGTGTGCGTTCAACTTACATAGTTAAACTGATGTGTGTTTGCAGGAGTTTCTAAACCCTTTCTGTGAAGAAGCGCAAAACGCATTTTCCCAGGCAAAAGCAAGCATTTCCCAAATAGCTGTAAATCTCGGTCTGAAACAAAAAACGAACGTATCCTTCAGACTGCTCTGCTGAGTGTACGATGACCTAAGGGAGTTGAATCTGCCTCTAAATTCAGAGTCAGAAGCACGTTCATTCTCGGAGCTGCGTTTTGATATGCCAGAGTGAATGGGAGTAAACGCGGTTTGGAGAAATATCTGCTTCTAAAACTAAAACGGAGCAACCTAACAGAACAGCCTTCAATGTGTGCGTTCAACTTACAGAGTTAAACTGATGTGTGTTTGCAGGAGTTTCTAAACCCTTTCTGTGAAAAAGCGCAAAACGAATTTTCCCTGGCAAAAGCAAGCATTTCCCAAATAGCTGTAAATCTCCGTCTGAAACACAAAACGAACGTATCCTTCAGACTGCTCTGCTGCGTGTTCGCTGACCTAAGAAAGTTGAATCTGCCTCTAGATTCAGAGAGTGAGAAGCACGTTGCTTCTCGGAGCTGCGTTTTGATATGCCAGAGTGAATGGGAGTAAACGCGGTTTGGAGAAATATCTGCTTCTAAAACCATAACGGAGCAACCTAACAGAACGGCCTTCAATGTGTGCGTTCAATTTACAGAGTGAACTGATGTGTGTTTGCAGGAGTTTCTAAACCCTTTCTGTGAAGAAGCGCAAAACGCATTTTCCCAGGCAAAAGCAAGCATTTCCCAAATAGCTGTAAATCTCGGTCTGAAACAAAAAACGAACGTATCCTTCAGACTGCTCTGCTCGGTGTTCGCTTACCTAAAAGAATTGAATCTACTTCTAGATTCAGAGAGTGAGAAGCACGTTGCTTCTCGGAGCTGCGTTTTGATATGCCAGAGTGAATGGGAGTAAACGCGGTTTGGAGAAATATCTGCTTCTAAAACCAAAACGGAGCAACCTAACAGAACGGCCTTCAATGTGTGCGTTCAACTTACAGAGTTAAACTGATGTGTGTTTGCAGGAGTTTCTAAACCCTTTCTTTGAAGAAGCGCAAAACGCATTTTCCCAGGCAAAAGCAAGCATTTCCCAAATAGCTGTAAATCTCCGTCTGAAACACAAAACGAACGTATCCTTCAGACTGCTCTGATGGGTGTTCGCTGACCTAAGGGAGTTGAATCTGCCTCTAGATTCAGAAAGTGAGAAGCACGTTGGTTCTCGGAGCTGCGTTTTGATATGCCAGAGTGAATGGGAGTAAACGCGGTTTGGAGAAATATCTGCTTCTGAAACCAAAACGGAGCAACCTAACAGAACGGACTTCAATGTGTCCGTTCAACTTACAGAGTTAAACTGATGTGTGTTAGCAGGAGTTTCTAAACCCTTTCTGTGGAGAAGCGCAAAACGCATTTTCCCAGGCAAAGGCAAGCATTTCCCAAATAGCTGTAAATCTCCGTCTGAAACACAAAACGAACGTATCCTTCAGACTGCGCTGCTGGGTGTTCGCTTACCTAAGAGAAGTGAATCTACCTCTAGATTCAGAGAGTGAGAAGCACGTTGCTTCTCGGAGCTGCGTTTTGATATGCCAGAGTGAATGGGAGTAAACGCGGTTTGGAGAAATATCTGCTTCTAAAACCAAAACGGAGCAACCTAACAGAACGGTCTTCAATGTGTGCGTTCAACTTACAGAGTTAAACTGATGTGTGTTTTCAGGAGTTTCTAAACCCTTTCTGTGAAGAAGCGCAAAACGCATTTTCCCAGGCAAAAGCAAGCATTTCCCAAATAGCTGTAAATCTCCGTCTGAAACACAAAACGAACGTATCCTTCAGAATGCTCTGCTGGGTGTTCGCTTACCTAAAAGAATTGAATCTACCTCTAGATTCAGAGACTGAGAAGCACGTTGCTTCTCAGAGCTGCGTTTTGATATGCCATAGTGAATGGGAGTAAACGCGGTTTGGAGAAATATCTGCTTCTAAAACCAAAACGGAGCAACCTAACAGAACGGCCTTCAATGTGTGCGTTCAAATTACAGAGTTAAACTGATGTGTGTTTGCAGGAGTTTCTAAACCATTTCTGTGAAGAAGCGCAAAACGCATTTTCCCAGGCAAAAGCAAGCATTTCCCAAATAGCTGTAAATCTCCGTCTGAAACAAAAAACGAACGTATCCTTCAGACTGCTCTGCTGAGTGTTCGATGACCGAAGGGAGTTGAATCTGCCCCTAGATTCAGAGAGTGAGAAGCACGTTAATTCTCGGAGCTGCGTTTTGATATGCCAGAGTGAATGGGAGTAAACGCGGTTTGGAGAAATATCTGCTTCTAAAACCAAAACGGAGCAACCTAACAGAACAGCCTTCAATGTGTGCGTTCAACTTACAGAGTTAAACTGATGTGTGTTTGCAGGAGTTTCTAAACCCTTTCTGTGAAAAAGCGCAAAACGCATTTTCCCAGGCAAAAGCAAGCATTTCCCAAATAGCTGTAAATCTCCGTCTGAAACACAAAACGAACGTATCCTTCAGACTGCTCTGCTGCGTGTTCGCTGACCTAAGGGAGTTGAATCTGCCTCTAGATTCAGAGAGTGAGAAGCACGTTGCTTCTCGGAGCTGCGTTTTGATATGACAGAGTGAAAGGGAGTAAACGCGGTTTGGAGAAATATCTGCTTCTAAAACCAAAACGGAGCAACCTAACAGTACGGCCTTCAATGTGTGCGTTCAACTTACAGAGTTAACTGATGTGTGTTTGCAGGAGTTTCTAAACCCTATCTGTGAAGAAGCGCCAAACGCATTTTCCCAGCCAAATGCAAGCATTTCCCAAATAGCTGTAAATCTCCGTCTGAAACACAAAACGAACGTATCCTTAAGACTGCTCTGATGGGTGTTCGCTGACCTAAGGGAGTTGAATTTGCCTCTAGATTCAGAGAGTGAGAAGCACGTTGCTTCTCGGAGCTGCGTTTTGATATGCCAGAGTGAATGGGAGTAAACGCGGTTTGGAGAAATATCTGCTTCTAAAACCAAAACGGAGCAACCTAACAGAACGCCCTTCAATGTGTGCGTTCAACTTACAGAGTTAAACTGATGTGTGTTTGCAGGAGTTTCTAAACCCTTTCTGTGAAGAAGCGCAAAAGGCATTTTCCCAGGCAAAAGCAAGAATTTCCCAAATAGCTGTAAATCTCCGTCTGAAACACAAAACGAAAGTATCCTTCAGACTGCTCTGCTGAGTGTTCGATGACCTAAGGGAGTTGAATCTGCCTCTAGATTCAGAGAGTGAGAAGCACGTTCATTCTCGGAGCTGCGTTTTGATATGCCAGAGTGAATGGGAGTAAACGCGGTTTGGAGAAATATCTGCTTCTTAGACCAAAACGGAGCAACATAACAGAACGGCCTTCAATGTGTGCGTTCAACTTACAGAGTTACACTGATGTGTGTTTGCAGGAGTTTCTAAACCCTTTCTGTGAAGAAGCGCAAAACGCATTTTCCCAGGGAAAAGCAAGCATTTCCCAAATAGCTGTAAATCTCCGTCTGAAACACAAAACGAACGTATCCTTCAAACTGCTCTGCTGGGTGTTCGCTTAGCTAAGGGAGTTGAGTCTGCCTCTAGATACAGAGAGTGAGAAACACGTTGCTTCACGGAGCTGCGTTTTGATATGCCAGAATGAATGAGAGTAAACGCGGTTTGGAGAAATATCTGCTTCTAAAACCAAAACGGAGCAACCTAACAGAACGGCCTTCAATGTGTCCGTTGAACTTACAGAGTTAAACTGATGTGTGTTTGCAGGAGTTTCTAAACCCTTTCTGTGAAGAAGCGCAAAACGCATTTTGCCAGCCAAATGCAAGCATTTCCCAAATAGCTGTAAATCTCCGTCTGAAACACAAAACGAACGTATCCTTCAGACTGCTCTGCTGGATGTTCGCTGACCTAAGGGAGTTGAATCTGCCTCTAGATTCAGAAAGTGAGAAGCACGTTGCTTCTCGGAGCTGCGTTTTGATATGACAGAGTGAATGAAAGTAAACGCGGTTTGGGGAAATATCTGCTTCTAAAACCAAAACGGAGCAACCTAACAAAACGGCCTTCAATGTGTGCATTCAACTTACATAGATAAACTGATGTGTGTTTGCAGGAGTTTCTAAACCCTTTCTGTGAAGAAGCGCAAAACGCGTTTTCCCAGGCAAAAGCAAGCATTTTCCAAATATCTGTAAATCTCCGTCTGAAACAAAAAACGAACGTATCCTTAAGACTGCTCTGCTGAGTGTTCGATGACCTAAGGGAGTTGAATCTGCCTCTAGATTCAGAGAGTGAGAAGCACGTTCATTCTCGGAGCTGCGTTTTGATATGCCAGAGTGAATGGGAGTAAACGCGGTTTGGAGAAATCTCTGCTTCTAAAACCAAAACGGAGCAATCTAACAGAACGGCCTTCAATGTGTGCGTTCAGCTTACAGAGTTGAACTGACGTGTGTTTGCAGGAGTTTGTAAACCCTTTCTGTGAAGAAGCGCAAAACGCATTTTCACAGCCAAATACAAGCATTTCCCAAATAGCTGTAAATCTCCGTCTGAAACACAAAACGAACGTATCCTTCAGACTACTCTGCTGGGTGTTCGCTGACCTAAGGGAGTTGAATCTGCCTATAGATTCAGAATGTGAGAAGCACGTTGCTTCTCGGAGCTGCGTTTTGATATGCCAGAGTGAATGGGAGTAAACGCGGTTTGGAGATATATCTGCTTCTAAAACCAAAGCGGAGCAACCTAACAGAACGGCCTTCAATGTGTCCGTTCAACTTACAGAGTTAAACTGATGTGTGTTTGCAGGAGTTTCTAAACCCTTTCTGTGAAGAAGCGCAAAACGCATTTTCCCAGGCAAAGGCAAGCATTTTCCAAATATCTGTAAATCTCCGTCTGAAACACAAAACGAACGTATCCTTCAGACTGCTCTGCTGGGTGTTCGCTTACCTAAGAGAAGTGAATCTACCTCTAGATTCAGAGAGTGAGAAGCACGTTGCTTCTCGGAGCTGCGTTTTGATATGCCAGAGTGAATGGGAGTAAACGCGGTTTGGAGAAATATCTGCTTCTAAAACCAAAACGGAGCAACCTAACAGAACGGACTTCAATGTGTGCGTTCAACTTACAGAGTTAAACTGATGTGTGTTTTCAGGAGTTTCTAAACCCTTTCTGTGAAGAAGCGCAAAACGCATTTTCACAGTCAAAAGCAAGCATTTCCCAAATAGCTGTAAATCTCCGTCTGAAACAAAAAACGAACGTATCCTTCAGACTGCTCTGCTGGGTGTTCGCTTACCTAAAAGAATTGAATCTACCTCTAGATTCAGAGACTGAGAAGCACGTTGCTTCTCGGAGCTGCGTTTTGATATGCCAGAGTAAATGGGAGTAAACGCGGTTTGGAGAAATATCTGCTTCTAAAACGAAAACGGAGCAACCTAACAGAACGGCCTTCAATGTGTGCGTTCAACCTACAGAGTTAAAGTGATGTGTGTTTGCAGGAGTTTCTAAACACTTGCTGTGAAGAAGCGCAAAACGCATTTTCCCAGGCAAAAATAAGCATTTCCCAAATAGATGTAAATCTCCGTCTGTAACACAAATCGAACGTATCCTTCAGACTGCTCTGCTGGGTGTTAGCTGACCTAAGGGAGTTGAATCTGCCTCTAGATTCAGAGAGTGAGAAGCACGTTGCTTCTCAGAGCTGCGTTTTGATATGCCAGAGTGAATGGGAGTAAATCCGGTTTGGAGAAATACCTGCTTCTAAAACCAAAACGGAGCAACCTAACAGAACGGCCTTCAATGAGTGCGTTCAACTTACTGAGTTAAACTGATGTGTGTTTGCAGGAGTTTCTAAACCCTTTCTGTGAAGAAGCGCAAAACGCATTTTCCCAGCCAAATGCAAGCATTTTCCAAATAGCTGTAAATCTCCGTCTGAAACACAAAACTAACGTATCCTTCAGACTGCTCTGCTTGGTGTTCGCTTACCTAAGGGAGTGAATCTGCATCTAGATTCAGAGAGTAAGAAGCACGTTACTTCTCGAAGCTGCGTTTTGATATGCCAGAGTGAATGGGAGTAAACGCGGTTTGGAGAAATAGCTGCTTCTAATACCAAAACGGAACAACCTAACAGAACGGCCTTCAATGTGTGCGTTCTACTTACAGAGATAAACTGATGTGTGTTTGCCGGGTTTCTAAACACTTTCTGTGAAGAAGCGCAAAATGCATTTTCCCAGGCAAAAGCAACCATTTCCCAAATAGCTGTAAATCTCCGTCTGAAACACAAAACGAACGTATCCTTCAGACTACTCTGCTGGGTGTTCGCTGACCTAAGGGAGTTGAATCTGCCTCTAGCTTCAGAATGAGAAGCACGTTGCTTCTCGGAGATGCGTTTTGATATGCCAGAGTGAATGGGAGTAAACGCGGTTTGGAGTAATATCTGCTTCTAAAACCAAAACGGAGCAACCTAACAGAACGGCCTTCAATGTGTGCGTTCAACTTACAGAGTTAAACTGATGTGTGTTTGCAGGAGTTTCTAAACCCATTCTGTGAAGAAGCGCAAAACGCATTTTCCCAGGCTAAAGCAATCATTTCCCAAATAGCTGTAAATCTCCGTCTGAAACACAAAACGAACGTATCCTTCAGACTGCTCTGCTGGGTGTTCGCTTACCTAAAAGAATTGAATCTACCTCTAGATTAAGAGAGTGAGAAGCACGTTGCTTCTCGGAGCTGCGTTTTGATATGCCAGAGTGAATGGGAGTAAACGCGGTTTGGAGAAATATCTGCTTCTAAAACCAAAACGGAGCAACATAACAGAACGGCCTTCAATGTGTGCGTTCAACTTACAGAGTTAAACTGATGTGTGTTTGCAGGAGTTTCTAAACCCTTTCTGTGAAGAAGCGCAAAACGCATTTTCCAAGTCAAATGCAAGCATTTCCCAAATAGTTGTAAATCTCCGTCTGAAACACAAAACGAACGTATCCTTCAGACTGCTCTGCTGGGTGTTCGCTGACCTAAGGGAGTTGAATATGCCTCTAGATTCAGAGAGTGAAAAGCACGTTACTTCTCGGAGCTGCGTTTTGATATGCAAGAGTGAATGGGAGTAAGCGCGGTTTGGAGAAATATCTGCTTCTAAAACCAAAACGGAGCAACCTAACAGAACGGCCTTCAATGTGTGCGTTCAACTTACAGAGTTAAACTGATGTGTGTTTGCAGGAGTTTCTAAACCCTTTCTGTGAAGAAGCGCAAAACGCATTTTCCCAGGCAAAGGCAAGCATTTCCCAAATATCTGTAAATCTCCGTCTGAAACACAAAACGAACGTATCCTTCAGACTGCTCTGCTGGGTGTTCGCTTACCTAAGAGAAGTGAATCTACCTCTAGATTCAGAGAGTGAGAAGCACGTTGCTTCTCGGAGCTGCGTTTTGATATGCCAGAGTGAATGGGAGTAAACGCGGTTTGGAGAAATATCTGCTTCTAAAACCAAAACGGAGCAACCTAACAGAACGGTCTTCAATGTGTGCGTTCAACTTACAGAGTTAAACTGATGTGTGTTTTCAGGAGTTTCTAAACCCTTTCTGTGAAGAAGCGCAAAACGCATTTTCCCAGTCAAAAGCAAGCATTTCCCAAATAGCTGTAAATCTCCGTCTGAAACAAAAAACGAACGTATCCTTCAGACTGCCCTGCTGGGTGTTCGCTTACCTAAAAGAATTGAATCAACCTCTAGATTCAGAGACTGAGAAGCACGTTGCTTCTCGGAGCTGCGTTTTGATATGCCAGAGTAAATGGGAGTAAACGCGGTTTGGAGAAATATCTGCTTCTAAAACGAAAACGGAGCAACCTAACAGAACGGCCTTCAATGTGTGCGTTCAACCTACAGAGTTAAAGTGATGTGTGTTTGCAGGGGTTTCTAAACACTTGCTGTGAAGAAGCGCAAAACGCATTTTCCCAGGCAAAAATAAGCATTTCCCAAATAGATGTAAATCTCCGTCTGTAACACAAATCGAACGTATCCTTCAGACTGCTCTGCTGGGTGTTAGCTGACCTAAGGGAGTTGAATCTGCCTCTAGATTCAGAGAGTGAGAAGCACGTTGCTTCTCAGAGCTGCGTTTTGATATGCCAGAGTGAATGGGAGTAAATCCGATTTGGAGAAATACCTGCTTCTAAAACCAAAACGGAGCAACCTAACAGAACGGCCTTCAATGAGTGCGTTCAACTTACTGAGTTAAACTGATGTGTGTTTGCAGGAGTTTCTAAACCCTTTCTGTGAAGAAGCGCAAAACGCATTTTCCCAGCCAAATGCAAGCATTTTCCAAAATAGCTGTAAATCTCCGTCTGAAACACAAAACTAACGTATCCTTCAGACTGCTCTGCTTGGTGTTCGCTTACCTAAGGGAGTGAATCTGCATCTAGATTCAGAGAGTAAGAAGCACGTTGCTTCCCGAAGCTGCGTTTTGATATGCCAGTGTGAATGGGAGTAAACGCGGTTTGGAGAAATAGCTGCTTCTAATACCAAAACGGAACAACCTAACAGAACGGCCTTCAATGTGTGCGTTCTACTTACAGAGATAAACTGATGTGTGTTTGTTGGGTTTCTAAACCCTTTCTGTGAAGAAGCGCAAAATGCATTTTCCCAGGCAAAAGCAACCATTTCCCAAATAGCTGTAAATCTCCGTCTGAAACACAAAACGAACGTATCCTTCAGACTACTCTGCTGGGTGTTCGCTGACCTAAGGGAGTTGAATCTGCCTCTAGCTTCAGAATGAGAAGCACGTTTCTTCTCGGAGCTGCGTTTTGATATGCCAGAGTGAATGGGAGTAAACGCGGTTTGGAGTAATATCTGCTTCTAAAACCAAAACGGAGCAACATAACAGAACGGCCTTCAATGTGTGCGTTCAACTTACAGAGTTAAATTGATGTGTGTTTGCAGAACTTTCTAAACCCTTTCTGTGAAGAAGCGCAAAACGCATTTTCCCAGTCAAATGCAAGCATTTCCCAAATAGTTGTAAATCTCCGTCTGAAACACAAAACGAACGTATCCTTCAGACTGCTCTGCTGGGTGTTCGCTGACCTAAGGGAGTTGAATATGCCTCTAGATTCAGAGAGTGAGAAGCACGTTGCTTCTCGGAGCTGCGTTTTGATATGCCAGAGTGAATGGGAGTAAACGCGGTATGGAGAAATATCTGCTTCTAAAATCAAAACGGAGCAACCTAACAGAACGGCCTTCAATGTGTGCCTTCAACTTACAGAGTTAAACTGATGTGTGTTTGCAGGAGTTTCTAAACCCTTTCTGTGAAGAAGCGCAAAACGCATTTTCCCAGGCAAAAGCAAGCATTTCCCGAATAGCTGTAAATCTCCGTCTGAAACACAAAACGAACGTGTCCTTCAGACTGCTCTGCTCAGTGTTCGATGACCTAAGGGAGTTGAATCTGCCTCTAGATTCAGAGAGTGAGAAGCACGTTCATTCTCAGAGCTGCGTTTTGATATGCCAGAGTGAATGAAAGAAAACGCGGTTTGGAGAAATATCTGCTTCTAAAACCAAAACGGAGCAACCTAACAGAACGGCCTTCAATGTGTGCGTTCAACTTACAGAGTTAAACTGATGTGTGTTTGCAGGAGTTTCTAAACCCTTTCTGTGAAGAAGCGCAAAACGCATTTTCCCAGGCAAAAGCAAGCATTTCCCAAATAGCTGTAAATCTCGGTCTGAAACACGAAACGAACGTATCCTTCAGACTGCTCTGCTGGGTGTTCGCTTACCTAAAAGAATTGAATCTACTTCTAGATTCAGAGAGTGAGAAGCACGTTGCTTCTCGGAGCTGCGTTTTGATATGCCAGAGTGAATGGGAGTAAACGCGGTTTGAAGAAATATCTGCTTCTAAAACCAAAACGGAGCAATCTAACAGAGCGGCCTTCAATGTGTGCGTTCAACTTACAGAGTTAAACTGATGTGTGTTTGCAGGAGTTTCTAAACCCTTTCTGTGAAGAAGCGCAAAACGCATTTTCCCAGGAAAAAGCAAGCATTTCCCAAATAGCTGTAAATCTCCGTCTGAAACACAAAACGAACGTATCCTTCAGACTGCTCTGCTGGGTGTTCGCTTACCTAAAAGAATTGAATCTACCTCTAGATTCAGAGAGTGAGAAGCACATTGCTTCTAGGAGCTGCGTTTTGATATGCCAGAGTGAATGGCAGTAAACGCGGTTTGGAGAAATATCTGCTTCTAAAACCAAAACGGAGCAACCTAACAGAACGGCCTTCAATGTGTGCGTTCAACTTACAGAGTTAAACTGATGTGTGTTTGCAGGAGTTTCTAAACCCTTTCTGTGAAGAAGCGCAAAACGCATTTTCCCAGGAAAAAGCAAGCATTTCCCAAATAGCTGTAAATCTCGGTCTGAAACACAAAACGAACGTATCCTTCAGACTGCTCTGCTGGGTGTTCGCTTACCTAAAAGAATTGAATCTACCTCTAGATTCAGAGAGTGAGAAGCACGTTGCTTCTCGGAGCTGCGTTTTGATATGCCAGAGTGAATGGGAGTAAACGCGGTTTGGAGAAATATCTGCTTCTAAAACCAAAACGGAGCAACCTAACAGAACGACCTTCAATGTGTGCGTTCAACTTACAGAGTTAAACTGATGTGTGTTTGCAGGAGTTTCTAAACCCTTTCTGTGAAGAAGCGCAAAACACATTTTCCCAGGCAAAAGCAAGCATTTCCCAAATAGCTGTAAATCTCCGTGTGAAACACAAAACGAACGTATCCTTCAGACTGCTCTGCTGGGTGTTCGCTTACCTAAAAGAATTGAATCTACATCTAGATTCAGAGAGTGAGAAGCACGTTGCTTCTCGGAGCTGCGTTTTGATATGCCAGAGTGAATGGTAGTAAACGCGGTTTGGAGAAATATCTGCTTCTAAAACCAAAACGGAGAAACCTAACAGAACGGCCTTCAATGTGTGCGTTCAACTTACAGAGTTAAACTGATGTGTGTTTGCAGGAGTTTCTAAACCCTTTCTGTAAAGAAGCGCAAAACGCAATTTCCCAGCCAAATGCAAGCATTTCCCAAATAGCTGTAAATCTCCATCTGAAACACAAAACGAAGGTATCCTTCCGACTGCTCTGCTGGGTGTTCGCTGACCTAAGGGAGTTGAATATGCCTCTAGATTCAGAGAGTGAAAAGCACGTTGCTTCTCGGAGCTGCGTTTTGATATGCCAGAGTGAATGGGAGTAAACGCGGTTCGGAGAAATATCTGCTTCTAAAACCAAAACGGAGCAACCTAACAAAACGGCCTTCACTGTGTGCGTTCAACTTACAGAGTTAAACTGATGTGTGTTTGCAGGAGTTTCTAAACCCTTTCGGTGAAGAAGCGCAAAACGCATTTTCCCAGGCAAAAGCAAGCATTTCCCAAATAGCTGTAAATCTCCGTCTGAAACACAAAACGAACGTATCCTTCAGACAGCTCTGCTGGGGGTTCGCTTAGCTAAGGGTGTTGAATCTGCCTCTAGATTTAGAGAGTGAGAAGCACGTTGCTTCTCGGAGCTGCGTTTTGATATGCCAGAGTGAATGGGAGTAAACGCGGTTTGGAGAAATATCTGCTTCTAAAACAAAAACGGAGCAACCTAACAGAACGGCCTTCAATGTGTGCGTTCAACTTACCGAGTTAAACTGATGTGTGTTTGCAGGAGTTTCTAAACTTTTTCTGTGAAGAAGCACAAAACGCATTTTCCCAGGCAAAAGCAAGCATTTCCCAAATAGCTGTAAATCTCCGTCTGAAACACAAAACAAACGTATCTTTCAGACTGCTCTGCTGGGTGTTCGCTTACCTAAGGGAGTTGAATCTGCCTCTAGATTCAGAGAGTGAGAAGCACGTTGCTTCTCGAAGCTGCGTTTTGATATGCCAGAGTGAATCTGAGTAAACGCGGTTTGGAGAAATATCTGCTTCTAAAACCAAAACGGAGCAACCTAACAGAACGGCCTTCAATGTGTGCGTTCAACTTAAAGAGTTAAACTGATGTGTGTTTGCAAAAGTTTCTAAATCCTTTCTGTGAAGAAGCCCAAAACGCATTTTCCCAGGCAAATGCAAGCATTTCCTAAATAGCTGTAAATCTCCGTCTGAAACACAAAACGAACGTATCCTTCAGACTGCTCTGATGGGTGTTCGCTGACCTAAGGGAGTTGAATCTGCCTCTAGATTCAGAGAGTGAGAAACACGTTCCTTCTCGGAGCTGCGTTTTGATATGCCAGAGTGAATGGGAGTAAACGCGGTTTGGAGAAATATCTGCTTCTAAAACCAAAACGGAGCAACTTAACAGAACGGCCTTCAATGTGTGCCTTCGACTTACAGAGTTAAACTGATGTGTGTTTGCAGGAGTTTCTAAACCCTTTCTGTGAAGAAGCGCAAAACGCATTTTCCCAGGCAAAAGCAAGCATTTCCCAAATAGCTGTAAATCTCCGTCTGAAACACAAAACGAACGTATCCTTCAGACTGCTCTGCTGAGTGTTCGATGACCTAAGGGAGTTGAATCTGCCTCTAGATTCAGAGAGTGAGAAGCACGTTCATTCTCGGAGCTGCGTTTTGATATGCCAGAGTGAATGGGAGTAAACGCGGTTTGGAGAAATATCTGCTTCTAAAACCAAAACGGAGCAACATAACAGAACGGCCTTCAATGTGTGCGTTCAACTTACAGAGTTAAACTGATGTGTGTTTGCAGGAGTTTCTAAACCCTTTCTGTGAAGAAGCGCAAAACGCATTTTCCAAGTCAAATGCAAGCATTTCCCAAATAGTTGTAAATCTCCGTCTGAAACACAAAACGAACGTATCCTTCAGACTGCTCTGCTGGGTGTTCGCTGACCTAAGGGAGTTGAATATGCCTCTAGATTCAGAGAGTGAAAAGCACGTTACTTCTCGGAGCTGCGTTTTGATATGCAAGAGTGAATGGGAGTAAGCGCGGTTTGGAGAAATATCTGCTTCTAAAACCAAAACGGAGCAACCTAACAGAACGGCCTTCAATGTGTGCGTTCAACTTACAGAGTTAAACTGATGTGTGTTTGCAGGAGTTTCTAAACCCTTTCTGTGAAGAAGCGCAAAACGCATTTTCCCAGGCAAAGGCAAGCATTTCCCAAATATCTGTAAATCTCCGTCTGAAACACAAAACGAACGTATCCTTCAGACTGCTCTGCTGGGTGTTCGCTTACCTAAGAGAAGTGAATCTACCTCTAGATTCAGAGAGTGAGAAGCACGTTGCTTCTCGGAGCTGCGTTTTGATATGCCAGAGTGAATGGGAGTAAACGCGGTTTGGAGAAATATCTGCTTCTAAAACCAAAACGGAGCAACCTAACAGAACGGTCTTCAATGTGTGCGTTCAACTTACAGAGTTAAACTGATGTGTGTTTTCAGGAGTTTCTAAACCCTTTCTGTGAAGAAGCGCAAAACGCATTTTCCCAGTCAAAAGCAAGCATTTCCCAAATAGCTGTAAATCTCCGTCTGAAACAAAAAACGAACGTATCCTTCAGACTGCCCTGCTGGGTGTTCGCTTACCTAAAAGAATTGAATCAACCTCTAGATTCAGAGACTGAGAAGCACGTTGCTTCTCGGAGCTGCGTTTTGATATGCCAGAGTAAATGGGAGTAAACGCGGTTTGGAGAAATATCTGCTTCTAAAACGAAAACGGAGCAACCTAACAGAACGGCCTTCAATGTGTGCGTTCAACCTACAGAGTTAAAGTGATGTGTGTTTGCAGGGGTTTCTAAACACTTGCTGTGAAGAAGCGCAAAACGCATTTTCCCAGGCAAAAATAAGCATTTCCCAAATAGATGTAAATCTCCGTCTGTAACACAAATCGAACGTATCCTTCAGACTGCTCTGCTGGGTGTTAGCTGACCTAAGGGAGTTGAATCTGCCTCTAGATTCAGAGAGTGAGAAGCACGTTGCTTCTCAGAGCTGCGTTTTGATATGCCAGAGTGAATGGGAGTAAATCCGATTTGGAGAAATACCTGCTTCTAAAACCAAAACGGAGCAACCTAACAGAACGGCCTTCAATGAGTGCGTTCAACTTACTGAGTTAAACTGATGTGTGTTTGCAGGAGTTTCTAAACCCTTTCTGTGAAGAAGCGCAAAACGCATTTTCCCAGCCAAATGCAAGCATTTTCCAAAATAGCTGTAAATCTCCGTCTGAAACACAAAACTAACGTATCCTTCAGACTGCTCTGCTTGGTGTTCGCTTACCTAAGGGAGTGAATCTGCATCTAGATTCAGAGAGTAAGAAGCACGTTGCTTCTCGAAGCTGCGTTTTGATATGCCAGTGTGAATGGGAGTAAACGCGGTTTGGAGAAATAGCTGCTTCTAATACCAAAACGGAACAACCTAACAGAACGGCCTTCAATGTGTGCGTTCTACTTACAGAGATAAACTGATGTGTGTTTGTTGGGTTTCTAAACCCTTTCTGTGAAGAAGCGCAAAATGCATTTTCCCAGGCAAAAGCAACCATTTCCCAAATAGCTGTAAATCTCCGTCTGAAACACAAAACGAACGTATCCTTCAGACTACTCTGCTGGGTGTTCGCTGACCTAAGGGAGTTGAATCTGCCTCTAGCTTCAGAATGAGAAGCACGTTGCTTCTCGGAGCTGCGTTTTGATATGCCAGAGTGAATGGGAGTAAACGCGGTTTGGAGTAATATCTGCTTCTAAAACCAAAACGGAGCAACATAACAGAACGGCCTTCAATGTGTGCGTTCAACTTACAGAGTTAAATTGATGTGTGTTTGCAGAACTTTCTAAACCCTTTCTGTGAAGAAGCGCAAAACGCATTTTCCCAGTCAAATGCAAGCATTTCCCAAATAGTTGTAAATCTCCGTCTGAAACACAAAACGAACGTATCCTTCAGACTGCTCTGCTGGGTGTTCGCTGACCTAAGGGAGTTGAATATGCCTCTAGATTCAGAGAGTGAGAAGCACGTTGCTTCTCGGAGCTGCGTTTTGATATGCCAGAGTGAATGGGAGTAAACGCGGTATGGAGAAATATCTGCTTCTAAAATCAAAACGGAGCAACCTAACAGAACAGCCTTCAATGTGTGCCTTCAACTTACAGAGTTAAACTGATGTGTGTTTGCAGGAGTTTCTAAACCCTTTCTGTGAAGAAGCGCAAAACGCATTTTCCCAGGCAAAAGCAAGCATTTCCCGAATAGCTGTAAATCTCCGTCTGAAACACAAAACGAACGTGTCCTTCAGACTGCTCTGCTCAGTGTTCGATGACCTAAGGGAGTTGAATCTGCCTCTAGATTCAGAGAGTGAGAAGCACGTTCATTCTCAGAGCTGCGTTTTGATATGCCAGAGTGAATGAAAGAAAACGCGGTTTGGAGAAATATCTGCTTCTAAAACCAAAACGGAGCAACCTAACAGAACGGCCTTCAATGTGTGCGTTCAACTTACAGAGTTAAACTGATGTGTGTTTGCAGGAGTTTCTAAACCCTTTCTGTGAAGAAGCGCAAAACGCATTTTCCCAGGCAGAAGCAAGCATTTCCCAAATAGCTGTAAATCTCGGTCTGAAACACGAAACGAACGTATCCTTCAGACTGCTCTGCTGGGTGTTCGCTTACCTAAAAGAATTGAATCTACTTCTAGATTCAGAGAGTGAGAAGCACGTTGCTTCTCGGAGCTGCGTTTTGATATGCCAGAGTGAATGGGAGTAAACGCGGTTTGAAGAAATATCTGCTTCTAAAACCAAAACGGAGCAATCTAACAGAGCGGCCTTCAATGTGTGCGTTCAACTTACAGAGTTAAACTGATGTGTGTTTGCAGGAGTTTCTAAACCCTTTCTGTGAAGAAGCGCAAAACGCATTTTCCCAGGAAAAAGCAAGCATTTCCCAAATAGCTGTAAATCTCCGTCTGAAACACAAAACGAACGTATCCTTCAGACTGCTCTGCTGGGTGTTCGCTTACCTAAAAGAATTGAATCTACCTCTAGATTCAGAGAGTGAGAAGCACATTGCTTCTAGGAGCTGCGTTTTGATATGCCAGAGTGAATGGCAGTAAACGCGGTTTGGAGAAATATCTGCTTCTAAAACCAAAACGGAGCAACCTAACAGAACGGCCTTCAATGTGTGCGTTCAACTTACAGAGTTAAACTGATGTGTGTTTGCAGGAGTTTCTAAACCCTTTCTGTGAAGAAGCGCAAAACGCATTTTCCCAGGAAAAAGCAAGCATTTCCCAAATAGCTGTAAATCTCGGTCTGAAACACAAAACGAACGTATCCTTCAGACTGCTCTGCTGGGTGTTCGCTTACCTAAAAGAATTGAATCTACCTCTAGATTCAGAGAGTGAGAAGCACGTTGCTTCTCGGAGCTGCGTTTTGATATGCCAGAGTGAATGGGAGTAAACGCGGTTTGGAGAAATATCTGCTTCTAAAACCAAAACGGAGCAACCTAACAGAACGACCTTCAATGTGTGCGTTCAACTTACAGAGTTAAACTGATGTGTGTTTGCAGGAGTTTCTAAACCCTTTCTGTGAAGAAGCGCAAAACACATTTTCCCAGGCAAAAGCAAGCATTTCCCAAATAGCTGTAAATCTCCGTGTGAAACACAAAACGAACGTATCCTTCAGACTGCTCTGCTGGGTGTTCGCTTACCTAAAAGAATTGAATCTACATCTAGATTCAGAGAGTGAGAAGCACGTTGCTTCTCGGAGCTGCGTTTTGATATGCCAGAGTGAATGGTAGTAAACGCGGTTTGGAGAAATATCTGCTTCTAAAACCAAAACGGAGAAACCTAACAGAACGGCCTTCAATGTGTGCGTTCAACTTACAGAGTTAAACTGATGTGTGTTTGCAGGAGTTTCTAAACCCTTTCTGTAAAGAAGCGCAAAACGCAATTTCCCAGCCAAATGCAAGCATTTCCCAAATAGCTGTAAATCTCCATCTGAAACACAAAACGAAGGTATCCTTCCGACTGCTCTGCTGGGTGTTCGCTGACCTAAGGGAGTTGAATATGCCTCTAGATTCAGAGAGTGAAAAGCACGTTGCTTCTCGGAGCTGCGTTTTGATATGCCAGAGTGAATGGGAGTAAACGCGGTTCGGAGAAATATCTGCTTCTAAAACCAAAACGGAGCAACCTAACAAAACGGCCTTCACTGTGTGCGTTCAACTTACAGAGTTAAACTGATGTGTGTTTGCAGGAGTTTCTAAACCCTTTCGGTGAAGAAGCGCAAAACGCATTTTCCCAGGCAAAAGCAAGCATTTCCCAAATAGCTGTAAATCTCCGTCTGAAACACAAAACGAACGTATCCTTCAGACAGCTCTGCTGGGTGTTCGCTTAGCTAAGGGTGTTGAATCTGCCTCTAGATTTAGAGAGTGAGAAGCACGTTGCTTCTCGGAGCTGCGTTTTGATATGCCAGAGTGAATGGGAGTAAACGCGGTTTGGAGAAATATCTGCTTCTAAAACAAAAACGGAGCAACCTAACAGAACGGCCTTCAATGTGTGCGTTCAACTTACCGAGTTAAACTGATGTGTGTTTGCAGGAGTTTCTAAACTTTTTCTGTGAAGAAGCACAAAACGCATTTTCCCAGGCAAAAGCAAGCATTTCCCAAATAGCTGTAAATCTCCGTCTGAAACACAAAACGAACGTATCTTTCGAACTGCTCTGCTGGGTGTTCGCTTACCTAAGGGAGTTGAATCTGCCTCTAGATTCAGAGAGTGAGAAGCACGTTGCTTCTCGAAGCTGCGTTTTGATATGCCAGAGTGAATCTGAGTAAACGCGGTTTGGAGAAATATCTGCTTCTAAAACCAAAACGGAGCAACCTAACAGAACGGCCTTCAATGTGTGCGTTCAACTTAAAGAGTTAAACTGATGTGTGTTTGCAAAAGTTTCTAAATCCTTTCTGTGAAGAAGCCCAAAACGCATTTTCCCAGGCAAATGCAAGCATTTCCTAAATAGCTGTAAATCTCCGTCTGAAACACAAAACGAACGTATCCTTCAGACTGCTCTGATGGGTGTTCGCTGACCTAAGGGAGTTGAATCTGCCTCTAGATTCAGAGAGTGAGAAACACGTTCCTTCTCGGAGCTGCGTTTTGATATGCCAGAGTGAATGGGAGTAAACGCGGTTTGGAGAAATATCTGCTTCTAAAACCAAAACGGAGCAACTTAACAGAACGGCCTTCAATGTGTGCCTTCGACTTACAGAGTTAAACTGATGTGTGTTTGCAGGAGTTTCTAAACCCTTTCTGTGAAGAAGCGCAAAACGCATTTTCCCAGGCAAAAGCAAGCATTTCCCAAATAGCTGTAAATCTCCGTCTGAAACACAAAACGAACGTATCCTTCAGACTGCTCTGCTGAGTGTTCGATGACCTAAGGGAGTTGAATCTGCCTCTAGATTCAGAGAGTGAGAAGCACGTTCATTCTCGGAGCTGCGTTTTGATATGCCAGAGTGAATGGGAGTAAACGCGGTTTGGAGAAATATCTGCTTCTAAAACCAAAACGGAGCAACCTAACAGAATGGCCTTCAATGTGTGCGTTCAACTTACAGAGTTAAACTGATGTGTGTTTGCAGGAGTTTCTAAACCCTTTCTGTGAAGAAGCGCAAAACGCATTTTCCCAGGCAAAAGCAAGCATTTCCCAAATAGCTGTAAATCTCCGTCTGAAACACAAAACAAACGTATCCTTCAGACTGCTCTGCTGGGTGTTCGCTTACCTAAAAGAATTGAATCTACTTCTAGATTCAGAGAGTGAGAAGCACGTTGCTTCTCGGAGCTGCGTTTTGATATGCCAGAGTGAATGGGAGTAAACGCGGTTTGGAGAAATATCTGCTTCTAAAACCGAAACGGAGCAACCTAACAGAACGGCCTTCAATGTGTGCGTTCAACTTACAAAGTTAAACTGATGTGTGTTTGCAGGAGTTTCTAAACCCTTTCTGTGAAGAAGCGCAAAACGCATTTTCCCAGCCAAATGCAAGCATTTCCCAAATAGCTGTAAATCTCCGTCTGAAACAAAAAACGAACGTATCCTTCAGACTGCTCTGCTGGGTTTTCGCTGACCTAAGGGAGTTGAATTTGCCTCTAGATACAGAGAGTGAAAAGCACGTTGCTTCTCGGAGCTGCGTTTTGATATGCCAGAGTGAATGGGAGTAAACGCGGTTTGGAGAAATATCTGCTTCTAAAACCAAAACGGAGCAACCTAACAGAACGGCCTTCAATGTGTGCGTTCAACATACAGAGTTAAACTGATGTGTGTTTGCAGGAGTTTCTAAACCCTTTCTGTGAAGAAGCGCAAAACGCATTTTCCCAGGCAAAAGCAAGCATTTCCCAAATAGCTGTAAATCTCCGTCTGAAACAAAAAACGAACGTATCCTTCAGACTGCTCTGCTGAGTGTTCGATGACCTAAGGGAGTTGAATCTGCCTCTAGATTCAGAGAGTGAGAAGCACGTTGCTTCTCGGAGCTGCGTTTTGATATGCCAGAGTGAATGGGAGTAAACGCGGTTTGGAGAAATATCTGCTTCTAAAACCAAAACGGAGCAACCTAACAGAACGGCCTTCAATGTGTGCGTTCAAATTACAGAGTTAAACTGATGTGTTTTTGCAGGAGTTTCTAAACCCTTTCTGTGAAGAAGCGCAAAACGCATTTTCCCAGCCAAATGCAAGCATTTCCCAAATAGCTGTAAATCTCCGTCTGAAACACAAAAAGGAACGTATCCTTCAGACTGCTCTGATGGGGGTTCGCTGACCTAAAAGAATTGAATCTACCTCTAGATTCAGAGAGTGAGAAGCACGTTGCTTCTCGGAGCTGCGTTTAGATATGCCAGAGTGAATGGGACTAAACGCGGTTTCGAGAAATATCTGCTTCTAAAACCAAAACGGAGCAACCTAACAGAACGGCCTTCAATGTGTGCGTTCAACTTAGAGAATTAAACTGATGTTTGTTTGCAGGAGTTTCTAAACCCTTTCTGTGAAGAAGCGCAAAACGCATTTTCCCAGGTAAAAGCAAGCATTTCCCAAATAGCTGTAAATCTCCGTCTGAAACACAAAACGAACGTATCCTTCAGACTGCTCTGCTTGGTGTGCGCTTACCTAAAAAATTGAATCTACCTCTAGATTCAGAGAGTGAGAAGCACGTTGCTTCTCGGAGCTGCGTTTTGATATGCCAGAGTGAATGGGAGTAAACGCGGTTTGGACAAATATCTGCTTCTAAAACCAAAACGGAGCAACCTAACAGAACGGCCTTCAATGTGTCCGTTCAACTTACAGAGATAAACTGATGTGTGTTTGCAGGAGTTTCTAAACCCTTTCTGTGAAGAAGCGCAAAACGCATTTTCCCAGGCAAAAGCAAGCATTTCCCAAATAGCTGTAAATCTCCGTCTGAAACACAAAACGAACGTATCCTTCAGACTGCTCTGCTGGGTGTTCGCTGAACTAAGGGAATTGAATCTGCCTCTAGATTCAGAAAGTGAGAAGCACGTTGCTTCTCGGAGCTGCGTTTTGATATGCCAGAGTGAATGGGAGTAAACGCGGTTTGGCGAAATAACTGCTTCTAAAACCAAAACGGAGCAACCTAACAGAACGGCCTTCAATGTGTGCGTTCAACTTACAGAGTTAAACAGATGTGTGTTTGCAGGAGTTTCTAAATTCTTTCTGTGAAGAAGCGCAAAACGCATTTTCCCAGGCAAAGCACGCATTTCCAAATAGCTGTAAATCTCCGTCTGAAACACAAAACGAACGTATCCTTCAGACTGCTCTGCTGGGTGTTCGCTTACCTAAAAGAATTGAATCTACCTCTAGATTCAGAGAGTGAGAAGCACGTTGCTTCTCGGAGCTGCGTTTTGATATGCCAGAGTGAATGGGAGTAAACGCGGTTTGGAGAAATATCTGCTTCTAAAACCAAAACGGAGCAACCTAACAGAACGGCCTTCAATGTGTGCGTTCAACTTACAGAGTTAAACTGATGTGTGTTTGCAGGAGTTTCTAAACCCTTTCTGTGAAGAAGCGCAAAACGCATTTTCCCAGCCAAATGCAAGCATTTCCCAAATAGTTGTAAATCTCCGTCTGAAACACAAAACGAACGTATCCTTCAGACTGCTCTGCTGGGTGTTCGCTGACCTAAGGGAGTTGAATTTGCCTCTAGATTCAGAAAGTGAGAAGCACGTTGCTTCTCGGAGCTGCGTTTTGATATGCCAGAGTGAATGGGAGTAAACGCGGTTGCGAGATTTATCTGCTTCTAAAACCAAAACGGAGCAACCTAACATTACGGCCTTCAATGTGTGCGTTCAACTTACATTGTTAAACTGATGTGTGTTTGCAGGAGTTTCTAAACCCTTTCTGTGAAGAACCGCAAAACGCATTTTCCCAGGCAAAAGCACGCATTTCCCAAATAGCTGTAAATCTCCGTCTGAAACACAAAACGAACGTATCCTTCAGACTGCTCTGCTGAGTGTTCGATGACCTAAGGGAGTTGAATCTGCCTCTAGATTCAGAAAGTGAGAAGCACGTTGCTTCTCGTAGCTGCGTTTTGATATGCCAGAGTGAATGGGAGTAAACGCGGTTTGGAGAAATATCTGCTTCTAAAACCAAAACGGAGCAACCTAACAGAACGGCCTTCAATGTGTCCCTTCAATTTACAGAGCTAAACTGATGTGTGTTTGCAGGAGTTTCTAAACCCTTTCTGTGAATAAGCGCAAAACGCATTTTCCCAGCCAAATGCAAGCATTTCCCAAATAGCTGTAAATCTCCGTCTGAAACACAAAACGAACGTATCCTTCAGACTGCTCTGCTGGGTGTTCGCTTAGCTAAGGGAGTTGAATCTGCCTCTAGATACAGAGAGTGAGAAGCACGTTGCTTCTCGGAGCTGCGTTTTGATATGCCAGAGTGAATGGGAGTAAACGCGGTTTGGAGAAATATCTGCTTCTAAAACCAAAACGGAGCAACCTAACAGAACGGCCTTCAATGTGTCCGTTCAACTTACAGAGTTAAACTGATGTGTGTTTGCAGGAGTTTCTAAACCCTTTCTGTGAAGAAGGGCAAAACGCATTTTCCCAGGCAAAGGCAATCATTTCCCAAATAGCTGTAAATCTCCGTCTGCAACACAAAACGAACGTATCCTTCAGACTGCTCTGCTGGGTGTTCGCTTACCTAAAAGAATTGAATCTACCTCTAGATTCAGAGAGTGAGAAGCACGTTGCTTCTCGGAGCTGCGTTTAGATATGCCAGAGTCAATGGGAGTAAACGCGGTTTCGAGAAATATCTGCTTCTAAAACCAAAACGGAGCAACCTAACAGAACGGCCTTCAATGTGTGCGTTCAACTTACAGAATTAAACTGATGTGTGTTTGCAGGAGTTTATAAACCCTTTCTGTGAAGAAGCGCAAAACGCATTTTCCCAGGAAAAAGCAAGCATTTCCCAAATAGCTGTAAATCTCCGTCTGAAACAAAAAACGAACGTATCCTTCAGACTGCTCTGCTGAGTGTTCGATGACCTAAGGGAGTTGAATCTGCCTCTAGATTCAGAGAGTGAGAAGCACGTTCATTCTCGGAGCTGCGTTTTGATATGCCAGAGTGAATGGGAGTAAACGCGGTTTGGAGAAATATCTGCTTCTAAAACCAAAACGGAGCAACCTAACAGAACGGCCTTCAATGTGTGCGTTCAACTTACAGAGTTAAACTGATGTGTGTTTGCAGGAGTTTCTAAACCCTTTTTGTGAAGAAGCGCAAAACGCATTTTCCCAGGCAAAAGCAAGCATTTCCCAAATAGCTGTAAATCTCCGTCTGAAACACAAAACGAACGTATCCTTCAGACTGTTCTGCTGGGTGTTCGCTTACCTGAAAGAATTGAATCTACCTCTAGATTCAGAGAGTGAGAAGCACGTTGCTTCTCGGAGCTGCGTTTTGATATGCCAGAGTGAATGGGAGTAAACGCGGTTTGGAGAAATATCTGCTTCTAAAACCAAAACGGAGCAACCTAAGAGAACGGCCTTCAATGTGTGCGTTCAACTTACAGAGTTAAACTGATGTGTGTTTGCAGGAGTTTCTAAACCCTTTCTGTGAAGAAGCGCAAAACGCATTTTCCCAGGCAAAAGCAAGCATTTCCCAAATAGCTGTAAATCTCGGTCTGAAACACAAAACGAACGTATCCTTCAGACTGTTCTGCTGGGTGTTCGCTTACCTGAAAGAATTGAATCTACCTCTAGATTCAGAGAGTGAGAAGCACGTTGCTTCTCGGAGCTCCGTTTTGATATGCCAGAGTGAATGGGAGTAAACGCGGTTTGGAGAAATATCTGCTTCTAAAACCAAAACGGAGCAACCTAACAGAACGGCCTTGAATGTGTGCGTTCAACTTACAGAGTTAAACTGATGTGTGTTTGCAGGAGTTTCTAAACCCTTTCTGTGAAGAAGCGCAAAACGCATTTTCCCAGCCAAATGCAAGCATTTCCCAAATAGCTGTAAATCTCCGTCTGAAACACAAAACGAACGTATCCTTCAGACTGCTCTGCTGGGTGTTCGCTGACCTAAGGGAGTTGAATCTGCCTCTAGATTCAGAGAGTGAGAAGCACGTTGCTTCTCGGAGCTGCGTTTTGATATGCCAGAGTGAATGGGAGTAAACGCGGTTTGGAGAAATATCTGCTTCTAAAACCAAAACGGAGCAACCTATCAGAACGGCCTTCAATGTGTGCGTTCAACTTACAGAGTTAAACTGATGTGTGTTTGCAGGAGTTTCTAAACCCTTTCTGTGAAGAAGCGCAAAACGCATTTTCCCAGGCAAAAGCAAGCATTTCCCAAATAGCTGTAAATCTCCGTCTGAAACACAAAACGAACGTATCCTTCAGACTGCTCTGCTGGGTGTTCTCTTACCTAAGGGAGTTGAATCTGCCTCTAGATGCAGAAAGTGAGAAGCACGTTGCTTCTCGGAGCTGCGTTTTGATATGCCAGAGTGTATGGGAGTAAACGCGGTTTGGAGAAATATCTGCTTCTAAAACCAAAACGGAGAAACCTAACAGAACGGCCTTCAATGTGTCCGATCAACTTACAGAGTTGAACTGATGTGTGTTTGCAGGAGTTTCTAAACCCTTTCTGTGAAGAAGCGCAAAACGCATTTTCCCCTCCAAATGCAAACATTTCCCAAATAGCTGTAAATCTCCATCTGAAACACAAAACGAACGTATCCTTCAGACTGCTCTGCTGGGTGTTCGCTTACCAGAAAGAATTGAATCTACCTCTAGATTCAGAGAGTGAGAAGCACGTTGATTCTCGGAGCTGCCTTTAGATATGCCAGAGTGAATGGGAGTAAACGCAGTTTGGAGAAATATCTGCTTCTAAAACCAAAACGGAGCAACCTAACAGAACGGCCTTCAATGTGTGCGTTCAACTTACAGAGTTAAACTGATGTGTGTTTGCAGGAGTTTCTAAACCGTTTCTGTGAAGAAGCGCAAAACGCAATTTCCCAGGCAAAAGCAAGCATTTCCCAAATAGCTGTAAATCTCCGTCTGAAACACCAAACGAACGTATCCTTCAGACTGCTCTGCTGGGTGTTCGCTTACCTAAAAGAATTGAATCTACCTCTAGATTCAGGGACAGAGAAGCACGTTGCTTCTAGGAGCTGCGTTTTGATATGCCAGAGTGAATGGGAGTAAACGCGGTTTGGAGAAATATCTGCTTCTAAAACCAAAACGGAGCAACCTAACAGAACGGCCTTCAATGTGTGCGTTCAACTTACAGAGTTAAACTGATGTGTGTTTGCAGGAGTTTCTAAACCGTTTCTGTGAAGAAGCGCAAAACGCAATTTCCCAGGCAAAAGCAAGCATTTCCCAAATAGCTGTAAATCTCCGTCTGAAACACCAAACGAACGTATCCTTCAGACTGCTCTGCTGGGTGTTCGGTTACCTAAAAGAATTGAATCTACTTCTAGATTAAGAGAGTGAGAAGCACGTTCATTCTCGGAGCTGCGTTTTGATATGCCAGAGTGAATGGGAGAAAACGCGGTTTGGAGAAATATCTGCTTCTAAAACCAAAACGGAGCAACCTAACAGAACGGCCTTCAATGTGTGCGTTCAACTTACAGAGTTAAACTGATGTGTGTTTGCAGGAGTTTCTAAACCCTTTCTGTGAAGAAGCGCAAAACGCATTTTCCCAGGCAAAAGCAAGCATTTCCCAAATAGCTGTAAATCTCCGTCTGAAACACAAAACGAACGTATCCTTCAGACTGCTCTGCTGGGTGTTCGCTTAGCTAAGGGAGTTGAATCTGCCTCTAGATTTAGAGAGTGAGAAGCACGTTGCTTCTCGGAGCTGCGTTTTGATATGACAGAGTGAATGGGAGAAAACGCGGTCTGGAGAAATATCTGCTTCTAAAACCAAAACAAAGCAACCTAACAGAACGGCCTTCAATGTGTGCGTTCAACTTACAGAGTTAAACTGATGTGTGTTTGCAGGAGTGTCTAAACCCTTTCTGTGAAGAAGCACAAAACGCATTTTCCCAGCCAAATGCAAGCATTTCCCAAATAGCTGTAAATCTCCGTCTGAAACACAAAACGAACGTATCTTTCAGACTGCTTTGCTGGGTGTTCGCTGACCTAAGGGAGTTGAATCTGCCTCTAGATACAGAGAGTGAGAAGCACGTTGCTTCTCGGAGCTGCGTATTGATATGCCACCGTGAATGGGAGTAAACTCGGTTTAGAGAAATATCTGCTTCTAAAACCAAAACGGAGCAACCTAACAGAACGGCCTTCAATGTGTGCGTTCAACTTACAGAGTTAAACTGATGTGTGTTTGCAGGAGTTTCTAAACCCTTTCTGTGAAGAAGCGCAAAACGCATTTTCCCAGCCAAATGCAAGCATTTCCCAAATAGCTGTAAATCTCCGTCTGAAACACAAAACGAACGTATCCTTCAGACTGCTCTGCTGGGTGTTCGCTGACCTAAGGGAGTTGAATCTGAATCTAGATTCAGAGAGTGAGAAGCACGTTGCTTCTCGGAGCTGCGTTTTGATATGCCAGAGTGAATGGGAGTAAACGCGGTTTGGAGAAATATCTGCTTCTAAAACCAAAACAAAGCAACCTAACAGAACGGCCTTCAATGTGTGCGTTCAACTTACAGAGTTAAACTGATGTGTGTTTGCAGGAGTTTCTAAACCCTTTCTGTGAAGAAGCGCAAAACGCATTTTCCCAGGCAAAAGCAAGCATTTCCCAAATAGCTGTAAATCTCCGTCTGAAACACCAAACGAGCGTATCCTTCAGACTACTCTGCTGGGTGTTCGCTTACCTAAAAGAATTGAATCTACCTCTAGATTCAGAGAGTGAGAAGCACGTTGCTTCTCGGAGCTGCGTTTTGATATGCCAGAGTGAATGGGAGTAAACGCGGTTTGGAGAAATATCTGCTTCTAAAACCAGAACGGAGCAACCTAATAGAACGGCCTTCAATGTGTCCGTTGAACTTACAGAGTTAAACTGATGTGTGTTTGCAAAAGTTTCTAAACCCTTTCTGTGAAGAACCGCAAAACGCATTTTCCGAGCCAAATGCAAGCATTTTCCAAATAGCTGTAAATCTCCTTCTGAAACACAAAACGAACGTATCCTTCAGACTGCTCTGCTGGGTGTTCGCTGACCTAAGGGAGTTGAATCTGCCTCTAGATTCAGAGAGTGAAAAGCACGTTCATTCTCGGAGCTCCGTTTTGATAAACCAGAGTGAATGGGAGAAAACGCGGTTTGGAGAAATATCTGCTTCTAAAACCAAAACGGAGCACCTAACAGAACGGCCTTCAATGTGTGCGTTCAACTTACAGAGTTAAACTGATGTGTGTTTGCAGGAGTTTCTAAACCCTTTCTGTGAAGAAGCGCAAAACGCATTTTCCGAGGCAAAAGCAAGCATTTCCCAAATAGCTGTAAATCTCCGTCTGAAACACAAAACGAACATATCCTTCAGACTGCTCTGCTGGGTGTTCGCTTAGCTAAGGGAGTTGAATCTGCCTCTAGATTTAGAGAGTGAGAAGCACGTTGCTTCTCGGAGCTGCGTTTTGATATGCCAGAGTGAATGGGAGTAAACGCGGTTTGGAGAAATATCTGCTTCTAAAACCAAAACGGAGCAACCTAACAGAACGGCCTTCAATGTGTCCGTTGAACTTACAGAGTTAAACTGATGTGTGTTTGCAGGAGTTTCTAAACCCTTTCTGTGAAGAACCGCAAAACGCATTTTTCCAGCCAACTGCAAGCATTTCCCAAATAGCTGTAAATCTCCGTCTGAAACACAAAACGAACGTATCCTTCAGACTGCTCTGCTGGGTGTTCGCTGACCTAAGGGAGTTGAATCTGCCATTAGATACAGTGAGTGAGAAGCACGTTGCTTCTCGGAGCTGCGTTTTGATATGCCAGAGTGAATGGGAGTAAACGCGGTTTGGGGAAATAACTGCTTCTAAAACCAAAACGGAGCAACCTAACAGAACGGCCTTCAATGTGTGCGTTCAACTTACAGAGTTAAACTGATGTGTGTTTGCAAAAGTTTCTAAACTCTTTCTGTGAAGAAGCGCAAAACGCATTTTCCCAGGCAAAAGCAAGCATTTCCCAAATAGCTGTAAATCTCCGTCTGAAACACAAAACGAAAGTATCCTTCAGACTGCTCTGCTGAGTGTTCGATGACCTAAGGGAGTTGTATCTGCCTCTAGATTCAGAGAGTGAGACGCACGTTCATTCTCGGAGCTGCGTTTTGATGTGCCAGAGTGAATGGGAGTAAACGCGGTTTGGAGAAATATCTGCTTCTAAAACCAAAACGGAGCAACCTAACAGAACGGCCTTCAATGTGTGCGTTCAACTTACAGAGTTAAACTGATGTGTGTTTGCTGGAGTTTCTAAACCCTTTCTGTGAAGAAGCGCAAAACGCATTTTCCCAGGCAAAAGCAAGCATTTCCCAAATAGCTGTAAATCTCCGTCTGAAACACAAAACGAACGTATCCTTCAGACTGCTCTGCTGGGTGTTCGCTTAGCTAAGGGAGTTGAGTCTGCCTCTAGATACAGAGAGTGAGAAGCACGTTGCTTCACGGAGCTGGGTTTTGATATGCCAGAATGAATGGGAGTAAACGCGGTTTGGAGAAATATCTGCTTCTAAAACCAAAACGGAGCAACCTAACAGATCGGCTTTCAATGTGTCCGTTGAACTTACAGAGTTAAACTGATGTGTGTTTGCAGGAGTTTCTAAACCCTTTCTGTGAAGAAGCGCAAAACGCATTTTCCCAGGCAAGAGCAAGCATTTCCCAAATAGCTGTAAATCTCCGTCTGAAACACAAAACGAACGTATCCTTCAGACTGCTCTGCTGGGTGTTCGCTTACCTAAAAGAATTGAATCTACCTCTAGAATCAGAGAGTGAGAAGCACGGTGCTTCTCGGAGCTGCGTTTTGATATGCCAGAGTGAAAGGGAGTAAACGCGGTTTGGAAAAATATCTGCTTCTAAAACCAAAACGGAGCAACCTAACAGAACGGCCTTCAAAGTGTGCGTTCAACTTACAGAGTTAAACTGATGTGTGTTTGCAGGAGTTTCTAAATCCTTTCTGTGAAGAAGCGCAAAACGCATTTTCCCAGGCAACAGAAGCATTTCCCAAATAGCTGTAAATCTCCGTCTGAAACACAAAACGAACGTATTTTTCAGACTGCTCTGCTGGGTGTTCGCTTACCTAAAACAATTGAATCTACCTCTAGAATCAGAGAGTGAGAAGCACGTTGCTTCTCGGAGCTGCGTTTTGATATGCCAGAGTGAATGGGAGTAAACGCGGTTTGGAGAAATATCTGCTTCTAAAACCAAAACGGAGCAACCTAACAGAACGGCCTTCAATGTGTGCGTTCAACTTACAGAGGTAAACTGATGTGTGTTTGCAGGAGTTTCTAAACCCTTTCTGTGAAGAAGCGCAAAACGCATTTTCCCAGGCAAAAGCAAGCATTTCCCAAATAGCTGTAAATTTCCGTCTGAAACACAAAACGAACGTATCCGTCAGACTGCTCTGCTGGGTGTTCGCTTACCTAAAAGAATTGAATCTACCTCTAGATTCAGAGAGTGAGGAGCACGTTGCTTCTCGGAGCTGCGTTTTGATATTCCAGAGTGAATGGGAGTAAACGCGGTTTGGAGAAATATCTGCTTCTAAAACCAAAACGGAGAAACCTAACAGAACGGCCTTCAATGTGTGCGTTAAACTTACAGAGTTAAACTGATGTGTGTTTGCAGGAGTTTCTAAACCCTTTCTGTGAAGAAGCGCAAAACGCATTTTCCCAGGCAAAAGCAAGCATTTCCCAAATAGCTGTAAATCTCCGTCTGAAACACAAAACGAACGTATCCTTCAGACAGCTCTGCTGGGAGTTCGCTTAGCTAAGGGAGTTGAATCTGCCTCTAGATTTAGAGAGTGAGAAGCACGTTGCTTCTCGGAGCTGCGTTTTGATATGCCAGAGTGAATGGGAGTAAACGCGGTTTGGAGAAATATCTGCTTCTAAAACCAAAACGGAGCAACATAACAGAACGGCCTTCAATGTGTGCGTTCAACTTACAGAGTTAAATTGATGTGTGTTTGCAGGAGTTTCTAAACCCTTTCTGTGAAGAAGCGCAAAACGCATTTTCCCAGTCAAATGCAAGCATTTCCCAAATATTTGTAAATCTCCGTCTGAAACACAAAACGAACGTATCCTTCAGACTGCTCTGCTGGGTGTTCGCTGACCTAAGGGAGTTGAATATGCCTCTAGATTCAGAGAGTGAGAAGCACGTTGCTTCTCGGAGCTGCGTTTTGATATGCCAGAGTGAATGGGAGTAAACGCGGTATGGAGAAATATCTGCTTCTAAAACCAAAACGGAGCAACCTAACACAACGGCCTTTAATGTGTGCCTTCAACTTACAGAGTTAAACTCATGTGTGTTTGCAGGAGTTTCTAAACCCTTTCTGTGAAAAAGCGCAAACCGCATTTTCCCAGCCAAATGCAAGCATTTCCCAAATAGCTGTAAATCTCCGTCTTAAACACAAAACGAACGTATCCTTCAGACTGCTCTGCTGGGTGTTCGCTTACCTATAAGAATTGAATCTACCTCTAGATTCAGAGAGTGAGAAGCACGTTGCTTCTCAGAGCTGCGTTTTGATATGCCAGAGTGAATGGGAGTAAACGCGGTTTGGAGAAATATCTGCTTCTAAAACCAAAACGGAGCAACCTAACAGAACGGCCTTCAATGTGTGCGTTCAACTTACAGAGGTAAACTGATGTGTGTTTGCAGGAGTTTCTAAACCCTTTCTGTGAAGAAGCGCAAAACGCATTTTCCCAGGCAAAAGCAAGCATTTCCCAAATAGCTGTAAATCTCCGTCTGAAACACAAAACGAACGTATCCTTCAGACTGCTCTGCTGGGTGTTCGCTTACCTAACAGAATTGAATCTACCTCTAGATTCAGAGAGTGAGAAGCACGTTGCTTCTCGGAGCTGCGTTTTGATATGCCAGAGTGAATGGGAGTAAACGGAGTTTGGAGAAATATCTGCTTCTAAAACCAAAACGGAGCAACCTAACAGAACGGCCTTCAATGTGTGCGTTCAACTTACAGAGTTAAACTGATGTGTGTTTGCAGGAGTTTCTAAACCCTTTCTGTGAAGAAGCGCAAAACGCATTTTCCCAGGCAAAAGCAAGCATTTCCCAAATAGCTGTAAATCTCCGTCTGAAACACAAAACGAACGTATCCTTCAGACAGCTCTGCTGGGTGTTCGCTTACCTAAAAGAATTGAATCTACCTCTAGATTCAGAGAGTGAGAAGCACGTTGTTTCTCGGAGCTGCGTTTTGATATGCCAGAGTGAATGGGAATAAACGCGGTTTGGAGAAATATCTGCTTCGAAAACCTAAACGGAGGAACCTAACAGAACGGCCTTCAATGTGTGCGTTCAACTTACAGAGCTAAACTGATGTGTGTTTGCAGGAGTTTCTAAACCCTTTCTGTGAAGAAGCGCAAAACGCATTTTTTCAGCCAAATGCAAGCATTTCCCAAATAGCTGTAAATCTCCGTCTGAAACACGAAACGAACGTATCCTTCAGACTGCTCTGCTGGGTGTTCGCTGACCTAAGGGAGTTGAATCTGCCTCTAGATTCAGAAAGTGAGAAGCACGTTGCTTCTCGGAGCTGCGTTTTGATATGCCAGAGTGAATGGGAGTAAACGCGGTTTTTAGAAATATCTGCTTCTAAAACAAAAACGGAGCAACCTAACAGAACGGCCTTCAATGTGTGCGTTCAACTTACAGAGTTAAACTGATGTGTGTTTGCAGGAGTTTCTAAACCCTTTCTGTGAAGAAGGGCAGAACCCATTTTCCCAGGCAAAGGCAATCATTTTCCAAATAGCTGTAAATCTCCGTCTACAACACAAAACGAACGTATCCTTCAGACTGCTCTGCTGGGTGTTCGCTTACCTAAAAGAATTGAATCTACCTCTAGATTTAGAGAGTGAGAAGCACGTTGCTTCTCGGAACTGGGTTTAGATATGCCAGAGTGAATGGGAATAAACGCTGTTTCGAGAAATATCTGCTTCTAAAACCAAAACGGAGCAACCTAACAGAACGGCCTTCAATGTGTGCGTTCAACTTACAGAATTAAACTGATGTGTGTTTGCAGGAGTTTCTAAACCCTTTCTGTGAAGAAGCGCAAAACGAATTTTCGCAGGTAAAAGAAAGCATTTCCCAAATAGCTGTAAATCTCCGTCTGAAACACAAAACGAACGTATCCTTCAGACTGCTCTGCTGGGTGTGCGCTTACATAAAAAATTGAATCTACCTCTAGATTCAGAGAGTGAGAAGCACGTTGCTTCTCGGAGCTGCGTTTTGATATGCCAGAGTGAATGGGAGTAAACGCGGTTTGGAGAAATATCTGCTTCTAAAACCAAAACGGAGCAACCTAACAGAACGGCCTTCAATGTGTCCGTTCAACGTACAGAGATAAACTGATGTGTGTTTGCAGGAGTTTCTAAACCCTTTCTGTGAAGAAGCGCAAAACGCATTTTCCCAGGCAAAAGCAAGCATTTCCCAAATAGCTGTAAATCTCCGTCTGAAACACAAAACGAACGTATTTTTCAGACTGCTCTGCTGGGTGTTCGTTGACCTAAGGGAATTGAATGTGCCTTTAGATTCAGAGAGTGAGACCACGTTGCTTCTCGGAGCTGCGTTTTGATATGCCAGAGTGAATGGGAGTAACGGCGGTTTGGCGAAATAACTGCTTCTAAAACCAAAACGGAGCAACCTAACAGAACGGCCTTCAATGTGTGCGTTCATCTTACAGAGTTAAACAGATGTGTGTTTGCAGGAGTTTCTAAATTCTTTCTGTGAAGAAGCGCAAAACGCATTTTCCCAGGCAAAAGCAAGCATTTCCCAAATAGCTGTAAATCTCTGTCTGAAACACAAAACGAACGTAACCTTCAGACTGCTCTGCTGGGTGTTCGCTTACCTAAAAGAATTGAATCTACCTCTAGATTCAGAGAGTGAGAGGCACTTTGCTTCTCGGGGCTGCGTTTTGATATGCCAGAGTGAATGGGAGTAAACGCGGTTTGGAGAAATATCTGCTTCTAAAACCAAAACGGAGACACCTAACAGAACGGCCTTCAATGTGTGCGTTCAACTTACATAGTTAAACTGATGTGTGTTTGCAGGAGTTTCTAAACCCTTTCTGTGAAGAATCGCAAAACGCATTTTCCCAGCCAAATGCAAGCATTTCCCAAATAGTTGTAAATCTCCGTCTGAAACACAAAACGAACGTATCCTTCAGACAGCTCTGCTGGGTGTTCGCTGACCTAAGGGAGTTGAATTTGCCTCTAGATTCAGAAAGTGAGAAGCACGTTGCTTCTCGGAGCTGCGTTTTGATATGCCAGAGTGAATGGGAGTAAACGCGGTTGGGAGAAATATCTGCTTCTGAAACCAAAACGGAGCAACCTAACAGAACGGCCTTCAATGTGTGCGTTCAACATACATAGTTAAACTGATGTGTGTTTGCAGGAGTTTCTAAACACTTTCTGTGAAGAAGCGCAAAACGCATTTTCCCAGGCAAAAGTAAGCATTTCCCAAATAGCTGTAAATCTCCGTCTGAAACAAAAAACGAACGTATCCTTCAGACTGCTCTGCTGAGTGTTCGATGACCTAAGGGAGTTGAATCTGCCTCTAGATTCAGAGAGTGAGAAGCACGTTGTTTCTCAGAGCTGCGTTTTGATATGCCAGAGTGAATGGGAGTAAACGCGGTTTGGAGAAATATCTGCTTCTAAAACCAAAACGGAGCAACCTAACAGAACGGCCTTCAATGTGTGCGTTCAACTTACAGAGTTAAACTGATGTGTGTTTGCAGGAGTTTCTAAACCCTTTCTGTGAAGAAGCGCAAAACGCATTTTCCCAGGCAAAAGCAAGCATTTCCCAAATAGCTGTAAATCTCCGTCTGAAACACAAAACGAACGTATCCTTCAGACTGCGCTGCTGGGTGTTCGCTGACCTAAGGGAGTTGAATCTGCCTCTAGATTCAGAGAGTGAGAAGCACGTTGCTTCTCGGAGCTGCGTTTTGATATGCCAGAGTGAATGGTAGTAAACGCGGTTTGGAGAAATATCTGCTTCTAAAACCAAAACGGAGCAACCTAACAGAACGGCCTTCAATGTGTGCGTTCAACTTACAGAGTTGAACTGATGTGTGTTTGCAGGAGTTTCTAAACCCTTTCTGTGAAGAAGGGCAAAACGCATTTTCCCAGGCAAAAGCAAGCATTTCCCAAATAGCTAAATCTCCGTCTGAAACAAAAAACGAACGTATCCTTCAGACTGCTCTGCTGAGTGTTCGATGACCTCAGGGAGTTGAATCTGCCTCTAGATTCAGAGAGTGAGAAGCACGTTGCTTCTCGGAGCTGCGTTTTGATATGCCAGAGTGAATAAGAGTAAACGAGGTTTGGCGAAATAACTACTTCTAAAACCAAAACAAAGCAACCTAACAGAACGGCCTTCGATGTTTGCGTTCAACTTACAGAGTTAAACAGATGTGTGTTTGCAGGAGTTTCTAAATTCTTTCTGTGAAGAAGCGCAAAACGCATTTTCCCAGGCAAAAGCAAGCATTTCCCAAATAGCTGTAAATCTCCGTCTGAAACGCAAAACGAACGTATCCTTCAGACTGCTCTGCTGGGTGTTCGCTTACCTAAAAGAATTGAATCTACCTCTAGATTCAGAGAATGAGAAGCACGTTGCTTCTCGGAGCTGCGTTTTGATATGCCAGAGTGAATGAGAGTAAACGCGGTTTGGAGAAATATCTGCTTCTAAAACCAAAACGGAGCAACCTAACAGAACGGCCTTCAATGTGTGCGTTCAACTTACAGAGTTAAACTGATGTGTGTTTGCAGGAGTTTCTAAACCCTTTCTGTGAAGAAGCGCAAACCGCATTTTCCCAGCCAAATGCAAGCATTTCCCAAATAGCTGTAAATCTCCGTCTGAAACACAAAACGAACGTATCCTTCAGACTGCTCTGCTGGGTGTTCGCTTACCTAAAAGAATTGAATCTGCCTCTAGATTCAGAGAGTGAGAAGCACGTTGCTTCTCGGAGCTGCGTTTTGATATGCCAGAGTGAATGGGAGTAAACGCGGTTTGGAGAAATATCTGCTTCTAAAACCAAAACGGAGCAACCTAACAGAACGGCCTTCAATGTGTGCCTTCAACTTACAGAGTTAAACTGATGTGTGTTTGCAGGAGTTTCTAAACCCTTTCTGTAAAGAGGCGCAAAACGCATTTTCCCAGCCAAATGCAAGCATTTCCCAAAAAGCTGTAAATCTCCATCTGAAACAGAAAACGAACGTATCCTTCCGACTGCTCTGCTGGGTGTTCGCTGACATAAGGGAGTTGAATCTGCCTCTAGATTCAGAGAGTGAGAAGCACGTTGCTTCTCGGGGCTGCGTTTTGATATGCCAGAGTGAATGGGAGTAAACGCGGTTTGGAGAAATATCTGCTTCTAAAACCAAAACGGAGCAACCTAACAGAACGGCCTTCAATGTGTGCGTTCAACTTACAGAGGTAAACTGATGTGTGTTTGCAGGAGTTTCTAAACCCTTTCTGTGAAGAAGCGCAAAACGCATTTTCCCAGGCAAAAGCAAGCATTTCTTAAATAGCTGTAAATCTCCGTCTGAAACACAAAACGAACGTATCCTTCAGACTGCTCTGCTGGGTGTTCGCTTACCTAACAGAATTGAATCTACCTCTAGATTCAGAGAGTGAGAAGCACGTTGCTTCTTGGAGCTGCGTTTTGATATGCCAGAGTGAATGGGAGTAAACGGAGTTTGGAGAAATATCTGCTTCTAAAACCAAAACGGAGCAACCTAACAGAACGGCCTTCAATGTGTGCGTTCGACTTACATAGTTAAACTGATGTGTGTTTGCAGGAGTTTCTAAACCCTTTCTGTGAAGAAGCGCAAAACGCATTTTGCCAGGCAATAGAAGCTTTCCCAAATAGCTGTAAATCTCCGTCTGAAACACAAAACGAACGTATCGTTTAGACTGCTCTGCTTAGTGTTCGCTTACCTAAAAGAATTGAATCTAACTCTAGAATCAGAGAGTGAGAAGCACGTTGCTTCTAGGAGCAGCGTTTTGATATGCCAGAGTGAATGGCAGTAAACGCGGTTTGGAGAAATATCTGCTTCTAAACCCAAAACGGAGCAACCTAACAGAACGGCCTTCAATGTGTCCGTTCAACTTACAGAGTTAAACTGATGTGTGTTTGCAGCAATTTCTAAACCCTTTCTGTGAAGAAGCGCAAAACGCATTTTCCCAGGCAAAAGCAAGCATTTCCCAAATAGCTGTAAATCTCCGTCTGAAACACAAAACGAACGTATCCTTCAGACTGCTCTGCTGGGTGTTCGCTTACCTAAAAGAATTGAATCTACCTCTAGTTTCAGAGAGTGAGAAGCACGTTGCTTCTCGGAGCTGCGTTTTGATATGCCAGAGTGAATGGGAGTAAACGCGGTTTGGAGAAATATCTGCTTCTAAAACCAAAACGGAGCAACCTAACCGAACGGCCTTCAATGTGTGCGTTCAACTTACAGAGTTAAACTGATGTGTGTTTGCAGGAGTTTCTAAACCCTTTCTGTGAAGAAATGCAAAACGCATTTTCCCAGGTAAAAGCAAGCATTTCCCAAAGAGCTCTAAATCTCCGTCTGAAACACAAAACGAACGTATCCTTCAGACTGCTCTGCTGGGTGTTCTCTTACCTAAAAGAATTGAGTCTACCTCTAGATTCAGAGAGTGAGCAGCACGTTGCTTCTTGGAGCTGCGTTTTGATATGCCAGAGTGAATGGGAGTAAACGCGGTTTGGAGAAATATCTGCTTCCAAAACCAAAACGGAACAAACTAACAGAACGGCCTTCAATGTGTGCGTTCAGCTTACAGAGTTAAACTGATGTGTGTTTGCAGGAGTTTCTAAACCCTTTCTGTGAAGAAGCGCAAAACGCATTTTCCCAGGCAAAAGCAAGAATTTCCCAAATAGCTGTAAATCTCCGTCTGAAACACAAAACGAACGTATCCTTCAGACTGCTCTGCTGGGTGTTCGCTGACCTAAGGGAGTTGAATCTGCCTCTAGATTCAGAGAGTGAGAAGCACGTTGCTTCTCGGAGCTGCGTTTTCATATGCCAGAGTGAATGGGAGTAAACGCGGTTTGGAGAAATATCTGCTTCTAAAACCAAAACGGAGCAACCTAACAGAACGGCCTTCAATGTGTGCGTTCAACTTACAGAGTTAAACTGATGTGTGTTTGCAGGAGTTTCTAAACCCTTTCTGTGAAGAAGCGCAAAACGCATTGTCCCAGGCAAAAGCAAGCATTTCCCAAATAGCTGTAAATCTCCGTCTGAAACACAAAACGAACGTATCCTTCAGACAGCTCTGCTGGGTGTTCGCTTACCTAAAAGAATTGAATCTACCTCTAGATTCAGAGAGTGAGAAGCACGTTGTTTCTCGGAGCTGCGTTTTGATATGCCAGAGTGAATGGGAGTAAACGCGGTTTGGAGAAATATCTGCTTCTAAAACCTAAACGGAGGAACCTAACAGAACGGCCTTCAATGTGTGCGTTCAACTTACAAAGCTAAACTGATGTGTGTTTGCAGGAGTTTCAAAACCCTTTCTGTGAAGAAGCGCAAAACGCATTTTTTCAGCCAAATGCAAGCATTTCCCAAATAGCTGTAAATCTCCGTCTGAAACACAAAACGAACGTATCCTTCAGACTGCTCTGCTGGGTGTTCGCTGACCTAAGGGAGTTGAATCTGCCTTTAGATTCAGAAAGTGAGAAGAACGTTGCTTCTCGGAGCTGCGTTTTGATATGCCAGAGTGAATGGGAGTAAACGCGGTTTTTAGAAATATCTGCTTCTAAAACTAAAACGGAGCAACATAACAGAACGGCCTTCAATGTGTCCGTTCAACTTACAGAGTTAAACTGATGTGTGTTTGCAGGAGTTTCTAAACCCTTTCTGTGAAGAAGCGCAAAACGCATTTTCCCAGGCAAAGGCAAGCATTTCCGAAATAGTTGTAAATCTCCGTCTGAAACACAAAACGAACGTATCCTTCAGACTGCTCTGCTGGGTGTTCGCTGACCTAAGGGAGTTGAATTTGCCTCTAGGTTCAGAAAGTGAGAAGCACGTTCCTTCTCTGAGCTGCGTTTTGATATGCCAGAGTGAATGGGAGTAAACGCGGTTTGGAGAAATATCTGCTTCTAAAACCAAAACGGAGCAACCTAAAAGAACGGCCTTCAATGTGTGCGTTCAACTTACATAGTTAAACTGATGTGTGTTTGCAGGAGTTTCTAAACCGTTTCTGTGAAGAAGCGCAAAACGCATTTTCCCAGGCAAAAGCAAGCATTTCCCAAATAGCTGTAAATCTCCGTCTGAAACAAAACACGAACGTATCTTTCAGACTGCTGTGCTGAGTGTTCGATGACCTAAGGGAGTTGAATCTGCCTCTAGATTCAGAGAGTGAGAAGCACGTTGCTTCTCGGAGCTGCGTTTTGATATGCCAGAGTGAATGGGAGTAAACGCGGTTTGGAGAAATATCTGCTTCTAAAACCAAAAAGGAGCAACCTAACAGAACGGCCTTCAATGTGTGCGTTCAACTTACAGAGTTAAACTGATGTGTGTTTGCAGGAGTTTCTAAACCCTTTCTGTGAAGAAGCGCAAAACGCATTTTCCCAGGCAAAAGCAAGCATTTCCCAAATAGCTGTAAATCTCCGTCTGAAACACAAAACGAACGTATCCTTCAGACTGCTCTGCTGGGTGTTCGCTTACCTAAAAGAATTGAATCTACCTCTAGATTCAGAGAGTGAGAAGCACGTTGCTTCTCGGAGCTGCGTTTTGATATGCCAGAGTGAATGGGAGTAAACGCGGTTTGGAGAAATATCTGCTTCTAAAACCAAAACGGAGAAACCTAACACAACGGCCTTCAATGTGTGCGTTCAACTTACAGAGTTAAACTGATGTGTGTTTGCAGGAGTTTCTAAACCCTTTCTGTGAAGAAGCGCAAAACGCATTTTCCCAGGCAAAGGCAAGCATTTCCCAAATAGCTGTAAATCTCCGTCTGAAACACAAAACGAACGTATCCTTCAGACTGCTCTGCTGGGTGTTCGCTTACCTAAGAGAAGTGAATCTACCTCTAGATTCAGAGAGTGAGAAGCACGTTGCTTCTCGGAGTTGCGTTTTGATATGCCAGAGTGAATGGGAGTAAACGCGGTTTGGAGAAATATCTGCTTCTAAAACCAAAACGGAGCAGCCTAACAGAACGGCCTTCATTGTGTGCGTTCAACTTACAAAGTTAAACTGATGTGTGTTTGCAGGAGTTTCTAAACCCTTTCTGTGAAGAAGCGCAAAACGCATTTTCCCAGCCAAATGCAAGCATTTCGGAAATAGTTGTAAATCTCCGTCTCAAACACAAAAGGAACGTATCCTTCAGACTGCTCTGCTGGGTGTTCGCTGACCTAAGGGAGTTGAATTTGCCTCCAGATTCAGAGTGAGAAGCACTTTGCTGCTCGGAGCTGCGTTTTGATATGCCAGAGTGAATGGGAGTAAACGCGGTTTGGAGAAATATCTGCTTCCAAAACCAAAACGGAGCAAACTAACAGAACGGCCTTCAATGTGTGCGTTCAACTTACAGAGTTAAACTGATGTGTGTTTGCAGGAGTTTCTAATCCGTTTTTGTGAAGAAGCGCAAAACGCATTTTCCCAGGCAAAAGCAAGCATTTCCCAAATAGCTGTAATTCTCCGTCTGAAACAAAAAACGAACGTATCCTTCAGACTGCTCTTCTGAGTGTTCGATGACCTAAGGGAGTTGAATCTGCCTCTAGATTCAGAGAGTGAGAAGCACGTTCATTCTCGGAGCTGCGTTTTGATATGCCAGAGTGAATGGGAGTAAACGCGGTTTGGAGAAATATCTGCTTCTAAAACCAAAACGGAGCAACCTAACAGAACGGCCTTCAATGTGTGCGTTCAACTTACAGAGTTAAACTCATGTGTGTTTGCAGGAGTTTCTAAACCCTTTCTGTGAAGAAGCGCAAAACGCATTTGCCCAGGCAAAAGCAAGCATTTCCCAAATAGCTGTAAATCTCCGTCTGAAACACAAAACGAACGTATCCTTCAGACAGCTCTGCTGGGAGTTCGCTTAGCTAAGGGAGTTGAATCTGCCTCTAGATTTAGAGAGTGAGAAGCACGTTGCTTCTCGGAGCTGCGTTTTGATATGCCAGAGTGAATGGGAGTAAACGCGGTTTAAAGAAATATCTGCTTCTAAAACCAAAACGGAGCAACATAACAGAACGGCCTTCAATGTGTGCGTTCAACTTACAGAGTTTAATTGATGTGTGTTTGCAGGAGTTTCTAAACCCTTTCTGTGAAGAAGCGTAAAACGCATTTTCCCAGTCAAATGCAAGCATTTCCCAAATATTTGTAAATCTCCGTCTGAAACACAAAACGAACGTATCCTTCAGACTGCTCTGCTGGGTGTTCGCTGACCTAAGGGAGTTGAATATGCCTCTAGATTCAGAGAGTGAGAAGCACGTTGCTTCTCGGAGCTGCGTTTTGATATGCCAGAGTGAATGGGAGTAAACGCGGTATGGAGAAATATCTGCTTCTAAAACCAAAACGGAGCAACCTAACAGAACGGCCTTCAATGTGTGCCTTCAACTTACAGAGTTAAACTGATGTGTGTTTGCAGGAGTTTCTAAACCCTTTCTGTGAAGAAGCGCAAACCGCATTTTCCCAGCCAAATGCAAGCATTTCCCAAATAGCTGTAAATCTCCGTCTGAAACACAAAACGAACGTATCCTTCAGACTGCTATGCTGGGTGTTCGCTTACCTAAAAGAATTGAATCTACCTCTAGATTCAGAGAGTGAGAAGCACGTTGCTTCTCGGAGCTGCGTTTTGATATGCCAGAGTGAATGGGAGTAAACGCGGTTTGGAGAAATATCTGCTTCTAAAACCAAAACGGAGCAACCTAACAGAACGGCCTTCAATGTGTGCGTTCAACTTACAGAGTTAAACTGATGTGTGTTTGCAGGAGTTTCTAAACCCTTTCTGTAAAGAGGCGCAAAACGCATTTTCCCAGCCAAATGCAAGCATTTCCCAAAAAGCTGTAAATCTCCATCTGAAACAGAAAACGAACGTATCCTTCCGACTGCTCTGCTGGGTGTTCGCTGACATAAGGGAGTTGAATCTGCCTCTAGATTCAGAGAGTGAGAAGCACGTTGCTTCTAGGAGCAGCGTTTTAATATGCCAGAGTGAATGGGAGTAAACGCGGTTTGGAGAAATATCTGCTTCTAAACCCAAAACGGAGCAACCTAACAGAACGGCCTTCAATGTGTGCGTTCAACTTACAGAGATAAACTGATGTGTGTTTGCAGCAATTTCTAAACTTTTTCTGTGAAGAAGCGCAAAACGCATTTTCCCAGGTAAAAGCAAGCATTTCCCAAAGAGCTCTAAATCTCCGTCTGAAACACAAAACGAACGTATCCTTCAGACTGCTCTGCTGGGTGTTCGCTTACCTAAAAGAATTGAGTCTACCTCTAGATTCAGAGAGTGAGAAGCACGTTGCTTCTCGGAGCTGCGTTTTGATATGCCAGAGTGAATGGGAGTAAACGCGGTTTGGAGAAATATCTGCTTCCAAAACCAAAACGGAGCAAACTAACAGAACGGCCTTCAATGTGTGCGTTCAACTTACAGAGTTAAACTGATGTGTGTTTGCAGGAGTTTCTAAACCCTTTCTGTGAAGAAGCGCAAAACGCATTTTCCCAGGCAAAGGCAAGCATTTCCCAAATAGCTGTAAATCTCCGTCTGAAACACAAAACGAACGTATCTTCAGACTGCTCTGCTGGGTGTTCGCTTACCTAAAAGAATTGAATCTACCTCTAGATTCAGAGAGTGAGAAGCACGTTGTTTCTCGGAGCTGCGTTTAGATATGCCAGAGTGAATGGGAGTAAACGCGGTTTGGAGAAATATCTGCTTCTAAAACCAAAACGGAGCAACCTAACAGAACGGCCTTCAATGTGTGCGTTCAACTTACAGAGTTAAACTGATGTGTGTTTGCAGAAGTTTCTAAACACTTTCTGTGAAGAAGCGAAAAAGGCATTTTCCCAGGCAAAAGCAAGCATTTCCCAAATAGCTGTAAATCTCCGTCTGAAACACAAAACGAACGTATCCTTCAGACTGGTCTGCTGGGTGTGCGCTTACCTAAAAGAATTGAATCTACCTCTAGATTCAGAGAGTGAGAAGCACGTTGCTTCTCGGAGCTGCGTTTTGATATGCCAGAGTGAATGGGAGTAAACGCGGTTTGGAGAAATATCTGCTTCTAAAACCAAAACGGAGCAACCTAACAGAACGGCCTTCAATGTGTGCGTTCAACTTACAGAGTTAAACTGATGTGTGTTTGCAGGAGTTTCTAAACCCTTTCTGTGAAGAAGCGCAAAACGCATTTGGCCAGGCAAATAAGCATTTCCTAAATAGCTGTATATCTTCGTCTGAAACACAAAACGAACGTATCCTTCAGACTGCTCTGCTGGGTGTTCGCTTACCTAAAAAAATTGAATCTACCTCTAGATTCAGAGAGTGAGAAGCACGTTGCTTCTCGGAGCTGCGTTTTGATATGCCAGAGTGAATGGGAGTAAACGCGGTTTGGACAAATATCTGCTTCTAAAACCAAAACGGAGCAACCTAACAGAACGGCCTTCAACGTGTGCGTTCAACTTACAGAGTTAAACTGATGTGTGTTTGCAGGAGTTTCTAAACCCTTTCTGTGAAGAAGCGCAAAACGCATTTTCCCAGGCAAAAGCAAGCATTTCCCAAATAGCTGTAAATCTCCGTCTGAAACACAAAACGAACGTATCCTTCAGACTGCTCTGCTGGGTGTTCGCTGACCTAAGGGAGTTGAATCTGCCTCTAGATTCAGAGAGTGAGAAGCACGTTGCTTCTCGGAGCTGCGTTTTGATATGCCAGAGTGAATGGGAGTAAACGCGGTTTGGAGAAATATCTGCTTCTAAAACCAAAACGGAGCAACCTAACAGAATGGCCTTCAATGTGTGCGTTCAACTTACAGAGTTAAACTGATGTGTGTTTGCAGGAGTTTCTAAACCCTTTCTGTGAAACAGCGCAAAACGCATTTTCCCAGGCAAAAGCAAGCATTTCCCAAATAGCTGTAAATCTCCGTCAGAAACACAAAACGAACGTATCCTTCAGACTGCTCTGCTGGGTGTTCGCTTAGCTAAGGGAGTTCAATCTGCCTCTAGATTTAGAGAGTGAGAAGCACATTGCTTCTCGGAGCTGCGTTTTGATATGCCAGAGTGAATGGGAGAAAACGCGGTTTGGAGAAATATCTGCTTCTAAAACCAAAACAAAGCAACCTAACAGAACGGCCTTCAACGTGTGCGTTCAACTTACAGAGTTAAACTGATGTGTGTTTGCAGGAGTTTCTAAACCCTTTCTGTGAAGAAGCGCAAAACGCATTTTCCCAGCCAAATGCAAGCATTTCCCAAATAGCTGTAAATCTCCGTCTGAAACACAAAACGAACGTATCCTTCAGACAGCTCTGCTGGGTGTTCGCTAAGCTCAGGGAGTTCAATCTGCCTCTAGATTTAGAGAGTGAGAAGCACGTTGCTTCTCGAAGCTGCGTTTTGATATGCCAGAGTGAATGGGATTAAACGCGGTTTGGAGAAATATCTGCTTCTAAAACCAAAACGGAGCAACCTAACAGAACGGCCTTCAATGTGTCCGTTGAACTTACAGAGTTAAACTGATGTGTGTTTGCAGGAGTTTCTAAATTATTTCTGTGAAGAAGCGCAAAACGCATTTTCCCAGCCAAATCCAAGCATTTCCCAAATAGCTGTAAATCTCCGTCTGAAACACAAAACGAACGTATCCTTCAGACTGCTCTGCTGGGTGTTCGCTGACCTAAGGGAGTTGAATTTGCCTCTAGATTCAGAAAGTGAGAAGCACGTTGCTTCTCGGAGCTGCGTTTTCATATGCCAGAGTGAATGGGAGTAAACGCGGTTTGGAGAAATATCTGCTTCTAAAACCAAAACGGAGTAATTTAACAGAACGGCCTTCAATGTGTGCGTTCAACTTACATAGTTAAACTGATGTGTGTTTGCAGGAGTTTCTAAACCCTTTCTGTGAAGAAGCGCAAAACGCATTTTCCCAGGCAAAAGCAAGCATTTCCCAAATAGCTGTAAATCTCCGTCTGAAACGAAAAACGAACGTATCCTTCAGACTGCTCTGCTGAGTGTTCGATGACCTAAGGGAGTTGAATCTGCCTCTAGATTCAGAGAGTGACAAGCACGTTCATTCTCGGAGCTGCGTTTTGATATGCCAGAGTGAATGGGAGTAAACGCGGTTTGGAGAAATATCTGCTTCTAAAACCAAAACGGAGCAACCTAACAGAACGGCCTTCAATGTGTGCGGTCAACTTACAGAGTTAAACTGATCTGTGTTTGCAGGAGTTTCTAAACCCTTTCTGTGAAGAAGCGCAAAACGCATTTTCCCAGGCAAAAGCAAGCATTTCCCAAATAGCTGTAAATCTTCGTCTGAAACACAAAACGAACGTATCCTTAAGACTGCTCTGCTGGGTGTTCGCTGACCTAAGGGAGTTGAATCTGCCTCTAGATTCAGAGAGTGAGAAGCACGTTGCTTCTCGGAGCTGCGATTTGATATGCCAGAGTGAATGGGAGTAAACGCGGTTTGGAGAAATATCTGCTTCTAAAACCAAAACGGAGCAACCTAACAGAACGGCCTTCAATGTGTGCGTTCAACTTACAGAGTTAAACTGATGTGTGTTTGCAGGAGTTTCTAAACCCTTTCTGTGAAGAAGCGCAAAACGCATTTTCCCAGGCAAAAGCAAGCATTTCCCAAATAGCTGTAAATCTCGGTCTGAAACACAAAACGAACGTATCCTTCAGACTGCTCTGCTGGGTGTTCGCTTACCTAAAAAAATTGAATCTACTTCTAGATTCAGAGAGTGAGAAGCACGTTGCTTCTCGGAGCTGCGTTTTGATATGCCGGAGTGAATGGGAGTAAACGCGGTTTCGAGAAATATTTGCTTCTAAAACCAAAACGGAGTAACCTAACAGAACGGCCTTCAATGTGTGCGTTCAACTTACAGAGTTAAACTGATGTGTGTTTGCAGGAATTTGTAACCCTTTCTGTGAAGAAGGGCAAAACGCATTTTCCCAGGCAAAAGCAAGCATTTCTCAAATACCTGTAAATCTCCGTCTGAAACTAAAAACGAACGTATCTTTCAGACTGCTCTGCTGAGTGTTCGATGACCTAAGGGAGTTGAATCTGCCTCTAGATTCAGAGAGTGAGAAGCACGTTCATTCTCGGAGCTGCGTTTTGATATGCCAGAGTGAATGGGAGTAAACGCGGTTTGGAGAAATATCTGCTTCTAAAACCAAAACGGAGCAACCTAACACAACGGCCTTCAATGTGTCCGTTCAACTTACAGAGTTAAACTGATGTGTGTTTGCAGGAGTTTCTAAACCCTTTCTGTGAAGAAGCGCAAAATGCATTTTCCCAGGCAAAAGCAAGGATTTCCCAAATAGCTGTAAATCTCCGTCTGAAACACAAAACGGAGGTATCCTTCAGACTGCTCTGCTGGGTGTTCGCTTACCTAAGGGAGTTGAATCTGCCTCTAGATTCAGAGAGTGAGAAGCACGTTGCTTCTCGAAGCTGCGTTTTGATATGCCAGAGTGAATGGGAGTAAACGCGGTTTGGAGAAATATCTGCTTCTAAAACCAAAACGGAGCAACCTAACAGAACGGCCTTCAATGTGTGCGTTCAACTTACAGAGTTAAACTGATGTGTGTTTGCAGGAGTTTCTAAACCCTTTCTGTGAAGAAGCGCAAAACGCATTTTCCCAGGCAAAAGCAAGCATTTCCCAAATAGCTGTAAATCTCCGTCTGAAACACAAAACGAACGTATCCTTCAGACATCTCTGCTGGGTGTTCGCTTAGCTAAGGGAGTTGAATCTGCCTCTAGATTCAGAGAGTGAGAAGCACCTTGCTTCTCGGAGCTGCGTTTTGATATGCCTGAGAGAATGGGAGTAAACCCGGTTTGGAGAAATATCTGCTTCTGAAACCAAAACGGAGCAACCTAACAGAACGGCCTTCAATGTGTGCGTTCAACTTACAGAGTTAAACAGATGTGTGTTTGCAGGAGTTTCTGAATTCTTTCTGTGAAGAAGCGCAAAACGCATTTTTTCAGGCAAAAGCAAGCATTTCCCAAATAGCTGTAAATCTCCGTCTGAAACACAAAACGAACGTAACCTTCAGACTGCTCTGCTGGGTGTTCGCTTACCTAAAAGAATTGAATCTACCTCTAGATTCAGAGAGTGAGAGGCACGTTGCTTCTCGGAGCTGCGTTTTGATATGCCAGAGTGAATGGGAGTAAACGCGGTTTGGAGAAATATCTGCTTCTAAAACCAAAACGGAGCAACATAACAGAACGGCCTTCAATGTGTGCCTTCAACTTACAGAGTTAAACTGATGTGTGTTTGCAGGAGTTTCTAAACCCTTTCTGTGAAGAATCGCAAAACGCATTTTCCCAGCCAAATGCAAGCATTTCCCAAATAGTTGTAAATCTCCGTCTGAAACACAAAACGAACGTATCCTTCAGACAGCTCTGCTGGGTGTTCGCTGACCTAAGGGAGTTGAATTTGCCTCTATATTCAGAAAGTGAGAAGCACGTTGCTTCTCGGAGCTGCGTTTTGATATGCCAGAGTGAATGGGAGTAAACGCGGTTTGGAGAAATATCTGCTTCTGAAACCAAAACGGAGCAACCTAACAGAACGGCCTTCAATGTGTGCGTTCAACATACATAGTTAAACTGATGTGTGTTTGCAGGAGTTTCTAAACCCTTTCTGTGAAGAAGCGCAAAACGCATTTTCCCAGGCAAAAGCAAGCATTTCCCAAATAGCTGTAAATCTCCGTCTGAAACACAAAACGAACGTATTCTTCAGACTGCTCTGCTGGGTGTTCGCTGACCTAAGGGAGTTGAATCTGCCTCTAGATTCAGAGAGTGAGAAGTACGTTGCTTCTCGGAGCTGGGTTTTGATATGCCAGAGTGAATGGTAGTAAACGCGGTTTGGAGAAATATCTGCTTCTAAAACCAAAACGGAGCAACCTAACAGAACGGCCTTCAATGTGTGCGTTCAACTTACAGAGTTAATCTGATGTGTGTTTGCAGGAGTTTCTAAACCCTTTCTGTGAAGAAGGGCAAAACGCATTTTCCCAGGCAAAAGCAAGCATTTCCCAAATAGCAAAATCTCCGTCTGAAACAAAAAACGAACGTATCCTTAAGACTGCTCTGCTGAGTGTTCGATGACCTAAGGGAGTTGAATCTGCCTCTAGATTCAGAGAGTGAGAAGCAAGTTCATTCTCGGAGCTGCGTTTTGATATGCCAGAGTGAATGGGAGTAAACGCGGTTTGGAGAAATATCTGCTTCTAAAACCAAAACGGAGCAACCTAACAGAACGGCCTTCAATGTGTGCGTTCAACTTACAGAGTTAAACTGATGTGTGTTTGCAGGAGTTTCTAAACCCTTTCTGTGAAGAAGCGCAAAATGCATTTTTTCAGGCAAAAGCAAGGATTTCCCAAATAGCTGTAAATCTCCGTCTGAAACACAAAACGAACGTATCCTTCAGACTGCTCTGCTGGGTGTTCGCTTACCTAAAAGAATTGAATCTACCTCTAGATTCAGAGAGTGAGAAGCACGTTGCTTCTCGGAACTGCGTTTAGATATGGCAGAGTGAATGGGAGTAAACGCGGTTTCGAGAAATATCTGCTTCTAAAACCAAAACGGAGCAACCTAACAGAACGGCCTTCAATGTGTCCGTTCAACTTACAGAATTAATCTGATGTGTGTTTGCAGGAGTTTCTAAACCCTTTCTGTGAAGAAGCGCAAAACGCATTTTCCCAGGTAAAAGCAAGCATTTCCCAAATAGCTGTAAATCTTAGTCTGAAACACAAAACGAACGTATCCTTCAGACGGCTCTGCTGGGTGTGCGCTTACCTAAATAATTGAATCTACCTCTAGATTCAGAGAGTGAGAAGCACGTTGCTTCTCGGAGCTGCGTTTTGATATGCCAGAGTTAATAAGAGTAAACGCGGTTCGGCGAAATAACTGCTTCTAAAACCAAAACGGAGCAACCTAACAGAACGGCCTTCAATGTTTGCGTTCAACTTACAGAGTTAAACAGATGTGTGTTTGCAGGAGTTTCTAAATTCTTTCTGTGAAGAAGCGCAAAACGCATTTTCCCAGGCAAAAGAAAGCATTTCCAAAATAGCTGTAAATCTCCGTCTGAAACGCAAAACGAACGTATCCTTCAGACTGCTCTGCTGGGTGTTCGCTTACCTAAAAGAATTGAATCTACCTCTAGATTCAGAGAGTGAGAAGCACGTTGCTTCTCGGAGCTGAGTTCTGATATGCCAGAGTGAATGGGAGTAAACGCGGTTTACAGAAATATCTGCTTCTAAAACCAAAACGGAGCAACCTAACAGAACGGCCTTCAATGTCTGCGTTCAACTTACACAGTTAAACTGATGTGTGTTTGCAGGAGTTTCTAAACCCTTTCTGTGAAGAAGCGCAAACCGCATTTTCCCAGCCAAATGCAAGCATTTCCCAAATAGCTGTAAATCTCCGTCTGAAACACAAAACGAACGTATCCTTCAGACTGCTCTGCTGGGTGTTCGCTTACCTAAAAGAATTGAATCTGCCTCTAGATTCAGAGAGTGAGAAGCACGTTGCTCCTCGGAGCTGCGTTTTGATATGCCAGAGTGAATGGGAGTAAACGCGGTTTGGAGAAATATCTGCTTCTAAAACCAAAACGGAGCAACCTAACAGAACGGCCATCAATGTGTGCCTTCAACTTACAGAGTTAAACTGATGTGTGTTTGCAGGAGTTTCTAAACCCTTTCTGTAAAGAGGCGCAAAACGCATTTTCCCAGCCAAATGCAAGCATTTCCCAAAAAGCTGTAAATCTCCATCTGAAACAGAAAACGAACGTATCCTTCCGACTGCTCTGCTGGGTGTTCGCTGACATAAGGGAGTTGAATCTGCCTCTAGATTAAGAGAGTGAGAAGCACGTTGCTTCTCGGAGCTGCGTTTTGATATGCCAGAGTGAATGGGAGTAAACGCGGTTTGGAGAAATATCTGCTTCTAAAACCAAAACGGAGCAACCTAACAGAACGGCCTTCAATGTGTGCGTTCAACCTACAGAGGTAAACTGATGTGTGTTTGCAGGAGTTTCTAAACCCTTTCTGTGAAGAAGCGCAAAACGCATTTTCCCAGGCAAAAGCAAGCATTTCCCAAATAGCTGTAAATCTCCGTCTGAAACACAAAACGAACGTATCCTTCAGACTGCTCTGCTGGGTGTTCGCTGACCTAACAGAATTGAATCTACCTCTAGATTCAGAGAGTGAGAAGCACGTTGCTTCTCGGAGCTGCGTTTTGATATGCCAGAGTGAATGGGAGTAACCGGGTTTGGAGAAATATCTGCTTCTAAAACCAAAACGGAGCAACCTAACAGAACGGCCTTCAATGTGTGCGTTCAACTTACATAGTTAAACTGATGTGTGTTTGCAGGAGTTTCTAAACCCTTTCTGTGAAGAAGCGCAAAACGCATTTTGCCAGGCAATAGAAGTTTTCCCAAATAGCTGTAAATCTCCGTCTGAAACAAGAAACGAACGTATCTTTTAGACTGCTCTGCTTGGTGTTCGCTTACCTAAAAGAATTGAATCTAACTCTAGAATCAGAGTGAGAAGCACGTTGCTTCTAGGAGCAGCGTTTTGATATGCCAGAGTGAATGGCAGTAAACGCGGTTTGGAGAAATATCTGCTTCTAAACCCAAAACGGAGCAACCTAACAGAACGGCCTTCAATGTGTGCGTTCAACTTACAGAGTTAAACTGATGTGTGTTTGCAGGAGTTTCTAAACCCTTTCTGTGAAGAAGCGCAAAACGCATTTTCCCAGGCAAAAGCAAGCATTTCCCAAATAGCTGTAAATCTCCGTCTGAAACACAAAACGAACGTATCCTTCAGACTGCTTAGCTGGGTGTTCGCTTACCTAAAAGAATTTAATCTACCTCTAGATTCAGAGAGTGAGAAGCACGTTGCTTCTCGGAGCTGCGTTTAGATATGCCAGAGTGAATGGGAGTAAACGCGGTTTCGAGAAATATCTGCTTCTAAAACAAAAACGGAGCAACCTAACAGAACGGCCTTCAATGTGTGCGTTCAACTTACAGAGTTAAACTGATTTGTGTTTGCAGGAGTTTCTAAACACTTTCTGTGAAGAAGCGAAACAGGCATTTTCCCAGGCAAAAGCAAGCATTTCCCAAATAGCTGTAAATCTCCGTCTGAAACACAAAACGAACATATTCTTCAGACTGGTCTGCTGGGTGTGCCCTTACCTAAAAGAATTGAATCTACCTCTAGATTTAGAGAGTGAGAAGCACGTTGCTTCTCGGAGCTGCGTTTTGATATGCCAGAGTGAATGGGAGTAAACGCGGTTTGGAGAAATATCTGCTTCTAAAACCAAAACGGAGCAACCTAACAGAACGGCCTTCAATGTGTCCGTTCAACTTACAGAGTTAAACTGATGTGTGTTTGCAGGAGTTTCTAAACCCTTTCTGTGAAGAAGCGCAAAATGCATTTTCCCAGGCAAAAGCAAGGATTTCCCAAATAGCTGTAAATCTCCGTCTGAAACACAAAACGAAGGTATCCTTCAGACTGCTCTGCTGGGTGTTCGCTTACCTAAGGGAGTTGAATCTGCCTCTAGATTCAGAGAGTGAGAAGCACGTTGCTTCTCGAAGCTGCGTTTTGATATGCCAGAGTGAATGGGAGTAAACGCGGTTTGGAGAAATATCTGCTTCTAAAACCAAAACGGAGCAACCTAACAGAACGGCCTTCAATGTGTGCGTTCAACTTACAGAGTTAAACTGATGTGTGTTTGCAGGAGTTTCTAAACCCTTTCTGTGAAGAATCGCAAAACGCATTTTCCCAGCCAAATGCAAGCATTTCCCAAATAGTTGTAAATCTCCGTCTGAAACACAAAACGAACGTATCCTTCAGACAGCTCTGCTGGGTGTTCGCTGACCTAAGGGAGTTGAATTTGCCTCTATATTCAGAAAGTGAGAAGCACGTTGCTTCTCGGAGCTGCGTTTTGATATGCCAGAGTGAATGGGAGTAAACGCGGTTTGGAGAAATATCTGCTTCTGAAACCAAAACGGAGCAACCTAACAGAACGGCCTTCAATGTGTGCGTTCAACATACATAGTTAAACTGATGTGTGTTTGCAGGAGTTTCTAAACCCTTTCTGTGAAGAAGCGCAAAACGCATTTTCCCAGGCAAAAGCAAGCATTTCCCAAACAGCTGTAAATCTCCGTCTGAAACACAAAACGAACGTATCCTTCAGACTGCTCTGCTGGGTGTTCGCTGACCTAAGGGAGTTGAATCTGCCTCTAGATTCAGAGAGTGGAAGCACGTTGCTTCTCGGAGCTGCGTTTAGATATGGCAGAGTGAATGGGAGTAAACGCGGTTTCGAGAAATATCTGCTTCTAAAACCAAAACGGAGCAACCTAACAGAACGGCCTTCAATGTGTCCGTTCAACTTACAGAATTAATCTGATGTGTGTTTGCAGGAGTTTCTAAACCCTTTCTGTGAAGAAGCGCAAAACGCATTTTCCCAGGTAAAAGCAAGCCTTTCCCAAATAGCTGTAAATCTTAGTCTGAAACACAAAACGAACGTATCCTTCAGACGGCTCTGCTGGGTGTGCGCTTACCTAAATAATTGAATCTTCCTCTAGATTCAGAGAGTGAGAAGCACGTTGCTTCTCGGAGCTGCGTTTTGATATGCCAGAGTGAATAAGAGTAAACGCGGTTTGGCGAAATAACTGCTTCTAAAACCAAAACGGAGCAACCTAACAGAACGGCCTTCAATGTTTGCGTTCAACTTACAGAGTTAAACAGATGTGTGTTTGCAGGAGTTAATAAATTCTTTCTGTGAAGAAGCGCAAAACGCATTTTCCCAGGCAAAAGAAAGCATTTCCAATATAGCTGTAAATCTCCGTCTGAAACGCAAAACGAACGTATCCTTCAGACTGCTCTGCTGGGTGTTCGCTTACCTAAAAGAATTGAATCTACCTCTAGATTCAGAGAGTGAGAAGCACGTTGCTTCTCGGAGCTGCGTTTTGATATGCCAGAGTGAATGGGAGTAAACGCGGTTTGGAGAAATATCTGCTTCTAAAACCAAAACGGAGCAACCTAACAGAACGGCCTTCAATGTGTGCGTTCAACTTACAGAGTTAAACTGATGTGTGTTTGCAGGAGTTTCTAAACCCTTTCTGTGAAGAAGCGCAAACCGCATTTTCCCAGCCAAATGCAAGCATTTCCCAAATAGCTGTAAATCTCCGTCTGAAACACAAAACGAACGTATCCTTCAGACTGCTCTGCTGGGTGTTCGCTTACCTAAAAGAATTGAATCTGCCTCTAGATTCAGAGAGTGAGAAGCACGTTGCTTCTCGGAGCTGCGTTTTGATATGCCAGAGTGAATGGGAGTAAACGCGGTTTGGAGAAATATCTGCTTCTAAAACCAAAACGGAGCAACCTAACAGAACGGCCATCAGTGTGTGCCTTCAACTTACAGAGTTAAACTGATGTGTGTTTGCAGGAGTTTCTAAACCCTTTCTGTAAAGAGGCCCAAAACGCATTTTCCCAGCCAAATGCAAGCATTTCCCAAAAAGCTGTAAATCTCCATCTGAAACAGAAAACGAACGTATCCTTCCGACTGCTCTGCTGGGTGTTCGCTGACATAAGGGAGTTGAATCTGCCTCTAGATTAAGAGAGTGAGAAGCACGTTGCTTCTCGGAGCTGCGTTTTGATATGCCAGAGTGAATGGGAGTAAACGCGGTTTGGAGAAATATCTGCTTCTAAAACCAAAACGGAGCAACCTAACAGAACGGCCTTCAATGTGTGCGTTCAACCTACAGAGGTAAACTGATGTGTGTTTGCAGGAGTTTCTAAACCCTTTCTGTGAAGAAGCGCAAAACGCATTTTCCCAGGCAAAAGCAAGCATTTCCCAAATAGCTGTAAATCTCCGTCTGAAACACAAAACGAACGTATCCTTCAGACTGCTCTGCTGGGTGTTCGCTTACCTAACAGAATTGAATCTACCTCTAGATTCAGAGAGTGAGAAGGACGTTGCTTCTCGGAGCTGCGTTTTGATATGCCAGAGTGAATGGGAGTAACCGGGTTTGGAGAAATATCTGCTTCTAAAACCAAAACGGAGCAACCTAACAGAACGGCCTTCAATGTGTGCGTTCAACTTACATAGTTAAACTGATGTGTGTTTGCAGGAGTTTCTAAACCCTTTCTGTGAAGAAGCGCAAAACGCATTTTGCCAGGCAATAGAAGTTTTCCCAAATAGCTGTAAATCTCCGTCTGAAACACAAAACGAACGTATCTTTTAGACTGCTCTGCTTTGTGTTCGCTTACCTAAAAGAATTGAATCTAACTCTAGAATCAGAGAGTGAGAAGCACGTTGCTTCTAGGAGCAGCGTTTTGATATGCCAGAGTGAATGGCAGTAAACGCGGTTTGGAGAAATATCTGCTTCTAAACCCAAAACGGAGCAACCTAACAGAACGGCCTTCAATGTGTGCGTTCAACTTACATAGTTAAACTGATGTGTGTTTGCAGGAGTTTCTAAACCCTTTCTGTGAAGAAGCGCAAAACGCATTTTCCCAGGCAAAAGCAAGCATTTCCCAAATAGCTGTAAATCTCCGTCTGAAACACAAAACGAACGTATCCTTCAGACTGCTTTGCTGGGTGTTCGCTTACCTAAAAAAATTGAATCTACCTCTAGTTTCAGAGAGTGAGAAGCACGTTGCTTCTCGGAGCTGCGTTTTGATATGCCAGAGTGAATGGGAGTAAACGCGGTTTGGAGAAATATCTGCTTCTAAAACCAAAACGGAGCAACCTAACCGAACGGCCTTCAATGTGTGCGTTCAACTTACAGCGTTAAACTGATGTGTGTTTGCAGGAGTTTCTAAACCCTTTCTGTGAAGAAGCGCAAAACGCATTTTCCCAGGTAAAAGCAAGCATTTCCCAAAGAGCTCTAAATCTCCGTCTGAAACACAAAACGAACGTATCCTTCAGACTGCTCTGCTGGGTGTTCACGTACCTAAAATAATTGAGTCTACCTCTAGATTCAGAGAGTGAGCAGCACGTTGCTTCTCGGAGCTGCGTTTTGATATGCCAGAGTGAATGGGAGTAAACGCGGTTTGGAGAAATATCTGCTTCCAAAACCAAAACGGAGCAAACTAACAGAACGGCCTTCAATGTGTGCGTTCAGCTTACAGAGTTAAACTGATGTGTGTTTGCAGGAGTTTCTAAACCCTTTCTGTGAAGAAGCGCAAAACGCATTTTCCCAGGCAAAAGCAAGCATTTCCCAAATAGCTGTAAATCTCCGTCTGAAACACAAAACGAAAGTATCCTTCAGACTGCTCTGCTGGGTGTTCGCTGACCTAAGGGAGTTGAATCTGCCTCTAGATTCAGAGAGTGAGAAGCAGGTTGCTTCTCGGAGCTGCGTTTTCATATGCCAGGGTGAATGGGAGTAAACGCGGTTTGGAGAAATATCTGCTTCTAAAACCAAAACGGAGCAACCTAACAGAACGGCCTTCAATGTGTGCGTTCAACTTACAGAGTTAAACTGATGTGTGTTTGCAGGAGTTTCTAAACCCTTTCTGTGAACAAGCGCAAAACGCATTGTCCCAGGCAAAAGCAAGCATTTCCCAAATAGCTGTAAATCTCCGTCTGAAACACAAAACGAACGTATCCTTCAGACAGCTCTGCTGGGTGTTCGCTTACCTAAAAGAATTGAATCTACCTCTAGATTCAGAGAGTGAGAAGCACGTTGTTTCTCGGAGCTGCGTTTTGATATGCCAGAGTGAATGGGAGTAAACGCGGTTTGGAGAAATATCTGCTTCTAAAACCTAAAAGGAGGAACCTAACAGAACGGCCTTCAATGTGTGCGTTCAACTTACAGAGCTAAACTGATGTGTGTTTGCAGGAGATTCTAAACCCTTTCTGTGAAGAAGCGCAAAACGCATTTTTTCAGCCAAATGCAAGCATTTCCCATATAGCTGTAAATCTCCGTCTGAAACACAAAACGAACGTATCCTTCAGACTGCTCTGCTGGGTGTTCGCTGACCTAAGAAAGTTGAATCTGCCTCTAGATTCAGAAAGTGAGAAGCACGTTGCTTCTCGGAGCTGCGTTTTGATATGCCAGAGTGAATGGGAGTAAACGCGGTTTTTAGAAATATCTGCTTCTAAAACCAAAACGGAGCAACATAACAGAACGGCCTTCAATGTGTCCGTTCAACTTACAGAGTTAAACTGATGTGTGTTTGCAGGAGTTTCTAAACCCTTTCTGTGAAGAAGCGCAAAACGCATTTTCCCAGGCAAAGGCAAGCATTTCCCAAATAGCTGTAAATCTCCGTCTGAAACACAAAACGAACGTATCCTTCAGACTGCTCTGCTGGGTGTTCGCTTACCTAAAAGAATTGAATCTACCTCTAGATTCAGAGAGTGAGAAGCACGTTGCTTCTCGGAGCTGCGTTTAGATATGCCAGAGTGAATGGGAGTAAACGCGGTTTCGAGAAATATCTGCTTCTAAAACCAAAACGGAGCAACCTAACAGAACGGCCTTCAATGTGTGCGTTCAACTTACAGAGTTAAACTGATGTGTGTTTGCAGGAGTTTCTAAACACTTTCTGTGAAGAAGCGAAACAAGCATTTTCCCAGGCAAAAGCAAGCATTTCCCAAATAGCTGTAAATCTCCGTCTGAAACACAAAACGAACGTATTCTTCAGACTGGTCTGCTGGGTGTGCCCTTACCTAAAAGAATTGAATCTACCTCTAGATTCAGAGAGTGAGAAGCACGTTGCTTCTCGGAGCTGCGTTTTGATATGCCAGAGTGAATGGGAGTAAACGCGGTTTGGAGAAATATCTGCTTCTAAAACCAAAACGGAGCAACCTAACAGAACGGTCTTCAATGTGTGCGTTCAACTTACAGAGTTAAACTGATGTGTGTTTGCAGCAATTTCTAAACCCTTTCTGTGAAGAAGCGCAAAACGCATTTTCCCAGGCAAAAGCAAGCATTTCCCAAATAGCTGTGAATCTCCGTCTGAAACACCAAACGAACGTATCCTTCAGACTGCTCTGCTGGGTGTTCGCTGACCTAAGGGAGTTGAATTTGCCTCTAGATTCAGAGAGTGAGAAGCACGTTGCTTCTCGGAGCTGCGTTTTGATATGCCAGAGTGAATGGGAGTAAACGCGGTTTGGAGAAATATCTGCTTCTAAAACCAAAACGGAGCAACCTAACCGAACGGCCTTCAATGTGTGCGTTCAACTTAAAGAGTTAAACTGATGTGTGTTTGCAGGAGTTTCTAAACCCTTTCTGTGAAGAAGGGCAAAACGCATTTTCCCAGGTAAAAGCAAGCATTTTTCAAAGAGCTCTAAATCTCCGTCTGAAACACAAAACGAACGTATCCTTCAGACTGCTCTGCTGGGTGTTCACGTACCTAAAAGAATTGAGTCTACCTCTAGATTCAGAGAGTGAGCAGCACGTTGCTTCTCGGAGCTGCGTTTTGATATGCCAGAGTGAATGGGAGTAAACGCGGTTTGGAGAAATATCTGCTTCCAAAACAAAAACGGAGCAAACTAACAGAACGGCCTTCAATGTGTGCGTTCAGCTTACAGAGTTAAACTGATGTGTGTTTGCAGGAGTTTCTAAACCCTTTCTGTGAAGAAGCGCAAAACGCATATTCCCAGCCAAATGCAAGCATTTCCCAAATAGCTGTAAATCTCCGTCTGAAACACAAAACGAACGTATCCTTCAGACTGCTCTGCTGGGTGTTCGCTTAGCTAAGGGAGTTGAATCTGCCTCTAGATTCAGAGAGTGAGAAGCACGTTGCTTCTCGGAGCTGCGTTTTCATATGCCAGGGTGAATGGGAGTAAACGCGGTTTGGAGAAATATCTGCTTCTAAAACCAAAACGGAGCAACCTAACAGAACGGCCTTCAATGTGTGCGTTCAACTAACAGAGTTAAACTGATGTGTGTTTGCAGGAGTTTCTAAACCCTTTCTGTGAAGAAGCGCAAAACGCATTGTCCCAGGCAAAAGCAAGCATTTCCCAAATAGCTGTAAATCTCCGTCTGAAACACAAAACGAACGTATCCTTCAGACAGCTCTGCTGGGTGTTCGCTTACCTAAAAGAATTGAATCTACCTCTAGATTCAGAGAGTGAGAAGCACGTTGTTTCTCGGAGCTGCGTTTTGATATGCCAGAGTGAATGGGAGTAAACGCCGTTTGGAGAAATATCTGCTTCTAAAACCTAAACGGAGGAACCTAACAGAACGGCCTTCAATGTGTGCGTTCAACTTACAGAGCTAAACTGATGTGTGTTTGCAGGAGTTTCTAAACCCTTTCTGTGAAGAAGCGCAAAACGCATTTTTTCAGCCAAATGCAAGCATTTCCCAAATAGCTGTAAATCTCCGTCTGAAACACAAAACGAACGTATCCTTCAGACTGCTCTGCTGGGTGTTCGCTGACCTAAGGGAGTTGAATCTGCCTCTAGATTCAGAAAGTGAGAAGCACGTTCCTTCTCGGAGCTGCGTTTTGATATGCCAGAGTGAATGGGAGTAAACGCGGTTTTTAGAAATATCTGCTTCTAAAACCAAAACGGAGCAACATAACAGAACGGCCTTCAATGTGTCCGTTCAAGTTACAGAGTTAAACTGATGTGTGTTTGCAGGAGTTTCTAAACCCTTTCTGTGAAGAAGCGCAAAACGCATTTTCCCAGGCAAAGGCAAGCATTTCCCAAATAGCTGTAAATCTCCGTCTGAAACACAAAACGAACGTATCCTTCAGACTGCTCTGCTGGGTGTTCGCTTACCTAAAAGAATTGAATCTACCTCTAGATTCAGAGAGTGAGAAGCACGTTGCTTCTCGGAGCTGCGTTTAGATATGCCAGAGTGAATGGGAGTAAACGCGGTTTCGAGAAATATCTGCTTCTAAAACCAAAACGGAGCAACCTAACAGAACGGCCTTCAATGTGTGCGTTCAACTTACAGAGTTAAACTGATGTGTGTTTGCAGGAGTTTCTAAACACTTTCTGTGAAGAAGCGAAAAAGGCATTTTCCCAGGCAAAAGCAAGCATTTCCCAAATAGCTGTAAATCTCCGTCTGAAACACAAAACGAACGTATTCTTCAGACTGGTCTGCTGGGTGTGCCCTTACCTAAAAGAATTGAATCTACCTCTAGATTCAGAGAGTGAGAAGCACGTTGCTTCTCGGAGCTGCGTTTTGATATGCCAGAGTGAATGGGAGTAAACGCGGTTTGGAGAAATATCTGCTTCTAAAACCAAAACGGAGCAACCTAACAGAACGGCCTTCAATGTGTGCGTTCAACTTACAGAGTTAAACTGATGTGTGTTTGCAGGAGTTTCTAAACCCTTTCTGTGAAGAAGCGCAAAACGCATTTTCCCAGGCAAAAGCAAGCATTTCCCAAATAGCTATAAATCTCCGTCTGAAACACAAAACGAGCGTATCCTTCAGACTGCTCTGCTGGGTGTTCGCTTAGCTAAGAAAGTTGAATCTGCCTCTAGATTCAGAGAGTGAGAAGCACGTTGCTTCTCGGAGCTGCGTTTTGATATGCCAGAGTGAATGGGAGTAAACGCGGTTTGGAGAAATATCTGCTCCTAAAACCAAAACAAAGCAACCTAACAGAACGGCCTTCAATGTGTGCGTTCAACTTACAGAGATAAACTGATGTGTGTTTGCAGGAGTTTCTAAACCCTTTCTGTGAAGAAGCGCAAAACGCATTTTCCCAGCCAAATGCAAGCATTTCCCAGATAGCTGTAAATCTCCGTCTGAAACACAAAACGAACGTATCCTTCAGATTGCTCTGATGGGTGTTCGCTGACCTAAGGGAGTTGAATCTGCCTCTAGATTCAGAGAGTGAGAAGCACCTTGCTTCTCGGAGCTGCGTTTTGATATGCCAGAGTGAATGGGAGTAAACGCGGTTTGGAGAAATATCTGCTTCTAAAACCAAAACGGAGCAACATAACAGAACGGCCTTCAATGTGTGCCTTCAACTTACAGAGTTAAACTGATGTGTGTTTGCAGGAGTTTCTAAACCCTTTCTGTGAAGAAGCGCAAAACGCATTTTCCCAGGCAAAAGCAAGCATTTCCCAAATAGCTGTAAATCTCCGTCTGAAACACAAAACGAACGTATCCTTCAGACTGCTCTGCTGAGTGTACGATGACCTAAGGGAGTTGAATCTGCCTCTAGATTCAGAGAGTGAGAAGCACGTTCATTCTCGGAGCTGCGTTTTGATATGCCAGAGTGAATGGGAGTAAACGCGGTTTGGAGAAATATCTGCTTCTAAAACGAAAACGGAGCAACCTAACCGAACGGCCTTCAATGTGTGCGTTCAACTTACAGAGGTAAACTGATGTGTGTTTGCAGGAGTTTCTAAACCCTTTCTGTAAATAAGCGCAAAACGCATTTTCCCTGGCAAAAGCAAGCATTTCACAAATAGCTCTGAATCTCCGTCTGAAACACAAAATGAACGTATCCTTCAGACTGCTCTGCTGGGTGTTCGCTTAGCTAAGGGAGTTGAATCTGCCTCTAGATTTAGAGAGTGAGAAGCACGTTGCTTCTCGGAGCTGCGTTTTGATATGCCAGAGTGAATGGGAGTAAACGCGGTTTGGAGAAATATCTCCTTCTAAAACCAAAACGGAGCAACCAAACAGAACGGCCTTCAATGTGTGCGTTCAACTTACAGAGTTAAACTGATGTGTGTTTGCAAAAGTTTCTAAACCCTTTCTGTGAAGAAGCGCAAAACGCATTTTCCCAGGCAAAAGCAAGCATTTCCCAAATAGCTGTAAATCTCCGTCTGAAACACAAAACGAACGTATCCTTCAGACTGCTCTGCTGGGTGTTCGCTTAGCTAAGGGAGTTGAATCTGCCTCTAGATTTAGAGAGTGAGAAGCACGTTGCTTCTCGGAGCTGCGTTTTGATATGCCAGAGTGAATGGGAGTAAACGCGGTTTGGAGAAATATCTGCTTCTAAAACCAAAACGGAGCAACCTAACAGAACGGCCTTCAATGTGTGCGTTCAACTTACAGAGTTAAACTGATGTGTGTTTGCAGGAGTTTCTAAACCCTTTCTGTGAAAAAGCGCAAAACGCATTGTCCCAGGCAAAAGCAAGCATTTCCCAAATAGCTGTAAATCTCCGTCTGAAACACGAAACGAACGTATCCTTCAGACAGCTCTGCTGGGTGTTCGCTTACCTAAAAGAATTGAATCTACCTCTAGATTCAGAGAGTGAGAAGCACGTTTTTTCTCGGAGCTGCGTTTTGATATGCCAGAGTGAATGGGAGTAAACGCGGTTTGGAGAAATATCTGCTTCTAAAACCTAAACGGAGGAACCTAACAGAACGGCCTTCAATGTGTGCGTTCAACTTACAGAGCTAAACTGATGTGTGTTTGCAGGAGTTTCTAAACCCTTTCTGTGAAGAAGCGCAAAACGCATTTTTTCAGCCAAATGCAAGCATTTCCCAAATAGCTGTAAATCTCCGTCTGAAACACAAAACGAACGTATCCTTCAGACTGCTCTGCTGGGTGTTCGCTGACCTAAGGGAGTTGAATCTACCTCTAGATTCAGAGAGTGAGAAGCACGTTGCTTCTCGGAGCTGCGTTTAGATATGCCAGAGTGAATGGGAGTAAACGCGGTTTCGAGAAATATCTGCTTCTAAAACCAAAACGGAGCAACCTAACAGAACGGCCTTCAATATCTGCGTTCAACTTACAGAGTCAAACTGATGTGTGTTTGCAGGAGTTTCTAAACACTTTCTGTGAAGAAGCGAAAAAGGCATTTTCCCAGGCAAAAGCAAACATTTCCCAAATAGCTGTAAATCTCCGTCTGAAACACAAAACGAACGTATTCTTCAGACTGGTCTGCTGGGTGTGCCCTTACCTAAAAGAATTGAATCTACCTCTAGATTCAGAGAGTGAGAAGCACGTTGCTTCTCGGAGCTGCGTTTTGATATGCCAGAGTGAATGGGAGTAAACGCGGTTTGGAGAAATATCTGCTTCTAAAACCAAAACGGAGCAACCTAACAGAACGGCCTTCAATGTGTGCGTTCAACTTACAGAGTTAAACTGATGTGTGTTTGCAGGAGTTTCTAAACCCTTTCTGTGAAGAAGCACAAAACGCATTTTCTCAGGCAAAAGCAAGCATTTCCCAAATAGCTGTAAATCTCCGTCTGAAACACAAAACGAGCGTATCCTTCAGACTGCTCTGCTGGGTGTTCGCTTAGCTAAGAAAGTTGAATCTGCCTCTAGATTCAGAGAGTGAGAAGCACGTTGCTTCTCGGAGCTGCGTTTTGATATGCCAGAGTGAATGGGAGTAAACGCGGTTTGGAGAAATATCTGCTTCTAAAACCAAAACGGAGCGACCTAACAGAACGGCCTTCAATGTGTGCGTTCAACTTACAGAGATAAACTGATGTGTGTTTGCAGGAGTTTCTAAACCCTTTCTGTGAAGAAGCGCAAAACGCATTTTCCCAGCCAAATGCAAGCATTTCCCAGATAGCTGTAAATCTCCGTCTGAAACACAAAACGAACGTATCCTTCAGACTGCTCTGATGGGTGTTCGCTGACCTAAGGGAGTTGAATCTGCCTCTAGATTCAGAGAGTGAGAAGCACGTTCATTCTCGGAGCTGCGTTTTGATATGCCAGAATGAATGGGAGTAAACGCGGTTTGGAGAAATATCTGCTTCTAAAACCAAAACGGAGCAACCTAACAGAACGGCCTTCGATGTGTGCCTTCAAATTACCGAGTTAAACTGATGTGTGTTTGCAGGAGTTTCTAAACCCTTTCTGTGAAGAAGCGCAAAACGCATTTTCCCAGGCAAAAGCAAGCATTTCCCAAATAGCTGTAAATTTTTGTCTGAAACACAAAACGAACGTATCCTTCAGACTGCTCTGCTGAGTGTACGATGACCTAAGGGAGTTGAATCTGCCTCTAGATTCAGAGAGTGAGAAGCACGTTCATTCTCGGAGCTGCGTTTTGATATGCCAGAATGAATGGGAGTAAACGCGGTTTGGAGAAATATCTGCTTCTAAAACCAAAACGGAGCAACCTAACAGAACGGCCTTCAATGTGTGCGTTCAACTTACAGAGGTAAACTGATGTGTGTTTGCAGGAGTTTCTAAACCCTTTCTGTAAATAAGCGCAAAACGCATTTTCCCTGGCAAAAGCAAGCATTTCACAAATAGCTGTAAATCTCCGTCTGAAACACAAAACGAACGTATCCTTCAGACAGCTCTGCTGGGTGTTCGCTTAGCTAAGGGAGTTGAATCTGCCTCTAGATTTAGAGAGTGAGAAGCACGTTGCTTCTCGGAGCTGCGTTTTGATATGCCAGAGTGAATGGGAGTAAACGCGGTTTGGAGAAATATCTGCTTCTAAAACCACAACGGAGCAACCTAACAGAACGGCCTTCAATGTGTGCGTTCAACTTACAGAGTTAAACTGATGTGTGTTTGCAAAAGTTTCTAAACCCTTTCTGTGAAGAAGCGCAAAACGCATTTTCCCAGCCAAATGCAAGCATTTCCCAAATAGCTGTAAATCTCCGTCTGAAACACAAAACGAACGTATCCTTCAGACTGCTCTGATGGGTGTTCGCTGACCTAAGGGAGTTGAATCTGCCTCTAGATTCAGAAAGTGAGAAGCACGTTCCTTCTCGGAGCTGCGTTTTGATATGCCAGAGTGAATGGGAGTAAACGCGGTTTTTAGAAATATCTGCTTCTAAAACCAAAACGGAGCAACATAACAGAACGGCCTTCAATGTGTCCGTTCAAGTTACAGAGTTAAACTGATGTGTGTTTGCAGGAGTTTCTAAACCCTTTCTGTGAAGAAGCGCAAAACGCATTTTCCCAGGCAAAGGCAAGCATTTCCCAAATAGCTGTAAATCTCCGTCTGAAACACAAAACGAACGTATCCTTCAGACTGCTCTGCTGGGTGTTCGCTTACCTAAAAGAATTGAATCTACCTCTAGATTCAGAGAGTGAGAAGCACGTTGCTTCTCGGAGCTGCGTTTAGATATGCCAGAGTGAATGGGAGTAAACGCGGTTTCGAGAAATATCTGCTTCTAAAACCAAAACGGAGCAACCTAACAGAACGGCCTTCAATGTGTGCGTTCAACTTACAGAGTTAAACTGATGTGTGTTTGCAGGAGTTTCTAAACACTTTCTGTGAAGAAGCGAAAAAGGCATTTTCCCAGGCAAAAGCAAGCATTTCCCAAATAGCTGTAAATCTCCGTCTGAAACACAAAACGAACGTATTCTTCAGACTGGTCTGCTGGGTGTGCCCTTACCTAAAAGAATTGAATCTACCTCTAGATTCAGAGAGTGAGAAGCACGTTGCTTCTCGGAGCTGCGTTTTGATATGCCAGAGTGAATGGGAGTAAACGCGGTTTGGAGAAATATCTGCTTCTAAAACCAAAACGGAGCAACCTAACAGAACGGCCTTCAATGTGTGCGTTCAACTTACAGAGTTAAACTGATGTGTGTTTGCAGGAGTTTCTAAACCCTTTCTGTGAAGAAGCGCAAAACGCATTTTCCCAGGCAAAAGCAAGCATTTCCCAAATAGCTATAAATCTCCGTCTGAAACACAAAACGAGCGTATCCTTCAGACTGCTCTGCTGGGTGTTCGCTTAGCTAAGAAAGTTGAATCTGCCTCTAGATTCAGAGAGTGAGAAGCACGTTGCTTCTCGGAGCTGCGTTTTGATATGCCAGAGTGAATGGGAGTAAACGCGGTTTGGAGAAATATCTGCTCCTAAAACCAAAACAAAGCAACCTAACAGAACGGCCTTCAATGTGTGCGTTCAACTTACAGAGATAAACTGATGTGTGTTTGCAGGAGTTTCTAAACCCTTTCTGTGAAGAAGCGCAAAACGCATTTTCCCAGCCAAATGCAAGCATTTCCCAGATAGCTGTAAATCTCCGTCTGAAACACAAAACGAACGTATCCTTCAGATTGCTCTGATGGGTGTTCGCTGACCTAAGGGAGTTGAATCTGCCTCTAGATTCAGAGAGTGAGAAGCACCTTGCTTCTCGGAGCTGCGTTTTGATATGCCAGAGTGAATGGGAGTAAACGCGGTTTGGAGAAATATCTGCTTCTAAAACCAAAACGGAGCAACATAACAGAACGGCCTTCAATGTGTGCCTTCAACTTACAGAGTTAAACTGATGTGTGTTTGCAGGAGTTTCTAAACCCTTTCTGTGAAGAAGCGCAAAACGCATTTTCCCAGGCAAAAGCAAGCATTTCCCAAATAGCTGTAAATCTCCGTCTGAAACACAAAACGAACGTATCCTTCAGACTGCTCTGCTGAGTGTACGATGACCTAAGGGAGTTGAATCTGCCTCTAGATTCAGAGAGTGAGAAGCACGTTCATTCTCGGAGCTGCGTTTTGATATGCCAGAGTGAATGGGAGTAAACGCGGTTTGGAGAAATATCTGCTTCTAAAACGAAAACGGAGCAACCTAACCGAACGGCCTTCAATGTGTGCGTTCAACTTACAGAGGTAAACTGATGTGTGTTTGCAGGAGTTTCTAAACCCTTTCTGTAAATAAGCGCAAAACGCATTTTCCCTGGCAAAAGCAAGCATTTCACAAATAGCTCTGAATCTCCGTCTGAAACACAAAATGAACGTATCCTTCAGACTGCTCTGCTGGGTGTTCGCTTAGCTAAGGGAGTTGAATCTGCCTCTAGATTTAGAGAGTGAGAAGCACGTTGCTTCTCGGAGCTGCGTTTTGATATGCGAGAGTGAATGGGAGTAAACGCGGTTTGGAGAAATATCTCCTTCTAAAACCAAAACGGAGCAACCAAACAGAACGGCCTTCAATGTGTGCGTTCAACTTACAGAGTTAAACTGATGTGTGTTTGCAAAAGTTTCTAAACCCTTTCTGTGAAGAAGCGCAAAACGCATTTTCCCAGGCAAAAGCAAGCATTTCCCAAATAGCTGTAAATCTCCGTCTGAAACACAAAACGAACGTATCCTTCAGACTGCTCTGCTGGGTGTTCGCTTAGCTAAGGGAGTTGAATCTGCCTCTAGATTTAGAGAGTGAGAAGCACGTTGCTTCTCGGAGCTGCGTTTTGATATGCCAGAGTGAATGGGAGTAAACGCGGTTTGGAGAAATATCTGCTTCTAAAACCAAAACGGAGCAACCTAACAGAACGGCCTTCAATGTGTGCGTTCAACTTACAGAGTTAAACTGATGTGTGTTTGCAGGAGTTTCTAAACCCTTTCTGTGAAAAAGCGCAAAACGCATTGTCCCAGGCAAAAGCAAGCATTTCCCAAATAGCTGTAAATCTCCGTCTGAAACACGAAACGAACGTATCCTTCAGACAGCTCTGCTGGGTGTTCGCTTACCTAAAAGAATTGAATCTACCTCTAGATTCAGAGAGTGAGAAGCACGTTTTTTCTCGGAGCTGCGTTTTGATATGCCAGAGTGAATGGGAGTAAACGCGGTTTGGAGAAATATCTGCTTCTAAAACCTAAACGGAGGAACCTAACAGAACGGCCTTCAATGTGTGCGTTCAACTTACAGAGCTAAACTGATGTGTGTTTGCAGGAGTTTCTAAACCCTTTCTGTGAAGAAGCGCAAAACGCATTTTTTCAGCCAAATGCAAGCATTTCCCAAATAGCTGTAAATCTCCGTCTGAAACACAAAACGAACGTATCCTTCAGACTGCTCTGCTGGGTGTTCGCTGACCTAAGGGAGTTGAATCTACCTCTAGATTCAGAGAGTGAGAAGCACGTTGCTTCTCGGAGCTGCGTTTAGATATGCCAGAGTGAATGGGAGTAAACGCGGTTTCGAGAAATATCTGCTTCTAAAACCAAAACGGAGCAACCTAACAGAACGGCCTTCAATATCTGCGTTCAACTTACAGAGTTAAACTGATGTGTGTTTGCAGGAGTTTCTAAACACTTTCTGTGAAGAAGCGAAAAAGGCATTTTCTTAGGCAAAAGCAAACATTTCCCAAATAGCTGTAAATCTCCGTCTGAAACACAAAACGAACGTATTCTTCAAACTGGTCTGCTGGGTGTGCCCTTACCTAAAAGAATTGAATCTACCTCTAGATTCAGAGAGTGAGAAGCACGTTGCTTCTCGGAGCTGCGTTTTGATATGCCAGAGTGAATGGGAGTAAACGCGGTTTGGAGAAATATCTGCTTCTAAAACCAAAACGGAGCAACCTAACAGAACGGCCTTCAATGTGTGCGTTCAACTTACAGAGTTAAACTGATGTGTGTTTGCAGGAGTTTCTAAACCCTTTCTGTTAAGAAGCACAAAACGCATTTTCCCAGGCAAAAGCAAGCATTACCCAAATAGCTGTAAATCTCCGTCTGAAACACAAAACGAGCGTATCCTTCAGACTGCTCTGCTGGGTGTTCGCTTAGCTAAGAAAGTTGAATCTGCCTCTAGATTCAGAGAGTGAGAAGCACGTTGCTTCTCGGAGCTGCGTTTTGATATGCCAGAGTGAATGGGAGTAAACGCGGTTTGGAGAAATATCTGCTTCTAAAACCAAAACGGAGCAACCTAACAGAACGGCCTTCAATGTGTGCGTTCAACTTACAGAGATAAACTGATGTGTGTTTGCAGGAGTTTCTAAACCCTTTCTGTGAAGAAGCGCAAAACGCATTTTCCCAGCCAAATGCAAGCATTTCCCAGATAGCTGTAAATCTCCGTCTGAAACACAAAACGAACGTATCCTTCAGACTGCTCTGATGGGTGTTCGCTGACCTAAGGGAGTTGAATCTGCCTCTAGATTCAGAGAGTGAGAAGCACGTTCATTCTCGGAGCTGCGTTTTGATATGCCAGAATGAATGGGAGTAAACGCGGTTTGGAGAAATATCTGCTTCTAAAACCAAAACGGAGCAACCTAACAGAACGGCCTTCGATGTGTGCCTTCAAATTACCGAGTTAAACTGATGTGTGTTTGCAGGAGTTTCTAAACCCTTTCTGTGAAGAAGCGCAAAACGCATTTTCCCAGGCAAAAGCAAGCATTTCCCAAATAGCTGTAAATTTTTGTCTGAAACACAAAACGAACGTATCCTTCAGACTGCTCTGCTGAGTGTACGATGACCTAAGGGAGTTGAATCTGCCTCTAGATTCAGAGAGTGAGAAGCACGTTCATTCTCGGAGCTGCGTTTTGATATGCCAGAATGAATGGGAGTAAACGCGGTTTGGAGAAATATCTGCTTCTAAAACCAAAACGGAGCAACCTAACAGAACGGCCTTCAATGTGTGCGTTCAACTTACAGAGGTAAACTGATGTGTGTTTGCAGGAGTTTCTAAACCCTTTCTGTAAATAAGGGCAAAACGCATTTTCCCTGGCAAAAGCAAGCATTTCACAAATAGCTTTAAATCTCCGTCTGAAACACAAAACGAACGTATCTTTCAGACAGCTCTGCTGGGTGTTCGCTTAGCTAAGGGAGTTGAATCTGCCTCTAGATTTAGAGAGTGAGAAGCACGTTGCTTCTCGGAGCTGCGTTTTGATATGCCAGAGTGAATGGGAGTAAACGCGGTTTGGAGAAATATCTGCTTCTAAAACCACAACGGAGCAACCTAACAGAACGGCCTTCAATGTGTGCGTTCAACTTACAGAGTTAAACTGATGTGTGTTTGCAAAAGTTTCTAAACCCTTTCTGTGAAGAAGCGCAAAACGCATTTTCCCAGCCAAATGCAAGCATTTCCCAAATAGCTGTAAATCTCCGTCTGAAACACAAAACGAACGTATCCTTCAGACTGCTCTGATGGGTGTTCGCTGACCTAAGGGAGTTGAATCTGCCTCTAGATTCAGAGAGTGAGAAGCACGCTGCTTCTCGGAGCTGCGTTTTGATATGCCAGAGTGAATGGGAGTAAACGCGGTTTGGAGAAATATCTGCTTCTAAAACAAAAACGGAGCAACCTAACAGAACGGCCTTCAATGTGTGCGTTCAACTTACAGAGTTAAACTGATGTGTGTTTGCAGGAGTTTCAAACCCTTTCTGTGAAGAAGCGCAAAACGCATTTTCCCAGGCAAAAGTAAGCATTTCCCAAATAGCTGTAAATCTCCGTCTGAAACACAAAACGAACGTATCCTTCAGACTGCTCTGCTGGGTGTTCGCTGAACTAAGGGAGTTGAATCTGCCTCTAGATTCAGAGATGGAGAAGCACGTTGCTTCTCGGAGCTGCGTTTTGATATGCCAGAGTGAATGGGAGTAAACGCGGTTTGGAGAAATATCTGCTTCTAAAACCAAAACGGAGCAACCTAACAGAACGGCCTTCAATGTGTTCGTTCAACTTACAGAGATAAACTGATGTGTGTTTGCAGGAATTTCTAAACCCTTTCCGTGAAGAAGGGCAAGCAAGCATTTTCCAAATAGCTGTAAATCTCCGTCTGAAACAAAAAACGAACGTATCCTTCAGACTGCTCTGCTGAGTGCTCGATGACCTAAGGGAGTTGAATCTGCCTCTAGATTCAGAGAGTGAGAATCACGTTCCTTCTCAAAGCTGCGTTTTGATATGCCAGAGTGAATGAAAGTAAACGCGGTTTGGAGAAATATCTTCTTCTAAAACCAAAACGGAGCAACCTAACAGAACGGCCTTCAATGTGTGCGTTCAACTTACAGAGTTAAACTGATGTGTGTTTGCAGAAGTTTCTAAACGCTTTCTGTGAAGAAGCGCATAACGCTTTTTCCCAGGCAAAAGCAAGCATTTCCCAAATAGCTGTAAATCTCCGTCTGAAACACAAAACTAACGTATCATTCAGACTGCTCTGCTGGGTGTTCGATTAGCTAAGGGAGTTGAATCTGCCTCTAGATTTAGAGAGTGTGAAGCACGTTGCTTCTCGGAGCTTCGTTTTGATATGCCAGAGTGAATGGGAGTAAACGCGGTTTGGAGAAATATCTGCTTCTAAAACCAAAACGGAGCAACCTAAGAGAACGGCCTTCAATGTGTCCGTTCAACTTACAGAGTTAAACTTATGTGTGTTTGCAGGAGTTTCTAAACCCTTTCTGTGAAGAAGCGCAAAACGCATTTTCCCAGGCAAAAGTAAGCATTTCCCAAATAGCTGTAAATCTCCGTCTGAAACACAAAACGAACGTATCCTTCAGACTGCTCTGCTGGGTGTTCGCTGAACTAAGGGAGTTGAATCTGCCTCTAGATTCAGAGATGGAGAAGCACGTTGCTTCTCGGAGCTGCGTTTTGATATGCCAGAGTGAATGGGAGTAAACGCGGTTTGGAGAAATATCTGCTTCTAAAACAAAAACGGAGCAACCTAACAGAACGGCCTTCAATGTGTGCGTTCAACTTACAGAGTTAAACTGATGTGTGTTTGCAGGAGTTTCTAAACCCTTTCTGTGAAGAAGCGCAAATCGCATTTTCCCAGGCAAAAGTAAGCATTTCCCAAATAGCTGTAAATCTCCGTCTGAAACACAAAACGAACGTATCCTTCAGACTGCTCTGCTGGGTGTTCGCTTACCTAAGAAAGTTGAATCTGCCTCTAGATTTAGAGAGTGAGAAGCACGTTGCTTCTCGAAGCTGCGTTTTGATATGCCAGAGTGAATGGGAGTAAACCCGGTTTGGAGAAATATCAGATTGTAAAACCAAAACGGAGCAACCTAACAGAACGGCCTTCAATGTGTGCGTTCAACTTACAGAGTTAAACTGATGTGTGTTTGCAGGAGTTTCTAAACCCTTTCTGTGAAGAAGCGCAAAATGCATATTCCCAGCCAAATGCAAGCATTTCCCAAATAGTTTTAAATCTCCGTCTGAAACACAAAACGAACGTATTTTTCAGACTGCTCTGCTGGGTGTTCGCTTAGCTAAGGGAGTTGAATCTGCCTCTAGATTTAGAGAGTGAGAAGCACGTTGCTTCTCGGAGCTGCGTTTTGATATGCCAGAGTGAATGGGAGTAAACGCGGTTTGGAGAAATATCTGCTTCTAAAACCAAAACGGAGCAACCTAACAGAACGGCCTTCAATGTGTGCGTTCAACTTACAGAGTTAAACTGATGTGTGTTTGCAAAAGTTTCTAAACCCTTTCTGTGAAGAAGCGCAAAACGCATTTTCCCAGCCAAATGCAAGCATTTCCCAAATAGCTGTAAATCTCCGTCTGAAACACAAAACGAACGTATCCTTCAGACTGCTCTGATGGGTGTTCGCTGACCTAAGGGAGTTGAATCTGCCTCTAGATTCAGAGAGTGAGAAGCACGCTGCTTCTCGGAGCTGCGTTTTGATATGCCAGAGTGAATGGGAGTAAACGCGGTTTGGAGAAATATCTGCTTCTAAAACAAAAACGGAGCAACCTAACAGAACGGCCTTCAATGTGTGCGTTCAACTTACAGAGTTAAACTGATGTGTGTTTGCAGGAGTTTCTAAACCCTTTCTGTGAAGAAGCGCAAAACGCATTTTCCCAGCCAAATGCAAGCATTTCCCAAATAGCTGTAAATCTCCGTCTGAAACACAAAACGAACGTATCCTTCAGACTGCTCTGCTGGGTGTTCGCTGAACTAAGGGAGTTGAATCTGCCTCTAGATTCAGAGAGTGAGAAGCACGTTGCTTCTCGGAGCTGCGTTTTGATATGCCAGAGTGAATGGGAGTAAACGCGGTTTGGAGAAATATCTGCTTCTAAAACCAAAACGGAGCAACCTAACAGAACGGCCTTCAATGTGTTCGTTCAACTTACAGAGATAAACTGATGTGTGTTTGCAGGAATTTCTAAACCCTTTCTGTGAAGAAGGGCAAGCAAGCATTTTCCAAATAGCTGTAAATCTCCGTCTGAAACAAAAAACGAACGTATCCTTCAGACTGCTCTGGTGAGTGCTCGATGACCTAAGGGAGTTGAATCTGCCTCTAGATTCAGAGAGTGAGAATCACGTTGCTTCTCGGAGCTGCGTTTTGATATGCCAGAGTGAATGGGAGTAAACGCGGTTTGGAGAAATATCTGCTTCTAAAACCAAAACGGAGCAACCTAACAGAACGGCGTTCAATGTGTGCGTTCAACTTACAGAGTTAAACTGATGTGTGTTTGCAGAAGTTTCTAAACCCTTTCTGTGAAGAAGCGCATAACGCATTTTCCCAGGCAAAAGCAAGCATTTCCCAAATAGCTGTAAATCTCCGTCTGAAACACAAAACTAACGTATCATTCAGACTGCTCTGCTGGGTGTTCGATTAGCTAAGGGAGTTGAATCTGCCTCTAGATTTAGAGAGTGAGAAGCACGTTGCTTCTCGGAGCTTCGTTTTGATATGCCAGAGTGAATGGGAGTAAACGGGGTTTGGAGAAATATCTGCTTCTAAAACCAAAACGGAGCAACCTAAGAGAACCGCCTTCAATATGTCCGTTCAACTTACAGAGTTAAACTGATGTGTGTTTGCAGGAGTTTCTAAACCCTTTCTGTGAAGAAGCGCAAAACGCATTTTCCCAGCCAAATGCAAGCATTTCCCAAATAGCTGTAAATCTCCGTCTGAAACACAAGACGAACGTATCCTTCAGACTGCTCTGCTGAGTGTTCGATGACCTAAGGGAGTTGAATCTGCCTCTAGATTCAGAGAGTGAGAAGCACGTTCATTCTCGGAGCTGCGTTTTGATATGCCAGAGTGAATGGGAGTAAACGCGGTTTGGAGAAATATCTGCTTCTAAAACCAAAACGGAGCAACCTAACAGAACGGCCTTCAATGTGTGCGTTCAACTTACAGAGTTAAACTGATGTGTGTTTGCAGGAGTTTCTAAACGCTTTCTGTGAAGAAGCGCAAAACGCATTTTCCCAGGCAAAAGCAAGCATTTCCCAAATAGCTGTAAATCTCCGTCTGAAACACAAAACGAACGTATCCTTCAGACTGCTCTGCTGGGTGTTCGCTGACCTAAGGGAGTTGAATCTGCCTCTAGATTCAGAGAGTGAGAAGCACGTTGCTTCTCGGAGCTGCGTTTTGATATGCCAGAGTGAATGGGAGTAAACGCGGTTTGGAGAAATATCTGCTTCTAAAACCAAAACGGAGCAACCTAACAGAACGGCCTTCAATGTGTCCGTTCAACTTACAGAGTTAAACTGATGTGTGTTTGCAGGAGTTTCTAAACCCTTTCTGTGAAGAAGCGCAAAACGCATTTTCCCAGCCAATTGCAAGCATTTCCGAAATAGTTGTAAATCTCCGTCTGAAACACAAAACGAACGTATCCTTCAGACTGCTCTGCTGGGTGTTCGCTGACCTAAGGGAGTTGAATTTGCCTCTAGATTCAGAGAGTGAGAAGCACGTTGCTTCTCGGAGCTGCGTTTTGATATGCCAGAGTGAATGGGAGTAAACGCGGTTTGGAGAAATATCTGCTTCTAAAACCAAAACGGAGCAACCTAACAGAACGGCCTTCAATGTGTGCATTCAACTTACAGAGTTAAACTGATGTGTGTTTGCAGGAATTTCTAAACCCTTTCTGTGAAGAAGGGCAAAACGCATTTTCCCAGGCAAAAGCAAGCATTTAACAAATAGCTGTAAGTCTCCGTCTGAAACAAAATACGAACGTATCCTTCAGACTGCTCTGCTGAGTGTTCGATGACCTAAGGGAGTCGAATCTGCCTCTAGATTCAGAGAGTGAGAAGCACGTTCATTCTCGGAGCTGCGTTTTGATATGCCAGAGTGAATGGGAGTAAACGCGGTTTGGAGAAATATCTGCTTCTAAAACCAAAACGGAGCAACCTAACAGAACGGCCTTCAATGTGTGCGTTCAACTTACAGAGTTAAACTGATGTGTGTTTGCAGGAGTTTCTAAACCGTTTCTATTAAGAAGCGCAAAATGCATTTTCCCAGGCAAAAGCAGGATTTCCCAAATAGCTGTAAATCTCCGTCTGAAACACAAAACGAACGTATCCTTCAGACTGCTCTGCTGGGTGTTCGCTTACCTAAGGGAGTTGAATCTGCCTCTAGATTCAGAGAGTGAGAAGCACGTTGCTTCTCGAAGCTGCGTTTTGATATGCCAGAGTGAATGGGAGTAAACGCGGTTTGGAGAAATATCTGATTGTAAAACCAAAACGGAGCAACCTAACAGAACGGCCTTCAATTTGTGCGTTCAACATACAGAGTTAAACTGATGTGTGTTTGCAAAAGTTTCTAAATCCTTTATGTGAAGAAGCGCAAAACGCATTTTCCCAGCCAAATGCAAGCATTTCCCAAATAGCTGTAAATCTCCGTCTGAAACACAAAACGAACGTATCCTTCAGACTGCTCTGATGGGTGTTCGCTGACCTAAGGGAGTTGAATCTGCCTCTAGATTCAGAGAGTGAGAAGCACGTTCCTTCTCGGAGCTGCGTTTTGATATGCCAGAGTGAATGGGATTAAACGCGGTTTGGAGAAATATCTGCTTCTAAAACCAAAACGGAGCAACCTAACAGAACGGCCTTCAATGTGTGCGTTCAACATACAGAGTTAAACTGATGTGTGTTTGCAGGAGTTTCTAAACCCTTTCTGTGAAGAAGCGCAAAACGCATTTTCCCAGGCAAAAGCAAGCATTTCCCAAATAGCTGTAAATCTCCGTCTGGAACACGAAACGAACGTATCCTTCAGACTGCTCTGCTGGGTGTTCGCTTAGCTAAGGGAGTTGAATCTGCCTCTAGATTTAGAGAGTGAGAAGCACGTTGCTTCTCAAAGCTGCGTTTTGATATGCCAGAGTGAATGGGAGTAAACGCGGTTTGGAGACATATCTGCTTCTAAAACCAAAACGGAGCAACCTAACAGAACGGCCTTCAATGTGTGCGTTCAACTTACAGAGTTAAACTGATGTGTGTTTGCAGGAGTTTCTAAACCCTTTCTGTGAAGAAGCACAAAACGCATTTTCCCAGGCAAAAGCAAGCATTTCCCAAATAGCTGTAAATCTCCGTCTGAAACACAAAACGAACGTATCCTTCAGACTGCTCTGATGGGTGTTCGCTGACCTAAGGGAGTTGAATCTGCGTCTAGATTCAGAGAGTCAGAAGCACGCTGCTTCTCGGAGCTGCGTTTTGATATGCCAGAGTGAATGGTAGTAAACGCGGTTTGGAGAAATATCTGCTTCTAAAACAAAAACGGAGCAACCTAACAGAACGGCCTTCAATGTGTGCGTTCAACTTACAGAGTTAAACTGATGTGTGTTTGCAGGAGTTTCTAAACCCTTTCTGTGAAGAAGCGCAAAACGCATTTTCCCAGGCAAAAGTAAGCATTTTCCAAATAGCTGTAAATCTCCGTCTGAAACACAAAACGAACGTATCCTTCAGACTGCTCTGCTGGGTGTTCGCTGAACTAAGGGAGTTGAATCTGCCTCTAGATTCAGAGAGTGAGAAGCACGTTGCTTCTCGGGGCTGCGTTTTGATATGCCAGAGTGAATGGGAGTAAACGCGGTTTGGAGAAATATCTGCTTCTAAAACCAAAACGGAGCAACCTAACAGAACGGCCTTCAATGTGTGCGTTCAACTTACAGAGTTAAACTGATGTGTGTTTGCAGAAGTTTCTAAACCCTTTCTGTGAAGAAGCGCATAACGCATTTTCCCAGGCAAAAGCAAGCATTTCCCAAATAGCTGTAAATCTCCGTCTGAAACACAAAACTAACGTATCATTCAGACTGCTCAGCTGGGTGTTCGATTAGCTAAGGGAGTTGAATCTGCCTCTAGATTTAGAGAGTGAGAAGCACGTTGCTTCTCGGAGCTTCGTTTTGATATGCCAGAATGAATGGGAGTAAACGGGGTTTGGAGAAATATCTGCTTCTAAAACCAAAACGGAGCAACCTAAAAGAACGGCCTTCAATGTGTCCGTTCAACTTACAGAGTTAAACTGATGTGTGTTTGCAGGAGTTTCTAAACCCTTTCTGTGAAGAAGCGCAAAACGCATTTTCCCAGCCAAATGCAAGCATTTCCCAAATAGCTGTAAATCTCCGTCTGAAACAAAAAACGAACGTATCCTTCAGACTGCTCTGCTGAGTGTTCGATGACCTAAGGGAGTTGAATCTGTCTCTAGATTCAGAGAGTGAGAAGCACGTTCATTCTCGGAGCTGCGTTTTGATATGCCAGAGTGAATGGGAGTTAACGCGGTTTGGAGAAATATCTGCTTCTAAAACCAAAACGGAGCAACCTAACAGAACGGCCTTCAATGTGTGCGTTCAACTTACAGAGTTAAACTGATGTGTGTTTGCAGGAGTTTCTAAACGCTTTCTGTGAAGAAGCGCAAAACGCATTTTCCCAGGCAAAAGCAAGCATTTCCCAAATAGCTGTAAATCTCCGTCTGAAACACAAAACGAACGTATCCGGTAGACTGCTCTGCTGGGTGTTCGCTGACCTAAGGGAGTTGAATCTGCATCTTGATTCAGAGAGTGAGAAGCACGTTGCTTCTCGGAGCTGCGTTTTGATATGCCAGAGTGAATGGGAGTAAACGCGGTTTGGAGAAATATCTGCTTCTAAAACCAAAACGGAGCAACCTAACAGAACGGCCTTCAATGTGTCCGTTCAACTTACAGGGTTAAACTGATGTGTGTTTGCAGGAGTTTCTAAACCCTTTCTGTGAAGAAGCGCAAAACGCATTTTCCCAGCCAATTGCAAGCATTTCCGAAATAGTTGTAAATCTCCGTCTGAAACACAAAACGAACGTATCCTTCAGACTGCTCTGCTGGGTTTTCGCTGACCTAAGGGAGTTGAATTTGCCTCTAGATTCAGAGAGTGAGAAGCACGTTGCTTCTCGGAGCTGCGTTTTGATATGCCAGAGTGAATGGGAGTAAACGCGGTTTGGAGAAATATCTGCTTCTAAAACCAAAACGGAGCAACCTAACAGAACGGCCTTCAATGTGTGCGTTCAACTTACAGAGTTAAACTGATGTGTGTTTGCAGGAATTTCTAAACCCTTTCTGTGAAGAAGGGCAAAACGCATTTTCCCAGGCAAAAGCAAGCATTTCCCAAATAGCTGTAAATCTCCGTCTGAAACAAAATACGAACGTATCCTTCAGACTGCTCTGCTGAGTGTTCGATGACCTATGGGAGTTGAATCTGCCTCTAGATTCAGAGAGTGAGAAGCACGTTCATTCTCGGAGCTGCGTTTTGATATGCCAGAGTGAATGGGAGTAAACGCGGTTCGGAGAAATATCTGCTTCTAAAACCAAAACGGAGCAACCTAACAGAACGTCCTTCAATGTGTTCGTTCAACTTACAGAGATAAACTGATGTGTGTTTGCAGGAATTTCTAAACCCTTTCTGTGAAGAAGGGCAAGCAAGCATTTTCCAAATAGCTGTAAATCTCCGTCTGAAACAAAAAACGAACGTATCCTTCAGACTGCTCTGCTGAGTGCTCGATGACCTAAGGGAGTTGAATCTGCCTCTAGATTCAGAGAGTGAGAATCACGTTGCTTCTCGGAGCTGCGTTTTGATATGCCAGAGTGAATGGGAGTAAACGCGGTTTGGAGAAATATCTGCTTCTAAAACCAAAACGGAGCAACCTAACAAAACGGCCTTCAATGTGTGCGTTCAACTTACAGAGTTAAACTGATGTGTGTTTGCAGAAGTTTCTAAACCCTTTCTGTGAAGAAGCGCATAACGCATTTTCCCAGGCAAAAGCAAGCATTTCCCAAATAGCTGTAAATCTCCGTCTGAAACAGAAAACTAACGTATCATTCAGACTGCTCTGCTGGGTGTTCGCTTACCTAAAAAAGTTGAATCTGCCTCTAGATTCAGAGAGTGAGAAGCACGTTGCTTCTCGAAGCTGCGTTTTGATATGCCAGAGTGAATGGGAGTAAACGCGGTTTGGAGAAATATCTGCTTCTAAAACCAAAACGGAGCAACCTAACAGAACGGCCTTCAATGTGTGCGTTCAACTTACAGAGTTAAACTGATGTGTGTTTGCAGGAGTTTCTAAACCCTTTCTATTAAGAAGCGCAAAATGCATTTTCCCAGGCAAAAGCAAGGATTTCCCAAATAGCTGTAAATCTCCGTCTGAAACACAAAACGAACGTATCCTTCAGACTGCTCTGCTGGGTGTTCGCTTACCTAAGAAAGTTGAATCTGCCTCTAGATTTAGAGAGTGAGAAGCACGTTGCTTCTCGAAGCTGCGTTTTGATATGCCAGAGTGAATGGGAGTAAACCCGGTTTGGAGAAATATCTGATTGTAAAACCAAAACGGAGCAACCTAACAGAACGGCCTTCAATGTGTGCGTTCAACTTACAGAGTTAAACTGATGTGTGTTTGCAGGAGTTTCTAAACCCTTTCTGTGAAGAAGCGCAAAACGCATTTTCCCAGCCAAATGCAAGCATTTCCCAAATAGCTGTAAATCTCCGTCTGAAACACAAAACGAACGTATCCTTCAGACAGCTCTGCTGGGTGTTCGCTTAGCTAAGGGAGTTGAATCTGCCTCTAGATTTAGAGAGTGAGAAGCACGTTGCTTCTCGGAGCTGCGTTTTGATATGCCAGAGTGAATGGGAGTAAAGGCGGTTTGGAGAAATATCTGCTTCTAAAACCAAAACGGAGCAACCTAACAGAACGGACTTCAATGTGTCCGTTGAACTTACAGAGTTAAACTGATGTGTGTTTGCAGGAGTTTCTAAACCCTTTCTGTGAAGAAGTGCAAAACGCATTCTCCCAGCCAAATTCAAGCATTTCCCAAATAGCTGTAAATCTCCGTCTGAAACACAAAACGAACGTATCCTTCAGACTGCTCTGCTGGGTGTTCGCTTAGCTAAGAAAGTTGAATCTGCCTCTAGATTCAGAGAGTGAGAAGCACGTTGCTTCTCGGAGCTGCGTTTTGATATGCCAGAGTGAATGGGAGTAAACGCGGTTTGGAGAAATATCTGCTTCTAAAACCAAAACGGAGCAACCTAACAGAACGGCCTTCAATTTGTCCGTTCAACTTACAGAGATAAACTGATGTGTGTTTGCAGGAGTTTCTAAACCCTTTCTGTGAAACAGCGCAAAACGCATTTTCCCAGCCAAATGCAAGCATTTCCCAGATAGCTGTAAATCTCCGTCTGAAACACAAAACGAACGTATCCTTCAGACTGCTCTGATGGGTGTTCGCTGACCTAAGGGAGTTGAATCTGCCTCTAGATTCAGAGAGTGAGAAGCACCTTGCTTCTCGGAGCTGCGTTTTGATATGCCAGAGTGAATGGGAGTTAACGCGGTTTGGAGAAATATCTGCTTCTAAAACCAAAACGGAGACACCTAACAGAACGGCCTTCAATGTGTGCCTTCAACTTACAGAGTTAAACTGATGTGTGTTTTCAGGAGTTTCTAAACCCTTTCTGTGAAGAAGCGCAAAACGCATTTTCCCAGGCAAAAGCAAGCATTTCCCAAATAGCTGTAAATCTCCGTCTGAAACACAAAACGAACGTATCCTTCAGACTGCTCTGCTGGGTGTTCGCTTAGCTAAGGGAGTTGAATCTGCCTCTAGATTTAGAGAGTAAGAAGCACGTTGCTTCTCGGAGCTGCGTTTTGATATGCCAGAGTGAATGGGAGTAAACGCGGTTTGGAGAAATATCTGCTTCTAAAACCAAAACGGAGCAACCTAACAGAACGGCCTTCAATGTGTGCGTTCAACTTACAGAGTTAAACTGATGTGTGTTTGCAAAAGTTTCTAAACCCTTTCTGTGAAGAAGCGCAAAACGCATTTTCCCAGCCAAATGCAAGCATTTCCCAAATAGCTGTAAATGTCCGTCTGAAACACAAAACGAACGTATCCTTCAGACTGCTCTGATGGGTGTTCGCTGACCTAAGGGAGTTGAATCTGCCTCTAGATTCAGAGAGTGAGAAGCACGCTGCTTCTCGGAGCTGCGTTTTGATATGCCAGAGTGAATGGGAGTAAACGCGGTTTGGAGAAATATCTGCTTCTAAAACAAAAACGGAGCAACCTAACAGAACGGCCTTCAGTGTGTGCGTTCAACTTACAGAGTTAAACTGATGTGTGTTTGCAGGAGTTTCTAAACCCTTTCTGTGAAGAAGCGCAAAACGCATTTTCCCAGGCAAAAGTAAGCATTTCCCAAATAGCTGTAAATCTCCGTCTGAAACACAAAACGAACGTATCCTTCAGACTGCTCTGCTGGGTGTTCGCTGAACTAAGGGAGTTGAATCTGCCTCTAGATTCAGAGAGTGAGAAGCACGTTGCTTCTCGGAGCTGCGTTTTGATATGCCAGAGTGAATGGGAGTAAACGCGGTTTGGAGAAATATCTGCTTCTAAAACCAAAACGGAGCAACCTAACAGAACGTCCTTCAATGTGTTCGTTCAACTTACAGAGATAAACTGATGTGTGTTTGCAGGAATTTCTAAACCCTTTCTGTGAAGAAGGGCAAGCAAGCATTTTCCAAATAGCTGTAAATCTCCGTCTGAAACAAAAAACGAACGTATCCTTCAGACTGCTCTGCTGAGTGCTCGATGACCTAAGGGAGTTGAATCTGCCTCTAGATTCAGAGAGTGAGAATCACGTTGCTTCTCGGAGCTGCGTTTTGATATGCCAGAGTGAATGGGAGTAAACGCGGTTTGGAGAAATATCTGCTTCTAAAACCAAAACGGAGCAACCTAACAAAACGGCCTTCAATGTGTGCGTTCAACTTACAGAGTTAAACTGATGTGTGTTTGCAGAAGTTTCTAAACCCTTTCTGTGAAGAAGCGCATAACGCATTTTCCCAGGCAAAAGCAAGCATTTCCCAAATAGCTGTAAATCTCCGTCTGAAACAGAAAACTAACGTATCATTCAGACTGCTCTGCTGGGTGTTCGCTTACCTAAAAAAGTTGAATCTGCCTCTAGATTCAGAGAGTGAGAAGCACGTTGCTTCTCGAAGCTGCGTTTTGATATGCCAGAGTGAATGGGAGAAAACGCGGTTCGGAGAAATATCTGATTGTAAAACCAAAACGGAGCAACCTAACAGAACGGCCTTCAATTTGTGCGTTCAACTTACAGAGTTAAACTGAGGTGTGTTTGCAAAAGTTTCTAAATCCTTTTTGTGAAGAAGCGCAAAACGCATTTTCCCAGCCAAATGCAAGCATTTCCCAAATAGCTGTAAATCTCCGTCGCAAACACAAAACGAACGTATCCTTCAGACTGCTCTGATGGGTGTTCGCTGACCTAAGGGAGTTGAATCTGCCTCTAGATTCAGAGTGAGAAGCACGTTCCTTCTCGGAGCTGCGTTTTTATATGCCAGAGTGAATGGGAGTAAACGCGGTTTGGAGAAATATCTGCTTCTAAAACCAAAACGGAGCAACCTAACAGAACGGCCTTCAATGTGTGCGTTCAACTTACAGAGTTAAACTGATGTGTGTTTGCAGGAGTTTCTAAACCCTTTCTGTGAAGAAGCGCAAAACGCATTTTCCCAGGCAAAAGCAAGCATTTCCCAAATAGCTGTAAATCTCCGTCTGGAACACGAAACGAACGTATCCTTCAGACTGCTCTGCTGGGTGTTCGCTTAGCTAAGGGAGTTGAATCTGCCTCTAGATTTAGAGAGTGAGAAGCACGTTGCTTCTCAAAGCTGCGTTTTGATATGCCAGAGTGAATGGGAGTAAACGCGGTTTGGAGACATATCTGCTTCTAAAACCAAAACGGAGCAACCTAACAGAACGGCCTTCAATGTGTGCGTTCAACTTACAAAGTTAAACTGATGTGTGTTTGCAGGAGTTTCTAAACCCTTTCTGTGAAGAAGCGCAAGACGCATTTTCCCAGCCAAATGCAAGCATTTCCCAAATAGCTGTAAATCTCCGTCTGAAACACAAAACGAACGTATCCTTCAGACTGCTCTGATGGGTGTTCGCTGACCTAAGGGAGTTGAATCTGCCTCTAGATACAGAGAGTGAGAAGCACGTTGCTTCTCGGAGCTGCGTTTTGATATGCCAGAGTTAATGGGAGTAAACGCGGTTTGGAGAAATATCTGCTTCTAAAACCAAAACAAAGCAACCTAACAGAACGGCCTTCAATGTGTGCGTTCAACTTACAGAGTTAAACTGATGTGTGTTTGCAGGAGTTTCTAAACCCTTTCTGTGAAGAAGCACAAAACGCATTTTCCCAGGCAAAAGCAAGCATTTCCCAAATAGCTGTAAATCTCCGTCTGAAACACAAAACGAACGTATCATTCAGACTGCTCTGCTGGGTGTTCGCTTAGCTAAGGGAGTTGAATCTGCCTCTAGATTTAGAGAGTGAGAAGCACGTTGCTTCTCGGAGCTGCGTTTTGATATGCCAGAGTGAATGGGAGTAAACGCGGTTTGGAAAAATATCTGCTTCTAAAACCAAAACGGAGCAACCTAACAGAACGGCCTTCAATGTGTGCGTTCAACTTACAGAGTTAAACTGATGTGGGTTTGCAGGAGTTTCTAAACCCTTTCTGTGAAGAAGCGCAAAACGCATTTTCCCAGCCAAATGCAAGCATTTCCCAAATAGCTGTAAATCTCCGTCTGAAACACAAAACGAACGTATCCTTCAGACTGCTCTGCTGGGTGTTCGCTGACCTAAGGGAGTTGAATCTGCCTCTAGATTCAGAGAGTGAGAAGCACGTTGCTTCTCGGAGCTGCGTTTTGTTATGACAGAGTGAATGGGAGTAAACGCGGTTTGGAGAAATATCTGCTTCTAAAACCAAAACGGAGCAACCTAACAGAACGGCCTTCAATGTGTCCGTTGAACTTACAGAGTTAAACTGATGTGTGTTTGCAGGAGTTTCTAAACCCTTTCTGTGAAGAAGTGCAAAACGCATTTTCCCAGCCAAATTCAAGCATTTCCAAAATAGCTGTAAATCTCCGTCTGAAACACAAAAAGAACGTATCCTTCAGACTGCTCTGCTGGGTGTTCGCTTAGCTAAGAAAGTTGAATCTGCCTCTAGATTCAGAGAGTGAGAAGCACGCTGCTTCTCGGAGCTGCGTTTTGATATGCCAGAGTGAATGGGAGTAAACGCGGTTTGGAGAAATATCTGCTTCTAGAACAAAAACGGAGCAACCTAACAGAACGGCCTTCAATGTGTGCGTTCAACTTACAGAGTTAAACTGATGTGTGTTTGCAGGAGTTTCTAAACCCTTTCTGTGAAGAAGCGCAAAACGCATTCTCCCAGGCAAAAGTAAGCATTTCCCAAATAGCTGTAAATCTCCGTCTGAAACACAAAACGAACGTATCCTTCAGACTGCTCTGCTGGGTGTTCGCTGAACTAAGGGAGTTGAATCTGCTTCTAGATTCAGAGAGTGAGAAGCACGTTGCTTCTCGGAGCTGCGTTTTGATATGCCAGAGTGAATGGGAGTAAACGCAGTTTGGAGAAATATCTGCTTCTAAAACCAAAACGGAGGAACCTAACAGAACGGCCTTCAATGTGTTCGTTCAACTTACAGAGATAAACTGATGTGTGTTTGCAGGAATTTCTAAACCCTTTCTGTGAAGAAGGGCAAGCAAGCATTTTCCAAATAGCTGTAAATCTCCGTCTGAAACGAAAAACGAACGTAGCCTTCAGACTGCTCTGCTGAGTGCTCGATGACCTAAGGGAGTTGAATCTGCCTCTAGATTCAGAGAGTGAGAATCACGTTGCTTCTCGGAGCTGCGTTTTGATATGCCAGAGTGAATGGGAGTAAACGCGGTTTGGAGAAATATCTGCTTCTAAAACCAAAACGGAGCAACCTAACAGAACGGCCTTCAATGTGTGCGTTCAACTTACAGAGTTAAACTGATGTGTGTTTGCAGGAGTTTCTAAACACTTTCTGTGAAGAAGCGCATAACGCATTTTCCCAGGCAAAAGCAAGCATTTCCCAAATAGCTGTAAATCTCCGTCTGAAACACAAAACTAACGTATCATTCAGACTGCTCTGCTGGGTGTTCGATTAGCTAAGGGAGTTGAATCTGCCTCTAGATTTAGAGAGTGAGAAGCACGTTGCTTCTCGGAGCTTCGTTTTGATATGCCAGAGTGAATGGGAGTAAACGGGGTTTGGAGAAATATCTGCTTCTAAAACCAAAACGGAGCAACCTAACAGAACGGCCTTCAATGTGTCCGTTCAACTTACAGAGTTAAAATGATGTGTGTTTGCAGGAGTTTCTAAACCCTTTCTGTGAAGAAGCGCAAAACGCATTTTCCCAGCCAAATGCAAGCATTTCCCAAATAGCTGTAAATCTCCGTCTGAAACAAAAAACGAACGTATCCTTCAGACTGCTCTGCTGAGTGTTCGATGACCTAAGGGAGTGGAATCTGCCTCTAGATTCAGAGAGTGAGAAGCACGTTCATTCTCGGAGCTGCGTTTTGATATGCCAGAGTGAATGGGAGTAAACGCGGTTTGGAGAAATATCTGCTTCTAAAACCAAAACGGAGCAACCTAACAGAACGGCCTTCAATGTGTGCGTTCAACTTACAGAGTTAAACTGATGTGTGTTTGCAGGAGTTTCTAAACGCTTTCTGTGAAGAAGCGCAAAACGCATTTTCCCAGGCAAAAGCAACCATTTCCCAAATAGCTGTAAATCTCCGTCTGAAACACAAAACGAACGTATCCTTTAGACTGCTCTGCTGGGTGTTCGCTGACCTAAGGGAGTTGAATCTGCCTCTAGATTCAGAGAGTGAGAAGCACGTTGCTTCTCGGAGCTGCGTTTTGATATGCCAGAGTGAATGGGCGTAAACGCGGTTTGGAGAAATATCTGCTTCTAAAACCAAAACGGAGCAACCTAACAGAACGGCCTTCAATGTGTGCGTTCAACTTACAGAGTTAAACTGATGTGTGTTTGCAGGAGTTTCTAAACCCTTTCTGTGAAGAAGCGCAAAACGCATTTTCCCAGGCAAAAGCAAGCATTTCTCAAAAAGCTGTAAATCTCAATCTGAAACACAAAACGAACGTATCCTTCAGATTGCTCTGCTGGGTGTTCGCTTACCTAAAAGAATTGAATCTACTTCTAGATTCAGAGAGTGAGAAGCACGTTGCTTCTCGGAGCTGCGTTTTGATATGCCCGAGTGAATGGGAGTGAACGCGGTTTGGACAAATATCTGCTTCTAAAACCAAAACGGAGCAACCTAACAGAACGGCCTTCAATGTGTCCGTTCAACTTACAGAGTTAAACTTATGTGTGTTTGCAGGAGTTTCTAAACCCTTTCTGTGAAGAAGCGCAAAACGCAGTTTCCCAGCCAATTGCAAGCATTTCCGAAATAGTTGTAAATCTCCGTCTGAAACACAAAACGAACGTATCCTTCAGACTGCTCTGCTGGGTGTTCGCTGACCTAAGGGAGTTGAATTTGCCTCTAGATTCAGAGAGTGAGAAGCACGTTGCTTCTCGGAGCTGCGTTTTGATATGCCAGAGTGAATGGGAGTAAACGCGGTTTGGAGAAATATCTGCTTCTAAAACCAAAACGGAGCAACCTAACAGAACGGCCTTCAATGTGTGCGTTCAACTTACAGAGTTAAACTGAGGTGTGTTTGCAGGAATTTCTAAACCCTTTCTGTGAAGAAGGGCAAAACGCATTTTCCCAGGCAAAAGCAAGCATTTCCCAGATAGCTGTAAATCTCTGTCTGGAACACGAAACGAACGTATCCTTCAGACTGCTCTGCTGGGTGTTCGCTTAGCTAAGGGAGTTGAATCTGCCTCTAGATTTAGAGAGTGAGAAGCACGTTGCTTCTCAAAGCTGCGTTTTGATAGGCCAGAGTGATTGGGAGTAAACGCGGTTTGGAGAAATATCTTCTTCTAAAACCAAAACGGAGCAACATAACAGAACGGCCTTCAATGTGTGCGTTCAACTTACAGAGTTAAACTGATGTGTGTTTGCAGGAGTTTCTAAACCCTTTCTGTGAAGAAGCGCAAAACGCATTTTCCCAGGCAAAAGCAAGCATTTCCCAAATAGCTGTAAATCTCCGTCTGGAACACGAAACGAACGTATCCTTCAGACTGCTCTGCTGGGTGTTCGCTTAGCTAAGGGAGTTGAATCTGCCTCTAGATTTAGAGAGTGAGAAGCACGTTGCTTCTCAAAGCTGCGTTTTGATATGCCAGAGTGAATGGGAGTAAACGCGGTTTAGAGAAATATCTGCTTCTAAAACCAAAACGGAGCAACCTAACAGAACGGCCTTCAATGTGTCCGTTCAACTTACAGAGTTAAACTGATGTGTGTTTGCAGGCGTTTCTAAACACTTTCTGTGACGAAGCGCAAAACGCATTTTCCCAGCCAAATGCAAGCATTTCCCAAATAGCTGTAAATCTCCGTCTGAAACACAAAACGAACGTATCCTTCAGACTGCTCTGCTGGGTGTTCGCTGACCTAAGAGAGTTGAATCTGCCTCTACATACAGAGAGTGAGAAGCACGTTGCTTCTCAAAGCTGCGTTTTGATATGCCAGAGTGAATGGGAGTAAACGCGGTTTGGAGAAATATCTGCTTCTAAAACCAAAACGGAGCAACCTAACAGAACGGCCTTCAATGTGTGCGTTCAACTTACAGAGTTAAACTGATGTGTATTTACAGGAGTTTCTAAACCCTTTCTGTGAAGAAGCGCAAAACGCATTTTCCCAGGCAAAAGCAAGCATTTCCCAACTAGCTGTAAATCTCCGTCTGAAACACATAACGAACGTATCATTCAGACTTCTCTGCTGGGTGTTCGCTTACCTAAAAGAATTGAATCTACCTCTAGATTCAGAGAGTGAGAAGCACGTTGCTTCTCGGAGCTGCGTTTTGATATGCCAGAGTGAATGAAAGTAAACGCGGTTTGGAGAAATATCTGCTTCTAAAACCAAAACGGAGCAACCTAACAGAACGGCCTTCAATGTGTGCGTTCAACTTACATAGTTAAACTGATGTGTGTTTGCAGGAGTTTCTAAATTCTTTCTGTGAAGAAGCGGAAAACGCATTTTCCCAGCCAAATGAAAGCATTTCCCAAATAGCTGTAAATCTCCGTCTGAAACAAAAAACGAACGTATCCTTCAGACTGCTCTGCTGGGTGTTCGCTGACCTAAGGGAGTTGAATCTGCCTCTAGATACAGAGAGTGAGAAGCACGTTGCTTCTCGGAGCTGCGTTTTGATATGCCAGAGTGAATGGGAGTAAACGCGGTTTGGAGAAATATCTGCTTCTAAAACCAAAACGGAGCAACGTAACAGAACGGCCTTCAATGTGTCCGTCCAACTTACAGAGTTAAACTGATGTGTGTTTGCAGGAATTTCTAAACCCTTTCTGTGAAGAAGCGCAAAACGCATTTTCCCAGGTAAAAGCAAGCATTTCCCAAATAGCTGTAAATCTCGGTCTGAAACACAAAACGAACGTATCCTTCAGACTGCTCTGCTGGGTGTTCGCTTACCTAAAAGAATTGAATCTACTTCTAGATTCAGAGAGTGAGAAGCACGTTGGTTCTCGGAGCTGCGTTTTGATATGCCAGAGTGAATGGGAGTAAATGCGGTTTGGACAAATATCTGCTTCTAAAACCAAAACGGAGCAACCTAACAGAACGGCCTTCAATGTGTCCGTTCAACTTACAAAGTTGAACTGATATGGGTTTGCAGGAGTTTCTAAACCCTTTCTGTGAAGAAGCGCAAAACGCATTTTCCCAGCCAAATGCAAGCATTTCCCAAATAGTTGTAAATCTCCCTCTGAAACACAAAACGAACGTATCCTTCAAACTGCTCTGCTGGTTGTTCGCTGACCTAAGGGAGTTGAATTTGCCTCTAGATTCAGAGAGTGAGAAGCACGTTGCTTCTCGGAGCTGCGTTTTGATATGCCAGAGTCAATGGGAGTAAACGCGGTTTGGAGAAATATCTGCTTCTAAAACCAAAACGGAGCAACCTAACAAAACGGCCTTCAATGTTTGCGTTCAACTTACAGAGTTAAACTGATGTGTGTTTGCAGGAATTTCTAAACCCTTTCTGTGAAGAAGGGCAAAACGCATTTTCCCAGGCAAAAGCAAGCATTTGCCAAATAGCTGTAAATCTCCGTCTGAAACAAAATACGAACGTATCCTTCAGACTGCTCTACTGAGTGTTCGATGACCTAAGGGAGTTGAATCTGCCTCTAGATTCAGAGAGTGAGAAGCACGTTCATTCTCGGAGCTGCGTTTTGATATGCCAGAGTGAATGGGAGTAAACGCGGTTTGGAGAAATATCTGCTTCTAAAACCAAAACGGAGCAACCTAACAGAACGGCCTTCAATGTGTGCGTTCAACTTACAGAGTTAAACTGATGTGTGTTTGCAGGAGTTTCTAAACCATTTCTGTGAACAAGCGCAAAACGCATTTTCCCAGGCAAAAGCAAGCATTTCCCAAATAGCTGTAAATCTCGGTCTGAAACACAAAACGAACGTATCCTTCAGACTGCTCTGCTGGGTGTTCGCTTACCTAAAAGAATTGAATCTACTTCTAGATTCAGAGAGTGAGAAGCACGTTGCTTCTCGGAGCTGCGTTTTGATATGCCAGAGTGAATGGGAGTAAACGCGGTTTGGAGAAATATCTGCTTCTAAAACCAAAACGGAGCAACCTAACAGAACGGCCTTCAATGTGTGCGTTCAACTTACAGTGTTAAACTGATGTGTGTTTGCAGGAGTTTCTAAACCCTTTCTGTGAAGAAGCGCAAAACGCATTTTCCCAGCCAAATGCAAACATTTCCCAAATAGTTGTAAATCTCCGTCTGAAACACAAAACGAACGTATCCTTCAGACTGCTCTGCTGGGTGTTCGCTGACCTAAGGGAGTTGAATTTGCCTCTAGATTCAGAGAGTGAGAAGCACGTTTCTTCTCGGAGCTGCATTTTGATATGCCAAAGTGAATGGGAGTAAACGCGGTTTGGAGAAATATCTGCTTCTAAAACCAAAACGGAGCAACCTAACAGAACGGCCTTCAATGTGTGCGTTCAACTTACAGAGATAAACTGATGTGGGTTTGCAGGAATTTCTAAACCCTTTCTGTGAAGAAGGGCAAGCAAGCATTTCCCAAATAGCTGTAAATCTCCGTCTGAAACAAAAAACGAACGTATCCTTCAGACTGCTCTGCTGAGTGTTCGATGACCTAAGGGAGTTGAATCTGCCTCTAGATTCAGAGAGTGAGAAGCACGTTCATTCTCGGAGCTGCGTTTTGATATGCCAGAGTGAATGGGAGTAAACGCGGTTTGGAGAAATATCTGCTTCTAAAACCAAAACGGAGCAACCTAACAGAACGGCCTTCAATGTGTGCGTTCCACTTACAGAGGTAAACTGATGTGTGTTTGCAGGAGTTTCTAAACCCTTTCTGTGAAGAAGCGCAAAATGCATTTTCCCAGGCAAAAGCAAGGATTTCCCAAATAGCTGTAAATCTCCGTCTGAAACACAAAAGGAAAGTATCCTTCAGACTGCTCTGCTGGGTGTTCGCTTACCTAAGGGAGTTGAATCTGCCTCTAGATTCAGAGAGTGAGAAGCACGTTGCTTCTCGAAGCTGCGTTTTGATATGCCAGAGTGAATGGGAGTAAACGCGGTTTGGAGAAATATCTGCTTCTAAAACCAAAACGGAGCAACCTAACAGAACGGCCTTCAATGTGTGCGTTCAACTTACAGAGTTAAACTGATGTGTGTTTGCAGGAGTTTCTAAACCCTTTCTGTGAAGAAGAGCAAAACGCATTTTCCCAGGCAAAAGCAAGCATTATCCAAATAGCTGTAAATCTCCGTCTGCAACACAAAACGAACGTATCATTCAGACTGCTCTGCTGGGTGTACGCTTAGCTAAGGGAGTTGAATCTGCCTCTAGATTTAGAGAGTGAGAAGCACGTTGCTTCTCGGAGCTGCGTTTTGATATGCCAGAGTGAATGGGAGTAAACGCGGTTTGAAGAAATATCTGCTTCTAAAACCAAAACGGAGCAACCTAACAGAACGGCCTTCAATGTGTCCGTTCAACTTAAAGAGTTAAACTGATGTGTGTTTGCAGGAGTTTCTAAACCCTTTCTGTGAACATGCGCAAAACGCATTTTCCCAGCCAAATGCAAGCATTTCCCAAATAGCTGTAAATCTCCGTCTGAAACACAAAACGAACGTATCCTTCAGACTGCTCTGCTGGGTGTTCGCTTAGCTAAGGGAGTTGAATCTGCATCTAGATTCAGAGAGTGAGAAGCACGTTGCTTCTCGGAGCTGCGTTTTGATATGCCAGAGTGAATGGGAGTAAACGCGGTTTGGAGAAATATCTGCTTCTAAAACCAAAACGGAGCAACCTAACAGAACGCCCTTCAATGTGTGCGTTCAACTTGCAGATTTAAACTGATGTGTGTTTGCAAAAGTTTCTAAATCCCTTCTGTGAAGAAGCGCAAAACGCATTTTTCCAGCCAAATGCACGCATTTCCCAAATTGCTGTAAATCTCCGTCTGAAACACAAAACGAACGTATCCTTCAGACTGCTCTAATGGGTGTTCGCTGACCTAAGGGAGTTGAATCGTCCTCTAGATTCAGAGAGTGAGAAGCACTTTCCTTCTCGGAGCTGCGTTTTGATATGCCAGAGTGAATTGGAGTAAACGCGGTTTGGAGAAATATCTGCTTCTAAAACCAAAACGGAGCAACCTAACAGAACGGCCTTCAATGTGTGCGTTGAACTTACAGAGTTAAACTGATGTGTGTTTGCAGGAGTTTCTAAACCCTTTCTGTGAAGAAGCGCAAAACGCATTTTCCCAGGCAAAAGCAAGCATTTCCCAAATAGCTGTAAATCTCGGTCTGAAACACAAAACGAACTTATCCTTCAGACTGCTCTGCTGGGTGTTCGCTTACCTAAAAGAATTGAATCTACTTCTAGATACAGAGAGTGAGAAGTACGTTGCTTCTCGGAGCTGCGTTTTGATATGCCAGAGTGAATGGGAGTAAACGCGGTTTGGACAAATATCTGCTTCTAAAACCAAAACGGAGCAACCTAACAGAACGGCCTTCAATGTGTGCGTTCAACTTACAAAGTTAAACTGATGTGTGTTTGCAGGAGTTTCTAAACCCTTTCTGTGAAGAAGCGCAAAACGCATTTTCCCAGCCAAATGCAAGCATTTCCCAAATAGTTGTAAATCTCCGTCTGAAACACAAAACGAACGTATCCTTCAGACTGCTCTGCTGGGTGTTCGCTGACCTAAGGGAGTTGAATTTGCCTCTAGATTCAGAGAGTGAGAAGCACGTTGCTTCTCGGAGCT